>NW_027256886.1:68110897-70648397 GCF_029215685.1 Pituophis catenifer annectens
TCAAGGGTGGAGCCGAGTCCTCGCTTCCTAGAACTATTGGAGACTGTGTGCCACTCGGGGAAGGAGAACCCAAACTCACAGCAGGCCCTGGAACTACAGGTAGGCCGTCCGCTGAGAACAACTTGGTCAGGGAAGGGTGGCTTGTGTCAGCCCAGGCTGGCGGGCCACCTGAAGGTTCCTTAATTGGCAAAGTCAGTTGGTCTTGAACAGGTCGTGGGTCTGTCACATCGGCGACTCTTCATCTTAGCTGATTTACATGCCACCGCCATATTCTCCCATTGGTGAGCTGGACCCTATAAGAGCCTTGGTAGTACAGTGGTCTAAGGCACCCTGTTATTATGCTGGTTATTAAGACCAGCTGCCTGCAATTACTGCAGATTCGAATCTCGCCAAGGCTCAAGGTTGACTCAGCCTTCCATCCTTTCTAAGGTAGGTAAATTGAGGACCCAGTTGTGGGGTCAATAAGCTGACTTTGTATAAATATACAAAAGGATGAAGGCTATTGCTGAGCACATTGTAAGCCGCCCTGAGTCTCCGGAGAAGGGCGGCATATAAATCAAATTAAAAAAAAGGGTCCGGTTATTTGTGTTATTTGCCCCGGTAGCCACCTTATGTCCTTTTCGAAGTTCAGGGCGTAGACCAGGTCCCCAATACTGAAGACCCTGGACTGTAGGCGTGCCCCGGGAGGCGACTCATGGGTGTAATTAGGGTGCAGGAGACCTATGGTTGTCCAAAGCCACCTGCCCATGAGAAGTTCGGCAGGACTGTGTTTGGTGGTCGTGCTAGGGGTCGTGTGCTGTGCCAACAGGTACTGGTAGATCTTATGGTGCCAATTTGTGGTGCCCAAACAGCATAAAGCTTCCTTGGCGGATCGTATGGCCCTGTCCGCCAAACCATTAGCAGCCGGATGGAACAGGGCTGTCTGGGCATGGCAAATGCCCTATTTAGCTAGAAACAGCTGGAAGGGTGCCGAGTTGAACTGCGGTCCATTATCGGTGACTATGGTGTCCGGCAGTCCATGGGTTGCAAACAAACCCTCCAGGACCCTAGTTACAGCCGCTGAGGTGGTGGATGGCATGAGGGTGAGTTCCACCCACTTGGAATGCACATCAACCGTGATCAGGAAAGTTTGGCCCAGGAAGGGGCCCGCGAGATCCAGGTGAATTTTGCCCGGGGTGCTCTGGGTGGCTCCCACTCCTGAACTGGGGCCGCTGGGAGGACAGGTCTAGATTGTTGGCACTGCTGGCATTGGGCCACCCACTCCTCTACATCCTGGTCAATGTTCGGCCACCAGACGTAACTATGGCCAAGGGCCTTCATGCGCACAATGAAGCAAGACAAAATCCTAGATCTGAGGTTGGGGGGTACTACCACCCTATTCCCCCACAGGAGGCAGGCCCTTTGCACAGACAACTCATGTTGCCTGCAGTAGTAAGGGAGAAATTTGGTTGCCACCTGTGGCTGTGGCCAGCCCCTGTGCACTCAGTCCATGACTTTAGACAGGACCGGGTCGTGGTGAACTGGGCGTGAATGTCAGTGGCAGTCACTAAGGAAGGTAATTCATCTACCGGTAGAACAGATGTCGCGGGGGCCAGGTCGTGGATGGCCAAGGGAAGGGGACAATGACTGAGGGCATCAGTGGGTCCGATGGACTTCCCTGGCTTATATTGTAATTGATACGAATAAACCGCCAAGAACTCCGCCCAGCAAGACATGCGCAGAAATAGTATCTGAGGAGTTTGATGGTCTCCTGCCAGCAGCACTAACAATGGCTCATGGTTGGTAACGAGGTAGAAAAAACGCCCATAGACATAGTCGTGGAGTCGTTTGATTCCCGCTATGGCCGCTAACGCCTCCCTATCGATCTGGCTATAATTCCTCTCCGCCACAGACAAGGTCTGGGAATATTACGTGATAGATGCCTCTGCGCCGTTGGGCAGGAGATGGCTCAGGACAGCCCCCACCCCGTAGGGGGAGGTGTCACACGTCAATGAGAGAGGCAAGCTGTCATCGTACTGTACAAGGACTGCGTCAGAGGTGAGGATATCCTTAACTGCCTGGAAGGAGGCGGCTGCCTTGTGGCCCCAGCGCCACGGCGTTCTCATGTCCAGAAGCTTATGGAGAGGCTCCACTAGCGAATCCCTATTTGGCATTTTTCTCTCTTCAGCTTCAGTCCTGCCTCCCTAAAACAGGTGAGGACAGCCCTAAGCTTAGTGACGAGCTCCGCCTGATCCGCAGCCACAATCAGGACATTATCGAAATAGGGCACCACCCCCTGAAGCCCATGGAGCAGCCGCTCCATGAGGCTCTGAAAGAATCCAGGGGCGACGCTAACCCCAAAGTGGAGGCGGGTACATTTGACGCCCCCTGGTAAGTGACAATTGTCTGGGCCAGGGTGGTGGCTTCATCCACCAGAAACTGTTGATAAGCCTGTGCTAGGTCCAGCTTCGCGAAGATCTTTCCCTGGCCCAGAGAATGTAGCAAGTGCTGTACCATGTAGTGGTACAGGGTAATGGTTTGCCTGGAGTGCCCTATTGAGGGTGCCCTTATAGTCTGCACAGATTCTAATCGAGCCATCCTGCTTGAGGGGGATTACAATAGGGGTCTCCCATTTAGAATGGTCAGTCGGTTGAAGGACCCCTTGGGCTATTAGTTTGTCTAATTCCTGTTCAACACGGGGCCACAGCGCAAGTGGCACCCTCCGAGGTTTCAGGCGTATAGGCGCCACTTGGGGGTCCAAATTAAAGGAAATGGGAAGCCCCTGTATTTACCAAGTTGGCCATCAAACACATCACTGAATTCGTGGGTCAGCTCAGCAGAGATGTCAGGGCTGGTAGCGTGAATCCCGGAAACGCCAAGACGCAGGGCAGCAAACCAGTCCAATCCAAGCAGACTGGGAAGGCCGACCCTCATGACTATCAGCAGCAGGTGACCTGAAAAGGTGTCATAGGCAACATGGAATGTGCCACAGCCCAGGGTGGGAATTGGCTTCCCCTGGTAGTCCTTCACTTGATGTGGCAAGGCTGCAAGCGCCGCTGGGAGATAGTGGGTAGCAGGGCTTTGAGTGTGGACCACGCGATCAAGGACTTGGAGGAGCCCATGTCGACCTCCATCTTACAAGGGGCCCCCTCCAATAGGACAGTGAGATAGATCTTGCTATTGGAGAACGGCAAGGAGGCATGGCTGATGGCCACCGCAGCGACCTCGGCATCGCGGGAAATCGCAAAGCAATCATCACAGCGGCCGAGCCATCTAGCCTTCTGTTGCTTGGGTCCTGGTTTCCCCATATCATCTGGGGCTGGAAAGGCTGCTCGGCAGACTCTTGATAGGTGCCCTCATTTCCCGCATTGCCGGCAGACGGCGGATTTGAACCTGCACTTCGAGCGGTTGTGCGTACCACTGCAGCCCAGGCAACTGCCCTGGGATGTTTTGACAGTGGTCGACCATTTCTTTTTCTGGGTTATCTTGAGGTGGCTTACCTCTCCGTCCACATCGGAGGCACCTTCTTGGTCCAACCCCTCATAGTGGGGCCCGTGACTGACTGGCACCAATTGGCTCAGGGCGCCTCAGCTCGGTCAGTGTCTCCGGCAGCCGTCACCTCAGAATAATCCCACCTTCATCACCAAGTGTAGGATCTGGCGGGCAGACAAAGACAGAGGCTTGGCTGCTGAGAACACCAACTTTATTGTTAACACATAACACTAAAAGAACAAGGCAATTCCGCATAGCGGCAACAAGGACAACTCTTGCCGTCTGACAGCTGCTTAAATAGCGAGCTGTCAGACGGTGCGAACCAATATGCGAACAGGGATTTCCTGCTAATTTAGTTGCTCGTGTCTTAACCAATCTACGGCGGCTGGCAACACAGCCTGTGTGAGTGGAGTCGTAACTGTGAGGACTCAACATCAGCAGTATTTCAATATCTCAGGGGCGTTGCCATAAAGAAGTGGGAGTCAAGCTATTCTCCAAAGCATCTGAAGGCAGGACAAGAAAGAATGGATGGAAACTAATCAAGGAGAGAAGTAACCTAGAACTAAGGAGAAATTTCCTGACAGTTAGAACAATTAATCAGTGGAACGAATTGCCTGCAGAAGTTGTGGGTGCTCCAACACTGGAAGTTTGGAAGGGATTGGACAACCATTTCTTTGAAATGGTATAGGACAGTGATGGCTAACCTTTTTGCCATCGTGTGCCAGGAGGGGGGGGATCGCGTGCCTGCATACCCACACCCATAATTCTATGTGCCCCACCCTGTGCATGCACGCATGACCCCCCTTCTCCCCCCCACTCCTGGCACATGATGGCCCGGTAGGCTCATTTTCTCTCTCATTTGGCTGTAGAGCCTTTCTAGGAGTCTGGGGAGGGCGAAAACGGCCTTCCCCACCCCCCTGGAGGCCAAAAATGGCCAGTTTGCCAACTTCTGCAGACCAGAAGACCCGTTTTTTGCTGTCCCCAGCCTCCAGAGCCTCTCTAGGAGTCGGGGGGCAAAAATGGCCTTCCCCATCCCCCTCTGGAGGCTGAAACAGCCCTTTTGCCAACTTCCTAAAGAGGCTCTGGAGGCTGGGGACAGCAAAAAACAGGCCTTCCCCACCAGCCCCCAAGGCAGGAAACAGCCTATTTTGTGCCGGAATGGAGCTTGCGTGCCCACTGATATGGCTACGCGTGCCACCTTGGCACGTGTGCCATAGGCTCGCCATCACAGTAGAGGATTTCCTGCCTGAGCAGGAGGTTGGACTAGAAGACCTCCAAGGTCCAACTCTGTTATTCTGTATTTTATCCACAACACACATCATTGCTACTATCATTTTAACTTTGTGCCTGTGAACACTCCTGCAAGTAGACATAAGACCTCGTCCTGTCTAGATGGACTAGAGCAGTGAATCTCAGCAGAACAAAATAAAATGCTTGCATCTGATAGGCAGAGTGTAATTATTCATTTTTGCAAAGCAAGCTACTTCGGATTTCAGTAACAAGAAGTCTTATAGAAAATATGGAGGCAGTTTTGAAAGGATCTCTAGGACGAACAGATCTGTGTATATTTAGATGGTTAAATATTAGCTAAGAGTGGATTCTCACACACACTCTTCATCATCATCATCATGACCTATGAAGAGCACATTGGGCAGCAAATATTTTCCAGTGGTTTCAAACATTTGCAGCATCTTGGCATTGTGCAAAGGGACATTAATAATCTTAAGATCTGAAGAAGCTTCTTGGATGAGGAGCAAAACAAACCAGAAAGTCCAATTACCTCTTGAAAAAACACCTTTGGGACAACCATGACCTGGATGACTGTATAATGTATAATTTCACCAGGAGGCAAATTTTAATAGTGGAACATGGGTTCAATAGGTGTCAATGTGTTTCGGCTTTGCACAGATGTTTTATGTGGGTGCATTTAAATGGAGCCACTCATCAGTTGTAAACACTTGATCATTGGGCTTCTTTGGAACAGGGATTTAATGGAACACAGTGTGATACCTTTCTGCTACACAACATAGTGATGCGAAATTCCTGTTCACAATGTACCCAGTGATTAGGAAATAGTCTTGGTTTCTTTATTATTATTATTATTATAATTTATTTTAATAAATTATAGGACTCGGGGCAGTGAACAGCCAGCAGATAAAATACAGAAAATACAAAAATTAAAACAATATTAAAAAACCAATTAAATTAATTTGGCTCACAGTTAAAACACCTCCATATTAAAAACCCATAATTTAGCAATTTAAAATTAAAGCAACTTAAAAAATATGGTCAGATCAGCCCTGCTTGATGAAACAAAAACGTCTTTAAGGCACGGCAGAAAGTGCGCAGATCCGGGATCCGCCGTATCTCCGGGGGCAACTCGTTCCAGAGGGTTAGTGCCCCCACAGAGAAGGCTCTCCTCCTGGGGGCCGCCAGCCCACATTGTTTGGCCGAAGGAACCTTGAGGAGCCCCTCTCTGTGGGAGCGTACTGGTTGGTGGGAGGCTACTAGCGGCAGAAGGCGGTCTCGTAAATACCCGGGCCCTAAGCCATGGAGCGCTCTAAAGGTGGTAACCAATACCTTGAAGCGCACACGGAAGACCACTGGGAGCCAGTGCAGCTCGTGCAGGAGAGGTGCACCGAGTCGCCTCCATCACCACCCGCACGGCCACATTCTGGACCAGTTGGAGCCTCCAGGTGTTCCTCAAGGGGAGCCCCATGTAGAGAGCATTACAGTAGTCCAAGCGGGACGTGACGAGGGCATGAGTGACCGTGCGTAAGTCATCCCGATCCAGAAAGGGACGCAACCAGTGGATCAGGCAAACCTGATAAAAAGCTCCCCTGGCCACAGCTGTCATATGCCCTTCCAAAGACAGCCGTGTTTCCAGGAGGACACCCAAGTTGCGAGCCCTCTCTGTGGGGGCCAACGACTCGCCCCCAAAAGTCAGCGATGGCACCAACTGACTATATCGGGATGCCAGAAGCCACAGCCATTCGGTCTTGGATGGGTTGAGCCTGAGCCTGTTTCTCCCCATCCAGATCCGCATGGCCTCCAGGCACCGGGACATCACATCAAGGGCATCATTGGGGTGGTCCGGGGTGGAGATGTACAGCTGAGTATCATCAGCGTATGATTCACCCATCCCCCAAAAATAAAATAAAATAGAATTCAGTTCTTTTTTTGGATCCAATTTAAGAGGCTTGCTGCACAGAAGCCTCTCCTCTCCTATCCCTTCTTTTCCTCAAGCTTGCCGCACAGAAGTCTCTCTCCTATCCCCTTCTTTCCCACAGGCTTGCCCCACAGAAGACTCTCTTCTCCTATCCCCTTCTTTCCCTCAGGGTCACCCCACAAAAGACTCTCTTCTCCTATCCCCTTCTCTCACTCAGGCTTGCCCCACACAAGACTCTTCTCCTAGCTCTTGTTCTGCTAGGTTGTGGGGTGTGGCTGCAAGTTGCACCCAATTCAATAAAACATAATTTACATCAGAGAGGTGGAATTACCTTTGCAGATGCTTTCATACCTGTTTATTGTTAAATAGCTTAAAATTAGCTGCTTAATATCCTGATTCTTTTTAGACTGCATCCATTAAAAAAAATGTTTTGCTGTTGTTGTTTTGCTTCCTCTTTTCCTTTTCCCTGCCTTAATTTTTCTTGTCATTACTCTTGGTCTTGTATTATTGTCACTGGAATTGTGTTGCCACCTCCAAAGGGTTGGCCAAGCTATTGCATATTGATCTTGCTCTTAAAAATCAAAGCCTCCAAGCAATAGTTCAATTGCTGGAGCCAACTCAAAGTAGCAAAGGGAGGCATTAGAAACTGAAGCAACAAAACAATGCCTCTTTGGGTATTTTGTTTACGGAATAAATAATAACCCAAAGCCCCACAGAAGACTCTCTTGTCCTATCCCCTTCTTTCCCTCAGGCTTGCCGCACAGAAGTCTCTCTCCTATCCCTTTCTTTCCCTCAGGCTTGCCCCACACAAGAGTCTCCTAGCCTATGCCTTCTTTCCCTCAGGCTTGCTGCAAGAAGGCTCTCCTCTCCTCTCCCTTCTTTCCCTCAGGCTTGCCCCATAGAAGCCTCTCTTTGCCTATCCCCTTCTCTCCCTCAGGCTTGCCCCACACAAGACTCTTTTCCTATCTCCTTCTCTCCCTCAGGCTCGTCCCACAGAAACCTCTCTCCTATTCCCTTCTTTCCCTCAGGCTTGTCCCACACAAGACTCTTCTCTTATCCCCTTCTCTCCTCAGGCTTGCCCCACACAAGACTCTCCTCTCCTATCCCCTTCTCTCTCTCAGGTCTTCCCTCACAGAAGCCTCTCTGATTGCCTTCACTTCCTCTCTCTTTCCCCAGGCCTCTTTTCCTATTCTCTCAGGCCTCTCTTTCTCATTTTCCCCAGGCCTCCCTTCCAATCCTTCCCTTCCAGCTTTCCCCAAAGAAAAACCCTCCCTTCCCTTCCTTCCTCCTTTTCCTCTATCTCCTCTTTTCTCACCAAAACCTCCTCCTTTTATTCCCTTCTCCCCCTCCCCCGCTACATTAAGCTAACTGATCATATGACTGCAGCTCACTCCTCTTCCAGTTATAAACTTCAGTCAGGTCTCTAATTAATTGGGTTTCTTCATTTATGAGCCAGGTACATAAATGTGGTACCCAGAGAGGCCAGTTCATATGAAGATACTTGGTTTGGTGTCTGTCAATTTTCATTCGTCAGCCACTCATCAGTTGTAAACAGTTGATCATTGGGCTTCTTTAGAACAGGGATTTAATGGAAGACAGCGTGATACTTTTCTGCTACACAACATTTTAGTAGTGATGCAAAATTCCTGTTCATAATGTACCCAGTAATTAGGAAATAGTCCTGGTTTCTTTAGGATTCACCCCTGCCAACAAATAAAATAAAATAGAATTCAGTTCTTTTTTTGGACCCAATTTAAGAGGTATTATTTGACTCTTAATAGAAATACTTCTATTAATGTTATTTTATAATGCTGAGCTAACAAAAGAAAAGCAAATACAGCAGAACCAACAACGTCAATACTGATAAGCATACCAATAAAAAAGTCTGCAAATTATTAGATATCATCTTCCAAAGTACACTGTTACCAGAATTCTAAGATTAAGAAGGGGGGAAAAGATATGCTTTAATAACCAGACAAATCCTTGATTGAAAAGGATTGTACGTTGTGGGGCTAAGAAGATAGATTTGTAGACTCTTGGTTGACGAGGATAATAGATAGAACAATTTTTTTTTTATTTTCAAGAGTACAGCATAGAAATTGGCTTTTGAAAATGGTAGGCTACAGAGTTTTTGGTGCTGAGATCTAAGCTTTTTATAGGGAAGAATGTGTATATATGTTTATGGGAGGAGTATGCATAAGGGAGAAGGGTGTATGTGTTATGCAGTTTTGTGGTCATGCAGTTTACATACTCTATTTGAGTATGTAAAACATTTGCATGTCTGGGTGCAGCATGTTGAGTGTTACTGTACGTTTTTGTGTATCTGTGGAATTGAATGTTTTGGTATTTTCTTTGTTAGTGTGTCTCTCACTTAATCAAATAGTCCCCAGCATTACTTTCAGCATTACATTGGCATTGACATCCTTCAGTCTCAAGAGACTATGGTATCGTGCTCTGGAAAGAGGTCCTAAAACAGCATCTTGTGTCACTAAAAAGGCCAATTTGGGAGTGGTCATTACATTAGTCTTGCAATATCTTATTAGTCTTGCCACACTGTTTCCTTGGGTTATTGAAGGTCAGATTAAGAAATTTATCTTAAATTTTTATTGAAGGTCAGATTAAGAAATTTAGCGATTAAGAAAGCTTTTAAAGCTTTCTTAAAGGGTTATAATAATATAATAATATTTATTTATTTATTTATTTATTTATTATATTTCTATACCGCCTTTCTCCCGTAGGACTCAAGGCGGTGTACAGTCAAGAAAAATATAGACACACAAACATCATAAAATTGCTAATTAAAATTGTTACTTAGTTTGGTCAATTAAATAAAACCCAGAATTAGATAACATTTAAAAAATCATTTGCATGTTTGTATGTTTAGCCCTGCCTGTTGGAACATCAGGGTCTTGAGGGCACGGCGGAAAACACGGAGATCAGGGATATTCCGTATCTCCGGGGGCAGTTCATTCCAAAGGGTTGGAGCCCCCACAGAGAAGGCCCTCCCCCTGGGAGTCGCCAGTCGACATAATTTGACTGACGGTACCCTGAGTAGTCCCTCCCTGTGAGAACGAACTGGTCGGTGGGAGGCTATTGGTGGCAAAAGACGGTCTCGTAGGTACCCAGGTCCTAAGCCATGGAGCGCTTTAAAGGTGATAACTAACACCTTGAATCGCACCCGGAAGACCACCGGGAGCCAGTGCAGCTCGCGTAGGAGAGGTGTTACATGGGCGTAATGAGCTGCGCCCATAATCACCCGCGCGGCTACGTTCTGGACCAGTTGGAGCCTCCGGGTGCTTTTCAAGGGGAGCCCCATGTAGAGAGCATTACAGTAGTCCATACGGGAGGTAACTAGGGCATGAGTGACCGTGCGCAAGGCGTCCCGATCCAGAAAGGGACGCAACTGGCGGATCAGGCGAACCTGATAAAAGGCACCCCTGGCCACGGCCGTCAAATGATCTTCTAAAGATAACCGTGAATCCAGGAGGACACCCAAGTTGCGGGCCCGCTCTCTGGGGAGCAAGATCTCATCCCCTATTGTCAGTGATGGTACCAGCTGACTATACCGGGACGCCGGAAGCCACAGCCACTCGGTCTTGGAGGGGTTGAGTCTGAGCTTGTTTCTCCCCATCCAGATCCGCACGGCCTCCAGGCAACGGGACATCACAGCAAGGGCATCATTGGGGTGGTCTGGGGTGGAGATGTATAGCTGTGTGTCATCAGCATACTGATGAACACTCACCCCAAAACCACGGATGATCTCACCTAGCGGTTTTACATAAATGTTGAACAGAAGGGGTGAGAGGACTGACCCTTGCGGCACCCCACAAATAAGGTGCCTCGAGGTCGACCTCTGCCCCCCTGCCAACACAAACTGCGAACGGTCAGAGAGGAAGGAGGAGAACCACCGAAGAACAGTGCCCCCTATTCCTAACCCCTCCAGCCGGTGCAGTAAGATACCATGGTCGATGGTATCAAAAGCCGCTGAGAGATCTAATAGGACCAGGATAGAGGAGCAACCTCTGTCCCGAGCCCTCCAGAGATCATCCACCAATGCGACCAATGCCGTTTCTGTGCTGTATCGTGACCTGAAGCCCGACTGGAACGGATCCAGATAGACAACTTCATCCAGGTATCGGGGTAGTTGTCGCGCCACCACACTCTCAACAACCTTCGCAACAAAGCGAAGATTGGAGACTGGACGATAATTTGATAATATAGCCGGGTCCAGGGAAGGCTTCTTGAGGAGGGGCTTCACAACCGCCTCTTTCAAGGCGGCGGGAAAGACACCCTCACTCAGAGAAGCATTTATAATCCCCTGGAGCCAGCCTCGTGTAACCTCCCGGGAGGCCAGTACCAACCAGGAGGGACACGGGTCCAATAAACATGTGGCAGCGTTAAGCTTGCCCAGAATCCTGTCCACGTCCTCAGGAGCCACGGAGTCAAACTCTTCCCAGATAACGCTCTCAAGACCTGCCCCCGTCTCCTCCCCTGGATCTACCCAATCGGAGTCCAGGCCTTCCCGAATCTGAGCGACTTTATCATGCAGGAATTGTACAAAATCCTCAGCTCGACCCTTTAAGGGATCTTCCCGTACCCCCACCTGAAGTAGGGAGCGGGTCACCCTAAACAGCGCAGCTGGGCGGTTCTCTGCAGATGCAATAAGAGCGGAGAAGTAGCTAGACTTCGCCGCTCTTATCGCCACTAGGTAGATCTTAATATAAGATCTCACCTGTGTTCGGTCAGATTCAGATCGGCTTGTCCTCCAATCACTCTCCAGGCGTCTTTTCCGACGCTTCATCTCTCTCAGCTCCTCGGAAAACCAAGGAGCTAGACGAGATCGGCATCGGGTCAGAGGCCGCAAAGGCACGACGCGGTCCAAGGCCCCAGTAGCCGCCCTGTCCCAGGCGACCACCAGGTCCTCAGTCGAGTCGTGAGCCAGAGTCTCAGGAAATGGCCCAAGCTCCATCAGGAACCTTTCGGGGTCCATCAGGCGCCTGGGATGGAACCATTTGGTTGGTTCCGTCTCCCTGCGGTGGGTGGAAGTGACTTGAAAGTCCATGTGAAGGAGAGAATGATCAGACCATGACAAGGGCTTGATGTCTATATCCCCTATTCTTAGATCATTCAGCCACTGATCAGAGATAAAAATCAAGTCCAGAGTGTGATTCCCCAAGTGGGTGGGGCCTTGAACTACCTGGGTCAGGCCCATGGCCGTCATGGAAGCCATGAACTCCCGAGCCGTCTCCGACATCTCACCAGCAGATGGCAGGTTAAAATCCCCCATAACAATAAGTCTGGGGGTTTCCACCGCCACCCCGGCTATAATGTCGAGCAGCTCAGGCAGGACCGCTGTTACGTGGCAGGGAGCCAGGTACGCAATCAGTAGGCCCATCTGAAGGGGGGATATGAAGGGAGGGTTATAATAATAATAGAACAATAAGAATTAATCTGACAATTCCCTTATGTAGCTGCTTGCAACTCATACTTACAAAATATATCATGTATCCATTAAAACTTGCAACATACATTAGTACATTTTTTAAAAAAATCAGCCCAACATTAAGACAATATCTGCTGATGTCCTCAGTTAAAATCTTTTCTTTCTGAAGGTCTTACAAAAGAGGGGATTTTTTACCATTTTTTAAAAAGAAAAGATAGAGCGGGGACAGTTAGACCAAGTAGAGAGGGGCATATCCTATTGGTCCTGAAGATACAAATCAGATAGTCTTTGACTTACGACCATGATTGAGCCCAAAATTTATATTGCTAAGAGAGAAATTAGTTAAATGAGTTTTGCCCCATTTTATGGCTTTTTTTGCCACTTTTGTTAAGTGAATCACTGCAGTTATTAAATTAGGAACATGGTTGTTAAGTGAATCTGGCTTCCCCATTGACTATGCTTATCAGAAGGTCACAAAAGGGGATAACACTGTGATAGTCATAAATACAAACCGGCTGTCAAGCTTCTGAATGTAAATCACATGACCATGGGGAATGCTGCAGTGGTCATAAGTGTGAAAAAGGGTCATAAGTCATTTTTTTCAGTGCTGTTATAACTTTGAACGGTCACTGAATGAACTGTTGTAACTCGAGGTAGTCCTTGACTTAAAACAATTTGTTTAGTGATCGTTCTGACTAATGACTGGTCCTCACACTTACAGTGTCCCCGCATTGATCATGAGATCAAAATTCAAGCTCATGGCAACAGGCATTGTCCTTAATGATGGTTGCAGTGACAGGAGGTCTTGGGATTACAATTTGTGACCTTCCTAGCCAGTTTCCAACCAGCAAAGCCAATGGGGGTAAGCTGGATTCATTTAACAATTTAACTGCATGATTTGCTTAATAACTTTGGGGGGGGGGAATGGTAATAAAATTGGGCACAACTCATTTAAAAACCTTCTTGCTTAGCGACAGAAATTCTGCTCTCAATTTTGGTTGTAAGTCGAAGGCTACCTGTAAAAAGGGCCCAAGCCAGGTTGGGTTTTATAGGTTATGACCAGCAACTTGCATTAGACTCCAAAGTCTGTGGCTGACCAAGGCAGTTCCTGAAAAGTAATCGGCATTGTACTGAACTGGATAGTGCCAATCAGCAAATAGGCACATGCGGGGTAAAATTCAAAATTTTTCCCTACCGGTTCTGTGGGTGTGGCTTGGTAGGCGTGGCAGGGGAAGGATATTGCAAAATCACCATTCCCACCCCACTCTGGGACCAGCCAGAGGTGGTATTTGCCAGTTCTCCGAACTACTCAAAATTTCCGCTACCAGTTCTCCAGAACCTATTAGAACCTGCTGGATTTCACCCCTGGGCACATGTATTCTTCCCAGCTGCTATTTATAGGACATTTTCAAGGTCATGAAAATTCCGGTAGCCTCAGAGATTACAAGGGCATGAAATTTCAATTCCTTCCAATGAAATATGAAGTATGCATGAGGTTCACATCTAAAGTCCCATTCAAACCACGGGCAATATGATTGCAAGTTATTAATATCATAGCCATCATAGTTAACTGTTAGTTGAATTGGGATCAATAGATGAACCCAACCATTTTCAATCTGATGCCTTCTAAATCCGTTGAACTTTATTTTCTAGCCTGGAGTTTGTATCAGCAAACAATACAGTATTTGATAACATTCAAGTTTCATTGATTTGTTGGTAATGAATCAAACGTTCGAAACAGCTATTATCATTGCACAATTTATCAAATCCGTCATGTCCTATAGAACAAAGTCTGATAACACTTAATGGCATTTTGTACAGTGAAAAATCTTATCTTCGCAATCACTAATTCTTAGCCTTCAGCACAAAGGTTGCTGGTTACAACACGCGGTATCTGTTTTCATGTTATTTTATTGCTTAAACAGGATGTCAGTTGTGTATGTATATCGTTTTCATCAGTAAATACACGTCAACATTTTTCACAAGGTTACAAGGTTACATTTCCAATCTGAAAAGTTAAAAAAAAAAAAACATCCTGGGCAGCGGTGGGTCTCACATTTTGTTACCACCAATTTGCCACACGTGTGCACGTGCGCTTCGTTTCCACGCCTTCCGTGCATGTGCCTGGCTTTCTGCACATGCATTTTGCTCACGCACGCACCTTCCGCACATGCGCTCGGCCTCAAAAATGTGCCTAAATAGGACGGCATAGGGTGGGCTCACCTGCAATTTCCCCTACCGGTTTGCGCGAACTGGTCTGAACCGGATGAATACCACCTCTGATCCTGGGGAAGAAGGCACTGGCCCTCCAGCCTTCCCAGGTTAACCAACAGAAAACACAACCAGATGAGCTTATTCTACTCTATGATAAGGCTACGTTAACAAAATCTTGCAAGTCTGAAAGTACAAATCTTCTACCTTCTCTTTTTGCAGCCTGATAAACTAGGCAGCTTCCTTTCTGATTTTTTTTCTCTGCCAGTTTATGTAGTTTTAAGCTCCCTCCCTCCCCATCTGATCATTCACTAGGCATCATCTCTTCCCCCATTTTTCTCAAGGTCATTCCCAGATATCATTACAGTCCCTAAATGAAGGCCTCCTTTGTAGCTCTTGGGAGGGGAAGCCTGTGGAGTTTCTCTGGGGTGCTGCTCAGAAAAGAGTTGGACGCTTGCTAGCCCCATATTCTGTTGATTTGCAAGATCTGCATTGCATTGTTGTGCTAGACCCTGGCATTTTTATTGGGCATCATCTGGTTAAAAGAGCAATAAAAAAACAGCCCATGATCTCTTCTTTGCTTCTCTTTTGATGATAGGCATATTTTTTTTTGCTATTCTTATTTGCATGGTTCTCCTGCACCAGATTCTACATTGGATTCCAATTTTCCAAGGCTGGATTCCAAGGTCTTTACCACTAAGCCACCACAGTGTGTGTGTGTGTGTGTGTGTGTGTGTGTGTGTGTGTGTGTGTGTGTAGTGTGTGTATATTCATGTATGTGTGTGCTTTATATATATATAAAGTGTTTTTCTGTTGAAGCACCTGGTCTACCCCAATATGGGAGGGAGCATACTGCTTCCCTTTCACCTTTCAGCTCCAATCTAGGAGCCCTCAAGCAGTTGCATTCATTACAAACCATTTTATACCAAATGTATATATATACACATACACTAGCTGGATACCTATGTGCCGCTACAAAACTATGTGATCGGGCTTGATAAATTGACACTTACAGCTTGAAAATTAATGAGTAGTTATGATCAGCCTCTCCTCTCCCCTTCTTTTCCTTCCTTGCCCCACAGAAGCCTCCTCTCTCCTATCCCCCTACTCTCCCTCAGGCTGGCCCCATTGATCCTCTCCTATCCCCTTCTCTTCCTCAGGCTTGCCCCAGAGGCCTCTTTTGTCTTATCCCTTTCTCTCACTGAGGCTGCTCCAATGATCCTCTCCTATCCCCTTCTCTCCCTCAGGCTTGCCCCACAGAGGCCTCTCCTATCTTATCCCCTTCTCTCCCTTTCAGATGGAGAGTAGGATGTTTAAAATCCCAGCCCGCAGGTCAGATGAGTCATATGCTGGCCAAGCCCACACCCAAGTGGCAGTTGGAATAGAGTTCTTTTGAGGTGGGGAAGGGGAGTAGAAAGTCTAACTCCTTAGCATTAGAGTGTGTTAATAATAATGTAAAAAATACCAATGATCTGATAGTCATTTCGAAAAATCCTTTCTTAGTGAGCACCTAAAAGCCATGAGAAACATATGGGCCAAATTTCAAGTTTTTAGGCTTTAAAGTTTCTGGAGATTTCGTGATGATGTGTGAGTGGTATTTCACTTTTACATATATAGATGTATATATTTGTGCATAAATACACATATACATACATATACATACATACACATGGACTTTGCTGTCTAAATGCTACAAATTTCAGGAGGTTAGGAGTTCAAGGTTGAAGTGATACATGATCTTGCTTACTTGTTTTTCTTCCCCAGTATTAACTGATAAAGCAGAGGTTATCAGGGAATCCTCGTTAGATAATGCTATTCTCAATTGCTAGATTATAAAAGCATTGCTAGATTATAACAGTATGATAAAATTTCTATATTATAAAAGTGAGAGTAACATGCAAAACTTTTCTTTCTCAGTGGAATGCCGTTAGAAACCACTTCGACTGTCCCCACACGCTACCATGTCATTTTGATAGTTCTGTGTTTCTTTCAGTATCCATGAAGAACAAGGAGAAGAGTCCAAATTCTGCACAGTGAAATACAGGAATTTCCAGCTTTCTTCTGATCCTCTGCAACCATTCATCAGGTAAAGGTGCTTTTGTATTTTCCAGTTCAAGACAATAGCTCTCTTTTTATTTATATTCTATCTGTTATCACATGGGGATCGACTCGTGGGCCAAACTAAAAAAAAAAATCACAATCAAAAGAGTCTAGCCTCAGAAAAACAAACAAATAGCTCCAGCTATTTGGTGGTTTGCTGAATAGATTAATATAAATCAACTAAGGATGACTGTAATTTAAGGTGACCAGACGTTCCGCTTTTGGCGGGACAGTCCCGATTTTTAGCAATTTGTCCCGTGTCATTTCAAAAAAGTCCCGATTTTTCATTCTGCCTCCTGAGTCCCGCTGCCTCTTGAGCCCCAGCTGATGGCTAGAAGAAAAAAAAACTGTTTAAACTCTTGCCCGGGGCTTCAAAGGGCCGCCCTACAGGCAATCAGTGTAAAGAGTTCCTGAAGCAGTTTTTTTTTCCCCCTAGCTAAGCTGCAGAAACGAAACCGAAACCAGGATCTTTGGTGCAACGTGACAAAATGAGGCAGAGAGAGATTTATTTTTATTTTTATTTTTCCTCCCCAAAAAAGGTAGGTGAAAAACTGCAAACAATGGGAAATTTAGGAGGAGAGTTCAAGATTTTAAAACACAAAAGAAAAAAAAAGCTGTATTTAACTAGGGAATTGTAATAATTGAGATACTATTAATTGTATATTGTGTTGAAAGCAGAAATGGTTAAGTTGTGGTTCAGAGGAATATATGGGGGAAATTATTTGGTTTATTATTATTGGTAAATATAATTAATTGATTTGTAAGAAATTGGATTGCATGGAAATAATTGGAATATTCATGTTCATATTGATTAATATACTGTAGGAAGTTAGCACCCACCCCTTTCCTGGAAGAGTGAAATATTTTAGGAAATATGAAAAAGGCAGAATATTATATTTCCCTGGATGAGAAATATGAGAAGCATATTTTACAGACAAAGCAGCTCCCACCTTCCTGCCCCCCACCCTTTGTCAATGGGCCATTAAGGCCTGGGCCAGTCTATTCTACATAACAAAGATCTGCCTCCTTCAGGCAGAGCCATAGTAGGAATTGCCAAAGATAGGATTAGCCCTCTACACAATAGCAGCAGAAACTCACCACATGTGACCTGGGAAGCACATGTGACCATCAGCCAGCAAGGCTCCCACCCCCTGGGAGTCTGACAACCAATCAGGATACTCTTTCGGGGCCCCAAGAAATGCAGAGCCAGAGAGAGCATAAAAACCCGAAGATTTACTGTATCAGCCCTTTTCTGTTCAGGAACTCAAGCCATGTGATCCTGTCCACCATTAAACCATCTTTCCAAGCAGTCTCCATGTTTCCAGTGTCTGTTTTCCCCACTTGGAGCAGAACCTAGAAGGATGTTTCTTCCAACAATACAAAAAAGATAGTTTTATAACTAATTGATTTATATTAAAATGTTGAATTTGTATTAAACAACTGTATTACATAATTACATAATTAACCAATGTGAGGATGGATATAAAAATAGATGACAATGGAAAGGGGTATAATATAGAATAGAAGGGAAAAATTGAATTTGATTAAGATTAGAGATGAGGATGAAGGGTAATATTGGTTTTTTTAAAAAAATAGATGAGGAATAAATATGGCAAAAAGGAAATATAGAAATTGTAAATTTAATTGAAGTGACTAAACACTGTTTAAATTTGTGAACCGGCCAAATACTCTGTTCAAAGAAAATAAATTGTATGTTTGTATGTGTGTTTCTAATTACTGCTATTTATTCATATTTGTTCTCTTTTATTCTTTAAAGTTTAACCATTCATTCTTTATCTTAATATCTTTATATTTGTTTGGGGTTGGCTTTCTTCCCTTTCATCTTTTTTATTGTATAGCAATCTTTCTCCTCAAACTTACCACCTCTCTCTTTTCTTTCCTTCTTACTTTCTCTTCCCCCCTCTTCTTCTCCTCCATACTTCCTCTTCCTTTCTCCTTCTCCTCCTCTCTTCCTCCCCCTCTTATCCTCACTCCTACTCTAATTTCCCTTCCCTTCCTTCATCCCTCTCTATTGCTGTATCCTTTTATGCATATGGACTACTCAGAGGGCTGAAAAAGTTATTTTTGACTGGTCCTCGCACTTTTGACCAGTCCTCGAACTTACGACTGTCTTCACATTTTACGTTTTTTGCCCTATCTTATCACCATGGTGAAGAGAAGCAGTTGTGAAATGAGTGACATGGTTGTTAAGGATGCTGCATGGGCATAAATGTGAGGATGGTCATAAGTGTGAGGACCAGTCAAAAGTGCGAGGACCTGTCAGAAATGACTTTTTTCAGCCCTCTGGTTAGTCCTTTTGTGCATATGGACTACTCAGAAGGCTGAAAAAGTTATTTTTGATTGGTTCTCGCACTTTTGTCCAGTCCTCAAACTTACGACTGTCCTCACATTTTACGTTTTTTGCCCAGTCTTATCACCATGGTGAAGAGAAGCAGTTGTGAAATGAGTGACATGGTTGTTAAGAATGCTGCATGGGCATAAATGTGAGGATGGTCATAAGTGTGAGGACCAGTCAAAAGTGCGAAGACCTGTCAGAAATGACTTTTTTCAGCCCTCTGAGTAGTCCCTATATACATAGCCATGGCCACCCGGTCACATGACCAGGTAGCCACGGCCACTCAGTCACATGACCAGCTAGCCATGCCCACAAAATAAGCCACGCCCACAATGATGTCCCTCTTTACCAATCTTAAAATCTGGTCACCTTACTGTAATTGAATATATTCAATGTTTTGATATATTTGTCCCCATGGACCATAGCAGGCTAGGCTCCACCATCCTCCACTGTCTCCCTGAATCTGCCCAGATTCATGCATTGCGTTGGTGACACTATCATTGCTTTGGTGACATCATTGTGTTGGTGACACTGTCTAACCATCTAATTCTCTGCCGTCCCTTTGTCCTTTTGCCTTCAATCTTTCCCAACATCAGAATCTTTTCCAGTGAGTCCTCTCTTCTCATTTGGTGGCTGTTTTTGAGCTTCATCTTCATCTGTTTTGATATATGCATGTCTGTAAATATACATTTTATACCTTTCTGTTTCTTTTTTCTAACTCTCCTCTTTTCAATAATTTTGTGCATTCTTTTCCTCTGCTTTTGATTTTGGTTGGTTAAAAAACAGAGAGAGAACACAAGATAGTAGCTAACCAGGCTCTGGGCATGCTGCATATGTAAAAATAAAATCAAGACAGGATCTCCTATGAGCCATGGTGGCGCAGTGGTTAAAATGCAGTATTGCAGGCTAATTCTGCTGACTGCCGACTGCCAGCAGTTCAAGTGTCACCAGGTCAAGGTTGACTCATCCTTTCGAGGTTGGTAAAATGAGGATTCAGATTGTTTGGTGTACTACAGTGGTGGGTTGCTACCAGTTTGCACCGGATCAGGTGAGTCGGTAGCGGCGGTGGTGGAAGGCTCTGCCCACCTGCCTGGACGCTTCTGCGAATGTGCAGAAGTGCTGCGCGCACACACAAGCAAACCCGTAGCAACAGGATTTGGAACCTGCCCCTGGTGTAATATTCTTTCTCTGTAAAACACTCAGAGAAGGCTGTAAAGTACTGTGAAGCGGTATATAAGTGTAAGTGCTACTGCTATTGCTACTGTTGGATAATGTGAAACAGTTGCCTAAGGATCAGTGGTAGTATGAGTTACAGAGTTATGGATATTCTGTAATCCACCTTGCAGCCCTAACCACCTGTCTTATTGAGATTGACTTCCGCCTATGAGACTGTGTGGTCTTCTTCTTCATGAGTACAAAATATTTGAGGTTATCCAAAGATATATAAAACATCTACCTAGGTTACCGATACTTCTTTTGACTTGTTTCCTCTACTTTTCTTTTTATAGTTGCTGTTCCATTGATGAAATCCAAATCAGCAATTGCTCTTGGCATTGTTACTGTTGCCCTCGTGATGGTAGTGCTAGCAGTGGTCATATCCCTCTTAGTCCTCTATGTTCAGCCGAGTGGTAAGTCTCTGGAGGTCTTCTGTCAGTATTGTAATAGTGATGGAATAGTGGTGTCTATGAAGTTATTATCAATTGCACTTGAGAGATTTCCTACCAAGGATGGGATTGGAATGACTTTGGTCCATTCATTTTCCCTCATAAGATTTTTTTTTACCCCAGAGTATTCATGTTCCCATATGCTCATTAAAAAAGAAGACAGATGAGATGACAATGAAGAGAAAATACTGGGCCAGAAGATTTTGAAGAAAGGATGGTCCTGGCATAAAAGAAGAAAAGGATTAGGTGTTTACAATTAATTCTCAAATTGTATTTCTTTTCCGATGGTAATTGTTACATTGCCAACTGCCAAATAAAGGGAATGTTTATATGCAGTGTTGAAGGTTGTACTCTGGTGACAGGCATGGATATAGCAAGGCACATAATGGGGTAAAATAAGAGAAAAAGGGGAAACTAAGCTAAATTAAAAAAAATAAGTTAAGGGATAGTAAGTGCCTTGAAACATTATTCCTGAGGGACTCAAAATTTCTTAAAGCTTTCTTCTAAAAATGGCACTATTTATACTTTTCCCTTGGTTCCTTGTGTTCTCTTCCTTTTTGCCCAAAAGAAAAGAAAAAGCAAGACAGCATCTGAAACCAATCAGATCTTTATTACGGTCAAAGTCCAGCATAAGGACAGTGGGGCGCAGTCAGTTTAAAAGCAAACATACTGGCTTCTTCGGGATCTATTAACAATAGTGAGAGACAGATGTCATAATCTTCCATTCCACCATTGATTTTGTTGCTTATCAAACTTGGAAATAAAATTTGCAACAACAACCCCAAAAAAAAAAGAAAAAGAAAGAAAGAAAGAAAGGTGACAAAGAAAATAAACTAGTTGTTTTTTTAACCGGTGTTTTTGAGGGTACCAACATAGAGTACCCATAGAGTATGGGTTCCACTTACCTTCGCTACTGGTTCGAAACTGGGAGCATGCGCAGAGCGTCCGTGATGATGTCCGGTTGGGTGGGTGGAGCCTCCCGAACTGGGGCGAACCAGTAAAAACCCACCTCTGCTTACATGCTTTTAGAATCAAAATACTGTTCCTCACAAAATGGCTTATTGCAGTCACCACGACTGAAATCTCCCATCTGAGGAAACACACTTCTTCTCATCCTGAAGGTGCTGTGCTGTGTTTCATTTCATTGGACTTAATTTTGGACCCCTCAAGCAGTGTTCTTTCACCCGTGTCAACCTAGGTTTAAGATTTTAGATAGGCTTTTAAATTTGAAATTCTGCATAACCCTGCTCCTGTCTTGGAAGGAATGCCTAATTTTTTTTAATTTTTTTTTTTTAATTTGATTTATATGCCGCCCTTCTCCGGAGACTCAGGGCGGCTTACAATGCGCTAAGCAATAGCCTTCATCCTTTTGTATATTTATACAAAGTCAGCTTATTGCCCCCACAACTGGGTCCTCAATTTACCTACCTTAGAAAGGATGGAAGGCTGAGTCAACCTTGAGCCTGGCGAGATTCGAATCTGCAGTAATTGCAGGCAGCTGGTCTTAATAACAGGGTGCTTTAGACCACTGTACTACCAAGGCTCTTCTATCTATGTTTTTTTCAGATGCTGTTCCTGAATTCTCTAAAGGTTCTGAGGGTTACTTAATCGGTGTTGGTCGGGCGGATTGTACTGGTCCTATAGCTGAAGTACCTTTGGTGAGTATTTGCCTGGCCTCAATAGCTCACAGCCTAGTTATCAGGGGTGAAATCCAGCAGGTTCTGACAGGTTCTGGAGAACTGGTAGCGGAAATTTTGAGTAGTTTGGAGAACCGGCAAATACCACCTCTGGCTGGCCCCAAATTGGGGTGGGAATGGAGATTTTGCAATATTGTTCCCCCAGGAGTGGGGAGGGAATGGGAATTTTGCAGTATCCTTCCTCTGAAGTGGGGAGGGAATGGGAATTTTGCAGTATCCTTCCCCTGAAGTGGGGAGGGAATGGGAATTTTGCAGTATCCTTCACTTGCTATGCCCACCAAGCCACGCCCACCAAGTCACATCATGCCCACCAAGTCACGGCCACAGAATTGGTAATAAAAGAAATTGAATTTCACCGCTGCTGAAGAGGTAATACCATCAGGGATTGCAAGGTCTTCTGCATTTCTCCCTCACCCCACTTTTTTTGGAACAGTATTTCTCCCACGTTTAATCTGGCAATAATCCTAAAAAAGGTTGGCTGTTCCAAAATGGGATTGAGATGATTAGATTTCCTCTTACAGTAAAATCAGGGCATATATGAGTTTGCTTGATGTTCCTTGGTTCAGGATGATGGCACGATGTGAGAGACTAATTATCGTTCCTATATGAGTATATAGAGTATATAGAGTATAACAATATGAGTACAGAATGTAAGGATTTATATTCCTTTTTTTTTTTTTTTACTTAGTCACTCAAAGTCAATAACCACCAAAGCAGTTTTTAATCTTAAACAAATGAATAAATAATGACATGTTGTGTTTCAATGTAGATGGGGTATGGCAATCCTGATCAGAAAGGTGGTGGCATCCTCTCACGACAATATTGTAGAACTTTCATCCTTGCAGAGCGACAGAATCCCACCAAACGAGTAGTGCATATGGTTGCTGAAATAGGAATGATGTCTGAAAGAATAAGGCTAGAGGTAGGTGAGGAATGACCAGTATCTCATCTCATCTCATCTCTTCTCTTCTCTTCTCTTCTCTTCTCTTCTCTTCTCTTCTCTTCTCTTCTCTTCTCTTCTCTTCTCTTCTCTTCTCTTCTCTTCTTCCCTCTCCTTGTCCTATTGAAAATATTTTATATAAAAGTAAAATGGAACAATGCAAGACAATATATTTCTTTCAAACCTTTCTTTTAAGGCACTGAAGCAGTTAAAATATAAGTACGGAGATCTCTACAATCAGAACAATGTCATAATGACTGGAACCCATACCCATTCAGGACCTGGAGGCTTTGCCCAATACACCCTCCTCATGATAACATCTGGAGGTCTTATAAGGCCAACACTGAATGCCATTGTCAATGGGATCGTTAATGTAAGGCAACATCCAATTTAGCATTTTAACTTCATGTAATGGTATTTTTTGAGGCTGAAAGGGATTCTTATTCTCCTTTGGACATTCCTTTAAGAGGACAGTTTCTTTCTCCATACTCTAGAGAAAATAGCTACAGGTAGTCCTTGATTTATGACCATTCATTCCATGACTGTTCAAAGATACGATGGCACTGAATGAAGGGAATTGCGACTCATACCCAAAGTTATGGCCATTGCAACGCCTCTATTGTCAATTTGATGACTTTATTTTATTTATTTATTGTATGGTATATCATACAGGGGCAATGTATTCTCCCTGTGGGTGTGGCTTACTGATGAATCATACATGAGATGTGGGTGTGGCTTACTGATGAAGGCTAATGAGCTAGAAATAGATCTATATAAGTCTCTCACCTGGCAGCAGGAACTTGCTGGCTGCCAGAAAAGAAAAAAGCCCAGAATCAGGAGAAATTTGATGAAAATTTGGGCACTTGGCAGCTCACTTGCACTTATGATCACAGGGACATTGCAACTCCCCCATCCATCTATGTTCCTCCACTTCTATATCATTTTGGACCCTGCCACTCTGTGCTAACCTTCACCACCATGTTCTTGTTCCTGCTGCTGCTGAGGTATGCCCAGCCTGGCTGTTGGACTATATGGTGCTGGCTTTGATTTGCAAAAATGGAGAGCGGGGTGGGGAAGCATAAAGCAGCTTAAAGTAGCCAGAGCCCTTCTGGTTGTCTTCCTGAACCATATGGGACTGGCTTTGCACAGTGAAAAATGGAAAAAGAGAAAATAAATCCAAAACAGCCTTCCTCCCCTCACTTTTATTTTTTGCGGTGCAAAGCCAGCCCCGTGACCTAGTAAAGTGGTAGAAAGGGGCATTTTGACACTCTACAGCCCCTTTAACCTGATTTGGGAAGCCATGCTGGTGCAGTGGTTAAAATGCAGTGTGGCAAGCTAATTTGCTGACTGCCGACTGCCAGCAGTTCAAGTCTCACTGGGTCATCCTTCCAAGGTGGGCTAAAATGAGGACCCAGATTGTTGGGGGCAATATTCTGATTCTGTAAACCACTTAGTAAAGCATTATGAAGCGGTATATAAGTCTAAGTGCTATTGTGTTTTCTAAAAATGCATAAAGTGAGCCCTGGGTGCCAGCGAGGCCAGGCATGTCTCCTTAGCAGTGGGAGCAACAAAGATCGGCTGGGGCAGTGGAGCGCAAGGCCGCAGAGCAGGGATGGTATTCACTTACCTTTGCTACTGGTTCACAAATGTGAGCACGCGCGCCTCCTCCATGCATGTGCAGAGCCTTCTGCGCATGTGCAGAGGGTTAAAAACGGGACGTGATGACATCCGGGTGGGTGGGTGGAGCCTCCCACCACCAGCGTTACCGGATCGCACGATCCGGATAGAACCGGCTGAATTTCACCACTGCTACAGAGGTCTCAGATTGTAGGATAGTGAGGGTAACTAGAATGGGGCTTAAGCAGTTGTGGCTTCCTGGGACATGACTCTGAGTTGTGTGGTTCTGGTGTTACTTGCTGCCCTGTAATGGTTTTTGTGTTAAATACACATGGGATTGTGATGTTAATATTCAATTGCAGGCTGATGATACCTGGTTCTGATCTATCTAGTGGCATATTAGGATGTGTTTACATTTATTTCTGGGATAGGATGCAGCCTATCTCTGCGCATTTCTTTGAAATATCATTTTATTTATTTCTCATATTATTTAATGTTCAGTCCATGATTCCCATTCTATGTTACAAAACATCTGTGTTCAAGCAACCACTCTTTCCTTTGGAAGGAAGGCTGGTACATGAGGGCCATCCAGGAGTAAAATTATCCCATGCATTCTCCCAGCTACTTTTCTTATATTTATTTTATTTTATTTATTTATAAAATTTGTATGCCGCCCTATCTCCAAGGACTCAGGGCGGCTCACAACAACAATCAACCAAGCAACTGTTAAAATCAACAAATATACACAAAAATATGAAAAGTTTAAAAAATTTTAAAATATACTACCCCATCAGTCTAGGCTGGGGGACATAAATAGCCAGGTTTTCAATTCACGGCGGAAGGGGCGAAGGTCAGGGGCCAACCGGAGCCCCAAGGGAAGTTGATTCCAAAGAGTGGGGGCGCTCACAGAGAAAGCTCTAGCCCTGGGGGTCGCCAGCCGACATTGTCTAGCCAATGGCACCCTGAGTAGGCCCTCTCTGTGAGAGCTCACCGGGCGATGGGAAGTTGACGCTGGTTGCAGGTGGTTTGACAAATAGCCTGGGCCTAAGCCATGAAGGGCTTTATAGGTTAACACCAGCACCTTGAATCACACCTGGAGGGCAACCGGCAACCAATGCAAGCCGCGCAGGAGAGGTGTAATATGGGAGTATCGAGTCCCTCCCGCAACAACCCACACGGCCGCATTCTGTACCAGCTGAAGCCTCCGGGTAGTCTTCACGGGCAGCCCCAGATAGAGAGCATTGCAGTAGTCAATCCAGGCGAACCTGGGCAAACGCCCCCCTGGTCACGGACGTGATATGACCTCCAAACTCAGCCGTGAATCCAAGAGGATGCCCAAGTTGTGCGCACTGTCTACGGGGGGCAACACCTCGCCCCCAATAGACAGCGTTGGAACTTCTTGCTCGGCCCGAGATGCCAGTATCTACAGCCACTCGGTCTTGGCCGGGTTGAGTCAAAGCCCGTTACTCCCCATCCAGATCCGTACCACTTCCAGGCACCAGGACATCACGTCGAGGGCATCACTGGGCTGGTTTGGGGTGGATATAAAAAGCTGGGTATCATCAGCGTACTGATGATACCCCACCCCAAAACCACAGATGATCTCTCCCAGCAGCTTCATGTAAATGTTGAACAGAAGGGGCAAGAGGACCAACCACTGGGGCACTCATGGCCAACCTCTGCCCTCCTGCCAACACCGCTTGCGTACGACCCGAGAGGTAGGAGGCGAACCACCGTAAAACGGTGCCACCCACTCCCAACCCCTCAAGGCGTTGCAGCATGATACCATGGTTGATGGTATCAAAAGCCGCCGAGAGATCTAATAGGACCAGAACTGAGGAATGACCCCTGTCCCGAGTCCTCCAGAGAGCATCCACCAGCTATATAATAGCTCTATTCCATGATAATATCTTTGAGATCTTCTGGGACCGCAAGGTTGATTTTTCTGTTATGTAACTAGTCTTGTGCTAAAAAGCTGGATGCAAATCAAAATGTCTCAGTTTCCATGTTTTTAATCCCTGTTTTCTAATTTTCAGAGTATTGACATGGCCCATCAGAATATGGTGCAAGGACACATTTTTATCGGTACAGGTTTGGTAGAGAACAGTCAGATCAACCGAAGTCCTCTTTCTTACCTTCAGAATCCAGTTTCTGAAAGACGCCGGTAATGGAAGGAAAATATTGAGGCATTTTCATTTATTGTAATGGATGTATTGTGAATCTTATAATTTAGCTAAGACATAGTATTTACATCTACGCAACCCTGGATTAAGATTTGCTTGCTCAAAGGGAGCGTTTCTCAATTTTAGTAACTTTAAGCTGTTTGGATTTCAGCTGCCACAATTCTCTCCAACATATTGACTGGGGAATTTGACAACTGAAGTCCACAGAGCTTAAATTTATCATGGTTGATAAATGCTCTGAACAATTATCTGTTTGTTTGTTTAGAACTTGCTCGATAAAAAACAGAATCCTATAGGTAATGTATAGCAGCCCTATCTGAAATACTGTATAATGAATTACTGTTTTGTTCTCTTTCCAAAATGCCCAGAAGGAGAGGAAAATATATTTAGAGGGTATTATTTTTTCCCCTCCTTCTTCCATTTCTTTGATGAGGGAAGGCCACTATCAACTGTTGATCATAGGAATGGCAATGCTGGAAGGTTCAAGAGACAGACTCCTTCCTCAGCCATTCATTTATTCATTCATTTTAGACCACCTGGAACTTACGTTATTCAGCAGTTTACAGACAACAGAACATCCATGGTATAATAATGACATGATAGAAATTATAAATTATAATGGTAAAGCAACATAGATCGTTAAACGAACAACCAGAATCAACATAAAAATGGAAATTGGCACATACTTGACAAAGTCTATCTATAGTAAAACCTCCATGACATTAGGAGTGTGAATATAGGTAAAAGTGGTACATATGTGAATCAGTGAATCAGTGGTGGGTTTTTTTTACTACCGGTTCTGTGGGCATGGCTTGGTGGGTGTGGCATGGCTTGGTGGGTGTGACTTGATGGGCATGGCAGGGGAAGGATACTGCAAAATCCCCATTTCCTCCCGATCAACTGGGACTTGGGAGTCAGAGAATAGATGGGGACGAGCCAGTCAGAATTTTTACTACCGGTTCTCCGAACTACTCAAAATTTCCGCTACCGGTTCTTCAGAACTGGTCAGAACCTGCTGAAACCCACCTCTGATGTGAATGTCCAAGAGACATTAATGTTGATGTTGCTAAGGATGTTGATAATGCTGAGAATGAATTTTGAGTGCTCAGAATGCTGAATGCTGAGAATGTTGAATTCTTCAAGCTGGTGAGGAATTCTGGGAGTTGAAGTCCACAAATCTTTGTTAAGATTGAGAAGCTCTAGTCTAGTTGCTGTGAAAGTCTCTCTTTTCTCGTCCCTCCCCCAACTTCCTCCATGTTTTCCAGGTATTCATCAAACGTAGACAAAGAAATGACGGTGCTGAAAATGGTTGCAGATAATGGCCAAGAGATTGGAATGTTTAGGTGAGAAGTTGAAAACAAGAAGCAAGTCAACTCAGGCAGACTGTATTGGTTCATTTTATTCCCAGCAGGGCTTACAGCCTACATATATAACAGTTCATAAAGGCTGGGATAGTAAGGTGGGTTGGGATAAGACAGCAAGAATGACTGGTTCAAACATACAGGTGAGCTTGAATGGCCAAAGGTTGTCTTGAACCTTGGTCTTCTTTTTTCAAGTTCATCCCCTTTGTCTTCTTTCATACGTTGTCTGATGAGTTGGTGAAGTTGAAGGTAGGTAAGGAAAAAAAGTTGAGAGAAGCTGACTTGTGTGATGAAGAACAAAGGAAGTAAAGTAAGACCATACCCCCATTGTTTTGGAAGTATAACTTACTGGAAGTGACGTTAAACATGTATTCTTGCTGGTTATTAATCATTGACTGCTTACTAGCAGTCTGCATGCTAGCAGCTTCCCTTTCAAGAACAGAGTTTTAAAAGAGTGGTTATTGTTTTTTTGTTTAAAAATAAAAAAAATGTTCCCACAAAATGTCGAAAGGGTTATATTAAGCTTGGGTTTCTTTTAGCATTAATATGTTGCTTAATGTTTCCCCCCCCAAAAAAGAGTAAGGATAGCTGAATCTGAAAGCTTTCATGCCCTAATCACCTTCCAGTTGGATTATTATAATGTATTCTAAATAGGGTTTTCCTTGAAGAACATTCTGGAAGCTGCAGATGGTGCAAAATCCTGTAGCTCAGGCGGTGATGGATATGCTCAAATATATTTGAGTGATCTTTCTGCTGCAGGAGCGCCATTGTTTGCCAATGGTCTGGATGAGATCTGTTGGTTGTCATTTTTAAAGTCCAATAGGACTTTTATCTAAGGTATCTAAGAAACCATTTCCTTTGGCATTCCTCTATCCATCCAATCAGATGTCAATCCAATGAGTCAATGATTTCCAGGTCCCAACCCTGCAGGATTATTATTGGAGAGTGCCTCAGAGACAGGCATTTCCATCACAGCTCCATTGTCTGGAACTCCCTCCCAGTAAAGTTTCATTCCACTTCATCCCTCCTGTACTTCAAAAAAATAAATTTCTGGAATGTATTTAATTTATAAATATATTCTCTTCTGGTCTGCACAGAAAAGTGCAGAAGAATGCTTTACATTATACAGGTGGCATATGTAGCATGCATGGCAAATTTACTCATCACAGGAGTTGAGAGCTGCCACATCTCTTTTAACATTCAGGAAAAGCCTTAAAACCTGGCTATGTCAATTGGCTTGAAGTCCTGAAGGAGAAGCTGTTGGCTGGAGGTGGTCGGTGCAGTAATACAGAAGGCCCCATCCGCATCTCTCCACTCCAAACCCAGGCTTTTGAATTTATTGTAATTTTAACCTGTTCATATATTTATAATTTGGATATTTGCATATTTTATCACATTGTAAGCTGCTCAGAATCACTGCAAGAAGTGCGGCGAATATATTTAATAATAAATAAAAATAAATGGATTAGTGATAGACAGGATTTTGGGATAGGTCGTGTTAAATCATATATTTTTAGCTGCCTAGGGCCTTTGGGAATAGATGGCATACAAGTAAGTAAGTAAGTAAGTAAGTAAGTAAGTAAGTAAGTAAGTAAGTAAGTAAATATTTTCCTAACAGTTACTTTCTTAACTTTCCCTTTTTAATTTTTTTACTAGCTGGTTTGCTGTTCATCCTGTCAGTATGAATAACACCAACGTTTTAGTTAATAGTGACAATATTGGCTATGCAGCTTATCTCTTTGAACAAGAGAAGAATAAAGGATATCTTCCAGGAAAGGTAAGAACAATTAATGTGCATCATTGTATACAACACAGTTTTTTTTTTAATTTTTTTTTAAATTTATTTTTATATGCCGCCCTTCTCCGGAGACTCAGGGCAGCTTACAATGCGTTAAGCAATAGCCTTCATACTTTTGTATATTTTATACAAAGTCAGCTTATTGCCCCCACAAACCAGGTCCTCATTTTACCCACCTTAGAAAGGATGGAAGGCTGAGTCGACCTTGAGCTGGTGAGAATTGAATTCGCAGTAATTGCAGGCAGCTGGATGTTAAATGCTGCCTTAGTAGGAGGCATTAGCCTCCTACGCCACTCAGGCTCCTTGTACTGACACTAGTAAATTGTGTCAGCCCTTCTATTAAATGTAGCTAGTAGTTCAAATAGCCCCATGTGGTTGGCAGTGACTGACAGCTACCCACAGTTTTATACAGGAAATGTTATATTTCTATGTGAAGATCTTGGGATTTGCATCTGGGACTTTTCCCATGCAATACATGGAATAATAGCCTCAAATGGTTATTCCCCATTAGGTTTTAAACCCTGTCCAAGATACTTTAGTACTTTAGGTTTTATCAACAAAAGTTGATAAAGTTCAACTATATTACTTTCTGGAAGCATTGCAAATTCAGTTCCTAGAATTCCAGGTTCTATTGACTAAGAAATTTGGAGATTATACTCACAGTACAGTTGAGGAGGTTAAGGTGAGGAGCCTAAATTGGAGAAGTGCGTTCCTTTCTTCAGTTGGCAGGAGAAATGTGGGAGAGTAGCTCACTCTTCTGGAGTTCTAGAAAGCCTTAACATTTGGTTTTATTCCCAGACCTGTGGGTGATGTGCTTATTGGTCCTTTGGTGTGGATTGATTTGTTATTGTTTGATTGCTTTGGTCTGGGTTTCCTGTGGGATTGTATGTTATTAATTGTTTTTTTATTGTTTTTGGATTTTGTAAGCCACCCAGACTTTATATATAAATAATAATTGTATCCCAGATACCTTGGAAAGGACTAAATAAGTGAATAAAAATGCCAAATCCAGTCTGAACATCTGGCTGACTGTGCAACGAACCACAACAACAAAGCATGGCAGTACAAGTGAAATGAAATAAATACAAGAAAGCAAACTTTCATTTCCATGTGATTACTCACAAAATCTAAAAGCACAGAATATTGCTTGAATGTGGCAGGCAATGAAAACATTGCAGTAAATGTCAGGGCTCATTAAAAGTCATTTTGATAAGTATCTGTTTGATCAAACTTCCTCAAATATTGTTATACTGTTTTAGTCTAGTCTCATAAGGGAAGCGTACTCCTTGACTTACAACCACAATTGAGCTCAACATTTTTGTTGCTAAGTGAGATGGTTGGTTTTTTAACCCTTTTATGACCTTTCTTGCCTCAACTGTTAAGTGAATCACTGCAGTTGTTAAGTTAGCAACACCTTAAGCGAATTGTTAAGCGAAAATGACTTTTCCATTGACTTTGCTTGTCAGAAGGTCACAAAAGCTGATCACATGACCCCAGGACACTGCAATTGCCATAAATATGAACCAATTGTCAAGCAGCCCAATTTTGATCACGTGATCAAAACCGCTGCAACAGTTGTAAGTGTGAAAAACAGATATAAGTCATTTTTTTCGGTTCTGTTGTAACTTCAATCACTAAACAAATGGTTGTAAATCATATATGTTTTTGTAAATCATATATGCTACCAAGAATAATACACAAATTTCTTACATGAGACTTGAGGATGTTTTTTTGTGGCAATGTCTGCAGGTTACCATGTACTTGTATCAATATTCACACAAAGATAGGTGTGGTGTTACACAGTAGTAGGTTCCATTCGCAGAGTGTCTGTGATGACGTCCCGGTGGGTGGGTGGAGCCTCCCACTGCCATCACTACCGGTTTCCCGAACCGGGCCGAACCAGTAGAAACCCACCACTGGTGTTACAGGCCAATCCCAACAACTTTTCTACATATATCGACCCTATATGCATTTATAAAGAGTAGGGCTTCTTTCTTTTCACCTTGACATCTTGCAATTTTAATACTCCTACCTCCATCAAATGCTGATGATTCTGAGCTATAAATGTTGTGGGATCAATGGGAGTCACCGATATGACTTTCTTCCTCTTTCAGGGTCCCTTTGTAGCAGCTTTTACATCGTCTAACTTGGGTGATGTGTCTCCGAATACAAAGGGCCCACACTGCATCAACACTGGAGAGCCATGTGAAAACATGGGGAATTACTGCCTTATAGGTGGGGTAAGTATTAGATCTGGATCAAAAGTTTGTGCATTTTGTGGTTGAAATTATATGAGGTTTCATATAACTTCCCTCTTACATACCAGAGGTACTCAGGAGGAAACTAGCAAGAACCTTATAAATTCAACTCCAGTAAGACTGTCTTTCAAAGAGAGCAACTAATTGTTTTGGTTTCAGGATAATTTACCTCATAGATTACTCTTCAAAATGCTCAAGATGGTCTAAGTTCCCACTGATAAATATTGAACATAATCATTCCATTGTGCATTTGGTTACATCATAACCCACTGACTGTTGGATAATAGTATGTATTCGTTCAAGACCACATTTTGGAGAGAGAGGACCGCTGGTTTGAAAGAGGGGTAAAACAGGCCATCTATGTCAAAATTGAACAGCCCTCTCTCAACCAAGGGGAGGGATACAAGATCATCTATCTCCAGTCTATAACACAATCCTTTCAACAATCCTAAGAAAGCTCCACATCCATTTGCACCATTCAGGTGACCCTGAGGACACAGATAAACGTCCAGGTGGCTTTAACGACTTGCTAAAAGAATGCAAATGACCAGCTGTCTGCAAGGTGTGTGAATCCTTTCATTCCCCACCATCCAGTCAGAGCTGAAGAAGCTTCTTGGATGAGAAGCGAAACGTCTTCAAAGAAAAACCAGAAAGTCCAGTTGCCTCTTGAAAAAGCACCTTCCAGCACCATGGCCTGGATGATTGAGAATCTCCATAGACATCATGCCAATTTGATATGCAATTTAGTTCCTTCTCATTATTTTGCTGCATCTAATAAGACAGCCAGTTTGTTGTAATGTTAAGGCTAGAAACCAGAAGATTGTGAGTTCTAGTCCTGCTTTAAGCACAAAATCAACTGGGTGACTTTGGGCTGGTCATTTTCTTCCGGTTCATAGGAGGTTTAAGTATCTATAAAAAGGCAAGATAAAAAGATGATGATGAGGATGATAATAATAATAATAATAATAATAATAATAATAATAATAATAATAATAATAATAATAATAGACCAAGTTAGAGATAAGCCAGAAAATTCTATATATAGGGAGACAAGAGGTGCATAGGTTTCTGCCTAAAGGATAGAAGCAGATATCATACAGGGTGAAGCACTTCTTCACTGATGTACAGCAATGTTGATGTTTCAGGTTTATCAAAATACAAAATACAGAAATACAAAGAAAAATAATAATGAGAAAATAGGGTAGGGGAAGGGAAAGAGGAAAAAAGTGTTGGGTAAAAGGGAAAAGAAAGAGAAAAAAATTGACTCTTTTTGGTACATTAGAATAAGGTAATAACATACAACCTCAACTTTTTAGAATTCTATTCTATTCTATTCTATTCTATTCTATTCTATTCTATTCTATTCTATTCTATTCTATTCTATTCTATTCTATTCTATTCTTTCCTATTCCTATTCCTATTCCTATAATAATATATACGAGCCATTTCAAATCTATCTAATCAACAAAATCAAAAATCAAAGTTTCATTTTTTTTCCACTTCAAGCACAAAATTTGAAAGCAGTTTCCAAGCAGAAAGAAAGCTTATTCTTTTCTTTAACTAAAGCAGTCAGTTTAGCTAACTCCATCAGCTTTTGCAGCCATTTGTCCATTGGGAGAATCAAACTATCCTTCCATTTTTATGCATAAATTTGTCAGCACAGGTAACATCAGAGTTTCATTTTTTCCTCCCAAGCTCTTCATCCATTAAGCCCAAGAGAAAAGTCTCTGGTTTTATCTTTATATTGACTTTAAGAATCTACTGTGTTAAGATGTGAATCTTTATCCAATATTTCTTTGCTTTATCACAAGTCCACCATAAATGGTAAAAAGTTCCTTCTTTATATTTACATTTCTAACATTCATTTGAAGTACCTTTATACATTCTTGACTATTTATCTGGTGTTAGATACCAACTGTACATCACCTTATGAAATGTTTCTTTTAAATTATAATTTAATATAAATTTTAAATCCTTTGTCCATATTTTTCCCCACTGTTCATTATATTATATCCAAAATTCTTTGCCCACTGAATGATACAATACTTCACATACTAATTTTCCAAATTCAGTTTCAATAATGTACTGTCTGTCTGTCTGTCTGTCTGTCTGTCTGTCTGTCTGTCTGTCTCTCTCTCTCTCTCTCTCTCTCTCTCTCTCTCACACACACACACAACTGTGGTTTAGTGGGTTTATTTATATTCCCCAGCAACTTCCTTCATCAAAAACCCAAAATTGTCCCAATAACATCCAGTCACAAGCAGACTAATGCTAGTTCACAGAGCAATGGCCAATGAGTCCACAAGGCACTTGGAATTTTTCCCAATTAAAATAAACCCACCAGGCAAAATTAAATCCACAATACAAGAAGGTTCATGAGATAAGAAAAGTCCAGAGTTCACAAGGCACAATCCAGGTCAAAGTATGGTATCAACCCAAACCAAGGCAAGAATCACTGATTTTATTTTGCTTCTGTTCAGTTATGTTTCATTCTCAGACACTGCTTGGACAAGCCCCTGCACTTTTTTTGGCAATTTTTTCAGAAGAGGTTTGCCATTGCCTCCTTCCTAGGGCTGAGAGAAAGTGACTGGACCAAATGGCTTTATGCCTAAATCAGAACTAGAATTCATGGATGCCTACCTGTAGTCTCTGACCTGGTGCCTTAACCATAACTGGCTCTGATCTGCTGCTTGATTAGTGGCAAGTTAAAGGGAAATTGAAAGGGTTTATTTATTTATTTATTTGTTTGTTTCCATTTCTATACCGCCCTTCTCCAAATAGGACTCAGGGCGGTGAATATAATTGTATATAATTATAATTTATAATTGGAATTTAGAATTGAAGGCTAATCAGCCACATATCTTTTCCCTTCTAATTTGTTGTTCTGAAATCCAATTTAGGCTAAGTTCTGCATTGCTACAGGTCCTGGGAAAGACATGTTTCAGAGCACACAAATAATTGGGACACACGTCTACTCAAATGCAAAGGTATGTCTAAAATCGTAACATTTTAGAAAAACATTGTTGTTGTTAAGTGCTAGCCTCTATATTTTCTAGGAGAGCATTCTAGGAAAATATACTGTAGAAAATATGCTAGAATCTTAACATTCTAGGTAAATATAGATGATAGAGGTTGTCACTTTTCTAATAATATGCCAACTTTCCTTTTAACTAGAATATTTTTCTGTTAAAAAAACTTTATTTAGCAATGATACAATGTATACAGATATGCAAATATGATTGATAGATGATAGATAGATGATAGGTAGATAGATAGATAGATAGATAGATAGATAGATAGATAGATAGATAACATCATGTTCAATGTAAAATTTCATTGCTGTATGGCATTTGACAGACCTGGGAAAAGCTATCTTAACTTTGCATCTGTTTCCTATGAAGCCTTGGACCTAAATTTTGTTCAAATGGATTGTAGGATTCAGGAAGGGTACAAACTATTCTTCCGTTACTACTACAACTCCCATACCTCCAACTAAATTACCCTTTGGGGATAGGAGGAAGTTGACACCTGTCATAGCTATTTTCTAACCTTATCTTATATGCTTAGAGTTCTTACTTCCTAACTACCCTATTTCCCCGAAAATAAGACCTCCCCGGATAATAAGCCCAGTCGGGCTTTTGAGCGCATGGACTAAAATAAGCCCCCTTGAAAAGAAGCCCTCCCCGAAAATAAGCCCTTCCTGAAAATATTTAAATGCATGCGCAGCTGGTCCCCACCATTTCCTCTGGTTAGGGTTAGGGAGACAGAGCTGGAAATCAGGTAAAATGGCAAGAGGAGCCCCGTATTGCTCCACAGGCCCCAAAATAATAAGACCTCCTTAAAAACAAGGCCAAGCGCTTATTTCAGGGTTCAAAAAAATATAAGACAGGGTCTTATTTTCATGGAAACATGGTAGTAAGAAATCATGGGTGTATGAGTTATATTGGGGAAAAACCAAAGTTATGGCGGGAGTAGGAGGCCACATCATGTTGTGGGAGTGCGTGCTCGCTGTTTGCAAGCGGTGGTGCGCTCCAGTCTCCAATGCTCCTCTCGTTCCCCAGGTTGCACGGACCCTCGGGCCCCGGGCCTTCGGCTGATGCTGTGCAATGCCAGGTCCGTGGTAAATAAAGCTCCCCTCATTTGCGAGCTTATTCAGGAGGGGGGCGCGGACCTGGTGGATATTACGGAGACCTGGTTGGGCCAGGAGGGGGGAGTCCCCCTTGTTGATATGTGCCCACCCGGTTTTCGTGCATTCCATCAGCCAAGGTCACAGGGGAGGGGCGGGGGGGGGTGGCGGTTGTTATCAACGAGGGTCTTGGTCTGAGGGAGGCCACTATTCCTCAGACGGCCAGATGTGAGTCCCTCCTTGTGAAGTGGGGTCATAGAGTGCAGATGGGCTTACTAGTCAAGTACCTGGCTCCCTGCCACATGGCAGCGGCCCTGCCTGAGCTGCTCGACGTTATAGCCGTGGTGGCGGTTGATACCCCCAGGCTTATGGTCATGGGAGATTTTAACCTGCCATCAGTCGGTGAGATGTTGGAGGCGGCCCGAGAGTTCATGGCTTCCATGATGGCCATGGACCTGACCCAGCTAATTTATGGCCCTACTCACACGGGGACACACACGCTGGACCTGGTTTTTGTCTCTGGCCAGTGGTTGAGTGATCTTGAGATAGGGGATATAGCAATTGAACCCTTGTCATGGTCAGATCACTCCCTCCTTCGCTTAGACCTTCGAACCGCCACACCCCGCTGCAGGGAGGCGGAACCGACGAGGTGGTTCCGCCCCAGGTGCCTGATGGACCCTGACAGGTTCCAGACGGAGCTTGGGCCACTTCCTGAAGCTCTGGCACACGGCTCGGCTGAAGACTTAGTGGCCGCCTGGGATAGGGCGGCCGCTGGAGCTTTGGACCGGGTCGTGCCTTTGTGGCCTCTGACCCGGCGCTGGTCTCACCTGACTCCTTGGTTCACCAAGGAGCTGAGGGAGATGAAGCACCGGAAAAGACGCCTAGAGACCAGTTGGAGGGCTAGTCGTTCTGAATCCGACCGAACACTGGTAAGATCCTGTATTAAGACCTACCTGGTGGCGATAAAAGCGGAGAAAAGTAATTACTTTTCCGCTCTTATTGCGTCATCAGATAATCGCCCAGCCGCTCTGTTTAGGTGACCTGCTCCCTGCTCCACCAGGGGGCATGGGAGGACCCCTTGGAGGGTAGGGCTGAGGACTTTGTACAATATCTGTATGACAAAATCGCTCAGATTCGGGAACACCTGGACTCTGACTGGGTAGATCCAGGAGGGATGACGGAGGCAGGTCTTGGGGATACTATTTGGGAAGAGTTTGATCCTGTGACTCCCGAAGGCGTGGACAGGATACTGGGTAGACTGAGTGCGGCCACATGTGTATTGGACCCGTGTCCCTCCTGGTTGGTGCTGGCCTCTCGGGAGGTTACACGAGGCTGGCTCCAGGGGATTATAAATGCTTCTTTGAGTGAGGGTGTCTTCCTCACCACCTTGAAAGAGGCGGTGGTGAGGCCTCTCCTCAAGAAGCCTTCCCTGGACCCAGCAGTGTTGGCAAATTATCGTCCAGTCTCCAACCTTCTCCTTGTTGTGAAGGTTGTTGAGAGTGTGGTTGCACCACAGTTGCCTCAGTACCTGGATGAATCAGCTTATCTAGATCCATTCCAGTCAGGCTTCAGGCCTGGGTACAGCATGGAGACGGCATTGGTCGCATTGGTTGATGATCTCTGGAGGGCTCGGGACAGGGGTTGCTCCTCTGTCCTAGTCCTGTTAGACCTCTCAGTGGCTTTTGATACCATCGACCATGGTATCATGCTGCACCGGTTGGAAGGGTTGGGGGTGGGAGGCACCATGTTGTGGTGGTTCTCCTCCTTTCTCTCCGACCGGTTGCAGTCTGTGTTGACAGGGGGGCAGAGGTCGACCCCGAGGCCCCTTGTATGTGGGGTGCCACAAGGATCGGTCCTCTCGCCCCTTCTGTTCAACATTTATGTGAAGCCGCTGGGCGAGATCATCCATGGTTTCGGGGTGAAGTACCACCAGTACGCTGATGACACTCAGCTGTACATCTCCACCCCGGATCACCCCAATGATGCCCTTGAAGAGATGTCCCGGTGCCTGGAGGCCATGCGGATCTGGATGGGGAGAAACAGACTCAGACTCAACCCATCCAAGAGCAAGTGGCTGTGATTTCCGACATCCCAATATAGTCAGTTGGTGCCATCACTAGTCATTGGGGACGAGTCGTTGGCCCCCACGGATAGGGCTCGCAACTTGGGCATCCTCCTGGACTCACGGCTGTCTTTAGAAGAGCATTTGACGGCTGTGGCTGGGAGGACTTTTTATCAGGTTCACCTGATTAGCCAGTTGCGTCTGGATCGGGACTCATTACATACGGTCACTCACGCCCTTGTCACCTCATGCCTGGACTACTGTAATGCTCTCTACATGGGGCTCCCCTTGAGAACACGTGGAGGCTCCAGCTGGTCCAGAATGCGACCGCGCAGGTGGTTATGGGAGCGACGTGGCGTTCCCATGTGACCCTCCTCCTGCGCGAGCTACACTGGCTCCCAGTGGTCTTCCGAGTGCGCTTCAAGGTTTTAGTTACCACCTTTAGAGCGCTCCATGGCTTAGGACCAGGGTACTTACGAGACCACCTTCTGCCACCAATAGCCTCTCACTGACCAGTACGTTCCCATAGAGAGGGGCTCCTCAGGGTGCCGTTGGCCAAACAATGCCGACTGGCGGCTCCCAGGGGGTGAGCCTTCTCTGTGGGGGCACCGGCCATCTGGAATGAGCTCCCCCTGGAGATATGGAGGATCCCAGATTTATGCACTTTCCGCCGCGCCCTCAAAACATTTTTATTCCAGCAGGCTGGTCTGGCTTGACTCTCTCTTTTAAATTTGTTTTTTAAGTTTTATACAAATTGGGTGTTTTAAATTTGTCTTGGGCCTAAATTATTTAATGTATTTTTAAATGGTTTTTAACTTTTGTATGATGTATTTTATTTTGTGGCTGTTCACCGCCCTGAGTCCTTCGGGAGTAGGGCGGTATATAAATTGAATAAAATAAATAAATAAATAAATAATAAATAAATACTTCTCCTTTGAGGAAGAGTTTTACTCTGTCAGGGTAAGAGTTTGGCTGTGGGTATTTCATGTCTCTCCTGCCTGCTAGATTTGTTGAAGAAATGATGCCCATTGTTGAACTGCAAATCATAGTAGCTTCCGCTTGTATGAGGGTCCCTGGGAGTTGCAGTTCAGAAGTCCAGAAATTCCTTATCACATATTCACACATACAGATCCACACTTAAACAATATATATGTGCTCACGTACAGTAATAAAATTATCACCAGATTCGAGTGATGATTGGTTCTCATTTGTATTTCAGGAAATATATATGAAGGCCTCAAAAAAGCTTGATGGGCCCATCAGTTCAGTTCATCAATGGGTGGACATGAGTAACATCACTGTTCAACTTAACTCTACACACACGGTAGTGTATCTCCATGGTGATGTTCCAGGCAGATGGTAACAATATAAAAGTATTTACAATGCAGACCTTAACTCTTTACATTGTTTTTTCCAAAGGGTAAAACATGTAAACCAGCCTTGGGATACAGCTTTGCTGCAGGTACCACAGATGGACCAGGAATGTTCAATTTTACTCAAGGCAAGTAGAAAGAAATATTGACATTACTATTACTGATACTCTTTCTGTTACACAGCATTCCCCAAGCTACTCGTCTGCATATGTGATGGGACTGCAGCAGAGATGAAATGTAAAATTTGTTACTACTGGTTCTGTGGGCGTGGCTTTGTGGGGGGGTGTAATGTGATTGGGTGGGCGTGGCTAACTTTTTAAATAAACTTTTTTAAAGCATTTTTTAACAACCTATTCAGGCGAATAGGTTGTAAAAAATGCTTTTAAGGTAAAGAAAAGGCTCTGATGATCACACACTACAGTTGTGATCATCAGAGCCTTTTTTTTTTACTTTTTAAAAGCAGAAAGTAACGACACCCGGGAAGATGGGTGGAGCCTTATGCCGCCATTGCTACTGGTTCTCCGAACCACCTGCCACAATCACTACCAGATCACCTGATCTGGTCTGAACAGGGAGCATTTCACCCCTGGACTACAGATTCTCAAATTCTCAGCCACCATATTCTGCAAAGCATCTGAGTCTGGAAGACAAATTTGGAGAGCCAGCTTGGGGAAATGGCTATGGTGCTGGGCTAAAAATGAGACTGTGAGTTGTAGGCCTCCCAAAACCAAGGTTGACTTTGGACCAGTTACACTCTTTAAGCTCAATGCATCTCACAAGGTTGTTATTGTGGGGAAAATAAGAGCATTAGGTATGTACACTGCCTTGAGTTGACCGAAAAATAAAAGTAAATCTAATAATATATTTTTTTTAAAAGTGTGCATTCTGCCTTGACCCTGCAATATGAAGAAATAGATTTTGAAAAACTTGTGAACTTGTATTTAAATATTTAAAATCGTTTTATTCTAGAAATTTCTACAGCGTGGATTTTTGTCCCTGTAATGGTATGTGGGAAAGACCTTGGGATACAAGACTAATAGATGCTGCTTAAGGAAGACTCAGATAAGAGAGGGCAATGTGGGCAAAGATGAGGCTCAGAAGGGGTTCTTCCTAATTTATTAGTAGCATCATCCAATTTACTTCTAGGTAGAACAAGACCTGCTGCTTTCTTTGTCTAGTTTCACCAGGCAATAAAACACTGTTCAGTAGGGTAGTTTCCAAGCTTTCTATCACCACAGTGCAAAGGACACAAGATAAGAATGTCATCAACAAAACAAAATGAACTGAGATAAAATAATCAGTGAATACATGATTTAAAGATGTAATTAATACATAATATTAATTATTATTAATATTAATGTATTAATAGTCCACTCTTATAAAATGGCATAGCAGCCCATGGGTTTGGAGTATCAGCGAAGTTACTGAAAACAAATCATGTTCCAGTTATCTGAATGTTAGTACTACCTACATTGTATTTCTGCCCTGAAGTTTATTTAATTAGTTACCTAGGAAACTAGGGAAGATCAAGATAGCAAAACCTATACAATAAAGCATATTTAATTACAATAAAGCATATTTAATGCTAATCTGGGCATCATTAAAAATTCTTAGAAATTATAAGAGGAATTTCCAATCCTCATTCATAAGGAGGTGATTAAGTATTTTTGAATGATCTGTAGCACTTTACCCCCAGATTTCTTGCTTGCTGGGATAGGTTGATGAGATAAACTGCCAAGTGTCTTGCCCATTATCTGTTGATTGGAAGTCTACTCCATTTTTTGTTTCTTTCCTAGGCTCCCAACAATCTTTCTCACATCTGCAACTTCTGTTAAAAAATTAGATTGCTGTAAATATCAGTCATCCTTAACTTTACAATTAGTCCTCACTATCAGTCAAAACAAATGGTTTATATTTGTTAACATTTTTAGATGAGTTTCTTGTTTGTTTGTCAAAAGGCAAAAGGAAATTAGAAATCTGTTAAATGCCTTTTGATAGTTATAGGTTGTATACATTATACTGGGTTGTTGTTTTTTTCCAAAACAAAATAAAAGCACGCAAACTTTTAAGTTAGTCTTGGTTTCTGGCAACTACATGGACAAATTCCTGTGGGTTTTTTTTAAATCAACATTTTCAGAAGTGGTTTCCCATCATCTTCTTCTTAGGAATGAGAGAGAGGACTGGCCCAAACTCATCCTATGGCAGGTCTACAACTCCTAGATTCCCAGCTTCCTTCCTTTTTTCTTTTTAACTCCTGCACCAAACTGGTTCTTCTTTAATGGCATTTGCTACAATGCAATTAGATGTTCTTAAATATTTTATATTAATTCAATAATGTATTTTAACATGGTGGAAAACATTCTACTATTACATGCTTTTTTTAAAAAAAACAGGCACCACTGAAGGCCATCCATTCTGGGATTCTATCCGTGATGCTTTCCTTGTTCGACCATCCAATGAATCGATAGAATGCCACAAACCTAAGCCTATTCTACTTCCTGTAGGAGAGGTATGCACCATTAGGTCTTACTGGGAGAAGCAAGCTCATTGTTTAAACCAGGGGTTCCCAATGTTTCGAACCTCAGGGACCACTAAATTCATAATTTTAAATCCCGTGGACCACTAATATAATCTGCCTAATGACCGGCTGGGTGGGCATGGCTAGGTGGTCATGTGATTGGGTGGGTGTGGTCAACTCAATGTCACTCACGCCAAGGGACACCTCAACAGCCTCTACTTGCCCCTCCCCTCCCAGCCACTCCTCGCCTGCCCGCCTGGGCTCCTTAGGGCCCCAACAGGAAGCAGTTGTTGGAGCTAAGCAGCCACCATGAGAAAGGGTTGGCAAAACAGCTGGCTCAGTTCAAATTGGATCTGACCAAGGCTCAGCAGAAGCACCTCACTGAGGACTACAAGCATAGGCTTTCCAAGCAGAGGGAAGACCTGCGGGATTACAAGGCCAGGTACTGGTGCCTGGAGGCTCCGCGGGCTGAGATGGTTAGCCAGTTCCAGGCCATGATGCAGTCCCACTGGAACAAGGCCCTCTGGCTCTTCGCCACCAGCGGCCCTTCCCTCCAGCCTTCGGCCAAAGCCCCGCACCAGGAGGCTGAAGCAGACCCCAAGTCAGAATTTCTGCCCCCCTCTGCCCCACACAAAAAGACCCCAAAGGGGGAGACTCTCTGCAGCAACAGAAACATTCATTGCACATATCCGGCCCAGGGGCCGTAGTTTCAGGACCCCTGATTTAGTGCAATATAAAAAAATGCAAATTATTTTTCTGCGGACCACCAAAATTTTCTCATGGACCACCAGTGGTCCACGGACCACCTATTGGTGACCACAGGTTTAAACTAATTATTGCCTCACAGATTATATTTATTGCACAGGAGCAGCAAGAAGTGCAGCCCTTGCTCAGATGTATTGTTTTAGGAAAGATCATAAAAAGGACACATTTATTTATTAGGTATTTATTATTTTATGGGTGTGAGCTATCCAGAACTTGTAGTGTAGATGATCCATACAAATACGTGTAAGCAAGCAAGCAGCAAACAAATGGAAGGAAAGAGGCAATGCCATCTCCTTTGAAGCACTTGGTACCTTCCAGTCTTCTCTTATCATCTTCCTGTGCAGAATTCTGTTCTGAGGAGGTTGTAGAAGAAAGCAAAGCCGAGCATGAAATATTATGCTTCACAACATGGGAGTTTTGCATTCTACTTAGTAACTGGCGCAAAATATTGGAAACAAAATATTGTATTAAAGGCAAAAACAGGGCTGTTCAGAATTCATTCATTCATTCATTCATTCATTCATTCATTCATTCAGCAATAGCACTTAGACTTATATATCGCTTCACAGCCCTCTCTAAGCAGTTTACAGAATCAGCATATTGGCCACAACAATCTGGGTCCTCACTTTACACACCTCAGAAGGATGGAAGGCTGGGGCAACCTTGAGCCAGTCAGAATCAAACTCCTGATAGTAAGCAGTGACTTAGCCTGCAATACCGCATTCAAACCACTGCACCACCACGGCTTGCTTATTTATTTATTTATTTATTTATTTATTTATTTATTTATTTATTTATTTATTTATTTTCATTCATTCATTCATTCATTCATTCATTCATTCATTCATTCATTCAGCTAAGTTATATACCTACCCATACTTGACTCTGGATGGTTTACAACAGTTTAAAAAGTTAAAAATCCACTATTTAATAAAACTGTTAAAATCCCTACTACCCATCCACCGCCAATGGCACCAACAATACAATCAGATTAGCCACTTGATCAGCTCCAGAAAAGGCAGAATATTGGCAAAATACTCATATTTGGCTGTTGCTATACTCTTTAGGGCCCAAGACTGTCATCATCATCATTTGGGCAACGGAAGCCACAACAACAACAAAGTAGAAACTTCATGACTTCCGCGAAATAGTGGACATATTTTTTGAAGTTTCAGAAATTTGGAATTCAAGATTTATTGTGTTTAGGTGTGCTAAATCCATCAAACAATTTGTGTATTGTATTTCTAAAGTGTTCTGCTGGAAAACAGTAACGAATCAATTCCAGGGAGAACTAGTAGTGGCAATGTTGAGTAGTTCAGAGAACCAGTAAATATCACCTCTGACTGGTCCCTCCCCCATCTATTCTCTGCCTCACGAGTCCCAACTGATCGGGAGGAAATGGGGATTTTGCAGTAACCTTCCCTTGCCACGCCCACCAAGTCATGCCACACCCATAGAACCGGTAGTTTTGAAACCCATCCCTGTTCTAGGGGTTGGTTTGAGAGTTCCATGTGCTCACTTTGCCAACCCACTTCTAATCTTTCACAAATCCCTTGAGTGACAAAGGAGAGTAAATGTGGTTTTATTGTTGATGATATTATTTAATAGAAAGGCTAAAATTTCTTCTTCTCTTTTGAATTGCTTAAGCTTACCAAACCTTACCCGTGGCAGTCCAGTATAGTTGATATCCAGATGTTTACCATTGGATCTGCAGCCTTTGTGGCTGTTCCAGGAGAGTTTACGTATGAATTCATATTCTGTCTTTTATAATATAATTCATGCACATGCTTCGTGTTTTATGGTTAGCTTAGAAAAAGAAAGCAGGTTTATTTAGGGGGAAAGGCTTGTTCTAGAGGACAGATAGTGGGAAATATAGAAAGACAGACGAGACCAGCTGAATTGGTGTGATAGATGGAAATTTGGGGAACTAAAACTGAACTGAAACCCACATATATCTGAAAGGCAATAGATTGCAGGCAATACTCTGCTTATGTACTATAAATTTAACAGGGCAAAATTAAAGCCAGTGATCGACATTACAATATTCTTGATTTAATTTAAGGTGCTTAAGGTGCAATCTACCACTTTCTTTGGTGAACAACCCCCTAAATTAACTGACTCTTGAATAGCATGATTAAGTCCCTCCCCCTTTTTTAATGTGACAAGTGAATAATGACTCAACTATTTGGTTAGCATTGAATAAGAGGAGATAGGAAACCGTTTTGGTATTTATTCTCTTATTCAGAAATATTAATGATTATCTTTAAGTTTTTCGTAACGAGAATAATCTAACAACCTTCCTTGAGAATCAAAGGGTATGGAAACTGATACTCCTTTTGTGTATGTGTGTGTGTCTTCCAGGACAATGTCTGGCCGAAGAGTCCGTGAAGCTGTGAAAAAAGTAAGTTGGTGATTTTAGAATAAGAAAGCAATTACTGAACAGTGGTAGAGACCTTTCCCTGCAATTTTTAAAGGACTCATTCAACTTGACAAAAGACGCTTTGTCTTTGGAAGAAGTTGAGAAATTCTTAAGAGTCGAGTATGACATTGCTGCACATACAGGTAGTCCTTGACTTATGACCATTCATTTAGTGACCATTCAAAGTTACAATGGCACTGAAATAAAGTGACTTACAACAGGTTTTCATACTTACAACTGTCATAGCATCCCCATGGGCACATGATCAAATTTGACAACTGGCATGTATTTATGAAGGTTGTAGTGTCCTGGGGTCATTTTCCCAGCTGGCTTCTGACAAGCAAAGACAACGGAGGAAGCTAGATTTGCTTAACAACTGTGTGATTTATTTAATGACTATGGTGGTTCCTCGTAATAACACAGCAAAAAAGCTCATAAAATTGGACATGACTCATCTCACTTAGCAATGGAATTTCTAGTCCCACTTGTGGTTGTAAATCGAGACCAACCTGTATTTATGAGCCAAGGACTACGATATTGTGAACATATAAGAATGTCTTGCCTTTCATTACATAGTTAGCTTACTAACAACTCCTTGATTTTTTTAAATAGCAGGATTAGTGTCACTGCAAAAAGAAAAAAAAAACCAACAACTATTGGAGAATATTTTCTTCCTGTGGAAAAAATAGGAGAAATCCACTCCAGGTTCTCCGTTCGTATGTTTATTGAGGAATTTCAAAAGCCCTGCTGTTTGCATTTTAATTTTTGTATCATGATGGTAATTTTTTTAAAAAAATTGTCTTATGATTGGCCAGACAAATTGAATAAATAAATAGATTTATTCTCAATTTCTAGAATGGATGGATTTTAGATGAATTTCTCTCCTTTTTTTAATGGCTTCTCAATTTCTCCTTGACTTCAGAATTGTTTAATACACAAGACTTAATTAAACTGAGGTAATACTTTTTGTGATTAAAAATGTTTCATTTGATAAGAAAAGGAAATAATTTCTTTTAAGTTTGTTTTGGGAATAAATTAACATTGACCAAATTTACCTGCCATAATCATAATAATAAACTCTTGGAAACGCTATTAAATAAATTCTTCATTATTATCTCTCTTCTAGTTTTTTCTGGTAATTCTCCCTCCCCCACCTCCTTTCCCACTCAGGTGCTTATTTCACACTGCATTGCAACCAATCTCCCACTCAAATCACAAACATCACAAATCCACAACCTGTGCATGAAATTACAGCACTACTTCAGTAGCCTGCTTCAGAAACTTTTGTTTTCAGAGCTTTGCTTATTAGGGATTAGAATCTAAAGAACGATGAAGGGACTGAGTTGCAAGATGTTTCTTGCATCCGACTGGGTCCAATTCTTTGTCTCCCTGCAGAATCTAATCTTATGCCTCTTCTTGTTGTTGTTCTTCCAGTTTCTGCAGGATTTGCTTGTCTTACACTGTGCTTGCTGCAGTTCTTGCAATAAAATTATCTGTGCACGATGGAATGAATTTTGTTCTTTAATTCACAGTCTGATGCTGATTCAGCTGAGAGGGAGTGACTTGCCTAAGGTTATCTAGCTGGCTTCCATGCCTAAGAGAGGCCTAGAACCCAGGATCTCCTCTTCTTTGTCTAGAACCTTAAAATATTATATCTTTGTCAGAGTTTGTTGCAGAAATTAAATCAGAAGCACACACAGATAACTGATTCAGCAGGATTCATTAACTTCTCTTCATATACATAATAACAGATGAAGTAAATTTTACAGTACCAATAGCAGAGTTCTTTCAACTTGGTAACAAGTAGAGAGATCAGTTTTCAGTTTCATTTTCAGGAGACAGACAAGCCCAGGCTTGTTTGATTTCAGAGCTGATCACAGAGCTTAATACAAAGAGAGCCTCCTCTATACAGGGCAGTTAAGCTTCTGCACAGACTCAGTTGCCTAAGCCACGCCCAGACTTCAGACTTAAGTTTCTGTTTCCAAATAAACTGCATTGGCTGAGCCTGTTACCATGCCTATTCATTGGTTGACCTTGTTACCATGTCTCCATTCAGTCCCCATTGGCTGATCTATTCCAATCCATGAATATTCATATTCTGACAATCTTATTGGCTCTCCAGAATATCTTCTTAGAATTTTGAATTTCTTCTTATTCATGTATTCTATGATCATGGATCAATATGACTAAATCCATAGCCTAGATTAGATGAGAGAGAAAACAACTGTCTTCTTGAGGAAGACTTGTTTGGTCAGATCAGTAAATCAGTTTTATAATTGGACCTTGACTATATTTATATTTGAACCCTTCGGTAACAAGATATTTTAGAGTAATTTAAATATGGCAAATTTGTGAACTCTTTGCTGTTTAAGTATGGGGCAAAGTTTGGGATACCTGATTCTTTTCAATACTAGTTCTTTACATGTTGATATCTTTGCTTAGTATCTACAAGTTTTCATTTAAGCAGAAAGGAAAATATTTTTTTTCCTCCTGGCTTTATAATACACGACTATTTTATTTGCCAGCAGGTTTCTTTGGAGTAGAGGGATTTTTTGCAGACATTAATGCCTGTTGTAATTATTTTAAGGATAGCCTATTAAATTCTAACATGTTTCTTTCTGTTTGCCATTGTGGTCAATGACCCTAATAAAAATAGTCTATTCTAATTATTCATCATATTTTCCTTTTTTTTGAAATTGCTAGCCATGGTATAAAACTTGAACACATGAATAAATGCTATCTGTGCTCTGAATTCAGAATGGTCTTTCTTTCTTTCTTTCTTTCTTTCTTTCTTTCTTTCTTTCTTTCTTTCTTTCTTTCTTTCTTTCTTTTTCTTTCTTTCTTTCTTTCTCCCTCCCTCCCTCCCTCCCTCTCTTCCTTCCTTCCTTCCTTCCTTCCTTCCTTCCTTCCTTCCTTCCTTCACTCTTTTTCTGTTGCATAGGAATTTGAAATTCAAGGAAAAGCAGGAATGGATATTATAATTTCAGGATTGAGCGGCCTTTACACCCACTACATAACTACTTATGAAGAATATCAGGTAATTAACCAGTAATATTCTTAAAACAAAAATAAGTAGCATGAATGATTTGTGACTACACTTTGTAGAAAATTTAGTTTTCTGTTAGGATTATGAGGCAATCATGAATTCATAGATCTTCATGTCTCACTTTGTAGGTTCAACGATATGAAGGAGGGTCCACCATTTTTGGACCACACACCCTTTCTGCCTATATACAGTTATTTCAAGGCCTGGCCAGAGCTCTTGCTGCGGTAATAACAAATTGCAACTATGCAGTGTTAAAGAATTCCTGATTCTTAGTTACAAGTGGAAATAGATTGCAATCTGTAGAGACGCACATATGATAGATGGTTTCAAAAGAGCTGCATTCAGATGTGGAGATGTTCCAACAATATAAACTCCAAACAAGTGATTTTGTTGTCTATCCCACCACCTCCCATCACCCATAAATCAGGAGTGAAATCAAGCAGGTTCTGATTGGTTCTGGAGAACCGGTAGTGGAAATTTTGAACAGTTCAGAGAACCGCTAGCAGAAATTTTGAGTAGTTCGGAGAACTGGCAAATACCACCTCTGGCTGGCCCCAGAGTTGGGTGGGAATGGGGATTTTGCAGTATCCTTCTCCTGGAGTGGGGTGGGAATGGGGATTTTGCAGTATCCTTCACCTGGAGTGGGGTGGGAATGGAGATTTTGCAGTATCCTTCCCCTGCCACACCCACCAAGCCACGCCCACAGAACTGGTAGTAAAAAAAATTGGATTTCACCACTGCCATAAATGTATTGTTAATCTATGCTGACTACTGACTACAATCCATGCAAAAATTATTCAAGAGAATTATTTTTTTTTGCCAAGTACATTCCCAGAGTAAACAAACAGCAAAGTGTGAATAATATTGCTTCTATAGTTTGCTATGGAAGTTTAAAACTAGGCCTGTGTGTTTCAAGGCAGAATGGGAGAACTCGCCACAGCCATCTCACCACCAGTTCACCATGGCCAACTCACCACTGAGAACTCACCACTGGACAACTCACTGCAAGACAATTCAACAATTCAATTTAATTATTTAAAATAATTGAAAATTATTTTAATTTTTGTCATTTACATTTCATTTTGTCCCTCCTTTGGTATTCTTTCTTTAATGATTCTATTCCATGGATGTCAAACTCGATCATGTCATGTGACATCATGTGATGTTTCATGACCTTTTTTGCCTTTGTGGAGCCAGGGTGGGCGTGGCCTGCACGTGATGCATCTGGCCTGTGAGCCGCTAGTTTGTCTGTTCTATTCCATTATTTCTTCGATATTAGTGTAATTTCTGCCCCATTGCGTGTTGTCCAGCAGTGAATTGGCCATGGTGAGTTAACCATGACGTGTTGGCTGTTGCAAGTTGTTGTAGACCAGGGATGGGTTCTACTTACCTTTTACTACCAGTTCGCAATGGGATCGCATGCTCACTCTCACTTCGCTCACGCACGCACCTTGCTTCTGTGCATGCGCAGATCGCCAATGACGACATCTGGGGTGGTTGGCGGGGCCTCTCAGCAGTTTTGCTACCGGTTCTTGCGAACCGGTCCAAACCGGGGGCAAACCACCACTGTTGTAGACCCATTTCAAGGAGCCCGTAAATAAAAAACAAGGGAAGAAGAAAAATAGAACTGAAGATTTGGAAGAGGATACAGAAATATTGAACAGGATCTCTCAACTCCATGCAGCAGAATATTTTTATTATATATTCCCTCTCCTTTTTCCCTTTGCTTTATTTCCTGGTTAAGATTAAAGCACCTTTCATTTCAAACTGAATTACATTTTTTTCAGAATACCACTCAAGATTTACCAAAAGTTCCAGAGCCACCCATCTTAAACATAACAAACCTGAATTTTTTGCCTCCTGTTATTGATAAAAAGCCACTTGGTCAGAAGTATGGTGATGTTCTACAAGATGTTCAACCAACATACAAAGTGGTATGTATATTCCTCCCTCCCCCCCCCAACCATTTTATGTGGCTGTATTTTTAAACCTTGTAATCATATCATTTTGAGGGGCATTATACTAGCTCACTACATAACAGTGTCTTGGTGTTCCAAGAATTTCCAGTGGTGCAGCAGTGAGGACATTAAATTAGGATCAGGGTTAGGAAACCTCAAGTATGGAAGTTCACAGAGAGCCTTTGCATCAGATCTCTCATGAAATGTATACCAAAGAAAGTGCAAAATATAAACATGACAGTAAAATGAAAATAAGGATTGTACATTTTCTGTTGTGGCATCCATCCTAAGGAAGGTGCCAATCCTTCTGTTTTTTTGTAAGACCTTAAGAGGCCAGGTTGTGGGCTTGGGGCTCCAGAGGATATGAAGGGACTCATCTCCTGGCTGTACTAGTAATTGTTGACTCTGATATCTTCCAGAGTCATTAGTTGAGATGATCAGCTATACAAAATTGATAAAATAAATAAGGATCCTAATTGTCAATTAAAAGCTTAGAAAGCTTCTAAACATAACCCAAGAAGAAGGATCAAACACATTGGAAACCAGCATCTTCGACTTCATCAGATGGACAAAAAGATACCATAGCTGATGATATTAAATGCTACTGATGTATTTATTTATTTTATTTACTTTTCAAATTTATTTGCCACCTATCTCGCGATATTCAGAACAATTGGTAGGATTGAACCCCTTCTCCATTTTAGTGTAATTTCCAGTATAGGTCATTCACAGAGGCAACCAATGCAGTCTCAATATCATATCCTAGATCAGTGGTGGCTAACTTTTTTGCCATCGCGTGCCAAAAGAGCCTTGATAGTACAAGGGTTTAGTGCACCCTGTTATTAACACAGCTGCCTGCAATTTCTGCTGGTTCGAATCTCTCCGAAGGCTCAAGGTTGACTCAGCCTTCCATCCTTTCTAAGGTAGGTGAAATGAGGACCCAGTTTGTGGGGGCAATAAGCTGACTTTGTATAAAATATACAAAAGAATGAAGGCTATTGCTTAAAGCATTGTAAGCCGCCCTGAGTCTCCGGAGAAGGGCGGCATATAAATCAAATTAAAAAAAAAAAAAAAAAGCATGGGGAGCGCGTGGGGGTCACACGCGTTGTGCCCACACCCATAATTCTATGCGCCCCGCCCCTGCGCATGTGTGCGTGACCCTCCTGCGCTTCCCCTGCTTTTGTGCGTGATGGCCCGGTAGGCCCGGTAGGCCTGTTTTTTCGCTCTCCCCAGGCTCCAAAGCCTTTCTAGGAGCCTGGGGAGGGCAAAAACGGCCTTCCCTACCCCTCCAGAGGCTGGAAACGGCCTGTTTGTTGACTTCCAGTGGGCCCAGAAGGCCCAAAAATCAGCTGGCCAGCGCGTGCATGTGCGCCAGAGCTGAGGTCATGTGCCTATTAATATGGCTCCGTGTGCCACCTGTGGCACACGTGCCATAGGTTCGCCATCATGGTCCTAGATGAAAGTCTAATTGAAATGGGTCAGCTTCATCCAAATGCATCTGGAACTTTGAGGTCATAACTTCCTCAATCACCTTAGCTGGACAGCAATATTTGAGAGTAATTTATAATTATAGCTGTAGAGAAGGTTGTTCCAGTAAAAGTCTTGTAACTGATCCCTAATTGTACATCTCAAGCCCAAGCTGCATAGCTGAAGCTATCAGTGTATTGACCTAGACTCTGGAGGCTACAGTATTTAGCTTGGTGGGTGAAACACTTAGTTATAATGACGGAGGATTGCATTTCTCCATTCAAGAGTAGTGAATAATTTGGGGTTCCTCCTGAACTCATAGTTGCTGCTCCAGGCTATTCCTGAACAGCCACCAGCCATTGAGTCAATACACTGACCACTTCACTTTGTGCGCCATTTGTATCCTTTCATTGACATTTCAGGAAAGGGTGATTATCTTCTATGTTGAAGCTCTGAATGCTGTTGTATATATGCCTGCATTCATACTACAAGGTTTCTAGCATTAAGGATATTTCCACTCTTTAAAGAAATGCCTAGTAGGATGTGTACCTGCACAGATATATACACATCTCCTTACCCATTTGTATTTGAAGAGTTGAATGGCCATCAGGAAAGCTGCTCATTTTGAGCATAGGAAAAGCTCTGAAGTTCTTGTGCCATAGCAGAATTGATTGATTTATACCATGGATGTGATTTACAGTTGATTTTCTCAACGCTCATTCCATCTCTTTCACCCAGGGAGAGGTTGCTGAAGTGCATTTTGTAGGAGCAAATCCAAGGAGTTCTGCAAATATGGTGAGATATGAAACCAATGGAAAAACTGCAAAGAAAAATTCAGCGAGTCCTTAGATTTCCTGCATTTGACCGAATAATTCTGAGATGCAATGTCTATTTATTTTATTTTTTTCTCTTTCTCTCTTCCTCCCTTCCTCTTTCTCATCATAATCGCCTATACGGAGAAGGAGGACGGGGAAGAGGAAACAAATGAACGCAAAAGATACAACTGTGAAGGAGATTTAAATAATAAACCATTAGACAATCTAAGGAGATCCTCTGATCTTATCCAATATATATCCATAATTGATATATTTCTGGGGAGCTATTTTACGGGTGGGTATTTCATGTCTCTATCACTGCTTATTCTTTCCAGGCCAATTTTACTTTCCTTACGGTGGAGAAACATGATAACATTTCTAAAAGCTGGCAAGTGCTGCATGATGATGCCTCGTGGGATACTCGGTAAGCAATCCCGTCAAGACTTTATATATTTCAGCAGATATGCTACATTTTCCAAAAACAGATGCGCAGAATCATTTGATGTCACTTCGGTCTTTTTTTAAATATTGAAACAGTGCAGGGAGGTCAAAAATCAGGATCAGGACCTGCACAGAAAGAAATGTAAAGGTTCATTCATCTCTGGAAAGTTCCTTTTCTGGTCAAATAATACTTGAAAGTAGACAACTATGGGGAGGAATGATTTCAACACTTTTCTACGTCCAATTGCACCCGAATCAGTGCAATCATAGGATCTGGCAAAAGGCATGGCATGCATCTATTCCAGGGTGAAATACTCCTGGTTCAGACTGGATCAACCAATCTGGTAGTGATGGCGGTGGGTGGTTCAGAGAACCGGTAACAAAAATCCCTGCCCCCCCGCCCATGCCCGGCTGAGCCACGCGATCATCAGAGGCTTTTTAAAAGTAAACAAAAAAGCCTCTGATGATCACGCGGCTCAGCTGGAATTGTCAGAGCCTTTTAAAAGCATTTTTTTCTACAACCTCTTGGGCCGAAGAGGTTGTAGAAAAAAATGCTTTTAAAAGTTAAAAAAAAAAGATTGCACGCCACAGCTGATCACCCGCCCTCACAAGCTGTTTGACTTACCGCATGCTTCCTTTTGGGGTGCACTGCACGTGCGCACCTCGCATTTGGTCCGCACTGTACATGCGCAGTCAGCAAACCGGTAGTAAACCAGTTCGCATTTCATCACTGATCTATTCCCAGGTTCTATGGATGTGCTCTAGTGTTAATTGTAGGGGAGGGGGAGAAACAAAACATATAAACATTATGTAGATAAGATATAATGATGATTCTTTAATGTGGAGGCTGTTCCAGTTCTTCTGTGAGCTTTGAAGGTGATGAAGTGAGAGGCTGAGTTGTGTAAATATAATAATCCAGCCATTTATGCTGTTGATATATGATGCAATCATCCATTTGTACATATTATGCTGTTAAAGACTTTGAGCATAAATGAAAGATAATTTCCAAGGTTGTTTTTTTTTTTTATTTTACACTCTTTCTCTGAAGACATTGGCTTTAAAAGTACAAGGCAGGTACTGTTCCTCCTTTCCCCACAATGAATGAATTCCTATAATCATAGGCTATAATGATTCCACTCTTGACTCCACCTCTTGTCTCTGCTTATCTTTCTTCTACATATAATCCAATTTGTCTTTACCTATAATGCTACATCAAACATGGTTTCTCTGACTTTGTTCTTGACTTTCATCATCCCCATATTACTGTGTTCTGGTACAGAAAGTGTTGGATTAGTACTTGGCAAAACAATGGACAAGTTCACCTTAGCTATAGAAATTTTTATGAGAAAACCTTTTCTATCCCACAGAATTTGGTAGCATCTTCATTTTTCTTTCTATGGAAATCTGAATTTGGAAAGGGAAGAATTTATAGAAAATGTCTGTTCAGATCAGTATTCCACTAATGAAGGTGTTTTAAGAGTCCACAGAATGGATTATGTCTTCAAAGCATGGAATTTTGAGAGACTGTTTGCTAGTTTTTGATTGAATTTATTTTGTTAACTAAGTAGCGCTGCTGTATGGGTATAAATGCAGCAATTTTTCAGAAACTGCAAAATGCGATTATATGATTAAACCCTGAGTTGAAATCGTATTGAAACTTGAGATTTATCTGCATTTGATTAAATCAACCTGCATTAAGACTTTCATTCATGAAACTTCTTTTTTTCCATTAGGTTGATCTGGAAGAAAGGCATGATGGGCCAAAGTACATCTATAATAGAATGGCACATCCCAAAGACCACTGAATCAGGAAAATACAGAATACAATATTTTGGACACAGCAAAGAATTATTTAGTTCAATTCGGGCATTTAATGGGACATCTTCAACATTTGAAGTTTCTAATTGATGATTTCCTATTGAAAAGCATGAAGTTGCCACTTTCATCTTGGAAAAAAACAGATAATCTCATAACCTCTCCATTGTCCATTAAGACTTTGCAAGTTGCTATAGCAGAGACAGAAAATATACTATTTGTTTGACTGTGTGTAGCCTGCAGTTCCCAGTACTATCAAACTTTGGAAACTCATTGTGTTTACATACTACTAAAATTTATTTTTGTCAGTTTTTCAACACAAACCCATCAGAAGTGAAAGAGGCTCCTAAATTTATGCCCTATTCTTTTCAAAATAGTCACTGCATCACCACCTTGGTCAATGATGCTCTCGAAACCATCCCAGAAATAAAGGACCTTGCAAAAACGTTCTTCATGTCTTCTCTTGGGAAATGTGCATTAAAGATTTGGAGGAGCAAACTACAGTATGGTGTGAATTCTTGTGCTACAATTAGCCCCCTCACTCAAGTCTCAGAATCTCTTCTTGCTAGAACAGCCACAATTTCTGAAATTTAACATATGTATAAAGGAGCTAGAACTAGGACTCCATGTTGGTTGAGATCCATCACAGATAATACCTTATAGCTTATTTGGAAGTATCAACAAGAGAACCAGTAATTAAATCTAATCAACAATTTGGAAAGTGCTTTCTGAACTTCAGTAGGTTGATTTGGATGAAAATGTGGGTTACTTCACCTTGCATTGAAACCGATGAAGGGACACAATCAGTTTATGTAGAAACTGTTTAGCTATGTTTGCAAATGAATTCAACAAACAGTTTGGTTTCTAAAGGAAGGATCAGACTGCAGAATAATTTGTTTTATCAAGCAACAGTGAAAATTGAAAATGACAACACCAAAGATACATAATTCAGAACCACGAAGTGTATTCATGCAACTGGATATCTTCAATGAGGCTGCTACTGTTGAGAAAATCCTGATTAAAATTCTCTACAAATTTATTGTAAACAAGTGTGTTTATGTATGTTTATATACACATAAACACACTTGGGGGCATAAGCATCCAATAGTTAGTTAAACCCTCTTTCCCTCCTCTCTCTTATATTTCTAAAATATGTTTATAAGCATTTGGATCAGCTGCTGGCAAAATATCCTCAACTGGAAGAAGAAAAGAGGAGAGGAGGACAATTTTGCCATTTTTCTTTTGATTTTTTCCCCCAATATGTTCAAAGTTGAATTTAAGTTCCTACCGAGCTTTAGCAACACTGGTGGAGTTGCTGATACAGCAATTTCCAAATTCTGTTGCAGATCAGATAATATATTCAATAGTTGAGCTAGAGACTCTGAACAGATTTCCATCAAGTCCACCAAGTACCAGTATTTAGCATACAGCTGCGAAAGAATGGCAAACTTTCCCATGCTGCAATAAACGTAATGAGCCATAAGATTCCTATCTGTTTTTATATTTTTGTAAATACATCTACCTCTGAGAAATGTCCAAACATTTGAAGTCACAAAGACTGCTTTAGGAAATAAACGTGGCTATAACAGTGTCATTTCAACATGGTCATTTCACAAACAAGAATTCCTACGTATAGACACTTGTTTAAAAAGGGGTCACAGTGACCTCTGAAGTATCTGATACTCCAAAGCAGTGTTTCTCAACCATGTCAACTTTGAAAATGTGGAACTGCTGGCTGGGGAACTCTGGGAGTCGAAGTTGATATGTCTTCAAGTTGCCAAAGTTGAGAAACACTGCCCCAAAGGATTTGGCTGAAACTAATTGAAGCCAACACTCATTAGGGTAGCATAGGGATAAACCTAGGAAGTTTTGGCAGCCCTGTGGTGTGCTTTCTAAATAAGCCCTCTGTTTCACACGCTAAAAGTAATTAGAGGTTAACATAACGCCATTAGGAAATCCAGAAGGCACCTGATTAAATGTGTGGTTCCTACCTCCAGCAATCGCTATCAGGATTTTCCACTGCAGCTAATGCAGCCATGCCTGGAAACTTTATTGCATTTAAAAATGCAATAAAGGGCAGCATAGAAATATGATAATTAAATTAAATTAAATTAAATTATTAAATTAAATGTGTGAATGCAGTCAGAAACTTGACACCAGCATCAATAATGATGAACATTCTCCAGTTTCCATTAAACTTGATAGATGGGAAAAAATCAGCTGGAAACATTTGATATTGGATAGTATTTTAGAAAAAGCAGAGAGGTTCCTTTGAAAATTTCCATCAGTAATGAATGGGTCTCAGATGTGTTGAATAGTAAACCACTGACCTCTTCAGCCTTCCAGAGCCAATTTCCAGTGAATATGTAATCCAGATGAAAGATTGTTCTTTGACATTAATTAGAAGGTATGTTACACGGGGCCCTAACCAACAAAATGAAATTGAACATAGAGAAAAGTACGGTGTTACACTTAGGCAAGAAAATCCAAAATTACAGATATAGATTAGGTGAAATCTGAATTAATAGCAGTAACTGTGAGAGGGATCTTGGAGTCCTAGTGGACAATCAAATATGAGCCCACACTCAGGGGTGAAATCGACTTACCTTCCCTACTGGTTTGGAAGTGTGCGCGCTGCGCCATTGTCATATCTGATTTTTGACCCTCTGCACATGCGCAGAGCAGAGGTGGGTTTCAGCAGGTTCTGACCAGTTCTGGAGAACCGGTAGTGGAAATTTTGGGTAGTTCGGAGAACAGGTAAATACCTCCTCTGACTGGCCCCACCCCCATCTATTCTCTGCCTCCCGAGTCCCAGCTGATCGGGAGGAAATGGGGATTTTGCAGTAACCTTCTCCTGGAGCGGGGAGGGAATGGAAATTTTACAGTATCCTTCCCCAGCCATGCCCACCAAGCCATGCCCACAGAACCAGGAGTAAAAAATTTTGAAACCCACCACTGGTGCAGAGGATAAAAAATGGGTTACTTCCTGGTTAAAACCAGGAAGTAATGACATCCGGATGGGTGGGTGGAGCCTCGTGCTGCCACCACTACCGGTTTGCGCAAGCCGGACAGAACTGGCAGGATTTCACCACTGCCCATACTGTGACATCAGCCAAACCAGCCAATGTAATCCTATATGGCATTAACAGAGGGATAGAAGCAAGATCACATTTGGACTAGTTAAATTAACTTTGAAAATCATGGTTTATTGACAGTTGGGTTTATGCAGTGTGGTATAAACCATGGTGTACAAATAATAGTGGAGAGGGTGTGTTTCTTTTTGAAACTTAGCAAAGCCTATGAATCCAGTCAACAGGTCTTGAAAAGAGTTTCCGTACTCTTACAACAATACAATATCCTAAATTATTAAGTGACACATCCATTCTTATTCTAAAGTTAGTGGCACATCCATTCAATCAATCCGTACCCTGTTTACTCTTTAGGAGGGCACTTAAGATGGATGTTCCCTTGGATGTTGAGGCCAGAGTATTGATGAGCACATCATGTGAGGACATATGAAGGGGCTCCCCAAAAATTTATGTTGCCTTGCTAGGACTTTTGTTTCCGTTTATATGACTGATTATATTCTGCTTTTATTGTTGTCCTTCCCCCTCCCATTTTTGCAAGTTGAGCAGTCTGATAAGGCGCTTAAATGAACGACTAATCATTTTCCTGTAGAAATCAAACCATTTCACTTCTTCATTCCACCATGTCCAGATTACTTTGCATTCATAAGGGGTCAACTCTCCCTGGAGTTCAGGAGGGAATAAACCTTCAACTGTAGAGGCAGAAGTTTATCTTAAAGGGGGATAGTCCTTCCACAATTTCAAAAACAAGATGGCCCAACAGCTGTTTTAGTCCCTTGCCCCATTTGTATAAGTCTTTAATTTTCAGAAATTGAGGCCAAATTGCTCAGTAGAAGATGCTCTAGGATGAGATGCGTATGTGAAGAAACAAACAAACCCACAACTATTCTCAATGGTGTCCACGTACAGGTGAACAAAATGGTGGACATAGCATTGTGATGTAGACCCCAGTCTTTAGAAGATCTGCTGGTCCCGAGCAGAGATGGGATTGTCATATATCCTTTCAAATAGAGACACCATCACAATGTCTGTCCACCATCTTGCTGGTTTTGACCTCACCTCCTCCACAGCTGACCATTTTCATAGGTTTGATGGGGAAACAGTCTTGTTAGAACTACAAATCCCAGTATCCCTTCCCATGAACTGTGCACAAAGAGATTGCTATTCTCCTGAGAATTGGTGACTGGTACCTGAAAGTCCACTAATTAGTGGTGGGTTTCAAATTTTTTTACTACTGGTTTTGTGGGCATGGCTTGGTGGGCGTGGCATGGCTTGGTGGGTGTGGTAGGGGAAAGTTACTGCAAAATCCCCATTTCCTCCCGATCAGTTGGGACTTGGGAGGCAGAGAATAGATGGGGGCGGGACCAGTCACAATTCTTACTACCGGTTCTCCGAACTACTCAAAATTTCCGCTACCGGTTCTCCAGAACTGGTCAGAACCTGCTGAAACCCACCTCTGCCACTGATTCTCCCTTATGTTTAATTGCTTTCTTATACTACACAAACAGGAGTTTTAACCAGTTTGCTGAATCAGCATACTATAAGTGCAATGTGTAATTCTGGTTATCTTGGCAGTGTTTCAGATCCTTGGTACAAAAGTTTAGCTTAATTATTTTCTTCTTCTTTTTTTGGGGAAAAAAAAAGACGTACTGTACAGCTGGCCTGGTTAGAACCTTAAAAAGGTTATGAAGGTTGAGCTGGAAAAAATATGAAGAAATATGAAACGCTTCTCTTCTAATCAAAAGTGTAGATATATCTAAGATGCACAGAAGTACTTTGAATCTGTGTTGGAAATGTGGAAAACAGAAAAAATGAAAGGTCATTTTACCATGAATGGCGACCTTGGGAATGGACAAAAAAAATGCAAATACATAACAGAATAATAGAGTTGAAAGGCACCTTGGAGATAGGAACATTCTGCCCCCTAGTGTTGAATGCATGGAAAATCAAGCTTTTGATTGATTGATAAGCAAAACGACATCCGTTTTGGGATGTTATTTGCTCATTTGTAAGTTCATACGATGAAATATGTATTTTTGTAAGCATGATAAAGTTTATATGTATAATATATGTCTATTTAAAATATTTAAAGTTTTAGTTTCAAACGCATTTTCTCAGAACAGATGTATAAGGACAAGTGCAGGAAAAGCTCTCGTGGCCCTCAGAATCCCCTCCAAACTTCCAGTGTAGTGGTAAAAATAAGAGAGAGGATTCCAGTCTATCTTCTCAAATATATTACATAACTGAAAAGATAAATCCCCAAATGGGGGGAAATTTGCCCTGTCCATGTTTATAGGTGCCCATACTCACTTTACATCATCTTTGTATCCACTATAATCTCTAATGAACAACATCCCCCCCCCCATGTTTCTTCAATGATCCTTCTGTTAAATAAATAAGGAACTGAATAATATGTAAACTTGGAAAAGTACATGGAGAGAGTTCTGGTAAAATCAGGCCGTTCAATATGAAGCCAGCTGAGAATATACTGGATGAAACATTTTGAAACATGCCAACATTCAAATGTTTGCCATTATAACACACGCTAGTTATTTATTAGGTTGTACAATACAGTAAAAGAATAAAGTATAAAGAACCAAAATATAAAGAAGAATATGGAACCATAACTTACTTACTTACTTTTTTTTTATTGAAAAAGTTTTACAAAAACCAATTTTTCCCCATTCCCCCCCATCCCTCCCTAACCCCCCATAACCCTCCCCTCTTCCCATGACTTCCCCAAGGTGAAATCCGTCCACATTATATTATATCATATTTTACCACCCCTCTATTCTCCCCCCTGTGCACTATACATTTCTACATAACAATATGCTATTTTAGCCCCTATATACTATATAACTTACTTACTTACTTACTTTCTCTTTCTTTCTTTCTTTCTTTCTTTCTTTCTTTCTTTCTTTCTTTCTTTCTTTCTTTCTTTCTTTCTTTTTCTTTCTCTCTCTTTTTCTTTCCTTCCTTCCTTCCTTTTTTTCCTTCCTTCCTTCCTTCTCTCTCTCTCTTTCTTTTTTCTTTTTCTTTCTTTCTTTCTTTCTCTCTCTCTCTCTTTCTCTCTTTTCTGTGTCTTTCAAGAAGATCATTACTGCATTTTGGTCAGCTTTGCCATTTCTGCAGGTTCTCTCAATTTTATAATCCAATTTTCTATAGGGAGCAGGGGCATTTGATTATTTTATCTTTGTTCATACATTAATCAGATATTTTTTTTCCTAGTTCAATGTACATAAAACCCAATAGAAAGAATGCTATTTCCAGCATAATATTAGTTCACAATAACTTTTGCATCATTATATGGATTTGCACCCAAAATTTCCTTGCTTTGTTACAACTCCACCATGCACGATAAAAGGTCCCTTGTTCCTTTTCACATCTCCAACTCTGGTTTGATATTCCTTTATCCATTTTTGACAGCTTGGCTGATACTTTATACTATTGATACATCAATTTTCATCACCACAATACAAAAAAGATGTTGAGACTTCAGAAAGAGTGCAGAAAAGAACAAGAAAAATATTTGGGGGGCTGAAACATATGATGAACAGTGGCAGGAACCAGGTACATCTAGTCTAACAAAGAGACGGACAAGCGGTGATATGATAGCAGTACTCCAATATTTGAGAGGCTGCCACAAAGAAAAGGAAGACAACCTATTCTCCAAGGCACTTGAGGTCAAGACAAGAAGTAATGGATGAAAACTTATCAAAAAGAGATCTTACCTAGAATTAAGTATTTTTTTCCTGACAATAGAAAGGCTTGCTTTCAGAAGTTGTGGGTGTCCAACATTGGAGGTTTTCCAGAAGAGATTGAGCAACTATTTATCCAGAATGGTGTACAATTTCCTATTCTATTCTATTCTATTCTATTCTATTCTATTCTATTCTATTCTATTCTATTCTATTCTATTCTATTCTATTCTACTCTACTCTACTCTACTCTACTCTACTCTACTCTACTCTACTCTACTCTACTCTACTCTACTCTACTCTACTCTACTCTATCCTTATTCTATGCTATCCTATTCTATATTCTGCCAAATGGAAGAAGCAGACTGGCAGCATATGTTCATGCATTTTTAAAACCAGTATTGCTGGGAAAAAAGTCTACTTATGTATATGTTGTTTTACAAAGAAAGCTTCAAGTTCATAAGTGCACTCAGATACTCTTCATTCCCAGGATCAATGTCCAAGGCTTCTTCATAGGCTTTCAACGCTTGTTGCTTTTTTCCATTGAGCTGATGAATAAATCCAAGGATGGCGAAATTCTCAGCCTCGGCTTCACCATACCTGATTTTCTTGTCCATCAATTTCTTTAATATACCCTTGCATTTCTCTCTCTCTGAAGACTCAAAGTTAATCTTCAGAACTGCAAAGTATTGTTTGATGGCTTTTGATTGTGACCTTCTGTAAAAATTTTGAAAACACCCATAATTAAAATGGGCTTGTTGCTTCTCCAAGGGAGTTAGGTTGCTCATGGTAAAGAGCTTCTGGTATATTTCATCCGCTTTCTGTAGCCTTCCTTGTTCTGCATACATCTTCGCAAGGTCAATATTAGCAAAGAAAAACTTGGGTTTACGCTCCACCACTTTTTCGAAATAAGAAACGCAAAGTCTGATCAATTCCTCCATTTTATCCTTGTCACATCGGCTTTCATTTTTCATCACATAATACTGTGCCCTATAGCAAAGGCCAATCTGATGGTACAAGAATCCAGCATTTGGGGTCAAGCTTAATGCTTTCTTCAAATGTTGCAATGATGTCTCTATGTCTCCTTTCTTCCTGTAAAATTTGGCAGCGTACCTTAATACATATGGAACGTCAGGATGTTTTCCAAGCACTTCCTTAATGTATTTTTCTCCTTCCTCCACTCTGTTTGTTTCCTGTAACTTTAATGCAAGGAGAGGAAGAACAAAAACATCATCAGGATTCAGTTTTGCTGCAAGGCTCAAAGGTTCCAGGGATGACTTTTTCCCTGAAGGGTTTTCTTCATAATGATCTTCCAAGCGGTATACCGTGATTGCATAGCCCGAGTTAAATTCTGGATTTTTGGGTTCTTTTTCCAGGGCTTTTTCAAAGCTCTCCTTGGCCTTTTCATAATTCCAGGCTCCAAATTTGAGGAGCGCCCAACCCTTATCACAGTCAATCTGTGGGAGCTCCACCTTATAAGGAGACTCACTTCCAAGTTGCTTGCAGGTGTTTTCTACCTTCTCCACGTAGGCTTGGGATTCAGTAAGATTGCCCATGTGGTAGTGCACCCAGGCATAGTTGCCCCAGGTGACCAGGCTTCCCTTTTCAACATCCTCAGGGTATTCTATGGGCACAGCCTCTTCAGCTTTCTGCAGGTTTTCCAGGGCTTCGTCCTTCTTGTCGTTCAGGAATTTCACATAGGCAAGAAGGTTGTAATTTCGAACTTTGGATTTGTTGGTTAAGAACTGGATCTGCTCAGCAATTCTTTCCTCCAATTCATCAGGAGCAATATCCTTTTTCTGCAACTCCCATGTAAAATGGCATTCAAGTTTTTGGAGAATCTCCTTTAAACCTTCTTGGGAGAGGAGACTGCAGGACAAAAGGAAAGAGAATGAAAGACATGTACACTTTGTGGACAAAGAAATTCAATTCATAGTTTTATACTACTTTTTTTCCTACCTTTTATTGAAATCATTAATGATAATTAGGCTATGTATTTAGATTATATTCCTTTGTTATATTTTCCCATTGTAACCTCAGCACTGCCTGCATATTAAGCTTTATGCCTGCCAAAAATGTATTAAAACCTCTATGACTGTGGTATGATCAGTGTTTAGGAATTGGTTGCAAAATAAGAAGGAACTAGAGAAAGGTTCATTAAAGTATGGCCCAGAACCTCTTGAGGTCCCTCAAGACCTTCTAAGGAGTCCATGAAATCAAAATTATTTATCAAATATTGAAGATATTTGCCAAAATGTAAATCAATATTATTCTTCTCATTTTTTAAAATTTTTGCCCCATTTTAGGACTTTTCTCATCACATTTGTTAAGCGAATCATGGCAGTTCTTAAATTAGAAACATGGTTGTTAAGTGAATCTGGTTTCACCACTGACTTTGCTTGTCAGAAGATCACAAAAGGGGATCGCAAGACCATGGGACACTGCAACCGTCATAAATATGAGTCACATCCGAATGTAAATCCCGTGACCACGGGGATGCTGTGATGGTCGTAAGTGTGAAAAATGGTCATAACTCACTTAACTGTTGTAAGTTAAGGACTACCTGTAGTTTAACAAGAAAAGTGATTACACAACACACTGAACAAGGGAGCCCAGTATGTATGTTGTGTGAACCTTGTCTACTTCTTTTAAGTTCTACTTCTCATATACAGGTAGAAAACTGCTTTATTAATAAATCATGATTCAGTTAAATATGGGTAATAATCAGAGGTGGGTTTCAGCAGGTTCTGACCAGTTCTGGAGAACCGGTAGCGGAAATTTTGAGTCATTTGGAGAACCGGTAAATACCACCTCTGCCTGGCCCCCATCTATTCTCTGCCTCCCGAGTCCCAGCTGATCGGGAGGAAATGGGCATTTTGCAGTATCCTTCCCCTGCCACGCCCACCAAGACATGCCATGCCCACAAGCCACACCCACAGAACTGGTAGTAAAAAAAATTGAAACCCACCACTGGTAATGATGACATGCAAATACAGATTTTCTTCCTCCCCAAAGCAAAGGTAGCTGTGATAGCCCTCAATAAATCAGGTAGTCCTCAACGTATGACAATTGGGGCATGAATTTCCATCTGCCGTCATAAGTGGAGATGCCATGTGATTGGACCCAATTTTACAACAAGTTGTAAAGTGAATCATGAAGGTCATTAAGCAATTTTTGTTTCCTCAATGGGCTTTTTTGCTGGAAATTAATAAAAAATATTGCGATCAGGGTGCATTTGAGGAGGTGAGGAGCGTGGCAGGCAGCAGGTGAGTGGATGCCCGCTAACAGGTGCTGCTGCCACGATGGATCTGAAATGACAGGTGCTCTTAAAACATGAGGACTCATTCTTGCTGGTAGTCAGAATCTTTAATATTGCAGAGCTTGGATTCATTTGAAGACAATTAGCACCCACCCCTCCTAGAAGAATTAAATATTCTAGGAAATATTAAGAAGGCAGAATATTATATTTCCCTGGATGAGAAAAGGAGAAACAGGTTTTTAAAGACAAAGAACAGCTCCCTGCCCCCAGCAGATATTTGATGCACATTAAGACTCGGCCAGCCTATCTACAAGACAATTAGACCTTCAGCTCCAGCCTGATGGGATTAAGACATGACCCTCAGGACATAATAGGATTAGCCCTCTACCCATCTAGCAGCAGTGCTCACCAACTTTTTCTAGATAGGTTTTTATTTCAAAAGCATTTTATTAAAATAAATTTGATAAAAATATAAAAAAATCCGATTTAATTTTTTAAAAATCTGATTTTTTTGATTTAAAAAAACCCATCAATTTTTATCTACCCTGATTGTGATCACTCCACTGTAAAATATTGCAACTGGTAGTAAATGTCAGCTAGTTGCTAAACTCCCAAATTGTGACCAAGTGTGTGTGTGTGTGTGTGTGTGTGTGTGTGTGTGTGTGTGTGTGATATTTCTGACAGTCATAAGTGGGACTAAAGGGCATTACTTTTTCCAAGGCTGTTATAGCTTTGAGCCCTTGTTAAATGAATTATAAATTAAGAACTACCTGAAGAGTATTATCATTTAATCTATTTAGAGGTCTAGTATAAAGAAAAACACCATTTTCCCAACAACTGTTCAAATCTCCCTCCCTATGCTCACAGAAGCTATCATTTATATTAGAAATGATAAATTGTGCATGAAAACTATTTAGTAATTGGCTCTGAGACCTAATGATACCGATTAAATTGGATTCATTGCAGTTGATTTATACTCTGGATAACTGCTTTAAGTTCTTTTATGATATTATACATTTATAAAACAAACTGTGTATTTTTTTAAGAAAACACGATGAAAAAGAGCTTTTAAACACTAAACACTTTATAAGAAAAATAATTGAGAAGGATAATATAATGTTACTTCTTGTTCACTTACCTCATATTGCCAGATTAGAAGTTTTTTAAAGAGAGCTTGCTTCTCTGAAAATAATGGGTTTCTCTTTCCGATGATCAGATCTGAAATATTGCATTGCTTTGTTGCTACTCGCTTTTAAAAGGAAAGGAATAGAGTTTCGTTTCCTGTTCCTAGAAGAGGAAACTGCAAGTTGCTGTATTAGCCCACCCAGATGTAGAATCAGTTTCTATTTCTTCTGATCTTGCTTGTGTTGTTCCGGTACAGTGACGATAGAAGATTCAGCATTCTAGAAGATTCTTTTCTGTAAAGAAATTCTGTATTTGATTTGTTGTTAAACAGCAATGCTAAAGGTATGATGAGTGGAATTTTCTTGTTCTTGAAAGATGTGATATAGTAACATTTAGTTGGTGCAAAAATGTTAGAAAGAAATACAGAATACCAAGAGAGAAATATAAAAAAGTCACCAAAAAGACAATAAATATTGAAAAAGAGTAAGAGATGATGGATAGAGATAAAATATTTGGTAATATGGTGATTGTATTAAAAACTAATAGAAAACAGTAGAAAGTATAAATTGGGAAAATAGCACACATATGGATATGTAGGGAAACAATAATATAGAATATAAAATACTGATATACTAAAATACTGATATCCTTAAAACCATCCCTACTAAATATGTACCTCTTTCACAGCATGATGGAAAGCATTCCATCGTTTAAATAAAAAGAGTGAAATGTAGGGAAACAATAATATAGAATATAAAATACTGATATACTAGATTTAGTAAAAGCTTGTTATTCTGTAATCATTAGGTTCCTGTAACATATATATTGTGCTTTTGTATCACATATATTATTCCTTTCTATTTGTATCTCCTGTTACAAACATATTGTCATTAGGCCTCTGAAATGTATCTGGTATTTGTCAAACGTATGTCCCTGCCATTTGACCTGCTCATATCAATCTCTTTCTGTGCCACCTAAAAACATGGTACGTATCTGTTGGAACTCCAGCCATCAACAAAGGGGTAATTTACATCTCAATCCTAATTTATGTCTGATCTGGATAAGATCTGGTCTTCAGGAGCCAGGGGCTAAGTGGCCAATTAAGTAAACAAAGATAAGACTAATTGGAAGTTTAGATTCCTTTGCAGGGCAACAAAGAATACACAAACATAAATTAAGGGGCCAGAATTGGGGATCTAACTGATGCTTTAAAGGTATAAAACGTGGTTACATCTTCTCTGAAGATGTGAACCCTCCCATATACATATCTCTTTGTATGTGTTTGGAATGGTTTTACCCAGCCTTTTGTCTTTGATCAAAGATTAAATGTTGATTCTTATTCAAGCCTTCATTTAAGTCTTTCTTTTTGGTTCACTTAGAGCTTAAGCGTATAGCCGGACCTTATATTTCTGGCGCCCAACGCACGTGGGGCTTGAAGGCAAAGTTTTCCTTCAAGGTTGCCACGTTTGGCCCCCCATACAGCCAACCCCCTTGTGGTTTGGCGGCCTTCACCAACGGTGGACGGAAGAAACCGGCGAGGACCAGAGACGACGTCAAGAGCGCTCCCGGCAAGTTTAAACCGGTGACTTCGACCTGGTCGGCCGTCGGCAGATTCTGTTTCCAGCCGGACCTGAACACCCTAATTGAGGCTTGAACTGGGTATTGGGGAAGATTGTCCTCTGCTAGGTGAGTAGAGATTTTTTCTTTTGGGTGGGGAGGGGAGTGTTGCTTTGTGAGTGTGTGAATGAGACGAGGGAAATTCCTCAGAGGAATCCCTTATGCCACCAGGCTCGAAATTTTGGGCTTGGACAATCTAGAACTGCGCCGCCTGCGTGTTGGGGGTGTCTGTGGTGGCCTGAGCCCTCTTCCAGCGAAAACAGGCTCTCAAGCTCCGTGATGGCCTCCTGCAACCCTCTCCTAGCAAGCTCTGTTTTCGCTGACAGAGGCACCGTGAGTTGGTCCTTCATTATTTCCAGGGCAGCCCCACGAGCCAGATCTAAGCACCCTGCAGGTGTTGAGTTTGACACCCGTGCTCTAGGATGAGACGTGTATGTGAAGAAAAAAAACCCTACAACTATTCTCAATGGTGTCCATGTATGGCTGGGCAAAATGGTGGGCGCAGCATTGTGATGTAGATCCCAGTCTTTTGAAGATCTGCTGGTCCTGAGCAGAGATGGGATTGCATTGCTGTAGAACCTCTAGTCACAACCATAATTTGTTCCGAGTTGGTTGAGACCTGAACCTAATTTTGGAAATTTGGTGCTTACAAAAAAAATGGGGTGGAAGGGGAAATCGGACGTGAAAAAAAAAATTGTGAATTTTTTGGTCGGACCCTGATTTGGTCGTGGTCAGAAGCGTTTGTGACCAGAGGTTCTGCTCAGGGGTGGAATGCTCCTGGTTTGAACCAGATCGCCTGATTCGGTAGCGATGGCGGTGGGTGGTTTGGAGAACTGGTAGCAACAATCCCCCCCCATGCCCAGCTGAGCCGCGCAATCATCAGAGGCTTTTTTTTTACTTTAAAAGCAACACCAGCTGCCTGCAATTATTGCAAGTTCAAATCTCACCAGGCTCAAGGTTGCCTCAGCCTTCCATCCTTTCGAGGTAGGTAAAATGAGGACCCGGATTGTGGGGGCAATAAGCTGACTTTGTATAAAAAGAACACCGCTTAGGCGGGGCCAAAAGCCCTACTAAGCAGGTATATACAAAAAGTATGAAGGCTATTGCTTAACGCATTGTAAGCTGCCCTGAGTCTCTGGAGAAGGGCGGCATATAAATCGAACCAATAAATAAATAAATAAATTTGTTCTTCGGCCGAAAAAATGCTTTTAAAGGTAAAAAAAATAGCCTCTGATGATAACGCAGCTCAATTGGGATCGTCAGAGCCTTTTAAAAACGTTTTTTTACAACCTCTTCGGTCGAAGAGGTTCTAGAGAAAATGCCTTTAAAAGTTAAAAAAAAAAAGTTGGCCACACCCACCCAGTCACATTACCCCCCCACACCAAGCCACGCCCACAGAACTGGTAGTAGCAAATTTTATATTTCACCACTGGTTCTACTGTATATCCTTTCAAATAGGGACTCCATCACAATGTCTGTCCACCATCTTGCAAGTTTTGACCTCACCTCTTGCACAGCTTCCGCTGACCATTTTCATAGATTTGATGGGGCAATAGTCTCATTAAAACTACAAATCCCAGCATTCCTTACCATGGTACCTTAGGTTTAATTGCTCTCTTATAAAACACAAACAGGAGTTTTAACCAGTTTGTTCAATCCGCATAATATCAGTGTGATGTGTAATTCTGCTTATTTTGGCAGAGTTTCAGAGCCTTGGCACAAATGTTAGCTTAATTTCTTCTTCTTCTTCTTCTTTTTTTTTTTGAAAAAGATGTACTGTACAGCTGGCCTGGTTAGAACCTTAAAAAGGTTATGAAGGTTGAGCTGGAAAAAATATGAAGAAATATGAAACGCTTCTCTTCTCTTCTCTTCTCAAAAGTGTAGATATATCTAAGATGTACAGAACTACTTTGAATCTGTGTTGGAAATGTGGAAAACAGAAAAAATGAAAGGTCATTTTACCATGAATGGCGACCTTATGAAAGGACAAAAAAAAAAAATGCAAATACGTAACAGAATAATAGAGTTGGAATGGACCTTGGAGATAGGAACATTCTGCCCCCTAGTGTTGAATGCATGGAAAATCAAGCTTTTGATTGATTGATAAGCAGAACGACATCCGTTTTGGGATGTGACTTGCTCATTTGTAAGTTGATACGATGAAATATGTATTTTTGTAAGCATGATAATTTTTATATGTATAATATATGTGTATTTAAAATATTTAAAGTTTTAGTTCCAAACGCATTTTCTCAGAACAGATGTATAGGACAAGTGCAGGAAAAGCTCTCGTGGCCCTCAGAATCCCCTCCAAACTTCCAGTGTAGTGGTAAAAATAAGAGAGAGGATTCCAGTATATATTCTCAAATATATTACATAACTGAAAAGAAAAATCCCCAAATGGGGGGAAATTTGCCCTGTCCATGTTTATAGGTGCCCATACTCACTTTACATCATCGTTGTATCTACTATAATCTCTAATGAACAAACCCCCCCCCCCATGTTTCTTCAATGATCCTTCTGTTAAATAAATAAGGAACTGAATAATATGTAAACTTGGAAAAGTACATGGAGAGAGTTCTGGTAAAATCAGGCCGTTCAACATGAAGCCAGCTGAAAATATACTGGATGAAACATTTTGAAACATGCCAACATTCGAATGTTTGCCATTATAACACACACTAGTTATTTATTAGGTTGTACAATACAGTAAAAGAATAAAGTATAAAGAACCAAAATATAAAGAAGAATATGGAACCATAACTTACTTACTTACTTTTTTTTTATTGAAAAAGTTTTACAAAAACCAATTTTTCCCCATTTCCCCCCCCATCCCTCCCTAACCCCCATAACCCTCCCCTCTTCCCATGACTTCCCCAAGGTGAAATCCGTCCACATTATATTATATCATACTTTACCACCCCTCTATTCTCCCCCCTGTGCACTATACATTTCTACATAACAATATGCTATTTTAGCCCCTATATACTATATAACTTACTTACTTACTTTCTCTTTCTTTCTTTCTTTCTTTCTTTCTTTCTTTCTTTCTTTCTTTCTTTCTTTCTTTCTTTCTTTCTTTCTTTCTCTCTCTCTCTCTCTTTCCTTCCTTCCTTCCTTTCTTTCCTTCCTTCCTTCCTTCTTTCTTTCTCTCTCTCTCTCTCTCTTTCTTTTTCTTTCTTTTTTCTTTTTCTTTCTCTCTCTCTTTCTCTCTTTTCTGTGTCTTTCGAGAAGATCATTACTGCATTTTGGTCAGCTTTGCCATTTCTGCAGGTTCTCTCAATTTTATAATCCAATTTTCTATAGGGAGCAGGGGCATTTGATTATTTTATCTTTGTTCATACATTAATCAGATATTTTTTTTCCTAGTTCAATGTACATAAAACCCAATAGAAAGAATGCTATTTCCAGTATAATATTAGTTCACAATAACTTTTGCATCATTATATGTATTTGCGCCCAAAATTTCCTTGCTTTGTTACAACTCCACCGTGCATGATTAGGAGGTCCCTTGTTCCTTTTCACATCCCCAACTCTGGTTTGATATTCCTTTATCCATTTTTGACACTTGGCTGATACTTTATATTATTGATACATCAATTTTCATCACCACATTACAAAAAAGATGTTGAGACTTCAGAAAGAGTGCAGAAAAGAACAACAAAAGTATTTTGGGGGCTAAAACATATGATGAACAGTTGAGGAACCGGGTATGTTTAGTCTAACAAAGAGAAGGACGAGTGGTGATATGATAGCAGTACTCCAATATTTGAGAGGCTGTCACAAAGAAGAGGAAGGCAACCTATTCTCCAAGGAACCTGAAGTCAAGACAATCTTATCAAAGAGAGACCCTACCTAGAATGGGAAGGCTTGTTTTCAGAAGTTATGGGTGCTAGAACACTGGGGTTTTTAAAGAAGAGATTGGGCAACCATTTGTCCAGAATGGTGTACAGTTTCCTCCAGAAGGTTGGACTAGAAGACCTCCAAGGTCACATCCAACTCTGTTTGTTCTGTTCTACTCTACTCTACTCTACTCTACTCTACTCTACTCTACTCTACTCTACTCTACTCTACTCTACTCTACTCTATCCTTAATCTATGCTATCCTATTCTATATTCTGCCAAATGGAGAAAGCAGACTGGCAGCATATTTCCATGCATTTTTAAAACCAGTATTCCTGGAAAAATTCCCACTTTGGCATGTATTGTTTTATAAAGATAACCTCAACTTCCTAATTTTATTGAAATATCCTTCATTCACAGGATCAAGGTCAAAGGCTTTTTCATAGGCTTTCATTGCTTGTTCCTTGTCCCCATTGAGCTGATGAATAAATCCAAGGATGGCGAAATTCTCAGCATCGGCTTCACCATGCCTGATTTTCTTGTCCATCAATTTCTTCAATATACACTTGCATTTGTCTCTCTCTATAGAGTCATTTTCAATCTTCAGCGCTGCAAAGTAGTGTTTGATGGCTTCTGATTGCAACCTTCTGTCAGATTCTTGAAAACGCCCATAATTAAAATGGGCCTGTTGCTTCTCCAAGGAAGTTAGGTTCCTCATGGTAAAGAGCTTCTGGTATATTTCATCAGCTTTCTGTAGCTCTCCTTGTTCTGCATACCTCTTTGCAAGGTCAATATTAGCATAGAAAAACTCGGGTTTATTCTCCACTGCTTTTTCAAAATGAAAAATGCATAATCTGGTCAATTCGTCCATTTTATCATTGACTTGGCACTTGTCATATCGGCTTTCATTTTTCATCACTAAATACTGTGCCCTATAGCAAAGGCCAATCTGATGGTGCAAGAATGCAGAGTTTGGGGTCAAGCTCAAAGCTTTCTCCAAATGTTGCAATGATGTCTCTACATCTCCTTTCTTCCTGTAAAATTTGGCAGCGTACCTTAATACATAAGGAATGCCTGGATGCTTTCGAAGGGCTTCTTTAATCCACTTTTCTCCTTCTTCTTTTTTGTCTGATTCTTGAAGCTTTATTGCAAGTAGAGGAAGAACAAAAACATCTTCAGGATTCAGTTTTAATGCGCGCTTCAAAACTTCCAGAGATGACTCTTTCCGTGAAGGGTTTTTGGCAAAATGATCTTCCAAGTGGTATACCGTGATTGCATAGCCCGAGTTAAATTCTGGGTTTTCGGGTTCTTTTTCCAGAGCTTTTTCAAAGCTCTCCTTGGCCTTTTCATAATTCCTGGCTCCAAATTTGAGGAACGTCCAACCCTTATCACAGTCGATCTGTGGGAGCTCCACCTTATAAGGAGACTCACTTCCAAGTTGCTTGCAGGTGTTTTCTGCCTTCTCCACGTAGGCTTGGGATTCAGTAAGATTGCCCATGTGGTAATGCACCCAGGCATAGTTGCCCCAGGTAACCAGGCTTCCCTTTTCAACATCCTCAGGGTATTCTATGGGCACAGCCTCTTCAGCTTTCTGCAGGTTTTCCAGGGCTTCGTCCTTCTTGTTGTTCAGGAATTTCACATAGGCAAGAAGGTTGTAATTTCGAACTTTGGATTTATTGATTAAGAACCGGATCTCCTCAGCAATTCTTTCCTCCAATTCATCAGGATTAATATGCTTTTTCTGCAACTCCCATGTAAAATGGCATTCAAGTTTTTGGAGAATCTCCTTTAAACCTTCCTGGGAGAGGAGACTGCAGGACAAAAGGAAAGAGAACGAAAGAGATGTACAGTTTGTGGACAAAGAAATTCAATTCATAGTTTTATACTACTTTTTTACTACCTTTTATTGAATGTATAGAAATCAATTAGTGATAATTAGGCTATGTATCTAGATTGTATTCCTTTGTTATATTTTCCCACTGTACCCTCAGGACTGCCTGTATATTAAGCTTTAGGAATTAAGTTTATGAATTGTTTGCAAAATAAGAATGAACTAGAGAAATGTTTATTAAAGTATGGTCCCAGGACCTCTTGAGGTCCCTCAAAACCTTCTAAGGAGTCCATAAAATCAAAATTATTTATCAAATATTGAAGATATTTGCCAAAATGTAAAGCAATATTGTTGAGTTGGGCGATTGAGGAGGCAGAAGCAAGGTAGTGACAACAGCTGTTTAATGTAGAGTGAGACTTCAGCAAAAGTTACAGGCAAACAGCCCTCCTTATATACCCGGCCAGCTGGGCAGCTGACCAATCACAAGTTACCTATTGTTGTTTAAATCTCCCGCCAAAACTATATACATAACACCCTTCCTCTCCCAGAAGGCACTTAGTCTATAGATTGGCATACAAAATCGCACAGGTGACCAGGGCGACTCTGGGCCCTAGTTGACCTGCACAGTTCAGTCTGAGGTGTGGCATCGAACCGGTCGGAGGGACCTTTTGTTTCTCCCGGCTCTGCCAGTGGAACCTCCTGGATTTCGTCGGGGGCGTTGGAGTCTCCGGCTGGGAGTGGCATCTCGCTGAGGCGGCGCTGGATCCCTGAGTCCCCAGCTAAGTCTTCTGACCTTCTCGGGCTTGATTTAGCTGTTGTAGGAAAACTTTGGTAGTCAGGGCCTGGTATTTCTGCGTACATTTCTGGCTGTCCGGCCACCCTCTTCCTAAGTTGATCGATATGCCTATGCCAGATCCTTCCATCTCCCACGTCCACCGTGTATGATTTGGGCCCCTTTTTCTCAGAGATCACCCCGGCCACCCATAGGGGCCCCTCTGAGTAATTCCTAGAGAACACCAGTGTTCCTATCTGAAACCCGCGTAACTTCTGGTCAGCCCCTCTAAACCTATCCGGGGAGTAGTTAGGGTGCAATCGGTCCAAGGTACACCTGAGCTTTCTACCCATGAGGAGTTCGGCTGGACTGTGCCCCATGGCAGCCCACCAAGGGGTGGCATGTTGGACTGCTAAGAATTTGTCTATTCGGGCTTGCCAGTTTCCCGCATCCAGCCGTGCCAGTGCCTCTTTGGCTGTTCTTACAAATCTCTCAGCCAATCCATTACTGGCCAGATGGAATGGGGCCAAGAGTGTGTGCCGGATGCCTAATTCTGCCAAGTACCCCTCGAACTGGGTGACTGTGAATTGGGGCCCGTTATCCAACACTAGGGTGTCGGAGAGCCCATGGGTGGCAAAGAGTTTGCGGAGTGCCTTTATGGCTGCTTTGGCAGTCAATTCAATTTTATTTATTGATTAGCCCTTTGGGCCATATCAAGTGCAGAATTACAAAGACAAATCATTACAAAGGTTTGGTAAAACAAATTAAGTAAGATTGGAATAACTCGCAATTAAAATACAATTAGAATAAAATACGATCTAAAATAAAATCGGGATAAAATACAATAATTTAAAGTACCATTTAAATATAATTAAATTTATATTATAATGTCGCCCCTGTATCTACTCAATCAGTGTTAACTGCTATTAAAATTACATTGTTAGATCAAGTGATCATTCTTACAATCTACCGCATTTTGCTGCACCAACTTTGTCCTCCTTCCCATCAACTTTACCACAAATTTAGCAATCCATTTTACCAACTGCAAGTTGGAACCTAACAAACAATATCGCAAAAAGTGCTCTTTAGACTTAGGGGTGCTGGTATAAAAGATCCTGCCCAGTTGATGTTCCCTCAGGTCTGAATATAGGGGGCAATCAAAAATTACGTGGGACGTTGTTTCGACTTCCCCCGTCCCCCATAGACAGACCCTTTCCCTTACAGGAATACCCTTATATCTACCCCAGAGCATATTTGTTCCAAGTTGGTCCAACCTCAATTTTGTAAAGAATCTTCTCAGGACGGGAAACAAAGGCACAGCTAAATATTTTTCTATTTTGAAAATTTGTTTATTGGCTGATAACCAGGGGCAAACTTTTACTGCTGTCACCTGTGCAATATCCGATTGGGCACTTATGTCCTTAAATCTCTGTGCAATCCAATTTCGGATCTGCCTATAGTCGTACTGCTGCCAATTTAAAGGGATACCAGAGCTAGATACCTGCTTCAGAACTCTTGATAACCAGTTATTTTTATTACTTGAGATAATCTGCTCCATTAGCGCTAATTTTGGTAACCTCCCTTCCTCCATCTCGATTATTCTCAACCAATAATAAACAGTCTTCAACAAGGCCCTAGTGCCAGTCGCATGGACTCCTGTTTCTGCCCTTACTACACATGCTGGGGTTCTGGGGGACACTGCCAAAATTCTCCTCAGGAACTTATTTTGAGGGGTTTCCAGCCCAGGCAGCTTAACTGACCCCCATATTTCTGCCCCATAGGTAAGTACTGGTTCGATTTTCGCCTGGAAGACCTTTAGCACTGGGATTAATGAAGATGGAGTTTTCTCTAAAATAAGTTTGTTTAATTGAGCCATCCGAGCCATGGCCTTCCGAGCTCCGGCTTTTACCTGCTTATTCCATTTGCCATTTGTCTGAAATACTAGCCCTAAATAGGTAAATGACTGAACTTGTTCTATTCTTCTGTCATTTAAAACCCATCTCCTTATATTTTGTTGCCTGCTAAATATCATTACCTTTGATTTCTCTATATTAATTGTCAGGCGATTTTTTTATACAATATGCTGCCAACCTCCCAAGTGACCTTTGTAGCCCCACCTGTGAGGCCGACAACAAAATTATATCATCGGCATATAACAAGCAATTGACCTGTCTTGTTCCTATACTAGGCCCATGGAGTGATGTATCTTCCAGACATTTTGGGAGGACATTTAAATATAAGTTAAAAAGTGTTGGGGCTAAAATGCAACCTTGTCTGGCGCCCTTTTTTAATGGGATTGCATTTGTTACCGATCCTGACCTATTCACTCGAACTCTTACTTGGGTTTCCGTGTATAACAGTCAAATTAAATATAACAATTTTTTTTCTATTCCCATAGCCTCTAATTTATCCCATAAATTTTTTCTATCAATTGTATCAAAAGCTGCCTTCAAATCTATGAATGCCACATACAGAGGTTTTTTCCAAGACTTAAACTTTGTTATTAGATGGTCCAGCACAAAACAATTATCCATAGTAGATCTTCCGCTCCTGAAACCTGACTACTCTTCAGCTAAGATGTTATTTCTCATTATCCAGTCCTCTAATTTATGAAGCAAGTGCTTAGCGTAAATTTTTGCTGAAATATCGATTAGACTAATAAATCGAAAATTATCTGGGTTATCTCTAGAGCCTTTTTTATGTAAGGGGATAACTATTGATGAATGCCAACTGGCAGGAATTTGCCCTGTTCTATTGATAAAAGTAAAGAGACCCGCCAGGACGGGTGCCCACCAGGCTATGTTATCTTTAAATAACGATGCCGGGAGCGCATCCTGTCCTGGAGCTTTGTTTGTCTTCAGGGAGGAGATTAAACTCCTCACCTCCGTGATTGACACTTCTTCCCACTGCGGTAAGTCTTCATATTCCTGTATCAAGCTCGGAGAGGATATAAGCTCATCAGAGCTTTCCACTGCTGCTGGAGTGGCCAAATGCTTCTCCCATCTTTCTGCACTAATGTTTGGGTCACTTATTGGTTTTCTATCTCTAATAATTTTTGAGACTTCCAACCAGAATAGTGTGGGTGAGGCCAGCTTTGCTGCCTGTTCTAGACCAGCCCATAAGTTGTCAATATAGGAGGCCTTTTTTCTCTTCAGTAGCTGCTTATATTTCTGCCTTATGGTAATATACTCCTTCTGTAGTTCCATGTTTGGGCTGCTTAAGTATCTCCTAAGTGATTTCCTAAGCTGTTTTTTCTTTTCCTTACAGTCATTGTCAAACCATGTTGAGTTACTAGAATCAGACTGGCCCACTGGCTTGGTGGTCATGGAAAAATGCTTCAATTTATGGCATATTTCCGCAAAACAAACTATAGGCTCTTGTTCACCCGTACTGTTTGCGCATATATGCGCTAAGGCTTCCATACATGGTGAAATCATGAATTCAGTCTCTGCTTTGCTATCAACCCTCTTCCATGTTAATCTTCTCTCTTGGGCTGTTTCTAAGTTGAGGCCTATTTGTTGGATTGTTTGATTCCTTTTCCTTAAATCTGAAGAGATTGCCAGGGATGTCGCAATCGGAAGGTGATCACTTTCTGGCCTTGGTAACGTCAAGACCGAAGTTGCCCCTGCTACTAGGCTGTGAGAGACACAAAAATAATCAATAGAACTACATGCCTTGGGGCCAAAAAAAGTTATGGGGTACCTTCTGAGCTCCGAGTACTGGCCTACAATTTGGAGGTTACAGTTGTATACCATAGTTAGAAATTTCCCCCCATCTTTGTTCTTTTTCCTGTCTTGGGAGACCCATGATTGTTGGTTATGTAAATATCCCTCTGGAATTGTACTGTTTTCAATAAAAGGTTCCAACGAGGGACCCACACGCGCATTAAAGTCTCCTGCCAAAATTAGAGGTGTTTTTGTGAATTTTTTCCGTATATCTAATATTTTTACCTCTAGAGCCTCCCACAAATCCCCCATTGCTGGGTTGACGTACACATTTGCAAATATCATTGACTTCCCTTCATATGCCAAATGGATTGCTTGAAAAAATAGAGGGCCATCCTCCAAGCATATCTCATTTCCCTTCCATCCTAGTTCGGCTTTTACCAAGATACCCAATCCTCCTGAGGCTCTTCCTTTTTTAGCTACTCTCTTTGCTGGCAGTTGCCAAATATTAAACCCGGGGAGCTCAATTGGGGTCTCATCGCTGCTAACCCATGTCTCCTGCAAGGCAATTACATGGTACCTATTTAAAAATTTAATACAGTCATCTGTGCACCAACTTCCTCTCCATCCTGCCACATTCCAAGAGAGGAAGTGCACTCTTGAAGGACGTGGTTGCTCGCTATTTCCTAGTCAGGCTTCTTGGATAATCTCTCCTACCCCATTTACCTCATTTACACACACACACCCATTTAATCGCCTGAGTTCAATAGAAGTCTGTTTGGGCGTCATTGCACTGCCTGTTACTTTCGGACTTGCAGGTCCATGGGCTCTATTAATCTCTGCCTCCACGGTAAATGATTTTGCATGAGGCACCGCGTTTGTGTCGTATCATCTTTGCCACTAAGGGGGATTGGGGGATTCCTTCCTGGGTGCCTTCCATCTCTGATGTTTGTCCCACAACACTTTGTGTTATCAAATCTACTGTCTCTGGTACCTTGTGCTGTATAGACGTGGGCATCAGGCTTCCTGGGTTTATAGGCTGCTGACTCTCCGGAGCTGCATCATGCCTTGAAGGGGGTAGAGCTATCGACGCTAAAGGAGCAGCAGAGGAAATAGTCTGCTTCAGCAGCTTCCTCGTCTCTTTAAGTTTTTTAAGTACTTCTTGCTGCTCCATTTGTGAAAGTGAGGAAAAAGTTTCCAAACAGGCAGAATCGAATGTCTCATCCAAGCCAATTGAAGGAAGTTTCACTTCAGCTGGGTCCAAAACCCTAACCGACATTTCCTCTGTAACGCTAAATCTCCTCCCTACCTCGGCCAGCTTGCTTTCCCTATTCAGTCCACTTTCCCAAACAGCTGTCCCATGCACTGCCACACTCTCCCTAGGGGCTCTCTGAATTAGCGGGATGACCTCACCACTAGAAAAAACTCGGGTAGGTAAAATTTGATAATAAGCCAAGAATCCTCTCATTCGCATAAGCAGGCTTGGGAAGAGCTGTTGTTTGAACTTAAAAAGAATTCTGAAATAATTATCATGTTGTGGAAGATGTTCATATGCTGCCAAATCTACTGCCCCCTTGTCACACCGAGTAAGCTGTGACAAAGAGGTCACTATCTGTCTTTTTGAAGACCATCTACCTGCATTTATCTCAGAATTATATATATTCAATACAATCTGCTCCTTCAATAATCGCCTGTTCCCCCCCCCCACTCCTGTACCATGGGATTTCAGGTCCAACCAGCTCACCATCTCTTGCTTTTTTCCCATGCTTACAGTCAATATATTGTCCGCTTGTTCTGGTGATGTTAGGGTTCAAAGAAAGAAAGAAAGAAAGAAAGAAAGAAAGAAAGAAAGAAAGAAAGAAAGAAAGAAAGAAAGAAAGAAAGAAAGAAAGAAAGAAAGAAAGAAAGAAAGAAAGCGCAGAGGCTTCAATTCCCTCAAAGTTACTTTTTACTTGAAGTAAAGGTAAAATATGGCTTCCAGGTCTAACAGCGGCAGCAACACAACAAGGTGAGGGGCGTGGCAGGCAGCAGGTGAGTGGATGCCCACTAACAGGTGCTGCTGCCACGATGGATCTGAAATGACAGGTGCTCTTAAAACGTGAGGATTCATTCTTGCTGGTAGTCAGAATCTTTAATATTGCAGAGCTTGGATTCATTTGAAGACAATTAACACCCAGCCCTCCTAGAAGAATGAAATATTCTAGGAAATATTAAGAAGGCAGAATATTATATTTCCCTGGATGAGAAAAGGAGAAACAGGTTTTTAAAGACAAAGAACAGCTCCCTGCCCCCAGCAGATATTTGGTGCACATTAAGACTGAGCCAGCCGATCTACAAGACAACTAGACCATTGGTGGATTGCTCCCGGTTCTGTCTGGTTCTATAGAACCGGTAGTAAAATTGGCGGGAGGCTCTGCCCACCCGCCCGGACGTCATAAATGATGATCTGCACATGTGCAGAAACGCAGCCCCATTGCGAACCGGTAGTAAAGGTAAGTAGAATCCACCCCTGAATTAGACCTTCAGGTCCAGGCTAATGGGATTAAGACATGACCCTCAGGACATAATAGGATTAGTCCTCTACCCATCTAGCAGCAGAGCTCACCACATGGCACCTGGGTTCACACATCACCCAACACAGTTCAACCAAGCTTATATCAGAGAAACTCCCAGCACATGACCCCTACAGCAGCCATTAGGATGCATTTCTTGCACAGGAACAGGAAGCTCAAGTTCAAAGCCCAAGAGAGGGTATAAATAACACTTACGCTCCATTCCATGTGATCAGCTGCACCAGGACTATGTGCTTAATGGTTTTGCTCCATTAAACCATCCTTCCAAGCAGCCTCCATGTTTCCAGTGTCTTTCTCCCCACTTGGAACTGAACCCAGATGGGTTCTTCCCAACGATTTGAATGAGTTTACCAAAGATGTAAATATTGCAGAATTTAAAGCCTCATGCTACATAACTAAGCTCCATTTCATGCTGAATAAACTAAATGATTAGTGTATTTTAAATAGAAAACTATCTTTAGATAGATTTTTACTTCAAAAACATTTTATTAAAATTTGATAAAAATGAAAAAAATCCAATTTAAATTTTTAAAAATCTGATTTTTTTTTTATTTTTTTAAAAATAGATTTTTATCCACCCTGATTGTGATCACCCGACTGTAAAATATTGCAACTGGTAGTAAATTGTGATCAAATGGTGTGTGTGTGGGGGGGGTGGTTCTAAATTTTTTTACTACTGGTTCTGTGGGTGTGGCTTATTTTGTGGGCGTGGTTTGATGGTCATGTGACAATTATTTAGGATTTAGCAGAGGTACTGGTCTACCAGGCTTTTAACTACTTGCAGAGCTGTACCGGTCTACCCATTTGTTTTTCAAGTGCAGTTTCTACCACACACTGCCTTTTTTTTTTTTTTAATTTGATTTATATGCCGCCTTTCTCCGGAGACTCAGGGCGGCTTACAATGCGTTAAGCAATAGCCTTCATACTTTTGTATATTTATACAAAGTCAGCTTATTGCCCCCACAAACTTGAGGTAGAAATAAGGTAGAAATGAGGTAAATAAAAGATGAATAAAAGAAATAATCATTCCAAGTCAGGTACATAAAGTCAGATCAAATCTATGAACTCTGAGTAACCTTTTCTATTAAACTTTGAGAGAACCTATCTATTCACATAAGTATACGTGCTGGCTAAAGGCAGCTGGACTCCATTATTGGTAAATATATCTTCTGATGAGGCCCAGCTGTCATCCAGCAGGAAAGCTAAGAGTGGGGTTCTGGTGAATGAAACTAAGCAATTAGTTCATGGATGTCCCCATAATTACTTGACCTATGGCCCTGTGTCAAACCCACTGATTCTATACATCTTCTTAATAGATTCAAAAACTACGGAAATTCAGATATATGTGAACATCTGAAAAGACAGAAGGTTACTTATTGTTTAACGTATAGCCATAATTTCTGCATTTAAACATTACAGCACTTAAAGGACCGTTGTAAAACATAAAGTGATGGGTTAGTAAAAGTTGTAATAGTTTAATTATGAGTAAAGGATGGAGTAGTAAAAATGTGTAGCCAAATAATTTTATTAACTCGTATGTAATGGTTTGGTAATTAGTAAAGTGTAATGTAAGTATAATGTATTTTTAATGTAACCATATATGGAAGCCGGAAAGGCTCATAGTTTGAACTCTTTGTCTTGAAAACATATTTAAATCATGAAATCATAATCAATCCTTGTTGAGTTTGCAAGAATCAAACAAAGCACTGAACCTTTGCGCAAATAAATGTATCTGTCTGACCCAGGAATGTATTTCAGCTTCTCATTTTCTACAACAAACTGGGTCCTCAATTTACCTACCTTAGAAAGGATGGAAGGCTGAGTCAACCTTGAGCCTGGGGAGATTCGAACATGCAGTAATTGCAGGCAGCTGAATGTTAATAACAGGCTATTAGTCTGCTGCGTCACCAGGCTCTTAATCTTTTAACATTGATCAGCTATAGGGTGGCCCTTTGAAGCCCCTTGGCAAGAGTTTAAGCAGTTTTTTTCCTTCTAGCCGATCAGCTGGGACTTGGAGGCAGCGAATAGATTGGGGGCGGAGCCAAATAAAACTTAAGAATAACGGGGGGGGGAAGTGCCCAGCTCCCGAACAAAGAGAACCGGTTCGGTGACGTCATATTGTCACTGCTACTGGCTTGGCAGAACCGGGCCAAACCGGGAGGAACCCACCACTGGTGTGTGTGTGTGTGTGTGTGTGATATTTCTAACAGTCATAAATGGGACTAAAGGGCATTACTTTTTCCAAGGCTTTTATAATTTTTGAGCCATTGTTAAATGAATTATAAGTTGAGGACTACCTGAAAAGTATTATCTTTTTCATTTAATTTATTTAGAAGTTCTAGTTTAAAAAAACGCATTTTCCTAACCCCTGTTCAAATCTGCCTCCCTGTGCTCACAGAATCTCTTATTTATATTAGAAATGATAAATTGTGCATGAAAACTATCTAGTAATTGGCTCTGAGACTGTGGGAAGTATACCCCAAAAGGACAGTCCGAGAAACCTCACAGCAGGAGAAACCTCAGAAAACAGTGGCAAGAGACTCAAGCCAGTGGGTCCCCCTTTTAAGAAAACCCCAGGCAAAAACACCAGCTAAAAGGAACACTTAAATAGAGCCATTGCGGTAAGGGGAATCAGACTAAAAATAAACTCTCCAAGGTAAACCAAACTCCCTTTTTCCTTCCTCCCTGACAGGATTAACTCCTAGGACAGGAAAAACAAAAGACCTGGGACCAAGATTAACCCAGGAAAACAAAACCCAGGGCAATCAGAAACATATCAAAACCCATCAAGCTGCAGGAGCTTCAAAGGAGAATTAAGGGTAAAAGGTTCAAAGTCAGACTTCCAAGTTTACTTGCAAGTCAGGAATGCTGGAGCTGTGTCACTACTTTTCTTGCCTTCCTGAATTAAAGGATCCATTTTCTGGCAGCTGCTTCCGTGTCTATTTCTTCTCAGCATCGGTGACTGATTCCCAGCTGGGAACGAACCAGGGAAATTTCTTCTAACAAGAAATCTTCCAATGATACAGATTAAATTGGATTCATTGCAGTTGATTTATACTCTGGATAACTGCTTTAAGTTCCTTTACGGCATTATACGTTTATAAAACAGACGGTGTATTTTTTTAAAGAAAGCACCTAACCCTATAAAAAGAAGCTGAAGCTTTGCACGATGAAAAACAGCTTTTTAACGCTAAATACTTTATAAGTAAAATAATTGAGAAGGATAATATAATGTTAATTCTTGTTCACTTACCTCATATTGCCTGATTAGAAGTTTTTAAAGAGAGCTTGCTTCTCTGAAAATAATGGGTTTCTCCTTCCGGTGGTGTGGTCTGAAATGCTGCATTGGGTTTTTTTAAATTCACTTTTAACTTGTCATAAAGGGAAAGGAATAGAGTTTCGTTTCATGTTTCTGCAAAGCAGACTGAAAATTGCTGTATTAGTCCACCCAGATAAGGCATGATAAGTTTTTTTATTTCTTCTGGTCTTGCTTGTGTTGTTCCGGTACAGTAACTATAAAAGTTTCAGCATTATAGAAGATTCTTTTCTGTAAAGAAATTCTGTATTTGATGCGTTGCTAAACAGCAATACCAACAGTATGATGAGTGGGTTCTCTTTGTTCTTGAAAGATATGACATACTTTTTCCATGTTTGTTGTGTTTAAACATGAACTGTTGAAAATTTCATTTCTACTGGCTTTGTACTTGTTGGAAGATGTAGGGCTGATCTGTGGTTTCCCCCCCCCTCCTCCTGATGCTCAGGGTTGCTGCAATGCAGTGGTGGGAATTTGCCGGTTCTACCCGGTTCAGACGAACCAGTAGCTGTGGCTGCTGGAGGCTCCGCCTATCTGCCCGGATGTCATCACGTCCTTTTTTTTATGCTCTGCATGTGCATAGAAGGTCCTGTGCATGCAGGGAGGTGGTACGCACAGAGTTGGCTGATCATATTTGCGAACCGGTAGCTAAGTCAATACCACCCCTGGCTTCAAGCCCTAGTCAAGCTGATTCCTGGGCTGGCCCGCCCAGCCTACCTGCCACCGCGGAAAGCCCCAGTCGAGTGCTGACTCCTGGGCCTGCCTAGGCTGCTGCCACTACGCTACCCCCTCCTTCCATCCCCGGCCTTGCCTGGGTAGCTCCGCCGCTGCTGCATCTCCATTGCATGCAACGCTTGTAGCCTAGCTAGCTAGCTGACCTCCGTCCCCAGGCTTGTCTGTCTTGCTTCGCTGCCAGCGCCGAAGCTCCATTTCTGTGCTTCCCAGAGCTTCCCGCTTGCCTCTGAATGCCGGCTGAGAGGCTGCATGGCCATGCGGTTCCTGGTCAGAGGGGAAAGGCTGATCTCCCAGCTAGCATGGCCCCACTGGGAGGACACTTGCCCCACTGGTCAGGAGGCTGCTCACCTGCCTGGCCAGTGTTAGAAGAGAGGGAGGCAGAAAAGTTCAGCCAAGTCTTCTCCTCCTTCTCGGCCTCAAGCAAACAGGCACACGCACCTCATGGCGCTGGGATCTTTTGCGAGGAGACGGTGCATGCCCACGCACCGTCTCCTCGCAGAAGGCAGGGCCTTCTGCAAGGAGATGGTGTGTGGGCTCTCTGTGTTTTTCAGGCTGAGAAGGAGATGACCCTGTTCTTCGAGCCGGCAGAAGCTGCTCAGAAGGCAGCTGCCACAGCCTGTCCTTGCTACTTAAAGGTAGCTTCTAAGGCAGGAAAGTTTGGACAAATCGTCTCCTTCTCAGCCTGAAACACACTGAGAGCATGCACACATCTCACAGCACCAGGACCTTCTGCGAGGAGATGGTGTGTGGGCACACACCGTCTCCTCGCAGAAGATCCCAGCGCCATGAGGTGCGTGTGCCTGTTTGTTTGAGGCCGAGAAGGAGGAGAAGACTTGGCTGAACTTTTCTGCCTCCCTCTCCTCTGACACTGGCCAGGCAGGTGAGCTGCCTCCTGACCAGTGGGGCAAGTGTCCTCCCAGCAGGGCCATCTTAGTTTCAGGCCAGGTTCTCCGAACTACTCAAAATTTCCGCTGCCAGTTCTCCGAACTGCTCAAAATGTCCGCTACCAGTTCTCCAGAATCTGTCAGAACCTTCTGGATTTCACCCCTGCTTCATATCATCCCCAACCCATGAAGGATTTAGACTTAGCTATTGCCTCACTCTGACTTTGTCCAGGACCAGCTTCAAACTATGCAAAATCTGTCCAGCATTATCACCCCATCACTTTGGAGAAACACAACAAGATTGCAGGCATAAATAAATGTAATGGGCAAAAGTAATGACTTTGAGACGGGAATTCCCCAACACCCAGGCCATGATCCACTACTGGGCTGTGGCCGGTTCGGAAGTGGGCCATGTGAGTGGCAGACCAGCATGCGTATGCACAGGCACCGGCCCACTGCTTGCATGGGCTAGTTCCCTTCTCTGTTCCTCCCCTGGCTGCTAAGCCATAAAGGTTGAGGACTGCTGCTTTGAGGGACAGGTCCTGAGTCCGGTGCAGAACTGTAAGATGAGAAAACGTCTTAGAGAATATTCCCCCCTCCCCCAAAAAGATAAAGACAGGAATGGAGGTAAGCGCATTCAGACTCGAAAGATTCTATCACTACTACTGTGTAATAAAGAATCATTAGTCTGCATAACTGGTTTACCTTGAAGGACTAACAGTAACACTGGAGGTTTTTAAGAAGAGATTGGACAACCATTTGTCTGAAATGGTATAATGCAGTGATGGCTAATGTTTTCGGGACCAAGTGCCCATAATGCGCATGTGCGCGCATGAATGCATGTGTGCACACCCAAACCCCCCAAATGCAATGCGTGCGCAGCAGCTGTGCATGCGCTCCACCCCCGCACATGCGCATGTGGCCCCCGCACACCCCTTGCCCCCCTGTGTGCGCAGCAGAGACCTGAAAACCAGCTGGCTGGTGGGAGGCACGCGCATATGCACTGAAGAGCTGAACTGGGGTGATGGCTCGCGTGCCATCACAGAGGACGCTGCGTGCCACACGTGCCATAGGTTTGCCATCATGGGTAAAGGGCAGTGATGGCTAACCTTTTTGCCACCGCGTGCCAGGAGAGGGGGGGTGGGGGTCGCACACGCACGTGCCCACGCACATGTGTGCGCAACCCCCTCCCCCCCGCTCCTGGCACATGATGGCCTGGTAGGCCTGTTTTTCTTTTTTATCTGGTTCCAGATCCTCTCTGTGTATCTGGGAACGGCGAAAACAGCCTTTCCCACTCCTTTGGAGGCCCTACGGAGGCTGAAAGGGCCCATTTCCCAACTCCCAGTGGGACAGGAAGTGACATTTTTTGCTGTCCCCAGCCTCCAGAACCTCTTTAGGAGTCTGTAGGAGCCTCTCTAGGAGTCTCTGGAGGCTGGGGACAGGAAAAAAGTCACTTCCTGTCCCACTGGGAGTGGGGAAATGGGCCCTTTCACCCTCCGTAGGGCCTCCAAGGGAGTGGGAAAGGCTGTTTTCGCCGTTGCCAGATACACAGAGAGGATCTGGAGCCAGGTAAGAAAGAAAAACGGGCCTTCCCCACCCCCTCAGGCCCTCCAGAGGCAGGAAACAGCCTGTTTCCCTACTTCTGGTGGGCCCAGAAGGCCCGAAAATCAGCTGGCCGGTGCGCGCATGCGCCCCAGAGCTGAACTGGCGTGCCCACTAATATGGCTCCGCGTGCCACCTGTGGCACACGTGCTGTAGGTTCGCATCACGGGTATAGGGTTTCCTGCCTGAAAAGCAGGGGGTTGAACTAAAAGATCTCCAAGGTCCCTTCCAACTCTGTTATTCTAATTTTAATAAGAATTGGCAAGGTGGCAGCAACTTTCACACTACTTTAGTTTCCCACCAACTCAAGGTGTATGTGTGTGGGAGGGACATTTCAACTTGGCAGGGAGCAGGGGTGTCCAGGAGGTATGGTCAAGCTGCTATGCTATAGTAGCCACCATGGTATGATTGAAGCTTCTCCTGTTTTTTGTTGCACGTAAACAGAGAGGTAGGACTTCGAATGCACTTCAACATTTTTGACCATACCTTATAGACGCAGCAAGCAGTGTGAAAGGCTCCAAGTCAAGAGTGTCAAGCCAGTGGTGAAATGTAAAATTTGTTACTACTGGTTCTGTGGGCGTGGCTTGATGGGAGGGGTTGTGACTGGGTAGGCGTGGCCAACTTTTTTTTTTAACTTTTAAAAGCATTTTTTCTACAACCAGAGGATGTTAAAAAAAAAGCTTTTAAAAGCCTCTGATGATCCCAGCTTTGTTGCCTGATCGTCAGAGGCTTTTAAAAGCATTTTTTCTACCGAAGGAAATGAAACAACATGAGAGACATGTGGGGGGAGGGGGGGAAATCACAGTGGAAAGCAGTCCTCTTTTTTTTGTTAAAAAGAGGATATGTTTATATGTTGTATGCTATGTGTTTGTCGTAATGTGTAGTAATAAAACAATAAAACTTTTTTTTTTTAAATAAAAGCATTTTTTGGGCCGAAGAAAAAATGCTTTTAAAAATAATTTTAAAAAAGCCTCTGATGATCACGTGGCTCAGCTGGGAATGGGGCGGGGGAAGGGCAGGGATTTTTGCTACCAGTTCTCTGAACCACCTGCCGCCATCACTACCGGATCGGGCGATCTGGTCCTAACCAGGAGCATTTCACCCGTGTCAAACTCAAGGCCTGCGGGCTGAATCTGGCCCACAGAATGCTTAGATCTGGCATGCAGGCCAATAAAGAATTCTATTCTATTCTATTCTATTCTATTCTATTCTATTCTATTCTATTCTATTCTATTCTATTCTATTCTATTCTATTCCATTCCATTCCATTCCATTCTATTCTAATATTTCAGGGTTCCAAGTAGCACCCCTAATGAAAGAAAATTCTGAGGCTTGGAATTCCTCAAAATAACACTTTATTAGAGATACCATACTGGCACAACTGGGGAAACCCGAATCTGAAATATTTCCAGTGTTTTTCTCCCCCACTTGGAACTGAACCCAGAATGGACATTTCTTCCAACAGTTTGAATGAGTTTACCAAAGATGTAAATATTGCAGAATTTACAGCCTCATGCTACATAACTAAGCTCCATTTCATGCTGAATAAACTAAATGATTAATGTATTTTAAATAGAAAACTATCTTTAGATAGATTTTTACTCCAAAAGCATTTTATTAAAATAAATTTGATAAAAATGAAAAAAATCCAATTTAATTTCTTTTTTAAATCTGGGGGTTTTTTTTATTTTAAAAAAAACCCATCGATTTTTATCCACCCTGATCGTGATCACCTGATTGTAAAATATTGGAACTGGTAGTAAATGTCAGCTAGTTCCCAAACTCCCAAATTGTGATCAAATGTTTGTGTATGTGTGTGATATTTCTGACAGTCATAAGTGGGACTAAAGGGCATTACTTTTTCCAAGGCTTATAGCTTTGAGCCATTGTTAAATGAATTATAAGTTGAGGACCACCTGAAAAGTATTATCATTTAATCTATTTAGAGGTCTAGTATAAAAAAAAAACCATTTTCCTAACAACTGTTCAAATCTCCCTCCCTGTGCTCACAGAAGCTATTATTTATATTAGAAATTATAAATTGTGCATGAAAACTATCTAGTAATTGGCTCTGAGACCTAATGATACAGATTAAATTGGATTCATTGCAGTTGATTTATACTCTGCTTTAAGTTCTTTTATAGTATTATACATTTATAAAACAGACTGTGTATTTTTTTGCTTCTCTGAAAATAATGGGTTTCTCTTTCCGATTATCAGATCTGAAATATTGCATTGGTTTGTTGCTACTTGCTTTTAAAAGGAAAAGAATAGAGTTTCGTTTCCTGTTCCTAGAAAAGGAAACTGCAAGTTGCTGTATTAGTCCACCCAGATGTAGGATCAGTTTCTATTTCTTCTGGTCTTGCTTGTGTTGTTCCGGTACAGTAACGATAGAAGATTCAGCATTCTAGAAGATTCTTTTCTGTAAAGAAATTCTGTATTTGATTTGTTGTTAAACAGCAATGCTAAAGGTATGATGAGTGGAGTTTTCTTGTTCTTGAAAGATGTGATATACTAACATTTAGTTGGTGCAAAAATGTTAGAAAGAAATACAGGATACCAAGGGAGAAATATAAAAAAGTCACCAAAAAGACAATAAATGTTGAAATTCTAAAAAGACTAAGAGATGATGGATAGAGATAAAATATTTGGTAATATGGTGATTGTATTAAAAACTAATAGAAAACAGTAGAAAGTATAATTTGGGAAAATAGCACACATATGGATACATAATAGAATTTATTATATATTTGCCCTGTAATCTGCAACTCCTACACTGCAGAAATATTTGGATCACACAGCTTGACCAGGGTAAAGCAATAGACGCAATTTACATAGACTTCTGCAAAGCCTTTAATTCAGTGGTACTGAACCTTAGTTATTACAGCATTTCTGGATCCCTGCACAAATGGAGAGCCGCGTTTCTGTCAAACAGGCAACAAGTAGTCAAAATAGGGAGGGCCCTATCAAATCTGGCACGTTAACAGCGATGTCCCCAAAGGCAGCATTCTAGGACCCTCACTCTTTCTGCTTTACATCAACAACCTATGTGATCATATTAAAAGCAGCTGCATCCTCTTCGCTGATGATGTAAAATTATTTAACACCACTGACAATGCTGTTGCCCTACAAAGCGACCTTGACCATGTGTCAGTATGGTCGCGCATTTGGCAACTCCAAATCTCAACTAATAAATGCTCTGTCCTACACATTGGCAATAAAAATCAGAACACCAAATATAAATTGGGCAGAAACAACCTCGTAGATGATCCTCACTCTGTCAAGGGCCTAGGAGTACTCATCTCAGACTATCTAAACCCCAGAACTCACTGTAACAGCATTGCCAAAAAGGCATTAAGAATTCTTAACCTAATTTTGAGAAGCTTCTTCTCCAGTAACATTGTATTGCTAACTAGGGCATTCAAAACCTTTGCCAGACCAATTCTCGAATACAGCTCGTCTGCCTGGAATCCACACTGTATATTGGACATTAATACGATTGAGCAGGTCCAGAAGAGTACTCCACTCCTCTACTCACAATAGAATCCCTTATGCCACCAGGCTTGAAATTTTGGGCTTGGACAATCTAGAACTGCGCCACCTGCGATCTGATAAGTATAGTACACAAAATTGTCTGCTACAATGCCTTACTGGTCAATGACTTCTTCAGCTTCAACCTCAATAATACACGGGCAAACAATCAATACAAACTCAGGGTTTGCCATTATAACACACACTAGTTATTTATTAGATTGTATACAGTAAAAGAATAAAGTATAAAGAACCAAAATATAAAGAGGAATATGGAACCATAAATCTCTTTCTTTCTTTCTTTCTTCCTTCCTTCCTTCCTTCCTTCCTTCCTTCCTTCCTTCCTTCCTTCCTTCCTTTCTTTCTTTCTTTCTTTCTTTCTTTCTTTCATCTTTCAAGAAGATCATTTCTGCATTTTGGTCAGCTTTGCCATTTCTGCAGGTTCTCTCAATTTTATAATCCAACTTTCTACAGGGGGCAGGGGCATTTGATTATTCTATCTTTGTTCATACATTAATCAGATCTTAATTTCCTGTGGTTTTTTTTCCTGGTTCAATGTACATAAAACCCAATAAAAAGAATGCTATTTTCAGCATATTAGTTCACAATAACTTTTGCATCATTATATGGATTTGTGCCCAAAATTTCCTTGCTTTGTTACAACTCCACCGTGCATGATTAGGAGGTCCCTTGTTCCTTTTCGCATCCCCAACTCTGGTTTGATATTCCTTTATCCATTTTTGACAGCTTGGCTGATACTTTATACTATTGATACATTAATTTTCATCACCACAATACAAAAAAGATGTTGAGACTTCAGAAAGAGTGCAGAAAAAAACAACAAAGGTATTTTGTGGGCTAAAACATATGATGAACAGTTGAGGAACCGGGTATGTTTAGTTTAACAAAGAGAAGGACGAGCGGTGATATGATAGCAGTACTCCAATATTTGAGAGGCTGTCACAAAGAAGAGGAAGGCAACCTATTCTCCAAGGCACCTGAGGTCAAGACAATGGATTAAAATTTACCAAAGAGAGATCCTATCTAGAATGGAAAGGTGTGATTTCAGAAGTTATGAGTGCTCCAACACTGGAGTTTTTAAAGATGAGATTGGGCAACCATTTGTCCAGAATGGTGTAGTTTCCTCCGGAAGGTTGGACTAGAAGACCTCCAATGTCTCATCCAACTCTATTCTATTCTATTCTATTCTATTCTATTCTATTCTATTCTATTCTATTCTATTCTATTCTATTCTATTCTATTCTATTCTATTCTATTCCATTCCATTCCATTCCATTCCATTCCATTCCATTCCATTCCATTCTATTCTAATATTTCAGGGTTCCAAGTAGCACCCCTAATGAAAGAAAATTCTGAGGCTTGGAATTCCTCAAAATAACACTTTATTAGAGATACCATACTGGCACAACTGGGGAAACCCAAATCTGAAAGCTTCCAGGGTTTTCCCCACCCAAAGAAGAGATCAGGTTCCTGCCCAACACCAACAAGTCCATCACATGCTCTAATCAAAACACTGTCCCAACTGGAGATGCCTCCCAGGTGCAGGGCAAGACAACCTTGACTTTCTGAAAAAGGAATGTTATTATCACTACATATCACCCATACAGTATACAATCCCCCCTCCTATTCTATTCTATTCTATTCTATTCTATTCTATTCTATTCTATTCTATTCTATTCTATTCTATTCTATTCTATTCTACTCTATTCTACTCTACTCTACTCTAACCTTATCCTATCCTATCCTATCCTATCCATCCTATCCTATCCTATCCTATCCTATCCTATCCTATCCTATCCTATCCTATCCTATCCTATCCTATCCTATCCTATCCTATCCTATCCTATCCTATCCTATTTCTATATTCTACCAATGGAGAAAGCAGACTGGCAGCATATGTTCATGCATTTTTAATACCAGTATTCATAGAAAAATTCCCACTTTGGCATGTATTGTTTTACGAAGAAAACCTCAACTTCTGAAATGTATTGAAATATTCCTTATTCACAGGATCAAGGTCAAAGGCTTTTTCATAGGCTTTCCATGCTTGTTCCTTGTCCCCATTGAGCTGATGAATAAATCCAAGGACGGCGAAATTCTCAGCATTGGCTCTACCATTCCTGATTTTCTTGTCCATTAATTTCTTCAATATACACTTGCATTTGTCTCTCTCTATAGAGTCATTTTCAATCTTCAGCGCTGCAAAGTAGTGTTTGATGGCTTCTGATTGCGACCTTCTGTCAGATTCTTGAAAACGCCCATAAGTAAAATGGGCCTGTTGCTTCTCCAAGGAAGTTAAGTTGCTCATGGTAAAGAGCTTCTGGAATGTTTCATCCGCTTTCTGTAGCTCTCCTTGTTCTGCATACCTCTTTGCAAGGTCAATATTAGCATAGAAAAACTCGGATTTATTCTCCACTGCTTTTTCAAAATGAAAAAGGCAAAATCTCATCAATTCGACCATTTTATCATTGACTTGGCACTTGTCATATCGGCTTTCATTTTTCATCACTAAATACTGTGCCCTATAGCAAAGGCCAATCTGAGGGTGCAAGAATGCAGAGTTTGGGGTCAAGCTCAAAGCTTTCTTCAAATGTTGCAATGATGTCTCTACGTCTCCTTTCTTCCTGTAAAATTTGGCAGCGTACCTTAATACGTAAGGAATGCCTGGATGCTTTCGAAGGGCTTCTTTAATCCACTTTTCTCCTTCTTCTTTTTTGTCTGATTCTTGCAAGTAGAGGAAGAACAAAAACATCATCAGGATTCAGTTTTAATGCACGCTTCAAAAGTTCCAGGGATGACTCTTTCTGTGAAGGGTTTTTGGCAAAATGATCTTCCAAGTGGTATATCGTGATTGCATAGCCCAATTTAAACGTTTGGCTTTTTTTCCTCCTACCAAAGTCTTTCTGGGGTTCTTCACAGGAAGGGAGAAAGGAGAAAGGGAGGGAGAAAAAAAGAAAGAGAGAGAGAGAGAGAGAGAAGAAAGAAAGAAAGAGAGAAAGAAAGAGAGAGAGAAAGGGAAAGAAAAAGAAAAAGGAAGGGAGAGAGAGAATGCAGGGATCTCTTAACAGAGGCTTGAACTTGTCTAAAATTAGATCAAGCCTTACATCACTTAACCCAATGTATCAGATTAATTTGTTATTGAATTATTTTTGATATATATACTACATTCTCTTGTTTAATTTAGTTACAGTGTAAAACTAGTCCATTATGTCTCAAGATAAAAGGGAGATCAAAAATCCAATTAGTGCCATGTAAATTCTGGAATCCCCAAAGACCTTTCCCATCGTATTTATTAAACAAATTTATATAAGTATGAGTATAAGTATAATTTTATTTCTATACCGCCCTTCTCCCGAAGGACTCAGGGTGGTGCACGGCCACGTAAAAACACAGAATATACAGATATAATAATTTAAATTTAAAATTATTAAAACTAAAACTATTACAATTTTGGCCAAATTAATTAAAAACCCAAATTAAAATCCCAATTAAAATTCATTACATAGACAACCCTGCCTGTTGGAAGAACAGGGTCTTGAGGGCACAGCGAAAAACATGGAGGTCGGAGATCTCGCGTATTTCCGGGGGCAGTTCGTTCCAAAGGGCAGGAGCTCCCACAGAAAAGGCTCTCCCCCCGGGTGTTGCCAGCTGACATAATTTTGCCGATGGCACCCTGAGGAGTCCCTCTCTGTGTGAGCGAACTGGTCAGTGGGAGGCTATCGGTGGCAGAAGGCGGTCTTGTAGGTACCCAGGTCCTAAGCCATGGAGTGCTTTAAAGGTGGTAACCAGCACCTTGAATCGCACCCGGAAGACCACTGGGAGCCAGTGCAGCTCACGCAGGAGAGGTGTTCACCCGCGCGGCTGCATTCTGGACCAGTTGGAGCCTCTGAGTGCTCTTCAAGGGGAGCCCCACGTAGAGAGCATTGCAGTAGTCTAGCCGGGAGGTGACAAGGGCATGAGTGACTGTGCGTAAGGCGTCCCGGTCCAGAAAGGGACACAATGGCGGATCAGGCAAACCTGATAAAAAGCTCCCCTGGCCACAGCCATCATATGCTCTTCCAAAGACAGCCGTGCATCCAGGAGGACACCCAGATTGCGAGCCCTCTCTGTGGGGGCCAAGGATTCATCCCCAATAGACAGCGATGGCACCAGCTGCCTATACTGGGACGCCGGAAGCCACAGCCACTCAGTCTTGGAAGGGTTGAGCTTGAGCCTATTTCTACCCATCCAGACCCGTACGGCCTTCAGGCAGTGGGACATCACGTCAAGGGCATCATTGGGTGGTTTGGGTTGGAGATGTACAGCTGGGTGTCATCAGCATACTGGTGGACCCTCACCCCAAAACCATGGATGATCTCACCCAGCGGCTTCACATAAATGTTGAACAGAAGGGGCGAGAGGACTGACCCTTGCGGCACCCAAACGAGGCGCCTCGAGGTCGACCTCTGCCCCACTGCCAACACAAACTGCGAACGGTCGAAGAGGAAGGAGGAGAACCACTGTAGCACGGTGCCCCCTATTCCTAACCCCACCAACCGCTGCAGCATGATACCATGGTCAATGGTATCAAAAGCTGCTGAGAGATCTAATAGGACCAGGACAGAGGAGCAGCCCCTGTCCCAAGACCTCCAGAGATCATCAACCAATGCAACCAATGCCGTTTCCGTACAGCACGGAAACGGCCACAAAGCGAAGGTTGGAGACTGGACGATAATTTGCTAATACAGCAGGGTCCATGGAAGGCTTTTTGAGGAGGGGTCTCACCACCTCCTCTTTTAAGGCGGCGGGAAAGACACCTCACTCAAAGAAGCATTTATAATCCCCTGGAGCCAGCCTCGTGTAAACTCCCGGGAGGCCAGTACCAATCAGGAGGGACACAGGTCCAATAAACATGTGGCAGCACTAAGCCTACCTAGAATCCTGTCCACGTCCTCGGGAGTCACAGGGTCAAACTCTTCCCAGATAATGTTCTCAAGACCTACCCCCGTCTGCCCCCTGGACTCACCCAGTCGGAGTCCATGCCTTCCCGAATCTGAGCGACTTTATCATGCAGGCATTGCACAAAATCCTCAGCTCGACCCTGCAAGGGATCTTCCACGCTCCCCCCCCCCCCGAAGAAGGGAGTGGGTCACCCTAAACAGAGCAGCTGGGCGGTTCTCTGCAGATGCGATAAGAGCGGAAAAATAATTAGATTTTGCTGTTTTTATCGCCACTAGGTAGACCTCACCAGTGTTCGTCAGATTCAGATTGACTAGTCATCCAGACGGTCTCTAGGCGTCTTTTCCTTAATCTCTCTCAGCTCCTCTCAGCTCCTCAGAGAACCAAGGAGCCAATTAAGATCGGCATAGCTACCCAACTCATATACAGTGACTTTATCACATTCGTGTTTCTTTCATGTAGTTCTCAATGTGTCAATCTCCTTGCTACTCTATTTCCTCCACCAAAATTCTATTATAAATAATATTACCACACATTATGGCTCTAATTTTGTGTATTTACGCCAGTAATTTTCAGAAAAATATTTATTCCTCTCTTACATAGTTATATAGAAGTAGCTTCATATGTCAGTTTACTTTTACCATTTAAAAAATGTTTTGTTGCATTATATGACTGCAAAAGCCTTTTAGCAGTTTCATGTAACAGGAAATATCCAGTAACAATTTTGAAAGTAGTTGTCATAGCCACAAACACCCTCCCCCTAAAAAGACAGAGAAAGAGACAGAAAGAGAGAAAGAAAGAGGAAGGGAGGGAGAGAGAGAAACTCTGTGCTATTATTTTTAATTGTTCCATTATTTATCATGTATTTATTTATTTATTTATTAATCAAATTTCTATACCGCCCTACTCCCGAAGGACTCAGGGCGGTGAACAGCCAAGATAAAATACAGACAATACAAATATTAAAAATCCCTTAAAATTATTAAATATTTCGGCCGAAACACAGATTAAAACACCCAATTTATAAAAACACGAATTAAAAAATTTAAAATTTAAGAATTTAAAAGAGGGGAGTTAGGCCAGGCCAGCTTGCTGAAATAGAAAAGTTTTGAGAGCACGGCGAAACGTGCGCAGGTCCGGGATCTTCCGTATCTCTGGGGGGAGCTCGTTCCAGATGGTAGGTGCCCCCACAGAGAAGGCTCTCCCCCTGGGGGCCGCCAGTCGACACTGTTTGGCCGACGGCACCCTGAGGAGCCCCTCTCTATGGGAGCGTACTGGTCGGTGAGAGGCTATTGGTAGCAGAAGGCGGTCTCGTAGATACCCCGGTCCGATGCCATGGAGCGCTCTAAAGGTGGTAACCAAAACCTTGAAGCGCACCCGGAAGACCACCGGGAGCCAGTGCAGCTCGCGCAGGAGGGGGGGTCACATGGGAGCGCCACGTCGCTCCCATAACCACCCGCGCGGCCGCATTCTGGACCAGCTGGAGCCTCCGGGTGCTCCTCAAGGGGAGCCCCATGTAGAGAGCATTGCAGTAGTCCAAGCGGGAAGTGACAAGAGCATGAGTGACCGTATTTAACGAGTCCCGATCCAGAAAGGGACGCAACTGGCGAATCAGGCGGACCTGATAAAAAGTCCCCCTGGCCACGGCCGTCATATGCTCTTCTAAAGACAGCCGTGAGTCCAGGAGGACACCCAAGTTGCGAGCCCTCTCCGTGGGGGCCAGTGACTCGCCCCCAATAGTCAGTGATGGCACCAACTGACTATATCGGGATGTCGGAAACCACAGCCACTCGGTCTTGGATGGGTTGAGCCTGAGTCTGTTTCTCCCCATCCAGATCCGCACGGCCTCCAGGCACCGGGACATCACTTCAAGGGCATCATTGGGGTGGTCCGGGGTGGAGATGTACAGCTGAGTATCGTCAGCGTACTGGTGGTACTTCACCCCGAAACCACGGATGGTCTCACCCAGCGGCTTCACATAAATGTTGAACAGAAGGGGCGAGAGGACCGACCCTTGTGGCACCCCACATACAAGGGGCCTCGGGGTCGACCTCTGCCCCCCTGTCAACACAGACTGCGACCGGTCAGAGAGAAAGGAGGAGAACCACCGTAGGACGGTGCCCCCCACCCCTAACTCCTCTAGCCGGTGCAGCATGATACCATGGTCGATGGTATCAAAAGCCGCTGAGAGGTCTAATAGGACCAGGACAGAGGAACAACCCCTGTCCCGAGCCCTCCAGAGATCATCAACCAACGCGACCAATGCCGTTTCCGTGCTGTACCCAGGTCTGAAGCCCGACTGGAACGGATCCAGATACGACGATTCATCCAGGTACTGGGGGAGCTGTCGCGCTACCACACTCTCAACAACCTTCGCAATGAAGCGAAGGTTGGAGACCGGACGGTAATTTGCCAACACTGCCGGGTCCAGGGAAGGTTTCTTGAGGAGAGGCCTCACCACCGCCTCTTTCAAGGCAGCAGGGAAGACACCCTCACTCAAGGAAGCATTTATAATCCCCTGGAGCCAGCCTCGTGTAACCTCCCGAGAGGCCAGCACCAACCAGGAGGGACACGGGTCCAGTAAACATGTGGCTGCGCTCAGTCTGCCCAGTATCCTGTCCACGTCTTCGGGCGTCACAGAATCAAACTCTTCCCAGATAATACTCACAAGACCTGCCTCTGTCCTCCCCGCTGAATCTACCCAGTCAGAGTCCAGATGTTCCCGAATCTGAGCGATTTTGTCATACAGATACTGTACAAAATCCTCGGCTCTACCCTCCAAGGGGTCCTCCCGCGCTTCCTGGTGGAGCAGGGAGCGGGTCACCCTAAACAGGGCAGCCGGGCAATTATCTGATGACGCAATAAGAGTGGCAAAATAGTTATATTTCGCCACTTTTATCGCCACCAGGTAGGTCCTAATATGAGACCTTACCAGTGTTCGGTCAGATTCAGAATGGCTGGCCCTCCAACCACTCTCCAGGCGTCTTTTCCGGCGCTTCATCTCCCTCAGCTCCTCAGTGAACCAAGGAGCCAGGCGAGATCGACGCCGGGTCAGAGGCCGCAACGGCACGACCCGATCCAAATCTCCAGCGGCCGCCCTATCCCAGGCGGCCACCAGCTCCTCAGTCGAGCCGTGTGCCAGAGCCTCAGGAAATGGCCCAAGCTCCGTCTGGAACCTATCAGGATCCATCAGGCGCCTGGGGCGGTACCACCTCAGTGGTTCCGCCTCCCTGCGGCGGGGTGCGGCGGTTTGAAGGTCAAAGCGAAGGAGGGAGTGATCTGACCATGACAAGGGCTCGATCACTATATCCCCTATCTCAAGATCACTCAACCACTGACCAGAGACAAAAACCAGGTCTAGCGTGTTTCCCCCCGTGTGAGTAGGGCCATGAACTAACTGGGTCAGGTCCATGGCCGTCATGGAAGCCATGAACTCCCGAGCCACCTCAGACGCCTCACCGACGGATGGCAGGTTAAAATCCCCCATGACCATAAGCCTGGGGGTGTCAACCGCCACCGCGGCTATAACGTTGAGCAGCTCGGGCAGGGCTGCCGTCACGTGGCAGGGAGCCAGGTACGTAACCAGCACACCCATCTGCACCCCATGACCCCACTTCACAAGGAGGGACTCACAACCAGCCGTCTGAGGAACAGTGACCTTCCTCGAACCAAGACCTTCTCTAATGACAACCGCCACCCCCCCCGCCCCTCCCCTGTGTCCTCGGCTGATGGAATGCGCGGAAACCGGGTGGGCACATCTCAACGAGGGGAACCCCCCCCTCCTGGCCCAACCAGGTCTCCGTAATACCCGCCAGGTCCGCTCCCCCCTCCTGAACAAGATCACAAATGAGGGGGGCTTTATTTACCACGGACCGGGCGTTGCACAGCATCAGCCGAAGGCCCAGGGCCTGAGGGTCTGTGCAACCTGGGGAACGAGAGGAGCATTGGAGGCCGGAGCGCGCCACCGCTTGGAGCCAGCGGGCGCGTGCTCCCACAACCTGATGTGGCCCCCTGCTCCCGCCATATCTGCCCCTCCCACCCACCGTACTGATGTAATGACCATCCATAACACAAGCTCTAACCCCCACCTTGACCCCGGTTCCCGCATCTCTAGTGCCATGCTCTTCAGCCGGTTCTGGCCTCCTCCCCGACAGGTTCTCCCCCAAACCCACCGAACCCACCCCCCTCCCAGAAACCTTTAAAACCTTATCTAAAAATTTCCCTAAAAAACCCCACAACCCCCTCCTTGCCGCATGCCACCTCTCGGGATTCCAAAATCCGTCATCAAGGTAGGCCCTCGATAGTGAGGAGGGCCAAACCTGCGAGAGGGGGGAGTCTCGCAGCGCAAGCAGGTCAGCAGCCGTAAACATCGCACAAAAACAGAGATGGAGAGTCAACTGGTCAGGGCTTCACCAGATCGTCCAATAATACTGGGTCAAAGTAGATCTTCATATCAGGAGCTGGTTCACTGCCCTCTCACGACAGTGAAAGGGGCCAGTGACATCCCCCCACGTCTGGAGGATAATTATCCCAGTCACCCTCTCACAGTGACTGGGGCAGATGACACCGACAATAAAGTCACAATAGTCCATCCTTTCATCTGGCGGATGACAAACAGCCCCCTCAGCACCTGCACACCATTTTGCCCAGTTCTCCTCCAGTTTGGGGTCGCACAAGAAGCCAGCAATGTGTTAATATTTTACACGGTCCCTACACCTAGAGTGATTTTACTGCCTTTCTTTTGCCCAGGGCTACCACATATTTTTCAGGGATTTACATGCATTCAATGTCTACAGTCCAGAGCATAAATATGTGTGTGTTTATTTTGTACATCAGGTTGCATAAGTCCATCTTAATATGCTATTCTTGGTATATGATGTTTTGTATACATTCAGAGAAAGAAGCACTCTTGTGATCTTTGACTTTTATGCTTGCTTTCAAACATCAGCCATAATACTAATTACTGTTTTGAACAATATGCACGAATGGCTATTTTATATGTGAAATTATGACTGAAATATTTCTGCACCTATATTGGTTCTCACTGTCAGGAAGTTTCTCCTTAGTTTTAGGAGAAAAATTAACTTCTCTCTTTGTTCAGTTTCCATCCATTGTTTCTTGTTTAGCCTTCTGGTGCTTTGGAAAATACATTGCCTATAGATTCTTTCTGTCAGCCACTTAAAAACCTGTTGTCTATCACGCTCTTGGGAAAAACATATTATTATTATTATTATTATTATTTATTAGATTTCTATACCGCCCTACTCCCGAAGGACTCAGGGCAGTGCACAGCCAGACAATAAAAACACATACAATACAAAATTTAAAAAATAGAATAAAATCAAATTAAATAATTTTGGCCCCGACAAATTTAAAGCCCCAAACTTTTAAAACCAATTTAAAATTGAATATATAAATACTAAAAGATATTTAAAATTTTAAAAATCTTTTATAAAAGAGGGGGAAAATTAGGCCAGGCCGGCCTGGTGAAATAGTAAGGTCTTTAAGGCGCGGCGGAAGGTGCGCAGATCCGGGATCCTCCGTATCTCTGGGGGGAGCTCGTTCCAGATAGTAGGTGCCCCCACAGAGAAGGCTCTCCCCCTGGGGGCCGCCAGTCGGCATTGTTTGGCTGACAGCACCCGGAGGAGCCCCTCTCTATGGGAGCGTACCGGCCGGTGGGAGGCTATTGGTGGTAGTTGGCGGTCCCGCAAGTACCCGGGTCCTAAGCCATGGAGCGCTTTAAAGGTGGTAACCAAAACCTTGAAGCGCACCCGGAAGACCACCGGGAGCCAGTGCAGCTCGCGCAGGAGAGGTGTTACATGGGAACGCCAAGTCGCTCCCATAACCACCCGCGCGGCCGCACTCTGTGCCAGTTGGAGCCTCCGGGTGCTCCTCAAGGGGAGCCCCATGTAGAGAGCATTGCAATAGTCCAGGCGGGAGGTGACAAGGGCATGAGTGACCGTGCGTAAAGAGTCCCGATCCAGAAAGGGACGCAACTGGCGAATCAGGCGAACCTGATGAAAAATCCTCCCGGTCACGGCCGTCAAGTGCTCTTCTAAAGACAGCCGTGAATCCAGGAGGACGCCCAAGTTGCGAGCCCTCTCCGTGGGGGCCAATGATTCGCCCCCAATAGTCAGTGATGGCGTCAACTGACTATATCGGGACGTCGGAAACCACAGCCACTCAGTCTTGGATGGGTTGAGCCTGAGCCTGTTCCTCCCCATCCAGATCCGTACGGCCTCCAGGCACCGGGACATCACTTCAAGGGCATCGTTGGGGTGATCCGGGTTGGAGATGTACAGCTGGGTGTCATCAGCGTACTGATGGTACTCCACCCCGAAACCACGGATGATCTCGCCCAGCGGCTTCACATAAATGTTGAACAGGAGAGGCGAGAGGACCGACCCTTGCGGCACCCCACATATGAGGGGCCTCGGGGTCGACCTCTGTCCCCCTGTCAACACAGACTGCGACCGGTCAGAGAGAAAGGAGGAGAACCACCGCAACACAGTGCCTCCCACCCCCAACTCTTCCAACCGGTGCAGCATGATACCATGGTCGATGGTATCAAAAGCCGCTGAGAGATCTAACAGGACCAGGACAGAGGAGCACCCCCTGTCCCGAGCCCTCCAGAGATCATCAACCAACGCGACCAATGCCGTTTCCGTGCTGTACCCGGGCCTGAAGCCCGACTGGAACGGATCCAGATACGTCGTTTCATCCAGGTGCTGGGGGAGCTGTTGCGCGACCACACTCTCAACAACCTTCGCAACAAAGCGAAGATTGGAGACCGGACGATAATTTACCAACATTGCTGGGTCCAGGGAAGGCTTCTTGAGGAGAGGCCTCACCACCGCCTCTTTCAAGGCGGCGGGAAAGTCACCCTCACTCAGCGAAGCGTTTATAATCCCCTGGAGCCAGCCTCGTGTCACTTCCCGGGAAGCCAGTACTAACCAGGAAGGACACGGGTCCAATAAACAAGTGGTCGCGTTCAGTCTACCCAGAATCCTGCCACGTCCTCAGGGGTCACAGGATCAAACTCATCCCAGATAACATTCTCAAGACCTGCCCCTGTCTCTCCCCCTGAGACTACCCAGTCGGAGTCCAAATCTTCCCGAATCTGAGTGATTTTGTCATACAGATACTGAACAAAATCCTCGGCTCTACCCTCCAAGGGGTCCTCCCGCGCTTCCTGGTGGAGCAGGGAGCGGGTCACCCTAAAGAGGGCGGCCGGGCGATTATCTGATGATGCAATAAGAGCAGCAAAATAACTATATTTCGCTGCTTTTATCGCCACTAAGTAATTCCTAATGTGGGATCTTACTAGTGTCCGGTCAGATTCAAGAAGACTGGCCCTCCAACTACTCTCTAGGCGTCTTTTCCGGCGCTTCAACTCCCTCAGCTCCTCGGTAAACCAAGGAGCCAATTGAGATCGGCGCCGGGTCAGAGGCCGCGAAGGCACGACCCGATCCAGAGCACCAGCAGCCGCCCTATCCCAGGCGGCCACCAGGTCTCCAGTCGAGGCGTGTGCCAGAACCTCAGGAAATGGCCCAAGCTCCGTCTGGAATCTGTCAGGTTCCATCAGGCGCCTGGGGCGGAACCATCTGACCGGCTCCGCCTCCCTGCGGCGGGGTGCAGTGGTTCGAAAGTCAAGACGAAGGAGAGAGTGATCTGACCATGACAAGGGTTCAGTAACTATATCCCCTATATCAAGATCCCTCAACCACTGTCCAGAGACAAAAGCCAGATCCAGCGTGTTTCCCCCTGTGTGGGTAGGGCCATGAATTAACTGGGTCAGGTCCATAGCTGTCATGGAAGCCATGAACTCCCGAGCCATCTCTGACGTCTCACCCACGGACGGCAGGTTGAAATCCCCCATGACCATAAGCTTAGGGGTATCAACCGCCACCGCGGCGATGACGTTGAGTAGCTCGGGCAGGGCTGTTGCCACGTGGCAGGGAGCCAGGTACGTGATCAGCAAACCCATCTGAACCCCATGACCCCATTTCACAAAAAGGGATTCACAGCCGGCCGTCTGAGGAACAGTGGCCTCCCTCGGTCTCAGACCTTCTTTAATGATAACCGCTACCCCCCCGCCCCTCCCCTGTGACCTCGGCTGATGGAATGCTTGGAAACCCGGCGGGCACATTTCAATGAGGGGAACCCCCCCCTCCTGGCCCAACCAGGTCTCCGTAATACCTGCCAGGTCCGCACCCCCCTCCTGAACAAGATCACAGATGAGGGGGGCTTTATTTACTACGGACCTGGCATTGCACAGCATCAGCCGAAGGCCTGGGTCCTGAGGGTCTATGCAACCTGAGGAGCGAGTAGAGCCTTGGGGGCCGGAGCACGCCACCGCTCGTAGACAGCGAGTGCGCACTCCCCTAACACGATATGGCCCCCTGCTCCCGCCATATCTACCCCTCCCACCTACAGTATTGATGTTCAAAAAACTATCCGGACAAGCTCTAAACCCCCCCTCGATCCCGGGTCCCCCATCCCCCATGCCACGCTTCACTGCCAGACCCAACCCTCCCCCTTGTGGGTTATCCCCCATACCCACAGCCCGAATTCCAATCTGACCCTCCCCCTCCCTAGGACCCCTTAAAAATTTGACTAAAAATTTTGTTAGAAAACCCCTCAATCCCCTCGTTTTCACATGCCACCTCTCTGGGTCCCAAAACCCTTCCTTGAGGTGGGCCCTCGATAGTGAGGAGGGCCACATCTGCGAGAAGGGGGAATCTCGCAGCGCAAGAAGATCTGCAGTCGTATACATCTCCAAAATGCAGCGATGGAGGCCCAAAGCTCAGACAGGGGACTTCACAAAAGATGTAACACAGCCAATTTTTCATCAATGTGCTGTTGGTATCTCAACTGTCAATATGAGCCATTTCCTCCTTCCAGTGGCCCATGAAAGTACATCTATAGTATGTAGATAATAAAGTTGAAAAACGGTGAACAGCATTTTTACAGAACTATAGATACATTGAGGCTGGGTATGAAAAGGAATGGCTGGGAGGGGAAGGGCCAGGCGAGAGACCCCTTAACGTGAGTGACATTGAGTTGACCACGCCCACTCAGTCACATGACCATGAAGCCACTCCCACCATCACATGAACAAGCCATGGCCACAAAATAAGCCACGCCCACAGAACCGATAGTAAAAAATGTTAGAACCCATCCCTGATCTGTAGGGCCACCCATCTCATCTAAAGCCTGGCTCACAACAATCCAATAAAGCAAGATAAAAACCAATACTGCATCCAAATGTATAAATTCCTTATATTAGACGAGAGTTTCCCAATGATTTTGGCTTTGCAGATTGGCAGGTAAGAAGGCATGATTCGTGCAAGCACCCACTGCTTGTGCAAGTGAGGATGTGCATATGTGCACATCCTCACTTACGCCGCCCTGAGTCTTCAGAGAGGGGCGGCATATAAATTGGATTAAATAAATAAATAAATGAATGAATAAATAAATAAATAAATAAATAAATTGCAAACCACTCACAGCCCACTCATGAGTGGCAGCCCACAAGTTGGGGACCCCTGTCTTAGACCACTATTTTAAGCCCTCTACCACCACTGGCACAAAAATGCTTTTGGCAAAAGAAATCTCTTAATTTATTTAGCACAGGCTACTTTCCAATTCTTAAGGAATGAGGATAAATCCAATGTGACACTTAATAAAGAGTGGATGCAGTTCATGTGATTGCTATCCTGCATTTAACCATTTGTTCTTTCACTAAGATAGATTGCAAAATTAGTGATAATATTTTCTGGGCACTTAAATTTTTAAGATGCCCCAGAGGAAACCTCAAAGGGAAGAATTTAATTTTATCATCATCATCTTTTATTAACCCCATAATCCCTTGTGGAGTGGAGTCTGGGCAACTGAATGGAGCTAGCAGAATGTTTAAGGATGCTCTTCCCGTCGCCATTGCAGAGTTTTTGTTCAGCAGAAATATTCTCATTGTGCCCAGAGAGAGAGAAATATCTGCCTCTACCTAGGATCAAACTCATAGCCTCCTGATTGTCAGGCAAGAGTTTCATCTTTAGGTCACCTCGTCACTCCTGGAAGAATTGAATTTATGGTGTGTGAAAAATCAATAGCAGGATTTAGTTGAACTATCAGGATCAGAGAGGGCTGCTTGTAAGGTAAGCTACAAAGCATTTTTTTTTCTTCTTTTCCCCTGCATGGAAACTTACCTCAAAGGTTTCAGGGATGACTCTATCTGTGAAGGGTTTTCTTCATAAAGATATTTCAAGTGGTATACCGTGAGTGCATAGCCCAAGTCAAATTCTGAGTTTTCGGGTTCTTTTTCCAGGGCTTTTTCAAAGCTCTCCTTGGCCTTTTCATAATACCTGGCTCCAAATTTGAGGAGCGCCCAACCCTTATCACAGTCGATCTGTGGGAGCTCCACCTTATAAGGAGACGCACTTCCAAGTTGCTTGCAGGTGTTTTCTACCTTCTCCACATAGGCTTGGGATTCAGTAAGATTGCCCATGTGGTAGTGCACCCAGGCATAGTTGCCCCAGGTAACCAGGCTTCCTTTTTCAACATCCTCAGGGTATTCTATGGGCACAGCCTCTTCAGCTTTCTGCAGGTTTTCCAGGGCTTCATCCTTCTTGTCATTCAGGAATTTCACATAGGCAAGAAGGTTGTAATTTCGAACTTTGGATTTATTGGTTAAGAACTGGATCTGCTCAGCAATTCTTTCCTCCAATTCATCAGGATCAATATGCTCTTTCTGCAACTCCCACGTAAAATGGCATTCAAGTTGTTGGAGAATCTCCTTTAAACCTTCCTGGGAGAGGAAACTGCAGGACAAAAGGAAAAAGAATGAAAGACATGTACAGTTTGTGGACAAAGAAATTCAATTCATAGGTTTATACTACTTTTGTTTTTGTTTTATTGAATGTACAGAAATGAATTAGTGATAATTAGGCTATGTATCTAGATTGTATTCCTTTGTTATATTTTCTCATTGTAACTTCAGGACTGCCTGTCTATTAAGCTTTATGCCTGCCCAAAATGTACAATATTAAAACCTCTATGAATGTTTAGGAATTGATTGCAAAATAAGAATGAACTAGAGAAATGTTTATTAAAGTATGGTCCCAGAACCTCTTGAGGTCCCTCAGGACCTTCTAAGGAGTTCATGAAATCAAAATTATTTATCAAATATTGAAGATATTTGCAAAAATGTAGAGCAATATCATTGTTCTCATTGTTAAATAAATTTGTTAAAAGATTATAGATAAGGATTGTATAAAGGAAGGACCTTGGGAGATTAGGGCAAGAGACACTGCTAAGGGAATAGTCAGATAAGAGACAGCATAACCCACAAATGGTCAGGAAGTTGGGAAAGAGGCTCAAAAGAGACTCTCCCTAGTTTTTCAGGCTGTAGACGAGTGGGGGGGGGACAGGATTGTACTTTCAGATTACAAGATTCTGTCAATGTTACTTTAGAATAGAATAGCATTAGCTCATATGGTTGTGATTCCTATATGATTTACAATGTCGGGCTAATAATAGAGTTTTTGTATGAAAAATATTTTATTTATATTAATATCTAATGGTTGAATACAATGTGATAAGTAAATATTCTACAAAAGTGTCAATGTTAACTTTTAATACTGTAAATACGGATGAACTCAAACAAACAAATAAATACCCATATAAAGAAAAGTTCCTTTGGGGTCCTCCATACTTGTTAAAACCAGGTAGGAGTCCCCAGAGCAAAAAGTTTTAAAACATGATTATTCTCGCCTTTCCCAAACGGATGCCCTCTGATTGGTTGGTGTTCAATTTTCTGTGATGCCTGGGAATTCTGGGAGATGAAGTTCAACATACAAGGCTGACTTGAAAGGACTCTAGATTCATTGATCTCCCAGTTTTCCCCAGCAGCTCAACCAGGCTCACATGGGTATCTCCCTTCAAGTTATCAAATGGTCCCTTCAAATGGTCAGGTTGGTTGGGCTTAGAGGGAATGACTGGGCCTAGCTGAAGGTGGACTTGAAGTGGATCTTATTTTATTTATTTGTTTAGTTATTCAATCTGTAGCAGTGGTGGGTTGCTACTGGTTCACACCGGTTCGGGAGGACCAGTAGCGATAAATTGGTGAGGGTTGCAGAACCGGTATTAATGGCTGGCTGGCCACGCCCCCAAACCAGTCCCCCCATTGCTGTCCCACCCAGTCACTTCCTTTTCCTCCTCACCACCCGGGCAGCTTGCCTGCCTAAGCTGCCTTCCTACGTGGTGCCTGCCCTGTGCCCCAACTGAGCTGCCTCCCTCTGCTTACAGGCAGGTCGCGCTAGCACCCCCCAGAGCATGCTGCGCCACCCCCACCACTCCTGCGACCTGACCTTCCCTGCCCCTTACAGGAGTCCCCCCTGCATCCGGTTTTGGCTCCCATGGGCTGCAGGGAGGTTTGCTAATGCCAAAATGGGGCTTGGGGCAGGGGTGGGTTCTAAATATTTTTATTACCGGTTATGTGGGCGTGGCTTATTTTGTGGGCGTGGCTTAATGGTCATGTGACAATTATTTAGGATTTAGCAGAGGTACTGGTCTACCAGGCTTTTAACTGCTTGCAGAGCTGTACCGATCTACCCATTTATTTTTTGTGGGCACTGGTCTACCCATTTATTTTTGCAGGCATTGGTCTACTCAATTGTTTTCTTTTAACAGTGATCAGCTGTAGGGCGGCCCTTTGAAGGCCCCGGGCAAGAGTTTAAACAGTTTTTTCCCTTTAGCCATCAGCTGGGATTCAGGAGACAGCAATAGATTGGGGGTGGGGCCAAATAAAAGGTAAGAATAATGCGGGGGGTGGGGGTCATGGGGGGTGAGGGCGGCATGGCGGGCAGAGGGGCAGAACCAGTTCAGTGACGTCATATCGTCACCACTACCGGCTCAGGAGAACTGGGCCGAATCAGGAGGAACCACCACTGGCGTGGGGGGTGTGCCTAGCAAGACTCCCTGCAGCCACCTGGAAGCAAAAACAGGGGGCGGGGCTTCAAGGGAGAAAGAAACAAAGAAATCCTCACTCTTTAGGGAGATCCCCAGATGCGCTGAGCTTGAGTTGAGAGCTTATTGTAAGTGGCTGCTAGCTATAAGGATAGCTCAGGCTAAGCTCATCAATAGTGGAGCTTTAAGAATGCCAGATGATCAATGGGCATGTTCTGAGTTTCAAAACATTTGGCTTTTCTTCGTCTTACCAAAGATCTTCTGGGGTTCTTCACAGGAAGGGAGAAAGGAGAAAGAGAGGGAGAAAGAGAGAGAGAGAGAGAGAGAGAAAGAGAGAGAGAGAGAGAGAGAGAAAGAGGGAAGGAGGGAGGAAAAGGTAAATCCTTTTACTCCCACTTCATCCTCACTGTTTGGGGATCCCCAGTGCACTGAGCTTGAGTAGAGACCTTATTGTAAGTGGCTGCTAGCTATCCTTGCTCAGGCTAAGCTAATCAATAGTGGAGTTCTTTAAAGCCTGTTGCCTAACACACTCTTGGGAAAAGCATGTGGGCCATTTCCTCCTTTCAGTGGTCCATGAAAGTACATCTATAGTATGTAGATAATAAAGTTGAAAAAAGGTGAACAGCATTTTTACAGAACTAAAGATACATTAAGGCTGGGGTTGACAAGGAATGGCTTGGAAGGGAGGGGCCAGGCAAGGGACTCCTTGATGTGAGTGACATTGAGTTGGCCACGCCCACCCAGTCCCATGACCATGAAGCCACTCCCACCATCACATGAACAAGCCACACCCACAAAAGAATTCCCCAATGATTTTGGCTTTGCAGATTGGCAGGTGGGAAGGCATGATTCGTGCAAGCACCCACTGCTTGTGCAAGTGAGGATGTGCATATGTGTAAGTTGCAAACCACTCACAGCCCACTCATGAGTGGCAGCCCACAGGTTGGGGACCCCGGTTTTAGACCATTATTTTAAGCCCTCTACCACCACTGGCACAAAAATGCTTTTGGCAAAAGAAATCTCTTAATTTATTTAGCACAGGCTACTTTCCAATTCTTAAGGAATGAGGATAAATCCAATGTGACACTTAATTAAGAGTGGATGCAGTTCATGTGATTGCTATCCTGCATTTAATCATTTGTTCTTTCCCTAAGATAGCATTGCAAAATTAGTGATAATATTTTCTGGGCGCTTAAATATTTAAGATGCCCCAAAGGAAGCCTCAAATGGAAGAATTTAATTTTATCATCATCATCTTTTAATAACCCCATAATCCCTTGTGGTGTGGATCTTAGGCAACTGAATGGAGCTAGCAGAGTGATTAAGATGCTCTTCCTGTCGCCATGGCAGAGTTTTTGTTCAGCGGAAATATTCTCATTGTGCCCAGAGAGAGAGAAATATCTGCCTCTACCTAGGATCAAACTCATAGCCTCCTGATTGTCAGGCAAGAGTTTCTCCTCTAGGTCACCTCATCACTCCTGGAAGAATTGAATTTATGGTGTGTGAAAAATCAATAGCAGGATTTAGTTGAACAAACAGGATCAGAGAGGGCTGCCTGTAAGGTAAGCTACAAAGCATTTTTTTTTTCTTCTTTTCCCCTGCATGTAAACTTGCCTCAAAGGTTCCAGGGATGACTTTTTCCCTGAAGGGTCTTCTGCATAATGATCTTCCAAGTGGTATACTGTGAACACATAGCCCGAGTAAAATTCTTGGTTTTCGGGTTCTTTTTCCAGGGCTTTTTCAAAGCTCTCCTTGGCCTTTTCATAATTCCTGGCTCCAAATTTGAGCAGAGCCCAACCCTTATCACAGTCGATCTGTGGCAGTTCCATCTTATAAGGAGACTCACTTCCAAGTTGCTTGCAGGTGTTTTCTACTTTCTCCACGTAGGCTTGGGATTCAGTAAGGTTGCCCATGTGGTAGTGCACCCAGGCATAGTTGCCCCAGGTGACCAGGCTTCCCTTTTCAACTTCCTCAGGGTATTCTATGGGCACAGCCTCTTCAGCTTTCTGCAGGTTTTCCAGGGCTTCGTCCTTCTTGTCGTTCAGGAATTTCACATAGGCAAGAAGGTTGTAATTTCGAACTTTGGATTTATTGGTTAAGAACTGGATCTGCTCAGCAATTCTTCCCTCCAATTCATCAGGATCAATATGCTCTTTCTGCAACTCCCACGTAAAATGGCATTCAAGTTGTTGGAGAATCTCCTTTAAACCTTCCTGGGAGAGGAAACTGCAGGACAAAAGGAAAAAGAATGAAAGATATGTACAGTTTGTGGACAAAGAAATTCAATTCATAGGTTTATACTACTTTTGTTTTTGTATTATTGAATGTACAGAAATCAATTAGTGATAATTAGGCTATGTATCTAGATTGTATTCCTTTGTTATATTTTCTCATTGTAACTTCAGGACTGCCTGTATATTAAGCTTTATGCCTGCCCAAAATGTACAATATTAAAACCTCTATGAATGTTTAGGAATTGATTGCAAAATAAGAATGAACTAGAGAAATGTTTATTAAAGTATGGTCCCAGGACCTCTTGAGGTCCCTCAGGACCTTCTAAGGAGTTCATGAAATCAAAATTATTTATCAAATATTGAAGATATTTGCAAAAATGTAAAGCAATATCATTGTTCTCATTGTTAAATAAATTTGTTAAAAGATTATAGATAAGGATTGTATATAGGAAGGACCTTGGGAGATTAGGGCAAGAGACACTGCTAAGGGAATAGTCAGATAAGAGACAGCATATCCCACAAATGGTCAGGAAGCTGGGATAGAGGCTCAAAAGAGACTTGCCCTAGTTTTTCAGGCTGTAGATGAGTGGGAGGGGGGGGGAACAGGATTGTACTTCAGATTACAAGATTCTGTCAATGTTACTTTAGAATAGAATAGCATTAGCTCATATGGTTGTGATTCCTATATGATTTACAATGTCGGGCTAATAATAGAGTTTTTGTATGAAAAATATTTTATTTATATTAATATCTAATGGTTGAATATTAGTTTTATACAATTTGATAAGTAAATATTCTACAAATGTGTCAATGTTAACTTTTAATACTGTAAATACGGATGAACTCAAACAAACAAATAAATACCCACATAAAGAAAAGTTCCTTTGGGGTCCTCCATACTTTTTAAAACCAGGTAGGAGTCCCCAGAGCAAAAAGTTTTAAAACACGATTATTCTCGCCTTTCCCAAACGGATGCCCTCTGATTGGTTGGTTTTTAATTTTCTGTGATGCCTGGGAATTCTGGGAGATGAAGTTCAACATACAAGGCTGACTTGAAAGGACTCTAGATTCATTGATCTCCCAGTTTTCCCCAGCAGCTCAACTAGGCTTACATGGGTATCTCCCTTCAAGTTATCAAATGGTCCCTTCAAATGGTCAGGTTGGTTGGGCTTAGAGGGAATGACTGGGCCTAGCTGAAGGTGGACTTGAAGTGGATCTTATTTTATCTATTTGTTTAGTTATTCAATCTGTAGCAGTGGTGGGTTGCTACCGGTTCACACCGGTTCAGGAGGACCGGTAGCGTTAAATTGGTGAGGGTTGCAGAACCGGTATTAATGGCTGGCTGGCCACGCCCCCAAACCGGTCCCCCCATTGCTGTCCCACCCAGTCACTTCCTTTTCCTCGTCACCACCTGGGCAGCTTGCCTGCCTAAGCTGCCTTCCTACGTGGTGCCTGCCCTGTGCCCCAACTGAGCTGCCTCCCTCTCCTTACAGGCAGGTCGCGCTAGCACCCCCCCAGAGCATGCTGCGCCACCCCCATCTCTCCCGCGACCTTCCCTTCCCTGCCCCTTACAGGAGTCCCCCCTGCATCCTGTTTTGGCTCCCATGGGCTGCAGGGTGGTTTGCTAATGCCAAAATGGGGCTTGGGGCAGGGGTGGGTTCTAAATATTTTTATTACCGGTTATGTGGGCGTGGCTTATTTTGTGGGCGTGGCTTAATGGTCATGTGACAATTATTTAGGATTTAGCAGAGATACTGGTCTACCAGGCTTTTAACTGCTTGCAGAGCTGTACTGATCTACCCATTTATTTTTTGCAGGCACTGATCTACTCATGTATTTTTGCAGGCACTGGTCTACTCAATTGTTTTCTTTTAACAGTGATCAGCTGTAGGGTGGCCCTTTGAAGCCCCACAGCAAGAGTTTAAAAAGTTTTTTCCCCTCTAGCCATCAGCTGGGATTCAGGAGACAGCAATAGATTGGGGTGGGGCCAAATAAAAGGTAAGAATAATGCGGGGGGGGTCGTAGGGGGGGGGCGGCACTGCGGGCAGAATCGGTTGGTGACGTCATATTGTCACCGCTACCGGCTCAGGAGAACTGGGCCGAATCAGGAGGAACCACCACTGGCGTGGGGGGTGTGCCTAGCAAGACTCCCTGCAGCCACCTGGAAGCAAAAACGGGGGGGTGGGGATTCAAGGGAGAAAGAAACAAAGAAATTCTCACTGTTTAGGAAGATCCCCAGATGCGCTGAGCTTGAGTTGAGAGCTTATTGTAAGTGGCTGCTAGCTATAAGGATAGCTCAGGGTAAGGTAATCAATAGTGGAGCTCTAAGAATGCCAGATGATCAATGGGCATGTTCTGAGTTTCAAAATGTTTGGCTTTTCTTCGTCCTACCAAAGACCTTCTGGGGTTCTTCACAGGAAGGGAGAAAGGAGAAAGAGAGGGAGAAAGAGAGAGAGAGAGAGAGAGAGAGAGAGAGAGAGAAAGAGAGAAGGAGGGAGGGAGGGAGGAAAAGGTAAATCCTTTTACTCCAATTCATCCTCACTGTTTGGGGATCCCCAGTGCACTGAGCTTGAGTAGAGACCTTATTGTAAGTGGCTGCTAGCTATCCTTGCTCAGGCTAAGCTAATCAATAGTGGAGCTCTTAAAAGCCTGTTGCCTAACACACTCCTGGGCAAAGCATGTGGGCCATTTCCTCCTTTCAGTGGTCCATGAAAGTACATCTATAGTATGTAGATAATAAAGTTGAAAAAAGGTGAACAGCATTTTTAGAGAACTATAGATACATTGAGGCTGGGTGTGACAAGGAATGGATGGGAGAGGAGGGGCCAGGCGAGGGACCCCTTGATGTGAGTCACATTGAGTTGGCCACATCCACCCAGTCACATGACCATGAAGCCACTCCCACCATCACATGAACAAGCCACACCCACAAAAGAATTCCCCAATGATTTTGGCTTTGCAGATTGGCAGGTGGGAAGGCATGATTCGTGCAAGCACCCACTGCTTGTGCAAGTGAGGATGTGCATATGTGTAAATTGCAAACCACTCACAGCCCACTCATGAGTGGCAGCCCACAGGTTGGGGACCCCGGTTTTAGACCACTATTTTAAACCCTCTACCACCACTGGCACAAAAATGCTTTTGGCAAAAGAAATCTCTTAATTTATTTAGCACAGGCTACTTTCCAATTCTTAAGGAATGAGGATAAATCCAATGTGACACTTAATTAAGAGTGGATGCACTTCATGTGATTGCTATCCTGCATTTAATCATTTGTTCTTTCACTAAGATAGCATTGCAAAATTGCTTTGGCAACTGAATGGAGCTAGCCAGATGCTAGATGATTTAATGGCCTGATGCCCTTCCCGTCACCATTGCAGAATTTTTGTTCAGCAGAAATATTCTCATTGTGCCCAGAGAGAGAAATATCTGCCTCTACCTAGGATCAAACTTCCAGCCTCCTAATTGTGAGGCAAGAGTTCCACCTCTAGGTCACCTCGTCACTCCTGGAAGAATTTAATTTATGGTGTGTGAAAAATCAATATCAGGATTTAGTTGAACTATCAGGATCAGAGAGGGCTGCCTGCCAGGTAAGCTACCCCCTTCCTTTCCCCTGCATGTAAACTTGCCTCAAAGGTTCCAGGGATGACTTTACCCGTGAAGGGTTTTCTGCATTATGATCTTCCAAGTGGTGTACCGTGAGTGCATAGCCCGAATTAAATTCTGAGTTTTCTGGTTCTTTTTCCAGGGCTTTTTCAAAGCTCTCCTTGGCCTTTTCATAATACCTGGCTCCAAATTTGAGGAGCGCCCAACCCTTATCACAGTCGATCTGTGGGAACTCCATCTTATAAGGAGACTCAGTTCCAAGTTGCTTGCAGGTGTTTACTACCTTCTCCACGTAGGCTTGGGATTCAATAAGATTGCCCATGTGGTAGTGCACCCAGGCATAGTTGCCCCAGGTAACCAGGCTTCCCTTTTCAACATCCTCAGGGTATTCTATGGACACAGCCTCTTCAGCTTTCTGCAGGTTTTCCAGGGCTTCGATCTTCTTGTCATTCAGGAATTTCACATAGGCAAGAAGGTTGTAATTTTGAACTTTGGATTTATTTATTACGAACCGGATCTCCTCAGCAATTCTTTCCTCCAATTCATCAGGATCAATATGCTCTTTCTGCAACTCCCATGTAAAATGGCATTCAAGTTGTTGGAGAATCTCCTTTAAACCTTCCTGGAAGAGGAGACTGCAGGACAAAAGGAAAGAGAATGAAAGACAAGTACAGTTTGTGGACAAAGAAATTCAATTCATAGGTTTATACTACTTTTGTTTACTACCGTTTATTGAATGTATAGAAATCAATTAGTGATAATTAGACTATGTATCTAGATTGTATTCCTTTGTTATATTTTCTCATTGTAACTTCAGGACTGCCTGTATATTAAGCTTTATGCCTGCCCAAAATGTACAATATTAAAACCTCTATGAATGTGGTATGATCAGTGTTTAGGAATTCATTGCAAAATAAGAATGAACTAGAGAAATGTTTATTAAAGTATGGTCCCAGAACCTCTTGAGGTCCCTCAGGACCTTCTAAGGAGTCCATGAAATCAAAATTATTTATCAAATATTGAAGATATTTGCAAAAATGTAAAGCAATATCATTGTTCTCATTTTTAAATAAAAAAAAATGAGAAATGAGAAAAAATGAATATGATTTTAACAAATCATTTGTTAAAAGGTTATAGATAAGGATAGTATGTAGGAAAGACCTTGGGAGATTAGAGCAAGAGACACTGCTAAGGGAACAGTCAGATAAGAGACAGCATAACCAAAAAATGGTCAGGAAGCTGGGCTAGAGGCTCAAAAGAAACTCTCCCTAGTTTTTCAGGCTGTAGACGAGTGGGGGGGACAGGATTGTACTTTCAGACTACAAGATTCTGTCAATGTTACTTTAGAATAGAATAGCATTAGCTCATATGGTTGTGATTCCTATATGATTTACAATGTTGGGCAAATAATAGAGTTTTTGTATGAAAAATATTTTATTTATATTAATATCTAATGGTTGAATATTAGTTTTATACAATTTGATTAGTAAATATTCTACAAATGTGTCAATGTTAACTTTTAATACTGTAAATATGGATGAACTCAAACAAACAAACAAATACCCACATAAAGAAAAGTTCCTTTGGGGTCCTCCATACTTTTTAAAACCAGGTAGGAGTCCCCAGAGCAAAAAGTTTTAAAACACGATTATTCTTGCCTTTCCCAAACGGATGCCCTCTGATTGGTTGGTTTTTAATTTTCTGTGATGCCTGGGAATTCTGGGAGATGAAGTTCAACATACAAGGCTGACTTGAAAGGACTCTAGATTCATTGATCTCCCAGTTTTCCCCAGCAGCTCAGCCAGGCTTACATGGTTATCTCCCTTCAAGTTATCAAATGGTTCCTTCAAATGGTCAGGTTGGTTGGGCTTAGCGGGAATGACTGGGAAGTCCGCCTAGCTGAAGGTGGACTTGAAGTGGATCTTATTTTATTTATTTGTTTAGTTATTCAATCTGTAGCAGTGGTGGGTTGCTACCGGTTCACACCGGTTCAGGAGGACCGATAGCGTTAAATTGGTGAGGGTTGCAGAACCGGTATTAATATATGGCTGGCCACGCCCCCAAACCGGTCCCCCCATTGCTGTCCCACCCAGTCACTTCCTTTTCTTCCTCACCACCCGGGCAGCTTGCCTGCCTAAGCTGCCTTCCCACGTGGTGCCTGCCCTGCGCCCCAACTGTAAGCAGGGGCTTACCTTTAAGCCCCTGCTTACAGGTAAGTCGCGCTATTCCTCCCAGAGCATTCTGCGCCACCCCCACTACTCCCACGACCTACCCTGCCCTGCCCTTTACAGGAGTCCCTCCCCCCGCACCCCGTTTTGCCTCCCAGCGGCTGCAGGGAGGCTTGCTAAGGCCAAAATGGGGCTTTGGGGGCTGCTTTACAAGACTCCCTGGAAGCAAAAATGGGCTGCCAGAGGGGGGGGCTTCAAGGGGGAAAAAAGCAAAGAAATCCTCACTGTTTAGGGAGATCCCCAGGTGCCCTGAGCTTGAGTTGAGAGTTTATTGTAAGTGGCTGCTAGCTATAAGGATAGCTCAGGCTAAGCTAATCAACAGTGGAGCTCTAAGAATGCCAGATGGCATTCTGAGAAACTCAGAGTGAGCATGTTCTGAGTTTCAAAACGTTTGGCTTTTTTTCCTCATACCAAAGTCTTTCTGGGGTTCTTCACAGGAAGGGAGAAAGGAGAAAGGGAGGGAGAAAAAAAAGAAAGAGAGAGTGAGAGAGAGAGAGAGAGAGAAGAAAGAAAGAGAGAAAGAAAGAGAGAGAGAAAGGGAAAGAAAAAGAAAAAGGAAGGGAGAGAGAGAATGCAGGTATCTCTTAATAGAGCCTTGAACTTGCCTGAAATTAAATCAAGCCCAACATCACTTAACCCAATGTATCAGATTAAATTGTTTTTGAATTATTTTTAGTATATATACTACAGTCTCTTGTGTAATTTAGTTACAGTGTAAAACTAGTCCATTATGTCTCAAAATAAAAGGGAGATCAAAAATCCAATTAGTGCCATGTAAATTCTGGAATCCCCAAAGACCTTTCCCATTGTATTTATTAAATAAATCTATATAGCTACCCAACTCCTATACTGTGACTTTATCACATTCGTGTTCCTTTCATGTAGTTCTCAATGTGTCAATCTCCTTGCTACTCTATTTCCTCCACCAAAATTCTATTATAAATAATATTACCACACATTATGGCTCTAATTTTGTGTATTTACGCCAGTAATTTTCAGAAAAATATTTATTCCTTTCTTACACAGTTATTTAGAAGTAGCTTCATATGTCAGTTTACTTTTACCATTAAGAATGTTTTGTTGCATTTTATGACTGTAAAACCTTTTTAGCAGTTTCATGTAACAGAAAATATCCAGTAGTTTTGAAAGTAATTGTGATAGCCACAAACACCCTCCCCCGATAAAGACAGAGAGAGAGAGAGAGAAAGAGAGAGAAAGAGAGAAAGAAAGAGGAAGGAAGGGAGAGAGAGAGAAAAACACTCTGCTATTATTTTTAATTGTTCCATTATTTATCATGTGTCAATATTTTACACTGTCCCTACACCTAGAGTGATTTTACTGCCTTTCTTTTGCCCAGGGCTACCACATATTTTTCAGGGATTTACATGCATTCAATGTCTATAGTCCAGAACATAAATATGTGTGTGTTTATTTTGTACATCAGGTTGCATAAGTCCATCTTAATATGCTATTCCTGGTATATGATGTTTTGTATACATTCAGAGAAAGAAGCACTCTTGTGATCTTTGACTTTTATGCTTGCTTTCAAACATCAGCCATAATACTAATTACTGTTTTGAACAATATGCACGAATGGCTATTTTATATGTGAAATTATGACTGAAATATTTCTGCACCTATATTGGTTCTCACTGTCAGGAAGTTTCTCCTTAGTTTTAGGAGAAAAATTAACTTCTCTCTTTGTTCAGTTTCCATCCATTGCTTCTTGTTTTGCCTTGTGGTGCTTTGGAAAATACATTGCCTATAGATTCTTTCTGGCAGCCCCTTAAAAGCCTTTTGCCTATCACACTCTTGAGTAAAGCATGTGGGCCATTTTCTCCTTTCAGTGGTCCATGAAAGTACATCTATAGTATGTAGATAATAAAGTTGAAAAAAGGTGAACAACTTTTTTACAGAACTAAAGATACATTGAGGCTGGGTGTGACAAGGAATGGCTGGGAGGGAAGAAGCCAGGCGAGGGACCCCTTGATGTGAGTGACATTGAGTTGGCCATGCCCACCCAGTCCCATGACCATGAAGCCACTCCCACCATCACATGAACAAGCCACGCCCACAAAATAAGCCATGCCCACAGCACCGGTAGTAAAAAAAAAAGTAGAACCCATCCCTGATCTGTAGGGCCACCCATCTCACCTAATGCCTGGCTCACAACAATCCAATAAAACAAGGTAAAAACCAATACTGCTTCCAAATGTATAAATTCCTTACCTTAGACGAAAGTTCCCCAATGATTTTGGCTTTGCAGATTGGCAGGTGGGAAGGCATAATTCGTGCAAGCACCCACTGCTTGTGCAAGTGAGGATGTGCATATGTGTAAGTTGCAAACAACTCACAGCCGACTCGTGAGTGGCAGCCCACAGGTTGGGGACCCCTGTCTTAGACCACTATTTTAAGCCCTCTACAACCACTGCACAAAAAAGCTTTTGGCAAAAGAAATCTCTTAATTTATTTAGCAAGGCTACTTTCCCATGCTTAAGGAATGAGGATAAATCCAATGTGACACTTAATTAAGAGTGGATGCAGTTCATGTGATTGCTATCCTGCATTTAATCATTTGTTCCTTCACTAAGATAGCATTGCAAAATTAGTGATAATATTTTCTGGGCACTTAAATTTTTAAGATGCCCCAGAGGAAGCCTCAAATGGAAGAATTTAATTTTATCATCATCATCTTTTAATAACCCCATAATCCCTTGGAGTGTGGAGTTTGGGCAACTGAATGGAGCTAGCAGAGTGTTTAATGGCCGGATGCTCTTCCCGTCGCCATTGCACACTTTTTGTTCAGCAGATATATTCTCATTGTGCCCAGAGAGAGAAATATCTGCCTCTACCTAGGATCAAACTCACAGCCTCCTGATTGTCAGGCAAGAATTTCACCTTTAGGTCACCTCGTCACTCCTGGAAGAATTTAATTTATGGTGTGTGAAAAATCAATAGCAGGATTTAGTTGAACTAGTAGGATCAGAGAGGGCTGCCTGTAAGGTAAGGAACAAAGCATTTTTTTTTCTTCCTTTCCCCTGCATGTAAACTTGCCTCAAAGGTCGCAGGGATGACTTTTTCCGTGAAGGGTTTTCTGCAAAAAGATATTCCAAGCGGTATACCGTGAGTGCATAGCCCGAGTAAAATTCTGGGTTTTCGTATTCTTTTTCCCAGGCTTTTTCAAAGCTCTCCTTGGCCTTTACATAATACCTGGCTCCAAATTTGAGGAGAGCCCAACCCTTTTCACAGTCGATCTGTGGGAGCTCCATCTTATAAGGAGACTCACTTCCAAGTTGCTTGCAGGTGTTTTCTACCTTCTCCACGTAGGCTTGGGATTCGGTAAGGTTGCCCATGTGGTAGTGCACCCAGGCATAGTTGCCCCAGGTAACCAGGCTTCCCTTTTCAACATCCTCAGGGTATTCTATGGGCACAGCCTCTTCAGCTTTCTGCAGGTTTTCCAGGGCTTCATCCTTCTTGTCGTTCAGGAATTTCACATAGGCAAGAAGGTTGTAATTTCGAACTTTGGATTTATCGGTTAAGATCCGGATCTCCTCAGCAGTTGTTTTCTCCAATTTATCAGGATCAATATGCTCTTTCTGCAACTCCCATGTAAAATGGCATTCAAGTTGTTGGAGAATCTCCTTTAAACCTTCCTGGGAGAGGAAACTGCAGGACAAAAGGAAAGAGAATGAAAGATATGTACAGTTTATGGACAAAGAAATTCAATTCATAGTTTTATACTAGCTTTTTAACTACCTTTTATTGAAATCAATTAGTGATAATTAGGCTATGTATCTAGATTGTATTCCTTTGTTATATTTTCTCATTGTAACTTCAGGAGTGCCTGTCTATTAAGCTTTATGCCTGCCCAAAATGTACAATATTAAAACCTCTATGAATGTGGTATGATCAGTGTTTAGGAATTCATTGCAAAATAAGAATGAACTAGAGAAATGTTTATTAAAGTATGGTCCCAGAACCTCTTGAGGTCCCTCAGGACCTTCTAAGGTGTTCATGAAATCAAAATTATTTATCAAATATTGAAGATATTTGCAAAAATGTAAAGCAATATCATTGTTCTCATTTTTAAATAAAAAAATGAGAAATGAGAAAAAATGGGAATGATTTTAACAAATCATTTGTTAAAAGATTATAGATAAGGATAGTATGTAGGAAAGTCCTTGGGAGATTAGGGCAAGAGACACTGCTAAGGGAACAGTCAGATAAGAGACAGCATAACCTGCAAATTGACAGGAAGCTGGGATAGAGGCTCAAAAGCGACTCTCCCTAGTTTTTCAGGCTGTAGACGAGTGGGGGGGACAGGATTGTACTTTCAGACTACAAGATTCTGTCAATGTTACTTTAGAATAGAATAGCATTAGCTCATATGGTTGTGATTCCTATATGATTTACAATGTTGGGCAAATAATAGAGTTTTTGTATGAAAAATATTTTATTTATATTAATATCTAATGGTTGAATATTAGTTTTATACAATTTGATTAGTAAATATTCTACAAATGTGTCAATGTTAACTTTTAATACTGTAAATATGGATGAACTCAAACAAACAAACAAATACCCACATAAAGAAAAGTTCCTTTGGGGTCCTCCATACTTTTTAAAACCAGGTAGGAGTCCCCAGAGCAAAAAGTTTTAAAACACGATTATTCTTGCCTTTCCCAAACGGATGCCCTCTAATTGGTTGGTGTTCAATTTTCTGTGATGCCTGGGAATTCTGGGAGATGAAGTTCAACATACAAGGCTGACTTGAAAGGACTCTAGATTCATTGATCTCCCAGTTTTCTCCAGCAGCTCAACTAGGCTTACATGGGTATCTCCCTTCAAGTTATCAAATGGTCCCTTCAAATGGTCAGGTTGGTTGGGCTTAGAGGGAATGACTGGGCCTAGCTGAAGGTGGACTTGAAGTGGATCTTATTTTATCTATTTGTTTAGTTTTTCAATCTGTAGCAGTAATGGGTTGCTACCGGTTCACACCGGTTCAGGAGGACCGGTAGCGATAAACTGGCGAGGGTCGCAGAACCGGTATTAATGGCTGGCTGGCCACGCCCCCAAACCGGTCCCCCCATTGCCATCCCACCCAGTCACTTCCTTTTCCTCCTCACCACCCGGGCAGCTTGCCTGCCTAAGCTGCCTTCCCACGTGGTGCCTGCCCTTTGCCCCAACTGAGCTGCCTCCTCCTGCTTACAGGTAAGTTGTGCTAGCCCCACCCAGAGCATGCTGCGCCAATCTGACCATTCCCATGACCTTACCTTCCCTGCCCCTTACAGGAGTCCCCACCCCCACCCCATTTTGGCTCCCATGGGCTGCAGAGAGGCTTGCTAAGGCCAAGATGGGGGGCATGGGGGAGGTTGTCTAGCTAGACTCCCTGCAGCCCCCTGGAAGCAAAAACGGGCTGCTGGGTGGAGGGGGGCTTCAAGGAAGAAAGAAACAAAAAAATCCTTACTGTTTAGGGAGATTGCCAGTGCACTGAGCTTGAGTTGAGAGCTTATTGTAAGTGGCTGCTAACTAACCTTGCTCAGGCTAAGCTAATCAATAGTGGAGCTCTAAGAATGCCAGATAATCAATGGGCATGTTCTGAGTTTCAAAACGTTTGGCTTTTCTTCCTCCTACCAAAGACCTTCTGGGGTTTTTCACAGGAAGGGAGAAAGGAGAAAGAGAGAGAGAAAAAAAGAAAAAGAGAGAGAGGGAGAGAAGAAAGAAAGAGAGAAGGAAAGAGAAAGAAAAAGGAAAGGAGAGAGAGAACGCAGGTATCTCTCAACAGAGCTTTGAACTTGCCTGAGATCAAGCCTTACATCACTTAACCCAAGGTAACAGATTGTTATTTAATTATTTTTGGTATATATACTGCATTCTCTTTTGTAATTTAGTTACAGTGTAAAACTAGTCCATTATGTCTCAAAATAAAAGGGAGATCAAGAATCCAATTAGTACCATTTAAATTCTGGAATCCCCAAAGACCTTTCCCATTGTATTTATTAAACAAATTTATATAGCTACCCAACTCATATACAGTGACCTTATCACATTCGTGTTAAAATTATTAACACGATAATTGTTAAAATTTATTTATCAAATATTGAAGATATCTAAAGCAATATCATTCTCATTTTTTAAAATTTTTGCCCCATTTTAGGACTTTTCTCATCCCATTTGTTAAGCGAATCATGGAAGTTCTTAAATTAGAAACACTTATTAAGTGAATCTGGTTTCGCCACTGACTTTGCTTGTCAGAAGGTCACAAAAGGGGATCACAAGACTGTGGGACACTGCAACCGTCATAAATGTGAGTCACATCCGAATGTAAATCCCATGACCACGGGGATGCTGCGACGGTCGTAAGTGTGAAAAATGATCATAACTCACTTTTTTCATTCATGTTGTAACTTTGAAGGGTTACTAAGTGAACTGTTGTAAGTTAAGGACTACCTTAACTTATTGTAGTTTAACAAGAAAATTGATTACACAACACACTGAACAAGTGAGCCCAGTATGTATGTTATCTACGTTTTTTAAGTTCTACTTCTCATATACAGGTAGAAAACTTTATTAATAATTCATGGTTCAATTAAATATGGGTAATAATGTCATGCAAATACAGATTTTCTTCCTCCCCAAAGTAAAGGTAGCTGTATATACGGGTAGTCCTCGACTTATCACAATTGGGATAAGAATTTCCTCAATAATACGGGTAGTCCTCAACTTATGACAATTGGGATAAGAATTTCCTTTAAGTTTGATATTACCTTCTTTAATTCCTCCATTGTAATCTCTCTATTAAGCATTTCCCTTTATTCCTCTTTTATCTGAGGGAGTTTCTCCTTTGCCAAATATTGTTTGATATTTTCCATTGGGGTTTCCTCCTCCTTGTATAAGGCCTCATAGAATTCCCGAGCGAATTCAAGTTTTTCCTTCTCTTTATTCAATAACTTTCCATCCAGATCCTCCAATTGGTAGATAATCCCCTTTTCCTTCTCCTTTTTTAATTTGTACGACAACCACCTCCCCGGTTTATTTGCATTCTCGAAATAATATTGTTTAGATTGTTTAATCTTACATGCCAATTCTTCCTGTTCTAATAGATTTAATTTGTGTCTTATTGTCATCCAATTTTCTTTTATTGCCTCATCACTCGGATCTCGCTGTAATTTCTTTTCTGCTTCACCTAATTGCTCCACCAGATCTGTTTCTTCCTTTTCTCTTTGTTCTTGTATATGTTGTGTGATATTATAAACCCTCTTAGGTATGCCTTCATTGTATCCCAAACTACCACTCAAGGGGTCTCTTGACTTTCATTTGCCACAAAAAATAGTCTTAGCTCTTCTTCGAGTTTTTTGGTATATTCCATATCCCTCAGAGTTTGGGTATTTAGCCTCCATCTCTTCTGTTGGTTCCTATGCAAGCTTTTCTACCTTATCTCTAGTGGGCTATGATCAGCCCATATATTTGGGGTTATTTCTGCTGAGTCTATTTCCATCCCCAGTCCTCTACTGACCCACATCATGTCAATCCTTGACCAAGAATTTTGGGGGTTTGAGTAAAAGGTGTATTGCTCTTCATTCGGGTATAGGAGCCGCCATATATCTACTAAGATATATTCGTCCATTACATCAAAGAAGGCTTTTGGTAGCTTTTCCCTCTTTCTCTTTTTTGTTTTCCCGCTCCTATAGTCCTTGTCTGGATTAATTTCCATCTGCAGTCGTAAGTTGAGATGTGATTGGACCCAATTTTACAACAAGTTGTAAAGTAAGTCATGAAGGTCATTAATCAATTTCTGTTTCCTCAATGGACATTTTTGCTGGAAATTGATAAAAAATATTGCGAATTGTGATCAGGATGGATTTGATTTAAATCAAGCCGATCTAAATCATGGTTTAAATCATGATTTAAATCACTAGTAAAAAGGCTTGATTTAAATCAACTTCATTTAAATCAAAATTTTAAAAGAGTAACTGTCAACTCTGTCCTGCTGATGTTCCTCTGACCAGCTGTTGACTCACCCACAGTCCCATTCACTTTAATGGTACAGTGGTGATGCTGCTGTCAGGGTTACAAGAAAGAAAGAAAGAAAGAAAGAAAGAAAGAAAGAGAGAGAGAGAGAGAGAGAGAGAGAGAGAGAGAGAGAGAGAGAGAGAAAGAGAGAGAGAGAGAAAGAGAAAGAGAAAGAGAGAGAAAACTCAGAGGCTTTGATTCCCTCAAAGTTACTTTTTACTTAAAGTAAAGGTAAAATATGGCTTCCAGGTCTAACAGCGGCAGTGACACAACAAGGTGAGGGGCGTGGCAGGCAGCAGGTGAGTGGATGCCCGCTAACAGGTGCTGCTGCCACGATGGATCTGAAATGACAGGTGCTCTTAAAACGTGAGGATTCATTCTTGCTGGTAGTCAGAATCTTTAATATTGCAGAGCTTGGATTCATTTGAAGACAATTAGCACCCACCCCTCCTAGAAGAATGAAATATTCTAGGAAATATTAAGAAGGCAGAATATTATATTTCCCTGGATGAGAAAAGGAGAAACAGGTTTTTAAAGACAAAGAACAGCTCCCTGCCCCCAGCAGATATTTGGTGCACATTAAGACTGGGCCAGCCTATCTACAAGACAATTAGACCATTGGTGGGTTGCTCCTGGTTCTGTCCAGTTCTATAGAAAAATCAGTAGTAAAATCGGCGGGAGGCTCTGCCGACCCGCCCGGATGTCATAAATAATGATATGCACATCTCAGTGAATCAAGGTGGGTATCGGTGATACAATTTTGCAATATCCTTCCCCCAGGAGTGGGGAGGGAATTGGGATTTTGCAGTATCCTTCCAGTGGTGGGATTCTGCCGGTTCTAGGTGGTTCAGCCAAACCTTTGTTAAATTGTTGGCTCGCCTGCCCCTCGCCCTGCCTCCCACCCACGTGGCATCAGCCTAACCTAGCCCAGGGGTGGGCAATTTTGGCTCTTTTGCAACCTGTGGACTTCAAGTCCCAGAATTCCTGAGACAGCCAAGCTGTCTCAGGAATTCTGGGAGTTGAAGTCCTCAGGTTGTTAAAGAGCCACAATTGCCCACCCCTGCCCTAGCCCATCCAGTTGCTGGGGGAGAGGCACGACTTTCCTCTGCCCTGGAACACTGGCTGCCCAGGCTACAGCCGAAGCTCCACATCGTAATGGGCTCCAGGAGGAGGAGGGGCACCATCTGCCCCATTGCGAAGCTCAGTAAGAGCAACAAGAGCAGGCTGCAGGTGCAGCCGGGCGGACGCACGCACGGTGGGGCACAGGCTTAAGGTGCTGTCTCCAAGCTGAGGGGTGACTCGATGATGCGGTAGGTGCGCTGCCGCCGCCGCCTGGGCGGGAGAGGAGAGAGAGATGGAGAGGAAGAGAGATGAAGGAGAGAAAGTGGGGGAGAAAGAAAGAGATGAAAGAGATGAAAGAGACACACAGAGATACCAGTTTAAAAGAAAATACTGGAGTTGGCAATGCCCACCCAGGTTTAAGGATGTGTTTAAGTGTTTACATGTGTTTAAGGTTGAGGGTTTAAAGTTGCAGACCCCTGACCTACCCCATCCGATCGCTTCACCCTGCAGCCAGTCCTGTGGGCCTGCGCCCGCCTCCCACCTGGGCAGCAGTGGCCTACCTACCCTGGTTGTATCACCTTGCCCTTACCCCGAATGCCCGCCTCAGACTGCCTCCGACCACTCCAGCAGGTCATTTTTATTTAATTAATTTAATTAAGAATGCTGCAATGGGCATAAATGATGACCGGTCAGAGGACCTGTCAGAAATCACTTTTTTCAGCCCTCTGGGTAGTCCTTATCTGCATATGGACTACTCAGAGGGCTGAAAAAGTTATTTTTGACCAGTCCTCTCACTTTTGAGCAGTCCTTGAACTTACGACTGTCCTCACATTTTACGTTTTACGCCCTATTTTGTCACCGTGGTGAAGAGAAGTAGTGGTGAAATGACTGACATGGTTGTTAAGAATGCCGCAACGGGAATAAATGTGAGGATGGTCATATGTGCGAGGACCGGTCAAAAGTGCGAGGACCTGTCAGAAATGACTTTTTTCAGCCCTCTGAGCCCTATGTGCAGCCCTATGCACATAGCCACACCCACCCGGTCACGTGATCAGCTAGCCATGACTACCCAGTCACATGACCAGCTAGCCACACCTGCCCAGTCACATGACCACCAAGCTACACCCCCAACTAAGCCACACCCACAGAACCAGATGTTTAAAAAATTGAATCCCTCCACTGGTCATAAATGATGATCTGGACATGCACAGAAGTGTGGCCCCATTGCGAACCGGTAGTAAAGGTAAGTAGAACCCACCCCTGAATTAGACCTTCAGCTCCAGGCTGATGGGATTAAGACATGATCCTCAGGACATAGTCCTCTACCCATCTAGCTGCAGAGCTCACCACATGGCACCTGGGTTCACACATCACCCAGCACAGTTCAACCAAGCTTATATCAGAGAAACTCCCAGCACATGACCCCTACAGCAGCCGTTAGGATGCATTTCTTGCACAGGAACAGGAAGCTCAAGTTCAAAGCCCAAGAGAGGGTATAAATAACACTCTCTCTCCATTCCATGTGATCAGCTGCACCAGGACTATGTGCTTAATGGTTTTGCTCCATTAAACCATCCTTCCAAGCAGCCTCCATGTTTCCAGTGTCTTTCTCCCCACTTGGAACTGAACCCTGATGGGTTCTTCCAATACATTGAATGAGTTTAAGAAAACCCCAGGCAAAAGCACCAGCTAAAAGGAACACTTAAGTAGAGCCATTGAGATAAGGGGAATGAGTCTAAAAACAAACTCTCCAAGGTAAACCAAACTCCTTTTTTCCTTCCTCCCTGACAGGATTAACTCCTAGGACAGGAAAAGCAAAAGACCTGGGACCAAGATTAACCCAGGAAAACAAAACCCAGGGCAATCAGAAACACATCAAAACCCATCAAACTGCAGGAGCTTCAAAGGGGAATTAAGCATAAAAGGCTCAAAGTCAGCCTTCCAAGTTTGCTTGCAAGCAGGAATGCTGGAGCTGTGTCACTACTTTTCTTGCCTTCCTGAATTAAATTATCCCTTTTCTGGCAGCTGCTTCCCTGTCTATTTCTTCTCAGCATCGGTGACTGATTCCCAGCTGGGAACAAACCTGGAAAATTTCTTCCAACAAGACCTAATGATACAGATTAAATTGGATTCATTGCAGTTGATTTATACTCTGGATAACTGCTTTAAGTTCTTTTACGGCATTATACGTTTATAAAACAGACTGTATTTTTTTAAAGAAAGCACCTAACCATATAAAAAGAAGCTGAAGCTTTGCACGATGAAAAAGAGCTTTTTAATGCTAAATACTTTATAAGTAAAATAATTGAGAAGGATAATATAATGTTAATTCTTGTTCACTTACCTCATATTGCCTGATTAGAAGTTTTTAAAGAGAGCTTGCTTCTCTGAAAATAATGGGTTTCTCCTTCCGGTGGTGTGGTCTGAAATGCTGCATTGGGTTTTTTTTAATTTGCTTTTAACTTGTCATAAAGGGAAAGGAATAGAGTTTTGTTTCCTGTTTCTGCAAAGCAAACTGAAAATTGCTGTATTAGCCCGCCCAGATAAAGCAAGATAAGTTTTTTATTTCTTCTGGTCTTGCTTGTGTTGTTCCGGTACAGTAACTATAAAAGTTTCAGCATTATAGAAGATTCTTTTCTGCAAATACTAACTGTATGATGAGTGGGTTCTCTTGTTCTTGAAAAATATGACATACTTTTTCCATGTTTGTTGTGTTTAAACATGAACTGTTGAAAATTTCATTTGTACTGGCTTTGTACTGTTTTCCAAATGAAAACAATGCATGAATTACACCTTAAACTACTATGCCCAAAACAAAATATGTATGAGCCTCATTTTGTGGCTTGTAACCACAGTTTATGGATTGGTGTGTTATACGGACCCTATTTGTAATTTGAAATGTCGTAGCTATTACTATAGCCAAATGCTGGATTTGTTTTTCTTTGATGTGAGATGAAGTTGCACGGAGATCCATTTTGTTGGAAGATGTAGGGCTGATCTGGTTTTTTCCCCCCCCTCCTGATGCTCAGGGTTGCTGTAATGCAGTGGTGGGATTTTGCTGGTTCTACCCGGTTCAGACAAACCGGTAGCTGTGGCTGATGGAGGCTCCACCCACCTACCCAGATGTCATCATGTCCTTTTTTTTTATGCTCCGCGTATGCGTAGAAGGTCCTGCGTATGCACGGAGGAGGCATGGGAGGAGGTGGTTGATCACATTTGCGAACCGGTAGCTAAGTCAATATCACCCCTGGCTGCAAGTTCCTGCCTTCTGCGAGGAGACGGTGCATGGGCATGCACCGTCTCCTCGCAAAAAATCCCGGCGCCATGAGGTACGTGTGTCTATTTGCTTGAGGCCAAGAAGGAGGAGAAGACTGGGCTGAACTTTTCTGCCTCCCTCTCTTCTGACACTGGCCAGGCAGGTGAGCAGCCTCCTTACCAGAGGGGCAAGTGTCCTCCCAGTGGGGTTGTGCTAACTTCAGGCCTGTACCATGACCGCAGCCACAGCCTTGCTCTCTATTGGGCTCACCAGCACCGATGGTTGCAGCTCCGTGCCCCCTCTCCAGATATGGCAATCCCTAAATTGGGACTTAACAGCATGCTTTGCACTTCAAGCAATTCGGACTTAAAAATGCATGGCTGGGGTGGAGGAGCAGTCCTTCTTAACAAGCTCAAAACTGAGTTGCAACTGAGTTCCCCGCACGAGAGCTGGAAGTCCGGTAGTCCAGTGCACTCATCTCTGTTTCCCTCTATTACCGGCCTTGGAAAAAGCCTGCCCTCAGAATCTCATGTCTGCAGCCAGAGCTGGGCTTGCAGCTCTCGTGCAGGGAATTCAGGCTTGCAGCAACAGTTTTGAGCTTGTTAAAAAGGACCGCTCCTCCACCCCAGCCATGTGTTTTCCAGTCCGGGCTGCTTGGAGTGAAAAGCATTTCATATGCTGCCGCCCCCGGGATTCCCTGCACAAGGGCTGGAAGAAAATTGGCCAAACTCCCAATGCCTGAGCTGGAAGAGAGATTCGCTGTCATGCTGGTGAGTACGTATGGACTGAGTAGGCTTTTTGCTCCCCCACCCACCTCCCCATCCTGATCCAGCGTGGTGCGAAAAACAGGGTGTTTCCATTGGCCCTTCTCTCCCCCCCCCAATCTCCTTTTGCCAGTATTCGGCAGGCAGGCAATACTCTTTAGACGGGCTTTTATTTTGCTAGCCCAAGGGCAGGGGGGAAGAAGGTAGGAAATTGCCCTGTCTCTGCAGCATCGGTCATGTGACTGAGTGGGCATAGCCAACGACATCACTCACAGCAATGTGCCACCCATGTTGCTGTGAATGACGTCAAGTTGGCTATGCCCATCCAATCACATGACCACCTAGCCACGCCCACCTAGCCATGCCCACAGAACCAATTGTTAAATTATTTGAATCCCACCAAGACAGGATATTTTGAAACTGCTTACAGCAAAGTTTGACAGCTAACAAAAGTGGAATGATAGGATTAGAAACAGCCTCTCACCTAGGATCAAACACAGGACGAAAGCCAATTAAGCCACAATAGGAATTGCCCAACATCCTTTCAGACCTCTTCATTGCAGCCCCAGAAAAGTAAACCTGGAAGTACTGACAAACAATAAGCCAGACGTTGACCAGATTAGCTCAGACGTAAACACCTAGGATTTGCATTTCTTCTTTTGCTTATAGAGCCAGCTATGACCCTACATAATCCCTACATGACCCCATAGGAATCTGACAACAGCCAATAGAATATTAAAGGACAAGTTCTTGCACAGGAACAGGAAGCTCAAATACAAAGAAGGTATAAAAACCCACCCACTCTCAACTCCATTTTGTCAGCTGCCCAGAATCACATGTGGATCTGCTTCATCAATAAACCATCCTTCCAATCAGCTTCCATGTTTCCAGTGTCTTTCTCCCATCTTGGAATTGAACCAGATGGATATTACTTCCAACAGGGTCAATATCTGAGGTTCTGCCCTACAGAAACTGACTTAGATTTCACTTGCTGCTCCACACAGCTGGAATTCAGATAGTCCCAGACAATAATAAGCACAACCCATTTAGAATGCAATTTACAGAGAATTGGTGGGCTTTAAAGCAAAAAGGCCTGACGTGCAGCTCAAAGATCAAGGTACTCAAAACAGAGACAAAACTGTTTTATTTCTATCACAAGGTGGCAATGAAATATTATCAGATTCGCAAACATTTTTATTCCTTGGCTCAATCAGATTTATTTCTTCTTCTTCTGTTCAATTCTCAGAGACTATTTAAACAAGTCCCTGCAGTTTTCTTGCCAAGATTTTTTAGATGTGATTTGCCATTGTCTGTTTCCTATAGCTGAGAAAGTGACTGGCCTAAGGTCAACCAAGTGGCTAAAATTTCAAGGGTCCTCAAACTTGGCAGCTTTAAGACTTGTGGACTTCAACTCTTGGCTGGAGAATTCTGGGAGTTGAAGTCCACAAGTCTTAAAGCTGCCAAGTTTGAAGACCTCTGGGCTAAATGTTTAAGGCAAGAATAGAAATCATGGTCTCCTGATACCTTAACACCAAACAGTCTCTCTGGCTCAACATACCTGTTGTTTTTGATCTGTATTCTCAATAAGAAACCGCCTGTCCTGACTTGAGATGTACTTGCTATTATAAAGGAGAATCATGTTGTGGATTATCATGCTATTAAACACTTTTTAAAAGAGATGTGCTCTAGTCAATTCATTAAAAGGTTGCATTTAGACACATAACTTCAATGCTCCCATATTGCTGAGCTGTTAGTTCAGTCTTGGGTTTGTCACTGCGTTTTTGTATTTACCAGATGAGCTCATATTTCTGGACTGTCAGACTTTCCGTAGTTTGCCAAATGTCTTATCAGTAAGCTAACTATGCATGTCCGCATTCTTTCACTTACTCACACTTTCTTTGTTCTCTTGCCAAGAAGTCTGACCACAGAGAGGTGGCCGGCAGGAACGTTGCCAAAATGTAATTATTTAGATTAGTAAGATGTTTTATTTTCTTTATAACAAATAAATGAGTTTTTCTTAGAAAAAAATATATCTTTGGGGTTTTTCTTAAATGTATACTTGCAAGGAAAAGTCACGATCCACGTCTCTAAATCAAGGTGCAATTACCCAAAAGCAGAATGGGATTAATTAGCACCCTGACAGGGTTTAATAGTGTGAATAGAGTTGTAGACTAAAATAAAATTTTGATCTTCCCTGTGTATGTATGAGAGGGAAGGTTGCCGACAAAATTGCTAGCACCTATAATGTTGTTGTCCTGTTCCTTTAAGGCAGGGATGTCAAACTGGATTTCTTGGAGGGCCGGATCAGCATTGTAGTTGTCCTCTGCAGGTCAGCTGGGGTGAGGAAGGAGATGAGATGGCCAGCCTCCTGCAGCACCCTGCCGGCCAAAATGGGGCATGGGGGTCAACCCCCCGCATGGCCCGTTTTCAGCCTGGACGGCCTCTTGCAGCACCTTGCCAGCCAAAATGGCTGGCAGGGTGCTGCAGGAGGCTGCCCAGGCCGAAAACGGGCCGCACAGGGGCAACCTGTGGCCCATTTTCACTAGCAGAGGCACCGTGGGCCGTTCCTTTACTATTTCCAGGCTGGCCCTGTGGGTCGAATCTAAGCACCCCACAGGCCAAATCCAGACACCCCTGTTTTAAGGGCCTGGCCTTGCCAGCATAGCAACTATTTGCTATAAAAGCTGAACAGAGAGACAGCTAGAAGTATTAGTGTGTGTTTGTGGAAATAAAGCAGCTAAAACAGATACTGTCCTCCAGTAGGAGGACTCACAAGGAGTAGTTGGAGGAGGAGTAGCAGTGGGAAAGAGTGGAGTAGTGAGCAGTGAGTTCTAGCCTGTTAATGCATGTGTGTGTGTTGCCTAGAAAACAGTGTTGTGTTGGCTCTCATGTTTTGGAGTCCACTTACTTGGATACACTTAAAAAAAACCTGTGACACTATATAAAGACTTGTCTTCAATGCATGACAAGAACTGGGCTTTTGCAATTAATATATCTCCAGAAAACTGGTTATTATAGTTTTTACTGTGCAGTTCCACTGATCTCAGTAGCTAGAAATATGTAGCTTGGAGGTTAAATACAGATTAACAGAGTTGGAAGGTCATTTTATGGTGATTTGTAGGTCATCTAGTCTAACCCCCCACTGAGACCCTACATCATTTCTGACAAATGGCAGTCCAATCTATTCTTAAAAGCCTGCAGTGATGAAGCTTCAACAACTTCTAAAGGCAAGCTGTTCCATTGGTCGATTGTTCTCACTGTCAGAAAATTTCTCCTTATTTCTAGGTTGAATCTCTCATTGATCAGCTTCCATCCATTATTCCTTGTCTGGCCTTTGGGTACCTTGGAAAATAGCTTGACCCACTCCTCTCTGTGGCAGCTCCTTAAATACTGGAACATTGCTATTATGTCTCCCCTGGTCCTTCTCTTCTCTTCACTAGACTAGCCATGCTCAGTTCCTGTAACCGTTCATTGTATGTTTTAACCTCCAGTCCCCTAATTATCTTGGTTGCTCTTCTCTGCACTTTTCTTAGAGTCTCAACATCTTTTTTACAGTGTGTGATCAAACCAGTATTCTAGGTGCGGTCTACAAATCCAAACTGATTCCTGGTAGCTGCCTGGGCCAGTCCCTGAGGTTTTCTTGACAAGGTTTCAGAAGTGGTTAAGAGGAATTCGGCCAAGGTTTCCCAAGGTGGCATTAAAATTCAGATCTACCGGTTCCTAGCCGAACTGGCTCTCTTGAATAGCACCTAGCTCAGAAATACAGGTAATCCTCGATTTACTACCACAATTGAGTCGAAAATTTCTGTTGTTAACGAGACATTTGTTAAGTGAGTTTTCTCCCATTTTAAAATCTTTCTTGCCATAGTTGTTAAGTGAATCACTGCAGTTAGTAAGTTAGTAACACGTGTTGGAAGAAAAAAAATCCTGTCAGATTCCAAGCCGGGAGAAAAGCGCTAGAAATAAAATGGAGGCTGATTGGAAAGGACTCTGTTTATTGATGAGCAGAACCAACATCATGCAGTTCTGGGACAGCTGACAAATTAGTTTGATGAGTACATGGATTTTTATAGGGATCTGAGATGCTGTAGGGAGTTGTGCAATATCAGAAATACTCCTAGGGCGGGGGTCGGCAATGTGCGGCTTTAGAGCCGCATGCGGCTCTTTGGGCGCTCTCCTGCGACTCCCTATTGGATGATCCCACCACTGGGTGGCCCAGTCCCTTCCCATCACTCCTCGCCTGCCCTGAGAAGGGCAACTGCGGCGGATAGAGACTTGCTCCGTATTCCAGAACAGGAGCGAAGCGCCTCTCTACCTCTTTTTCCGGCCCTTGTTGGTGCTGTGCGCACCTTGGCCTGGGGGAGACGCATGACTTTGCTCTGCGCCGAGACATTGGCTGGGCCGCCCGGCTGCAACCAATGTTGCGTGTTGTAATGGGATCCAGGAGGAGGAGGGGACACCATCTCCCCCATTGTGCAGCGCACTAAGTTTAAGTGGAAGAGCGGCAAGCAGCCACGGAGGCAGAGAGAGGAATATAGGGAAACGTGTGACTTTCTCCACCACAGGACACCGGCTGGGGCGCGTCTCTCCATATTCCTCTCGCTGCCTCCGTGGCTGCTTGCTGCTCTTGCACTTAAACTTAGCGTGCTGCACAATGGGGGAGACGGCATCCCTCCTCCTCCTCCTGGAGCCCATTACAACATGCAGCATCGGCTGGGACAGCCCAGCCGGTGTCTCGGGGTGGAGAAAGTTGTGCGTCTCCCAAAAAGGGCCAGAAAAAGAGGCAAGTAGAGGGGCGCTTTGCTTCTGCTCTGAAATACGAAGCGAGTCTCCATCTGCCCTTCTCTTCTCAGGGCAGGTGAGGAGGAGGGGAGGGCGAGGGGGGCAGCTAGCCGATAGGAAGCCAAAGCAGGGGGACGAAAGAGCTTCATTTATCTGGGAACCTGAAATGACTCTTGATTTAAAATTAAATCATATGGTAAAAAGCACCCAAAGAAGAAGAAGAAAGAACAACACCAGAAATAAAAAACCCAACCCCCACCTGTTTTTAGACATTTTTTTTTATTTATTTTTAATTTGATTTATATGCCACCCTTCTCCGGAGACTCAGGGCGGCTTAAAATGCGCTAAGCAATAGCCTTCATCCTTTTGTATATTTATACAAAGTCAGCTTATTGCCCCCACAACTGGGTCCTCAATTTACCTACCTTAGAAAGGATGGAAGGCTGAGTCAACCTTGAGCCTGGCGAGATTTGAACCTGCAGTAATTGCAGGCAGCTGGTCTTAATAACAGGGTGCTTTAAACCACCCTACTACCAAGGCTCTTCCAATGAAATGGTTCAAGAGGGAACCCGCGCACACATACACACACGGGGGGGGGGGAGAAAGAGAGTGGTAGAGGGATGAGAGAAAGAGAGAGGGAGAAAGAAAGAGAGAGAGAGAGAGAGAGGGAGAAAGATGAGAGAGGGAGAAAGAGAGAGAGGAAGGGAGAGGGAGAAAGAGAGGGAGAATGTGATGAGAAAGAGGGAGAAAGATGAGAGAGAGTGAGGAAGAAAGAGAAGGGGGAGAAAGATGAGGGGGGGGGGAGAGAGAGACCTGTTTAAAAGAAAATACCAGGGGCCACAAAACCTGGGTAGGCATAGCTGGGGGTGTCACGTGACTGGGTGGAAGTGAGTGCTGTCGAGTTGGCCACGCCCACCCAGGTTTTGTGGCTCCTGGTGTTTTGCTTTCTGTGGGAAATGGGCCCAAGTGGCTCTTTGAGTGTTTAAGGTTGCAGATCCCTGTCCTAGGGGGTTGTGCAATGTAGTGAGCGGTGTGTCCTTTGCTATTCTAATGGTGATGAGTTAATCCTATTATATCCTAAAGGTCATGTCCTGGTTTTAGAATTTGGATGTAAATTCTTAATCCCATCATCTGGAGCTGAAGGCGTTTTTTGTTTGTGAATAAGTTGAGCTGGGTTTCTTAATGGCACAAATTGCCAAGTTGGCAAGCATCTGAATTTTGATCCCGTGATCGTGGGAGCCATGCTACTGTTAAGTATAAGGAAAATGATCATTTAAAAGAATAATAATTATCATGTATTATTATTTTGTATAAGAAAATGGAGTTGGTACTGTTTCTAAAAAGGTAAATGCTTGGTATGTCAAATGGAACAATTATAAGCTGTTTCAAAATTACCTGTATGCAGCAGCTAACAGCTAAGAACCAGAAGCAGATAGCCTGAATGCCAGCTGAAACGACAACCGGAGGAAGTACAAAAATAGCAATAGAGCTTATGCTACCCTAGCAAGGAAGGAGTTGGTGAACTTGTTAAAAAATTTTGAACAAAGGTGGAGGGGGCTTTTAGAAGAAAATAGGATGCTGTGTCAAAAAAGGAAAAGGGGGAAATGAACTTGTGTAAGGGGATAAAAGCTCATGAATGCTTTCTTCAGCGTCCACTTTCTGAGCACCCGTTTGCAAATACGTGAATAAACCTCTTTGTTGCTTTCAAGTTGTTGTCCCGGGTAGTTCCATATGCGAATGTGCACTGTTTATAACACCACCAAGGTGGTAAGTGTGAAAAATGATCACAAGTCACTTCTTTCAGTCCCGAGTTGTCCCTCTGAACGGTCACTGAAGGAGCCTGTTGTAAATGGAGGAACTGCCTGTATGTATGTGGCAGGCTCTTGTGTAATCCCGGAGAGCGCCAGCCGCTCCCTTCGCTGCTGAAGGCCCAGCTGCAGAGGCACAGGAGGGCCGCTGCTCTCTTTCCGTCTCTTCGCAGAAGCCTGGCGTCAAGGTTAAAACCTTCCCGTCGCTTCCGGGAAGCGCTTTTGCGCTTCTTGCACCAGCAGCGCTGCGTAAAAAGCGCAAGAAAGGAGGCTCGCTCGCGCTTCGCTCCAGGCTCCACTCCGGTCCCTGTTATTATAGGGGGGAGGGGGGGCATACTTTCTCCCCGGGAACGCTGATTGGGCAATACGCATAGCCTGAGAGGCGTGGTTTGCCTGTATTGCGATGCGGGGAGGAGCGCTAAGAAAAAAAAAAACCGGAGTCAGCGCGGGCGAGGTTTCTCCTTCCCTGCCTTCGCCTTCCCGTCGCTTCCCGGTGAGTTTCTTGCTGCACTTTTCCTCCTGGGTCGGGAAGCTTGGAGGGATATTGCCGGGACCCTTATTTAAGGAAGGACTCGGAGTAGCCTTTGGGGTGACGCTCCTCGTGCTGGGCTGGGGATTCTGGGAGATGTAGTGGAAGCGGGCCATGGGAAAGAAAGGAGTACTCAACGCTGCAGGGCTCCACGGCATGACTTGAGGGGAAGCCCCGAACAATCATTGCATATATTGGGGATCCCGTGATGCTTTCCAGGAAAATGGGATGCGGGAAGGGTGGTTCGGAAACGGGTATTTTCCGTCGGGTTAAAATGCCTTCTTTGGAGAGGTTAATAAACTTAAATGTGGCATGTCCCACAGGTGCTTTTTTTCAGGAGGCACCTGGGCTTTCTTGGTTTTTTCTTTTGAAGACGCTTCGCTTCTCATCCAAGCAGCTTCTTCAGCTCTGCCGGGACAGTGGGCAATGGAAGGGCTTATATTCCTTGCAGACAGCTGGTAGTCTGCCTCCTTTAAATCCTCCCACTCATCCAGGCTTCTTGGATGAGAAGAGAAGGTCTTCAAAAGAAAAAAACAAGAGAGTCCAGTTGCCTCCTGAAAAAAAGCACCTTTGGAACAACCATGACCTGAATGATTGAGAATCTCTACAGACTTTAATGTGGCATGAGCTTCATGGAATGAGCTTTGTGGCAAAGGATCTGGGCCTTTAGATGTATGTCAGTGGTGATTTAGAAAAGGACCGAAGGCAAATATCAGCAGCAAAAGGAATGTTGAAATTAATCATGCACAGAGATTCTTCTCCCTTTATAGTCGAAGTGGCTCTCTTTCTGTAATCAACTAATCAACGAATCCTCTTAATTCAATGAGATAAAAATAATAGCAATAGCACTTAGACTTCTATACAATGCTTCACAGTCCTCTCTAAGTGGTTTACGGAGTCAGCATATCGCTCCCAACAATCTGGGTCCTAGTTTTACTGTCCTCGGAAGGATGGAAGGCTGAATCAACCTTGAGCCTGGTGAGCCTGGAACTGCTGGCAGCCAGAAGTAGCCTGGATTAACCACTGCCCCACCCTGGCTCAATGGCAGTATGATACTCTGTACAGCCTGAGACAGCAATTGAAAGACCAGTATTGAATACATAAGCTTGAAAAGATGGGAAATTACTGCTCTGCAAATATTTTTAAGACCAGAGCTGTATTCTTTGTGTGCACCTCTTAGTATCTACGGAGACTGGTTCGTTTTCTAACTTGGGTCTTTTGGCGTTTTTATTGCAGAAGGAGAACAGTGTGTCTCAATCAGAATCCTTTGGGTTCCTCTTTTTAATATATTTTCCATTTTCAGCAGTAATATGGAAGTGACTTTTATGGGGGCAGGTGAAATTTTTAGCCTGTCACGAGACTTATGAAATGCTGCCTCTCCCCCACCAAAATAAGGAACAAGCCTTCTGGAGGAAAGGTAGCTCCACCATTGAATGACATTGAATTATCCTCTTTGAATAAGAAATGAACAAGTGTTTTATCACTTGTTTCAATTTTATCTTCTGAAAAACACCACAGTCCTGGTGATTGTGCTTCATTTCAGCTCAGTTTGTACTCTTTTTTTTCTCTCTTAAAAGTGTCTTCTTGAGACTTTTCACACTCACTATGTCTTGAGCCATTTTTGGAGTTTTACACTGCTCCATACTCTAATTACCCCCTTTTGGGTAGGTGGGTGTTGCTTTTACAAATGTAGAGATTTTCCTGAGCAGTCTTGTCTTCCCCCACCACCCACTGCATAAATGGTGCTGTATGTGATTATTACAATTCAAGATGTGAACTTGCAATTTCTATATAGAATTAGAATTAGGAAAAAAGTACAAGGACCAGGCTGGATCAGATCAAAATTCTCTGTAGCACAGTAAAAGTGAGTAAGCAGACACTGGAAATTGTGCAATAATAGACCCCAATTCCCTAGAATTGAAGTTCTTGTTGACTGATGGAAGACTTTATAACAATGTGAAAATAGTTTGTTTTTGCTTTTTGCTTTGCTGGGTTTTTAACTTCCCAGTTTAACTTTCATTCCTGAGGTTTCCTAATGGTCTGGTGCTGAATCTGTAAACTGCTTAGAGAGGGCTGCAAAGCACTGTGAAGTGGTATATAAGTCTAAGTGCTATTGCTATTGCTATGTCCATGTAGTTGGATCCAACTTTACTTATCTTTTAAAAATTCAGCCAAGCTATATACAAGTTGCTTTTTTAAATTAGATTTTCAACAGGTGGAGGCCAATTTATCTGTTCTGATATTGATCTTGTGTTCCTGGCAACTTCAGTTTTTGATACATACACTGAAAACCCTATATACACTGCAAATGTTTAGATAAGTAACATGGATTTGTGGTGATGTTAATGTTTCTTCCCCCCCACCCCCCGGAAACTTTTAATATCTAGTAACTGGAAACTGGTACCAGTCATTGAGATGATATGTGCGTGTACGCGATATGTTATTGCTTTGTAATGACAGTACTGCATTGTGGTGTAGCAATTACGGTGTATTAGTAGAACCAGGCAATGCAGATTCCAGTCCCCCTTAGCCATTGAAATCTTGGGTAACTAGGTCAATCAGCCAAACCTAGCTTATAGGGTTGTTGTAGGGAAAAATCAGAGAAGGGAGTGCTGTGTAATTTGTCTTGAGTTCCATGAGGAAAAACACAATATAAGACTAAGAAAGAAAGCTGTTCAGTTAATGCTGTACCTTATGATCTGGATCAGGGGTCTCCAACCAGTGGTGAAATTCAGTTATTTTTACTACCGGTTCTGTGGGCGTGGTTTGTTGTGACGTGTTGTGGCTTGGTGGGCATGTTGTGGCTTGGTGGGCATGGCAGGGGAAAGATACTGCAAAATCCCCATTCCCTCCCCACTCTGGGGCCAGCCAGAGGTGGTATTTGCCAGTTCTCCGAACTATTCAAAATTTCCGCTACCGGTTCTCCAGAACCTGTCAGAACCTGCTGGATTTCACCCCTGTCTCCAACCCCCGGTCCATGGACTACTTCATGCTAGAAACTGGGCCACATAAACAAGTGAAACCCCATCTGTGGGATACAGACAGCTCGGGAAACCAGGCCTCCTCCAGTCCGTGGAAAAACCTTTCTCCACAGAACCTGGTGTCCAAAAGATTGAGAGCCTCTGGCCTAAATGACAATTCACTGGGATTACTTCACTGTTTCTCTCTCTGTCAGAGATTAATGAGGACAATTAGCTGTATTGAAGCCAATGATAAGAGAAGATTGATCAGAGGCAAAAGAAGTATTGGAAAGATCATAGTGTTCTAGTTCAATGTTTTTCAGTCTCAGCTACTTTAAGCGGTGTGGACTTCAATTCCTAGAATTCCACAGCCTTTAACTATAATGGAGCATATATATTTTTTCTGTTCTAGGCAAATACTATTTTTTTTTTGCCACAGCTCTGAGTATCAGCTGAGTATAAATTAGTTTAAGCTGCTTTCATCTCCTTTTTCTGTGTAGAACATGAGAGAGCTGCAGCTTCACAGTCTTAATGTTGGTGTTGGAGGAGGTTCATTATTACTAGTGTATTACTGTAGTGTTTGTGGTGGGATAGACTTGCATATTTGTGCTGATGAGATGACCTTTTTTTTTTCCCCCTGGTAGAGATAAGATGTGGCTGCTAATAATTGCAGTGAGCTTATTCCAAGGCCTGGTAAATTCATCAGTACTTGAGGGAAGAAAAAGAGGCGTGGATCCAGAAGCATACATGAACGTTGTAAGTTGTTATTATTATCACTTCAATTTCAGACCATTTCAGTGATTGGTACTGCATATTTATTTTGCGGCCAATCTTTTCATGAAGTTTGTTCTTCGCTGAAAATTTGGCCTTCAGAAGAAAAACATGACACCCTGCTCTTAAGTAAATTTTCCCTAGTTGGAGCAGTTTATAACACGTAAAGGAAAACAGTACAATAAAATACAGAATTTGTAAAGGGCATTAATGCTCAGTGCTCAGGGGGGTTTTTTGGTTTTTTTTTTAATTTGATTTATATGCCGCCCTTCTCCGGAGACTCAGGGTGGCTTACAATGCGTTAAGCAATAGCCTTCATACTTTTGTATATTTATACAAAGTCAGCTTATTGCCCCCACAAACTGGGTCCTCATTTCACCTACCTTAGAAAGGATGGAAGGCTGAGTCAACCTTGAGCCTTTTAGAGATTTGAACCAGCAGTAAATTGCAGGCAGCTATGTTAATAACAGGGTGCGTAGACCACTGTACTATCAAGGCTCTTCACAGTTGAGTTCTTGTGAGATACATATCCCAAAAGGGCAAACATGTAGGAGAGGAAGAGGCAGAGCCAAATGAAACAAACAAAATGTTAAAAAGTTATGATATTTGTGTAGTTACTTACCAAACACATCTAAATTATATTAAAGTAACCAAAATATCTTTACAATCCCCCAGGCATGTCACAACTTTTGAGCACCCGTAATGTTTGGAAGTTGAAAATTGAAAAGTTTGATCCGCCCTACTGGGAATGGTATTAAAAGGGCTATCAGTCTGGAATTGTTATGTTGTCACAAACAATCCAAGTCCAGCCCTCCAGGAATTTCCTTGATTTTTCACTGTAAACCGAAAATCAATGTGTTCACCATGGATATTATATCCACATGGAAGTCTGCCCCCCTTAGAGCAGGACGATCAATCTTGACAATGTGATTGGATGCATACATGACTCCCATTATATCTGTCTTGTACAATAGATGCATGGAGTGGCATTTGGGCACTGCCCTCTCTGCAGTTGCTAAATATTAGCCAGCTGTGAAGGTTGAACCGCGATAATGGTTGCCAAAGCTATTGGTCAAATACAGAAATGAATTGCTTCAGCTTTGTTACTTAGTTTTAGTTCAACAATCATATGACGTTTGTAATGGTAGCTGATTTACGTATTAATAGAACTTTTTAATGTTCCATTTAAAAAATACTTTGTGATTTCCCCCCATCCTTTTATATATTGAACTTGCTATTTTATATGTTCTGAGATAAGTGAAATAAAATTTCTAGGCCTGTCTTTTCCAACCTCTCTAGGTATTTTGAGAAAGCAGAAAGAGGGAAATTAGCCCTAAAATGTAAGGAAGTCAACTTACAAGCTTTCAAACAGAAAGGAAAGAATGTCTACTGGATTATATTTTATAATACATTTTCTTGAAACCAATAAAGGGTAAATCTGAAAAAAAAAAACGAATCTGAAAGAAGTTCATAAGGTTCAAAAAACAAAAATAATTGTTTATGTTTATCACTTGTTTTACAAAGGACAATTTTAGAAGAAAACCAAGAAAATAAATAAAGGATTATCTTCAGGGCACAGACAGAAAGTTCAAGATGATGGGCATGATAATGTGGTTAAAGGTCCTTCCCAACATGCGGTGCTCATAAAAACAGCCCAAGCTTTGTTCATTCTGTCATAGCCACCTTCTTGTTGATCGGCAGAAACCCCTAAATTTAACTTCATGTTTTTTGCAGTGACATCCTATCAATTGCCATCCTTAACCCTCCATAACCATTAAGGTTGATCACCAAAAAGTTATTTACCCCAATTGCTAAGCTTTAAAGAAAAGAAGCTTTTCAAGGAAGGAGCTAAAACCTTCCAGTACTAAAATAAGGCTGGGAGAAAGCATTGGACTCTGATACCTGGTTAGATTTTCTCTAGTTTGTGTGAAGGGTTGACTTCAGATTCCTGATTTTAATTCATATATACTTCGCCTTCCTATTCTATCAAGTATCAAAGTTGCTAACTTAAAAATGAATTAAAATGACAGAATCTATAGAGTTAATAACAGACTATAAAAATTGCTACTGAAATTAACAAAAGCCCTGCCTAAATAGTGCAGCTTTGGTCTGGTGGTTAAGACACCAATTTAGAAACCAGAAGACTGAGTTCCAGTCCTGATTTAGGCATGAAAGCTGGATGGATGATTTTGGGCCAGTCTCTTTCTCTCAGCCCAACCCATTCACAGAGATGTTATTGTGGGGAAAATAGGAGGAGAAGGGACTATAAAGGTACGTTTGTTGCGTTGAGTCACTTATAAAAATAATAAAGGTGGGTTAAAAATAAATAAAAAGCTTTTCAGGTTTCCTCAGTGTTGAATGAATGAAGATCAGTGCCAGCGATTGGAGACTCACCTGCCAGAGAAACAACTATTGGTACTTCTCTACATCTACATGTCTTAACAGTTGGGTTGCTTCAAAGAGGAGGAGGAGTAATTTATATCTTTGGGCCCTGAGCCCTTTGGTGCAATATTTTAAACTGCTTGTTTAAGCCACGGTGGTGCAGTGGTTAGAATGCAGTACTACAGGCTACTTCTGCTGACTGCCAGCTGCCTGCAATTTGGCACTTCAAATCTCACCAGGCTCAAGGTTGACTCAGCCTTCCACTCTTCTGAGGTGGATAAAATGAGGAGCCAAATTGTTGGGGGCAAGATGTTGACTCTGTAAACTGCTTAGAGAGGGCTGTAAAGCACTGTAAAGAGGTATACTGTATAAGTCTTAAGTGCTAAGTGCTATTGTAAGCACTTGGCAAGCAGTCCAGATCTTTCAATATAGACATTTTTGTAGAGTAGCTATCACGTTTGGCAGCAGTAGTTACTTTTGGATGCTTTTCAAGGGTGGCTCATGTTACGGTAATCCAGAAAATATGTTTGGATATATACATGTCTATCTGTCCTTTGATATATAGAATTTGCTTTTTGAATGATTTGTGTTTAGATAAGAGAAATAAAATATCTAGGCCAGCCTTTTTCAGCCTCTCTAGATATTTTGAGCCAACAAACTCTCCAAAATTCCTAGCTAGTGTTGCTAAAAGTTTGCAATACCAGGAATAGCAGTCCAAAACATCTTGAGAACATTAAATAGGTGAAGGCTGGCCTAGGAGCTTTAGAATAACTTAATAATCAACTATCTTTGATTTGTTTCTCTTTTAGAGTGAACTTATTTTATTCAGAGGATATCCCAGTGAGGAATATGAGGTGGTGACAGATGATGGATATTACCTAGATATTAATAGAATTCCTTATGGGAAATTAAGTCAGAAAACCAAGGGTAAGTATATGTTTGTAAACGGATAATAGAGTATTATGAAAGTCTATAAATCATTTATAAATATTGTCTGTCCTTGTTAAAGTGATTGTTTCCTATTCCCAATATATTTTAATTTGTTTAATTACTCTGCTCAGTTCAATAAGGACATTAGTCCAAGAGACACTTGTGAACTGTTGAAATGGAATGGCCAGAATTCTACTTAGTGCTGATCTTTGTGCCTAATAAGAAAAAAAAACCCTGATAGAATGAAAAAAATTCACTCATCAAAGAGTTGGTTGCTGGAATTGGGTATGTCTAGTTTAACGAAAAGAAGGACTAGGGGTGACGTGATACCAGTGTTCCAATATCTCAGGGGCTGCCAGAAGAGGAAATCAAGCTAATTCATGAATTTGTGATTAAGTTCACATATTTATATTCCGCTCGACTCTCAGGATTTCTGGGTGGTTTTCAAATGATTTAAAACAGGGGGGCCCATTCCTCAATTTGTGGACCGACACTGGTCCCCGGCATGGCAGAAACTGGGCCACGCACATAAGCAAAGCACTATCCGTGGATGCAGGCATGTGAAACTACGTCCTCTCTGCTCCGCGGAAAATCCTCTCTCCAAGGAACCAGTCCCTGGTACCCAAAAGGTTGGGGACTGCCAATTTAAAACAAAGGTACCTTCTTGTGGCTTGACCATTTGTGATCCCTCTACCAAGTCACCTGATTTTGACTTGCTTCGTTCTCTCTGGTTGTAACTGAACAGAATTAGGTGTGATATTGGAAGAAGAGACTGCACCCCAGGGTTGTCAAACTGGCGGCCCATGGGCCGGATGCATCACATTCAGGCCACGCCCACCCCAGCTCCGCAAAGGAAAAAAAACATCGTGAAACATCACGTGACAGCAACGTGACACTGAAAGTTTGACACCCTTGCTCTACCCTATATCAGTGGGGATGGAAAGATCTCCCTTGTTGTGATTCTGGGGCCAATATGCAAAGTATTAAACATATTAGGCAAGATTGCACACAACGTGTATTCTCTGATTTCCTAGAAGATCTGCACGAAGCAATGCCTGGATACCTGGATTGGACATCCAGTTATGAGACCTCTGCCAAATCTCCATAGAAGTTTTATACACAATTATGTGGACTGTGTATATTTGTTTACTTCTCTTCTGTCATGCTGTCAGCATATGCTAAATAATAATTTAAAATATGATAATAAAAATGACAAGGATAAAAGAGGATAGGGATGGCAGAATAACAAACCAGGTGGAAACATCACCACCAACAAAAACAACCTAAGTTTAAAGGGCACATGAGCCAGTTCTTCAGCCCCTCAGCATGGTACATAATTCAGATAAGCATATCAATCAATCAACCTGAGGGTGGAAGGAGGAGGAGGGTGGGCTACAGAAGAATTAAAAAAAAAGAAGGATCTTATGAGACAGAATTTTGTTGGAGATGTAATAAAGACAATACTTTAAAACACATGTTTTTACAATGTCCTATAGTTACTAAATTTTTAGAGAAAGTAGTGGACCGGATAACCATCAACTGCCGAGATGGTTGCAAATGATCTCATAGAAAAGAAAAGAATTGGGATGGGTAGGTCTCCTTTTTATATTGTACAGAGAAGCAGGAAAACTCAAGAAGCCAAATTAGCCTCAAGGCTTGACATCACTGATGGAGATATCCAACCTCAAAAACAAGAACTGAGATTTCCTGCTGGGTTGCATTTATTTAATTTGCCATACCTTTAAGAAGCTGAAAGACCTTGCAATCTGAAGCATTATGGCAGCAATAGTACGGTAGAATTATTTTTTTTACTAAATTTATATGCCACCCATTTATAGGCCACCCATCTCACTATCTAGAACAGAATATAATAACAGAGATGGAAGGGATCTTGGAGGTCTTCTAGTCTAACACCCTGCTAGGCAGGAAGCCCTACACCACTTCAGACAAATGGCTATCCAATCTCTTCTTAAAAACGTCCAGTGTTGGAGCATTCACAACTTCTGGAGGCAAGTCGTTCCACTGATTTAATTGTTCTAACTGTCAGGAAATTTCTCCTTAGTTCTAGGTTGCTTCTCTCCTTGATTAGTTTCCACCCATTCCTTCTTGTTCTACCCTCAGGTACTTTGGAGAATCTCCTCTTGGGAATCTCTTTGAAGAGATTACATTAGCATCAATGTATTTATGCATCGAATCTGCTGTCGTTCAAAGAAAGGCATTTGTACACAAATCCACAAACAGCTGTGGAAAACTTTCTTGCCTTAGGAGAGGATGTTTTTGTTCTGCTTCTAACTATGTGTAAAATGCTTCCCTTTCAGAACCAAGACCAGCTGTGTTTCTGCAACATGGCTTACTTGCTGATGGCAGTAACTGGGTAATCAACCTAGATTATAACAGCCTGGGTTTTGTGCTAGCTGATGCTGGTTTTGATGTTTGGTTAGGGAACAGCAGAGGAAACACTTGGTCCCGAAAACACGTCAATTATACCACAAAGCAAAAAGAATACTGGATGTTCAGGTAGACAAATTTACTAAACATTAGGAATGTTTTGGTTTTGCCCCTTTACCTATCCTTTTCTTTATGTGCCATGTGCCTGCTTTTTATAGCTTTATTAATGAAAGTGTATGTGTGTGTGTGTGTGCATATGTAAATATAATATTATAGATGGTGGCAGTGAGAACTGCTAAACTGCTATTCTAAAGCAGGAGACCTAGCTAGAGTAATACACCTAGAGCAGACCTGGGCTTCTACAGCCCACCAGTCACATCTAGCCCTTTAATTGTCCCTGTCTGGCCAGTGGAGGCAGCCCTATTGGTTCTGCCCTCTCCCACAGTCCCAGTTTCACATGTGGCCTCTTGGGAAAATTAATTTCCCACTTCTGACTTAGGGAATTTCTTGAGGAGGAGGTTTAAGAATACCAAGAATTCATTCTGTACAGAAGGCTCAGCACTGCAGCTGTACTATACAGCTAGGAATAAGAGATAACACTTGATTATTGCCATTATATGACATTTATATAGTTCACACTGTGTGACAAACTGGTGCTAGTGCTGATATCTAAGGAGGACGACATATGATGGCCGATGCATATTGCTTGATTTGTATGGTGAATCACTGCTATGTGAGTGAAACTAACTATGACTTCTTCACCAAATCCATAATATGTAAACTGGCCCTTTTGCTTTCATAAAGAGCATTGCCAATTACATTTTTGTCCTGGCACTTTACCAAAGCTCACTTTGGGCAATGCTAGGAGCTGAAGTGCAGAAATCTTAAAAGTTCTTGAGATTGAGAAACACTGGATTAAAAGACCTAGATTCCAGATGACTCCCAGCTATAAAAGATCAATGGATATTTTTCAGCCAGTTGCTGTTTCTTTGCATAGATATCAAAGTTCTTGTAGTTTGGAAAAATGGGAAGAGTGAATGGTGTGTAGGCCACATTGAGCTCCTGAAGGTGGAATATAAATCAAATAAATGAGAGTGCATGATGTATCTAATAAAAACAAGTAAGTAAAGAAGGACACGTGCTTATATTCTTCTGGGTAGGTTGCAGGATCTTGAGAAGCAAACTATGGAATCATTGGAAGACTATACAAATAAAAATCACAGGGGTATAAAATTGGTCATGATTCTTGAAAGCTTTTTTTGCAGAATGCAGAGAGGTTTCTCAACTATTAAACTCCAAATTTATACTTTTTATTTTTATTATTAAACCTACCTTATTCATCTTATCTTAACTATCACTTTCAACATACATCTCCTCATTTTAATTATCCCACCTCATTTTATATCTTCCTAAAGAAACCCAGCGTTATTATCTTTATCTTTGTTGTTAAACCAATCATTTTTATTTCTTGACTGTTAAACACAGCATAAACATTTGTTTTACCTGTTGAACACAGCATATCCTTTTGTTATTTTTTGACTGTTACACAGCATGCCCTTCCTTATTTGGCTGTTAAACACAGCATATTCATTTTTGTTTGGCTGCTCAACACAGCATATTGTGGCTTTTTGGCTGCTAAACAGCATATTCATTTTTTTGCCGTTACACGGCATATTCAGTTTTGTTTTGGCTGTTACACAGCATATTCATTTTGTTTGGCTGTTCAACTCAGCATATTGTAACTTTTTGGCCGCATATTCATAGTTGGTTTAACTATCAATCTCTACTTAAATCTTTCTTTGTTATTTCCATCCATCTACGCATTGCTTTTTCACATAATCTTATTTTTCTGTATCCTTTTTCATGACATTCATGACATTTTAACATTGAGACATGGTTTTTACTTAAAACATATCATTAACTATATTTATAAATTCCTTTTAACATTTTCAATTAATCATATTTATCTTTTTCCTTAACATTTTAACATTAAAACATAGTTCTTGCATCTATCATAACTTTACATGTAGTAATTAATTTCTTTTAACATTCTTAATTTCTATAAAAACCTCCTTTCTATTAATACAATCCATCTTTACTTTATTTTATTTTTAATCACTTTATCTTCATTTCCTCGTCTGCAAACATATATTTCCTTCCATTTTCCAAATTATTAATTTTGTTCTTCATAAATCAAATTAATTCTCTTTTCTTATTTTTGTTCCGGATATGATATATCAAATCTTTTTCTTTTAAGGCTGCACTTAATCTTTCTTCTGTTCCTGCGCCAGTACTTAAGTTATTATTATTTCAACTGTAGGAGTTCCATTGTAGATTTCTTTTCTTTTCACAATAATCAAACCGCCTGCAAACAGGGAAAAAAAAATCCTCCTCCACAGAGTTCAGTAATGTTTATCTATAGAATTCAAAGTTTCCCATAACCAAAGGAGGTTACAAAGTTCCTCTTTATGCCAGGTGTGTCTCTCTGTAATCCACATTTTACATTAGTCATGCAAGACTCCATTTTATTTATTATTATATAACTGTCCAGTCCATTTCTTCTTCTTTTAACTTAAAAAACAAAAATTATCAAGTCTTCTTTTTCTTTTTTAAAATCCAATTCAAATTTTTAAAGTGTTTAGACTTTTAACCATATCTCCAGATTAGTTCTCTTAGTTTTGTTCCATTAATTGTTACTCGGGTCTTTGTCTCTTTAAAGTTGTAGTTTTTAAAAATTTTTCCAAAGCCCCTTTGTTGCATAGCCGCTGTTTTAGGCTAGGGGTCTTCTAATTGTTAATGCTCCGAACGTTGTTACAAGCCTGGGCTGTTGTCACTCACCCGGCTTCAAAGAACTCCGTCTTTCTCCACTTTCCTCCAGCACTTTTCTTGCCCGGTTGTCACAGCTGCCGCCCCCCACCGCCGATTCACAGAGGGTTCCCTCCGACCTCCGAGAAACTTGCCTGTTCCTCTCCCCCGTCCCTGCAAGACGGATTCGGTCCGAAGACCGTTCGGTGGTTCGGCAGCTGGGGTTTTCGCGGGACACATCAAAGCCCGCTATTTCCCTGACTGTCTCGCCGCGACATCAAACCGGAAGTCATCATAGTTGTTTCATCTTTGACTTAGTCTTTTAAAACAAGCCACATTTCCATTGTAAGTAAAGAAGCTAAAAAGAAGCTAAACCAGAAGTATCTTGATAGGTCAGTAAAGGACTCGTGAACCCTAATATGACTTGAACCCTGGTATCTTTCCCTCACATTGACTGGATAATATTTCAATGTGTGGCAGCTTGGATAGTATGGATCCTGCTTCTTTATGTTACATTTTCATCCTGGCACTTTACCAAAGCTCACTTTGGGCAATGCTAGGAGTTGAAGTGCAGAAATCTTAAAAGTTCTTGAGATTGAGAAACACTGGATTAAAAGACCTAGATTCCAGATGACTCCCAGCTATAAAAGATCAGTGGATGTTTTTCAGCCAGTTGCTGTTTCTTTGCGTAGATATCAAAGTTGTTGTAGTTCGGAAAAATGGGAAGAGTGAATGGTATGTAGGCCACTTTGAGCTCCTGAAGGTGGAATATAAATCAAATAAATGAGAGTGCATGATGTATCTAATAAAAACAAGTAAGTAAAGAGGGACACATGTGCTTATATTCTTCTGGGTAGGTTGCAGGATCTTGAGAAGCAAACTATGGATTCATTGTAAGACTATACAAATAAAAATCACAGGGGTATAAAATTGGTCATGATTCTTGAAAGCTTTTTTGCAGAATGCAGAGAGGTTTCTCAGATACTCTTATTGCCATTGCTAATGTTAGTTGCATTTTATAGTTGTTTCATCTTTAACTTAGTCTTTTAAAACAAGCCACATCTCCATTGTAAGTAAAGAAGCTAATCCAGAAGTGTCTTGATAGGTCAGTAAAGGACTCATGAACCCTAATATGACTTGAACCCTGGTATATTTCCCTCATTGACTGGATAATATTTCAACGTGTGGCAGCTTGGATAATATGGATCCTGCTTCTTTATGTTATGTGTAACTGATGGATTCACCTCTCCTCTTTAGTTTTGATGAAATGGCTAAGTATGACATTCCGGCTTCAATAAACTTTGTCTTGAATAAAACTGGTCAAGAGCAACTCTTCTATGTTGGTCATTCTCAAGGCTCTGCCATAGGTAGGTTAACAAACTACTTTGCTAAAATTACACTGGTAATTTTAATAGCTATGTAGGTGAAGTTGAATGTCATAATGCTTATCTATAAAATAATAATTATCCCTAATACAGGTAAATAATCTTCATCAGTATTCCTTACATTGATGTTTTCCAGATGAGTTATGACTGCAGTTTGTGGAATGTGTAATCTGAAGGATATTAGTTTAGGAAAGACATGTTTTAAATAATGGAAAGTATTTATGTATGAAAGCTTGAATGACGACTAAAGTTTTGAAATGACTCTGGACTGAATTAAAGATGTCTTGGACCAAATGAATGCCCCAATTTCAGTGGAACTCTATAAAGGGATATATGCTTACAGGGGTCTCCAACCTTGGAACTTTAAGACTTGTGGACTTCAACTCCCAGAATTCCTCAGCCAGCAAAGCTGAGGTCCACATGTCAAAGTTGCCAAGGTTGGAGACCCCAGGCATATAGTGTGTCTGCACAATATGTTAAATTCTCCTTGTGGTTTGTTGCCTGCCTATTTTAAAAATGTCACACCCTATGAAATTAGTGGAAGCCTGTGGGAAAAAAGAAATCAATTTTTTTCAGCATAGCAAAAGAGGTTTTTATATCAAATTTCAGTGTTTAATCATTTTGAAAGCTGCTTTGGATTTATAAAGAAAAATGGATGAAAACATTCTTCAGGCATGGAGAAAGTCCCCTTTTGCTTTAATGATGCTAGCTATAAACACTGAAAATTATAAAAAATACAATTGCTTTTGTGGAATATGCAACAAATTGTTTTCCTACTGATTTTGTTCAGCCACCTAGTTTAAAATCTATTCATGTCTTTCATGTTTTTCCCTCCTCCAGGTTTCATAGCATTTTCAAGTTTTCCAGAGTTGGCAAAGAAGATAAACATATTTTTTGCATTGGCACCTGTTATGACTGCAATGTTTTCATCTGGTGCTTTGGTTAAACTTGGAGAGATTCCCGAATTGCTAGTTAAAGTACGTGTTTTGTTTAAAATATTTGTTTGAACCACAAAGTGCAGATGTTAGGTGATGTAGCTAAGTACTACATTTCTTTTTGTACGTACTTGAACAAAAGACCGACATGCCTTTGAACAAAAGTCTTAACAAGGAACCGAGTTTTAAACAAACACCACCTGTGTGACTTGAGATGTTCTGGGGCATCATAGATGATGGCTGTCTAGTCTGCATCCTCCTCTTTTCCTTCCATAGCGGGGAAGAGGGAGGTTGACCCAAAATCGCTTTTTAAAGATGTCCATTACCCCATCCCCAAAATTATTGAAAGCTGTCCAGCAGAGGTTTTGAAAGAAAAAACACCACCAAAACACCACATAGGGATTAATTAACAGATTTAACAGATTAACAGAGTTGCAAGGGACCTTGTAGGTCATCTAATCCAACCCCCCGCCCAGGCAGGAGACCCTACACCATTTGTGACAAATGGCAGTCCAGTCTCTTCTTGAAAGCTTCCAGTGATGAAGCTCCCACAACTTCTGAAGGCAACTTCTGTTCCATTGGTTGATTGTTCTCACTGTCAGAAAATTTTTCCTTATTTGTAGGTTGAATCTCTCATTGATTTGTTTCCATCCACTATTCCTTGTCTGGCCTTGGGGTGCCTTGGAAACTAGCTTGACCCCTTCCTCTCCGTGGCAAATATTGGAACACTGCTATCGTGTCTCCCCTGGTCCTTCTATTCACTACACTAGCCTTGTCCAGTTCCTACAACCATTCATCGTATGTTTTAACCTCCAGTCCCCTAATCAAGTCTGAATATCTTTTTTATAATGTGGTGACTTACTTTCACTGCACTATAAAAAGTTACTTACTTGGCCTTGTTGCTTGCAGGGGCCTTGTGCAGAAATGAGTATAAAATGGGGGAAATCCTAATTTAAGAAACGTGAACTACTATAGATTAGATTTCATTTTGGATGGATTAGTATTTGAAAAAAAAAAATGTTGAAAGCAGTTCTTCTGATTATCAGTCCCAGCTTACAGGTAGTCCTCAATTTACCATCATTCTTTTACTAACTGTTTAAAGTTACAGTGGCACTGAAAAAAATGATTTATGTGTCAGGGTTCCAAGTAACACCCCCAACGAAAGAAAACTCCAAGGCTTGAGTTTCCTCAAAGTTCCATTTTATTAGAGATGCCATATTGACACATCTGGGAAAACCCGAATCTGAAAGTTTCCAGGTTTCCCCACCAAAGGAAAGTTCAAGACCCTGCCCAACACCCACATGTCCATCACATGGTCCAATCAAAACACCGTCCCAACTGGAGATGCCTCCCAGCTCCAACTGTCCAGGTGCAGGGCAAGATGTCCTTGACTCTCTGAGAAAGGAATGTTATGACTATATATCACCCTGGCTCCATACACTCCCCCCTCCCAGTTTCCCACAGCCTCCTTCACAGGCTTGAAGGCCCAGTGAAAAAGATGGCTTCCAGGTGTGACCATTTTTCACACTTGCCATTGTTGCAGCATCCCTCTGGTCACATGTTCAAAAATTCAGATGCTTGGCAACTGATCCATATTTATGACAGTTGCAGTGTCCTGAGGGCATGTGACCTTCTGACAAGTAAAGTCAACTGGGGAAACCAGATTCACTTAACAACACTGTTACTAATGTAACATCTGCAGGGTTTCTCTTAAAAACTGGCAAGAAAGGTTGTAAAATGGGGCCAAAACTCACTTAACAACTGGCTCAAATGTGGTGGTAAGTGTGTTCTTCTGGTGCAGACAAAAGCTTATAAGCCCTGCGTTAGGCTAATCAAAATCTTGCATAGATAAAATTTAAACAATGAAATGGTGTGACCTACTTTCACAGGACTTGTTCCACATTGCACACTCCGTGTTTCTGCATGTTGTTTTATTAAATACTAGCTGGATACCCCTGCTTTGTTACAAAACTATGCGATTGGGCTTGATAAATTGATAGTTAAAGCTTGAAAATTTATGTAGAATGTGTAATTCCTTAGCATCAATGCGCGTTAATATAAGGCAATTGGCAGTTGGAACAGAGTTCTTTTCAGGTGGGGAGGCAGAGTAGAACATCTAACTCCTAAGCATCAGAGCGTGTTAATAATAATAAGAAATACTACTAATCTGATGGTCATTTCGAAAAATCCTTTCTTAGCAAGCACCTAGAAGCCAAGAGAAACATATGTGACAGGTTTCAAATTTGTAGGCTTTACAGTTGTGGAGATTTTGTGATGAGTGAGTGGTATTTGGCTTTTATAGATGATAGATAGATAGATAGATAGATAGATAGATAGATAGATAGATAGATAGATAGATAGAGGTTAAGTGGCATTCTCAGTAGTAACACCAGTCCTGTAATACAAAAGTTAATCTTTGCTGCCAATAGCTTAATTATGCTGTCATGGGGCAAAATTTACTCTGAAGTACCATGAATTCAGTATTAAAACCATAATGGGAAAATGGACCAGAATGTATCAAATAAAGCAGAGTTTGATGATTCTGTAATTATAACATTTAGCATTTAAACAGTGTCCCCCAGTGCATTGGTTTGGTTCATTCTGCCAGTCGTAGATTGAGAACGAGAGATGTTCAGTTGCTCCAAGTTCTCTATTGAGTTGGTGCCTAGAAAATACTTGAATTGAGTGTTGTGTGTTTTACCTGTTCTTACTACTGTGAGGTTCTACTGCCAACTTTCTTGAAAAGATGAAGTACCCTGCTCAGGTTGAAAAAAAAATAGTAATTGCTGATCTTCTTGGCATGAGTCAAGAGACTTGATAGCAGTTTCAATTTCACTGAAGTAGCCACGAGGATCTTGCCCACGTGGATTAATCTGCTGAAATTAATACAGAATACATTGCAGAAAATGTCCCGAGTGCCTCCGAAAGCTCTATTAAGAGTAAGCAATCATACGATCTATTGTATATTAAATCAAATGTAATATTTTCTCTGTCATGCTGTCAGTTCTTTTTTAGAATGACTCCCTTCTAAGCCCCCCCCCCCCCGCCCAAAATACAGATTGAATGTTACAGGAAGACAACTTCTGATTAAATATTAGGAAAAACTTCCTAACTCTAGGAGCAGTTCAATCATGATATAACAGTCATAGTTATGATGCCATAGTATATATGAAATAAAAAGAATATTTTTAATTCTGGTTTTCTACATTGAAAGAAAATTAGTAGATGTCCTTTTTTTTTTTATTGAAAAAGTTTTTCAAATACAAATTTCCCCCCCCTTTTTTCTCCCCCCCTCCTCCCTAACCCCCCCTCACCACCCGTCCCCCTGTGACTTCTTCAAAATAAAATCCAACTTCGTAACAGATTATATAATATTTTACCATCCCATTGCTCCATCCCTCAAATACTGACCCTTTCTTTCTAATAATATTATTACATCCCCCTTTTACCATACATTTCAAGATAACATTCTACTGTAACATTGTATAATAACTTCTAGTTTAGCATAATAACATTATTTTAACTCCCAATTTAGCAATAATCTGCCCTTTTTCTCCTCCCCCATACATATATCTATATATTATAACATAATATAACATTTCAAGACAACCTTCCACTTTAAGACTATATAATAAATCCTATTTTAACATTTAATCTTTAATGTATATTAATATAACATTTCAAAGCAGCCTTCCCCTAAAAAGCTATATAATAAATCCTAGTTTAACATTTATTCAGCTCTATCCATTTCCTCCACTCCCATAAATGTATCTCTTAAACATCCCTTTTCTTAAACTAAACAATCAATAAACTAACCTGTCTCCACCCACTTTCCTACAAAATTACCATACATAACAATTCTTAATATCTTTATTCTTCTGCCCACCCTACTAAAAAAAATATTCCCTTATATAGATAAAATCAATGACTTTAAACTTATAATCCATATAATATAATATCTTCTTTGATGTCTCTCCACTGGATTGTTGACTCCATCGCCCATATTAGGGTAACAGCATCCTGATTGCAACAGAATATTCAAAAAATCCTCAGTTATCATCTGCCCCCATCAACAATAAATATCTTCATGTATATAAAAAAGGAAAACAACCACCCGAGTGACATTATAATTGTATTCCATATAATATCTGTAATAGTGGATTTCTTCAGGATTATTAATTCCCACCATCATAATGGGGTAACAACCAGATCTTCTGCATGCCCCAGCATAACTCTCTTGCCATATAGCTCAGGATAAACATAATATATTTATCCAAAAAAAAAAAAAAAAATCCAAAATGGATAATTCCAATCCAACAATTTAAGGCCCTTTTCACATCCCAAAATTACAGCACTGCAGAGGTCTGTCACTCTCCTCAGGATAATATAGACCAATACTTCGCCTCAACTATCTTTTCATGTATTCAGTCATCTTTTAAATAACTGGCTTCACTGTTGCCTAATTTAGAAATTTTTATTTTTGCGAGATCTATTTCTTTTTTTCTTGACTTGTTGTGGGTTTGATCTCTATCCTAATTTCCTTTCTACGAGTTGTATATCGACTAATCGGTTTTCATTCTGATTTATAGCTTGATCTTGTTGGTTTTGCTTTTGTGACTCATATTTCTTTTCTATAAGTTGTGTATCAACTGATTGATTTCCATGCTTGTTTGTGACTTGATGAATCATCACATTAGAATCCAATGCCACATCTCTTTTATTTGTGGATAATCCAGCTGAGGTATCTAAAGAATCCAAAGGCAATTTATCTACAGAGGCCTCTGTAGCTCGATTTTTTTCCTTTATTTCCAACTCCTGCTTATCTTGTGTTGTGCATAAAAATGTTGAGCTCATTTTCAAAAAATTTTGGTAAAATTCAAAAAATTAGTAGATGTCCTTAATTAACTTAAGTAGATGTATTTCTATCCCAAATGAGGGAATTGACATTCCTTGAATCAGATATGTGGCATTTTTCTGCCTCTTAATGACTGGGTAGATTCATCGCAGGAAGATTCAAAATAGTTTATTTTGTACCAACATAGGTGAATCCATTCATTAAGATCTAGCAGAATATGTGAATGAAGCCATATCATCTTACTCTGCTACATTAAAATCACAATGGTAATGTGTTTAGCATTTAAAAAATTTTAATTGAAGTTTATCTTAATATAAAATTCAAGTAGAAATAAAGATTTATTCATTTATTTATTTAAATTTTTATACCACCCTTTTCCCGAGGGACTCAGGGCGATGCACAGCCAACAATAAAACACATATATCCATAAAATTTTAAAAAAGTTTAAAAAACATATTAAATAATTTGGGCCCAATATTATATTATTTTAATATTATATTAATAGGAAAAATGAGAAGGGAAAAGGGGAAAGGTAACTGGGAAGGAAATAAAAGCAATGACTTCCAACTTTTTTTAGGTGCAGTAAAGTGCACATAAAATTAGAATCTCATTTTTTATTTCTACATAATTAGTAAATACTACCTATTTCTATAACAACAAATGAATTTAACATTTTTAAAAAAATTAAATGTAAATTTAATGACAAACTCCAAAATCAAAATTTCATCCCCCACCCCCCACCATTTTGAACGCAAAATCCGGAAGCAGTCTCCCAAATGTAAACAAAACTGGATACGTTCTTTAATTAAAACAGTTAATTTTCTCTTCTCTGCAGCTCCATCACCGTTTCCATCTATTTTTCCTTTGTAGGAATTGACATATCCTTTCATTTTTGTGCATATGGAATTTTTGCTGCAGTTAACAGTTGATAAATGTTCATATTTTTTTTCCCAAGATCTTTATTCAGTAGTTCTAAAAGAAAACATCTGGTTTCAGTTTTATGTTTGTTTTACGAATCTTCTGAATTAAAGGATAAACCTGCCTCCAATATTTCTTTGCTTTCCTAATTCTACCAAATATGATAAAAAGTACCTTCTTTCCAGCAGACATTTGAAACACTTTTATACATCTTGGTCAGATTATCAGGTGTTGGGTACCATTGATACAGAATATATAGTCGTCTTAAGTTTTCGCGGGTGTGTATGCAAAAAATTAAAATCTCGGGTGTTTTCCCGCGTCATGTTAAATAAGTTAGTTAAAATGTTTAAAATTCTGATTAAAATCCTAGCTTAAAATCTTCTAAAAATCCTTACAGAGCACTCTGCAAGGTCCTTTAAAACCTTAGCTAAAATCCTACCAGTACCTTAAAAGTTTTTCTTATAGCAACGTTTCGACAGGCTCACAACCCTGTCATCTTCAGGCTCTTATCTAATTTAGAAGCTGTGGGTGTGTTGCGAGGTCGGAGCTGTCGCTTTTCTATGTTTGCTGCTGCTGATGTATGCTGGTTAGCCTGTAACTCTATGTTGTGATTGGAGGACAGCAGTTTTTCTTCCTCTTTAAGGTTATTGTTCAGTGTAATTTCATTCTGTTCCTCCACATACACTATTTTCTCACTGCTGTAGCATTGTGACCAAGGGTTTTTTTTGTCCACTGAATCATACAGTATGGATTTATTTTCCAAATTCAGGGTCAGTGTTTTGTAAATTTGGCAATAACATAGAATAATAGGGTAGAGCAAGGGTGTCAAACTCACAGCCCGTGGGCTGGATGTGTCACCCGCTGGCCACACCCACTCCTGTTTTAGCAAAGGGGGAAAGTTGCGATACATCACGTGACGACATGACGATGTGAGTTTGACACCCCTGCTTCAGAGGTTACTACCTTCTGCCCATGGCAGGAAATCCTAGATCACTCTGGATAAATGGCTGCATAGTCTCTTCTTGAACACCTTCAGCGATAGAGCATCCAAAACTTTGGGAGGCAAGCTTTTCCACTGATTAATTATTCTCACTTTCAGGAAATTTCTCCTTAGTTCTAGGGTGGATCTCTCTTGAATGATCTTCCACCCATTACTTATTGTCCAGCCCTATGATTCTATGTTAATCATATTTAGAAGCATCTTTATTTTTCAGTAAAGTGACCTATGTTATACTATTCTTATTTTGGCAGGAAATGTTTGGAATGAAGCAATTTTTCCCCCAGAATGCTCTAATAAAATGGTTTGCTACCCACATCTGCAGCCGTATTTTACTTGATGATCTTTGTGGCAACTTTTTCTTTCTCATGTGTGGATTTAATGAGAAAAACCTAAACATGGTAAGAGCGTGAATTAAAGAGCCTAAATGTGTAAACTCTGTTTTGAAATGAAATGAATTAATATGTAATTTTTTTTTTTTTAAATAACATTGTGCATGTTATTGGACAGGCAAATACTCTTCTCTAAGCTTATATCTCAGCTATTTGGTAATGAAAGACTGAGAATCATAGCCAGCTTAAGAATGGCAAGATGGTGTCTCTCAAATGCTAAAGATTCCCTGAAGTTGAACTGTTTTTCACTTGCCTAAATTAGTCTAGTTCAGGGGTGTCAAACTGGATTTCTTGGCGGGCTGGATCAGCATTCTAGTTATTCTCCACAGGTCGGCTGGAGGAGGGGGATGGGGGAAGGAGATGGGACGGACGGCCTCCTGCAGCACCCTGCTGGCCAAAATGGGGTATGGGGAGGCGCAGCCCCCGCGTGCCCTGTTTTTGGCCTGGACAGCCTCCTGCAGCACCCTACTGGCCGAAACCCATTTTGGGTAGCAAGAGGCCATCCAGGCCGAAAATGGGGGGGAGGGGGGGCTGCAGCCCTTTTCTGCTAGCAGAGGCACTGTGGGCCAGTCCTATTTCCAGGCCGGCCCCGCGGGCTAGATCTAAGCACTTAGCGGGCTGGATTTGGCCTGCTGGCCTTGAGTTTGACACCCCTGGTCTAGTTCATTCAAAAAATAGTCAGATCAGCCCTTCTTAGCTTTTCCGAGATTAGCCAGGGTCAATTGCATTTGGATATAATGGCCAAATGTTAAGTCCTGATGCACTTTTCCCCTTTAGATGAAATTTTAAAAAAGAAGTAATTGATATATTTGGTTATAGATTTACCTAATCATTTCACTGTGGTTTTCAGAGCCGTGTAGAAGTATATTCAACACACTGCCCAGCTGGAACATCTGTCCAGAATATGCTTCACTGGAGTCAGGTAGAGTTGAAATCCCCAGGCTGATTGATTAATGCTTGCCACAATGGTGTCTAGGTTATTGGCTTGCATTTATGAGTCATGATTCTAATGTTAGCTTTTACTCTGTTGCAATTCTGCACGTGCTGTTCTAGGAGTAAGACCAACTGAACTTTGGAAGTCTTACTTCGAAGGAAATTCCCTCAACAGGAGGTGGATGTTAAGATTACTCAGTGCCATTATTTGCACTAAGCCCTTGATGCCTGCCAATATGGGAAGACTTTGGAAAATATACACAGCTGTGTATTTCTCAAGGAATGGGCGGGTAAACAAGTGTTACAAGAAAATTGCTGCACCTGAGAGTTTGTTTTTTCTTCCAACATATAATAAATGCCTCAGAGCAGAAAGGCAGTAAAATGAATGAATGAATAAATGAATAAATAAATAAATAAATATTCTTGAAGGCATACACACCTTTAAAAGTAACTTTATTTTCAGGTTGTAAAGTCTGGGGAAATCAGAGCATTTGACTGGGGAAGCAGAAAAGAAAATATGGCTCATTATAACCAGGTAAGAATTTCCAAGGGGAGAGACATATTAGACTGCAGTATTATCAGATAACCAGTATACAGGTCGTCCTCGACTTACGACCACAATTGAGCCCAGAATTTCTGATGTTAAACGAGACAGGTGTTAAGTGAATTTTGTCCCATTTTATGACATGTCTTGCCACTCTTGTTAAGTGAATTAGCGTAGTTGTTAAATTCGTAACATGGTTGATAAGTAAATCTGGCTTCCCTATTGACTTTGCTCGTCAGAAGGTCAGATAAGATGACCATGTGACATTGCAAATGTCATGAATATGAGTCAGTTGCAAAATGTCTGAATTAAGATCACGTGACTATGGTGATGTAACTTTGAATGGTCACTAAATGAACTGTTATAAATCGAGGACTACCTGTAATAATAATAATAATAATAATAATAATAATAATAATAATAATAATAATAATAATAATAATAATAATAATACTTCTTCCTCCTCCTCCTCCTCCTCTGCAAATACATAATTTTTCTTGTGAATGGCCTTATCCTAAGGCAGTGATGAGGTGTCCCCCCCTCTTCCCCATTTATAATTGTGCTTTCTGGGCAAAAAAAATATCCCCATTTGTATCTACTTAGGGAATTAATCATCTGTGGAAACCTGTTTCAAATGAAGTGGCTAAAATGCGTGGCACTGATTTGTAATTGTAGAGAGAGAGGGGAGGGGGAGGGAGAGAGAGAGAGAGACCCCCATGTATAGGACGCCCCCATGTTTCATGTAGAGTAACTGTGCAGAAGCCATCTTATTAGAGTAATACAAGAACAGGAAATGCATCACAGGAACAATAGATATGAACTCTATCATAGTTGTTTCCTGTATCACATTGCCACTCTAGGCAATGTATACAGGAAACAACTACAATAGAGAGGAATGATAGAGCTGCATATAAGATAGAGGCTCGTCTGGCATATGCGGTGGAGCTGGAGGATGGGGATGGGGCATGCCTCCTCCTCCTCCTCCTCCTCCCCTCCCCCCGTATACAAGATGTCCCTCCATTTTCAAGTAAATATTTTAAAGAAAAAGTAGCATATTATTCATGGAGAAATACGGTAGTTTGTCCCAGATGACTTGTTGAATAGATCTATAGAACCTTGGCTTTCCAGTTGTTGCCAAACTACAACCTCAGCCAGTTTGTTCAGTGGTGACATCAGGATGAGAATCTCTTTGGATTTTTTAACCATTATTTTTCCTTCTTTCTTAGCCAATACCACCTCACTACAAAATGGAAAAGATGCTTGTCCCAACAGCTATATGGACGGGTGGCCAGGACTGGCTGGCAGACAAAAAGGACGCTGCTATGTTAATGTCTATGATCCCAAACTTGATATACCACAAGGAGATCCCAGATTGGGAACATCTGGATTTCATCTGGGGCCTTGATGCCCCACAGCGCATGTTCAGAGATATGATTCAGATGATGCGGAAAGCTCAATATGCCCATTGATTACTTGAAGTTGTAGTCCCAAAACACTGATGCAGTATGAAAAGAAATCTTGCTTTTTACCTACGTATAGTATTATTCGGACACAAGCCTTCTAGCAATACCTTAAGAAACGGAAACTGCATTTGTCATATAATTTTTTTTAAATTCATGCAGTTTTAGTGGAAAGGCAAAAATAGGTAGTGAATGATACCAAACGCCTTGCAGTACTGCTGTTCTTGCACTATTCAGATAATTTTTGAAATGAGGGTTAGGGGAAAAAGACAATTTATTGAACCTTGCTAATGTCCATGATACCGAGGTTGTGAAAGCTATATAAAAATGGCTGCTCGTGTGTGATTATTTTATTTTGCTTATTTTGTTGGAACAAATCCCTTTCAAAATGCACTTAAATAGTTTGGATAGGGAATCAATAAGGATAACTAGTAATGGTTTAAATTTTACATCTGTGAAATTTACGTTGACAGCTCATTCCAAAGCACACACTCCTTGTCTGCTTAAAATGTAAAAGAAGCACTTGGAAAGCAAGCACCTTGGTTCTTTAAACACAAACGATCCTGGAAAGTTTTTACAGAGTAGATTTCCTGCCTTAAAATCCTCCTGTGGATTTTGCAACACGTACTTAAAGGTGCACCTCTCCGTCATATGGAAAGAAGAAATATTTTTGTTTGTTTCAGTAGGAAAAGGCTTTCAGGGCAGGCCTCTTGAATTGTAGTCCTAGTTTTGGAAACAGATGCATGCTGGGACATCTGGAAGACTTGGGGTTTTAGAGGGAGTGGGTATTTTAAAGGCAATATCATGTGTAGAAGAGACTGTTCTCTTGGAAATAAACTCTTGATCTTTTATAATGAAATATGCTTCAACTGCCTTAATTGCTATCCTGAAAGTTTTGAATGTGTATTAGAATTAAATATCGAATGAAATGGGTTGCAGATCAATGGAAGAACTTGTCTGCGGTGTTGGAAAGTGGCTTCATTGCAACAGAGCTTTTCACCAGCCTAAGAAGGCAATGCAGAACAACAAAGAGCAAAAATTGAACCCAGTGAAGATGGTTGTTTTCCTTAAACTGGTTGGAATGAGATTTCTTCTTCCCAAGAATGTTAATGTCTTGAATGCTAGAGGTATACAGACTCCATCAGATTCCATCCTCTGTCATATACATCTTACGGCTGTATCACATGGGGCATTATGAAAATGTTAAAAGGAGGATTCAACATTAAGTTGCCTGAATATTTTACCCTTAAATTTTCTTCTACATTTTAGAACTTTTGTCACTTTACAGGCCCATAAGGAGTGGTGGAAAGAAGAAATCAGTTTGGCAACTCTTTGCAATTTATGTTCCTAAAAATACTTCGACTTCTCTTCATTGATGGTGGGCTCTAGAGAAACGGCCAGGACAATTGATCTGATTTGTTTTTGTTTAATTCTATGAAATTCAGCAGCTAAAGGGATTAAGATTACAATTGGGAATGCTTGAAAGAAATCATATTTCCTTCGCAGTAGAGCAGGGTGAAATACTCCCAGTTCGGACTCGCTCGGGCGAGTAGGCAGCGATGATGGCCGGTGGTTCGGAGAACCGGTAGCAATGGCAACTCGAGGCTCCGCCCACCCACCCAGTCGTCGTTACTTCCTGCTTTTATTTCCAGAGAACCAGTAGTAAAAAAATGCTTAAAAAGTTAAAAAAAAAGTTCCGACGATCAGCTGAGTGATGCACAATCGTGAGAACTTTTTTTTTTTTTTTTTACTTTTTAAGCATTTTTTTCTATTAGTTCTGGAGAAACAAAGCACTTGGCTGCTCCCCCTTTTCATTCACCCTGAGCTTCCTGCTGCGGATTTTCATGCCTTGCTTCACACGCCCAGGATTGTTGCCCTCGTCGTCTTCCTCCTCCTCCTCCTCTCCAAGTGGAAAAACACCAGGAGCAAGTGCAAAAAGAAGCGCTTACTTGCTCCTGCTGTTTCTCCATTTGTAGGAAACTTTTGTACCTATGAAGGCAAGTTTGGCTTCCTGTGCTGCTCGCTAAAAACCTCACCAGTACCGATGTGTGTATAGGTTGTGCATGTGTGTGTGTTTGCTTCTGGTCTTTCGTAGCAGCCCGTGTTTGATGTCTCATCCCCAGCCAGCTGAACCGGAGTTCGGTATTCACCCCTTCTGGCCTTTCCCGGGCCGGGCTGGCTGAAGCTGCCCCCAGATCACGCTCCTTGGGCGGTGGGTCTGCTTGGGGGAGCTGCCTTGGGGGGTCGTGCGATGTGACAGCTGATTTCTGCTGCTTTTAAAGGCCCCGGAGCGGATCTGGGCGCTGCCATTCCAAACCTGCCGGGGGCAACCACCGCCTCACCTGTTGCGCCTCCTGGGCAGGCCAGTCGGGGGTCTCTGGGGCAGCTAGAACCTCCAAGGTGCCCACTCCCCAGGGCAGCGGGGGTGGAGCGAAGTCCCTTTAAGCCACATGTTTATTGGATCTGTGTCCCTCCTGGTTGGTGCTGGCCTCCCAGGAGGTTACACGAGGCTGGCTCCAGGGGATTATTGATGCTTCTTTGAGTGAGGGCTACTTCTCCCCCTCTTTGAAAGAGGCGGTGGTGAGGCCTCTCCTCAAGAAGTCTTCCCTGGACCCGGCTGTATTAGCTAATTATCGCCCTGTCTCCAACCTTCGCTTTGTGGCGAAGGTTGTTGAGAGTGTGGTGGCGCGACAACTTCCCCAGTACCTGGATGAAGCTGATTATCTAGATCCGTTCCAGTCGGGCTTCAGGCCTGGGCACAGCACGGAAACGGCATTGGTCACATTGGTTGATGATCTCTGGAGGGCTCGGGACAGGGGTTGCTCCTCTGTCCTGGTCCTATTAGATCTCTCAACAGCTTTTGATACCATCGACCATGGTATCATGCTGCGACGATTGGAGGGGTTAGGAGTGGGGGGCACCGTGTTGCGGTGGTTCTCCTTCCTCTCCGACCGTATGCAGTTTGTGTTGGCAGGGGGGCAGAGGTCGACCTCAAGGCACCTTGTATGTGGGGTGCCGCAAGGGTCAGTCCTCTTGCCCCTTTTGTTCAATATTTATGTGAAGCCACTGGGTGAGATCATCTGTGGTTTCGGGGTGAGGTTCCATCAGTACGCTGATGATACTCAGCTGTACATCTCCATCCCGAACCACCCCATTGATGCCCTTGACGTGATGTCCCAGTGCCTGGAGGCCGTGCGGATCTGGATGGGGAGAAACAAGTTCAAGCTCAACCCTTCCAAGACCGAGTGGCTGTGACTTCCGGCGTCCCAGTATAGTCAGATGGCTCCATCGCTGACTATTGGTGAGATCCTGGCCCCCACAGAGAGGGCTCGCAACTTGGGTGTTCTCCTGAATGCATGGCTGTCTTTGGAAGATCATATGACGGCCGTGGCCAGGGGAGCTTTCTATTGGGTTCGCCTGATGTACCAGTTGCGTCCCTTTCTGGACCGGGATGCCGTGCACACGGTCACTCATGCCCTCGTGACGTCCCGTCTGGACTACTGCAATGCTCTCTACATGGGGCTCCCCTTGAAGAGCACTTGGAGGCTCCAACTGGTCCAGAATGCGCCCGCGCGGGTGGTTATGGGTGCGACTTGGCGCATCCACATAACACCCCTTCTGCGCGAGCTGCACTGGCTCCCGGTGGTCTTCCGGCTGCGATTCAAGGTGTTGGTTACCACCTTTAAAGCGCTCTATGGCTTAGTACCGGGGTATCTACGAGACCGCCTTCTGCCATCAACAACCTCCCACCAGCCAATACGCTCCCACAGAGAGGGACTCCTTAGGGTGCCATCGGCCAAACAATGCCAACTGGCGACACCCAGGGGGAGAGTCTTTTCTGTGGGGGCACCAGCCCTCTGGAATGAGTTGCCCCTGGAGCTCCGTCTTAGCCCCGACCTGCGTACTTTTCACCGCGCACTAAGACCCTCCTATTCCAGCAAGCTGGACTGGCCTAATACGATTTTTTATTATGGGTGTATGTATGTTTTAACTTGCGGGCCAATTTTATATATTGATTTTAATTGGTTTAAATTTTATAAAACTATGTATTTTAATATGGCTGTACACCGCCCTGAGTCCTTCGGGAGAAGAGCGGTATAGAAATCGAATAAACTCTTAAACTCATTCTTTAAGATGGGCAGCCAGGGACGGGACATCGTGCATGGGCTGCTGCGAAAGACCAGGAGCAAAGACACACACACAGAGGCTTGGAATGGCAGCGCCCGGATCTGCTCTGGGGCAGTGGATCCACTCAGGAGCTCTTAAAGGCCCCGGAAGGTATCTGGATGCTGCCATTCCAAGCCTCTGTGTGTTTCTCCCACCACAAAACGAAAGCAAACGGTGGTGGGTTACTTTGGGAGGTTGCTTCTGGCAGGCGGACATCTGCAGTCAGGTAGGCAGAGAGGGTGGTGAGAGCAGCGGCGGCAGCTGCCCCTTCCATGCTCAGCACATGGACGTGAGGAAGGTGGGCAAGGCGGCACTGGCGTGCCTCTTGCTGCATATGCCTGTCCCCCGCACCATGCTCCGCTCCGGCCAGCCGCATGACTACAAGTGCACCCAGGCCGAAGGAAAAGCATCCCGGGCTCTGTGGTGGTGTGGATGGGCCTGGCCCTCTCCCTGCACCGGGGGGGGGGGGTTGTGCCCCGCCGGCAGCTTCCACCCCTCTCACTCCACTTCTTCGCTGCCGGGAAGCACCACTGTGGCTGTGCCTCCTTCCCCTGGAGTGCTGGACTCCGCGGGCCAAGTTCCCAGACTGGCGCTGGAGGCAGGTGGCTGAGTGGGAATCCAGTGGGCTGCTTTGGAGCCCCAAGCCCTGCAGAGCTGGCACGGGTGGAAGGCGGCCTTTTCTGCAGCATCCCCCTCCCCTCTTTGGATTGCCCTGCAGGGGAGTGGGCTCTGCCTTTGCAGAAACGGGGTGGGCGGTTTGTATGGAGGATTGGCAGAAGGAGTGGGGGGAAGGAATGCGCTCCTGGCTCTAACAGTGAGTGGTGTCAAGTTGGCCACGCCCACCCGGTCACATGACCACCAAGCCATGCCCATCAAGCCACGCCCACAGAACCGGTAGCAAAAAATTTTACATTTCACCCCTGCAGTAAGAGTACATCCAAAACAAGGAATCTTAATCTTATTATAGCAGATTTTATTCTACTTACAAAATTTTTCCCAACCAGCTATCCTTATGCATGTTAGACTTCCATACCTACAATTCTTGGCCATATGAAATGCTAGTTGGGAGATTATGGGCACTGAACCTCAACTCACCTTCTGTAGAGGTAAAACGTGACTTGACCATACATTTGAAGACTTTTATCTGTTATGTTTAGATCTCCAGGTCATGATACTGTCAAGTTTCTGACTGACGAACCCAACCAAAGTAAACGGGACCCAGACAATCCAATCTGTTAATGGAAAACTTAATATTGAGCACACCAAGTTCTAGTCTTGCCTCAAGTCTAAAGGACAACCGGGTGACTTTGGGTCAGTCTCTTTCAGGCCATGACATCAGGCTCAGGTGACAAGGTGGTCAGTCAGTTCTTGTACAACCAATGGCTCAAACTTGGCTGATCTGGGGGAAAAAACACTTGGGGGGGGGGAAATGCTACGAACAAAAATAGAGCATAAAGAGGAACAAAGATCTGTAGGTCAAAGTTTGATATGCTAACTGTAAATCACTTAGAGAGTGCTATGAAGCACTATGCAATAGTGCTTCATAGCACTATGAAGGAGTATATAGGTCTAAGTGCTATTGCTATTGACTCTGGGTGATTGTATCTATCCTGTTTCTTTGCCAGTATTATGGAAGTGATTTATTCTTTCCTTTCATTGAAATGTTTTCCGGTTTCCCAATTGAGTAGGGAGCCATGGAATTTCCAGATAGGTGATTGCTCATTTAATTTAATTTAATTTAATTAATTAAATTTATATGCCGCCCCTCTCCGAAGACTCAGGGCGGCTCATCTGAATAGGGATAGCAAAATAGTTATTGGCAGTTTCATTTCTGAGATTAGCCAAGACCAGTTGGTCCTGCCATCTGTTGAGGTAGATCTTTGAATAGAAAAGACCTGGTGTGTCTTTGTCTTATAACAATTATAAACCCAATTCTTTTGAAAGCTGAAGTCAATGATCCTGATCATGTAAATAAAGCAGAGAAAGGCAGGACATATTGTCTAAATAATACTTCCAAGATGGTAGATGGGGAGAAAAAGAGATTGCTCATAGAAGTATAATTATGGCTGTGGGGAATGTGTTGAGGAATTCGCAGAGCAACCCTTGAGTAGCAAGGGTGTGAGCATGAAAGCGATTGAGAGTAGTTAGGAAATAACAGCCAACACACAAATACATTGAGTTGTGTTTACTTTCAGGAAATAGTAATAAGGCATAGTCCAATAAACAGTCCAGGTCATACACAGATAAAGTAGTAGATAGTAAAACAATAGTCCAGGGATAATCCAATAACAAAGTCTTCTTACCAGTCATTGTAGTCATACATATAAACAGTTGCAAACAGTAGCAAACACAGCGGTAATACCAAACAGCAAAGAGCATCAATGAGCAGTAAAGAGAAACAAGCCATGTTTCTAGCTCCCTCTTAAGGACATTGGCTACAGAGCTAACCAATCAGGACACAGTATGATGCAATACAGCAGTCTTAAAGCTATAGTGATGATTTATATATTGCCAACCCAACAAGTTAGGTAAAATCATTTCCTAACAGAATGTTTTATAAAGCTAGGTTAAAATTAATGCTAAGTACACTACGGGGGATATTCGACATGGTAGAAGTTCCTTCAAATTTATGACCAAGATTTTGATGTGTGCTTAGAAACAATATAAGATTAATGACATATGGTATCCTCAAGATATTCTAAACTAGTATTTAAGACCAAAATAACTCAAGATATTTTAGACCAACAGAATTCCCCAGCAGAGTTGGCTGGGGAATTCTGAAAGCTGAAATCCACACATTGTAAAGTTTTGAGAAATACTATTTTAGACTTTCAACTGCCAACATTCTGGGTGGAAATGTTGAGTGTCAGTAAACGGGGAAGGTTAGTGAAAACATAGTTACTTTCTTGCTAATTAATTTAACAGACCACATACACTAGCAATATATCCAACAGGCTCTACAAAGACTTAATTCCAATTTTAACAGTTGTGACTAATTTAGGTTATGTCCACACTAGAATTTGAAGAAATATTGTTCATGATCATAATTGGGAAGTGAATTAATAATTTAGATAAATGTTACACTTGTAGGGTAGGCAGGTGTTCTTAGAGTTAGCATTTTCTTACAGTGGCAATTCACAAATATGACTATAATCTCTGGTTTTTAGCCTGATGTTAAAGCAAGACAACCCAATTAAATTAAGTTCTCTCACACACAGATGTCACCCATATACTCCCATACTGATTATATTTTCACAGATACAAGATTTCACATATTCACATACCCTGGTTAGTTCCTTGGTGAGAAATTGTGCTTACACAGGTACTGTATATACAGAGAATAAGAAAGTCAACACACTATAGCAGTGTATACCAAACATGGATATATTACCCAAAATTGGTTAAAAGTAGTTCTTAGGGTAGCACAGAACAAATCCATTACCCAATCATAACAGGGCCTTTAAGTTGACTTAAAAAAGTGTATTATCTACATCGGGTAAAAAGGACTTTCCGATAAGCAATTTTGGTTAATGAAAAAAAAAAGTTTGAGAAACACTCCATTATGGTTTCCTGATCTTAGACTTAGAATACTTGATTGCCACTTTGAATGTACACTAATCGGCATATATTAAAATGAAATTACGTTGCATACAGCTCTCAAAGGGTCTCCACCTCTAATATAAACATAAACATGGCAAGATAAATAAATAAATACAAAATTATGCGTATACCCACATATATGACACAGAGAAACAACACAGTCTAGTTCGGATGTACATGGCGAGAAAAACGAATCTTGCGAGTTTACCAGATGGATGGCATAGGGAACAAAGCTATTACAGAATCTGGTAGTCCTGCTAGAAATACTTCGGAACCTCCTCCCAGAGGGGAGCAACAGAGACAGACCATGAAGTGGGTGTGTGGGGTCTTTAACAATGCTTTGAGCTCTAAGCACATAAGTGCTTATAAGCAGTATCCTGAATGACATACTTGTTTTCTCAAGCTTTGGGCACAATGCTAAAGAAGCATTTGACTGCAATTAGCCTCCATTTTATTTTCTCTAGGGCCCAAAGCAGTGATGGGATTCAGCCTGTTCGCACCACTTCGGGAGAACCGGTTGTTAACTTTCTGAGCAGTTTGGTGAACTGGGTGTTGGAAGAAATCATTAGGGCAGAGAACCGGTTGTTAAATTATTTGAATCCCACCACTGGTCCAAAGGCATTCTTGCTGCTAGAAGTTGGTGGCTTGTTTAACACCATGCCAAGTTCCTGTTTAAAATAGCATTACAACATAAAATCAGGCGGGTTGACAGAACATGGCAGGGGCCCAGGAAAGTGTCCACCAGCAATCTGTTTCTTGCCCCATTCCATGATACAGAAAAAAAAAACCAGATCTAAGGCTGAGATGGTACAAGATGGCTTTAATCCAATGGTCATCTTTTTCCCCCCATTCCATTCTGTTCCTTGAGTTATGACTATAATGGGGTCTGCCCATCACAGCCGGAACTCGTGATGGTCAGAAAGCAGATTGGACACATGACTGACCCAATTTTATGACCTTTTTTTGCAGTGGTCATTAAGCAAAAAGCACATCCGTGAAGCAATTGCCATAGTCATTAAGTGAACGCTGTGGTTGTTAAGTAAACCCATGGTTTGCTATGGGCAGGCTTTGCTGAAAACTGGAAGTAAATATCAGGTTTTGGCACGAACATTGTAAAACGCCATCATGCGAGCACAGAATGCTGTGAATGGCTGCAAATGCCAAGAGAATGGCTGCAGATTGCCAAGAGCCTGAAGTGTGGTCACATGATTGGGGGGGGTGTCGAACTTCAGATCTTCAAATCCAGGTCATAACCACACACACACACACCAGGTAGGTCCATTGGAATTTCAAATGGTTGCTGACCAACCAGTCATACATCAAGGGCTGCCTTTATATAAGAAAAGGTAAATTGTGTGTTCAGAGAATGCAGCACAAATGGGTATTTCCTATTAGCTGCAATTCCCACATTGCAATTCTTGCACATTCTTGCTTCCTGACAGCCACTATTTTACTGTGTTAAAAAAAAAAATCAAAATGAAACTAAATCTCCCTTGTGAAAAAGAAGCTGAAATTGGGGCAATTAAAACTGTTTAGTCAGCAGGAATGACAATACAATGTTCACTGGTACCCACCCAGATGTGATTACAGTGCTAGACAATGTTCTCTGCTGAGTTGGAAGGAATACAGTACAAAGGTAAAGTGAGATGTCAGGAAACTCTGGGCGCAAGAGGGGTGGGAGAGGGAAAAATCTCATCCCTCCACCTCATGTGACTTTGAATAAATGGCTCTCTTGCTTTTGACTGGGTGTTGTTTGTCAAGTTCCACCTCCCTAGGAAACATTTTGTGTCACAGATTCAGCCCAGGGGTGAAATCTACTTACCTTTTCTACCAGTTCGGAAGTGCATGGATAGAGGGAAAAAAACAGGTTACTTCCTGGTTAAAACCAGGAAGTAACGATGACTGAGCTGGTGGGCGGAACCTCAAGCTGCCATCGCTACCGGTTCTCTGAACCACCCACCGCCATCACTACTGGTTCAGCTGAACCGGTCCGAACCGGTAGCATTTCACCCCTGATTCAGCCTGAAGAAAAACCAGAACATTGAGGAGAAGATCCACGTTTACTGCAACAATCATTGGGTGCCTGCTTCACAAGAAAGAGGGACCCCGAACAATGGAAAAAATAAAGGGTTTTATAGACATGAAGGTTGCAATGTGGGAAATCCTAGCGATCCAATTCGCTGGCCAGTTTGAAGACGCTGGGCAGATCCTTGTCAATGTACCAGGGGTTAGTTCTATTTTTAGGCAAAATGAATCTTTCAGGAGACAGCAGGGGAAGTTCATTGTGAAAGAGATGGAATGCGGAGTTCATCAGCTGATGGAAGTTTTGGAGTTTCACTAGATTGCAACCTCCTTTTTAAGTGTTGCCTTGCGCTGTGCTGTGAGCTGAAGAGGAGGCTAGTGTTTTGGGGGGATTTAGATGGAATTGCAGCCATGCTCTGTCTGGAACAGAGAGCAGTTATGATCTGATCTGATACCATGTTTTCTCCAAAATAAGACCTCCCTGGATAATAAGCCTTCCCCCGAAAAAACCCTCTCCCAAAAATAAGCCCTCCCTGAAAATATTTAAATGCATGTACAGCCAGTCCCCGCCATTTCCTCTGGGTATGGTTAGCGAGACAGAGCTGGAAATGCTCTTGCTCCATGCGCCCCAAAATAATAAGAACCCCCCCCCCCCAAAAAATAAGGCCAAACGCTTATTTCAGGATTCAAAAAAATATAAGACAGGGTCTTATTTTGGGGAAACACGGTAGAAGCAGGAAAAGACATGAACTGGATTTGACCCTGATCATATCCAAAAGAGAAGGAGGAAAGTCTCCAAGTCCATTTTCTCTACCACACTGGTCCAAAATTCCCTAGTGTACCACATGGGAATATGCTTTTTAAAAAGTGGATGAGAAATTGTACTCCAACCTGCTGATCTGATTCTTTGTAATGCTATTTTTAAAACATGCTTTTCATGATTTTATCCTTTCATATTGGTGACTTTTAATTGTTTCTTACTAGCCGGGAGTGGATCTATAGTGCTTATTACTATGGGGTCAGTGGGAGAGTAGAAAAAAACCCAGACTATTGCAATATACATCCTGTCACAAAAAAATAATAATGATGGTGAACAAAGTAAAATTGCAATGTGCAATAGTGTGTTCATTTGCAATACTGTATGTAAAAAACGATCTGAAGTGGTTGCAAGAAAAAATGGTACATTTCTGAGAATATATTTTGCATTATTTTTCCACAAAGCAATGTAGATTACGGAACTGGCAATCAAATAAACCAATACACATCTTTCTGGTTTTTAATCCTAATTAGCTATGTTGTGCTGCCACCTTCCTTATTTTGGGCAAAATTCAAGAACAGCTTGATTAAATTATAGTCAAATGTTTATTTTGTCACAAGAGGGTGCTGCAATACATGGCCAGAGCATTTTATACTTACTTTCTTTTTAGTTTTGAGAATTCTCATCCTTAAAAACAGTTTTCTCCCCAATTCATCAGAGTTCGAATCCACTACAAACAGAATGGATTCCTGCCTGCCTGCCTAGACACTATTCTTCTTTTAAAAGAAGTTATTTTTCCACAGTCATCCTTGATCAGATGAGGCTAATTATATTTTTGGCCATTTGGAGGGATAAGATTTGAAGAGAAATGTAAAAAAAAAAAGGCTAATAGGCCAACATTTCCAGCCCATTTCTGTAGAGTGAGATTTTGGGAAAGGTTTAAAGGTGAAATTAAAATGTTCAAAGGACAGAGCTGTGTGGAGTTCTCCAGTCGCCTTCCAAATTATAGATTTGGTGACTTTGGTGCACCCTATACCTTCAGGCCAGATTAACCAAAGTTTAGTCCTAAAACATGACTCTTCTTTTCTAAATTTAAATTGAAAATGATGCAACCATTTTCATAATTATTGGACACATGAAATTCTACTGTATGTTCGAATGTAAATTTAACGAGAGCCGCGGTGGCGCAATAGTTAGAGTGCAGTACTGCAGGCTACTTCTGCTGATCACCGGCTGTCAGCAGTTTGGCAGATCGAATCTCACCAGGCTCAAGGTTGACTCAGCCTTCCATCTTTCTGAGGTGGGTAAAATGAGGGCCCAGATTGTTAGGGGCAAGATGCTGACTCTGTAAACCGCTTAGAGGGGGGCTGTAAGGCACTATGAAGCGGTACATAAGTCTAAGTGCTATTGCTATCGCTAATGAAAACACAACAGGGACATGAGCAACTGACAAGTCATGTTGATATACTATCTCTGGTAAACAGTTATGAGGGTTTGAATGGGTCAGTTTTTTCTAGAGTTCTATTTGCACAATTGATAAACCAGATATTTCTGTAACATTTATAAGTGGGGCAGAAAAGAAATAAACCAATCCCAACCTTTGGAGTATTTGATAAAGTCAGCAACCTAATGACATTGGAAACATATGACTTCTAAATTATTTTTTGCATTACCCAGAGTCCTTTCCAACTACAGCTGCTGAAAACTAATGGCAGCCTTGCAACCATTATTAAATAGGAGAAGCACAAAATCTGTAGCAGGGTTATGTAATTAAAGAAGGGGTAAAATGCTCCAGGTTCGGACTGGATCAGGCAATCCGGTAGCAATGGCAGTGGGTAGTTCAAAGAACTTGTAGCAAAAATCCCTGCCCCCCCCGCCCATGCCCATGCCCACCCAATCGCCCGGTCCCCACTTGCCCACTTGGCAGCTTGCTATTTCTTTCAGGCTCACTCACTTTCCCTGCCTTGCTTCGGTTGCTGCAATCAATTGCATCCGCTAGCAACTCAATCTGCCTGCCTGCAATCAATCCAATCGGGGAGCAACTCAATCTGCCTGCCTGCCTGCCTTGTGCCTTCAATTTGGTAAGTAACTGTATGTGGCATTTTGTGTGGAAAAAGTGTGAAAGTTGTTTTTTGAGCTTTTTGTGGCTGTGTGAGGTTCCTGCTTGTTGCAGGGGCCATTTTGGGTCAAGTGCAGCTGCTTTTGGATTGTGTGTGAGTCAGTTGTGTTGTGTTGTGTTGTATGTGTGTAAAGTGTAAAAGTTGGTTTTTGGTACCTCTTATTGTTTTGTTTACTTTGTTTATTATTTTTATTATTTATTATTATTGGCCACGCCCACTGGGTCACCTGACCACCAAGCCACGCCCACCAGGTCACCTGACTACCAAGCCACACCCACAGAACCGGTAGGGAAAATTTTTAGATTTCACCCCTGGGTTAAAGAGAACAGAATGTTAAATAATTTGTTTTTATTGTCTTTCTCACAGAACGGAGAAAATTGACAAGACAGGCAAACCAGAATATCTTTTTTTTTTTTTTTTAAAGCATTGGGTTCTGGAAATGTCGGTGTCCTCTGAGCTCTTGCACTAATGGTCTTACCTAATTGGCTAATGAAATCTCTGTAGGCATACAATCAATCTTAAAGAGCGCCAAGAACTCCTCGATTCAATGCTGAATAATAGTCTCTTCAACTGAAAGCAAAATGCCCCTTATTTATTGCCCCTTAAGCTTAGTTCAGAGAACAACAAATGAGAATGATCAAAAATTTAAAAATGAAATATTTTCAAGAGAGATGGAAGAAGCTGTCATGGCAAATTCGAAAGAAGACTTGCTCACACTTTTCAAGTACCCCAGGAGGGCGACATAGAATTGCCTGTCCCGTTACTCCAAAAGTTAGTCCATGAAATCATAACATTAAATTATAGGAAGACAGCTTCAGTTGCTAAGGAACAGGACAAGTCATTGGACAAGGCTGGGCAATCCACCAGTCAAGGAACAGCTTTAACTGGGATGCCTGCACTAAGCAGAACTGTGTGGACTTGATGGTCCTTTCCATATCTATGATTGTTGAATTCCAACGGCAAGAATTAAAATCTGAAGTCTTGCATCTGTATCTGTAGCCAGTAGATGGAGCAAATAGCTAATTTTTTTCCTCCATGACATGAATGATGCAGTGTGATTTCCTGTACCTAGTAATTTACCTACCTTTTTACATGTACCTGTAGCTGTGGAGTATGGCAACAGATTGATTTTGTCCTAATTTATGCCCTTGAGTCATTGATAAGTGTAAAAAAATTATGGCAAGGCTGAAATTAGAAGTCAAATTTTTAAAATCAGCGGGCAGAGTGATATTTGTTTGATATTGCTGTTGTGTGTTTCGTTTTCCAAAGAACATTAACAGATAGAGAAAATAAGCGTTGGGGTGGTTCTTTGTGTACTTGATGATAATGATCCTTCAAGTTGGTGTTGACTCCTGGCAATTGCTTGGACAAGACCCTGAAATTGCTTGGCAAGATTTCATTTCAAGAGGTGTTTGCCATTGCCTGCTTCTTAGTGCTGGGAGAGAGTGACTGGCCCAAGATCACCCAGTTGGCTTCATGCCTAAGGCAGGACTAGAATTGATGGTCACCCAGCCTGATGCCTTAACCACTAGACCATTCTGGCTCTCTTATATTTCCTTCCTTCCTTCCTTCCTTCCTTCCTTCCTTCCTTCCTTCCTTCCTTCCTTCCTTCCTTCCTTCCTTCCCTCCCTCCCTCCCTCCCTCCCTCCCTCCCTCCCTCCATCCCTTTTTATTTCCTTCCTTCCCTCCCTTTTTCCTCCCTCCTTCCCTCCCTTTTTATTCCTTCCTTCCCTCCCTTTTTCCTCCCTCCCTCCCTTTTTATTCCTTCCTTCCCTACCTTTTTCCTCCCTCCCTTCCTTTTCTTTCCTTCCTTCCTTTCTTCCTCCTCCCTCTCCCCCTTCCTTCCTTCCTTCCTTCCTTCCTTCCTTCCTTCCTTCCTTCCTTCCCTCCCTCACATTTATTTCCTTCCTTCCCTTCCTTTTTCCTCCCTCCCTCCCTTTTTTCTTTCCTTCCTTCTTTCCTTCCTTCCTTCCTTTCTTCCTTCCCTCTCTCCCTTTTTATTTCCTTCCGTCCCTCCCTTTTTATTTCCTTCCGTCCCTCCCTTTTTCCTCCCTCCCTCCTTCCCTCCCTTTATTCTTTCCTTCTTTCCTTCCTTTTTCCTTTCTTCCTTCCTTTCCTCCTCCTCCCTCTCCCCCTTCCTTCCTTCCTTCCTTCCTTCCTTCCTTCCTTCCTTCCTTCCTTCCTTCCTTCCTTCCTATAATAAAGGGAAGAGGAAAAATACCCTGCCATAAATATAAAATATAATACATGCAATTAATGTTCATATCTACAAGGATTCTTCCTCCTATCCCAAGCCAAGACATTCTACTGTTTTGTCCTTTGCTATCTTGTCTTCTTTAGGCCAAACAGAAGAGCAATGTTGATGCTTCTTGAGGGTGACTGTTTTGCCTTCTTCCTCTGTCACATGAAGCGGACATGATAACATGAAGATCAGGAATGGGTGAAATGTTGGTTGCTTCCAGAATTGTACCATCCCTCCTCAAGTGGCCCCCAAGTGGGTTGCTGGCCAGCTCAAGGAAACAGATTTTATGGATGTTCTTGTGGTTGTGCAACATCATGTTGTGAGATTAAGTGACAAACCTAACGTGATGGATTTGAAAGATAGATTGCAAAACCAATGTAACCGTGTCTCATCAGGATATTCAATTATTTCCTGTGACTTGAACAAAATTGCGTGCTTCCTCAAGTCATGTTGGACATGTTAATCAGTTCGTGACTGATAAACGCATTTCTAACATTACCAAAGAACAACTTTAAAGGCTAGGTTTAATTAAGTAATTATTACTGCTTGCCCCTTTTATGTATCATTTTCCTTCGATCTTGCAGTTTCCAAACCCACCCTCTCGCCCACATTTGGTATTTATTTATGCTTGCGTATAATATTTTATGAACTGGAAACAAGTCCACAGATTATTGAGTCATAATAAAAGTGCTAAGTGCTTAATGTTCCAGAATAGATAATAATCAGCCAAGAAATGATTAATAACCCCAATGCAGAGATTGATAGATAAAGAGACAGAATAATAGTTCTGTTATTCTGTTAGACCAGGGGTGTCAAACTCGATTTCATTGAGGACTGCATCAGGGTTGTGTTTGACCTCGTTTGTGTGTGTGTGGCCTGCTCGACATCACTTGTGTTGGGGGCGCCTGTGGTGGCCCGAGTGCTCTGCCAGGGAAAACGGGTTCCCGAGCTCCATTTCCGGCTCTGACAGCCTCCTGAAACCCTCTGCCAGCAAAAACGGAGCCCAGGAGGGCCTTGTGGTGGTCCTTTGCTGTTTTCAGGGTGGCCCCTTAGGCCCGATCTAAGGATCCCATGGGCCGTATCTGGCCCAAGGGCCCTGAGTTTGACACCCCTGTGTTAGACAGACAGATATTAACATGGCTCAGTATTGAAACAATATTAGGGATGTTAAATTAATATTATTTGCCCCCTGAAAATAAAAATGGCATTTTGCTGAAATTATGTATGGCTGATCCTCAGCACATCTTTTAGGGCAGGGTCACCAACCTTTTGGACCTCAGGGACCACCAAATTCATAATTTTAAATCCCGCTGACCACTAATATGAATTTTAAAAGAGATAAATAGTATTTAGTGCAATATAAAAAATGCAAATAATTTTTCTGCGGATCACTAAAATTTTCTTACGGACCACCAGTGGTCCACAGACCACCAGTTGGTGACCACTGTTTTAGGGAAAGAACAATGTGAGCCCTAAGGACCTTTTTATTCTCAAAGGGATCCTGAGAATCAAACCACCATGGCATGAAGATCGCCTGAAGTGCTAGCAGTGGCATCTTCTCTTTCCAGATGACCAGGAAAGCTTCAGTTTTAATGTTCAGGGTGAGACATCTGAGTTGGAGGTGTTCACTGTTCTGTTCTGTTCTGTTCTGTTCTGTTCTGTTCTGTTCTGTTCTGTTCTGTTCTGTTCTTATTCTGTTTTCCAGAATAAGTTGTCCTAATGTCTCATTGTGATGAGTCCCAGTTGAGAAGAACTTCACTGCAATCTGCTTTTCTCCACACTTCAACCACAAGGTTTGTTGTTGTCCTTGTGGAAAGTAATGTGAGTTACTTTCAAGATAGTAACTGCTCTCTGTTCAGAGTGCCTGTATCACTACCACCACTGACAACCAACCTCAAACCAAGTTCGGCTATCAGAACAACCCCTATTACTTTTACTGTCAATGGAAACCTCATGGATTTTTAAGATGTTTTGCCATAGGAATGTTGCTCTTTGAATGTTCCTAGGTAAGAAACTGGAAAAATAAAAAGATGTGGTTTTCAGAGCATGGAAAGTACCGCAATCAAATAATGATTGATGGGGACGTGTGTGAGTTCCACAAGCTTCCCACTGTGATCAACCTCTCCTTCCATGAGATCAAGATCTTCAGGCCCAAACAATAACAAACCACATGAAACCATATCAGTGAGGTGTCCAGCCCCATTGCAACCCCAACCAAAATGGCCGTTCTCTCTCCAGGAATGGGGCAGTCTTGTATTCTACATTCTAACACGTGCACCTTCTGATAGAGGATGGAAATTATTGGTTAGCCTTAGTCTGACTTCAGCCTGCCTCAGAGTGCTCTGATGACAAGGTAGAGACTCCAATGTGAGCACATACCTTGCCAAATCATTGATAACTCATACTGTGGTAACCAAGATGAATGGATGAACCTTGAAAGCTACCTGAAATTCAAGGTCAGAATGATAACCCCACTCCATCTCGTTGTTGTTAGCCAGCAATACTTTCATTCATTTTATACAATAACAAAAACATAGGCTGGAACCCCGAAGGTGGCATCCTATCTAATCTATAAGAATTTTCCAGTGAATCTTTTTCCCCCCTTCTCCCATGTCATGTTTTCAAAACTTCTGAAATGACACATTACAAGATGAGAATTAAAGCGTGATCTCCATTGGCAGTGCTCATCAAACCCGGCCGCTTATTAAATTGACAGTTGAAAAGTGCCTATAAATTTGTTTTGGTTCTGCTTCCAGAATGCCACACTTTCTGCTTTAAATGCCTTTGCTTCTCAGCCTTTTAACACCATGTAATCCTCCTCAGAGGGACACGCTGGCTCAGTGGCTAAGACGCTGAGCTTGTCGATCAAAAGATCGGCAGGGAGCTAACGGGTGAGCTCCCGTTACTTGTCCCAGCTTCTGCCAACCTAGCAGTTCGAAAGCACGTAAAAAATGCAAGTAGAAAAATAGGGACCACCTTTGGTGGGAAGATAACAGTATTCTGTGTGCCTTTGGCATTTAGTCATGCTGGCCATATGACCACGGAGACGTCTTCGGATAGCGCTGAGTCTTTGGCTTTGAAATGGAGATGAGCACCGCACCCTAGAGTTAGGAACAACTAACACATATGAGGAGGATTAAAGGTAAAGGTAAAAGTTCACCTCACACATATGTGTGAGGTGAACTTTTACCTTTACCTTTAATCCTCCTCAGAAACCAAAGCAGAAGTATTCGGATGGTTTATTTATTTTTATTTATTTGTTTATTTTATTTATTTGTCAAGCATATATAAGATAACAGGTAAAAGTATAAACATAACTTGAAAGATGAAAAGAAGAGTAAAAAGAAATATTAGGACAGGGACAGTAGGCACGCTGGTGCACTTATGCACACCCCTTACAGACCTCTTAGGAATGGGGTGAGGTCAACAGTAGACAGTTTAAGGTTAAAGTTTTGGGGTTTTGGGGAAGAAACCAGAGAGTCAGGTAGTGCATTCCAGGCATTGCCCACTCTGTTACTGAAGTCATGTTTTCTGCAATCGAGTTTGGAGCGGTTTACCTTGAGTTTGTATCTATTATTTGCTCGTGTATTGTTGTGGTTGAAGCTGAATTAGTCATTGACAGGTAGGAATGTATTACACTTAGGTCAAACCGAAGTCGGCGTAGTTCTAAGTTGTCTAAGTCCAAAATTTGAAGTCTGGTGGCATAAGGTATTTTATTGCGGTTGGAGGACTCTTCTCAAAGAATTTTAAAGAATAAAAGTATTCTTTAAAAAAAGAAAAAGAAAATACACATAATTATCATAAAGCTAGATTGTGATCTTTAACTCCCCATTTCTCTTCTGGACTAAATGCCATTAACATAATTCTTTTCAGTGCCATTCCTATGCCATCCTTTCTCTGCCTGCTTTCCAGCTCCGAAATCCAATCTGTTGTAACAAAAAAAAAAAAAAAAGTGTCAAGGTGAAGGACAGCTCATCCAAGGATTAACATTTGGAAGAAGAGAAGGGAATTTCCTCACCCGCGTCCCTCCCGATACGTTTCCTTCAAGAGGAAAAAGGAACTGAACTGATTACTTGCGGGAAGTTTTCTTTTCGTTACGTCACCCGCGGGAGTAGAATAAAAAGGGCTCCGGGCATAAGAACAGCTCCAGTATACAAACAGGCACAGCGACGGCTCCGGCTGCAATGGAAATCAGCACACACCACAACGGAAGCACGCTGCTTTTTTGTATCCAGCCGGATGACTTGCCAAACGTGCCGGCTCTACAGCCTCTCTGGGACTTTGTCCGAAGGCGGGAGGACTTGATCAAGTCTCCGTTCTTCCCGGTGCTGTTCAACTTTGCAATCTATACCGCTTTCTGCTTGCCTTTCATCGCTCTGGATTTGTTAAGCCCTTGGATCTCCGTCTTGAGGAAGTATAAAATCCAACCGCAGACCTCGCCTACACCGCAGATGGTGAGTCTTTGCCTGGCTCAGAGCATCTATCACCACATCGTGTGCATCTTCCCAGTGACTGTTGCGCATTGGTACTGGAGACCGGTGAGCCTGCCGAGCATCGCTCCCGAGGTCCCAGCGCTTCTTCTGCAGGTCGCTGTTTGCCTGCTGCTGTTCGACTTCTTGTCCTTTTTGTGGCATTTGCTCCACCACAAGGTGCCATGGCTCTACAAAAACTTCCACAAGATCCACCACAAACACATCTCTACTTTTGCTCTGACCACACAGTATGCCAGCGTTTGGGAGCTGCTCTGGCTGGGTTTCTTTGCTGTCGTTGGTCCAATGCTGTTGAGGTGTCATCCGTTGACGGAAATGACATTCTTCACGGCCAACATCTGGTTGTCAGTAGAAGATCATTCTGGCTATGACCTGCCTTGGTCAACCCACCGACTGGTGCCTTTTGGCCTGTATGGAGGAGCTCCTCACCATGATCTCCACCACCTGAAGTTCAAGTTCAACTATGCACCTTACTTTACGCACTGGGACCGCTTATTTGGAACTCTTAGTCACGCTGTGAAGCCAAGCCAAGTCAAAGGCAACCAAGATTAATTTCGATCCTCATCTTTCACCTTATCCTTCCCGGAGTCAATATTGGGAAACTCTGGTGTGAAAACAAAGGGAGAAAATTTGCACTGAACTTATTTATGCAAATATATTTATAAGATGTTAATATTTATACTTTGGGATTTGAGTGTAATGACACAAACGGTGTGAAAGAGAGAAAAACTGTGGGGGTTTTTTTGTGGGGATATCTATGCTTTTATAAAGCTGCTAAGAAAAATTGCCTAATATATATATATATATATATATATATATATATATATATATATATATATATATATATATATATATATATATGTTTGCTGGCTGAAGATACATATTTATATAATTATATATTACATATATAATTCCTATGGAATTTGTCTCAACTTCACATTGAAGAGAAAAGGCATAAAATTATAAAAAAATATTTTATAAACATTTCTATTCATTTGCTAACCTGAAAGTAGCACTGATCTTTGTCCTGTGAAATTTAAGTTATTTATGTATTATTTTTATATGGGTGAAATAAACCAGAATTTGATATTATTCTATTTCTGTTGTCCTATGCACTTTGTGAAAACATTAGGATCAGTTAAAGTGGGTAATCAGTCTGTTAATTGGCTAAGAACATGATGCCATATGTGTAGGTGTGTGAGTTTATGAGGAAAAAAAAAACTTTTGCAGATAACTACGATATTGGAGAAGGAAAAGACTTGAGTATTTGCATTTTGGGATTTCTATTTTGCATTTTTTTTTTCTGCTCAGGAAAGCAGAATTATAGTATCCCTCCTGCTGCTTCTGACAGTCTATCCCTCTAGAATTCTTATCACCTTATTTTGCAATAGTTCCCCTCTCTTTTATTTTAGACATAATGCATTCAAAAATGCTAAGCAGAAGTACCAAATACAATATATCTCTATGGCAAAATATGGATAGTGTTTTCTGGGAAGGGGTTAGATGGAGGATCAGATCCCTAAATCCTTCTTCCTAATTATCTGTGCCTACATAATGATGTGTTACCACAAGTAGAAAAGTAGTCCTTGACTTACAACAGTTCATTTAGTTACAATGGCCCTGAAAAAAGTGATTTATGACCGTTTTTCACACTACTATTGCAGAATCCCCACAGTCACAGGATCAAAATTAAGATGCTTGGCAAATGACTCGTATTTATGACGGCTGCAGTGTCCCCGGGTCATGTGATCCCTTTTTACGAACTTCTGACAAGCAAAGTCAATGGGCAAGCCAGATTCACTTAACAACCATGTTACTACCTTAACTACTGCAATGATTCACTTAACAACTGTGGCAAGAAAGGTCGTAAAATAGGGCAAAATTCACTTAGCAAATGTTTCATTTAGCAACATACATTTTGGGCTCAATTGTGGTCATAACTCAAGGACTATCTGTATATACAGTATAACCATCCCAAAGTTTTCTCAGCAAGATTTAGCATTTCACTGTTCCAGAAAAAAATAAATTCCAAATTCTATATTGTGGTTATACACTACCTGTTAAAAATACACAATATCGTAGAAAAACAAGTTCTACATTAACAGAACATGAGAAAATACTGGGAATTTCCCTGAATCACAATTTTCAAAAGTGATTAATTTCGTTTTACATATACACACACCAGAAGGTAATAAATGTAATTTAAATTTACACTGTGCTACATTAAAAAAAAAAAAAAGATTCTGGAGCAATTTTTTCATATAATAGTCTCTAGAACAGAGAACAATGTTACAATTTGGGTTCTGGATTTCTGTCTTGGTTTGAGTTTAGGAAAGAAACTTCTACAGCCATCGAATTATAGGCTTTACTTATATTCCTTTGGCCCGCCACATAGATGGCTATTGTCTATAGCAAGGATAGTAAACAGTTACAAACACACATATGAACATATACATATAGACATCATTTCATTTTGGAGGGCTGAAGGAGCATGGGGAGTGCTGTGGTATATATCATCAAGACAGAGGGTGTCAAACTCAATTTCATTGAGGGCCACCACAGGCACAATGTTGTGTTTGACCTCAGGGACTGAGGTGAGCATGGCCAGGGTGGGCATGGGCAGCTTGACGTCACTCGTGTCGAGGCTATCTGTGGGGGCCCGAGCACTCTGCCAGTGAAAACAGGCTCCTGAGCTCCATTTTTGGCGGCAACAGCCTTCTGCCGCCCTCTGCCAGCAAAAATGGAGCTCGGGGGAGGAAGGGGGGCAGTGCCAGCAAAAATGGAGCTGAGGGGAGACACATGTGGCCCTCACGAGCTCCGTTTTATCTGGCAGAGGCACTTCTGGCCGATCCTTTGCTGTTTCCAAGGTGGCCCCGTAGGCCAGATCTAAGTACCCTGCAGGTCAGATCCAGCCTGCGGGCCTTGACACCCCTGGAGTAGAGCAATATTTCAGTTGTGCTAGAGAACCTGGGGCTGCTTGATAAACCCACAAAAAAAAAAATTATGCCATCTAAAAATGGCAGATTTGACAAATTCCATGCTGTGCGTTTAGAAGGCTTTAGTGACTATGAAATGGGGCGGGGTCTGCATGGATGTCCTTACATTGTCCATTCCTGCTGTAATGGGCTGAGCTGCAGAATACACATTTTTCCCCAGAATCTCTTAATTCCTAACATTTCCAGTTCGAAAGATATGATTACAGAAGATGGACAATGTACAGTGTCTGCCTGTGAAGTTAGGGATTTTTTTACAGTTAGAATGGAACATATTGCTCTCTCTAGGAAGCCTAATCTAATGGGTGCGGGGACTCTTAACTTTCTAAACAAAGTACAACCAAAACATACATACTATGACATTATTATAACATCTGCAAACCAAAGCAATTCAATTTAGAGAAGTTTAAATATGTTTTGCCTGCTTTGCATGTCATTAAGCTATTTCACACAAATCAATATAATTAGCACATGCGGAATTTCAAGATTACATCATTACTGATGCTAGGAGTTGGGGAGGTGAGGGATCATTCAACCTGTGCCTCAAGCTTACAAGGAATCAGAAATTTAGACAATATTTTTGTGTTTTACTTCAAATATTTCAGTTATGCCTGGCCTCCAAAAGTGGATGTTTCCCAGCCTGTCTGGATCTGTACAATCATATAATTATAAGTGAAGAAATGCATAACTGAGCTGATCATATATGACTTTTGACCCTGCATTTCCTGTCAGAAGCCAGACTTATGGATATTTCCAGCAACCTCGGGAGGAAAGTTAGGGCTGAGAAAGAATGACTAGCCCATAGTTGTAATGGTGAAATGACACGAGATCTAGATCTTATTACCGATAAGCGTGGCTGAAAAATCACCGCCATGTCTTTTTGACGTTTTGTAACATTGCAACTTCCTTCTTCATTACAGCTAGTCCTCGACTTAGGACCACAGTTTGAGCTCGAAATTTCTGTTGCTAAGTGAGACAAATGCTAAATGAGTTTTATCTCTTTTTACGGCTTTTCCTGCCACCGTTGTTAAGTGAATCACTGCAGTTCTTAAGTTAGCAATACGATTGTTCAGTGAATCTGACTGCCAAAATTGATTTTGCTTGTCAGAAGGTCGCAAAAGGGGATCAGGTGACCTCGGAATACAACAACTGTTATAAATAGGAGTCAGTTGCCAAGCGTCCAAATTTTGATCACATGACCATGGGGATGCTGCAATGATTGTAAGTGTAAGAAAAACCACCATAAGTCCATTTTTTTCAGTGCCATTGTAACTTTGGTTACTAAATGAAGTGTTGTAAGTCAAGTAGTTCTTGACTTACAACATCGAGGACCGTGATGGCGAACCTATGGCACGTGTGCCACAGGTGGCATGCGTAGCCATATCAGTGGGCACACCAGCTCAGCTCTGGCGTGCATGCGAGTGCCGGCTAGCTGATTTTCAGGCCTTCTGGGCCCACTAGAAGTAGTGAAACAGTACCGTTTTTTGCTGTCCCCAGCCTTCAGAGACTCCTAGAGAGGCTCTGGAGGCTGGGGACAGCAAAAAATGTTACTTCCTGTCCCACCGGGAGTTGGGAAATGGGCCGTTTCAGGCCTCTGGAGGGCCTCTGAGGGAGTGGGAAAGGCTGTTTTCGCCCTTCCCAGATACATAGAGAGGATCTGGAGCCAGGTGAGAAAGAAAAACAGGCCTATTGGGCCATCGCAGGCCAGGAGTGGGGGGAGGGGGGGAGCGGGAGTGCGTGTGGATGCGCAGGGCAGGGCGCATAGAATTATGGGTGTAGGCACACGTGTGCGCGAACCTCTCCTGGCATGCGATGGCAAAAAGGTTAGCGATCACTGATCTAGGACTATCTCGCTTTGCTCACATCCACGTGTACTCTTCTGCGCCTGTGCAGAAGCGTTCTGATGACGTTGGGGTCTGTGGGTGGAGCGTCCCGCTGGTTTTACTACTGGTTCTATAGAACTGGTCCGAACCGGGGGCAACCCACCATTGCTACATCTCCATTGCCCTCTGAAACACTGATAGGGCTGGGTTGTCATTATTCCTTGGATTCAGCCAGTGTTTTTTTATCTTGGCCACTTTAAGCTGTATGAACTTCCACTCCCAGAATGATTGGCTGGGGAATTCTGGGAGTGGAAGTCCACACAGCTTAAAGTGGTCAAGGTTGAGAAACACTGGGCTAAGCAATTCCAGAGAAGCAGGGATACCAACATGAAGGCTCATTCTTTTGAGTTACAGTGTACAATTTCATTTTTGCCACTTCTAAGGACAGAAAGCCAAAGGGATTGGGAAGAGGTGGGTGGAGTTTTGGTTTTCATCAGCCGATAAGCATCATTCATGAATGCTAAGTAGAAGCAGCTCCTTGGCTCACAGTAGCAGATGACACTTCAGTCTGAAAAGACGTATTGCTCAATGAGCAGCTGATACAATCAACAGGAGATCGTAATTAACTTTATACCATACGGAAGCTTATGTATCCCAGGCTCAGAGAAAATAGCATTATCAATCAAGGAAGAGAACATGGGTGGAATTTAATATTTAAACTGTTTATTTACATTGGAGTATAGTCATAATACAATTGACAGCAAACAGTTCCTTACTAGCACCGATGATGGTAGCTAGTTTGGGTAATGAACCATCTGCAAGAAAACAAGCAAGCTCAGAGAGTACCAGGGATCCCTCAGTAATAATACATGCTTGAGTTAGTTAAAAGGAAATGTATTTTCATTTATTTTTTTATTTTATTTCGAATTTATATACAGCACCTTCTCCCGAGGGACTCAGGGCGGTGTAGAGCCAGATAAAAACATACAATACAAACAATGAAAAGAATATATATTAATTTGGCCCCAATTTAAGATAACAAACCAATTAAAAATTAAAAATACGTTAAAAAATACGTTAAGCCATCCCGGCTTGCTGAAAAAAGAAAGTTTTAAGGGCACGGCGGAAGGCACCGAGGTCTTGAACCATGGAAATCTCATGCCTATGTGGTTTGGTCTGCTTCACATTTTCACTGCACAGCACAAACTGTCCTTTCTCCAATTCAAGGGAAAAATCCAATTCAAGGGGAGATGAAAGATGCACCTTGACTTTGCTTTCCGTTCTATTTGAACCATTGTGACTTGTTTTTGCTCCCTACCCTGCTGGGAAAGTCCCTATCTGTTTTAAACTTAAAAAAAAAAAAATCTCTGCAGGTTAACCTTTCCACACAGTATATATAGTCACGGATTTTGGAAGTTGATTTTGATTGTTGCTGTTTCCTGCACTTATTCAAGCTTTCACTTTCCCACGAAGAAAGTGAAAACAGCAAAAACTGTGCCACTCCTTGTTTCCTTTTCGTATTTTTAAAGACAGCTTGTTTGAGCTTGTCTCCCTCCTTTGGAGAGTTTCATTTCATTACCCAAACCATATACGGAACAAGGCTTATCAGATAAAAGGGGAAATAATTAGAAACCTTCCAGAGAAAATACACTCTTCCTACCTGTGGGTTTAGAAAAAGAAGAGTATCAGTAAAGGAGAATATTTGTTGCTCAGGTTTGAAATGAAGGGATCCTTGGTGCTCTCTGAGCTTGCTTGTTTCCTTGCAGAGATTTCATTATCCAGAATAGGTAACATCATCAGTGCTACTAAGGAATGTGGTTTGCTGTCAGTTTATATTCTGTAGGAAGTTAGCACCTACCCTGTAGGAAGTTAGCACCCATTCTTTTCCTAGAAGAATGAAATATTCTAGGAAATATTAAAAAGGCAGAATATTATACCTCCCTGGATGAGACATGGAGAAACATGTTTTTTTAGGCAGGAAGCAGACTCACTCTTAATAGCCCCCACACTCTCAATAGCCCACAGCAGAGGTCAACACTTAAAAGATAAAGAGATAGCTAGGTCTATTCATAAGCAAATGCCCTCACCCAAGATCCAACAAAGGTAGGATTAGCCCTCTACCCATCTAGCAACAGAACTCACAACATGGCACCTGACGAGATTGCATCACCCAGCAAGTCTCAACCAAGCCTGGGACTCAAAAGACAACCTACAAAGTTACCCCTGCATGGCCCCATGGGAGTCTGATAAGCAATCAGAATACAAGCTCAAATTTAAAGCCCAACAGAAGATATAAATCAATCTCTCTCTCTCTCTGTCACTCACCCATGTGCTTTTTTTGCCCAGGACCTCAAAACCATGTGATCCTGTCCACCATTAAACCATCTTTTCAAGCAGTCTCCGTGTTTCCAGTGTCTTTCTTCCCACTTGGAACTGAACCCAGATGGACATTTCTTCCAACAATTCTAATGGCTTGCCCTGTCAGGGTTGGTGAATCTCTTAGAGATTCTTTGGTTGGACTGTTTACTGTTGGCTTCTTTGGCAGTTTCTTGATTGGGGGATTGTTTACTTGATTGTTGGTCTGATGTTAACCTTGGAGTTAATCTATGATGATCTGGTTGCTGATTGCTGGTGGAGAGGTGCTTGGGTCTTTTAGTTCCCTTTTTGGCTGTTTGATTGTCTCTTTTAGCAACAGTAATAGCACTTAGACTTATATATCGCTTCATAGTGCTTTTACTGCCCTCTCTAAGTGGATTACAGAGTCAGCAGATTGCCCCCAACAATCTAGGTCCTCATTTTACCCACCTTGGAAGGATGGAAGGCTGAATCAACCTTGAGCCGGTGAGATTTGAACTGCCGCAGCTAGCAGACAGCTGAATTAGCCTGCAGTACTGCACTCTAACCACTGCGCCACCTCTTGCATAGTCTTTAGATGTTGTTAGTGTCTATGTGTCTATTGATGGCTAATAAGTCAGAGTGCCAGGCTTCTAGAAATTCACTATTGGTGTATTTGGACATAGCTTGGTTTAGGATGGTCACATTTCCCCAATTGAAACTGTGGTTAACTCTGTCTATGTGTTGTGAAACTAAAGAGTTTGCAACATGTCTTCTGACTGCTAGTTTGAGTTCATGGATGCATTCTGCAAGTCTTCTGCCTGACAACTACCAGTCAGAAGACATGATGCAAACTCTTTAATTTCTCCAACTCCATAGTGGTTGTTGCAGCGATTAGATTGCATGTTGTACATGACTCCTGTCATCTACAAAGAGTCCATAGCAATCCAGGACCCTGAGCTTTGGATGCGATGTAATCAGGGGTGAAATCTAAAATTTGTTATTACTAGTTCTGTGGGTATGGCTTGGTGGTGGTGGTGGTGGTGGTGGTGGTGGGGTTAATGTGACTGAGTGGGCATGGCAAACTTTTTTTTTTTTTACTTTTTTTAACCTTAAGAGGTAGCAGAAAAAAATGCTTTTAGAAGCCTCTGACGATCAGGCAACTCAGCTGGAATCGCCAGAGGCTTTTAAAGGCATTTTTTCCCCTACAACCTCTTCGGCCAAAGAGGTTGCAGAAAAGAATGTTTTTAGAAGCCTCTGACGATCAAGCAACTAAGCTGGGATCGCCAGAGGCTTTTAAAGGCATTTTTTTTTCTACAACCTTTTTGGCAGAAGAGGTTGTAGAAAAAATGCTTTTAAAAGCCTCTGACATCCCAGCTGAGCCACGTGATGATCAGAGGCTTTTAAAAAATAACTTTTAAAAGCATTTTTTCAACCAAAGAGGTTGTAGAAAAAATGCTTTCAAAAGTAAAAACAACAGCCTCTGATGAGCGCGCAGCTCAGCTGGGCATGGGGGTAGAGGGGCTGCAGGGATTTTTGCTACCGGTTCTCCAAACCACCCACCGCCATCGCTACCAGATCAGGCGATCCGGTCCGAACCGGGAGCATTTCACCCCTGGAGGTAATTATAGCCTGTCTCCTCATCTGTCCATCTGCACTAGACTTTCCCCTTTTGGTATAAGCAACATTGTTCAAAGAATAGAGAAGGGGTAAAAAAAATATAAGGTGAAGAAATTAGTTGTGAGATAAGAAAAAGAAAAGGAAATAAAGCTAAATCTGGTTGACGTCAGTATCTTTCATTGTACTTCTCCAAATCTTTCTAGTTCATCCTTGCTTCCACCACTTCCATAAACAACTTCACAGGTCGTCTTTTGTTCTTTAAACTAACTTCCTTAGCCTTCTCCTTCCATTTGACCCATTTATTCTTCCCATGTATGTTTATTTTGCAATTATGTCCTTATTAATCCCCTCTGTATGATCAAATCACCTGAGTGTTCTTCTTTCATAATAGTTACTCATTTTTGTATGTAATCTGCATTCACTATTCTTTCTCATCTGATTTACTACATATACTTTGGAAATACCCTATTCTCAGTGTGCAACATTTGTGCTTTTCCTCACATACGCAACTATCGTTTTGACATAAAAAGTAGGCAGAATAAAGCTTTTAGACACACCAATTTGCGTTCTTTAAAAAAAAAAACCAAGCATTAATTCCTTGCAACAGTCTACCTACACTATAGGTAGTCCTCAACTTACAACCACAATTGATCCCAAAACTTCTGTTGCTAAGCAAGACAATTGTTAAGTGAGTTTCATATGACAACCTTTCTCGCCACAGTTTTTAAGTGAACAGTTGTTAAGTGAATCACTGCACTTCTTAAGTTACCAACATGGTTGTTAAGTGAATCTGGATTCCCCACTGATTTTGCTTGTCAGAAGGTCCTGGGATACTGCAACCATCATAAATATGAGTATCTGAATTTTGATCATGTGACTCTGGGGATGCTGCAAAGGTTGTAACGGTGAAAAACGGTCATAAGTCACTCTTTTCAGTGCTGTTGGAACTTTGAATGGTCACTAAATGAACTGTTGTAAGTCGAGGATTGCCTGTACTCTTCCACTGGGATTTGCACTTCTTAAAATTTCTCCACTCGTTTTCCGATTGTTTCTAAACATCCCATTGAAGTATGCAAATTCATTTAACTGCTATGGTTCAGATTCAGATTCAAATTAACAGAGTTGGAAGGGACCTTATAGGTCATCTAGTCCAACCCTCTGCCCAAGCAGGAGACCCTACACCATTTCTGACAAATAGCAGTCCAGTCTCTTCTTGAAAGCCTCCAATTATATTCAATTATATTTTTAGGTTCAATTATATTTTTCTTGATACGTTAATTATCAGATCCATATTCTTTATTGCCCTATTCAAATAGGCACTGCCAGCCATTTAGGCTCTTTGCCACTATTGCAAAACTGAGTTCTCCAAAGTGATGTTCATGGACATCAGCCTTTATTCCCACCAGGGTCCCCACCATCCTGACATTATTTTTAATTTTTTTGACATGGAAAAAAAAATTAAATGGGAGACAGTCACATTGCAACGAGAAGCATAAGCCTCCATCCTTCTTATTTAAATAATACCTGAACCCCACGCAACCCCCCTAGAAAAGAAAACATGATAGGTAGCTGCTCCAATGCTTTAGTGATTAGCAAGCTACTTGATGTATTCATTTTAGCAAGACAACCCTAAGAATCTACCAACCTTCCTCACATACCTATTACTTTAAAGCAACAAAGTTTGATGTCATTATTATTATTCATATGGGAACATTTGCAATATTTTAGTAGTTAGCCTGCATTCAAATATTTGGCTAGATAAATTACTGTGATACGATCAGGTTATGGTTTAAGATACATAATGCAACTGATTTGCTGAATATAAGAACTTTTGGTTTAGATCAAAATGAGTGGCGCAGCAGACTAATGCTACTGTTAAAGCTTCCAGCTGCCTGCAATTACTGCGAGTTCAATTCTCACCAGGCTCAAGGTTGACTCAGCCTTCCATCCTTTCTAAGGTAGGTAAAATGAGGACCCGGTTTGTGGGGGCAATAAGCTGACTTTGTATAAAATATACAAAAGTATGAAGGCTATTGCTTAACGCCTTGTAAGCCGCCCTGAGTCTCCGGAGAAGGGCGGCATATAAATAAATAAATAAAAATAATAATAAAAGAACTGTGAATGCACTAAATGGAAGACGAAGTAAGATTGACAGGTGTCCCTAGGTGCTAAGAAACCACCATCAAGATTACATTTTATGACTCCCCTCAACTTATCTTGGAACAGGAAACCTCACAGCTAGTGATTCAAGCACACCGCTCTTGATAAGTTAATTTTTGCAGTTTATAATAAATAATAGTTGTTTGACCATATAATGTATTTCACCTGCAGACCATCACTGCAAGAGATGTCAAATGGCCAGCACTGCTCCCAAAATGCAATTTAATTGTTGCTGATCGTGACATAAAGCCAGGAGTGGGCTACTGGGGGTTCGGGAGAACCTCTAGTTAAGATTCTGGGCAGTTCGGAGAACCCCCAAATCCACTCCTGGCTGGCCCTGCCCACCCCATCCTGCCCTGCCCACAAGTCCCCATGCGGCCCATTTTGGATGCAGGTAAGTGCAGGGCACGCATGGAAGCTTGGGGAGGGCGAAAAACGGGCCTATCGGAAGTTCGGGAGGCCTGGAAACAGGCCTGTTTCTGGCCTCCAGAGGGCCTCCGGAACCTGGGGAGGCCACTTTTGTTCCTTCCCCTTGAGGAAAGTCTCCGGAGCCCAGGGAAGGCAGTAACGCCCCTGACCAGCGTGGTGCAGGAGGATGACTAGGCCATGCCCACCATGCCCACACCTACTTAGCAACCGGGCAGAGAACCCCTTGCTAAAATTTTTGAAGCCCACCCCTGTATAAAGCAATTTAAAATTATACATGTTTGTTTGTTGAAACAAGCAATTGGACATGCTTTCTCACATCTGGACTACATCTGCAAGAGAGAAGCCACTAAGGTTTTGAAAGAAAAGAAACGAAACAGCAGTGACATCATCTCCTCTGGGGAAATGGTATGATGATATTTTATTTGTGAGATTTCAATGGAGAAGGTCCATCTTGCTCTGCAGGACGGGTCTCTTTCCATGATAGTGTCAGGAGTGCCATTCCACTATGCGTTGTGTTGCCTGCTGTCAGCCTGCCATAAGCAATGGCGGGGTATGTGTGTGTAGATCGGCAGGGTGGGATAAGGGGAGAGTTAGCATGAAGAATCGACATTATGCTTCGTGCTGTCCCATGAGAACCACCGGCCATTCCAAAGTCACACAAAGGAATACAAAACCACTCTGTGAAGAAAAGGACTGTTCCCCAAACAATTTGTTAGAATCTGATTGAACACTCTGTGATAACCAGTGGGGTGGATGGTACAAGGGGAAGTTACCCATATGCTTTGGGTGTGAAAACTCCAGATTCAGCCTTGCTTCTTCTGTAACCACTTGGCTTTAGTAAGGAGTACCTTTGGCTGACCATAGGCCCAAGACTCTTTCTTTTTCTAACTGATCAAGTTGGAATTGTTGACAGATACAGACCAGGGGTGGGTTCTAAAATTTTTTACTACCGGTTCTGTGGGCATGGTTTATTTTGTGGGTGTGGCTTGGTGGGGGTAATATGACTGGCTGGGCATGGCCAACTTTTTTTTTTTTAACTTTTAAAAGCATTTTTTCTACAACCTTAAAAGATTGTAGAAAAAAATGCTTTGAAAAGCCTCTGATGATCAGGCAATTCATCTGGGATCGTCAGAGGCTTTTCAAAGCATTTTTTTTACCACCTCTTCAGCTGAAGAGGTTGTAGAAAAAATGCTTTGAAAAGCCTCTGATGATCTCAGCTGAGCCGCAGGATCATCAGAGGCTTTTTTTTTTACTTTTAAAAGCATTTTTTCCACTGAAGAGGTTGTAGAAAAAATGCTTTTAAAAGTAAAAAAAACAAACAAACAAAAAAAGCCTCTGATGAAGTGGATGGGGTAAGCGAGTGGTGACCAGGCTGGGGACCGGTTTGGGGGCATGGCCAGCCAATGTTATTATCGGTTTTCTGAACTACTACAAATTTTTATTACCGGTTCTTGTGAACCGGTGCGAACCAGGAGCAATCCACCACTGATACAGACATTCTCAGAGAAGGAGTCTGGATAAGACAAAGATGTGAAGGTAGTAATACTTATATTCTTCTTATGTTCCCAGCAATTGCAGATCATTGACTATGTAGGTTCCTATCCAAAGTGAGAGTACTTGTACTTGTCTAACACACCCATGATTGACGATATTTCTAAAGCAAGGATTCACAAGCCAAGTTTAAGCATAGCCAAGATTTCAAAAACCTTGGAATCATTTGCAAAGTTACCCCTAAACTGCAATTTTATAATGAAAAAAAAAAGGCATTAAAATATATGGGAAAGAATCTAATTATATATAATAGTAAATGTAAAGCAAATTCAATTACATTTAATTTAAAAAACATTTGTTTTTTTTCTGGTCCAGCAGCTGTTTCTTTGCCCTAGCCTCACTTGTTCTGTTGCAAAATGCAGCACTCAGCTTGAAAACGTTTTTGTATTTAGGTTTTAGGAAAAAAAATAGATAAATAAACACAGAAATAATCTTTTCTTTTCTGTTTACAGTTTTCGTTGAAAATGTGCACCATTCAAAAAGCTGAGTTATGAAATCTTTTCTTGTAAGGAGAAATTTCCTGACAGTTAGAACAATTAATCAGTGGAACAACTTGCCTCCAGAAGTTGTAAATGCTCCAACACTGGAAGTTTTTAAGAAGAGATTGGACAACCATTTGTCTGAAATGCTACAGGGCTGTGATGGCGAACCTATGGCACGCTTGCCAGAGGTGGGTTTCAGCAGGTTCTGACAGTTCTGGAGAACCGGTAGCAGAAATTTTGAGTAGTTCGGAGAACCGGTAGTAAAAATTCTGACTGGCCCCACCCCCATCTATTCTCTGCCTCCCAAGTCCCAGCTGATCAGGAGAAAATGGGGATTTTGCCTTGGAGTGGGGTGGGAATGGAGATTTTACAGTATCCTTCCCCTGCCACACCCACCAAGCCACGCCCACCAAGCCACGCCATGCCACCAAGCCACACCCATAGAACCGGTAGTAAATTTTTTTGAAACCCACCACTGATGCAGAGCCCTCTCTGTGGGCACTCGTGCCATCGCCAGCTGCTCTTTTGGTTTCCAGCCCACACATGCACGCTGGCCACCTAGTCTTCTGGGGCGCTGGAGCGCCGGAAACCCGAAAACCAGCTGGCTGGTGCGGAAAGATTGGAAAGATTATTTTTTGTGCACCACGCACTTGCTTTTCTGCTTGGGCAGTCGGTGCTGAAAATGTTCGCCATCACTGCTCTAGGGTTTCTTGCCTAAGCAGAAGGTTGGACTAGAAGACCTCCAAGGTCCCTTCCAACTCTGTTATTCTGTACTGTTCTAATCAGCACATCCTGTGAATAAGTGACCTCTGTATTATTTCAATGAAACTTTGTCCCCTCAGTCTGACCGAGGGCATCTATCTCAAGCATTTAATTTAGTTTACTGTTATTTATTTTGCTATCAACTTTTTATTTTTATTTTTATTGAAAAAGTTAAAATGCAAAACTCCCCAAAAAGGGGGGAAACTACAAAAACAAAAGAAACATAAACAAGATATTTAAAAAGGTGCAAACACGCAAACTCATATATTGTAAGTATGTTAAGCCTTCTGCCTGAATTCTGATAAATATATTGCAACAATATTAGTATCCCGCCCCTTTTGAAGCAGTGTTGGGAGCACTCACAACCTCTGGAGGCAAATTGTTCCACTAATTAATTTTTCTAATTGCCAGGTCCCAAAGGTGCTTTTTTCAAGAGGCAACTTGACTTTCTGATTTTCCTTTGAAGACTTTCGCTTCTCATCGAAGAAGCTTCTTCAGAATTTCTTGGATGAAGAAATAGAAAGATAAACTAGAAAGTCCAGTTGTTACTGAAAAAAGTACTTTTGGGACAGCCATAATATGGATGACTAAGAATCTCCATAGTCATCTAACTTTCAGGAAATTTCTCCTTAGTTCTATTGTGACCTACGCTTACTGAGTCATTAACACACACGAGTAGTCCCAAAAACCTCTTTTATTGCAACAGCTGTGAATTATTGTCATCACAGCTGAGTCCCAATTAGTAGCAAAAAGTCCCTCGGGAGAAGTCCTTTGGGATAATCACCAAACTTTATCTCCCTTGACACACTGCCAAAGACCTACTTGACAAAGCCACACGGAGTCCAGAATCAAACAGAAATGCCAACTGGGAACAGATTTAACAACGTTGCTTTCCTGCAAAGGGCCCACGTGCCTTTGCTCCTCTTTTACGCCTTATGGGAAGGGCCAATCATCTCTAGGCCTTACTCCTAAACCGTCCCTTTTGTTTTAACTGTTCTTGCCTTTTGGCAGCTCTGCGCCGGTGTGCACTAGGAACAGGCTCCTCCTGTTCCTCTGACTCTCTGATGTCCAACTCTGGAGGCTCAAGAGTCCATACATAACTCCCAGATGGCCCTGGCCCCATCTCTGCCTCAGACGCAGAGCCTTTATCCGAGTGTTCCCCAGATTCCAGGATTGGCCCATGTCCCTCCCCAGCCTCCTCACCGTCCGACTCTGCTGCCAGCTCCGCAGGCTGCTGGTGGACCACAACAAGTTCTAGGTTGCTTCTCTCCTTGATTAGTTTCCACCTATTGCTTCTTGTTCTGCCTTCAGGTGCTTTGGAGACTAGCTTAACTCCCACTTCTTTGTGGCAGCCCCTGAGATATTGGAACATTGCTACCATGTCAACCCTAGTCCTTCTTTTCATTAAACTAGACATACCCAATTCCAGCAACTGTTCTTTATATGTTTAACCTCCAGTCCCCTAATCATCTTGATTGAATTAAGATGTATTAAGATGTAATGTTGAATTAAAATGAATTAAATGTAATAATGGGTAACTTTTTGCATTCCAGTCTTCCTATTGTTTATAAAGGATCTGAATTTGGCAGGAAAATACAAAAAGAAGAAACAGACTGTACGGACTTGCAAATGTATTTATTTTGGACTATCAAAAGCAGAGGCTAGCATTATGACTAATAAGTCATTCCCTGTTTGGTTCTAAGGATAATATTACATATTTTCATTCATAATTTCCTTCTTCTTTTCAGTCAGACACTGAAATGATTTAACGATATCCTATGCAGTTGACAGAGCATAATATGTGCCTTATCTTCCCAAACGAAAAACAATTCCAGTCATAAACAAGGCAAATTAGAACTGTACACTTTGCTTTGATCATCTCTCTCAAATTATTCCCATTTGCCTGGGACTCTAGTTGTTCCATGTTTTGGAACACAGCACAAATATTTTGTAGGGTTGTGCAAAGCTTCGAAGGGCTGTTTCATATCTGCAACTTTTATTTTGTTTCTCCTGTGCGTTTGATAGAAGGGACAAAAAGCCTAGGATCATTTCTAACACCCGTGTCTGAATTAAACTAAACTATTTCTCGGGTGATTTTTTTGGGTGTGCTTCTTTAAACGCAATGTCATATGAGATCTGGTGTTGAAATGGTGTTCCTTAAAAGCCAGAGGGCCTAGGCATGGATCCAGGATGCAAAACAGGTTTAGATGTTGTTTCTATTCCTGGCAATCAAGGAAGACAGGAAGTAGGAGTGGCTACTGAATGATTAAATCTACCTTCTGAATAAGGAATGGTGTGTGGTGCAAAGTAGCATCACTGCCAACCCTGAAGAGAGAAAACGTATGCTTGATGCCTTCAGGCTGCTGCTTCTTGGGTGATACTGAGAAATATGTCTCTGATTAGGCAGGTGCAGAAAGGTTTCTGGAAAGAAGAAGGTGAAACAGGCCTGGGATCTCTCTGAGAGGGACAAGAGTTCAACAAGTATGTGCTTTGTCTGCATCTGGATGCAAAAAGACTTAGAACCTTGTTCTCATGGGTATAAAGTGGATTACTTCATACAAAGCAGAATAGTTTGGCACTCCTTGAACTACTTATTCAGTGCAAGCTCTTTTTACAGGGTTATAATATCTCCTTCTCCGTCCTCCTCCTCTTTCTGCTTCTGCTTCTCCTCCTCCATTTCTCTTTCTCTATCCTTGTACATTTCAGTGTTATAATTTGGAAAACTGATTCAATCTGCATGCTGATGTTTAGTTTTGATGCATGCCCTTCGGTTTGCCTTCAATTTTCTTACTTTGTCATCATTCTTGTGGTTTCCCTCTAAAACTTCTGTCTTTTGTGTCATATGGGCAGATCCACAGACAAATACAATGTGTTCCATACAAGTTGGGGTGGATGATGTAAGCAATGCACATGGTGATGGGTTTTCCTCAACCCTGCAATTATCCGGAATTGTTTCCTTCTAGAAACTGACCTTTTAAAAGGACTTGAATTTAGATATCTGATCTGAGTGAATTCTGTACACACACCCAACAGCCTGGATAGTGATATCTGTTTTCAATTTTGTCCGGTATCACACTTGGTGGTTGCCTTAATTTTGTCCATAGTGTGATGAGCCTGTATTCTGTATTCTGATCCTGTTAAGAATGTAGAACTGAAATCTGATCATTTGGGAAACATTTGACTCACACTGTTCTCAAATATTTCCTTATAATTCCTTATAAAATAAATTTATATTTTTACTAGCAAGTTCAGTTTCTTACCAATATATTGAGAATAGAGATTAAGATGTTATAGCAGACATGAGTTGAGAAATCAAAATAATGGATATATTGCAAGGAAATACTCAGAATAAAGAGGTAAAAGACAGTTGTAGCTTTGACGGTTATTCACAGTTATACACCGAAAGCTATTCATCCCATATTTGCAACTTGAAAATGGGTGATTCTTGGAATGTCTAGTAGAAACTGAGCAATCTAGGATCTCATCAGATCAAGTTGCTTCTCTGTTTGATCAAGTGCCAGATGCTTTCAGAATTTAAGTAAATATGATGTGGATAGATCACAATCATATTACGTGTGGACTGATTTGTGGAAGGCTGGACACTCTGAGTGGAGTGTGAGCACCAACCAGCAGCTTGTAGAATCTGGTACTTTTCACATTTGTGAAGACTACAATTCCTCAAATTCTTGGACCAGAATTTTATTGAAACTTTCCACATATATCTTGCCTTTCTCATGAATCAAATTCCCAAATCCCCCTATTTTGCAGATGCTGGCTAAGATCAAAGCATGGGAAACATACTGATTAGGATTTTTGTGGTAATTGGGAAGGGAGCATTTCACTAGATTATTGCTTCATCCAGGAAAATTAGAATCACAGCCATCTTGAGGTTTGAGTGGTACAGATTGTTGCTAGCCTAAATGTTACATTTTGTACTGACTTACAGAGATGTAAGGCGTCTTCAGATTTTTTTTTTTGTTCTTCATGCTAAGTTGCCCTCCCAGAAATGGGCCTTATTTCCCAAAATAAGTCAGAATGAACATAGTGAATTGCTTTTTCTATTGTTTCTATATAGCAATAGCACTTAGACTTATATATGGCTTTACAGTGCTTTACAGCCCTCTCTAAGTGGTTTACAGAGTCAGCATATTGTCCCTAACAATCTGGGTCCTCATTTTTCCCACCTCAAAGGAATGGAAGGCTGAGTCAACCTTGAGCCTGGTGAGATTTGAACTGCCAAATTGCAGTCAGCCGGCAGTCAGCAGAAGTAGCCTGCAGTACTGCACTCTAACCACTGCGCCACCATGGCTCATATATTCTTGATGAATCACTTTCCTTCTAATTGTTATCCAACTAGTAGGAATTACAGCACTGAATCTTTCCCCACCATGATGAAGAAACTTCCTGGAAGGAGAGAACGATTTTGATAAAGAAAAACAATCTGTAGGTGAAAGAGCTGAATGATCTTTTTCAGTGGTGGGTTCCTCCCGGTTCGGCCCAGTTCCGCCGAGCCGGTAGCGGTGACAATATGATGTCACCGAACCGGTTCTCCCCCCCGCCCCCCTACCCCCCCACCCCCATGTTATTCTTACCTTTTATTTGGCCCCACCCCCAATCTATTGCTGCCTCCTGAGTCCCAGCTGATGGCTGGACGGGAAAAAACTGTTTAAACTCTTGCCGCGGGGCTTCAAAGGGCCGCCCTACAGCTGATCAGTGTCAAAAGAAAACAAATGAGTAGACCTGTGCCTGCAAAAATAAATGGGTAGACCAGTGCCTGCAAAAATACATGAGTAGATCAGTGCCTGCAAAAATAAATGGGTAGACCAGTGCCTGCAAAAATAAATGGGTAGACCAGTGCCTGCAAAAATACATGAGTAGATCAGTGCCTGCAAAAATACATGAGTAGATCAGTGCCTGCAAAAATGGGTAGATCGGTACAGCTCTGCAAGCAGTTAAAAGCCTGGTAGACCAGTACCTCTGCTAAATCCTAAATAATTGTCACATGACCATCAAGCCATGCCCACAAAATAAGCCATGCCCACAGAACTGGTAGTAAAAAATTTTAGAACCCACCCCTGATCTTTTCCTTAACTCTGGTCAGACGGATATGAATGTGGTGGTTGCATTAGAAAAAAACAGTGGAGAACTTAAATGACTTCCACTATGTGCCTTGCTTCAAGTTTCTGCCCTTAGGATCAGAATATTTTGTTGAATAAACCATGCAAAGTCAGCTAGTTTACATTCCACTCCACCACACCTGACCCATCCATTTACTTTTACTTTTCTGTCCATATTAATGATCTATTCCACTTAAACATCCCTGCTAATCTGAACTTCTTCCAATGTCCCAATTCTTGGCCAGCCCTTATTCCACCCATCAACAGATGGCTTTTTATCTGATGTACTGTATAAGTTGGCAGCTCTCTGCTCTTCCTATTATCATAACAGGTGTGTTGTATTTTGATTGTATATATGTACTACAGACTGATAGGCATCTGCTAGAAGCCACCATGATGCCACGCTTGCCAATGATATCATCATGCAAATGTTGCAAATGATGTAATTGATGCCAGTCATGTCACAATGCAAATGATATACAATGTGAGAGCCAGTTTGGTCTAGTGATTAAGGCACTCGGCTGGAAAGCCGGAGACTCTGAATTCTAATTCTATCTTAGCTATGAAATCCAGCTCGGTGGCCACCCCATCCCAACTCACCTCTCCGTGCTGTTTATGTGGGGAAAATAGAAAGAGGAAGATGTGTTGGATTTGTGTGCCACCTTGAGTTATTTGTAAAAATAATAGAAGTGGGCTGTAAGATAGATAGATAGATGATCTCGGAGCCTCGGTGGTGCAGCGGACTAAGTGCTGTTAAGTGCTAGCACTTAGCTGCCAGCTGCCTGCAATTAGTGTGAGTTCAAATCTCACCAGGCTCAAGGTTGACTCAGCCTTCCATCCTTTCGAGGTAGGTAAATTGAGGACCCGGATTGTGGGGGCAATAAGCCAGCTTTGTATAGAACAACACTGCTTGGGGGGGGGGGGGCAAAAGCCCTAATACAGGAATATACATAAAAGTATGCAGGCTATTGCTATAATGCATTGTAAGCCGCGCTGAGTCTACAGAGAAGGGCAGCGTATACATTGGACTAATAAATAAATAAATAAATAAATGATAGATAGATAGATAGATAGATAGACAGATAGATAGATAGGGTAGTCCTTGACTTACATCCGCAACCGATCCCAAAATTTCTGCTGCTAAGTGAAACATTTTAAAGTGAATTTTACCCCATTTAGCACCTTTCTTGCCACAGTTGTTAAGTGAATCGCTTAACGTTATAACAAGGTTGCTAAATGAATCTGGCCTCCCCATTGATTTTGCTTTTAAGAACGTCACAAAAGGTGATCACAAGATCCTGGGATACCACAACTGTCATAACTATGAATTGGTTGCTTTTTGCTTTAATTTTATTTAACATATAAAATACAAAGAAAATAGAAATAGGAAATTAAAGGAAGGAAAAGGAGAGGGGAAAAGAAGGTGTGAGGTACAAGGGGAAAAAAAGAAAAGGAAGAAAAGGTGTTGACTTCTGACTCTTTTTAGCACAGTACAAGTTAAAAACACTCCAGCCTCAACTTTTTGCTTTTTACACATTAATACGTAACTAGCCATTTCTATAACAACTAATCTGTCTATCTCTACTGTTCCTTCCTCCTTCCTGAGTGACAATAAGGAGTTTTACACTTCCTTTTACACTTATCAAAGTGTAAAAATATGTCAACCCAATCTATTCTTAGTTTCCTTTCCCCACATGTGAAAAAGGTAAGGTGAGAGGAACTGTGCCTCATGTTTAGTTCATGGTCTTGTGTTCCTGTAATGGAAACTAATGATGACATAGTACAGCTATTGTTGTTGCAATTATCTAGATGAGATGAGATAAGATAACTTTTATTGTCATTTTTTTTTTTCTGTGAGCACACTGGCCCACATTAAAAATGAAATTCTGTTGCCTGTTCTTCAAGAGAACGTGTATATCAGGGATGAAATGCTCCCGGATCGGACCGGATCGCCTGATCGGGTAGCAATTTTTCCCTGTGGTTTGGCGATCTGGTAGCGATCGCCGCCTGGGTGTCATTACTTCCTGGTTTTAACCAGGAAGTAATATTTTTTAAAAAAATCATTACTTCCTGGCAATATTTTTAAACATTTTTGCTAATCTCACCGGTGGTAAGTGCCACCTATAAAACATTGTATACAAGTTTTCTTTGTAAGTGGTTGCCATCGTCAATTTATAGTTTCTTTCCCAGAGTTTTTGCCAGTTATCTAGTTCTATATTATATCCAAAAAAACTTTTGCCCATTGTCTCCTTCACCCGTTTGTCTTTCATTTTTAGGCTTAGTAAAAAGTTATATAGTTTTTTAATGGCTTTTTATTTCTAAGTGGCATGTTCTGAAAAGCATTTGCTTGTTCCTTTAGTTCTCAAAATTACAATAAATCTCAAAATTAGTACAAATCTGTTCTGTTAGCAGAGTGTTTATCGTAACCGGATTTAGTAGTCATAACCTTTCAGTGTCTGGGTTAATAAAACCAAAAGAACTACTTAAAAATAAATTTTGGTTTATAAGACCGAAATATTTTGGATCCATAGATATAACTGAGGATGAAATTCCTGCCTTGGAAGCCAGCTTAGAACAGTTTCTAGGGCAGTGGATTTGAAAATAGCCTTGCTTAGTAGTATTTATTTGTTGAGGTTATTTCAGAATGCAGTAAAGAAATAATGAGATAATAACATACATGAATCCCATGTTGGCCCTTTGGGTAGGGCTGCAGAAATATAAATACACAAGATTACAGCACTTCTAAAATGCATACACCCTTAAGCCACTGGGTTTTCTTCATTGTCTCATTTGGAAAACTGTTCGTGAAACAATTTATTGTGAAGGAATTGATGACTGATTAGGGGAGATGTCTCTTTTACAGCTTGAAGATAAATATGTCCAGTGGAAAAGGGTGGGATGACAGAAGCAGCTGTCTAGAAGATGACTTCAACCAGGACACAAGAGGTCTTAGCTGAATTCATATTTACATTTAAACAACTAGTAATCAGCTTACTTCTGGCTCAGGCGATATAAGGCTTGTGGCCATTTATATTTCTGCACAGGTCTTTATTGGCACCAGCTGGGCTTTCTGCTCTCAAATCCAGCCCTTCAGAAGATGGGAGAGCACTTCATTGTAGATAGTGAAGTCTTCTGCAACTTTTTAATTTTCAATTTAGGCATGAAGCTCAATTTCACATCATTAGGGCCAGTGGTGGGATTCAGCCAGTTCGCACCTATTCAGGAGAACCGGTTGTTAGAAGAACTCGTATTTTGTTTTTTTTTCCACTTTACAGGGCTAATCCTGTAAGGAAGGCGGGAAGGAAACATTCTGGTGGTGTTTCTAGCCTAATCTTTATTGCCCTGCTTACAGAAACTGCCTCTGCTTAACCCTTATTACATTGTAACAGCTAAGGCGCTTTGCCCATAGACGTGAGTGATGTTGAATTGGCCATGTCCACATGGTCACATGACCACTGAGCCACACCTACCCAGCTGGTCGTTAGGGCAGAGAACTGGTTGTTAAATTATTTGAATCCAACCACTGATTAGGGGTGCGTGAGAAATGTCATTGGCATTTTATAAATGTCCATCTTTGAATCATTAAAAGAAATCATGAAAACCATATTGCATTCAATTTGCAAAGCATACCATCTTTTTCAGAGTATAAGACACTCTGGACTATAAGACGCACCTATCTTTTTTGGTGAGGAAAACAAGAAAAAGAAATCTGCCTCTGCCTCTGCCTCCCAGCACTTTTGCCTTGTGCAGCAAACAGCAAACAGCCTGCTTTACTTTCATTTTCGTTTTCAGCAGAGCTTGATTAGCATAAGGAAAAAAAAAACATGCTCCCAGCATTTTATCTCCTTGCAGCAAGCAGCAGAGGCCCGGGCAAAACAGCTGAGAGCAAAACGGCTGAGAGTCGGGAGGCCAATCCAATCAACTTGTGCTAATTAGGCTGTGCTGAAGCTGAAACGAGCTATTTCTTCTTGCTGCTTGCTGCAAGGAGGTAAATTGCTGGGAGGCAGAGGCCAAAGGGTGGGGGCCAGTGGGTGGGCAGGGCTACATTCGGTGTATAAGATGCACCTAAATTTTCACCCCCTTTTAGCGGGGAAAAGGTGCATATTATACTCCAAAAAATATGGTAGGTATAAATTATTACAAAGCAAAGCACAGGGGATAAGTTACTGCAAAATGATTCTGAAATTAATTTCTATCTTGTAAGATATTTCGGATAATACTTTAGTGTAAAGGCAACCTTTTTGCCCTTTGGAATCACATTATGATTAGTCACACAGTCAGCCAGATGTTTAGACTGGATTTGGCATTTTTATCATCCAAAGACCTGGGATGGGCAAATGTTGTTGTTTAATGGTGTTACAGCTATTGTCGCATTGCTCCAAGTCAAGCTGTCTTCTGCAGTTGACTTATGATGATTTTGCAATGCAAACAGTGTCCAAATGGTGCTCCAGATGTTTTGGGCTTATTACTATTGGTATTATCTTTGGTTGTTGTTTTTTGCCACAGTCATTTCTATTTGCAGGTCTTTATGTGATTTTCTCCAGTTCTTATTCTTTTATTCTGCTTTCTCCAGATAGTCTAATGTCCATTATCCAGACATTTTTGCTTTCTTATCAATAATTGTTAAGTCTGGGGTACTATGTGATTGATGATTATCTGTCTGAGTTCTAAAGTCCCAGAACACTTGAATTTCTTTTTTTTCTACTATTTTGTCTGTTTTGTGGTCCCACCAGCACTTCTTTGTAGGAAATGGTATTTCTTGCTGATGGTCTAATGCACCATTGTTGCTACTTTGTCATGCCGTTGTTTGTAGTCAGTCTGTGCAATCCCCTTACAGCAGCTAATTAGCTGGTCCACTGTTTCTTCAGCTTCTTTGCAGAGGAAGCGTTTGCTGTCTGCTGTCTTTGCAAATTTAATCTGTTCCCAATGTGAAGACACAGTTACCACTTCTTTAGGCCTTCATGCGCATCAAATTATTCTCCAAAAGTTGTAATGTATTGGCGTAGTATATGTGTGGAACGTTGCCTTTGCAATTGACAGATGGTAATCTGGTCAATGTGCAGATATTCTAAGTGCTGTCCAAGATTTTTTTGGTATGGCTCAGGATGCCAGTAACCACTGGGACCACCATGCGCAGTTTATGCTGTAATTTTTCCATTTCAATTTTGAGATCTTGGTACTTTGTGATTGCCTCTATTTCTTTGTCATCTATTCCAGTGATCTCCAACCTTTCTGGCTTTGTGGACTGGTGGAAGGCAGTGGTGGGTTTCAATTTCTTTTACTACCGGTTCTGTGGGTGTGGCTTGGTAGGCGTGGCATGGCTTAGTGGGCATGGCTTGGTGGGTGTTGCAGGGGAAGGATACTGTAAAATCTCCATTCCCACCCCACTCCAGGGGAAGGTTAGTGAATTGAGTTGGTGGATGGATTGCCCCTGTGACTATGTAAGACAAATGGGGAGGAAGCTAACCACTCAGATTGCAAGGACACAAGCGAGTGATCAGACAAGGAGACCCGAACTCATTGGTAGCCTCAGATTGCAATGAAAAAGGACATACATTTAATTTTGCAGCTACTAAGATTGTTGGATGAACAGGAACAAAAACAGCCAAGGAAGTGATTGAAGCCCGGGAAATGGGACCCTTGTCAGTTAACAGGAGTGCTGAATTACCACCAGCCTAGTAAATACTTAGGAGCTGAGGGCTTGGCAGCACAAGAAAACGATAGCCAGTCGCCAGCCATCAAAACACCAATCAGCCAATAAGAAGGCACCACATACGCTGATGACACCCAGCTGTACATCTCCACCCCAGACCATCCCAACGATGCCCTTGAAGTGATGTCCCAGTGCCTGGAGGCTGTGCGGATCTGGATGGGGAGGAACAGGCTCAAGCTCAACCCTTCCAAGACTGAGTGGCTGTGGCTCCGGCATCCCGATATAGTCAGTTGACTCCATCACTGACTATCGGGGGCCAATCTTTGGCCCCCGCGGAGAGGGCGCGCAATCTGGGAGTCCTCCTGGATACGCAGCTGTCCTTGGAGGAACATCTGACGGCTGTAGCCAGGGGGACCTTCTGTCAGGTTTGCCTGATTCACCAGTTGCGGCCCTTTCTTGATCGGGATTCCCTGTGCACAGTCACTCACGCCCTCGTCACCTTGTGCCTGGATTACTGCCCTCTACATGGGGTTCCCCTTGAGGAGCACCCGGAGGCTCCAACTGGTCCAGAATGCGGCCGCGCGGGTAATTACGGGAGCCGCCTGGCGCTCCCACATAACACCGCTCCTGCGTGAGCTGCACTGGCTCCCAGTGGTCTTCCGGGTGCGCTTCAAGGTATTGGTTACCACCTTTAAAGCGCTCCATGGCATAGGACCTAGTTATCTTCGAGACCGCCTGCTGCTACCGATGACCTCCCACCGACCTGTGCGCTCCCACAGAGAGGGCCTCCTCGGGGTGCCATCAGCCAAACAATGTAGGCTGGCGACCCCCAGGGGGAGGGCCTTCTCTGTGGGGGCACCTACCCTCTGGAATCAGCTGCTCCCAGAGATAAGGAGAATCCAAGACCTTGGTGCCTTCCGCCGTGCCCTTAAAACTTTCTTTTTTCAGCAAACTGGGCTGGCTTAACATATTTTTTAACATATTTTTAATTTTTAATTGGTTTGTTATCTTAAATTGGGGCCAAATTAATATATATATCCTTTTAATTGTTTAATTGTTTTTTAATGTTTGTATTGTGTGTTTTTATCTGGCTGTACACCGCCCTAAGTCCCTCGGGAAAAGGTGCGGTATATAAATTCGAAATAAAATAACTAAAAAATAAAATAAACACGATTCACAGAACAGCCCAAAGCACGTATTCCAGAAGAGAAATTCCTTTAAGATGGGCTCCAGCATGAGTCCAAAACCTTGGAAGAGTAAATCTCTGGTCCCACCCAAATTCGATTTTGCATCATTATCCCAGGACACGTATATTTGCCTTCACTTATGTTTCCATTTAGAGATTGAAACAATAAAATGTTTGTATAAATCTGTCCTTAAGTCAGTTTCCAATAAAAGGAATGCAACAAAAAACCAGTGTACTAATGCTATCCCAAGTCGTGATTATATTTTCACCAGTTTCTATCTTGGGAGGAAAATGATCTCTTCATTCTAAACACTGGAGTTTTATTTATTAAAAATAGTGCAATAAAGCTCATCACGCAAGCAGCAGATAACAGCTCTAGTGATACCCAAATTGGCTTCTGCTGCCAGTTAAAAGTAGGTGTCTACCAGTGTGTGCACATCTGTACAAACTGCATCATTCATGCAAACTCCAACACAGGTAAGTGTGGAATTTATTATTGTGTGTCAACCAACATACATACAACTCAAAAGAGTGCATTGTGCCAGTTTCTCTGCTCTGACTTTCGTTGGCATGAGAAGGGGGGGAGGGTGTCACAGGATGTTTCACTGCCCTGCATGTAGTGTGTTTTATTTGTTTTGATAGTCAAATCTAGCGCTAGGTTTGTGACCTAGCATGCATAGATTCCAAGGAAGCAGATCCAGGATAGGAAGGACATTTTATTTCAATTTGTTCAGAACGTTCTGATAAAAAGACATCTCGTTCAAAGAGAGAACCCATTTACATTCTCTTTTATAGTTAATACATCAAAGGAAAATCCAAAAGAAAAATTGATTGGATAGGACAAAAACATCCTCCCCTTTGCAAGGAAATCAATTACATGAAGTTAAACAAGTTACATACAATTCATTTGAGTGAGCTCTGAAGAACCTATGGGCGTAAAACTTAGGATATTAATGAGAAACAAAAGTCATAAGGTTACTTAGAGTCCACCAAGAGACAGTAACAGTAACAGAGTTGGAAGGGACCTTGGAGGTCATCTAGTCCAACCCCCTGCTCACTCAGTAGACCTGTACTAGGGATTCAAACCTCCGAATTGCTGACCTTTCTGATCGACAAGCTCAGTGTCTTAGTCACTGAGCCACCTAGTCAGACAAATCAGGTGTCAGTTAACACCAAAGACAAACTACAGACGTCATGTTAAGACATACATGTTCCTATCCTATCCTAACCTGGAGAGCAAAGACAGATTTATCTTGCACATTAGGAGTGTTAGAAAGTTTCAATCAATCCAGTAACAGAGTAAAAAGCTTTCTACAGCCCAGTCTGCAATGGTTTGATAAATTATTAACATCATTTAAAAGAGAGAAAAATAAATCAGATTAAAATATAAAAATCGTATGTAAGCAAGTATGACAGTACAGTACTACAAAGTCCTTGTTGTTGGTACAACAAGGTCCATGTTGTGTGGCCTTCAGTTTTAAGAGGGTTTCTGATATTAAGCTCTAATTCACTTTTGGCTGATGGCATTAATGTCCTTTAAATATTGTGTCGCATTAATCTTTTGGGGTTTGTTGTTTGAGATAGCTTTATCATGGACACAATTTAATATAGTCTATCAGTGGACATCGCTGGTGGACAGGGTCACCACAATAAGGAAAATGGGGTGATTAGGACAGATATTTGCCTCTGGCTATCATGAAAACGTATCAAATTATCATCATTTCATATTGTTCGATTGGTAATTTTAAGGACAGATTAAAGCAAAAGCAATTGATGCTTATAGTATTTTCTGGGTCTTGAATTATGTCCCTTGAGTCTTGTTAGGGAAGGTGGAGGAAATATATTTGTTGCTTTGACCGGGGTAGTCAAATGTCTTAGAGACACTGTCCTGCTAGTAAGAAAAGAGAAAATTGAAAACATCTAATATGTAACAGCGTCAGCCAGCTAGGAGACATTTACTTTTCAATTTTTGCAAAAGTGGCCTCAGAACCTAATAAGTATCAGAGTTATGAATTTTGGCAGGAGTGCCTTTAAATGCTCACCACTAACTTTAACTCATTGATGCCAGGTTTTGGGAAAAGTTGCCCTACCAAGAAGCATTTGTACATCACATTTGGTCCAGTGAGAAGGTGTCTTCCCATTAATTTAGGACACCAACCAGAGGTGGGTTTCAGCAGCTTCTGACCAGTTCTGGAGAACCGGTAGCAGAAATTTTGAGTAGTTCGGAGAACTGGCAGTAAAATTCTGACTGGCCCCGCCCCCATCTATTCTCTGCCTCCCAAGTCCCATCTGATCAGGAGGAAATGGGGATTTTGCAGTAACCTTCCCCTGGATTGGGGTGGGAATGGAGATTTTACAGTATCCTTCCCCTGCCATGCCTACCAAGCCACACCCACAGAACCAGTAGTAAAAGATTTCGAAACCCACCACGGACACCAACATACAGTGTGTCATCTTCAACTTTCTTCAAAGTTGCACCATTTGTATCAGGATCTCTATGCAGATTTTGTCATTTTGCTGAAAGGGTGGTTAGGAGTGGGTTTCTCAGCATGGGGCACTGCAGAGGGGAATCCCTGGAAGATGGAAAAGTAGATAATTAACTAAAGTCCAATTTCTGAAGAATATTTGTAGCACAGGTTTGAAATGAGGGATCCTTAGTGCTCTCTGAGCTTGCTTGTTTTCTTGCAAACATTTCATTACCCAAATGTAATATCAACTGATGATTCTACCTAGTTTGAGTAATGAAATACCTGCAAGAGAAAAGCCATGCTCAGAGAACACCAAGGACCCCTCAGTCCAATTTCTATTAAATGAAAATTTACCACAACATGTTTTACCACATATGTAGTGCAGTGTGGGAAGCCCCACTCCTCCTAGAAGATTGAAATATTTTGGGTAATATTAAAAAAAAAAAGGCAGAATATTATATTTCCCTAAAGGAGAAATGGAGAAACATGTTTTTTAGAAGCAGGAAGCAGCCCGCAAGTCTTTCTTAATAGCCCACAGCAGATGCCAGCAGTTAAGTGATAAAGAGCTTATTGAAAGAGGAAGACATGTATCTAGATAGCTCTATTCATAAGCAAAGCAAATACTGCAGGCAGAAATCCATTCAAGACAGGATATTTTGAAATTCCCTGCAGCAAAGTCTGAACAAAGGCAGAATGGTAGGATTAGAAGCAGCCCCTCACCCAAGATCCAAGACAGAATGAAAGCCATTAAGCCACAATAGGAATTGCCCAACATCCTTTCAGAACACAAGCCCCTTCATTGCATGACCCCCAGAGCCATCCAAACTTCACCTGGGAGCTCAGATAAACAATAAGCCAGAGGTTGACCAGATTAGCTCAGACAAACTCCTAGAATTTGCATTTCCTCTTTTGCCTATAGAGCCAGCTATGACCTGTACATTACCCCCATAGGAATCTGACAACAGCCAATAGAATGTTAAAGGACATGTTCTTGCACAGGAACAGGAAGCTCAAATACAAAGCCCAAAAGAAGGTAAAACCCACCCACTCTCAACTCCATTTTGTCAGCTGCCCTGAACCACAAACGCATGTGGTTCTGCTTCATCATTAAACCATCTTTCCAATCAGCCTACATGTTTCCAATGTCTTTCCCCCAGCTTGGAACTGAACCAAATGGATATTTCTTCCAACGACAGAAAGAATGCAAACATTCAGTCCTAGTTTCAATCTGAGCAGGAGTATGAGAACTTCGCAAAGCGAAATTGAGACTTTGGATAATAAATGTATGATTTACCAAGAAGGGTAATGTGTTCGGTCTGAATTAAGATTTATTTCAGTGCTTTCCCAATGCTTACATTTCCACCAGACAGTGTGTGGTGCAATGACTCATTTTCAGCAATACTAAGATAAACAATAAAATGCTTTGCAGTATATGATCACTTCTATTACATATTTCCAGAATTTTTCCTGGGAATTTAGTAAGATTTTTTTTTTTAAAAAAAATCCGATTTATCCATACAATCTGTTAGAAATGTTAACTAGGGCAATTCAATTCCTGGTTTTCCATCTGACTTTGAGAGCTTAAAAAATAAATAGAGAACCATAGAAAACCAAGACTGTGTAACAAACAGATGTTATAAATTAAGTGACATGGAAAACATTGTGGCATATGCATAAACCCTCAAGTGTAATTGTTATCGCTACGGTACGTTGAAGGCAAAAAGAAAAAAAAGCCTATGCTGTTGCAGCAAAACATATGGAAGCATATTAAACAGTAATGTAATCATGTTTAAAAGTGAGTTTTAGACTGCTTCTATGTAGGAATGCCTGGTGGTTTTTTTTAAATACCAAAAATAATTGCTCCATAGTGACCAGATCTTAGTAAAGCTAGTATAATGTGCTTGATTATTGTACTCCATGCACAGGTTTGTAATTATAGGACAATAGAAAAGACAGTTTTTAAATTTATCTAATCCTGTGTCTGAAACTTGTTAACAGTAGGCAACAATATTCAATATGTACCCCTAAGCATTTTTCTTAAGTACTGTAGCTATCTTGAGTCATAGTGGATAATAATCCTCTTTCATCTACCACCTTTGAAAGTTGCTCCCTCCATTTAGCTATGCAACTATGAAACACTAAAACCCAAATCTTGTCGGACCATCCCAATGTTTTTTTTAAGGGAAGGAGGGGTGAAGATCAGATCTCAACCAAACACTTTTGCCGTAAAATGCAACATCACATTATAAATGTTTCTACATTGTTCTTCTGAACTGCGGTGGCGCAGTGGTTAGAGTGCAGTACTGTAGGCTACTTCTGCTGACTGCCGGCTGACTGCAATTTGGCAGTTCGAATGTCACCAGGCTCAAGGTTGACTCAGCCTTCCATCCTTCCAAGATGGGTAAAATAAGGACCCAGATTGTTGGGGGCAATAGGTTGACTCTATAAACTGCTTAGAAAGGGCTGTAAAAGCACTGTGAAGTGGTATATAACTCTAAGTGCTATTGCTAGTTCTTAAAAAAAAAAAGGATTTTACTAAAGAAAGGCAAGATGGAGTTATTTCAGTACGTACAGTGCTTCTTAAAAGTTTGTGAACCCTCTTGAATTTTCAATATTTTTGTCTGTTTCTGCATAAATGTGACACAAACCTTATCTATTTTCCGTATCAGTCCTAACACTAGATAAAGATACGCCAATTAAGTGAATAAAAAACACTGTACCAGTTAATTTATTTATTGACAATCTTGCTATAATTATGGACATTTTCCCTCTTTATGGTTTAGCTAGACTTATAAAGGGAGAGGTAATACTCTGCTCCTTAAGAGTTGAGACCAACATATAAATACATTAAATTTTGTGACAGGATGGGGAACAGAAGTCTGGGAAATGTGCAAGATATCACCAAAGGATTTTAATCAACATCAAGTGATCATTAGCGGCTACTCAAGAAGCAAAAGCAACACTTCTAAGTGATCACAGACTGAAGATCTTTTAAGGTTAAGACAACATTTTCCTCACAAAGTACTGAATATAATGCAGAATCATCTGAATTTATGACATCATAATGTTTCCTGCTGCTCTTCTACTGCTTTTATGGTTGTGAACAGCGTAGAAGTCTATTACAATGTAAGATCTTGAGGTGACATCTGGTGGGAAGGTCTGCTGTGGCTTTGTTTCTAGAATGGTCCCTGTTTTTGAATGCTTTTAAACATTTAAAAAAATTGTGAAGCTGCCCAGAGTTATTTGGAGTTTGGGGGGGGGGCTAGAAATCAATAAAGTAAAATTAAATTTATAAAGTGAGAAAATAAATAAACATACAATGATGGAAACGGTAGAGGGAGCAGGAGGAATTTGGAGGTCAGATGTTTATTGTCATTTGTGTGGAATGTGAAATGAATGTATCAGTCTGCCAAGCTAGAGAAATGGGAGGCGATTCAAATTGCTTTTTAAAAAGTCAGTAGGATACATGTATGCCACAATTCAGGAATTGCAAGCTTTAAAATAAAAGGCTTTTGTAAAGTATTAATAGCTGCTCAGTTCTGTAGATGAAAATGAAAAATTAATTTCATCACTCTTATCCTCCACCCAATAGGTGATCAGCCAATCTAAATTCTCTCTGTCTCTCTCTCTCTGTAAGTTTGTGTGTGAGTGTGAGATAATTGAATTGGGGAGATTAGGCTTCTTGTTCTCGTTTCCCTAGGTTTTTAAGAAAAAGTATACATGCTAAGTTATCTAGGACAGGGAATTTTGGTCTATTGAAGATGAACACATGGAGTTAGTTTGTATAAAAAAAAAACCAACAGGAAATCCTATAAAATGCAGTCATTCCAGTAACAATATTAAAACTTCCCACACTTACTTGTGAAATAATGGGCTAAAATTCTTATCATGATAGCTGGCTTCCAGGATAAAAAAAAATAGTTTTAAAGTACGAGAATTAGTACAGATTTTCCATTGTTTACAATGAAACTTTCCTTCCTGATACAAATTAATGTTCTGGGTGTTTCTTATCAGTGAATCTGGAAGACATTGTGTTGGAGATGATTCTGTTAGACAAATCTGGCCAAATAAGCACCTAGGGACAAAGAGAAAAAAAATCTGCAGTTGTAGACTTTTAAAATACTACTTTATAGTATTTCAATTGCTTAATTAATCCAAAACAGTTAAGATGCCTTTACTATTTTAAGATGCTTTGGTAAGATCATAGATTTCAATGGAGATTAAGAAATTTTATGAAATAGGAATAAATTCAGGTTTCATTTTTTTTACTGGATGAAAATGAGATATTTCTTCTAAATATAACTTTGCCCTTAATATTATTGAATTCTGTCAGAGATTGCCTTTGAAAGTGGTTTAGGACCCAATTGGACCCATTTAATTGTAGACAGATATGAGTCAAGAACATCATATAACAATCCATGGCATTAAATAGTTTGCAATAGCCAGCTATATGTTTCCAATCCAATTTTCAGTAACAGTGTTAAACCTTTAAACCAGTTAAAATAGTAGATTAGGGACATAAATCTTGGCAACTTTAAGATTTATGGACTTATAGGCTAAAAACTTTGGATATACCGTAGAATTAGACAAATAGCAAAAACTTTGGGATAGAAATTATAAATTGACAATGGCAACTATTTATAAGAAAAACCTGTACAAAATATTTTATAGGTGGCATCTGCCACCGGCGAGGTTAACAAAGGTGTTCCAAAACATGTCCACCAAATGTTGGAAATGCAATCAGACACCAGACACATGGTGGTGGATATGTGCACAGGCAAAACATGTTTGGACAAAAATGCACACATGGCTAGAAAAAATGTTGAAGCAACATGTAGATTATAAACCAGAAATATTTTTTGTTAGATATAGTACCAGAAAAGTATGATAAAGGGAATATGTACTTAATATTGCATGTCTTAACGGCAGCAAGAATTGTATTTGCACAGCACTGGAAAATGAGGAAATACCTACAGAAGAGAGTGTAATTAAGAAAATACTAGAATGTGCAGAAATTGATAGGTTGACATTAAAGGTAAAGGATAAAGAAGGTATGGAATATTTTTTAACATGGAATTTGTTTTATCAATGGCTTGTCATTTTACTCTCCCAGGCATAAGTCATGGTCGCGGATCGACATGGCCTGGATGACACTACAATTAGGAGAGTATGTTTCCGAGGTAGAGATTGGAGTTAATGATTGGGCTGATCGCAGCTTGCTTGTAACATGGAGGGGCCAACAGAAAAGGAAAAGATGGAAGATGGATGTGAGGGTGCTGAAGGATGAGAAAGTTGTGACCGGGATTAAGAGAGAAACAGAATGTTTTTTTAAAGAGGATAAGAAAGAGGATACGAGCCTGCAAAATAACTGGGATACTTATAAGGCATTAATTAGGGGATGGGTAATAAAATATACAATAAGGAAGCGGAGATTGGAAAGGAAGGAACAATCAAATCTAATGGATAGCTTAGGACAGGTGGAAATGGGACTACGAAACAAACCGATGGACCAGGCATTATTAGAAGAAAAAAACTCAATTTGCCACAAAATAAATTTAATTGACCAAAAAGAAGTAGCTGAAAAAATTAGGTGGGTTAAACAAGGCTATTTTGAAAATGCCAACAAGCCAGGAAGATGGCTAACCTATAGAATCAAAAAGTTAAGGGAAAGAAATAAAGTAGGTGGTTTGAAGGATGTGAATGGAAGACGGGTAACAGACGGGGAAGGTATGAAGGGAATTGAACAGAAGTTTTTCAGGATTTATACATGAGACAGGAAGGATCAGATCAAGAGATGGAAAAATATATAGAGGGGCTGGATCTTCCAAAAGTGCCAGAAGAGGTAAGACAAATATTTAATAGGGAAATTTTAGAGAAGGAGGTGGAAGAGGCAATTGGGAGGCAGAAATTAGGGAAAACTCCAGGGACAGATGGGATACCTATGGAATTCTATAAGGAAATTTCTGATACAGTGGGACAATACATGACAGAAGTTTTTAATGGAATCATTGTGGAGGGCCGAATTCCAAATTCAGGACTGAGGCATATATTTCCGATTCCCAAGGCAGAAACAGATCCATCGTTGATCCATAATTATAGGCCTATATCCCTCTTGAATAGCGATTATAAGATCTTTGCCTCAATTTTAGTGGGGAGAATGAAATTTTTTTTAAATCATTATATACATAGTGACCAGAATGGGTTCTTGCCACATAGACAGATAAGGGACAATGTGAGGATGATAATAGACACAATGGAGTATTATGAGACGTTTTCGGATAAGGAAGTAGCATTTATTTTTATAGATGCTCAGAAGGCCTTTGATAGGGTTAGCTGGAAATTTATGTTTGCCTTGCTAGATAAGATGGAATTTGGAGACAATTATATACGGGCAATAAGATCAATCTATTCAACTCAAATAGCTAGAGCTTTAATTAATGGGGAAGAAATGGGGAAGATTGAATTCGGAAAAGGCACAAGACAAGGATGCCCACTGTCCCCACTTCTATTTATATTTGTATTAGAACCTCTTCTATGGGAAATTAGGAAGAATCAGGGAATAAAGGGGTTGAAGGTGAGATCTGAAGAATATAAAACCCAGGCTTTTGAGGATGATTTGGTTTTTATTGTAGAGGATCCAGTAGAATCAAGTAAAAACTTGCTCCAGGAAATAGAGAAGTATGGCAGAGTTGCAGGTCTCCGAATTAACAGAGATAAGACAAAAATTATAACAAAGAATATGACACAGAATCATTGGAGTGAATTGGAGAGATAATTTTTTTTTTAATTTGATTTATGTGCCGCCCTTCTCCGGAGACTCAGGGCGGCTTACAATGCGTTAAGCAATAGCCTTCATACTTTTGTATATTTATTCAAAGTCAGCTTATTGCCCCCACAAACTGGGTCCTCAATTTACCTACCTTAGAAAGGATGGAAGGCTGAGTCAACCTTGAGCCTGAGGAGAATTGGGCTTTCAAGTGATGAAAAAAATTAAATATCTGGGTGTTTGGATGTCTTCCAAAAACATGTCTATTATAATAGACAATTACACAAAGCTGTTAGCCCAAACAAAGATAGACCTAGAGAAGTGGGAGCACCTGCAACTCTCCTTACTGGGAAGGATAGCTACAATTAAAACCCACGTGCTTCCGAAATGGAATTACTTATTCCAGACTGCCCCCGCGAGACTGGATAGTGGTTTCTTCAAACTGCTAGATAGTTATGTGAGGAAATTTGTTTGGCAGAAAAAGAAGCCCCGCATTAAACTTAAAATGCTCCAAGAGACTCCATGTAGAGGGGGATTTGGTCTACCAAAATGGGAGTTTTACTACCAAGCGGCCAATTTAGAGATTGGATGCTTCTAAAAAGGAAGAGGACTCTTCCATTGGAGGGTTATGATTTGTGTCAAGGTTGGCACCACTTCCTATGGAGAGAGAGGGGCAGGAAATGTGGACACTTTAAGAGACACTACCTTCGGAGAATCCTATTAGAATCTGGGGAAGGGGTTAGGAACAAGCACTACACAATTATTCCGATTTGGTTCGCTCCATTAGAGGTGGTAACACACTCAATACTATATAACAAGGAAACATCTTGGACTTATCAGGACTTGCTTGACCCTCAAGGGGACTTGAAGACCTGTGAAGAGCTTATGAATCAGGGCAAGAAGGTAGATTGGTGGGCGTATGCCCAAATACAATCGAGAGTCAGAAGGGATAAAGGAAAGGAGGAATTTATAGGTCACTACAGGAGCTAGATAAAATCTTATTGGGAATTGAAAAGAAATTACTTTCAAGGTGCTACCAGTTCTTGATATCACGATGGATTGGTGAGGAGGTGATTAAGGACACCATGATTGCCTGGGGGAGGAATCTCGGATTTTCCCCAAATCTGGATAAATGGGATGCAATATGGAATAGGAATATGAAACTTACTTTGTCAACCCCCTACAAGGAAAACATTTATAAAATGGTCTATCGTTGGCATATCCCCCCAGCAAGAATAGCAAGAATGTTTCCGGGAGCCTCCCCGGCATGTTGGAAGTGCGGGAATGGTAGCGGGACATACTATCACCAATGGTGGATGTGTCCCAAAGCAGGCAAATATTGGTCCAAGATTCGGAATTGGATAGTGGAAATTACTGGATATAATATAGAGCTGAAACCAGAGACTTTTTTATTGGGAATGAAACCAGATAAAATATCTAAGGAAAAATAGAAATTGGATAAATATTATTATGTGTAAGCAAAATGACCTAGACAATACACTGTTCACAAAGCACTTATACATGTATAAGAAAAATGTATAAATAATTTTTTTAAAAAAAGACTTATGGACTTCAGCTCTCAGAACTCCAAAGCCAGAATTGCACACATCCCTGTCCTAGACTGAGAAATATCTTATGGTATATGCCAGTGGTGGGTTTCAATTTTTTTTACTACTGGTTCTGTAGGCGTGGCTTGGTGGGTGTGGTGTGGCTTGGTTGGCGTGGTTTGGTGGGCATGGCAGGAGAAGGATACTGCAAAATCTCCATTCCCACCCCACTCCTGGGGAAGGATACTGCAAAATCCCCATTCCCTCCCCATTCCTGGGGGAAGGAGATTGCAAAATCTCCATTCCCACCCCACTCTGGGGCCAGCCAGAGGTGGTATTTGCTGGTTCTCCAAACTACTCTAAATTTCCGCTACTGGTTCTCCAGAACCTATCAGAACCTGCTGAATTTCACCCCTGATACCAGGGGTGTGAAACTCTATTTCATTGAGGGACTCATCAGGGTTGTGTTTGACCTCGATGGCTGGGGTGGGCATGGCTAGGGTGGGCGTGGCCACCTTGATGTCACTCGTATCAGGGGCATCTGTGGTCGCCCAAGGCCTCTGCCTGTAAAAATGGGCTTCAGAGCTTCATTTTCAGTTGCAACAGCCTCCTGCCTCCCTCTGCCAGTGAAAAGGGAGCTTGGGGGGGGGCGGGTGAATGCGCCCCCCCCAGCTCTGTTTTCACTGGCAGAGGGTGGCAGGAGGCTGTTGCAGCTGAAAACGGAGCCTGGGAGGGCCACATGTGCCAGATCTAAGCATGCCCTGGGCTGGATCTGGTCCCCGGACCTTGAGTTTGATACCCCTTGTATATACAAAACATGTTACATGTATGATCGAGGTTCACCAACAGAATTAGCTGCGACAGTCTTGGGCTTTAAAATCATTTAAAAAACTGCTTAATCAAGTGTTATTTCCTGCCCAAAGTCTTTCTCTTGTGAGATGGATGGCTATACAAATAAGTCAAATATATAAAATAAACTAAATAAATAATAGAAAGTTAAGAGGCGCCTACCCTGCCATTTAAAATCCAAGCCGGTTTGCAGTAGTATTTCATGCAGCAAAAAAAGTGGCCTATGAAACACTTAGTTGTATTTGCATGCTTGCAGCAAGAGGGAGGAAAATTTGCAACACTGTACATTTGCGGTATATATTTGCAGAGAGGAGATCACACAATCCGCTGCAGAAGAGCAAATCAATCTGGAAAGTTGCAGTCACAGCTGACCAGATCTATGTCTGTGAGCTTCTGTCTTTCCACCGTGTTCAGCCAGATGTATACATTTCGGCTCACACAGAAGCTGTCAGTTTGAGAAGACGTGAGAGATGAATGGGCAGATAGGCAAGAGTTGCTCCATGGAACGGGTTCTCTTTGAGATCTCTCGGAAAAACAAGTGTGTCTTTCATTTTGACACCCACATATACAAAGACATTTTAAACATTCATGAGTCAGACTTGCTCTTTTCAGATATATAGGGATTTCCCTGTCTTGTACTTTCCCCAAAAGCCCAAATATGCCTTGCAAGCCACTTTCTTTTCCATATCTCCATGACATTTCTTCCTAGACCATGAGTGAGACAGGCTTAAATTGCCCCGTACAGCTGGGCAGTACAGATGTTAAAATAGTTGCTTCGCCCAATATTTTGACACATTTCAAGAGTAGTCCCAACTGTTAAGACTTTTTCACCGATTGCTTTGGAAGAAGGGTGAAATGCAATGGTTTAAAATAGAAGCGCATCATGAACTCCAGTCCTGTTGCATGTGTTCTGGATACAGGTAGTCCTCGACTTACGACGGTTCATTTAGTGACTGTTCCAAGTTGCAGCGGGATTGAAAAAAGTTGATTTATGAAAGTTTTTCACACTTAGGACCGTTGCAACATCTCCATGGTCACGATCCAAATTCAGATGCTTGGCAACTGGTACATATTTATGACGGTTGCAGAGTCTCAGAGTCACGTGATCCCTTTCTGTGACCTTCTGACAAACCAAGTCAAATTCAAATGAAAATTGCACCCTAGGATAAAATTCAAAGACAAACATCCTCTAATCTAATGGAAACCAGTTGTACACATACGCACACATATTTTACGAATAGTTATATTTGAAAGAGACGGTACCCGGAAAATACACTGTACTCTGTAGGGAAATGGAAATTTATACAAAATAAGAAACAGAAAAAGATGAAAGAGAAGGGGAGAGATGAAGGGTGAGAGGGAAGTGGAATGGAGTGGAGTGGAGTGGCAGAGGAAAGGAAAAGAGGGGAGAAAAGCCAAGGGAAGAGGAGAAGGAAGGAGACGGAAGAAGGGGGAAGGAGAGAGGGGAAAGGAGAGTGGGAAATGGATGGGAGGAGAGGAGTAGGAGAGAGGGAAGGAGAGGGAAGTGGAGAGGGGAAAGGATATATATGTGTCTGGCTGAAGAGGCCCAAGAAGGCCGAAATAGTGCTATCCCAGTCTCCCATAAGTCACAGAAGAAACAACATAAAATTTCTGACAGGCCTGAAAGCGATGAATAGAGATTTCATCCCACCATGGCCATTTTAGCATCTTTCAACATAGGAAAAAAACCCTGATTGCAAAAATATCGCACATTTATACCTATGAATCAAAAGAAATATATATATATATAATGTTAGGGTACAATTATTAAAATAATGGTTATAACTATGATGTACAACACTATGCATTTAAAAAAGACTATAATGTTTGATTGAGAGAATACTGAATTATTAGGGTGTATAAATACTTTGTATACTTAAAAAAGACTGGATACAGCCAGTACACTGTTGTTGCAAAACTGGAAAGGTGATGTATTATAAAAAAAAAAGGTATAATAAAAATATTTTTTAAAAAACAAAAACAAAAAAAACCCTAAATTCAAATGAAAATTGCATCTTAAGATATAATTCAAAGACAAACATCTAAGCTAATGGAAACCAATTTTACACATAAAAGACTCATTAAAACACTGCCCGTGTTTATAGAAGATAGAATCTTTCCTCAAACAATGAAAGAAACATCTCTCAATACAGCTAGTCTTTGACTTACAACAGCTCACTTAGTGGCCATTCAAAGTTACAACAGCACTGAAAAAAGTGACTTATGACCGTTTTTCACAGTTACGACCTTTGAAGCATCCCCGTATGAACATGGCACCAAAATTCAGATCCTTGGCAACTGGTTCATACTTACGACCGTAGTGTGTCCCAAGGTCATGTGATCACCTTTTACAACCTTCTGACAAGCAAAGTCAATGGAGAAGCCAGATTCACTTAACAACCGGGTTACTAACTTAACAACTTCAATATTTCACTTAACAACTGTGGCGAGGAAAGTCATAAAATGGGGCAAAACTCCCTTAACAAATGTTTCACTTAACAGAAATGTTGGCTCAGTTGTGGTTGTAAGCCAAGGACATGCACCCTTAATAATAATAATCCACGAAATTCATCCAGATAAACACTCTCACATTCAGATCGTGTTCATATACTATGCTAAAACATGAGCAGGTTGCCTTCCATTTAAGAATATAGACCCTGTGAGGGTTTATAGCAGGGGTGAAATCTAGAAGGTTCTGGAGAACTGGTAGTGGAAATTTTGAGCAGTTCAGAGAACCAGTAAATACCACCTCTCGCTGGCCCCAGAGTGGGGAGGGAATGGAGATTTTGCAGTATCCTTCCCCTGCCATGCCCACCAAGCCATGCCCACCAAGCCACATCACGCCCACCAAGCCACGCCCACAGAACCAGTAGTAAAAAAAAATGGATTTCACCACTGGTTTATAGCCTTAGGGCAATGTGTGATTCAGAGCTATGACTTGTTATTCATCAAAGCATGGCTACGTAAACTGTGACTTAATACAGTGCTGACCACAGCCAATGGAGTTTCTCTATTTTCACTTAATCATAGCACTAGCACTTAGACTTATATACCGCTCCACATTACCTTACAGCACTCTCTGCTCACTTTACAGAGTCAGCATATTTCCCCCAACAATCTGGGTCCTCATTTGGGAAGGACAGAAGGCTGAGTCAAACTTGATCCCCATCAAGATTGAACTCCAGGCTGTGGGCAGAGTTAGTCTGCAATGCTGTATTCTAACCATGGCACTACCAGGGCTCTTTTCATGGTTCACGTACTCCCAATTTTGTATTAAAATTGTGAAATGAAATTTCAATTGATTTAACTTAGATTATAACAAGAAATAACTGTGCTTGAAAAGCTGAACTTTTTTCTTCTGTTTTAAAATAAATAATCTTCACCCTGTTTTAAGAGCAATCTTTTCACTGTGAAAATGGAACCGCTGCCCTTCTCAAAGAGCTTTCATTGTTGAGCAATCAGTTTTCTTACATGCGCTAACTCTACTACTGATTTATGTAGCTTAAAATGTATTCATGAAGACAATCAATTAAGAGATTAAAATATTTTAAATAAGATGTTAATTAGTTCTGAAGCAGAATGACTGAAATTAAATGGAATGCTGCATTTGCCAAACAAAAGAAATATTAATAGACTGAAGAAATGTTGACAACTAAGAAAAGCAGCCAGCAGGAACAGAATATAAAAAAGAGTACATTACTAGAAAGGTGTGTGTGCTTATTTCTTTTAGGTATATATGCATCATGGTGGGTTGCTACCGGTTTGCCCCGAATCAAGTGAACTAGTAGCGGCAGTGGTGGGAGGCTCCACCCACTCACCCGGGCACTTCTGCCCATGCGCGCCCATAAGCAAACTGGTAGCGACGGGACCCACTACTGGTGTGCATACATCATTTTAAAATAAAATATGAGAATATGATATAAATGCTAAAACATCTTAGTTGTTTCTCATGAATGAAGGCAAATATATGTTTCCCAGGATAATGTTGCACAATCCAATCTGGGTCGGTAAGTGAGACCAGAGGGTTTTGTCTTTCAAGCTTTTGGTATTTATATGGTGCCTATTATATACAGCTTTTTAGATATAGATTGCGATGTTGATGTCTGGCTATTAAGTCATTGACTGTTGTTTCCTTGTGCTGCCAAGCCTTCACCTCCTAAGTACTTGATAAGCTGGGAGTAAATCAGCCCTCCTGTTGATTGATGAGTAGCCCGTTTCCCAGGCTTCAATCACTTCCCTGGCTGTTTTTGTGCCTGCTCATCCAACAATCTTAGTAGCTGCAAAATTGAATGTAGGTCCTTGCTTGTTGCATTGTTTATTAATTGTTTATTCTTTCTGCTATTGTTTTTGTATTTTAAGTATATCTAAAATAAAATATATACATTTTTAAAAGGAAGAAAGATTTGATTTACTTCAACAAACTCCTTTTGCATTTTAAACAACTCTACGGGTATTGGAAGGCCCATCTGGATGTGATGTTTAATCCCATTATAACCCGTTTTCATTTTATACCAATATAATAAACTGATTAATTTGAAAACCCTGACCTCAAAAAATGATTTAAAAAAGAGGGGAAGTTTTTTTTTTTTTAAAAAAATAATAATAATGTGGAAGCAATATTTAGATAAGATATGAGTTGCTGGGAAATCAGGCAGTGTATGCATTTAATAAATCATGATAACTATTATTATTATTAGATTAAATTTAATAGTACAAGTCATGAGTAATGGAAATCCCTATTTTTAGATGGCCTGAATTTGGTTTGAGGAATCATTTGGGGCATGGAGATACCACAATTCTCATTTTGTTAAGTTTTGAAGAAGCAACATAATAAGTATTCCCCCTCACCCCACCCCACCCCCAAAAAATTATAATAGTAAAAAGAAGGAACAAGGCCTTTTGCTGTTAAAAAAGCCACTTTGGCTTTGTGAAACAGCTTTAAGGGGATGATCTTAATTATAAGGAAATGATGCTTGACCTTTGTTAGAAGAATGTACTGCCTTCAAAATCTGCAAAGTCCTTCTTGCTTATCCCACTGATTTTTTTTTTAAAAAACCCTGCTATAATCATGAAAAGACTTTAAGACTGCTTATTGGAGTTCTCATTCCAACTTAAACTTCTTGACACTTGAAAATACTGAGGCTACTTTTCCAGAGTTGAAAAGTTATTGGAAGTGCTTGTCCTTGGAATGATTTCAACATCATCTCTCAGTGCTGGGAAGAAGCAGTAAGGTTAAGCAAAGAGGGCAACCATGGTTATTTATATGTAAAAACTACATTGTTTCTTTTCTGGCAAAAGAAACTGGTCTGTGGCCAGAAAGTTGTGTCCAAGTTAGGGAGCAGAGAAATTTAAATGCTATTCTCCCACCTTCATCTCATTTTATATATCATGTAGGGCTGTGTGTGTTTGTGTGGGGGTACAATGTTGTGAGTTGCCGTCCCTTATATACTACCTATTTTGTTTAGTCAGTTAGCCAAGCAATCAGTCCCTTCTCTGTGGATTTAATGCATATCCTCATAGCTAGGGACTGAATCAAAAAGATAAAATACAGATCAAATTATGAGTCAGTGAGGATGTTATATTCCTGTCAGGTTCCAGTCAGAATTAAAAACAAAACAGAACAGAACTGTAGCGTGGTTCCAAAAAAGGTCTCTGTTTCATAAAGAGAATAGCTGCATGAAACACACCAGAAAACGGAGTGAAGATGAGTGAGACCAATTCCTCTCACATCAGTGGTGGAATTCAAAATTATTTACTACCGGTTCTGAGGGTGTGGCTTGGTTGCCGTGGCATGGCTTGGTGGGTGTGGCTTGGTGGCCGTGGCAGGGGAAGGATACTGTAAAATCTCCATTCCCTCCCCACTTCAGGGGAAGGTTATTGCAAAATCCCCATTTACTCCCAATCAGCTGAGACTTGGGAGGCAGAGAATAATTGGGGGAGGGGCCAGTTTACTGGTTCTCTGAACTACTCAAAATTTCCTCTACCAGTTCTCCAGAACCTGCTGAATACCACCTCTGTCTCACATCACACCTTAGTTGGAATGGTGCGTTTCGATTCCTAGGCTTGGAGAAGGATGCTGTTATCAGAAGAATAATTTGAGGTTCCAACTGGAGCCAGGGTTGCAGAAGAATATATAAAAATGAGATCCAGACAGCTGTGAGGAAAGAAGAAATATTTATTCCTAAAAGCAAAACAGTTTCTTCTTCTTTGCTTTTAGGGGCAGGCTGTAGAGAAATGGGGTACAGTGGCAGACTCTTATAGGGGGAGCTTGTCCAGGGTGTGGAAAGTATTTACGTGCTTATTCTAGGGTGACACTTCAGGGGTGTGTCTCTCTCTCTCTGTGTGTAAATAAGTATTCTTGTGAACATGCAGTTTTGCTGGGAGATCTTACTTAAATAACTCTGTGTTTGCAGACCTTATCCTTTGATATGTGGATTAGGTCTGGGTAACTTATTTCAGGGTTTGTAGAGATTCTCATCATCCAGGTCATGGTTGTCCTAAAGGTGCTTTTTCAGGAGGCAACTGGACTTTCTTGTTTTTTCTTTTGAGGACCTTTCGCTTCTCATCCAAGACGTTTCTTCAGCTCTGACAGGATAGTGGGGAATGGACGGATTTATATTCCTTGCAGACAGCTGGTCATTTGCATCCTTTTAGCAGGTCCTCAAAGCACTTGGAGGTTTATCTGTGTCCTTAGGGTCACCTGAATAATGCTTCTGGTTCCTGTAGTCTGCAATTTTTCCTCTGGAAATCCATTCCTACTCCCACCCCATTCAAAGAGGACACAGATAAACCTCCAAGTGCTTCAATGACCGTCTAAAATAGGGCTGTCAAACTTGTGGCCTACAAGTTTGACACCCCTGCTCTAAAAGAATGCAAATGACCACCTGTCTGCAAGGAATATAAATCCTTCCATTCCCCACTATCCTGTCAGAGCTGATGAAGCTTCTTGGATGAGAAGTAAAACATCTTCAAAGGAAAAATAAGGAAGTCCTGAAAAATAAATTGTCTCCTGAAAAAAGCACCTTTGGGATTATTTCAGGGGTTGAGGACGTTGACTAATTTGATTAACTTGGAGGCACTGATTCTCAGACTATTGTGGTTTCTGTTAACATTTTAAGAGAAGATGGAAACAGTATAAAGAATAAAATATATTTGGATATAAAACTTCTCACGCTATCCTAACTACTTATGAAGTAGTTTGACTACTTTTTTGTCATATTGTGCATAGTGTCGAACCCCGGCACAGGGTTCACCATACCTGGGGGGAAGTGGGTGGAAGGCAGAGTGGTGCAGAGTGGAGCGGGTGACGAGTGAGGCTATAGCGGAAGTGCTACCGCCGACCAACTGTTCGGCGAATGTCCAGGAGGCCACATCCCAACTGCTCAACAGCTGATTGCTCTGCCTGGCATGCCGGCATTCAGTGGGGAGCAACACAGCCACACCCCACTGCTGATGGAAGTTCAGAACGCCACTCCGTGGCCACCATGAGCCGAGACAGCGACCGACATCCAGGGACCTAGGACTTTTGCTGGATGTTGGCTACAAGGTGGAGGCGTGTCTGGCTGGCTGGAGGGCATGGTCCCTTGCCGATAAAGCACGCTGGGAGGCAGGAGCTCCCAGTGATGACTTTGGAACAGACTTTGATCACACTCATTGAGTACTGAGGCTCTGGCCTAATTAAAAGTTTTGTTTGCTTGATCGTTCCTGAGCGTGCTTACTTCAGTTCTAGCTAGGTCCAGCCTTGGACCTTTGAGACATAGCATGCTGAAGGAAAGCTGATGAAAGTGTGACATTCCATACCTATTAGCTTTGGGTGGATATGTCTATTCTATGCAGGCGCACTTAAATCCTAAACCCCAAAGGATCATCCAGAGAAACACTGTCAAATCAATGCTAGGTTTTCATGTTGTGCTCAATCCTAATATAGCTTGTTTAGCGACCTCCACAGCTGCTGTGATTAGGAAATAATGTTTGATGGTTTAGCCTTAGTGCTGTGGGACAGTTCAGTATATCATGACTTATTCAACAACGCATGATTAAACAAGCTGGTTAAATATGCCCTTGAAGCCTCTCTCCATATTTGAACTTTCCTTATTTGCCATTTGTAAAAACTCCCAGAAAAAAGCATTCTAGCGCACAGTACCAAGATACATGTTTTGGTGACCTTGTTAATTTCCATTGCACAAGACATTTTTTTGAAAAATATTTGGAAATGAATCAAGTTTTACTTTACGTAGTGGGATTAAACAATAGGGAGTTGCCCTGAACTCATTTCTCTTTGAGCAGAATTTAAAAAGTTTTTCTTTAATCGTTTAACACACTAATGAACCTTGATGTGACTTCAGGAAAATATCTTTCTTTATGAATCCCTTAGTTTGAATCATTCTCTGTGTTTATATGGAGTGATTTAGGCATTGATGAATAAACTAGCATAGAAATTGTATGTTTTGGGTAAAGTGCTAATAAGAACAACAAAAGATGCTATTTTATAGCTTGCTTAAAGCCCTGTCTTGTAAAATAAAACACAACCTGGTATGTGGACATCAGATAAAAATATACCAGCCATGAACCATCTACCATCTAATGGTAGCTAGCATACCATTTGCTCGTATAGTGGTAGGTCCTTAATTATTGTTATGCAGAAACTACTCAAGTCAGTGCTTCAAAGAATCATTTAGTTTTGCTTTGGTTTGCCAATTATAACTCATGATTTTGATTGACTTTCAGATCCTTCATCACATTAGTCAGATCAGAAAAGAGTAGGATTTATGTGAAAAGAAAGTACATGAAATGAAGACAGTCAGAAACAAAGAGCTATTAACAGGTTAGAGCCAAATCCACAAATTACATATACAGTAGATTAATGATTCAAGGTAGAACACTTCATCCAAAACTTTCATTGGGTGATATAATGAAGAGTAATGCAAAATAAACCTATTAAAACAAGCAGATGGAACAAATGTTTCCAATTCTTCTAGCAGGTTTGGAGGTTCATATTAGTTCATTTAACTGGTGTTATTCCAAGTTCTGAGATAATCACTGCTCCACTGAGGCAACATAATGAAATAAAATAGTCACATTTTACAGCTAAATATGAGAACTTTACTTAACTTTACTTTTGTGAGCACATGCACACATGCTATGGAAATGTTTAGCTTGTGAGTTCTGCATATGTTGCTATGTCTTTGCTGTACAAGAGGATGATGAACTAAAGGATAAGAAGTATGCTTTCATGTTGCTCATTGGGCTTCTTCCACATTGATTAGGATCAACAAGTTTTGAGTGACACAGCTACAACAGTCCATCCATCAGCTAAAAAAATTAAAATAAATCAAAATATTTCAGAATGAGTGAATTCCAAACAAGGAAGGTACAACTTATTTTCATTCTAACTTGCAAAAAATGTTTGACACGTATATGTTACATAGTATTTGCTATCCAGTCAACTTTTTAAGATTCCAAAAAACACTTCTTAAATTGCTTAATGCACTGTAAGCCGCCCTGAGTCTCCGGAGAAGGACGGCATATAAATCAAATTAAAAAATAAAAAATAAAAAAAAATTGTTAACAAATACTGGGTCTTTATGAAAGATAAAGCAGTGTTCCAATATCTCATAGGTTGCCACAAAGAAGAGGGAGTCAAGCTATTCTCCAAAGCACCTGAGGGCAGGACAAGAAGTAATGGGTGGAAACTAATCAAGGAGAGAAGCAACTTAGAACTAAGGAGAAATTTCCTGACAGAACAATTAATCAATGGAACAACTTGCCTCCAGAAGTTGTAAATGCTCCAGCACTGGACGTTTTAAAGAAGAGATTGGGTAACCATTTGTCTGAAGTGGTGTAGGTTTTCCTGCCTAAGCAGGGGGTTGGACTAGAAGACCTCCAAGGTCCCTTCCAACTGTTATTCTAAGCCAGGACAATCTTAACTGTATCCTTAAAGAACTTAGTTCCATTTGTGATGCCTCTCTTTCCATAATTTGCTTCACTACAACTTTACAGTGACTGCTATAGCAGCCACCATCATGATTTCAAATGAGTTCTTCCACTGGATTGTCATCACCATCATAAGATCATAATCTATACTTCTATCAACATCCAGTCACAAAGTGATGGGAGTGAATGAGAAATAGAACCATCACCACAGTCAACAAAAGGAATTGTTTGTTTTACCAACAACAACAACAGCAGCAATTCATGGAAAATTCTTCCTTTATTGTCCAGTGAACAAGTGCTTAACCGAGAAGCTGCCATCTCCCTATTTCCGTGATGGTGAACCCATGGTACGCGTGCCACAGGTGGCACACGTAGCCATATCAGTGGGCATGGCAGCTGAGCTGAGCTGAGAGACTCCTAGAGAGGCTAGGGACAGCAAAAAAGTCACTTCCTGTCCCACCGGGAGTTGGGAAATGGGCCATTTCAGGCCTTTGGAGGGCTTCCGAGGGAGTGAGAAAGGCTGTTTTTGCCCTTTCCAGATAAATAGAGAGGATTTGGAACCAGGTAAGAAAGAAAAACGGGCCTACCAGGCCATCGTGTGCCAGGAGCAGGGGTGTAGAGGTGGGGGGGGGGTTGCACGTGCATGCACAAGGCAGGGCTCATAGAATTATTGGTGTGGGCACGTGCGCGTGCGAGCCCTCTCCACCCCCCTCTCCTGGCACGCGATGGCAAAAAGGTTAGCCATCACTGCCCTATTTTATCATGTTGTTGAAAGATACACCACACAGGGAAAGATGATCGATACAAGAATCTGTCCAGAAATAGGTGACTTAAGCAAGGTTTTAGATCCAGATGTTGGGGGAAAAGGGCACTATGATCATTTGAGGGAGTGCTAGCTGGTGCTAGTGGCTGAATGTTAGTGCCTCAAGGTCAAGCTGTAGGGACAAAATATTTCTAGAGTATTTTGAGTAGCTAAACAAATAATTCCCTCAACACTGTCAAACTGGTTACTGAGTCTGCATTACTATTAATCTTCTCATTGTTCCTATCACCCATCTCCTCCCACTTATGACTGTATGACTGTAACCTTGTTGCTGGTATCCTTAAGATTTATATTGACTGTTTCCCTATGATTATCATTAACTGTTGTACTTTATGATTCTTGACGAATGTATCTTTTCTTTTATGTACTCCGAGAACGTATGCACCAAGACAAATTACTTATGTGTCCAATCACACTTGGCCAATAAAGAATTCTATTCTATTCTATCATTAGCCCTTCTTGAGTTCCTGAAGGACTAGTGCTGAAATCCCCCAGACGTTTCATCTTGAGGGTTTTCAATCTTCATGATCCAGGGTGGCACAGGCACTCATGAATGCTATGAGCATGTATCAACCCTGACTCATATCAGCAGGCACCCACTAGAGATGGCTTTTACTTCTGAGCAGATGGCCCACGAACTGAAGATTGTGTTTGTTACCGTTCAGAGGTGGGTTTCAGCAGGTTCTGACCAGTTCTGGAGAACCGGTAGTGGAAATTTTTGAATAGTTCAGAGAACCGGTAAATACCACCTCTGACTGGCCCTGCCCCCCATCTATTCTCAGCCTTCCGAGTCCCAGCTGATCGGGAGGAAATGGGGATTTTACAGTATCCTTCTCTTGGGGTGGGGTGGGAATGGAAATTTTATAGTATCCTTCCCTTGCCATGCCCACCAAGTCATGCCCACCAAACCATGCCACATCCACCAAGCCACACCGAGAGAACCGCTAGTAAAATTTTTTGAATCCCACCACTGTTACTATTGTTGCCAGTTGAAGAATTCTGGGTATGTGTGTGAGACCATCCTTGAGAGCGTAAGAGTAAGAATCAAACTTGAGAAAAGATTAGCAAAACAAGTTTTATAACTATATTGAGAGATTTATTTGCAGGAAATATAGGGATAGATACAATATGGTATCTAGCTACATCCCTGTCAGGACAATGTGATAGGGATGTAGCTAGACACATGCATTCTGCCCATGTGTGGTTGGAAAGAAAAGCAGATAAAAATGACTTCAAATTAGCAATTCATTAGATGAAGACTAGGCAGATAGAGGACCCAAAGTAAACTAACAGTCTACACCCTACTGTCTCCTTATGGTCAACAGATTGTGGAATGCTGAAGAGTTTTTGGATGAGATCCCATTAAAAAAAATTCTGGGGGGCAGGGAAGGGCAGGCCTCCCCTCTCCATGGGCATTGTTGATGCATAACTCATTGTAGTAGGAAGTCTGGACAGATGGCAGCAAAGAATTCATTTGTCCTCGAAACAAAAAGGGAAAGCAAGAGGCCAGAACATTCCAGACATCATGAATACAATTTCCAAGGAACTTGCTTCCAAAGAAGCTTTTAGGGTAGTAAAATCAGATATTACTTGAAGTAATCTGTGCATGAACACAGCAGAAAGAAGAGCACGGGAAAAGAGATGAAATTAAAGAGAAAAACAATCCCCTAAACCTAAATGGAGAGAAAGAAAAACAGAGACGTAAGAGGCATGGCATTCAGAATTATGAGGAAAGGACCTCAACAGCTCTGTTTGCATGACTTGTCATGCAAAGAGCGTCTGATGCTGGTGGGAAATCTTGTTATTCTTCTCCCTTATTCTATTTAGGAACCCAGAATATTAGCAAAACACTATCTCTGTGCAGAATATGTTTTCTGTCCATTAACCTCCACAGTACATTGAAGCTCCTTTTTTAAGATGACCCACATCTTCCTGCTATACCTGGCCAATGCCTTCAACACTCAGCACTCAATCTTCACCATCCATCCATCCACCCATCCAACCATCTCTTTGTCTATGGAGATTCTCAGCCATCCAGGTCATGGTTGTCCCAAAGGTGCTTTTTCAAGAGGCAATTGGATTTTCTAGGTTTTTTAAAAAAATAATCTTTATTTGCATTTATAGTTAAAAAGAAGACAAAAACAGAAAAAAGAACAAGACAAAACAAGACATAACAAAAAGAAAAAAAAGAAAAGCAAAAAAACCCATAAGAGAATATAAACAATACATTGGTAAACCAATATTTAACATAAATCTATACAATAATAAATTCATAATACATTTCTTTTTTTCGCTTCTTGGTTGAGAAGTGAAACATCTTCAAAGGAAAACCAGAAAGTCCAGTTTGCCTCTTGAAAAAACACCTTTGAGTCATTCACCTCTTGTTTTCCTGAGAATTCTACCCCATTTCCATTCCTTTTTTTACTTTGCTATACAATTTCTTCCATTCTTTTGTTTGCCATTTATCCTTCATTAACCATGAGAATAATAATAATAATAATAATAATAATAATAATAATAATAATAATAATAATAATAATAATAATAATAATAATTTTATTTCTATACCGCCCTTCTCCCGAAGGACTCAGGGTGGTGTACAGCCTATTTAAAAACACAGAACAAAACAACAATTAAAATTTAAAATCATTAAATAGATTAGGCTCCAATTAAAATCCCAGAAATTTAAAATACCCCAATTTAAAATTATTATGTTGATAGCCTGGCCTGGCGGAACAACAGGGTCTTCAGTGCGCAGCGAAACACCTGGAGGTCGGAGATCTTATGTATTTCCGGGGGCAGTTCATTCCACAGGGCTGGGGCTCCCACAGAGAAGGCCCTCCCCCTGGGTGTCGCCAGCTGACATAACTTGGCCGATGGCACCCTGAGGAGACCCTCTCTGTGGGAGCGGACTTGTCAGTGGGAGGCTATTGGTGGCAGAAGTCGGTCTCGAAGGTACCCGGGTCCTATGCCATGGAGAGCTTTAAAGGTGGTAACCAACACCTTGAATCGCACCCGGAAGACCACTGGGAGCCAGTGCAGCTCGCGCAGGAGGGATGTCACGTGGGCGCAACGAGTTGCACCTATAACCACCCGCGCGGCCGCATTCTGGACCAGTTGGAGCCTCCGAGTGCTCTTCAAGGGGAGCCCCATGTAGAGAGCATTACAATAGTCCAACCAGGAGGTAACAAGGGCATGAGTGACCGTGCGCAGGGCGTCCCGGTCCAGAAGGGGCTGCAACTGGCGAATCAGGCGAACCTGATAAAAGGCCCCCGTGGCCATGGCCGTCATATGCTCTTCTAAAGACAGCCGTGCGTCCAGGAGGACACCCAGATTGCGAGCCCTCTCTGTGGGGGGCAAAGATAGTTTGCCAATAGTCAGCGATGGCACCTGCTGACTATATCGGGGCGCCGGAAGCCACAGCCACTCGGTCTTGGAGGGGTTGAGTCTGAGCCTGTTCCTCCCCATCCAGACCCGCACGGCCTCCAGGCAGCAGGACATCACATCAAGGGCATCGTTGGGGTGGTCTGGGGTGGAGAAGCATAGATTACTGTAGACCACTGGACTCTTAGTGCTTCACAACAAAATTAGTGCAGAATTAAAACGTTCACAATATACAACATGAAATGTCGTCAGTAAATTTTGCAATTCATTTCAAATTAAATACCAATTCCTTAAAAAGAAACATAGCCCACATATATAAATGTCAGTTTGTTTAGTCTTAAAGAAACCAACAGGGTTCAGTTGAGATGTGCAGAACAGGACGTGGCAGTGAAAGCAATAACCTAAAGAGCCTACCACTGTTTCTACCACTTGTCTTTAAGGGAAATGTCAACATGTGTTTGTCAAGGGGAAAAAAAACCCCAATTTGTAAGCATGGGGGGTGTGAGTCCACATTTGACTCCATTAGAATAAAAAACACCTCTACAAATTTGCCTCTAGAAAGCTTCATTCCACAGATATCACAAAAAAGAGGTGGCAGAACTGTCAATAGCTCAGATGTTATGGTTGGAAATAATTAGAGGTGGTTTGCACCAAAATAGCTGTTTTGGCTGCTGAGGTTTTAATAGCTTAAAATATTGCTATTTTAAGCAGCCTTATGCTGCAGTGCTGAATAAGGTGGACTGGTGTACATGCAGCAAAGAAGGTACAGAAAAAGTATCCAGTTTTTTTTTAAATTGCTTTTTTTTTTGGGATCACGTAGGCTGTTTTAATAGGTCTCATATTTTCATATTTCATATTTTTTTACTGAATCACGTAGGCTGTTTTAATAGGTCTCGTATAGGACTTCTGCTTAGAAAATGGCATATGAAAATGGAGGGAAAGAAGAAAAAGCTGGTAACTTCACAGCTGGCAATTTCTTGTATCAAAATGAAAGCCATGGTTTATTTTAACCATGGTTTGTTGAACACACCAAAATTAATGTGGGTCTCACATAATAACTGCAGCGAGGATAGTATTTGCGCAAAGATGGAAAGCAGAGAAAATCCGCACAGAGGATGAAGTAATTAAGAAAATATTGGATTGTGCAGAAATGAATAGATTGACTTTGACAATCAACGAAAGAGAGGAATCTGAATATTTTAAGATATGGAGACAATTTTACCATTGGTTAGAGAGGAAATATATATAGGGTAATGTTGCAATGAAACATGGGAAGAAGAAAGAGGAGAGAGAAGATAAATGTATTAATAGCAAAGTAAGAAATGTGGGAGAAATGTTATAATAAATGAAATGATGATATTATGAACTGATTAACATTGGAGAACAACAAGAAGTCACAAAAGATGTACTCAGGTGAAGCACTGAACGATTGATTATGTATTGCATGTCTGTTTGTTTATAAATAAAAAAAAATTCAAAAACAAAAAACAAAAATTAATGGGGGTCACTCACATTTATTTATGAAATTTATCTGCCACCCATCCAGTATTCCATGATTCTGGGCGTCTTGTAGCATAACATTAAAACCAACCATCATAGAAATACAGCAGATAAAGTCATTAGCAATTAAAATCAACACGAGATGGGATAGAAAGGAGCCAGACACACAGTAGTGGATTGGTGGGATAAAGTTTTAATTGAACTAGCACTGTGGTGTCAAACTCAATTTCATTGAGGGCCGCATCAGGGTTGTGTTTGACCTAAGGGAGGGGTGGGGGGGCGTGGCCAGGGGGCGGGGATGGCCAGCTCAACATCACTGGCTCTGTTTTCACTGGCAGAGGATGCCACGGCTGAAAACGGAGCTTGCACGCAGCCCTCCCATGCTCCACTTTTGCTGACAGAGGCACCACGATCTGGTCCTTTGTTGTTTCCAGGGTGGCCATGTGGGTCAGATCTAAGCACCCCACAGGCCGGATCCAGCCCATGGACTTTGAGTTTGACACCCCTGGTCTAGCACCTCCAATATGGAGCTCCCCTTTGGGTCCCAAAGTTATCTGGCAGAGCCAGGTCTTAAGGCTCTTACGAAACATCAGGAGGGCTGGAGCCAATCTCACCTCAGGGGATAAGATGTTTCAGAGGGCAGGAGCCACAGCAGAGAAGACTCTTCTCCTGGATCTTGCCAGCTGAAATTCTTTGGCTGATGGGGTCCACAAGTACTGTAGTCTGGACCCATGTCATACAGGGCTTTTAAAGGTGACAACCAACACCTTGAATTGCACTTGGAAGCAGACCAGCAACCAGTGCAACCCGTGAAGCAGTGGGCCATTCTTTGAGCCACATAGATGAGTAAAGCAATTATAACTTGATTCCCAATTTCTGACTTGTTAGTTATCCTTAAAAAAAAACCTTGTTCTTGTTTTGCTCCTCTATAAATTGGTTTGACTCATTTCATTTGAGAAACTCAGATGAAACTAGGAGTAAGCCAGAAAGCCAGAAACAAATCATATGCCTCTCTCTCTCTCTCTCTCTCTCTCTCTCTCTCTCTCTCTCTCTCTCTCTCTCTCTCTCTCACTGTGTGTGTGTGTGTGTGTGTGTGTGTGTGTGTGTGAGAGAGAGAGAGAGAGAGAGAGAGAGAGAGAGAGAGACAGAGAGAGAGAGAGAGAGAGAGAGAGAGAGAGAGAGAGAGAGAACAGAACAGAACAGAACAGAACAGAACAGAACAGAATAACAGAGTTGTCAGCCCACAGGCCGGATGTATCATGTACTGGCCATGCCTACCCCCAGTTTAGCGAAAGGGAAAAAGTCATGTGACGACAATGTGACATTGTGAGTTTGACACCTGTGTCGTATATCATTCCACACAAGGGAAATTTGGAATATGACAAGCCCACCAGGTTCGCCATCACCGAGTGAAAGACACATTGAGTGACTCAAGGCCATCCAATGTGTCCCAAATCTGAGAAGGCATTTGAATAAATATATTGTGCCTTTCTGGGAATTCACAGACACTGACACACAGAATCCTGATAATTCACAAGAAAAATAAAATAAAATGAAATGGCCACCAAGTGATGAGAAATAAAAAATAATAAAGTAACAGCTGGATGAGATCAGGCTACACAAAGTGTAGCCAATCCTCAAGATACTTGTTAAAAGTCAAGCAGGCAGGAGAGAACTAAATAGACGTGTCTTCAGGGAAATCATTTCTGGACAGCCCACACGCTGCAGACAAAGTGATGCTCTTCCAGATCACCACCCACTAGCTATCAGACAATGTGTTTCAGGAGGAAGAATCAAAAGGATGTTGAATCAAACATCTGGGAACATTGCTTTTTGCTTGACCTAAGGGGGTCAAGAGAGAGAGGGGGGGGAGAGAGAGAGGGAGGGAAGGGGAGAGGGAGGGAGGGAGAGAGGGAGAGTGGGGGGAGGAGAGAGGGGGAGGGAGAGAGAGAAAGAAAGAGGGGGAGAGAGACAGAGTGGGGGAGGGAGAGAGGGAGGGAGGGAGGAGGGAGAGAGGGAGGGAGAGAGAGCGGGAGAGAGGAGAGAGAGAGGGTGGGAGAAGGGAGTGAGGGAGAGGGAGTGAGGGAAAGTAGGAGAGAGAGAGGAAGGGAGGGGGAGAGAGAGAGAGAGGGAGAGGGTGGGAGGGAGGGAGGAGTATTTGGAAGCCTGCAAGTATTTGGCGCCCTTTCAGATCAAACTCTCAACTGAAAGAAAGTTTGTCTGTTCTCTCTTTCTCAACTCAGTTGAGATGCCGCCATCTCTCCAGACATCTTTACTTTAATAGGTTCTGTATTGGCAATGCATGACGAGAGGAAAATTTGTCTTTCCCTGCCATAAATCCTTTTTAGAGGAGGGACAACAGAATCTCTATTCTCTTCAAAATGCTTAAAAAAAAGAAAAGAAAAACAATTGGAATGATGCTGCCAGCATTTTTAAATTTCAGCTAGTTACTAGAAGGACACACGTCTCTCTTGCCAGTTCAGCTGCCCTGGGAAAAAACCAGCCTGTTTTCATTCATAGCTCCCAAATTATGGATTAGACTTGCTGAAAAAAAATGTGGTTGGCCCCACTCCCAGGACTATTGGCGGGAAGAGGTCAAAAAAGGCAAGATGGTGCCCCGAACATGGGATCAAAACTGTGTGTATTTGTGGCCTTCCCTTCCAGTATTCAAGAAAGTGGCAAACACAGGTTTCTTCCACCAAATTTCTAATGTCTAGCTAAATCCTTTCTCCCCTGGGTTCCAGAAAGCATTTCAAAACTGTCTTTGGTTTCAGACCTAGAGTTGATGTGTTCATGGGACCCCTGGTTTGATTTGATTTTTCTTTTTTTGTTGTTGTTCTTTATAATTTGTAATTTTATTAGAACACATATTGGACATTTATCCAACATCCAACATATAATTTATCATATTTAAGCATTATTTCTTAGTGGTCTTCCAGTTATTACTTTATTCTTCTTTGATTTGATTTTTCATTGACTTTTTTTTTAAATTCAGGCTGCCTATGGGCTTACAGGTAGTCCTCAACTTAACGACCAAATTGAGCCTAACATTTATGTTGCTAAGTGAGAAATTCGTTAACTGAGTTTTGTCCCATTTTACGACCTTTCTTGCCACAGTTGTTAAGGGAATCATGGCAGTTGTTAAGTTAGTTACATGGTTGTTAAGTGAATCTGCTTTCCCCATCGACTTTGCTTGTCTGAAGGTTGCAAAAGGGGATCACATGACTCCAGGATACTGCAACCGTCATAAATACGAATCAGTTGTCAAGCATCCGGATGAAAATCACATGATTGTGAGGATGCTGCAATGGTCATAAGTCACTTTTTTTTCCAGTGCTGTCGTAACTTCGAATGGCCATTAAGTGAACTATTGTTAGTTGAAGATTACCTGTATGTGTTTTTTTTGTTACTGTTTTGGATGTTTGTTTGTGAGCTTCCCGTGGTCTATAGAAGAGGGCAGCTATAATATATTTAAATAAAGAAACAATTATCTTTTTCTAGTTTTATTTTCTCTAAGTCACCTTGAGGGTTGTTTCCACAGACAGAAGTGATACAGATTCAAAAAAGCAAATCATGTAATGATCTCAGCACTGGTTATAACTTCAAGAAAAATCTTGGGGTCTGAATCAGTGGTGGGTTCCTCCCGGTTCCACCCAGTTCCGCTGAGCCGGTAGCGGTGACGATATGACATCACCGAACTGGTTCTGCCCCCCCGCTCCCTCCCCCCTCCCCCCACCCCCCTGCGTTATTCTTACCTTCTATTTGGCCCCACCCCCAATCTATTGCTGCCTCCTGAGTCCCAGCTGATGGCTAGAGGGAAAAAAAACTTTTTAAACTCTTGCCACGGGGCTTTAAAGGGCCGCCCTACAGCTGATCAGTGTTAAAAGAAAACAAATGAGTAGATCGATGCCTGCAAAAATAAATGGGTAGATCAGTGCCTGCAAAAATACATAAGTAGATCAGTGCCTGCAAAAATACATGAGTAGATCAGTGCCTGAAAAAAATAAATGGGTAGACCGGTGCCTGCAAAAATAAATGAGTAGACCAGTGTGACCGGTGCCTGCAAAAATAAATGGGTAGACCGGTACAGCTCTGCAAGCAGTTAAAAGCCTGGTAGACCAGTACCTCTGCTAAATCCTGAATAATTGTCACATGACCATCAAGCCACCCCCAAAAATAAGCCACGCCCACAGAACCGGTAGTAAAAAATTTTAGAACCCACCCCTGGTTTGAATTGTTGGGCATATCTTCTAGCCCCCAACAGTTTGAACCCCAGTGCCATGGGACATGGGAAAGGAATGGGATCTTCTTAGCAACTGCCCTTAAGTTTTTGAAATTGCCTGATTACCATATCGCCCAGAATCACCTTTGTGAGATGGGCAGCTGTATAAAGTTAATAAAATACCAGAGCTGCAAAATTTGGATGACCATTAAGTGATTACAAAAATGGGGAAATTGCTGCTTTTAATAGGGTAGCTAGATTGTTGCAGGCCAGATATGTTATGTCTACCCACAAAGGGTTAGACAAGCTTGTTTTCTGTTAGACTTTTATCCATATGCAAAAGATCTAGAAAGTCGATTGCTGGGTGTGTAGTTGTTTTAGATTTAATGTCTTTTTAATTAAATGCTTTTTGTCATGTATTATTTTATATTTTAATAGATTGCTTTAAAGTGTTGTTTCTTTTAATCACCATCATCATAAGAGATGATCTGGCAAGTCAGCTTAATGCAATGCAACTTAAGCCAATATGACACAATAAAACAACACAGTGCAATACAATGCAATATAAACAACATAACACAATACAATATTAGAGTCACAAGCATCCCAGAAGGTCTGATCAGATATTCTGACATAGATTTGATTTCCTGGATCAACACATCTTTTCCACATTTGGAGACTTTATTATTATTATTATTATACCTAGGGCTGCCAATTTTCAACTGCCAGGAACTTATATTTTCAGTCTGCATCTCCCTTGCCAAATAACAATAAGTGCTTCGGATCCTTAATGTTTAATACAACTTGAAACAATAGCTGAGTGTAATACCAAAAAAAACAAACCCACTTGAGAATACTTTCCCAATAATTACCATAAGTATATGCATCAGCTCGGCCAAAACTCAGAAAAACCATATGTTTTTAATCATGGGAAGAATAACAAGGATGTGACAGAAACAGTTTAGCATTGTCAGTTGAAATAAGAAAGCTGACTGCTGAATAGAACATGAGGTAAAATCCAACTTTTGGTTGATGCCTTGGGAGAAGACCTGAACCACCTTTAATAGACTAAGCAGAACAATTCTGTGCGATTGATTTTTGCTGGGGGGAAAATGAAGTCGGAAGAATGCTAACATTGGACGCTGGATGCTGACTTTTCCTCTGCAACATGCTTGCAGAAGCAAACAGTTGAAATAATTCCTTTTTAATCTCATTCAAGAGGTTACTCTTTATCAACATTGGCAATGCTACAGTTTAGAGCAGTGTTTCTCAATGTCAGCAATTTTAAAATGTGTGGACTTCAACTCCCAGAAGAAGGAAGGAAGGAAGGAAGGGAAGGAAGAGAAAGAAGGGAAGGGAAGGAAGGAAGGAAGGTAGGAAGGAAGGAGAGAGGGAGGGACAGAGGAAGGAAGGAAGGAAGGAAGGAAGGAAGGAAGGAAGGAAGGAAGAAGGGAGGGAGGGAGGGAGGAAGGAAGGAAGAAAGAGCGAGGGAGGGAGGAAGAGAGGGAGGGAGGAAAGAAGGAAGGAAGGAGGAAGGAAGGAAGGAGGAAGGAAGGAAGGAAGGAGGAAGGAAGGAAGGAGGAAGGAAGGAAGGAGGAAGGAATGAAAAGAAAGGAAGGGAGGAGGAAGGAAGGAAGGAGGAAGGAAGGAAGGAGGAAGGAAGGAGGAAGGAATGAAGGAAGAAAGGAAGGAAGGAGGAAGGAAGGAAAGAGGAAGGAAGGAAGAAGGAAGAAGAAGAGGGAAGGAACGAGGGAGGGAGCAAAGAAAGAAGGAAGGAAGCAAGAAGGAAGGAGCGAGGGAGGGAGGAAGAGAGGGAGGGAGGAAAGAAGGAAGGAAGGAGGAAGGAAGGAAGGAGGAAGGAAAGAAGGAGGAAAGAACAAAGGAAGAAGGAAGGAATGAAGGAAGAAAGGAAGGAAGGAGGAAGGAAGGAAGGAGGGAGGAAGGAAGGAAGAAGGAAGAAGAAAAGGGAAGGAGTGAGGGAGGGAGCAAAGAAAGAAGGAAGGAAGCAAGGAGGAAGGAAGGAAAGAAAGAAAGAAAGAAAGAAAGAAAGAAAGAAAGAAAGAAAGAAAGAAAGAAAGAAAGAAAGAAAGAAGGAAGGGAGAGTTTCCTTGTGCCACCTTCCCACAAGCAAACTCAATGGAGAAGCCAGCAGGAAGTTGGAAGTTGCTCCCACTTCCATTGCTTTTTCGCCCACCCATGGTCATTCTGTTTCTGTGTTTAGGTATGGAAATATCTCTGGAACAATAACCTAACAGGGCACAGGTTGTCTAGTGTAGAACTGCAATCAGAACTTTTCCTTTTGGAACTGAAGGATAAACAGTTGGAAAAAAAGTCACACAACTTTGTTTTTATACAGGTAATCCTCAATTTACAACAGTTCATTTAGTGACAGTTCCAAGTTACAACAGCACTGAAAAAAGTGGCTTATGACCATTTTTTACACTGATAACCTTTGCGGCATCCCCATGGTGACATGATTTACATTCGGATGCTTGGCAACTGACTCATATTTATGACCGTTGCAGTGTCCCGGTCCTGGAGTCATATAATCTCCTTTGGTGACCTTCTGACAAGCAAAGTCCATGGAGAAACCAGATTCACTTAACAACCATATTGCTAATTTAAGAACTATAGTGAGTCACTTAACAAATGTTGTGAGCCAAGTCATAAAATGAAGCAAACTCACTTAATAAATTCCTCACTTAAGTACATCAATTTGGGGCTCAATTGTGGTTGTAAGTTGAGGACTACCTGTATAGGATACCTGCAGTAAGGTTATTGTATGAACAAAGATGGAAAGATTTGGCAATATCTACAATGGAAGAATGGTTGGTGAAGATGCTAAGATAGCCACGATTTGACCGATTTGATTAAAGAAAAGATAATATCTTTGTTTATTGATGATTGGAAACCCCTTATTGGAAAAAAAAATGAACATGATCTATGGTTCTGATAATTATATAAATTAGATAGTAGAAAGAAGAGAGTCGCAATGAAATTTTCAAAAAAGAAGGAAATCTACAATTGTGGTTATAATATTGTAAAGAAGATTCGAAATCATTTCTTTCTTTTTTATCGTTCTCCTTTTTCCTGCCTTCCCCCCTTTTTTGTACTTTAGCTTTCTCTTTTATTTCATCCTTTTCTCTTTTTTCCTTTTAGCTCTATTTTAGTTTGCATTAATTTTTACTCATTTTTAAAACTTTCTATAAAATTAGATGTAAAAAATAATTATGAAGTTGTGCTCAAGAAAAGAAGCATCTCCCCACTCCCACCCTCTTCAAGGGAGATTTTTACTGTTTCAGGTTTGACAGTTACAACAGAAACTTGCAGACAGAAATCTATACTACACAATTTTGCAAGGGGGATCTCTAAACTCCCTGGGGACTGTTCCCCAGAATAGGGACTGTCCTATTAAACACGGACACTTGCATACTATAGTTAAGGCAGTAGCTCTATATGACTCTAATCTTTATCTCTTATGACAAATCCTTCAAAAAGAAAACATTTCCAGTTTTGGTCACCAAATTACAAAAAAGATGTTAAGACCTTAGAAAAAGTGCAGGGAAGCTGATGAAAGGCCTGGAGACTAAAGCATATGAAGAACGGTTGCAGAATTTGGATTTGGCTAGTCTAGAGAAAAGAAGGACTGTGGGGGACATGATAGCGGTATTCCAGTATTTGAGGGGCTGACACAAAGAAGAGGGGGTCAACCTATTTTCCAAAGTACCACAGGGCAAGACAAGAAACAATGGATGGAAACTAAGCAAGGAAAGAAGTAGCCTGGAATTAAGGAGAAACTTCCTAAAAGTGAAGGAATTCCACTTCAATTAACCAGTGGAACAGCTTGACTTCAGAAGTTGTAGATGCTTCATCACTGGAGGTTTTAACAAGGGACTGGACAGACACTTGTCTGCAATGATATAGGGCAGTGATGGCTAACCTTTTTGCCATCGCATGCCAAAAGCGGGGGGAGCATGGTGGGGTCACATGCATGTGTGTCCACATCCATAATTCTATGCCCCCCCATGCTCCCCCCACTTTTGGCACGTGATGGCCCAGTGGGTCCGGTAGGCCTGTTTTTCACTCTCCCCAGGCTCCAGAGCCTTTCTAGGAGCCTGGGGATGGTGAAAATGGCCTTCCCTACCCCCCCAGAGGCCCTCCGGAGGCCAGAAACTCCTGTGTGTTTCCTGACTTCTGGTGGGCCAGAAGGACCAAAAATCAGCTGGTCGGCGCACGCATGCATGCCGAAGCTGAGCTCACGTGCCCACCGATATGATTCCACATGCCACCTGTGGCACCCGTGCCATAGGTTCGCCATCGTGGATATAGGGTCTCCTGCTTGAGCAGGGGGTTGGACTGGAACACCTTCAAGATCCCTTCCAGCTCCGTTCTGAATTGAATTGAAAATCGAATAGTGTAGTTCCCCTGTTCTCACTTCTCTTCCATGTACTTTTGGTAGCCATGATTCAATCTGAAAGCTTTTGTTTCAGAGGTCAAAAATAGGGAAATGAAGCAGGGGTGAAATCCAGCAGGTTCTGGAGAACTGGTAGCGGAAAGTTTGAGCAGTTCGGAGAACCTGTAGCGGAAATTTTGAGTAGTTCGGAGAATCGGGAAATACCACCTCTGGCTGGCCCCAGAGTGGGGTGGGAATGGAGATTTTGCAATCTCCTTCCCCCAGGAATGGGAAGGGAATGGGGATTTTGCAGTATCCTTCCCCTGGAGTGGGGTGGGAAGGGAGATTTTGCAGTATCCTTCCCCTGCCATGCCCATCAAGCCATCCCCACCAAGCCACACCACGCCAAAAAAAATTTGGATTTCACCACTGAAATGAAGGTACTTAACAGTGAGAGAAATGAAGAAATACCTAGTGGCTTATTCATTTTCTGTCCCTGCCTTAGGCCTATAGGAAGGAGTGGCAGCACCAACAACAGGTTTAACTCTAGAAAGAGGAAGACAGATGTTAAAGCTCAGGTCTCTGAGGATTAGCACTCAGCATAATCCACGTGGACAATTCCTCTGTTGGACCAAGTTCCAGAAATTAAAAAAGCAGGAAACAGTTCTACAATTCTGAAAGCAGAAACATGCGTGTCTGATAAGAAAAGTAAAAATTATAACTGGTCAAGCATATCTATTTTTTAAAAAATGTAAAATAACAATAATAAACCAATTTCTGAAGCAAGGCATTCTGAAGACCTAAGAGCCTGGCTGGAATGTGAGTGGTGATGCCATTATTCTTCAGATTTCATAAATTTGTTAACTCCCCCCCTCCAACAAAAGTGTTATTTATTCATAAAATTAAAACTATCGCCGCAATCCAGGAGGAATCTAGCATGTGAATATTTGCTACAAGTGTTGTGACCTAGGCCCAAGTAGTTATTACCAGACACAATCAGTCCTAAACAAACATATCTTATTAGAATAGCTGAGAATTACTTCATTCTCAGCTTAGTCCAAATTAATTCCAAAACAAATTCTTCATAAACAGTCCTTCGGCCTTATCACCAACCTTTGTCTTCTTTGGCACCCTGCCAAAGGCTTTTCTTGGCAAAACCCCATGAAGTTCAGAAGCAAGAGATACCAACAAGAAACAAATGTAGCAACATTGCTTTCCTACAAAGATCCCAAGAGCCTTGCTGCTCTTTTAAGCCTTCTGGGAGAGGCCAATCATCTCTTGGCCTTACTCCTGAGTCGTCCTTTTTACTTTAGCTGCTCTTGCCTTCTGGCAGTTCTTCACATGCATGCACTAGGAACAGGCTCCTCCTATTCCTCTGCCTCTCTGCTATCCGCCTCTGGAGGCTCCGGAGTCCACGCATCGCTCCCAGATGGCCCTGGCCCCATCTCTGCCTCCGACACAGAGCCCTTGTCCAGGCCTTCCCCTGACTCCAGGACTGGCCCATTGTCCTTCCCAGCCTCCTCACTGTCCTACTCCGCTGCCAGCTCTGCAGGCTGCTGGTGGACCACAACAAGATAGATAAAATAAGTGTGCTTTAAGGGACTTGCACCTGTGAATTTCCTTGTTTTATCCTTTGGCTCAAACTGCATTAGCATGCTGCAGAGTTTTGACAGGCTAGATTTATAACTAAGCACATTCATTTATTTAAGAAACCTTCTGATAAACAAATCTGATACAGATTAGATTTAAATTCATATGCTTTATCTTAGGGAAAGGGTAAATACCTATATTAATTAAAGTTCAAAGATGGCAGGGTTGGTATTATTGCTTAGAGACAAGTTCTATCTGCTAATTCTTAATATAGTTATACCTCGGCACTTGACTGCTTCAAAAAACTTGTCAAATTCGGTATTCGATGCATTTTGAAGCATAGATCTTGGCCCAGCAATCGTCTTTCTCTCAGTAGTCGACATGGAAGGAAGAACTTGCTGATGTTGGCTGCCTCGTGCTTCACTATTTCATCCAGCCAAAATAGCAGGTCACGTGATAAGTGCCTGCTCTTAGTACCTCAGTTTTAGTATTCGGCGTGTTTTCTGGAACAATTTATCAATGAGGACCAAGGTATCACTATTATTGTTCACTGATGGCTGCCCTGTCCATCATTTTCACCATTATCATTTTTTAAAGAACCCAGTTTTTCCAATCTTGGGATTCCCCTTGAATTCTGCTGTTTTTGTGATTGACATCCAGGGCCTTACTACCGGGGTGAACGCCAGCAGGTTTTGACAGGTTCTGAAGAACTGGTAGTGGAAATTTTGAGCAGTTTGAAGAACCAGTAGCGGAAATTTTGAGTAGTTCGGAGAACTGGCAAACTCTGGCTGGCCCCAGAGTGCGGTGGGAATGGAGATTTTGCAATATCCTTCCCCCAGGAGTGGGGAAGGAATGGGGATTTTGCAGTATCCTTTCCCTGGAGTGGGGTGGGAATGGAGATTTTGCAGTATCCTTCCCCTGCCACGCCCACTAAGCCACACCCACAGAACTGGTAGTAAAAAAAAATGGATTTCACCACTGGTTACTACCAATAGAGTCCTTTAGACTCTAGAGAGCCTGTCAAAGACTACATTCTTTGGGTCCTCTCAAACCGAAGCCACCTCTGACCAAACACAATAATCTTTTGTCTAAACTATATGTCTGGATCACAATTCCAACACCTGAAATAATCCTGTATTTATGCAAGGGCAATCCATCTGTAACACTGGTGGCCTCAAAATTACATCGTAACTTCTTTCAAATCTACAAGATGAGACAGTTCTTGCTATGTCAGGGCAGCAGAAGTGAGAGGGAAAAGGGGGAAAAAAAGGTACTTTCTACTTCTCAAATAAAACGCAACTAAAGAAAAGAAAATAAGTTTCTGCAGATGGCATTGTGAGGTTAGAGGTTAGTGAGGTTAGTGAGATAGGAAGGGACTTGGATGGGTATTTATTTGAAACATATATAAAGTCTTCATTTCCCCTTTTTTGGTCTTTGGTCAATGAGCAAAAGTTTCAGGCTGAATCTTTGCTATCAAAAATAAATCGAAAAGAAACACGAACAGACAGATTGCAAAATTCAATTTTCTTTTTCATGATTAATAGTTAGTAGTGAAGATCTGATGAACAACATATGATAGAAGAAACAGTGATACCAGAGATACATTAGAGGACAATGGGTCAAATACTACTTGCACTCAAGGATTACCGTATTTTTCGGAGTATAAGATGCACTGGACTATCAGACGTACCTACCTTTTTTGGTGAGGAAAACGAGAAAAAGAAATCTGCCTCTGCCTCTACTTCCCAGCAATTTACCTCCTTGCAGCAAGCAGCAGAGGTCCACACAAAACAGTTGAGAGCAAAACAGCTGAGAGTCGGGAGGCCGATCCAGTCAACTTGTGCTAATTAGGCTTTGCTGAAGCTGAAACGAGCTGTTTCTTCTTGCTGCTTGCTGCAAGGAGATAACTACTGGGAGGCAGAGGCCAAAGGGGGCCAGTGGGAGGGCGGGGCTACATTCGGTATATAAGACGCACCTAAATTTTTACCCCCTTTTAGGGAGGAAAAAGGTGTGTCTTATACTCTGAAAAATACGATATATATATATATATATATATATATATATATATATATATATATATATATATATGTAATTGATTAACCTTTAGGACTTTTACATGTTTCACACTTCAAACTATATGTTTCACAAGGTTAAACATATAGATTACGACAATCCATACGAGGAAAAAAATCCTAGTGAGTTTGGCAAATCAAAAGTCTGTTAAGTATGGACATTCCTATAAGTTTGCTCATTATTTTATTCAATAAATTTCCAGTAGTATAAGTCCCTTGGATGCGCATCAGTTTCGAAAAGAAAATAATTCTAATCTGAACAATTATGCAAGTCTGAATTAGGGAGTATTCCAGTTTGAATTTGGTAAGAGTAGGCACAAGAGAATTAATCAACTCTATGATGATTCTGCTGTGTCTCACAAAATGTTAATGTACTTCAGGATTAGATTGAGCACCAAAGGGTGGCTGACATTCCTATAAAATTAAAAAATAATATTAAGAAACCCAACATAATCAAAAGATTGAAAGATTGTTCAAATGTATTTTTAAAAAACTCCATTATAATGTACCTGTCTCATCAAAACCCAGAGAAGTAGCAATTATAATCTTACGTATTGCTATTTTGCATGTTGATCGGCTTTTTATGACTTATTTTATTGCTTTTTTTAATGAAGTAATTAAAAACAAAAAACAATTCAGATTTTTTTTTTGCTATGGATGAATTCCTACCAAACCCTAAAAAAAATATTGGCTTTGACTTTCTGTATACCTATATGTGCCTCCTATAAACAACTTCCCCCTATGCCTGAAGTGAAAAGTTTTTGATCAGTGTGTGCTACCTGTTCTAACACATGCCAGTGAAACATGGACACTAACCTCACAATCAATACACAAGCTACAAGTGGCGGAAAGACCCATGGAAAGATACATGTTAGGCATCATAAGACAAGCTAGAAAAACCTGCACGTGGATTAGAGAACAAACAAAAACATACAATGCCAGAACAAGGGATTGAGTTGGATTGGTATACTTATATGCAAATATGAACAAGATATGAAAAAGATGCTAAATTATATGGTTTTTATTTAGAAATGACAGAACTGGATAGGATACTCACAGGAAAAGATGATAAAATAATTTTAAAAATATGTAATTACTTACTTAGTATTGATTTAGAAGAACAAGTAAAAGAAACAATGATAGTTTGGGCAAAAAAAAATTGGATATTCAATTGAGCTAGATAAATGTCAACAATTATGGGAAAGGAATTACAAATTAACAATGTCCACAGCATATAAAGAAAATCAATATAAAATTTATTTATTTTATTTATTGGTTCGATTTATATGCCGCCCTTCTCCAGAGACTCAGGGCGGCTTACAATGCGTTAAGCAATAGCGTTCATACTTTTGTATATACCTGCTTAGTAGGGCTTTCGGCCCCCCCAAGCGGTGTTCTTTTTTTATGCAAAGTCAGCTTATTGCCCCCACAGTCCGGGTCCTCATTTTACCTACCTCGAAAGGATGGAAGGCTGAGTCAACCTTGAGCCTGGTGAGATTTGAACTTGCAGTAATTGCCGGCAGCTGGTGCTACTTAACAGCACTTTAGTCTGCTGTGCCACCAAGGCTCTAAAATGTAAAAAATGTTTTACAGATGGCACATGCCACCTGAAAAACTGGCAAAAATGTTTAAAGATAAATCAGCTAGATGCTGGAAATGTCATCAGATACCAGGATCGTACTATCATATGTGGTGGACATGTCCAGAGGCAAAAAACCCTATTGGATTAAAAACGTACAATGCCTTCAAGAGAGTAAAAGAATTGAAATGGAAATGGACTGGTCACATAGCAAAAAAAACTGATGGAAAGGTGGACCAAGGCAGTCATAGAATGGAGCCCAATTGAGAAAAAGCATCCATAAAAGAGACCTAAAGATGGAGCAATGACATCCGCCAGTTTTGTGGGCCCAACTGGCAAAAAAAAAGCTCAGGACCATACTGGTTGGAAACATGCAAAAGAGGCCTGCATCCTGAGGTGTATAGACAATGGCTAGAATGATGATGATGATTATACATGCCCCTAGTGTCCTTGAACTCCACCCCCGGCACCCCACCCTCCCCAAAAGGATGGATCTTAAGAAAGATACCAATTCCTGTTGTAGCCAGAATGTCTTCCATATCTCTTCGAATTTGTCCACATATTTGTTAAGTAATTCGCTCAGATTGCTCATTCCGTTGTACTTCTTTTTTTCTCTAATGATCACTTTCAAAATGCAGACTGAGTTCTGAAGGCTTCTGCTTATATTTGCACAATCACATTATTAGTTACACTCCTTCCCCCCCCACCGTTTCTTCCCACAGCCGGATTGCAAAAGAGATTTTGTTTATATTTCATGTCTCTCAGATGCTCAAACACCCTAATAATTATATGAGTTATCTGTTTGGAAGGAGTTCAATTTAGGAAGCTAGTCTTCCAGTCTTATGAGTCAAAGGACAGACCCTTTAAAAAAAAATCCAATTAAAAAGCAGTCAATTCTTTTAAATGATTAAATGGCCCTTTTAAAGAGCCTTGGTACTACAGTGGTTTAAAGCACCCTGTTATTAACACAGCTGCCTGCAATTTACTGCTGGTTCGAATCTCTCCAAGGCTCAAGGTTGACTCAGCCTTCCATCCTTTCTAAGGTAGGTTAAATGAGGACCCAGTTTGTGGGGGCAATAAGCTGACTTTGTATAAATATACAAAAGTATGAAGGCTATTGCTTAACGCACTGTAAGCCGCCCTGAGTCTCCGGAGAAGGGCGGCATATAAATCAAATTAAAAAAAAAAAATGCATCTTTCTTGGCTAACCCAAGAAAATAAGAAGAGAAAATTTATTGGATCTAGATAAAAGCTGCTCAAGCTAATCCAAAACCAATCTACCATAATCTTAAAGAGATTTAGAGGTTTGTTCCTTTAATATAAACATTAATGACCTGGTTATAGTCTGAACCATTTCATATTTTGAATGGGAATGGGATTACAACCAGAAGTATTTGCTTTCAAATAATCAAAGCAGGCTATAGTATATTATTGGCTGCTTTGATTATTTGAAAGCAACACTTGTGGTTATAATCAAAACAGCAACAGAACAGCTTCCAGAATCAGTTGATATCTGAGGACAACTCTGCTTCCTAAACCTTTTGGGCTTCCAAGTGAAGCTATGCTGCAAACCCCATCATTCCATACTCCCCATATTAATTGGAAGTAATTTGAAAGAAACTGAATTTAAACATTCTAAATCTCCCTGATGGAGGCTAGGCCTGCAATCTTTCCTGCTATCCCCAATTTTGGAAGCAAATGCATTTCTGTTAAGTTAAATAATCATTTAATGCAGGGGTGTCAAACTCGTGGCCTGCGGGCCGGATGTATCATGCGCTGGCCACGCCCACCCCGGTTTAGCGAAGGGGGGGAAAGGGTCACGATACGTCACGTGATGACAACACGATGTCCCGCGTTTGACACCTGTGATTTAATGCATTTGATGAATTAATTAATTGCACCCTATCAATGCAAACAAGTCATTGTTTTACTTTCTCAGCTTTCCAACAAGCACCCAGTTCAGTCCATTTTTGCTTTGATTCACGCTTTTTAGCAGAGCCAGTTCCAGTTAGAACTTTCCAACAGGATCGTTTGACTGAAACCCTGTCCTGTGACATGCAAACCCTGTGTGACATGCACAATGCATGTAAAATGGGCATGAGGTTTTGATTGTACGGTTGTGGGGAACATCTTGACATCTATCTTCCATATATGCCTGTTCTTTAACCACACACACGCACACTTGGATTCTGGAACTTTCTCTGTTTTGCGTTAAGATGCTTATTACGGTAATGTTGCTGAGTCTTGAATGAATCATTCATTCCAATCAACACCGAGCAACAGAATAATCAAGATCTGTGACTGACTATAAGGAACCACCTCAAGTTTCTGTGCTAATACAGGTAGTCCTCGACTTACAACCATTCATTTAGTGACTATTCAAAGTTACAACAGCACTGAAAAAAGCGACTTATGACCCATTTTCATACTTATGACTGTTGCCGCATCTCCATGGTAACATGATCAAAATTTGGACACGTGGCAACTGGCTTATATTTATGACGGTTGCTATTTCCTGGGGTCATGTAATCATCTTTTGCAGCCTTTTGACAAGCGAAGTCAACGGGGAAGATTCATTTAACAACTGTGTTACTAACTTAACAACTGCAATGGTTCACTTAATAACTCTGGTAGGAAAGGTTGTAAAATGGGGCAAAGTTCACTTAGCAATTGCTTTGCCAGCAATGGAAATTTTGAACTCAGTTGTGGTTGTAATATACTTCCCGCTGACCACAGTCTTGCACAAGTATATCATAATTTTAGTTAAGGTCATGCAATGTGGTCTTCTATTTAGTTACTAACACTTTGAACTCCAAAATTTAGGTGGTACTGATGTAATACACTTAATCAACACAGCATGGAACAGGCATAATATTTCTACTATGATGGGAAAAGCGAAAAAATTAAAAAGCCTCTTTCTTTTTCATTTGCAGGTGTTGCGAGATACATATTTGAGGTAATATTGTTTTTCCAGTTCTCATACAATTTGGCCACTGAGGGACTTGCACTGCTGAACAAATGAGAAATCTTCTTGGGCACATATTTGTGGGATGGTGGTGCAACAATATTTAATTTTTAAAAAGTGGCCTATGCATGTCTGATACAAGTAATTCTTGTTAAGTCCAATAGAATTTACTTACTCCTAGGGGGAAAAATGTGCAGCAGATTTATTCCATAATTAGGCAGTTTTATAAGCAGGGGATAATTCTACATAGATCTATTCAGAAATCATTTTCCTGCACTCAGTTTCTCTGAACTGTAACTACTTTCTACGTAGTCTCAAGTTTCAAGCTAACTAGGAAAACAAGCAGGCAAACAAATCTATCCCTTCCTTATCCCTTTCTGAATGTGGTAAAAAAACATTTCCTTGTGCTGAAGTACTGTTTTGTACGTTTACTTACTTTAATTAGCTCTTTTCTTCTCTTACAAGAAACATTTAATGACACAAAACCCACTTTGTCCTATTGATCCTAAACTGCACTTAGGAGATGGCTTGATTTTAAATAATACAGTGTTATTTTGGATGCTCCAGAAGGCATATATTAAAAATGTTATTCCAAGAGCCATTTTGCAGCAAGGCTATCCTACTATGTAAGGTTAGGGACATCTAGAGGGATAATAGTGTGGGAAGCCACCCCCTCCCAGAAGAATGAAATATTTTAGGAAATATTAAAAAGGCAGAATATTATATTTCCCTAAAGGAGAAATGGAGAAACATGATCCTCGAGACAAAAAGCAGCCCCAAGTCTTTTTTAATAGCTCCCAGCAGATATTTTGTGCCCATTGAGAAAGATTGGGCCAGCCTATCTACAAAACAAAAGACCTCCAGCTCAGAGGTGGTATTCAGCTGGTTTGGACCGGTTTGAGCAAACCGGTAGCGGCGACTGCGGGGTGGGCCTGCCCACCCACCTACCCGCCCAGATGTAATGCCATCCTATTTAGCCACATTTTGGAGGCTGGGTGCATGCACAGAAGGCATGAGCGCGAGCAAAGCACATGTACGGAAGGCCGGGCGCATGTGTGGAAGGTGTGCATGCCAATGGTAGGTTGCCCTTGGTTCGGACTGGTTTGCAAGAACCAGTAGTAAAACTGGCGGGAGGCCCCGCCCACTGCCCCGGATGTTGTCATCGGTGATCTGTGCATGCACAGAAGCAAGGTGTGCACGCACGATCCCGTTGTGAACCAGTAGTAAAGGTAAGTAGAACCCACTCCTGGTGCCTGCAGCAAGCATGTGGAAGGCTGGGCTCATGTGGAGAAGGTGCACACGCGCAAGTGAAGCAAATGTGCGCGTGTGTGGCGAACCAGTGGCAGGAATATGTGAAACCCACTACTGCTCCAGCTCCAGGATGATGAACTAAAGGGCCACCATCAGTGAGCTGTTGGACAGCATTACTTGGTCTGTTGTGTGGATGTTTGGGTGGTTTAGGGGTGGGGAATTTGTGGTGGGTGGGAGTGTGTTTGGGGATTGTTATGTGTGTTGTACCTGGTCTTTGGGTGTTAAATGAATTTTGTTGTATGGGTATACTGTGTATACACGTACAATGACAATAAAGTTATTATTATTATTATTTACTTTATTCATTAAACATGAAACCCAGTCAACTGAACATTCAAAAATACATCACAAATACCATTGATTGGTGCTAATGGTTGATACGGGTTGCTGCCAGTGTCCTAGGTATCAACCAAGTACCTTCTTAAGATGTATGATGTTTCAAGTAGCACAATTTTTTGCAGTTCCGCTGGTGTTATTGCAGGAAGCTGCAATTTCTTGATGTATCTTATAAAATTCTTGGACATGATACCAAGTGCCTCAATGACAATGGGTATCACTGTTATATGTTTCATCCATAGCCATGTAGTTTCGATGGCCAGGTCGCAATATTTCATGATTTTTTCCAGTTCTTTTTCTTCAACTCTGGCATCTCCTGGTACCGCGATGTCAATAAATTGTACATTTTGGTTTTTGACAACAGTGATATCTGGCTGTTGTGTTCCAAGTGACGATCTGTCTGTATTTGAAAGCCCCACAAGATCTTCACCTTCTCATTTTCTATAACTTTTCCCACTTTATGTTCCCATGACTTTTTGGATACAGGATACACGTATTTTTTACATAATGACCAGTGGATTAATTTAGCAACTCGGTCGTGTCTAGCTTTTTAATCAGTTTCTGCGATTTTGCTGCACTCACATATTAAATGTGAAAGTTTCTACTTTGTTGTTGCAAAGTCGGCAGCTTGGATTGTCAGTGGATTTTTGTATCGTTGCTTTCATGGCATTAGTTTGTAGTGCTTGTTCTTGAGCAGCTAGTATTAAACCTTCAGTTTCTTTCTTGATGGTTCCCATTTTAAGCCACACCCATATTGTTGTTGTTGTTGTTGTTGTTGTTGTTGTTATGGGATTAAGACATGACCTCTCAGGACATAATAGGATTAACCTTCTACCATCTAGCAGCATCACCCTCCAGGCTTCAACCAAACGTAGCTCAAACAACCTACAGAGGCAGCTATGACCCCCTACAACAGCCAATAGAATACATGCTCTTGCACAGGAACAGGAAGTTCAAGTGCAAAGCCCAAGAGAAGATATAAAAGCCCCTCACTCTCAGCTCCATGTGTGCAGCTACCCAGAACCCATGTGGTTCTGTTCATCATTAAACCATCTTTCCAATCAGCCTCCATGTTTCCAGTGTCTTTCTCCCAGCTTGGAACTGAACCAGATGGATATTTCTTCCTACAAGAGCACACAAAGTTTTGCAGTCTCATGGAAAGTCCCAGAGAGATGCAAATATACTGGCTATGTTAAAGAGGATGAAATGTCAAAGCTCAGAGGGGAACTTTGGAATGAAAGTATGCAAAAACTGATTGTAGCAGCTGTTTTTACTCAGTTGCAACTCAGATCTAATTTTAGCGTTTTAAACTGATCAGGATTTTTTAAAAGAAACATAACCTTTTCAGTTGGTGCTGTGTTTCTGGAGCAGCAACCTGTATACATGTAAAGAAACGTGAATTACATTCTGTGTGCTAGCAGGATGCAAACTTTGAACTTCGGAAGCTTATTGTTATAAAATTGCAATGTTTGTGCACCTACACTCTCCAACTTGTTGAACTTCAGTTGCCAACATTTTTCATGAGATCAGGGGCATGAACAGATGTAGTTCAACAATTGATAGTAGATGAGTTACAGCCTCAAAATTGTACAACTACATCAATCCGTTACTGCTCCTTCACTTTGCAATAAGAAAAGATAAGGTCAGTTCCATTCTCTCTCTCTCTCTCTCTCTCTCTCTCTCTCTCTCTCTCTCTCTCTCTCTCTCTCTCTCTCTCTCTCTCTCTCTCACACACACACACACACACACACACACACACACACACACACACACAGACACCCCCCCCACACATCCCATGAAAAAGGGACAGTACGGTATATAAGATATTGCAAAGATACTGAGTAAATCTATAGAGGTATTATTACTGCCCAGCTCTTATTAATAAACACAGTTGGAAGCATGTTCAAGCAGGAAAGTTAAGTTCAAAGAAACTTTTACAAAATGATCTGATTTTTAATAGACCACAGAAGAAAGCTTTTTTTTTTTTAATTATTTTCAGATCACATAATCTAAGCCTGATGAAGAATAAAGCCAAATGGATGAAACGGAATAGAGAGAATCTTAAATTGGTCAGTATAAAATTGATGCTATCTGTTCTAGTCCTGCCTTAGGCATGAAAATTCAACTTTAGGAGTTGAAGCCCACATATCTCTAAATTGCCAAGATTAGAGGAAACGCTGTTCTGAAAGAAAAACAGAAGCAGGCAAGAGTTCTAAAGCTAAATTTAAAAATATTGCAATTCAGTAACATGCAGCAAGCCACAAGCTCTTCGCTCCAAAGACCTTGTATTTGCTTCTTCATGCCTGTGAATTTCATATTACAATTAGTGGTCCTTGTGTGACCTTCCAGATGTTGTGGAGCTTATAATCCTTAGAAAGTCATTAATGTAGTACAGTGTTTCTTAAACCTTTTGCTCTTGTGACCCCTTTCCTTTTCTAAAACCCTAAAATAGCTTTTGTCTGCATGGGTTCTATTTATCAATATTTACCAAATTAAACATTAAAAGTGGTAGATTCATAAAATACTTATTTATTGAATCACGTGAAAATAATATTGTACTAAACCCATATTGTCGAGCCCAATCTCCTGCTTGACAACACATATGGGAGGAGGAGGAGAGGAGGCCATGGGAATGCGATCTGAAGATACCTAAAAGCATGGGGATACTCTTCACAGGGACTGGTGATGGTGGCACAGGGTGTTTAGGCGGCCGGACGCATCGGGGGAGAAGATCGACAGTGAATGGAAGGATCACAGATGAGCAGAGGAGGCAGCAACATTTGAAGATGTCACGGGCCGGCACAGGGATAATTGATGGCCTGTTTAAATGACTCACTCAGCTGGATATAGCTCAGCTGTTCATTATGTGTGTGGGACAGGTGGAGCCTGCGCGGACATATAAAAAACGCTGAGAGGCGGTTGGTCTCAGCGCCAACTTTAAACTAATGTAACTTAGCGTTGCCATGGAGCTACCTTGCAGCTGCAATAAACCATTTGCCAACTCCAGTTTCATAGTGGATTGTTTGGGGCTGTCCAGGTTTGTTTAGGAACACTGAGACATATTTTTGATGAAAAAATCCCTATATTTTTAACAAATAAAAATAATAATGAGAAGAGTGACATTATTTTCAAGTTTTGCAAAGGTGAATAATTTTGATTTCATAGATCCCTGAGAGGGTGTGGGGGAACCCCAGGATCCCTGAGCCACATTTTAAAAATATCAGAATAACAGAATTGGAAGAGACTTTGGAGGACTTCTCAACCATAAGATGATATGAGCATGCATTGAAACTTCTCAAGAAGAGAGGCCTTCTGCCACCAACCCAACTGAACCCTATTTTTTTTACAATATGCCTGAGCTATAGGATCACTTCAGCTTGACTGACACCTTCTTCATTCAAAACCCCATTCCTTTTCCATAGGAAAACCAAGTCAATGAGAAGGTAAGTCTACTCTTTCTCCTCCTGATGATGTCTTCAAGAGAAGGTTGGATCATCTAACCTACTCTTTCTCCAGCTGTAGAGTCTAAAGTTATACCACCCTGGCTAGAACCTGACAGACTTCTGGAGGAGTAAAGGTGGACGGACACCAGCTCTGGCATAAATAGAAGACAGCGAATGAATCGGCTCCTTGGAATTCCTCTTTGGATCAAAGAGAGGACAAGGATCACCCACAAATTAGCTCCACACAGAAATTCCCCGCAAAGAGATCATAAAACAGATATCTCCAGCAGGTTGGAGAGCTCTGGAAACTGAGGAATAATTATCTTGCCAAAGGTGTAGGTCAACGCCTTTAAAAAAGACACTGAATTCGCCCTCTTCCTCTCTTAACTTCCTTAGGAAGCTGCTTATTATTGATCTCTTTGAAGTTAAGAACCTTCTGAAGGAAAAAGATTTACTACATTGCTGGGAAATCTCTCTGTCGTGGATGACAGAAGCTCTGATGTAAATTTAAGGATTAAAAAGAAAAGCTTCACTTTCTCAAAAAAAGCAAAAAGGGGATAAGAGTATAGATTCTGGGAAGTTAAGGGGGTAGCTGAACTTAAATGAGTATTTCCTGTGGGGTATTTAAAATATTATAGAATTTTTAAATAGAATATAATTTTTTATAGAATATAAATTTTGAAATTTAATTTTTAAAATATATGAAGATTTTGAAATTAATGATAAGAAATCCTACCGTGGAAAAATTTTGCTGATTGGAAAATAAGCAGTTAAGTGGGAATGTGAAGGTTAACCAGAGAAAACAAACTATTATTCTTAAAAAGGAGAGGAGACCCATTAAGACAAGGGAGCAATACTGTTTGACTACGAAAGAAACAAGGCTATTTGGGAACAAGATACTCAGAAGGTGGTTGATAATATAGCAGAAGATATGGAAGAACAATAGATTTTATTAGATAAAACAGAGACTGAGAATGATTTGAATGTGGATTATGAAAGCAATCTGAAAAAAGAAGCTGTGGATCTGAAAATGGATTTAAAAATGCCAGAATCTGAGAATGATATGGAAAAAGATGTCAACATGGATTTACAAATGAAATCAGGTGATCTTTTAATAATTAAACAGGACATCCAAATAATAAATCAGAAGAGTCAATTGATAAGACTTCTTATCTTGGATTTACAAAAGGAATGTATGAAACTAAGGAAGCTATTTCTCAGAGAAATAAATAGGAATTACTGAAACTGAAAGAAGAAGAAAATGAGAAAATAACAAGAAATTAAATTGTGGATAATTTCTTGATTGGATTAAGGTTTTTAAAAAGTACCAATGAAGCAGAATATTTGTAGCTCAAGGTTGAAATGAGGGGTCCTTGGTGTCCTCTGAGCTTGGTTGTTTTCTTGCTGACATTTCATTACTCAATCTTGGTAACCCTATCAGTGCTGAGCATCAACAACACCAGCACTGATGCTGTTATCAAGTTTGGTTAATGAAACGTCTGCAAGAAAACAACTAAGCTCAGAAAGCACTAAGGACTCCTCACTTTTAAATAGAAGGTTTACAAAGTGAATCGTCTGATCAGGGTCCAAAGATAAGTGATAAATTTGGCTTACCAAATAGTTTTGATTAAGATTAATGCTTATGTATGTATTAACATTTCTGGTTGCTCGTAATAGGCTTTGCTAATTAGAATTGAACGATGATATCAGTTTGATGATTGAAGAAGAGTACTGGAAGGTATTAAGTTACTCAAAATTTTTAAACTTCTTTGAAAGGGGGGGTGTCATCTTTTATATATCTCCTTTTTCTTTCTTTTCTTTCTTTTTTCTTCTTTTTTCTTTTCTTTTTCCTTACTTTTTATATTTATATTTTTAGCTTGTGGTTTTTTTTTAATCTCCGTACTTGCAAACCTTAATAAAATTATTGCACAAAAAAAAAAAAAAAAGCACACACTATAGCCAATTGTAAGAGATTCTGGACTTCCAGCAACCATTGTTCCATTACTCAGAAATACACTCATATAATAATAAGTAACAAGTAATAAGTAAATGTATTCATAAAAGAAAGCAAGGAGGGAGGGAAAGAAAACCCTCCTTCTGCCTCCTTTCACTGAGGTAAAGTGCTATTGTATTTGTGTACCTGTGTGTTCGTTTTAATGCAGGGATGTTTGCTTTGTCAGTTCCAAAAGGGAACCTGGTAGCAGATGGAGAAAATTCAATGTCCGATCTCACGGCTTGCAAACAAAGGTTGGCCCAGGCAAATCTCCTCTATCTGCAGTTCCTTTGAAGGTGGAGATGGGAAATAACCTTAGAAGAATGCCACTAGTTGGAATGGGGATGGGCAGCTATAGCAACTTTACAACTCATTGACTTCAATTCCTCGAATTTCTGGGTCATAGTTGCCACCCTGGAACAGATTCTAGTTAACTGGAAATACCAATGACTCAATATATTGTTGATATACAAGACAAACATGCATTTAGAATTCTTATTCTCCTTTCAGGACAAAGCCCATAGATCAATTCTGTAGAACTTACTCATAAATACAATTGCAACCTTATATATAATATATCACTCTCTGGTCAGTTCTAAAAGCTTGAAGTTGACAATAAGAGAAAGTGCAGCTCTCTTTCCCTGCTTTTACTGGGTTTCTAATCTATGGCATCAGAGTAAAATAAGTTTCCAGTCCACACCTGGCACAGATATGGCTTAATATTGTATGATATCAGAAGCTGCCTTGATATGAGTTGGATAGGAAAGCAACAGGAAACCCTAGGAAAGTAGATGAGATTAGAATTTTCTTCCCCCAAGGCAGTGGCGAATCACTTTTATACTGTTACAAGGAAAACAATTGAGATTGTTTATGTGATTATCTGGAATACAGCTTAATTAGAGGGAGATAGATAATAGTTGCCAATTTTACAAGCAGATTCTTAATCGATCCCAGACAATGGCAATGTGAGATTATTAAGAATAGTTGTAAACAGATTACACTTGATTAAGTGTACCCTGCGATAGCAAGTTTACAACTCTTCAGAGATCTTTAACAGCAATAAACCTGTTTATTGCTGTTTCCTGACAAATACCAGCAATTCCATGTCACTGAAATTTGAAAAGAATTAGCAAATGCCTTTTATTGTAGCTTCTTAGGTCTTAAGTTATTTACGTCTCTACTCCTTTGCAAGCCTTACTGTTCAAGTATTAGATGAAGCAACTGAATCAAACATAAATAAAAGAAATACGATCTGAAGAGAGAGATTTGGGGGAAAAAAATCTGTTTTACTCCCCCAAATAATTGTGAGATTTTAAGCCAGATGAAAATAGCAGCCGGATAATGGAACCGATTCCCATAGCATGGTGACTTTACAGTCTGCAACTCCAGTATGGTACTCTTTTAAGATGAGAACTGAAGAGGAATGGACGTATGAATGTGGCTGCAAAGATTAAAGATGTTGATGGCCATCCCATAGGGTGACTCAAATCCATGCAGTTTTCCACATTTGTTGCAAGTAGAAATCAGTACCAGCAGCTCTAAATAGAAGGCAGTAAAAGTAGTAGAAGACTCGGAGAAAAAATGCCCTCTCAAAACTGTGGGAGACAGTTTTGAAAGGGCATTTTTCAAAACTGTGGGAGACAGGCAGCTGCTACATGTCCACCCCAGTGGAGCAAAGTGCATGCCAGCTAAAGGTAGTATATGTCTGAGAGAGCAGATATGCATATTAACTGCAAGTTCATGACTTCCAATCTCCTGACATTGTGGCCATTGCCACCCTAAAGATCTGTGGCTTTTTACAGCATTATCTATGATATCTTCCCTCATTTAGCCCCTCACCAATAGCTGGATGACACCAGTGTGGACATTACCATTTCCTATTCTAGCCCAGGAACTTATCAGAAAGGAAGAACTAGCTGAGTCAAATGAACTACAGGGACCTATAAAGAAAAGGCACATAAAGGGCACCTCTATGTAAGGGCCTTGCAATAATTCAGATTCTGAACTAGATTGGCCTGACTTCACAACATTGCTTGGTTTGGGCAGCTAAGTCAACACATTTCTGGTTCTGTAAAAGGGAACAAAGCTGGTTTTTCCCTTTGTGTGGCAACATTTTTTCAGAACTTCTGGGTAGTTTTTTCTCCCCTCTCGATTCAGCACATGTCTTAATTCCTAGTTCTTAGGCTGAAGCGAAACACAACTCTCTTACCCTTTCCTCCCAAAATTTCATCCAGTTTCTGGATGAACATGTCTGTCTGTCAGTCAGTCAGTCAGTCAGTCAGTCAGTCAGTCATCTAGGCCACCCATCTATTGAATGAAACTCTGCATGGCAAAATAATGTATAAAAGTTATAAAGTTATAATTGGAAGTTATAAAAAACATGCTCAGAAAAATAATACCTAAAAAAAGCAGGTGTAAGCCCTCTCAAATAAAAATATAATTTTCTCTTGACTCCCTATTATGAATGATATCTGCATGCTGCCATTCAGTACATACTGTATCTGGATTGTGAATCAACTTTTCTCAGTTAAAAGCAATACAAATAAGACTATCCATATCATAACTTGGTGGACAAATGGGAACAACATAAAAAATAGGGCATAAGATTTCAACTTTGATAAGCGTTTAATGGAATTTGTGGGATAGTTGGGTGTGGAAAATAAAGAGGTTAGTGTAGATATACATGTGTTACCCTTCCCAGTTAGACCAGACAGGAAGCATATCAGACCAGCTAATTCTACTTTACTGTAAAGTATGAAAGTACAAATCTCCTACCCTCATTTTACAGTTTGATGAGTTAGGGCACATCCTTTCTAAGTTTCTTTCTCTGTCAGTTATGCAGTTGTGGGCTCACCTTGTCTGCTTTTATGTGATCATTCCTAGGCAGTCTGTAGAGATTCTCAGTCATCCAGGTCATGGTTGTCCCAAAAGTGTTTTTTCAGGAGGCAACTGGACTTTCTTGTTTTTTCTTTTGAAGACTTTTCACTTCTCATCCAAGAAGCTTCTTCAGCTCTGACAAGATAGTTCCATTCCCCACTATCCTGTCAAAGCTGAAGAAACTTCTTGGATGAGAAGTGAAATGTCTTCAAAAGACAAAATAAGGAAGTCCAGTTGCCTCCTGAAAAAGCACCTTTGGAACATTCCTAGGCAGCATCTCTTCCCCTCATCTCTCAAGGTTATTCCCACATACTGTTACAACATGGATACTTTAATTCTGTTTTATTTCTTTCTGGCACCTAGAAACAAAAAAATAGATCTTTCACTCTCTCTCTCTCTCTCATTAAAAAAAGAGACACATTTGTATAAAGTATAATAAATCAAGAAAGAGCCATGCCTCACTTCATTTGCAATGAAGACACACACGTTTTTCTCCAGATAGGAGTCGCTCATTTTCTACAGCTAAGACACTTCCTGCTCTTCTTCTTCAAAGTGGACATTGTCAGATCAAGTCAGAAGAGTCCAAATAACCTAAAGTATTTTCACCACTCTGTTTAATAATAGCTCTATGCAGTGGTGTGTTTCTCCCGGTTTAACAACTGGTTCAGTGATTGTGTGATTTGCGTGTGTGTGCGCAGTTTGAAGAAATCTTCACTTCCTGGTTTCTTCAGAGGAGTAACCCAGTTGATTTGGGTGGCAATCTGCTCTACCGCCTGAATCAGCTGAGAAGATAAAGGTCGGAAAATGGGTGGGTGGGCCCATCTGAATATCGGGGTGAGCCGGTTCGCTCCCAGCTGATTGTTGGAGCTACTGGTTCTCCCGAACTGGTCCGAACCAGTAGAATCCCACCCCTGGCTCTATGTGCTTACTAGTATAATCACCCCCAAGTAGTCACTTCCCAAGGCAAGCTGGAAGAGATGACTGAAGCCTCTAAAGTTTACCTAAATTTCATTTCTTATCAGATATAGGAGCTGTCTATGAAAATTCTTCCAGCAACCAGAAACAGGATGAAGTTCAAACCTAAATAGGTGAACTGCTATTTCTTATACCCGTTTAATGGAGCAAATGAGTAGGTATGAAACATTCAACAAAGAAAGATGTAATTTGCAATCATACTTAGATTCCTTTTGGCCAATAGCTCAGTATAATACTGTATATCTGTCTGTCTGTCTATATTTGGGTTTATGTATGCATGTATGATTATCGGTTCAAATCAACCCATTACAGCATGAGGAACTCTTATTTGAAAGCTGTGGATAAGGTTTGTTCGGTGCAAGTTGGTAAATAGACATTTTTCCACTTCTCAATTGTAGAAAGTTAGCCCCCACTCCCTTAGAAGAATGAAATATTTTAGGAAATATTAAAAAGGCAGAATATCATATTTCCCTAAAGGAGAAACATGCTCTTGGAAAGCAATCCCCACCTTTCTTAATAGCTCCAACAGGACTGGGCAGTCTATCTACAAGACAAAAGACCCCTGTATAGCCCAATGGGAATCTGACAGCAACTAATAGAATTCATGCCCTTGCCACAGGAACAGGAAGCTCAGGGGCAAGGCCCAAGAGAGGGTATAAATAACCCTCACTCTTCATTCCATATGTTCAACTGCACCAGGTCCATGTGCGTGATGGTTCTGATCCATTAAACCATCTTTCCAATCAGCCTCCATGTTTCTTCTCCTTCTCCTTCTCCTTCTCCTTCTCCTTCTCCTTCTCCTTCTCCTTCTCCTTCTCCTTCTCCTTCTCCTTCTCCTTCTCCTCTCTTCTTCCTCTTCCTCTTCCTCTTCCTCTTCCTCTTCCTCTTCTTCTTCTACCATATCCGTCATTGGACATTGACCATCATGTCAACAACTGCATTAAAGAGTGCTGTTGAGTTTTGTCCAAACCAGTTCTTAGGTTCTTCTTCTGCCTGGATCTCATTTGCCTTCAATTGTTTCCTGGAGGATTAAGTGAAGGATGCCATATTTTTCTCTGTGTTGCATCACATGTCCAAAATATTGTAACTTTAGTTTTTTAATAGTTTTAATGATTTCCCTTTGCTTTCCTGGGCGGCTTATCACCTCCTCATTTGTGATTTTGTTAACCCAGCTTATACGTAACACTTGTCTGTAAATCCACATTTCAAATGCTTCTAGTTTCTTCAAGTGGTTTTCTGTCAGAGACGAACTCTCTACTCTGTAGAGCAGGATAGAAAAGATGTAACATCTGACAAACCTGATTTTCAGTCTATGTCGTGACTGCAGAAGACCTTCTTCCACCAACACAGTCTAGGGTAGAGAAATGATTGATTCAAAGTTGCCTAGTCAGCAGCCATGCCTAAGGGAGAATTAGAACCTAGATCTCACTGCTTCTAGTCCAGCACAGCACTTCTTAAATCATTATATAACACTAATTCTCTTTTTCTCTTTCTGTGTGTATAGGTACACACACACACACACACACACATACACGCACACACACACACACACACACACACACACTATCTTCACCCCCAGGCACCCACATATGTAGACATGCCTAAAAATAGTGATCCAAAGTGACCCAGGAACTCTTATGACTGAATATGGCTTTGAATTGTATCCAAATATTGAGTTCTATAACTCATTAGTTTTATTTTTAATTCTAGAGTACTGCAATAGCAGAGGGCAGTTTTAGATCATTTCACTGTACTGTCTTCTGCTCTAGTTACCCAAAATCACAAGCTCTGATTTAGTTGCTGTTAATAGTTTTTTTTCTTTCCTGCTCTTTATTATCAAATACTCAGATGTCCACTGCAGATCCTTCCTTCCTTCCTTCCTTCCTTCCTTCCTTCCTTCCTTCCTTCCTTCCTCCCTTCCTTCCTTCCTTCCTTCCTTCCCTCCCTCCCTCCCTCCCTCTTTATTTTTTTCTCTCCCTCCCTTTTTCCTTCCTCCCTCCATCCCTCCCTTTTTTCTTCCTCCCTCCCTCCCTCCCTTTTTTCTTTCCTTCCTTCCTTCCTTCCTTCCTTCCTTCCTTCCTTCCTTCCTTCCTTCCTTTCTTCCTTCCTTTCCTCCTCCTCCCTCTCCCCTTCCCTCCCTCCCTTCCCTCCCTCCCTTTTTATTTCCTTCCTTCACTCCCTTTTTCCTTCCTTCCTCCCTCCCTCCCTCCCTTCCCTCCCTCCCTTTTTCTCTTTCCTTCCTTCCTTCTTTCCTTCTTTCTTTCCTTCTTTCCTTCTTTCCTTCCTTTCCTCCCTCCCTCCATTCCTGTTTATTTCCTTCCTTCCCTCCCTTTTTCCTCCCTCCCCCCCTTTTTTCTTTCCTTCTTTTTTCCTTTCTTCCTACTTTTTCTCCTCCTCCCTCTCACCCTTCCTTCCTTCCTTCCTTCCTTCCTTCCTTCCTTCCTTCCTTCCTTCCTTCCTTCCTTCCTTCCTTCCTTCCTTCCTTTATCCATTTTTATACATAATTTTCTTCTTTCTATAAACTACCTTTTCCAAACTTCAAACCCATAAAACCCCTTTTTTGAACAAAAATTCCATAAGGGGTTTCCAGTCATTGATAAACATCCATGTTGGTCTTTCTCTAATCAAACAAGTTACTTTTGTCACCTCTGCTACTTCTGTCATCTACACTAAGCAAGCTATTATTTTAAATTTTTTCTTCAAATGGCAACAAATTTGCTGATCATGACTACTGGTAGTCATTTGGAACTGTACATATTTGTAAGTGATTTTTGTCAGAAGTATACACTTACACAAGTATCAATTTTATCGTGTCGTGTTCCATAACCATGTCATGCTTATGCTGGAAGTTATCGGTCTAAAACTTGCCTTTAGAAATACTGTCAAACTATTCTTCTCTTGGCCCATCTCAGTTTAAATATGTGGTTGGGCAATATGAAAACACTTATTTTGTTGCCCTTTCCAGTAACTCATACTATTGTAATGACATACTTCCTAAGGAAACAGAATGATTGCAATTGTATGAGGTTTTTTTTTTTTCCCCTCGTGTGATCAATTTATATTAAAGTGTGATTTGCATATCTGGACAAACATGGGTGATACTTCATTTTAAAGTATTCCTTTGTTTCCATTTTATGCAGATGTTTTTCATTGCTAAAGTGTTCAGGGACCCCAACTCCCACCGCAGGCTTCAGAATGTTGGGAAAAATAAAGTTTAAATACGCAATAGAACGTGTAAAAAAAGTCGTTCATATCCTGGTTTTTGTCAAATTAAAGTTCCTTCCCTGTGTTCTCATTAATGCCAATCCAGAAAATGAAGCCCAAACACTGTTCTTACTGGAACTAAGCAGACTTAGTCTTGGATAAATTTCAAAGGATAGTGAGTTTCCAATAATTGTGAGGCGAATTGAATTGAAAAAAAAATCTTACATGGCTAATTTAATTTGCCCTCAAATGTGTTAGAATTGGTCAACCTGAGGAGGGCATGGCTGACATCGCAGCGGTACAATGGGTCCCATGGGGCTCCGTGGATTGCGCTGAAATCCAAACTACCAGGAGGTCTGGATGGACCGGAGTTGGAAGAGAAGCTTAATCTGCCTTTTAATAATTCAGTATGTTGAAATACTGTAATGAGACTGGACTAAAACCTAATCCATCAAAAACTAATGTTTGTGCATTACATCTCAAAAACAGGCAGGCCAGACATAGGCTCGACATTATCTTGGATGGAGCGAGTCTGATGCATTGTGAGATGCCCCGTCACCTTGGGGTTACCCTGGACCAAATATTAACCTTTAAAAGACATCATGTTGCAATTTAAAACAAAAGCTCTCCACCTGTAATAATTTCCTCAGACAGCTGGCTGTAACAATTTGGGGTGCTTACACCATTACTCTTTGAATGGCTGCCCTTGCATTGTGTTACTCGGCCAGAGAGTACATTTATTCCATTGGAGAGCAGTGTGTACACTCTACACAGGTGGATAGGGTATGTAGTGATACATGCTGCATCTTTATTGGATGTTTGCACCCCACCCCACTTGATAAACTATATTTCATGGTGGCAATAGCCCCATCAGGTGTTAGAAGGAGTGTGGCACAAGACATAGAATATGGAAAGGTGCTTCATAATCCGGCACACCCATTATTTGGCCAAGTAGCCCCTACGAAAAGATTGAAATCAAGCAGGAGCTTTTAAGATTGCTGCAAGAACATTGTTTCTACACCTCAAACAGGATGATTAAAAAGATGGAAACTTCCAGTTAAAACATCTTCATAATTGGATAGAATCTCTTGAGGAGTTGCCTGAAGATTCAGAGGAGGAGTGGACAGTTTGGAAAATATTTAAATAGGCTGCATGCTTGTTTGGCTAGGATTAAAGACCACATGGATAAATGGGGGTTTTTCCCAGACGGCAAAGATATTTACTGCAAAGGTGGCATTATTCAAAAACTATTCATTTTTTACAGTGGCCCCTGGGACAGACATGCAAACAGAATGACTTGCTCATTGGAAATATACTTGCCTATCAATGTGGCTTAGCATTGGAGCTATATAAATTTATTTTTAATTAAATATTTAACTTTTTAAAAATTTAAATTATTAATTCTTTTCTCCTTTCTAGTTTCTACATTTTTGACACAAGATGAGACAAGACTTTCAATGATCAGAATTATGGAAACCGTGGTATTTCCTGTGAAACTTGTGGAAACAAAAGTTGGACTTTGAAGAAGCAGGATAAGAAGAGTATTGATGGCTTTGAATTTTGGTGTTGAAGACTCCTGAAAATACCATGGGCAGTCAAGAAAACAAACAAATGGATTATTGAGTAAATCAATCCAAAGTTCTCACTTCAGGCACAAATGACCAGGGCCAAATAATCCTACTGAAATAGGATTAGTTCTCTGGAAAATAGGGTATAAGAGTAGGGAAGATAAAAGACAAGCAGCCTTGCATGATTTAGCCAAACTCAATAAAGTACAATTATAGCCTTCCTATTCTTGGAAGAAATATCTTTCTGGGTTCAGTTCCAAGTGGGGAAAAAGACACTGGATTCATGGAAGTTGCTTGGAAAGAAAGTTTATTGATGAACAGGATCACATGGCTTGAGTTCCTGAACAAAAAAAAGGCAGAGATGCTGAGAATGCCTTGGTTTTATGTCCTCTGTTGGGCTTTGAATTTGAGCTTGTATTCTGATTGGTTGTCAGACTCCCATGGAGTCATGCAGGCAGTGGTGGGATTCAGTCAGTTCTCTCCGGTTCGGGCAAACTGGTAGCGGCGACTGGGGGAGGGTCTGCCCACCCGCCCAGATGTAATGTACAAGCACTGCGTATGCGCAGAATGCTGTGTGCATGTGCAGACATGGCACATGTGTGCAATCTCACATTTGCGAACAGGTAGGGAAGGTAAATGAATCCCACCTCTGCATGCAGGGGCAACTCTGTAGGCTGTCCTGAGTTTCAAGCTTGGCTGAGCCTTGCTGGATGATGCAATCTTCCCAGGTACCATGTGATGAGTTCTGTTGCTAGATGGTGTAGGACAGGGGTCACCAACCTTTTGGACCTCAAAGACCACTAAATTCATAATTTTAAATCCCGTGGACCACTAATATGATCTGCCTAATGACCGGCTGGGTGGGCGTGGCTAGGTGGTCATGTGACTGCCCATGTGGACATGGCCAACTCGATGTCACTCACATCAAGGAATGCCTCACCAGCCTCGACTCGCCCCTCCCCTCCCAGCCACTCCTCGCCTGCCTGCAATGGAGATTTTACAGTATCCTTTCCCTGGAGTGGGGAGGGAATGGAGATTTTACAGTATCCTTCTCCTGGAGTGGGGAGGGAATGGAGATTTTGCAGTATCCTTCCCTGGAGTGGGGAGGGAATGGAGATTTTACAGTATCCTTCCCCTGGAGTAGGGAGGGAATGGAGATTTTACAGTATCCTTCCCCTGGTGTGGGGTGGGAATGGAGATTTTACAGTTTCCTTCCCCTGCCATACCCATCAAGCCATGCCCACCAAGCCATGCCACACCCACCAAGCCACACCCACAGAACCAGTAGTAAAAAATTTTTGAAACCCACCACTGGGGCACACCAATTAAAGTTTTGTTTAATTTAGCATGAACACAGGTAGGGGAAAACATGATTAAAAAGTATACATAATCATAAATAATGTGGAAAATTATAACTGGAGAATTTTAGAACTTGTGTCTTCTGGGAAAGTCAAATGTGAGCAGATTTAAAACCGAAAAATGAAGAGCTTACTGTTTGTAGTGATTGTAGAAGTGGCCAGATGGCCACTGTCTAAACAGTTTAAAAGAGAGAAGAGAAAACGTCATGGAAGATTAGTATCTCTTTTCTATCTTTGGAATCACAAGTAGCATATTTTAAGTGCTAATTGTAAGGAGCACCAATTTTAGAAGGCCACGTCTGAGCTTCTTGAAGGTTGGACACTGAATTCTGGTCTAGATAAGCTATTTGCCCAATCAAGCAGAACTCTATAAAAATGTAGTCACTCTACATTTCTAAATTAGGCTCAAGAGTTGTTGAAATGTTCAGCTGTACAAAGGTTAGAATAGAATAGAATAACTGAGTTGGAAAGGATCTTGGAGGTCTTCTAGTCCAATCCCCTGCCCAGACAGGAAACCCTACACTACTTCAGACAAATGGTTATCCAACATCTTCTTTAAAATTTCCAATGTTGGAGCATTCACAACTTTTGCAGGCAAGTTGTTCCACTTATTAATTGTTCTAACTGTCAGGAAATTTCTCCTTAGTTCTAAGTTGCTTCTCTCCTCGATTAGTTTCCACCCATTGCTTCTTGTTCTACCTTCAGGTTCTTTGGAGAATAGTTTGACTCCCACTTCTTTGAGATATTGGAACACTGCTATCATGTCTCCCCTGGTCTTTCTTTTCATTAATCTAGACATACCCAGTTCCTGCAACCGTTCTTCATATGTTTTATCCTTGAGTCCCCTAATCATCTTTGTTGCTCTTCTCTGCTTTTTCTCTGTACTCACTCTCAGACTCCCCCCTCACAGCCTGGTACCAGCTCCTCCCCCTAGCTTCTGTGAAGTGAAAATGAAGGTATACTTCGTGTCAATGAAGATTCATGCAAAATAAACCTTTGAAGGTACTTCCTAAAACAAGCCTCTCTTTACTTCTAAAATTAAGGACATGTTTCTTCATTTTGTCTTGACTAATATCTAGCCGGGCAAGTCATCATACTCAGAAACCTATTACTAATAATGGAACTGAGAACTGCCATGATCCAAAGAATCATATTAATATAACCTGCATAGTCTAACCTCAATAAGGAGACCTACAGAATAGAGAATAACAGAGTTGGAAGGGATCTTGGAGGTCTTTTTGTCCAACCCCTTGCTCAAAGAGGTTGGAGTAGAAGATCTGTATCCTACCTGTATTGTTCCTACACAAAAGTTATCACTGATGCAAAGCATAGCCATCTCACATAGGCCCACCAAATAGTGATTCATAATGTTATCTTAAAATCATATCGCTGTAGGTTTTCTATGGTTCCTTGAGTCCTATGGTCCTCCTGCTTGATGGTGGAAATCCAGATTTAAAGCATATCCAGCCAATAACACTTGTCTCATTTTGGTTTGAAGATCTCTGGTGAACAACAACAGTAAGCCTATTGGTGCTGGACTACACAATGCAAGATAGGGATCCCAAAATCTGGCAGTCCTCAATTATCCTACAGGCTGAGTCACCCAGAAAAAGAACTGAAGAAGCAAACAACATTCAGCCTTGTTATTCTAAAAGTACAATGAATTTCCAAAGAAGTAAAGGTTGGCATCCTTCAGCATAATTTCCCACAGTTCTCAGTCTGACAACAAAAAGATTAGGCATCTCTGCTCTAGGCAATATGTTTCTGCAGAACTGGTGTGCACTGCAGGAAGCGTCTAAGCCTACAGAATGAGTTACTGGTAAATTATGGTATGCAGTTGGCAGGCAATTGCAGTGGGAGAAGACAGCTTGATACAACTTCCACTCAAGGAATAGAATTACGTCACAAACTCCATGTTCCTGCTTCATGAAAGTGAAGGAATCTCTATGCAAAACAAGATGCATTAAAATCTCTAAAAGCCTGTCACCTGGCCATTTCAATTTATCAGGATCAGCCTACAACTGTGGGCTGTTAGTTCACTTGGATAACTCTTCAGAATTTCCAAGGCTTGGTATCAAAGGGTAATAGATAGATAGAATAGATAGAAACAAGGCCACAAAATGTTGACATGATCTTTTCTATTCCCTTTATGTGGGTGTTCTCTGTGGGGGCTCCTGCCCTCTGGAATGAATTACCCCTGGACATATGAAGGATCCCCGACTTCCGCGCCTTCCGTCGTGCCGTGAAGACCCTGTTATTCCAGCAAGTCGCTCTGATGGGATAAATGATTTTAATTTGGTTTTAATGGGGTTTTAAAATTGGTTTTAAAATGAGAGGTTTAAATTCAGCCTATGATTTAATTATTGTAATCTGCTTTTAAATTCTATTTGTACATTGTTTTTATTATGGCTGTTCACCACCCTGCGTCCTTTGGGAGAAGGGCGGTATATAAATAAAATAAAATAAATGAATAAATAAATAAACCAAGACTTTAATGGATTTCACTGGCCAACACAAATAATTCTGGGAAAGTTCCTCCTTATCTTCTCTTTTCAAGATTAAGCATATTTGCTTAAGAATATTCTGTCCTCTGAATTCATTTCAACTTCTTTGTATTTTGCTTAGAATGAGACTCAGAACTCAAAAATTACACGCCATAAAAAGGAATAATTACTTCTTTTAATCAGCAATTATATTCTTACTAATGCAACTTTTTTTAAAAAATCCTATATGCTCATTTACTTGTATCCTATACACACACACAAATATAAATACAAGCTTTTTTCATCCTGGCATAATAGTTAGCTTAAGTAACTTTTATTTACAAAAGCATATACTGGTATTTCCTTTTTTTAAGGAAAAAATTAAAGCAAACAATTACATCACTGATATCAGTCAGGAAGTTGTAACTTCTTGTTCTTTCTGTCTTCTCGTGATTTTTTTTTTTTTGTTTCTTTCTGGGGGGTTTTTTTTTGTGGCTTTTTTTTTTTTTTTTTTGAAAAGAAGCTAGTTGAAGCCATTCCAGATTAAAATGACATTTTTTTTTTCCTTCTGGCTTCAGACAGCCTTAAATAAGATGTTTGATTTTGCCCTTCATGATAAAAATAAGCAGCAATGTTTGGAAATAATTTAGCAGAATTGATTTACACCTCTCGTTTTGAAACTCAAAACATAAAAATATGCCGAATTGGCTTTCTGCTAGCGATGGGCTTATCAACAACCTCCGATATGCAGATGATATGACATTGCTCAGGGAAAGCAAGGAGGATCTTGGTGGTTAATCTTGAGAGTCAAAGATCAATGTGAAAAATTTGGACTGCGCTTCAACATCAAGAAAAGAAAGATAACAACAATTGCAGAGAACACATGGGTCAGAGTGAAGTTCGACAATGAGACCATCAAAACAGTAAAGGAATTCAACTTCCTGGGTTCTAAAATTGACCAAAGTGGTGACTGCAGCCCTAAGATCAGAAGGTGTATAGCACTTGGAAGAACTTCAAAATCTGGAATAACACCTGGAAGCATAAAGGCATTAGCCTCACGATCAAATGCAGATTAGTTAACGCAATAATTTTTGCAACTGCTACTTATGGCTGTGAAACATGGACTCTGAAAAAGGCAGATAGGAGAAGGGTGGATGCCTTTGAACTATGATGCTGGAGGTAACCATTACACATCTCATGGACTTCAAAAATAATAATAATAAAAAGTCCTAGACTGAACATCATCAAAAATGTCACTTGAAGCCAAGATCACCAAAAAGAAGCTATCATACTTCATGTCAAGTGAGCTGACTCACTCGAAAAGTCAATCATGCTGGGATTGATCAGTGGAAAAATGAGAAGGGGCCACCGTAGTACCCATTAGCTGGATACTATAAAGAATGATGCCAGGATGATCATGGCGGATCTGAAGGAGGTGGTGTGAGACAGATGGGCTTGAGACTGCTGATCCATAGAGTGGCCGAAGGTTGAACACAATCGAATGGCTGACGTCGATGATATTTGGTGATATGGCCACCTTTCTCAGTACATGATTCTGGTAGGCTAACAATATTAAAAAAAGATTTTTAAAAATGTGTAAAAAAAAAATACTTGGTGGATGTAACTGCAGTCCACTCAGATCTGAAAGACACAAGATTGTGGAAAGTTACATTAGATTATATTTTTAAAAAATATTATTTCACCAGATAAAAGAATGACACAAGGATTAAACTTTCCAAAGTAATATCTTTAGTTCAAAGTACTATCTTAGACCAATAAGTTCCTCCTGCACTTCCTCAAAAACTATTCTCCTAAGAGGACTGGATGGAGAAAATAATTCCAGGCTGTATGCTTTAATGGAAGCAATAATTGTCCAACACAGTGTTTCTCAAGCCACACATCTTGTCAGCTTCTCAAAGCTAAGAAACATTGGTCCAAGAAAAAAACTTAAAAACTTAAAAAGAGTTCATAACTGTAGAACTTTTAACGCGAGTGTGAATAGAGTGTAGAAAAATGAAATGCTCTTCATTCCTCTAGAATAAATCCTCCAACAGACCTTGACATACATGGAATTTGAAGGAAATTGGAGTGTTTCATTTATTTTGCAATTTACTTAGTGTGGGAAGCCAGTGTGTGTGTGTGTGTATGTGTGTGTGTGTGTGTGTGTGTATTTATGACTCAATTTTGATGCCTAGAATCTGACTGTACTAGTTTACTTGGAAAGATTTTTCAGAAGTGGTTTTTCCCTGCCTCCTTCATAGGCTTGAAAGAGAGTGATTGACCTAAGATTACCCTGCTGGGTTTGGGACTAAGGTGGGAGTAGAACTCACAGTCTCCAGGCTTCTATCCTGAACCCATAACCACTGCACCAAATCAGTTCTCTTATGTGCTATAAAATAAAGGTTCCCCCACACATGCGTGCTGGTCGTTTCCGGCTATAGGGGCAGTAGGGGCAGTGCTCATCTCCGTTTCAAAGCCGAAGAGCCAGCACTGTCCAAAGACGTCTCCGTGGTCATGTGGCCAGCATGACTAAACACCAAAGGCGCACAGAGCGCTGTTACCTTCCCACCAAAGTGGTCCCTATTTTTCTACTTGCATTTTTTTACATGCTTTCAAATTGCTAGGTTGGCAGAAGCTGGGACAAGTAACGGGAGCTCACTCCATTACGTGGCACTAGGGATTCGAACCGCTGAACTGCCGACCTTTCGATCGACAAGCTCAGCGTCTTAGCCACTGCAATTAAGCAACCAAGAGGTCCATTTCTTTCCAATAAACTCAAAAGTAATTTTAAAGAGAAGATTTGCCTTAAGAAAAGGAAACATATTTTTCTTACCATCCATTTTTCCAAACTACAAATCTTACAAAGAGGCTTACAAGAGACATCAAGCTTAATTAATCACAATTTAAAAAAAGAAAAAAAGTCAATGAAACTCTCTCTTCAGGAATTATTGCTGAAGCCCGTTGCTATATAGAGCATATGTATGTGTGGGGGATACACATTTTCTGATAGTCTTCAATTGTCCTCATTTCTCTGCGTGTATTGTTCTTAAACAATGAAGATGTTGGTGGAAGTGAGAATGGGAAGAAAAAGCCTGATGAAGACGTCATCTCCTTCCTCACCCTTTGGGAGATTTCCCCCTCCACACACCCACCGACCCATCCATCTATCTACCCACACTCAAACACAGAACGGCTGGTAGGAAGGAAAGAAGGAAGGAAGGAAGGTTGGACCATGTGAAGGTTTCGTCTGGTCTAGTGTCAAAAATGCAGGAACTACAAAAGGGGAAAATTATTAATTTAAATTTAAAAAGATAAAAAGACTTTTAAGAACAACATAAATGTATATATAAAAAAACAGGATGCTAGACCGTCACATTTCCAGAATGCAGGAAATGTGAAGGTTTAGCATCCTGTTTTTTTGTTTTTGTTTTACCACAGTCAAGCAGATGCTTCCATGGTGTCCACAGCATGACAACTGATCTAGACCACCACCAAAATTTTTCCTTCTGGGTTGAAGGATAAGAAGATGTCTTCCCAATTCCATTCTCCCGACTAGAAGGTGGAATTCAAGTTTCCTTCAATACTAGCAATCCTCTCTAATACTTCAAACTAGCTACTACGTTTAGGGTTACCTAAACCCAGGGGTGAAATTCAGCAGGTTCTGACAGGTTCTGGAGAACAGGTAGCAGAAATTTTGAGTAGTTTGGAGAACCTCTGACTGGCCCCAGAGTGGGGTGGGAATGGAGATTTTGCAATATCCTTCCCCCAGGAGTGGGGAGGGAATGAGGATTTTGCAGTATCCTTCCCCTGCCACATCCACCAAGCCACACCCACCAAACCACACCACACTACACCCACCAAGCCATGCCTACAGAATCGGCAGTAAAAAAAATTGAATTCCACCACTGCCTAACCCTAATCCTAACCCTATGCAGGATAAACACAATATCGCCACTCCATATTGCTTAGATCTTGAGTAATCCACTTTTATATTGACTTATTCGACCTTGTGAAAATCCTTATTATCTTTGTGCCATCAGCATATTTTTTTTCTTACCAAACCATCATTATCGCTCTCTCTCTCTCATCATCTACCATCTATCTACCGTCTGTCTGTCTGTCTGTCTGTCTGCCTGCCTGCCTGCCTGCCTGCCTGTCTTATCTATCTATCTATCTATCTATCTATCTATCTATCTATCTATCTATCTATCTATCTATCTATCTATCATCATCTATTACTACCGGAACCTCCCACCGGTTTTACTACCAGTTCTATAGAATCGGTGCGAACCGGGGGCAACCCACCACTCGGCCCATCTCACTCTCTCTTATCATCTACTATCTATCTCCTATCCGTCTGCCTGTCTGCCTGTCTGTCTGTCTGCCTGCCTGCCTGCCTGCCTGCCTGCCTGTCTGTCTGTCTGTCTCTCTCATCTATCTATCTGTCATCATTGGTCTGTTATCTGTCTGTCTGTCCATCCATCATTCCTCTCTCTTCCTCCCTCCATCACTCCCCATCATCTATCATCAATCAATCAATCCATCCATCCATCATCTATCTATTTAGGACCTAAAATGGAGCCTTCAAGTACACTACTCAATAGTTCTTAGCCTTACGTACAACCACTGCTGTACCTACTTGCTTGCTATTATTTTAAAATCAGCTCTGTTTTCACTGTATCGTACTATTTTCTGTGCTGTCTTTTCCTAAATCCCAATTTGATTTGTTTTAAACTTCCCAGATCAGAACTGTAAGGTACCCTGTTTGCAAAGAGAGTAAATGTAAAAAAAAAAAGGGTACTACAAAATGTTTACGTATGATTTCTGCTTTTAAAAATATAGATATGTTTCCTGATGTGTTTTCTATGCTTATTTCATTACTGCAGTGTTTTGCAAGTTCTTGGGAAAATAGTGGCAAGCTGTTTATTATAAATCATCTGAAGAGGGAAATTTGGAAGGCACTTTCTTGAGAATGAGGAAAAACAAAGTTATTTTCTGAGTACTATTTGGGAGTGCTTGGTAAAAAGGAATAACATCAGTTTGTTTACATAGTTAAAATCAGTGTTGGGAATCAGCCAGTTCGCAGCACTTCGGGAGAACCGGCTGTTAACTTTCTGTGCAGTTTGGCAAACTGGTTGTTGGAAGAAATCATTAGGGAGAGAACCGGTTGTTAAATTATTTGAATCCCACCACTGGTTAAAATGTTAACACAATTCTAATGAACTAGAAAAAGAAGGTAATAAGAATATACCGTATATATGATTAATTCTGTGGTATGCCTTCTCGGATAAATTCAAGAGAAAAACATCATAATACAAATAATGTAATTAAATTTATATATCTCTTAACTCCCGGTAACTCTGGGTGGTTGCCTTGAGAAATTCTTCAGACTAGAGCAGATCTGGGCATCTTACGGACCCTGGGTCACATTTAGTGAGAGATAAGACATCAGCTATCACCTGTCTACAACACAGTCCTTTCAACAACTCCAAGAAGATTCCACACCCATTTGCACTCTGATTCAGGTGACCCTGAGGGCATAGATAAACCTCCAAGTGGACTCAACACCTCTCAGAGAGAGTGCTAACAACCAGGTGACTGCAAAGAAATAAAATTCTTCTACCACAGCGATGTCAAACTTGAGGCCTGCAGACCAGATGCGTTGCATGCTGGCCACGCCCTCCCCCAGTTTAGCAAAGGGGGGAAAAGTCGCAATATGTGACGTGACAACAATGTGACGCCGCGAGTTTGACACCCCTGTTCTACCATCTCCAACGTTCTATCAGAACGAATTTTTCCATCTCCCTCCTCTCCATCTACCATCCAGCCAGAACTGATGAAGCTTCTTGGAGGAGAAGCGAAATGTCATCTTCTTCCTCAAGGGAAAAGAAAGGGAGAAGCGGGGAAATAGTTCAGTTGCCTTCTGAAAAAACACCTTTGAGACCACTCAGACCCTAATTTGGCAAGTGTTGGTGTTCAATCAACATATATGACAGACTGGAATCAAAGACTGAGAGTGTCATCATTACAGGTAGTCCTTGACTTACATTCACAATTGAGCCTTGGTGGGTTATGCAGAATGTTTTGAAGAAAAAAATTCAGTTTTCTCCACAATTGTTTTTGCTGGGTATAGTTAAGGGTTTTACATTGGGTGAAACAAAGTTGATATTGTACATGATAACAGCAGCGAGATTATTGATAGGTCAATATTGGAAAAATGAAGCTATGCCTACTATTGAAGAATGGACTTTGAAGATGGCCAGTTTTGCAGAGATGGCGAAGATTTCAGCATATTTAAAAGATCGTTCACAAGAGACTTATGTATGGGAGTGGAAAAAGTGGATAGATTATGTGCAGAATAAATATCAAACTAGGAAATACCAGATAGCTTTTAATTGAAAGTATTATATAGGGATAGAATAATAGAATTTTGTGAAGATGTGAAAAATATATAGGGGGTGGATGGGTTCAAGTTTTATAAAAAGGGGATTTTGATTTGGATTATATTCTGAGGAAGTCGGGGGGGAGGGGAGGGTTAGGGAGGGTTAGGGAGGTTAGGGATGGAGGGGGGGGGGGAATTGGGGAGAAAATGTAATTGTAAAACTTTTTCAATAAAAAAACAAAACAAAACAATTGAGCCCAAAAATTTCTCTTGCTAAGTGAGAAAGTTGTTAAGTGAATTTTGCATCATATTACAACCTTTCTTGACCCACCCTTGTTAAGAGAATCACTGAATATTTTTATGGAGTTGGGATGAAAGCTCCGATTGTATGGTGCACCTAAGCAGCTAATGTTGGGGATCTCAGGATGAGAATATCAACAACATGTCTTTTTTTTTTTTTTCATATCAACTTTTATAGCCTTACGGTCAGAAAACTGACTTCAAGATTTTCATTCAGGCAAAAGTCTCAGATTATAAATTAAGACAGTCTCAATCAATCTTAATCAGAACAGAGCTGGAAGGGACCTTGGAGGTCCTCTACTCCAGCCCCCGGCTCAAGCAAGAGACCCTGTCCAGTCTCATCTTAAAAATCTCCAGTGATGAAGCACCCACAACATCTGAAGGCAACTTGTTCCACTGGTTAATTGTTCTCACTCTCAGAAAGTTTCTCCTTAATTCCAGGTTGCTTCTCTCCTTGAGTAGTTTCCATCCATTGTTTATTATCCTGCCCTCTGGTGCTTTGGAAAATAAGTTGACTCCCTCCTCTTTGTGGCAGCCGCTCAAACACTGAAATACTGCTATCATGTCTGCTCAGTCCTTCTTTTCTCTAAACTAGCCATACCCAAATCCTGCAACCATTCTTCATATGTTTTAGTCTCCAGGCCTTTAATCATCTTAGTTGCTCTTCTTTGCATATTTTCCAAAGTCTCAACATCTTTTTTGTAACGTGGTGACCAAAACTGGATAGAGTATTACAGGTGTGGCCTTACTAAGGCTACACATGATTTTGATTCTATGCCTCTGTTTATACAACCAAGGATTGTGTTAGCTTTTTTGGCTGCTGCTGTACACTGCTTGTTAGGATATGGTTTGAGCCTAACAGTTGTCCAGGCAATATAAGTGTATTGTAACTTTAAGCTGTATATGTATTATGTGGCTTTAATGCTGAGTCATGCTGTAATCACATAATTACTGGTTGTAAGAATATTTAAGCAAAGCTTCTGTAACATGTTCAGTTGCTGCTATGATCTGCTGTTGATGAGGAAGCTGCAATGCTATGCTGCCATTGTGTATAAAGCTGTGATGATAAGCTACCATTGAGAGGAGTTGTTATCTGTAATCATTGTTTGATGGATCTGCATCGTGGTTTGTGAACCAGAGTGAGTTTGTTATTCTAACCAACTACTGTTTGTTGGGTAAGAAGATTCTGTAACTACTGGACTGATTTACTGGCAAAGACTTGGAATTTGTTTAAAGACTATGAGACTGTTTTTCTACTATAAAGTAAGCTTTTGATAAACCAGTTTGCATAACTCTTATTCACTGCTCTCAGCAACGTTTCTCTGTGCAATCTACTCTGCTGGTTGGTAACACAACAACAATAACCTTAACACTGCTGACTCATGTTTAAGTGATCGTCCACTAGGACCCTAAAGGCCCTCTCAGAGTTACTGTTTTTGAGCCAGGTTTTGCCTAATCTATACTTTTACTGTTGGCTTTTCCTGCCCAGTTGTAAAATCTTGCTTTTCTCCAGATGAAATTTCATTTTGTTGAATAGATCCCATGGTTCAAGGCTATCAAGATCTTTTTGGATCCTGAGCTTGTCTTCTGAGGTGTTGGCTATTCCTTCCAGCTTAGTATCATCTGCAAATTTGATGAGTTCTCCTTTTATTTTTTTATCTAAGTCATGACGATATTGAAGAGTACTGGGCCTAAAATGGAACCTTGTGGTACCCCACTGCTTACTTTCTTCCTCCATGTAGATGTAGTACTGTTAAGGACTATTTGTTGAGTATGGCTTGTCTCATCCAAATTAGGTTTAGTGCAGTGGTGAAATCTGAACTGGTTTGTTACTGATTCGCTGGCTGCGCATGCGTGCTGTGCAGCAAGCATGTGCTGTGCACACACATGCACAATGCGTAACAAATGTGCTGCATGCACATGCGCAGTGTGCACCAAATGCACACTGCGCACATGCATGCACAGTACGCACCAAAAGGATGCTTGGCAAATAAGTAGAACAGCGAGGGGGGGATCAGGTGTGCCGCACAATTTAGCTTTGCTAGAAAGCAGGATTTTCTGTTTTCCAGCAAAGCTAAACCGAGCCGCACAGCTGATCATCGGAAATACCGGTTCGGAGGAACCAGTAGCTTTTTTTAACTACCAGTTCGCCCGAACCGGTAGCTTTTTAAACTACCGGTTCAACCAAACCAGTAGCTTTTTGTTACTACCTATTCACCCGAAACGGTAGTTTTTATCACTACCGGTTCACCCGAAACAGAGCGAACCGGTAGCATTTCACCTCTGGTTTAGTTGACATCTGGAAAAAGTCTATATTAGTCTTGGATTTTGAAGACCAGAGTGTGGGCAGTGCAAATCTTCCTTCCTGCTTTCCAACACACTTTGATGGCCAGAAGTCCCAGTTTTGCCAGGATATTCTCTGCCAGGGGAATATATCCCACCCTCCACACCAGGAAATCGTCTCTCCCTTTTTCCTGTTAAGGCTGATTTAGTGTTGCTCACAACAGCCCGTAGCTGTCATCCCAGGGATGGATGGGTAAGTGGAAGTTGCAAGTGTCTCAGACAGGTCAATGTGCACACCTCCCAAATCTCAACTGTGCCTTCTAGGGAGGTGTGCACCCTGTGTGCTGATTGGTTGATCCGACTTACTGTTCTGTAGAACTTCTCTCTATCCAGAACATTAAAATTAACTGACATATAAAAAGAACAGCTATGCAACAGAAACAGAAGTGACAGGTTGACGCAACTGCAGTACAGGAAACAATTGCACGTTCACTACTCATTGCACCCATGCAAGTCCTTGAAACCGCAGTAGCGGTTCAGTTCAGTCAGAACTGAAGAAGCTTCCTGGATGAGAAGTGAAACGTCTTCAAGGAAAAATGAAGTCCACTTGCCTTTTGAAAAAGCACCTTTAGGGTTTCTTTCAGGAACTTAAGCGGATTATGTAATGCTCCAGCCGCCTCTGTTTTGCCTACAATAACCTTGGGTGATAGGTGTGTGCCTAGGAGCCTATTAACAGTGAATGCATCTGTTGCAAAATGTGGGTGAAATGCCTCCTCCTTCTCCCTTCCTCTTCCTCTTCCTCTTCTTCTTCCACTACTACTACTTCTTCTTCCACTACTACTTCTCCTACTTCTCCTTTTTCCCCTTCCACTCCTCCTCCCTCCTCCTCCTCCTTCCTTTCCTCCATCTCCCCTTCTCCTGTCTCTCCCTCTCGCCTCCAACATCCCTAAGTTTTTTTTTAAAAGACAAAAGAGTACAAGACATGACATTTCCAATTTCCTGGCTTTCTTCCTCTAGAATTACATTGTAAGAGAGAAGTTGTGATTCATTGTCTCAGTATCATTTTCTAAGAATTAAGCCAAAGTTCACAGTTTTTTTCAATGTGTGTTCTTGACCTATTGTCTGTGCGTAGTCATTAAAATAATATTTAGTACAATATAGTAATATATTTTTATCAAAGAATTCAATACTGCTGTTCAAGACAGGATACTGGCATTTGGTACATTCCAACAAATTCACCGACTAGGAACAATTATGTTAATTCCAGTTAAGGGAGTCATTTTTTAAAAGTACAAGTTGTTGCTTCTTGCTACCCTATGATTAACTCTCTATGGGCAGGACCTTTAGACCTATATGGGCAAATAAACTGGCTATGATCCCATCTCAATTTTTGTTGCTCCTTGACTGTTGATTTGAGACCATCTAAATGTATAAACAACGTTGCCCTTGAAATAAATTCATTGTATCAGAGATTCATTGGCTCAAAAACACAGCCTTGTCATCCCTCATATTCCAGCTACCCAAGCCCTGGTCTAAATCTTGGTTTGATGAGGTATAACATAGCCAAAGCAAGTAATTGTTGCTTATAGGAATGAGTCTATCTATAATATACATGGCTGGGTGGGGGGGTGAGGAGGGCAATGGAGTGCGGCGGAGCAAGCAGAGTGAGGGGCTTCGCTCAAGGCAGCAGGATTTGCTGGTGGGCGCTTCTTTTGCTGGGTTGCACCTGCCTTTGCTCTGGGGTTCAAGCCCGCCTTCTGCAAGTTTCCCTATCACAACAACCGTATGAGGTGGGTGAGGCTGAGAGGGAGCTCCCCAGAAGCCACAATTTATAGCATGTTCGAATCTCGCCAGGCTCAAGGTTGACTCAGCCTTCCATCCTTTCTAAGGTAGGTAAATTGAGGACCCAGTTTGTGGGGGCAATAAGCTGACTTTGTATAAATATACAAAAGTATGAAGGGTATTGCTTAACGCATTGTAAGCCGCCCTGAGTCTCCGGAGAAGGGCGGCATATAAATCTAATTAAAAACAAAAACAAAACAAAAACAATGTAGGCCTGGTTTGTGGGGCACAGCAAGTATGTTTTGTTAACTCTGGTTTGGAGATCAGCTGTTCTCATTCAAGCCATATGAAGATGCTACAGCCTCTGAAATGGGGGAGGTAAATTTAAGCCTGAGTCGGACAGCTTCTGGGAAGCCTAAAGCTTTTCCAGAAAGGCATTAAAAATATTTTTGTCCCCCTCATCCTCCCCTACCCCACCTTCCTTCCCCCTCCCCTGCTCCTCCTCTTTTTACCTTTTCTTCTCTCCCCCATTCCTCTCCCTGTCCCCCTTCCCCTGATCCCTTTCCTAACTCAACCTCTCCCTCCCTCTCAGCCAGTCTCTCAACTTTCACCCTCACCTTCACCCTCCCCCTGACCTTCTTGCCCTCACCCCCACCCTAAACTCACCCAAACTCTCACCCTCACTTACCCCTCTGAGAGTTGGCTACAAAAGGAGGGAAGTTTCCCCAGAGTCTAAGAGCCCCACTGAAGAGCAACTTAACTCTAGGAAGGCATCTTCACTCTGATAACTGACAGTAACTGACCCTTCAGCCTTCGGAGATGAAGTCATAAAGCCATTAGAATTTCCAAGGAGATGACCTGCCTCCCTTATCCACCTATCAAAGTTCACCTGCTCCTCCACCTTTGTGACCTACACGCATGCCACACAAAGGTCTCTAGGAAGCTACCAAGCCAATCACTAAAACTGCCAATTTGGTTTTTTTTGCACGGAATCCATAGCTCTTTGGATGTGGATTGCCTCTTGTTATAGAAGCTCCATTAAGTGTTTCAGCCACTGCTGAGGTGCTTAATAGTCTCCTTTTTGCTTTTTAAATTCAGGGGTGAAAGCAGACTTGGCTGTGTTTAGGGCAGACCTTGAAACAGATTTGCCCCATTGTCCAGCAGGACTGAATCTAACCAGATTTCACTGGTTTTAGTGGCACAACTTTGACAAATTCTGAATCCAGACCATTGTCTGGAAAGACCAATAGATTTTGAACCGAAATTATTCAGCCTTTCACATTTGGATCAGGGGTGGGTTGTACTTACCTTTACTACCGGTTCGCAACAGGATTGCACTTGTGTGTGTGCTTTGCTTGCACACTTGCCGAGATTCGGCACATGCTCAGAAGCTTCTGCACATACGCAGATCGCCTATGATGACATCTGGGATGGTGGGCAGAGCCTCCCGCCAGTTTTACTACCGGTTCTTGTGAACCGGTCTGAACCAGGGACAACCCACCACTGATTTAGACCCATTACAATATATGCTCTGCATTGTTTTCTGATTGAGAAAGGGGAAAAAAAAATCTTTTAAATTTATTACTTTCTTCTGCCACTGTCTTCCATCTATGTCTCTGTCACCTTGCCTTATTTAGTTCAGTGAAGCTCCTTCTGTTTTCCCCATCAGAGGCAAGGTGCTGAAAACAGTTGGGAAGTGACAGAGGAAATGGAATATGGAGGGCAAATCAAGAGGCAACTCTATCCTAGGGGATCAATCTGCTTGTGTGCATTAGTGACAAGACGGTCTCCTGCTTGTGCATGGGGTTGGACTAGAAGATCTCCAAAGTCCCCTCCAACTCTGTTTTATTCTGTTATAATGACTCTCCCTCATATCAAATCTTTTGCTTCCTAAAAAAGGACTCTAAGAAACTTCAAGGGAAACAAAGCATGGTTACGCTCTTGAGAATTATTGAACCAGATTGGACTTTTTAAAATAAATAAATAAATAAAAACAATTGCCTATTCTGGCAACTTGTCTTTTGATTTTCACGCAAAATAAATGATGGCAACAATTAGTCTAATTTGCCTGAAATCTTTAAGTGGATATTTCTGTAATTTATACACTGCATTTGAAGCTGGTGAATTTCCTACCTATCTATTTGATGAACTTCTCCCTGAACAGTGTCCTGTTTCATCCTTAAAAGTTCAAAGTCTAGTTTCTCAACTGGAAAGTTATCTTGGGAGTCTATTTTCAATCTTCTACCTGCTGGTCTATGCAACAAGATTGCTTTTAGCAAAAATCCAAATGGCTTCCCTTTCAATTATTAAATTTGCAGATGAGATTGGTAACAATTATGCTTCAGCAGCAATTCGACTAATTTAAAGCCAAAAGTCTAGGTTTGCTGCTGTATGGTGCTGAGCTAGGCATTAATAAGGAATTTTCTTGTTTAGAAACAATCGCAAAACAATTCTTGAAAATCTCATGTGAGTTCCTTATTCAGCTTCCTATTTTTGTTTATTAAAGTTTAAAATACAGAATAAAAACTAACAAGAATACTTAGAAAATGAAAAACTAAGAGTACTTGGAATGAAAAAGAGGAAAAATAGAAGAAAGAAAAATGAACAAAGACAAAAATGCAGAAGTCAAAGAAAAGGAAAAAAGGAATTACGGAACAGTGACTTTCGGTTTTCTTTTACTGGTTATGAGTACAAATATAAAATGGCATCTACTCTATGATTATGGCATTCTTTACATTTTCTCTATAATTTATTATTTTAATTCTAATCATCAAACCCATACAGTATATCATGAGTTCATTTTTTTTCTTTCCCAAAAGTCAATAAAGGGTTTTCATTCATCATTAGAAATTAGATGAGGCAACCTTGAGTTGGTCAGGATCAAACTCCTGACACTGAACAGAGTTAGCCTGCAATAGCAATAGCAATAGCAATATTTTTATTTTTATTTTTATTATTTTTAATTTATTTTTATATGCCGCCCTTCTCCGGAGACTCGTTTACAGAATCAGCATATTGCCCCCAACAATCTGGGGGTTCTCATTTTACTGACCTCAGAAGGATAGAAAGCTGAGTCAACCTTGAGCCAGTGAGAATCGAACTGTTGGCACTCAGCAGTCTGCAGAGTTAGCATGCAACACTGCATTCTAACCACTGCACCACCATGGGTCTTATAGTAAGTTATAGTAAATAACTACAACTGCAATGAGGGAGATAGTTTGATGTAGAGGTTACGGCATCAGACTAGAAACCATGATTATGTGAGTTCTAGTCTCATTTTAAGTACAAAGCCAACTCTCTGCTATGACAGAGAGAAAGTCAGTCACTTTCTCTCTGTCATAGCAAGAAGCCAATTTGCAAATCATTTCTGAAAAACATTGCCAATGGAATTGTCCAAACAATTTCCAAGAATTGGACACAACAATTGAACCTAGAACAAACACTCTTGAATAAAATTTTATTTTTATCATCACATTTTCCCTCATTCTAATGTTAATTTTCAATTAATGTTTAACCTAAAACAGAGGGGAAATGAATGCCATCATTATTTATTGACTGCAATAGTTATTCACAGTGACAAGTGAATTCCAGTGAAAAATATGCTGAATAGAGGAATGTGCTCCACATGATTGACAGCCTACGCATGAAGAGCTTGTTCGATTTTGCCCAAGACAAGGCAAGCGATTAATTATAGCACACCAGTAAGATGGGTAGCTGGTTGAAAAGGTTTTTTTACCCCCCACATAACATGCCAAACTAGCTGAACGAGCAACTATAAACAAATACGTACTTCACCTCTTTGCTTTATTAGTGGGACAGTGGAATCATATCTGCTAGAGAAAAACAGGCGATATCCCAAGACAGTGAATTGAGAGAGCTAGCAGAGGCTTCTAGGATGTGGACATCTGCAGGGACAATAATCCTGGTGCTGTTCAAAAGAATCTGTAGGAGAGGGCCAGGCTGAGCCCGAGGGAGCAGTCAAATATGTTGTCAGTCTTGAGTCCCTTCGCACCTACAAACAATCTAAGTTTTGATCTAAGATACTTATCTGCTGCCAATTTGCTTTGACCCTTGAGAGTTCAGATTCTTGTAGAGAGCATTAGCCTACAATATACCTATATTCATTCGAACTGCCTGCATTCCTGATTTCCTGTGCTCGACAGAAGTCTATCTTCATCCAGAGTTTCAGGGCAATCAGCCATATTCCAACTTTTGGAAAAAAAAGACCCATTATTTATTGAAGATGGCAAAATGCTAACAAGTAACAAGACCAAGGCAGAATTGATGTAGTTTTCGGAGTATAAGTCGCACTGGAGTATAGGACGCACCTTAGTTTTTGGGGAGGAAAATAAGAAAAAAGCTGATTGGTGGCTGGATCGGCCTCCCGGAATACCCCCAAATCAACTGTTCCCAGAGGTGAATTTTAGCAACAGGTTCGTTGGTTGTGAGCTCTGTGCCTTGCTTTTTTTTTCAGCCTTTGAAACTTCTTTTCTGCCTCTGAAAGCCTCTGAAACAGAGCTTCAGGAAAAAAAGGCTTTTTTTCTGAAGCTTCTTTCAGAGGCTTTTATTCTGAAGGACAATCTCCTTTCTTTGGTATTGATATATAGATTAACCTCTTCTGATCTGTTGGTTATTGTGTCATTCTTCAGATTTGTTAGCATCGTTTGGTTAGAACCTTTACTGATTCTTCTTTTGTTGCCTGCCATATTATTTTAGATAAAAGCCTTTCTGAGGGTTTTTTTTCCTGAAGTTTCTTTCAGAGGCTTCTTTCAGCTTCTGAAATCTCCGTTTGAGAAGCTGGGCAGCAGAGGTGGGTTTCAGCAGGTTCTTACCAGTTCTGGAGAACCAGTAGCGGACATTTTGAGTAGTTCGGAGAACCAGCAGTAAAAAATCTGACTGGACCCGCCCCCATCTATTCTCTGCTCCCCAAGTCCCAGCTGATCGGGAGGAAATGGAGATTTTACAGTATCCTTCCCCTGCCACGCCCACCAAGCCATGCCCACCAAGCCACGCCCACAGAACCGGTAGTAAAAAAAATTGGAACCCACCACTGCTGGGCGGAACTACATTTGGTGTATAAGACGTACCCAGATTTTCACCCTCTGTTTTGGGGGGAAAAGGTGTGTCTTATACTCCGAAAAATACGATATTTGACCCCTACTCTGCCTCATCTTCTCGTGTAGAAGGTGACATGCATCTGTGAAAAACGGAATGAAGAGACAGGGCTGAAACTGAAGATCGATATAGGAGGAGAGACCTATTGTAGGCCGTCCTGAAACTGGCAATCATTCCAACTACAAGTGGATTGGCTTGAGACTTAGAGCAGGTGTCATGCCTCTCCTTGTTTCTGTGAATGAAAGAATATAACATTTTCAGATGACAAATATAATGGACTGAGTGATTGAAGTATAAAAACAGGAAGGCCCTGCTTAAAATATTGTACAGGTGGTGCTCGACTTACAACTGAGCCCAAAATTTCTGTAGTTAAGTCAGTTTTGCCCCATTTTATGACTTTTCTTTCCACCATTGTTAAGTGAATCACCCCAGTTGTTAAATTAGTAACAGGGTTATTAAGTGAATCTGGCTTCCCCATTGACTTCGCTTCTCAGAAGCTCGCAAAAGGGGAGCACATGATCCCAGGACACTGCAGCCGTCATAAATATGAACCAGTTGCCAAGCATCCGAATTTTGATCACGTGTCCATGGGGATGCTGCAATGGTCACAAGTGTGAGAAACGGCCATAAGTGTCTTTTTTCAGTGCCGTTGTAACTTCGAACAATCACTAAACGAAATGTACTTGGGTCATTTTTGCTAAGCTGTGGTATCTCCTCACTTTAGCCTATCCTACCCCATCTGCATTTTTGGCGTGAAATGGTCCTATTTTATTTACCACATTAGAGCTGCGAATTTAGGCTTCTCTTGATAGTGCTATTCAAGATTACAAATTAAGTTAGAAAATTCAACAGGAGTCTCCTGAAATGAGCGCATGGGGAAAATATTGCTTTGATAGCCACTTCAGGAGTTCTGTAGAACAATCACCAATGAAGTGATGCTAATCTTCAAGTCATCATATTATGAAAGCCAGTTTTAGGTTTCTTAGTTACTTGACTAATGCAGAAAGATTCTCTTTAATTAACCTTTCTTACTACACAGACAGTCATCTGACAATCAAGTGGTTATACGGAGAGTAGTTCTTTTTAATGTGATATTTTCAGCCACAAGGAAATGTTAGATTCTCATAAAATTGTCTGCGTGAACACAGAGGAAGTGTGCTGCACTACTTATCATTAGTCTGGAGACTGTGGTCAGACATGCTGATTTGTGCTCATATTTTTGTGTCATACCAAACGAACAGGAACATTAGAGGCACAGTTACCTTTCTGGACGTTAGAATAGCTGAAGGTTTGAGCTCAGATCATTTTTGTGTAGGGTCACTCGCAACTTGCTGCCCAGTAAAATATTAGTATGATTATTGTGTTGTAAAATACACCCTGGATTAACTTCAAGGCTGACACAGAATTTATGATTTTTTTTTTCCTGCTTGGATGTTAATGTTTCTCTCACCAACCTAGTAAAGGAAAACAGGACATATTTCAACAGAATGCTTGAAATAATAATATAACTGTCTTACTTTCCTTCCTTCCTTCCTCTTTCTACTTCAAAAGCCTACAGGAATCCTAGACTATATTTAGGTTTTTCAGAAATCAGAATATTTTGCAAGGGGAAAAAAAAAGATATTTTCCTAAGATAAACCTTCCCGAATAGCCTGATGAATTTGGAATTTCAGAAGCCTTGGGGAATGAAGCGAATATTTATCACTTCTAACAAGGCTATTGTTTTAGAATTAACCCAGTTAAGTATTCTCAGAATAGGGTTGCCAGACATCTGGCAAAAGATGCTTTTTTTCTCATGCCTTTCCTCCAGCAGGCATAGCTTTAAAATCTGATATTTTCAGGCTTTTTGAGTATCTAACAAGGCATCTGAGCAGCTTTTCTTTATGCATAGTGTTTTGCTAATATGGCCTAACTGCAGGTTAAAAAGATCTGCCTTGAGACCTCAATTAGTTGATGGGTACCCTCTGAGGGGCTTGTGCTGCCGCCTGAAATTTGCAAGACTTTAATCAATTATACCCAAAAGGCTTTTGCCTCCTAACTAGCTAGAACAACTTCGTGTAATTGAAAAACCACTTTTTCTGATGCTGGAAAAAATAATTTTATATACATGTAGGCCTCCGTATCTTGTTTTGCATTTTTCAACATCATTTTTTATCACAAATGCCAAGAAAGTTAAGCAACTGATGTGTCCTCGTATTTCCAACCCATACCTCCAATTTGTCCTCCTTTGCAATTGTCTGGGTCTTCCTTTGCTTTGGTCTGGTATACATGGAATACTGAACTAGTGGTCAGGATTCATATTTTGTAAGAGGTTGTTTGTCCATTTAAGCAGGGAGTGGAGTACTGTATCCCAACCATCCACTGCAGAACTGGTGTTGCTTAGCTGCATATAATGGGAACAGAAAGGATGGGTTAGCCCTCATCTTCTTGGCATGTTATAACTTCTTGCCCTCCCCAATACGAAGGAGAGAATCTCTTGGGTGAGTTTGGTTAATTATGTTGCTAGCGAGCAGGGGTGGGTTCTACTTACCTTTACTACTGGTTTACATCACGCCCGTGCGTGCACACGCATGCTCTTCTGTGCATGCACAGAAGCTTCTGCGGATGTGCAGATCACCTATGATGTCTGGGTCAGTGGGCGGAGCCTCCCGCTGGTTTTACTACCGGTTCTTGCAAATCGGTCTGAACCGGGGACAACCCGCCACTGCTAGCAAGGCACAACAAAAGGCTAAGCTTGTTATCCAAAAAGACTATCAGTATTGTCTGGAGCAGGGGTCTGCCAACCCCTGAACCGTGAACCGGTACCAGTCCATGACCTGTAAGGAACCAGGCCGTGCGAGCAAGCAAGCAAAGCTTCCTCTGTGCATGTATGGAATCCAGGTAGCATAAGAAACCATGCACCTCTGGTCCCTTTTGCTCCAAAACTTTGGTCCCTCTGGTCCCTTTTGCTCCAAAACTTTGGAGCCCACTAGTCTGGAGCGCTATCTTTCTCAATCCTTAAAAATTAAAATTTTTAAACAATTTTAATATTTTAATATTTTTAATATTTTTAATCCTCAAAGTTTAAATTTGTTTTAAATTGATTGGGGTTTTAATCTGTCTGGGCCAAACTATTTAATTCGATTTTATTTCTGCTTTTTAAATTTTGTATGTATGTATTTTATTGTTGGCTGTTCACCGCCCTGAGTCCTTCGGGAGTAGGGCGGTATACAAATCAAAAAAGAAAAGAAAAAAAAAATCCTGCCATTCTAAAGATGGCAGCTCGATTCCTAAGGAGTCAAGTTAATAACATTTAAGAAAAGGTTAAAAATGGGGTTACCCAACTGTCATTACTTTACAGTGCTCTCATACTATTAGGCAGTGGTGAAATCCAAATTTTTTTACTACCTGTTCTGTGGGCGTGGCTTGGTGGGCGTGGTGTGGCTTGGTGGACATGACGTGGTGGGCGTGGCAGGGAAGGATACTGCAAAATCTCCATTCCCTCCCCACTCCTGGGGGAAGGATACTGCAAAATCCCCATTCCCACCCCATTCTGGGACCAGCCAGAACTGGTATTTGCCGGTTCTCTGAACTGCTCAAAATTTCCGCTACCAGTTCTCCAGAACCTGTCAGAAGCTGCTGGATTTCACCCCTGCTATTAGGTATCATTTTGTTTTGTGGAAGTTGGTGGAGATTTTAAAAATCTCCAATTTTAAAAAATAGGTTATGTACATTTTGTTGGTTAGTGGTTTTTTAAAAATTTGCATAAGTATCATATCAATGGAATGCATATGCCAGTTAAACTGTAGCTGATTGTATCCATAAAAGACATGTATCGTCTAAACTTTGGTTTTGGAACAAAGATGATTGATGTATTGAAGCATAATTTTAAAGGTCTTTTATTTTGCATTGGTAGGTTTTGGTGTATATCTTTAATGCACTTGGCTACGAGTGCTAAATAAATAATTAACTTCCACTTTATTACTACTTTTAGTACTTTTACTACTACTACTACTACTTTTACTACTGTTGCTACAATAGAGGCGCATTCAACGGAGGTGGCCTGCCTAGAGTTATATAAGACCTGAATGGCAGCAAAGAGATATTGAAAACTCTAATTCTTTGAATGTTCCCATCAAGTGGCCTGCATTTTTACAGCTCAGAACTTGTAGTCTTAATGTTGAGGATATTTTAGGGATTAAAATATTTTGGATTCCTTATCTCAAAATAACATCAAACTATGACTTTCATTATTGACCATTTCAGTTGGAGGTATCTTCAAAAGTTGGAGGAGAAATGGAGTTGTCTCACTTAGCAACGGAAATTTCGGGCTCAATTATGGTCGTAGGTTGAAGACCATATGGGCATAAAATTTTCAAGCACAATTGCTGGGTTTGCAAGTTCATTACATGAAATTGTGAAATCGAATGCAGGACCCCAAAATCAATAGCCAAGGCTCACTGCAGTATTTGTTTATTTATTTAAGAGTGTGTACTGGAGGAATTACGGCATCCTTCACTTAATCCTCCAGGGCAAGATTGAAGGCAAACAAGGTCCAGGCAGAAGAAGAACATCATGGCTTCAAAACCTAAGGGACTGGCTTGGGCAAAACTCAGTAGCACTTTTTCATGCGGCTGTTGACAGAAATAGGATTGCCAACATGATTGTCAACGTACAATGTTGGATATGGCACAAGAAGAAGAAGAAGAAGACTGGAGGAATTCCTTACAGAAAATAATGGGTGGGACTCCTACAGGCAAAGGAATATTATATATTTTAGGTAAGGAAGAAAAAATGATAGAAATAATATATTTAGGTAACAGATACTTAAAACTTACCTCAGATTACTTTCCCACCCTTCTACTGTTATTGTCTTCAAGAAAGTTTTGTCTTAATAGAAAGACAGTTATATTAATAGAGTATCAGTAACACTGCCATAGAAACTTCTATAAGTACGTACTTCAAGGTTGCTCTAATTAGCATTCAATGCTCTAACATTTAAATATTTTTAAATATCCCTCCCCTCTAAGAACTTGTTTTCTCACAGTTGCTCCCCGCCCCCCATTGATCTCAAGGTGGTCAATATAGGTATTTGACACAAGAACAGGATTCAATCTATATACTGAAAGCAACTAGTGAAAAGGCCAATTAAATATTGGCCTGTGCCAAGTAAAATGATTGTGTCAGTCAGAAGAGCTAGACATGTTAGAACCAAATTGCATAATCAGCCAGTTCCAGGTAACCATAAGGTAATTCAACTCCAAGTATTGGGACTTGGTCTGTAGCTTCTGCTGTTAAAGCTTCTAAAATCTTGCATACTGGCTTTTATTTAGTTACCTGGAAAATCTTTACAAAAGTTGAAGTATTATGGCTTAAAGCAATGCATAATCACACCTCAAACATGCGAACCCTATTTATCCGTGATGGTGAATTTATGGCACGCGTGCTGGAAGTGGCACACAGAGCCATCTCTCTGGGCGCACGAGCCGTCGCCCATTGCTTTTCTGGGTTCCGGTGCGCCGGCCAGCTGTTCTTCACGTGTGCGGAAGTGCTGGAAAACAGAACAGTAGCCGCCTAGTGTGCATGCGTGCGCTGGGAAGATGATCTTCTGGTTTCTGGCGCACACATGCGTGCGGGCGCGCGGGCTTTCCGATTTCAGCACTCGGTGCCGAAAAGGTTCACCAACATTGCTATATGTCATCAGTTGCAAATATCCCTCAGGCACAAATAACTATGTTGAGTTCAAAGCACATAAGGCCTATATGCAAGAATCCGGTCAATGAATGGTCAAAGCTAAATTGTTGCTAGATAAGGAATTAACAAGGGGATGAACTTGGGTCTCTTGTGGCAATGCAATGACTCCAAACTGATAACATATTTAATTCCACCTTCCAACTCAGCCTACAATACCTGTCCTTTAAAATTTATAAGGGCCGCACACTTTTATATTTAAATAAAATATAAAGGTGAACTGCAGCAATAGTAGTACTAACACCTCTTCCAGGTGAGGTGAGAAAACTCTCAGCTACTAATGGAGCAGTGACACAATTTCAGTATTGTGTTTTATGTCACGTAGACTGTAGGAACAACGTGCCAGTTTGGAGAAAAGTTGGACCTTTGGGTTTTAGTAGAAATGTGTCTGTGGCACTGAAAGTATTATTTACGAAGCCTGGTGCCAATCCTGCCTCAGAGCCTTCAAAGTTGTTATGTCCCCTCAAGCAGCAGTTAAATTGAGAAATGAAAAACCATACACAGCTGCTTTTAACCATCGGTGGCCAGGAGAACAATTTAACCTTAGATTAAGGAGAACCACTGGCACCTCTTGGTCTCTGTTTGTGGCTACCCCCTACTATCCCTCAATCCCACAAAGGCCTCTAAAAAGCCACACCTCTTTGTAAATTGGTTTTGTTTTTTAAAGAACTCCTGAAAACAGTGCAAAGGCCAACAGACTGCAGAAGATTATGTTTGTCCTATTCCAACATTGAATACTGGTTTTCTTTAAAAAAGAAAAAGAAAAAGAAAAAAGAAAAGCATTCCTGTTGTCATTTGGGAAGTTTTCTCATCCAGTTGTGCTAGTTTTGGAGATCACTTATGAGAAATTTTGGGGGTTTGTGGCAGTGGTGGGATGCTGCCGGTTTAACAACCGGTTCGGTGATTGTATGCTTGGCGCACACACGCACACTTGTCGCACATGTGCAGTTTTAAAAATTTTGTGTTACCACTTGGGAGTAACACAGCTGAGGCCTGGCTGTTGTGGTCCGCCAGCAGCCTGAGGATCTGGCAGCGGAGTCGGACAGTGATGAAGCTGAGGTAGAACAGGGGCCAGTCCTGGAGGCTGGGGAAGGCCCGGATGACGACTCTGGGTCAGAGGCAGAGATGGGGCCAGGACCATTGGGGAGTGAGGTGTGGACTCCGGAGCCTCCAGAGGCTGACAGTAGAGAGGCAGAGGAACAGGAGGAGCCTGTTCCTAGTACACATATGAGAAGAGCTGCCAGAAGGCAAGAGCAGCTACAGCAAAGAGGACAACTCGAGAGTAGGGCCAAGAGATGATTGGCCCCTCCCGTAAGGCTTAAAAGACCAGCAACGGCTCTTGGCCTCTTTGTCGGAAAACAACGTTGATAGACTTGTTCTTGTCTTGCTGCATTTACCTCATGTCGGTGTCTTCAGCTTCTGAACTTTTGCCAAGAGAAGCCTTTGGCAGCTTGCCTAATTATACCAAGGTTGGTGATTAGACTTAAGAATTTGTGTTATGAAGAATTTGTTTTAATTTAGTTTGGACTACGCTGAGAATGAGTTAATTCTCAGCTGTTCTAATAAAGTCTGTTTGTTTTGGAACTGTTTGCGTCTAATACTACCTACTTAGGCCTGGGTCACAACAGTGGCAATCTGCTCTGCCATACCAATCAGCTGAGAAGATAAAGATAAATAAAGCGCAGGGGCAGGCAGGCAGGCCGGCCTGATTGTTGGAGCGAACTGATTCACTCCCAGCTGATCGCCGGAACTACCAGTTCGCCTGAACTGGTCTGAACCGGTAGAATCCCACCCCTGGTTTTATGGGGGGCTGAGTTGGGCTGGTTTTGGAAAAGCTTGATGGCAGAGGATGAGATGATTTGATAGTGTCATCAACACAGTGAAGATGAATTTTAGCAAACTGTGGGAGGCAGTGGAGGAACAGAGGGGCTGGCGTGCTATGGCCCATGGGGTTGTGAAGAGTCGGACATGACTTAGCGACTGAACAACAAAACAACAACAATAGTTTGGGGGCGATATACCAAACTGTCATGAATAATAACTGCAAATGCATTGCAGGGATGCAGATGACATGGGCATACTGAGTCTGGTCAGCTGGCCTCTTTCCCTACTGTAATGGGATTTTTTAAAATAATAAGGAAATTAATAGACCACAATCCTCTTTCTAAAATTCTCCTCCTCCTCCTCCTCATTTAACTTTATTTTCATAGCAAACTATTGTTGTTGTTTTTAGTTCAGTCGTTAAGTCATGTCTGACTCTTTGCAATGACTCCCAAACCAATGCTGATAATAAGAGATGAGAACACATCATGGCATAGCTTGACTTACTTGCTGTCACTAATTTGGAGTGTGAAAGAGCCTCCTCCCCCCCATATCAGCTGGACATTTCTCGGTCTCCTGTAATGGGGAGGAGAAGGGAAGGAGGAAAAGATAGATATGTTCAAATTGTGCAATTTAACACCTTAACAATATTGCACTGTTTTTCTAGCGGGCTTCCGAGCACATTTTAATATGCTGGTTTTGATCTGGCTTGAAAGACCATCTCCTTCAAGTAGAATCAGTAACAGTTACAGAGTTGAAAGGAACCTTGGAGGTCATCTAGTCCAACCCTTTGCTCGCGCAGGAGACCTGTACTAGGGATTTGAACCGCTGAACTGCCGACCTTTCTGATTGACAAACTCAGTGTCTTAGCCACTTGAGCCACCTAGTCAGGCTTCTAACTGACCTTCCCAAAGTTTCGTTTAGTCTTCCATTATCTCCTTGCCTCCCTGTGGCAGAAGGGTGCATGGTAGCCAGGACATTTATAAGTAAGCATTTGAAAAATCTTTCTTATTACCTCAGACAGTCCTTCCTGTATCGCAGCCAAGGCAGGAAATCCATATCAAAACAACACAGCTCTCATTGTTCCTTTGATTAAAATACCTTTCTTTTAAATGTGCTGTTCACTTATTTGGGGAAACATGTTGATGAATAAAAATATTTTGATCCGATCAAGCCACTCAATTAGTTAAAATTGCAGACGTCTGTCTGAGGCAGCCATAGTTTTTGAGTCGCGTGCCAGCAACAATTCTCCAAACTTACGCAAATTGACTTACTACAGTTAGTATAGTCAGTCTCCACAGATTCCATCATTTTAAATAATTTCTCTAATATTTTAAAAATTACATTTCGGGGCAAAATGGTAAAGATGCCAGATATGCCACCTACAGCTTTCAAATTATGGGAAATTGGTCTTTCATAAGGCCTTTCGTATCACTTATTTTATGGAATCAGAATAGAGCTTGGAGGGCTTCTAATCCATCTCCCTGTGTCGCACCCCTCCATTCTGGCTATTAGCACCAGAAACTTCCACGCTGCCACCCTGCTCAAGCAGGATTGGTTGCTTCTTTCAAAATGTTGATTAAATTTGAAGTCATGTGGAAATGTAGCCATCTTCTTAGCTACAGGCAGGGAAATTTGCCTCTCAATCAGGTGGTAGGCCTTACATCATTATTAATTGCACAAGAAGAGCTCATAATGTTCCCGACTATTAAGGAGTTTATACCAAGTATTTGAGTTGGCAGCTCTGACACAGATGTCCTCATTTGCAGTCTGATTACTGCAAATCTTGTAGATTGCCTGCCATCTAGTGGATATTTCTGTGAATGGGGAAAAAAAGACTCAGTAGCATCAATCTTACTATATAGTACTCTATATAGTACTAGAACTCTCCTTGTCATAACCTTTAACTGGCTGAAACTGTGCATCACAGGGCAACAATTTTTGAACTAAGGTACCTCAAATGGATAAGGGATACGGTGGCTCAGTGGCTAAGATGTCCAGCTTGTCGATCGAAAGGTCGGCAGTTCAGTGGTTCGAATCCCTAGTGCTGCGTAATGGGGTGAGCTCCCGTTACTTATCCCAGCTTCTGTCAACCTAGCAGTTCGAAAGCAGGTAAAAAAATGCAAATAGAAAAATAGGGACCACTTTTGGTGGGAAGGTAACAGTGTTCCATGCGCCTTTGGTGTTTAGTCATGCTGGCCACATGATCATGGAGACGTCTTCGGACAGCACTGGCTCTTCGGCTTTGAAACGGAGATGAGCACCGCCCCCTAGAGTCAGGAACGACTAGCACATATGTGCAAAGGAAACCTTTACCTTTACCTTTACCTTACCTCAAATGGGTTAACTTACAGAATGCTTCCCACAAGCAAAGTAAATGCAAAAGCTGGACGAAATGAAAGGATGGATGGACAGACGAAAGAAAGAAAGAAAGAAAGAAAGAAAGAAAGAAAGAAAGAAAGAAAGAAAGAAAGAAAGAAAGAAAGAGAGAAAGAGAGAGAGAAAGAAAGAAAGGTAGATTTCAGGTATTTCCTGCCATCTTTCAATAAGGAAACTCAGTGGGGAAGCTGGTAGGAAGTCAGAAATCACTTCTGTTCCAACTTCCACTGCTTTTTTAATTACTTGTGTTCATATTGTTTCTCTGTTGAGGTAAGAAAATGTCTCTGAAACAGTAACCCAACAGGGCATAAGTTATTTATTTAATACTTGATTTTGGTGGACCTTTTAGTCTACGTCAATGTGGGCATGATCATCCAGCCACTGTTGTACTGAAATAAAAATATCGAAGCTTTATATTGTCTCAGGGATGGCTGAGTGTGAGTACACATAGCAATAGTCATCTTCATTTAATTGTGGAAAGTGCCTAAGCAATAGTCTGTAGAGATTCTCAGTCATCCAGGTCATGGCTGTCCTAAAGGTGCTTTTTCAGGATTCCATTCCCCACTAGACTGTCAGAGTTGAAGAAGCTTCTTGGATAAGAAGTGAAACATTTTCAAAAGAAAAAACAAGAAAGTCCAGTTGCCTCCTGAAATTAGGGATGCTTAGGGATGCCTAAGCAATAAATATAAATGGATCTGTTTCATAAAACTTCATATAAGTATGTTCCCCTAAGGTGGTATAAAAAGATAAACTATTTAATGATAAATCTTTTTTTAAAAAAAGTGTTCCAGATTTTGAACATGAGGGTTTAATTCCAAATTACACAGTTTTCAAATTGAAGTTTCTAATTGTGAGAGATTGAAACTTGAAATAGGAGCTTCCAGATCAATGATGTTTTTTTAAATGAATAATAACCCATACTTCGAAACCTCTTTATCAGGGGTGATATCCAGCAGGTTCTGACAGGTTCTGGAGAACCGGTAGCGGAAATTTTGAGCAGTTCGGAGAACCGGCAAATACAACCTCTGGCTGGTCCCAGAGTGGGGTAGGAATGGAGATTTTGTAATATCCTTTCCCCAGGAGTGGGGAGGGAATGGGGATTTTGCAGTATCCTTCCCCTGGAGTGGGGAGGGAATGGAGATTTTGCAGTATCCTTCCCCTGGAGTGGGGTGGGAATGGAGATTTTGCAGTATCCTTCCCCTGAAGTGGGGAGGGAATGGAGATTTTGCAATATCCTTCCCCTGTCACACCCACCAAGCCACACCACGCCCACCAAGCCACGCCCACAGAACCGGTAGTAAAGAAAATTTGGATTTCATCACTGCTCTTTATATAATGCAAGGATGTCTCTTGGGCACTCAATAGAATAGGGACAAGGATCTTATTTCAAGATGTTTGATCTCCATTCTGGTTTTGTTCAAGGAGTATCTACAGCAGTTTTTCCTAACCTGTAGACCTCTTCTGAACATTGAGCACAACTCCTGTTTTAACTTTTGAGAGACTTGATGTCTAGCTGAAATTGTCTGAAATAGGCTTTCTGCAATTGAAGCAAAATCTACTTCATATTATGGGAAATACGAAAACAGAACTCTGGAAGGTATATGCAAACCATTTTTCAGATAGAAATGCCAACGTTCCTGTAGCCACTTGCTCTGCAAAATTCCTGTCATCTTTTCTACCTACCCAGATTAAAATAAATAAATAAATAAATAAAGAAAGAAAGAAAGAAAGAAAGAAAGAAAGAAAGAAAGAAAGAAAGAATCTCACTTGGCACGTTATGTATGTGCGTGGGAACGGTATTGTTATAATTGCAGCCAGGAAAGTTTTAATGCTGTCATCACCAGCTTGTAATGGCATCTTTTAGAAGAGAGCTCTCGCATGCGTGCAGTTTCGATAGAGAAAGCAGAGGATCAGCTACACACAATGTGATGTGCTGGTCAGTTGAAATGACAGCAAAAATGATTTGGAACCGAAGATTTGGACTTCAGTGCCCATTGTATAGTATTTTATGCAAATGATCTAATCCTAAGAGTCCCAACATTTATTATGCATTGGAATTTGAAACCTATTTCTCAGGACTCTGTGAATGACACCCAAATGGCTGATGAGATTTAATACCAGCCTTCTCCAGTCAGGGATCCTCCAAATTTAAGTCTCAGAATTTCCAATTAATTTTCAGAATTCTGGGAATTCCTCTCTGTAAGTGTTAAGAGCTCTATCAACAGTGGCTGGTGCCAGCATGCATTTCTTTAAACACTTTCACAGTATTGCTGCCCTCAAAGACCCCCTCTCTCTCCCCACCCACTCACCTACCTATATCTATCTGCCTGCCTGCCTGCCTGCCTGTCTGCCTTCTATCATCTATCTATCTACCATCTATTTATCATCATCTATCACATTTATACAGGGCCCATCTCACTATTGAAGTGGGCAGTTTTCAGTTAAAAAACAATAAAATCCATAAAAAATACAAAATTAAAAGGCAGAGTTAAAAAGACAAAATAAATCAGTTACTTCCCCTTCTTTGCCTTTAGGTGAATTCCAAAAACATAGACACAAACAAAAAAGGGCTGTTGTTCATAATAAAAAAATGAATAAGAAAATGGAAGGAAGGATGGATGGATGGATGGATGGATGGATGGATGGATGGATGGAAGGAAGTGTTCTGCCCCAGCTACGGACCCCAAAGAACGCAGCACACACAAAGTCTGTACAAACCTTTGTTTACTAAATTAAATCAGTCTTCTTTCAAACAAAGGCTGTTAATTAACTTTCTTAACAGCCTACAAGACTCCAAAGAATAAATAATCGTAATCTTACTAGGATTGGCAGAAAGCCAGAAGCAATTTGCAGGTAACTGATAAAAGAACTAAGATCAAGACACGAAGGAGAGTGAACTAAGTTGTTCCCTGCAAATTGCCCCAGTCGTTGTCCGTCCTTAAATAGGCTAAGGGAGTGGCCAATTAGCCCCAAGCCTTACTTTCGAGGAGACCTCCTCCTGAGGAGCCACTCCTGCCTTTTGGCAGCTCTGTGCGCCTGTGCATTGAAAAGAGGTTTCTCCTCTTCTTCCTCTTCACCCATGGAAGCTTCTAGAGGTTCTGAAGGCCCTGGCTGAATCCCCGCCCTGGCACCACATCTTCTCCAGACTCCTCATTGTCCGACTTGAGTGCCAGCTGCACAGGCTGCTGGCACAGCACCACACCAGCCTCCTCACTGTCGGAATCAGGTACTAGCTGCACAGGCCGCTGACGGGCCACAACAGACAGGAAGGAAGGAAGGAAGGAAGGAAGGAAGGAAGGAAGGAAGGAAGGAAGTTTGTTTTCTGGAAAAAGAAGGTGTAATTGTGATTTACCACTTCCTTTTCCCACCAAACGTTTCTCATCTGAAATGTCCTATTCCCAACCAACCCCTACCAGAAAAAAAAAAAAAAAACCCCACTCAATCCCTTATTTTATATCCAGCTATGGGGGTAAAGAGTGGCCATTGGAGCTGGAGAATCATATAACTGGGAAAAAGTAATTTGGGACAGGTCAATTCTTGTCTCCCAGTCGCATTGTTCCAACCTAAATCACACAGACCTACTAACTTAATTAGCCATTGGAACCACAGACCCCACACCGTTTTTTCCCTTCTGACCCTCATCCAGGTTGAATGTGGCTGTCATTTCCTTAACGCTTTGTACTAAGGAGGGTTTCCTTTTCCCAAAACAAAAGAAAAGCAATGTGGTCTATGCCGTCCACTGCAACTACACTGGAGAAACCCATCCACCTTTACACGAGATGATGGCCCAGCACACGAGAAATAACACCACAGGACCAGCAGTATACCTTCATTTAAAAGAAAGAGGACACTCTTTTGAGGACAATAATGTTCACATTTGGGACAGGGAAGATAGATGGTTTGAGAGAGTAGTGAAGGCATCCATTTACGCCAAAGTGGAAAACCTTTTCCTCGACAGAAGTGAAGGCTTCAGACACAACCTCTCCCCCATTTTTTATGCTGCTCTTGCATCAGTCCCCAGGGAGATCAAGATCAGTTCACAGGTTCACCAGGGAGGCTATGGACATGACAACCCACTTAGGAGAAAAGATTTAGGAGGTGAGGAATGAAACCATTCTGGAGGACACGTATAGTGTCCCCCCTCACCAACTTGCTCAGACCGAAGAAGCTGTTTGGATAAGCAGTGAAACATTTCAAACCGAAAAGGAAAGTAGTCGAGTTGACGTGACTCAACTTCCAGGGAATTCTACATGGATCACTGAGAATCTTCATGGACATGTTTTCTTTTGTCAGCATCTGTAACTCTCTGGGTGGAGTCTGAGTTCGACTGTGTGTGAGGCGTGGTTGGGGAATTCTCAATACTCTTTCATTTTTGTGTTTTCATCATGAGCACCTTTGCTCTCCTAAAGGAATGCTGAATTGCTGGTGTGTTGCAACATAGTTCCGGGTTTATTTTTGTCTTAGTGAATCATTTTCTCCATTGAAGACTTCTGTTTCTTACCTAGAACAGGAAGTGTCAGAGCATGTTTTGTTTTATTCTAAAAAAATGTTTCCTTGTGAAAATAAGGACTGATCACTGTAATGTTTTGGCACTTATTATTACTTTCTTTGTCTAATGCTGTTGAACTATGCATCCACAATGCTAAATAGTTGGTTGAGAATTTTTTTAAAACAAAATTCATTTGGAAACTCCCTTCCTATAATTTAAATTACCTGCACTACGGAATGAAAGAGAAAGTTCTCAACCTTGTTCTGGGTAATTTCTTTTTAGGTGTTCGAACTCTGCTCCTTCATTTTTTATTTTTCAAGGCTTAACAATTCTCAAGTCTTCCCATCTGACTTCACAGCCAAGCGAGTTTTATTACAACCAACAGAGCAGAACTCAGAAATTCACAAGAGGACTTCGTTTTCCTGATCATTCCTTCTTATGGTCTTTCTCTAAAGTTGTTTCATTTTTCTCTGAAATCTTCTTAAAGCATGGAAAAAATGAATACAAGACACAAAGTAGACCTTGACTGACACAGAATAAAGTGAAGCAATTATTTCCTGAAATTTGGAAACTACATTATTGACAATTTGGTCCAAAATTGCATTTTTCCTCCTAGCCACATCAGTCTGCAGCTTAGTATATATTCTAAGATGTTTTTCACAAGTACCATCCCCAAGTCAGATATCTCCCACTTTATACCAGCACATTTGAATTTTATTTCTTAACAAATAACTTTGCATTTGTCTCAGCAATATTTCATTCTGTTATTTTTTCAGGCTATTTTGTAACATATCAAGATTGCTTAGAATTTTTCCCCCCTGACTTCTAAGGCTCCCAGCTAGTTTTTTGCTACTTGAAGACTAATAAACATTTCCTCCACCTCTTTGTCTAGGCCAGAGGTGGGAAATTATGGCCCCTTTATGACTTGTGGACTTTAACACCCAGAATTCCTGAGCCAGCATCGAATTCTGGGAGCTGAAGTCAACAAACCATAAAGGGGCCATATCATATTTTTTGGAGTATAAGCACCAGAGTATAAGATGCAGCTTAGTTTTGGGGGAGGAAAATAGGGGGGGAAAAATCTGCCTACCAGGTATTCATCTGGGTAGTGTCCTTAGTCTAGTCAGCTTCAGCACATTAGTTCACTGGTTTTGAGCATGCTTGCGCTTGGGGATAAAAAATTGCTTCTAAAGCACAGCTGATCTTTGGAGAGAGAAGCAATGAGAAGAGCAAGCGCGGAAGATCGCTTCACTCACTAGCGCCTCATTAGGGATGAAAAACAGCTTCTAAAGCACAGCTGAGAGGGAGCAGCAATGAGAAAAGCAGGCAAAGCACGAAAGATCGCTTCACTCGCTAACGCCTCACTAGGGCTGAAAAAAAAGCTTCTAAAGCACAGCTGAGCTTCAGAGGGAGCAGCCCAGAAGAATGCTTCACTCGCTAGTGCCTCGTTAGGGCTGAAAAAAAGCTTTGAAAAAGCTACATTCAGAGTATAAGACACACCCAAATTTTTAGCCTATTTTACAGGGGGGGGGAGTGCATTTTATACTCCAAAAAATACAGTAATTCACCACCCCAGTCAATAGAAAAAAAAAGATTTTGAGATTGAAGACAGCTTTGTAGCACCACATTGGAAGCTTCACTCCAGTTTTATAAGGAATCATTGGTAGACAACAATTTCTATGTGATTCTCACACTTTCCCCTTTGTGAATGTTTTCAAAGTATAGGAAACTTATTTCTTCCACCTGAAATCAGGTGCCGTGTGAGATCAGATGGCACGACTCATACATCAAAGCTCTTTTTTTTAAACAAAACATTTTAAGAGCAGTTACTTGTTAGGGAAATTCCATGTAGAAATTACAACACACAGCTCTGAATCTGTTTGAGGTCAGGCCATGAGTCTATCACAACCCACAGAGCTGTAGTTCACTACACAAGGGAAATACATGCAGTGCAGAGTAAAAAAGGGTATTTCTATTTTGTGGTTGTCTAGAGAAATATTAACCTAAGACATAAGTATAGTATAGTTTATTGTATAGTATAGTTAAGACATACAATCAAGTGTGCTAGAACTCTGTTTTACAAGAGGCTTAATCAGTGCCCATTTATAATACATTATCACAACCATCAAGAAAGGAGTAGGAACCCTTACAATTTCCTGTGGGAATATCCTTGAGAAACAGGATGAGGAAAAGCTGCAGCCAGGGCAATAATCAGATAAGAGACATCTCAGCCAGTGGTGGATTGCCCCTGGTTCGGACTGGTTCGCAAGAACCGGTAGTAAAACCGGTGGGAGACGCCTCCCACCGTCCCAGATGTCATCATCAACAATCTGCGCATGCGCAGAAGTAAGGTGTGCATGTGATTCTATTGTGAACCAGTGATAAAGTTAAGTAGAACCCACCCTGATCTCAGCCCACAGAAGTAATAGAAGCATCTTAGAAGGGATTCTCTCTAGTTGCCTGGAAAGATAAGGGGACAGAGATGTGCTTCCAGACTTGCATGATTCTGTTGACTCTTTTGATTAAAGAAAAGAATACAATTAAGTTCGTTTCCACTTGGAAACCATTTTTGGACTTTGTGCTTGAGCTGGGGAAAAAAAGAAACTTTGATTTTGGGTTTTGCTGACTAGATAGGTTTGTTGTTACAGAAATGGCTAGTATATAGCAATAGCAATAGCACTTAGACTTATATACTGCTTCAAAGTTCTTTACAGCCCTCTCTAACTGGTTTTACAGAATCAGCATATTGCCCCCCACAATCTGGGTCCTCATTTTACTGACCTCGGAAGGATGGAAGGCTGAGTCATCCTTGAGCCAGTGAGAATCGAACTGCTGGCAATTGGTAGAATTAAGCTGCAAGACTGTATTTCAATTTCAGTAGCTGCTATGGGAAGGACTTTAACTCTTTTTATTTCTCAGAATGCCTTTCTGAGCATTTATATAGCTGTGAAGATTTTATACATAGGTCAAATACAACATCTGCTTAGTATGTGTTTGCTCAACATGTTTAACCAAGTCATTAACTAACGTAATGGCTATATTTGTTCAATATGCTAAACCTGGTTAGTTTTTTTGTGTGCTAGATTTTTCTTTTCTTTTCTTTTTATTTTATAGTTTCACGTGGGGTGCAATCCCCAGGCTAGTTTATTCTTCAATATATTGTGCAACCTAGAAAACAGGTTACTTGTGAAACCAGATTAAGCATGTTGTGTCAGTCCAACCATAATGTGATCCCATCTGCTGAGGTATACATTTCAAGACATTCTGATAGCAACAGCAATAGCACTTAGATTTATATACCACTTCACAGTTCTTTACATCCCTCTCTAAGCGGTTTTACAGAGACAGCATATTGCTCCCAACAATCTGGGTCCTAATTTTATTGACCTCAGAAGGATGGAAGGCTGAATTATTCTTGAGCCAGTGAGGATCAAACTATTGGCAGTTGGCAGAATTAGCCTATAATACTGCATTCTAAACACTACACCCAGGGGTGCAATTCAGCAGGTACTGACAGGTTCTGAAGAACTGGTAGTGGAAATTTTGAGTAGTTAGGAGAACCAGCAAATACCACCTCTGGCTGGACCCAGAGTGGGGTGGGAATGGAGATTTTGCAATATCCCAAGCCATGCCCACCAACCCACGCTCACAGAACCAATATTAAAGAAATTTGAATTCCACCACTGACTACACCACATAATATAAACTTATGTTATTACCTTATTCTACTGCACAAAGGGAGTTGGAAGTCGAAGCTTTCCCTTTTCCTTTTCTCCTATATCCTAAACTGTTTCCTCTTTCCCCATTTCCTCCCATTTACCCATTATTTTCATTTTTCTTTGTATTTCTGCATTTTATATTTTGATCAACTATTAAAACACTTAAACCCAGACTTGCAATGTTCTGTTCTTCTAACCTTACAATAAAGTTGCATTAGAATTCATAGTTTTGGTTTCTTATCTGGACTACTCTGATGCGCTGGCAACCTGTGAGAAATATTTAAATATATACACCAATAATATATACATCAAAATTTAGTTTCCACAGATAAATGTATGCTAAAGTATGGTCAAATCTCCAGCTACAGTGGAGAGAGGAGTGAAAAGGCTTGTGAGTTTAGACTCTTTGCATGGCTGAGTCAACCTTGAGCTGGTGAGAATTGAACTTCTGACAGTTGGCAGAATTAGCCTGCAATACTGCCTTTTAACCACTGTGCCACCACAGCTCTACATTCATTCATTTTTCTTAATATCTCACACAGTTATAGAATTCGCTCCGTGCAGAGCCTACCATGGCACCAAACAAAACTATACAAAAGTAAACATTTCAACAGCAGGAACTGGAAGTAAAGACAACAATTTCTTCAATAAAAATAGTTTTATTTTTAAAATGAAATATTTAAAATGCATGAAGTAGATGGATAATTCCACAAATGGTACTGTTGTGGTCCACCAGCAGCCTGCAGAGCTGGCAGCAGAGTCAGACAGTGAGGAGGCTGGGGAGGACCATGGGTCAGTCCTGGAGTCTGGGAAAGGCCCAGACGAGGGCTCTGCATCGGAGGCAGAGATGGGGCCAGGGCCATCTGGGAGTGATGCGCGGACTCTGGAGCCTCCAGTGTCTGACAGCAGACAGGCAGAGGAACAGGAGAAGCCTGTTCCTAGCGCACGCATGTGCAGAGCTGCCAGAAGGCAAGAGTAGCTAAAGCAAAAGGGAAGACTTGGGAGTAAGGCCAAGAGATGATTGGCCCCTCCCATAAGGCTTAAAAGAGCAGCAATGGCTCTTGGGCTCTTTGTAGGAAAGCAACGTTGCTAAATCTGTTTCTTTCTCTCTTTTTTTATTTTAAAAACAAAACTCTATTAAACATATAAAAAGTAAAATGTTAGCTAAATCTGTTTCCAGTCGGTGTCTCTTGTTTCTGAACTTCGTGGGACTTCGCCAAGAAAGGCCTTTGGCAGGTTGCCAAAGAAGATAAAGATTTGTGATAAGCCCGAAGGACTTTTTCTGAACTAATGACCTTTTTATTTCATCAAGTTGGGCTGGCCTAATCTCTCCAATTGTGTATTTTAATTTGGATTTTTAATGGGGGATTTTAACAAATTGTTTAATTGTTTTTAAATTGTTTTTAAATTTTGTATTTGATGTTTTTTACTTCTGGCTGTTCACCGCCCTGAGTCCTTTGGGAGAAGGGCAGTATATAAATTTAAATATTAAATTAAATTAATTAAATTAAGTGAGCCTAGGTCACAACAGGTACCATCTGCAGAGAAAGCATTCTATAAGGGGGAAGCAGAGCTTTTTCAAGTTGAGCTCAACTGTTGTTGACTTCATGAACATAACCATGCTTAGCAACAGTACAAAACCAGTTTACAATTGCCCTTTTGCTGGATTTCTTGAACTTCCTAGTTTAGTCTACATCAGTGTTTCTTAAATTGTAATCTGTGGACCTCTTGTGACGTCATCACAGGGGATCTGCGAAGCCTTGAGGAAATGTCCTGATTTAAATCTTGATTAAGTTTTGGGGTTCTGTGGCCATGGTCCATGGCCACAAAAGATATTTAAAAGGGCTCCGTGGTGAAGAAAAGATTGAGAACCATGGTTACATCAGGGTCTCCAACCTTGGCATCTTTAAACCAGACTTCAAAGCTGGCTGAAGAATTCTGGGAGTTGAAGTCCACTAAGCTTAAAGTTGCCAAGGTTGGAGGCCCATCATTGAGTTCTTCTATCTTTGTACATCGATTCTGAGTCCGGATGTGGTACTGAAATCAGATGCTGCCACCTGCTGAAACATGCTCAATGTGCCACCAGCAAAAATTTTGTGGTGGTTGTTTTGTTTGCCCACACACCACATGTCCTACTTTACTTGAAAGGAGTCCTTCACAAATTGTATAATGTCTTGCGTTCTTGTAAAGTAGTGATATTGCAATTGACAAAGAACTCATGAAGTAGCATAGTATAATTTTTAAAGAACGTTTATCAGGAACATTGCTGTATCAACTAGTCCTGTTACTGATGTTATGCATGCCGAAATATGCCATGTCAACATAGACAGTCCAATCTGATCACATAGTGACATCTGGAAAACAAAACAAAAATTGTTCTTTTCAGATAGAGGGCTGAAAAAACCGGGAACGTGAGATCCGTTCCCAAGAGAATCATCTGTTGAATCAGTTCTACTACATAAGAATAGCAGAGTTGCTTGATTATGAAACGGATGTCATATAAATTTTAATAAATTTTAAAAACTAACACAACTGTGGTTTTTATTTGAAAAGACACACTTTGATGAGCATTTTAAAGATTACCTCTTTTAATCTTCTAGCTGGCAGCATTTTCTCTCAATTATTTCATTAATTCTATGAACTGCATCATAAAATTTAAGTTCTCTCAGACTGTTGATTAAAGTCTGACAAGAACCTTTTATCCCACGGGTTTCGTGCCAACGTTCCAGTAATTTTATTTTTTGTTCAGAAGAATCATGCAAATTGTCATGGGCGATCTCATCTATTTCAGCCGAAGAAATACCCAATTTCCGAACCAGCTTTCTGACTTGGTTCACTTCCATATCACGTACAATTTCAGGAATGTAAGGCTTCAAGTTAATATCTGCGAAGGAAAATAAGAAAAAACTGCATGCAATTATAAGAATCAATGATGTATAAATGATGCAATGATGGGTAAAGAACATAGTCTTCAGTCAATTTTAAGTGTGATCCATAGACATAACAAAGTGAAAAGACATCAACCTAACAACCAAGGTATATATGGCTATATATTTAACTAAATTTAAACAAACATGGTTCCCAAACATAGAATGTATCATGCAGCATAGCCAATATAATCTCTTACAGTTTAGCTTCTGAGGGGTTCTAAATGCCTACAAATATTGCAAATCAGCAGACATAGAAAAAGGAGAAGTTAGAAACATATTCAGTTTTTTTTTCTCCTTTTGCAACTTGTGGCATTTTAATCCTTGTTAAATTTGGTCTATTACTCTATTTTTCTTTTTTATTAACATGTAGTACACACATGCACGCATGGAGAGAGAGATAGAGAGAATGTACATAAAGTATAAATACAGTGGAGACTTTAATATTAATTAATATTAAAACTTGTATACATAACAAGCACTTTTGGGGCATGGAAGAAGGGATGTATTGTCGAGGCCACGATTTTCGCAGCTATAACATATAGCTGTTGAAAGTAGACCATGAGAAAATACGAACAACAGTAACAACAAGAAAGCTAATGCTGGAGAAAATGGCTAATAAAGCTATAAAACAAAAGCTTAAATATTTTGCAAAAACCTAATGCAAAGGCAAGAATTATCAGAGAAGATTTCAACGGCAGTTTTTTAAATGGCCAACAAAAAACAGTAGCTAGATACTGTCACTGAGGGCTGAAGAATGAGCTGACAAGAATTCAAAGCAGTTCCTGACAGAACTACTCTTGAAATAATGTTTATCAGGTAACGAAGTATTAGAGGCAACTGAATAATAGAATATTTATAGCAAAGGCCTAGATCAGGGGTCTCCAACCTTAGCAGCTTTGCTGGCTGGGGAATTCTGGGAGTTGAAGTCCACCAGGTTTAAAGTTGCCAAGATTGGAGACCCCTGGCCTAGATACAGCATTCCTATATGTTTAATGAATAACATTGTGCAAGATTACAAGCATAAAGAAAGCTACATTGGATAGGGCTTTCTGTGCAGGTTTCTTTCTAGATCTGATCTGGAAATGAGAATAGCATTTAGCAAGACAATGTCAGTGAAAGGAGAGAAAATTATGGTAATCTTAGCTGAGCTGCAAAATTAGAAGCTGCATGTGGTTCATACATTGCTCAGTGGGATAGTTGAGAGGAAGCAAATGCTTTATCTGGAGCAAATTCTAGAGCCCAGAATATTAAGAATACAAGCCATGTCCAGGGAAGAACTGCAATGTCAAATTTAGCAAACGGGCCAATTCATTTAGGGTTAGGAAGGACTTCTCCCTTGAGATCATCTGGTCGCAAGTTGTAAATTACAGTATATTAGAAGGTCATTGCAAGCCATGGATTAATTGAATTTAGAAAGAAAGTGGAAACCAATTCAATGCTTAGAATTATTTGCCTCTATCAAGCTAGAATAGTACAACTTGGATTGGGAAAAAATCAATAGAATCATGAGGTTCCAGCAAAGCATTAACTAGACCTTACTAGTCAAGGCAAGGGGGACCAATAACCCAATTACTACATTTTGTATCAATGAAAGACCATTCAGTACAGAGCAAATGTTAATAGAATAGAATAGAATAGAATAGAATAGAATAGAATAGAATAGAATAGAATAGAATAGAATAGAATAGAATAGAACAGGAGCACAATGCAACACCCCACAACCCAACACAACACAACGCAACGCAACACAATGCAATGCAACACAATGCAACGCAACGCAACACAACACAACACAACACAATATTTTATTTGCCCAAATGTGATTAGACACACAAGGATTTGTCTCTGGTGTAGAAGCTCTCAGTGTGCATGCAAAGCAACAGGTGGATACACACACACACACACACACACACACATATATACACATACATAAATATAAATATATATAAACAAATAGTGCAATGATTGTGTTTTAGGTTTTTACGCACCTGGATACTTAATTTTCTTAAATTCCTAAAAGGAAACAATTAAAAAAAAGATGAACCAAATCCACACCACCAAGCCTTGCTTCCTTTTTATTTCTCAATATTTAATTTTTATTAAAACTTTTAAACCAGAAAATTAAAGCTAACACAAAGTAATAGAAAGTCAAGAAGAAGAAAGAAGAAGTCAAAGAAAAGGGAAAAGGTACAAGAAAGGGGAGGGGGGGAAGGTTAAAGAAAAACAGACAAGAAAGGAATACAAAGAAGTGACTTCCAATATTCTTAGTGCAAATTCTGTAAAGCAAATGCCACTTTTTTATTAGTACTAGGCAAAATATACTATTTTGCTCCCAAACTGTGAAGTGTCATATCATATCTAAAGAACTCCTCAGCAAAAGCAGCATATATTGATTCAATTTGATCTTACTCTTTGCAATTAAGCCTGGCTCCTGATGTAATCAAATATTAACAAATAAGGGGTGGCTCTGAATTCACAGGAAATTGAAAACATTTAACAATTATACTTCATTACAATCCATTTCTTTGGATTTCTACATGTGTGTTTATTGGCTTGGACCCATTATGTTCAACCAATGACTTCTTCTCTTTTTAATCAAATTAATTTTCAATTTGTGGTGAAGAAAGTAAATAAACAACAAGAATCTCTACAGACTGGAACAATTTATTGAAACAAAGTACTGGTCTATATTCAGGAATATTTTAAAGTCAGAACTGTCCCAGCAGAGACAAAATGTCTGAAGTTAACAACTCTATTTTGTTTTCTGGCATTCTAGTTTATGCATGCATATACCTCTTATTAGTAAATGAGGTTACTAATGCATATGTAAATGAGAAATAAAATACAAAACGGTCTTAAAAAGTCACGTCATTGAACGAAACAAGTGGCAAAGTTAAAAAAAATCAAATTCAGTGCCCAAATAAATAAATACAAGAATAGTAGGTACAGTATGTAGTTCTAAATTTTCTCAGTGTCTGACAGAACCCATTCTTTTCGTGACAAAGAAAAGAGTATTACAATTTTGGGGTATCTGTGTGGATCCATATTATTTTTATGGGGCAGACTTCGATAGCACGGTCATGGCCACAATTTTCACTTTTTGACCTTCCAGTAGATGTCCCCACACAGATGGTCATCTCTACCAAGTGGGATCCTTACCTCAAGGATCAGAAAGGACATCTGGACAAAGCCCCCTCCCCAAACCATTGGACAATTTAAAGATAAGAAACACAAGGAAGCATTAGAGTGGAAAAATACCATTACTATCATTAGGAGCTATACAGAAGCTAGTATGTACTTGTTGGTTCAATGTCTTAGGTTACTCTCTATCACCCTTCTTAGTTCTCTGGATTACTTCAGAAAAGGAGACTCACTATGAATCCATAGTTACGGCTGTTTTGATTTGGAATGTTTGTCCTCCTTTGAATTCTGTGCTCTGGACCTACAAAGGAACACAAATAATTATTTGCTAGGCAGTCTTCAAATAATCAGAAATGGCATATTAGGAATGTGCTTATTCTAAGTGTGAAATGCAGTAATTTCATGTAAAATTTCTGGAATTTGTGATGACTGGAGTTCTTAAACTTACTTTTAATTTACTTAATTTAATTTAATTTAATTTCCAAGTTATATACCGCCCTTCTCCCTGAGGACTCAGGGCGGTGTACAGCCAAGATAAAAAACATAGAATACAAATATTAAAAAACATTGAAAAATATATAAAATTTTGGCCCAAAAGTTAAGAAATCACAGACTGATTAAAAGAATTTTAAAATTTCTTCTTAAGCCAACCCGGCTTGCTGGAAAAGATGGGTTTTAAGGGAACGACGGAAGGCATTGAGGCCATGGATTCTCCTTATCTCCGGGGGCAACTGATTCCAGAGGGTGGGAGCCCCCACCGAGAAGGCCCTCCCCCTGGGGGTCACCAGTCTACATTGAGGAGGCCCTCTCTGTGGGAGCGCACAGGTCGCTGGGAGGTCGTCGGTAGCAGCAGGCGGTCTCGCAGATAGCTAGGCCCTATGCCATGGAGCGCTTTAAAGGTGATAACCAACACCTTGAAGCGCACCCGGAAGACCACCGGGAGCCAGTGCAGCTCGCGCAGGAGCGGTGTTACATGGGAGCGCCATGTTGTTCCCATCACTACCCGCGCTGCTGCATTCTGGACCAGCTGGAGCCTCCGGGTGCTCTTCAAGGGGAGCCCCATGTAGAGAGCATTGCAGTAGTCAAGGCGAGAGGTGACGAGGGCGTGAGTGACTGTGCACAAGGAATCCCGATCGAGAAAGGGCCGCAACTGGCGAATCAGACGAACCTGATAAAAGGTCCCCCTGGTAACAGCCGTCAGATGTTCCTTCAAGGACAGCTGCCTATCCAGGAGGACTCCCAGATTGCGAGCCCTTTCAGTGGGGGCCAAAGACTCGCCCCCAATAGTCAGTGATGGAGTCAACTTCAGTTTGCCACCTTAAAATGGCAGGATGCTCAAAAGAGCTGTTGGGAGAGGCACCCAAACATGGAAGTGAGATGGTGTGTATGGCACGGGGATTGCAAGTTGCCAATGCCTGACAAGGAGCTTATGGCTGACTCCCATTTTTTAGGGATGTTGTCTGTGTCTAATTCCATCTTTTATTTAATGTGCAAGCTACAAAAATCTGGTTGGTGTGCCTTGTGACAATAATGGTATACAAACATGAGAACTGGTAGAAGAGGATCAACAAGTATCTGGCCCAACTTTTACCTTCAAGCAAATATTGATGTTGTCATGCCCCAGCATATAACCTTTATATACTGTTGCTGCTCTCTAGCCCCATCTAGTGGCCGGAGGGATAAATATGCCCAAACATACCATCTTTATATACTGTTATTGTGCTCTAGCCCCATCTAGTGGCCAGAGAGACAAATATCAAGTATATTGTTTAAAGTTGACCCAACCCCATTACCCATCAGCTCACACTCCCAAAACAAGTGCATTTGGAGAGGGCAGAAGCACAAAGAAGAATCCATCTTAATCTGTGGCACATGGTCATCCAAGGACAAACCCACATCCCACACACAGAGCATCGCTGGTGAGATTTAGATTGCTTTCTTATTAATTGTTATGTTCAGCAGTAACCGAATACTGTCTATCTTGTATTTGGTTCTCATTGTGTGTATCCCTATTTTCCCCAGTTTCACCATATCCTGTTCTTTCAATAAAGCATTCAGATCTACGCACAAGGTCTGCTTTATTGGAGGATAGGTGGGTTTAGTTGCATGTCGAGCTGCACACAGACTAAGGTGTAGTGAGGACAGAACAGATGGTGTCAGCTGCCACAGTACACATGCTAGTGTACTTTGCTACAGTGACAGTCTGCCATGAACTCTGGTGAGAGTGGATGGGAGGGGAAATGCTCGCGGGAAAGAGAAAGTAACTTCTGTATCTCCCCGAGACACTGCTTCAAAGTCACCCGGCTGGGAGAAGAAGTCAGCTACACACCAATTTATGCTTGAAGTGACCATTCTGAAAACATCTTGCTTGAACCTGATTGATCATGGGAGGATCAACAATGGGAGGCAGTTAAGGGAGGGAATTTTTGAACTTAGGGATTTTGGCATGCAAGTCTCAGTTATGGCATTACTGCAGTACACTTGACTTCTAATAAAATTATACATTTCTCAACAAATGGGAACCAAGGATCATTTCTGTTTAAAGGGTTAAATACGGGCAGGACAGATGGTTCAAATGCTGTCAGGATAAATCTTCCCATTGTGGATGCATTCCATAAGGGGTCATAATTTTAAATTGGGTGATGCCAAAGGTTAGGATAAAGTGAGTAGACAATATTCTTGGATTCCCTTCAATTTGCTGTCCAATTTTTCTCTATCTCAAAGAAGAACCCTGATTTCCAAAATTGTTGAAAGAGGACACAATTGGATTTTAAATGTAGGATGAAAGCTTTGGGAGATAGTTCTTCCTCTGCATACTTGACTTAGAAAAAAATAAAGTTTATACTGCAGTTTTTAAAGGAAAGTGATATCAACTTACAACAGCGCCACCATAAAATCAGTCCCACAATCAATGCGACAACAGGCAGAATAAACCAAAGCCATAGCAAATGGTCTGTGAAGAAGAATATTTAATAACATCACATTTTCCAATCCATATGGGTCAATTTGCAGACTTTTGAATCTGTTCTGTTAAACAAAGCAACAAATGAAATGCTAAAAATGGAAACAGAAACCACATCTGGTAGAATTGTAAACATTCCTTTGAATGAAACAGAATCAAACAAAATACAGGTAGTCCTTGACTTACGACCAGAATTTGGGGGCAGAATTTCTGTTGCTAAGCAAAAGGGTTGTTAAGTGAGTTGTGCTCAGTTTTATGTTTTGCTACCATTAAGCAAAACACTGAAGTTGTTAAGTGAATCATGCAGTCGTTAAGCAAATCTGGCTTCCCCCATTGACTTTGCTTGTTGGAAGCCATCTGGGAGGGTCACAAACGGCAATCATGTTAACCCGAGAGGCTGCAACCATTGTGAATGCATGCCAGTTGCCAAGAGCCCAAATTTTGATCATGTGACTGTGGGCATGTTATGCTGGTTGTAAGTGCGAGGACTGGTAATAAGTCACTTTTTTTCAGTTCTGTTGTAAGTTTGAATAGTCACTAAGTCAAGGTTGTAAATCAAGGACTACCTGTATAATTGATTACCCATTTTATGCTACCATTTGAAACCATTAGCTTTTGCTAATCCCATGCTGATGCCCAATTATGTCCTGAACAGAGATATAGTAATAATAGTACGTGCTCTATAGGTAAGATCTCTTTTGAGTTGAACTAATTTTTGATGATTTTATGGACACATCCTACTATATACATTATAATGTTGCTCAAACTCTATAGACATACTCAAACTCTTCGGAAGATGAACCAAATTTAACAGTGATTCTTCCAAAGATTGGCCAAGTATCTGCAAAATCCAGATACTTACCATATTTTCCGGCGTATAAGACGACTGGGCGCATAAGACGACCCCCGAATTTTCCTGTTAAAATATAGGGTTTGGGCTATACTCACCGTATAAGATTACCCCTCTTCCAATGCACACCAAATAAAAATTAAAAAAACATCAACTGGCTCACCCACAATGTAAAAGCAGCTGTGCTAGACCCAAAATGGCCCCTGAAACAAGCAGGAACCTCACACAGCCACAAAAAACCCAAAAACCCAACTTTCACACTTTACACACACAAAATTCCACATACAGCTTTGTGAGATTTTGTGTGTTTGTGTAGTTAGAGTGAAACACTACAAAAACACACTAAATCTCAGAAAGCTCCACAAATATTATTTTATTTTATTTTTATTTTTATATGAAAGCTAAATTTAAAACTTCCTAAACTTTAAATGGCTAGGTCTAAAAAAGAACAACTAAAAAAACCCCCAATTAACTATTTTTTTTAAAGATCCCAAAGGGAAAATGTGTTGTCGGCGCTCTCGTAGCATCATCAGTCAGCGCCAGCAACTCAGATTCGGGAAGCTGTGCTGATCTCGTCAAACCTGCATGCCACTCAATGCTGGAACCAGCTGGTTGCTGAGCGGAGCTTCCCCCAGGCATCCAGGGGGATATTACCGACGCTCCGACTTCCCCAGACAGGTGGGGCTCACCATCACTGTGGGTAAGCTGGGGAAGTCGGAGCGTCGGTAATATCCCCCTGGATGCCTGGGATGGCGGGGGAAGCTCCGCGTAGCAATCAGCTGGGTCCAGCATTCAGCAGCATGCAGCCTTGACAAGATTGGCACAGCTTCCCCTCAATGTTGTCGGCGCTCCCATAGCGTCATCGGTCAGCGCCAGCAACTCAGATTCGGGTACCCGGCATATAAGACGACCCCCGACTTTTGAGGTGATTTTCCTGTGTTAAAAAGTTGTCTTATACGCCGGAAAATACGGTAGTGAAATCCAAATCAGTGAACATCACGAATATGGGTTTTCACCATTTTGAGGTAAGAAACTCATGGAAAGAATAATTTAACTCTTAAGATAGATTTTTAAATTGTTTCAAAAACGAGTGCTAGGTGAAAATTGTTTGCTTCCATTCGATTCACCCTGGCTGAATATTGAGCAAAAATAATGAGGGGAGCAGATTTCTGCAATTGTCAATGGTCAGAAAAGAAATCAAAGGCAGGTGAGATGGGGCTTGAACCTCAATAAATATTTATTTATGCAAAGTGCTATTCAACACTTACTGATATTCAAGAGTGGCTTTGATGCCTTCTGGGAAAGATTGATAAAGGACCCAGGCTTCCGCCCAAAGAGAAGAGGCAGCACAGACATTGATTAACGTATTAATACCACTCTATAAAGCCTTAGTAAGACCACACCTAGAATACTGCATACAGTTTTGGTCACAACGCTATAAAAAGATGTTGAGACTCTAGAAAAAGTGCAGAGAAGAGCAACCAAGATGATTAGGGGACTGGAGGCTAAAACATACGATGAATGGTTGCAGGAACTGGACATGGCTAGTCTAGTGAAGAGAAGGACCAGGGGAGACATGATAGCAGTGTTCCAGTATTTGAGGGGCACAGAGAGGAGGGGTCAAGCTATTCTTCAAAGCACCTGAAGGCAAGGCAAGAAATAATTGATGGAAACTGAACAAAGAGAAATTCAACCTGGAAATAAGGAGAAATTTTCTGACAGTGAGAACAATCTCGTGATGGGGCGCTCCATGTGACACGTCTCCTGCACGAGCTGCACTGGCTCCCGGTGGTCTTCCGGGTGCGCTTCAAGGTGTTGGTGACCACCTTTAAAGCGCTCCATGGCTTAGGGCCAGGGTATCTACGAGACCACCTTCTGCCACCAATAGCCTCCCACCGGCCAGTACGCTCGCACAGAGAGGGCCTCTTCAGGGTGCCATCTGCCAGACAATGTTGGCTGGCGACCCTCAGGGGGAGAGCCTTCTCTGTGGCGGTGCTTGCCCTCTGGAACAACCTCCCCCCAGAGATACGCACAATACCAGACCTCCGGACTTTTCATCGGGCCCTGAAAAATTATTTATTTCATCTAGCCAGGCTGGCTTGATCCCACTGTTTCGGTTAAATTGAATTGATTTTAATTGGGTTGTTTTAAATTGTGGCCAAAAATATTTAATTATTTTTTAAACTGTTTTTAAATTTTGTATGTTCTGTTTTTATTCTGGCTGTTCACCGCCCTGAGTCCCGCTGGAGAAGGGTGTTATACAAATTAAAACAAATAAAACCAATAAACAATCACCCAATGGAACAGCTTGCCTTTGGAAGTTGTGGGAGCTTCATCACTGGAAGCTTTCAAGAAGAGACTAGACTACCATCTGTCAGAAATGGTGTAGGGTCTCCTGCTTGGGTGGGGGTGTGGACTAGAAGACCTACAAGGTCCCTTCCAACTCTGTTAATCTGTTAAACTGATTAATTCTGCCTTCTCCTCACTGCCTCTAAGGACATTCCAGGGGCCTTTTTTCAGAGCTGCCAGAAGTCTATCCAGCACCAGATTTAATCCAGCACAAGATTAGATCCAACCATGTTATTCAGTTTTAGAGACAGGCTGATTTTGGAGTCCATTACTTTCCTGGTCCCTTTTGCTGGCTAAAGTGGTAGATGAAATGGTAGATGAAGCGAAAGGAAGTCACAGCAGAGAAAAAGTTTTGGACAAACCGGCTATTAGAGCCTTGACGAACTGAAACGTGGCCTTGCATACATTCAAATCCGGTTCTTCCCATGGGCTTCAACAGGGAGGTATCAAATAAACTCAAGATGAAAGCTACATTCATTAATCAAAGACCCACCCCACTTTACACAGATCACAGAAAGAGATGGGGCTTCCATTGGGTAGTTGTGCTGTCATCTTGATTTTTTTTTTTTACACCTCCTCAGTTACCCCTTGTATCCCTTCCTTTCTGGAGCAATTAATCAAACTTAGTTCATTAATCAAATCAATAGTTACCTTTTGTGGTTTGCGTATCTTTTTCCCTACAAACCGTGTTTTGTGTTGGGGTGCACTCTTTTACAACGATGCCATTTTTACACCTGCAGATAAAAAGTTGATAATAATGAAAAGGTCCAATCAGATAAAGTTTTTCATCCGATCAAGTTCCTCCTTCTTGAATTTTGGTGTATTCTACAATCCCTTTCGCCTTGATGGATCACACCAGGGTTGGGTTCTAAAATTTTTTACTACTGGTTCTGTGGTCATGGCTTATTTTGTGGGCATGGTTTGATGGTCATGTGACAATTCTTTAGGATTTAGCAGAGGTACTGGTCTACCAGGCTTTTAACTGCTTGCAGAGCTGTACCGGTCTACCCATTTGTTTTTGAAGGCACTGGTCTACTCATCTGTTTTTGGAGGCACCGGTCTACTCATTTGTTTTAGGTGGCACCGGTCTACCAGGCACTGATCTACTCATTTGTTTTTGGAGGCACCGGTCTACCAGACACTGGTCTACTCATTTGTTTTTGGAGGCACTGGTCTACTCATTTGTTTTAGGTGGCACCGGTCTACCAGGCACTGATCTACTCATTTGTTTTTGGAGGCACCGGTCTACCAGACACTGGTCTACTCATTTGTTTTTGGAGGCACTGGTCTACTCATTTGTTTTTGGAGGCACCGGTATAACAAGCACCGGTCTACCCATTTGTTTTTGGAGGCACCGGTCTACCACCACACTGCCTTTTAACACTGATCAGCTGTAGGGCGGCCCTTTAAAGCCCCGTGGCAAGAGTTTAAACAGTTTTTTTTCTTTCTAGCTGATCAGCTGAGGCTCAGGAGGCAGCGAATAGATTGGGGACGGGGCCAAATAAAAGGTAAGAATAACGCGGTGGCAGGCAGCTCCCAAACAAAGAGAACCGGTTCGGTGATGTCATATCGTCACCGCTACCAGCTCGGTGGAACCGGGCCGAACAGGGAGGAACCCACCACTGGATCAAACTGGTGAGAGGTGCAATGAAACGCTTGCGGACAAGGAAGGTTCCCACAATTTCCCACAATGCTTGGAGAGATATGCCAGAAGAAAAGAAAGTGAAGACTGTATACTGTGCTCTTTCTTTGCCTTCTCAGCTTTTTTTTTTTTTTTTTTTAATGTTCTGGGCATCCAGCATCAATGTTAGGATTTGGCTTATCCTGTCCAATTGCTGATATGAGTCAAGAGATTTGGTGGTGTATAAATTCAATAAATAGATATGTAGCATTTATTTATAAAAGTTACATCAGAGCCTTTGCTATAAAAAATGTTACATTTAAAAGGACAAGAAGGATGTTGCAACACTCAGAGAAGAGGCATGTGATAACCAAATATCCACCCATGTGTCAACCCATGACTTAGGCAATTAAAGACACTGAGCTTGTCAGCTGGAAAGCTGACAGTCCGGGTTTGAGACCCAAGTGCTGCACAATGGGGTGAGTTCCCGTTACTTGCCCCAGCTTCTGCCCACCTAGCAGTTTCAAAGCATGAAAGTGCAAGTAGGAAATAAATAGGTTTCACTTTGGTAGGAAAGGAACAGCATTCCATGCCCCTCAGCATATAAGCATGCTGGTCACATGATCACTGAAATTCTTCAGAAAATGCTGACTCCCTTAGCTAAGAAATGGAGATGAGCACACAGACACACACACACACATGACTGGACAGGGGAAACCTTTACCTTTATATAAGGGATAAGATCAGATGACATATCTGGAATTTCCCAAAATGGAAACATTCCAGGTTTCATGTGATAAAAGAGGAAAAATTCAAATTATACCAATGGGAAAGCTTGACAGATTTTACAACAATATAGTTGAATTTGTACAATGACCAATATGAATCAGAAAATGTTCCAATTTGATTCAAAACTTCAAACTGAACCATTATATTGGTTCCATTCCGACTGCTGCATCAGTTTAGGAAAATATACCTTTGTGTCTGTGCAGAAGTGCCTCAGTAGAATCAGGGGTATCTCATTCAATCCATCAATTAGAATAAATTTTCCAGTTCAATTAGCTGGTTCATTTTAATAAAGTTGTCTTTCACCTTAATCTCCATCATAAATATTTGCACAGCCGTAGATATGGGTAATCCTTGATTTACGATCATTCATTTAATGATCCTAGGAAGTTACAATGGTGCTGATAAAACTGACTTATGACTGACTGGTCCTTGAACTTGGCTGTTCAGTGCCACGTGGTCATGCAATCGAAATTCAGCAACCAGCATGTTTTTACGACAGTTGCAATGTCCTGGGGTCAAATGATCTCCATTTACAATCTTTTTAGAGAGCTTGTAACAGACAAAGCCAATGGGGGTAAACTGGATTTGCTTAACAATTTTGTGATTTGCTTAAGGATTTCAGCAAAAAGGGAATGACTCGCTGAATGTGAGCACTTAGAAATAGACATTTCAGTCATAATTGTGGCCATACGTGAGAACTACCTAAATAACCTTTTTTAAAACAACAACACAACAACCCAAAACCACAGACTCGCCTGAAATAGTAAAACACATGACACAAAAGTGAAATTAATTCTCAACCATAATGCGCCACCTGGTGTTTGTTAAGTTAGTGTTCATCTTCTGTTCCAGAGGTAATGACAGATTGAAGGAGGCATCTCCCAGCATCTTATAAAGCCTACTGTTCTTGGGGATTTAGAAAGAGATTAACATTTAAGATTTAGAGACAGTAAAACAGTAGTTATTAGAGAGAGAGGAGTTGTGGGGAGAGAAAGGCAGTAGTGTTATATGGTAGAGTTGAAGAGTTACAAGACGGAGGAGTATTAGATGGTCTATTTTATACCATGTACATTAGTCTAATATAATAGAAGATGCTGAAGAAAAACCTAGTTAATCATCTTGTCGGAAATAGCAATTAGCACTTAGCAATACACTGCTTCATAGTGCTTTACAGCCCTCTCGAAGAAGTTTACAGAGTCAGCATATTGCACCCAACAATCTGGGTCCTCATTTTACCAACTTCGAAGGATGGAAGGCTCAGTTAACCTTGAGCCGGTGAGAGTCGAACTGCCAAACTGCAGTCAGCAGAAGTAGCCTACAGTATGGCTCTACTTGCCCATAGAAATAGTCAGAAAAATACCTAGGGCCATCTATGTATCTTACAATCTTCCCATGTGGATAATACATATATTTGAGACTATAATAATTATAGAAAGTTATTTTTATATGACTATGGCTCAGTTGCCATACTTGACCTGCAAGTACATCTTAATGCTTCAAGCACTTAATTTTGTTCAGGATCTGATTTCTTGATAGAATTTTTTTCTGATACAGACAAAAATGATACTATATATATATATATATATATATATATATATATATATATATATATATATATATATATATATATATATATATGGTCTTTGGTTATTCGGGTCTTCTCCCACGTAAAATTGGAAGTGTCTTGGTGACGTTTCGATGAAGTCTCATTCGTCATCTTCAGGCTGGTGTTCTCGGCTTCGTGCTTCCAGGAAGATGACGAATGAGACTTCGTCGAAACGTCGCCAAGACACTTCCAATTTTACGTGGGAGAAGACCCGAATAACCAAAGACCTATATATAATATTGTTTGTATAAAAATCTGCATCTAGCACACAGTCAATAAGGCAATTTAGGCCAGGGCAGCGCATGGCTGCATTCAAAGCATTCAGCTTTCGAGTTGGGATTTTTTTTTCCTGCTTGTCAGAAGATAATAAGCCCTTATCTTCAAGGTCATGGTATTCTCTGTGGCCTCAAAATCATTACAGGTATTTCTCCTTTAATGAGGTTTAATTGAGACTGGAAACTCCATCCTTAAGCCACTTTGATGTAAGCTGAAAAACTACATACTTTTTACAACGGCAGTTTTGGCAGTTCTGGTGGTCGTCATTAAATGAGAACCCCATGTGACTGTGACCTCCAATTTCTTTCTGACTTCCTCATTGACTTTGCTTATGGGGTGCCGCATAAAAAGTTGCAAATCACCTTTGCAGAGATGGCAAAGATTTCAGCATATCTAAAAGATCGGACTCAAGAGACTTATGTATGGGAGTGGAAGAAGTGGATAGATTATGTACAGAATAAATATCAAACTAGGAAATATCAGATAGCTTTTAGCTGAATGTATTACATAGGGATAGATTAACTGAATGTTATTTACGAAGAAATGAATAGCTCACAGGGGGTGGAATAGTTAGGGGTTATAGTATTATAAAATGTGATTTTGATTTGGATTTCATCTTGAGGAAGTCATGGGGGGTGGGGAGGGTTAGGGAGGGTTTTTTGGGGGGGAAACCGGGGGGAAAATGTATTTGTAAAACTTTTTAAATAAAATAAAAAAAAAGTTGCAAATCAGGATCATATGACTGTGGAAATACTGCAAAGGCCCTACGTGTGAGGCCTGGTTCTACAAATACTTGTTCAGCTTTGTTCTAAGTTTGAATAATTGCTAAAGGTGTGGATGTCAAAGTTCCTATCTCATCTGCTTCAGTTTGTGGAGATTCTCAGTCATCCAGGTCATAGTTGTCTCAGAGGTGCTTTTTTCAAAAGGCAACTGGACTGTTTTTTCCTTGAGGAAGAAGATGTTTTGCTTTTCATCCGAGAAACTTCATCACTTCTGGCACAATGGTGCAGGCAATAGAAGGATAGATTCCAACAGGATGAGGTGGGGTTGGAAGGATCATATTTCTTTGCAGTCATCTGGTTGTTAGCACTCTCCCTGAGAGCTCTTGAGGCCATGTGGGGGCTTATCTGTGTCCTCAAGGTCACCTATATCAGAGTGCAAATGGGGATGGAATCTTCTTGAAACTGCTGAAAGGACTAGAAGTATCCATCTATCAACAGAGTGGAGGCATAAAACACCACCTGTCTATCCTGTCTACAACACCTCCTTTCAGCAGTTACAAGAAGGATTCCACCTAATCCTTCTCCCATCATCCTGCCAGAACCATTAATGCTTTTTGGATGAGAAGCTAAACATCTTCTTCTTCTTCTTGAAGGAGGAAAAACAGCCCAGTGGCTTTTGAAAAAGCACCTTCGAGACATCTGATTGAGTTTCCTTACTATTTTCCTTTTGCTTTCTCCCTTCTAATGATTGTAGACAGCTGGAGGATTGACTAGAAGTGCCCCTCCCCATTTCTATTTCCTTGTCTGCTGTTGGTACTACAAGGAATCTCCTGCCCCTTCCTCCTAAATATGTTTTTAGCTTTTATAGCCCTCCCTCCTTCAGCCTGAGAAATGCAAGGGCTGAAGAAGATTTCCATCTCTTTGGAGGCTAGAGTTGCTTATATATTTCCTCTGGTATTTCTCCCTACCTCTTTCTGATCGAATAAGTTCCTTACTATCCTCACCGGATTGGACAGATGCTTCCCAATATCAAAGCCTGATGGAGAATAGCCAAATTTCCATTGATTCAGGAAGGGGAAAAGAAGTGACTTAGAAATTAAACCCTAGGGGAGACCCACACTTATGGAATATGTGTGGGTGTAATGTGGATGTGACATGTCTATCTATCTATCACAGGAGTGTCAAACTGGAGGCCCATGGGCCGGATGCGTCACATGCAGGCCACGCCCACCCCAGCTCCACTATGGGAAAAACGTCACAATACATCATGTGACGGCAACAGGATAGCAATAGCAATAGCACTTAGACTTACATACTGCTTTATAGTGCTTTTATAGCCCTCTCTAAGCGGTTTACAGAGTCAGCGTATTGCCCTCAACAATCTGGGTCCTCATTTTACCCACCTCGGAAGGATGGAAGGTAGAGTCAATCTTGAGCCAGTGAGATTTGAACTGCTGAACTGCAGCTAGCAGTCAGCTGAAGTACTGCACTCTAACGACTGCTCCATCGGCTCTTGTGATTTGGCAAGTTTGACACCCATGATCTACCAGCTTGATTTCTGAGTTCTGTCATAAGAAATCTTTCCTGGACTTCTTGTTTGCAATAAAGCAATATAAAATGTGAACCTTCCAGGTAGGTTGAATTTCTGGGGAACAGAGATAAATTGTCACATCTGCACTGAATAATATGAGTATCTAGTTTTGTCACTCATAGTAGGTGTACTTACGGATCACATATCTCACAGTGGCGGCAAGGCTTAGTCGAATTGCAAAAGAAACCCATCATACACCTACATTTTACATTCTGTGTGATGGTACAATTTTTTTCAGGTTCCATTCCTAAAATAAATGGAAACATTTTGTTATTCAAATGTTGTTGTTTTTTTTTAAAAAAAAATATCTCATTTTTAAATGCCTGCCAAGCTTTGAAGACTAAGCATCCTCTCCAGGAAAATAATGCTGCTCTTCAAATACATGAGAGGATTTCAAATACGAAAGACAAAAGGTTATTCTTTGCACTGCCACTGGCCGTGTAAAATACACATTTCAGGAATAGACGTTTGACAGAACATTCAGAGAAACTTTTAAATCAGAAGTACGTCACCCATAAAGCCAATCTCTACTTGAAAACAGGTCTGTGGTTGGAAAAATGAAGATCTTGTGAAGATCCTCTAACTCTGAACTTGCTTCATCAAATCAGGGCTAGAACAAAGTGGTTTTCAAATTGTCAGGTTTTTTTAAAAAATTCTCAAGTCTGCACCAACCCTCAGTGACTCACGATTGTATATTTCTTTCCAGCTAGCATACATCAGGAAGTAAACATTCTTACATGTTTTTAAGTTGTATTCAGAACAGTCTATTTTGCTGAACAGGAACCCTGTTGGTGTTCATAGATATCTGCAGCTTGTGAGGGCCATAACTTAGATTTTCTGTAACCAAATGAACTAAATATCCTTTTCTCCTATGTGAAATACATTGATGTTGAAATAAAATATTGTTGATCATACATACCGTGCACTGAATCACAGTAACTACATCGTAGGCATTTAGTTTTATAATTGTCTTTATCCATATAATCTTTACCCTCTGTGCAAGGTTTGCAATTGGTTTTAGGATTGCTTCTGCAATCTAACGATTTGACAACAGAACCTGTAAAAGAAAATGTTTCAGAAAAGGACAGTAAAACCCTTCTGATTAGGAACATGGCAGATTTAGGCCAGGGGAGACATTTGAAACATTGAGAGCATCCTATACGAATTTTCATAGATTAGTTACTGTGAAATCCATAGGTAACCACAAATGGTACTATTATTGATGGGACTGCTCCATCCACTAGTCCATCAACAGGACTTCTGTGCTATCAGCTTACATATTATGTGTTTCAGCCCTATGAGGAAAATCAGATGAGCAAACTGATTATTATTATTATTTACTTTATTCACTTTACTTTACTCCCCCCTCCCAATAGTTATGTCAGGTGTGTTGTGGCCCAGTTATCTGTCTGTTTGGATTCAAAAGTCCCACAAAATCTTGACCTTTTCAAGAACTTTGTCAATTTGGTGTTCCCAATAATTTTTGTCGCATTGGAGCACAAACCTCTGGCCAAGCTTCCAACGTATCATTTTGGCAAATCGATCATGATGTTGTAGATAATCAGTTTGTGAGATTAGTTTTGTTGTCTTTTGATTCAAGTTATCAAGTTCTAGCTGATTTCATCTTCAATTTGATTCACAGTCTGGGACTGGTAAAAACTTAACAGTTCAAGTCCTAACCAAGGACCTAAGAGCTAATAAGGTAGCAACTGATAACAACAACTAGTACTACTACTACAACAATATTCTATGCCACTTATCTCACTGATATAATGACATTGGGTAGATTATTCTTTATCAAGATAGTTATGGTTACAGAATCTTGCAAGTCCTGCCTATGTTTTCCCTGCCTTTTGTGTCTTATGACCCAAGGAGTTGGGCAGTAGTCAGTCTGAATCATCACAGTGTAGGAGTTATGGTGCAGAGCTAGGTGTGGAAAGACCTAGATTTCCCTTAGGCACAGAAACTATCTAGGTGACTTCGGCACAGTCATCCTCCTCTCTTACCCTTAGACTGAGAAATTACAACAGCTTGTGGGTATATTTTCAAAAGGGAGGAACAGCTCAATGCTTAAATTAGAGATATCTCAGCCCATGGAAGGAACGGAGGTGTGGAAAACATCTCAGAAGGGACTTTCCCTGGTTCTCTGCAAAGTATAGGCAAGGCGAGAGAGATATGCTTTCAGATTTGCAAGATTCTGTTACTGTAACTTTACAATAAAGTACTCATGGTATTGATTCCCTATCCAGACTACATGAAAAGGCTGTCAGAAGTTGAAAAAACATCTGTCTACCAACTTGCAATGGACTAGGATGGTAGACTATGATCAATGAGCCTTTCAGTGATCTTCATTTTGCAGTAGATTAATTCAGGCTGTTAACATTCATTCATTCATTCATTCATTCATTCATTCATTCATTCATTCATTTATTTCCTGGTCTGCTCTGCTTAGAAAAAATACCCATGTTTTTCCTTTTCTAAACATGCCTCTACTGGGGTTTAATCTGAGACTCAGAGGCATTCTGGGAAATGAAAATGATACCTCAAACCAGCGCCCGGCCTTCCACACATGCACTTTGCTTGTGTGCATGCCTTTCGTGCATGTGCCCAGCCTCAAAAACATGGCTAAATAGGATGGTATTATGCCAGGGCAGGTGGACGGGCAGGCCCACCTGCATTCATTGCTACCGATTCGCCCGAACCAGTCCGAACCAGCTGAATACCACCTCTGCCTCAAAATAATACATTGTTTAGTGCTTGCTTCCCATTTATTATTTTAAGAACATGCATTTGAAAGAAATAACATTATTAATAATTAATATTAAATATTAAATTAATTAAATTAAAATTAAATATTAATAAATAATGTAGAGAAATGGAGTTTTGCAAGCCTCAAGTGAGAGTACAAGTCCAAGAACATCCCCTTCTTGACCATTTTGGATTTCCTGACTCACTTGGATCTATGCACAATCATCTAATGGAATACATTATTGGAAGAAGGCTTATTAAATACATGGGGCTTAAACAGCTTACTTGTTAGTATTTGACCACATGACTAAGTTTGCAAAAGTAGATTTACCTATATATTTTCTTTTAAGAAGATTATGGGAATGACACTTTATATACTAGGATGAAAAGTGGGTATGATGATCTCACTTACTTACTACTCTCATTTCCTTGTCAGGAGATGGAATGTGACAATTTGCTGCAGCCAACACGCTGTGGGCAACTCGTTATGGGCAACTTGCTGTGGCTAACTTGCCATGGCCAACTCAACACAGCCAACTCACCATGGCCAATTCAACACAGCCAACTCACCATGGCCAACTCAACACGGCCAACTCCCCATAGGACAATTTAACAATTGAATTTAACTATTTAAAATTATTTAAAATAAATAAAAATTCTTTTAATTTTTGCCATTCACATTTCATTCTGTCCTTCCTTTTGCATCCTTCCTTTAATGATTCTATTCCACCATTTCTTTGATATTAGCATAATTCTTGTCTCGCAGCAAGTTACCCCGTGGCGAGTTGACCATGGCAAGTTGGCTGCAGGAAATGGTCTTAGACCTGTGAGGAGAACAGAAGAGGGGAAAAAATGCTGCCAGTAGCATGTTTCCCTCTCCATCTTTACATTCCATTCACAGCACTACATATTCATGTTGTGTGTTAATGTTTCAGTGTTTTAGGAAAGTCTTTGGCTTTCTTCTTAAGGAGAAGTTTTCTTCTTAAGAATCACTTCTTAAGGAGCGATTCCTCAAAAGCGGTTCAACTTCCACTTCAAGAAAAAACAAGCATAGGCAGTCAGGTTGAGTTATTCAGAGTCATCTCTGAAGCAATGCCACACTGCCTTCAGTCAGAATGAGAGATTGCCTGCATGCATGAATAGCATAAAGGAATACTGGGGGACTAGGGGGGGTAGACAATAAAGATGGCAGTTGCGACATCAAAGCCCTGAGCCACCTTGAATATTTTGAGACACATTTCACCTGTAGTGTATCAGTCAAAGCTCAGGAGAAAAAGAGATATGGAGCTGCTGCAGTTCTCTGTAATGGTCAAATGTTCTGATGCCCTGAGGAAACACCTTAATAATAGTCACTAAATAGACCAGGATAATGCTGGTGGGGGATGCTTTTCTTCCACTGCTATAAAGAGAAAGAATGAGAAGAGAGAGCTCTTTTCATCAAGAAGGCCAGTCTTCTAGTTAACATAACCAAAACCACACGGCAGACTTCTCATTGTGCAAAGTACATCATTGTGATACCATTCAGCCTTCAGGCCATCTAGACGCCACCACATGCTCTCCGGGATCTTCGCTAGAAACTTGGCTACGGCTAAAATTGAATTTCCAAGTTTTTGTCCTTAAAGTAACTTCGGCTATGTTATTATTTTAAAAGGTTTTTTTTCCTGCGAGCTGCCTGAAACTATAGAAAAGTCAAAAAGCACAGCTTCCTTATTCCTGTGTCATTATGTACTTTCTTCCAGTCCCTGAGGCAATAGAAAAATATTGCAACACACTTTGTGTGTTGTGTGCTGTGCTAGCTAGATCAAACCCTATCCAGCCTCAGTGACTAAGTCGATCATGGGTGTGTGGCTCTTATAGATGCAATAGGGTTCAACTTGAGGAAAGTGATGGGTAGAGCCTCCAAATATTATCTGCTGGCAGGAAAACTACAGCAGAAGGAATGACTACTCCATTTGTCAACTGAAAATAGAAGATTCCTTGTAATTATGAGCCATGGAGGGAATTTTAACTTCCATTCTACTAAGCAGAAATGCATTTCAACTGTTGAGACCCAACCTGGCAAGATCTGAAACGAAGAAGGCAAGGTAGAAGTACACAGGGGTAGCCCTGTGTTTTTTTTCTATTTTAGCTCTTCCACTTGGTGAAAAATATGTTAACAAGACTTTTGTAGCCCAATGGAATAAATAGAGGGTATGGATGAGGTCTGAATGCTACTGGAATATAGTTTCATTAGGATTCTGCTCCAGCTAGAATGGTGTTTCTCAACCTTGGCTGCTTGGAGAAGTGTGGACTTCTTCAAGCAACTAATTCTGCAACCAGCCTGGAAAAATTGAGAGTTTCCGCAATCCCAGAGAGGTGGAATGCATCATGTCATTTTGCAACCCATCACTAGGACCCGTGCTTTAAACTTGGCAACTTGAAAGTGTTGGGTTTCAACTTCTACAATATGAAGCCAATATGGAGAAACACCAAACTAGACAATGATGCATTGATAGATCAGAAAAGGAGACTGGCCTGCTCATCTTTGCAGTGGGGACCTACTGCTGTTGGTGATCTTCTGCCTTCCAACTAATTTCATGCATTCTCAAAAGCACCCCTGAGCCATCCTAAAATGAGCACACCTTAATAGCAAAACCATCACAAAATCCAGATTTCATCTCACCTTTCCATAGTGACATTAATCTTTTTTTTTTTTTCTATTTCTCTATGATAATACTTACCAGGCTTACAAAGGTCACAACAGACACGATTGATTTCATATTGCCCTCTGGGACAGCCCTGGTTAGTCTGAACAGAACCACCAATGAGTAAGGATCTGGCAGCCGTTAAAACAAGAATCTGTAACAGAGAAGAAAACAAAGTATTATTGCATTGTGGCTTTTAGTCTTAGAGACTATTAGAGGTGATTAGTGCTGTGTTACTAATTGTACTCTGTGTCAACTTACCTCTAAAGTTATTTTGGAATTCCTTAGCAGAGACTAAGTTAATAAAAAACAGAAAAAATGAGTGATGTGAACAGATGATAAGAACACTGAAAGAAATAGGATCAGAGGTGGGTTTCAGCAGGTTCTGACCAGTTCTGGAGAACTGGTAGGGGAAATTTTGAGTAGTTCGGAGAACCAGTAAATACCTCCTCTGACTGGCCCTGCCCCCATCTATTCTCTGCCTCCCGAGTCCCAGCTGATCGGGAGGAAATGGGGATTTTGCAGTAATCTTACGCTGGAGTGGGAAAGGAATGGAGATTTTACAGTATCCTTCCCCTGCCATGCCCACCAAGCCACGCCCACCAAGCCATGCCCACTACTACCAGAAATGGTAGTAATTTTTTTGATTTTTTTTTTTTTTAAACAAAACATAAAACATAAATCCATCATCCATTACAATTGCAAACAGTATTTCGGTCGGTTACAAGTTTTTTTTGCTTCATCCCCATATTCAAAATTTACTAATTATCTAATTTCTAATCATATTATCAAACAAATGAATATCCTCATTTATCATTTATTTAACTATGGCTTTATCGCTTCATAAAAATTATTTTCAAATATATTTATAACGTTCATTTCATGTTTCATATTTCATTTCCATGTTTTATTATCTAGCCATTGATAAAATAAATCCCATATCTTATAATATTGTTTATCTCCTTGTTCTCTAATTTCAAATGTCAATTTACTCATTTCAGCACATTCCATGATTTTCTTAATAACTTCATCTTGCGTTGGTATTTTCTCATTTTTCCAGTTTTTAGCAAGGTAGTAAAAATTTTTGAATCCCACCATTGAATAGGATGATGGCTACAATGGTTCTGGTGGCACTATTTCATTTATTTATTTCAATTTCCAGGCTGCTCACTTCCAAAATATCTCTGGGCACCTTCACAAGTTAAAAGAACGTGATATAAGACAATAACTATCCCAAGAACAGAAACATGCTTCAATACCATTTTCCAGGTTAAAGGGAACTACCAGAATATAGAAGTATATAAAAGCTATGCTAATTTGTGGATGGGGGGGGGGGAACTCTCAATTTCTGATGTAATTCTGAGGGCCCACCTCTTTTTGCTGTACAGAATAGACAGCTTGCAATTTCCTGTCTTCTGTGATAATAGCACCAGGGGTGGGGGGTGGGGGGAATCCAGCATTTGGCTGTGCCAATTCATGGTTTGGCCATCGATTTGCCATACATGTAGCACCCAAAAAGTGTCAAACTCAGGAAATCAGGAGTCTAGGCGGTTCAAATGGATATAGGTTTATTGTGCGTTAATGCTCTCTACAAAAGTCTGAACTACTAATGGTCAAAGCCAATTGGCAGTTGATAAGTTAGTTAGTTTAGTTAGTTTATTTGATTTGTATATTGCCCTACTCCCGAAGGACTCAGGGCGGTGAACAGCCAAAAAATAAAATACATAGATACAAAAAATTTAAAAACCAGATAAAATCAAATTAAATCATTTTGGCCCAGACAGATTAAAACACCCCAATAATTTAAAAACAGATTAAAATTTACATATTTAAAAAAGGGAAGAGATTAGGCCAAGCCCGCCTGATGGAATAAAAAGGTCTTCACAGCGCGGCGGAAGGTGCGCAGATCCGGGATCCTCCGTATCTCTGGGGGGAGCTCATTCCAGACAGTAGGTGCCCCCACAGAGAAGGCTCTCCCCCTAGGGGTCGCCAGCCGACACTGTTTGGCTGATGGCACCCGGAGGAGTCCCTCTCTATGAGAGCGTACTGGCCGGTGGGAGGCTATTGGTGGTAGTAGGCGGTCCCGTAGATAACCAGGTCCTAAGCCATGGAGTGCTTTAAAGGTGGTAACCAAAACCTTGAAGCGCACCCGGAAGACCACCGGGAGCCAGTGCAGCTCGCGCAGGAGAGGTGTTACATGGGAGCGATAAGAGTCAGGGGAATTCAAACTGGGCTGGACTTAGATCTCTTTGCATGAGGGATTCGAGGCTCATGATGCATTTGACCCCTCCCTCAGATCCAGCTTGGTCATCTCCTATATCAGCACCCAAGGAACAGATAGGTTGGTAGCTCCTGACATATGAGGATAGTCAGTCTCTAGGACAGGGGTCAGCAACCTGCGGCTCTGGAGCCGCATGTGGCTCTTTCATCCTTCTGAAAGCTCACTGTCCCTCAAAATATGAGTCACAACTGCCATTGTGGGACATTTGCCGGCACACAATTTATTGAGCTTTTCGACTTCTGGTATGCCAAGCATGGATAAACCCAAGAAAAGAAAAGTTTCAGAAGAAAACAGAATGTTTAATTCAACTACATATGCTAGTTTTGTGGCCGCTCAGGAAATAGTCAGGGTTTTGTGGCTCCTGGTGTTTTCTTTTGTTTGGGAAACAGATCCAAATGGCTCTTTGAGTGTTTAAGGTTGCCGACCCCTGCTCTAGGATATTCTGAATGGCTCACTGTGGAGACCAATAATGAACCTTATAATAAACAAGGACCAGTTTTAGTTCTTAAGTAGTACGGCTGTGCATATCCTTACACAAAAAGTGCTTCAGCATATGCAGAGCACATATGAAGAATTAGTTTCTGAATCATTAAAGCAACTGCATCTTTCCCCAGGATGATGTGGCAGCTTCGGAAACAATCTCCAGCTACCTCCATGATTGCTCCAGGGGTGGAAATATAATGGAAATAGTTGTGCATTCAATATCAACCAGAAACAGTTTCCCAGTAGCAACAGCCTGGGGAAAAAAGATCTGGCTGTTTTAATTATTTGAAAAGAAATGTCAAACATTTCTTCCCAAGGGTTTGCACAATCCTCCTTCATAAATCCCATGTCTCTTGCCACCTGGTCTAGAAATACATGATTTAATTCTCCCATGCATTCTCCTTTCTGATCTTTGTATTTTAAATCCAGCAGTATTGGAGGTAGGTAAATGTACGCAACATATTCTGTCACAAATTCATCCCTCTGGGATGTCTGGTCCCAAATATGATTAAAGTATGAAGATAATGCCATACCAGTGTGATGGAAGCAGGAGTGGGCTTCAAAAATTTTAGCAAGGGGTTCTCTGCCTGGTTGCTGGGTGGCCATGGCCATGGTGGGCGTGGCCAAGTCAGCCTCCTGCATCACGGTGGGGTGTGTCTGTTTTCGCCCTCCCTGGGCTCCGGAGGCTTTTCTCAAACCTCCGGGAGGGTGAAAACAGCCTCCCCAGGCTCCAGAGGCCCTCTGGAGGCAAGAAATGGGTCCGTTTCTGGCTTTCCCAAACTTTTGATAGGCCCATTTTTCACCCTCAGTGAGCCTCCGCATGTGCCATGCACTTACCTGCATCCAAAACAGTCTGAGTGGAGACTTCTGGGAGGGGTGAGATAGGGTGGCCAGGGCCAGCCAGGAGTGGGATTTGGGGGTTCTCCGAACTGCACAGAATCTTAGCTAGAGGTTCTCCTGAACCCCTGTGAACCCCTGGATGGAAGCTTACTCATTTTTTTTTCTATTCCTAGCACCATCATGGACACTATCAGTCAACAGGCCTAATACAGAATTCCCTTTTCTTTTATTCAATTAAACACGGTCTCTTTTATTTTCTGATGTAAGAGGAAGTTAAGCTGAGAACTGTTCAGGTATAAGAGTTTTCCCTCCCACAGAATGTCAGGTAATTTGTTAGTATAGGGGTATGTTACCTCAAAGCACGGAGGAGTTGAGTAGATAGAAATGCATTTCTGAATACTACACCGCTCCTCTGAATAGAAACCTCCTTTTTCATTAAAAAAAAAAAAAGCTAGTTCATCCAAAAGAGCTTCCCTGGTGTGCTACTTTGTTTAACTGCAGGGACTTTTTCACATGAAAGTTTCACATTTGAAATTAGAATTGGTTGTCCAGAAACCGCTAAAATAAGATGAAGAATCTGAACCACTCAAGTGAAAAAGATGCAGAGGTAACTTTCAACTTGAATTTAATGGCACATCATCAGAACTGGTATTGATCATTTTTTATACCTTTCCTATCTAATGACTTTTTTTTTTAAAGGAAATTAGCATGGTAAGTAATTATAAAGACCTTTGAAATTTTATAGCTTTGAATATTCTGTGCAGACAGAATGGGCAAGCACCTTAAACAGGAACCTACAATATTGTCCTGCTTCCAAAAGATATTTTCCCAGGATGCAGGATAATTTAAAAAGTTCCTGTTTACAAGAATGAACTTGAATGACCACTTAAATTATTGCAGTTGAAATATTCTGAGGTTTTAACTTCCCAGTCAATCGAAAATTGTCAAATGATTTTAGTTTGCGGTCCATTGAGGAAATAAAGGCATTCTTTTATATATTGCCTATATCTGACAGTTTGTCAATTTCTATTTCTACAATTCAAAGAGAAAATGCTTTCATACCTCTTTTTGAACTGAACTACGTACAGACTTCTTAGTACCTTTCTTTTCCACTTAAAAAATAGAATAGAATAAAATGCAACATGGTTTTTGTGTAAAGTTACTACTCTTGTTAAAAGCAACAGACAGAATAATTTCAGCTACATAACAATAGATCAAAGTCTCAAAGATGTTTTTTTTTTTTTTGTCCTTCAAAAAGCAACTGGACTGGGGTTGTTTGTTTGTTTTTTGGTTCCTTGAGAAAGAAAAAGAAAATGTTTCGTTTCTCATGTGAGAAGCTTCATCAGTTGTGATGCCGGGGGTATGGAAGTATAGGTATTGACAGTTGTGACTGAAATGGAAGGATTGCAACCCCCACTCCATTCAGTCAGAACCTATCCTATATGTGGAGACTCTAGAAAGAGTTGAGAGAAAAGCAACAAAGATGATTAGGGAACTGGAGGCTAAAACATATGAAGAACGGCTGCAGGAACTGGATATGTCTAGTTTAATGAAAAGAAGGACTAGGGGAGACATGATAGCAGTGTTCCAATATCTCAGGGGCTGCCACAAAGAAGAGGGAGTGAAGCTCTTCTCCAAAGCACTTGGAGCAATGGGTGGAAATAATCAAGGTGATAACCAACCTAGAACTAAGGAGAGATTTCCTAACAGTTAGAACAATTAATCAGTGGAACAACTTGCCTCCAGAAGTTGTGAATGCTTTTTAAGAAAGGTTTTAAGAACAGATTAGACAACCATTTGTTGAAATGAAAATGTATCATTTTCATACAGGGTTTCCTGCCTAGGCAGGGGGTTGGACTAGAAGACCTCCAAGGTCCCTTCCAACTCTGTTAGTCTATTATATTCTATCCTTCCAGCCCTCCACCCTCCAGTCTCAACCTTCAGTACCTATCCTTCCACCACCACCCCTTCGCAATCAGAACTGATGAAGCTTCTTGAATGAGAAGCGAAATGTTTTCTTCTTCTCCCTCAAGGAAAAAAACAGTCCGGTTGCCTTTTGAAGAAGTGGAGGAAAAGCACCTTTGAGACAACTGTGACCGGGATGTCTGAGAACCTCCACAGACAGACAGGTCAAAATGAGCAACTGAATTTCTGCTACCAAAAAATACCCCTTAGGTGAACCCTTTAAGGTAGAAAGCTCTACGTATGGATAAATACTTACAGGATAGATGATTAAGAAAAGCAGCGGCTGCAACATGTTTTCAGGCTAGCTCTTAAACTAAAGTGAAAGCAAAACAAGGAACTGTGTTACCAGAAAGAAATCTTTATTTTTATTGATGTAAAAGACTGAATAAGGAAACACCCTCTTTTTTTTCAGTGCTTCTAGGGGAGGGAAATTCCATCTGAAACAAATTACTGCTCAACATCAATGCAAAGAAAGGAATTCACCCATATACCTAGCAAAGAAAGAGGTTTCCAGTTTCCATAATTACAGTTAGTCCTCACACATACAACAGTGTATTTAGTGACTGTTCAAAGTTACAATGGCACTGAAAAGAGTGTCTTATGACCGTTTTTTCACACTTATGACCACTGTAGCATCTTTATTTATTTATTTATTTATTTATTTATTTAATTTATTTATTTATTTATTTATTTATTTATTTATTTATTTATTTATTTATTTATTTACTTTGTATACCGCCCTTCTCCAACAGGACTCAGGGCGGTGAACAGCCACGGTAAAAACATAACATATAAAATTTAAAAGCAATTTAAAAAACATCAAGTCAGCCCGGCTAGATGAAATAGATGTGTTTTCAGGGCCTGATGAAAAGTCCAGAGGTCTGGTATCGTGCGTATCTCTGAGGGTAGGTTGTTCCAGAGGGCAGGTGCCGCCACAGAGAAGGCTCTCCCCCTGGGAGTCTCCAGCCGACATTGTCTGGCCGACGGCACCATGAGGAGGCCCTCTCTGTGCGAGTGAACTGGCCAGTGGGAGGCTATTGGCGGCAGAAGGCGGTCTCGTAGATACCCCGGCTCTAAGCCATGGAGCGCTTTAAAGGTGGTCACCTTGAAGCGCACCCGGAAGACCACAGGAAGCCAGTGCAGCTCGCGCAGGAGAGGTGTCACATGGGAGCACCCTGTCGCTCCCATAATCCCCCGCGCGGCTGCATTCTGGACGCATTCTATTTATTTGTCAAATACATATAAAGTAACAGATATAAGTATAAACATGATTATGAATACAGGATAAGGATATAAATAAATGGGGACAGTAGGACAGGGACGGTAGGCACGCTGGTGCGCTTATGCACGCCCCTTACAGACCTCTTACGAATGGGATGAGGTCAACAATAGATGGTCTAAGGTTAAAGTTATGGGGGTTTGGGGAAGTAACCACAGTAATAATCCCCATGTAACAGTCCCCGTGGTCACATAATCAAAATTCAGAAGCTTGACAACTAACTCATATTTATGATAGTTGCAGTGTCCCTGGGGCTCATGTGATTCTCTTTTGCAACCTTCTGACAAGCAAATTCAGTGGGGGGAAGCCAGATTTGCTTAACAACCGCGTTACTCACTTAAGAACTGCAGTGATTTGCTTAACAATTCTGGCAAGAAAAGGAGGCAAACATCGTAAAATGAGGCAAAATTCACTTTGAAATGTTTCCACTTAGCAACATAAATTTTGGGCTCAATTGTGGGAGTAAGTGGAGAACTACCTGTAATATATTGTAGAAGGCATAAGAAGGACAAGAGAAAAAGATGTCACTAAGGCAATACTCAAGATGAGAAGACCTTGAACTTATTCCAAGAAAGAAGATTTATTTAATAAAAATTTTATCCCCACCCCCACCCCCACTCACTCTCAGTGCTTCCGGGCGGCTTACAAAAAAATTGAATAAAGGGATCAGACAGACCCCTCCCTAATTCACACACAAATAAGCACATTCAGACTTGCAAGATTCTGTTATTACACTTGTTGCAATAAATATAGTCCTGACCTATATGACACTGGTTTCCTTTAGACCAGAAGTCTGCAACCTTAAACACTCAAAGAGCCATTTGGATTCCTTTCCCACAGAAAAGAAAACACCGGGAGCCACAAAACCTTTCCCGTGCCTGACTATTTCTTGAGCGGCCACAAAACTAGCATATGTAGTTGAATTAAATGTTTTCTTTTCTTCTGAAACTGTTCTTTTCTTGGATTTATCCATGATTGGCCTACCAGGGGGGTTGAAAAGCTCAATAAATCGCGTACCAGCGGGTGTCACACATTGATGGTTGGGACGTATAGTTTGAGTGACAGGGAGCCGCAGCAGAGAGGTGAAAGAGCCACATGCGGCTCCAGAGCCACAGGTTGCTGACCTCTGCTTTAAACTAATCTACCTTATAAGAACTGATCAGTACAGGGGGTGGGTATAGCTTAGAAAGATTTAAGGAAAAAAAATTGGAATAATAAACTCATCACCCAGAACACTGATGCTATATGGAAAGTTGGGTAAAACTGTTCACCTGTTGGCTGAGGAACTCTGAGAGTTGAAGTCCACAAGTCTTAAAGTTGCCAAGGTTGGAGACCCCAGATTTACAGTACAAATGCAAGAGAACAGAGATATTTTTACAGTTCCATATCATGCCACTAGAGGGCCATATACATCACTGCACAAAATGAACATGTAACAAAAAAAAAATATGGCCTTTTAAATTGACGGGTTTGACAGAAAAGATTTCCAAAGATTTGGAATCCGTTCTCCAAATTATTATTGACTTAATTTTGGCTTAGCAACTTTTGTGAACACAGCCCCAATGGTTATGGTTTCATGACTTAAAGCTAGATTTGGATCCAGTCTTAGTTGTTGTTAACAGAATTTGTCTTTTGGGGGACTTATTTATAATTGAAGGAGGGTAAGTTTTTCCAATTTTCACAGGAATAACAGAGACTTGAGAGCCTCTATTCAAGTAAAAATATCTGAAGAATGGAATAAATATGAAATTCTACCACTGATGTGAAAAATCGTTCTCAATTTCTCATTGTTAGCATCCAATGGGCAGATATATTTTAAACATTCCATAGAAAGAGAGCCAGTTTGGTGGTGTGGTTAAGGTACCCGGCTGAAAACACAGAGCCCATGAGCTGTAGTCCTGCCTTGAGCACAAAGCCAGCTGGGTGACTTTGGCCCAGTCACTCTCTCCCAGCCCTGGGAAAAGGGCAACGGCAAACCACTCCTGAAAAATATTGCCAAGAAAACTGCAGGGACTAGTCTGGTCAGTTCCCAAGTGTCAAAAAACTGGCAGGCAGGCAGGCAGGCAGTGAAGGGAAGGAAGGAAAGAAGGAAAGGAAGGAAGGAAGAAAGGAAGGAAGGAAGGAAAAGAGAGGGAGAAAGAAACAGAGAAAGAGAGAGATGACAGAAAGAAAGAGAGACAGAGAGACAGAGAAAGAGAGAGAGAGAAAGAATGAATGAAAAGAAGAAAAAGAAAGGAAGGGAAGGGAAGGGAAGGGAAGGAAGGCGAGAGGGGGAGGGAAGAAAGAAGAAGGAAGGAAGGGAGAAGGAAGAAAGGAAAGAAAGAGAGAGAGAATGAAAGATAGATGATAGATTAGATAGATAGATAGATAGATAGATAGATAGATAGATAGATAGATAGTGGTGGCACCACTTCGAGAGATTATTTTCTGAGTACTATTTGGAAGTGCTTGGTAAAAAGGAATAACATCAGTTTGTTTACATAGTTAAAATCAGTGTTGGGAATCAGCCAGTTCACACCACTTCGGGAGAACCGGCTGTTAACTTTCTGAGCAGTTTGGTGAACTGGTTGTTGGAGAAATCATTAGGGTAGAGAACCGTTTGTTAAATTGTTTGGATCCCACCACTGGATAGATAGATAGATAGATAGATAGATAGATAGATAGATAGATAGATAGATAGATAAAAAACTGACACTGGCATGTTTCAGAAACTGATTATGACATAGAAATAATGCTATTAAATTAAATTAAATAATGCATATTTCCAGTTTGCTAAACTGAGACTAAGGTTATATGATCTAATCTAGATAATGCCAGGGAGGATGGACTTTAGTTCTTCTTACAAAACATACTTCTCCTTTGCTTCTGTCAGCAAAGAGATACAGCTTTTTGGCTCAAGCTGTGTCCCTCAAACAGGGTCAAAACTGTGACATATAGCTAAAGCTTCATTCTCTCTTTGCGGGTCTGTTGAGATTTACTTTCTAGGACATTTTTGTCGGTTCACCAGGAAGTTCGTGCTGGATCACAAACAAGAATAATCTGAATCAGAAGAGGACATCTGATAAGACCCTGTTGAAGTTAAGAAGGGAAGCTGGCTCTGTCTTCTTCAAGTGGATCTATTGCCTTCTTCTCTGACTGAAAACATCTTTGGATGCATTTTAAGAAGAGTTTGAAAATGTATTTAATAAAACAGACTGATTGGTGGGATGGGTTGTGAGCAGATTCTGAGAATAACAGAAGGGTTCTCGAGCGCCAGGGAAATCAGAAACCCCAGGCAGTTCAAATAAGTATAAAGAATCTTCCATGTTTGCACTTGGGATCAGCATCAACTTTTTGTGCATGCCATAACTATTTCTCTACAACTGTAACTCTCAAAATGAGTAAGCTATAAGTCTTATGCTAATTATTAATAAATATATGTCTCAAAAAACAAATAAGTATAAAGAATCTGAACTACCAACAGTCAAAGCAAGTTGGCAGTAGATAAGAGTCAATGGAATTCAAGATGGTCTGGTCTTAGATCCCTTGTGGGTGCGAAGGGACTCCAGACTGATGATGCACTTGTCTTGACCCCTCCTTCCGACTCAGTCTGGTCATCTCCTACAAAGCTATATTGCGGTATCAAATTAGTAAAGTTAAGTGGTAGGTAGAGGTTCAGGATTTTATAGTTATATAAATGTTATTTTTTATTGAGATTGTAAACGGCATATCTTTAATTTATTGGCTTTTTTTAAAAACGGTATTCAGTCTTTATTTGCTGGGTTTTTATTGCATTGAGGCTGTATTGTAAGTCAACATTTTTGTTTTAAATGCTGTAATATTGATAAGAAAGAAAGGCCAAGAACTCTTCCTTACGGCTGTGTCTTTCCTGATGCCAAGCTCTGTTCTGCCTCAGTGACAGGGGTTGGCAAGTGACACTGTACTAACAGTTTTAATTTGACCTAAGGACAGTCATTGAAGTTCCTTTCCCCTCCCACCCAGTTTCACCTGCCAGTGAGAAAAACTATTAATCATTCTCCTTAATGTATGGTTAGATGTGATTGGGTGATTGTGATTGGGGGTTGGTTGTCTTTCAAACTGACAGGGTAGAATAGAATAGAATAGTATAGAATAGAATAGAATAGAATAGAATAGAATAGAATAGAATAGAATAGAATAGAATAGAATAGAATAGAATAGAATAGAATAGAATAGAATAGAATAGAGAACAGAGAATGAGTAGAGTAGAGTAGAACAGAACACTCTTCTTCTCCATGTCCCCAATAGATGAATCGGGGTATTTCTGAACACGAACTTAATATTTTCTGGGAGAGTCCAATTTCAAAAACACTGGTCAGGGTTCATGGAGGTGCCACCCATTGAACCAGGTGTTTGATTTCTCTTGAAACCCAGGTATTCAGCAATAGAAAGCAAAGAAGCCTAATTTCAGCTGCTTAGAATGGTGCCAGGGCTCAGCGGTTAAAGATGCTGAACTTGTCAGCTGGAAAGGTGAAGAGCCTGAGTTCAGGACCCGAGCGCCATGTGTCAAGCTCTCATTCTTGTCCCGGCTCTTGTCCACCTAGCAGTTTGAAAGCATGCAAATGCAAGTAGATAAATAGGTACCACTTTGGTGGGAAGACATTCTGTGCGTCTCAGCATATAGTCATACTGGGCACATGACTACAGAAACTTCTTCGGACAATGCTGTGGCTCCCTCGGTTAAGAAACAGAGATTGAGCACCAATCCCTAGAGTTGGACATAATTGGAAAGAGGCACTGGTGGGATCCTGCTGGTTTAACAACCAGTTTGGTGATTGTGTGTTTTGCACACGCATGTGCGCTGCATGCACGTGTGCAGTTTTAACAAAACTAACCTTCCACATTACTTCTGGGGAGTAACACAGCTGAGGCATGGCAATCTGCTCTGCCATGCGAATCAGCTGAAGGGATAAAGGTAAGTAAAGCACAGGGGCGGGTAGGCAGGCAGGCCCACCTGGTCATTGGCAAACTGGTTTATCCAAACCGGTCTGAACCAGCTGAATCTCACCCCTGGAAAGAGGAAATCTTTACCTTTACAAGAATAGCCAATAAGAATCTTGGCCTGACCACAGCATCATTAGCATCTTCTATGAAAGGTTGCGGATTGTGTGCAAGAGAAGACTCTCATCAGGAGAGGAAGGAAAATAGTAGTTCAAAAGTGGAACAACTGGCATAACGTTTAAGCTACCTTCCATAGAGGTGAGCATGAGGTGAAGGAAATGCCTTGAAGACAAGTTTTTTCAAAATGGTTTGTGATGCATATTTGTGTTGCCTTTAGAGGGATGTTAAGGACAAGCTGCTAATACTTGTTTTGTGGTGTGCATTTCCAAGAATCGGGCAGTTCCAGTGATCTCATTCCTCTCATTTCACATCCTACTGACTTCAGCTTTCATGCAAACGGGGACAAATCTGTAGATGGAAGACTTGAAAAAAAAAAAAACCCTATAGCAGGGGTGTCAAACTCAAGGCCTGGGGCAGTGGTGGGTTGCTCCCCATTCAGACCGGTTCTATAGTAGTTCTATAGCCCACCCACCACGACATCATCATGGGTGATCTACGCATGCACCAGGGGTGAAATCCAGCAGGTTCTGACAGGTTCTGGAGAACCGGTAGCGGAAATTTTGAGTAACTTGGAGCACCGGCAAATACCACCTCTGGCTAGCCCCAGAGTGGGGTGGGAATGGAGATTTTGCAATATCCTTCCTTTGCCACACCCACCAAGCCACACCACACCCACCAGGCCACGCCCACAGAACCAATAGTAAAAAAAATTGGATTTCACCACTGGCATGCGCACAAGCTTCTGCGCATGTGCAGAAGTGCGCACACATGCACAGTCCTGTTGGAAACCGGTAGTAAAGGTAAGTAGAACCCACCCCCGGCCTGGGGGCTGAATCCGGCCTGCTGGGTGCTTAGATCTGGCCTGCAGGGCCGCTCTGGAAACAGTGAAGGACAGTCCCTTGGTGCCTCTGCCAGCAAAAACGGAGCTGCATTTTTGCTGGCAGAGGGTTGCAGGACTCTGTCCCAACTGAAAACAGGGCTCACAAGGGCTGTGCATGGCCCCCTTGAGCTCTGTTTTCACTGGCAGAGGGTTTCAGGAGGCTGTCGCAGCTGAAAATGGAGCTTGGGAGCCCATTTTTGCTGGCAGAGTACTTGGACCTCACCAGGTGCCCCCGACATGAGTGATGTCATGCTTTCCACGCCCAACCTGGCCCTCTGAGGTCAAACACAACCCCGATGGCCTAATTTTTTCCCCTTCTTTTAAATTTTTAAACTCAAATTTTAATTCGTTTTAAATTATTGGGAGTTTTAAATTGTCTCGGGCAAAAATTATTTAATTGGGTTTTAATCATGTCTTAACTTTTGTATTTATGTGTTTTATTTCGTGCCTGTTCACCGCCCTGAGTCCTTCGGGAGAAGGGCGGTATACAAATTTAATAAAATGAAATGAAAATGAAATGAAATGATGCAGCCCTCAATGAAATTGAGTTTGACATCCCTGAACTATAGGAATAAATCCCAGATCGTAGAAGTTTAATGTAGTGGATCAGTCACAATACTTCCCTCTACCATGTGAATAGTGGAAGGAATGACCTGGCAATAGGGCACAGCCACAATGAGGGTATAGCCTCTTTTTCATTTTATATGATTATTCATGCCTGAAGTGTTTAAAATACAGGCAGTCCTTGACTTACAACTATTTCTTTAGTGACCATTACAACAGCACTGGAAAAAGTGACATATGACCATTTCTCACACTTACAGCCCTTGCAGCCTTTCCCACTGTCACATGATTAAAATTCAGATGCTTAGAATAGTAAAAATGAAATGATTGTGTTAGGATTAATTTTTTTAAAAAATGTTTATAGTAATTGTAATGATTTATATTGTTAAAATACATTCATCTAAGTAAAAAGGAAGAGGAAAATGGAATGATATCTGGTTAGGATTTATGATTTAAGTAATGGGTTTTTGGGGATAATGGCATAGTTTAATTGATAGAATTTAGGAAAATACTTGAGTAAAATATTAAGTTGTGTTAATTGGAAGTTAATGATTTGTTAGTGGTTTGTATTAATCTGTGACCGGATCAGTGCTTCGTTTTGGAAAAGATGTGTTTTATGTTTGTGTTGTAAAAAAATAAAAAAATTTTTTTATAAAAATTTGGATGCTTAGCAACTGGCATGTATTTATGACAGTGTCCCAAGGTCACATGATCCCCTTTTGTGACCTCCCAGCAAGCAAAGTCTATGGGGAAGCCAGATTCACTTTACGACCGTGTTACAAACTTAACAACTGCAGTGATTCGCTTAACAATTGTGAAAGGAACGGTCGTAAAACGGGGCAAAATTCACGTCACAAATGTCTCACTTAAGAGAAATCCTGGGCTCAGTTGTGGTTATAAGTCGAGGACTGCCTATACACTAAGCTTCTGCATACAACTGTTTTCGTCTGTCCTTGTAATCCTCAACCATATCTTCTGGATCCATAAATCAATCTATCCAACCTTGCATAAAATCAATGCAGCTAAAAAAAAAAACCCGAAGAACCATTTTGTCCTTATTTGGTGTTTTTGGGTCAAGTGAGGTGCTTAGACTCAAAGCAAATTACTGTTCTGTCGGAGAGAATTTGCAAGGGCTGTCTCTTGCATAGCTTATTATTTAAATCTCTCCCTACCCCCTTTCATTTATCGCCATATATTAAAATCAGCTTGATTGTCTACTGGGGAACCAACTTTTCTCCACACATAGCTTAAGCATTCCCTTCCAAATGGAATAGTAATTTGGCTGGATGCCTGGATGTACTCACAGCCAATCACTGCAATGTTAACCATAAATGTAAATGCATTTCTAATGCAGAATGCACCGAGGAGAGCAACTTCTCTCAAATTGGTCCTTTCCCCAATTCCTAGCCAGCCATTTGAAGACGGGCTACCTATCATTTTAGCTGAAGCCACAGGATTTCATTCTTGAGGCTTTCCCACTTGGTGTGAGCTTTACGGTGCACCCCAACACTTTTGTGAATCTCTTAATAGAAATGTGATTTCTCTCCCCCCCATTCTCATCCCCATCCCCATCCCCATTACGAATGACTCTTTAGCCTTGACTTTCAAAGCAGCAAATGGCATTTCTATGTAAAAAGTTAGCTTGATACTCTAAGCAGGGGTGTCAAACTTGCGATGACACATTGTCATCACGTGATGTACCGCCACTTTCCCCCCCCTTTGCTAAAAATGGGGGTGGGCGTGGCCAGTGTGTGACACATCCGGCCCGTGGCCTGCAAGTTTGACACTCCTGGTCCACAGGGTAGCTTGTTGCTGACAAGATAGATTGCATGAACTCGGAAGGAAGGAAGGAAGGAAGGAAGGAAGGAAGGAAGGAAGGAAGGAAGGAAGGAAGGAGAGATAAAGGAAGTATAGGGCGGGAGCAAGGGAAGAAAGGAAGAAAGGGCTGTATAGGAGAAGGAAATCTTTGAGTTCACCAATCTCCTTTGGGATATATCAAGTAATGTTTCTCTGTCTCTCTCTCATCTGTCTGAATCTGTGTATCTCTAACACATCTATCTATCTGTCTGTTGGTCTGTCTGTCTGTCTGCCTATCTGTCTGTCTATCTATCTGTCTATCTATCAATCTATCGATCTGTCTATCTGTCTATCTATCTGTCTATCTATCTATCTGTCTATCTGTCTGTCTGTCTATCTGTCTATCTGTCTGTCTGTCTGTCTGTCTGTCTGTCTGTCTGCCTATCTGTCTATCTGTCTATCATCTGTCTATCTGACTGTCTGTCTATCTATCTGTCTGTCTGTCTGTCTATCTGCTTATCTATCTGTCTATCTGTCTATCTATCTATCTGTCTGTCTATCTGTCTGTCTATATGTCTATTTGTCTGTCTATCTATCTGTCTGTCTGTCTGTCTGTCTATCTATCATCTCTCTCTATATATCATCTATCTATCATCTATCTGTCTATCTGTATTTTTATTTATTTCCTTTTTGTTTTCATAAATTACACAAGGTGATGAACAATAATTGTTTTTCTTCCTCCTCTTTTCCTCCCACAGTTACAATCCTGTGGGGTGTGGTGGGCTGTGTGTGTGTGTGTGTGTGTGTGTGTGTGTGTGTGTCCTAATGAAACCCAGCCAGCTTTCAAGATGCAGTTTTTTATCCCTTCTGTGAATTTGGCCCCCTGACCATTTTTGGAAAATGATAACCAGGTACTTACAAGATGGCAGTGTTTTATTTATTCATTGAACTGGTATGCTGCCAAATCCTTACAGACTCCTGACTGTCTAGAGCAACAAAAAGGCACAGTAGACAATTAAAATGTCCGTCATTATATTATAATAAACATGCAGCAACCCAACTACTCCAAACAGTCACAGAAGGCAAAATCAGCTTACATAATTTTCTTAAAAGGATAGAACCACAAACGGTTAATCCATTGGTGACAATGGGTCTCTTTGCAACTCATTTCAGGGGAGGTTGTTCCTGATGTTGATGGCGTGACAGAAAAGGTCACATTTCTAGCCTCAGCAGAGACACCCCTCCACCCCCAATTTGCTTTGAGGAAAAAAAGGCCTCCCCTGCTCATGACTTTCATTGACGAAAAACCCAGCTGCCATTCTACAAATGACTCAGTGTGGTGAGGCTTGGATTTCAACTGCACTTTGACCTGCTAAATTCATTACAGGATGTGTGACAAGGTGGGGAGAGAAAGTAAAAAAAAATGGTCCTTTTAAACCACAGAGTGCCTAAGTCGTTTTGCACCATCAAAACTGGAGTCCTGTTTCTCAAACACCAGTTCATCGTTTTTAGGGTCTATGAGTTATTCATTCAGATTCATTTTTTTCCCTAGACATTTGAAAGAAGCCTGGCACTAAAATACAAAAAATAAGTCATTTAAAATACATGCCTTCTTTCATCATTTCAAATACAGATGGACGGTTTCTTATGAATATATTTCTTTCTGCTTATTAACACGAGGAATACAGTTTAACTACATTAAGGAACTGCAACTGGCTTAACGGTTATATTACAGCTGCTGAGAGTTTATGACCACATAAAAAGTTTTTCATTTCCTTATTTGCAGTGATCAGCAAGGATAGAGTAGAGTGCCTTTATCTGATCTTCTGGGAATACTACCAAGATTCAGCCTTTAAAATGGTAATGCCAGCACCCCTGAGCCCACATTAGTCCCACGTACATAGAAATAGCTACAAATATGTATAAAATGGTCCTTTATATTGGTCCCTTTATACTAAATTTTAAAGCCCTAGGTGGAAAGTCAAATATAATTGAAAGGAAGTGAAATCAAATATATTTTTATTACATTTTAAAACTCTAGATGTGAGGTTAAACGTGATAAATTATAGAGTCATAAAACTGTGCAAGTATTAATATGATTACACAATACAAGAGTAATGGCTATGAAGCACTCTTTCATTGGTGGTTGTCATTATTCCTTCCTCCCCTTCTCCTATGCCTTTTGTTTTTATAACTAAGCGGTGAAATCCACTTACCTTTGCTACCGGTTCGGGAATGGGAGTGCGCCAGGGGTGGGTTCTAATTTTTTTTACTACCGGTTCTGTGGGTGTGGCTTATTTTGTGGGCGTGGTTTGATGATCATGTGACAATTTTTTAGGATTCAGTAGAGGTACTGGTCTACCAGGCTTTTAACTGCTTGCAGAGCTGTACCAGTCTACCCATTTGTTTTTGGAGCATTCCAGTCTACCCATTTGTTTTTTGAGTGTCCTGGTCTACCCATTTGTTCTTGGAGCGTTCCGGTCTACCCATTTGTTTTTGGAGTGTCCCGGTCTACCCATTTGTTTTTGGAGGCACTGGTCTACCGATTTGTTTTTCGAGCACACTGGTCTACCACCACACTGCCTTTTAACACTGATCAGCTGTAGGGCGGCCCTTTGAAGTCCCGCGGCAAGAGTTTAAACAGTTTTTTTCCTTCTAGCTATCAGCTGGGACTCGGGAGGCAGCGAATAGATTGGGAACGGGACCAAATAAAGGATAGGAATAATGTGGGCAGGGCGGGAGGGCCCAGCTCCCAAACAAAGAGAACCGGTTCGGTGACATCATATCATCACCACTACCAGCTTGGCCGAACCGGGAGGAACCCACCACTGAAGTGCACAGAGGGTCAAAAACGGGACTTCCGGCGGGTGGGCGAAGCCTCCTGCTGCCAGTGCTACCAGTTTGCGCAAGCTGGAAAAATCTGGCTGGATTTCACCTCTGGGTAAATTATATAAAAATATATATTTGGACAAAAAAAAAGAAAAAAAAGAAAAAAGTATTCTTTTTATAGCAAAGCTGTAGTGCATTACAAAGAATTCATTAGGATACTGAGAAAAGCAAACGAAAGAACATTACATAGGAAATAAGTTTCAAATATATTTAAAACATACCTAGATGTATTGTTGTTCCAAGAAAAGATGGGCTTGTGGATCCTGGAATGCATCAGCCAAAAAGCACACTAGAAGAGACAATGGAAATGCTTTATTTGTGTAAATAAGGGTGCGACGGAATAATTTTCCAAAACCAGCACGCATACTGCATTGGTGGCCATCCTTTTATTTATTTCTACAAGAAGTTTCAACAACAGAAAAGTAAACTCTAATCAATAGAAGTGTTATCATTTTCAACAGTTCAGCTGGATGTCATGATGGGTGAGGGAAAGTATGGGTTCAAGATCTTACGGTAGTAGCTTATCAGTTGACCTGGGACTTGGTAGATAAAATATCATTCACAGCCTTCAATTATCTGACAAATCTACATAGCATTAGGCATAGTTCAATAAAGAGCAACGATGGAGTAACTCTGGCAGGCACTCTAGTATCTGGAGAAAATATCTATCCCTCTATCCATCCCTCTATCCATCCATCCCTCCATCCCTCCATCCATCCATCCAGCCCACAAGTGTATGTGAGAGGAACAGTATGAAAAGAACAAGAACATATTAAAAAAATCAATATAATGACACAGATGATTCCTGTTAGAAGTAGCACTATATATTACATAATCAGATGAAATATCTGGTGCGATAAAAAGATTTTAAGATCACTTTGGAGACTCAATATCAAAATGGTAATTTGAATTTTTTCCTTAATATTCCAGTCTTACTCCATAGTTCCAGAATTAAGATTTATTGAATTCTTAATACTTAGAATTATGATGTAGCTTTAATATACGGAAGTATAAACTAGAATTACGTGAGATCATACTTATGAGTATGAACCAAGCATCAACTCACATATATTTTAAGACTATGAATTGTACCAATGGAAAGCATTTCCTGTTTCCTGCTTGTTAATACATTGTATCTTTTAGCTTTGTCTCCATTTCGCATCAGCACAAGAAATTGTGATATTCGAAGTGAATTTATTTATTAAATTGATATGCTGGCAATCTAACTGATAAGGCAATTCTGGGTAGCTTATGGATCATAAAAAGATAAATAGAAAAGTAATTAAAAATATAAAACTATGCAAAAAAACAACATCAAGGAGATGGGGGGCATGGGGATGAGGTCTTCTTACCTGATCAACCACCTCCAGCGGTAAGTGCCACCCTCTGGGCTCCAAGCCAAGTAGCATGTCCAAGTTTTAATTAATTAATTAATTAAATTTATTTGCTGCCCATCTCATTTCTGAGCAACTGGGCAGTTTGTAGTATAAAAACATTAAAATAATCTGAAATAAATATTCCTAACCCAATAAATGACAATACAATTGAAGTAAAATCATGGTCACAAGATGGGGAATATTAAGTATTGAATAGACGGGCACAGGAACCAATCAGGAGCCATTAGCTACAGCGGGAAAATTAAGTGCACGTCAGTGGCTGAAGCCAGGGACAGCTCCGGTTTAAAAAGGGCTGCCACGGCTCGCATTGGCATTGCTGTCACTGGAGATGAATAAAGCTGTTGAACTGCCGGATATGTCCTGTGTCCTCTGTCTGCACACACTACTCAACAGGGAAGGACGGAGCCAGATGCAGGGGGGAGGGGGGAATTAACAATTAATCAAGCACCTTCATTACGATACTCCCCCATTGGGGTCCCAAGCCACCTGGCAGTCCCAGATCTTTAGGCCCTTACAGAAGATCAAAAGATAGGAGCTGATCTTACCTCAGGAGGTAAGATATTCCAAAGGGCAGGAGCCACAACAGAGAAGGCCATTGACCTAGATCCCAGCAGCCCAAATTCCTTGATTGATGGGATCTGCAATATGACCCCTCTGCTGTTGTCCCTGGGGCAGGCCAGTCCCATCAGAGTGAGATGTTCCCTTCTCAAAGGGTACAGCATTAAAAACTAGAAACTTTTGCTTATCAGAGACCATCCCTTGCTCTAACAAAAGACCAAAATTCTGTTCAAATTTTGGTACCTATTCAGCTCTACTACTGTTTTTGGTTGGCTGCTGTGAATCCTTTTATTCCCACTTCCTGCTTTCACCCTCTCCTTCATTCAGTCAGAGGGCTACATTAGAAGTTCTTTTATCCTTTACAAGCTGCAACTCTTGTCCTCAATAATGTGTCTATTGACCCTTCCTTGGAGTGTTTCTTGCCAAGTTTCTTGCCCTTAATTACAAAAACGAATAAATGGGAAATCAGCAGGCAATCAAGCAAGAGACCAACTTCAAGGGATCTGTACTTCTAGGCATGCTTCTGGGTCCCCCTTAGACTTCCAAGGCCTCTTTAATAAAGTGGGGGATAGCCCAGTCTAGTGTTTTGCATGAGGGGTCTGTCCTTGGTGCCCTCTGAGCTTGCTTGTTTTCTTGCAGACGTTTCATTACCCAAAGTAGGTAACATCATCAGTGCTAGTAAGGTGTGGGGTTTGCTGACAGTTTATATTCTGGTGACTTGCCCTGTCGGTGTTGTTGGGAGTGGTCTTAGAGATTCTTTGGTTGGGGTGTTTGCTGTTGGCTTTTTTGGCAGTTTCTTGATTGGGGATGTTGTTTACTTGATTGTTGGGCTGATGTTAACCTTGGAGTTAATCCATGCTGATCTGGGTGCTGATTGCTGGTGGAGAGGTGCTTCAGTCTTTTAGTTCCTTTTTGGCTGATTGATTATCTCTTTTGCATTGTCCATAGATTTTGTTAATGTCTTCTGTCTATTGATGGCTAATTTGTCAGAGTGCCAGGCTTCTAGAAATTCCCTGCCAATTTTGGACTTGGCTTGGTCTAGGACAGTGTTGGTGAATCTTTTTGGTACCAAGTGCTGAAAAGGGAGCGCGGGCGCAGGGGAGCACTGGAAACCAGAAAAGCAGCTCCCCAGCATGCACGCTGGGAGTGCCAGAAACCGGAAGAGCAGTTAGACAATCTGGCCGACACGCATGCATGCACCAGAAAATGGAAGAGCAGCAGGCGATGGCTGGCATGCCTGGAGAGATGGCTCTGCACGACACTTCTGACATGTGTGCCATAGATTCTGATTTCCAGTGTGCGCATGCAGCCTGATCACCTGGTGTTCCAGTTTCTGGCGTGCATGTGTGCACGAAGACCAACTGGCCAGCACGCATGCATGCCCTGCAACCCAGAAGAGTAACGGGCGATGACTGGCGCACCTATACAGATGGCTCTGCGTACCACTTCCTGCACGCGTGCCATAGGTTCGCCATCACGAGTCTAGGATCATCACATTTTCCGGATTGAAACTATGGTTAAATCTGTCTATATGCTGTGAAATTAAAGAATCGTCATCATGTCTTCTGACTGCTAGTGTTTTGCATCAAGTGATGGCTTCAGGGACTTCTCCAAGGAATGTCTAAATAATCAAAATAGTGGCTGAACTCGTGCAGTTAATTTCTCACTTACTTTATATGTGCAACCCATGTAAAAAAAAAAGGGTGGGTGGGTGACAAGTGTTCAGTTAAGTAGTTATGACCCCAGAAGGTTGTTTCCTATTAGTAACATCTACTCTGGGGCCTATTCTTAAGAGGGATTCTCCCAGAGTCATAAAATTCCACTTAACAATTGGACCTCCAAGTTGGGGACCCCTGCCTTAAAGAATATGATTGCTGCAACGAATTCAGATATCTCTTTTTCTCTCATAATTCTTTTCTTTGTTCTCTTCTGTGAACAAAGTCGATTGTTCCTGTTGATTTTTAGGAATGGTACTTGCAGGCTCAGAAACTGGTGTGCCTGTGGAGAGAAACATGATTTTTAAATAAAAAGGATAAACACTTTTTAGCAGGATCGCTTGAGTTTTAGGAGGTGGTTCTCGAGAGGCCCTGAGTCAACTGCTTTGCCTTATAAAGCAAAGGCATGTATTAGGTTCCCCCCCCCCGCCCTTTTCTAGTGGAATGTTTTGGATCCGGCTTTGTAAGGAAGCTAAATCAGACAGTATTTCAAATTTATTGAAAAGGCTTTTTATTCTAGTGAGATCCGTGTGAAATGTGCTCTTTAATAACTGATCATTCTGAGGAAATGAGCTGAAGAATTCAGACTCTAACACGTTTTTCAGCTTAACTGGGTCCTTCCAGATAATTTGGATTACAACTCCCCTCATCCTGACCAGTAATGGGAGTTGTAGTCAACAACTGCTGGTGGGGGGAAATCAGTTGTGTGTGAAGGGACGCTGCTCTAGATTGAAGCACATTTGTTATTCCTAGATAACTACACAAAGAACTGCAGGCAGCCTATATAATGTATCCCTGATTCCCAACAATATTAATTTTAGTAACTTGAGCTACTAACTACAACATGGATTTCATATCCAAGTCTGTTTATTTCTATATCAATTGCTAAATTGAAATAAAGAGCACGCTAATCCCACCATTAATATGAGAGCCTGGGAAAATTCCATCCAGTTCAGCAAATTTGGTTATAAACATTTAGTAAAATTTTAAAGAGGCCCTTGGACTTTCAGTGGTGTGAAGAAAGATATTAAGATACAAGAGTTTGGCCACATCTTATGATCCTGCAGATGCCATTGATGGAGATGTTGGATTGCTTACTTCAACTAAATTTAGGGGCAAACACTGGGATTTACTTCAGAGTAAATCTAAAACTCTCCCAGGTTTTAATCTATAAAACGGGCAATAAAACATACCTATGGAGATTCTCAATCATCCAGATTACGGTTCTCCTAAAGATGCTTTTGAACTGGAGAAGCTTCTTGGATGAGAAGTGAAATGTTAACCAAAAGTACTCATATAAACTGGGTGAAACCAGGCTTAATAGCAGTGATTGTGAGAGGGATCTTGGAGTCTTAGTGGACAACCAGCTATATATGAACCAGCAGCGTGCAGTGGCAGCCAAAAAAGCCAACACAATCCTAAATTGCATTAACAAAGGGATACAATCAAGATCAAGTGAGGTACTAATGCCACTCTATAAAACCCTAGTAAGACCACACCTAGAGTACTGCATCCAGTTTTGGTCACCACACTATAAAAAAGATGTTGGGACTCTAGAAAAAGTGCAGAGGAGAGCAACCAGGATGATTAGAGGACTGGAGACTAAAACGTATGAAGAATGGTTACAGGAACTGGGCATGGCTAGTCTAGTGAAGAGAAGGACCAGGGGAGACATGATAGCAGTGTTCCAATATCTGAGGGGCTGCCCAAGAGAGGAGGGGGTCAAGCTATTTTCCAAAGCACCTGAAGGCCAGATAAGGAATAATGGATGAAAACTGAATAAGGAGAGATTCAACCTAGAAATGAGGAGGAACTTTCTGCCAGTGAGAACAATCAACCAATGGAACAGCTTGCCTTTGGAAGTTGTGGGAGCTTCAACACTGGAGACTTTCAAGAAGAGACTGGACTACCATTTGTCAGAAATTGTGTAGAGTCTCCTGCTTGAGTGTGTGGGAGGTGGTTGGACTAGATGACCTGTAAGGTCCCTCCCAACTCTGTTAATCTGTCAAATCTGTTTTCAAAGAAAAAAACCAAGAAGATCAAATTGCGTTTTGGGGGGGGGGGGGAAAGCACTTTTGGGATGGCAATAACCCATGTTTTTGTAATACGGTACATCATGAGCATAGTTTTCCTTTCCTTTTGTTTTGACTATTGTAACCCAGGATATCTCTTAGTCATATGTTTGATAAGGCATCTGCTCTGCCTTACCACTTTTCTTAGTGGCCACATAGTTCTAAAATCAAATCACAGCTTTGCTTTCCTGTTGTGCACAAGGAGGCATTAATCTCTCTGGCAGTTCTAACGTTTGGTCCCACCCCTCCCCTTACTCTGTGAATGAGATCTTTCCAGTATGAAACCAAGGCAGGATTAATGATTCCTTTTGTGCTCCATTGACAGCTCCGTGCGTATAGTACACATGGATCTTGCCAAAGTATCTGCTCCATGCCAGAAACTGTCCCTGATGCACCAACTACCCCAGGAATCTCTCAGTAGCAGCAAGCTTAGATTCTCCTTGTGTTTATATAGCAGGCAGCCAAAAAGCTTCTCCTGGCTTTGTGAACAGCAGAAAGGAATGCCGAGCGGAGGAGCCCAAGCGACCAGCAGCCACCCAGAACTGAAGGATTTGTGGAGAAGCCCCTATATGGTTCTGTTTGACAGAGAGATGGAGATGGAGACTGGCTTTGCTCCTTGTTTGGTGAGCTGGTGGGAGGAGACAGGCTATATAGTCAGAGAATATGCCATTTCTCAGTGCACCATCCCAGAACGACACACCCTGAGCTGAGAAGGGTAAGTGGCATTAAACCCAGCATAGAGTGGAGAACGTGGAAACTGTCTTCTCAGTTAAGCATTGGGGAATTGGCTCTTCAGGGGTGTCTCCAGATAGAACAATCTCTGTCTCAGCTGCATAATACAGTTAATAGGTTTTGCTCTTGGGTTCAGAAGAAAGAAGCACAGTTCCTCCGTAGCCCTCGGCTCTGCAGATGTACCTGGAAGTAATACTATAACTGAACTCCATAAGAATGATTCCCTGCATTAGACATTTTGTAGGGGTGAAGCATCTAACACAGGGAGGCTTGTGTCTGAGTGAATTTGCGACACACATAGGATTGTGTGGATTGGCACCTCTTGGTTAAGCATTTTTAACTCCTTTAAAGATTTAAACTGTTTTCTCCTGCTGAAGTCAGTGAGGTTGAAAGCAGATTTACTGAATTTGCTTTCTGCATTGGTCTCATTTCTATCCTTTATTTCCATCCTTAAAAATTGCAGAGATAAAATAGCTATAGGGCTCACAGGTTTTGCACAACTGAATTAATTTTCTGCACAGCTTTCCATTTGTTTCGGTAATACGATCTTTTGTTTTACATTGTTCTTGGTGTGGGTCATCCTGATGGACAGCTCCCCCGCTCTTGGCTTCTTGCAGTTCAAACTGATCCATAATACAAGGCTTCATTTTTGAAGCTGTAACTACAAATCATGAGTCCAGTTTTTCATGGAACTGAGAAAGGTTTTTTTCATTTTTTGGTACATTTTTTTTTCAAGCCTTCATCTGCATTCCCACATCTCAGACAAACCAGAAGCCCTGGGATCTAAGCGTATTTAGTAGTTGACAGTTGCATTACCAAGAAGGCAGGGACTAACTTTGATTTCAGTTGCTTCAAGGGCCTATGTAAGTAACAACCTGTGTTCGCTTGATGGTTATTTTTTATGGAAATGCCTGCTGTGCTCTTTAAGTATGAGAATAGAAACCATGCTTAGTATCCTTAGGTGAGAGTTCACTAGAAGTAAACATACCATCACCCTATTACTACTTCAATGACAGCTAAGAATAATTCTGAGCAGTAAATGTTACAAAAAATAATTGAAGAGGATGCTTATAAGTGTCAATCAAATACAGGCTTGTAATGAGTCCAAAAGGATCTTGTCTGGCATGATCCAAGACGGACCCTTTTCCTATTTACTTTTAGTAGACATTCTTTTTTTTTTGTTTTGTAATAACTTTTGATTTTATTTTATTAGTATATAAAAATTCCAACTTCAATTGAACAGTGTTGTCTGGGTACAAATCATTTTAGGAAGTAAAAAGGAAAGGAAAGGAAAGGAAATAATAATATTTACAACAATATTCATTGCATTTATATCAATTAATACCAGTAATAATCATACTATTTATTTAACCGTTTTAAAACCTCTTCCTTGTATCACTGATCCTTTCATACATTTCCCTTTTAGTAGATAGTCAAAGATAATGTCCTTCAAACTGGTGAGGAAGAGGGAGGAGGGAGGAGGGAGGGAGGGAGAGAGGGAGAGAGAGGGGGGGATTTTCAATGAACGTCTATGGAACTCTGTTCCTCTATATCCTATTAATCCAAACACAAAAATATATGAAGAACAGAAATGTCATCCATCTCAATGATACAATATATATTATTATATTTCATCAAACTTCCTATTATTTTAATTTACATGCTTTTGGTAAGCTGGGCATCTCTGTAACATACACAGTGTTTTTATTTTCAGCATTATTATTTTAACTCTAAATTATTATAAATAATAATCACTAATACTAGGAACAGTATAGCAGTTGCGATTCAGTGAAGCAAGAGGGTAGTGGTATTTATGTGCATTTAAATGTTGTTCATTGCACTCAGCCTTTTCTTCATTGTCTTTGAGTTCATTGCCACTTTGATTTCTTAAAGACTGACTTCACATATGGTAAAAGGTAAAGCCATAATCTAGCTTGTATGCTTTAGGTTTGGTTAACATGTGAACTCCACTCCTGAGATCTGTAAGCCATGATAAGTCACACTTTTGAAAATAATGGATTGTTAGTAATGAGCCATGGTTTACAAATAATAACCCTGGATTTACAGTCACTGCAAACAAATTGTTTTATTGTCTAGAAGTCTGTTGGTCTATGACTTGATTGATTGATTGATTGATTGATTGATTGTCTAGAAAACTGTGTGAACATAATTTAATTCAGGGTAACAAAAAACCCAGAACTTTTCCCATAGTTTTTTTTTTTTTTTTAATTTGATTTATATGCCGCCCTTCTCCGGAGACTCGGGGCGGCTTACAATGCGTTAAGCAATAGCCTTCATACTTTTGTATATTTATACAAAGTCAGCTTATTGCCCCCACAAACTGGGTCCTCAATTTACCCACCTTAGAAAGGATGGAAGGCTGAGTCAACCTTGAGCCTGGTGAGAATTGAACTCGCAGTAATTGCAGGCAGCTGGATGTTAAATGCTGCCTTAGGAGGCATTAGCCTCCTATGCCACTCAGGCTCAATTTAATTAAATTTAGTTAAAAAATAGTTAACACATTTTTGCAGAATTCTCGGCCAGTGGAAACTATCTGTTTAAAGGGAGACTATTTCAGATACTAAACCTGAATTTGAATTATTTCCCTTATTGTTGAACTGACTTTTTTGGTGTGCTTTTCAACTGCTTCAGTGTAGATTTTCAGTTATATTGCTATCATATATCACTTATTTTGTTCTGAACACATGTAGCTTGTTTTGGCTAGAAACTTGCTGTTGTTGTTGTTATTAGTCCCAGCAAGCAATGCCTTAAAGTTACCAGATTTAAGTTCCAAAAATCAGAAAACCACAAGATGGAATTAAAAAGCACAGAAAATTCTAATTATTTTCTGGCTTTTAGTAGTCGTTCAGATGTTTGCAACTCAGATCAGTTAACCCTGTGGATGACAATCAATGAATTTATAATAGAGTTTGTCTTTCTTGTTGTATGTCATGATTGTGCTTAACTTTGTGTATAAGCATAACAATTATTTCCAGAGCTTATGCAGGACTCACATGCATGTTTTCAGGTTTAGTGCTGACTTCTGGGCTCTGCAAGTTACTGTAAGGTTCCTAGAGCTTTAAATGACTGCTTGGCTGTTATTAAAAGTCTTGCCTGAAATGTCTGGTTTCCCTGATTTTTCCTGAGCTCTGGTAGTTACTAAATATGGTTTCATTTAGAGTTCCCCATGCTGAAGCAGAAATGCAGCATTCCCTTCTTCCCCCTCCCTTTAAGGATATTATTTCCCTTTTTGGCTCAGTTGAGTAGAGTTTGAGGCAAGGAACCCTTGACCTTTTCTGCTCTGTTCCAAAAACAGCCTTTTAAAAGGCTTTGTTTCCTAATTAGGAAATAGTTTGTTCCCAATCAGTCAGAGGTTTTCAGCATAGGTGCAGATTCTGTGTTTTTAGTAAATGTTTATCTATAAGTGAATAATCCTTATAAAATGCATTTTTTCAGCATTTCTTTGGAAAATCTTTCTTTCTTTCTTTCTTTCTTTCTTTCTTTCTTTCTTTCTTTCTTTCTTTCTTTCTTTCTTTCTTTCTTTCTTTCTTTCTTTCTTTCTTTCTTTCTTTCTTTCTTTCTTTCTTTTGTCCAAGAATTTTATCCTGAACTACAGTACACATTCTCATTCAATTTTACTTTCTCAAAAAAGTAACGGTGATTAAAAAGTAATTATACTACAGAATATTCAACACAGCATTCGTTTACACACTACATTTTGAGATGTGTGTCCCCTGCAAATATGACAAATTATTATTTGCAAATGTGAGATTTTTACTAGTGTATCCATAAACGGAACTCATACTAATTCACTTGTCCTCTTGTAAGATGTGGGGAAAAAAACCCTCAGTGTTTATATTCCATTCATAAATATGTATTTCTTATCTCCTGGCTTATATCAGGTTCTCTCACACAACCACAATAACACATTCAACACATTTCAGATCTAATGCCACATGAGGACTAAGTGTTATAATATAGCAATTTTGTTTTGATGGGAAACACATTGGAATCTCATCACCATGAATCTTTGAGGGAAGAAAATGCAATAAAAATCACAGAGAATGGGTATGTATGGGGAGGTACCACCAACCTCTCCCTGTGCCCCCATTTTCTATCTTCCAAAATGTGTCCTTCCCTTCAGATGCAATTCAGTAAAATCCTCTTTCCTTTGAACCTACACATCACATCTAATGTGGGAAATCCAGCCTTTATAATCCATTTATGTGCATTTGATAGATAATTGTCTGATGATAGACAATTATTGATTGGTGATAGACAATTATTGATAGACAATTATCTGGTGATCAACCTATCCCATGCCTTTTTGGCTATTTTTAGTTATTTCTTTTAAATGCTAAGCATGAGCAACTCAATAAAGCAAAAAACTTAATTGCCTACATCTCTGACTTCTGAGGTGTATTATCCAATATTCTGAATCACAATTAAAAGGTTGTGTGATATCCTGCCTTTGATATTGGAGAAGGCCTGAGTTTTGACCTCAGCTCAAGTTCATTAACTATGTTGGCTATGATTGGACAATCTACTTTTCTCACAGTATTTTTAAATACATGTCCGTCAGTAGTGGGTTCTACTTCCTTCGCTACGGGTTCGGAACTGTGAACGTGTATGTGTGTGTGCTTGCTTCGCTCATGCATGGTGCTTCTGCCAATGCACAGAATGTCCGTGATGACATCCGGGCAGGTGGGCGGAGTCTCCCACCGCTGCCACTACCAGTTCACCTGAACTGGGACGAACCGGTATTACTATGTTTTCCCCAAAAATAAGACCCTGTCTTATATTTTTTTGAACCCCAAAATAAGCGCTTGGCCTTATTTTGGGGGAGGTCATATTATTTTGGGGCACGTGGAGTAAGATGGGGCTCCTCTTGCCGTCTTACCTGATTTCCAGCTCTGCGTTTAAATATTTTTGGGGAGGGCTGAAATATTTTTGGGGGGAGGCTTATTTTAGCGCATGCGCTCAAAACCCCGATTGGGCTTATTATCAGGGGATGTCTTATTTTCGGGGAAACAGGGTAGATATAAAGTCATCAGCTATCTGGAAGAAATTATATCTCTCTCTTTCTTATCAAATGAGAAATGTATATATTGTAGAACGAAAGTTGAAATGTTCAGGTAGGATAAATTTTCTGCACTCGAGGACCACGTTCTGTTCTTTTCCTGTAAGTTTTGAAAACCATGCCTTAAAGATGCACTTTATTCATTCTGCTTCTTAAAATAAGGGAGACCTGGTGTAGGTTAAAGGACTAACAAACTGTAGGGGAAGCTTTAATCCTTTTTTATATGCTTCTCTAATACATTTCAACCATCACTACCTTTTTTTTTTAAAATTGCCTTTACTATTTTTATAAATTACTCAAAGCAATGAATATACCTAATATTCCTTTCTCCTCCTATTTTCCCCAAACAGCAGCCTTATGAGATGGGTTGGGCTGAGAGAGAGACTGGCTCAAAGCCATCCTGCTGGCTTTCTTGCCTTAAGCAGAACTAGAGCTCAGAAACTCCTGGTTTTTAGCCTTGTGCCTTAATCACTGGACCAAACTGTCCAAAACATGCAGCTTTAACATAAGGGTAATCGGTTTTCGTTGCTCAGGTTACCTTATCGAGGTTGCAAAAATCAAGATTAGCCAAAGAGGTAAAGTAGTCTCTTTGCTGCCATCTGTGGTTCATCTGGATTTCCGCAGGCCAGGTACAGCGGTTTGTTTATTCTTGAGCTCAGATTCATTCATTAAGTTAAAAAGTACCAAAACTAGCTTTAAGTTAGGCAGATTTAAACTTCCAGAGTTTGCTGAACTGCATCTCCCAACCTCTAGTTCTTCCATCTAGAATTAATCAGGTTGCGTTTAGGAATATGTGCCTCACCTCTGCTTTAAGTTAGGAAGTTTAAGTTAAAACTTTAAGCAACTCCTTTATTGCTCTTTGATTTCCCTTTACCTATTCAAACAGAAAGTGAAGCTACATGCTTTAATGCACCTTCTGCTGTCCTTTATTGACTGGAAACGTTGGATATTTTCATTGGATCTTCTCCCTTCTCTTTGTAGGACAATACCTGTGTGGAAAGTCTCAGAAAGTGACTCTAGAAGATGTGTGAGGAAGAGGACAGCACGGCTCTGGTTTGCGATAATGGCTCTGGCCTATGTAAGGCAGGCTTTGCTGGGGACGATGCTCCCAGGGCTGTCTTCCCTTCCATCGTAGGACGTCCAAGGCATCAGGTAAATGAACAATTCAGTGGCTTAGCAAAGAAATCAAAACAGTTGTTTGAAATGAAACTATGGAAAACTTGTAGACACGCTCAACTCCATGACACAGTCCTCGTGTTGTTTATTTTAGATTAGTGCAGTTGATATAAAGAGGACCTTTCAATCAGGTTCTTGAACAGGTGCCTTAGAAATTGTCCCAAAGGTGCTTTTTCAGGAGGCAACTAGACTTCCTTGTTTTTTTCTTTTGAAGATGTTTTGCTTCTCATCCAAGAAGCTTCTTCAGCTCTGACTGGATGGTGGGGAAATAGAATGATTTATATTCTGAGGACACAGATAAACCTCCAAGTGCTTCAATGACCTTCTAAAAATGAGCAGCTGTCTGCAAGGAATATAAATCCTTCCATTCCCCTCTCTCCTGTCAGAGCTGAGGACATATTCCAACAATATAACAGTCTGATGAATTCTTGTGGTTCAGTGGGATGAATACAATACATATATTGTAATCTATTGATGATGATGATGATGATGATGATGATGATGATGATGATGAAGATATAGTATTACACACTCTCTCTCTCTTTTCTACCAAAAGCTGCAATTTTAAATACAATTATTTGGAAGTAGTATGAGGTACTTGAGTTGACTTCTAGATAAACAGGCATGGGCTGATCTGGGATAATCTTATAGACTACAGTCATATTTACTACAAAATTTGTATTAGATGGCTCTCTGCTCCTTTTATCTCAGTGAATTGTTTTTATTCTCTTCTTTAATCAAAAGGGAGTCCCAGAGTAATTTATATTACAAACGGTGAGAAGATTGATGTTTGTCTATAGATTGACTATCTCAATGACATATTACAGGTGGAATGAAAATAGGAAAAAAAATAGAAAAAATAAAAAAGAGGAAAGCTTTAATTCTAATTATTTCAAAATAATTTGCTGGATGCAATTCAGAAGAGAAACCCTATGCAGCTACTTATTCAACTGGCCTGGTTAACTGACCCCTTTTGTTCTCTATTGTGGTTGCTGTCTAGTGACAGTTCAAGGAGGACCTTGACTGGCTGAATGTAAATTGAATCGATTGTAAAATAGTGATGAGTAATCCATATTGGATTTCAGGTTGCAAGGCCCAGAAGAATCTAAAGAGCACTTCTCGTTTCCAGTAAATGGAATGGGAAAAGCATTTATTCAGGAAAGCTATTATTGAAAATATCTCAGATTACATTAGGCTAAATGGTTCAGTGCTGTTGTGACCCAGGGCAGTGCATATATATGTATGCTTGTGACTCTTTGAGTGACATAATTATTTAGGTGTACATAACACTCAAACCAAAACCAAGTATGACACATTAACACAATAACCAAACACAACATACTGTATAGGAACATAATTATATATATATCATGCCATGCCATGCCATATCATCGTATCGTATTGTATCATATATCATATATCATATATCATATATCATATATCATATATCATATATCATATATCATATATCATATATCATATATCATATATCATATATCATATATCATATCACCATCACCATCTCATTTCATCGTATTGTATTGTATTGTATCATTATATTACATGGGGCTGCGGTGGCTCATGTGGTAAGACGCTGAGCCTCCACTCTGCCGAGGTCAGCAGCTCGACGTCTCAATTCCTGTGAGTGAATAAACCATGTAGGGACAGGAAAGGAGCCTCCCTCGATTGCCTACTGGCCTTCAGGTGTCCCGTGGGTAAGATTACACTGCCTAAAAAATTTCCTTTCACAGAGGTAGCCAGTCATTTCGGTGATCCCTGGCTAACACGTGCCATACACTCTTGTGATTATGTGGCATACTTGGTTTTGGTTTGGATGTCATGTGCACCTCAATAATTATGTCACTCAAGGAATCACGAGCCATGGCTTAATGTGGATGAGCACTGAATCATAGCTACACACTGGAGAAAAGTAACACTATGAAATGACGATAACTTTGCTTTCTGTCCCAGTTTGCTTCTAAACCAGATGTGATCATGTACTGTATCTTTTCCCTCTTTTTAACTTTTAGGGTGTGATGGTAGGCATGGGACAAAAAGACAGCTATGTAGGAGATGAAGCTCAAAGCAAGAGAGGGATCCTGACCCTGAAATACCCCATCGAACATGGTATCATCACAAACTGGGATGATATGGAGAAGGTATTTAAATTGTAATCTATCTATCTGTCTAAGATTTAACAATGTCTATCAGAGATGGCTTCATATTATGTCTTAATTTTTAGAATTTTATTATGCAGCTTAATGGCAAAAATGTTTCTAACGTTTACATATTTTTGATGAAGGGTTCTTTTCTCTTTTTCTGGCAATTCAAAATGCACTACATTGTTCTTGGATTTTTGGTTAATTGTCCAAGGAGTGGGGATGAGTTAGAGATGTTTCTCATAAAAGCTACTAATTCATTTTGCCATTTATTCCAGATTTGGCATCATTCATTCTACAATGAGCTCCGCGTGGCTCCTGAAGAACATCCAACCTTGCTTACAGAGGCACCTTTGAATCCAAAGGCTAACCGAGAAAAAATGACACAGGTAAATGGTATATATAGTATTTTTATGTTCTTCTAATGTTCATCTTATATTGGACAGACAAATAGACGAATAAGTGTGCGTTTAGAAGAACATAAAAATGCAGTGAGGAAAGAAGAGCAAACTTCTTCTTTGGTACAACACATGAAAGCCACGGGACACAATATTGATTTTAATAAAACCAGACCAGTGGCGAAAGAGGAACATCTCAACAAAAGAATAATCAGGGAGGCCATCAAAATTGAAAAGAGGCGGCAGAATATGAACAGACGAGATGACGCCTCTAGGTTATCAAGTATTTGGGGACCTGCAATGAGAGAAACTCGAGTGTTAACATCAGAAGAGAGGCAGAGATTCCGACAAGCAACTAGTGGTGTTGCAAGGCCTGCCAGAATTCTTCCTTCTTTGCAGAGGGTGGCTAGCAATAGGGAGAGAGAGAGGATCGAGCCAGAAGATAGGCTGAGATCTCAACTAACAATCAAGGGTGCTGTGATGCCTACCAGAATCCTTTCCCCTCTACAGCAGACAGATAATAATAGAGAATCTGAGAAAGCTGGGCCTGTAACACGCAGCCAAGCAGCTAGGATGAGGAAGCAGGAAGAAAAACTGCTGTCCTCCAATCGGGACACAGAGTTGCAGGCAAGCCAGCATACGTCAGCAGCAGCAAATATAGATAAGCGACAGCTCCGACCTCGCAACAGAGAACCCATAGCTTCTAACAAAACAAGAGCCTGAAGATGACAAGGTTGTGAGCCTGTCGAAAAGTTGCTATAAGAAAAACTTTTAAAGTCACTGGTAGGATTTTAGCTGAGGTTTTAAAGGACCTTGCAGAGTGCTCTGTAAGGATTTTTAGAAGATTTTAAGCTGGGATTTTAACTAGAATTTTAAACATTTTAACCAACTTATTTACAATGACGCGGGAAAACACCTGAGATTTTAATTTTTTGCATATGCGCAGCCGCAAAAACTTAAGAAGACAACTATCTATCTATCTATCTATCTATCTATCTATCTATCTATCTACCTACCTATCTATCTATCTATCTATCTATCTATCTATCTATCTATCATCTGCCTATTAACCTCTCATCCATCATCTCTCTCTCTCCTCTCTCTCTCTCATCTGCCTATTAATCTATCATCCATCTATCACCTCTCTCTCACTCACTCACTCACTCTATCTATCCATCCATCCATCCATCCATCCATCATCTATTTATATTTCCTATTCCTATCTATCCATCTATCATCTATTTATATTTCCTATTTCTAAACTTCCCATCTCCCTCAGAGATTGAGAATGCCCTTATTGCTATATATCAATAATTGGATGGAACTGCAGAATTGTGGGAGGTATTATTCTATACATCTAATAGGCATCTACTACCAGTGATCTACCTATTAAATACAGTTACAAAATATTTTATAACATTGCAAGCCCCTTGCAATAGTTTAGAAAAATGGCCTACTGATGTTCAAATTAAAATAAGCCAAGGGAAGAATTTATTCATTTTTTTCTCAATTATTTTCAGATTATGTTTGAGACATTCAATGTCCCAGCCATGTATGTTGCTATTCAGGCTGTTTTGTCTCTCTATGCCTCTGGACGTACAACAGGTAAGAATGAGAAACTGCTTTGGGCCTTCAGAACATGAATGAGAGTGAGTTGACTTGAAGGCAATCAAAACCTGTTTTGTGTTACCTCAAGGGATTGTGCTCGACTCTGGTGATGGTGTCACCCACAATGTGCCAATCTATGAAGGCTATGCTCTGCCCCATGCTATCATGCGCCTGGACCTGGCTGGCCGTGATCTTACCGACTACCTCATGAAAATCTTGACAGAACGAGGCTACTCATTTGTTACTACTGGTAAGGAAATTACATGTGATCGTCACTGACATAGAGCTTTATATGCTCCTATCGTCTATATAAAACAAATTATTTTCAAATATTCCCACAAGGATTCCCATTTATATATTTTCCTGATGTAAAAGTTGGTACATATTATCAATATATAATATCACAGTCTCTGGGTCACAAAAGAGTCGATCGCCGAACTGGTTCATTGCATAAGGTATCTATAGTTGGTGCCAAATTCTCTTAGAGGAAAATGTGTTGCAATTTATAATGTTTTCCTGACAAACCCACAGCTAGTTTCTCGGAAACCTCAAGAAGAAGAAAAAACCTACTTACAGTTTGAAAAAAGTAGAGCAGAAATTGGCACCTATCCAGATGCAATAAATTATTTTCTGCCAAGAGTAATTCAAATTATAGCCTGGCACTGGATGAGAAACTACATTGCTAAGTTTCTTTACCTCTAAATCATTGTCTGCTAACTCATGGCCTCTGGGGAAATAAAATCAGAATTGTCTACTATAGACAATCCCTGCTGTATCTTACAGGCTCTGAACTAGGGATCCTTGTTTATAGGGGATTGTAATCAATAGTGTCTATCCGAGGGTAGAATAGGTTCCTTATTATCCTTGCATTAAGGATGTGTACCAGTTCTAGAACTTTGGAGAACTTCATCGAGCAGTTTGGTGTTTCAAGGGACTGGAGAAGGAGAAAGAAGAAGGGAAAGAAGGGGAATTTTATCACACAGGATGTTGCTCTCATTTCATGCTGCCATTATACATGTAGCTACTAGCCCTGCAACCAGGAAGTCTTCTTTAGGGCATAGAGTAGAATGTACAATTTTATACAGTAGTGGGTTGCTCCCGGTTCACACCAGTTCGCAAGAACCGGTAGTAAAAATTTGTAGTAGTTCGGAGAACCGGTAATAATATTGGCTGGCCACACCCCCGAACCAGTCCCTGGCCCGGTCGCCACTCGCTTACCCTGCCCACCTCATTAGAGGCTTTTTTTTTTAACTTTTAAAAGCATTTTTTTCTGCAACCTCTTCTACCGAAAATACCTTTAAAAGCTTCTGGCGATCCCAGCTGAGTTGCCTGATCATCAGAGGCTTTTAAAAGCATTTTTTTCTGCAACCTCTTAAGGTTGCAGAAAAAATGCTTTTAAAAGTAAAAAAAAAAAAAAAAGTTGGCCACGACCACCCAGTTACATTATCCCCCCACCAAGCCACGCCCACAAAATAAGCCACGCCCACAGAACCAGTAGTAAAAAATTTTAGAACCCACCCCGATTATGTGTGTGTGTGTGTGTGTGTGTGTGTGTGTGTGTGTGTCCCACTCAAAAAAGCTCAGTGAAAAATACTGCTTAAATTTAAACTCAAATATTTAAAATTTGATAGGATTTTTTCCCTTTTTAAATATTGAAATTGAAATATTGAAATTGAAACACTGTGTAGGAGGAATGGAGAATCTGGAGGTGGAGTTAAAAAAGGAATCAAATCCAATCCTCCCCCCAAATTCTGTGGACCCTTATCTAACTCCAAGCAGGTGCTAAACATTAGTTGAGAAGATTTCTATGCATAACTTGTTTAGCAATAAATCAATTGAATTGAATTGAATAAATCAGTTGAATTGGATCTTCACCTATGAACCTGGTCTTTCAGGCCTGACATTTGATTGCAATATAAGAGCAACCAAATAGTAGCACAGATTTTATTTTCCAAACGACCAGTTCCTGAAGTTAGACAAATCCAGGGATGAAATTCAGCAGGTTTTGACAGGTTCTGGAGAACCGGTAGCGGAAAATTTGAGTAGTTCGGAGAACCAGCAAATACCACCTCTGACTGGCCCCAGAGTGGGGAGGGAATGGGGATTTTGCAGTATCCTTCCCCGGAGTGGGGTGGGAATGGAGATTTTGCAGTAACCTTCCCCTGGAATGGGGTGGGAATGGAGATTTTGCAGTATCTTTCCCCTGCCACGCCCACCAAGCCATGCCCACAGAACCGGTAGTAAAAAAATATTGAATGCTACATCCATCTAGAATGTTTAATTTTGACAAATTAAAGGGAGAAAATGAAAAATGTTTGGGAAATTCAGAATATTTGTAGGATAATACATTTATGATAAAAATGCTGAATGTTGAATTGGTTTATTTAATTTCAGTCAGCATAAATATTAAACTACAGCTAAAGCAAACACCACAAGACTGCATTTTTTCTTGAATCCGATGGAACAGGAGTTCATGCAATCATCTCTTCTTCCAATTTCATCCACAGCTGAGCGTGAAATTGTCCGTGACATCAAGGAGAAACTCTGTTATGTTGCCCTGGATTTTGAAAATGAGATGGCCACTGCTGCTTCTTCATCATCCCTAGAGAAAAGCTATGAGTTGCCTGATGGCCAGGTTATTACTATAGGGAATGAGCGATTCCGCTGCCCAGAGACCCTCTTTCAACCCTCTTTCATTGGTACGTTGATATATGCACATAATGTCATATTTTTGTGTGCTTCGGGTCAGTTTTGGTTCCTGGTAACTGCCTAGACTAGGCCCAGAAATTTTCTTACCAAGGCTTTTTGGAAATGGTTTCTAGTACTGAGAGAAAATAACTGGCCCAACATCAGGACTAGAACTCACAATCTCTTTGTTTCTAGCCTGGTGTCTTAACCACTACACCATATTGGCTCTAATCTTGGTCTGTCGGTCTGTCGGTCTGTCGGTCGGTCGGTCGGTCGGTCGGTCGGTCGGTCTGTCTGTCTGTCTGTCTGTCTGTCTGTCTGTCTGTCTGTCTGTCTGTCTATCCGTCTATCCGTCTATCCATCTATCCATCTATCCATCTATCCATCTATCCATCTATCCATCCATCCATCCATCCATCCATCCATCCATCCATCCATCCATCCATCTATCTATCTATCTATCTATCTATCTATCTATCTATCTATCTCTATCATCTATCTCAGGGGTGTCAATCTTGCATCATGATGGTGTCATGATGTGACATGTCGTGATTTTTTCTCCCTTCACTAAACCAGGCATGGGTGTGGCCAGCATGTCATACATCCAGCCCATGGGCTGTGAGTTTGACAGCCCTGATCTATCTCTATCATCTATCTCTATCATATCCATCCATCTATCACCTGTCCCCTGGACTGCCCTTTGACAGCTATAAAGAAGTCAATTTGTTCATTCAGATTTCTGGTTTTCAGCAATCTTAAATGTTTAAATCTACCTGTATAAACTTTCCATGCAATTTTATTTCAGATAACGTTTGCTCTATTTGTAAAAGGTTATAAATACTTTCAACATTTGATTGTAAATCATTTTGAGGTGGTACTGTAAATCAAAAGATTTAACATGTTTGTTATTTAAGAATATTTAACAAGCGTTCCTTTTGAAATCTTTGTCAGGTATGGAATCTGCCGGCATTCATGAAACTACCTACAACAGCATCATGAAGTGTGATATAGACATCAGAAAGGACCTTTATGCAAACAATGTCCTATCTGGTGGGACCACCATGTATCCTGGCATTGCAGATCGTATGCAAAAGGAGATCACTGCCCTGGCTCCCAGCACTATGAAAATAAAGGTATTGTTTGATTGATCACTACATAATTCACAGTGCCAGAGATGGCTATGTTTACATGATATGTCAGGACTCCTAGAGATGAGGAATCTGCTATGTTCCAGATGTTGAACTGCAACTGTGAGCATCCTCACCATTAGCCATGTAGGCTAGGATCACTAGGAATTATAGTTCAGCAATATTTGGGAGTCATCAGTGAGTTGAAGGCATGAAAAATCCTAAACCAATCATTTTCTCTGTTCTACCCCTGAACTGGGAATGGTTATTGGAAATGTATTTTCTGTTTGATTTGATTTTATATTTTAAAATTATGTTTACTTTCCTTTGGCTGGGATACTTTTATTTTGCCTTGAGAAAATTGGATCTTCAGCATGAAATGGATTTTATCTCACAGTAGCCATATGAGGGAATGCAGCAACATGCACTCAAACACAAGTCAATGAAAATGCTAACAAAAAGCAGTGCAAAGTACTAACATTTCAGCAAAAGGAATCTGAATGAAAATCAAATGAAAATTATAAATTGAAATAAGCAAATTTGGATTTAACTTAATATTTTAAAAATCAAAATTAAGCATCAATGGGATTTTCTTTTTAATCATTTCATTGGGATAAATTAAATCCTAATCTGAATTCCTAAATTGAAGAGGTTGATGTTGAAAGAAAGTTCCCATAAGGAAATTCATCACATCAGTAGTGACTGGATTTAACTTGTCAGTATCATTTTTTAAAGTACCTATCATGTTTCTTTATCACAGTGAATCTCGGGAAAAAGGTTCCTATTTTCACACAGTCTTCATAGAATTGCATTGCTTTTAAAAATAGAATAGAAATGCAACCCGAGTAAATAACGCCTGTAAGAGTCTAAAGCAGGGGTCAGCAACCTGCGGCTCTGGAGCCGCATGTGGCTCTCTCATCCCACTGCTGCAGCTCCCGATCACTGGTCAGCTCCACAAATGATAGGGTTTTTGGTTAGGACAGGTAGAGGAAAAAGGATGCCACACTAGGAGGAGACTCTATGGTGGGAGGAGGACTGTACTTATGTTCGGCAGAGGAAAAAAGGATGCCATGCTAGGAGGAGACTTTATGGTGGGGGAACCGGACTTCCGGTCGGCTCCAGAATTGAACGGGGGGCTTCCGGTTAGGAACTTTGTGGCTCTTTGAGTGTTTAAGGTTGCCAACCCCTGGTCTAAAGTAACTGAGTATAGCCCATTTTTCTGTCCAATATGATTTGTGTAATCTCACCCTTAGATGTCCAACATCAAAAATAAACACATTTGCTTGGGTTAGATACATTACTTACATACAGATATGAAGTCTCTGTTACCAGTTTTGCAGTGTGAAAAATGATGCCTGCATAATTTGTTACATACTCTGTTTGAAGTAGTTCAATAAGATCTGTTCAATCCTTTTTCCTTCAGATTATTGCTCCACCTGAGCGCAAGTATTCGGTCTGGATTGGAGGATCTATTCTTGCTTCTCTTTCCACCTTCCAACAGATGTGGATCAGCAAACCAGAGTACGATGAAGCTGGCCCATCTATTGTTCACCGCAAATGCTTCTGAGTTGCTTCCCCTTCTGTGAAAAATATTCTAATTAGCCTACCCCAAGTACCTTCCTTACAATTAGCTGGGTTTCCAATAAGATGTATTTGAGGTTTTTAGGGGGCAGAGGAGGAAAGAATTGTAAACATGCTTTTCAGGTGCTTTGAATTTTTTTATTAATAAACCTCAACTTTTTCATACTCTACTTGGAGTAAATAGTATTCCTTCTCCTCTAGAAAAAAGAGTGAGACATGGCAGATCAACATTACACCAGTCAATATTTGCATTAAAGTTCTATGGATAGTGGAAAACGTGAATCATGATTAAAGGAAGTTTGTGCTTGTTTAAATCATCCACTGGAGAACACACAAAGATAGCATTTTACATTTTAGACCTAGATGGGCACACTGTAATTTATGCATAAGTAGAATTGTTTTCCATTCCTTCCTAAATCCTATGGTTATACCTAGTTTTCAGTTCTCCATGCCCTCTGACTTCTACCTGCTGTGACTCAGAAAAAAATCAGAATTATTTTAAGGTTCTTTCTTCTACAGTGAATTTATAGGGAGGCGACACTGACCCTTTAATAATGCAGTAGCAGGTGTTTGGGACTGAAGCTAGTTGAATAGAAGGAACTCGTGTTTGTGGGCTCACACATTCATTGTTCACTTTATTATTTGACCAGAGTTTTTCTGTGCGTTTCTCAGTAGAACCTGCTTTGCTCCTTTTGGCGAGTCTGTTTTTCTTCCATATTTCCAAATCTATTTTATAGCTAGTGTTATTTTTAAACATGCTGTAAACATTCACATGTCACACTTAGGCACCCCTGAATACCTGTAGGGCAGGAAAACAATCATATATAGTCCAGAGGGGGGGAAAAAGAAAAAAAAAATTGCAAAGGAGTCAAGACTGTCATTGTGTCAAGTTCACTTTATTGTCATATTATTCCAATAAAATAACATACCCGGACTGAATGCCACCGTGAGCTTCATTTTGACTGTACAATGAAATAACTTCAAAATGAGAAAAGGGCAATAAATATCAAATTGTTAAATTCAAAACATACAAATATAAAATGTCAGTAACTTGGAAAACGCTAGGAAAACTGGGCAGCCTCGTTTTCCTTTGGACTTATGTTTTACCGAAGGCATTCTTCTCTCTGTATCACCTCAGATCCAGCACAGTTATTTTTATCTCTTTTTCAATGACATGTTTGCAGATCTGCAAAAGAAAACACCAGATTAACCTTAGATTATCTGTCATTAGGCAGCTGCTGCAAAATTAAATAATTCAAATCTGCAACAATGTAAGGGAAATGTGGATTTATTTCACTGGGATATTCATCTAGGGATGAAGGTTCCCCTAAGGCTGTGATCCAATTTCAACCCTGAAAGGTGCATTTTCAAACAACCATCTTCTGTTCTTCCTTCTTTTGGAGAAGATAAAGATTTCCTTGAGTTAAGATGGATTCCTAGTGATTTCATTCACACATCTATATAATTTTCTTTATCAGCTTCTGGGATTATTTTTAACGCAACTTGATAAATGGAAACTTCCTGAAGATTTTCTGTTTTAAGGTCTAACTTGGTTTAGTTCTTGAGATAGTAAAAGCCAACATTATTTAGGTACTGTTACCTACTTTCAAGATTTCTGGTCAGTGTAAACCTAACCACATTGCTCATCTGGTTTGGTGGTATCCATGATTTAACAGACCTAGTTCTTCTGATTATCTAACTTTCTCCATAATAAACCATGAGGATGCTGGGATGTAGGAAGGTTTATCATCTGTAAGAAAGGTAATTTACTTTTTTTGTAGGATAATATAAACAGTTCCATGGGACAAATGGCTATCATCCAATCTTGGTTTCTACGGTAGGAAGAGGAGTAAGTTCATTTTGAAAATGAATAAATATCTATTAAATCTATATCTTTGTTATATGAAAACAGACAAATCCCTCTCTCCACACACATATCCAACAATCTTGGCAACTATGCTAGTTTTTAATACAGTATATCTTTTTACAGGGTATTCTTACATTTCAATTCTGAGCAAATGATTTGACATTTATCAAATTTAGAGATAAAATAACTTGTCATTTTTTTACTGAGAGCACACCGGAATTTGATTTCTAATTTCATTAAAAATGAAATTCTGTTGCCTGCTCTCAAGGGAAGGTCTATATCTACCCAAACCCAAACCCATACATATACACATGGTATATACATACATAAATATATACCTGCACCATACATACATATATATATATTAACTTGAGAGTTCACAAGGTTGATGCTATATGCAACAAAATTGACTGAATCTAGATCACGGGTGTTAAACTTGATTGCGTCACATGATGTATCGCGATGTATCACAACATTTTTTGCCTTTGGGGAGCCAGGGCGGGCGTGGCCTGCGTGTGACGCATCCGGCCCGCGGGCCACCTGTTTGACACCCCTAATCTAGAGGTTCTGCTTTGAATACCACGAAGCATCCTCCCAAAAGGTAACAAGGAAAACGGGTCATGAAGAGGATGTGTAGCATCCCAGACAATTCTGCAGACTTTGCTCAAGCATCGCTTATATGCTATGTCCTGGATAAACAGAAGTGAACTGCCAATGATCTTTTCTGCAATCCTCACCACTCTCTGCACCGCCTTCCTGTCTGAAGCAGTAATGCTTTCAAACCAGACTGTAATGCCATATGACAGGATGCTTTCAATTATCCCTCTATAGAAACTGGTAAGGATGGTGGAAGGAAGATGTACTTTTCTCATGCGACATAGTAAATGTAGGTGCTGCTAAGCCAGCCTTACCAGTATTTCACTGTTGAGTGACCAAGCTGGCCTACTTGTAAGCTGCACACCCAGAAACTTGATGTTGCTAACTACCTCCACAGGTGAATCATTTATACGTAGAGATGTATGGCTATGCCTGCCTTTTCTGAAATCAACAATAATCTCTTTAGATTTTTCTATGTTTAAAATGAGGCTGTTTTTGTTACACCAGTTTACTAAACCCTCTACCTCCTTGTGGTAAGCATCCTCATTGAGAGAGCATCCATCTCACTCACAGAATGACACTGAGCGGTATATCTTTTACCTTTACAGAGGTTTAGAATATGAACAAGACAGAAATAGTGAAGAAAAGGCTCTCAAGACTATCTTGTTAGCAAACTCTGAATTCTACAGATTGCAATGCAAAACATCTGGAAGGTGAGGGGTTGGGAACAGCAGCTATAGCAAATCAGTATGACCCACTTTAATTTCTACATCCTGCATCTGACCCTCTGCAAGGGTTTCTCAATGTGTCTGCAAGGTAACATTTGCCTTTAGCAGTTTTGGCAGAATTTCTGTATCTTCACTGCAGGCATGTTTGAATTTGCATTTGAATTTCCGTTTCCTATCCAAATTAACAAATATACTGATGTATGAAATGAACACATATCTAAGTATTGTTGAACTAATCTCCGTCCTGGTGCCATTCTTTTCAATCTTCCTGCCAAAATATAAATCTGAGATTTCTCCAAGCTGGGTGGTGATATGAATTGGACCATCTGGATCAGGAGGGGGGGGGTTGTCAAACTCGCGTTGCCATGGTGTCGTCACATGATGAATCATGACTTTTTTCCTGTTCGCTAAACTGGGCATGGGCGTAGCCAGCATGTGACACATCCGTCCCGCAGGCCGCGAGTTTGACAGCCCTGATCTGGATGAACTAGATTAGAGAAGAAGAAATTAGATTTCAACTTATACTACATTCACATTTCTGCATGTTTGAATAGTGGGGCAGTGAATGTACAGAATGTTAAATATTAATATGCTACCCTTACATTAAATAGCCTAGGATCCTTGGTATGAGGGTGAAAGCTCTTCTTCTTACAAGCAGAAACTTCCAACATGCCAGCATTAGTAAGTCTGAAGATTCCCACTCTAGAAAACAAAAGAAATATTTTTATTTATTTATTTATTTAATTTCTATACCGCCCTTCTCCCGAAGGACTCAGGGCAGTGTACAGCCTAATTAAAAACACAAAGACAGACAAAATTTAAAAATAATTAAAATTATTAAATAATAGGCCCAATTTATAAAACTCCAAATTTAAAATCCCATTTAAAACCAATTAAAACCTTTACATTGATAGCCCAGCCTGGCGGATATTACATCTAAGAAAGCAGCACTAACCCAACTATCATCTATAGGAGATAGTGCTGATCTCAGTTGCACAAAGAATACAATAACTTCATGGAATCTGCCTGCAAATTGAATTTACTCAACAATTCAAGTCACTTTTTGAAAATTACATTAATGACGGGTCACCTTGTTGAGAAACCTGTCACTACAATACTATGACAACCAAGGACTATCTAATACTCAGAAATAAGTTTCCTTCTCATGCCAAGAGGCTTCCTTGCAAAGATAAACTTTTGCTGAATTAAGACAGTCATTCTTCTAGCACAATTGCATCGCAAATGATTTAAGTGATCTCTGAAATGATGGGCCAGAGGTCTACAGTATTTTGATTGCTTCAGCAAAAATGTTAAAATGACAAATGAAATATCCTACTTTTGAAAAACCCACAACTTAAAAATGAACCATGATTTAATCAAGTCTAAACATATTGCATGTTACATGAAAAAGGTAAATCTCTGGCATATTTAATGTAAAGGATGTAAATAAATATAAAAAATATAGAGAAGACCACAAACATAAAAGTGTCACTACCATTTAATGAGACATTTCTGGACTATAACAACATGGGTTGGAGCACAGAGCAGGATTAACAAAGGTTTCTTCTATGGCTCTATGTCTATGCATCTACCCCTAATATTTTCTTCCCCCAAAAAACTAAAAAGTGAGATAGGCGATTTGAGAACTTGAGGTTCAGTAATAAAACTATTCAGGTTTAATAAAACAGAGAGAGAGAGAGCAGTATGGGAAGGCATAACAGAAGGCATAACATAACAAAGAATATTCAGGAATTAAATTTGATTCTAAAAATGTATACCATTATCTGTAAAGATTGAAACTCGTACAATATGCATTTTCCCCTTTTTTCCCTTGTCTTCTTGAACATTTTACAGTTGACGTAGAACATAATAAACTAAGAACACATAGTATAGAACACAAGAAACTAATTATCTGAACATAGTTATCTGAGGATGGAAAAGGAAGCTCAAACTTACTCATTATGTTTTGGTGAACAAACAATTGCAATGGCCTCTGGCAGCATCAGCTGATAAGAACAATGCGTATGAAGATCAACGCTGGATAAGAACGCAGTCTGGGTTGGATGGGACTGCAGAGAAAGGCAACATTTTACATAGAGTGTGACTTTTGTTCTATTTTATGAATACAAAAGAAGTCAGAATTAGCTGCACCCACTTATTATTTACTAAATAATAAATAAATGTTATTTATTTCATCCTCTCTGTCACAGGTTCTTTTAAGTATACCCAAGTCAGTGGATTTTAAAACACAAGAGAGCTAACACAACACCACAAGTCCTTAGGTAATCCACTCCCAAGCACACACAGGCTCTATGTTCTCTACTCCACTCTTCCCCATTGCTGCTACACCTCCTCCTACTGCTCCTCCAACTATTACTCCTTGTGAGTCCTATATATATAGTATCTCTTTCTATCAGCTTCAGGCTGCTTTACAAACATACACCTACCTCCTTCTCTCTCTCTTTCCCACACAGAAACAACACCCTACCCAGCAGTCTCTCTGCTCAACTTTTATAGCCAGCAATTGCTGTGCTGGCTATGAAGAATTTTAAAGAGACAGCAGTCATAGATGGTGGCCATTTTGTAGGCATCCTTTCCTCTCACAATGTCAAAACATGATTCCGGGTAGCTATCAAAAGTTTAAAATGACATATACGAAAATGTAATACATAATTGGCAGCTGAAATAAAACCAAAACACTATCAAGTCAACATTTACATAACCACCTCACAGGCTCTGCTATATAATCCAGCCACCATCTGTGGTGACATAGAGATGTCTTCAAGGCCTTAAGAAAGACCGATAGAGCTGAAGCAATCTAATCTCCATGGGGATGATGTTCCAAATAGCTGATACCATAACAGAAAATGTTCTTTAATATTGACCCAGGACAGCTTTCTATGTTTATTTATTAAACACGTTTAGCTACCCTACTCATACACAGTGACTTGATGCCATACAACATTAATGTTGTAACTAATAGAGATGTACCTAAATCAGCAAGTCTCAAAGCCACGTCCCAAGAACAGTTATCTCATTTTAAAAGAACTGACTGAGATTTAAGGAAAAGGAGGGAAAAAGACAATCGCCAAATTTGAACTTTATTCAAACAGTATCTTTAAATATTGTTGCTCTAACGGTGGAGTAGAAAATCATTGATATAGGACCGTGATGGCGAACCTATGGCAGACGTGCCACAGGTGGCACGCATAGCCCTCTCTGCTGGCACTCCAGCCATCGCCCCAGCCCAGCTCCACCGCACATGCGCGCATGCCTCCCACTGGCCAGCTGGTTTTAGGATCTCTGCCGTGCATGCGTGGGGGTTGGGATGCATGCAGGGGATGTGTGCTTATGTGCAGGGGGTGGGGCACATGCGCGGGGTGCAGGTTGGTGCAGGAGGCTTTCCAGGCACAAAATAGGGTGTGTGTGTGGGGGCTTGCTCAGCGCCCCATTTTGGCTTCCAGGTTGGTGCAAGAGGCTTTCCAGGCCCAAAACGGGGCCTGCCCCCCCCCCCCCGTGCCTCATTTTGGGCCTGGAAAGCCTCCTGCACCAACCTGGAAGCCAAAAGAGGGTGCGGGGGGGCCTGGGGCGCATGCATGATTGACACACGTGCATACACGGGGGCGGGGCGCATGCATGGGGGGCACTCGCATTGCATTTTGGGGGTTCGGGCACATGCACGAGCATTTCCTCATGAGTGCGCATTCTTTGGGCACTCGGCACTAAAAAGGTTAACCATCACTGATAAAGGACATGGCATCCTTCTAACCTGACCTCCTGTCAGTCATTTCACAACTGACATCATCTCTCCTGGAGTGAACTTATTTGGACACATTTTTCAATATAAAACTTTCTCAGGACTACTTGGATCAAGGGAGACACTTCTGAATGAAGAAAGGTTACATTTTGCCCCAAATCCAATCTATGTCATCTGTTAGAATGTCCATATGAATATAAAAAGTAAACACACATACATACATATACAAACATATGTATGTATGTATGTATGTATGTATGTATATATGTATGTATGTATAATGCAAAGATATGTTTGTCTGAGAGAAAGAAAGCTGATCTGGTCTATTACCAGATGGCATGCAGCTCTGAACATTAGTTTAAAGAAAATGCAACCTTACATTGGAATTTCCTCCTGCTGCAAGAAATGTCTACTATCTAGCCAAGCATACTTATCTCTACCTACATGGATCCATCCCAGCGTGAGAAGATCATGTTGGTCTTGAACGCCGAATAGCTCTTCCACATTCTCCATGTCACAATAGTCTGGTCCTGCAGACTGTTTTGGTATGATTACATGAGTAATAGTGAATTCATTATGAGTCTGTAAGACACAAGCCCAAGGAAATAGCTTAAGTACTTCAATCCCCAGACCAGCATTGGCATCAATCAATTTTTTTAACTATTTATTTCACAGGAGCTGTGCACATTTACCCCAATCAATACCAAAGAATCATCAAAACAACAGGCAGAACAGGGGCCCTGGAGGTTCCTGTACTAGGGAGGCTGGTCTCCTACCTTGTCAACTTTAAGACTTGTGGACTTCAACTCCCAGAATTCCTGGGAGTTGAAAGCTGGCTGAGGAATTCTGGGAGTTGAAGTCCACAAGTCTTAAAATTGCCAAGGTTGGAGACCTCTGCTCTAGTTCAGTACAGATTGATAACACAAAAGTTTACCATTCCTACCTGGAAAATCCAAGAATAAATCTTGTGGCCTACCATAGAACTTACTTTCTTATTTATTTATATAGTTGCTGTATACTGTAAGTTACTGAAGACTCTTAAAGGATATGGATCTATTTTCTTGTAAAGATGGGAGGTGTTATTTTTTAAATAAACACTATTATTTCCTTATTCTTATTATTTAAATTCCATTTTCTTGCCCAGAATACAGAAGTCTCATAAAAGCAGTTCAATAGTTCAAAGCGGAAATGCACAAGGTGTTTTGAGGTGAATACTTTTGAATTTAGAATACCCTATTTCAAATGTGAAACGTCTGCCCCTGAAAATATGATGGACTGTTTTGTATATCTTAGAAGGGTTTTTTTTAGAATTAACATTTCTCTTCTGAGTGTAAAACACAATTTGTTCAAAACACATCAAAATATTGTTTTAATCTCAAAACAGCTATTTATTTTTCATTCAAATTAGGAAACTTCACAATGAGGCATTTCAATTCAAAATGGTTTGAATTGAATTTAAAGCTGTGCAAAATATGGTATTTGGTCTGTGCTACCATTTAGGTTTTGTTACATTACATAATTGGTCTATGACCACAAAGTTGGGCTGTTTTAGTACTTCTATAATCTGAAACAGCAGCAATATTCTCAACTTCTCTTCCTGGACTAAGGAATAATTTAGAACTGCTGCCTCCTTCTGTTCAGATAAGGATAAGATTATTGGCTATATATAAAAGCCATCTTTATGATCTTTATGAAGAGAACAGCTCAACACAAACATATATGACAAAGAATGGGAACAATCAAACAAGCTTAGAGATGTGGAAGTTTTTTCATGCCTCAAAATCCAGGAGGGTTCAAATCAGGGGTGAAATGCTCCCGGTTCGGACCGGATCACCCGATCCGGTAGAGATGGCGGTGGGTGGTACCGACCTTGGAAGGATGGAAGGCTGAGTCAACCTTGAGCTCATCAGAATCGAATTCTGGGCTGTGGGCAGAATCAGCCTGCAATACTGCATTCTAACAGCTTCTTAGAAATATGTCCATATGTATTTTGGATACTATTCAATTATTAATCTCTGGACATTCTCCCTATTTCCAAGATCGAACTAGCCTCTACTTTGGACATAAACTGATAGAAACATGTCTTTTTCAACAGATGTCTGGAGACTAACAGCTATGCTTTCCTTCCTGTCCAGTTTGCAGTGGACTATTTTATATTTTATTTATTTTTTGAGAGTTATGATTATGTTTATATCTTTAATTGTTTCCATTATCTGTAAGTCTTCTAGAGATATGTAATGGTGGTAAAGAAATACTGAGAATAAGATTAATTTTAAAATAGACGTATTGATTCCTAATGGGATATTTTTCTAGACCACATTCTAAACCACTGCAGCTAAATATCCCAAAGTCTTAGAGACCCAAATGGTTCTTTAACCAACAAGTAAAAGATATTGAATTGCTGAAGTTCTCTGAGCTGTTCTTCCTTTTATATCACTTCCTGTGAAGGATTGGTTTACCCCAGCTTGAAAGTTTTACAAAATCATTACTAAGAATAACAGATAATTGGTCTCTTTGCTAAGTGGCAAAGATTCACCGAGGTATTGATTAATATTCCCAAACACAGATGATGAGTCAAATGATTTAGCTCTGCATATTCTATAGAACTTCTAAATAAATCCCTATAGCTTAAAATTTTATTATATATTTTCTTACTGAATGTACATAGTCTGCAATCACCAAAAGGCTTATATAGTACCAAAACCATCAACCCCACTTCCCCAGTAACACAAAAATTATAATACAAACCAGATAGCCAAGAACAATAACAAAATCTTCCCATTTCCCATCACGTCATGGAAAATCATTCTTCATAGCAACAATCCAGGGGTGAAATGCTACCGGTTCACTCCAGTTCAGGAGAACCAGTAGTGATAAAAACTACCAGTTTGGGCGAACCGGTAGTAAAAAAAAAAAAGCTACTGGTTCCTCCAAACCAGTATTTCCGATGATCAGCTATGCCGTATGGTTTAGCTTTGCTGGACAGCAGGATTTCCTGCTCTCTACCAAAGCTAAATCACACGCCACAGCTGATACCCCCCCCCTCGCTTCTACTTACCATCCCAAGCGTCCTTTTGACATGTATTGCATGCCCGTGCACAAAATGTGTATTTGGTACGCAGTGTGCATGTGCACACAGCACACGTTTGGTGTGCAGTGTGCATGCACAGCCAGTGAACCGATAGCAAACCAGTTCAGATTTCCCCACTGCAACAATCAGATAGATAACTATCCTACAGATAGGCCCCTCATCATGTTACTGATCTTCATAGCCTTTCTGATCAGGCGGCCTTCCTGATTGCCAGCAGGTTTGGTGCTGATCTGATCTTGGGAAAAATGGCAGGAAGGTCTCGGCTACAGCACATTGATTATTTGTAATTTTTCCCCCCAGAATCCAGAAGTTTCTAAAAGTGTGGTCAGAATCATTGGCCTAGCTTTTTTAGTAATTTTTTCAGATTTGGCTGATTTTTTTTCCCTTGAGTATCTTAAAATTGTTTGAGGCTAGTTTATAAATTTCAATATAAATAAAAAATATTTTTTAAATGTTTTGAGAAATCTTATTAAACTCAGATAACTCCACTCCATATTACTGTATACAGAATAGAGCTGCTACAGACTGGATTTTTAAATTCTGTTTAGTTTTAGTTTGGTTATTATTATTGTAATACAGATACATATATGTCCTTAAGTACTGGGCTCAGCATTTCATATGAAACTCATGGTTTAGAACAGGGCTGTCAAACTCCCGGCACACGGGCTGGATGCGTCATGGGCTGGCCATGCCCACGCCTGGTTTAGAAAAGGGGGGAAAAAAATCTTGATACGTCATGTGACACCGCTGTGATGACATGAGTTTGACACCCCTGGTTTAGAAACATCTTCACTGCTAATGATAGAAACCTTATTCAACGGCAAAAGAAAAAGAAAAAGAAGAAAAGAGAAGAAAACATCCAAGTTATATTTGCTAGAAGGTTTTCTTCCTTCCCTCCCAAGAATCTGGCATAACATTCCCATCATTGTATTTAATATTACTTTGCTTCTAATAAAATTTCACAAAAACTAAGAGAAATGCAATGCAGAATCACAAAAAGGAAGCTGCGCACATGGCAGGAAAATAGCTTAATAATTACAGGTTTTCCAGTCTTTAAGATCAACAATATTGCCACGAAATTAGCAAGCAGCACAAAAAGATTTCTCAAAAAGACCCTCACAGAGGAGGAAAAAAAAAACCCCTCACTTATCACATCAGTACACTAGATGTTTCAGATCTACTTTTATTATGTTGTTATAACAAAAACTCATTCCAGTCGAAGTACCATTCAAAGTGCCTTTGCCATACAAATGTGAAGGTTTTATTGTACCAGTTTTCCACAGAGAATGCCACATGTCTCTATTCCTCTTGCGGTGTTTGCGTCTGCAAGCAGCAAAAACTTGTGACAAAGATCACTGGGTAGAACCACACTTCGCAGTCCTTCAGTAGCATCGTCTAGCAAAGAGAAGTAAGAGCGACACTTACACAGCAGTCTACAGTGTGAACTGTTCTCATACCACATAATCTGAAAAGCACTCAGCAGGCAGTGTGCTGTTTTAGAGTGGGTATTTAAGTGTTTAGCGCTACAGCCAATCTAAAGACTCTATATCTGATGCATCCTGATCAAAACAGACTTTTTAGCCCTGATGTATCTTTTATTTCTTTATTGCAAACCAAACATACTAAGAAATGATAAGAGCCGTGGTGGCAGAGTGGTTTGAATGCAGGTATTGCAGGCTAACTCTGCCCACTGCCAAGAGTTCGATCCTAACTGGCTCAAAGTCAACACTTTCTGAGGTCGGTAAAATAAGGACCCAGACTGTTGGGGGCAATATGCTGACTCTGTAAACCGCTTAGTGAGGATTATAAAGCACTATGAAGCTGTATATAAGTCTAAGAGCCGCGGTGGCACAGTGGTTAGAATGCAGTACAGCAAGCTACTTCTGCTAACTTCCTGCAATTTGGCAGTTCGAATCTCACCAGCCTCAAGGTTGACTCAGCCTTCCATCCTTCCGAGGTGGGTAAAATGAGGAGCCAGATTGTTGGGGACAATATGCTGATTTTGTAAACCGCTTAGAGAGGGCTGTAAAGCACTGTGAAGCGGTGTATAAGTCTAAGGGCTATTGCCAAGTGCTATTGCTATAGAATTATCTATAAAACCTATTCAGCCAATAACTTAGAAAGGTTATTGACAGAAACAACAACAAAAAATATACTTTCTTACTCTGAACAGCACTTAAGGTAGCAGCTGGCTTTAAGGCCCGACTGATTGGAGGAGATTGACTCGCAGAAGCATCACACTTGTTTGCTATTATTTTGGGGAAAGTATTGTTCAGGTGTGGAGCAGATGACAACGTGTTCCCATCAGCTGGCTCTGATGTAACTGAATTATTCTTAGTTTTCTGACCACGAGCTATTTCTTGCTTTTTTAACTGATCTTCAAAGAATTGAAACTGTTCTGTTTCCAGTTGCTGTTGACGGATCTGTGCAATCCGCTTCTTTTCTGCCTCAATTAATTTCTCTTGCTCTAGTCTCTTCAGTAACTCAGCTTTGCCTTTGTTCTGCAAAACAGAATACATTAAAAGAACATGTCGTCACCTAAAACAGGGTTACTCCAAGAGAGAGGGTACAATGCATTTAAACAACATTAATCGTAATAGATCTGAATATTTTAATATCCGCCGCATCTACCAAGAACATCTCCAGATGTTATCAACATCTGAAGAGTGATGTTGCAACATCATTCTCCAGATGTTGATAACTCCAGCAGCCCTAGCCCAGCATGGCTAAGATGAGGACTGCTAACAGCTGCAAATCAGGAACATCTGGAAGGGTCAAGTTTCTATACTTAAAATAGATTTTAAAAGCAAAGGATCTGGATCTGGAAGATGATTAATTCTTCGGACTAGAGATTTTCTCCAGTTTAATTTATTCTGACTATTGAAGTGCCAATAATAGACTGCTAGAATTCAATACCACTCTAATGTCTGAATAATTATTTGCCACCCTCTGCCCCATTTTGCAAGTTTCATTAGGTCATATTTATTCAAATCATGTTTAGTTTGAATTTGGGAAATAAAAATAAAAATCTATATCACAAATATATATTAGACAGGTATATCAGGAAAGAACTGTAACCTTAACTAAATCATTAGGCTCATATGAAATAAATCTGGAGAGTTACATTGCATTTTAGAAAGTTATTCATACAAAAAGTGCCACAAGAAAATATACTTTGTTATTTACACATGCATCCAGAAGAAGCTGTGTTTTGGTGCACATTTCATACTAGTGGTGAAGTCCATTTTTTTTTACTACCGGTTCTGTGGGCATAGCTTGGTGGGCATGGTGTTGCTTGGTGGGCGTGGCTTGGTGGGCATGGCAGGGGAAGGATACTGCAAAATCCCCATTCCCTCCCCACTACTGGGGGAAGGATATTGCAAAATCTCCATTCCCACCCCACTCTAGGACCAGCCAGAGGTGGTATTTGCCGGTTCTCTGAACTACTCAAAATTTCCACTACAGGTTCTCCAGAACCTTTCCGAACCTGCTGGATTTCACCCCGTTTCATACTCATTACACATTTTAACTTGTAATGTTTCAGTATTGGAAGAAGACCCCATATACAAAAGCAAGTCCAATTTCACCAACAATATAATGTTAGGATACAAAATCATATATAATTACTTCTAGTAAATATCAACAATAACTCTCCATCTCTGCAATATTTCAGCAAAGGAATATTCTTGGCATTGACTTACTTTGTTCTCAGCATCAAGGAATCCCCCCCCCCGGCCTTTTCATTTATATCAATATGTTAATTATTCATATTCATGGTACACAGAAACTTTTAACTGCTCTGGCTGCTGCTTTTGTTTATTTTACTGTCTGTCTTAATAATTATTGAAATACTAATTTTAACTTAATGGGTTGTAAATTGCAGTGGAAAAACTTCGTTCTAAAGGGCAGCACAAAATTTTAAATTGTAAATAAATAATGGGAGCCATTAGGCCCCAACTTAAAACTTAATTATTTTCATAGGTTTTAAGCAGCCTCTCCAAAGGAGAGCAGTTGTAATTTTCAAACAGCGATAAAACCACCTACGGATACAAAAAGGTATTTAAGAAAATTGCATATCTGGTTCTTCTGTCTGGAATAGAGCAGCAAAGATTGGCAAAAGAAATCACTGCGTTTTCAACAATTGCTGACACTGGAACAAGGCAGTCCTTGCAATGGGTAGATGACAATGGATTGTATGTACACTCATCTCTTATTTACATATTTATTTGTGTTCTGCCTTTATTATTCTTACAAATAACTCAAGGCAGTGAACATAGCCAACACTTGTTCCTCCTCCTATTTTCCCCAGAACAACAACCCTGTGAGGTGAGTTGGGCTCAGAGAGAAAGTCAGCCAGCTGGCTTTCATCGCTAAGGCCATGAAACTTCAACTCACGGTCTCCCAATTTCTAATAAAGGTAGTCCTCTACGTACGACCACAATTGAGCCCAAAATTTAAGTTGCTAAGTGATAAATTTGTTAAGTGAGTTTTGCCCCATTTTACGACTTTTCTCGCTTCTTCTTAAGTGAATCACTGCAGTACTTAAATTAGCAACATGGTTGTTAAGTGAATCTGGCTTCCCCATGGACTTTGCATGTCAGAAAGCTTCAAAAGGGGATCACATGACACATTTGTGACATTGCAACCATCATAAATGTGAGTCAGCTGTCAAGCATCTGAATATAAATCACGTGATCATGGGGATGCTGCAACGGTAGTAAGTGTGAAAAATGGTCGTAAGTCACTTTTTTCAGTGCCATTGTAAATTCAAATGGTCACTAAATGAACTGTTGTATGTCAAGGACTACCTGTATGGTGCCTTAGCAAAGCTAGTTCTCTGATTCTGACAGTGTGACATTCATGATCAGCTCAAATGAGTGTCCATAGATGGGGAATGATAAGAAACCAAGATAATGACTGTACCTGCACAATTAAAGGCCTTTAGGCACATATGTGTCATTGTATACACATATGAAGAGGAAGGGCTTGGATCACATAGTTGTACCTACCACCTTGACATTTGCTCCCCCTTCCCTCTGCGGGTACCCCCATGTGAAAGAAGATAAATGTTAGCCTTGGGAGTTAGTCCAGACAAGAAGCACACTCACTAGTTTCACCTTGATTGTTAAGGTTATATTAACAGAATCTTGCAAGTCTGAAATTGTATCTTTCCCCTTTCTCTTGTTTTTACAATCCAAGAAACTAGAGAGGGGTCCCGTCTGACGTAACTGCCACACCCACAATCCTTCTGCAAACTCAGATGCTTCTTATCTCACTGTTGTCTCGTCTGTGGCAATTCCTCCTATCTGCCAAAGTCATTCCCACACACATTACACAAAAAGGACTAGCAGCATGTGGTGGGATAAAATTTTCAGGAGCACCATGGTTTCCCAGGGAGGAGGAGAGAAACCTAATTAAGAGACTATTCAGTTTCAAGATGTGTGCGGTAAGAAGAGATTCAGAACAGGAGATTCACCCTAGAATTTTAAGATACATCTATTAGGTTAGAAGATACGGCTTTAGTCTGGCAAGATTCTGTCTCTTAGGTGTAAGCAAATAAAGAATTGGACTCAACTAGATTTCACTGTTTTATCTCAGAGCTTGGCCTGATATAGCATCACTCAATGGAAGATGTTGATGCTTCAAGACCTAATAACACTTTTATAAAATTGATTATAAAGCCACATCAACTTTCTTTATCTAAAGGCAAAAGCAGTCACTTTGCCCAAACCAAAATGAATGATAACAGTTTTAAAATTGCTATTTAGTTTGTAGTAGCTTTCACCACATAAATTTATAATTTTGCTTTGGCACTGCTATTCAAGGAATGTATTAGAGTTGATACTTATCTATATAGCTAAAAAGTAAAAGGTACCTTATCTTGCATATATTCTTGGTATTCTGCATTGTATTTCTTTAACAACTCTTTCTTCAATTCATCAGTCCTTGGAAATGCTACATCCTTCAGTTTCTTTGTTAGAGAGAAAGTAAGAGAAATCAAATGCAACTTTATACACATATACATACATACACACAAACATATACAAACAATACTTCTGCTGCTTCATGTGCCAAATAGCTTAATCGGATCCTACAGGTAGAATAAATGGTTTACTAGCATAGTATTAAATTACATATAGGCTAGAAACTAGGAGACTGTGAGTTCTAGTCCCACCTTAGTCATGAAAGCCAGCTGGGTGAGCCAGCCTTTCTCTCAGCCAATGATAATACTGTAAACCTGACATACAAACTGGGTGGCCAATTTCTGTGGCAACCAATTTGGCTGATCCAAAAAAAAAATACTTGTGGAAAATGAAACAGTTCCAGCTGCAGAGTATTTATCAATAAGGTTGAAATTAAATGGCAGGTTAATCTTTTCTCGCTATTAACACAAGGAATATGCACTACAGGTAGTTCTTGACTTACAACCATTCATTTAGTGACTGTTTGAAGTTACAAAGGCACTGAAAAAAGTGACTTACGACCATTTTTCACACTTACGACCGTTAAAGCATCCCCATGGTCACATGATCAAAATCCAGACATTTGGGAACTGATTCATAAGTATGACGGTTGCAATGTCCTGGGGTGGTGTGAACACTTTTTGTGACCATCTGACGAACAAATGGGGAAGCCAGATTCATTTAACAACCGTGTCACTAACTTAATTGCAATGATTCGCTTAACAACTGTGGCATGTAAGGTTGCAAAATTCACTTAACAAGTCTCACTTAGCAACAGAGATTTTGGGGTCAACTGTGGTCATAAATCAAGGACTACCTGCATTCCACCTTTGGGTAATAGACAAAACTTTCTTCAGATTATAGATTGCTAACTTTCAGGATTTGGCCCTAATGCTCTTTTTTTAAAAACTCAAGCTTGAACCTACCATCAAAAAATCAAATACAGGTAATGGGGGGGATGCTAGGGTTTAATTTTGTGTAAAATGTAAAATAACACTATTTTAATAAGAGAAATCCGGTCTGCTCGAATACCATCTCAGATTGAATTAAAAAGGAAACAACAAAGGAATGGAAAAGAGGGGAGGAGTAGAGAGGGGAAAGTAGGGGAGTTGGGAGGTGAGAAGAAGAGAAAAGAAGAATGGGAAAAGGAGAGGAAGAAGGAAGGGGAAAGAAGAGCAGGAGAGAGGGTAAGAAGAGGAGGAAGAAGAGAGGAGAAGGGAAAGAGGAAAGGAAGTAGGAAAGGAAAGGAGAGGAGGAATGAGGAAAGAAGAAAGAAAGGAGGAGAAAGAAGGGAAGAAAAAAGAAACTCTATTATCATTAGAATGTACATTCCATGCATTTGTTTAACTAATTGGTAAATGTATTTAGAATATCAACTGTGGACAATGAAGCATTTTTCTTTAAAAAAAAATCAAATACTGATTACAATTTGTAAATTTGAATCTTAACAGGCTCAATAAGAGCATTCAACATTCTCAGGCCACTGTCAGGGTTTTTCTTTCATTAGTCATCCTTGCAAAAGAGAGAAATCCCCCTAGATGGCCATTTCTTTTGAAAAAGACACTCTACCTTCATAATATCCTGTTTCTCTGGAACTGCACATTGCTGGTAGTCTCGGTGACATGGCAGCTTCTCTACAAACAAACTGGGGAAAAAACACACACACACACACACATTTATCCCTTTGCAAGCCTGATGAACAGTACTAATGCTTTTCCACTGAGACAACTGCAAAATAAATGAATGAGGTTAGAAGGAAGGTTTTTCTTCTTCTTTCATTCACAGAAGCTTTCTGTATCTTTGAAGTTTAAATTAGCAGCACTGCTATTCCATTGTTGAGAACCTTCGGGCTCAAAGACCATAACAGAATATTCAGAGCTTTGAAGGGATATTTTGCTATTCTGAAAGTCCATAGCATGTGGCCCTCTGAAACTGTTCAGGAAAGGGATCTCTACTCACCCCCACCTCCTTCTAAACACAAAATGGTCACACCAAAGCTTCACTTGGCCATCTGAACAGTTGGAAATGATGAATGGGCAGAAGCCTCTTCCACCTCGACCAGAAGGTAACTGGAAGTACCAGAAGAGGCCTTGAAGGAATGGGAGATTCATTTCCATGTGAGCTGCACACTGTGGTACCTCTGCATCTAATGATACAAATTGTGAAGGGCCTCATCAATGCAAAGAACTGCTCCCTTGAAGGCATAAGCCAAGTCTTGCAATGGTGACCAGAAGGTTGGTAGTTCAAGACCCAAGCGCTGCATAATAGGGTGAGCTCCCGTTCTTGCCCTAGCTCCTGCCAACCTAGCAGTTCGAAAGCATACAAATGCAAGTGAATAGATAGATACCACTTTGGTGGGAAGGTAACAGTGTTCAGCGCCTCTCAATCAGTGGTGAAATCCAATTTTTTTTACTACTGGTTCTGTGGGCGTGCTTGGTGGGTGTGGCAGGGGAAGGATTCTGCAAAATCCCCATTTCCTCCCCACTCCAGGGGAAGGATACTGCAAAATCACCATTCCCACCCCACTCTGTGGACAGCCAGAGGTGGTATTTGCAGGTTCTCCAAACTACTCAAAATTTCCACTACCAGTTCTCTGAACTGCTCAAAATTTCTGCTATTGGTTCTCCAGGACCTGCTGGATTTCACCCCTGCCCTCAATGTATAATCATGCTGGTCACATGATCACAGAAAGTGTCTTTGGACAATGCTGGCTCCCTTGGCCAGGAAATGGAGATAAGCATTGCCCCTGGGAGTTGGATACCACCGGACAGGGGGAACCTTATAATTGTTTGGAATCATATTATTTATTATGGTGCAGTGTCACTATTTTTAGTGGAACTCTTCTGAAAGAAATGGCTTGTAAATTATACTCAATGCCAACTTTCAGAAGGTATTTTTGCATGTCTACATTTACCAAAAAACAATCTTTCTTTTCACCACATTACCCTCTCCTTTTCAAGTATAGCAAGCATTAGTTGACTCCCTAATATTTCCTCCCCTCCTCAAATACCAACAATGTCTCTTTGGTAAGAGCCTTGATAGTACAGTGGTCTACGCACCCTGTTATTAACGCAGCTGCCTGCAATTTACTGCTGGTTCGAATCTCTCCAAGGCTCAAGGTTGACTCAGCCTTCCATCCTTTCTAAGGTAGGTGAAATGAGGACCCAGTTTGTGGGGGCAATAAGCTGACTTTGTATAAATATACAAAAGTATGAAGGCTATTGCTTAATGCATTGTAAGCCGCCCTGAGTCTCCGGAGAAGGGCGGCATATAAATCAAATTAAAAAAAAAATGTCAGATGCATGGCCCAGCAGGATGCTTGACTTTCCACACCTCCAGAACAGTCAGCTAATAAAACTGAATTCAAACAAATAACCTTTTCCAGAGAACTTGTATGTATGTATAATTGTAGACATATCCACAGTTTTAATGATGATCTCCAGTTTATGGTAATATTTAACTCACGATCATTTAGGAGTTACCAGATTTAGACTTCTTGTTATTAAGACTATGCAAAGTTTCATATTCAGTTTCTGAGCATATGAAGCACAGCACCAGTTTGGAAGCAGTTGCATCTTTTCATGGGGTTATTCTGCAGCACCATGGATTAATGGAAAAAGATGTGATTGCTTCTAGACAGTTGCAAATCAGTGCTTTCTCTCATGACCTCACATGCCCCAAAACCTTTCTGAAATTATATCCAAAGGACTGCACAGTCCTAATGCGCCTTGGTGGCACAGCAGACTAAAGCACTGTTAAGTAACACCAGTTGCCTGCAATTACTGCAAGTTCAGATCTCACCAGGCTCAAGGTTGACTCAGCCTTCCATCCTTTCGAGGTAGGTAAAATGAGTACCCGGTTTGTGGGGGCCATAAGCTGACTTTATATAAAAAAGAACACCGCTTGGGGAGGGGTGGCGAAAGCCCTACTAAGCAGGTATATATAAAAGTATGAAGGCTATTGCTTAACGCATTGTAAGCCGCCCTGAGTCTCCGGAAAAGGGCGGCGTATAAATCGAACCAATAAATAAATAAATAAATAAATAAATAAATAAATAAATAAATGAATAAATAAATAAATAAATAAATAAATAAATAAATAAATAAGTAAGTAAGTAAGTAAGTAAGTAAGTAAGTAAGTATGTTCTGCTAGTCCCCTACCAAGGTAATAAAATACTTATAATTTCTAAATTTTAAAGTACGTATTTACAAACTGATCCTTACGTTATAAATTTATTGTAGAGGACGAAGGCATTTTCAAGATTTCCCTCTTGCAGGTAGACGAAAGCCATGCGCTCCATCTCCACACCGGATCTGAAGTAGCGTCGGGGTGTAATGTCTTCATTTATTGTGATGTTACAGCCAAGCTTGCTTAAGGCACGGACACGCTCCTCTGGGCTCAAGGAAATATCTGTGTGGTCAGGAATAGCTGCTAGCTTTTTCTGTTAAAGCAGAGGTCATACATTGCACTTTATTTTGACAGGTGACTTTGATTCATGTATGTTCAATATTTCTGACAGGCGAATGAAATTATGGGCTAGGTACACCCCATGCTTTTAAGAAGAAGCTGTCATTATGTTTCCACAAAATCCCTGCAAAATAAATGATTATGCTAAAACAAACATTTCCACTGCATCAGTGGTGAAATTCAATTTTCTTTTACTACCGGTTCTGTGGGCGTGGCTTGGTGAGCGTGGTGTGGCTTGGTGGGCATGGCTTCATGGGTGTGGCTCAGTGGGTGTGGTAGGGGAAGGATACTGCAAAATCTCCATTCCCTCCCCACTCCTGGGGGAAGGATATTGCAAAATCTCCATTCCCATCCTACTCTGAGGCCAGCCAGAGGTGGTATTTGCCGGTTCTCCGAACTACTCAAAATTTCCACTACCGGTTCTCCAGAACCTGTCAGAACCTGCTGAATTTCACCCCTGCACTGCATTGTATGCATGCATGCACATGCACACACACACACACACACACACACACACACACACACTCATCAAAAGCATAATTACCTTGACACTTATTGCAACTGACATGCAACCAAAGTAAGGTCTGTTGTGTTGCATTCCCTGGGTTTTTTTTTTTTCTTCTCTTTCATGTACACTTATACAAATGCATTTTAACAATGAACCTTTCGGTCTCTATTTTTAAAATCAATGTGAGCTAGTGCTCTATTGTTCTCTAATGGAGATGACTGTGAGAGATAAAAAAACCAACCATGATTCATGCTGAAAAGCCTAAGGTTAAGAAACTGTTATTGAAAGCAGCATCTTTATAGCAATAGCAATAAAGGACAACATTATGAACCACCGGGAGTAACTTAGATGCATCTTTACTAGATTTGGGGAATCGGTGCATCCCAGGACATATTTGAATTTGAATAGAATGCTTGTTCTACAAAAGCCCAGCAGACGTGTTGCCTGATCAGCAGTTTTCCCTATATTATAAAGCATTCATCCTTACCAAGGAACTCACAGTGAATGGCTCTTCCATGTTGTGTCAGCAACCCAGCTTATTCTTTTTCTTCTTTCCGATCATGCCATCTAGTCACAAAAGAGAATGGGAAAATGTATAGCACTCATTGCAAACAGAAAAACTGCACAAATTAGTAGCCATTGGAGAAATTCCGAAGAAATATAAGCAAATGAAATCAAATCCTATCATTTGTTTAGAGTACAACAACAATAAAGCACAAATATAAATTTTAAAATACAGAAAAATCAGCCCCGAAACAATGAAGAATGAAAAAGGAATACTAACCAGTTTCTGCAAGCTATAGCTATTGCTAGAAACTTGGCAAACTTTATAGTGCTTACATCTTGCAGAAGGAAGACTGCAAGGAAGGAAGACTGTAATTCCTTGATCAGAGAGATAACAACTTTCTGATAATCAGGTTCATGAATGCCAGATGTCATAGGTGATACAATGGGCACTGTAATGATACACAGATACTGACTCAACCGCTATATCTGAGCAGACACACTGACACATTTGCCTCTAATCTATAGTGTAATATTTTCAAGTAATAAAATTATCAACCTGAGAAAGCAACGATTATTTGAGGTTGTAGCTAATTTCCTCCACAGTACCTTACAAGCAATTGGATTGAAGGTTATCCTTAAAGGATACTTGGTGGACCATCTGCAACCAGCAACTAGCAACAGCTTCCCATCGCCCGGTGCGTTCCCACAGGGAGGGCCTGCTCCGGGTACCGTCAGCTAGACAATGTCGGCTGGCGGCCCCCAGGGGTAGAGCTTTCTCTGTGGGCGCGCCCACCCTTTGGAATCAACTCCCCCTAGGGCTCCGGCTGGCTCCTGACCTCCGCACCTTTCGCCGCGAATTAAAAACATGGCTGTTCGCAGTGCCTAGCCTGGACTGAGGGGGTTTTTGATTATTTTAACGGGTTTTAATATTTGTTTATGTATGTATTTTATGTTTTTATTGGTTTGTTTTAATTGTTGTGAGCTGCCCTGAGTCCTATGGAGATAAGGCGGCATATAAATTATATTAAATCAATCAATCAATCAATAAAGGCAACAACAAGTAGGTCTGGAGGGGGGTTTTTTTTCAGCTAAATTGTGCAAAATTGCACACTGATCCATGGTGGAATATCCTAAAATAGAACCTGCTTGTTCCTGAACTAAAATATTCTAATCTAAACATTTATGGTATAAAAATCAAGGATAGAGTTTACTAATTATTGACAATATTACAATTGGACAATAATTAGCAAGGTTTTGCCTCCTGTATTGCCTTTCTAGTATATAGGAACAATGACACAATGACGTCAGTCTTTGAAGACTAATAAAGAGTTATTTAATAGCAATAAACATAGGGACCAATATAGAGTCAGTCAGTTATTTTCACTGACACTGGCAAAATCATATCTTTACCTCAGGGGTGTCAAACTCGTGGCCTGTGGGCCGGATGCATCACACACTGGCCACACCCACACCCGTTTTAGCAAAGGGGAAAAAAGTTACAATACATCACGTGTCCATGTGACGACTCATGTTTGACCCCCTGCTTTACCTGGAGCTTTGCCACTTTACAACTGATAAATTGGTTTTTGGATTTCTGATTGTCAAACCAGGGGCCAAGTGGGATAGAAAGCTCAAGAAAATCACCCACCAAAGGAACACTAAGTTGCCAAAATATCTCATCCAGGATTCCAAACAGATTAAATCATTCGCACTGGAACCAGGTTTATCCGAATGCAAGAAATAAGATGCCAGAACAGATGATCATCCTAATTTGTTACTACCTGTTGGAGCCGTGTCATGTCACTAGTGGGTCATTTTGTTTTGTTTTTCTCCCAGAAGCTTCTATTAATTCTTTTCTTCTCCTTTTTCTTTTTAGTAAATGAACAATTTTACAAGAGGGAGAATCATGATAAAACTGGATGTTTTTACATTTATTTATTTATTTATTTTATTTTATTAAATTTCTATACCGCCCTTCTCCCGAAGGACTCAGGGCGGTGAACAGCCAGCAGATAAAACACAGAGATACAAAAATTTAAAATAGATTAAAAACAAATTAAATAATTTAAAATACCCCATAATTTAAACAGATTAAAATTTGTATTTAAAATTTATATTTAAAACGGAAGAAGATTTAGGCCAGGCCAGCTTGATGAAATAAAAACGTTTTAAGCGCGCGACGGAAGGTGCACAGATCCGGGATCCTCCGTATCTCCGGGGGGAGCTCGTTCCAGATCGTAGGTGCCCCCACAGAGAAGGCTCTCCCCCTAGGGGCCGCCAGTCGATGGCACCCGAAGGAGCCCCCCTTTATGGGAGCATACTGGCCGGTGGGAGGCTATTGGTGGTAGCAGGCGGTCCCGTAGATAACCAGGTCCTAAGCCATGGAGCGCTTTAAAGGTGATAACCAGAACCTTGAAGCGCACTCAGAAGACCACCGGGAGCCAGTGCAGCTCATGCAGGAGAGGTGTTACATGGGAGCTCCATGTTGCTCCCATAACCACCCGCACGGCCGCACTCTGCGCCAGTTGGAGCCTCCGAGTGCACCTCAAGGGGAGCCCCATGTAGAGAGCGTTACAATAGTCCAGACGAGAGGTGACGAGGGCATGAGTGACTGTGTGTAGGGAGTCCTGATCTAGAAAGGGACGCAACTGGCGGATCAGGTGGACCTGATGAAAAATCCTCCCGGTCATGGCCGTCAAGTGCTCTTCTAAAGACAGCCGTGAATCCAGGAGGACGCCCAAGTTGCGAGCCCTTTCCGTGGGGGCCAATGATTCGCCCCCAATAGTCAGCAATGGCACCAGCTGACTATATCGGGACATCGGAAACGTATACATGCTGAAATTACCTTAGTCTTGGTTTGAACATAATTCTTATCAAACCAAAGTTTGGAATGTGAGGTTTTAGTAGAAAACTGTAACTCTCCATAGCTACAATTCACAGTAAAGTCTGTGAGATGTCCGCGTGCAATTGTGGACACATTAAGATGCTTATATATCCCTTACAGCACAACCTTCTTCCAGCCTGAGTCTAGTTGTGAGGAAAGAGATAACTTTGAAGATCTGAAGGTCCCTAAGGACCAAGCGTCTTGAAGAAATGGATTTCTAATTGATATAAAAAGCCATAAATGTAGATTTTGTCCACTTAGAGCACCATGCTGCAGTGTTGCAGGCAGCAAGTGGCACTTTGGGACGCCAAATTATTCAGATGGAACATCTTGAATATAAGAGGTAAAAGCAGCCACTAGCAACAACCATTTTGTCATCAAGTCTGACGAAGCAATATTTGTCTTTAGCAATGTGAGGCATCTCTACAGACCGATGTTCATAAGTAACCTGATGTATTTTGGTTCCTAAGACAGAAAACCAAAGTACTGCCCACCAACATTATAAAATCTGTGCCATTATACTGTATTTTTAGAGGACACTATATACCATGGTAAAGGAACATGCAACATGGCATTTCAACGTATTGCTGACAATTTGCCAGGGTTTAATAATGAATTAATTAAATAAATGTGTTCAATTACCTGCCTGGTTCCCTACATTATTTATTATTATGTTGCTAGCTAAAGAGGGGAAGATTTTATAATACATAGCAGGGTGGATTTGATTTAAATCGAGTTGATTTAAATCACGATTTAAATCATGATTTAAATCACTAGTAAAATGGCTTGATTTAAATCAACTCGATTTAAATCATAATTTTTAAAGAGCAACTGTCATCTCTGCTACTCCTTTGACCCACCGTTGACTCACCGATAGTCCCAGTGTTGCAGAATATACAGCCTCATGCTACATAACTAAGCTCCATTTCATGCTGAATAAACTAAATTATTTATGTACCTTAAATAGAAAACTATTTTACGATAGATTTTTACCCCAAGTTTTTTATTAAAATAAATTCGATAAAAATCAAAAAAATCTGATTTAAATCAAAAAAATCTGATTTTTTTTATTTTTTTTTAAAAAATCATTGATTTTTATCCACCCTGCCTCTAGCACAGGGGTGTCAAACTCAAGGCCTGGGGGACGGGTCTGGCCTGCGGAGTGCTTAGATCTGGCCCATGGGGCTGCCCTGGAAACAGCGAAGGACTGGCCCATGGTGCCTCTGCCAGTGAAAATGGAGTAGCCCTCCCGAGCTCCATTTTCACTGGCAGAGGTTGCAGGAGGCCGTCACAGGTGCCCCCAACATGAGTGATGTCAATCTGACCGCACACACCCTTGCCACCGTCACCCCTCCGAGGTCAAACACAATCCTGATGCGTCCCTCAATGAAATCGAGTTTGACACCCCTGCTCTAGCACGTTGGGTGACGCCACTACCAATAACTTGCCAGTGGTCCCCAACATTTAAAACAAAATAGTTGTAGCCTCTAATAGCTGTCTGTTCCAACACAGAGGATCACTGTTTCTACTTCTTGGGCACAGACGGGGAAGCTGTGGCTCTCCAGATGTTGCTGAACTGAATTTGGTCTGGGGAAGGATGTTGGAAATTCCAGTTTAGTAATATCTGGAGGGTCGTAGGATCCTAACCACAAGTGGATACCATTTGCAGTATAATACTGGAGTACAAAATTCTTACTCCTATTCACTACCCCTCAGAAATTATTTTAATATTTTTTTTCATGTAGACCAGGATGATTGCAGAACTCGACTATGGGAACATAAAAACTAATAAACCTACATGCTGTAAAACAATAGCTAATCTCGGTGACCAGAACATTTTCCCCATCCATTATTCCCATTTCCAATATTAGCTTGGTGGTGCCAACCATATTTTTCTTCCTTTGGCGACCTGTTTGCAATAGTGATTGTATATTTTTGTTTAGAATAAGAAAGTAAACAATACACTATGCAATATTCACTTTCCAGAAAACAGCTGTTTTGCTAAATAAGGCTTGCAGCAGGAACAAACCTTGAGTCAGAAACTCGCTGATTCCATTGTTTTTCATACAGGTAGTCCTCAATTTACAGCCTTTCGTTTAGCATCCATTTGAAGTTTACAACAGCACTGAAAAAAGTTACTTATGACTGATTCTCATATTACAACCATCATAGCATCCCCATGGTCACATGATCAAAATTTGGATGCTTGGCAACTGGCATATTTACAATAGTCGCAATACATCACGTTACGTGATTACTATTTACAACCTTCTAACAAGCCGGCTTCTGACAAGCCAAAGTCGATAGGGGAAGCCAGATTCGGTTAACAAACCATATGATTCACTTAACAATTGTAGTGATAGGCTTAACAACTATGGAAGAAAAGGTAATAAAATTGGGCATGACAGCTGCTTTGCTTAGCAACAAAAGTTCTGGTCCCAATTGTTGTAAGCTGAAGACTGCCTGCATTTGTTTTTTAAAAAGTGCTTCTTTTATTCCTCCAAAAGTGCTTCTTTTGTTCCTCCATTATTGAAAGACATCAACAATCTCTTCCTCAACAGGGACTAGAATTTAGCTACTATTAAAACTTCTGTAATTCTAAAAGCTGCTCTGTGCCAGAACTCATGGGACCTTCAGAGTCATTTCCTATCAAGAAAACATTTTTCAACCTTTCTGATTTATACTATTCACCAGTACTGGAATACCTCAGATTTATTTATTTTTCGTGTTTCTAGACTGCCCATCACTTTCAAGGAGGGCCTCTTAATGGTAGATTCAGGCTGAACAATTGTGTGCCTTAATAACCTTCCAAGATTTTTGGAGGGTACCGGGGATGAGTGTGAGGAGTTAAAATAAAAATCATATTGCATTACTATACTGTACAGTATTAAGTCATGTATTTTCATCTGAAATAATGCTTTAATACAGTGTCTCCATGCGGGTTTTTTTTTACTTCTGTGGAGACATTGAAGATGATTTATTTTATGGAGTCAGTAGATTTATATCCCATCCTTTTCTCCAGAAATTCAAGATGGCATATGTCACATTCTCTTTCTTCACAATTTCCTCTTAACAGCCCTGTGAGATAAGTTGGACCGTCAATAATGATCAGCCCAGTCACTCAATGAACTTATATTGGTGAGGGTGACCTCCATCCTAATTCAAAACCTTAACTACAAGGCACATATGTCTATGTTATTAGCTAATAGTACTTGAGCACTAACGCAATCCACAACATTTTGGAAAAAACATTATAGCGGAAGATGGATTTTTATCATTTTTCCCAGAATCTAAATACAATGCTTCATTTAATCTGGCAACCAAGCCCTTTTAATTTCATTAAACTGACAATGAACACAGTTTTCAAAAAATAAGGCAAGGCCACTTCTGTACCAATGTGATTTACTTATTTTTTTTTATCAGCCTTCCTCCCAACAGTTCCAGCGCTATTTACATAATCTTTTTCTTAATCATAAGACATCTGTATAAATCATCACATTATTAAAAAAAAACAAAAACAAGAAATAACAATTAGAGTCATTCTGCCCTCACAAAGCTAACATTCTATTAATAATAATAATAATAATAATAATAATAATAATAATAATAATAATAATAATAATAATAATTTTATTTCTATACCGCCCTTCTCCCGAAGGACTCAGGGCGGTGTACAGCCTATTTAAAAACACAAACAAAACAATGATATAAAATTTAAAATAATTAAATAAATGGCTCAAATTTAAAACCCCAATAAATTTAAATACCCCAATTTAAAACTATTGTATTGATAGTCCGGCCTGGCGGAACAACAGGGTCTTCAATGCGCAGCGAAACACCCGGAGGTCAGATATCTTACGAATTTCCGGGGGCAGTTCATTCCACAGGGCTGGGGCTCCCACAGAGAAGGCCCTCCCCCTGGGCGTCGCCAGCCGACATAACTTGGCTGACGGCACCCTGAGGAGACCCTCTCTGTGGGAACGAACTGGTCGGTGGGAGGCTATTGGTGGCAGAAGACGGTCTCGGAGGTATCCGGGTCCTATGCCATGGAGCGCTTTAAAGGTGGTAACCAACACCTTGAATCGCACCCGGAAGACCACCGGGAGCCAGTGCAGCTCGCGCAGGAGGGGTGTCACATGGGCATAACGGGTTGCGCCCATAACCACCCGCGCGGCCGCATTCTGGACCAGTTGGAGCCTCCGAGTGCTCTTCAAGGGGAGCCCCATGTATTAAACCTTGTCACTATGTACCATCTTCCTCCAAAAATAGTACAAGTATGAAACATACAGAAACAAAATAATTGAAGATGGGGGAGGGGGGCTGATCAGGTTTGACCCTCATATCTCTCATGAAAAATTCAGTATTTACTCCATCGTTACAGAAAACAAGAAACAGGATTTATTTTTTAAATAGGGTTGGGGAGGGTCATCTATCTTCCAGTGACGTCATAGCAGGTTCTGCCTTTGAGGTTCAGCATCAAACCTGGAAGAACTGCAGATAAGTTATATGGGTTTTAATGTCATGTGTTGGAAATGCTATGATTAACCACTGTGCATTTTAAAATAGGAAAATTATGATCTAGAAACTTTTATTTTGAACAGACGTTATGCTGGTTTTGAATTCTGATTTTTGAACTCAAAACCAACATAACTTCTGTTCAAAACAAAAAGTTTCTAGATAATACATTTCCCGTTTTAAAATGCACAGTGCTTAAACATAGCATTTCCAACACATGACACAATACATTAAAAACCCATATAACTTATCTGATTTTATTCCATATGCAAAGAGAATATATATTTTACTACCGGGTGACATGAAAATTATTCTGTTCTGTTTTCAGGGTTGCAATCTTCTGAATTAAATTAGTGGATAAGCAACTAATTTAACATCATGGCAGAACAAGAATCCAAACACTGAATGGCCTGATCAAAAACTAATTTAATCCAATATTCAATGCTGTTTTTAACTTACCTTTGTGACTCCCAGGAAGTAACTTCTGCCCAAAAGTTATTATTACTTTCTTTTTCAATTAACAATTACTTTTATGAATCAATTACACTTCATTTGTTTCTGACACTGCATGAGCCATATTTAAAATGTGGAAGTGTCCTAATATACAGGATGTACAGAAGCAAGCTATTCATGCATTGCTGTTCATTTTTGCATATACTTAGCCAATCACAGTTGGTTTTATAATTGTTTGATCAGGCAGGCTGAGAAGCACAATCCCACTTCCTCTAAGCAGTGAAAAACAGAAAGTAGAAGATAAGAGTTTTAGTTCCCCAAAGGAACAATTAGTGTTTTGTACAGTTGTATGAATCCCTGGAGGGATTAATTTCTACTTTCAATTAGAAAATGGACTCAACCCAGGCAAAGATAATTGGAGATGCAACTCTTCGTGCCAGAGAGAGTAGAGGAAGATAGTGTGTGATTGTGTGATTACAAGTGTGTAAACACTATTAGTAATATTACAACTATCAGCAACTGCTTCAACTGCTAGTAACATCCATGGCAATCAGATATGAGCTTAGCACATGGAAATATAAGTTCCATATTCCTTTCCCCAGCCAGTTTATTACACGCTGGCTATTTCCCTGGATGCACTAAGACAGTGATGGCTAGCCTTTTTGCTGTCGCGTGCCAAAAGCAGGGGGAGCACAGGGGGGTTGTGCGCATGCATGCCCACACCCATAATTCCATGGTTTAGGACCTGGTTATTTACGAGACCACCTTCTACCACCAATAGCCTCCCACCGACCAGTACGCTCTCATAGAGAGGGGCTCCTCCGGGTGCCATCGGCCAAAAATGTTGACTGGCAGCCCCCAGGGGGAGAGCCTTCTCTGTGGGGGCACCTACTATCTGGAACGAGCTCCCCCCGGAGATACGGAGGATCCCAGATCTGCGTACCTTCCGTCGCACGCTCAAGACTTTCTTATTTCATCAAGCTGGCCTGACCTAAGTTTTTCCCCTTTTTAAATGGAAATTTTAAATTTGGTTTTAAATTATTGGGATTTTAAATTTGTTCAGCCAAATTATTTAATTCATTTTATTCTATTTTAAATTTTGTATTTATATATTTTATTCTATGGCTGTTCACCGCCCTGAGTCCTTCGGGAGTAGGGCGGTATACAAATTCAATAAAATAAATAAATAAATAAATATAAATAAAAATGACCTCCCCATGCCCCGCCTCACCCCCCACACATGCACGTGCAATCCCCCCTGCGCTACCCTCGCTTTTGTCACACAATGGCAAAAAAGTTACCGGTGGGCCTGGTAGGCCCTTTTTTTGCCCTACCCAGGCTTCAGAAGCTATCTTGGGCGAAAACGGCCTCCCTTACCCCCCCATCCCCTGGAGGCCTTCTGGAGGCCGGAAACGGCCCGTTTCCTGACTTCCAGTGGGCCCAGAAGGCCTGAAAATCAACTGGCTGGCGCGTGCATACACACTGGAGCTGAGCTAGGGCAACGCTCGCATGCTCACAGATATGGCTCTGCTTGCCACCTGTGGCATGCGTGCCATAGGTTCGCCATCACGGCACTAAGGCTTTATAAGCAATGTTCAAAAACACTTCATATTTTTTCAAAATATTTTTTACAAATTAATCCCAAATTCCACATTAAAAAAATAAACTAGATGTATTGCCTAGCAATACACCTTGGATATGCTTTGTTTATTTATTTTAGTAAAAGAACTGGAATATGGCTACAGACAAGAATGTTAGAAAGCTTCAGTAACATTTTATATATTATAAAATCTGTATTGGGGAATACATTATATAAACCCCCCTCAAAGATCACTAAAAATATGCCTGTTTTCAAGACTTCCAGGTAAATTTCCAGGAAGAAGAGAAAAACAGCAGAGGAAAAAATACTGTTCATGGTGCTGAAGTCAAAACTCCAGGCACGGTCAGGTCTATGCACAGAAGGAGAAGTCTAAATATATGAAAATTGGGCTCAACTATACTACGTTTTAGAGTGAGCATGATACAAATGTTTTATATACTATATAGTATATAAAATGACGATTGATGTAGTGATGGATAATGGGCCCCTCAGGTCAAGATGGCACTCAATGTGCTACAATACAGAGGAAAAAATAAAGTTCATTTAGGTTGCCAGCAATATTTGTTAGTACATAGCTACACGACATAGCTAGATTAAAATGTTTGGGATGTCTGGTTGCCAATACTGCTTTAAAAAATTCTGCAGACAGAATTACATCGAGAACATGGAACATCAGAAGTGTGAACATGGGAAAACATGGACTGCAATTGGACACGTTCAGTCAGATCAGACTGTTTACTACTCAGGTGGTGAAAAAGAAACAATAATGTTGCTTTTTATTGTTAGGAAGAAGCAACAGCATTACTTGGCTATAGTCCAGTTAATGACCAAATAATACATAATATAGGATTTCATGCACAACCCTTTAATATTCTGATTACCAAGTTAATGTTCCAATCATTGATGTAGAAGAACTGGAGCTCTATGAGTTTTATAATCAGTTTGAAACTGACAGAACGTGAAAGCAAGAAGTGCTGCTTGTATCTGGAGATTGGAACACCAAAAATGGGAAATATCAAGGAGGAAAAGGCTATTGGACTGAGTGGCTTAGGAAACCGAAATGAAGGGGAACAACTTATTAATATCTGTCAATCCAATGATTTCTTCAGAGCTAGCACTGGCTTTAAACAACCAGTATGACGTTCTATAACCGTGATGGTGAACCTATGGGACGGGTGCCACAAGTGGCACACTTGTGGGCATGTGAGCGTTGCCGTAGCTCAGCTCCAGTGTGCATGTGTGCGCCAGCCAGCTGATTTTTGCGCCTTTCAGTCCTACCGGAAGTTGGGAAATGGGCTGTTTCCGGCCTCCAGCGGGGTGGGGAAGACTGTTTTCGCCCTCCCCAGGCTCCTAGAAAGCCTCTGGAGCCTGGGGAGGGTGAAAAATGGGCCTACAGGGCCCACAGTGCCATCACGTGCTAAAAGTAGGGGGCATGCATGCACGGGGTGGGGCACATTGGATTATGGGTGTGGGCACACATGTGGGCGACCTCCCTGTGCTCCCCCCACTTTTGGCACGTGATGTCAAAAAGGTTAACCATCATTATTCTATAAGCATGGACATCACCAGATGGAGCACAAGTAGTCCTCAATTTACAACCATAATTGGAACAGGAACTTCCATTGCTAAGCGATGCAGTTATGAAGTGAATCGCACCGATTTTAGTATTTTTTTGTTTTTGCTGCAGTCGTTAAGTGAAACTGGCTATTCCCATTGATCTTGCTTGTCGGAAGTTGTAAATGGTGATAATGTGAACCTGGGATGCTGCAACTATCATGAATGCATGCCAGTCACCACACGCCTGAATTTTGATCACATGACCATGGGGATGCTGGAATAGTTGTAAGTGTGAGGACTGGTCATATGGCATTTTGAGCATATGATGGTGCAGTGGTTAGAATGCAGTACTGCAGGCTACTTCTGCTGACTGTCAGCTGCCTGCAATTTGGCACATCAAATCTCAGCAGGATCAAGGTTGACTCAGCCTTCCATCCTTCCGAGGTTGGTAAAATGAGGATCCAGATTGTTGGGGGCAATATGCTGACTCTGTAAACCACTTAGAGAGGGCTGTAAAGCACTGTGAAGCAGTATATAAGTCTAAGTGCTATTTTTTTTCAGCACTTTTGTATCTCTGAACGATCATTAAACAAATGGTTGTAAGTCAAGGATTATCTATATACAGAAATCAAACTGACTATATTATTGCTGGAAGAAGATGTAAGGGCTCAGTTATAATAGCAAACATATGTCCATGGGTTTACAGTAGAGGAAGATGTATGAATTGCTCATGTGCAAATTCCAAATTAAGCGAGAAAAACATGAAAAAGAAAGCCAACTAATTTCAGCGATATGATCTCGAGCACATATAATGCTACTTTCAAACAGAACATTGGGAATTGCTTTGAAGTTCTGAACCTCATTCATTAGGAACCAGAGAAAGTGGAATAAACTTAAGGAAGTTAAGGATGCATGTGAAAAGAAACTACCAATAACCAAGAAACAGAAGAAAATAAACTGGAGGCCAGAACAAACTGTGGTTATTGCTAAGATGAGAAGTCAAAGCTAAGAAAGATCTCAGCAACAAACTTACAATAGAGAATTTCAAAGAACTGTTAGAAGACACAAGAAACAACATTACAGCAATATCTGCAAAGATACTGCCTATGGAAACAGACATGGGAAATCAAAGAAATTCTTTCAGAACAATGTCTGAACTCAGAATGTGGTTCCAATCTCAAATTGGTAAGCTAACTAATGCCAATTGATAGATAACAGTTGGTTCAAAGATCAAACAAAGATGGAAGGATGATATTGAAATTCTGTACAGTAAAGATGTCAACATCGTAAGATATTTTAAAAGCATTTCCTATATAGGAGGTTAAAGATGAAGTTAAATCAGAACTCTGGTCATTGCCTAGCTGGCAGGCTACAGGAACTGATGGAATAGCAACAGAAATATGGCTAGCAATAGAAGAAGAATCAGTAAAATGACTGAGGCATGTCTAAGTTATGCCATCAAATCTGGAAAAAGAGACAGTGGCCAAAAAAATTGGAAAAGGTCAATTTACATAACAATACCAAACAGAATGGATGAATTATTGTATCATATCTTTAATTTCACATGCTAGCAAAATAATACTTAGGATCATGCACAAAGATTAAGCCCTATACGGAGAGAGATGCCAGCTGTTCAAGCTGGCTTAAGAAAAGGCCAAGGAACATTGCTGATGTAGGCTGAATAACTGCGAAAGCCAAAGAATACCAAAAAAAATGTCAGCATGTGCTGCATTGATTGTAGAAAAGCCTCAGTTGTTCATCATGTCAAGCTGTGGACTGTGGTTAGAAAAATGGGTATCTCAGAACACCTTACTGTCCTCGTATAAACCTTTTACATACCTCAGGAAGCCACAATTCAGAGATAATATAACTTACTTCAAGTTGTCACAGGAGTGAGATGAGATTGTATATTATACAGTGTAGAGTCTCCCCTTATTCAACCTACGTGTGGAACATACACTTTAATGGATTGGAAGATGAGTGTGGCTTTAATACTGGAAGAACACACATCAATAACTTGCCGTGCTATAGTGACTCCGACAGCATGCAAATGATCCACAAAATTTAAAAAAAGGCAGCCAAATTTATGACAACAGGTACAGCAACAGTCTTAGAATTGACAATAAAGATAATGAAGTGAACGATACAGAAGTGATGTATACCTCTTGCCTTTTAGGAGTAACTATCAGTAGTAAAAGAACCAGCAGTCAAGAAATGCACTATATACTAGAACTTGGAGTGAAGGTATTGGGAAAGATATTCAGATGACAGGATATATTTATAACTGCAAAGATCTGAAGAAACTTTCTCTGTGACACTGTATGGAAAATAATGCTAAACTTGGATAAAATGGATTAGAAAAATTACAGGTAGTCTTTAACTTATAAATAATTTAGATGAGGGAATAGAAGGGGAACTCATGAATTTTGCAGACGACACCAAGGTGGCAGGAATAGCCAACACCCCAGAAGGTTCAATTTCCAAAAGGATCTCAATGGACTTGAACACTGGGCCCTAACAACAAAATGAAATTCAATACTGAGAAAAGTAACATTTTACACCTGGGCAGGAAAAGCCAAAGGTACAAGTACAGATTAAAAACAACAACCACAAATGTTGAGTCAGATGGAAATGGACTCAACAGCAGTAACTGAGAGAGATCTTGGAGTCCTGGTGGACAATCATTTAAATATGAGTACGTATGGTGTATGGTGGGGAATGGAAGGATTTATATTTCTTATACTCCTTATACTAAAGGAGTATAAATTCTTCCATTCCCCACCATCCAGCCAGAGCTGAAGAAACTTCTTGGATGAGAAGCGAACGTCTTCAAAGAAAAACCAGAAAGTCCAATTGCCTCTTGAAAAAAAGCACATTTGGGAGAATCTGACTTTGCTTGTCAGAAGCCAGCTAGGAAGCTTACAAATGGTGATCACATAGGCCTCCAAGACCATGCAACTGTCATACGTGTCAGTTGCCAAGCCTCCAAATTTTGGCGATCACACAACCATGGGGGTGCTGCAATGGTAGGAAGTGTGAAAACCGGTCATAAATCACTCTTTTCAATGTTGTTGTTTTAACAGTGTTGTTATTTGAATGGTTACTAAAGAAATGATTGTAGGTCGAGGTGTTTTAAATTGATCATTGATCAAATCAACCAGAATTCTCATTTGAGACACATCAGACTCAAATTATCTTATTTTAGACCTAATATTATGGCCTAGCTCTCTGGAGAAGCCTATATTGGTGGAAAAGATGGTAGGAAAGAGAAGATTTGCCTCAGTTGTAGTTGCAAGAGGTGCATCATTAGTAGACCTGAAAGACCACAATGGGAAGAAGCAAATTTATCTGTATAGTTACTAAGATTCTGTATTGACTTGATGGCACATAATCAACCAAAGCAATATGATTGATTGCGGGTTTTCTTTTTCTTTTTGACCTTTGAGTCAGTTTTGATTCCTGGCAGTTTTGATTCCTGAGTAGTCCCTGCAGTTTTCTTGTAAGCGATGTGCCATTTCCTTCTTCCTAGTGAGTGACTGGCCCAAGGTTTTCCAACTGGAGGAGAACAAGAACTCTCCAGGTTTCTAACCACCTGCCTTAACCATTACACCATACAGGCTCTTCATGTGTATGTTACTTTATGCGTACTGTATGCCTTTTGCCTGATTTGGGAAGGTTGGGATGTATACCACTCAAGAGTCATTCATGACTGAAGTAGTTTATAAGCCCAAGAAAATTAAGAGATAAATTTAAAATAAACAAATCAGACTTTCTTTATAGTATTTCTCCAACCTGACAACTTCCAGATGATGGGATTTCCAATTCACTGAACTCCCCAATTGGCACAGCCATTGCTGTCCTCATCAGTGGAAGTGCTACAAGTAGGTAAAAAATGGCTACAAGGCTGCCTGATGATGAACCAAATAAATGATAAGCCAGCCTCTTACCCTGTTGTTGCCAGGATTTCATCTCCATCCAGGATAAGATGGAAAAGAAATTTAGAGAGAAACCAGCCAGTTTATTTTAAAATGTAAAAGATGAAGGCAATGCACTGGGTAAAAATGACTTTACTCATCTAATATAACCAATGCAAACATGTATATCTAAAATGTACTGCTTTTATGATTAAAACTCAACTTTGCTTGTTTATTAAAAGCATATGCCTGGCATTATCCTCTGTATTATGATCTTATGACCCTGAATTGCTGAAGTGTTCAAGATGATTGTCTCCCTTCAGATTTAATCCAGTCCTACTCATATCAGTCATGTTAGAGATTATATGAAATAATGCATCTTTTTCAATGGATCCAGTATAGAAATGGCAAACCTTTTTTTACGTAATGTGATATAATAACATTTCCATTTCATTGGTTTTTTAAAATATATTACCTGAAGAGAAAATATGGCCTGTTCAAAATCTTGAGGATGACAAACTAGGCCAGCCTCACAGACCAGCACTTTCCAATCATCCAGATGTATTTCAAAGCATTCCAGCAGTTTAAGTTCCAATACATCTGGAGGATTTACAAGGAAGGACGACCCCATTCAAGACAACACAACTGCCTGAAACTTCTGTTCTGTTTTCTTTATAATGTGATTTCTATGTATCGTTTTGAATCACCTATGATAAAAACAGGGCAGGAATAACTGCTAAAGAGCCTTGATAGTACAGTGGTCTATGCACCCTGTTATTAACACAGCTGCCTGCAATTTACTGCTGGTTCGAATCTCTCCAAGGCTCAAGGTTGACTCAGCCTTCCATCCTTTCTAAGGTAGGTGAAATGAGGACCCAGTTTGTGGGGGCAATAAGCTGACTTTGTATAAATATACAAAAGGATGAAGGCTATTGCTTAACGCATTGTAAGCCGCCCTGAGTCTCCGGAGAAGGGCGGCATATAAATCAAATTAAAAAACAAAAAACAAAAAAACCAGAATGTCGTCTTTAATATGTTGAACCTGAATGGAAATAGAATACAGCTTTAATTCTGGCAAAATGTCAAGTCACCTTGAATTATGAAGTGTTCTTCCTCCATATATATATATATATACATACATACATACATACATACATAGGGGAAGAACACTTCATAATTCAAGGTGACTTGACATTTTGGCAGAATTATATATGCAATTTATGACTATCCTTTTCCAGCAGGGCCTTCCAAGTCAATTATTGATCCTGGATCTTCTCAACGTTGCTTTTACACATTACCTCCGATATCCTTTTACCGTGACAGGCATCCGATTGCGTTCAAAGGCAGAGAGCATGGTTTTTTTTTTTTAAAAAAAAAAAAACCAACAACAACCCACAACCCACACACTCCTCGCGATCAATACACGATAAACTGCTGAGGGCAACCAAAGGGGAAGCCGCAGTCCTGCAAGCGAAGAACGAGCTCAAACAGAAGAGACGCGGCAACGCTTGGAGTCGCCGGCACCACCTGCTTGCTAGAACAAGAAATCATAGCAATTGCTACTCCCCGGTGTGTGTGTGTTGGACATACATCCTGTGGGACAACAACTAAAGCCAGCGTCGGTCCCGTTGTGGGCTGACGGGTAAGAGGAGGAGAGAGATGTTAAGAGAAACACAACGTCAAACGACTGTTTTCTTTCTCTCTCTCTCTCTCTCTCTCTCTCTCTCCATGCCCTTCCTTGTCGCTATGAAAAATCGCTGCACCAATTTCCCGCAACTGAGGAAGGATGGGGCTGGGGGGGGGGGTGAGGAATAGCAGTTCTGCCGTCGAAGCCCACCGTATCCCTCACACACGCCCCACAAACGCCACCCTCATCAGCCCCGGCAGCGCAAGCGCTACAAAACATGGGGGAGCTGCTAGGTCCTCTCGGCTAGGTGAGGCGAAAAGCAGTCAACCCCCAAATCCGCCCGGAAGCTCCGAGCCAGGCGACGAGCAACGGCCAGACCCCCCGCCGCCACTAAAACACGCAACGCGCCGGCGTTTTTCCCGCCGCTCCCGCTCTCCTCCTTTGCCTTCGCATCTCCGCGCCCCGTCTTCCCGTCTTCCTTACGCCGCCACCCCTTCCCACGCGCTCAAGAAAGATACACAAAAGGAGGCGGGCGGCGCCCAGGAGGCTCGCTTACCCTGACGCCGCCAACGCCGCCGCCGCCGTTGCGCAGGGTGGCCGGATTCTCCTCGGCGCGGCGAGATAGTTTGACCGCCTGGCGCTCGCCTCCTTTCGAATGAGGAAAGCCGCGGCGGCCGCCCCGCCACAATCTCTTCAACAATGAGAGGCCGAGGCTGGCCCAGCACAGCACAGCTGCATGCATGCACCCGCTCGCCCGGCCTCGCTTCCTCCCCTTGAGCGGCGGTGCCAAAGCCGCCGGGGACGGCTGGGCGCTGATTCCTCTCACGCGACAGGCCGCCCGTCCCGCCGGCAGGGTCTCGCCGAGGAAGAAGCCCCCATTTCTTCCCCTGGCGAGGCGAAGGGGTGGCGCCGCGCTCGGGTTTATAGTTACACCGAGCTAACGGGGATGGGGTGGGGCAGAAGGCGGACACCTCAGAGGAAAGGGATCCAACGGCGGGCTCGGCAGAGACAGTCGCATGTCAGCCTCTGCTTTTGGGGTGGGGGGGGGGGGTTGTTTTAGTTTTGTTTTTTCCCCTCCAGCCTCAGGGAACCCAGATTGGCTTTGGGATTGTTGTAATTGGAGGTGGGGGGGTGAAACTTGGGGGTAACCGCTCAAATCAGCCCCAAGAGCCTTGGTAGTACAGTGGTTTAAAGCACCCTGTTATTAACACAGCTGCTGCAATTACTGCAAGTTCGAATCTTAACAGGCTCAAGGTTGACTCAGCCTTCCATCCTTTCTATGGTAGGTTAAATGAGGACCCAGTTTGTGGAGGCAATAAGCTGACTTTGTATAAAATATACAAAAGTATGAAGACTATTGCTTAACGCATTGTAAGCCGCCCTGAGTCTCCGGAGAAGGGCGGCCTATAAATCAAATTAAACAAAAATAAAACAAATTAAACAAAATAACGGGGATCAGGTGGATGAGAAGAGAAGCAGCAGTGCCAAAGGAGGACCAGAGGCAGGATGATGTCAGCTCTTCAGTGTAAACCAGAGAGGGCATCCAAAAACATGGAAACCTTTATTGGGAGGGAATGGAGATGTCTGTGGAGATTCTCAGTCACCCAGGTCATGGGTGCTTTTTTTTCAAGAGGCACCTGGAGAGGTGAAGAAGCTTCTTGGATGAGAAGCCAAACGGCTTCAAAGAAAAACCAGGGAAATCCAGCTGCCTCTTGAAAAAAAAAAAAAAAGCACTTTTGGAAGGGAATGGAGAGTTGGAAGACTCTTGCTAACTTGCTTGAGCTTAGCCAACTGTTGGGGATGTTATCACCTTGAAAGCCCTCCCCATCTCTTTAAACTTCAATTATTCCGACCCTGTTTTAACTGCCTTTTATTGACATAAAATACTTGCACCGTTTTTATGTATGTTTTTCATTGTACAATGCCCAGAGTTAATCTGTGAGTGAGATGGTCTGTAAATTTGATATAGAAATAAAATAAATAAAAATAAATATCATGTAAGTTTGACAGCACGTTTCTTTGCCTTTACTTTCCAAAGAATTAAGGAGAGTCCCTTCTGAGATGCTTTCCATCCCTATTCGTTCTGTGGGCTGAGATGTCTCTTATATAATCTTGTCCTGGCTGCAGCCCCCAAAGTTATTCTCACACTCCATTTCATCTGGAGGATAGGCCCATCTCATTCCCTCTTCCAAGCCAAGGAATATTCTTGTCAATCTATGCTGTTATATGTGTGTCTGTCTATTATCTGTCTATCTATCTATCCATCCATCCATCCATCCATCCATCCATCCATCCATCATCTCTATTATCTCCCTCTCTATAACTGTCTGTCTGTCTGTCTATCGTTTCCCTCTATAACTGTCCGTCCTTCCATCATTGTCTGTCTGTCTGTCTGTCTAACTAACTATCATCTCCCTCTCTATAACTGTCTGTCTGACTGTCTGTCTGTCTATCGGGGTGAAATCCAGCAGGTTTTCTGGAGAACCGGTAGTGGAAATTTTGAGCAGTTCAGAGAACCGGTAGTGGAAATTTTGAGTAGTTCAGAGAATTTGGCAAATACCACCTCTGGCTTGTCCCAGAGTGGGGTGGCAACGGAGATTTTGCAATATCCTTCCTCCAGGAGTGGGGAGGGAATGGGGATTTTGCAGTATCCTTCCTCTGTCACACCCACCAAGCTATGCCCACAGAACCGGTAGTAAAAAAATTTGGATTTCACCACTTATCTATCAGCTGTCTGTCTGTCTGTCTATCTATCTATCTATTCACACACACACACATATTTATCTTGACTTTCCTCTATTTTATATGTTCGTATATGCACCCTAATTTCTTTATATGAAAATCAATGTTAAAATATGAGAGTTGAGAACACAAATGACATGGAAATTAAAAGCAACAGAAAACTTAACATGATATGGGTATAATTTCTATGTAGAAAGCTTGGTCCAAAGTAGCTGAAGGTAGAGTGGGAAGCCATTTAACTTCCTTCTAGATCATACAGAAACCTGAGAAAAACCAATGAAGTGATTTTTATGAAAAAGCAAATGCACAGTGTCACATCTATATCTCCCCTAGGCATCTTTTCCAACTTTCAGCCTTGGTTCAGATTAGTTCAAGCGGTCAGATTTGCCATGAATGGTATGGAAGAATGAGTGTCTGGCTTGTTTGCCATTGGCAGCACCCATTGCAAAATCTGCAACCAATGTTATGACACCAAGCATTAACTTAAATCCTCGGGGACTTTCTCAATTCCCCAGGGAGTGAGAAAAGATTTTTTACTTGTCACCTGCACACGTTGGATTACATGGCATTTCTACCTGCTATTTTTTTGCAAAGAATTTCCTTTCTCCTTATACTCTTTTCTTGCAATACCTGTTTCCCTGCCCTTAAGGGTTTGTACTCTGAAAGACGTTAAATGCTATCTGCTGCTGAGGTTTCCTCCCTGTGTAATAAATGCTTGCTCTCCACCCACTTCTTTTCTTTTTCACATTGGAGGAAACCATTCGTCACCTTGGGTCGGGCAGGGAGTGGAGAAGGAGGGCAGAATATATGTTTTATTCCCTTGTTATCTCCAGTACAGTTTTTCTGCTGATGTACTTATGTACAGTACTTATTTGCTTTTCTAATTGTTAATTATATCTTTGCTAAATTCTCACTCCCGTGCACACACCATTCATGCCCATACAGCTAAGATACTCCCTACTATTTTGATTTTTTTTCTTCCAAAAATCTTTAGAATATAATTTTTTTTTTAAAGTAACCTTACATACATTTCTACGGTCTATAATCTATTAGTTAACTTAATGATGCCAAAGCATACAGTATAACTTATATTGGGTGCCACCGGTACATAGATTTAGCAAAAAGCAAGTTATAATAATTCTACTTATGTGATATGCAATCAGCTCATTGCAGTTTTGCAATACTTCTAAAGATAAAGACTTGCCAAAGTTGAGCTTGACTGGTTATCATGCAGAAAAACCCAATGGGATTTTTAAAATTCATACTCTTTTTGAAATAAGTAATGGCAAAGAGCAGAAAAGGAAAGAGCAGATAAATTAAGGAAACCCAGATGAGTCTAGTTTATACCAACACCATTCACTGCATCGCTCCAAACTTTTCTGTCCTTGCAATCCATTGCTTTCTCCCAACCCCACACATTGTCCCTTTTAAGCTTCTCACCTCTTTCAGAAGAACTTATCAGCTCCATCCAACCGCGAGTTTCTCACTCTTCCTCTCTTCTTCCTCAAACCATTTACTCTCGCTCGCTTCAAATTCTTGTTTTGTAATTCAGTTCCCCTCCTCTATTTGAGTTCAAATATTGACTTTATTTGAATCCATAGACCTTCTGTTCTTCAATGTCCGATACAAATGATTCTCAAATGATAGCTTGTTATTTCACAGCTTCACACCAGATGGTGATATTTAACTTTTCTGCACTCTAAAAAAATCCCACTTCAATGTGGGTTTTTTGTTTTTTTGTTTTGTTTTGCAGACTATTCATTTTTACATTCAACTTAATGAATGAAATGTAGGTACATCCACATTACACTAATTCTCCACGAGCTGCACTGGCTCCCTATTGGTCTCCGGTCACAATTCAAGGTGTTGATTATTACCTTTAAAGCTCTACATGGCTCAGGGCCAGGGTATCTCCGAGACCGCCTTCTACTGCATAACTCCCAATGACCGGTAAGATCCCACAGAGTTGGTCTCCTCCAGGTCCCGTCAGCTAAACAATGTCGGCTGGTGGGCCTTCTCTGTCGCCTTCTCTGTGGCTGCCCCAGCTCTCTGGAACCAGTTACCTCCTGAGGTCTGGACCATCCCCACCCTATTGGCCTTCCAAAAAGCGGTGAAGACCTGGCTTTTCCGGCAGGCCTGGGGCCGTTGATCTCGCTCTTGCAATCTGGCAAGATCCGGCCATGAATGGTGTGAATGAGTTTTAATGTTTTTAATGTTTTTAATTCTTAAATGTTTTTTATAATGATTTTAAATGCATTGTGAGCCGCCCTGAGTCTTCAGAAAGGGGCGGCATACAAATTTAATAAATAAATAAATAAATAATACTCACCAAACACCAATCCCATTCATTTGTGGGTTTCTAAATGGCTTACTTTTTTGTATCCTCTTATCTTCTGCCAAACTACCTTTTCATGTCATCATACATACATGTGTGTGTACTGCATATGTGTACTATACACACACACACACATCCATATATACATACTTATCTAATTATATATGCTACATATATTATTTGATGTACCAATATAAAAAAGTTTGCACTTCACACCTATATCTCCAAAGAAGAGTAACTCCACTGTATTTTAGACTAGTTATCCCACACATTTATAGTAAGTGGGACTGCTATCAGTTGAGTTGTGACAATGTATATTATTATTATTCAAGTTTGCAGTGGTACTCCTGTAGCAATCTACACAATGTAACTAAAACACATTCTGTTATGCTAGTTCTTTATTATAGTTGCATCAAAACAAGATAGTTTGATGTAAATGTCCCAGATTCTTTGTTTTATAAACTGTAAACATCATTAGATGTGGTATTTTCAATTTTGAAAAATAAGATGAGTAGCTATGTACAGTAGTGGCACAGATAAGAGCCATGGTGGTGCAGTGGTTAGAATGCAGTATTGCAGGTTGACTCTGCCCATTGTCAAAAGTTTGAACCTGACCGGCTGAAGGTTGATTGAGTCTTCTATCCTTCCGAGGTTGGTAAAATGAGGACTCAGATTGTTGGGGGCAATATGTTGGCTTTGTAAACACTTTAGAGAGGGCTATAAAGTACTATGAAGCGGTATATAAGTCTAAATGCTACTGCTATTGTTACTTCACTTTAGAGTGAGTGCTGAATATTGCCAAACAATACATCAAACAATGAAAATTCCAGACTTCAAAGGTTTTTAACAAAGGTCATTTCTGAATTGAGTTCAGTTGGATGGATAGGATTGGCCCTATAGGTAAGAAAGGAGGAACTCAAATGTATACATTCTTCGATATTTTTCTTCTTTCCTGTTTCCTCCGAAATCCTTCCCCATAGACATTTTGAGAAGGAATAAGGAGAAAGACAGAGAAACAAAATATTGTATTTTAGCACATCTGTATTTTCAACTACATAACAGTGCTTTTTCAAGAGGCAACTGAACTTTCCTTGAAGACGTTTTGTTTCTCATCCAAGAAGTTTTCCAGTTCTGACTGAAGAAGCTTCTTGGATGAGAAGTGAAATGTCTTCAAAGAAAAACAAAGGAAGTCCAGTTGCCTCTTCCCTTATATTATCAGCTAAATTAGGCTGACAATTCTTGATCCAAAACATCCTTGTTTCTTGAACTTACTGTTTTAAAATGGCATGTGGTATCATCTATAGGGCTGGTCCATGATATATACATGAAATATCTACAATAATGGAAGGAAGCAAATCCTTTTTTACCTCTCCCTATAGATAAAATCTTAACATTTCCTTTTAAAGAATTTGGCCTCATAAGTGGATTTATGAAAAGCAACTACTATGACTGTTAACATCCACTTCTGCTGACAAGTTGAAAAAAAAATCAGTTTGTTCACAGAAAAATCTGATAATAAAAGTCACTTGAATAGAAGTTGCCTTCAGTTACTGGCCTGAAGCGTGTCATATTTCATTCCCTCAGAAGGAATTTCTGGGCCTGAATTTTTTATCCAGTTCTGTTAAAAAAGGTTTTAAGTGCTAATTGATTAATAGCAATTAAAGAAAGTTCAACAAAAAAGAGAGATGGAAAGAGAAAGAAACACTGAGTTTACCTTCTTGTTCTGGGCAGGAATCTAAGTTAAAGCATTTCTGATAGATGACTTTTTGGTCTCTGCTTGAATACATCCAGTGAAGAATAGGTTACCGCTTCCCCAGGTAATTGGTTCCATTGCCAAGCGGTACTGCCAGTCAGAAAGGATTTTCTTTCCTCTAACAGTGAATTAGAAATTTTCCTCCTGTGACTTAAATCCATTATTTTTTACCTGGCACACTGGAGGAGTAGACATTTGGGCTTCACCTTCTATGTGCCATTCTTTCAGTTATTTGAAGACTGAGATAATAAAAGCCTTCAAGCCTAAACATTCCCAGTTCCTTCAAACTATTTTCTTAAAATATAGTTTCTAGCCCCTTGTCCATTCATTTGGACCTGGAATTTAAATTCATCCGAAGTAAGAAGATACTCCCTGATCATATTCCTATCAATGTCCTGCTTCATTGCTGACCCTTCAGTCTTCTCTTCTCAGTTTCCTGGAGCAACATTTACTTTCTTGTGGAGAACACCGAGACAAAAGAGAAGATAAGCGATTCTGTTTTTTCTATCACTTGTTAGCATTGTTACCAGGGATGGGCTTCAAAATTTTTAGTAAGGGATTCTCTGCCTGGTTGCTGGGTGGGTGTGGCCATGGTGGACGTGGCCTAATTGGTCTCCTGCACCACAGTGGGGGGGGGAGCGTTTTTGCCCTCCCTGGGCTCCGGATGCTTTCCTTGAGCTTCAGGAGGGCGAAAATGGCCTCCCCAGGCTCCAGAGGCCCTCTGGAGGCCTTCCCGAAATAGTAGGCCTGTTTTTCACCCTCCCTGAGCCTCGGTGTGCGCCCCACATGCACCTGCATCCAAAACAGGCCACATGGAGACTCCTGGTAGGGGAGGGATGAGCGGGCCCAGCCAGGAGTGGGGTTTGGGAGTTCTCCAAACTGCACAGAATCTTAGCTAGAGGTTCTCCCAAACCCCTGTGAACCGCCAGCAGCCCACCCCTGATTGTTACCCAAGCAGATGTCATACTGATCCTCTTCCTATATATCTAAGGAAGACTCATTTGTTATTCTTAATATCCTTGCAAATCTCAGCTCAATTTGAGCTTTCCTGATAATCTCTCTATAAATTCTAGATTACCTCCTTACATTCTTCCTTGACGATATAATCTGTCTCCACTTGCTGTCTGTGTCCTCTTTTTGTTTTATTGTTTTGTTTTTTGGGGGATAGTCATGAAGCCTTTTGGCAATCACATATGAGCCATCTTCTGTTTCTTCCTGGAATTGTTTGCAATTATGCCCTCAGAACAGTGGTGGGATTCAAATAATTTAACAACTGGTTCTCTGCCCTAATGACCGGCTTGGTGGGTGTGACCAGGAGGTGTGACAGGCAGCACTCAGCCTCCTGCACCCCCTGGGAACAAAAACGGGCCATGGGGAAGACGCGCCATCTCCCTGCGCCCCGTTTGGGCCTAGTAAGCCTCCCTGCACCTCCTGGGAACAAAATCGGGCTGTGGGGGGGTAACCCCCCCCCCTGCACGCTCCATTTTGGGCCTAGGCCTCCCTGAAGCCTCCTGCGAGTGAAAACAGGGTACATGGGGACTCCTGGAAGGGGCAGGGTGGGGAGGGGTGGTACCAGCCAGCAATTTAACTACTACTTCACCCAAACCGGCTCGAACCATCTGAATCCCACCACTGCCTCAGAATTTATTTATTTATTTATTTATTTATTTATTTATTTATTTATTCATTTATTTATTTGTCATATTTCTCTGCCGCCCACTCTCCGAGGGCTCTGGGCGGCTTACACCAAAGACAGTATACTAAATAGCATATTGCCCCCAACAATCTGGGTCCTCATTTTACCCACCTCGGAAGGATGGAAGGCTGAGTCAACCTTGAGCCGGTGAGATTTGATCCGCTGATCTGCTGAACTAGCAGTCAGCTGAAGTAGCTGCAGTACTGCACCCTAACCACTGGGCCATCTCGGCTCAAAAGAATCTTCTTTTTATGAACTCCTAGTCACCTTAGGTTCATTTTCATCTTGGTTAATGTTCAGTCAAGGATAGCAAATCTTCTTGTGCCTTTTGACGTCAAATTAAAAAACGTTATTGCCAAAGGCCAACAATAAAACCGTTTCAGACTCCCTCCGAAAATGAAAATTGTTAGCAAGACAAGCCAGAACTTTTCTTAAAGGATCATGCTTGGCAGAATTCATCTATTGAGTTATACAATTACATTCTTCCATGTTAAATTCCCCAAATTAAATGATGGAATTTCCAAATTATTGAAATTTGAATTAAATGCTGTAGTTGGGAGAGAGCGAGAGAAAGAGAGAGAGATTTAGCTGTATTTATTCATTAAAATGTCACCAAGCTCCTTTCCATTGAAAAGTGTAGCTCCAAATCATAAATACTTTTAAAGTAGACTAATGCAATCAGAGCAAATTGAATGCATGTTTTAAACAAATTAGAAAGAAAATTAATCAAATATTATAACCAGTCAGAACCTGAATGAACCTGAATGAACCAAAATAATTCTCTCTCTTTTGGGAAAAGGCAACCAGAAAAGAGAAAATAATGTTGGATAATCTTTGATTTTCTCTCTCCAGTCTTCTCTTTCAAAATACTTTTCATTTCCCACAGAATTTGCTTCCTCTTGATTTCACATTATAAATAAAAAAAAAAAACCTCTGTTCAGATTTTAGTTCATAAGATGGTCATAATTGCATATTGTATGAGGATCATAGTCTACATAGTTAGGTGTGTGGAATAATGTGTGGTCACTGCAATGGAACCATGATGGCATTCAGTTATGTTAATTAACTAAAGAAGCCAATAAAACAGATGAATTCTCATAAATAGCATGATTTTTAAAAACAAAAAACAAAATCATGGTTTTTCTCACCGCCTTATAGAAACTTGTTTGCATCTTCATTTAATAATTTTCCATTTTCAGTATTTAACTTAGAGCTCAAGGAACCAAAACAATGTTTTTTCCCCTATATGTGTGTGGTACAACCCTGTAAAAAAAATACCCTCAACTTCTGCTATAATAAATGTGGTTATTGAAACTGCATTAGATGAAACTATCTGGGAAATTGTTAAATTTTAGTCCAAAGTCACAAATCCACCTATGTTAGGTATTTAATCTGGATCATCCAGTTATGAGTTTAGGCCACTTGACTCATAAGAAGTATTGTGTCTATTTTTGATTTATGGCTATAGGCTATTCCTAATGTATTCTCAAAGCAAACTGTACCCAGCACTTGCTTATTTAGTCTACTGAAAAGAAGGACCAGGGGAGACATGATACCAGCGTTCCAATATTTGAGGGGCTGCCACAGAGAGGAGGGGGTCAAGCTATTTTCCAAAGCACCTGAAGGCCAGGCAAGGAATAATGGATGGAAACTGATCAAGGAGAGATTCAACCTAGAAATAAGGAGAAATTTTCTGACAGTGAGAACAATCAACGAACGGAAAAGCTTGCCTTCAGAAGTTGTGGGAACTTCATTACTGGAAGCTTTCAAGAAGAGACTGGACTGCCATCTACAAGAAATGTTGGGCAGGGGGAGGGGGGTTGGACTAGATGACCTACAAGGTCCCTTCCAACCCCGTTAATCTGTTAATTTACTTCTTCATTCAGTACTTATCTGGCTATACAATATTACTCAGGGGTGCTTGGGGTAGGAGTAGAGAATCTATGTTTGTTCCCCCAGACGTTGCTTAAATACATTCTCCACTTGGTCCCAAAAGCTCAGATGCGCAGTTAATTAACATCAAGAAGATCTTTGAGTTAAGGTCAATTCCTGATTATTATGTTCCTTTTTTTTTAAAAAAAAGTAACAAAATAGATATTGCTTTTCTCCTGTAAGCCCCCCCCCCCAAATTCCCAGCTAGGCCTTTTGAGATCAGCCAGAGTTGATTAGGTACACAAAGTAAGTTTTTTTAAAAAATGTTTGCAAGCATCTCCCATACTGACATGCAGATGACTATACTTGAATATAGAATAGGATTTTTTATTGGCCAAGTGTGATTGGACACACAAGGAATTTGTCTTGGTGCATATGCTCTCAATGTACATAAAAGAAAGGATACGTTCATCAAGAATCATAAGGTACAACACTTAATGATAGTCATAGGGTACAAATAAGCAATCAGGTATATATATATAACCTGGCTAGAAAGAATATGCATATATATGTATATGTATATGTATATGTATATGTATATGTATATGTATATGTATATGTATATGTATATATATTTGTTTTCTTTTCTTTTCATAGGCATTTATGTGTATTTCTCTTTAGCCAGATTCTTCCTACGTAAACCAAGATTTTTATGCAGCCCTAGTTCAGTGAAATCACAATCTACTAGTTTGTAGGCTTTTTTCAGGCAGCCAGCAAGCACCCTGCTGTCCATTGGGAGACTAAGGAGACTAAGATAGATCTATTTCGGACTTATTAGTCCTCATCAGTTATCCATACCCTCATGTATCCTCCCTGTAAAGGTACAGTATTTGTTTTCATATATATATGTGTGTGTGTGTGTGTGTGTGTGTGTGTGTGTGTGTGTATTTTCAGGTATATATAGATAACAAGGGTGGGTGGAGAGCCGTTGAAGTCCACAAGTCTTAAAGTTGTCAAGGTTGGAGACCTTGCTTTAGGTGGACCTACTTTTAAGATCTGTCATTGGGATATCTTAAAGTATCCCAATGACAGATTATTGAAAGTATTATTTCAATAATGCATTTCATTATTATTTCAATAATGTATTTGTTTTCATGACTTGATTTTTGCACTGTTCATCCCCCCTCCCCCCTCTTCCTTATTGAACTAGGGTTGCAACTGCCATCAGGCCTTTGTCCTGCTGTTAAACATGTTATGACTTCATTTTCATCCCTCCATAAAAGTAGACAGATTAAACACGGGACTCATATAAAGAAGGATTAGGGCGTTATTATTTAGGAAGTGAGAGTTTTTAAAACTCCCCTACCTGCACTTTCTTGTATTTCAGCATTTTTGCGGTTTCATTCTGCTCTCCTTCGAGATAAAGTTAAACTATATGGACGTTAATTTATCTTTGTGGCTGTTTGCAAACCTCCTTAAGCCAACCACTTTTTTATTGCTTCACTGACAAACCTTCTCTGTTGTAACTTGTACAAAGTTGTGAGAGCTTGCAGGAAGTGAGCACACACCTCTGCTTCACCGGGTGGAGCCTCTCATTCTGTGTCTGATTAAGAAACCACTTACACCAAGCATGGGAAGTACCTAGGGAACTTAAGGAAAATGCACAGTCTTTGGGGTAGTTTGCTCTTCACCATATTCCACTAAAAAGGCTTTGTGGATCACATTTTAAAGAAATTTAATGAAAGGATTTCAAGTGGCATCAAAAGGAAAAATATGGGGATACTATATTCACAGGTAAGTACTCTGTAGCCATTTACTACTATTTAAATGGGCTTCAACAGTAGCCATTATGCAATGAAGCCTGTTTGATATATGTTCAAAGGGGTTGGTTTTGCTTTTATCAAATTGAAGCATCTCTTATCAAGTCTGAGAAATTGCATTTTTATGGGGAATCAGTAGCTAGTGGAATAATCAACAGTTTTCCATTAAAATATGAATTGAATTGAAGTTAGAAGAGGGAAATATCTGAAACAGGGTTGCGTGGCTTATGGAAATCAGAAAAAGTGGTCCGTGTGTGACCTCTTGATCAAGGACTTTGGAGATGTTGGTTAAAGGTGGTGATTGGAGATACAGCAATGAATGTTCTAGCAAGTGCTTGCTTGATACTACTAAGAAAAAAACAGATTTACCTCCTCAGTATCTGTATAAACTAGTGAATGTTCTAATGACAAATCTAGTCTTTTTTGAGTATAAAAACAGGAATTAAAATAGAGCTAGATATTTAAAGCATATGCCAGTCCCTAAGACAGTCCAATAAGGACAGAACGTGTTCAAAGCACTCTACCAGGAACAGCATGTTGAATTTGAGTTAGCAAAGAAAAATGTGTAAACATAATAATGAAATATCTTGCTTCATCAGCCTAACTAAAGGTTTCAGTTTGCATTAGAAAGTATGAGCAGTATCTAAAACAGAAACTTTCCTCCGTGATTATAGGTATATTGCCAAAACCTCTTCTAAGTTCCTATGTCTACATTTAATTCCAAATTTGATTATGTGCCATCAAGTATGCGTTCACTCTTATCAACCACAATGATATATTTTCTTCCTGATCCTTCAAGTTTTCCAATGGTGTACCCATTATTGCTTTAATGAGTCATTCCTTATCTCCTTGTGACTAGTTGTCCTCTTCTCTTACTTTCTACCTTTCCCAGAATTATAGACTTATCCAGAGCTACATCTTTGCACAATATGTTTCATATTAATATATATTTTCATAATTTGTGCCTGGTCATTTGTGCTTTAAGTGAGGACTCTGATTATTCACGATATTTGCTATAGTTATATTTATATAGCTATCGCTGATATTCCCTGGAGTCTTCTCCAATAATACAGTTCACAAGTATCCTTCCTCTTCAAAATCCAACTTTCACTTCCACAGAGCCTTTACTGATTACATCAAACTGGCTTACAATTGCAAACTTAAAGAATAGTAAACCGGTATGTGTATTTTGGGATTTTGTAATGATACAGTATGTGGCAATGATCTTGGGAGACATGAGGAAGAGCCACAGCCTGATATATTAAATTTTAGTCTAAAAAGAGGAGGGATCACGGTTGAAATCCAGCAGGTTCTGACAGGTTCTGGAGAACCAGTAGCGGAAATTTTGAGTAGTTCAGAGAACTGGCAAATACCACCTCTGGCTGGCCCCAGAGTGGGGTGGGAATGGAGCAGTGGTGAAATGTAAAATTTGTTACTACCAGTTCTGTGGGCATGGCTTGGTGTGTGTGGGGGGGTAATATGACTGAGTGAGCATGGTCAACTTTTTTTTTTTTAATTTTTAAAACCAATTTTTCTACTGAAGATTTTTTTTACAATTTGTAAAATATTTCTACAATTTTCGGCTGAAGAGATTGTAAAAAAAATCCTTTTAAAGCCTCTGATGATCCCAGCTGAGCCACGTGATCATCAGAGGCTTTTTTTTTTTTTTTACTTTTAAAAGCATTTTTTTTTCGGCCAAAGAGATTGTAGAAAAAATGCTTTTAAAAATTAAAAAAAAAAAGCCTCAGATGATTGCTCGGCTCAGCTAGGCAATGGGGGTGGGGACGGGGATTTTTGCTACTGGTTCTCTGAACCACCTGCCTCCTTCACTACTGGATCAGGCGATCCGGTCCGAACCGGGAGCATTTCACCCCTGGAATGGAGATTTTGCAATATCCTTCCCCCAGGAGTGGGGAGAAAATGGGGATTTTGCAGTATCCTTCCCCTGCCATGCCCACCAAGCCACGCCCACCAAGCCATGCCTGCAGAACCAGTAGTTAAAAAAATTGAATTTCACCACTGGGAGGGATGGTAAAAGAATCTCAGAAGGAACTATCAGTAGTTTTTAGGAAAATAAAAATGAGGGATGGAAGAGGTACTTTCAGCCTTGCAAGATTCTGCTAATGCATCTTTACAATAAAGGTTAAGCTAAAATTCCTGGCTGTGCTTCTTGCCTGGATTACCTCACAAGGCTAAGAGATACAACTCTCTGTCATTGTTCAAGAAAAAAATAATTTTACATTTAAAAACTTCTTATGAAAACTCTGTAACTAGGGGAGACGATCCCTATTTGTTAAAAGTAAATAGAGAAAATGCGATTTGGATTCCCAACCCACTTAATCTATAAACACACGGGTTTGTAGTATAAGCATATCCAGTTGAGCTGCATTCCATTTCAGAAATGATTTGGATTTCTGAATCCTTCACCTGGGTTATTGTGGCTTTTGTTCATTCACTGTCTTGAAATGCAAAATGTAGACGTGCGGTGATTCTGAAGCACAATCCATGCTGATGAAACTCCTGTACATAAGACATTCTCAGGCAAAGGAGAAAGTCAGGATGATATACGCGCCCTCTAAATTAGAGGGGCCCACGCCTTGTCACGAAGACGCCAGAATGATGAAACGTGGTTTGTGTCATCATAATGCAAGCTCCACCGTTTTATATTAGTGTCATGACAAGGAATACATAAGGAATGTAGTTTATTTCACATCATTAGGATATTCTAACAGTGGAAGTTTTTAGGAAGATATTGGATAACCATTTGTCTAAAATGGTATAGGGCCGTGATGGCGAACCTATGGCATGGGTGCCACAGGTGGCACACAGAGCCATATCAGTGGGCATGCGAGCATTGCTGTAGCTCAGCTCCAGCGCACATGCATGCACCGGCCAGCTGATTTTTGGGCCTTCCAGTCCCACCGGAAGTTGGGAAATGGGCTGTTTCCAGCCTCCGGGGAGGGGGAGGCCGTTTTCACCCTCCCCAGGCTCCTAGAAAGCCTCTGGAGCCTGGGGAGGGTGAAAAACAGGACTACAGGCCCACCGTGCCATTGCATGCTAAAAGCAAGGGAGGGCTGCAGGGAGGACGCACGCGCATGAGCAGAGACTGGGCACATTGAATTATGGGTGTGGGCATGCATGTGAGTGACCTCCCCGTGGTCCCCCCACTTTTGGCACGCGATGGCAAAAAGGTTAGCCATCACTGGTATAGGCCAGTGGTGGCGAATCTTTTACTTACTGAGTGCTGAACAAGAACGCGCTTCGTGCGCTGCACATACTCATGTGCCATCCACGGTAACGCGCGGGTCCTCCCCATGTGCTGCGCACACAACCGCACCATCTGTGCACGCGCACAGCTTTTGCGCATGCGCACTAGCGTGTGCTGTGTGTGCAATCTCACCATATGCGCATGCGCACAGCTTTCGTGCATGCAATGCATGTGCGCAAACGCTGTCTGCACATGCGTGCACAATCTTGCATGCATGCGCAAACATGCGCACATGCTCAGGACAGCTCCGAAGACCAGCTGGGTCCCCTGAATTGCGCGCATACGCACCAGAGGCCTGAACACCAGCTGGGGCACACGCGCATGAGCAGTTTCAGTTGAGCTTGGAGACGGCTTGCGTGCCCGGAAAAATGTCTCTGCATGCCACTTCCGGCACACGTGCTATAGGTTCACCAACACGGGTATAGGATTTCCTGCCTGAGCAGGGGATTGAACTAGAAGACTTCCAAGGTCCCTTCCAACTCCTATTCTATTCTATTCTATTCTATTCTATTCTATTCTATTCTATTCTATTCTATTCTATTCTATTCTATTCTATTCTATTCCATTCCATTCCATTCCATTCCATTCCATTCCATTCCACTCCACTCCACTCCACTCCACTCCACTCTCCTCTTGTTTCTTTGGGGGTTTGCTATTCTCTCCCACTCTCCCTATGCCCATGCCACCAATATATCTTTATATCATGGTATCAAAAAGTAACCAGGATAAATGTTACCTCTCTTTTTCTTTCCATAAGAATGCACTATTGAAAAATAGAACCCCTAAGCAGTGTCACCGATTCATTTAGAATATTTACTTGGCCAATAAAAAGTTCTATTCTATTCTATTCTATTCTATTCTATTCTATTCTATTCTATTCTATTCTACTCTACTCTACTCTACTCTACTCTACTCTACTCTACTCTACTCTACTCTACTCTACTCTTGTTACTTTGGGGCTTTGCCATTCTCTCCCACTCTCCCTATGCCCATGCCACCAATATATCTTTATATCATGGTATCAAAAAATAACCAGGATAAATGTTACCTCTCTTTTTCTTTCCGTAAGAACGCACCATTGAAAAATACAACCCCTAAGCAGTGTCACCGATTCATTTAGAGTATTTACAGCTGATCCTTCAGAAAAGTTAGCTACCTTTAGATTTGCAGGTGGTCCTCAACGTAAGACTACAATTGAGCCCAAAATGATGTTGCTAAGTGAGACAATTGTTAAGTGAATCTTGCCCCATTTTATGACTTTTCTTGCCACAGTTGTTAAGTAAATCATTGCAGTTGTTAAGTTAGTAATGCGGTTGTTAAATGAATCTGGCTTCCCCATTGACTGCTTATCAGAAGGTCATAAAAGGGGATCACATCACTCTGGGACACTGCAACCATCATAAATATGAATCATAAATGTGAATTTTGATCATGTGACCATGAGGATTCTGCAATGGTTGTAAGTCACTGTTTTCAGTGCCGTTGTAACTTTGAACCATCACTAAATGAACTGTTGTAAGTCAAGGACTACCTGTATAGTTCAAAATGAGATAACCCTACGCTAAGAGGTGTTCTGTCCCCGTCTCACACACGCACACAAACAGTCAGCCAGGAGTTAATTAAACCAGCAGTAAGGAATTTCTTTGAGATAACAGAATTGGCAGCAACCCAGTAGCTGCCTGCCAAAAACTTTACTCACAAAGGGAGGTTTTTCTCCTCCATCCTATAAACCAAAATAAGTCCACAAAGCCAAAGAATTGTCAAGTCCAGTCCATAATAAATCAAAGGAGGGCATATAACGAAGTTCCAGAAATGCATTATGACTTGCTAGCTTTTCAGTTTTGTCCGTCACAAGGCCTGAATGGCCACCACAGCCCCTTTTATCCCCTGTGGGGTGTGGTCCAGTGACTCAGCTTAATCTCTGGCACGCCTCCTTCTCTACTGCACGTGCTTGTCTTTCTGACGCTGTCGGGGATCCAGCCAAGACTCATCTCCGTCGCTGTCTAACTGCGGCTGCTCGGAAGTGCCTGGCTCCTGGCCTATCTCTTGACCTTCGGAGGACACCTGAGGCATTGCCAGAGAGGAGGGTCCTGGAGAGGGAGGCCTTGCCAACTTCTCTCCTTCACTTTTGGAGTCTTCTCCCCCTGATAAGACGGGCTCGGGGATCAGAGTCACAACAAGAGGATGGAGAAAGAAAACAAGAAAACTGAGACACAAATTCTTCATACTTGGTGGGATCTTATAATTGCTGACATTATGGCTGAACTGAAAGTTATTATGACAATTGACTTGAATTGAAATAACTCATAGAGTCAAACCGTTCTGATCTGTATAGTTGCCTTTATGTAGTTTCCTCTTTTCTTTTTTTCACACAGCTGGATAGTCCGTTTTGGACTGAAATTATGCAATTTCTGAAACCTAAGTATTCTAGGCTTGGAGAGGGAAAGGACGTATGGACTTTTACCTTTTGATTTGTTATGATAAAACAAAAACAGTTCTAACCTAACCTACAAGCCTTTTTCACTAGCCTTTTGTTAAACAGTTTACATTCCTTAGAGGGCTGCCAATTTGTATTCATTAACATTAGAAGTCAGTGCTCTCTACATCATACAGCCGATTAGACTTAGAGATCTTTGAAGGAACAGTCCAATCTATGTGTATGGATTGGAGACTACAAATCTCTTTATGGCATGAGTTGGCCAGATTATGCCTTGTGGGAAGGGCAGCCATGCCAAGCCCTGAAAATTCATGTGCCTAGTTTGCTGCGTACTTTCAAAGAATCCCTCACTTCCACCTCCTCCTCCTCCTCCTCCTCCTCCTCCTCCTCCTCCTCCTCCTCCTCCTCCTCCTCCTCCTCCTCCTCCTCCTCTTAGCCATTGTCTATCCATTGCAGGATGAAGGCCTCTTCTTCATGTTTCCAACCAATATGGTCCTGAGCTTTCTTTTACCAATTGGGCCCGCAATACTTGCTGATTTCATTGATCCCTCTTTGAAATCCCTCCCCATTTTAGATCTTTGAAAAAATAGTTGCCCTTAAGTTGATTCCTGGTGACTATATGCCTGAGTTACCAAAACAATTTATCTTTGGGCCTCCCAATCAAGCATACATTCTTGACGATTTCTTGATGGGTGGTCTCTCCTCCAAATACTAACCAGATCTAACCCTGTTTTAGCTTTCTTTTTTTTTTTTCCAAAATCATCTAAGTGCTGCCGTTTGCCTTACTTAACTATGATGGATCTCATATCATGATCAGTTTTACAGTTTGCAATAGCAATTATTCACCAAATGACTCAAGAATTCTTATTCGGAGAATAGATGTTAAAGCATGGAGATCTCACTGTTATCCTGCTTATTGGGCTTTTCAACTGGGAAAAAAAAAACAATTCAGGGAAAACAAGAGTGATTGGTAATTCAGCAATCCTTGAAGCTGTCACACCAGTAGTTTTAGATTAATTGTTAATCTATTAGCACCACTTTGTGGATTTAATGTGGAACTGCAGCCCTTAATGCAATACTTATTCAAGTTGTCCCTTAGTTGCACACCTTTAAAAACTATTTTACTTTCTTTTAACGTGTATATGAATTTATTCATTACACATTTGTATCCAGTGTGATGCCTATATAGTGTATGTTAATTCTCCTGTGATGTTTCCAAGAGTGCTCACCAGGTGCTGGGCTGATTTAATTTGATTTTAAAATAAAGCAAAACAATGAAATGATGAAACAAAACGACGAAATGGAAAACGGCATGTTGATAGCACATTACCTTTATTTCCAAGAAAGTGTTTGGATACCACAAAGACCCCAGAGCCATTTTTTGGAAATAAAAATCAGGGATGTTTGCAGCTTTTTTTTTTTTTTTAAATGTGTTCTTGGTTTCAATTTCAACTTCAAACTTCAACTTCACCAGGAGTTTGGTGAATGCTGCATTGCTGCAATTCCTTTTCTCCTCTCCTTGGTTTCTTTGTCTATCTCTAAAAGTTTAGGATGATCCTAAGTTCCGCTCTGTGAAAGTCAGTTTGGTGGCAGTGGTTAACGCATCAGGCTAAAAATTGGGAGGCTGTGATTTCTAGTCCCGCCTTAGGCGCAAAGCTAGCTTGAGCCAGTCACTTTCTCTCCAAGAGGCATCTTGGAGGGGAAATGCTGGTATCAGGGTTTTGAAAGTAAAGAACTTTCACAAGAACAAGTTGTATATGCATGATAAGACCCATGTGTATTAATTTATAGAACTGGAGACACCAATTTGTTCTTTACCTCATGGAAGAGATCTCAAGCTGCTTTCAACTTACAGTAATCATCTGTCACAGTGGTGGGTTTCACATTTTGTTGCTACCGGTTTGCCTTGCATGCGCATGCTCGCTTCATGCGGACACCTTCCGTGCATGCGCCCAACTTTCCGCACATGTGCTTTGCTCACGCATGTGCCTTCCACGCATGCACCCAGCCTCAAAACCATGCCTAAATAGGACAGCATAGAGCCGGCGGGGTTGGGGGGGCCGGCCCACCTGCGATCTCCACTACGGTTCCTCTGAACTGGTACGAACCGGCTGAATACCACTTCTGATCTGTTGGTGAAAGTTCATTTACCTAGCCTGCATTAGAATTACAGGTAATCCTCAACTTATGACCGTAGTTGAGCCCAAAATTTATGTTTGTTAAACAAGACTGTTGTTAAGTGAGCTTTGCCCCATTTTACGACTTTTCTTGCCACAGTTGTTGAGTAAATCACTACAGTTGTTAATAAAACAGTTGTTGAGTGAGCTTCCCCATTTGACTTTGCTTGCCAGAAGGTCACAAAAAGGGATCACGTGACCTGGGGACACTGCAACCATCATATACATGGGCCTGGTGGCTCAGCAGACTAAAAGCATTGTGATTAACACCAGCTGTCTGCAATTACTGTAAGTTCGAATCTCACCAGGCTCAAGGTTGACTCAGCCTTCCATCCTTTCTAAGGTAGGTAAAATGAGGACCCAGTTTGTGGGGGCAATAAGCTGACTTTGTATAAATATACAAAAGTATGAAGGCTATTGCTTAACGCATTGTAAGATGCCCTGAGTCTCCGGAGAAGGGCGGCATATAAATCAAATTAATATATATATATATACATACATGCCAGTAGCCAAGAATTTGAATTTTGATCACGTGACCATAGGAATGCAGCAACTGTCGTAAGTGTGAAAAATGGTCATAAGCGCCATTGTAACTTTGAGCAGTCACTAAACAAATGGTTGGAAATTGAGGACTACCTGCATGTTGAAAAAAGTTTGTGTGTTACAATTCAAAAGGGTGGATGGATGTGTTGAAGTAACAACCCACAATCCATTTATCGTTTTGTCTTAAATCAAAAGCTGTTGAAACTACTTACTGAAGTTCTCCTGCCTTTCTCTCTTTCCTTCCCTCAGCCCATTTGCCAGGCAGCTTATAATAATGACCTCAATGAACTTCAGCTCCTCTTGGAAGAAGACAGAAATAATCTGAATATCCAGGACTATTTTGGTGGAGACACGCCATTAATCTGTGCATGCAAAAAAGGGCACAATAGAATCGTCAGTTACCTTCTGAAAATGAATGCTGATGTGAACATAAAAAATAAGGTGAGAGCAGCTACTGCAATAGGACCTCTTCTTAGGTTGCTAAAACCAGGACTGATCTGCAAAGAGAATAGAGGAAGGATATGCTATCTGAGGAATTCTGGGAGTTGAAATTCACACATCTTATTGTGGGCAGGTTTGAAAAACACCGGTTTAAAATCACCTCTTAAGCTCTGTAGAAATGTAGGTTTCCTTTCTGAGTTCTGAAGGGTGAGGCAGGAATTCCAGACATAGAGGCCAGGGGTGGGTTCTACTTATCTTTACTACTGGTTCGCAATGGAGGCCCGCATGCCTGTGCTCGCTCACGCTTCTGCGCGTGCGCAGAAGCTTCCTGATAACATCGGGGTTGGTGGGCGGAGCCTCCCGCCAGTTTTACTACCGGTTCTATAGAACCGGTCCGAACCGGGGGCAACCCATCACTGATAGAGGCAAAATGAGGAGATGTAACTAATGTTTTTGGTAACCTATATCTCTGTTTATAGGTAAGATATGAGAAGAAGAGATCATTTGTTGTGTTTTAAGAGAAGGCTATTAAAATTCTTTGTACTGATTGTGAAGAAAGTCATTTCTTTTCCTTTTTGTTTGCTGTATTCTTATTTCTTCTTCCTTTTCCAGTTTGTTTTTCTTTCTGCACCTTCTATTTTTCTTTTTAATTCTTTTTAGTTTGTAGTAGCCTTCTATTAGCCTTCTAATTATAATTTCTAATAAAGTTATTAACATGCTTCACATCCATTACATTTGTACATGTAATGGATGTGAAGCTTGCAAAAAAAGAATGGCGTTTCAATTATCCAATTGTGGCTTGCCAGCTTGATTTTTAAATGATGGTTGAATGCACAGTCAGCCAGTGATTTAATCTGCATTTGGCATTTTTGTCTATCTGCTGGGTCGTTCCTAAGGATCTAGGCTGTTGTTTAATAGTATTAAAGGTATCGTTGAAGGATGCCAGTGGTTCTGACTAATTGCAATTGACTAATGGTGATTTTTCTCAATGTTGATGGTGCTTTCGTGTGGTGCTCCAGATGTTTTGGAATTGCATGCAAGGTACTTATTACTATTGGTGTTATTCATTATTATTATTATTGTGGATGGTTGCACAATTAGCCAGATGATTAGACTGGCTGTGGCATTTGTATACACCTGTTGGGTTCTTCAATTCAATTCAATTCAAACCTTTATTGTCAGAGTACAACATGTGTACTATGAGATTGGCTGAGCCTCCCTTCATGCACACCCCCTCCCAACACAATACAACTCACCGTGAAAGATAGAAAATCCCTAGCCCAGTGAATCCTGCTCACAAACACTATTGCATCATTGTTTGATGGTATTAAAGATGTTATTGCAGGATTATAAACTGTTCCAATTATAGCTGCCTTTTGCTATTGACTGATGATGATTTTGTCAATGTCAGTGATGTTCAAGATGTTGCTCAAGCAGAGATGCTCCAGATATTTTAGAATTGTGCCTCAGGTACTTATGACTATTAGGATTATTTTTGCTTTGGTTTGCTACAGTCATTCTATTTCTATGTCTTTGTATTTTGTGATTTTCTACAATTCTTTCTCTTCTCTGTCTCCAAGTACCGCAACATCCACTATCCAGACTCTCTCCTTCTTAGTTGTGAAGTCTTGGATATTTTGTGGAAGGTGTTTGTATGTTTGAATTCTAAAATCCCACCTTTATTATTCCTTTCTTATGAATGTTTCTGGGAAATGGGGGGATAAAATATCATAACCAGCACTACTAAATGTTTGACTTCCATCAGGGGTGAAATCCAGCAGGTTCTGACAGGTTCTGGAGAACCGGTAGTGGAAATTTTGAGTAGTTCGAAGAACCGGCAAATGCCACCTCTGGCTGGCCCCAAAGTGATGAGGGAACGGAGATTTTGCAGTATCCTTCCCCTGCCACGCCCAACAAGCCAACCACGCCCACCAAGCCACGCCCACAGAACTGGTAGTAAAAAAATTTGGATTTCACCACTGACTTCCATGCAAGACATGGAGCTGAACTGGGGCGACGGCTTGCATGCTCACAGAGAGGACGCTGCGTGCCACCTCTGGCATATGTGCCATAGGTTCGCCATCAAGGGGTTATGACATCAAAATGTTTTAGTAAAATTCCAAGTATTGGCAGAGGGCTTTTGCTTCTAAGAATTATAAAATTGTTGTACATTAAGATAGATCACAAAGATAGGAAATTATTAAAAATGTGAAAGAAAGGTATATATATATATGCTTTAATTTATATGCCGCCCTTCTCCGGAGACTCAGGGTGGCTTACAATGCGTTAAGCAATAGCCTTCATACTTTTGTATATTTATACAAAGACAGCTTATTGCCCCCACAATCTGGGTCCTCATTTCACCTACCTTTGAAAGGATGGAAGGCTGAGTCAACCTTGAGCCTGGTGAGATTTGAACTTGCGGTAAATGCAAGCAGCAGATGTTAATTACAGTGCTTTAGTCCACTGTACTACAGGCTCTTCCATATTTGTACTATGTTGAGAAGTAAATTCCATGGATGTGGAGTAACCATGGGGAAATCTTGGTCTCTGGTGACTTGTTGGAGCTAAGCTTTGTAGGATCTAAGTGGGTGGTGCTAATCTGCAAGGAGAAAGCGTTTTTCAGTGGTCCTTGGTTCAAATCGTTTGAGGCTTTTTAGATAATAATAACTATATGAAGAAATCAAAATTGCTGCATCATGGTTTCTATGGAGATCAATCTGCTGCAACGCTGTGTCCCAGCTGAAGTTCCATGTATGTAGAACATATTAGAGAAATGTTCTAAAGCTTGGAAGTTATCTGTATAATGTACTACTGTTTTAAAGCCAGTTGTATCTAGGATTGGGAAGCAATGAGTCTTTTGCCTCCTTCTGGGGGATTAGGAGAGATCTAGATTGCTTTGAAAAGCATGGAACTTTAGAAACTGACCTCAATTACATTATTTAAGAGATTAAGTGAGGACTTATTGAAGATGGCTTTAAAAAGGATGAAACCTCCTTTCCCTCAAGGAAGTATTAATCATGTTTACCAGGCCAACTCCCAGAGCTATCTGGTAAATAGATACAAGCCATATAAGGCAAGCATCAATACAACATGTGGTAGATTTTGCTTCTCTGAATAAACTATCCAGGTCCTCAAAAACATGTAAATTATAATTTATACATTATTCATGTATGAATTAGGAAAAAAAGAAGAAGGCAAATTGTCACTGTCAACTTGCCATGGCCACCTCGCCACAGGACAACTCACTGCAGGACAAGAGTTACACTAATAGCAAATAAATAGTGGAATAATTTTTTTTTTAAAAAAAGGATGCAAAAATGCAGAATGAAATGTGAATGGCAAAAATTAAAATAATGTTTATTTATTTTAAATAATTAAATAGAATTGTTAAATTGTCCCCCAATGAGTTGGGTCGTGGCGAGTTGGCCATGATGAGTTGGCTGCAACGAGTTGGCCGTGGCAAGTTGTCCCACAGTGAGTTGGCCATGATGAGTTGGCTGCAGCGAGTTGGCCATGGTGAATTGTCCTGCAATGAGTTGCCCATGGTGAGTTGGCCATGATTAGTTGGCTTCAGTGAGTTGGCTGTGGCAAGTTGTCCTGCAATGAGTTGGCCTTGATGAGTTGGCTATGGTGAGTTGGCTGCAGAAAATTGCTGTGGCAAGTTGTCCAATTCCTGCTGCTGGCTGATAACAATTCAAGTAGCTTCTAGCTACCTAAATTCCTAAATCCCTTATTCCTTGTTATTACTGTCTCAACAAGGCCCTTCTTTCTTTCCTTAAACAGTAACTGAGGGTAACTCTCCTGGAACCGAGAATATCTCCAGGGTAATATCTGCAATGGGAAAGCATCGAAAACCTTTCCAAGCTGACATCAAACAAATCGCGAATAATTTATGGTCGATGGAATGAGAAACTGTCTTAAAACTCTTTCTTTTCTCTCTAGAAAGAAAGAACCTGTTTGCACTACGCAGTCAAAAAACGATTTGGTTTCCTTGATTATTTGCTCATCATACTTTTAATGCCTGTTATGCTACTAGGATATCTTCTCATGGTAAGTTCCAGGTCAAACAAGTATCAAATGATGCCTACAGTTATTATCCGTGTGCCCTGTCCTTTCTACCATGGTTGTTGTAGTTACGTGTTTTAGGTTTAGATTCAACTCAGCAAGGAGTTTTGGGCTTTAGGGGTACCATAATTCTCTTTCCTGATTCAAAGAGGTAACTGTGATTCATCTCAATGAAACACTTCATATTGTTTCCATGTGAAAATTAGTCCTTACACAATACAGGCAGTCCTTGACTTACCACCACCACAGCTGAGCCCAAAATTTCTGTTGCTAAGTGAGACAGTTGTTAAGTGAATGCTGCCCCATTGTACAACCTTTCTTGCCACCCTTGTTAAGCGAATCACTGCAGTTCTTAAGTTTTTTATTTATTTATTTATTTATTTTTATATGCCGCCGTTCTCCGCGGCTTACAATGCGTTAAGCAATAGCCTTCATATTTATGAAGTCATTATACAAAGTCAGCTTATTGCCCCCACAAACCGGGTCCTCATTTTACCCACCTTAGAAAGGATGGAAGGTTGAGTCGACCTTGAGCCTGGTGAGAATTGAACTTGCAGTAATTGCAGGCAGCTGGATGTTAAATGCTGCCTTAGTAGGAGGCATTAGCCTCCTACGCCACTCAGGCTCCTTAGTAATGCAGTTGTTAAATGAATCTGACTTTGCTTGTCAGACGTTTGCAAAAGGTGATCAGGTGACCCCCGGGACACTGCAAACGTCATAAATGTGAGTCAGTTGCCAAGCATCTGAATTTCATTCACGTGACTATGGGGATGTTGCAAAGTGTCATAAGTGTGAAAAAAGGTCATAAGTCACTTTTTTCAGTGCCGTTGTAACTTCGAACACACCGTTGTAAGTCGAAGACTAACTGTACTGAAAAATTATATGATGGCATTGAAAAAACAAAGAACAGATGGGAACAGACCAGTCCCCTCAAAAGACAGGGCTAGATAATCTGATATATAGGACAAGAATGAGAAAAAGTTTTTCTGAGAGATTGAGATTTTTTTTTTCTTTATATAGTTTGCTTTTGAAAGTTGCAGGGATTCTTGATAATGACTTTCTAATTTTTCTTATTGGAAGATATTGGATTCTAGTGATCTTGTCCTATTGGTTACAATCTTCTCTGCTTGGTAAAATCTGCCATGCAGCCCTACCTTATGTCTTTCTTTTGTCTCTGGCAAAAAACAACAACAACAACCCAAAAAGCTTTTGGTAGGAGCTTCATATTTCCACAGTCTTTTTCCAGTTTTTTTTTTAAAGTGCCAGAAAATTTAGAACACCCCCAGAGCGTCTCCTTAGCATTAGCCAGCTCACTCTAAAAGCAGAAGAGGCTCCTGAGCATGTAGAGAAGACCAACAATGATGATAAGGGTCTGAAGGCTAAACCATACAATGAATGATTGAGGGAACTAGATATGTCTAGTCCAGGGGTCTGCAACTTTAAACACTCAAAGAGCCATTTGGACCCGTTTCTCACAGAAAAGAAAACACTGGGAGCCACAAAATCCTTCCCGCGCCTGACTATTTCTTGAGCGGCCACAAAACTAGCATATGTAGTTGAATTAAACTTTGTTTTCTTCTGAAACTTTTCTTTTCTTGGATTTATCCATGGTTGGCCTACCGAGGGGGTGGGGGTGGGGTTTGAAAAGCTCAATAAATTGTGTGCCGGTGGGTGTCGCACATTGGCGGTTGTGACACATATTTTGATTGCCAGGGAGCTGCAGCAGAGGGGTGAAAGAGCCACATGCGGCTCCAGAGCCGCAGGTTGCTGACCCCTGGTGTAGTCTAATGAAGAGGAGGACTAGGGGTGATGTGATAGCAATCTTCCAGTATTTGAGGAGCTATCACAAACAAGAGGGAGTCAAAGCATCTGAGAGCAGGAGAAGAAGCAATGGGTAGAAATTAATCAAGGACAGACCAATTTTGAACTAAGAAGAAGTTTCCTGAGAGTGAGAACAATTAACCAGTGGAACAGCTTGCCTCTGGAAGCTGCGGGTGCACCATCACAGGAGGTTTTCAAGAAGAGACTGGACAGTCATTTGTCCAGAATGGAATATTTCCTACCACAGGCAGGGGGCTGGATTAGAAGACCTCCAAATTCCCTTCCAATCCTATAATTCTATGTTCTGTGCACACAAACTGTCTTCCAACCCGGAAGGCAAAACAAAGCCGGTCATATTGCCATGTAGCAGATTCAGGAAGTCGTTTTGCTCTTCTTTGAAGCAAAAAACACCCTCATAGGTTTACAGTCTAATATTTTCTGTACCCATTGATTACAGGAACACTTTTAATTCTAATTTGTACAGAACACTTTTAACTTTTATCTGTAAGAGCCACGTCTCCCTTAAAGAGTGTTTTCTACATTAGTATTTAAAGAGGTGATTGTTTACCCTTATCTTTCAACTTGGTGTGTTCTAGATGTGCCGTGACAGTGACTTTCTAGCTATGTGGGAAATTACAACATCTAGAAGAACCCAAGCTAGAAAAAGTCATTTAGCAACTCATCTGTATCATTCCCATGATGTACTACTTTTCTTCCTATAATAATTTTTGACTTCCTAAAAATGGAATTAGCCAATATTCAAATCTGCTTCTTGGGCACTGTTCAACTGTCTAAGTATTAAAGTGTATCTCTTAAGTAACTGACACATAACTTTTCTACTGTAGTTATGCATGTTATGGATACTCCCCATGTGCAATTTCTCAATTCATAATTAGGGCGAGTCATTCCATCATTCAAACTGATCCTGCAAACATTATGAAAGATCTGAACACACTTAGAATAATCCATAGTTTCTTAGGACAGAACTTGGGAGGCAACTAATCAGATATCCTAATTATGTTTTGAGAATTTTTAGTATCAGGAAGTTTAAGAACACCTAGATGTTCTCAGCCGGATTTGGATAAATTTATATAAGAGAAAGTCTTTATTAGCTGCCTGCTTAATATGAGTGTTACCCATTTTCCAATAATGTTCCATTTTTTTTCCTTTCTCACCCCTAAAATCTGCTAAACAGGTTTCTAAAAGTAAGCAGAATGAAAACCTCATCAAGATGCTGCTTAGAGCTGGTGCATATGTTAACACTCAAGATGATGTAAGTGCATCTATTCATATACTCTAATTCTATCTAGATTATAGTTTGGGTGGTAACTGGATGTGACCCATAAAAATATCTTCATTTTCCTAAGGATGAGGCAGGAGAGGACCATTTTTCCCCTATGATTTCCCCTATATCAGGCCTGTCAAACTGGTGCCCCTTGGGCCCAATGCGTCACATGCAGGTCAAGCCCACCCCAGCTCCGCAAAGGCAAAAAACGTTGTGATACATCATGCTACATCATGTGACGCGATTAAGTTTGACACCCATGCCCTATATGGAGAGAAAATGGGAGCAATTGCTTCTTTCTTTTTGTCTAGTACCCAAGCCAGCCAACTTAACATGAGATCTATCAGGGCAGGGGTGAAATGTAAAATTTGTTACTACCGGTTCTGTGGGCATGGCTTGGTGATGGGGGTAATGTGAGTGGGTGGGCCTGGCCAGCTTTTTTAAAAAAAACTTTTCAAAGCACTTTTTCTAATGCTTTGAAAAGTCTCGGCCGATCAGGCAACTCAGCTGGAATCGTCAGAGAGGCTTTTTAAAAAATGCCACTCTCCCAATCAGGCAACTCAGCTGGGATCGTCAGAGAGGCTTTTTAAAAAATGCCTCTCTGCCAATCAGGCAACTTAGCTGGGATCGCCAGAGACTTTTCAAAGCATTTTTTTTTTCCACCTCTTCGGCCAAGAGGTTGCAGAAAAAAATGCTTTGAAAAGCCTCTGACGATCCCAGCTGAGCCGTGCGATCATCAAAGGTTTTTTTTTTTTTTACTTTTAAAAGCATTTTTTCGTCGGAAGAGGTTGTAGGAAAAATGCTTTTAAAAGTTTTTTTTAAAAAGCCTCTGATAATCATGTGGCTCAGCTGGGCATGGAGGGGGCGCAGGAATTTTTGCTACCGGTTCTCCGAACCATCCACTGCCATCGCTACCGGATCTGGCGATCCATCCAAACTGGGAGCATTTCACCCCTGTATCAGGGTCAAGTAGACTAAAATGTTACCTCTTGTCACCCTTTCAGCCTGTCTCCAACGAGGCCATTTCCTAGGCCCCATTGTTCAGCTGTTATTTTTTGGTTGTTTTTCCTCACCAAAAAAAAAAAAAAAGAAAAAAAGCAAAACAACCAGGGAAGATGAGATCCAATTAGATCCAGTTGGCTGACTGCCAGTTGTACCTTTCCACTTATCAACTGAGTGGTTCAGTGTCGGAGAAGTACATCAATCAAAGATGTATAGGATCTACAAAATTACCACAGAGGGTTTGAAGTGTGAGGCTGGTAGTTGTGTAAAAGTGCTATTAGATTTAACAATTTTATATGCAATAGGATAATTTAACATGTTTTCTCAAGGGCAATTAGACAGAATGAGGACGTCTTCCAAATACCGCAGAAGTTTACTACATAGCCATGTAGTTAGGTTGCAGGTACTATTCTTGAAAAAAAAATGCAATAGTTTCTTTTTCATTACATTAACAATAACAATGCCTTTTAAATGATTTTAAATTTGTATGTTTCCTAAATTTTTGGCCAAATTGAGATATTTCCTTTTAATTTGTTCTTAATGTTTATATTATGTGTTTTTATCTGGCTGTACACCGCCCTGAGTTCCCAGGAAGAAGGGCGGTATATAAATTCGAAGTAAAATAAAAATAAAAATAAATTAAAACACCAAAGCAAACCAAACAGAAGTGGCCGTGAAGAGTTCAGTCCTTTAGCAAATAATTGTGTCTCCTGAACAAGTATGATTTACGTGTGCTAGAACTTTGTGGCTTCACCTGCTTCAACTCTTTAATTAAAACCACACAATATTGCATAGTAGGGTTATTCAAATCAGAGTTAAACCTTATTTTTATTTCAGTCTGTATGTTGGGAATAATATAGGACAGTGATGGCTAACCTTTTTGCTGTCACGTGCCAAAAGCTGGGGGAGTGTGGAGTGGTTGCCCACGTGCGTGCCCACACCATTCTATGCGCCCTGCCTCCCCCCAAGCACGTGTGCGCAACTCTCCATGCTCCCCCTGCTTTTGGCATGTGATGGCATGGTGGGCCCGGTAGGTCCATCTTTTGCCCTCCCCAGGCTCCAGAGGCTTTCTAGGAGCCTGGGGAGGATAAAAACAGCCTTCCCCACTTCCCCGTAGGCCCTCCGGAGGCTGGAAATAGCCCGTTTGCTGACTTCCGTTGGGCTCAGAAGGCCCAAAAATCAACTGGCCAGCGTGCACATGTGTGCTGGAGCTGAGCTAGGGCAATGCTCGCGTGCCCACCAATATGGCTACGTGTGCCACCTGTGGCACGCGTGCCATAGGTTCGCCATCAGGGATATAGGACTAGATCACTGAATCTGTCCTAGTACAATATTGTACTCAGCTTCAGGATTACAATGGAATAAGATGGTTTTTCAAATCTCAAGGCAATTAAGGAATACAGGTGAACACTTGCAGAAAATAATACAAATGGAACTAACTGAAAAAGAGTTGGCAGGCCATGTAAATTCATCCTTGGTTGCAATTTAACGCATAATTTGAAGAAGTTGCTACATTTTATTTTTACTGTTGCAACCCAATGAAGACTGTTTAAATTCTGTAGTATATATTAATTATGATAATTTTGTTTTGAAGTTCTTAATTTAATTTTTTAATTTAGCTTATTTTATTTATGGAGCCATTTTGCAGTAGAGTAGCATAAAGATACCTGACGACATCAATGTCCAGTCTATAAGTGAATGAAACAATAGACCAAAAGTATAAATATATGATAATTCAAGAGTTTGCAAGAAAGAATTCCATTTTTAATTTTATACTTAATGAGAAGGATATTAGGGTAAGGGTACAACTTATTCCTGAAGAATATGTATTATGTTTTTTCTCTAGTCAGGACGGACTGCTCTCCACTATGCTTGTGAAATGAAGAACCAATCTATCATTCCATTATTAGTTGAAGCAGGCGCTGACCTTTCCCTAAAGGACAAGGTATGGAAAAGTAGTCTTATTATAATTTTGAACTCTAGCTCTGTGATTTGGACTATCTCTCTACTAAGAAAGAGGAATCTATTTTTATTTTAGAAAAGAAAAAATATATAAGTGGGGTTCTTTTCTACCAGGGCAGTACATTGGCTTAATGGTTAAGATCAGGGGTGGGTTCTAAATTTTTTTACTACCAGTTCTGTGGGTGTGGCTTATTTTGTGGGTGTAGCTTGAAGGTCATGTGACTAGGTGGGCGTGGCTAGCTGGCCAGAGTCATTTCTGGAAGGTCCTCGCACTTATGACCAAGTTCTCGCACTTACGACCCGACTCATTTGTTTGCTTTTAACACTGATCAGCTGTAGGACGGCCCTTTGAAGCCCTGTGGCAAGAGTTTAAACAGTTTTTTTCCCTCTAGTCATCAGCTGGGACTCAGGAGGCAGCAATAGATTGGGGGTGGGACCAAATAAAAGGTAAGAATAACGTGGGTGGGTGGGGGGGGTGGGAGGGCGGGGGGGGGGAGAATCGGTTCGGTGACATCATATCGTCACCGCTACCAGCTCGGCCGAACGGGACCGAACCGGGAGGAACCCACCACTGGTTAAGATGCTGGGCTTCTCAGCTCGAAAGCTGACAGTCAGGGTTGAAGACCCGAGAGCTGTGTGACAGGATGAGCTTTCATCATCATCGCCCCAGCTCCTGCCAATTTAGCAGTTCTAAAGCATGCAAATGCAAGTAGATAAATAGGTACCACTTTAGTGGGAAAGGTTTTTGTGTTCTGTACTTTCATGTGGGCCACATAATGACAGAAGCCTCTCTCAGAAAATGCAGGATCCCTACGCTGAGAATTGGAGATGAGCATTGTCACCTTAAGTCAATCACGACCGAACAGGGGAACCTTTAAACCTTCTTTTCTTTTCTACCATTTTCCAAGATTTTCATCTACTAGTTTGCTAATCGAGGAAAATGTGAATATTTGTGGTGATGTATTACAAGTCATTACATTTGAAGATTTTGATACAGGTTATGTTGTCCAGAAACAGCTGATGTTTAAAAAGTCAATATGGATAGTAGCAAGGAAAAAAAAAGCAAAAAGGTAAAAGAAACAATAAAAAGGAATTAAAACCATCTATACAGCATCCATAAATATTTAAAAATTGAGATTTATCTACTTACTATAGATCATGTGTAAACAATCCAGCACTCCCCATTAAGCTTTTTGACTAGAACACTCAGAATCATTTACCATGAAGGTTAAAGTTAGCAACCTTAACTACCTATGCTGATGACAGATAATTTTAAGTTTCCCATAGGGAGAATAATATTTAAAGCAACTAGTCCCCTTTAACAATTTGAACAAGGCAGTTAAAAGACGAACGGCGGTAGATGCAAGCATTTCGTATTGACTCGTCAGGGCCAAACTTACAATAACACAGTTAAAAATCAACACGGAGCATAAAGTCCAGTGAAACCATTCAATTAGACATATAACGTGTGTGAACACCAACCAGTGATGAAACTTTACGCCCACGGAAGGCGCAGATTGACATACAGTTGTTTCTGTACACCCAAGGGAGGCTTCACTCGATTGATGGCAACCGCTTCAGCCAACCACAGAAAATGAGAGTTCCTGTGACACCATAAAACTCTGAACTTGGTGACCCGTGGCTATATGTGGCTATAATATATGTCTCGCGATAGCAGAAGAAGACATTTTATAGCCATGATTTGAGAATTATATTGTTTAGCAGTAGCTTAGCAGAAGTAAGTGATGTTTTAGACTCATAGATGTCCCCCCCCAAAAAAAAATAATATCATAAAATAATATTCAGACGTTTCCACTGTGTGAAAATCAATCTTTATACAAGGAGTTTTATTTCTCACTGATAAGGCACTTTTTGTCATACCAATAGCAATCATCACTCACCTTTTGGTCAAAATTCTTTTTGTTTGACCTAACATTGAAGAGATTAACTTCAAGTGGTAATCTTACCTGTATTACCATTTGCCACTGGTTTCAGACTATATGGACTACTTCCAACATTTCTTAAACAAATTTGCACTGGAGAGATTCATCAAAACTTTGAAGCAAATAGAGGAAAGTTCTAATGGTAGATTAACACAATTATTTAACCACAATGGAGGTGGTTGTTCGATTAACAACAGATCCCATTCCCCTCCCCCCCAACTGTTCTCCACATCTTTAATTGGATCATAGTGTTTGGCTTGTTTTAACTTATTTATGTTTTATTATATTTATATCTAGCATTCATGATTATAAGCAGCCCAGAGTTACCTTGTGGTTAGATAGGTGGAGAAAGAAAGAAAGAAAGAAAGAAAGAAAGAAAGAAAGAAAGAAAGAAGGAAGGAAGGAAGGAAGGAAGGAAGGAAGGAAGAAAGAAAGAAAGAAAGAAAGAAAGAAAGAAAGAAAGAAAGAAAGAAAGAAAGAAAGAAAGAAAGAAAGAGATTATGACTTCCTCCTAGAACTTGTAACATTTGTAACATTTGCTTCAAAAGCCAGTATTGGATACTATCCAAAATGAAATTATTCTGCGCAACTTACAATGAAATAACTGTCTTCTTGGCAATAGTACTCTTTCAAATATCTAAAGTTGGCCAAGTTAGATGTTTATGGAGCTTCTCAGTCATCATGGTTGTCCCAAAGGTGCTTTTTTAAGAGGCAGCTGTTTTTCTTTGAGGACGTTTCGCGTCTCATCCAAGAAGCTTCTTCAGCTCTGACTGGATGGTGGGGAATGGAAGGATGGAAAGACATTATTGTTCTGACCTAGGCTTCCTTAGAAAGCATGAAGCAAGGTCTTAGTCCCACAAAACCTCTTTTATTTATCCGACTGTAAATTACTTTCTTTTACAGTCCGCAAGGCTTGATAAACAGTCTTTCAGAGGAAGGTTATCAGCACCCACCTATCTCATATGGAATGCTGCCAGAGAGCTAATTTCCAGATGCAGGGCAAGGCCAAACTTGGCACAGAGTCACAAACAGAATTTTCAAATCTTGAACCGTCCAAATGAACTAATTGCTTCCTGCAAAAGCTCATGTCCTGTTCGCTCTTTTATGTTTTATGGGAGGGGCCAATCATCTCCAAGCTTTACTCCCAAGTCGACCCTGTTTTCTTAATTGTTCTTGTCTTCTGGCAGCTCTACACATGCACACACTGGGAACAGGCTCCCACTGTTCTTCTGCCTCACTGATGTCAGACTCCAGGGGCTGCATATAACTATCAGATAGCCTTGGCCTCCTCACTGCCTCTGATGCAGAGCCCTCATCCGAGCTTTCCCCAGCCCCCAGGACTGGCCCAAGTTCCTCCCCAAGCTCCTCACTGTCCGTCTCTGTTGCCAGCTCTGCTGGCCACCAGCAGGCCACAGCAACTATCCTGTCAGAACTGAAGAAGCTTCTTGGATAAGAAGCAAAATGTCTTCAAAGAAAATCAAGAAAGTCCAATTGCCTCTTGAAAAAGGACCTTTGGGTCAGCCAAGTTAGATTTTATATATGTTGATGCTTTCTTCATTCATTCTTTTCACCTTTGTTCATTTTATCCCTTTATTTCAGGCTGGAGAGACTCCATTGGACATAGTAAGAAGATTAAAGTTCCTCAACATAGAACACATATTAAAGAAGGATTCCTAGATCATTACATCAGATATTGTTAGAAAAGCTCCGACCCATGGGGCCAATTCATTGTGATAAATGTAATTCCTTTTATAATTTCAAGTAACATCAGGCAGCCAATAAGCTTATGCAAAAGAATAGACTGCATTAAATCCTGTTGCTGGAGGTTTAATGGGTGATAAAATCAAAATGAGGTGGTCAATTCTGTGAGTGTCAAAATATCATTTTTATTTTCATGATTGTTTTCTTACTAAAGTACAGCGTTTGTAGAGTATAAGTCAGTGTTTTTCAAACTTGGCAACTTTAAGATGTATGGACTTCAATTCCCACAATTCCCCAGCTAGTTGAAATCTACACAGTGGTTGTCAATTTGAAAACCATTGGTATAGTATAAGCCAGTGATGGCTAACCTTTTTGCCGTCGTGTGCCAAAAGCGGGGGGAGCATGGGGGTTTGCACACGTGCGTGCCCACATCCATAATTCAATGCTCCCCACATATGTGCATGTAACCCCCCCCGTGCTCCCCCCATTTTTGGCACGTGATGGCGCAGTGGGCCCGGTAGGCCTGTTTTTCACCCTCCCCAGGCTCCAGAGGCTTTCTTGGAGCCTGGGGAGGGCGAAAATGGCTTCCCCACCCCCCCAAGGCCCTCTGGAGGCCAGAAATGGCCCATTTCTCAACTTCCGGTGGGCCCAGAAGGCCCATTTTTTGCCCTCCCCAGGCTCCAGAGGCTTTATAGGAACCTGGGGAGGGTGAAAACTGCCTTCCTCACTCTTCCCGGAGGCCCTCCGGATGCCAGTTTCCTGACTTCCAGTGGGCCCGAAGGGCCAAACATCAGGTGACTGACGCGTGCATGCATGCTGGAGCTGAGCTAGGGCAATGCTCGTGTGCCCACAGATATGGCTCCGCATGCCATAGGTTCGCCATCACGAGTATAAGCCGTATTATTTATTTCATTGGTGTTAAATTGTGCTATTTATATGTGTTGTAATCCAAAACAGGTTTAGCAATAAAGTTATGTTGTAAATTGACTTTTGGCTTGTCAAAAGGTGTTTGTCTATTTTGTTTTGAATGTATGTAATAGTAATAGAACAAGGAGATAAAGTGCTTTAATGCCTGGGAGTTGCCAACTTCACATGGGAATGGAGATAGAACAGCCACACCCTACCAATTCCTTTTATCTTTGTTATTAATGATTTGAGCAGAATGACACAATCTCTTCAAATGTTGCAGAATACTCAAAGGCACTCAAAGGGATATTGTTGAGATTTTACTGTTTTATCTTAGGTCTCCTCCTTGGGTGCCAGTTCATCTCCTATTTCATTTTCCCGTTGTTAGTTTTTGATTTTTTCCCCCCATTTTACAGACTGCTTTTCTAAGACTTTCTGGTTGTGTATCATAATAAAGAAACTGACACATTATATTAAGACAGATCCCAAGAAGTATTCATGTTAGGCAGTGAGGCTGCACGGCAACATTTTTTTGCCAATGTATCACTATCGCCATTTGCATCTCTATCTCTGTCTTCATCTCTATATAGGATGGTATGCATTAAAAATGGAAAGCCTTTAAGTGTTAAACAAAACAGCTAAAACCATAATAAAACTCAGATTAAAACCACCCAAAACTAATAAATACAATGAATAAAAGCCAGACTAATTGTTGTGGCCCATCACCCGTATCAGAGGAGGAGGAGGCATGGGAGTCAGGATCAGCATCAAGGCAACCTGAGATCTCCGAGGGGGAAGAGGGAATGGAGCTGGCAGAGAGAGGGGGGGGGCAGAGCCTTGGCCATCTGTCAGCCCTCAGATGGAGAGTCAACAGCCTCCAGGTCTGGAGGTGACTGATGAGGAAGAGGAGCAACAGCTGGGTCCAGTGCCTGACGTGTGGATGCGCAGGCAGAGGAGAGGAAAGCAGTGGAAATCTTTGGGCCTATCCTTGGGAAGGAAGAGCCACTGCTGCTAGTGAAACCCCACCCTAGCTCTGGGGATAAAAGGCAGGGGGCGGAGATGAATAGATATGGCAGACAACTATCCATCTCCCTGTCAGACAGACTTGTTAGCCTGATGTGAGACAGAAACTTTTTCCTCAAAGATTAAAGGAATCTTTGAGTTCACTTCAGAGGGTTTGTCGTGTTTGGGTCAGAACACTAATATTATGAGCCTTTATCATTCTTTCAAAGACCTTTAAAGAAGCTAGACTTTGATTTTTTTCTGGTGGTTTCTGTTTCTAATGTAGCTCGCCCAGAGTAATTTTGGTATCAGAGTCTTCTAATTCTCATCAGTCAATCAATGAAAGCTACAAGAAAACCCTTTCTGAATTTAGGGTAACAAAATTAGAAGGCTTGTTCTCAAGATGATGACAGATGTCTGGGAACTCTTCTGATTATTTTAATGAACATAGAGTTAACACAAAGAAAAGAGTCACCTCGGTATTTTGCATTTCACCCAGAAGCATATCAACAAACTGTGGTAAATTCTTAAGCATATCAGCTTAGAACAAACATAACACAGTCTCTCTTAACTGATCAATGTCGCTGCTGCAACTTGAATTAACTGAACTGTCCAAGATACATATTATAATAGTCATATTACCACTTTGTACAGCGGTGCTTATTGTATATGGATAGTCCTCGACTTACAACTGAGTTGAGCCCAACTTTTCTGTTCTTAAGTGACACATTTGCTAAGTGAAGTTTGCTCCATTTTACGAAATTTCTCACCTGGTTGTTAAGTGAATCTGGATTTCCCCATTGACTTTGCTTGTCAGAAGATCACAAAAGGGGATCACATCAGTGGTGGGTTGCCCCCGGTTTGGACCGATTCTATAGAACTGGTAATAAAACCAGCGGGAGGCTCCACCCACTGACCCTGACATCATCAGAAGCGATCTGTGCATGCACAGAAGCAAGGCATGAACGAGCGATCCCACTACGAACTGGTAGTAAAGGTAAGTAGAACCCACCCCTGGATCACATGATCCCGGCACACTGCAACTATCATAAGGATGAACCAGTTGCCAAGCATTTGAATTTTGTTCATGTCATTATGAGGATGCAGCAAAGGTTGTAACTGTGAAAAACCGCTTTTTCACTTTTTTCACTGCTGGTGTAACTTTGAACAGTCACTAAAAAACTGTTGTAAGTCGAGGACTACCTGTATACTGCACAAGCCAGAAAGAGGGCTGTGAAAATATCTACAGACCCCTCACATCCTGGACATAAACTGTTTCAACTTCTTCCCTCAAGATGTTGTGGCTCCGTTGCCTGAGCCTGGGCTATCGACAGATGCATACTCTGAGAGTGAGGGAGAGGAGTTGGCAAGGCCTCCCTCTCCAGGACCCTCTTCTCTGGCAATGCCTCTGGAGGACACTGAAGGCCAAGAAATAGGGCCAGAGCCAAGCACGTCCCCGCAGCCACAGGTGGACAGCGACGAAGGAGATAAGTGCTGGCTGGATCCTCGACAGCGGTGCTGGGAGAAGCATGTGCAGCAGAGAGGAAGGCGTGCCAGAGATTAGCTGAGTCACTGGACCACACCCCACAGGGTATAAATGTGGGTGTGGTGGCCGGTTAAGTTTGTGACGAGCAAAAACTAGAAATAATCCACGATCTCTGTGTTACTGGACTTCTGCCTACCTTGTTGGACTGCATTTGGACTAATCCTTGTATTGCTGAAACTTTGCCTGCTTTATTGGAATGCTTGCAGTCTAATCTTTGTTTTGTGTGAGTAAAGTCTGAATTGGCAGCTAGCCACTGGGTTGCTGCCAGCTTTATCTTCAAAGACTTTGTCGTGTGGCTTATTAACTCCGGGCCGCCTGTGGGTGTGCGTGTGTGGGACGGGGACAGAACACAAGATGACATTATAGGGCATTGCACACTAAAACAAGGAAGAGCCTTGGTGACACAGCAGACTAAAGCGCTATTAAGTAGCACCAGCTGCCTGCAATTGCTGCAAGTTCAAATCTCACCAGGCTCAAGGTTGACTCAGCCTTCCATCCTTTCGAGGTAGGTAAAATGAGGACCCGGATTGTGGGGGCAATAAGTTGACTTGGTATAAAAAAGAACACCGCTTGGGGGCCCCAAAAGCCCTACTAAGCAGGTATATACAAAAGTATGAAGGCTATTGCTTAACGCATTGTAAGCTGCCCTGAGTCTCCGGAGAAGGGCGGCATATAAATCGAACCAATGAATGAATGAATGAATGAATGAATGAATGAATGAATGAATAAATAAATAAATAAATAAATAAATAAATAAATAAATAAACAACTAGACACAAGGACAGTCCCCCCCCCATGCCATCACTCTGCTAAACAGCTAATTCCCACAACACTGCCTTATGCCCTGGGATGTCAAACCACCTACTAGGGCTGTTTTCCTATTATCCTTCTCATCTTTCCTATTACCTATTTCCTTAGCTTCTTATGACTATAACTTTGTTGTTTGTATCTTACAATTTATGTTGATTGCTTATTTAGTATCCTATGACTACAACTGAATGTTGTATCTTATGATTATGATGATTGTATTTTATGATTATGATCATGATTTATCACTTGCCGTTTGCGTGTACACTGAGAGCTTATGCACGGGAGACAAATTCCTTGTGTGTATTCAATCACAGTTGGCCAATAAAGAATTCTACTTCTCCAGTATATGAGCTAAAACCTGGTAAGCTTTTGCTCCAAATGTGCCATTTGACTGATTACTGCTACCCCATTTTGTTAGTGCTATAACTTAGTATTGCTACTATAATGGGCATCCAAATAAAAAAAAAGAAATTTCTTAATTGTTTATGAGAATTTAATTTGTTTCTCAGTTACAGAGGAATAAGGTAAAGAATTCAGAGGAAATGGGAACAGCTAGAAGAAATGATTGGCTAATATAAATATTATTTGGAAAAATAGCATTAAGTCAGATTGCAAACTTCAACAAATTCATCGACTCAGCTGTATTAAGACTTCAAAGCAGCCTTAAGGCATGTTTTTAAATTGTCATCATACAACATGCATTCTTTGTATATCACTGCTGAGGAATCACTGATATTTTTTCATTATCTCAATGATATGCATGTACATAACCTCAGGTGCATCAAGTCCCCAAATGTAATCTAGATGTTGCCATTCAGGAACATGTTGATGATATATGACGTTACCAAGCCGTGCTAATAATGCCTGGAGGTCTTTTATGTTCACCAATAAGTCATTTCCACCATACCAGAATGCAAAGGGTATTTTTATATCTTCTATCTTGTATACAGGAGGAGTCGTCTGGGAAGAAAAGCAACAAATTTAAATAATTAGTCAAAAACTGCTCAGGAAGAGATGCAACATATAAAATATTGCAAATTACCACTTTCAAAAAAGTGGGTGAACAAACAAAGTAATAGAACTCAGTGCAAACACTAAACCTGAGATGAAACTGAGGGTGGTAGATTAAATGTGTTTGGTTTGGTTTTTTAACTCTGATGTTTGCCTTCATTACATTACTGATCAGGTCAGAGCGTGTCATGACTCAGGTGATTTATTTATTTATTTATTATTCAAATTTCTATACCGCCCTTCTCCTTTCGGACTCAGGGCGGTGAACAGCCAAAATAAAACATTTATACATAAAATGCGATTAAAAATAGATTTAAAATAATTAAATTTGGCCCATAGTTTAAAATTGATGATGATCAAGGCAAGGCAGATCTTTAGAAAGTCCTTTTTTTGCCCTCAAGAAGTGTCCAATGGCCAGTAAGGCCCCACCCCATGCTACCTTGAAGGCAGCCTCCCTCAGTTCCCCCAAACAACATATATTATGTATAAACATATATTACAGTGGTGGGTTTCAAAAATTTGTACTACCGGTTCTGTGGGTGTGGCTAGATGGGCGTGGCTTGGGCATGGCAGGGAAGGATACTATAAAATCTTCATTCCTTCCCCACTCCAGGGGAAGGTTACTGCAAAATCCCTATTTCCTCCCGATCAGCTGGGACTTGGGAGGCAGAGAATAGATGAGGCTGGGGCCAGTCAGAATTTTTACTACCAGTTCTCTGAACTACTCAAAATTTCTGCTACCAGTTCTCCAGAACTGGTCAGAACCTGCTGAAACCCACCTCTGCTATATTACCAGGAAAGTCCACAAGTCCAGGCATAAGACAAATGACAATCCTTAGAGCAAAGACAAGCTACAAATGAGGAACAACATATTTCACAGGAAAACTGTTTTATTTTCATACCTGGTTATATTTCTCCATATTTTTTTCCTTAGTGCCATAGTCATATGCTTGAAACACCTTTTCATGATAGATCTGTAATGAGTAGTAGTTACAGAACTGAATAAAAGAATTACCAGTCATTTTGATAACATACCACTGCTCTACAAGCTACATTGTATAGCAGATACAGATGCAACTCAAGGTGCTGGTTGTCACCTTACAAAGTCTTCATGGCTTGGGACTCAATTACTTATGGGACCGTCTCTACTCAGTGGTCTCTATTTGTCCCATCCAGCAGGAGGGCCTGTTCTGGCCTATCCAGGGCTGGGTCCTACTTACCTTTACTACCGGTTTACAATGGGGCCGCACGCGCATTCTCGTTTTGCTCGCGTGTGCACTCTTCTGTGCATGCACAAAAGCATTCTGATAATGTTAGGGTCGGTGGGCGGAGCCTCCCACCAGTTTTACTACCAGTTCTATAGAACCGGTGAAAACCAGGGGCAACCCACCACTGGTACTATCAGCTGGAGGCCGGTTTGGGCCCATCCATGTTGTTCTTCTGCAAGACTACTCACATTGTAATCATGAAATCTCTAGAACCATAAAGCCTACAAACTTGAAATTTGCCACGTATGTTCCTCTTTGCTTTTAGGTGCTCACTAAGAAAGGATTTTTCCAAATGACCATCAGAACATTAGTATTTCCTATCTTATTATTAACACACTCTGATGCTAAGGAGTTCTACTCCCCCTCCCCACCTGAAAAGAAATCTGTTCCACACTCTGATGCTAAGGAGTTCTTCTTCCCCTCCCCACCTCAAAAGAAATCTGTTCCAAATGCAAAACACAAGCAGAGGAAAGGAGTTTCACTTTCAGTTTTACTTTCACAGCAGCAAGCAGCTTTACTACAGAACACTCGAGATAAGAGCCTTGGTAGTACAGTGGTTTAATGCACCCTGTAATTAACACAGCTGCCTGCAATTTCTGCAGGTTCGAATCTTACCAGGCTCAAGGTTGACTCAGCCTTCCATCCTTTCTAAGGTAGGTTAAATGAGGACCCAGTTTGTGGGGGCAATAAGCTGACTTTGTATAAATATACAAAAGTATGAAGGCTATTGCTTAACGCATTGTAAGCCGCCCTGAGTCTCCGGAGAAGGGCGGCATATAAATCAAATTAAAAAAAAAAAAAGTCACGCCCAGCCTCCTTCCTGTCTCCTTCTTGCTCACACAGCAAATACTGTTTGAGTTTCCAAACACCCCTCAACTCTCTCACACACTGACAGGATGCTAGCCAGATGAAAACTGATGGATGCTGCAGGCTGGGACATTCTACTCCCACTCCCCCTCTGTTATTTATGAGACCGTCTCTCCCCAGAGGTCTCTATCTATCTATCTTTTTATTTATTTGTTTGTTTTGTCAAGCATATATAAGATTACAGAAAAAGTATAAACATGATTGTGAATACATGAAATGTATAAGCATGGGTATGAATACATGTGATAGTTACGAATACATGGGGACATTAGGACAGGGACGATAGGCGCGTTAATACGCTTATGCACACCCCTTACAGACCTCTTAGGAATGGGGTGAAATCAACAGTAGGCAGTCTAAGGTTAAAGTTTTGGGGGCTTGGGGAAGAAACCACAGAGTCAGGTAGTGCATTCCAGGCACTGACCACTCTGTTGCTGAAGTTGTATTTCCTGCAATTGAGTTTAGAGCGGTTTACCTTAAGTTTGTATCTATTGTGTGCTCATGTATTGTTGCGGTTGAAGCTAAAGTAGTCATTGACATGTAGGACATTGTAGCAGATAATTTTATGTACTACACTTAGGTCGGACAGAAGATGGCATAGTTCTAAATTGTCTTAAACCCAAAATCTCAAGTCTGGTTGCGAACAGAGGAATGGAGGACTCTTATCCTGAAATATCTCTGGACATTCTCAATTGTATTAATGTCCGATATGCAGTGTGGGTTCCAGACAGATGAGCTGTAATCGAGAATTGGTCTAGCAAATGTTTTGTATGCTCTAGTTAGAAGTAAAATATTACCAGAGAAGAAGCTACACAAGATTAAGTTAAAAACCGATGATGCCTTTTTGGCAAAATTGTTGCCAAAATGTTGTTGGGCTCAGGCACTTAGATCATTAGAGGTCCTTGACATAGTGAGGGTCATCTACAAGGTCGTAGGCATCCAGTTTGTATTTTATGTTTTTATTTTATTTATTTTATTTTTTTTGCCAATGTGTAAAACAGAGCATTTGTATCTGTCCCATCCAGCAAGAGGGCCTGCTCTTTGGTCCCATCCATGCTGGTCTTCTGCAAAATCTTGAAAGCGTGATCGGAGCTGCCGTCTCTCTATAAATACTGGTGGGGAGGTGGGGAGTATTGGCTTTGTTGCTGTGAATGGGTTGGTTGCCTCTGTCGTTATATCTTGATTGGTTGATGGAGTTGATGTTTGCAGATTAGTCAGCTGTTTCATAACATTACAAAACAGCCGACTAATCTGCAAACATCAATTCCATCAACCAATCAAGATATAACAACAGAGGCAAACAACCCGCTCACAGCAACAAAGCCAGCACTCCACACCTCCCCACCAGTATTTATAGAGAGACGGCAGCCCCGATCACGCTTTGTTCGCACAGGCACGAAGCCGAAGACACAGCCTGAAGATGACAAGTGGGACCTCATCAAAATGTCGCCAAAATACCCTCAATCTTACATGGGAAAAGACCCGAATACGCCAAGACTTGCATACCTCTACCTGTGAAACTCTACGAATACACACACACATACACACATATATGTATGTATGTATGTATGTATGTATGTATGTCATTAGCTCAAATTTGTACATAAGCCAGAACAGTTTTATTGCATAATACTGTATAAGTAATATTGTGTAATGAAATTGAACCATTGAAAGCAACCAATACAGCAAGCTCCGTTCTTAACTACGGTTCATCTTTTAACCAGGAAAAGTCTTTACCTGGAGACTTGCTATAGAAATAATAAAGATTGCAGCTGAAATAGACAATTTGTATGCTAACATCATATGCTGAATGAGCTCAATGTAGTTCCAGATATTACAAGCTGCAGATTATTACCCCCAAAAGAGGCAGTTTTAGGTAATGTCACAAATCTTACAATTCTAGGTTGCCTTCTTTGATATAGTGCTCTTCTTCATAGCCAGATTTTTTTACTTTAAATTAGTCAATGATGTTTAATCAATTTTTAGTTAAAAAAAAACCTTAAACCTTAAACACCTCTGTGGATTGTATAGTTTCAGATATTCAATTTGTTTTCTCCCTTTCTGTCACTAGATGATCATGAATGGTTCACTTTAGGTATAATTTTATTATAACAAGGGAATTTATAAATCATATACTTAAATATATTTGTTTGGTGTGTTTCTTTTACCTGATCTATTTTATTCTACTCTACTCTACTCTACTCTACTCTACTCTACTCTACTCTACTCTACTCTACTCCACTCCACTCCACTCCACTCCACTCCACTCCACTCCACACCCCACCCCACCCCACCCCACCCACCACACCACACCACACCACACCACACCACACCATACCATACCATTCCACTCCAACCCACACCACTCTACTAGTGAACTTGTTCTATTTGTGTCTACTCCTCCTAGCATAATTCAGTTTATGTGATTTATTATTTGTGATTGTCACTAGTGCTTGAAACATTTAATAAATTCACATATCGCTCCGCTGCATCCAGAGTTAGTCAGAAGAAACCCATATATAGTACAATGATTAATGTACTCTCCTATGTATGGTTAGAACTGGATTCAATATATGGTACAAAAACCTACCTGTTTCCAGTGAAGAAGATTTTGTACAGATGTTCCAGCAGGAGAATGTGCTACATACATGTCCATACGACTCTGAAATAAAATAATTCTTCATCTTAATTCTCTAATTAATTTCATCTGCTGTGTAGTAAAAATTCAATTAGAGCTTATTGTAAATTTGTGGGTCTATTTACATTCACGAATAGACCTAACACAATAGATGAACATCCCCAACCCAGGATACTGTCTAGTAATGTGCAGTGTAATAGGTTTAATTTTCATAATTCAGCTGAGGTTACCCTATTCATTTGCTATGTGGTTACTTTGTATTTTGAAGTTGAATGCACAAACATCAATAGTTTTGGATGACTAGAGCCATTTGTTATCCTGCAACTAGCCAGAAATATAAAGGGGCAGCTCAGAATGCAGTGCTTTGTATTTTTCATTTTAAAACAATTCTCATTCCAGTTTGCTGATTCTTTATACAAGCCATTAGTTTTTCGAACAGTCATGGTGCTTGATTCTTCAGTTTTATTGGCATGACATTTGCTAAAAATAACTTGGAAAATTCTCAGTTCCAGTATAATGAACACAGTTACACCCCGTGTTCTAAAACGTTTGCACAAAAGTTAGTTCTTCCTTCCTGGAAATCTTGAAATCCAAATGTTAATAGTAAAGCTCAGCTTTGGCTTACTTAAAATTTAAAAAAAGGCTTTCATCTAAGGATTAGCAAACTTTTTCTGTAAATGGCCAGATTCTATCCCCTCCCCCCATGTTTGTGACTGGCAGATCTGCAGGGTTAGGGTTAGGGTTGGAATTGCAAATGTATTTAATAGAAACCAAGCCTGATCCAGTTTTCGTTTATACATACCAGGTTGAAATTGGGAGTGTTAGAACCAGCTATAAAAGACATAATAGATTCGCAGAATTTCGGTTGAAAATTACAAACCGCAACCTTTAGATTTCTCAGAGTACTAGGATACTGCAGAATTCCTAGGTAGCCATACAGTGTCTGAAATATATTAATTGATTAATTAATTAGAATTGATGTAATTCATCCAAATCAAATATTCTCCTGAATAGTTTCTCCTGAATTCCAAGTTGCTTCTCTCCTTAATTAGTTTCTATCCATTGTTTCTTTTCTTGCCTTCTGGGGCTTTGGAAGATAAGTTGAGCCCTTCTTCTTTGTAGCAGCCCCTCAAATACTGGGATACTTATTTATTTATTTATTTATTTATTTATTTATTTATTTATTTATTTATTTATTTATTTATTTATTTATTTATTTATTTATATGCCGCCCTATCTCCAGCCGGACTCAAGGCGGCTCACAACAGTTAAGAAACATCTAATAAAAAGTTAAAAAAATAAATCCAAATCTCATAATTTAACAGTTAAAAGTACAATTAAGACTAACAAATTAAAATTAAATTAGAATTAAAACCCCATCAGTCCAGACCAGCCAAACGAAACAGCCATGTTTTCAGGTCACGGTGGAAAGAGCGGAGGTCGGGGGCCACCCAGAGCTCCAGGGGCAGTTGATTCCAAAGGGTAGGTGCACCCACAGAGAAAGCCCTCCCCCTGGGGGTTGCCAGCCGACACTATCTGGCCGACGGCACCCTGAGGAGGCCCTCTCTGTGGGAACACACCGGGCGATGGGCAGCTGTTGCTGGCTGCAGATGGTCCCCCAAATATCCTGGGCCTAAGCCATGTAGGGCCTTATAGGTAATCACCAGCACCTTGAATCTCACTCGGAGGGCAACCGGCAACCAATGCAAGTTGTATAGGAGAGGTGTAACATGGGAGTGTCGGGATATTCCCATCACAACCCGTGTGGCCGCATTCTGCACCAGCTGAAGTCTCCGAGTGGTCTTCAAGGGCAGCCCCATGTAGAAGGCATTGCAGTAGTCAGTACGGGAGGTGATACTGCTATCATATCACCCCTAGTCCTTCTTTTCTCTACACTGGCCATACCTAATTCCTGTAATCGTTCTTCATGTTTTTTTGTCTCCAGAGGGACCATGAGGAAGACCTCCTGATCCAGGAAAGGGCACAATTGGCACATTAGGCAAATCTGTTCAACACCCCCCCCCCAAGCCAAGTTTTGGCCAGGAGGTACTATTTGTGCCTCCCTGTCTTAGAGATAAATATCAGGAGGGGGTAGGGTCATCGCCCACTTTTCCAAGCTATGCTGTTTTCATTACTTTACTGTTACTTCCTTTGGAATAAGGCACTTGACTCAATTATGCATCAACAGAGTCCAAAAGCACTTACGTGTAATAGCAGAGGAGGGGTCCACATTTTTATTAGAGGACATGTAGTATATGTTAGTGTGATTATAGGTCCCATTCCAAAAAAGACCTTGATTCTTTCAGCCAGTTCTGGCCAAGTAGAGAATGAGATGAAACCTGGAAAAAAAAAGCTTTTGCAAAGAAACTGACCTTTTCAACTGTATAGGAGAGCAATGTTTTACACTAAACAACTATTATTTTTCTTTTTCCTCCTGCATTTCTGCAGGGTATACAGTAATTGTGCACTTCATACACAATGCATGGAGGAGAATGCATCTTTGGTTTGCAATCAAACAGCTGGACTGCATGATGAGTGTGATATTTATTTATTTATTTATTTATTTATTTATTTATTTATTTATTTATTTATTTATTTATTTATTTATGCAGCGGAGGGAGAAATATCTGTTTCCTGTTCTCATCTTCACAATGGGAAGATGCATTACATGATTCAGGTGCCTTCACTGATCAGCCAGAAGAAAATTGCTGAAACACAAGACTATCACTTTATGTTAGAACAGTTTGTTTACACACAAAAGTCCTAGGCTTATCTTTCTTTGTCTAGAGTGTGGCATGGCTAATTGCATGCCACACTTAGAGACGAAGGGCTGGGTTAGATGAGCCAACATTACAAAGTGGCTCATGATTAATAGAAATTCAGAAATTGATTTGTTCAATTCTTCCTGCCTTGACCTCCTCCATAAACTATTTGTCAGGAGAGAGGAATTCTCAAATTGTTCACTGCAAGTTGCACAATTGCAATTTGTAGACTGTATTAGTTTTCCCCATTCATCCCTGCTCATAGATTTGCCTGAATGACTTACCGGCAGTTGTGCCTTCTGAATGGCCCACATAATAAAGCTGCTGCTGTTTGGTTTTGTTCAGGATAAAATTTATGACGGCTGGAATGTCATAGTATCCCATCTCATGAAAACTAGGAAGAAACAAAGGAAGCCCATTGCTTTATAAATACCAGCCTAGGTCATCTTGCTCAGAAAGTAGATCAGCTGATCGCATGGAAAGGATCACAAGGTAAAAAAGCCATAAAGATATTTGTGCAAGTGTAAGAAGGATTGTAGAAGAGGGAAATCAAGATCAGGTTGTTGGGAAATCTTAGGAGAAAATAATAGATTGCAAGACTACAGACCTTGTTGAACTAGTATTACCAGATTAATACCCTCAACCCAGATCCTGATTTAGATTAATCTTGGAACTATCCAGTTCACTGGATATCACTAGATTGAATGTAATTAAAATATTTGCTAAGAAGAATTGCTGAACATACATGGCTGACCTTGCAGGGAGAGCAAGTTTAGGAAAGAAATATTTCAGAATCCCAGGAAAAGCAAACCAGAGAGAACTGTTCTTCCTGCCCAATCAGAGGTGGGTTTCAGCAGGTTCTGACCAGTTCTGGTAGCGGAAATTTTGAGTCGTTCGGAGAACTGGTAGTAAAAATTCTGACTGGCCCAACCCCCATCTATTCTCTGCCTCCCAAGTCCCAGCTGATCAGGAGGAAATGGGGATTTTGAAGTAACCTTCCCCTGGATTGGGATGCGAATGGACATTTTACAGTATCCTTCCCCTGCCATGCCCACCAAGCCACACCCACAGAACCGGTAGTAAAAAAATTTGAAACCCACCACTATGCCCAATGGAAAGTAAATAGGATTGGAAAGTAATTTCCATCATTATATCTTTCCCAGGTAATGCCAAAGATAGAATTAGAAGTCATACACTAGTCTGATGCCTTAACCACTACAACAAACTGCCTCCTGCTCCTATCTTTTTAAGCTAATAATTCATTATAATCTGCTATCCCTTTTATATTTTCTTACCTAAAGTTCCAGAATTCATTCTGCCATGGCTTCATTGTCTTATGATTTGAAGACCAGATGTTTCCTCTGCTATTTCCAAGCCAAACATCATAACCATTATCTGCTAATATGAAACCAAAACTATTGTGAGGCTGGTTAGAAACCCAATGGGAACCATCTCCCATGACACTATGTACCAAATACACAACAGGTCGTGCAGCTGTAAAATAAAAAGAGATGCTTTTTAAAAACGAGCCAGATTGTTGAAGACTGCAAAACCATTGAAGTATTGGCTGCAAATAAAACTTGCAAAGAATCAACATTTGTGGTACATTGTTACAATCTCTTATTAGAAATAGTATATGTTACGCTGTCTGGAATGAAAACATGATCATTATGTGGTTAAATCTATAGAATTTAGGAACTGAGGTTTTATTGATTCAATGGATCTACTCTAAGCCATTCCTTTGTCTCCAACATTATGATATATTCTCAATGATATGGTATAATCTTCAAATCTAGATTCTTATATAGAAAGGTTGTAGAACTCTTCTTCTTTAAAAGAAATTGACTAGACTGTTTATTCTATTGGATTATCCATTGTTTTATAAATAGTATCATGATCTACAATACTTCAGGATGCCTCAGTATACTCACAAATTGAGAATATATTTTTCTTAATCTTTCAAGACTCAACCTAATTAAATTATGCATTGGACTATTAAGCAGGTTTAATAGCTAAAACATTTTCCAATTGCTTCTTAAATGGGATTCACCTTTGTACGTTTTTAAAAAATCATCGATTTTTGTTTTGAAACATTTCATGAGAAGTTTCCATTGGATCCTAAACATTCTTTAATAGACAATTTCACAGATGTCTTCTTATGAGACTACTTTCCTGAATTCTTGACCTTTTTAAAATTATAAATGATACAGGATTTCAGCAAAAATCAAGGGTAAAAACCTTCAGCAATTAGAATCCAAATTAGATATTAATTTTGGTTGAAGCAGCACCTATACAGCGCCTAATATGGATTTATTTGTAAAGGTCTGGTATAGTTCTAGTAAAATTACAATTCTCATTCTAGTTTCTAATTGGGCGGTTTTGTTTTTGTTGGCCTTAGTTTCTTTCTTGCAACATCTGTTGCCATGATTTGTCACAATAGTTTGCTATTTTATTATATCATTCTTGCTTTTAAAACTTTTTTTAATTAAAAAGAGCAGTGTAAGATTCTCAAAAATCTCAATCAGTCAGTCGGTCCTTCAAGACATTTTGACTATCTCCTTTTCTAAGCTATTGAAAGGAGAAGTTTACAGTACAATTTCTTGTAACACCCAATACAAATGTCGGTGTTCATTCTGAAATTATCACATTTCACTTGGAAGAGATAGATCATTCCACCTCAATTATTGAAAAGTATTTTCAGCCATGTTCTATAAGAATCTTGCACGGCACATAGGTTTGTCGAGAATAGATTGGTGCATCACTTCAGATCTGAAGAGGAAAAAGGTGCTTCCACAGCTGTGGAGCGCAAAAGTAGCCCATTTGCCGTTTCTTAAACCAGACTGCCATTGGATGTCATTTGATTTGTCCATGGTCTTACCTTTATTTGCACCATTATATCTTCCGTGTGGTATTCTGTTAATGGTAAGTATATATCCATCTTCTGTTTCAACATGATATTTCTCACTTGGATAGTTATGAAAATGGATAATTTCACTCTATAAATAGAAAAGAAAGATAACAGAGCAAACTTGTCTGAACTTATATTTTCTGAACACAAAATGGGCAAACAAGATGATGAATACTGCAGAAAGCTCAGGAACATTAAAAAAGGAGGTTGCCAAAAATATAAACCTTCAAAAGATGGAGATCTTTTCCCCAAAGCCAGTGGAATGAAAAGTTTTAAGAACATTGATAAACTTTTGAAGTATTTTGAATGACACAGACAAAAATAAAAGCAAGGGTTTTTTTTTTTTCATTAGGGGAACTGGGAATCTCAAAAGCCTTCAATATGTATTTCTTTTGACTTCTATGTAGAATGCACAGAACCCTGCAGATAATTTTCAAGTTTTTCTTTCCATGCAGATTCGTGTAGATGGAATTGCTTAACATTTGCAAAGCTCTTACTCTATGCTTAGTGCAAGGGCTATCAGAACCAAGTCTGTAAAACTTTTAAAAATTTTTAATTAATTTTGGGGGGCATTGCAAAGGATTATTCTTTACCCTCCATATTGCCTAATGTTCAAATTTCTCCTAACCCAGCGGTTCTCAAACTTTTCTTTTTCATGGACCTCCTTTAAACATTTTCTTTGGCCATGGACCAGGGCCACGAACCCCCAAGAATTAACTCAAGATTTAAATCATAACATTTCTTAAATCTTCATGGACCCCCTGTGATGAAACCTCAGCCCCCCAGAGATCTTCAGACAACAGGTTGAGAACCACTGAACCTGTAGAAAGATTCCTCTTTTTCTCTATTGAAACATTTGGAATTGCTTCTCAGAATACTTTTACGATAAAACCTTTTAAAAAACCTTTTTCAAAGCTATCATTTCCATCAGGCTTTGAGATCCTTTTAAGGCTCACTATAAATGAGGAAAGCAAACTAAGTGGGGATGAAAAGAATCGATGTGGCTAATTTTCCTCTGTATCCTAAATTCATGTTTACAGAATAAAAGACAGCCAGTTCCTCCCCACAGCAGATCCCACTCTACCCAGCTCATTGCTGCAGTCTCTTTTGCAATTCTTCTCTAGCATTGTATCATAAAGATCGAGGGATAAAGATTGAGCAAAGAATTTTAAATTACATATACTTGAGACATCAGCATGACAGGGTAACATCAATCTCAGTTACTCTCTCAGCCCAACTCATCTCACAGAGTAGTTGTTGTGGAGAAAATAAGAGGAAGAATGAGTACTGGGTTATATTTGTCCTCTTGAGTTATTTAGAAAAATACAGGTTGGATATAAAAAACTAAATTAAAAATTAAAATTGACTTTACTCTCATTATTTGGTAGTTTGTACATTGTATAAAATAGCATTTAGTATTAAACATTTCAACATCATACTGGAGTAAATATAATAAATAACCCTTTGAAGGTTATAGATTTGGCAGTGATGCCTCTTTTGCATTTCTTTTATGTATCTGGCTGCACCTATCAAAATATAGCAGTCAAAAAGGATTTAACGTACAATATTCATAAAACACTCAGGGTTCACGTTATAGTTAGTGTCAAGACTTTCTGAAGTTTCCAGTTCTTCCAAGCTGAGCATTTCATGGCATAAATAAACCATTATGATGAAACTCCTCATCTTCATCCTATAGGAAGCAATTCAGTCTTTGATTAACTTTTATAAACATGACCTTCCCGAAGATACAAAGCACCAGTTGCTCTGAAATATCTTCTGCTATCTGCCCATTGAGCAGAATTTTACTTCTAAAGAGAATGGGAAAAAGTCAATGCCAATTAGAAAATGGCTTTGATCTGAATGATGCTGAAAAATAATTAAACTCACTTCAGCAGTGGATTAACAAATAGGTAGATAAGGATCTACATCAAGATTAAGCAACAGAGAATTTACTGGTTGGGATTTATATATATCTTTTTCTCATGTTCCCATGTTGCCTGTTTCACCTATTGTACCTCCATTTTGAATTAAATGATATGAAAAAGGACTCTAGGATGAATTTTCCAACCAAACAAAAGTAGTTGAGGCCATCTGCTCAGCTCTCCTTTGGATTCCCAACTGTTGAATTCGAATAAGATAGTTGCATTCCATAATCTTTTGTTGTTGTTGTTAACATTTTTTGTTGAGTTATAAAGTATTGTAAAATACAAAAGTAAATAGAAAAGCAATTTTCTATTGGGTCAATTTTCCCATTTCAGCTAACTCCATCAATTTCTGCAACCATTCGTCTACGGTAGGAATAGAAGTGTCCTTCCATTATTGTGCATACAATAGTCTTGCTGCTGTCAACATATATAATAACAAAGTTCCATTTTTTTTTCTTCAGTTCTTTTTCCATTAAACCCAAAAGGAAAAGCTCTGGTTTCATTTATATCTTCATTTTTTAAAAAAAAAAATGTATTAAAATATGAATCATATTCCAATTGTTTTTTGCTTTATCACATGTCCACCATTGATGATAAAAGGTCCCCTGTTTATTTTTACACTTCCAGCATTCATTTGACATACCTTTGTACATCTTAGATAACTTATCTTGTGTTAAATACCAATGATACGTTATCTTATACAAATTTTCTTTTAGATTGCAGTTTAATGTGAATTTTCAACCCTTCATCCATATATTTTTCCCATTGTTCAAACATCACATTATATCCAAAGTTCCTTGTATGACTGAATCATACAATGTTTTACATGTTCATTTTCTAAATTCAATTTCAATAACATTTTATAGATTTTAGCAATATGATCACCATTGCCACAGAATGAAATGTCCAATTCATTTTTAACAAAGTCAAATCCATAGCTTTCAAAAATCCAGTTTAAATCTTTCTTTCAGTTGTTGATAGGTAAACCAGTGTCATACGTAACCTTCTGGTTCAAGTTCTTCCCTCGGTTTTATTATTATAGTTGCATTCAATAATCTTAACCATAGGATATGCCGAATGGTGCTAGAGGTTTTGTACAGAGGTGTTTTTGCACTCATTGTTTATTGGTTTCAGGAGGTGTGATGAGTGCCAAAAAGAATGACTACCAAGCAAATTTTTCCCATAAGGAATAATGTAGTGAGTCACCAGGTAGCCGACATCGAGAAGGTCTAGGGTTACCAAATAAATGATGAATACCGGGTCAAAGTTTGTCGGATACTAGATACTAGACCATTACATTTTAGTTAAACTTTTCTTAGCCAGTCTATTAGCACACTAACATACACACACACACTTAGGGGCAACAGAATTTAACACTTCACTTCAAGACTTGAGAGATAAACAGTGAACAAAATATGTAAACAAAACAGGAGCTTGCCTGAAAAAGCTTGTTTTTAACAGAAACATTCAGACGATGAGTCCAAATCCAGTCCAGATTCCAAGAGCCAAGTCAGGGCAGTCATCCAGTGGAAAGATCAGAGATGCAAGGTTTCTTACACAGATAGAAGCCACACACAAGTATCACATAAGAGCTAGAAATCAGTCATTGTTTCCCAGATCCAGGAAAGGCAGCATGCATCAGAACTGCTTCTTAAATAAGGATACAGTCAGCTATCACTAACCAATGAATTTACTCCCTTCTTTGGCAAGAAGTCTAATAGAATGTTGCTGCTTTGATCTCTTCTCTACTCATTGAATCTGAGTATGGAGGCCTTATGAGAGGGTGGATGGGAGAATACTTATTCATCTTGACTCAAACAGCAAAAGAAATTGTCGTATTTATTCAATTGGTTTCTGTTAGATCCATTTTAATTGGAGGAAACTTTTGTAAAACCCAAGGGTGTTGCAAGTAAATAATTTAAAAATGTAGACCAAATATAACTATAATTATTTCTTGGAATCAAATGGCCAGGAGCAAAAGAAACGCATAGGCAATTCATCCTACAACTGGCTATCCTGGACACAGTCCAGCACATCTAGGAGGCACCAGATTGATCAAACGTTTATGGATATTTGTTTGTTAAATAGCTGCCTTGCCCTATTTCCATATGTGGATTCCTCCCATTAGAGATATCCCTTTTTTGGATGGGGTTGCCTTCCCCTTACAGAGGGAGCAAAATACACAAAATACAAAGTCTTTAAGCACCCTCCACCATCTAAACATAAAAACAGAATGTAAATTATAGAAAAAAGAGATTTCAGGAGGAACTGAAACCTATGCAGTACAGTGGAAGGTGGTGAGGAAAGCAATATTTTCACCCAGCCTGGGTAGAAATTGAAAGAGTGCCCACTGGAAAATATAGGGTGGGCAGAACGATAAATTTGTAGAAGGGGTGGGAAAACCTTGGACAAAGACAGTTCATTGATGTAACTGGCCATCATTAGATGAATTGCCAGATAATAACCAAAATTTTAATTATCAATTTTGTGAAGTGTGTATGACCATCAACCCAGTCAAAGAGAGCTGCACAAAACAGCAACCAGGTGTTCAAAGGAGAAGACATGCCATGTGACAGTCAATCAGAATTAGAGCTATCACTAGATCAGAAAGAAGGGCTTTAAAAAAGCAGTGTTTTAAAGCAGAGCTAATACAGGGAGAGGTCGATAGCAATTTAACTAGGTGAGTGAAGCTCACAAAGCTCTGTTTTCATTCACTATTTTATTGAAAGAAGGCACCAATATTTTTTGAGTGGGAAAACAAATTCAGTGTGTAGATTCATTTAAATGAATTTAACTAGCAGGGGATTAATTAATTTCCTAGCCCTTCTATCATCTCTCTAGAAGACTCAGTCACCTTTCAATGTGAAAGATTTTTTTTAAAAATGCTGAACATGTGGAAGGAGTCAACATAGCTCTGATGACATCACCCGAGGGGTGAAATCCAGCAGGTTCTGACATGTTCTGGAGAACCGGTAGCGGAAACTTTGAGTAGTTCAGAGAACCGGCAAATGCCACCTCTGGCTGGCCCCAGAGTGGGGTGGGAATGGGGATTTTGCAGTATTCTTCCCCTGGAGTGGGGTAGGAACTGAGATTTTGCAGTATACTTCCCCTGCCACGCCCACCAAGCCACGCCCATCAAGCCACGCCCACAGAACCGATAGTAACAAATTTGGATTTCACCACTGCATCACCCTCTCTGAGTATCCATGAATTCGGTGTTTTTATCTGCAGGGAGAAAATTTTGCTCATGAGGTTTTCCTTACAGCCGCTTTTCTTCCCCCTACCCCAAGTTTTTTTTTTTTGTTTGTTTGTTTTTTACAAATATATCAATGCATGAACAGTGTGGCAACTGAGTGTCTTACATTTTAGTACAAATGAAATAATATTCATCGCATTGACTACATTTGACAAGCTTATATAGTTCTGGTAATAGTACACATATTTTTGTTGAATTATAATCTTTCATTATTTAATTATTCAATATTTCAATATGTTATTTTTATGCCAATCACCATATTCTAAGTGTTATTCCTTTTACTACAAATAAAATATTATTAATCATATTTGTTACATTTAGCAGGCTTACTGTATACGGTTCTAATCATAATACACATATTTATGTTAAGTTATAATCTTCCATTATTTAGTTATTCAATATTTCAATGTTATTTTTATGCCAATCACCATATTATTCAAGCATGCTTAATAATACCATACTTCAAGTTCTAATTTCCCCTCTTGTTATTACTTCACTTTATTGTATAAAAATGTGTATTCCATTAATCCCCCTCTCTCTAGTGTTCATCCCTATTCTAACTTTTAATTATGCCACTGTTATATTTAAAAATATTCCCTTTCTATCCATCGTCTCTTGCCTGCTTTAAAGCTTTAATTGTCTGTTTCTTAGCTTGCCTCCTATATTCCTCTCTTGGATCTTTATTTCTATCTGCTTCCATGTCTTGACCAATCATTTTAAACATTTCTCCCTTCTCTGCCCTATTCCATTTTCTAATTTTCAAAATATCTACTCTTGCCCCTATCTCTCTTCCAAAAAAAGTCTTCCTGCAACTCCAGTTCCTTTTTTAATTCCTTTAAAATACTCTCCCCCTTGGCTTGTTTCATCAGTCATTATTATTTTTGTTGTTATCTCCTTCTTGTGATCTCATTTTATTTGTTGGTTTATCTATTCTACTTATCTATTTTTCCAATTGGCTCCTCCTCTTCCTGGGTGTCTTGGTCACTCCTTGTTCTTTGTATTATGTTTTCCAGCCCTCCAGCTATGCTTTGCCTTTTATTCATAATCTCCTTGCAGCTTCTTGTCAAAATATTGTTGAATCTCCGTAGAGGTTTCCCCCAAAAGGGTTTGAATTTCCCGGCTGGAAGAGCATGGCAGGCACGACGAGTAGATTAACGAGTGAAGTGAGCTGCGTGAAAACAGGTTTCTTTTTATTATCGTTTCAGGAAGATGGATCCGGCAAGCGCACGAACCAGGGTTCCTGGGTGAGCTGACATCGTTACAAGATAAGTGTACATTTTTATACTTTTCTATACAAAGGAAATTCTTTGTTTCTTTTGTTGCTTTTGTGGGTCTCCCTTTGTGTGTGTGTTCACGGATCGCCCTGCGTTTTCTTATGTTAGTTCTTCCCTATTTGAGACTGGGTGTTGTTTTGTTCATCTGGTTTCGTGTTCTTTTGTTTCCTTCTGCTCTTATTATTTGTTTCTTGCCTTAAGCTGATCATGTTGTTATCAGGTAAGCCCTTACCCCCGCCTTAACTCTTAGCAGATCGCTTGAGCAATAGATTGCTTAAATCTATTCCTTAGCTAATCCTCTGCCATTCCTTTGTCTGCTTTTCTAGTTTCTGCTGTTTCAATAGTTTCTTTCCTGACATTTCCTGGTTCTTTTGTGTATGTCATTTCCGTGGGTCCTCTTTTGTTCCTAAATGGCCCTGAAGTTTATGTGTTCTATTTTGGGAAGGTTGTTTTCCTATGCCTGTGCCTTTATCTTTCTGAGTTGATCTTGTACTATGAGGTTTTATTATGTCTTACTGGCCCTGGCACTGTCTTGGTGGTGTTCCCCTCCTACAATCCCCACTTTTTTTTCTTTGTGTGCGCATGTGTTAAATAGGTGTTTCTCCATCTTCCTTTTCTTTGGCTGGATCTAGGTCTGAGTAAATTTGATACTCGTGGTCAATCTGAACCATCATGAGGGCTGCTTGGTTATTTCCTGCCTTCTGCTGAGAAAGATTTGGCTTACAAGTCCTTATGCAGCTGAGGCAGGGAGGGATGCAGTGATAGAGACAACACATAAGGCCTCCCAGTACACAGATAGTGACAATACTCATTAGGGCAATTTTGAGCCAAGACAAGTCTGGTAACCAAGAGAAGAGCCAAGAGAAGTCTAGTGATGACTGGCTGTGGCCAATGTTTTGTGTCAGTTCCTCTAGGTGTTTGACTTCTGTGTCTACAATTTTTGAGCTTTGTTCCAAGTCAAAACAGCACAACCCTTTAAATTCTTTGCAGCCATGGTTGTGTTTTAATAGTAAGTAATCAATTGCTGCTTGATTCTCAAGGGTGGCCTCCCTGATTTGTCTCAATTCTCTGTTTAGGGCATCCAATGCATAGGAAGTCAAATTTAAACCTTTTGCTTGGGTGCATGCCAAGCTATTTAAGTTTCTGGAATTCCGAACTGCTAGTCCTGGCACTCCCACTAGTGAAACAGCCAATGAGACATATTCTGCTTTGGTGAGTAAGCTCACTTGAGAGTCACAGTCTGTTCTGTCTCCTGTCCTCACACAGACAAATGCAGTATCAAATACACCTGCCAATAATTTATTGTATAAACAGACCAGAATACCTGGTAGACAAGAGTTCTGGCAGCTAACTGTAAAACGCCTACCAAGTCCAATTAGTACTCCCAAAAAGCAGGAGAGGCCTTATCTGCAGTCCGTTTCCAGAGCGACAAATTATCCACAAGAGTTTAGTCCAAAATATATCTGAGCCGAAGTGCAGGATTCACGATGTGACTCTTTAGAGTTTAAACTTTTGTCCATCATAAAGCCTGCCAAGCAATTACGCCCCCTTTTATCCCTTGTGGGGCATGGCTCCTTTTTAAATTTATCAGTATGGAATCCTTGGCCTTACGCCATCTTCCCCAGGTGGATTTTTTAAGGATGTACTCACCGGCTGAGCTCTTTGCCTTGCAAGACTCCCCCCTCTCACAAGCCTGGCCTTCTACGTTATCGAAGGCCTACCTCGATGACGGGCTTTGAAACCCAGAGAGGTGGCATGCCGCGAAGAGGGGGTCGAGGGGCTTTTTATATAAATTTTTAGTTAACTTTTTAAGGGGTTCCAGGGAGGGGGTGGGTTGGTTTAGAAGTAGGGCCATGGGTATGGGGGATAACCCACAAAGGGGAGGGCCGGGTATGGCTGTGAAGCGCGGCATGGAGGGTGGGGGGCCCGGAGTTGAAGGGGGGGGTTAAAGCTCATCCAGATAAAGTTTCTACCATCAGTACTGTAGGTGGGAGGGGTAGATATGGTGGGAGCAGGGGGCCATATCGTGTTAGGGGAGCGCGTGCCCGCTATCTCCAAGCGGTGGCGCGCTCCGGCCCCCAAAGCTCCACTCGTTCTCCAGGTTGCACAGATCCTCAGGGCCCTCACCTCCAGCTGATGTTGTGCAATGCCAGGTCTGTAGTAAATAAAGCCCCCCTCATTTGTGATCTTATTCAGGAGGGGGGAGCGGACCTGGCAGGTATTACGGAAACCTGGTTGGGCCAAGAGGGGGGGTCCCTCTCGTTGAAATGTGCCCACCAGGTTTCCGCGCATTCCATCGGCCGAGGTTGCAGGGTAGGGTTGGGGGGGTAGCGGTTATTATTAAAGATGGTCTGAGACCGAGGGAGGCCACTGTTCCTCAGACGACCGGCTGTGAATCCCTCCTTGTGAAGTGGGGTCATGGGGTTCAGATGGGTCTGCTGATTATGTACCTGGCTCCCTGCCATGCGTCAGCAGCCTTGCCCGAGCTACTCAATGTTGTCGCTGTGGTGGCGGTTGATACTCCTAGGCTTATGGTCATGGGGGATTTCAACCTGCCGTCCATGGGTGAGGCGTCAGAGGTGGCTTGGGAGTTCATGGCTTCCATGACAGCCATGGACCTGACCCAGTTAATTCATGGCTCTACCCACATGGGGGGAAACACGCTGGATCTGGTTTTTGTCTCTGGACAGTGGCTGAGTGGCCTTGAGATAGGGGATATAGTTACTGAGCCCTTGTCATGGTCAGATCACTCTCTCCTTGTCTCGACTTTCAAACCGCTACACCCCGCCACAGGGAGGCGGAGCCGGTAAGATGGTTCCGCCCCAGGCGCCTGATGGAACCTGATAGGTTCCAGATGGAGCTTGGGCCATTTCCTGAGGCTCTGGCACATGCCTCAGCTGGAGACCTAGTGGCCGCCTGGGAAAGGGCGGCCGCTGGAGCTCTGGATCGGGTCGTGCCTTTGCAGCCTCTGACCTGGCGATGATCTCATTCAGCTCCTTGGTTCACTGAGGAGCTGAGGGAGCTGAAGTGCCGGAAAAGATGCCTAGAGAGTAGTTGGAGGGCCAGTCTTTTGGAATCCAACCGGATACTGGTAAGATCCCATATTAGGACTTACCTAGTGGTGATAAAAGCAGCGAAATGTAGTTATTTTGCTACTCTTATCGCGTCATCAGATAATCGCCCGGCCGCCCTGTTTAGGGTGACCCGTTCCCTGCTCCACCAGGAAGCGCGGGAGGACCCCTTGGAGGGTAGAGCCGAGGATTTTGTTCAGTATCTGTATGACAAAATCACTCAGATTCGGGAAGATTTGGACTCCGACTGGGTAGTCTCAGGGGGAGGGACTGGGGCAGGTCTTGAGAATGTTATCTGGGATGAGTTTGATCCTGTGACCCCTGAGGATGTGGACAGGATTCTGGACAGACTGAACGCGACCACTTGTTTATTGGACCAGTGTCCCTCCTGGTTAGTACTGGCTTCCCGGGAGGTGACGCGAGGCTGGCTCCAGGGGATTATAAACGCTTTGTTGGGTAAGGGTGACTTTCCCGCTGCCTTGAAAGAGGCGGTGGTGAGGCCTCTCCTCAAGAAGCCTTCCCTGGACCCTGTAATGTTGGTTAATTATTGTCCAGTCTCCAACCTTCGTTTTGTGGCGAAGGTTGTTGAGAGTGTGGTTGCGCAACAGTTCCCCCCAGTTCCTGGATGAAACGACGTATTTGGATCCGTTCCAGTCAGGCTTCAGACCCGGGTACAGCACGGAATTGGCATTGGTCGCGTTGGTAGATGATCTCTGGAGGGCTCAGGACAGGGGGTGCTCCTCTGTCCTGGTCCTGTTAGACCTCTCAGTGGCTTTTGATACCATCGACCATGGTATCATGCTGCACCGGCTGGAGGAGTTAGGGGAGGCACTGTGCTGCAGTGGTTCTCCTCCTTTCTCTCTGACCGGTCGCAGGCTGTGTTGACGGGGGCAGAGGTCAATCCCGAGGCCCCTCATATGTGGGGTGCCGCAAGGGTCGGTCCTCTCACCCCTCCTGTTCAACATTTATGTGAAGCCGCTGGGTGAGATCATCCGTGGTTTTGGGGTGAAGTACCACCAGTATGCTGATGACACCCAGCTGTATATCTCCACCCCAGACCACCCCAACGATGCCCTTGAAGTGATGTCCTGGTGCCTGGAGGCCGTGCGGATCTGGATGGGGAGGAATAGGCTCAGGCTCAACCCATCCAAGACCGAGTGGCTGTGGTTTCCGACGTCCCGATATAGTCAGTTGACGCCATCGCTGACTATTGAAGGCGAATCGCTGGCCCCCACGGAGAGGGCTCGCAACTTGGGCGGCCTCCTGGATTCACGGCTGTCTTTAGAAGAGCATTTGACAGCCGTGACCGGGAGGGTTTTCCATCAGGTTCGCCTGATTCACCAGTTGCGTCCCTTTCTGGATTGGGACTCTTTACACACAGTCACTCATGCTCTTGTCACTTCCCGCCTGGACTATTGCAACGCTCTCTACATGGGGCTCTCCTTGAGGAACACCCGGAGGCTCCAACTGGCGCAGAGTGCGGCTGCGCGGGTGGTTATGGGAGTGACATGGCGCTCCTACGTAACACCTCTCCTGCGCCAGCTGCACTGGCTCCTGGTGGTCTTCTGGGTGCGCTTCAAGGTTCTGGTTACCACCTTTAGAGCGCTCCATGGCTTAGGACCTGGCTATTTATGGGACCGCCTACTACCACAATCAACCTCCCACCAGCCGGTACACTCTCATAGAGAGGGGCTCCTCCGGGTGCCGTTGGCCAAACAGTGTCGACTGGTGGCCCCCAGGGGGAGGGCCTACTATCTGGAATGAGCTCCCCCCAGAGATATGTAGGATCCCGGACCTGTGCACTTTCCACCGCGCTCTAAAGACATTTCTATTTCAGCAAGACAGCCTGGCCTGACCTTTTCCCCCTTTTAATTTTTAATTTTAAATTTAAATTTAAATTTTAAATTTGTTCTAAATTTTTTGGGATGTTTTAAATTGTCTTGGGCTTAAATATTTAATTTGGTTTTAATTCTGCTCTTAACTTTTGTATCTATGTGTTTTATTTTGTGCCTGTTCACCGCCCTGAGTCCTTTGGGAGTAGGGCGGTATACAAATTTGATCAAATAAATAAATAAATAAATGGCTCAGTGACTCAGCTCAATCCCTGGCCCTCCCACGCCTCTTCCTTTGTTGCACACACTTCTCCCTTCGACACTGCCTGGGATCAAGCCAGGATTCATCATTATCACTCTTTATCAATGGGTGCTCCAAAATGCCTTCCTCCTGGCCCATCCCAGGCTGTTCCTCCTGGCCTTTGGATGGAACCTGAGGCATTGCCAGAGAGGAGGGTCCTGGAGAGGGAGGCCTTGTCACTTCCTCCCCTCACCTTCTGAGTCCTCTTCCTCCATGAGGACAGGCTCGGGAGTCGGAGTCACAACACAGTCTGCCTCTAGGGAATGAAAGGCCCTCCTGTGTCATCTCTGTAGGGATGGCATTAGCCTGGTTAGTTTCCCTAGGGTGCATGGTCCTCCTGTTGAGTTGGCTGGCAGGTATGAATAGGCTTGTAGTCCACACAGTATAAACTAGCCATGAGGCAACCTCGGGTAGCTATAAGAAAAGGGAATCTGCTCTGTATTATTGCATCTTAATTCTGTGTTATTTAAATTGATGCAATTTCCATTTCCCAACTTGCTGCACCCATAGATTTCAAAACAACAGGATGAGGCAGAGATAGCAGCTACATGGAGAGTGTACATGTCTAGATCTTTTGTTATGGAGATATTTCCCCACTCATAAATGGTTGAGTATGGTTGTGTAATAGGGAAATGTCTAAGCCATGTGTGGTTGAGTATAGCTTGGGGTCCTATTGCTACTCCCATTAAACATGTCTTTAAAATGTCTTTCACTGATTTCCCCCCTGCTAAACAAAATTCTGTGGTGTTCAGTATCTCTTTTGCTAGGTATTCCCAGATGTTCCCTTTCTCTGGGATGAGTTTTGGTTCTAGGAATGCTGTTACTTGAGTTACAATTAACAATATACAATAAAGGTTGCATAGCATGCTTACAATAGATTGTTGTTTTCCCATTGTATAATCTGACCCTCCCTCTTAACAAATAATAATAATAATAATAATAATAATAATAATAATAATAATAATAATAATAATAATAATAATAATAATAATAATAAGAAGAAGAAGAAGAAGAAAGGTAAATATATATATCTAGATAGTCAGAATAATGTTAATAAAGAGTTATTACTGTTCAAATTCGTTTTGTTCAAAAAAATGTTTGCAATGTCCATTGTTCTGTGTCTGGGTTTTTCTTCAGTTTGATTGGAGGGACTGCTGGGCTGTTGTCCACCACTGCTGGTTTAGCGTGTGTCCAGTGTACCCAGCTGTCCTTTTCTGCTACTTTGATGGCTGTCTCTGTTAGCAGAATTTGTAGGGTCCTGTCCACCTGTTTGCAGTGGTGAGGTTCTTGTGAAGGATTTTATCCACACCCAATCACCTGGCTCGAAAGGGTACAGGTTTTCTTCCAGGGGCAGCGTCTGTGTTAGGGCACTCTGTGTCCACAGCTCCTGTAGTCTCCTATGCAAGGCTGAAAGGTATGAAGAGAGGACCATATCCCCCCTGTCTAGGCTGAGAGATTGTGGGTCAAGGCCTTGTAGTGTGTCAGGTGGGCGCCCAAAAAGAATCTTAAAAGGGGAGATTCCCATATCCCTTCTTGTTCTTGTTCTTATATAGAATAAGGCAATGGGCAAGACTTGTGGCCAGGAGAGGTGTGTCTCCTGGCAGAGCTTTCCCAGTAGTGTTTTTATCTCCCTGTTAGCTCTCTCTGTACCCGTCGAAGAATGTGGTGAGTAAGGACAATGGAGGTTTTGAGTTATGCCTAAGGCTTGAAATATGTATGTGAGGACCTGTGCTATGAAATGTTTTCCTCTGTCTGTATCTAAGGTTCGTGGTACACCGAAACTGGGTACTATATCTTTAATGAGGTGTCTGGCAGTTTCCAGGGCTATGGCATGGCGGCATGGAAAAGCCTCCACCCAGTGTGTCAGCTGGTCTCTACACACGATGGCATACTGGTATCCATTAGCCTTGGGCAATTGGATATAGTCCATTTGTATTGCCTCAAATGGCCTTTGTGCCCATGGTTTACCTCCCTCACAGATGGCTTTCCTGGATGTGCTATTATTGGCTTGGCATGTCTGGCAGGTGCTGGTTACCCTGGTTGCCTCTGTGTATATACCTGGTGCATGCCATACCCTCCTAGCAGCATCAACTATTGCCTGAGTCCCACAGTGCCCTTTTGCATGTAGCCTCTGACAAATTAAGTGTATGAGGCAACGTCGGGTGATAGGTCTACCATCTGAGACTCTCCAAAATCCTTCTGAAAATGTTGCCCCCAATTTCTCCTCCCACATCTGTGCTTCTCCCTGCTCCAGGAAGTCCCTGAACTGAATTTCAGGATCAACTCTTATTGTAGGGGCAGTGATATTGTAGGGAAGAAGTTCTATAGCTACCCACTTGGCTGTTGTGTCAGCATATTGATTTCCTTTAGTGACCAGGGAGTCATTCGTTTGATGGGCTCTACAATGAATGACTGCAATGGCTATTGGTAACTGGATAGCTTGTAATAGTTGGGAAGCTTGGGTGGCATGTGTAATTTGTTTTCCTGCTGATGTTAGGAAACCCCTTTGCTTCCACAAGGCTCCTGTAGCGTGGCAGACTCCAAATGCATATTTGGAATCTGTATAAATGTTAGCCGATATATCCCTCGCTGCTTCACAAGCTTTTGTTAAGAGCGATGAGTTCAGCAGCTTGAGTGCTAAAGGAGGGGGAAAGTGGTTCTGCCCAAATGATCTCGTAAAGAGACACTACCGCAGCTCCAGCAACCCTATTTTCTTCATGGATAAAAGAAGAGCCATCTGTAAAAACTTCTAAATCCGAGTTTTTCAAGGGGGTGCCAGTTAAATCCAGGCGCTGTAATTCTGCATCCTGTATTAGATGGAGGCAATCATGGATGGGATCATCTGTGTGATCCGTGGGTAGCAGTGGCTGGATTTAATGTGTTGCCTCTCTCAAATGTTATGTGGTCTGAGGTGAACAATTCAGCCTCATATTGTGCTAAACATTGTTGTGTGAAAGCTTGGGTCTGGGATTTTAGAAGAATGGCAAAAACCTCATGAGACACTTTTAATGTCAGAGGTTGTCCTAGAACTAGATCTCTGGTTCTCTTTACTATTTCAACGGTTGCTGCTACTGCACTTAAGCATGGGAGTGTCCCTTGGGCTACCGGGTCTAATCTAACAGAATAATATGCCACTAGTCTATGTCCTGGACCAAAGCGCTGGGTCAGGACTCCAGACGCGATGCCCAGTTTTTTGTGGATGAATAGGATGAAAGGCTTGTTGTAGTCAGGGAGACCTAGCGTGAGAGCCAATGCCAGGGTCTTTTTAATTGCTGAGAGGTTTTGTTCTAGGGATTTAGTCCATGTTATGGGATCTGGCATGTCCTGTTTCATTAATTGTATTAAGGGTTTTACCACTTCCCCAAAAAATGGGATCCAGGGGCGGCAGAATCCCAGGACCCCCAAAAGCGCTCTGACTTGTCTTTTAGTGCGAGGGTTTTTCATGGATAATATATTTCCACCCAGCTTGGAGCCAATTTCCTTACTCCAGGGCCAATGATATAACCTAAGTATGTCACTTCCTCTCTTAGGTATTGCAGTTTTGAGGGGGAGGCTTTGTGTCCCCTCTCTGCCAGAGATTTCAGCAGGTGAAAAGTGTCAATTTTACATGCCTGTTCGCCTTTAGAGGCCAGCAGGAGATCGTCCACATATTGGACTAAGGTTAATCCTTCTGGCAAGGTGATGGAGGATAAGTCAGCCTTCAGGATCTGGGAAAATAGGATGGGGGATTCCGTGTAGCCCTGAGGCAAGCGGGTCCAAGTATACTGCTGTTCTTCCCAGGTGAAAGCAAAAAGGTATTGGGAAGCATGATCCATGGGAATACTAAAAAAAGCGGAGCACGAATCTATAACAGTAAAATGGTAGCTGAAGCCGGCACTTCCGTAATTATCGTGGCCGGATTAGGCACTATTGGCGCTCAGGGCATCACGTGGCAGTTGATGAGGTGCAGATCATGTACAAATCTAAAAATGGGGTTGTCGTCTTTGTCTAACTTGGATTTTTTTATTGGGAAAATCGAGATATTGCATGGGGAGGTGCACTTACGCAGAACCCCTTGCTCTAAATAGGCTTTAATCAGTTTACGTATTGGCTGGATGGCTTCAGTCTGGATTCTATACTGTGGTATGCAGGGGGGCGGTCCTGGTTTTACTCTAATCGTGACTGGTGTGGCTCCTTTAAGGAGTCCTACCTCTGCCACGTCCCATCCCCATAAAGAGGAGGGTAGGGTGGCCAAATGTGTATTGAGTGGCTAGTAGAAAAGTTTTCCTGCCTGGGATGTCTAGGGCCAGACCCTCTTTTCCACACTTGATGGTTGCTCCTAATTTATATAGGAGGTCTCTTTCAAGGAGAGAGACTGGAGATTGAGGGCATATGGTGAAAGAGTGTTTCAGTGAGAAGGGACCTACTTCAACTGTTACATCGTTTGTGAATTGTACAGGAATAACCTTTCCTCCTACTCCCATTATATTATCGTGAGCTCCAGGTTTTATTGAGTCCCTATGTGGTGGTTGAACAATTAAAGAGGCGGTAGCCCCGGTGTCCACCAAACAGTCATATTCTTTTCCCCCTATGAACAGAGAAATCATGGGCTCTCCCTCCGGGCCACTCCTTATGGGAATCGTGAGCCCTTGAAAGGTAAACTCATGAACTCATATCTTCTTTTCCTAGTCATAGACCACCCGGGTCTCTTTCCGGTTCCCAATTGGGGTTATCTGGTCCATCCTGCCGGATGCAGCAGGGTGGGTTACTATCAGGAATGGGGCTGTCGGGGGTTCTGTGTGATAGTTATTCCTCTGCTCATTGGTGTTGAAAGTGTCGCTCCTGTGCCTAAAGTTTCTGGGTGGTTCCTGATATCGGGGATGTGTGGAGGTTTTAAAACAGTCCCAACTTGAATGTCCTACTTCTCCACATTTAAAACAGTGTCGGCACATGTGGGGGCTCTTTGTCCTTTCACATTGCCGGCATTGGCGCTTGCTATAATTAAATTGCCTCTGCAGGGGTCTCATGTCATGGTGCATGGCCATGAATATCTGCAGCTCTTCGTGTCTCTCTAACTTCCTTCTCCTATCCCTCTCTTTCTCTTTTTCTATTTCTTTCCTCTCCTTCTCTTCCTCTCTCAGTTTCTCCCTCTGGTCGTAAATGAAGTTGGCGATTCAGCGCAACTCCGATATTTCTAACGAGGACCAGTTAGAGACTATCTTATGAAAATGTTCCTTAATGTGTCGGGCGGATTGGTCAACAAAAGCCGAAGCTAAAATCCTTTGGTCCTTCTGGCAGTTCACATCCAGGTGGGCATAAGTAGTGGCTGCCTCTGAAAGTCAGACCCAGAAGGCATTGGGGTTCTCCTGGTCTCTCTGAGTAACTCGCTGGAATTCTGACCAATTTAGGGGTTTTTTCCCAATCTCTTCCAGAGCTTCCATTAGGTTTTATTTTGCCCTGGTATAGGTGACCCAGTGGGTGTCATCGTTATAGTCCCAGTCTGGGCGCTCAAGGGGCCAGCCAACCCTGGGGCGGACAGCCTGACCCGGGACCCTTATGATTGGTTGTTTAGCAATCTGGTCCGTTTTCTCAAAAAGTTCTAACAATTCGTCTTTGGTCAGGAAAACGTGCAGTAGTTGATTCATGTCCTCCCATGATGGATTGTGACTATCTATAATGGCTTTTAGGGTCCTGATCACAGTTTGGGTGTGCTCTGAAGGTTGGGCATCTTTCTTCCAGATCACTAAATCTGAGGTGGAAAAGGGTGTGTGTGTTAAAACGTAGTCAGGTTGGCCCCTCTGTCTCCCTGGCACGGGTCTACTTATTAGGGGGGGCATTATTTTTGCCTCTCTATCTTTTTCTACCTTAGGTATGTTGTTTTCTATTAGGGATTCCTTACTCCTAGCTAGTTCGGCCCAGCAATACCAGTATGGTATGTGGCTGGGTTTCAATCTTGGTCTAAGTACTTTTAGAGTGTTTTACTCATGCCAGGTAACACTGGTGTCTGCCTGGCGTCCCAGGCCACAATCAATTCACTCAGGGGATTTCCCTCTACTCTTGAGCTACTGTTTCCCATGTTCCTTAGAATGTAAGGTTCACTTTGGCTGAAGCCGGGCACCACTCCTACGGTTTTCAGAAAAAAAGTTCTGGGAAGGACTTCAATTCCCTGATGAAGTATGGGCCCCTTCCTTTTAGGGAATTTGTCTAGGTTTTCGGATCAAAAAGGGATCCGGGAGGACCTCACTGCCCCTACAGTTAGTACTAGCAACTCCCTCATTTCAATACTCAATACTCTCAATACTCTACATTGGGCTGCTTTCTGGAATACACTAGGTAACTCCCTTTACCTTTTTCTTTTACTCCCCCTCTTTCCACTTTCTCCTCGCATTCGCTCAGCTTTCGTTCCCTTCAAACACAAAGTTCCATGTTTGGCTTCCCCCCCTCCCCTTGCTTTCTCTATCCTACTGGTCACAGCTCGGTGGAGCTAGCAGTAGGCAGAAGTGCAGCTAGAGATTGCTCAAAGAGGTGGAATCAGACTGTTATCCAGGTGAAACCCCACACTCACACGCGCACTTTCATTCCCCCCTTTAATTTAAGGGATGTTAAAATTTAGAGCGGTAGTCACCTGTTTCCCAGCAGCTCATTGAGGGCAAAGCTCAAAAATCTCCCTTTACTACCTCTTTTCCTCCCGGGCAGGGTCCATGGATTTTTCCCTGAACAAAGATGGTCCGTGCCGGCTGGGTTCAATCTCCAGGACCTGTCCGGTTGGTTAGGTTGGCTGGGAGTCCCTTCATGATTGTTGCCAATTGTTGAATCTCCATAGAGGTTTCCCCCAAAAGGGTTTGAAGTAGATGAGTAGATTAATGAGCGAAGCGAGCTGCGTGAAAACAGGATTCTCTTTATTATCGTTTCAGGAAGACGGATCCGGCAAGCGCACAAACCAGCATTCCTGGGTGAGCTGACATTGTTACAAGGTAAGTGTACATTTTTATACTTTTCTGTACAAAGGAAATTCTTTGTTTCTTTTGTTGCTTTTGTGGGTCTCCCTTTGTGTGTGTGTGTTCACAGAGCGCCCTGTGTTTTCTTATGCTAGTTCTTCCCTATTTGAGACTGGGTGGTGTTTTGTTCATCTGGTTTCGTGTTCTTTTGTTTCCTTCTGCTCTTATTATTTGTTTCTTGCCTTAAGCTGATCATGTTGTTATCATGATCAGCTTACCCCCGCCTTAACTCTTATCAGATTGCTTGGGCTATTGCTTAAATCTTTTCCTTAGCTAATCCTCTGCCATTCCTTTGTCTGCTCTTCTAGTTTCTGCTGTTTCAATAGTTTCTTTCCTGACATGTCCTGGTTCTTATGTGTGTGTCATTTCCGTGGGTCCTCTTCAGTGGTGGGATTCAATAGTCCAGCCAACTATTAACAACCGGTTCTGTGGGCATGTCTTAGTTGGGGGTGTGGCTTGGTGGTCATGTGACTGGGTGGGTGTGGCTAGCTGATCGTGTGACTGGGTGGGCATGGCTATCTGTATAGGGACTACTCAGAGGGCTGAAAAAAATCATTTCTGACTGGTCCTCACATTTTTGATTGTTCCTCGCACTTATGACCATCCTCACATTTATACCTGTTGCGGCATTCTTAACAACCGTGTCACTCATTTCACAACTGCTTCTCTTCACCATGATGACAAGATAGGGCAAAAACGTAAAATGTGAGGACAGTCGTAAGTTCGAGGACTGGTCAAAAGTGCGAGGACCAGTCAAAAATAACTTTTTCAGCCCTCTGAGTAGTCCATATGCACAAAAGGACTACCCAGAGGGCTGAAAAAAGTGATTTCTGACAGGTCCTTGCACTTTTGACCGGTCTTCGCACTTATGACTAGTCATCATTTATGCCCATTGTAGCAGTCTTAACAACCGTGTCACTCATTTCACAACTGCTTCTCTTCACCATGGTGACAAGATAGGGCAAAAACGTAAAATGTGAGGACAGTCGTAAGTTCGAGGACTGGTCAAAAATGTGAGGACCAGTCAAAAATAACTTTTTCAGCCCTCTGAATAGTCCATATGCATAAAAGGATACAGCAATAGAGAGGGATGAAGGAAGGGAAGGGAAATTAGAGTAGGAGTGAGAGTAAGAGAGGGAGGAAGAGAGGAGGAGAAGGAGAAAGGAAGAAGAAGTAGGGAGGAGAAGAAGAGGGGGGAAGAGAAGAAGAGGGGGGGAAGAGAAAGTAAGAAGGAAAGAAAAGAGAGAGGTGGTAGGTTTGAGGAGAAAGATTGCTGCACAATAAAAAAGATGAAAGGGAAGAAAGCCAAACAAATATAAAGATATTAAGATAAAGAATGAATTGTTAAACTTTAAAGAATAAAAGAGAACAATAAATTATTATATTATATTATATTATATTATATTATATTATATTATATTATATTATATTATATTATATTATATTATATTATTATATTATATTATATTATATTATATTATATTATATTATATTATATTATATTATATTATATTATATTATATTATATTATATTATAGAAAATATTATTATATTCTCTTATATATTCTCTTATACATATATTCCTCCAAACCACAACTTAACCATTTCTGCTTTCAACACAATATACAATTAATAGTATCTCAATTATTACAATTCCCTAGTTAAATAGAGCTTTTTTTCTTTTGTGTTTTAAAATCTTGAACTCTCCTCTTTTGCCCTAAATTTCCCATTGTTTGCAGTTTTGCACCTACCTTTTTTTGTGAAGAAAAAGAAATCTCTCCCTGCCTCATTTTGTCACGTTGCAGCAAAGACCCTGCTTTACTTTCAGTTTCTCTTTTTCAGCATAGCTAGGGGAAAAAAAATCTGCTCCAGCACTCTTTGCACATAGCAACCGAGCCCTGGCAAAACAGCTGAGAGCAAATCAGCTGAGAGTCGGGAGGCCGATCTAATCAACTTGTGCTAATTAACCGATGCTGAAGCTGAAGGGGCTGTTTTTTCTTGCTGTTTGCTTGCAAGGAGGTAAGTGCTGCGAGGCACAGGCCAAAGGGTGGGGCCACCCTCCTTGCCACTTAGCCCCTCCTGCCGCCCCCCTTGCCTCTTACCGCCCCCTAAGGCATTCCACTGCCCCCAGGGGGCGGTACTGCCCACTTTGGCAACTACTGGCTTAACTACTTAACTACTTAACAACCGGTTCTACCGAAGTAGAATCCCACTGCTGGGTCTACCCATTTATTTTTGCAGGTCTACTCATTTGTTTTCTTTTAACACTGATCAGCTGTAGGGCGGCCCTTTGAAGCCCCACGGCAGCTGTGAGGCCGATAAAATTATAAAAAAACACCGAACCGTTTGTTAAATTGCTGGCTCACCCACCCCTCGCCCAGTGGTGCGGAGGGGTGGGGCAAGAGGTGGGGCGAGCCAGCAATTTAACAAACGGTTCGGCCGAACCGCCTAGAACCGGCAGAATCCCACCACTGGTCCTCTTTTGTTCCTAAATGGCCCTGATGTTTATGTGTTCTATTTTGGGAAGGTTGTTTTCCTATACCTGTGGCCTTTACCTTTCTGAGTTGATCTTGTACTATAAGGTTTTATTATGTCTTACTGGCCCTGGCACTGTTTTGGTGGTGTTCCCCTCCTATAGTATCCTTAATACTTTTGAGTTATTGACACCATTTCTTTCCAAATTCCGCTCATTTGTCGCTGATGGAGCATCTTGTTTAGTTTTATTTTGTCCCTCTTTTGTCCAATAATTCAAAAGAAAGTTCAATATTCATGAATATTTATATCCCATAGCTAATCGACCTGTTCCTCTGGATAGTCCCATTTTCCCCCCCAGAACCTTCATAAGTCCATCTATAAATTCACTCTTGTGTTGTAGCCTTCAGGGTCACTTTAATAATAATGTCTTTCTTATTCTCACATTTAAATCTCCAACAGCCAAGTATTTCCAGGATTTTGGGAATGTGTTATGCCTTCCTTTTGTCAGCAGGTGGCACTCTTAAGTCAAATTTCAATATTAACCATTTTTATCCAATTTTAATTGTAACAATCCAAAATACAAAGGTGATGCTAGTTTTTTAAGTAAATAGTTCCAGCATTTGAAATGCCTATCCAAAACAGCGTCTGTCCAATTTAGAAATCCAATTTTCTGTATTTTTAAAGGGTTTTGCCTTCTCCCTTTGATTCTTTTTCCTTCAATTTTGAAATTCTTCTCAAAATGTTAAATTGCTGCTTTAAAAATAGCAGTGAGCCTCTCTTTTCCTGGACATTCTTTTGGGGTTGATTTTTAAATAAAACTGATTCTTTTTATGTATATAAAGTTTTTTTTATTTTTTATTTTTTTAACAAACATATCAATGCATGAACAGTGTGGCACCTAGGTGTCCTACATTCTAATACAAATAAACCTAATAGAATTAATAATAGTTATTACATTCAATCAACTTATATATTTCTAATAATGATACACATTTATATTAAGCTGCAATCTTTCATTATTCAATTATTCCATGCTTTCTCATTATTGCTTTTATTTTATTATATAAAAATGTATACACTAATATTCCCCCTTCTCTTATTTCTATCTCTTATTCTAACTTTTAATCATGTCACCCTTTATTAAAATACATTTTCTTTCTATCCTATCTAACTTCTAATCATGTCACCTACCTAAAAAAAGAAAAGAAAGAGAGAGAAAAGCAAAAGCAAAACAGAACAACAAAAAAGAGAAATCATCTATCCATCATCTCTTGCCCGCTTCAATGTTGTTTTTTTTTTTTTGGCTTGCCTCCCATATACCTCTCTTCGATCTTTATCTTCATCTACATCTGCTTCTTTGCTGTTCAATCGAGATATTTCTCCCACCTCTACTCTCTTCTGCTGCCTAGTTTCCAAAATTTCTGCCCAGGCCCCTATCTCCCTTTCAAAAGTATCTTCCAACTCTCTTAATATATATTTCCCATTATTTAATTCATCAGTCACTGTTATTTTCATTGTTTTCTCCTCTTTGTCTTCTTCTTCCTCCATTTCTTCTCACCCAGTTCCAGGCACTGATCACTGACTCTGCTCCAGTTCTTAGGTGTTTCTCGGATGTTCCAGCCTCGTGGCAGCCATTTTTAGGCTGCCTCTTCCCCTCGCCATGGCATAGAGGGAAAAAAAGCTCATGGTTCAGCAGGAGAGTTGCGATCTCTCCCGCACCTCTCAGGGCACCCTTCCTTAGCTTTGCCACCCCCTAGAAGGCGGCTTTAGCTCCTCTCGAAGCCCACAAACAGGGAGAACTCAGCACAGGGAATACGGACACCCGTTCTCTACATCTGATATCACCACAACATCAGCCGGATGTCTTGTACAGCCGCTTTTCTGTCCATAGACATCTGAATTGCCTGCGAGAACGTTCTCAGTGGGTGATCCTTTTGAACAACCTAAACAAACAATACCTAACGGAATTGTTTGTACAACAGTGCTTCCCTTAAAATTAAATTCAGATAATGAGGGCTGAAAGAAAGGAAGCCAAAATACAGTTCCTTATGAAGCTGCCATAATGATCAGGAAAACATGGATTTTACAGAGAAATGGATAATTGAGAATTGACTGTGGATTAATGAGTGCTGGTCACATCAATTTATGGGAAGTTGGGAGTAGCTGGAAAAAGAAAATTGGAAATTTGATTGATAAATCTGTAGCACTCCAGTTATTAAACCATGGTATCACACATACTCGTCACAGCTCTCACCAGAAGGAATATTGGTTGCAATCATGTGAAGTTCAAATTTGGCAATATCCTCAAGATGCTTTTTTTCAAAAGGAAATGGGACTTGGTTTTCCTTGAAGACTTTTTGTCAGACCTGCCCCAGTCAGATCCCTTAGGATCTTCTCATACATGCTTGACAAATAAATAAATAAAATAAAATAAAATAAAAACCATGGTACTGGCAACCTTGCAACCCAACCTATTGTTGCCTGCATCCTGCCAAGAAAACTCACATGCAGGTTCTGACCAGCTCTAGAGAACTGGTAGTGGAAATTTTGAGTAGTTCAGAGAACCAGTAGTAAAAATTCTGACTGGCCCCGCCCCCATCTATTCTCTGCCTCCCAAGTCCCAGTTGATCAGGAGGAAATGGGGATTTTGCAGTAACCTTCCCCTGGATTGGGGAGGGAATGGAGATTTCATAGTATCCTTCCCCTTCCACGTCCACCAAGCCATGCCCACCAAGCCATGCCACGCCCACCAAGCCACACCCACAGAACTGATAGTAAAAATTTTTGAAACCCACTACTGATGCAGCATACTGATACATATAGAGCATATATTTTACTATGTGCCCAAACAAATGAATGGAAGCAGCATGTTGTATTTTTTTCCCCACCCATGATGGGTGAAAAATTGGTTCTTCCAAACCAATTTTCTTTCCCTGGTTCTTAACCTTCTCTCAGGTCACATGGTGGGGGAGCTATCTTAATATCTAAGTGTTCCACCTGTAGTTTTCTGAATGGTGCTATACTAATTTGATGCTTGCTTCTTTAACTGCATGCGCAAAAACTATCATAACCCCCTTCATGATTTTGTATTTAGCATTTTGTTAACCCAGTTTATGGCATGGCATATAACCATGAGTACCATGATGAAGCCTACTGCTCTCTTGCCTTTTGGTAATTCTGTGGGATTGGGTACATCTTTTGCACATTAATATCAGATGGAATTCCTTTATTAGATCTTAGGGATCGTTTAGATTTTAATTCTGATTCTTGTTCTTACTGTATGGCAGCAGCCCCCTCTGAATCATAGATCTGGGTGCTACTAGTAAATGTAGGCTGGTTTGAACCAGCATCTAAATCCTGCAATTTATCGTGGGTTATCTTTTCAGAATTATTTCTTCGTTAAAAGGAATAACATTCCCTGTGTTTACTTCTCCGGGATTTGAATATGAAACTTGGTAAACTGTTGCTCCAAATGTGCCATTTAATTTATTCTTTTTTCTTTAGGGATATGCGACCAAATGCCTTTAATGGACCTGTTCCCTTTCCATATATTGAGTTTTCCTGGTTTTGTGAAGTTCTTCTTCTTCTCTGTAGAATTATCCAGGAAGATCCAGGGAGTTTTCACCCAGCCGAAACCATATTAACATGTCTAGCAAACTTTGATTCTTTTCTATTGCTACCCCATTTTGTTAGTACTATAACTTAGCGTTGCTGCTTTCATGGGCAGCCAATAATAAAAAAAGGAAATCTCTTGATTGTGGTATAGATGTGGTCCATGTGAAACTTAGATCTGGCCCACAGGGGTACCCTGGAAACAGCAAAGAACTAGCCCGTGGTATCTCTGCCAGTGAAAATGGAGCTTCAGGAGGACGTGCACTGAGTTCCGTTATCACTGTCAGAAGGCTGTCACAGCTGAAAACAGGGCCTGGGGACACCTCTCCCGAGCTCTGTTATCACTGGCAGAGGGCTGCAGGAGACCATTGTGGCCAAAAACAGGGTCTGCCCCCCCCCCCACAGTCCCCCGGACTCTGTTTTTGTTGGCAGAGGGCTTGCAAAACAACCTAAAAGCAAAGCAAAACAAAAGGAGAAATATCATCATGCATTTGAGCATCCAAGAAGGGACAGGAAAGGAGAAATGGAAAGAGGAAAGACAAAGAAAAAGAAAAAGAAAAAGAAAAAGAAAAAGAAAAAGAAAAAGAAGGAAAGATGGGAAGAGACAGGGGTGAAATCCAGCAGGTTCTGACAGGTTCTGGAGAACTGGTAGCAGAAATTTTGAACTGGTTTGGAGAACTGGCTGGCCTCAGTGTGTGGTGAGAATGGAGATTTTGCAGTATCCTTCCCCTGGAGTGGGGTGGGAATGGAGACTTTGCAGTATCCTTCCCCTGCCACGCCACACCATGCCCACCAAGCCACGCCCACAGAACTGATAGTAAAAAAATTTGGATTTCACCACTGGGAAGAGAGCAAGGAAGGAAAAATAAGAAAAAAGGGGAAGGTGGGAAGAAAGGATAATGAAGAGGAAAGGAAAAAGAAGAGAAGGAAGGAAAGAAGGAAGGAAGGAAGGAAGGAAGGAAGGAAGGAAGGAAGGAAGGAAGGAAGGAAGGAAATAAGGAAATTATAATGGGAGGGAGGCAGGATCTGGGGGAAGTCTTGCCTTAGCACTTGGCCACCACAGGTGCCCCCGACATGAGTGACGTCAAACTGGCCATGCCCACCTTGGCCACAAACCACCATCCCCGCCCCCGAGGTCAAACATAGCCCTCAATGAAATCAAGTTTGACACCCCTGATATAGAGTTTTCCTGGCTTTCTGAAGTTCTTCTTCCCCCTAGAATTTATCCAGCAAGTTTGCACCCAGCAGAAGGCACATCAACATGTTTAGCAAACTTTGATTCTTTTCTATTGCTACCCCATTTTGTTAGTACTATAACTTAGTATTGCTCTTTTGATGGGCAGCCAAATTAAAAAAAGGAAATCTCTTGATTGTCTATGAGAATTTAATTTGTTTCTCAATTGTAGAGGAATAAGATAGAGAATTCAGAGGAAATGGAAACAGTTTGAAGAACTGTTAACTGATTTGTTAATGTACACACTAATTGGAGAAATAGTGTGAAGTCAGATTGTAAATATTTATTCAACTAATTCATCAGTTCAGCTTCATTAAGACTTCAAAATGTATTTTTAAATTGTCATCATACAACATGCATTCTCTGTACATCACTGCTGAGGAATCACGGATATTTTTTCATTATCTCAATGATATGCATGTACATAACCTCAGGTGCATCAAGTCCCCAAATGTAATCTAGATGTTGCCATTCAGGAACATGTTGGTGATATATGACGTTACTAAGCCGGGCTAATAATGCCTGGATGTCTTTTATGTTCACCAGTAAGTCATTTCCACCGTACCAGAATGCAAAGGGTATTTTTATATCTTCTATCTTGTATATAGGAGGAGTCGTCTTGGAAGAAAAGCAACAAACCTGAATAATTAGTCAAAAAGTGACAGGAAAAGGTACAACATATAAAACATTGCAAATTGCCACTTTAAGAAAAGTTGGTGAGCAAGCAAACTAATAGGACTTCCTAGAACTCAGTGGAAACACAAAACCTGTGATGAAACTCTCTTTCTGTGTGTGTGTGTGTGTGTATTACAAGTGTTTTTTAAGTCTGACTTTTGCCTTCAATACTGTTGTGGCTCCGTTACCTGAGCCTGTGTCATCGGCAGGAGAGGACTCCGAGAGTGAAGGAGAGGAGTTGGCAAGGCCTCCCTCTCCAGGACCCTCCTCTCTGACAATGCCTTCGGTGTCCGCCGAAGGGCAAGAGATAGGGCCGGGGCCAAGCATGTCCATGCAGCCACAGATGGACAGTGATGAGGGAATGAGTCTTGGCTGGATCCACGCCAGCGTCGCAGAGATAAACGCGTGCAACAGAAGAAAAGGCGTGCCCGAGATTAGGCTGAGTCACTGGACCACACCCCACAGGATATAAAAGGGAGCGTGGTGGCCAGTCAAACCTTGTGACAAACAAAGCTGAAAGCTTCCATGCCATTCTGCATTGCCAGACTTTTGCTATAGACTTTGCTGGATTATCTCTGGACTTGATTGACTCCGTAATTATTGAGCTGTTTCTTTTGATGTACCAGAAGTGGGGAGAAGTTATCTCTCCTCTTCGTAAATAATAAACTCTTGGCAGGCAGCCACTAGGTTGTTGCCAAGTTCCGTTAACATAAGGAAAAGGATTTTGCCGGCTGGTTTGGTCTTTAACTCTTGAACGTCTGTTGGTGTGTGTGCGCGTGTGGTTGGGGACAGAACAAATACACAGCTGATCAGCTCAGAGCCTCAGAAAGGCCAGGACCTCCTAGATTGTTGGGTGCAATGTGCAAATAGGTTTCTACATTGTAAACTTCCCAGAGATTCTGTAAATTTGAAACAACGTACAAAATAAAATCCTACCCATCTACAATCCATCCAACAGGGAAACCATTCTGGTCTAAAAGCTACAAATGAGGAACAACATATTTCACAGGAAAACTGTTTTATTTTCATACCTGGTTATACTTCCCCATATTCTTTTCCTTAGTGCCATAGTCATATGCTTGAAACACCTTTTCAGTATGGATCTATAATGAATAGAATGGAATTACAGAACTGAATAAAAGAATTACCAGTCATTTTGATAACATGATACCACTACTATACATTGGCTTACAGATGCAACTCAAGGTGCTGGTTGTCACCTTTACAAGTCTTCATGGCTTGGGACTCAGTTACTTATGGGACCGTCTCTACTCAGTGGTCTCTATCTGTCCCATCCAGCAGGAGGGCCTGTTCTAGGTGCCATCCAGAGCAGGGTTCTACTTACTTTTACTACCGGTTTGCAATGGGGCCGCATGTGCATTCTCGCTTTGCTTGCGTGTGCACTCTTCTGTGCATGCACAAAAGCATTCTGATAATGTCAGGGTCAGTGGGCGGAGCCTCCCACCAGTTTTACTACCGGTTCTATAGAACTGGTGCAAACCAGGGGCAACCCACCACTGGTACTATCAGCTGGGGGCCGGTTTGGGCCCATCCATGTTGTTCTTCTGCAAGACTACTCACACTGTAATCACGAAATCTCTAGAACCATAAAGCCTACAAACTTGAAATTTGCCACATGTGTTCCTCTTTGCTTCTAGGTGCTCACTAAGAAAGGATTTTTTCAAATGACCATCAGAGAATTAGTATTTCCTATCTTATTATTAACACAATCTGATGCTAAGGAGTTCTTCTCCCCCTCCCCACCTCAAAAGAAATCTGTTCCAAATGCAAAACACAAGCAGAGGAGAGGAGTTTCACTTTCAGTTTTACTTTCACAGCAGCAAGCAGCTTTACTACAGAACACTTGAGATAAGCCACGCCCAGCCTCCTTCCTGTCTCCTTCTTGCTCACACAGCAAATACTGTTTGAGTTTCCAAACACCCCTCAACTCTCTCACACACTGACAGGATGCTAGCCAGATGAAAACCGATAGATGCTGCAGGCTGGGACATTCTACTCCTGCTCCCCCTTTGTTCCAACTGCCAGTTGCATTATATTAACACACTCTGATGCTACGGAGTTACACATTCTACATTAAGTTTCAGGCTGTAAGTGCTAATTTATCAAGCCCAAGCACATAGTTTCATAGCGAAGCACGGGCATCCAGCTAGTGTGTGTGTGTGTGTGTGTGTGTGTGTGTGTGTGTGTGTTTAGCTCAAATTTGTATATAAGCCAGAACAGTTTTATTGAATAATACTGTATAAGAATATTGTGTAATGAAATTGAACTATTGTAAGCAATCAATTCAGCAAGCTCCATTCTTAACTATGGTTCATCTTTTAACCAGGACAGTCTTAACCTGGAGACTTGCTATAGAAATAATAAAGATTGCAGCTGAAATAGAAAAGCTGTATGCTAACATCATATGTTGAATGAGCTCAATGTAGTTCCAGATGTTACAAGCTGCAAATTATTACCCCCAAAAGAGGCAGTTTGGGGTAATGTCACAAACCTTACAATTCTAGGTTGCCTTCTCTGATCTAGTGCTCTTCTTTTTAGCCAGTTTGTTTACTTTAAATTAGTCATTCATGTTTAATCAATTTTTAATTTAATTTTTTTTATTTTTAATTTTTAAAAAAACCTTAAACACCTTTGGATTGTATAGTTTCAGATACTGTATTCAGTTTGTTTTCTCCTTTTCTGTCACTAGCTGATCATGAATGGTTCACCTTAGGTATAATTTTATTATAACAAGGGAATTTATAAATCATATGTCAGTCCTGGAGTTTACTTCTTACTTTGAGGAAACTTCAGGCCTCAGAGTTTTGATTGCGTTGGGTATGTTACTTGGAACCCTGACATCATATACTTAAATATATTTGATTGATGGGTTTCTTTTACCCGACCTATCCCATCCCATCCCACCCCACCCCAACCCAACCCAACCCAACCCAACCCAACCCAACCCAACCCACTCCACTCCACTCCACTCCACTCCACTCCACTCCACTCCACTCCACTCCATCCACCACTCCACTCATTAGCTTGTTTATTTATGTCTAGTACTCTTAGTATAATGGGGTTTATGTGTAAGCATGCAATTGTCACTGGTGCTTGTTTAAATAAATTCATAATTAATAAATCATCACTGGTGCTTGAAATGTTTAATAAATTCACACATCACTTCACTGCATCCAGAGTTAGTTAGAAGAAACCCATATATAGTACAATACATACGATCTCTCCTATGTATGGTTAGAACTGGATTCAATCTATGGTACAAAATCTTACCTGTTTCCAGTGAAGAAGATTTTGCATAGATGTTCCAGCAGGAGAATGTGCTACATACATGTCCATACGACTCTGAAATAAAACAATTCTTCATCTTAATTCTGTAATTAATTTCATCTGCTGTGTAGCAAAAATTTAATTAGAGTTTACCATAAATTTATTTACATTCATTCATAATACAAGGATTAGCAAACTTTTTCTGTAAATGGCCAGATTCTATCCCCTTCCCCTTTCCTCCATGTGAGTGACTGGCAGATCTCCAGGGTTAGGGTTAGGGTTAGGGTTGGAATTGGAAACATATTTAATAGAAACCAAGCCTGATCCAGTTTTTGTTTATACATACCAAGTTGAAATTGGGAGTGTTAGAACCAGCTATAAAAGACATAACAGATTCGCAGAATTTAGGTTGAAAATTACAAAATGCAGCCCTCAGTTTTCTGATAAAAGTAGGATAGTTGAGAATTCCTCTGCAGCAATACAGTGTCTGAAATATATTAATTAATGTATTCATTAATTAATTGGTACTGATATAATTAAGCCAAATTAAATATGATCCCAACTCCACCTTCGCTGTAAACCCTGGCCATCTCTCCTACCGTAAATTTAAGAAGAAACTCCTTAGTTCAGGAATAAACAAACTGCATCTTTGTATGGTACATGAGAGTTGAAATTCCAAAAGATGGACAAGAAAAAAAAAAAGTTGGTTTAATTTAGGCTATTGTGACTAAAACTGTATTAATGGAATATAGCTAATTTGATAATATACTGTATAAAAAATTTTAATGATTTTTTTCCTAAAAAAAACAAACTGTAGTCAGTTATGAAGTTTTTATTATTTACTTTACTATTTTATTTTATTTAATTATTTTATTTAATTATTTTATTTTATATTTTATATTTTATATTTTATTTTATTATTTTATTTTATATTTTTTATTTTATCTTATTATTTTTATTTTATTTTTATCACCACCAACTTTCAGCCAACTCTGGTGGCTCCCAGTGGTTAAAAAAACCATAAAATCTTGTTAAACACTATAAAACACAACCCGTGAAAATATAAAAACTGGTGCAACTCAGGTTAATGTTCCATCATCTAATTTTCTTCTGCTGCTCAGGGGGAAAAGGTAGGTCTTTACGGCCTTAATGAAGGCTAAATGGGTGCTGAATCTAGTCCTGATGTGTTTGTTCTCCTATTTTGTGCCATGCATTTATGAAGTGGTTATGTAGTGGAATGAAATTTTCTTTTCTTGCCTTTTGGTGCTTTGGAAAATATGTTGACTCCTTCTTCTTTGTAGCAGCCCTTCAAATACTGGAATACTGCTATCATGTCACCCCAAGTCCTTCTTTTTTCTAGACTGGCCATATCCAATTCCTGCAATCATTCCTCGTATGCCTTAGCCTCCAGGGTGAGCATGAGCAAGGCCTCCTGATCAGGGGTGAAATGTAAAATGTGTTACTACTGGTTCTGTGGCTGTGGTTTGGTGGTGGTGGGGGTAATGTGACTGGGTGGGCGTGGCCAACTTTTTTAAAAAAAGCATTTTTTCTAATGCTTTGAAAAGCCTCTGCCGATCAGGCCACTCAGCTGGGATCGTCAGAGAGGCTTTTTAAAAAATGCTTTGAAAAGCCTCTGACGATCCCAGCTGAGCCGCGCGATCATCAGAGGCTTTTTTTTTTATTTTTAAAAGCATTTTTTTGCCGGAAGAGGTTGTAGAAAAAATGCTTTTAAAAGTAAAAAAAAAAAAAAAAAGCCTCTGATGATCGTGCGGCTCAGCTGGGCATCGTGGGGGGGGGGGGCGCACAGGGATTTTTGCTACCGGTTTTCTGAACCACCCGCCGCCATCGCTACCGGATCAGGCGATCCGGTCTGAACCGGGAGCATTTCACCCCTGCTCCTGATCCAGGAAAGGGCAGAATTGGTACATCAGACAAATGTGTGCAAAGCCCTCCCAGCCAGGTTTTGGGAGGGAGGTACTTTTGTGCCTCCCTGTCCTAGAGATCAATATCAGAAGAGGGTAGGATAATTGCCCTCTTTTTCAAGCTATGCCTACCAGTAGCTTTAATTACTTTAGTGTAACTTTACCCGAAGCACTTACCCGAAACAGTGGAGGATACAACCAGATTTTTAATATTGGACTTGTAGCATATGTTAGTGTGGCTATAGGTCCCAATCCAAAAAAGACCTTAATTCTTTCAGCCAGTTCTGGCCAAGAAGAGAATGAGATGAAACCTGAAGAAAATAAAGTTTTACTCTAAACAGCTATTGTATTTTTCTTCTTGCTTCTGCATTTCTGCAGGGTATACAATAATTGTGCATTTCGTACACAATGCATGGAGGAGAATGCATCTTTGGTTTGCAATCAAACAGCTGGACTGCATGATGAGTGTGAGATGCAGCGGAGGGAGAAATATCTGTTTCCTGTTCTCATCTTCACAATGGGAAGATGCATTACATGATTCAGGTGCCTTCATTGATCAGCCAGAAGAAAATTGCTGAATCACAAGACTATTACTTCATGCTAGAACACATTGTTTACACACAAAAGTCCTAGGCTTATCTTTGTGTAGAGTGTGGCATGGCTAATTGCAGAAAAGTCTTAGAGAGGAAGGGCTGGGTTAGATGAGCCAACATTACAAAGTGGCTCATGATTAATAGGAATTCAGAAGTTGATTTGTTCAATTCTTCCTGCCTTGGCCTCCTCCATAAACTATTTGCCAGGAGGGAGGAATTCTCAAATTGTTCACTAGCAAGTTGCACAATTGCAATTTGTAGACTGTATTAGTTTTCCCCATTCATCCCTGCTCATAGATTTGCCTGAATGACTTACCGGCAGTTGTGCCTTCTGAATGGCCCACATAATAAAGCTGCTGCTGTTTGGTTTTGTTCAGGATAAAATTTATGACGGCTGGAATGTCATAGTATCCCATCTCATGAAAACTAGGAAGAAACAAAGGAAGCCCATTGCTTTATAATGCCAGCCTAGGTCATCTTGCTCAGAAAGTAGATCAGCTGATCGCATGGAAAGGATCACAGGGTAAAAATCCATAAAGATATTCGTGCAAGTGTAAGAAGGATTGTAGAAGAGGGAAATCAAGGAAATTTGTTGGGAAATCTTAGGAGAAAATAATAGGATGCAAGACTACAGAACTTGTTGAACTAGTATTACCAGATTAATACCCTCAGCCCAGATCCTGATTTAGGCTAATCTTGTAACTACCCAGTTCATTGAATATCACTTGATTGAATGTAATTAAAATGTTTTTTAAGAAGGTTGAAAATCTATCTAAAATTCGCTGAACATATATGACTCATCTTGCAGCTAGAGCAAATTTAATAAGGAAATATTTCAGAGTCCTTTTTAAAGACAAGAAAAGCAAAGCAGAGAAAACTGTTCTTCCTGCCCAATTGAAAATAAATAGCATTTGAAAGTGACTTCCATCGTTATATCTTTCCGAGATAATGTTAAATAGTACAAAATTAAAATGATTAAAATATGTAAATTCATGCATAGGTCCATTGCATAACTTAGCAAATATATTTACATTATTTATCACTAGATATTGCAGCACTAAAATAACTTTCTCTTCTGAACCTGGTCTTTGTGTTCTGCAGAAGCACATGGCCAACAACTACAATTTGACTCTAAGGGAGTCTATATATTGTTTTGGGAAAAGAACTGGAATAAGCTCAGTAGAATGAAACCCTTTGTCTTTCATTTTAATCTCATTATTATTTTATTTTATTTTATTTTATTTTATTTTATTTTATTTTATTTTATTTTATTTTATTTTATTTTATTTTATTTTATTTTATTTTATTTTATTTTGATTTATATGCCGCCCTTCTCCAGAGACTCAGGGCGGCTTACAATGCGTTAAGCAATAGCCTTCATACTTTTGTATATTTATTCAAAGTCAGCTTATTGCCCCCACAATCTGGGTCCTCAATTTACCTACCTTAGAAAAGATGGAAGGCTGAGTCAACCTTGAGCCTGGTGAGATTCGAACTTACAGTAATTGCAGACAGCTGGTGTTAATCACAATGCTATCAGTCTGCTGAGCCACCAGGCCCTGGTGAGCCACTTTTGGCCCCTTCAAGTGAGTCTTGATTCCAAGAAACTGCCTGGACAAGTCCTGACATTTACTTGACAATATTTCAGAAGTGTTTTGCCATTGCCTGTACTCTAGCACTAAGAGAGATGAACTGGCTCAAGGGCTTCGGGTTGGGTTTGTGCCAAAGATAGAATTAGAAGTCATTCACTCCTAGTTTCTAGCCTGATGCCTTAACTACTACAACAAACTGCCTCCTGCTCCTATCTTTTTAAGTCAATAATTCATTATAATCTGCTATTCCTTTTAGATTTCTTACCTAAAGCTCCAAAATTCTTTCTGCCACCGCTTCAGTGTCTTATGATTTGAAGACCAGATGTTTCCTCTGCTATTTCCAAGCCAAACATCATAACCGTTATCTGCTAATATGAAACCAAAACTGTTGTGAGGCTGGTTAGAAACCCAATGGGAACCATCTCCAATGACACTATGTAGCAAAAACACAACAGGTCGTGCAGCTGTAAAATAAAAAGAGATGCTTTTTAAAAAACGAGCCAGATCATTGAAGACTGCAAAACCATTGAAGTATTGGTTGCAAATAAAACTTGCAAAGAATCAACATTTGTGGTACATTGTTACAATTTCTTATTAGAAATAGTATATGTTACGCTGGCTGGAATGAAACCATGATCATTATGTGGTTAAATCTATAGAATTTAGGAACTGAGGTTTTATTGATTCAATGGATCTACTCTAAGCATATGCAAATCCATTCCTTTGTCTCCAACATTATTTATTTATTTATTTATTTATTTATTTATTTATTTATTTATTTATTTATTTATTTATTTATTTATTTCAACTTGTATACCGCCCTTCTCCCCTAGGAGACTCAGGGCGGTGAACAGCCAAACTTAAAACACATATAATACAAAAGTTAAGAAAAACTAAAAATAAATTAAATTGTCAGCATTTCCAATTTAAAATCCCAGATCTGCAAAATCCCAATTTAAAACCCAAAATCCATAAAATCGAAAGTTTAAAAAACCCCATTAAAACCATTTTAAGCTAGGCCAGCTTGCTGGAATAAGTAAATCTTCAGGGCCTTTCGGAAAGCGTGGAGGTCCGGGATCAGTCGTATTCCAGGAGGTAGCTCATTCCACAGGTTGGGTGCCCCCACAGAGAAGGCTCTCCCCCTGGGGGCCACCAGCCGACATTGCTTGGCCGATGGCACCCTGAGGAGGCCCTCTCTGTGCGAGCGTACTGGCCGGTGGGAGGTAGTTGGTAGCAGCAGGCGGTCTCACAGGTATCCCGGCCAGTAATATATTATGATATATTCTCAACAGTATCATGATATAATCTCCAAATCTAGATCCTTATATACAAAGGATGTGGGACTTTTCTTTTTTAAAAGAAATTGCCTAGACTGCTGATCCTATTGGATTATCAATTGTCTTAGAAACAATATCATGATGTACAATACCTCAGGATGCCTTAGTATACCCTCAAATTGAGGATATATTTTTTCTTAATCTTTCAAGACTCAGCCTATTTAAATTATGCATTGGACTACTAAGCCGGTTTAATAGCTAAAACTTTTTCTCAATGCTTCTTAAATGGGATTCACCTTTCAACATTTTTTTAAAATTTAGTTTGTAATTGGGCAGTTTTGTTCTTTCATGCAACATCTGGTGCCATGATTTGTCACAATAGTGTGATATTTTATTATACCATTCCTGTTTTAAAAACTGTTTCATTGAAAAGAAGAGTGTAAGATTCTCAAAATCTCAATTAATCTGTCAGTCGGTCTCTTAAGGTTATAGGTCCTTCAAGATGTTTTGATTATCACCTCTTCTAAGATATTGAAAGGGGACATTTACAGTACAATTTCTTGTAACACCCAATAAAAATGCCAGTTGCCATTTGCCATTTCTTAAACCAGACTACCATTGGATGCCATTTGATTTGTCTATAGTCTTCTTACCTTTATTTGCACCATTATACCTTCCGTGTGGTATTCTGTTAACGGTAAGTATATATCCATCTTCTGTTTCAACATGATATTCCTCATTTGGATAGTTATGAAAATGGATAATTTCACTCTGTAAATAGGGGAAAAAAAGATAACAGGGCAAACTTGTCTGAACTTATATTTTCTGAACACAAATGGGCAAACAAGATGATGAATACTGCAGAAAGCTCAGGAATGTTCTATTCCAACATCAAGGAGGTTGCCAAAAATATAAACCTTCAAAAGGTGAAGCATAAGGAAGATCAGATTTATTTGTCGAGGATCCACCCCCAAAGTCAGTGGAATGAAAAGTTTTAAGAACATTGATAAACCTTTGAAGTACTTTAAATGACACAGACAAAAATAAACACTAGGATTTTTTTCTTCATTAGGAGAATTGAGAATTTCAGATGCCTTTAATATGTGTGTCTTTTGACTTCTTTGTAGAGCACAGAGTCTGGCACTGACCCTGTAGATAATTGTCAAGTTTCCTTTTCAGTGTAGATGGAATTGTTTAACACATGGAAAGCTCTATGTGCAAGGGCTATCAGAACCAAGTCTGCAAAAATTTAAAATATGAAATAGAATTCAATTTCAATTCAATTTAATTCAATTTATTTGCCGCCCCTCTCCGAAGACTCAGGGCGGCTCACAATACATTTAAAATCCTAATAAAAAACATTTAAAAATTAAAAACATTAAAACATTAAAACTCATTCCTACCATTCATGGCCGGATCTCGCCAGATCGCAAGAGCGAGATCAACGGCCCCAGGCCTGCCAGAAAAGCCAGGTCTTCACCGCTTTTCGGAAGGCCAATAGGGTGAAGATGGTCTGGACCTCAGGAGGTAACTGGTTTCAGAGAGCTGGGGCAGCCACATAGAAGGCCCTCCCCCACGGGCCCACCAGATGGCATTGTTTAGCTGACGGGACCCGGAGGAGACCAACTCTGTGGGATCTTACCGGTCGCTGGGAGCTATGTGGTAGAAGGCTGTCTCGAAGATAACCTGGCCCTGAGCCATGTAGGGCTTTAAAAGTAATAACCAAAACCTTGAATTGTGACCAGAGACCAATAGGGAGCCAGTGCACCTCGCGGAGAATTGGTGTAATGTGGGTGTACCTAGGTGCACCCACGACAGCTCGCGCGGCTGCGTTCTGGACCAACTGTAGTCTCCGAACACTTTTCAAGGGTAGCCCCTTGTAGAGCGCGTTGCAATTACGTAGAAATTACATAGTTGGCCTCTGATAAGACTGGCAAGCAATTTAATTTGTAGGGCTCCTCATTAGGGGTCTAGAAGATCTGGATTAGGGTGGTGGTAGAATTGATTATTTTTTTCTCAGAAAAAATAAAGTACATTTAGACACCACTTCTAGGGTTAGCTATGTACATCAGCATGCATAGATCCCTGTAGATAATTTTCAACTTTTTCTTTCCATGCAATGATTCCTCTTTTGTATTTCTTTTATGTATCTGGCTTCACCAAACAGTCAAAATGAATTTAACATACAATATTCATAAAACACTCAGGGTCCACGTTATAGTTGGTGTCAAGTCTTTCTGAAGTTTCCAGTTCTTCCAAGCTGAGCATTCCATGGCATAAATAAGCCATTATGATGAAACTCCTCATCTTCATCCTATAGGAAGCAATTCAGTCTTTGATTAACTTTTATAAACATGAGCTTCCTGAAGATACAAAGCACCAGTTGTCCTGAAATATCTTCTGCTATCTGTTGCCTTAACCAGAAACAACCCATTGAGCAGAATTTTACTTCTAAAGAGAATGGGAACAAGTCAACACCAATTAGAAAATGGCTTTGATCTGAATGAATGCTGAAAAATAATTAAACTCACTTAAGCAGTGGATTAAACAAATAGGTAGCCAAGGATTAGCATCAAGGTTAAGCAACAGAAAAACCTACTGGTTAGGATTTATACATATCTTTCTTTCGTGTTCTCCTGTGACCTGTTTCATCTATTGTACCTCCAATTTGATTAAATGATATGAAAAAGGACTCTAGGATGAACTTTGCATCCAATCAAAAGTAGTGGAAGCCATCAGTTTTTGCGAAAGAGAGTTACATCCCATAATCTTAACCATAGGCGATACTGAATGGTGCTACAGGTTTTGTATAGTAGTGCCTGGGTACTCATTGTTAATTGTTCCAGGAGGCACACTGAGTACCAAAAACAATGAATACAAAGAATTTTCTCCCATAAGGAATAATATAGAGTCACAAGGCAGCCAACATCTACAAATTCTAGGTTGTACATTGAATACCAAGATAAGTACCAGGTCAAAATTTTTATGAAAAAATGCATTGAGTACCAAATTCAATGGATTTCAAAGCAGTTGGTTGCCTGGTACCACTGTGTTTCAAAGCATTTATAGGATACTAGATCATTACAATTTAGTTAAACCTTTCTTAGCCAGGCTGTTAGGATATACTATTTGTCCTGTTTCAGGTTCTACACACACACACACACACACACACACACACACACACACACAGAGAGAGAGAGAGAGAGAGAGAGAGAGAGAGAGGAATTTAACACTTCACTTCAAGACTTGAGAGATAAACAGTGAACAAAGTATGTAAACGAAACAGGAGCTTGCCTGAAAAAGCTTATTTTTAACAGAAACATTCAGAAGATGAGTCCAAATCCAGTCCAGATTCCAAGAGCCAAGTCAGGGCTGTCATCCAGTGGAAAGATCAGAGATGCAAGGTTTCTTACACAGATAGAAGCCACACACAAGTATCACATAAGAGCTAGAAATCAGTCATTGTTTCCCAGATCCAGGAAAGGCAGCATGCATCAGAACTGCTTCTTAAATAAGGATACAGTCAGCTATCCCTAACCAATGAATTTACTTCCTTCTTTGGCAAGAAGTCTAATAGAACATTGCTGCCTTGATCTCTTCTCTACTCATTGAGTCTGGGTATGGGAGGCCTTAAGGGAGGATGGATGGGAGGGTACTTATTCAACTTGATGCAAATAGCAAAAGAAATTGTTTATTAGATAGGTTTCTGTTAGATCAGTTCCAACTGGAAGAACTTTTTTGTAAAACCCAAGTATGCTGCAAATAAATTAAAAACCTAGACCAAGTAGAACTACAATTATTTATTGAAAAACCAATTGGCCAGGAGCCAAAGAACTGCACAAACCATATGTCCTACAACTGGTTATTCTGGACATTGGTCCAGCATATCTGGCAGGCACCAGATTGGTAAAACCGGATAAAACTTTTATGGATATTTGTTATTTAAATAGCTGCCATGCCCTATTTCCATATGCGGATTCCTCGCATTAGAGATATTCCTTTTTTTTGGATGGGGTTGCCTTTCCCTTACATCTCAGAACTATGGCCTGGCTTGATTGCTTGATAGCCCTATTGCAGTGGTAATGGTGATGAGGAGTGTGTGTGCTTTTATTAGCTGACTCTGTATTATGGAAAAACGTGTTATTGAAATTGAGGCTGTCCCATCACCCTTGTTGCAATTTAGATGATGTTTAATTGGTGGAATATTATGTGAATATCTGTAACACTGTCATTAACAGTTTGTGACAGCTCTCCTTATTCTTTATTTATAAGGCTGTTTTATTTGTTTTGCTGATTACACTAGAAGTAATCTAAGGAGGAATAGAAAGATTGTTGGTAATATTGCTGAGAGGTAAGATGTCTTTTCATAGCTGGAATATTCAAGTCAAGGGTATAGCAACTATATTATGAAAAATACCTTTTCTCCTTTTTAACCTCAAGGAGAAAGAGCAATAAAATAGCATTTAGGCTATTTGCAGCACTCTCTGGATGGTTTATAATGTAGAAGCATTATTTGCATATTGTCCCAATAATTTGGATCCCCATTTTACCAGAACTCAGAAGGATGGAAGGTTGAGCTAATCTCAAGCCCCGGCAGGATCGAACTATAGGCTATGGGTAGAGGTTGCCTGCAATACTGCACTTTAACCACTGCACCATCAGGGCTCAGAAAGAGGGAGCAAGATACACAGAATCCAAAGTCTTTTTTTTTATTTAAAAAGTTTTAACAATCATTACAACAATTTTCTCCCCAATTTTATCCAAAATGCCTTAATTTTTTTACATGTCCACCATATATGATAATACGTGGCATCATCACATTCACATCTCCAACACTTAGGTTGCACACTTGGATACATACAGGCTAGCTTTTTAGGATCCAGATGCCATCTATAAAACATTTTATAAAAATTCTCTCTTAAATTTTGGGCTTGCGTGAACTTCACATTTCTAACCCATATTTTTTCCCATGTTTCCATCATTATTGGTAGAATCCAAAGTCTTTAAGCACCCTCCACCATCTAAATATAAAAGCAGACTGTAAATTATAGAAAAAAGAGGTTTCAGAAGAAACTGAAGCCTATGCAGTACAGTGGGAGGTGGTAAGGAGAGCAATATTTTTTTATCCAGCCTGGGTAGAAACTGAAATATAGAGACTGAGCAGAACTATAAATTTTTAGAAGTGGTGGAAAAACCTAGGACAGGACAGTTCATTGAGGTAACTGGCCATCATTAGATGAATTGTCAGAGTCATTTAATTTAATTATCAATTATCAATCAAAAAATTTAATTATCAATTTTGTGGAGTGTGTATGAGACCATCAACCCAGTCAAAAACAGATGCACAAAGCAGCAACCAGGAATTGGAAGGAGAGGATATGCCATGTGATAGTCAATCAGAATTAGGGCTATCATTAGATCGGAAAAAAGGGCTTTTAAAAAAAGCACTATTTTAAAGCAGAGCTAAAATAGCAGGGGAGAGGTCGATAGCAATTTAATTAGGTGAGTGAAGCTCACAAAGATCTGTTTTCATTCACTATTTTATTGAAAGAAGACACCAATATTTTTTGAATGGGAAAATAAATACAGTGTGCAGATTCATACAAATGAATTTAACTAGCAGGGGATTAATTAATTTTCTAGCCCAAAGTTTCCCAGTCTATTCAACTATCCTTCTCCTACCCCACATTTGGCATTGCATAGTAATATATTCTAGAAGCAATCTGGAATAAACCTAAGTGGGGTGTGAGATTAAAAAAAATATATATTTTCATTAATGTTGTACTCACTGATTCTAAAGATATCCTTTCAGTCACTGATCCAGTTGTTTCTCTTAATCCCTCATTCTGTCTGCTCTCTAGAAGACTCAATTAACTTCCAAGGTGAAAGAATTCGTTAAAAATGCTGAACATGTGGAAGGAGTCAACATAGCTCTAATGACATCACCCTCTCTGAATATCCATGAATTCGGTGTTTATATCAGCAGGGGGAAAGCTTTGGTCATGAGGTTTTCCTTACAGCAGCTTTTCCATCCATTGGCGTAGAATTGCCTGCAAGAATGTTCTCAATGGGTGATCTTTTTGAACAACATCAATAAGGGAGGAATAGCTAATGGAATTGCTTGTACAACAGTGCTTCCCTTAAAATGAAATTCAGATAGTGAGGGCTGATAGAAAGGAAGCCAAAATACAGTTCCTTGTGAAGCTGTCAGAATGATCAGGAGAACTTGGATTTTATAGATAAGTGGATAAATGAGATTTGACTGTGGTTTAATGTGTGCTGGGTATTAATTGGTCACATTAATTTATGAGAAGTTGGGAGTAGCTGGAAAAAGAAGATTGGAAATTTGATTGACAAATCTGTACCTCTCCAGTTATTAAACATGGTATCACACATCTTCCTCACAGCTGTCACCAGTAGGAATCTTGATTTCAGTCATGTGAAGTCCTAATTTGACAAAATCCCCAAAGCAGCTTTTTTCAAAAGGCAACTGGACTTGGTTTTCCTTGAAGACTTTTTGTCAGACCTGCCCCAGTCAGATCCCTTAGGAAAGAAAGACCCTCAATTACATTTAAGGTGAAGTGATAGGCTCTTTTACTCAAGGTTGCTGGTTGCAGTAAAGTCAGGCCAGAACTGAAGTTTCCTGCGCAAAAGGTTACAAATTTTTTCCCCTCTTCCCAGCCCTTCCCTCTTTGACCAGTTCATCTTCAGCCAATGGAACGTCATCGAGGTGTTTTGAGAATCACTGAGATGTTTGGAGCAATCCACATTCCATTTTCAGGATGAGTGGCCTTAAGTGCTCACACAAACTGGCTCTGTGCTGCCCTGGTCTTTGTCAAGTTTTCATTCTGCCCTCCCTATTTCCCATCTTATCCCCATCCATGTTTATTCTCCATTTCCCCCCCTTGTCCCCTCATCTCTTAATGTCAGGATATTGACAAGCCACCAAGCCAAAGATGGCAGGACTGACATTCTTCGCTCCCCCTTGTTAGAGATGTTAATCCTATAGAGGAAACAAAAGAGGAGGGGAAGAGACAGACGCAAATGCATAATTAATTTGACAGTCATTGAGGCTTATCTGGGTATTATTCTTGGAACTTCTTAAGTAGTTTGGAGGCTTTAATATGTTTGGAATCTACCCACCCAGTTTCAGAGGGAGATTTATACTCGGTTTTGCCTCAATGCATGTGACAGTCCAGTACATCCTTGACCTCAAAATGTTGCTCTCCTTTGATCATGATGGGATTGGGAGGACATTTTGTTTCTAGGAGTAGGGATGAAGTGATTTTCAGTTTTAGGACGCTACAGTGGAATACCGGATGGACCCGCTTAAGTGGTTTTGGTAATTCAAGTTCAACAGTCACAGGAATAATAAACCTTTTTTTGGAGAAAGGGCCAATGTACTTTGGGCCCATTTTTTTGGAAGAGTTGTCTAGACTGCAGGTATTTGGTGGACAGATAGATTTCATCCCCAACTTTAAAGTCTTATACAGGCCAAGTGTATTATAATTGTAAAATCCATTCTTTTAAGGTGGCAGTTGGTGGGGTAGCTTGGGGCAGTTAGGGGGTAGATACAAGTCCTGCCCCTTGGTTACATTAAAAGGAGTGAATCCAAAGCTACTGTGCACTGAGTTATTGTAAGCAACTTCAACGAAAAGAAGGAGATCCACCCAGTTGTCCTGTTGAGAGTTAATGTAACACCTGAAGTATTATTCTAGGACCCTATTTGAACGTTCACAGGCCCCATTCATCTCTGGATGATGCGAGGAGCTAAGACCCTGGTGGTCCCCAAATGTTTTGAGAACTTTTGCCAAAACTGTGAAGTGATTTGAAGTCTGCAATCTGAGATTATTCTTTCTGGAGCCCCATCAGTCTATATACATGCAGCATGAACATTTTTGCCAAAGTGCAAGCAGAAGGAATTTCCAGGCAGGGCACACTTGCTTAGAGAAGAAGTCAGTTATCATACATATCACAGGATTTCCTGAGCATTTGGGTAATTTTATGATAAAGTCCATTGAGATTCCTTCCATGGGGCTTTAGGTTCTGCCACTGTCTGTAGGAGGCCTAGAGTTTTCCCTTGCTGCCTTTTGGCAGAGGCACAGGTAGGGCAGCTAGCCATATAGCAATAGTACTTAGCAATAGCACTTAAACTTTTATACAACTTTAGAGTGCTTTTACAGACTTAGCATATTGCCCCCAACACTCTGGGTCCTCATTTTACCAACCTCAAAAGGATGGAAGGCTGAGTCAACCTTGAACCGGTGGGACTTGAACTGCCAAACTGCTGGCAATCAGCAGTCAGCAGTAGTAGCCTGCAGTACTGCACTCTAACCACTGCGCCACCGTGGCTCTTATAGCTTTCTATGTCTCTCTTTAGTGATGGTCACCAAAACTGGTGTTTAACCAAGTGGAAGGTTTTGAGAAAGCTGAAATGCCCTGCTATTTTTTTAATCATGGCTTTTCTGTAGGACTGTTAGTCATTGGCTTTCAGTGACATATAATTTGCCCCCCACCCAGGCAAAGCCATCTTGCATCAAACACTCATTCCTATGGGCTTGGAACCACTTGTCTTTCTCTAGTGCTGATTTTAGGGCACCCTTTAAATCCTCTGCTTCTTGGGTCTTGAGTTTCACTTGCATCCTAGTGGTAATTTCCGCTGCCAGTTGCCAGGATGGAATAACCGGTCTAATAATCTCCAGCTTGGAGCTATTTTATTGTGACAGTCTGGATAGCAATAGCAATAGCACTTAGTCTTATATACCTCTTCACAGAGCTTTACAGTATATTACAATTGTAAAATCCATTCTTTTAAGGTGGCAGTAGGTGGGGTAGCCTGGGGCACTTAGGGGATAGATACAAAGTCCTGCCCCAATGTTAAGGATATTGTTGTTGTGTTACCAACCAGCAGAGTGTAGAGCACAGAGAAACGTTGCTGAGAGCAATGAATTAAGAGATGTGCAAACTGGTTTATCAAAAGTTTACTTTATAGTGAAAAAACAATCTCATAGTCTTTAAATCAATCCAAGTCTTTGCCAGTTAAATCAGTCCAGTGATACAAAAACTCCTCTTACCACACAAACAGTAGTTGGTTAGAATAACAAGTTCACTCTGGTTCACAAACCACGATGGTAGCAGATCCATCCAACGATGATAGCACAATGATAGCAACTCCACACACTATGGTAGCTTATCATCAACTGAATACGTTACAGTACCTTTCTTAAATACGTTTACAACCAGTGATTATCTAATTACAGCATGGCTCAACATTGCAATGAATCAGCAGTAAAACTTTAAAGTCACACAATACATATTCATATTAAAGTCACAGAATACATATATTGCCTGGACAACTTGTTAGGCTCAAACCATATCCTAACACCCTTGGTTACCTTAAAAGGAGTGAACCGCTTAAAAGGAGTGAACTGTGGTTTACAGAGTCAGCATCTTGCCCCCAACAATCTGGGTCCTCTCATTTTACCCACCTTGGAAGGATGGAAGGCTAAGTCAACCCTGAGCCTGGTCAGATTTGAACTGCTAAATTGCAGGCAGCTGGTAGTCAGCAGAAGTAGGATAGAGCATCAGCTAGGAAATTCTTCCCACCAGGATGAACCGCAGGGTGAAACTGAATTGCAGGGTGAAATAGAAGTACTGAGCCTAGCCTTGTCCCACCTTGCCCCCTCTGTCTTAGCTCTTGATGTCAGGGTACTAGCAAGGCACCAAGATGAAGATGGCAGAACTGATACATTCACTTCTCATCCAAGAAGCTCCTTCAAGGAAAACCAAGTCTAGTTGCCTTTTGAAAAAAGCACTTTGGGGACAACCATGACCTGGATGACTAAGAATCTCCCTAGACATTTAATTCGGTAATAGCTTTGAGGACTTTTGCTGACATTTCATGGAAACTCCTACAACATATTACATTGTATTCTTTCCAATTATGTCTAATAACTGGGTAGATCAAAACAGGATTGTACCATAGCATAAATAAGTATAATAGCATATTAACCTGATAGGCAGATCTTTTAGAAGCAAAGTCTTGGCAGACTAAATACAGGGATTTATTTCAGATGAGTTGCATGTACATTGATGAATTAGATGTGGCTCATAAAACAGTTGGCTGCTCAGGAAGGATTTGGGGAGTTTTCTGAAATGAGGCAAGCAAAACCAAATTGAGTTCATCTGAAGATTGTGAGCAATTTGGTACTCTCACAAATTTAACAATCCCCAAACGGACTGACAAGCAAGCCAGCAGGGAGATATAAAGGAAGAGAGAATTTTTTTTAAAAAAACTGTCTTCCATGCATTATTTAGTTAGGTGCTATCAAGTTCATCCGGATTCCTGATGATTACATTGACACTAATTGCTATCATGATTTGCTTGTAGCGTATTTCAAACCATATGCAAAATTCTAACGATGTGGCATATGACATAACTCACCCTATAGAATAAATGCATAACATTTATTTTTTATTACTGCAGATATAAATCTGCAACATGTTGTTTCTGGGCTTTAATAACTTGGGCATGCAATGTAGCTACAGTATATATAAGATTATTTAGAACAGTTAAATGAAATAACTCTATTGTTTCACTTGAACTCACTTGTGAAAATCCTCCAGCTACTGGACTACAACGGAGGTTGTAAGATGATACAAAGTGCCACATCAATAATAATAATAATAATTTTATTTCTATACCGCCCTTCTCCCGAAGGACTCAGGGCGGTGTACAGCCTATTTAAAAACAGAATAAACATCAATTTTAAATAATTTAAAAGTATTAAATAAATTTGGCTGATTTAAAAACCCCAAAAATTTAAAACATCCAATTAAAAATTATGTTGCTAACCCAGCCTGGGGGAACAATAGGGTCTTGAGTGCGCAGCGAAATACCCGGAGGTCAGAAATCTTACGAATTTCCGGGGGCAGTTCATTCCACAGGGCTGGGGCTCCCACAGAGAAGGCCCTCCCCCTGGGTGTCGCCAGCCGACATGACTTGGCCGATGGCACCCTGAGGAGACCCTCTCTGTGGGAGCGAACTGGCCTGTGGGAGGCTATTGGTGGCAGAAGACGGTCTCGAAGGTTCTCACCTTTTCACTTCAAATTGATATGTTTAGTTTCCCAAAGACTAGCAAAATGACAAAATAAAGGTCAGAAGGGTGTTGGGGGAGGGGGTTCAGAATGCAACTGACACAGAGGTGAAATCCAGCAGGTTCTGACAGGTTCTGGAGAACCGGTAGCAGAAATTTTGAGTAGTTTGGAGAACCGGCAAATACCACTTCTGGATGGCCCCAGAGTGAGGTGGGAATGGAGATTTTGCAATATCTTTCCCCCAGGAGTGGGGAGGAAATGGAGATTTTGCAGTATCCTTCCCCTGCCATGCGCACCAAGCCACGCACACCACACCACACCACACCACACCACGGCCACCAAGCCACGCCCACAGAACCTGTAGTAAAAAAAAATTAATTTCATCACTGAACTGACAAGAGCAAATCTTGAGTAATAATACATCTGGTAGGGCATAAAGATAAGTTGAAACAATTTATTGAAGGACTTGTTTGCCGTAATAAAATAGAATTGCAAAACAACACAGAGAAAATTGCTTAGGTGAGAAATAGGATTCAGTAAGTTGCAATATCAACACATTGCATAAGAAATACGGAGCAAAGAGGCTTAAGTAACAGTTGAGAAACAATAGCATAGATCTGTATGTACACTGTCAATCTTGATACTTTGATTTGAGATGTCTTAGTGCAGGGATATAAGACAGAGGACTAGTGAATACTGTTTGGCAAATGCTAATGCAAGCTGATTCGATCTACATTTAAAAAGTCAACCAAATAGCTTTATTTTTAAGACTAAAAATAGATGTCCGGATATCTATAGTAACTACACTGAACCTGCTGTTTAAATGTGGATTTTCATATGTTAAAAATACATTGTGGTAGCCTACAGGAGTCCATGCCTCCCTGCAAGTCTGTCAAATAAATCTTTTCTTGTTAACTGTTAAGGTGAAACTGAGCATGGGAGAAGTAGAATAGTTTGTGGAGTCCATGGTGCTTTCTTGGTTGTTTGCTTACAAACACTTCATTATCCAACTAGGTAACAGCATCAGTGCTAGTGGGCATGAGATTCACTCTCTGTTTATATTTATCACTTTATTAAATTTATATGCCATCTGTCTCATTATCCCTAGTATGTGAGTATATGCAATAGCTTGTTCTTCCAGTGTTGGTAGGACTGTGGATTTAACCTTGGTAATTCTATTATTATCTGCCGAATCGCCTGTCTCACAAAAACTATTCTGAGTGGTGCACAACAATCAAATAAAGCAGCAGATATCAAAACAATCAAGACATAACAATCCACATTAAAAGATAAATATTACAAAAACAAATAAACGTAGGCAAAGAGAGGGTAACAATGGCCACTTTAATAATGGAGCCATCTAAGCATGTCACTGGTTTTCTGGAATCCTCGGGCCTGATGACATAATCACATCTTTATTGCAAAAGTTTTACAATTACATTTTCACCCCTTTTTTCACCCCCCCACCACCCTCCCCAAACTTCCCATTCTCCCTAACCCTCCCTAACCCTCCCCCCCCAGACTTCCCTATTACATACTCATAACTAATAACACTAATAAATAAACCTGAACCCATCCCTCCCCCTATATAATTTTTCCTCTTTGTCTCTTTACATTAAAATATTTCTAATACATTATTTTCAAATAAAAGCTATTTGATACTTTCTAGTTTGGTATTTGTTCTGAACATATTCTATCCACCTTTTCCATTCCCATTCATAAGTCTCTTGTGAACAATCTTTTAAATACGCTGAAATCTTCGCCATCTCTGCAAAACTGGCCATCTTCAAAGTCCATTCCTCGATAGTAGGCAAAGCTTCATTCTTCCAGTATTTACCTATCAACAATCTTGCTGCTGTTATCATATACAATATTAGTTTTATTTCACCCCGTGTAAAACCCTTAACTATACCCAATAAAAACAATTGTGGAGAAAATTGAATTTTTTTCTTCAAAACATTCTGCATGACCCACCAAATTTTTATCCAAAAAGCCTTAACTTTCCTACAGGTCCACCATACATGATAATACGTAGCATCCAAACATTCGCATCTCCAACATTTTGGCTGAACATTAGGGTACATACATGACAACTTTTTAGGATCTAAATGCCATCTATAAAACATTTTATAAAAATTTTCTCTCAGGTTTTGCGACTGTGTAAATTTAACATTCTGAACCCAAATTTTTTCCCAAGTTTCCAGCATCACTGGTTCTTCAAAATTCTGTGCCCACTTAATCATACAATCTTTAACTAATTCCGTTTCTGAATCTCTTTCTAACAAAACATTATAAAGCCTTTTAATATGCATTGGACCTTTCTCTCTTATATGTCTAACCAATTCTTCCTCATGCAACATAATACCAGTTTTTTGGTCCTCTTTCCATCTCATTTGTAATTGATTATATTGTAACCAGGTTAAATTAATCCCTTCGTCCAACAGTGTCTGCAATCTCTTCAGCTGCCATCTGCCCGCATCTGTAAAAAGAACCTCTTTATATAAAAACCCCCCGAGTGACATTATATTTGTATTCCACAAGGTATGACCAAGATCCAGCCATAGCGGTATTTTATAATCCCATTTGAGTCGGTGCTTCTTCCAAACTTTCATCAGGGAGTCTCTAAGTATATGACTTTTAAATACTTTATCCACTTTATTTTCATAGAATAAGTAAGCATGCCATCCAAATTCAAGATCAAAACTTTCTGCATTCAATATTCCAGCCTTTTTATTTCCAAACCAATCACTTGTTAAAGTTAAAGCTGCTGCATCATAATATAACTGTAGGTTTGGGAGTTTAAGGCCTCCTCTTTCTGGAACATCTTGCATAATTTTCAATTTCACTCTCGGCTTTTTCTCGTTCCAGACAAACTTATTCACACCAGACTGCCAGACTTTCAGTTGTTTATCACTTTTAAGCACCGGAATCATTTGGAACAAAAACAGAAATCTTGGCAAAATATTCATCTTAACTGCTGCTATTCTTCCAAGTAAAGACAGTTGCAGCTTTTTCCAAGTCTCCATGTCTTTCTGAACCTCTCGCCACAACACCTCATAATTATTTTGAAACAATTTCATATTTGATTCTGCAACCTGAATTCCAAGATATTTTACCTTAGGTACAATTTCAAAACCTGCCCTCCTTTCAAGCTCGTGTTTACGATCTTGTGTCATATTCTTAACTATCATTTTAGTCTTTTTTGAGTTCAGTTTAAAACCTGAAACTCTACCATAGTCTTGTATAATGTCGTTCATCAGGATTATTGATTCCATTGGTTGTGATAGGGTAACAACCAGATCATCTGCAAATGCCTTTATTCTATAATCCTCTTGCCTTATCACTATACCTTTCAAAATTTTTGAGTCCCGTATTGTATTTAGCAAGACTTCCAATGTTAATATAAATAAAAGTGGGGACAACGGACATCCCTGTCTTGTTCCTTTTTCAATTTTAAACTCTGTCGTCAAACTTCCATTAATAATAATCTGTGCTTTTTGCTCTTGATAAATTGCTGAAATCGACTGTATAAATTGGTCCCCAAAGCCCATCTTTTTTAAAGTCTTTAGTAGAAAGTTCCAATCCACTCTATCAAAGGCTTTCTCCGCATCCAAAAAAACCAGCACTGCAGAAATCTGTTTATTCTTATCAAGATATTCCAATAAGTCTATTACTTGCCTTACATTATCCTTCATATATCTGCCCTCAATAAATCCCGCTTGGTCCTCATGAATTACTTTTTGGATTACTGGCATCAACCTGTTGGCTAATACCTTCGCATAAATTTTATAGTCTGTGTTCAAAAGAGATATTGGTCTGTAGTTCTCTGGTTTTTTAGGACCAACTTGTTCCTTTGGTATCAGAGATATATAAGCAGTTGTCCAAGATGGGGGTATTTTACCCCCTTGTTGAATATTGCAAAATAAATCTCTAAGTTGTTCCACCATTTCAGCTTGTAAAGTTTTGTAATACACTGCAGTCAAACCATCCGTGCCAGGAGCTTTGGCTGTTTTTAGCTGCTTAATTGCTGCTATTATCTCCTCCTCTGTTATAGGATAATTCATTCTTTCCTTTTGTTGATCAGTAATTTTTGTAACTCTCTTATCCTTTAAATATTTTTCTATAAGTCCATTCTGCACCTCTTCTTTGGCATATAATTTAGTATAATAATCCACAAAAGCTTCTTTAATTAATTTTTGTTGAAAAATTTCTTTCCCTCCAATGTTAATACTATCAATAGTCCGTATACTTTGTTTTTTCCTCAGTGTGTAAGCCAACCATCTGCCCGGTTTATTGGCATTGCAAAATGTATTATGCTTCGCGTATTGTAAACTTGTTGCAACTTGTTCCGCCATAAGCATTTGAAATTGGTCTTTCAAAAGTTTTATAGCACTTCGTATTCTTTCATCTGTTGGGTTTTTAATAAGTAATTGTTCCTTATTCTTTATTTCCATTTCCAACTCAGATCTTTTCTTTTGTCGGAACAGTCTATGTTTAAAATTCATGTAGATAAGTACCCCTCTCTAATAATCACATCTTGAAGGATTTTTGAAATGCCAAAATGGATATTGCTAAACTGGTTTCAGGAGGAAGAATGTTCCATAAGGTGACTGCCACCACGAAGACCCACCAAATGCAAGATCCCTAGCAGCCTGCCTTCTCTCCCAGATATAATGCGGCTGATGTAACAGGGAGAGGCAGTCTTTTGGATAGTCCTAGGTCATGAAGAACTTTACAGGTTAAAGCCAACACCTTGAATTAGACCTGGAAACAAATTGGCAATCAGTGTAGCTCAGGGAGCAGATGTGTAACATGTGTTTTTCTAGGACTGCTCATAACTGCTGCAATCTCTACCTGCTGAAGCTTTCAGATTCTCTTCAAAGGCAGCCCCAGATAGAGCATGTTTCAGTAATCTAATCTAGAGGTGTCTAGGACACAATTGATATAAGCAGGGTTAGAGTTAGTGATTAACTTGCAACCCAACCTGTTGTTGCCTGCATCCTGCCAACAAGACACCCATGCAGCATACTGCATACAGCATACAGGATATATTTTACTATGTGCCCAAACAAATAAATGGGAGCAGCATGTTGTTGTTGTTGTTGTTGTTGTTGTTGTTGTTGTTGTTGTTGTTGTTGTTGTTGTTGTTTTACGCTGAGTGATACATATGTGTGAATACAGACTGTATTTGTGTGGTAGGCTTACCCATAACTTATTCCATTGACACTAGGCTTTGAATTTGCATATGTTGTGGCCCGCCAGCGGCCAGCAGAGCTGGCAGCAGACTCGGACAGTGAAGAGGTTGGGGAGGAACATAGGCCAGACTTGGAGTCTGATGTGTGCTCTGTGTCGGAGGCAGAGATGGGGCCAGGGCCATCCGACAGTTATCAGCTACCTTCGGAGTCGGAGATAAGTGGGGCAGAAGAACAGCTGGAGCCTGTTCCCGATGTGTGCATGCACAGAGCTGTCAGGAGAAGGGAACAATTAAGGAACAAGGGTTGACTCGGAAGTAAAGGGGATGCTGAATGGCCTCTCCCATAGGAAATAAATAGTAGCGAAAGGGAAGTGATGTTTGCAGGAGACAATTAGTTCGTTTATTAGTGTGAAGATTTGCTTCTCTGAGTTAGTGCCTCCCAGAGACTCCTTGCCAAGTATTTCATTGTACAGCGTTGCGCCTGGAAGCTATTGGTCTGGCAACTACCCAAGGACTGATAAGGTCTGTGGTTGCAATTCATCCTTGAAAGACTTTTTGCCAGGACTTTGCTGGATGTGAATGATAGGAATTCACATTAGCCAAATAAAAAGGGGCTTTTTTTTGAGGGGCGGGGGGGGGGGACAAAGAGTCTGTTTTGTGATTTTGGGAAGCCTAGGTCAGAACAGCATGATGCATTGAGTTGAAGCAAGTTGGGCAACGTTCTGATGCCAATTGGCTTGGTTAGTTTGTTGTTTAAATTGTGCAAAAACAGCCACTGAGTATGGAGTCTTTGTAAGCCTCTACTTAATCCTGCCTAAGAAAATTAAGTTTCTGCAACAGAAAGTGACCATTGAAAGATTCAGCAAATCAGTCTGGCAGGGCTAAATTACAAAAACAGCAACTATTCTTTCTCTAATCTTGTTTGCTATAAGGTAATTGATTTACGACCGGTCACTTAGCAACCACTCAAATTTACAACGGACCCCTTCCCAAGTACTTACAAACTGGTTCTGAAGTTTCAATGCCCCCCCCCCAGGCGTGAGACTAATTATGTTACAGCTGTTTGCAGCATCTTACACTCATATGACTGTAAATTGTGATGTTTTTGCTGAAAAACGGCATTTACTTCCAGTTTTCGGCAAAAGTGCCCCATAATGAACAATGAGTTTGCTTAACAACCACAAGACTCACTTGATGATAGCCACAAAAAACAAAACAAAAAAAAACCCCTCTTGTAAATTCAAGTTGGTTAAATGATAACCTACTTTAACAACCATTATGACTTACAACTGTCCTAGGCAGGCTCCGTTACTCTTGTTTAGTTTAGTTTATTGTTATTGCACTTCGTACAATGAAATTAAATGCCATCTGCAGTGTAACAATATAATTATAAAAATAAAACACAAACACACATCCTTCACATTCTATACAATTGAATTGAAAACCAATATTGCATTAATATTGCACTATATAGCAGACTTCAATATAGTTACTGCCTTATTGTAAGTTGACAACTATTTGTATTACCTTTCCCGTCCCCCTCTTTTCCTGATAATACTGTTCCAAAAGTGTATCCTGTTTTCCCAAAAATAAGACATCCCCTGATAATATGCCCAATCGGCTTTTGAGTGCATGCGCTAAAATAAGCCTCCCTCCGAAAATAAGCCTCCCTCCGAAAATAAGCCCTCCCCAAAAGTATTTAAACATAGATCTGGAAATCAGGTAAGATGGCAAGAGGAGCCCCATCTTGCTCCATGCGCCCCAAAATAATAAGACCTCCCTGAAAATAAGGCCAAATGCTTATTTCGTTTGGCCTTATTTTATTATTAAAAAATGTAAGACAGGGTCTTATTTTTGGGAAAACACGATATTTGTCTTCAACTCAACTGAATTCAAAAAGCGAAAACGATTCTGATTTAAATTGTACTGTATGAGTTGGGAGCAATTTTGATTGCAATTTCAATGTTTCAAATGGAAAATATATATTTTAAAAAACTAACGTTATCCAATGTGTATTACAGAGATCTGTCATTGCAGCCAAAACTACAAATAGCACATTAAATCAAGGGATGATGCGATAGGTGACAAACACGTGGAGAATTACAGTGAAGATCATTATGCTCCAGTTATCCATTTTGTTTTGTTTTATTTTGGAAGAGATTATGCATATTTCTTCATCAGAGCAATTATTTCATTATACATGCGTCGGGGTGCATCCAGACCCCAGATGAAATCGAGGTGTGCCCAGTCTGGAATGGATTTATGGGAAACAAGGTGTTTGATTTGAGGCAATAAAATAGCAATATCTTTTGGATCTGAAAGTAAATCTTTTCCTCCGGTCCATACCACAGTTGGAACTGTCATATCTTTCACTTTATATAATGGAGGAGTAGGCTAGAAAATATATAAATACATAAAACAATACAAAAATTAATTAAAGCAACTGACTTTTTTTAAAAAAAATTAAAACATATAAATGGAAGCAGAGTTAGTATATTAAAATGAATTCTTTATAGTTCTTCGAAGGTTTACAAACATTAATGAATAAAACAAATTTGTATTATTATTTAGGGAGAACACGAAAACAACAATAAAATGAATGCAATGAAGATCAAGACCATTAAAATGATTTTAAGAAATAATTAAACGCTTGATGGAGTAGATCAAGTAGAACAAGTAGATGGAGCACTTTTGTCATTTTCTTAAATATTTGAAAGGGGGAGGGGTAACACCCCTTCCTAGGGCAACCACAACATAGCCAAGCAGCAAGAGGGATTTTCCGAAAGCTTCCCCTGCTGATCTAAACCAACTATCACAGGGCTGTCAAACTTGCATCGTCACAGCGTCATCACGTGACATGTTGGGACTTCCCCCCTCCTTCGCTAAACTGGGCGAGGGCGGGGCTAACATGTGATGCATCTGGCCCATGGGCCACGAGTTTGACACTCCTGAACTATCAGATTCACAGTGGGACAATTGATCACTCAGATAGTAAGAGCTTAAGTCCTTTTGGATTTATGATTATTACTGCTTCCCCTTTTACATTGCTTCTTCCCCTCATAGGACTTTTAGGTTTTACTAATTCTTTACTAAATATTGGGAGTGTTATAAGCCATGCATGGCTTGTAACAGGGAGTGTATGTAAAGTGTCCTGACCTCAAAATGGGATGTTCTCTCATGAAGGCCCATCCTAATTCCATTCTTATATATATTCTAAGAGTTTTAGATATGGTCAGAATAAAATTAAAAAATCCTGATAGAATGTGTTTGTTTGCTTTATGCTTCAGGACATGTGCCATTCTGATTGTCATCTGAGAATTTTAACATAACAAAAATAATCAGCTGTGAGCAAGGTGCTGAGGAATCATGTTGTCATGTCAAAACTAAATGTCCTGATTATAATTTTATCATGGCTTATTTATTTATTGTTTATTTATTTATTGGTTCGATTTATATGCCGCCCTTCTCCGGAGACTCAGGGCGGCTTACAATGCGTTAAGCAATAGCCTTCATACTTTTGTATATACCTGCTTAGTAGGGCTTTCGGCCCTCCCTAAGCGGTATTCTTTTTTATACAAAGTCAGCTTATTGCCCCCACAAACCGGGTCCTCATTTTACCTACCTCGAAAGGATGGAAGGCTAGAATTTTGAGGTAAGAGGAAGATAAAGATGATAAAGAGCAGCTAGACAACCTTTCTATTAGAACACAAGGCAAAATTGCTCACTTGCTTGTATGTAAGAGTTAAAGGGAGAATACACAAAGCTTTCCTCAATTTCTGGGAGTGCCTGCTTGTAGCTTGGGTTCAAGAGAGGTGAATCCACGCTTGAAGGAAAGCAACCTATATATTAGCTGGAAAGATTGACACCAATCTTCACCAGCAAGAAGGTGAGGCGTATGCCTAGTAGGAAGAACATTCTCTGTTTGACAGTTGAGAGAAGAAACTGTGACTGGTTAAAGTAACGCACAGCTGTGTGAATTTGGATTGTGGCTACCCCCAGATGAAGTACAGGAAAAATCAACAAGACCCAAGAATTCAGAGAGGAGAAGGAGAAACTTAAATAAGGTTATTGAATTGTGTGGATATCTTTGGGCTTTAAAATATATTTGGCTTTTTTTTTATGTGGATGGCAAGGCAAAATAAAGGGAGGAAAAGAAATTGCATATGCCAAGCAGAGTATGAAGTAATGGAGGAATGGAATTCATTCCTATAGAGTTGTATAATTACTGATGTATAAAAGTTATTCCTGAATTCTTTTTGTAAATTGGGTTGTGTGGTTATTGTTCTAATTCAAGAAGTAGGACACAGCTATTCAGAAAGTTCTGATTCTGAGTACTAGATATTTTCAACTGCAAGTATATCTTGAGCATTATTGGCTCAGAGAAGAAATATAATTGCCTCTTAGACTGCCCAGCTTGATATGAACATTTTGGTGAAATACTTGATGGGGAAAAAAAAGAGCTGGGAAAAATTTTGCTTGACATATCTCTGCAGGGGACTTCAGCTGTCAATCCCATGCCCATTTTTGATTTTGAAGCAGAGCTTTGCTAGCAGTTTCTTATTGCTGCTGGGACCATCAGGATTCCATCTCCACCTTACCCTTACAGATAGGACTATCTGATTATAGTTAGATTCATTACAATGAATCGACAATAGACAAGTGTTCATGAAAAATTAAAACTCAGTTAAAAACAACATTCCTGATGTAGTTGTGATTCATCCCCAAGTTCTCTGGAATAACTTGGCTTCAACTAGCAATTTGAAGCCTATTAATATTGGAGAACATCTTGTCTCCATGAGGAAGCTATTTCATAAGATGATGGCCATTGGAGAGAAATAACACTTCCCTCTCACTTCCTGGAATTGGGATCCTATTAATAGTTTCTCAGGGAAAGGCACCTCGGATGGGTTGAATCAGATTGGGTGAGATAGTCAAAGGTACCAGGTGTCTATGAATTATTTCTCCCCACATACATTTTCTTTGCTTTAATTTTTTTCAAAATTTGTGCCTATAAATAAACAAATATTGCCATACCTGATTGTGCTTCTTTTTGTTCTTCCTCTCATCACCCCAGTCAAAACCCTTGAATAATCCACAACGAAAAATCTAGCAATAAGGCAGGGATGAAATGAAATGCACTATTAGTGAATTAGTAATGATTAATTGCAGTCATACAGGTACTGTTGTCTATTGAATGTTGAAGTTATAATGGGTCTAAACCCCTGGCAGTAGAAGAGTAGATCTGAACACACCCAAACTTTATGTTCATGAGAAATTCAACACATTTGCCTAGTAATCTCATTCTACTATTCTATTATTTTTGAGGAGACAGGTATTATTGCAATATAAAAATCTGATTCAAGTAGAATTTGACCTAGAGTTACAGAACCAGCTTGCTTTAAAAGTTGATTTACTTAATTCAATTGGACCTCCATCAAAATGCAAAGTTGAATTATTAGCTCTTTCGATTGAAACTTCTTGTTTGACTAAAATTCTTCCTTCAAGTCATATGCAAAAATGTCTAGCCCAGTGGTGGGTTGCCCCTGGTTCAGACCAGTTCTATAGAACCAGTAGTAAAACCGGTGGGAGGCTCCGCCCACCAACCCCGACATCATCAGGAAGCTTCTGTGCATGCGCAAAAGCACACACGAGCAAAGCAAACGTGCGTGCGCAGCCCCGTTGCAAACTGGTAGTAAAGATAAGTATAACCCACCCCTGGTCTAGTCCTCCAGTTCCAGCTGTCCACCAAGAACCAACCTTAGGGGGGGAAATCACCTGAAAACAAGGAGGTGGTGATTTCCAAAATGTCATGAGGTTGACCACATCTATACAATCAAAGGCTTTCTTTGTTTTGTATGTGTTGTATGTGATACATGTAAGGAGTTGGTCTGCACATTCAGTCTTGACTTTTTTGACACCTTCCTGAGGATGTTCCTGCCTGATAGCATTAGTCTGAGATTCATATAAGTCTGATATGAAGGGCAATGCATGAATTTTTGCTCATTATGTTTCTTGACTGCTTTCCACCCAGCTTTAAAACAGCTTGGGGTACAAGAATATTTTGCAAATCTGAAATAGTGCTACTGCTTATTCTGTCTGTTGGAAGGCTCTTCCCCCTCAGTTTGTCTATTTATAAATATGAAACTCTTAGAGAGAATCCCCTTATTTCTTTGTTGGTAAACATAAAATTCAACACAAAAATAGTTTTATCGCGAAAGCGACTGCCTGTAAAGGCTCCCGGATTGGGGCTGAAAGGCAAAAACAGAAGCAGTATGCTCCGTCTCATAATTGGGTAGACCAGGTTGCCCTGATAGACTGGTCTCACCAGGAAAAAAACCTCTTAGAGAGAAAGCATAGGCTTTTGGTGTTCTTTCATCAAAGAAAAAGAAGGTATATAATGTATAACATAAGGCATGGTTCAACACAGGAGAACGAACACATCAGGACAGGATTCAGCAGTCGGTCTGCATTTAAAAGGAACAGACCACTCTTTTGAAGACAACAAAATCCATATTTTGTACAGAGGGGATCATTGATTTGAAAGAGGGGTCAAAGAGGCCATCTATGTCAAAATTGAACAGCCCTCTCTCAACAGAGGTGGAGGGATACGACATCATCTATCTCCAATCTACAACACAGTCCTTTCAGCAGTTCCAAGAAGGCTCCATACCCATTTGCACTACTCAGGTGACCCTGAGGACACAGATAAACCTCCAAGTGGCCTCAACAACTCTCTAAAAGAATGCAAATGACCAGCTGTCTGCAAGAAATATAAACCCTTCCATTCCCCACCATCCAGTCAGAGCTGAAGAAGCTTCTTGAATGAGAAGCGAAACATCTTCAAACAAAAAACAAAAAGTCCAGTTGCCTCTTGGGAAAAAAAGCAACTTTGGGACACTGAGATGATTGGATGACTGAGAATCTCCAGAGTCAAGGCATATAATGCCTTGATTCATAACTTGTGTGAAAGTGAAAAGCAATGATTTCCCTCTTAAAATAATTTTACTGTTCTTACTTTTAAAGTTTAAGCCCCCCCCCCCGAACCAGCCTCCAAAATAAATAAATAAGTAATTTACTTATTTAAAAATACAAGATCATATTTGCCTACGTCCTTTTGTTATTGTTACTATAGATCTGTGTTTTCAGACTTGGGAACTTTTACGATGTGGGGACTTCAACTCCCTGCTAGCCTGAGGAATTCTGAGATGTTAAAGTTGCCAAGTCTGCACATTTTAAGGTTGCCATATTTAAAAAATACAGCCATATTTTGTACATTTGTCACCTTCTTCTCTCCATTGTTTATTCACATTTACTTTCCCTAATCTCGAGCCAATCATACCACTTAATGTGCAAAATATTGTAAATGAAGAAAATTAAAAATAAAGGGACGATAAAGATAATGATAATAAAGGATGGGAAAAATGGGGACTGTATATAGTAGAAAGTAAGAGGAACGAAACTGGATTTGTAAAAAGAAACACATATCATGTGTTTGTGTTTTGTATGTTGTGTTATGTTGTGTTGTTGTGGTAAAACCAATAAAAAAAAATACGGCCATAGATCAGGATTGTCAAACTCGCGGGCCACAGGCCTGGGTGTGTCACACGCTGACCACGCCCATGCCCGGTGTAGCAAAGGGGAAAAAAGCCACAATACGTCACATGATGATGCCATCACAATGCAAGTTTGACACTCCTGCCATAGATGATGCCTCAATTGCACAAATGGGTAATGCCATTCTAAAACAGCATTCTCCAATCTTTCCGGGTTGGTGGCCCAGTGCGGGTGGGGAAGGGGAAATGGTTTTGTGTGAGGAGCAGGTCTGTGCAAGTTTATTTGTGAGAGTGGGGCTGTGAGTGCCGGCGCCCACCACTCACATGCAGGAATGGGTTCTAAATTTTTTTATTACCGGTTCTGTGGGCGTGGCTTGATGATCATGTGATAATTATTTAGGATTTAGCAGAGATACTGGTCTACCAGGCTTTTAACTGCTTGCAGAGCTGTACCGGTCTACCCATTTATTTTTGCAGGCACTGGTCTACCCATTTATTTTTGCAGGCAGTGGTCTACTCATGTATTTTCTTTTAACACTGATCAGCTGTAGGGCGGCCCTTTGAAGCCCCGCGGCAAGAGTTTAAACAGTTTTTTTCCCTCTAGCCATCAGCTGGGACTCAGGAGGCAGCAATAGATTGGGGATGGGGCCAAATAAAAGGTAAGAATAACACGGGGGGGGCAGGGGGCGGGGGGCAACAGAACCGGTTTAGTGACATCATATCGTCACCGCTACCGGCTCAGCGGAACTGGGCCGAACCAGGAGGAACCCACCACTGCTCACATGGCATAATTGCGAATAGACCACAGCTTGGTAGAGGGCCATGACTCACAGGTTGGGGACCCCTGTTCTAAAGTATCATTTCTTAACCAGCAATAATATTGCAATAAGCAAAGATACCTGGCTCCAGTGCAATATAGTTTGTACTGATGTTCCAGCTGGTGTTCGGGCCACATATATGTTTATTCGGCTCTAAAGGGAGGGAAGAAGAAAGGAAATTTTAGTCTCCTCGAAATGACTCAAAACACATTTCTAAATAAATGTTCTTCAAAGTTTTAGCTGAAAATAACATTAAATATTTCAGAAGTATAAAAACCAGTACCTAATTAGGCCCTACTCAATGGATATCATAGTCTTTAAAATGATTTGAAATGTACTTAGATCTATTATCCTTGCATAACTTATTAATTATTCTTTCTTCATCTTGTTTATGTCTACATTACATCTGGTGGATACAGTTAAAAAACAAAATTGAAGTGCAGCTGGTTCTATTTAAATTAAGGTATATTTTAACATGGTTTTGGTTAAATAAATGTGCATCTATGGTATTTTTTGAGCAAAGGTTGCAAGCAGTCAATACTCACCATATTTATATTTCTCCTGTTATCGCCACCGAGATAGAAAAAGATGTCTCCACAAACACTAGTGAATGGACGCCGGCTGCAGAAAGTAGCAAGAGCCTTTTTAACTAGCCACTTCTGGGGAAGGAATTCTCTTTTGCCAAACATAGTCTACAAAATACCAATAAAAATTAAATTAAAAAAATCTGCCAGATGAAGTAATATGTAGTTCTTTTCATGTCTGAACATTCTTCATGACTTCTGCTATTAGTACATGGTTACAGTAAAGGAATTATGTGAATAGAAGGGCAGAAAACGTAAATAGGCACCAGTTTTAATGGATGATACTTGGCATTAGGTGAAAAGGAAAGTTTCTGTCTATGTGGAAAGGCATAGGTAAATAATACACAGGATATGATGTAGAACCAGAATGTGATTTTGAATATTTAGATTAATCAAGAACATGAGTATTTCAAATAGTTTGCGTGATACCTGAAGCAATAAATATTTATTTTATTTATTTTATTTGTCTTTATCCCACTTTTATTAACTTTTATAAATAGCTCAAGTCAGCAAACTTAGTTAATATTCCTTCCTCCTTCTACAGGTAGTCCTCCCCACATGACAACAATGGAGCCCAACATTTCTCTTGTTAAGTGAATTTTGCCCCATTCTACGATCTTTCTTGCTACAGATTCATTCAGTGAATCACGGGAGTAGATTAGTTAGTAACCCAGCTGTTTAGTGAATCCAGTTTTCCCATTGACTTTGCTCGTCAGAAGGTCGCAAAAGATGATCAGATCAACCCAGAACACAGCAACCGTCATAAATATGAACCAGTTGCCAAGCATCTGAATTTTGATCACCTGATTATGGGGATGCTGGAAAGCAGTGGTGAAATCCAAATTTTTTTTACTACTGGTTCTGTGGGTGTGGGTTGGTGGGCATGGTGTAGCTTGGTGGGCGTGGCAGGGGAAGGATACTGCAAACTTTCCAGTCCCACCCCACTCCAGGGGAAGGATACTACAAAATCCCCATTCCCTCCCCACTCCTGGGGGAAGGCTATTGCAAAATCTCCATTCCCTCCCCACTCTGGGGCCAGCCTGAGGTGGTATTTGCCAGTTCTCCAAACTACTCAAAATTTCCACTACCGGTTCTCCGAACTGCTCAAAATTTCTGCTACCAGTTCTCCAGAACCTGTCAGAACCTGCTGGATTTCACCCCTGCTGGAAAGGTCATAACTATGAAAAATGGTTACAACGACACTTTTTTTTCAGTGTCATTGTAATTTCAAACAGTCACTAAATGAACTGTTGTAAGTAGAGGAGTACCTGTATTTGCTCCACACCAACAATCCCGTGAGGTGAGTTGGGTTGATACAGAATGCCTGGCCCAAAGTAATTCAGCCACCTTATTAACATTATACTAGTCCATTCAGGAATTGTATTACATTCAAAGGGCTATTTCTCCAGAAAGCATCACATGATAACACTCTTATTCATTATTTGTTTAATATAATCAATGTACAGTATATGGTCACCAGTTTGCTGGAGTTGTTCTTGGAAGCTAATAGAACATTCAAATAATAATTAACAAAAATAAAACGCAAAGATCTATTCTGGCCTTAGATTCATTGCACAACTTCCCAAAGGCTGCATTAGACTTCTACATCACTTGTATGTCAGGGAACATATGCATCTTTTGTTTGGAGATGATTGCATAGCTATTGCATTTATACTTCTGCAAATAGTAATAGCACTTATATACCACTTCACAGTGCTTTACAGCCCTCTCTAAGTGGTTTACAGAGTCAGCATATTGCCCCCAACAATCTGGGTCCTCATTTTACTGGCCTCGGAAGGATGGAAGGCTAAGTCAACCTTGAGCCAGTGAGAACTGAACTGCCGAACTGCTGGCAGCCGGCTGTCAACTGAAGTAGCCTGCAGTACTGCATTCTAACCACTGCACCACCACGGCTTGTTAATTTTAATGTTCTGGCTAGGGAGCGCTCAAACAACAAAGTAACAACAGGAAGTCAGATCAACCAATCAACATGCAGGATGCGCATCTCTGCACAACCTGTCATTGAGATTTGGGAGGTGTGCATCAGTGATGGGTTGCTCCCAGTTCGGTCCAGTTCTATAGTAGTAAAACCAGTGGGAGGCTCCGCCCATCCACCACGACATCATCATGGGTGATCTGTGGATGCGCAGAAGCTTCTGCGCATGCACACGAGCGGTCCCGTTTTGAACCGGTAGTAAAGGTAAGTAGAACCACCCTTGTGGGCATATCAGCCTGTCTTTAATCATTTGCAATCTACGCTTAACCATCAACCCCTTCATAGCGTAGGTATGTGTTGATGCAGACAAGTCTAAATCAAGCTTGTGAAGCATCTTTAATGTACAGTCTGGTCTTGTGCCATGTAGAGCTTTAGAAGTGATAACAAGTTTCTTGAATTGTACCTGGAAGACTGCTCTAAGTCAGAGTTCATGAGGTAATGGTGTTACCTAAGCATATCATGGTGCACATATAATTGCCCATGTTGTTAAATTTTAGAGCAACTGCAGCATCCAGACAGTCTTCAAGGTCAGGTCCATGTGCAGCTCATTGCAGCAATACATCACAGAGGTGAATAAGGCTTGTATAACCATGAGGAAGAACTGGTGGAATTATCATCCCAGTTAAAATTGGGCAAAGGCCCTCTTAGCCAGACCTGCCACTGTGGTTGTATGCCACATAGACAGGGGCATCTATTCTGGTAGTCAGAAAAATCAAGGTGGCAATCCTGATTAAGACTATGTTTGTGTGTCATGTATAAAAGGATATCCTTTTGATTGTGAAATTCTATGTGACTTCTATTTTCAGTTTGCTGACCATAATCTGTGATGCCTCTACATACAGAAAAAAGACTACTAAAACCTAGTGAAAATTTTAAATTAAGGATATGTCCTTTAATGACTCTCTGAATGAACAGGAATTGGAATAAAATATGAACTTACCCAAAGGAACCTCTCTGGCAGATGAATAAGTTTTATTAAAGGGCTTTTGGCATACTTAAGTCTAGTCACAGGGCCTAAGGCAAAAAACATCTTGATCTTCTGAGCCAATTCTGGCATGGTTGAAAATGCTATAAATCCTGAGAAAAATTCAAGAAGAGACAAAAGAGATTTTTTTAAAAAAGGAATAAAACTCACTACCTTCCTTCCCATCCTGTTTAGTTTACAAAGTAACATTTCAATATATTGGGCATATCTATTTTAATACTTAGTAGGATTTTATGGATGCCCTTTTGTATGACTACATTTTTCCGACACAGTGCTCACATAACATGCACGGGGGGGGGGGGGAGAGCAAGAGATGGAGAGAGAGAGAGACAGAGAGAGAGAGGGGGGGGGGAGAGAGAGAGAGAGAAGGAGGGAGGGAGGGAGAGAGAGAGAGAGAGAGAGAGAGAGACAGAGACAGAGACAGAGACAGAGACAGAGACAGAGACAGAGAGAGACAGAGAAGCAGTGACATTCTGAACAAAGAAGCTCTATCTACAATATAGACTATTGTATAGACTTTGCACCTGACAAACAGGTGCAAAGAACCAGGACTACACACTGAATTCAAAGCACAAAAGACTTTTTTTAAATATAACTCTTATAAGACAAGAATCTGGCCAACTAATGGTAAATGGGTCAACAGAATTCACAGGGAGTTGGACTTGAGTCTGTTGTGGCTACAAAGGATTGCAAACTGACTGTCTCTGGAGATTCTCAGTCATCCAGGTCATGGTTGTCCCAAAGGCACTTTCTCAAGAGGCAACTGGACTTTCTGTTTTTTCTTTGAAGATGTTTCGCTTCTCATCCAAGAAGCTTCTTCATCTTCTTGGATGAGAAGCGAAATGTCTTCAAAAAAAAAAAAAACCCAGAAAGTCCAGTTGCCTCTTGAAAAAGAGCCTTTGGGATGATTGCAAACTCAGACCTTTCAGCTGAGCCTGCTCATCTCCTGCACAAACTTTCTTTTAACTGTCAATCATTGTTTCAAACATCTTATGTACAAATTCTCTTGTAGAATACTCAGTTTATTCCAGGCACCAAATGAACTCATAGAATGAGACACAAGGCTGAACAAATGCCAAGGACATCCGTAGGTGAGTATTAAAATAAATACAGATAGTAAGTGCCACTCTCTGACTGTAACTATCATCTTGCTTTTTTAGACCAATATATCTCAGGCACCCCTCCATGTTCTTCCATACTATACTATATCACACCAGCAGCATGCTGCACTAAGAAATATGCATTTGAGATTTATTATGGTCAGTTGTCCTCATCCATAGCATGAATGGCAAGTTGTCCTCATCCTCATCTGTGTAAAAAGGGATCTGATTAGGCAAGATCTCTCTTAGATCCCTTTTTATATGGAGGAGCTGTCCCCACATATATCTGGTACATGATAGCAAGAAAGGTAATGAACATTCATGGCACTGAATGGTGGACAAAGGTAATTCATGGGCACATTCATTCAAAGGAAACATTTGAATTGATTCTTGATAATGGACAGTTTTATGCTAAAAAAAATAAACAAACCAAAACACTTTCTTTATTGTAATGCTTTCAAATTAAAAGTCTTTAAAATGGTTCTCTTTACACAAACTATTTTCGATCCAGTTTGTAAAGCTTTTATATTTGGGGGGGAGGGTGATAGTAGCCTAATTTTCCAAGTGTAAAAGTTACTGTTGGCTCAGTTTGCTTCACTTGTGGGTTAGCCACTAATCACACTAAGTGGGTAGGAACATTTTTAAAACTTTATTTCTGAGCAGAGATAAAGAATTTATACTCAGGACCAACATCTCTAAGCAAGCACACTGCTTCACCTCATAACAGGTATTATTAATACAGTTCATATATTCCATCAGCAATTCTGATTGGCTAAATTCACCTCACCACACATCTTATCTTTTGGCAGACTTTCTTCTATCTCAGGGAGGTTATCCTAGCTTCCTCATACGGATGCTGAATAGCTTATATAACCTTTTTTTCCAGAGATTCAGCCGGTTCAGACCAGTTCGGGCAAATTGGTAGTTATGGCCAGTGGCTGAGCCCAGCCACTATCACCCCAGCACTATCCCATCCTATATAATCGCTATATTTTTGACACAGCGCACATGTACGCAAGCTGTGTGCTCACATTTTCAATTCTGGGCGAATTGAATTAACCAGTTGTTAAATTATGTGAAGCCCACCTCCGCTTTTTTCCCTTCTAGAAACTTCTAGAATCTTCTTTGGTGCCATCATTATCGGTAGTTTTGCTATTCAGTGACATAAAAGTGACAGAACTGAAGAAAGGTATAGCAAAGTTTTTGGAGGGAGGGGGAAGCAAAATATCTGGAAGGTTAGAGGTGTCACCTGAACCGTTTGGCCCTTTTTTGTTTTTAGCACCAATAGTAGCAGCCTGTATTCTTTCCAATAGGCCTCTGTTCTTTGAAACTCTAGCCCAGGCCAACTTTGATAAGGGCCAGGGTAATGGAGCAATATAGTCGCAAAATAAAGATAATATCACAACAAGGAAAAAAAATATGGGTACCCTGCTTCAGTTCTTTTCATGAAAGCTTCAAAGGAATGCTACTAGTGGGGCTTACAATCGTATTTCTGACCTGAATGAAATGAGAACTATCAAAACTTTCAAACAAGGTGCAAATCCAGTGTAATACTACTTTAATATTAATCTTCTCCCTCCTGTTTTCTCTTTCCTCATAGTATGAAATTCCTCCATATCTCGACTGCTGTAACACAAATGGTTGTACCACACTACATATCAGCTTTTCTTCATTTACATACCTATTGTAGCACCCTGTGAGTGGCCAACATAGTACAACTGTTTTTGGCCAGTTTTCTGTAGAATGAAATTGAGGACAGCTGGAAGATCATACTTTGCCATTTCATCAAAGCTAGGGAAAGATACAAGACAAAAGAATTGAATTCAGGAATGAATTTAACAATCTGATTGGGATTCTGAAGGAAACCAAAATAGTGAGTGAAATAAAGTGGGAACGGTATATACAATAGTTGTCCTCTAGATAATGTATCAAAAATGCCTGTTCCATATTAGCTTCATATGGAAACATATTCCACAATTCTGAAGAAATAGTTTGTAGAACTGTACATGTACCAACATTACAATATTGAATATACAATATGGATTACAAAAATGGATTCATCCCTAGAGGCAAATACCTGATCTCATTGAACTATTTTGGATCTTAAATTATTTATAGCAAGAGATGGAAATTATTTTCTCTTTTCATTCCATTTCCCTGCTGCAAAATACCAAGATTGCAACAATAATAGGACAACAATAGGAGCCTGGATAGCTCAACAGACAGAGCTCTGTAATTTAACACCAGCTGTCTGCAATTAAAGTAAGATCGAATCCCGCCAGGCTCAAGGCTGACTCAGCCTTCCCTCCTTTCTAAGGTAGGTAAAATGAGGACCCAGTTTGTGGGGGCAATAAGCTGACTTTGTATAAATATACAAAAGTATAAAGGCTATTGCTTAACGCATTGTAAGCCGCCCTGAGTCTCCAGAGAAGGGCGGCATATAAATCAAATTAAAAAAAAATAAAAATAAAAAAAATAAAATATACCTGAAAGCCCAAAATTCATCTTCATTCACAGACAGATTTTGGTGACTTCTGGACCAAGTATTTCCCCTGCTGTTTCCAATCCAAACATCATATCCAGCATCTGCGAGGATGAAACCCAAACTGTTGTGGGCGAAGTTGATAATCCAGTTGCTTCCATCTCCTAGCAAACCATGCTGGAGAAATGCTACAGGTTTCCTGCCTGAAAAAAGAATATAATATTTTACTTAAGATATTAAAATTATTTTGTTTTACTAGGAATAAATGCGTCAAAAGAATGGAATGTGGGGAAAATTGTGATTTATCTATGTAGTATATATTAGGTTGGACTAGGATTCAATTTATCTGGACAATTCTCATCTATTCAGTCATAAAGATAGTCGCAGATATGTGCTTCATTTTTTCCTTTTTTGTTTCTACCTTATCCCTATGTTATATCAATTTATCTCACCAAAATCCATTTGATAGTTTCTGCCAGATGGAATTCTGTTCAAGGTAAGAATATAGCCATCTGCTGTCATCACTTTGTACTCCTCGCTTAGGTAGCCTTTATGGATGATAAGTTCATTCTGCAACAGAGTAAAAAACAAACCAACAATTCAAATTTAAAGAATTTGTGGCACTATCTAATTTCATCTTTTGGAATTATGCTTTACGTATCTGCATCTGAGCACTGAGCAATTATTAGAGAAATAAAGTTTTAGGAAACTGATAGCAAGTTGCAAGGATAAATTCTTTTGTCCCACAATTCTTCTGCTTCTCTCTCTTTTAGGGCTTTTATAATGTTTTATAATAAATATAAAACACTATAAATATTTTAGTTTACCCCTCATTTTCTAGATAGTATTTTTTCCCTTAGGAGTCATAAAACTAATGATTGAAACAATAGCATATTATGAATCTTTTTAAAAATAAATATTAACTAGAAAGATCTGAGGGAAGATGGATGATCAATTGATGGGGACATATTATTTTGTCCCACATTGTAAACCCTTCTTGAATCTGGAGTAATTGGGCTTAGGTAAAAATCATGAGAATGACCTGAATCTCTATCATCCATAGAAGATCATTTGAATAAAGAGTTAAATATAATGTGATGTTTTATATTCTATGTTTCTACAGATTTGATGTCATTTATTCAGCTTTCATCAGGTCTATGCAAAATGCTTAGTTGGCTTTAGATTATTTAGTGTAAGGTTGCCTTGATTTATATTCATAAAGTAGGAAGGAAAGGCATAAGGATCTTGAAGATGTGTGCATTTGATACACTTCCAAGACCTTTAAACATGCTTTCAACAGAAGATGGAAATGAGTACCATCTCTCTTATCTTACCTTTTGGATAACTAAATAGAACAACTCAGTGGTGGGATTCAGCCAGTTCACACCACTTCAAGAGAACCAGTTGTTAACTTTCTGAGCAGTTTGGCAAATTGGTTGTTGGAAGAAATCATTAGGGCAGAGAACCAGTTGTTAACTTACTTGAAGCCCATCACTGAAACAATTCCTTAAGCCACTGGCTGTTTTGATGTATGAAATGTAGACTGAATGAAGCAATCAGAATAGAGCAGAGTTGGATATATTGCTACATATATTAAATACATCCTTTAAAAAAATAGGGAAAGAAAATCAATCATGTAAATTGATTAATGATATTTGATTTGGAAATCCCAGGAGATAATGAGTCTAACTTTAAAAATATGAGAAGCACGTTTAAAATCAAGCATCATATTAATTTTCCATCAATAGTGAAAGGCAACTTACAATATTCATAAAGCCTTCTGAATTTGTAGCTCTCTTCGTTCTTATTAGTTTTGAGTAGGCAAATCCATGAATCAGGCATATTGTAATAATTAATGCCTGCATCCTGTGCCTGTTTAACAAAAGATATAGATTTCTTAATGACTGTGTTACATATAACATAACAAAACAATTTTTCTTGTTAAAAAGATGTATGATCACAACCATTCTAATGGCTACCGTTCAATGTATAAATAAAAGTCCTTTGCAGCTGCAAGACGTGCTTCAGTTCTTATTATTACTCTTATTCTTTTATTCTTATTCCCCTTCACTTTTGTTTGAAAATACTTTTTCTCTTTTCTAGAAACAACTACAAATGAGAATCTATATCCATTCATTTCATTCATACGAATGAACCTATAGGATGAACTTCTAATTAAAGAAGAATAAGAATAAAACAATTAGAGTAATAATAAGTACTGAAGCACATCTTGCAGGTCAATAAATACACTGAAATATCAGAACAATGTCATATATATTCAACAGTCATATTGCTCTAATAATAATAATTTATTAAACTTGTACGCTCGATTTATTCTGAATAACTCTGGAAAAATGGTAAAAGATGTATCTATGTGCTCTGCTAATTAAAGCTCCCTCTCCTTATTCTTTTCTCTCACTATCTGAAGAATAACTAAAAAAAAAAACCATCAGATAAACCATATAATTCCCTTTATAGCTGGTGGTAGTTCTTTCATCTTTAAAATTCTAAGAAAGACACAGATAACTTCACAAGGAAAAAAAGAAATAAATTAGTTAGCTTATGCTTCTCTATCAACATTCCTTTTGCTGTTGTACAAGATATGATTGTTATACTTACTGGTTTAAATATTCACTTGCTCCTCCAAAAGTTTCAGATGTTGAGATGGTGACTCTTGACACAATATTTATACCAGAAATGTAAGATAAAGGTTATAGAGAAGTTACAACATTTAACTCTTCCTTTGAAAGCATTTAGTGGTAACATCTCTTTCCATCTCTTCCCCTTCAGCTGCTTTTTCAATTTAGCAATATTGAAAGGAATTCATTGAAGACCAGATCTTGCTTACATTTTTAGGACTGTTGTAGGTTGTGAGATGTTCAAGTGACTTCAGAGAGAATTGGAACATTGAAGGGAAGGAATTTCAAATGCAAACATTTTGTCTCATTCCATGGCTTTCTAATCAGAAGAATATGCTTGTTCCTACAGTTTTTCCAATACATACCCTATGTGAGCACTGCAAAGAACAGATTATCCATAAAACTTCAAGGATTCACTATGCTTCCTTCCACGCTTTGCTTCCTTCCCCTGGCTAAGCATTTTCCCACAAGCACAGGGTCACTTTTCATTTCGGATTTTATTTTATGTCCGAGTGTGGATCCGTTGGTTGCAACAGGAATCGACTGATCAGCTTGTTGCCCCAGCCTGATCTGAGGGACTGAGAGAGAGTAACTGACCCAAAGTCACCCAGTTGGCTTTCATGCCTAAGGTGGGACTCATAGTCTCCTGGTTTGTAGCCTGGAGATTTAACCACTAGACCAAACTGGCTCTCTCAATGATTCACTTTGTTGTTGCTTGATATCCTGACATCTAGGCTCACAGCCCCAGTGTGTTCTATTACTGGCAGGTTTGAAAAACATATTATCCTCTGTTTCCATACTTCCACCTCTCACAATATTAGACAACACAGTATCAACAGTAGAGACCTTCAAATTTCTGGGTTCTACCATATCGCAAGATCTAAAATGGACAGCTAACATCAAAAACGTCATCAACAACAAAGAATGTTCTTTCTGTGCAAACTCAGAAAGATCAAACTGCCCAAGGAGCTGCTGATTCAGTTCTGCATTGAGTCCGTCATCTGCACCTCTATAACTGTCTGGTTTGGTTCTGCAAGACAGACACAGACTTCAGAGGATAATTAGAACTGCAGAAAAAACAATTACTACCAACCTGCTTTCCATTGAGGACCTGTATACTGCACGAGTCAAAAAGAGGGCTGTGAAAATATTTACAGACCCCTCACATCCTGGACATAAACTGTTTCAACTCCTAGCCTCAAAACAACACTATAGAGCACTGCACACCAGAACAACTAGACACAAGAACAGTTTTTTCCCGAACGCCATCACTCTGCTAAACAAATAATTCCCTCAACACTGTCAAACTATTTACTAAGTCTGCATTACTATTACTATTAATCTTTTCATCGTTCCTATCACCCATCTCCTTCCACTTATGACTGTATCACTGTAACCTTGTTGCTGGTATCCTTATGATTTATATTGATATTGTTTCTTGATTGCTTATTTGTAACCTATGACTATCATTAAGTGTTGTACCTTATGATTCCTGATGAACGTATCTTCTATTTTAGGTACACTGAGAGAATATGCACCAAGACAAATTTCTTGTGTGTCCAATCACACTTGGCCAATAAAGAATTCTATTCTATTCTATTCTATTCTATTCTATTCTATTCTATTCTATTCTATTCTATTCTATTCTATTCAAACATAATTTGAACATTTGGATTAACTATGATTAACAGGTCAATCTCTCAGGTGCAGACCCAAAGTGGCAAGAATCTAAGTGCGTTCCCTGAATCTGTTTAAAAATGCATCCACGCACACTATCGAAACCTGCTTTTCATGAATAAACAATCTTATCCCTCAGTATTTTCAGGAGCACAGTTGCATGGGTTGTTCCAAGGAAAAATACTTCTTCCTTTTGAAATGCTTTGTAGCACTGACCATTAAGACTTACAGAGGCCATGACCTCCATTTAGATTTGTTATCTATCCAGGGCTGATATATGCCATTGTCATTAAATGAATGTGTCATTAAAAGATGTTCAGAAACAAACCAAGCAAATAAAGTCTTTGTAAAAGACTTTCTTTTTGTAAAAGAAAAGCCCCATGCTGTGTTTTGTCATTATATACCCTCCATGAATTTTCCACCGGATTTTTCCTTCACTTTTACATTTACATACACTTTATAAATCACACACACACACACACACAAAGAATGATACTGTTTTATAGGATGCATGACAGGCATGATAGGAGCAGAAAGTAATACTTGAGTTATTATAAAAATAATGAAGGAGGGATAGCAATAAATATTCTTTTGAGCAAAGGGTTCAAACTACATTGTAGCCATTGAGTGCATAATGAGATTTGACTACTGATAGATTTACAGCTTTGAGTCTCACGAAATAATTTGTAGATTATGTTCATAAATAAATGAACTAAAGTTAGTCATGATTTACAGTCTATGACCTTTTGTATTTTCTCTGATACTTCAGAACACTTTTAAGTAAAGAATACTGCATGATATTTGAGACATTGATTTTTAAATCAATTTACATCTGGCTCCCAGCTTTGTAGGTTGTATTTTTCTCCCTAGTGGCATATACTAGAGCAGGGGTGTCAAAGTCAAGGCCCGGGGGCTGGATCCAGTCCACAGGGTGCTTAGATCTGGCCCACAGGGCCGCCCTAGAAACAGCAAAAGACTGGCCCGGGGTGCCTCTGCCACTGAAAAAGGAGCTCGGGAGGGTCGCATGCAGTTCTTCCGAGCTTTGTTTTTGTTGGCAGAGGATCACAGGAGGCCAAAAACAGAACTTGGGAGCCTATTTTCGCTGGGAGAGCCTTCAGGCTCCCAAAGGTGCCCCCAACATGAGCGGTGCCCCCAACATGAGAGATGTTGAGTTGGCCACGTCCAACCTGGCCTCCCGAGGTCAAACACAACCCTAATGTGGCCCTCAATCGAAATTGAGTTCGACACCTCTGTACTAGAGTCAGCATTACTCTGTCAGCATTCCAAAATTTTGCTGGATCTTCGCTTTGGCCAACAGCACCCTCTGTTGGGGAACAGCTCTTTGGAATCCCTGGAATTATATATTATTTTGTTCTTTCTACAAGGATGGAAACCCAAACAAGTTTTATCTCTCCTATCTTGAAAACATTTTCTGGAAGATAATGTGATTTTATTTGCCCCTTCTCATGGCCATTGTTCAGATATATCCTTCCAGGTTATCCAGGTAATCATTTTTCTATGTTACCTTGTGTTTGAAAAAATCAATCAAATAGATGTCACTATTTTTCTTGTTCTATTTTTCTCTTATCACCTTAATAAAATTTGTTTTGGAATACTGCCAATCAAATTAATATATTGTTATAATATGTTGTGAATGTCTGAACTGGTTGGTTGCTTCAGATTGTAATTTTTTTGTCAGATAAAGTATACAGTATATCACTCCTGGGACATGGTGGCTCAGTGGCTAAGACGTTGAGCTTGTCGATCGAAAGGTCGGCAGTTCAGCAGTTCGAATCCCTAGTGCTGCATTACAGAGTGAGCTCCTGTTACTTTTCCCAGCTTCTGCCAACCTAGCAGTTTGAAAACACATAAAAAATACAAGTAGAAAAATAGGGACCACCTTTGATGGGAAGGAAACAGCATTCCGTGCGCCTTTGGCATTTAGTCATGCCGGCCACATGACTCCAGAGACATCTTCGGACAGCGCTGGCTCTTCGGCTTTGAAACAGAGATGAGTGCTGCCCCCTAGAGTCGGGAATGACTAGCACATGTATGTGTGGGGAATCTTTACCTTTACATATATCACTTCTGTATGTACTACCTGCTTTCCTTCAAGTCTGAAAAATCTCTTATCACTCTGTTCTGATTCATTATATGTGCCTTCACATTATTTTTGAGTCCTAGTAATCACGTAGAAAGATTTCTCCATTACAATCTTTCTCTAACCTTTTAAGTCTCCCAATGGTGCACTCATTGCCACTTAACTGCTAGTTGTCCTCTTCTTTTCCTTTTCAGCTTTCGTTAGCACCTTCTCCAGAGAGATGGGCCTTTGCATAATGTATCCAAAGTAGGATAATTTTAGGTTGATCAGTTGTGCTTTGACTGAGAACTGTGGTTTGATTTGTTTGATGATTCATTTGTGTATTTTCTTGGCCATCCACAGAATTTTCAGTTCTCCAACACCAAAGCTCAAAGCATCAAAACTCGTCCTATCCTGATTCGATTCAATTCAATTCAATTCATTTGTTTTCACAACGCTTTTATCTGAGTGCTAGCCATATGGCCACAATAAATAGTTTATTTGATTTTGGATATTTTAATTAAATGAATATATGATATTGATGTATGGTTATTGTTAGAATGGTGTTAGTCCTTCAAGGTAGACTCAACCAGAAAGCCAAAGTCATGAATGCTAATACTATTTTTATTATAAGGTTACAGTGACAACCTTGCAATTTTGATTTCACCTTCCTCCCCTTATCTTCAGGAGAATTGCAACCAATTTGGTCTAGTGGTTAAGGCACCAAATTAGAAAGTGGGAGATGGTGGGTTTTAGTGCCACCTTAGCTATGAGAGACAGCTGGGTGACCTTGGGCCAGTCATTCTCTTTCATCCCAACTCACCTCACAGGGTGACTGTCATGAGAAAATAGGAGGATGAATACCAATAAATAAAATAAAATAAAATAAAGACATAGTCTGGAACCTTTTTTCAAATTACAGTTCTGACACAGACTCAGATTTCTTTTATCCGACTGTTATTTTGGTTGCAGTTCTTCTCCTGTTTGTCTAAGTTATTATTTTTCCCCATTTCAATTGGTCGGTTTTACTTTTGGTCATTTTAGTTTTCCAAGATACAGCATATATTCCTTAAAAGATGAAGAGGATGGAATGATCTCCAGCTTACTATCAGAGACAGATAGAAAGCCAGTGATGTTAGAAGGGAGATCTTGCTACCACTGCTGCTACAATAGGTTCATACTTACTTCCAAGGAACAAAGAAGAAGAAGCATTGTTGATTCACCCAACTTGACTCATTTGGGCCAAGTGAGAAGTAAGCTATATTTGGCTCTCAATCCAAGAGAAAGTCATGATTCAGTTCATAGTGTGACTCATCCAGTGAGGCCAACTGTGGGGGGAAAAAGGGAAGGCCATTCCTGTGAATTGTGTGGGACAAACTGAACAGCTAACCACAGAATGATCTGATGCCCTCCAGATCTTAATGGACTACAATTAGACTTAGATTAGATTAGAACCCCAAGATGCCCACATCTGTTTAGGGCAGTGCAACTCCATCCACCACCAAGAATGGTATAGTCCCAGAATTGGGTCTCCCAAAATCCAAAGCTAGGCAATCACCAGGGTTTACCTGAGGCCTGTCGTTCCCCATTTTTAATTTATTTAAGGCCAAATTAGTTGCAGTTCTCCTGAAGATAAGGGGAAGAAGGTGAAATCAAAGTTGCAAGGTTGTTACTTACTTACTTACTTACTTACTTATCAAATTTGTATAGCTGCCCATCTTACCAAAAGGGACTCTAGACAGCGCACAACAATTGGATAAAAGCCACAAATATAAAAACAACAGATATTGAAAATATAAAAATCTACCTCAAGAAATAAATAGTATAAAAAACAAATATACTGTACAAACCCCTGTAAAGACAGCATAAGAATGGCCACCTCAAAAATGGAATCATCTAAGGAAATCTCTGGTTCCCTGGGAACCCCAAGCTTGATAGCATAACCAGGTCTTTAACCCTCACAGTTTCCAGACATCAACGGCATGGTTTAATTTGCCAAGGGCAGAAATGTATAACTGTCCCTCTTTGAGGGAGATGGGCAGTTCAGAAATGCGAAAAATAAATAAATAAAAATTGGGAATGACACCTCACTCCATCGTGACAGATGACCATGATGACAGATCACTCAGTGGCTTCATGAAGATGTTGAATGCACTGGACCTGGCTGCACCCCACACCAGGGGTGAAATCCTCTGAAGTCTGCTACCGATTTGCTTTGCTACCGGTTCACTTCGCATACCAAGCAGTGCTGAAAAAGGAGAATTAAGAAGCCTTTTCTGAGTCTGCAAAGGTAAGTAGAACAGTGAGGGGGGAGAACAGCTGTACTGCATGATTTAGATTCACTAGAAAGCAGGAATTCCTGCTTTTTAGCGAATATAAATTGTGCAGCACAGCTGATCATCGGAAATACTAGTTCGCCCGAACTGGTAGCATTTTTTACTACCGGTTTGGGAAAACTGGTCCGAACTGGTAGCATTTCACCCCTGCCCCCCACACACATGATCTGACCATCACCAGGGAGACACTAAGGGCTCCCCTAATTTCATATCACATTGCTACAGGTCTGACCGGAAAACAGATCATCTGTGTGACCAGTGTCATGTGTCTCTTGCCCTGAAGTCTCAGCCCTTTTAATAAGTCTTTATTATTCTCTGTCTGCATTTATAATTTTATACGTTGTATAAATTACTATCTATTGGTAATCCCCAAGGTGCTTTTTCAAGAGGCAACTGGATTTTCTGGTTTTTCTTTGAAGATGTTTTGCTTCTCATCCAAGAAGCTTCTTCTTCTGAAGAGCTGAAGAAGCTTCTTGGATGAGAAGTGAAATGTCTTCAAAGAAAAACCAGAAAGTCCAGTTGCCTCTTTGAAAAAGCACCTTTGGGACAACCATGACTTGGATGATTGAGAATCTTCAGAGATATCTATTAGTAACCTTTGAATTATTTTCTCTTAAATTTGATGCATTTATGAAGTGAGATAGGCATATCTATCAAGGTTAACTGTAGAATTTTCCATTTTTCCAAGTCAACCTTTTTACTGTTTCTCTTTTTTCCATCTTCAACTACTGCATGTAAATTTCATGTTCATTTATCTTATTAAATGTCGTTTCCTTAAACACTTTTCCTAATCTGGGTCCTCATTTAACCCACCTCGGAAGGATGGAAGGCTGAGTCAACCTTGAGCCTTGTGAGATTCGAAGTGCCAAATTGCAGGCAGCCAGCAGTCAGAAGTAGCTGCAGTACTGCATGCTAACCACTGCACCACAAAGGCACAGTTTCGGCTCATAGAGATTTTTGTGTGAAAACTGCCATGGAGAAAGCATTGAAGTGTGCTAAAGTTAGTGCTATTTGGTCTTTGGAAACAGCTAAGTGGTGTAAATATCCCTCTGGTTTGTCTGGCCCTACATGTCTGGCCCTCAGGCTCTACATAAACTACTGTCTTGTGTGCCTCTTTGATTTGGAACTTGTCAGAAGAATAATTTGGGTTCCAACTGTAGCCGGGGCTGCACAAGAATAAATAAAAATGAGATCCAGACAGCTGTGAGGAAAGAAGAAATATTTATTCCTAAAAGCAAAACAGTTTGCCTTTAGGGACAGTTTGCAGAGAAATGAGGTACAGCAGCAGATTTTTATAGGGGGAGCTTGTACAGGATGTCCGTCTATATGCTGATTCTAAGGTGACACTTAAGAGGCATGTGTGTTTGTGTGTGTGTAGGTATGCTGATTCTTGTGAACATACAGTTCCTTTGGGAGATCTAATTTAATTAACTCTGTGTTTGCAGGCTTTATTCTTTGATATGTGGATTAGGTCTGGGTAACTTATTTGGAAGTTTAAGGAAGAGATATTTTCCTGTTTGCTATTTTTATCTGATTAATTTAGTTCCAGCCTGACAGTCAATTAACTGTAGAGACACTGTAAAAAACACTGTAGAGACACTGATTCTCAGAGCATTGTGGATTCTGTTAATATTTTAAGGGAAGATGGCAACATATAAGCAGTAAAATATATGTTGATGTAAAACTTCTCACAAACTCTTGTAAGTCAAATGCCCTGAGCTTTTGGGGAAAACTTATCTCTACACTGCAAGTGCTTGCATTTGTCTGTCACTGGCCTTGGACAGGATAGTCAGTTCCTTCAAAAGAGAGGAATATCTCTGGCAATCAATATTTCTAATTTGGAGATGTTAAGCATTGGCTACCATAGATGATCTTCAAGTAGAATTTTCTAGGGGCTAAAGCAGGGGTCAGCAACCTGCAGCTCCGGAGCCGCATGCAGCTCTTTAGCCCCTCTGCTGTGACTCCCTGTCAGGTGATCCCACCAGTGGCTGGCCCCACCCCTCACCCTCCCCTTCCAGTCACTCCTTGCCTGGCCTGAGAAGGTAAGGGTGACGGTGGGGGATGGAGAAGCCCCACTCTAGGAGTCTCTGGAGGTTGGAGACAGCAAAAAAATGTCACTTTCTGTCCAACTGGGAGTTGGGAAATGTGCCAGAGGCAAATGTGCCACAGGGCCTCCGAGGGGGTGGGGAAGGCTGTTTTTGCCCTCCCCAGATGCAGAGAGGATCTGGAGCCAGGTGAGAAAGAAAAACAGGCCTTCCCCACCCCTCCACCCCAGGCCCTCCACAGGCAGGAAACAGCCTGTTTCCCTACTTCTGGTGGGCCCAGAAGGCCTGAAAATCAGCTGGCTGGCGCACGTATGCACACCAGAGCTGAGCTGGCATGCCCACTGATATAGCTACGTGGGCCACCTGTGGCACACGTGCCATAGGTTCGTCATCACGGTCCTAGCCTGTGAGAGAGGAAGTAGCAAATAGAGTTGACATTGTTAATTAGCTACTGCAGTCATGGGTAAAGCTTTCATGTTGAGGGTACAAATAATTTAGAGAGGGGGAAGACTGAAGGCTTCAAAGCATGGGGGCACATCACACATTTGAGTTATTCTGCATCTTGTAGGACATTTGGAGATTGTTGCTTTTTTCTTGTGATATTGCACACATAGGGCTTACTCATATCAAAGTGTCCGGTAGGAGAAGTGACACTGTCAAACCACTCACAGAAAGCGTGGCATTATCATTTGCTAAACATAGTACAGAACATTGCGGCAGTGGTTATGTAAGTGAAAACAAAATGTTACCACTGTAATTGCATAAATTCCTATTTCTTCTAAGAAAACAGCATGACTGTTAGCCACCTGAACTAAAATGTGAGAATGGTGATTTTTTTTGGTCTTATATAAGAGAGTTTTAAAATTATTTCCCAATTTAAGAAAGCTTAAATGCAGTTGATGAGATCATTATTTCTGCATGTTATGGTTATAATCGAAAACTGCAATTCTGCGGTTCTTTTATTAAAATATGAATTCTTCCAGTGATGTTAAGGCAACAGCATGCATACATAGACTTTTCAGTATAAGTAAACTGAAACATAGATTTTCCATTAAAATTATAAATCTTATTTCCAAACATTCCTGAAAAAATGCAATAGGATATTTTTTAAAAACCCTACATATATTTTTTTTTACTCCACTCTGTTTGTGCACATACTACCTCTCAGAATCTAAAGAAATAACTCCAACAAAACTGTATGGCAGTGTAGAAACAATTTCCCCCTTAGCGCAAACCAAGAAATATATCTAAATAATGAATGAGAATTAACAGGGACTGAAATAACATTTGCCAATATATGAATGGTCTTTCCCTACAGCCAAACCAAGAAACTAACCCAAATACAATTTAGAGCATTAACTGAAGGACATCTTTCCTGAAAAAAATTAATCAATTCCTCTGTGCCCAAAGTGTCAGTCTTTTTCTGGCTTACTCAGATGTATTATAACTTCTGTTTGCTTTATAAATAAAGCAAAAATATAATGTTTCTTCACATTTGAAACTTCAGCAATCTCTAGGTTGAACACTCCAACACAAAATGGAATTTGTTAATTAAGAGCATAACAACGACCACTTTATAAGCTATCTGCCAAATGATCTTATATATTTAAGGCATGTTTGTATCTGATCCCCAGGCCTCAAGAAATAACAAAACAATTCAAATATGTTAATGAAACCTTTCAACAACTCCAGTTTACCTTTTCAGACTATAGATAAGGATAAAATAGCAATAAAAGCACCATGACAATATCATGTAGGAAGATAATTAGTTAATTTCAATAAGATGGACTCAATTTAATGTCATGGACTCCTTCTCTCAGAACACACTTTGCAGTTATCACATTATAACAGAACAATTACCACTTGAAGCAAAAGGTTATTTTCCAATAATTATTTGGGTGATAAGAGAGGAAGTATGAGAATATGGAATTTGACGAAGTGAAATTTGACAAATATGGAACAATTTTAAAAACAGGAAGAAGAAATGTAGGAGTCCTACTTTCTACATGACAAAAACTCATGGCATTATGCTAGAAATAGATTTGACTAACAACAAAGGCACATGCTTTCGCATGTAACCCTGCTTCCTATTGTTTAATAATAGCACTAAATTAAAAAAAAAATAACTTACTTAATATTTGAAATATTATTAAATATTTTAATAATATTTTGAACCTTTCCAGCTTTGCAGACACAAATAGAGCATGTGCACATGTGCTTGCATGCTGCTCATGCAAGGGGGGATGCATGCATTTGTGCTCTCCTGTTGCTTCTGCTGCCCGGTTCTGAACAGCTCAAGGCCCAGTAGTGGACTCTGATCTGGAGGTTAGGGACCCCTGTTCATTACAGGTATCCTTGTATTTCTATCTTTCTGATTGTTCAATTCCCTAATTGTTGTTTATCATCACAATAAGTGCTTGTACTTCTGGTTCTGAAAAGTCATACTGCTTTTCTTTATTACTGTGCCTCCAAGCAATGTTTACTGAGGTAAACTGCACTTACCTTTCCTACCGGCTTGCTAATGTGCACTCACCATTGTCTGCGCATGTGCAAAGTCTTCTGCACATACACAGAGGGTCAAAACTGGGATGTGATAACGTCCCGATTTGGGAGGGGCAAAGCCTCCCTCCACTGGCACTACTGGCTTTCCGAACCACCACCCACCGGCGCTACCAGCTTCCACAAGCCGGATAGAGCCGGCTGCATTTCACCCCTGACTCACACCCAACCATTTCTTTATCGAATGCTAAATTGGGTTGAAGACAAATGTTTGTGTCAACTCTGAAGTGGACCTGGCTGAAGTCGTTGTGCTGCCTCATAGTTGCCACGTAGCCTGAGAGGGGGAAGGGAAGGGGGGAAATAGATAGCCGGGCTACAATCAAAACAAAAGGTTTTCCTGTAGGAATCAAGGTCATTGAAACAGGTGGCTGTTGAAAGAGGAGAGGAGCCTGCCTTCCATCTTCATTGGACAATGTGACCGGTGATACCTGGGCGGGGGGAGTTTTACTCTTTTAATTAGGTGAAAATGGCGGGAACTGTCAGAGCTGGTTTTCACCAGCTGTGCCAATATGATGTATCCAATAAACATGTTCTTTGAGGAATCTCCCTGCTTCAGAGTTATGCTTTCAATGGGTGCATTACTTGGAATACTGACAGCTTGCTTTACTCTCTTTGAGGACAATGAGTCTTGATTGGATCTCCATAGTCACATATTTGAATTAATTAATTAAATGTAATAAGGTTGTCCACTCTAAAACAATTCTAGGTGGTGTGTAGTTAAAAATACAGGTTGTCCTTGACTTACAATCATTTATTTAGGGATCAAAATTACAATGGCACTGAAAAAGTAACTTATGACTGTTTTTCACATGATTGTTGCAGCATCCCCATGGTCACATGATCAGAATTCAGATGTCTGGCAATTGGTTTATGTTTATGACGGTTGCAGTGTCCCAGGGTCAAGCGATCATCTTTTGTGACCTTATGACCATCAAAGTCAATGAGGAAGCCAGATTCACTTTACAAGCATCTTATCAACTTAACAACTGCAGTTATTCACTTAACAAAGGTGGCAAGTAAGATCGTAAAATGGAGCAAAACTCATTTAGCAACTGTTTTGTTCAGCAACAGAAATTTAGGACTCAGTTGTGATCATAAGTCAAGGACTACCTGTAGAGATGGGGAATACAAACAGGAAAAACTCAGATATCCAGAAGTAATAAACATTCTGACCAAATGAAATACAAACCAAGTGTGCAAGATTCTTTTAATCCCAGCCATGTTCATGGTTGAATGAGTGGTGCGATAACCCTAGAGATGGAGCTCTTGCCTCACAATCAGGAGGCTGTGAGTTCAATCCTTGGTAGAGGCAGATATTTCTCTCTCTGGGCACAATGAGAATATATCTGCTGAACAAAACTCCGCATTGGTGACAGGAAGGGCATCTGGCCATAAACACTCAGCTCCATTCAGTTGCCCAGACTTCACCCCACAAGGGATTATGCGGTCGTTAAAAGAGAATGATGTTCATGGTTGAATAAATCTGGGGAAGGGGAGTGAGGAAAAATGGCAATTGCTGGGATAGGGAATGCACCTTTTTTAAAATAATCCAAATCTGTATTTCAGATGCATACAGAAATATACAGCAAACTACTGGTTTACACAGACTTCTCCATCAATTGAATTATTTTGAAGAACATGCGTTGGGGAGCATTGAGTCCCCAGATAAAATCCCAGTGGCTCCAGTCTGACCATGAGCGATGGTAAATCAGGTTAACAATACCAGAGAGTAAGAGCTCTATATCTTTTGGGTCTGCAAGAGTGTCTTGACCCCCAGACCACACAGCAATTGGCACCGACATGTCTTTTATTTGATATGAAGGAGGAACGCTCTAGAAAGTAAAACAAGGGAGTCATAATATTGATCATTGTAATACAGTGTTAAAACTGAGTTGCAATTACAGGCTTCTGGAAAGAGTTACATTTTTCATCTGGATCGGATGTTACTTGTCATTTAAATGATAGGATGGGGATGGGAGGAGAGGAGAGAAAGAAGATGAGACTGGAAAGGTTATTTCCATTTACCCTTTCATTGTTATTGTTTGTCATTGCTATCTTTTATGTCCAATGGAGGAATTCATAGTATCTCCTTCTTAAAAAAAAACCCAAAAACTATGATAGTATCACAGCTGGCTATATGCATGCATTGCTGTATGTATGCATTCCTTTTAATAGAGGAATAGTAATGATAGGACACAGTGGAAATATTTCCTAAGGAGGAAAATATAAATCAAAGTCATAATGAAAATACCTTTACCTAAACAAAGCCTTTATATAAACAAACTGCCTTTACATAATCAAAGAATCTTGACGAATGTATATTTTCTTTCTATGTACACTGAGAGCATATGCACCAAGACAAATTCCTTATGTGTCCAATCATACTTGGCCAATAATTAGTTCTATTCTATTCTATTCTATTCTATTCTATTCTATTCTATTCTATTCTATTCTATTCTATTCTATTCTATTCTATTCTATTCTATCTTTAAAAAAATGGGGATAGCATGTCAAAGTTAAAAACTATACCCATGGTGTTGATATATGAGTTTTTAATTAATATATCTGGGGTTGTTCTTTTACTCAAAGTCTATTATAATACAGGTTCTTGATATAATATTCTAATTATTTTATATTTATTTTCCAAAACTTTTCCCTCTTACCTGTTTATATGTCATCTGATTTTTGTCCTCATAATCAAAATAGCGGAACAATCCTATATCCAGCATCTATCAAAAGCATCAGAGAAAGCATTAGATACTATATACAGTATATCCCCGTTTCTGTGATTATAATCACAGCAAGTCCAAAGAGCAAGTACTAAACAGGTAAAAGGAAGAAATAGAAAAATACGATAATATATATTTTAATATTGGGACTAGGATCAAAAGAACTGTTATTTCTCATTTGTGATCTGAGAAACTTCAGAGGAAAAAGGAAATGTGCTTCATATAAAACGATAAAAATGTTTATTGAAATCAAGAGAAGCTGTAGAGCACTTGTAAGAAAAAAAATTCTTCTTTTGAAAAAGAACTCTCAGCTTGGCCTTGATAAATAGAACTACATTTTAAATACTTCTAGCTGAAGAACTATGGAAAGTTAGCACCCACCCCTCTCCTAGAAGAATGAAATATTTTGAGAAATATTAAAAAAGCTGGAATATTATATTTCTCCAGCTGAGAAATTGAGAAATATGTTTTTTTAGAGGGAGAAAGCAGCCCCCACTTTTCTTAATAGCCCTCAGCAGATATCAGCACTTAAGAGATAAAGAGATTATTGAAAGAAGCCAAATATCTAGGTAGCTCTATTCATAGGCAAAAGTTGCCTGCAGCAAGGTCTGAACAAAGGTAGTATTAGCCCTCAGCCACAATAAGAATTGCCTAACACCCTTTCAAAACACAAGTTCCTTCATTGCAACATCTCAGTTGCACCACCCCCAGCAAACTTCAACCAAACTTAGCTCAGACAAACATGACCCCTACATGGCCCCATAGGAGTCTCACAACAGCCAATATAATACATGTTCTTGCACAGGAACAGGAAGCTCAAGTTCACAGCCCAAGAGAAGGTATAAAACCTCTTCACTCTCAACTCCATGTGGTCAACTGCCCAGAGTCACATGTGGTTCTGCTTCATCATTAAACCATCTTTTCAATCAACCTCCATGTTTCCAGTGTCTTTCTCCCAGCTTGGAACTGAACCAGATGGATATTTCTTCCAACAGAACACTTGTAGGGCAAATATAACGTTTAAGTGAATAATGCAGATTTAGTATTACTTAGTATGATAAACTTTCAAAGTCTGGTGCTCTTCTGGGACATTGGACCATAAATCTCATAAATCTCTGAATAATATTTGTAGACTAGCACATCCAGAAAATGGGACAGGCAACCTAGAGAATCCTGGAAATTATTGCTATCAGCATCAGAGCAAATGTCACATCTCAGGAGACTTTGATGGTTAAAATGTCATACAATTTAACCTAAGTTATTAAAGACATTATACCTGTTTCCAGTGTAAGATGGTTTTAACTGATGTTCTATCTGGATAGTGAGCTGCATATACATCAATTCGGCTCTGTAGAGATTTGAAAAGTCAATAGATTTTTTTTTTAAAGAAATCGGACAACTGGTGAAAGGAAATATTTACTTGCATTGCTCATTTTTGAAAGAAGATGTAGCAGCCTACTTTTAACAGAGCAAAGTAATAGATTTTGTCATCACCTGAAAAATCACCTTAGATCAGGGTGTCAAATTGGTGGCCCGTTGGCTGGATGCATCACTCGCAGGCCACGCCCACCCCAGCTCCACGAATGGGAAAAATGTCACAAAACATCACGTGACAGCAATGTGACATGGCCAGTTTGACACCCGTGCCTTAGGTAATCCTTCTGTTATGATGGCAATTTGTACTGAGAATTCTGTTACTAAGAGTGATATCATGTGACTGTGCCACAGAAACACAGAAGCTCACTTTAGAACTGGGTAAATCTCAGTCAAAGATCTGTATCACAACAAGCAATGAAACTCTTCCAGATTGCCCAGATTGTGTCCAAAGAAAGAATGTGTATCAACCCGCATACATTAGGCAATGTTCCAGGTTATGATCCACCTTACCTGGAATGCTAAGATCTTGGCTGAAATAGTTTCAGCTTTGAAATTAATTACATTTATTTGTGGCTTTTCAAGGGTTAGAAATATCTGAATGTTGTTGCACATGAATAAATCAAGACTACAACATTCTAGAATTTCAGCTGCTGTTTTCATTTACCAGAAAGATTTCATTTACAACTCTGCTAAAAGTCTTCGTTAGACTCATCATGGACTTTCATAAAATGACCATTGCCTACAGTAGCTGAATGCATGAGTAGGGAAACATTTATAAAATGCATAGTACAGTCCAATATCATGTTTCCAGTCCTATGTACAATATCTTCATTTGGCTTATCATTCACAAAGAACATAGAATTGTTATTTTATCTTTATGATTCATGGGTTTAGATCACTATCAAGAACATGTAACTGGGGCAGTGGGAGAGGAAAGATTTCAATTGTTAGCATGTCTTTGATCTACAGTATAATGTCTCCATGATTCCTTCTCCAGTGAAGTCAGAAAAAAGCAGAAGAAAGCAAATTATTCACTATTATTTTCCATAGATTGATCCCCTAGTATAGGGTTGTCAAACTCATGGCCCACACACTAGATGTTTCAAATGCTGGCCATGCCCCCCCCCCCCAGTTTAGAGAAAAAGTCTTGATATGTCACGTGATGACAACATGACGTCGTGAGTTTGACACCCCTGCCCTATTGTGTTTCCCCAAAAATAAGACCCTGTCTTATAGTTTTTTGCCACCAAAAAAGGCACCAGGTCTTATTTTCAGGGGATGTTGTCTACTGACCCACCTCACTCGCATGCATTGCCACCGGTCTCCTTTTTGCTGTCAGAGGCCTTCAGGAACTTCTTCTGTGGCTGGCAAGGCCAGAAAAGTTTTCCTGAAGGCCTCTGCAGCCAATAACAGAGGTCCAGATTGATCCGGAATTCTGTTATCGGCTGCAGAGGCCTTCAGGAAATACTTGCTGGCCTTGCCAGCTACAAAAGAAATGGACTGGCAAGGCAGGTGTCGGGATGTGCGAGGCCTGGCTGCAACTGTCTAAAGGTAAGTAGTAGGGCAGCTTCACACCCCATCCCCACCCTAGCTTAATTTTTACCTGTACACCCTGGAATGGGTGGGGTCTTTCTTAGGGCTTAATTTGGGGGTAGGGCTTATATTGGGCACCCATGTAAAAATCAAGCTAGGACTTACTTTCGGGGTAGGTCATATTTTTGTGGAAACACAGTAGTACAATGCTATATCCTGGCTGTTATAAACTATAGTGGTTTTTAACTGAAACACCTCACTTCTCAGCCATTTCAGATAGCAGTTCAAAAACTGGGCTAATTAACTAAAATAACAACATATTCTAGTAATGTCAAAAACAGGAAAGTTAGTCCTACTGGAAATTAAGTAGCCTTTAAGGAACGAAGGACTGAGCCAGACTGAGAAGTTTCAGAATGGGATGTTCTGAGCTTTCCATCTTGTACATTGTAGCCAAAATACTGAAATACTAAAGTTATTTTATGGATTATATTCTATAGGCCAGTTGTATTGATAAAATGAAATCTATGAGCCATCTGATTAATGTGAATATACAACCATGGATAGATGGGGCTCCTCTGCAGGGCCTACAGAAATTATTTCTGTTGCCTTTTTCCTAAAATTCAACTTTTTAATTTAATTTAATTTAATTTAATTATTTAATTTAATTTATCACATTTCTATGCCACCCAACTCCCAAGGGACTCTGGGCGGCTTACAACAAAAGTAATGCGACAATGAACATAGAAAATTATTAAAAACATTATGAAAACATTTTAAAAACATTAAAAGCCCATGCACACCATTCATGGCCGGATCTCGCAAGATTGCAACAGCGAGATCAATGCTGTTTTTTAAAAAATAATTTTTAAAAAATTAACATTTCAAAAGGGTGTGTGTGGGTGAAACAAAGGATTCTCAAGAAAATCTTTCATTTGAAAGAAAGATTTTCTTGAGAATCCTTTGTTTCACCCACACACACCCTTTTGAAATGTTAATTTTTTTAAAAAAATGAATGTTTCCATCCTTTGAAAGCTTAGTTTTTGCCTCCATGATGAAACCGTTGTAAAATGTAGAAAAACACAACCAATACAACATTCAGAGAAATATATTTCCTAGGAAGATTTACTTACCATGTTTAGATTTGTTGTATTGTAAGTACCAGGAAAGAAAATGAGATTTGGACATAATTTATGTATAAATGCAGTTGTACATAATTTCGTCATGAAATCTTTCACAGGCTTGTGGCTAAACGTAAAATCTTTGTCACCGAATATGTGCTGTAAAAATAAGAAGTTAATTAACCATAGATGATGATAATGAGGATGATTTATGGTGATGATGATGGTGGTGGTGATATTTAAGGCATGCTAAGCTCATCTGGTTCCTTCTGAGTTTTGAGCCAGCAACATTTGACTTACCCCAAAATTACACTGACTATATATTGCAACAATTCTGCTATTGCAATGTGTACTTGCAAACAAGAGTTAGGTCAGTGTAGCAGTTAAAGGTGCTGGACTGGGAGTAGCAGACTTGAATTCTAGCTCTTCATGAAGAATGAAAGTCAGATTTTTCTCAGCTTTCAATTCTTCATCTTAGAAGAAGGAAGTTTTCCATCCCTCCCTCCATGGATAAATACTGTATTCATCTTTGTGTTTGTGCAAAATCATATAATAAAAATGATAAGTTAGATAATTCTAATTCTTACTGGTATGTGGCAGTTGGAATTGTGGTGACAGCAATTTGGGAATCTATTATTATTATTATTATTATTATTATTATTATTATTATTATTATTATTATTATTATTTTGGTCATCTTACCTTTTTCAGTTCCAATTGTCATAAAAGAATAATCAATGAATTAATACCTTAAATGAATGTTGAGGAAGTAAGGAAGGCAATCTCAATAGAAGATTTGGGACATGCATAACATAGATCACAGGAGCTAAGGCAAAGAACATTTTGATTTTTTGAGACAGTCCTGGCATGGCTGAAAATGCTATGAAGCCTAAAAGGAAAAAAATAAAGGGGAAAAAGTAGCCATTTAGAGCTAAGTAGAATCTATTAGTAACCCATTGGCCTAATTTCATGTTGTAGTCAGATTCATTCCGAAAGCTCTCTGGAAGTTTTTTTTTTTTTTTTTTTTAATTTGATTTTATATGCCGCCCTTCTCCGGAGACTCAGGGCGGCTTACAATGCGCTAAGCAATAGCCTTCATCCTTTTGTATATTTATACGAAGTCAGCTTATTGCCCCCACAAACTGGGTCCTCATTTTACCTACCTTAGAAAGGATGGAAGGCTGAGTCAACCTTGAGCCTTGGTGAGATTCGAACCTGCAGTAATTGCAGGCAGCTGTGTTAATAACAGGGTGCATTAGACCACTGTACTATCAAGGCTCTTTTTTGGTAGTTGCAGGTTCCAATCCTCTTGTTAAGACAGGTCTGATTCCAAGGAAGTAGGAAGAAGTAGGAAGAAAAATAAAGGGAAGGGAATTTTGGAAGAAAGAAAATAGGGAAGGGACGGAGCAAGGGAGGGAAGGAGGAAAGCCAGTACTGTCATATCATGTCTCTCAGAATGGAAGTGGAAATGTAGCTCTCATTAAAATTCAAGGGTTGTGCTTTCATTCAGAATAATCTGTTGAGGAATTTACTCCATGGTAATGATTATTGGGATTGAAGCACAACATGGCCCTGGAAATATCTTTCAATTAACCTCCTTTCCTGTGTTCCAATTTTAATTGTCTTTCTTGACAAACTAATTTAAACAGGCTGTTGGGAAAACACCGGATTACCCTAATCATCCATCTGAATAAACTCCTCATAATTAGGTTTGGAAGATCCCTATGAAATTGTGAAATAGTCTACATGTTCCTTCAACTCCAGACTGCCATCATTGTCCTAAGTAGCTTCAAGGTACAGAGAGAGAACATGGATTTATTTTGTTTTCAGGCTCTTTTCAAACATTACCAGATAAGATTGTAGATGTACCCTCTTTCAGAGGTGGGCTTCAGCCAATTCGGACCAGTTCAGGCGAACCGGTTGTTAAGATTCTGCACAGTTCAGTGAACCAGCAAATCCCACCACTGGCTGGCCCTGCCCATACCACCTCACCTCACCCCACCCCACCCTGCCCTATCTCGCCTTGCCCACCTTGGCTGGTGCTAGAGTCATGCCCGCGCCCAGCTACTCTCTGGCTCCTTTGCTTGTTTGTGTGCCCAGACCCTGTGCCCAGCTGATCTCCGCGCCTCGCCCACTTGCCTGCCTTCGCCGCTGCTTACCATGCTGGTCATGCAGCCCTGCTGATCTCTGCACCTCTCTGCTCACTGCGGCTGTCCATGAAGGTAAGCCACCTCAGGGTGCACACAGCAAGGCTAGGCCACCTTTCAGGCCTGGCTATTGCCATCCTTCCACCTGCATGCCGCCCAGTCGCCCTTCGCCTCAGGTCAGAGGACGTGCCAGTTCCTGCCTCTGGCCTTTCCAGGGGCCTACGGGCTCTGAAACTCAGACCTTGACTCTTCTTCATGGGTCATTTCCAGTTGCCCAAGATGACTGCAATGGAAGCAGGAAAAGTGCACCAGCTCTGATGTCTCTTTCGGAGCCTGGGCGGCACCCTGCAGCTCTCTGCACATGCGTGGGAGCGCTCTTTTCTGTCCCGCTAAGTTTCCCAGGATTGCTTGGATGGTTAGCAAGCAGAGGGGCGAGCAGAGGGGTGAGCAGAGATGCCTGCTTGCTTTGTCTGGGGCGGCTTTCATTTTCCCAGCCTCCTTCCTCCTTTCTCTGCCCATGGTTCCACCTCCTCTGGCTGGCTGCCAACAGGTGGAAAGGTGTGAGAAACAGCGAAAGCAACGATGGCACTGCTCTTCTCTATCCTCTGTGTGCAGCTGGGCCTTTTCTTCGCCACCAGCGGGGTAATCAAGCTCACCAACCGGACTGCTGGCACTGCCCACCAGCAGCTAGTAAGGGAGGGGAGCCCGCTCGGGCCACCACTTGGCGATGCAACCTGCAAAGGCTGGGGTGGCCGCACGTTTGCAACCACCCCAGCTTCCAACTCAACCCTGATCTAGCAACCTAATCAGGTTCCTCGCCAAGCAGATCTGCAGCAGATCCTCTCTAAGGAAAAGCTTGGCAGGCCGGCTCGTTAGCAATCTTTAGAGAAGCTGCACAGGGATCTTTGGTGCTACTTGGCGAGCCCGGTTCTCACAGGCACTAAATAACTTGCTTACAAAGGAAAAGGTGCACAGCTTTCCTGGCACATCAGTGTGCATTGCCTCCTGCACGCAAAGGGCTTGTCTGCTTTTTTGGGAGGATACTCCCTTTTCAGAGCAGGGATTCCTTTTGTTTCCTTGCCCCCACTCTGGGATTTCTTTGGCACAACTTTATCTTTTTCCTTCCTCTGGGCTTTTTAAAAAACTAACATCTCTCCCTCCCTCCCTCTCTCTCTCTCTCTCTCCTCTCTCTCTCACACAGGTTGGATCTTTCTTTCCTCCTGGCCCACTCAGTCACATGACCCCCCCCCAACTACACCAGTGGTAGGTTCCTCCCGGTTCGGTCCGGTTCGGCCGAGCCAGTAGCGATGACGATATGACATCACCGAACCAGTTCTTCCCCCCCGCCCTTCCACCCCCCTACCCCCCCACGTTATTCTTACCTTTTATTTGGTCCCATCCCCAATCTATTGCTGCCTCCTGAGTCCCAGCTGATGACTAGAGGGAAAAAAACTGTTTAAACTCTTGCCGCGGGGCTTCAAAGGGCCGTCCTACAGCTGATCAGTGTTAAAAGCAAACAAATGAGTCGGGTCGTAAGTGCGAGGACTGGTCGTAAGTGCTAGGACCTTCCAGAAATGACTCTGACCAGCTAGCCACGCCCACCTAGTCACATGACTTCCAAGCCACACCCACAAAATAAGCCACGCCCACAGAACCGGTAGTAAAAAAATTTAGAACCCACCCCTGAGCTACACCCACTCATCTGGTCATTAGGAAGAACCTGTTGTTAAATAATTTGAATCCCACCACTGCCTCTGCTTCTTGTGATAAGCAGTCCAATTAAAATGGCCCTGAAAAACATGCAAGACCTTTTACATTATCATCAGGATAGAGACAGAGACAGAAAAGGAGAAAGAGAAAGAGGGAAATAAAAGAAAGACAAAAGGTTTTTTCATTTTATCATACCAATAGTAGCGCCTTGAGAATAACCAACATAGTATAATTGTTTCTGTTTGGTTTTCTTCAAAATAAAATTTATTGTTGCTGGAAGATCATACATGGCCATTTCATGGAAACTGAAATGAAATATTAAAAACTGTAATTGTTAATAAATAAGTAAGTAAATTTCACTTACTGCATTTCAAACATTTCAGGAAAAGCTGCATTCCATCCCAACTCTCCAAGCCAGTCCAGAAGGATACCATAATTGATAGTGTCAAAAGCCACTGAGAGATTAAGGAACACAATCCTGATCCAATTCTGTCTCAGGTTATCAACAAACATGACAAATGCCATTGCCATATTTAACCTCAACCTAAAATCCAATAAAAATGGCCCCAAACAATTTGCTTTCTTCAGAGTCCTCTGAAGCTTGAAGACCAACCACTGTTTCCACCACCTTCCCTAAAATGGGGAAACTGGCAACCACTGGATCCAGCAAGATGTGAGACCTGGATGCACCCAGGTCTCACATCTTGAGACCTGGGTGCATCATCACATCTTTTAGGGCTTATTGAATCATCCAATCACTGAAAAAGGCTGACACCATCATATGAACCCAACCATAAGTCACCTCTCAAGCAGCTTTCACCATCCAGGAAGGAGCTGGATCTAACAAGCATATGGCCAAGCTAACAGACTCTCTCTTAGTGAGTTACAGGGTCAAACTTACTTCAGACAACCATACAACATTTTGCCTTAAGACCTCAATTGGAATTGATCAATTGGAGTCCAACCTAGAGTTATCTATCATATAGCAAGACTATTCCTCGCAGTGAACCTGGAGATGTTCCTTCAACCCTAGCAAAAACCAGGTCACTCTAAATAGGGTCATTAGGCTACCAGGAGATGCAAAAAAAAAAAAAAAAGCAAGAAAGAAGAGCATTTCACCTGGCCTTATTGTCATGATGCAGTCCCTAATATGGGTTATTACTTGTACTCAATTGGATTCACTCTTTTATTTTTTCAATAGCACTTCAGGAATCTTTTCACACACTTCATTTTCAGGGGTTCCTCAGAAAAGCATTGTATATTCTAGGATCAGCACAGGGAGAATGACTGCATAGAGACAATCAGAGCTAAAGCCCCAGTAATGTGTCCATTAGAAGTATTGCTGAATCCAACCATGGATTCAGCAATAGCTCATCAGACCCTCCAGAAAAACCGTAAGCTCCCTCAGGAAGCCCTTTGACTCCATCAGTAACATGGAATTGGATCATCTTTGAGTTGGGGAGACAGTTTGAGCTAGTGGTTAAGGTACCAGGCTAGAAACAAGGAGGCTGTGAATTTTATTCCTGCCTTAGGCATGAAAGCTGGCTGAGTGACTTTGCTCCAGTCACTCTCTCTTAGCCCAACTCATGGGTCCCTAACTGTCACTACCGAGCCTGGAGCCTTTCGGAACTGGGCTGCAGAAGTGACGGGTGAGTGCACACGTGTACTCCATTTGCACAAACGGCAGGCACGCATGCCCATTGCTCACATAAACGGAGCTTCTCGTGCACACGCACTTGTGTGCCGTGAGAGCACAGAACCATTCCCTCCCCCACCGCCACCAGTCCACAAAGCTGAAAAGTTTGAGGAACTCTGGCCCAACTCACCTCACAGGGGAAAATAAGACATGTTATTAACTAACATGCTAACACGTTATTAATATAGCTCAATACAGGAATGCAGTTTCAAACTGTGACTCAAACTACCTGAAGTTCCAAAATTCCTCTTGATCCACCGATAAAGTCTGGTGCCTTAGAGAATAGCTTGTTCCTCTGCTGTTTCCCAGCCAAACATCATAGCCTGCATCCGCAAGCACAAAACCAAGGCTATTGCTGGCCATGTTCTCCACCCAGTGACTGGCTTCTCCAAATATGCCATGTTGCAAAAAGGCAACAGGCTTTCGATCTGTAGCATTTGTGGATTATATATATATATATATTTAAATAAAATGTTACTGAGTAGAATTTTCAAGTCATAACAACAAAACGTTTTAAACAAACCTTCCATTCTTCTTAAACATTCGTAATATGGTAGTATTTATAATTAATAACTTCATAAAGTTTCGGTCACATGTTATTGTATTCTAGACTACATTATACAGCCGAATATCCAAACTGCATGGATCTGACCATTGATTGCAAGAGAGGTTTATTTTCTAATATTATACATGAGTTACATATAATAATATGTTTTGGGACCCAGATGTTTCTGAAGTCGACTCCATTTTAGCATGTTAATTCTTGAAAACGTACATTTGTCTTTCTGCCTTGGCATGGCTATTAAACATTTGATATCAGCTTAATAGATCCAGCATTGACTTTGACCTTTTAAAAAAAAGGATACCTATGACTGCAATGTTTTTTCTTCCCCAGGGAATTCTGTTTATTGTTAGATAATAACCATCCTCTGTCAAGACTTCATACTCTTCACTTGGGTACCCATGGTGGGAAATCATCTGACTCTGAGAGAAAAAAAAACAATTAACTCTCACATAAGATTTTTTTTTCTAAAGTTAAAACCAAGCATCAGCTAGTAGATCATGTACAACATAAGGTCTCTCCCTCTCCCTCTCCCTCCCCCCCCTCACACACACATACCCCTCCCCCCCCCACACACACACACAATGATGAAGAGGTGGAAAAGACCAGACTCCACCAAGAATAGATCTGGATTTGTATTCATTGGGGAAGGAATATTGTTGTTTTCTGTTAAAATTAAGAATGCTGAAATAGTAATCTTTAACATTAAGTATGTAAATATGCGTGTAGGTGTAGTGTTAACGGTGATATAATTTTTCCTGCATTAGTAACCTTGATTGCAGTGGACTAGTTAACTAGGAATTCTGATCAGTGTGTTATCAACATTACACAAAGACTTAGTTCTTTGGAAAAGACTCAAATACTAGGAAAGCTAGAAGGAAAGAGGAGAAGAAGCTGATGAACATCAGGCTAGATAGACTCAATTACAATGGCAATGGGTGCACCATTGGAAAACCTAAAGGACCAGTTAGGGACAGATCATCATGGAGAAAATGTGGTTGCTAAATATCAACACTGATTTGATGGCACACAATCAATCAACTGGTATCAATATATTTGGAGGCTGGAAAAGAATGGTGCTGATTTTGCCATAAGAGAAAGAGCAAGTGGTCACACTTAAGAGTATGTTTCAGACCCCCTTCTACTTCATTATTTATAAAATATAAATCATATAACTTACAACGTTCATATAAGTTTCGGGATTCACAACATGTTTTTGTCCCATAAGTTCTTCATAGCCTGTCAATCCTCGTATTAGGTATGCTAATACAATAAAACTCCACATTTTCTTTCTCTTTCTCTCTTTTTTTTCCAGAGGATAAGAAAAACAGAAGAAAAGAATCTCAAAAAATCAATACAGTTGACAAAATACATGCATTCATTAAATCCTGACTGTAATTTTGAAGACACTGAGGATTATGGATGGATGATCAAGAGCCTCTCTATTAGGGCAGCCATAAAAACTATGAGCTGCCGCAATTCCTATCCTCAGCATTCTAAAAACACCTAGCAAGCTTAAACATCTCCCTCACAATATTTTCTTAGCTGTCAAAACCACAGAAAGTTTTTCTGAGAAATAGCTAATAGATAGCTGGTATTTTTCATAAAGCCTACCTACTCCAACAAAATGAATCCCATCAGAAAAGCCAAAACAAATGTGGAAGAAATAAATATATTACCATCCAAAATTATACTGCTGCGTTATGAAGGAGAAAAAATAATTGAAATAAATATTTGGAACCACCTTAGAATAATAACAGCAAATAAATACCTTTTTAGTTGACACCGGTTTAGTCTTTTGCTACAGGTATCTTGTGCCACATTTCACCACACTGTCATTTAAAGCACAAGGGAATACTGTGGGTTGTTTCTTCAGATGTGGGTGGTAAAGATGCCACAATTGTGAAGAGCTTCATTGGCAACACCCAGTTAATATTGGGTTCAATAAGGAAGAAGAGAAATGGATGGAGGTTATGCAACTAAAAATAGTATTGTGATGTTCTCCTATTTTATCTTGTAATGCACAAAGAACACACTCCGTGACAAGGAAAAATGAATATTTTTTATCCTGTTTTGATGTACATCTTGTTATACATTGAGAATCTCATGCTTTAAGTCAACATGGCACAGTGGTTAGGGTGCATACTGCAGCTACTTCAGCTGACTGCTAGTTCAGCAGATCAGCAGATCAAATCTCACCGGCTCAAGGTTGACTCAGCCTTCCATCCTTCCGAGGTGGGTAAAATGAGGACCCAGATTGTTAGGGGGCAATATGCTATTTAGTATACTGTCTTTGGTGTAAGCCGCCCAGAGTCCTCGGAGACTGGGCGGCATAGAAATATGACTAATAAAATAAAATAAAATAAATAAACATGGTTTAATTTTTGTAATTCATTCATGAAGGTGCTATTCCTCTGGCCACACAGGGCACAACTTTGTGCCTACACAGATGTAATGGTTATGGAAATAATCCAATCAAAATATATAAGAGCTTAAGGGTTTGTGTTCCTTAACCTTTGTCAGACTTCTTCAAATAGAACTGAGTTGTGTTTACATGGAGGCCCTCATGAGAATTTATCATTAGGTAACCTTGCTTGAAGTAAATTTTCTGGGGTGAATTCCTGCCTCAATCTATCTCACTGATCTTTCATTTTTGATAAGTAACGTAGCCTTCTCAAATTGTTCTATTGTGAGCTTTCAGTATTTGATTTCAATCAAATACCTATTAAAGCTTAAATCAGAGAAATCTATGTCAAAGGTCAAACCGACTTAGACCTGGAGCATAACAGGTGCAAAGTTTCTGATTGTTATTATGGGGGCCTTTATTATAGACTTTTCACTATTTCTTATTAGTTTTCCTATCGTCTCCCCCTCTTACATAGAACAATATCTACACTAGTGAGGTTTAATGTCCTATCTTCAGGAATATTGGAGTGAGGATTCAGCAACATCCTACATTTGGAACGATTGTGTCTATTGTCAGGCAAGGCCATCAATGCAGTTTTACACATCTTGCTGTGTGGGCCCTTTTTATTATAATTGATACACTTAATTAATATTTACCTTTTTTTATTAAAAGACGGTTGGCCCAAAATAGAAGTTGGGTTCTTTCCCTTAGCAGACTAAATAACTGAACTGAAAGTTGCTAAATTCTGGGTTTATATCTATTCCATATTTTCAATATGGCACTTTTAATATAGTGATTTTTAAAAGCTAAATTAGCCTTAACTTTATTGTACCATAGAAAGACATGCCATCCAAACTTCAGGTCTTGCTCTTCTAGCTCTAAGAGTCTTTTATTTCTCATCAGCAGGAACTACCCTTTCATCAAAACCAGGCAGCAGGATGAAAAACACCCAATCCTCTTTATTCCTTTGCATTTTAAGGGAATTTAAATTTAATCCTTGCTTTTTTCCTTTGTCATACAAACCTAGATACATCATTCTTTACTACTTAAATGGAACAAGAGTTGTCAGAATAAATATTTGTTTGAAACATAAACATCATTTGAGGCAACACATTCATTTTTATCATGAAATTCTACCACAAAATGACAACTGTGTTTTCTCCCATCTTAGCATAATGTTCTTAAATTTATTCTATATCTTATCATAATTGTTCTGAAATAATGGACAATTTATATTAGTCATAGTAATACTGAAGTTTTTCTCTTTTTTCTCAGTCTTAAAACCATTTTTTCCATTGGTTCTTTTTGCACTTCCAAGGAAAAATTATTTTTTTGATTTTGTATTTAATGATTGTTTATAAAAAAGTAGAATTAACAGTATGGAAGCTAATTTGTATCATAAAAGTAATTTGCTTTTATTCTGCCTAAGTATAATTAACATTTTAAATTAATCCTTAATTTTACTCCACAGGTCCTTATTGAGTCCTACATATTGGCATATGATAGATTGTATGAGACATGTGCTTAACAATAGGTTTCTAAATCATAGGTTCATTCTGCATTCATGCAGAGACATCAGATAGAATATCTTTACTCAGAAGACAAGTATTCTCTTTGTTTTTATTTAGTTGGTGACATCATACCTATCACAGGATCACAGGAATTCAACAGCCACCTGTTTAGCCACCTGTGTAAACCACATTCACAGGCAAAATACACTGTTCTCTCACAGAAAGGATATAGCTTTCCACAGTACGTAATTTTAAACTATGTGTTGCATTTTTAACACACTAGTCCATACTTTTTTCTTTAAGTGTCAATTTATTTATGAACAACTCAATAACTCTTTGGGAAGCAAGAAAGAAATATTTTGGGATTTTATTATGATGTTGAATTTGGGCCTTCAAATTTAGAATGGTTCTTCTAATCAATTCCATCTCTCTACTTAATAGTTCTGCCCTATTTAAAACATAGTATGGTAGAGATAATTTTCTTCTATTCTTCCAACTCCTCCACTCATCATAATTATTTGTTTCTTTACATTTTGGTCTACATAATCTTGAGGTAAAATACCTTTGTTGAGGTATTTAGCAATTAATGTTTATGCAATAAATTGTTGTCACCTTTGGCCAAGATTCTGTGTGACACCTCTTTTTCTTTTCATTCTTCTTCCTGCTTGCCCCTTAATGTATAAGATAGGTATTTCACAAAATTGGGTATGCTTTGTGTGTGTATCTAGACAGATAAATAAATAAACATACCCTTATCTTCATATCCATTGTACTGCTGACAAAGTAATATAGGCATGTCTAAACTCAAGAACCTCAGCAAGTGGCAAACCATGGCCGACTTCAATTCCAGAAAAGTTAAAAACTATCAGATATGATTGTCACTTGATAGGGATGAACAGAAGTTATAGAACTATAGGTTCGATTGATAGGGTTAAAATCATCCTGGAAGAAAGAAATGGCAAGCTGTTTCCATACTGCTACCAACAGGATTATATGTTTATCAGGAGTTTAGCATGAGTCAAGACTTTATACCGACACAGAGTTCTGAATATTAAAGCACAAGGTGGATCTTGCAAAAATTAATGGCTTTGTCCACTTGACTCACAGATAAGCAAAAAGATAATTTCTTTTTGAGAATCAATAGGAAGAGAACTTTGTGTGACAGGAACAGAACAGAACATGACTTGACATTAATTTCTTTATTACATGCTTTCCTCAAAGCCCAGAGCCCAATACTTCAATTTTCTAAAGATTAAAAAAAAGCATAGAACAAGTCCTTCATTTAATCTTGGAATGGAATTACCTTGCTGAAAGAGTGAGAATTTTTGAAACACTCCAGCATTTCCTTGGTTAGTTAATCAGACTGCAATTTAAGAGGACAGGATTTTAAAAAAGATCCCTTCTTTTCTCTGAAGAGCAAGAACTTCAGAGGTACTTCAGATTCTTTCATAGACCTTTCATAATCCTTACCTTTGAACCATTCGTCTAGAAAATAAAGTCCTAATTCCGATGTGTCTGTTGGTTCTTCTGCTGTTATGTGCCATGCCTTTCTTTAAAAAAATATTATTTTGGCTCTCCATGAAGAGGAATAATATTTTTGTTTGCATTAGAAGTAATTGTTGTGGTCCGCCGGTGGCTGGCGGAACTGGCAGCAGAGTCAGACAGTGAGGAGGCTGGGGAGGAACAGGGGCCAGTCCTGGAGTCTGGGGAAGGCTCAGACATGGGCTCTGCATCAGAGGCAGAGATGGGGACAGGGCCATCTTGGAGTTATGTGCGGACTCTGGAGTCTCCAGAGTCAGACATCAGAGAGGCAGAGGAACAGGGGGAGCCTGTTCCCAGTGCACGCATGTGCAGAGCTGCCAGAAGGCAAGAACAGTTAAAACAAAAGGGATGACTCAGGAGTAAGGCTTGGAGATGATTGGCCCCTCCCATAAGACATAAAGGAAGAGCAAAGGGACATGGGCCTTTGCAGGAAGCAATGTTGTGGTTGGTGTCGGTTTGTACTTTGAAGCTCCATTTTTGATTCTGTGTTTCCGTGTGGCTTTGCCAAGATAATTGTCAATTAGGTTTTTGGCAGCGTGTCAAAGAAGATAAAGGTGGGTGTTTACCAGCCTTATCCGAAGGATTGTGGCAGACTTCTGTTGGACTATTTATAAATTCTTGGTGATTCAGTATATGCTGTGAATGAAAGGAATTCACAGCCATTAAAATTTAAAAAGGGGGTTTTGAGACTAATTGTGTGCTTTTTACTATATCAGGAAGCCTAAGTCAGAACAGAAATAGCACATGAATTCTGATGTCCTTCATGAGATAGCACACAAATGCTGATATACAGACAGGACTGAGATATTTATCACATCCTACTGTAATTGCAAAACGTGATACAGGTCATGTTATTAAGTGCTTATGTGACGTACTATATATACACCAGTATGATTTCTACCATACAAAGGTTCAGATGAAAAACATACTTCAAAAGCAAAAGTACAACTACTTTATTAAAGCCAACTGCCTAATCTCTACCATTCTTTAGCCAACTCACAATAAAGCTGGACAGGGTAGACCAGTGGTTCAAAAATTGGAATAACTTTATTTTGTCTAGTGACAATCCTCCTGTTGAAGAAAGTAGTCCCATCAATAGGCAATAAGGCAGAAGTGTCAAACTCGATTTCATTGAGGGCTGCATCAGGGTTGTGTTTGACCTCAGGGGGGCCGGTGTAGGTATGGCCAGGGTGGGCATGGCCAGATTGACGTCAATCGCCTCAGGGGTGACTGTGGTGGCCCGAGTACTCTGCCAGCGAAAATGGGCTCCTGAGCTCCGTTTTCAGCTGTCACCGCCTCCTGCAACCCTCTGCCAATGAAAACAGAGCTTGGGAGGCTCCGTTTTCACTGGCAGAGGGTTGCAGGAGGCGGGTGACAGCTGAAAACGGAGCTCAGGAGCCTGTTTTTGCTGGCAGAAGCACCGTGGGCTGGTCATTTGCTGTTTCCAGGAAAGATCTAAATACCCTGCGGGCCGGATCCAGCCCCCAGGCCTTGAGTTTGACACCCCTACAATAGGGTGTGAAATGGCAAGGATGAAAAAACTCTGCTTTCTCTAGACTAGCCTACTACATTCAGATAGGACCGTGTCACACAGAGTAATGAAATAAGATCCAAAAATCAATTCTTCTTTGCTTCTTAATGAGAAGGACACCATCAAATAGCAAAATGTCTTTGTACTGTGATTAAAAGCACTACAGTTACTGTAACCCCATGTTTCCCATTTATTGTATAAATCCTTTATAGACCTTGACTCTTTTAGAGCATGAGTATTTGGCCAGCCTGGTATATAAGCAGAGACTCATAACAAAATATGATTGAAAGCAACATTCAGTAAGCAATCTCCCATGATTTTCAAAATCCATTTTATTATTATTAACAGTAATAACATTTATATTGTATTTATATATCACCAATTTCTGACAAACATAAAGAAAAAGTAGTTTTTAAAAAATTTATACAAATTTACAGCATTATGTATACAAGGATATCAATTTAATAAGGGGACTGTAAACTCTCTTAGAAGCATCAAGGCCCCAAATAAAATCAAAGTGACTCCAATCAGATAAGCTAGCTTTGTAGACAACACTATGGAGCTGGTTAATTAATGCTTTGACACTGTCAGGCATCACTAACCGGTCATTTTCTCCATACCATATACTTATTGGTACTGTAATGCGCTCTACATTGTAAGTTGGCGGCTCATCCTAAAAAGACAAAAATAAACCAACTGAAGGGTTTTGCGTACAAAATAGCATACTAAATACAAACTGCCTATTGAGAAACTAGCATGAATCTTTCTAGGTACAAGAGGAGGTGAATATCTTAATATTTGATAACGGTAGTTTAGTTAGAACAAATATTTTCAGTGATAGAAATCTTTGCAGAGTAAGTGAGATATTCTGAGAAAACAAGAATGAAACAATAGTTATTTTAGTCACCCTCCAGAGGGGCTTAAAGATCTGTCCTTCTTCCAGTCATTGGACTAATAGCAATAGCAAGAGCCTTGATAGTACAGTGGTTTAGTGCACCCTGTTATTAACAACAGCTGCCTGCAATTTCTGCTGGTTCGAATCTCTCCAAGGCTCAAGGTTGACTCAGCCTTCCATCCTTTCTAAGGTAGGTGAAATGAGGACCCAGTTTGTGGGGGCAATAAGCTGACTTTGTATAAAATATACAAAAGAATGAAGGCTATTGCTTAACGCATTGTAAGCCGCCCTGAGTCTCCGGAGAAGGGCGGCATATAAATCAAATTAAAAAAAAAAATAGCAATAGCGCTTAGTCTTATATATCGCTTCACAATGCTTTATAGAGCTCTTTAAGCAGTTTACAGAGTCAGCATACTGCCCCCAACAATCTGGGTCCTCATTTTACTGACCTCGGAAAGATGGAAGGCTGAGTCAACCTTGAACTGGTGAGAATTGAATTGCTAAACTGCTGGCAGCCGGCAGTCAGCAGAAGTAGCCTGCAGTACTGCATTCTAATCACTGCCCCACCTCAGCTCAGATGTGTGCATACCACAGCTCTGACTAAGATAATTAGAGTCCCTTTTTGGGTGTATGATATGCTTGGTATTATTGACTGGAAGCACCATTCTGTTTATTGTTTTGTGTTCCATTCTGACTTCATGTTTATTATTTTGTTATTTTGCTGTGAGCTGCCGGAATCGATTGGAGTTGTATGGAAACCAAATCCGATGAATAAAATTCATATATAAATAAATGTTAAAGGGTATCATATAAATTATATTGTTATACAAGAGCAAGACTTTGACCTGCACAGATAACATGCTTGCCTGAAGTTAATTGGGTTGAAAGCAGCTTGAGGCTTTTTCAAAGAATTAAGCAAACAGGGAAACAAATTTATCCTTTGGCTGTGAATGCTTAGCTCCTCAATGACTGTTGGGTTTTAATAGCTATGTATTGAATGCTGTATATTGTATTGTACATGAGTTGCCATCATTTCTTTTTTGGGTAATATGCACAAAAGCAGTTGCAGCTAGTCAAGGACAACACAGTCATTTACGGGCTCCTGTTGTATTTGCTGAAGTGACAGAGAACTTTAAGTAGGTCAGATAAATCTTACCTGATTGTATCTCTCCTTGTTTCCATCCCCATAATCAAAAGCTCTAAATTGTCCTGTTTTGTATATCTAGATTTTAGAGAGAGTGAGGGGGTAGGGAGGTAGGAGGAGAGGGAAAGAGAAAGAAAGAGATAGGGAGAGAGAGAGATGGGGGAGAGGGAATGGGAGCGAGGGAGAGGGAGAGAGAGAAGGAGGGAGGGAGAAGGAGAGAGAGAGAAAGAGAGAGGGAGATATATAGAGAGAGGGAGGAGGGAGGAAGGAAGGGAATAATAAATGATTCCAAATTCTGGCATTTTATTATACTAAACACTGAAAATATAGCTTTAAACACTGAGCAAAGACTTTAGGCAGACCCAAGATCAGTAGAACTTTCTGTTACAAACAGAACATTATTATACATTGGTATAATAATACAAGATTATTATACCAATGATGCTCTAATGCAGGGGTGCCAAACTCAAGGCTGGGGGGCCGGATACAGCCCATGGGGTGCTTAGATCTGGCCTGCAAGGCTGCCCTGGAAACAGCAAAAGACCGGCCCTTGGTGTTTCTGCCAGAGAAAACGGAGCTCATGGGAGCCACATGCGGCCCTCCCAAGTTCTGTTTACGCTGGCAGAGGGTTGCAGGAAGCTGTCACAGCCAAAAATGGAGCTCAGGAGCCTGTTTTTGCTGGCAGAGCGCTTGGGCCATCACATGTGCCCCCAACATGAGTGACGTCAAGCTGGCCATGGTCACCCCGGCCCCCTGAGGTCAAACACAACCCTGATGCGGTCCTCAATGAAATCGAGTTTGACACCCATGCGCTAATGGATGGTAATGGTGGTAATGGAATGCACAACAATAATCCCAGACCATCAAAGAATCAAGCCATCTTCTCTCCACCATTGTAAAACTATGGTGGTATGTAGTCTGGATTCCTAAGAGGGAGAGCTGGTTTCCAGAGGGTGAAGAGGCAGCATCTCTTGGAAAGTTTGGTCAGCAGTAAGAGGATTAAAATGGCTTTCCTCTAGCTGTTTCCAGAGTATATAATTACATACAGATTCTGTCTGTAAGTGAAGAACAATAAAGGAAACTACTCTTTAGTAACTGTGTACCATTCTTGGGGCCTGATGAACACTCAATATACTCCCTAGGCACCTCCTGGCACCTCACAAAACAATCTTGTTTCTTCTTCCCTCAATTCAGGTCTGTACAGTTCCTGTAAAGTTTAATAGCAATAGCACTTAGACGTATATACTGCTTTACAGTGCTTTTACAGCACACTCTAAGCAGTTTACAGGGTCAGAATCTTGTCCCCAACAATCTGGGTCCTCATTTTACCGACCTCAGAACAGTGGTGAAATGCTCCCGGTTCGGACCGGATTGCCCGATCCGGTAGCGATGGTGGCGGGTGGTTCGGAGAACCAGTAGCAAAAATCCCTCCCTCCCCACGCCCAGCTGAACTGCGCAATCATCAAAGGCTTTTTTTTTTAAAGCATTTTTTCTACAACTTCTTCTGCCGAAAAAATGCTTTTAAAAGTTAAAAAAAAAAGCCTCTGATGATCGTGCAGCTCAGCTGGGATCTCAGAGGCTTTTTGAAGCATTTTTTTCTGCAACGTCTTCTGGGGAAGAGGTGGTTAAAAAAATGCTTTGAAAAGTCTCTGACGATCAGGCAACACAGCTGGGATCGTCAGAGCCTTTTCAAAGCATTTTTTTAACCACCTCTTCCCTGGAAGAGGTTGCAGAAAAAAATGCTTTAAAAGTCTCTCCGATGATCCCAGCTGAGTTGCCTGATTGTCACTTTTTAAAGCATTTTTTAAAACGATCAGGCAACTCAGCTGGGATCATCAGAGAGACTTTTAAAGCATTTTTTTCTGCAACCTCTTCAGTGGAAGAGGTGGTTAAAAAATTACTTTGAAAAGGCTCTGACGATCCCAGCTGTGTTCCTGATCGTCAGAGGCTTTTCAAAGCATTTTTTTGCATTTGCAGAAAAAATGCTTTGAAAAGTTAAAATTAAAAAAAAAAAAGTTGGCCACACCCACCCAGTCACATTACCCCACCACCACCAAGCCACGCCCACAGAACCGGTAGTAACAAATTTTACATTTCACCCCTGCCTCAGAAGGATGAAAATCTGAGTCAACCTTGAGCCTGGTGAGATTTAAACTGGCAAATTTCAATCAGCTGGTACTCAGAAGTAGCCTGCAGTATTGTATTCTAACCACTGCACCACCACAGTTCTTTTTATCATCATATAAAATCCTAAAAAACAATATTGGATTTTGAGATATTTTACCTGTCCCCAGTGGAGTATATTTTGAACGGATGTTGAATCTGGAAAGTATGACATGTAAACATCCATGCGGCTCTGCAGCAGATATTTTGATTGTTAAGTGGAGCAGTGAAATAACTTTACAATTTTCTTAATGATGATACATGGGACAGTTTTGCTAATAACCCTCCTGAGCTGCAGCTTAGTTTATTTAATTTAGTTTATGGTAAAGCCTCCTTCCTTCCTCCTATATATGAATTGTGTAAGGAGCAAACCAGAAGGAGCCACACATATATTCATTATAAATGTACAAGATTGCTAAACTGTGATGAAGTTTATGCTGCCTGTTAAATAAGATAGCTCGGTTCCCATTATTTAAGATACAGAAGTTCATGAAAAGTTAGTTTTTTTAATCTCTGTGAGATGTACAGAACAAATTTCAGACAGCTAAAATACATTTTTCTTGATACATACCAAATTTAGATTCTTCTCATTATATCCTCCAATAAATGAAACAAAGTGGGAGCAGAGTCGGTTGTAAATTATGGAGCTGCATTTGCGGATGACCATTTTTTTCGAAATCTCATTTCTCAGGAAAAAATCCCTCCTGCCCAATAAACCCTGTAAATATATTAATATTATATGTAGTTACATCAATATGGATCAATGGCTCTATCAAGGTTCTAGAACACGGATGTCAAACTCAAGGCACGGGGGCTGGATCTGGCCCGCAGGGTACTTAGATCTGGCCCGTGGTGCCTCTGCCAGCGAAAATGGAACTTGGGATGGCTGTGTGCGGCCCTCCCAGGATCCTTTTTCAGCTCCAACGGCCTCCTGCCACCCTCTGCCAGCGAAAACAGAGCTCTGTTTTCACTGGCAGAGGGTGGCAGGAGGCCATCGTGGCTGAAAATGGAGCTTGGGAACCAGTTTTCGCTGGCAGAGTTCTCGGGCCACCACATGTACCCCCGACATGAGTAATGTCAAGCTGGCCATGCCCACCCTGGCCACACCCACCCCAGTCTCCAGGGTCAAACACATAATGCGGCCTTCAATGAAATCGAGTTTGACACCCCTGTTCTAGAGTTTGGCTTCGCCTATTGATGAGGATGGGAGTGTGAGAATTGTGTTGCAAAGGAAATAGCTTGGAAGAGCTGGGTGTGAGAGAAATACCCAAAGCCAGGTTTCGCTCTAACCATGCAAATCACTGCAATTAATTATTTAGAAATAATTAAGTGAATGAACCTTAATATCTCAGGATTTCACCTGGAGAAATTGAAATGCACCTTCCAAAAGTGCATTCTCCTTCATTCTCCTGAAAGAAAGCTGTTTCAGATGGACATATGCTGAACACCGTCAGCACCAGACTGAAATGACTGTCAACAGTCTGTGCAAGGATATCTGGGAATGATGTGGGGGAAGAGCCTCATTGGGGAACAGATAAGAGACAGTCCCACAAAAGGAATGTGGGCACAGCAAGCATCTTGGAAATGACTTTACCTAATTACTTGTAAAGCTGATGGGAGGAAAATGTACCTTCCGACTTGTTAGATTCTGTTAATTTAACCTTAAAATAAAGTAGAATTAGTCCACCTGGTTGCACTACCTTATAAGGCTGACCTGCTGCTGTCAAAGGCCTTTCAGGGCCACTTAAGACTGGCCGTTCTTCTTAACAGCTCTTAAGTAATCCAATTGACCTTGTTTTTCTCCTCCTCAGTAGAAGTGAGAGGACTTAGTCACATCTTGGGAGACAAGAGCTGCCAGCTCCCTCTTCTGGAAAGGCTGGTGTTGTAATGATCTTATCAGTAGAACAATTCTGCCATCCCTGATCTACCATATAATACCAGATAATTCAGTGAAGGAGGAAGAATACCATCTAGCCCAAATAAACAAATCAGATTTCCAGCCTACTTGAGCAAGAGATATTTGCAACATGGATAACTAATAGCTATCTACTTTCAATATGAGCATAGGCTGCTCTTCTTCTTTCTAAGAGGAAAGCTGTTTGCATCTACGGTTTGTTTTTGGGTTATTATTGTGTTGGTTTTTGTCAGTTTCTCATTTGTGTAGATCTGCTAAATTTGGTCCCTCAGCCTTGAGAATTTGGGTGCATTTTGGTTTCCCTTTCTTGAAAGAGAAACATTTTAAGCCTTTGTAATTTTAAACAAGGTTCCCGCAAATTAAAGCATTTTATAACTTTTTCCCCACAATTTTCTTTTTTTATGGTGAATTTGCTATAAGTGCAAAATCTGGAACCGTGGACATTTTGAATGACAAGTAAATTTTGTTTCTTCTATTGGTCAGAAAATGCAAAATTGGAGAAAAGTGTAGTCAGATGTGAACTTAAAAAATGTGTCATCATTCTAATGTTAGCAGCTAACTCTTGATGTTGGTCATTCTTAATACTGGCTCAACTATGTTAATATTGTATTTCAAGAAAGTTCAGATCAGCAGAAGCATAGTAGAATGTATTAAAATACATCCCCACATTTGAGATTTTGGCTAGTAAGCTTACTATTTCTAGAAGAAAGATTGGACCATAAATGGTCCAGTATCGAAGGACCATTTTTATGTAGCAGGGATTCCCCCAGGCAACAAATATTAAAGCAGTCCAAAATCAAAAAGTTATGTGCCCAAAGTTGAATCAATGTGTTATAGGTAAACAATAATTAAATAATTGAAATCCTCGTCTTTGCTATTACCATCACATTGTACGTCAAATACCTTTAATGCAGCATCTGGCAGGTATAGTAATTTGATCATTGGATTTTGAGAATTCTTTAGAGTGGTTGCTGGAGACAAGGCATGGAACATTTTTATCTTTTCAGCCACATCTGGCATGGATGAAAGTGCAATCAAACCTGAGAATACAGGCCCAAAATATTAGCCTAAAAAACCCACATTTTTCAGAGTCCATATTTTTGGTGAAACTCTAAAGCACAATTAATAGAAGTAAAAGAACCAGGACAGATTTATTTGGGAGTGGGTGGGAGGGGGGATAGATTCCTGATCCAAACTAATGTTCATATGCAGGATTTTCAAATTAAAAATACTCAGGATAAAAAAAAAAAAGCCGATGAAACATGGAATATTGCAATATGATCACATGCCTAATCTAAAAAGGCAGGGAAATTTTTATTCATTAATTAGAAGTTCCTTCCATCACTTCTCAAGCATACTACCTCTCATCCTTTAGAATTGGACAAATATTAGCTTGCATTTCTTCTGCCAAGGAATCACAGGCATTCAATGCACAGGTTTGCTTATAGCACAATCTATGGCAGAATTCTTTAAAAATGGAATATATATATTCCATTTGCATATATATATATGCATATTCTTTCTAGCCAGGTTTTACCTACGTAAACTAAGTTGTTCTGCAGCCCTGGTTCTGTGAAATCTCATTGCAACCAGGGCTGCAGAACAACTTAGTTTACGTAGGTAAAACCTGGCTAGAAAGAATATGCACATAAAAGCCTATGAAAAAGACACACACACACACACACACACACACACACACACACACACACACACACACACACACATATATATATATATATATATATATATATATATATATATATATATATATATATATATATAAACAATTTATGACATCATTAAAACTGGTGAGATTGCACAAGTTTGGAGAACTTGTACAATGGCACTCTGAGAATTAAATACCATAAGACTGGGACATTTTTGTCTAAAATATTGTTTAGCAACCTCATGAGATTTGGGCCACTTTAAAATGATTTGGTTATGGAGTTCTGCTAATGCTACTTAAGGAAGTTGTAAGTCACTTGGACAATATGTTGCTATCCACTGAACTATTCTGCAACAACCAATTTCTTTATTTCACAAAACTTTCTTTAGTTTTTAGTAGCATAATGTTACTTAATTTGAGAGAGTTGCATTAAAAGAACATTAAGCATTTTTAAGAGTCTTCCTGAAGACTAATAAGCAGATTATTTTTAAATCCAAATCAGAAAGGCTTGGTTAAGCTTTTGTCCTGTGTTACAGAAATTAACTTGTTTTATCCTGGATTTTCTGATGCAATATATCTAAAGCAGGGGTGAAATCCAAAATTTTTCCCTACCGGTTGTGTGGGCATGGCTTGGTGGGCGTGGCAGGGGAAGGATACTGCAAAATCTCCATTCCCTCCCCTCCTGGGGGAAGGATATTAAAAAATCTCCATTCCCACCCGACTCTAGGGCCAGCCAGAGTATTTGCCGGTTCTACGAACTACTCAAAATTTCCGCTACCGGTTCTCCAAAACCTGTTAGAACCTGCTGGATTTCACCCCTGATCTAAAGACATGTGTGAAATAAGCATATATTAATGTCATTCTAGTTTTATAATATCTCCATCTCTATCTTTTGCCATTCTGCCCATATGGAAATCATGAATACATGCTATACAACTACGGCTGCATGTAGTTTGTGTAGTGGTGGTTTCTATAATATACCTTCAGTAGCACCTTGAGAGTAGCCCACTAAATGTATCTTGGAATTTCTCGTTTTTTCCACAATAAAAGAAATCATTGCTGGGAGGTCATATCTGGCCATTTCATCAAAACTGTAAGATATAATAGACAATTCATATTAAATAAGATAATTAACACTGTTTTTATGAGCTCTCTAATTCAATCAATGGAATTTTAACATAATAGAGGTAGATTGAACCATCCCTTGCAAAGATGGATGACAATAAGTATTGAGATCCATTGTAGAAATAAACATACACTGAATCAAACGTGTCTGGGGTATCCTAAAAAGATGAGAGGATGGTCTTGACCATGATTGAAGTCCTGTGGTGTTGTTGTTGTTTTTTACATGTATCATATATGTGATGCATTTAACAAAAGAGGGACAAGGGCTTTAATGGTGCTGTTGCAACTGTCAATTTTTTAAATATCTATGGAAATTCTCAGTCATCCAGGTCATGGTTGTCCCAAAGGGGCTTTTTTTTTTTTAATTTGATTTATATGCCGCCCTTCTCCGGAGACTCAGGGCGGCTTACAATGTGCTCAGCAATAGCCTTCATCCTTTTGTATATTTATACAAAGTCAGCTTATTGCCCCCACAAATGGGTCCTCAATTTACCTACCTTAGAAAGGATGGAAGGCTGAGTCAACCTTGAGCCTTGGCGAGATTCGAACCTGCAGTAATTTTTCAGGAGGTAAATTGACTTAATTGTTTTTCTTTGAAGATGTTTTGCTTCTCATCCAAGAAGCTTCATAGACATTTAGCCATGCACTTTGGGATGAACCTTTTCAAATGGTGTAGGAATATGAACAGATTTCCAGAAAAGTTGCAGACTACAGGAACCATTGACCCTTCAGTTTGAGATGCAGACAACACAGAGTCATCCTCAACAGCCTGCTCCTGTCTTCAACAGTGAAGGGACACAGGACAGAAAAATACCCTGCAGCCAAGGAGGCTCCACACACATTTGCACTACTCAGGTGACTGTGAGGACACAGGTAAACCTCCAAGTGACCTCAATTACTCTCTAAAACAGTGTTTCTCAACCTTTGTAGCTTGAAGATGGGTGGACTTCAACTCCCAGAATCCCCCAGCCAGCAGCGCTGGCTGGGGGATTCTGGGAGTTGAAGTCCACCCATCTTCAAGCTTCCAAGGTTGAGAAACACTGCTCTAAAAGAATGCAAATGACCAGCTGTCTGCAAGGAGTATAAATCCTTCCATTCCCCACCATCCAGTCAGAGCTGAAGAAGCTTCTTGGATGTGAAGCAGAACATCTTCCAAGAAAAACAAAAAAAGTCCAGTTGCCTCCTGAAAAAGCACCTTTGGGACATAGCGATTTTTTAATCTTCCTGTGGACACCCTTGCTGTGAACTCTGCACATACATTCATGGACAAGGAAATAGTTCATATCACTATCAGTCCCCACATGTACATGGAACTTTTCATTCCATTGATTCCAGGTAAAAATTGTTATACATCCCTAACATGACTCCTAGAAAATGTCATGTTTGTCAATGGATGAATCAATGGATGGATTTTTCTCTAAAGTACACTGTTTAAAATAAGAATTCAAACAGCCTAGTTCTTTGTTACTAATTTTAACCACGAGTTGTATAATGTTATTCATATGATGGAGAACATAATCAGTTGATTAATATCAAAGAATTGAGGACAGACTTTCAAACTACTCTCTTTTCAAAAAAAATTCTCTTCCATTCTTGCTGTTGAATGTTTAAATCTTGCATTTTACAGTAAAAAGCCAAACATTTCTCCTTCGTTAACACGGGCTTAAAATTTAATAACATGTATTTTGAACAAGGAAATAGGAAATGCAGCTAAATCACATGGATTTGTGAAAAGTATTGTGCAATCTGGTAAAAAGCTGTTCCACATGAAGTCTAAGAAATGCAATTAAAAGCAACAAACAAACAAAAAAATACATATCCTGAGGCTGTCATCCATTCTGTTTTACGTCACCTGTAAGCATGATACTGGTCTTGCTTGATTGTAAGATGTTGATGTTTTCGAGACCAGGAGTTGCCTCTGTTGTTCCCTATCCAGACATCATAGCCTGTATCTGCTAGCATGAATCCAAGACTTTGATTGGGCATGTTTGCAACCCATATCCTTCCTTCAAAACATAAGCCATGTTGCAAAAGCACAACCGGTTTTCCTGCTGTAAAAAGATACCACAAACATCATTATTGTTCACATCAGTTCCTAAAATTTTGTTTGTCTTGTGCGTATGGAACAACTCTAGATTCAGTACTAGCGTAGGTCCTTAGTTCTTCATCCAGATCCCCAAATTTATATTAGAATGGAATGGAATGGAATGGAATGGAATGGAATGGAATGGACTGGACTGGACTGGACTGGACTGGACTGGACTGGACTAAACTAGACTAGACTAGACTAGACTAGACTAGACTAGACTAGACTAGAATAGAATAGAATAGAATAGAATAGAATAGAATAGAATAGAATAGAATAGAATAGAATAGAATTCTTTATTGGCCAAGTGTGATTGGACACACAAGGAATTTGTCTTGGTGCATACGCTCTCGGAGTACATAAAAGAATCATAAGGTACAATACTTAATGATAATCATAGGGAAACAGTCAATATAAATCTTAAGGATACCAGCAACAAGGTTACAGTCATTCATGGGAGGAGATGGGTGATAGGAACAATGAGAAGATTAATAATAATGCAGAATTTAGATTGCTACTCAAAACCAGAGCAAAATATTCATTAATTGATGAAAAGTACAAATTATGTATGCATGTAATTTTAGCCTTTAGTCATGGTCAATGGTAGCATGTAGCTATAAAAGGAATGCTGCTTATCATTAAGGGGTCATGGGAACAGTTCATCAGTTGGTCATTATATTAATGATGCACTCTGCTCAATCTATTATTTATCATTCCTTTATCTAATAATACAAAATAGCACTTCTCCACCATGAAATAGAATTCATTTTTCCATTGAAGATCATATTTCCAAAATCTAATCTGTTAGGGGTTACAAAGGATATTAAAGGCAATGTATGCTGGAGCTAGAATCGGAAATAGATAGAGGTAGTTCCCCCCCCCCACTTTCTCCCCTTACTTTCTTTCTCTCTCTTCTTCTCTGTTGCTTGTCCTCCCCAATTGAACTGATCACTTTAAAAAGGCTTTTTAGATGTCATTGAGATCCAAAAGTAGGAAAAGGTGTCCATATGTAATTTAAACTGAATTTTAGTTTTTTTAAAATACATTTCTAATCAATTCTAATTAGTGGCGATACAGGCGGCAAAATGTTCGCATTTTTCCGCACTTATTGCATCCGCTGATTCGCTCCCAGCTGCCCTATTTAGGGTGACGCGCTCCCTCCTTGATGTAGGAAGAGTGGAGGAGCCCTTGCAGGGTAGAGCTAAGGAGTTTGTGCAGTTTCTGTCGGATAAAGTCACTCAGATTCAGATGGACCTGGACTCTGATTGGGCAATTCTGACCGAGATGACAGGGGTAGGTCTTAGTCCTATTGTGTGGGATGAGTTTGAGCCTGTGACTCCTGAGGAAGTGGACAAGGCTACAGGGGCGATGAGTTCCTTCACTTGTTTGTTGGACCCGTGCCCCTCCTGGCTGGTCTCGGCCAGCAGGGAGGTGACACGAGGCTGGCTCCAGGCTTTAGTTAACGCGTCCTTGAGGGAGAGGTCCTTCCCGCAACCATTGAAGGAAGTGGTCGTAAGGCCCCCCTCAAGAAGCCTTCCCTGGATCCAGCAGAATTAAAGAACTTTCATCCAGTCTCCAACCTACCCTTTGTGGGAGAGTTGTAGAGAAAGTGATGGCACTTCAGCTCCTGCGATCATTGGATGAAACGGATTATCTGGACCCTTTTCAGTCTGGCTTCAGGCCTGGCTACAGCATGGAAACTGCTTTGGTCACACTGATGGATGATCTTTGGCGAGCCCGAGATGGAGGTCATTCCTCCATCTTGGTGCTACTGGACCTTTCAGCAGCTTTTGATACTATTGACCATGGTATCCTTCTGGGACGACTAAGGGAGTTGGGAGTGGGAGGCACCGTGTTCGGTGGTTCTTCTCCTATCTCTCTGGTCAGTCACAGTCGGTGTTGGTAGGAGGACAGAGGTCGACCCCTAGGCCCCTCATTTGCCGGGTGCCTCAGGGCTCGGTCCTCTCTCCCCTCCTATTTAACATCTACATGAAGCCTCTGGGTGAGATCATCCGACAATATGTAGTGAGATATCAGCAGTACGCTGACGATACCCAGCTGTATATCTCTACCCCGCGTCAATTCAGTGATGCAGTGGATGTGATGTGCCAGTGCCTGGAGGCTGTGAGGGTATGGATGGGAGTCAACAGGCTCAGACTTAATCCAGACAAGACCCAGTGGCTGTGGGTATTGCCTCCTAAAGACTATGTTGATTGTCCATCCTTGGTCTGGGGGGGGAGAAATTGTCCCCCTCAAAACGGGCTCACAATTTGGATGTCCTCCTAGACTCACAGCTAAGATTAGAGCAACATCTGACAGCTGTGGCTAGGGGGACCTTTGCACAAGTTCGCCTGATGCACCAATTGCGACCCTACTTGGATCGGGAGCCTCTCCTCACAGTCACTCATGCCCTTGTCACCTCATGGTTAGATTATTGCAACACGCTCTACATGGGGTTACCCTTGAAAAGTGTTCGGAGACTACAGTTGGTCCAGAATGCAGCTGCGCAAGCTATCGTGGGCGCACTTAGATACACCCACATTACACCAATTCTCCATGAGCTGCACTGGCTCCTTATTTGTCTCCGGGCACAATTCAAGGTTGGTTATTACCTTAAAGCCCTACATGGCTCAGGGCCAGGTTATCTTCAAGACTGCCTTCTACCACATAGCTCCCAGCGACCGGTAAGATCCCACAGAGTTGGTCTCCTCCGGGTCCCGTCAGCTAAACAATGCCGGCTGGCGGGCCCGTGGGGGAGGGCCTTCTCTGTGGCTACCCCAGCTCTCTGGAACCAGTTACCTCCTGAGGTCCGGACCACCCCCACCCGATTGGCCTTCCAAAAAGCGGTGAAGACCTGGCTTTTCCGGCAGGCCTGGGGCCATTGATCTTGCTGTTGCGATCTTGTGAGTTCCGGCCATGAATGGTGTGAATGGGTTTTAATGTTTTAAGTTTTAAATGTTTTTATAATGGTTTTTTTAAATGCATTGTAAGCCGCCCTGAGTCTCTGGAGAAAGGTGGCATATAAATTGAACTAATAATAATAATAATTAGTTCTTTGATGATTAGCTTGCTTGTATACCACTTTGGCCTCCTCCAGGTGATGGAAAGCTCATTCTCATACTTATATAGTTGACCTTGAATTTGCTAGTCATGTCCATTGTAGGGTTCAGTCACACCCTAGAGATAAGGATGCCATAATACTACAAATGCTGGGCAGTTTTCATTCTGTCTCAGTTTCCAGATTTTCCAGTTCTTCTGTCTTAGAAAGCAAGTTAATGGAAAATCTAAGGTCACTAGACTTTCCATTATAAATCTAATAGCACTTAGATTTATATACCACTTTACAGTGCTTTATAGCCGTCTCTAAGAGTTTACGGAGTCAGCCTATTGCCCCCAACAATCTGGGTCCTCATTTTACCGACCTCGGAAGGATGGAAGGCTGAGTCAACCTTGGAGCGGGGGCAAAAAAGTCAAAACAGCAGGCATGATTGAGTAATTCAACCTCTATTTTAACTTGTTTGGTCCATCCCCTGTCACAGCCTATGCCGCCCCTCCAATACAAGCATTCCCTTGGAGAAGGACAGAAAGAATAAGACCAAGAACTGTTGCAATTTGGTTTCTTTTGTGAGTGAGATTCTTCCCCACATTAAGCAATAAGGTGAAATAAATATGTTCATTATTGGGGGATTAATTAAAAGGCTTATAATTCCAGGGAAGTTTGGACCTACCAGACTTTGCAACACTACCTATAAAGTCACCTTAGAAATATATGTCCCATAAACCAATGGGGAGGTGGAAAGACAATCAGATATCGGATTCTGTCAGGGTAATCATCATAAGTGTTGTATCTTATGATTCTTGACAAATGTATCTTTTCTTTTATGTACACCGAGAGCGTATGCACCAAGACAAATTCCTTGTGTGTCAAATCAAACTTGGCCAATAAAGAATTCTATTCTGTTCTATTCTAATGAAGATTTAAAGCTGACCAGCCCCTTTAAGACTGAGGATGAGTCAGCAGGGTTATTGCTGTTTAAGAAGCTGTCTATATAAAGGAAGCCATTAGAGGGCCCTCTCTCTCTCTCTCTCTCTCCCTCTCTCCTCGTGTAATTGTATCTCCTCATGTATCTGCCTTATAGTTCTCCATTTAGAGTTGAAGAATAATTGATTGCCTGGCTTTGCTTAGCCCGTGTATGTATATATATATGACTTGTAGATAAACCATTGTTTGAAAGATCTCTGTGTACTGTATTTTGCTCCTGGGTTGTCTCAAAATAGTAGTCACACCGTGCACACACTGACAGATTCCTTCTTCTAAAAATGGAAATCTGCCTTTCATCTTTGAGCTGGAAACCTGTTTAATAGTTCTGGGGAAGCTGTCCTCAAAGGCCATAGAAATATACCTTTATTTGTCAAAATTCTGAACAGAGCCTTTTCCTTTCTGTATCATCTCTTGCCTGTTTTCTTGAGACTGGATCTGTAGTATTCTTTTATCTGCAGACATATTACTCCATCCTGTGTGCATCCTGTGTGTGTGTATGTGTGTCACATGAATGCCTAATGTTGAAAAAAATGCAGGAATAAGTATCCTAAATGCCTAGGAGTAAATGTATATGCACAGGAATAATTTTCTGTACACTTCTAAATTCTACCTCCTTGATCTTTAAAAATCTTTAAAAAGTAAGAACTGGGAATTACGCTCTCATTCCTGGTCTTGGAAAGGTAATGGCTCTCCATGCTGTTTTCCAACTCTGTCATTTGAAAGTTGTGTCAATTAGAAGACAATTGGTTACCTAATGTTGGCTACTCCAATGGAATAAGACATGTGTTTCTTTTCCCCAAAAAATGTTCTAAACAAACTTTTCATAAATATTTCCCATGATTTTTTTAAAAAATGTATAGCCTTATTTATTTTTACTTACATAGGCCCCAATGTTGTTTTCTGCCATATGGAATTCTGTTAAGAGTGAGAATGTAACCATCAGAAGTTGCTATTTCATATTCTTCAGCTTGGTATCCTTTATGGTGAATGATTTCACTCTGTTGAAGGAAATTTCAGGATAACTGCATCAAGTTTTTATGTTACCTATCAACTGGTGCATTATTAATGTGTAGAATCACCTAAAAGAAGTCTGGAAATAGCCAAAGGATTCTTGGCTATTTTTTAAAAAATGTAGAATATCAAATGTGAAAATGATTGGAAGAATTCATGTGCTTGTATTACCTTAAAAGTGAGAACGTGTATGCATGAACTGCGGTGGTGCAGTGGTTAGAATGCAGTACTGCAGAATACTTCTGCTGACTTCCAGCTGCCTGCAATTTGGCAGTTTGAATCTTGCCAGGCTCAAGGTTGAGTCAGCCTTCCAGCCTTCCAAGGTTGGTAAAATGAGGACCCAAATTGTTGGGGGCAATATGCTGACTCTGTAAACCACTTAGAGAGGGCTGTAAAGCACTGTGAAGCAGTATATAAGTCTAAGTGCTATTGCTAGTGCTATTATCAATAAAACACTAAAACAATGCCCTTTTTAACCTAGAAGATCCTTAGTGATCCATAATGGAAATAATTAAAGTCCCTGGAAAGATTTTGTTTTATTTATTTATAAATAATTCTTTTATTTGTATTTTTTCTAGTCATTTTCAGCTCCTATTAGCCCTTTGAGGAAGGGAAGGTCAAGAAACAGAAGCAATAGGAATGTTATTTATTTATTTATATTTATATTAAGCCGCGGTTTGCTCAGTGGTTAGAGTGCAGTACTGCAGGCTGTTTCTGCTGATCACTGGCTTCCAGCAGTTTGGCAGATCGAATCTTATCAGGCTCAAGGCTGACTCAGCCTTCCATCCTTCCAAGGTCAGTAAAATGAGGACCCAGATTCTTGGGAGCAATATGCTGATTCTGTAAACCGCTTACAGAGGGCTGTAAAGCACTGTGAAGCGGTATATAAGTCTAAGTGCTTTTGCTATTGTTGTAGGCTATGAGAACAGTATCTTGAAAGACCATCTGTTTCGCTCTACTACATCTTAAACAAAACTAAGGCAGAGTTATATATTTTTTTTAATGTTTTCTGCTTTTCTGGAATTGAATAAATATGGAACTTGAAACATCCTGTTTTTAATTTATTCTAGTGATCCATTTATTTTGACTGCCATTTTTAATGTTCTATATTATATTATACCACATCAACCACCAACACAATTACAACTTACAATGTTCATGTATGCTTCAGGATTTCTGGCTTGGGGCGTTATTCCCGTGGAAGATAAAATGCCTTGAATTGCAAAAACCACTAAAAATAAGAGCCACATCTTGTACCTATAATTTTAAAAAATAGTGTTTAGAAGATTGAGAAATGTTTGATGCCAATAAATCATGCGTGACATTAGATAGAATATCCACACAAAAGTTGTAACAATTGGAAACTATTAATAAATCATTGTGTAACTAACAATTAGAATTCAGGGCTTAGCTGCTCTGGGGATGTCCCTGTTAAAAAAAGCAATTTGAAGTGCACTGATATTTACTAATAAGGCAGTCTTATGTCTATTCATATGAGTTTAAGTGATGTACCAGAGGATGAAATCTGTAAGAATTTTAGAACTGGATTGCTGGGAGACGAATGACATATAAATCTAATACATGAATATTATCTTCAAATACCTGCGTTTTAATTGTAAGCAGGGGGTCATACATTTGATGAGAGAACTATAATGGTTTGTGGTTATGTGAGAAAACTCTGGGAGATAGGAAAAAGAGTTACAGCCTAGACTATGGTCTGACAACAAAATTTAAATCTGAAGAAGGGTGGGGAAAGCATCTCAGAAGGTATCTTCCCTAGTTTTCCCAGAAGGAAAAGAAAAAGTGTGGGATGGGAGGGGAACTTTCAGATGTGTAAGATTGTTAGCATTGTGAGGTAATCCAAACAAGAAGCACAGTCATAGGTACTAGCTCTATCTTTATTCTAGGGTTACATTAACAGAATCATTGCAAATCTGAAAACCTCTCTCCTGTCCCTCACTTACTATCTTGAAAATTTGGGAGGGTCCCTTCCAGTGGTGGGTTGCCCCCAGTTCGCACCAGTTCTATAGAATCGGTAGTAAAACTGGCGGGAGGCTCCGCCCACCGACCCCAAGCGTTCATAAGAACGCTTCTGCGCACGCGAGCAAAGCGAGCGTGCGCGCGCGGGCCCATTGTGAACCGGTAGTAAAGGTAAGTAGACCCCACCCCTGTTTTACCCTATACCCCCCACCTACTGAAAAACATTCAGATTACCTTCATGAGAGAAATCTTTTAGTTGGGAAAACTGAGGAACAAGCGTAGAACCCTTGATTCAAACTGCTTATGAAGTAAAATAAAATCTCAGAAACATTCTATGTAATACTATTATTTGACACCAAACATGTTGCAATCCAAAGAGCTGAAACATTTATTACAGGTTCAATTGCTTTAAAATGGAATCTTAAAACTGTGGTTTGTTTGTTTGTTTGTTTGTTTATTTATTTATTTATTTATTTATCAATCAAATTTCTATACTGCCCTACTCCCGGAGGACTCAGGGCGGTGAACAGCCAAGATAAAATACAGATATTACAAACATTAAAAGTCGATTAAAATTATTAAATATTTTGGCCGAAAAACAAATTAAAACACCCAATTTATAAAACAAATCAAACGATTTAAAAAAATTAAAAGGGAGAGTTAGGCCAGGCCAGCCTGCTGAAATAAAAAAAGTTTTGTCTTTTTTAATATTTATATTCAATAAAAATTATTTTAAAAAAAATAAAATAAAAAAGTTTTGAGAGCACAACGAAACGTGCGCAGATCCAGGATCCTCCGTATCTCTGGGGGGAGCTCGTTCCAGATGGTAGGTGCCCCCACAGAGAAGGCTCTCCCCCTGGGGGCCGCCAGTCAACACTGTTTGGCCGATGGCACCCTGAGAAGCCCCTCTCTATGGGAGTGTACTGGTCAGTGAGAGGCTATTGGTAGCAGAAGGCGGTCTCATAAATACCCCGGTCCAATGCCATGGAGCACTCTAAAGGTGGTAACCTAAACCTTGAAGCGCACCTGGAAGACCACCAGGAGCCAGGGCAGCTCGCGCTCCCATAACCACCCATGCGGTCGCATTCTGGACCAGCTGGAGCTTCCGGGTGCTCCTCAAGGAGAGCCCCATGTAGAGAGCATTGCAGTAGTCCAGGCGGGAAGTAACGAGAGCATGAGTGACCGTATTTAATGAGTCCCAATCCAGAAAGGGATGCAACTGGAGAATCAGGCGGACCTGATAAAAAGTCCCCCTGGCCACGGCCGTCAAGTGCTCTTCCAAAGAGAGCTGTGAGTCCAGGAGGACACCCAAGTTGCGAGCCCTCTCCATGGGGGCCAATGCTCACCCCCAATAGTCAGTGATGGCACCAACTTGTGGTGTCCTTGAGCCAAACACGCCTTCACTGTTCTTTTCTATGGAGAATTCCAGATTATTTTTAACTATCCTGTTTTAAGAAATCCTCTGACAGAAATCTTGGCCACCCTTTGGACACATCATTCCAAGTTGCCCAGTTCTACCCCACCCCACCCCATCCCCCTTATACAGATCAGTCTTTCTTTGGGCTTGAAAAAGTGACCCAATTTCTTTTTAGTTTCATGTTTCAGTTTTTACCTGTTTTACTTTCACTTCACTGGTGGTTTTAAAGGTACAAGAAACTTTTGGTTTAATCTGGCATTTAGAAATGTAAATTCTGCAAGAAATTCTGCATTGCAATAAGTATTTACATTTTAGGAGAGGGGTGGGTTTTTTTAAAAAAATATAAGAGGTAATGCAGGAGCAATAAAATTAAGCAAATATATGCAACAGTAAAATAAACCAATGTTTACTACTGATTCAGTGAACATTTTTTAGCTAAAAGTCTTTGCTGGGATTTTGGTGAAGCAAAATAAACTTGAGAGAGAATAAAAATGTTCTCAGTCGTGTTAGTATAAATCTGGCATACATTCATTTAATAGACTATTTTAGGAGTATCACAGCTTCTTCAATTAAATTAATTTTTAAAAATAGGTTCACTCCTCATAAATGAATTTCTGATGCCTGCATAGAAGAATTTAGATAAACAATTGGTGGACATTTGTCAGAGGAGAGGTTTGAAGATTGGAGTCATTATCCATCTTCTCTGACAAAGGATTTTCTTCATTTATTGTTCTCCTGGAAGGTTTCTGTTAATCTCTCACCTACCTTTTTTGTTTGTCTTTTTTTATAAAAAGTTTTTTTTTATTTTTTAGACAAACACACGTACAAACATACAATGCATTTTCTTTGAACAGAGTATTTGGCCGGTTCACAAATTTAAACAGTGTTTAGGCATTTCAATTAAATTTACAATTTCTATATTTCCTTTTTGCCATATTTATTCCTCATCCATTTTTTTAAAAAAACCAATATTACCCTTCATCCTCATCTCTAATCTTAATCAAATTCAATTTTGCCCTTCTATTCTGTATTATACCCCTTCCCATTATCATCTATTTTTATATCCATCCTCACATTGGTTAATTATGTAATATTACAATTGTTTAATACAAATTCAACATTTTAATATAAATCAATTGGTTATATAACTATCTTTTTTTGTATATTAATCAATATGAACATGACTATTCCAATTATTTCCATGCAATCCAATTTCTTACAAATCAATTAATTATATTTACCAATAATAATAAACCAAATAATTTCCCCCATGTATTCCTCCAAACCACAACTTAACCATTTCTGCTTTCAACACAATATACAATTAATTAATATACAATTAATTAATAGGAGCCTGAGTGGCGTAGGAGGCTAATGCCTCCTACTAAAGCAGCATTTAACATCCAGCTGCCTGCAATTACTGCGAGTTCAATTCTCACCAAGCTCAAGGTCAACTCAGCCTTCCATCCTTTCTAAGGTGGGTAAAATGAGGACCCAGTTTGTGGGGGCAATAAGCTGACTTTGTATAAAATATACAAAAGTATGAAGGCTATTGCTTAACGCATTGTAAGCCGCCCTGAGTCTCCAGAGAAGGGCGGCATATAAAATAAATAAATAAATAAATAAATAAATAAATAAATAAATAAATAAATAAATAAATAAATAAATAAATAGTATCTCAATTATTACAATTCCCTAGTTAAATAGAGCTTTCCCCTTATGTTACTCATTTTCACATCTTAAACTCTCCCAATAACCCAAATAGTTTTGCCCATATAATCCTCCAAATCACAACTTAATCATTTCTACTTTTATCACAATATATAATTAAAAATATTTCAATCCTTTCAATTTCCCTAATTAAATTTAAAAATGTTCTAGCTGTTATCCAAGCTACAACTTAATCCTTTTTACTTTCACCACCATATACCATTAAAGGTATTTCAATTGTTACAGTTTATACTTATTCATATTTCTAAATAAAATAAAAAAATAAAAACTTATCATTGTCTAGATTTCAAAAATACAAAGACAAATATTCCAATTATTATTCATTTCATTTTTACAATCATGATTTCCCATTTATTTCTTACTACTATTCATATTTCAATTCTAAATATGTATAACATCTTTCTCTTTCATTTCTTTTTCTTTTTATCCCTTCCCATTTTTATTTTTGCCTTTTTCTTTCTCCTTTTTTTCTTTTGTGTTTTAAAATCTTGAACTCTCCTCTTTTGCCCTAAATTTTCCATTGTTTGCACCTACCTTTTTTGGTGATGAAAAACAAGAAAAAGAAATCTCCCTCTGCCTCTGCTTAATTTTGCCAGGTTGCAGCAAACAGCAAACAGCAAACAGCCTGCTTTACTTTCAGTTTCGTTTTCAGCATAGTTTGATTAGCACAAGGGAAAAAAAATCTGCTCCAGCAAATTACCTCTTTGGAGCAAGCAGCAGAGCCCTGCACAAAACAGCTGAGAGCAAATCAGCTGAGAGTCGGGAGGCTGATCTAATCAACTTGTGCTAATTAGGCTGTGCTGAAACTTAAAGGTGCTGTTTTTTCTTGCTGTTTGCTTGTAAGGAGGTAACTGCTGCGAGGCACAGGCCAAAGGGTGGGGGCCAGTGGGTGGGCGGGGCTACATTCGGTGTATAAGACGCACCTAAATTTTCACCCTCTTTTAGGGGGGAAATAGGTATGATATATCTCGTATATCATATCTCATATCTCATATATCAAAACAGTATTTCCTTGTATGCCAAAGGCTCACAACCTGAGGTAAAAATACATTCTGTATTTCCAATAAAATGGAATCTTTGTTCCTTTTAAAGTAGTGTTTCTCAAACTTGGCAAGTTTAAGATGTGTAGACCTCAAGCCCCAGAACTCCCCAATTAGTCAGCCAGGCTGGCTAGGTTATTCCGGGACGTGCAGTCCACTATCTTAAACATGCCAAGTTTAGAAATACTACTTTAAATGAAAGCAAACAATTGCAATGCTGGCATCTATTGAGAAGCCAACAATCTATCATGGCTTCTCTATCAGATCCTTAAAATGTTGCTGAGTAGAGAAAACATTATAAGTCTTCTGTTCTACAAAAATCAACAATCTGATGCTTATTACTGCAAGGAATGCACTATTCAGGAAAAAGATTGAGATGGCTGTCCCAAGATTGTCAATTTGGGGAGTTCAAAAACAGATCTCTTTTACGAGTGAAAGAAATATGGCTTCAAGAAAAGATGATCCCATCTCCACTGTGAAAGTACTCCTGAAAAATTTTGGACTTCATTTTTATAGGAAAGCAAATAAATGTATTTTGTTTCAATTCTAATAATTTGATGAAAGACATTGCTTACTAAAAATTATTGTCATTTTTCAATGAAAACAAATATTGAGTTAAATATTATAATTTGAATCACTAAGTAAGTAAATTGGAATTCAGACCATGGATCTTGATAGACATAGACCTTTTTTCTGATATAATTCTTTCATTGTATATTAGGTCAAACTCAAGGTTTTCTCAAGAATTTGATTAGCTGTTCTTTCAGTGTTATGGTGGATTATACCACAATGAAGTTTTATAATAGCCTTCTAAAAAGAGCCTCGGTGGTGCAGCGGACTAAAGTGCTGTTAAGTGCTAGCACTTAGCTGCCAGCTGCCTGCAATTAGTGCAAGTTCGAATCTCACGAGGCTCAAGGTTGACTCAGCCTTCCATCCTTTCGAGGTAGGTAAATTGAGGACCCAGATTGTGGGGACAATAAGCCAACTTTGTATAGAACAACACCGCTTAGGGAGGACCGAAAGCCTTAATAAGCAGATATATTCAAAAACGTATGCAGGCTATTGCTATAATGCATTGTAAGCCACCCTGAGTCTACGGAGAAGGGCAGCATATACATTGGACTAATAAACAAGCCAATCTGCATAAAGAAAAAAAGAAATCTTTACCAGAATCTATTTGCTGTCCTGGAGAGAAATTCTGGACCTGGAAAGATTGAAATGTTCACAGCTTTAAATAAGAAGTGAGAGGATTAAGTGAACGCTGCCTTATTATAGGGCGTGGATTTCAATGATGTAATTCTTTCAATTCTTCTGTCTGTTGATGTCATCAATATTGTTACTGATTTCCAAATTAAAAAGTATTTGAGGCCTGCTCTTTTGAAATATAGATATAAAATTAGTTGGGTTTGTGAGTGAGAAAACTTTTAAAATTCACAAGGTTCAGCAGTTTCCACCGGAATAGAAACAAAGATGTTTCTTGTAATGATAACCAGAAAAATGCAAATCTTGAAAACTGTAAGTTGCATCATATTGGAAGTGATGGAAATAAGAAATGAAGGAGCTGCAAAACTAATTCATGTATATGCAAAGAGCCCAAACTGCCTCTTTCTGGCAATGCTGGCTTTCACATGCACCTTTCACCATGTTTGAAATAGGACCAAGTTTCAGCTATGTAGTAAGATCTGTAGGCATTTTGGTCAGCCTTCCAAGATAGGCAAATTCAGAAATCGAATCAGGTGTTTCTTTCCCACAACTGAGTAATACTTTCTGAAACTCCTCCCTTAATTGTTTATCTCTTACCCCATTCCTTTGAACCCTTCCATTAGAATCACCCCTTTTCTCATGAATAGAGATGGGCTTGGCAATTCATCAAGGCCAATGGACAATTCTGATAGGGAAGATCCAGATGGAGCTGAAAAGTGTCTCCTCTCCTTTACTGTTTCATGGAATCCGATGTGGCAGAAAGCAAAGGTGTTTTCTTCTTCCCGGAGAGCATTGTTTGGCAAGTCTGGAGACAGTTCATTAGATGGGCTTTGTATTTCAAGTGGAATTAGCAGAGAACTAATTGTGGTGCATGAATGTCTCCTGCCACTTTCTAGGATTGCTCCATGTCAGAGTATCCATTCCAGGGAATTAAGCATTTCAATTGCCCCCACCTGCACCTCCAGAATCTGTTCCATCTAACATTCCTCTTCTCCACCCAGTAGAATCAGTGGAGGAGAGAGAGGATCAGCTGTAGAACACAAGTGGCAGGGCATCTTCTTTCCAGCAATGATATATATGAAGATGAAAGTTCAAACTCTTCACACAATACTGGAAGTTGAAGCAGACCCTCAAAAATGTGACATATGTATCACAAAAGTTACTGTTTTTCTCAGGAAAAGGACTATGTTTCAAAAAATAGTGGATGTCACTGAAAAAATGGAAGATGAGAATGAAGCAATTAAATACATAACTATGGACCCTACCAAAAAAGAAGTAATCATGTAAGTAGATTTAATGTTTCTCTTCCTACAACATGGAATGTGCTGATTTTTTTAAAAAAATGTCTAAATCTATTATTTTTATTTAAAGGGCTATGATGATGACTGGTTGTGACCTTTCTGCCATCACTAAACCTTGGGAGGTGCAAAGTAAGGTGGGCACCATAAGAATCAAGCAAAACTCAGAATTTAACGTATGCTCTTCAGTCTATTTGTTCTACTTGCAAAGCAATTTAGATATAATGCAACATAGGAGAAATCTGACATGTTTTTTTAAGGAAGCAAAACTCCCTTACGAATCCTTCCAGTTCAGACCAAAGCCCAATCTAGCCCTGAGGTACACCATCTATTTCAGACTGAAGGCCATACTGGACTCTGAATGCTGACAGCTGTATTATGCCAAATCAGATCAAAATCTAAGTTGGTGTAATACAATGCAAGTTACCGGTAATTCATTTAATGAACTTAATACAGGGACCATATTACTATTTGTATATTTTAATGATTCCCCCCTTTGGGTCAATTTAAAATTACAAATAAATGGCAAATTTTAGTTGAGCTGAAAGAAGGGAAATTTACACACAAACTTTTCAAGATCTGCCTGTCCTGATATCTGTCATCAAACATTTCTGCTAAACCCATTGCTAAGAAAATCTCATCTTTTTTTATTGCCCCATTAATTGTCAATTAGGCCTGTCTTTGGCTGTTTTTCTACCTGTCATGTCAATCCCCCTTTTGAGCTATTGATCGCACAACTATGATGTGCAGTGAATTGTGTGGTGAGGACCACATTACTTATTAATGTGGAACTTGCTTGACAATCATCTGATCATGGTTTAAATGAGAACCCATTTTTAGCAGTGAAAACAAGGAACACATTTATTACTTAGAATATACATTCCCTTAACATGTTCTGCTTAAGAAATAGTCTCCGCCCATGTTTACCGACCATTTCATCACTTCTATAACTATTTTCTTTCTGTTAACATTTTCTAAAAATAAAAACAAGGTTCTAAAGCAGCAGTCCCCAATCTTTCCAGGAGGGGAGCGGGGATGGTTTTATGTGAGTAGTGGGCGAGTGAATGGAGCTTCACATGTGGGTGGAAGCACTTGCCACTTGCATGAGTGGAGCAGCGCATGCCCGCCCATGCTCAACTGCCACTTGTGCAACCCAGTTCTGAACAGGACGCAGCCCAGTAGTGGGCTGCAGCCCTAGGTTTGGAGACCCATTTCTAAACAGTTAGCATTTTGTCCTTTTCTACAATATCCTTTTATATGAAGCAATGCAGGCTTTGATGGAGGACGTGTCTAATTACTCTAGTAGCTGACAACTACTGCAAAAAACATAAAATTGTTATCCATTCTTAGGTTGCTTTGATCGTGGCAAGTGAATTTTGGGAGCAAGGTGACCTTGAACTAAGGTCTTACAGCAACAGCCAATTGTAAGCATCTTACACAGCATGTATTCAATCTTAAAAAATAAGATTACATGCTAATTACTTTCTTCAGCTCTTTCTAGCCTTTGATGTACAGAGCCAAGAGGGATGAATTACCTAAGCTTCAATGTGGTTTCATTGATTTTGTATGTACCTTTGTGTACAAGATAAGGGATAACTTCATATCATTCCATTTTATTATGTATGTTCTTATATAGAAATACAAAATATAAGATTAAATCTGCACAGAGCTGTTTTTGATGAAAAGACGTTAATTAAACTACCAAACAAATATATTGTACATATAAGCTCATATATTTGTGAATGCCCTGAAATGTTGAATCTCCAAAGTATTTCCTACAAGCGTTATATTTTCCAGTCAAGTGTCAAACCACATGCATTACATTCAGTAAAGCCAGAATATGCTTGCATTAAAACAAACATTTAGGAAAACATTCCCAATTTCCAAAGCTACATCTTCCTCTTGACTGGTGAGTTCAGTATTTGATGCAGGACAGGTTGAGACAAACTGGCAATAGACATACATATTATCTCCTGTATTTTTATATTAGAAATGTTAGCATCATTCTAGCGTTGTGTGTGAGAATCAACAATAGTACCTAAAAACAGTGAACTATAATAAAGGAAGGAACTCTTAAGTGCCAACGGAAAACCTGCTGATATAGAATGAATGAGCTGGAAGGGATCTTCGAGGTTTTCTAGTCCAGCCCCCTGCTAAAGCAGGAGAACCTATACTATTTCAGATAAGTGACTGTCTAAAATCTTCTTAAAAGCATCCAGTGATGAGTCCATCTTAATATGCTATTCCTGGTATGTGATGTTTTGTATACATACAGAGAAAGAAGCACTCTTGTAAGCTTTGACTTTTAGGCTTGCTGTCAAACATCAGCCATAATACTAATGACTGTTTTGAACAATATGCAGGTTGTATTACACAAATGTGAAATTATGGCAAATATGAAATTATGCGCCTATATTGATTCTCACTGTCAGGAAGTTTCTCCTTAGTTTTAGGAGAAAAATTAACTTCTTCTTTGTTCAGTTTCCATCCATGCTTCTTCTTTTGCCTTCTGGTGCTTTGGAAAATACATTGCCCCCCCCTTCTTTCTGGCAGCCCCTTAAAAGCCTGTTGCCTATCACACTCTTGGGCAAAGCATGTGAGCCATTTCCTCCTTTCAGTGGTCCGTGAAAGTGCATCTATAGTATGTAGATAATAAATTTGAAAAAAGGTGAACAACATTTTTACAGAACTATAGATACTGTACATTGAGGCTGGGTGTGACAAGGAATGGCTGGGAGGGGAGGGGCCAGGTGAGGCACCCCTTGACGTGAATGACATTGAGTTGGCCATACCTATCCAGTCACATGACCGCCAAGCCATGCACGTTATCACATGACCATCAAGCCACACCCACAAAATAAGCCACGCCCACAGAACCAGTAGTAAAAAAAATTAGAACCCACCCCTGCCAGCAAGGGATGTCAAGTGAAACATGGGTAAATTCTTACTGTAACAAAAGATGCTTGTGTTCAATACTTCTCACTGAATGCAAAGCTCCAGCAGGAAAAAGGGAAAAAAATGTTTCAGATGAACTCCTGTTTGGAACAGTGGTGCAAGCACCACACGGATGAACATATCTGCAGAGAGGCCAATTGACAGCAACATGTTCCAAAAGCAAGTTTTTTATAAAGGAGCAAGCTAATAACAGTTGGAGCTGGAGGTTTGCTGCAGACCACCAAACCAATCAGAAGGGATAAATTAAGATCTATTTAGCAGATAACGGAAGCATCTAAAAGTCTTGAGGCTCCTTTTCAATACAAGGAGTATTGAAAGTCTTTTACACATACACAACAGTATCAGGTTAAGCTCTCACAATATACCTCTTCTCAATCCCTACTTGAAGGGTAGACTGAACACCAGGGTATTCCATAGGAAAGTCGTGGAGTAGACCATTTGTGGCACCTGATGGGCTTTGGTTTCTACTTGTTCAGTGTATTAGATATTGTAAAGAATCTGCAAGGCTAACTAGTGCCTATCAAGCTACTTTTTTCCTCCTGCTCCTTCTAAGGAAGTCATGATGCCTCCAGGACTCTTAGGCTCAGAACATAAAGAAGCTGCAATGCAAATATAGCAGCCTTTCCACTCTAATTATCAGTATAAATAACCTTGCACTCTTCCTGATCACATAATTAGCTTCCCATCAATAGGTTTATTGATTTCTATTTCCATCAATAATTTACTGCATGCAGCTTGGGGAGCAGGAAGTATCCCTCATTCCCACATATGAAAGCACAAATGTCAGTCTCATCATCAATCAATCTGGCAATGTTTCTTGGTGCCAGATGGGAGAAGGGAATCTATGACTAAACCTGGTTGCTAAAGAACTCATAGTTACAACCCACATAAGGAACGAAGTGCCTCTCCCACCATGGTTTCCTGGCATCCGTTGTTTATCTCTTCAGGATCTCACCTGATGGGTGGCACTAACAGACAGTTAATACCCATCCAGAGGGAAAAAAAATCATGAGACAAAGTTCATTAGAGAGTAGGAAATATTTTTTCTTCTTGTTTAATAAGAAAGTAAAGCAAGGAAATAATGTACAGTCCAGCAAAGCCTAGGAAGCATCAAAGAAAGTCCAGTTGCTGTTTGAAAAGCACCTTTGGTGCAGTCTAGCAATTACAAAGGTGTGATATAACAGAGCAATTTATACAGTCTAAGCCTCCCGTTTCAAACCAATTCCTCCCAATAGATGCACAGTGTTATCAATTCAGAGCACAGCTGGGGGAAGGGGGGGCAAGAGTGGTGGCTCCTTCCATAAGCTTCTGGGTTATGTTTTGTTTCACAGCAGGCCAGGCAGTTATTGTAAGTGCCTGTTTACTTTACTTTACTTTATTTTGGATTTATATACCGCCCTACTCCCGAAGGACTCAGGGCAGTGAACAGCCAAAGGATAAAACACACATAATACAAAATTTAAAAAACAATGTAAAAACACATTAAATAATTTGGCCCATACAAATTAAAACACCCCTATTGTTTTAAAACAAATTTAAAATTAACAATTAAAAGGAAATTAGGCCAGGCCAGCCTGTTGAAATAAAAAGGGCTTGAGGGCACGGCGGAAAGTGCGTAAATCCGGGATCCTCCGTATCTCTGGGGGGAGCTCGTTCCAAATGGCAGATGCCCCCACAGAGAAGGCTCTCCCCCTGGGGGCTGCCAGTTGACACTGTTTGACCGACGGCACCCTGAGGAGCCCCTCTCTATGGGAGCGTATGGCCTGTTAAATCTACATGTAGATTTAACTGTGAAATGTATCTTTATTATTTGCTATACTATATCATAAGAATTTTAATAGAAGAGAATATTTGTATTTCAGAGTTGAACTGTGCGGTCTTTGATGCTCTCTGAACTTTGTTGTTTTCTTGCAGATGTTTCATTATCAAGCTTCATATTTCATCAGTGATATTACCTAGTTTGTTAATGAAACATCTGCAAGAAAACAACCAAGTTCAGCGATCACCAAGGACCCCAGATACTATAGGAATTCTTTTTGAACCCTTGACTTGAGCCACACTAACTTCTGCCTGAATTTACCTAGGTTTGGTGTCTGAGTTAGCGCTTGCATACAAACTGATTGATGTCTGTGAACTACATAGGAATTGTAAGTAAGTGAAGACAAGCTTGGACTAACTTTGCTTTTTCTGGAAAGTAAGGCTGACTGATGTAACAGCAGAAAGGAAATGAAATAAGATTATTGTTTGCACAAAGGTAAAAAAAATTGGCACTACCTACAATGGACGAATGGTTGGTGGAATTTGCTGAGGTAGCTAAATTCACTTTGATCAGAGAAAAGACAATATCTAACATTCATTGCTGAGTGGAAACCCTTATGGACTTTTTGCTTGAAACAGAAAAAAATGAATTTATAATTTATGATTTTGACAATTAGACAGGATAGATCATAGAAAAAAGAGAGCTCAGCTGTGCCTTAGAGTAAGAGGTGAATTTATAATCATATTTATAATTACTGTAAAGAATATCAGAAGCTACTTCTTCCTATCTTTTTTCTTCTCTGTTTTTCTATTACTTCCCCTCTTTAACTTTTAGCAAAAGGTGTCTGGAAGTCATTTTCTGACAAAAGAGGATAGCAACATTTCAAAACTAATGTGGAAAATATAAACTATTTATTTTCTATATCAAATTCGAAATGTTGCTATTCTCTATTGCCAGAGAAAACTTCCATCTATATTTATCTGTAGTTCTGCATTAGATGAAAAATATCCTTGTGCAAGTATTTTGGGACATCAAGGCCCCATATAAAATCAGCATGCTGCCAGCTAGGAATATACTTATGGAAAACTAAATTAGTAAGTTGCGGGAGCAGATGATTGATACTCTGTGGACTCACAATGAAGTCATTCCCACCACTCCAAACAGCTGTTGGCACAGTTATATCTTCAAGTTTATAAAATGGGGGCTTGGTCTGTGGAAGAAGAGATACAAAATATGAAAAAGTCTTCAGCTTGCCTATTTCCAGATATTTCATCTGTAAGTAATACCACCATTCTCGTTCCATGCAGCCAGATCTGACAAAAATACTTATTCCTTGACAGATCCTTTTATCTTCTATGATACACAATTCATATTTTCTGACTGATAATTTACAAAGCTCTTACATTAAAGGTTTAATTAATTAGTAACTCAGGATGAATCACATCTGTATATTTTGTATCAGATCATACCAATTCAATCATTTCAAAAATTGCTGAAAAAAATATGTTGATTGATAAGTATATTTTTACAATCTATTTTGGGGTTCTTGAAAATGTGAAATTTACACACTTGTATGTAATTAAAAGGAGATTTGTATTGTGATACTTTGGTATAGAGAAATTGCATTCGTAATATTTAGTACATTACCATGTTTTCCCGAAAATAAGACCCTGTCTTATATTTTTTTGAACCCTGAAATAAGCGCTTGGCCTTATTGGCACGCGCTCAAAAGCTAGATTGGGCTTATTATAAGGGGATGTCTTATTTTGGGGAAAACAGGGTAGTAATTTAATAATTTAATACAGAGAAGCACATTTTATAATTATTCACAAGACTTCCAAGAAAGAAGTGGTGACCCAAAAAAAGAGAACCAATGACCATGGCAGAAAGAAGACTCAGCAAGTACATTGACTCTTTGATACTTCTTCTCTGGACAAGGAGAGGACATGAGGTCACCCACAAGTGCTCCAGACAGCTTTGTGGTCTTTGGCAGGTTTAGAACTCCATGAGATAAACATGGAGTTTATCTAAGTTATTAAAACTTAGAAAGCTACAAAGTAAAGGTCCAGATAAATTTGAAATTAGATTTTGGAATTAATTATAAAGAATCCTGTCTATAGAAAAAATGATTTTGTTTTGATTTTAAAAAAATACAGTAAGATTTTCAAAACTGGACACTAGAGGGAACTAAAGGGAATCAAAGATTACAATAAAAGAAGAACACATACTCAATTTACAATTACAGAATGAAGCAAAATATTTTAACATTGGACAAGAAAGGATATTTTGGAAAACTAAATCCAAAAGTTAATTTTAATAGTTTCTGCCTCTATAAACAGACTGTCTGAAAGATGCTAGGGAATAGGAACAAGTTCTCCCTGACAAAATTGAGACAGCAATGGAGGAAGATGTTACACTGGACATACAAAAGAAACTGGCTAAAAGCACTACAGCTTTAATTTAGCACATTTTTCCTCCCAGTTAGACTTTGATTAATCCAGTGCAGGGAGGAAACTGCTTTGAAACAGTATGGATGGTAGTAGCAGTATGTACAGTAGGCTGTCACCAAGATTGTGGGAAGTAGGAATATTGTGTAGGGAAGATGGCTGCCCAGAAACCACACATCTTTATGTATATATGCAAACACATATCCCATTACAAGCATTTCCTCACCATGTTGTATACAGCTTTGTTCTGGTTTCCATAGTCAAAATGTTTAAATTCATTCGATTCAAAAATCTAAATTGGGAAGAAAGAGTTGTGTATACTTAACAAACTTTCATATTTATTTTTTAAAATCTGAAATTTGAGACAAATATAAATTTTAATTATCAGGTCCTTTCTCCACTTTGCAAAAATTTTCATAAAATGGAAGATGGTCTATAAAGAATATTTGGATATCTCACTCCATTGCAAGTTACTTTCAAAGAGCCTCAAGCTATGTAGATTTAGAAGTTCCCCCACCCACTATCTCAGATGGCTTGGGTCTTTCACAGAACTCTATCAGCTCAAACCCAGCTTCTGCATCTGATTAATCAAAGACGTCATAGGCAAAACAAGTTCAATTCATTTGCCTATTATGGGGGATATTTGCTACTCACTATCCAGATGCTATGTCACTAAATTTCTCTTATGTTCCTTGATGATTCAGTGTGGGCCTGAATTGAGCTTCCTGATACCAACTGATTTTCCTGTGATCATGATTTAATTCCCATCTTTTCTTAGAACATCAAGGCAAAAAGTAAAAAATCTTGACATCTCACTCCTGGATTATATTACTATTCTGACATTCTCCTCTTTCAAGAAAATATGGCTTATCTATTTTGTCTGGGTAAGTGTCCTATGTCCCCTTTATTAAAGAAATATCTGAGTTTTGGTAGTGATGGGTATTATAACAATTTCCATTTATTATTCTCATGAGTATGCTAGAACCAGTTCAGCCTTAGATCTTCTCCTTAAATTTGCTTTGCAATATTTTGTTTATAAATATTTATATACCCCTTCCCCCATTGCATTATTGTTACATTAGCAATCCCTGGGACTTTCTAGACAATTATATTACTAATTTACTAAAATTCATACCAGAAATTCAAATAATATTTGCTTATCAATTTGATCATATAGTACATGTTGGAGGCAAGTCCTTTTTAATGGTCCTCTCACAAAAGAGACAAGTTCATTATGTCCAGGCTCAACCATCCTGGAACAAGCATTGATACATGGCAAGCTTTCAACTGGTCCATTTGACAGATAGGTTGAGCATTGTCACTTCACAAAAGTGAGCAATTACTATTATCCTTGTCCTGGTAAGTATGAATAGGCTGTTCCAGTTCTATGGGAAAACAAACTTCTAGTGGGAAGTTGGCCTTGATGGGTTAAGGCCAACATTTTAAATTGCATGCAGAAAGCTTTAGGAGGCCACTATAGGGCCTGCAATACAATTATGATGTGCTCTGATGTGTGTTGGAGAATACACTGGCTATTGCATTTTGGCCCAACTGAAGGTTCTGAGTTTGCTTTAGAGGCAGCCACATGTAGAGAACATAGTAATATTCTAGGAGAGTGATAATGGGGTATGAGTCTATGTAACAAAATACTGTCACCCTGGTAGGGTCACAACTGCCAAAGGATCCCTGGCTGCAGCTTCTATTTGCAAATCCAGGAGGATCCCAAAACAGTGACCTGCTCCCTAATGGCCATGCTTCTCCACCAAGACACACCGTTGGAGCTATTAAGTACTCCAATGGAAACAGTAACTGTGTATTGCCAGGATTAAATTTCATTCCCACCCAGAACTCAGTGGAACAAGACCGCAACAGGGTGAAGATAGAAAGCAAAGTATTATCATCCTACTAACGGGACAGGACTACAAATTACAAATCACCCTCATCCAGTGGTTTCATGGAGATATTAATCAGTGGGGGGTGGAAGACAACAAGCCCCTGTGGCATCCCATAAGTGAACAACCACTGATTTGACCTCCTTTTTCCTATTACCAGCAATTGGAATGGGCCGTAGAGGAAGATACTGTTGCAAAACAGCATCTCCAATCCCAACCCCCAAAATAGCATAGAATAATACTATGAGATCGAAAGCGCCAGAGAAGTCTAAAAGGACTTCTACTGCCCTCCAGATCTCAAGAAACTTCATTCACTAGCCTAATCAAGGTTATATCCATCCCATGCCCAGGCTCTGAATTCTGACAAGGTCTAGATCAGGGGTGTCAAACTCAAGGCCCACGGGCAAGATCTGAAGAGCTGAAGAAAGCTTCTTGGATGAAAAGTGAAACATCTTCAAAGAAAAACAAGAAAGTCCATTGCCTCTTGAAAAAAAACACCTTTGGGACAACCATGACCTGGATGACTGAGAATCTCCACAGACAAAATTAGATGTTAGTTATTTTGCATGTTGGATTCAAAGAAGTCCTTTGAAAGAGGAGATATATCACAGCTTTCTTTAAGGTGACCAGCAGCATTCCTCCCAAAAATAGGCACCGATTCTCAGATCCAGGGAACAATTCCTTTTTTTTTTTGGCTACCCAAGAACCCAGGCAGTGCAAGGGTCCAAGCACAAGTTGTAGAAAGCATCCTAGAGATCACATGACAACTTCTCTGAAGTTAGTGTAATACATGGTCACTAATGTGGGTTGATTATTAAATTATTGTGGATAAGCCCAAAGTTATGATGAAGGTCTTGAATTAGAGCCAGATTCCATCAGCAACAACACTACAGTGTTTTAACAAATAATTACAGGGTTAAGGACAGTGATCTAGACTTTAGTTTTCAAAGAAGTACTTTGGAACAGAGACTTGAGCATTCCTTTGGTGTATGCCTGATACATTTAATCAAATGGCTGCAAATAGTACCATTCTATTTTGACTTGCAAAGAAAATTGGAAAATGAAACTTTACCTGGGTCCAATGAAATATATTTTTCACAGAAGTAACATCAGGGTAAGTTCCCAAAAAAAGATCAGCTCGACTCTGGGAAAAAAGTAAATACAAAATAATTAAAAGATTTGAGAAATTGATTAAGAGATAATATACCAATTAAGCTTCTTAAAGCCAAAAAGAGAGGCAGATAGATTTCTTTAAAACCTCTGTTAAGGAGAAAGGCTATTCAATTCCTGCTGACAGTGAGCTTGAAATTTTCAAACCAAGGAACACATATTCTGTCTCATTATTGGCCAACAGCCACCAAGCAAGGTGACCACAGGAAAGGAGACGGGGGGGGGGCAAAAAATCAAGATGGCAACTGCAACTGTGCAATCAAGGCTACATAGGATTAACTAATGAAAACAAACTAATTGAAAAAGTTGGTGCATCTGCTAAATTTTGAACTGTTGTAAAAATAATAATTACTTACAGAAATAATACATACCATTATTGCAACGTTACACATAAAATTCCATATTAAAAATAAATACTTTGATTTATCTAAAGAAAAAATTCCACAATCCACTTACCACATTTATATTGTTTTTATTAAAACCCGCAACAGAGAAAATCATTTGGATGCAAATCTTGTTTAATCCTGGGTAGCTGCATAGATTGGCATTGATGTTTTTTGCTCTGTTGCTTAGAATATTAAAGTCTTTACTTCCCCATAAATACTGGAAAATACAAATACAAATATTATTGCAAAATTCTATAGAAGCACTTCTAATTGAATAGTTTATCAGTTCCTCATTTAATTCAGCAGATTCAATACCCCCATTGATTCTCTGCATTATTTTAACAATATTTTAAAATACATGCAATTTTTTTTATTCCTTACTTACGGGATTTATGTCCACTATAATTAGTGGGTATTATTTACAACATTCATTAATATAAAGCATGCCAACTATCACTCCATCCATGATAAAAATACAACACAATAATGCAACAGATGAAGCCTAACATGCACAAAACTGTTACTATGATAACAACTCATAACTCATAGACTTTCTAGAATAGTTATATTTTTAATAACAAAGGGACAAATCAAATTTCTGTGGCGAGGCTAACATGTAGGATCACTGACCCAAAACCAAGACTTGTAAGATCTGCTCTTCTCATTTTTTGAACATGGGGAACTGCAAATAGGTTTTCCTGGTGTTAGAATAAATTCTTAGTACGATCTGGGATTTCAAAAGAACATAGGAAAATTGCCAGAAGCAGAGGTGAGATTTATTTAATAGCAAGAAAGTTAGCAATCAAAGATGGCCATGAGTCACAAAGAAAAGCTAGTTACTTTTATAGAGAGGAGTGCATGAATTTGTTTAATCAGTTTTATTAAAGCATTTTAGAAGAGAAAGTGAAGTTAAACCCTGTAATTAGATCAAGCAAATATGACTTACACTGATGGGGGCAGGAAATAGGTAGATATTTAAAAATTAGTGAAAAATAACTGGATGAAAAATGGCCTTTAAAATTTTTTTACACTGTTTGTGGAAACAGCAAAGAATGGTTTTTAAATGTTTTCCAGGAATTATTTAAGAATTTGGGAATTATAAATTGGAGGGTTTTTTTTAAAGATTAAAAAAAATCTTAAAAATTCATATCATACTGTAGGTGAAGCAACTGATTTTAAAAAGCGGAGAGAGGAAAAAAATGGAGATAAAATAAATAAAAAAAATAAAAGTCTATTTCTTCAGCCGTACTTTTTTTAAAACAAATATTGTGCATGTAACTTCATGTAAAATTCTCCACCAACTTTATAAAAGACAAAATGAAGAAAGCAATGTTTTGTCTAATATTCTGTCAAGGGGAAATGAGCATCTGTAATAATGTAGGAGGGTCACTTCAAAAAGGAAGCATTTGTACAGTTTTGATAAATTCTGTCCAATTTTGTAGTCACATCTAGGTTCATTACATGATGTCTTATGCAAGAGGGGGAATTGAAGTCATTTTTTGTATTTAAATACAGAAGGGTGGAGAAAAAATCCATACAAATTCTGAGAAAATGGTGGTTGAATTTTAAATAGATATTTAAACCCTAATTCCAAATTATATGAACTGCATGAGATAATAACACATCTATATCTGTATACTGAATCAAATAGTATAAGAATGTAAACCTATGGGAAATAGAAATACCTACCGTTTTAACTTTGTTGGGAAGTAGTATGATATATTTCATCATTCCCTTGAGGTCCTTCAATGTGCTGGGAGGCGCAAGGCACATTAAAAGCTTTGTTTTCTGAGCAAGCTGTGGGAAGGTTGAAAAAGTAATAAGACCTGAAAGAAAGATAAGTTTTAAAAAATGGAAACCAAGCTAAATGTAGATCAAAACATAGTGTCAGTATTTGTATTGATATTTAAGTGATGCTGTTGCTGTACTTGTTTTGTTCCAAGATTGAGAGATACATAAAGGATAAGCTTGCAAGAAAGGGCCAGCTATCCTCTTCCTCCTATTGTTGTTTTTATAAAGGCGGCTTTCTTTTCTTTGCAGCAGAATATCTGAATTGGATTGATTTCCTTTGAAGATTGAATATTGGAAATATGAAGGAATTCTGGATTAGAAGAATCGTGAATTAATGGGATATAACAAAAACAGAACAGGATTGGAAAGGTGAGCCTATTTGCTCAAACAGATAGAGAGACGGCTAATAAAAGGATATGAGAAGGCTTTGTTTGCACCCAGGTATCTCATAGTTAAATGCTAAAGATAATTTAAAGATTATCTTTAGTAAGGACAAAGGGCCACCAAGTTCTACTTGGTTGGGAAGTTAATAGCAGAAGACCAAATGCAATGTTTGTGATTAGTCTCACAAAGCCTTGATATCCACATTTTGCTTAACTCCAAAGTTAAATTTTCAATCTCATTCTTTCCCTACATTTCTGCCATGCCTCTAACAGGCACATAAAAAGCCTATATTCATGAGTGGCTTAGTTTCTTCACTATTGCATCATCTTTCAGAAAAAAAAGAGAAATAAATCAGTTATTTGCATTTATCCTGCTATCTATCTATCTATCTATCTATCTATCTATCTATCTATCTATCTATCTATCTATCTATCTATCTCTATTTATCTATCATCTATCTACCTATCTATCTATCTATCTATCTATCTATCTATCTATCTATCTATCCTGTTCCCTATCGATTTTTCAAGAATTCAAGATAGATTTCTTGCTGTCAAAGAGACTATTATATTTTAACCTCTGTCTTATACTTTTGGCCATATATTTCACAATAGATTAGTAAATATATTGTTGATCATTAAATAGCTAGGTTTCTATACTGCTTGATTGTTAAGAAAGATGCAAAGATTGAATATGATTCATTCTTAACTTACCCATTGAAGCTCCTTGAGAATGGCCAATGTAATATAAACTATCCTGCTTTGTCTTATGTAGAATAAAGTTTATAGTTGCAGGAATATCATAAATTGCCATTTCATGAAAACTGTAATAATGGGACACAAGCAAAGACACAAAACGCTGCTGAGATTTATTCTGTATAATAAATTAAGGGTAAAAAAAAAAATCAAAGGCTGCAAGTATTTTTTTAATCTTGGCTTTATTGTTTTTTAAAAAAATAATTTAAAATGGTGAACATATCTTACACTCCTCCTCCTCCTCTTTTGCCCATAACAATACCCTGTGAGGTGAGTTGTGTTGAGAATAATTGGCCCAAAGTCACCCAGCCGGCTTTCATGGCTAAGGTGGGATTGAAACTCCCGTTTGTATGACATAGACTAGGGGTATCGCGGGCTGGATGCGTCATGCGCTGGCCACGCCTACCCCGTTTTAGCAAACAGGAAAAAAGTTGTGATAAGTCATGTGATGACGTGTCATCACAAGTTTGAAACCCCTGACATAGACAGCACAGAAGTGAAGTAAGCTAATTTTTTATTACATGTTTGACAACTTTACTTAAACTAACCTCATTAGATTTCCAAAATAGCAGCTGTCTTTTTAATTGTTTCATTATCAAATTGCTCACTTTTTAAATTTCACATGTCCGAGTCTTCCTTGTGCTGCATTTTAGCAAAAACTGGGGGCCCTAAATTCTTCTCCATGCTTTATAGGATTTGCCTTAATAATTAAGAATAAGTCAGACCAGTAAGAGAATGTATCAGTGAGGGATCAGTCTTGCTTCCATATAAGATACTATACTCTGTTCTGTTCTCTCTCCTTACTTGTTTTCCATTTGTTTTGCCAGAATTTTGTAATCGAGTTTATTGAGCCTCTATGAAGTTCTTTCTGTTTCTTTCCCTTAATCTATTTCCTCCTTAAAATGTACTTCTTCAAATAGCTGGGTTTTTTCAGGCACACCTTCCTCTTTTGTATAGATGATACAATTTTGGCTGCATAGAATTTGTTGTGGTCTTTCAAGCCAACTTTGACTACTAGTGACTACAGGTAGTCCTCAACTTATGACCACAATTGAGCCCCAAATTTTTGCTGCTAAGTGAGACATTTGCCAAGTGAGTTTGCCCCATTTTACAACCTTTCTTGACACAATTGTTAAGTGAATCACAGCAGTAATTAAATTAGTAATACAATTGTTAAGTGAACCTGGTTTCCCCATTGACTTTGCTTGTCAGAAAGACATAAAAGGTGATCATCTGACCCTCAGGATACTGCAACAGTTAAAAATAGGAGTCAGTTGCCAAGTCTCTGAACTTTGATCACGTTCCCATGGGGACACTGCAAAGGTGGTAAGTGTGAAAAACAGTCATAAGTCACTTTTTTCAGTGTTGTTGTAACATCAAACAGTCACTGAACGAACTATTGTGTTGTGGTTCGCCAGCAGCCTGCGGTGCTGGCAGCGGAGTCGGACAGCGATGAGGCTGAGGAAGAACATGGGGCAGTTCTGGAGGCTGGGGAAGGCCCGGATGAAGGCACTGTGTCGGAGGCAGAGATGGGGCCAGGGCCATCGGGGAGTGAGGTGCGGACTCCGGAGCCTCCAGAGGCTGACAGTAAAGAGGCAGAGGAACAGGAGGAGCCTGTTCCTAGTGCACGTATTAGAAGAGCTGCCAGAAGGCAGGAGCAGCTAAAGCAAAGAGGACAACTCAGGAGTAGGGCCAAGAGATGATTGGTCCCTCCCATAAGGCTTAAAAGACCAGCAACGGCTCTTGGGCTCTTTGTCAGAAAAGAACGTTGATAGTCTTGCTGCACTTATCTCTTCTGCTTCTGAACTTTTGCCAGGAGAAGCCTTTGGCAGTTTGCCTAATTATACCAAGGTTGGTGATTAGACTGAAGAATTTGTGTTATGAAGAATTTGTTTTAATTTAGTTTGGACTACGCTGAGAATGAGTTAATTCTCAGCTGTTCTAATAAAGTCTGTTTATTTTGAACTGTTTGCGTTGATTACTACCTACTTGGGCCTGGGTCACAACATGTTGTAACTGTCAAGGACTACTTGTACATGGACAATCACTACCATTTTTTTGGCAAAATTTCAGAAGTGGTTTCCCATCGAGTTCTTCCCAATGAGTTTTTGGGCCTAAGGAAGGATTAGAACAGGAGTGTCAAACTCAAGGCCCAGAGGCCAGATCCAACCTGCGGGGTACTTAGATTTGGCCCGCAGGGCCACCCTGGAAACAGCAAAGGACCAGCCTGCGATGCTTCTACCAGCAAAAATGTTTTCACTGGCAGAGGGTTGCAGGAGGCCGTGTCAGCTGAAAGCGGAGCCCGGGAACCCATTTTCATTGGCAGAGCACTCGGGCCACCACTGGTGCCCCTGACAGGAGTGAAGTTGAGCTGGCCATACCCACCTGGTCACGCCCACTCCACTCCACCCCCCCTCCCCGAGGTCAAACATAACCCTGATGCGGCCCTCAGTGAAATTGAGTTTCATACCCCTGGATTAGAATTTATGATCTTCCAGCTTCTAGTCCAGAGCTGTTCATCCCTAAACCAAGCTAGGTCCCATATACTAACTGCATTTTAATATTTAATTTGCTATTAATATACACTGAAGTTTAACACTAATTTATTGAGCCAAATAGCACTAACTTTAGCACACTTCAATGCTCTCCTCTTGGCAGTTTTCAAGGTCTGACACACACAAAAATCTCTATGAGCTGAAACTGTGCCTTTGTGGCACAGTGGTTAGAGTGCAGTACTGCAGCCTACTTCTGCTGCCTGCTGGCTGCCTGCAATTTGACAGTTCAAATCTCACCAGGCTCAAGGTTGACTCAGCCTTCCATCCTTCTGAGGTCGGTAAAATGAGAACCCAGATTGTTGGGGGCAATGTGCTGACTCTGTAAACCACTTAGAGAGGGCTGTCAAGCACTGTGAAGTGGTATATAAGTCTTAAGTGCTATTGCTAAATGCTATTATTGACACTAGGAGGCAAAGTGCTCCTATGCATCTTCAGAGTAACTGGAACATTTTTCCTTTCCTGAGAAAAAGTGCAGGCATGTGCAGTAAAGCTACTTTAAAGTGTTGCAGATAGGCACTAAATCCACATTCTGCATGCTTCAAATGGCATTTTAATGATAAAATCTAAACTGCTGATAAACCTTAATGAATAACTGATATTGAAACTGGAAGAAAATGCCTTTATGTTCCGATGGGCTCCCTAAAATAGTGTCAGAAATCCAATGAATCTGACAATTCATACTATGAATATATACAGGGAGTCCTCAACTTACAACTGTTCATTTAGTGACCATTCAAAGTTACAACAGCACTGAAAAAAGAGACTTATGACCATTTTTCACACTTACGACCTTTGCAGCATCCCCATGATCTAATTTCAGATGCTTGGCAACTGATTCATATTTTTGACCGTTGCTGTGTCCCAAGGTCATGTGATCCCCTTTTGTGACTTTCAGACAAGCAAAATCAATGTGGAAGCCAGATTCACTCAACAACCGGGTTACTAACTTATCAACTGTAATGATTCACTTAACAACTGAGGCAAGAAAGGTCATAAAATGGGGCTCACTTAACAAATGTCTCACTTAACAACAGAAATGTTGGGATCCATTGTGGTCGTAATTCAGGATTACCTTTAATACAATCTCAAAAAGATACATCTCCCATTTTACAAAACCTGACCCATTTCTCTGGCAAAAATATGCTTTTATTTAGTTATTATATAAACTGTTCTGAGCTTTACCTGAAATTCCAAAATTCTTCTTGGTCAATTGTTAAGTTCTGGTGTCTTCTAGACCAGGTAGTCCCTCTGTTATTTATTATCCAAACATCATAGCCAGCATCTGCTAGAACAAATCCCAGGCTATTGCTGGGAAGATTGAGGAGCCAACTTCTTCCTTCAGTCAGACTACCACATACCAGTAACACAACTGGTTTAGGCCCTTGAAAATAAGCAACATTAAATATTATAACATTTAAGGAACATGCTAGCAAAGAGCACTGTATTTCTATAAACATGGAACGTCATAATTCTATCTGTATGATATCTATGGAACCTTGAGGCTGAATATGAGCATAAATGTATGAAGGCTGAATGAAAAGTAATGTTTGCAATTTTATAAATTGCCAATAGAAGCTCAGATTCACTTCAATTATTGGAAAGTTGCTATGAGAAAAGTTAGAGTTGCTACTGTTTGTGAAATGGAAGCCATCGTTCGACTTTAAACAATGTGCCATGACTAAATTTTTTACTGCCAAAGGAGTCTGTTCAAATGAGATTAATAGGTTAATGCAGGTTGTTTATGATGGTTCTATCATGGTTATAGATAAAAAAAAAATGGCAAAGATGGCGAATGACAAAGAACTTATCTACACGAGCCAGAGCAATGTGGACAACTTGTGACAGCAACCATTGACTTTCACATGAGAATGGTTAATAAATTGATTAAGGACAATCAGCAGATCACTTAAAATGGACTGCTGTGAAATTTGGGATTTCATAGGAAATCCCAAATCCGGTCCACATTACTGATATTCTTCAACATTAGACAGTTTGTGCAGGATGGGTTCTTTTTTTTTTTTTATAATTTTTATTAATATATTCTATACACCAATACACAAATAAAATATACAATCCTGCCACCATGGTATAATGTGATTACATTGTCCATAAATATAAAGTCATTCCTTTATACATACATATTTGCCATCATATATATACATCATCATATATCTATTCTATCCCACCTTTTCTGGACCCAATCGTACCATAATTTCCAACTGTTATAAAATTCTAAATCTTTTTTACCATTGATCAATCTAGTTAATCTATCTGATTCCGCACACTCATTAATTTTATATATTATTTTCAAATCCATCGGTAAGTATTGATTTTTCCACTCCTGCGCATACGCTAATCTTGCTGCAGTAATAATGTGAATCAACAAGAACCATATATCTGATTTAACATTCAAAGGTTTTGCCCCCAATAGGAAAATCTCGGGCCTTAATTCCAAATTAATCTGTGTAATTTCCAAAATCCATTGCCGTATTTTTTTCCAATATTTAACCGCCTGCGGGCAGGTCCACCATTGGTGAAAATAAGTTCCATTACTGTAACCGCACTTCCAACAGCAGGCAGATGTCCTGGGAAACATTTTAGCTAGTCTCACAGAGGGGAGATGCCACCGGTAAACCATTTTATATATGTTTTCTTTGTATGAAGAAGCCATGGTTAATTTCATATTTTTCAACCAAATCTGTTCCCATTGCTGGAAGTCAAGGGGATATCCAAAATTTCACCCCCACGCTATCATACAATCCTTCACTACATCCTGTCCTATCTGCAGAGACAATAAATATGCGTAACATTTAGATAGTATCCCTTTCCCTCCTTCTAATAAGATCTTATCCAATTCTTGTCTTTTACGGTAGATTCCTTCACTATATAAATCTTTTTTATACCTGGAGTGCACTTGAGAATAAGACCACCAGTCTACCTTATATCCTTGAAGAGTTAATAATTCTCGTGACTTCGGATTACCCTGAACATCCAAAAAAACTTCATACATCAAGGTTTTCTCCCCTTTATACAATGTCGGGTAAATCTGAGCTTCCTGCACCAAAATCCAACATGGAACTTTTGAATATACTCTTCTTCTAACCTTTTCCCAAGTGTACCCAAGCGTCCTACATAAATAGTGATCATCAAAGTGTCTAGGGCGGCTGGATGCTCCCGGCCATAGAAAATAGTGCCAGCCATGTTGAAGACTGGCTCCTTCAAATGTCAAAAGTTGTCTCTTTTGTAGGATCATCCATTCTTTCACCCAAATCAAGTTCGCTGCTTGGTGATAGATCTCCCAATTTGGGAGTCCAAATCCTCCTCTATTTTTGGGTTCTTGTAACATTTTAAGTCTAATCCACGGCCTCTTTCCCTGCCAGATAAATTTAGATATACTCTTATCCAAATTTATAAAAAACTCTTTATTCAACCTTACCGGGGCTGTTTGGAATAGAAATAACCATTTGGGTAACACGCACATCTTAATGGTTGCCACCCTTCCCAAAATTGATAGCTGGAGATTTTTCCATCTTTCTAGATCTCTGAGAATCTGGTTGTAAAGAGGAAGATAGTTATCCTCCTTTATGGAGGAGCATCTGGCAGTCAACCATATACCCAGATACTTAATTTTATTTGTTATTCTTAAACCCATTAACTGCTCCAGCTGTTGCCTTTGCATCTGAGTCATATTTTTCGCTAGGATTTTAGTTTTTTCTTCATTCATCAGTAATCCTGCTACCTTCCCATACTCTCTAATCAAGCGTAATAATTTCACGCCCGAGTCCAGTGGTTGATCCAAGATAAATACAAGATCGTCTGCATAAACCTGGACTTTAACTTCCTCCTGCCTAATCTTCATTCCTCTTATTTCCATGTTTCCTCTCACTTCTCTAAGCAGGGGCTCTAAAGTTAATACAACTAACAATGGGGAAAGGGGACATCCCTGTCTTGTACCTCTACGAATTTGAGTTATCTCTGGCTTCTCTCCATCTATGAGAACTCTTGCAGTCTGCTCCCGGTAGATAGCTCGAATTGCCTGAATAAAATTCCCACCAAACTCCATATATTCCAATTGAGAAATCATAAATTCCCAACTGATTCTGTCAAACGCCTTTTGAGCGTCAACAAAAATTAAAGCTAATTGTTTATCCGGGCGATTTTCGAAAAATTCTAGTGTATTCATGATAATTCTAAGATTATTTCGTAGATATCTATAAGGAAGGAAGCCGTTTTGGTCTGAATGAATGAATTGGTTAAGGGAGCAGCTAAGCCTGGCTGCAAGAACCCCCGCAAATATCTTATAATCGGAATTTAGTAATGATATAGGTCTATAATTCTTAATAAGAGATAGATCAGTTCCTTCTTTTGGGATAATAGAAATATAAGCCTCAGTCCAAGATACTGGAACCTGAGCCTCTTTCATAACCGCATTGAATAAATCCGTCATGTGTCTTCCTACCACGTCAAACACTATTTTGTATAATTCAACTGGAAGGCCATCTCTACCTGGGGTTTTGCCATTCGCCTGTGCTTTCATAACTGTCTCTACTTCCTCCATCGTAAATTCCACATTAAGAATTTCCTTCATTGTTTCTGAGACTTTAGGCAAGTCTGCCTTTTCCAAATATTTCCGAATTTCATAAATATTTTCCTCTCCTTTCTGATAAAGCTGTGTGAAAAAATCCTGAGCTACCATTCTCTTGCCTTCCTTAGTTCAATGAAGATTCCCAATTACATCTTTCAGCCCTTCTATTCTCCGTTGTTCCTGCTCCTTTCTAAGCCGGTAAGCCAACCATCTTCCTGTTTTATTTGCCCTTTCAAAAAAATTTTGTTTAGTCCACTTTATTTTATTTGCTAATTCCTCTTGATCTAATAATTTAATCTGGTGTTGCCAGTAATCCCTTTCCTCTATCAATGTTGTCTGGGTTAATCCATTTTGCATCCTTTCTTCCACCCGTTGTAATTTATTCAAGAGGTTGTCTTGGTGTTTCTTACCCACCCTACGTTTATCAATCATATATTTGATTAACCATCCCCTCATCACTGCCTTAACCGTATCCCATGTATTGTATATTGAAGTATCCTCTTTCTTATTTTCCTGGAAAAAAAGATATAACTCCTTCTTAAATTTACTCATAAATTCTTCATCTTTCAGAATACCTATATTCATTCTCCATCTACCCTTCCTACAATGTGGGATCTTCCAAGTTACCATTAGCGGGTTATGGTCTGCCCACTGGTTGGGCCCTATTTCCACTTCCGAGACCAACCCCCTCAACTCAAGAGACATCCATATCATATCTATTCGGGTCTACGAGTGGTGTCTGAGAGAGAAATAAGTATATTGATTTTTATTGGGATTTCTCAACCTCCATATATCCTGTAATCCAAATTCCTCCCTTAAATCATTACATATTTTTGGTAATGTTCTCTTAAGAGAAGCCGTCCCTGGATCCGGCAATATTGGCCAACTATCATCCTGTCTCCAACCTTCGCATTATGGCGAAGGTTGTTGAGAGTGTGGTCGCGCGACAGTTTCCACAATTCCTGGAGGAAACATCTTATCTAGATCCGTTCCAGTTGGGTTTCAGGTCTGGGCACAGCACAGAAACGGCATTGGTCACGTTGGTTGATGATCTCTAGAGGGCTCGGGACAGGGGTTGCTCCTCTGTTCTGGTCCCGTTAGATCTCTCAGTGGCTTTTGATACCATCAACCATGGTATCATGCTGCACCGGCTGGAAGAGTTGAGGGTGGGAGGCACCATTTTGCGGTGGTTCTCCTCCTTTCTCTCCAACCGGTCGCAGTTTGTGTTGGCAGGGGGGCAGAGGTCGACCTCGAGGCCTCTCATCTGTGGAGTGCCGCAGGGGTCGGTCCTCTCACCCCTTCTGTTCAACATTTATGTGAAGCCGCTGGGCGAGATCATCCGTGGCTTCGGGGTGAAATACCACCAGTACGCTGATGACACCCAGCTGTACATCTCCACCCCAGGCCACCCCAAGGATGCCCTTGAAGTGATGTCTCAGTGCCTGGAGGCTGTGCGGATCTGGATGGGGAGGAACAGGCTCAAGCTCAACCCTTCCAAGACTGAGTGGCTGTGGCTCCCGGCATCCTGATATAGTCAGTTGACTCCATCACTGACTATTGGAGGAACATCTGACGGCTGTAACCAGGGGGACCTTTTATCAGGTTCTCCTGATTCGCCAGTTGCGGCCCTTTCTTGATCGGGATTCCCTGTGCACAGTCACTCACGCCCTCGTCACCTCTTGCCTTGACTACTGCAACGCTCTCTACATGGGGCTCCCCTTGAAGGGCACCCGGAGGCTCCAGCTGGTCCAGAACGCAGCAGCGTGGGTAGTGACGGGAGCAGCATGGTGCTCCCATGTAACACCGCTCCTGCGCGAGCTGCACTGGCTCCTGCTGGTCTTCCAGGTGCGCTTCAAGGTGTTGGTTATCACCTTTAAAGCGCTCCATGGCATAGGGCCTAGCTATCTTCGAGACCGCCTGCTGCTACCGACGACTTCCCATCGACCCGTGCGCTCCCACAGAGAGGACCTCCTCAGGGTGCCATCAGCCAAACAATGTAGGCTGGTGACCCCCAGGGGGAGAGCCTTCTCTGTGGGGGCACCTACCCTCTGGAATCAGTTGTCCCCAGAGATAAGGAGAATCCAAGACCTCAGGGCCTTCCGCCGTGCCCTTAAAACCCACTTTTTCCAGCAAGCCGGGCTGGCTTAAGAAGAAATTTTTTAATTTTTTTTAAATGTTTTAATTGGTTTGTGATTTTTAAATTTTTGGGCCAAATTTATATATATTTTAATTGTTCTTAATATTTGTATTTCATGTTCTTAATTCTGGCTGTGCACCGCCCTGAGTCCTTAGGGAGAAGGGCGGTATATAAATTGAAAATTATTATTATTATTATTATTATTATTATTATTATTATTATTATTATTATTATATTACTATTAATATCCTTCAACCTTCCTTGTATGTTTCCCGGGACATAATCCTGCATTCTATCCATTACAGCATTGAAATCCCCCACTAAACAGACATGTTCATATTCCAGTTCCCCCAGTTTAACATATAAGTTTTGATAAAAAGTCCTCTGATTGTCATTAGGGGCATAAATACAAACCAATAAAGACTTCCACTGGGCAATTTCTATTTCGAGCATGAGAACCCGGCCTTCCTGGTCAGCAAAAACCTGTTGGGATTTCAAATGATGTCGTACATATACCACTACCCCTCTTTTTTTTTTTGACCTGCTAATGAGGTATAAGTTTTACCCAATGCCCGGCATTCTAACAAATGGTTTTGATCTTTTTTTATATGGGTCTCCTGCATGCAGACAATATCATACTTAGCCTTTCTTAATTTATTCAAAATCCTACTATGCTTATTAGGAGCATTTAAACCGTTAATATTTACAGATATCAAACACACTAATTTCCCCATTTCCTTTTCTCACCTAAGTTTTTACTTTCCCGCTGTTATAGCCTTCTTAGCTGTTTTCTTGTCTCCCTCTGAGGCGCTGTTAATTCTTCAACTTTTCGTGTTCCCCAACCCTTCTTTCCCGCCTTTCCTTCTCTCCTCTCCTCTACCTCTTCTTCCTCTTGCAATTCCTCCAGACTTCTACTTTCCCCTTCTCCTTCAACATCTAATTCTGATGAATTAAATTGTTGTTCCATGAGTTCTCTTGCTTCTTGAAGACTCCGAATCCTCACTTTCTTATCCCTCCATGTCATCAATAAGCCTTCAGGTAATAACCAACGATACGAAATTGCATTTTTCCTCAGGAAAGTCATCAAAAATTGATATCTGCGTCTCTGTTCTCTTAACCGACATGGGATTTGTTTCAAAACTATTATCGGTTGGCCTTTATATGTAATAGTTTGATCCCTTGTTCGTTTATAGAATTCTTCGCACAAAGCTTTCTTGTTAAAATGAACGTGAATTTCCCGAGGGAGATTGTTCCTTTTTGCGTAGCTAGTGAATACTCTAAAGGCCTCATCAATATCCCATTGGATCATGAATCTATCTGCCTCCAAAGTTTCTGCAACTATTTCTCTTACAATGTCATCCAGTTTTTCCCCTTTCTCTTCCGCCACATTCTGTATTTTAAGAAAAAAAGAAGATCTCTCCATTTCCAGAAAAATTATTTCTTCCTCTAAGTCCCTATTTATCGTTATTTGTCTCTTCTCCCAACTGTCCATCCGTCCTTCGCATTTCTCCGTCTTCTTCTCTATCTCCTTCATTTTTTCCTCTTGTTGTATTAATGTCTGTCGTATATCTCCCAGTTCACTTCACATCTGTTTAATTTCTTCCTTAACCCCTCTCATTTCTGCTTTCACATCTGCTCCCAAGTCCTCAAAATTCTTAGATGTCGACTCCTGGTTTTTAGCCATCGATTCCTGGATGGTTGGTAACATATTTTGAAGAGCCTGCATAGAGGGCGTCTTCCCCGTCGCCGACATATCTTCCGATGTTCTTCTAGAAACTAAATACGTCAAACTTGGGTTACAGAGGTAGGCAGAGAGATAACTTTCTTATTTGTTATAGTAATAGTTGAAGATGTAGACATAACTGAAAACAACCACTGTTCCTCTACTCTTTATTGAATAAATACGTCAATCAAGTATTTTAAATCAAATAAATTAATCCATCAGCTCTTGATATATCCAAATTAGTCAATTTTCAATGTTTACTATGAAGCAGTGTATATATATCTTTTCCCCCTCTCCTTTCCTTTCTTTTCCTTTCCTTTTAGTTGTAATATCCAAATTCACCACTAGGTGGCAGTGCAAGACCAACCAAGGGCAGTCTCCGTCTTCAGCAATGGGGAAAAAAGAAAAAAGTGTCAAGTCATGATGTAGCAAAAAGCTCACCTCTTCTGATAATGTGACAAAGAGAGAAGTAAAAGAGAAAATCTCACTATGTCTTCAACAAGATCAATCAATTATTCCTCATCCAACAGACAATATATTCAAATAAAAAAAGGGGAGAAGATGAAGTTTCGATAATATCAGAGTTCAAAGGGAGATCAATAAGCTTCTGAGGGGGGAATAACAGCTAGCAGCAAGAAGTTTACAAGACAGCCGTTTCTCCGTTTCAGCCACTCCCCCAGTAAATGGCAAATCTTATGTTTCTTAGGCAGGAGGTTCAGTCAGCTCGGAGCTAACTTAGTAAAGTAGAATTCTTACACCACGCTGGCGGGCTTCCCTCTCCAATTGGTATAGTCACTATTTCGGGGCGATCCCACGCCGCCCTCTTTCTGCGCTGGTACCTTGAGAAGAAATCTGCCGGCGTGCGGAAGAGCCACCTCCTCGCATGCCCCGATGCTTCCCCTTCTTCGCGAGCCTCTCCACGGCTCATGATGGCGCAGGAACAACCGCCAGACACAGAAAAGGGAGAACTAGGATAAGCAGCTATACAATTCCTAGTCCTCCATTTCAGCGTGATGCAACCGGAAGCCCAGGATGGGTTCTTCAGATGCTGAGGGCAGACATGAAAGCTTCAGTAGTTGAAAATTGCCAGCAGTTCTCATGCTATGAAAATGAAGATGAAGCCTTTCTTCACAGACAGTAATGACACATAGGTTCTCTATATTACACAAACAAAGCATTAGTCCAGAAAATATGATCACAAAGCTTCCCCTGCATGGAAAAAGGATGGAAGGAATACTTTTGTGGACATCTATCTGATTCAAATGAAGAATTAGAAAGGACTATCGGGATCTGGTTGAAGAATCAAAATTGTGGAGGTCTTTTCTGTAGGTTTTAAGAGGCTTGTCTATTATTGGCAGAGGTATTTGATGATTATATGGAAAAATAAGTTTAGGGTATTAATGGCACATTTCAAGAATTTTTCCCTCTTGTGTTCATCAAAATATCCTATTTAAACTACAACTAGGTGAAGGCATTACTTTTCATTCAATCCTTAATGGAAGTGGCTCAAATAAAGGTCACAATAAAAACAATCTATAATAGACTATGCTGAAAAAAGTTGCTATTTTGAAATTAGAAAACAGGATCTGTCATTGCAAAACAATCGGATTGTGAAGCAAGACAATGTCTCTAGGAAAGAATTCCAAAAATGGAGCAGATCTTAGTGCCACTCAAACCCACAAAATGAAATGCAGTGGGACCTCCCTAGCTAATTGTTACTAATAGATTAAATAGTAGCAGTAGAGGAAGTGTTTCAAACACTTACCTTTCAGAGTTTAGTGTCAACATGTTAACCTACAGAACGTACAACTTCAGTGAGATCTCAGTATTGATATGTTTATTGCAAAACTATGATTTCACAAAGGAAAACCTTCCTCCCGCCTCAAGTCTGGTGCATTGTTTATTTTATTTTTATTTTGTGTTGTAGCTGCTGTGGGAAAAATTGTTTGAAAAGTGGTATATAATTCCTTAAAAGAAAAAGTAAAATAAATTAGGTGCCATGCTTGTCCCTGTTTCTTTAGTATCAGTGGAACTTTGATGCATATCAAAGTTGAATGAGTAATAATAGAGCCATATGAGAAACTGGGACTGTTGTGGAGGCTGAACCAATAGGGCCCACACGTTACTGTGAAGATATGTAGGCTCACACACATTATCATTCGCCTTCAAATTAAAAGCAATGCAGTTGCATTGTATTCATGGCATTCACTTATTTACACCTGATTTCTAATTGCTGATTGACCTCACAAAGGCCAGACAGGGAGAGTCAAAGGGCTGAATGTGACCTGGGATCCATAAAAGTCCCAGGTCTGATTTAGTTACATTCATTTGGAGGGGATGGGGGGCAGGGAGGAAACTAGTTCTTGCTGTTTTCTTGACAAGGTGTTTTGGAATTGGTTTGCCACTGCCCCATTCTAAAGTTGAGAAAGGTGACCTGCCCAAGGTAATATCGCTGGCTTGCTGCCTTAGGCAGTACAGGAACTCACTGTTTTCCCATTTGTAACCTGATGCCTAAGCTACTACCCAAACTAATTTTCACCTCATCTACATAACCTACATACGTCAGGTACAATGTGTCAGAACCATATGTTTAAGTTGTAGTTAAGAAGATTTATTGCTCAAACCTATACAGAAGAATCTAGTCAGTGTTCAAGGCTAAATTGGGTTGGACTTAGACTGTGGGAATCTAATGATGCAGAAGCCGCTGTGGAAGCCACAGTATGAGAGCGGACGGGAGGACATAGTGCAGGCTATAATACCAACAACGCCTCCCTTAGCACAAACAGTTCAACAGACACCACCCACATCCCAACCAGAGGCACAGGTAGATGACATACCCCATTCCATTCAGGCCACACTCCAGGCGGATTAATGGTTCCAGGAAAACCGACACCTGCTCACCCAGAGAGATGGCCTAGCCTGAAAGGGGTTGAAGATCTATGTGCCCAGCACTCTCCGGTTGGAAGTGCTGCATTGCTACCATGACGCCCACACGGCCTGGCATTTGGGGTTTCTTAAGACCCTAAACTTAATCAATCGACAATTTCGGTGGCAATTTTGGTAGGTGCCCCTCTGTGGGGGCACCTACCCTCTGGAACAAGTTGCGCACTTTGCGCCGTGCCTTAAAGATGTTTCTGTTTCATCAAGCCAGGCTGACCTGACCTAACTTTTTAAAATTATTTTAATTTTAAATTGTTAAATTATGGGTTTTAATATAGGGGTGTTTTAACTGTGGGCCAAATTAATTTAATTGGATTTTAAAATTGTTTTAAATTTTGTATTTTCTGTATTTTATCTGCTGGCTGTTCACCGCCCCGAGTCCTTCGGGAGAAGGGCGGTATACAAATATAATAAAGAAACATAACAAACAGGATTACATGCGAAGCTGTGTTATATGCACCATCATGAGTGGTTAGCCCTGACTAGATTTCATTGCTTGGCTTTGCATTCATTGATGGTCAGTTTGTGCCACATCGGGAGATAAAACTCTACAAACCAGGACTGTGTTTGGTGGTGTTTCATTCCGACCTTCCGGAACCTGACATCTAGGCTGATAACTCACGTAATTCTGCCCTCTGGCTCTGCCTGCTCTTCTTTTACGCATACAAACAAACAAAACAAACAAAACTCTTGCTTGGAGATGTATTCTCAAAATGAAGTAACTGAAACAGGGCATCTGCAGGGAATTCCTGCTTTCATCAGAATAATGCACATTCTCCCCTCCATGTGGATACACCCTTGTCATGGAAGAAGGGCTCATGTGTTCTATTGAGAACTATGCTGGACATATACCACCAGAAAGTATACTGGAAAGATCACCCAAGCTAAATAGGCTTCAACTGAGGAGCCGAACTAAGAGTAGCCACAAACCCATTAACCATGATAAGACAATAACAAAAAAAGAATCCCATACCAGATTGGTTGTTGCCCAGGTTAATAAGGACCATGGCAGTTGCTGTTCCTGGGCAGCTGTTGAAAAATGAGTTGCAGGATTGGAGAAAGACCTGGGAGCCTACCCCATAAAAAATTCTGCCAGAAAATTTGGGAAACCAACACACGGCCACAGGATTGGAAATGTCCAGTATTCATTCTACTGCCAGAAAAGGGTGACTCTAAAAATTGCCCCAATTATTGCACAATTGCTGTCATCTCTCACATCAGCAAGATTCTGCTTAAAATTATACAATAATGTCTAGCACCAACTATTAAAAGGAAATTACCAGCTTTTGAAGGTATTGTGGCACCATGATCATATTGCAAATCTATGCTGGATCATAGAAAAGTCTCATGAATATCAAAAGATCATTTACATATGCGTCATCGAATACAAGAAAGCCTTTGATTGTGTTGATCAAGAGAAGCTATGGAGAACTGTACAAGACCTGGGATACCAGTACATCTGATCAAGTTGGTGCAATCACTGTACACAAATCAGGAAGTCACTGTGTGAACACCATATGAAGATACTGATTGGTCTGATTCAGTGGTGGGTTGCCCCCGGTTTGCACCGGTTCTATAGAACCAGTAGTAAAACCAGCGGGAGGCCCCACCCACCGACCCCAACATCACCAAAATGCTTCTGGGCGTGCGCAGAAGAGCGCACACATGCACAAGCGAAGAGAGCACGCGTGTGCATCCCCATTGCGAACCAGTAGTAAAGGTAAGTGGAACCCACCCCTGGTCTGATTATAGGATTATTAAAAAAGGGAGAGAAAGGTGTGTGACAAGCTTGCATTCTCTCTCTTTTCTTATTCAACCTGTATGCCAAAAGGATCATGAGGAAGCTAGATATTAAAGAATTAAACACTGGGTTAAAGAAACATCAGTTATCTTTGATATGATGATGATATAATTCTCATCTCAGTAATCAAAGAAGACCTGGAACATCTAATCAGAAAATCAAAGAAGAAAGTGAGAATGTTGGTCTCTTTCAGAACATCAAAAAGACCAGGATCATGACCATTGTAAGGAAAGGAAACATCAAAACAGAAATTGATTGTAAAGAAATAGAGTGTGTGGAAAAATTCGATTTCCTAGGATCGCAGATAGCTCAAAGGATTGAATGCAGTACAGAAATAAAACATCGGATTGCATTGGATTGCACAGCAACAATGAGCATGAGCCGAATATGGAAAAGCAAGGACATCAGCCTGGCAACCAAATGTAGGTCAGTTTGCTCTATTATGTTCCTCGTAGCTAGCTATGGTTGTGAAAGTTGGACCTTAAAAAAGCAAGACAAGAAGAAAATCAACTCATTTTAGGTGTGGTGTAGGGGAAGGCTTTGATATCCTTTGGACATTAAATATGACTAACAAGCATGTAGTGGAGTGCATAACACCAGACAGGTAACTAAAATGCAAAATCATGAAACAGTATCTCACTTACTTTGACCACATCATGGGAGGGCAGAATTCACTGGAGAAAGGAGTTACGTTTGGAAGAGTTAGCAATAAAAGGAATTCAGACCAGCAAAGAACATAGTGGCTGGACATCATCAAAGCTGACATCAGTCAGAGCACAGAAAAAAATCAAAGAAGTAGTGCAGGATCAGAAGATGTGGAGAGCCCTGGCCCATAGAACCGCCAAAAGTTGAACACAACTGCAGGGATAATCAACATCATCAATTCAAGTTCTGTCCATTCGGTGCTACATAGAAATTGATGTAAAAAGAAAAAGGGATTGCATTGTGACATCATAATGCCACTTGCATTAATTTGAGCTCTCTTTCAATGTGGATGAAACAAGTTCCTCGGAAAGCCTGAGAAAACTCTTCGATCCGGCAATGATCGAAGGGGCAGTGATCAGGGGCAGTGATCAGTGCGAATCGCCATGAAGCTGGAGCATCCGGAATAAGCGTTGTGCAGGAGTGAAGATTCGGACAGAGTACTGGTACCAGGTGAGTGATTGGACAATTCACAGGTAATAAAAGAAAAATTCAAAAATTTTACAATTACCCCAGTGTGGAAATAGCGGCTAAATAGCGACAGGGAAAGACAACTGATGAAGAAAAAATACGGAAGTGACAAGCGCTCTATAGGAGAGCCAAAATAAAGACTTAAAGTTGAATATGAATGAAAATGTTAAATTGGAATTTGGACTTTTCAGATTTGGATTGGATTATAAACAGATTGGTTGGATATAAAAGTTAAAGAAGAAGTGGGAAAACTTTCCTTTTCTCCTTTTTGAATTACAAACAAAATAGATACTTTTTAACCAGCTGAGTGGAATTGTGAATTGTAGAGAGACATCTCCAGGAGAAATAAGAGTATAACATTAAACTTTTTGTTTTGAGGGAAAACTTTGAAGCAGTGAAAAAAAACAAAACACCTTGAACTTTCAAAATGATAAACAGTGAGAACTAAGGAGGATTTGTGTGTCTATAAGCAGTTAGACTTTGATGATTTAAAAAGGAGGATTATAATGTGGATTTAAATTGGAACAATATCAACCCAGAAAGAATAAAATGGCGCAAGAATTTAAGGAAATGATGAAGATGATGTGCTTGGAAATAAAGGAAATGATTACAAACTTGCATGGAAAATCGAAACGTGATGAATCTAAGACTGAGCTAGAATCAGTGGTGAAATCTAAAATTTGTTACTACCAGTTCTGTGGGTGTGGCTTGGTTGCGGGGGGGGTAATGTCACTTGGTGGGTGTGGCCAATTTTTTTTTTTTTTACTTTTAAAACCATTTTTTCCAAAACCTCTTCGGCTTGTTGTAAGGTTGTAAAAAAATGCTTTCAAAAGACTCTGATGATCCCAGCTGAGTTGCCTGATCGGCAGAGGTTTTTTTTCTTTTAAAAGTCTCTGCTGATCAGGCAACTCAGCTGGGATAGTCAGAGGAAAAAAAAGCCTCTGCCGATCAGGCAACTCAGCTTGGATCGTCAGAGATTGTAGAAAAAATGCTTTTAAAAGCCTCTGGCGATCCCAGCTGAGCCGCGCGATCATCAGCCGCACGATCATCGGCCAAAGAGGTTGTAGAAAAAATGCTTTTAAAAATTAAAAAAAAAAAAGCCTCTGATGATTGCGCGGCTCAGCTGGGCATGGGGGGGCAGGGATTTTTGCTACCAGTTCTCCGAACCACCTGCCTCCATCGTTACTGGATCAGGCAATCCGGTCCAAACTGGGAGCATTTCACCCCTGGCTAGAATACATGGAAGCTGAAAAGGAACTAACCAATGAAAAACAGGAAAGAGTGATTGACAACGAAGAAGACGACAAAGACAAAGAGACTGACTATGGAAAATTAAACAATGAAATAGGTTGTAATAATAAAAGGGAGAATCTTAAAGATTAGAGTGGGACTAATAATGGGGAATATAGAAAAAGGGAAAGAAACAAGGAAGGAAAAAAGGGTCGAATAGAAAAAATATAAAAAGATTAAATGATTACACTGGGATTTACAGTGGAAGTACAAGAAAGAAGGAAAAGAGATGGAAAATAATGGGAAACAAAGGGCAAAAGAAAAGATTTTATGACTTTAAAATACAAAACAAGTATACTGGGATTAACAATGGAAATATAAGAAAAAGGAAAGAGAGAGGAGAAATAATGGGAAATATAGGGCAGAATAGGAGAGCTCAGAATCCTAAAACACAAAAGAAAGGAAGAGGAAGAAAAAAGAAAAAAAATAGAAGAGGAGAAAGGAAGAAAGGGAGAAAGAAATGAAAGGGGGAATAAATTTAGAATTGTAAGATTTAACAGATAAAATGAATGTTAGAAAAAAGATAAAATAGTGATACCAATTAAGTGACTTAAAATGATGGGAAATTATAGAGATGTATGAAGTAAATGAAATAAGATTTATGTTTGATGTTTTATGTTTTAAATATGCTCTATTGAAAATTTGAGAAATTGCAAGAATTGTCATACTTTTAATTGCAGTGTTGGAGGTTTATAAAATGATAAATTGTAATAATATGATTAAATTTAATTGGGGAAGTGTAATAAATTGGAATATTTTAAACTATATATTTGAAATGTAATCAAAAAAGGGAAAGAAGGCGAATTAAGACTAAATAAGAACTAATTAGGTCGGGGGCAATTAGAAATGATTAAGATGTGAATTATAAATATATATTGTTAACAAGATAAGAAGAATTTTGAGAAAGAAATTTAATAAATGAAAGAAAGGTCGGGGTTGCCTGGACACCATAGTGAAAATATTAAATTGAAAATCTATACAGCAATAGAGAGAGATGGAAGAAGAAATAGAGAGATGGAAGAGAAAGGAAGTAGAGAGAGGGATAGAAGAGAGGGGAGGAAGGAAGGGAGGGGAAATCAGAGTAGGAGAGAGGGTTAGTCAGGGAGGAAAAAAGGAGGAGAAGGAGAAAGAAAGGGGAAGTAGTAAGGAGCAGGAGAAGAGGAAAAGAAAGTAAGAAGGAAGGAAGAGAGGAAGAGGGAAGAGACTGAGAAGAAAGATTGCTGTATAACAGAAAAGAGGAAATGGAAGAAAGGCAACCCCAAGCACACATATGAATATATGAAGCTAAAGAAGAAATTATTTAAAAAATAAAAGAGAATAAATGTGAACAAACAGGAAAATTAGAATTTGAGAGCGAATGAAGATGCTGTTTATATAAATAAATATAGAAATATTGAGATATGAATTAAAGAAAAAATAGGGGGAAAAGGAAGATTTTGGCAAAAATTGTAATTGAGTAAACTGTATTTGAACTTGAAAAATTGTATAAGATAAGATATAGCCAATACTCTGTTCAAAAAAAGATGCGGGTGAATGTGGGGGGAAAAATCAATAAAACTTGATTTAAAAAAATGTGGATGAAACGATAACCTTAATCTAGCCCATTGAAAATAGCCCCAATATATACATTTGTGCTTACTCCAGGGTACATAAATGGTTGAAAGCCAGCCACAGAGCACTTGATCAAAACAACTCGGAATCTGCTCTCAAATTGACTCGGTAGAGGAAATTGAAATTGTTACAAAACTCTCTGTGATTAATGACAGATTAAGTCCTAATAGAAGGAAATAGATTAAAGATACCAGAATAAGTCTTAATTAAAGGACATCAGACTGGAAAAAAATACCTGACCTTGTCCACACTATTCTTCTCTTTCTCATATTTTTTAACTTGTCACTTCATGACACTGAAAACACTTTTTCCTCATCGCCTGATGTGTATTAAAATAGTGAATCTAGCAGACCTCAGAAATGTCACCATACTAATAATTTATCTCCAAAATACCTGTCTTTTCAGGATTGTGCATTCCATTAGGAATTCTGTTTGCTTTGAGATAATAGCCATCACTTGTCAGGATTTCATACTCTTCACTAGGGTATCCCCAATATTGAATGATTTCACTCTGCAAAAAAATAAATCAACAACACCTTGAACAAGCTAAATAGTATTCCGGAGCATTACTACTCTAACCATTCATAATATGATAAATATTTTTTAAATAACTGGTCACTATCTAAGTATTTTCTGTTTGTTTTTTTACTAGATGAAGCTGCTCCTTCTCTTCCCTGTCCCATTCTTTCCCACTATGAGGGGATAGGAAGGTACAATCTAATGTTTTTCAAACTTGGCAACTTGTAAATGTATGATCCTTCCCATGCTGGCTGGGGAATTCTGGGAGCTGAAGTCCACATATCTTAAATACTGGTATAATTTTTTCCCTTTGTGCACAGTGAGATGTCCCCGAACTAGAAGTTAACGTCAAGCCAGCTACATATTTTTTATACTCCAAAGTAGTTGTGTCCTGTCTATCCAAAAGACAGGGTAGACTATTCTATTTTCACAAACAGAATTGTGAAAGAAACACAATTTACAATGGGTGTTTCAGCAATATTGTCATAATGATGATATGCCTTTTTAACATGGTCAGTATGAGATACTTATCAAGCATCATGGTAGCCTAGTGGAGAAGACGCTCACTTCCCTACTCAGAAGGTTGAAAGTTCAATCCGAGGTAGTAGCAGATGTTTAGAAAAAATATCTGCTGTGAATTCCGTATGGAATTTCACATGAAAGAGCATCCAGACAATAAACACTCAGCTCCAACCAGTCTCCCTGACTCCACCCTGAATTAAGGGATTACATTCATATGGTGAGGAGCCTATAACGTGTCAATTTTGGATTAAACGGTTTCAAAAGCAATAATAGATTAGATGCAAGGTATCATTAATTGTGTATCTTACAAAAGAGCCAGTTTGGTGTAGTGTTTAAGGTATGTGAGGGCCATAAAAAAGGCGGGGGTTTTAGTGTGAGTTACTCAATCTGGAAATGAAAGTTGAATAAAACATTTCAGAACTGTCTCCCGGAATAACCAAAACATTCAGGAACTTTAGTCAATTAAACCCTTTTTCTTGATCATCTGGCTGAATAAAACATGAGATCCTTTCCCCTTTACCACCACCTAGATGAGCCATTTACAATGTTCATCAAATGTTCAGGATTCAAATATCTTCCATTTATAGATTTTTCTGAGGTCACCGCTTGTTGGATTAAACATATCACCACCCAAACCAGCCACATTGTGGATCTCTGCAAAGCAAAAACATACAGATCAGTCGTAAAGCTTTGTCAGTATAAGCCTTTTTCAATGCAAGCCTTCTATCTATCAACTAATAGAACAGAAAAATCAAACTTCCATCTTAATTGGCTTTGATCTTTGCATAAGATACAAAGAAACCATCATAGGGCTTATAAAAATAACGTCTGTGATCCAAACCAGCAAATTAAGATTGCAATGCCATTTGTATATTGTATTTTATGTAGCTAAGACATGCATAACAGCTTTTTAGGGGCCAATAGTAGAGAAGTGTTCTTCACAGTCATAGGGAGACAAATATAACGAATAATGTAAATAAATTCCAATCAAGAATATCTGTATTTCAATATCTGTATTTAAATATTAAATAGAACTGAAAGGCTGATCAGGCGACTGTGATGGTCTTACAATCTTGCTTTCCCTTTAGTCATTGAGCAAATCACTATGGTTTTAAAACAAGGCATCATGTGAGTGTGACGTACAATTTTACTTCCGCATTCGTTGTCTATTAACTCTACTTGGCATAAACCAGTTACGAAACTCATGGTCATGGAACAGCCACAACGCCACTGTGATACTCATAAATGCACTCTACAAGGATTGGTTGCAAAGCTATTTTCTTTTCACAGTGTTGTAGCTTTAATTGCTAAACAAAGTAGTAGGTAAGTGGGACTACTTGTCTGTTAATTCAGTGTTACATTTCTGGGCTAATCCTACTGTCCTAGCAAAATAATCCAATAAAATGCAAAGAGTCCTAATAATGTTTTATTACTCTAAAGCTTGGAGCAGTGGTGGGTTGCCCCCGGTTTGGACCGGTTTGCAAGAACCGGTAATAAAACTGGCGGGAAGCCCTGCCCACCGCCCCAGATGTCGTCATCAGCAACCTGCACATGCGCAGATCCCGTTGCGAACCGGTGGTAAAGGTAAGTACAACCCACCCCTGCCTTGGAGGTTACAAATCACTGCTATCTTTCACTCAAAAGTGCCAGGATTTAGAGCTGTGAGTTTACATAGAACTTACATAACATATTGATTGTATGTAATGTATTGTTACAGACAGTTCGAGCATGTGCATATACTAGCAGCAGATTCCCAATAGAGAAACAATTGTTGATAAAGACACAAGGTGGTCACAAAGTGGGACAGTACAGGCATACAATCAAGAATACACTTTAACTTTTTTTTTTTTTTTTTACCTTGGTTGAGCTTCAGCTGTTATTGTAATAGGATGATCCTGTGTTTGGTAAGTAATAGAAATAAAGAGCCCTGGTTAGAAGAAGTTATTAACAGCCCAAAATAGGCAATAATAAAACTCCATTTTTAAGGATGTTACAGGAGAGGCACAGAGAAGGACATCTGTGAAACTAAAGACACAATAAACATACAAATTGATTCAGCTTGATTTATTTAGCTCCCAATGTTATGCATGTAAGCTCAAGACTAACCAATGATTTCATTCTTGTATAAATTAACTCTCTAACTGCAGTACAAAAAAGTCTGGCCAGATATTAAAAGTGGAGGAGTTGGCTTTGATATGACTTCACTGAAACCTTTTTTTGAATTGTACATTGGTCACGATCCACTGAAAAAAGGAAGATAGTTTCATCTTATGGATATATCTAAGTTTCATAAAAAATAAGTGTTTTATATTTATTATGGGAAATAAAATATAAAATTCATATGGTGGGGAGACTATAACATGCCATTTAGCTTGGATTAAATGGTTTCAAGATCAATAGATTAGATGCAAAGTATCATTAATTACTGTATGTGTCTTACAAAAGAGCCAGTTAGGTGTAGTGGTTAAGATGGTGACCTAGAAACCAGGGGGCTGTGAGTTCCAATTCTGATTGATTTAGGGATGAAAAAACAGGTCAATTTATCTCAGCCTAACTCATCTCACAGGTTGCTGTTGTGTGGAAAATAGGAGGAGGAAGGAGTATTAGGTATACTTGCCACCTTGAGGTATATATGAAAAAAGTGGCATAAAACGAGAGAAAGAGAGATGTGACTACTTTCAAAGACTTTGTAGAAATATCTTTGTTTTTCTTCCAATATCTGCAACTGATGTATTATTCATATCAAAGCTGATGAAACTGACATATTCTTTTTCTGACACATAATTAAAAATAATTACTTATACTGTCCAACTGAGTATATTTACACACCATAACTGTAAGAACTGTATATTTACTGGGTATACTTTAAGGATCTGAATTCAGAAGAAGTAATAAAGTAATATGTGGTGTAATGCCTCACCAATCCAAGAACAACCATCCTTTGGTTTGTGCTACTGTTCAATAAACACCTAATGCAGGGGTGAAATTCAGCAGGTTCTGACAGGTTCTGGAGAACCGGTAGTGGAAATTTTGAGTAGTTTGGAGAACCGGCAAATACCACCTCTGGCTGGCCCCAGAGTGGGGTGGGAATGGAGATTTTGCAATCTCCTTCCCCCAGGAGTGGGGAGGGAATGGGGATTATGCAGTATCCTTCCCCTGGAGTGGGGTGGGAATGGAAATTTTGCAGTATCCTTCTGCCACGCGCACCAAGCCACACCCACCAAGCCACACCACGCCCACCAAGCCCACAGAACCGGTAGTAAAAAAAATTGGATTTCACCACTGACCTAATGCTAATCCTGCTAATACCTACACAACATATAGGCATCCTTAAGACTTGTCACCCAGTTAAGTTGGGGGATATATAAATTAAACAAACAAATAAAATAGACAACCATTTCCTATTATGGGAAAAGCCTCTTCTAGTCCTAAAACAATGGGGAAGTCCTCACTTGCCAGCCCATGTTTAGTCTCTTTGAACGTAACTAAATTTTGTTATACAGCCTGTAAAATTAGCCAGACTTTGACAATCCAGTGAGGAACTCACCACGAAATGTAACATTTCATCTTTTTATTTTTAATGTGTTGTTTGCAATAAAACATTATTGCAAATAAAAATATCCATTTGTTAAAGTTCATTTAAAAGGCATCCTTATAAGAAACCTGTTAACCTGTTAACAAGGTGAGAAACTGCCAGCATGTCATTGTCCACAAGAAGGCTAGATATCTCAACATTTCATCCTTGTTAAAAATTGAATTTTCTGTACTGCTTTTGCTTTACAATAGAGAAATAATTTTTCTATTATCTGCAACACATTCCCTCAGATTTTCTACCTCTCAACCTCAAAGTTTGTAAGTTTATAATTTTTCTTTCTGTTGTTCAGGGTCCCTTTCCTTGTAAAGCAGGTATCTAACGATCCGGCAATTGGCACTGCAAATGCACCCTATTTCTCTTTTCCCATATTTATATAATGTTTTAAAGAGAATTTCAAGCAGGAGCTAGACAATATTATTGTTTAGCTATGACAGCTGTTACAGATATGGATGTAATCATTTTCATTAATGGTATTTGCAATATTTTTAAGAAGACATGGAAAGACCCAGATGAGTTTTCAGGTCTTTAGATATCAGTTGTTTTACTTTAAAAATCTAAACAATATTTTTACCTATAATGTTCTCTCAACTGAAGGATTATACTTCAGGGAACTAATAGTTATCTTTTTTGAAAAACTAATAAGCATCTAAAACAGTATTGCAAGATAAAAATATTTTCCATACAAATTAAAGACTAAAATTAAAGAATATACTTTAACTTACCTAGTTGTGCTATCTAGAAGAACTTGATAGTGAATAGATCCTACACAAAGCTTGCAATGGAATATAATTTGAACATACTGCATATCCAAAAATACATAGATCATAATTACAAGGTGCATAAACAAAAAGATCCTTATACGCCCAGCCATGATCCTAATTACCTGTATTGCAGCTTCACTCATCCACAGATAGATTAATGTCTATGGACATTGATTTCTTAGTTGCTCTTTCAATTTGATCTTTGAAACAATGTATTCCACCAGACGTTTTTAAAGAGAAGGATCAAGACGCAGAACTGAAATGCAAATCTGATTAATCAGTGGAACAGCTTGTCTTCAGACATTGTGGGTGGTTCATCACTGGAAGTTTTAAAGAAGAGCCTGGATAGTCACTTCTCTGAAATGGTGTAGGATCCCCTGCTTGAGCAGGGGTCTGGATTAGAAGACCTCCAAGCAGTGGTGGTATTCAGCCAGTTCTATCTGGTTCGGGAGAACCGGTAGTGGTGGCTGCGGGAGGCTTCGCCCACCCACCCAGACGTCATTACGTCCTGTTTTTGATGCTCTGCGCATGTGTGGAAGGCTCTGTACATGCTCGGAGCTGGCACCTGCGAGTGAAGCTAGCGCTCACACATGCACGCTCATATTTGCAGATCGGTAGTGAAGGTAAGTGAATACCACCCCTTTCAGCTATATTCTGATTCAACTATATCACCGTTTCAAGGTGCTGGTATTCACCTATAAAGCCCTACATGGCATGGGCCCGGGATACTTGCAGGACCACCTCCTACCGGCCTCCCACTGCCCAGTGCATTCACATAGAGCTGCCCTCCTCTGGGTGCTGTCGGCCAGACAATGTTGGCTGGCGACCCCTAGGATGAGGGCTTTCTCTGTGGCCGTACTGACCCTCTGGAATGGGTTACCCACCGAGCTCCGGATGGCTCCTGATCTCCGCACTTTCCATGCTGGCCTGAAGACATGGCTGTTCCAGCAAACTCCCTGATCAACTACGAGGTTTTAATTTTGGGGATTTTAATTTTCATACTGGTTTTAGGTGTTATTGTTGTTATTTTATTTGTGTGAGCCGCCCCGAGTCCTTCGGGAGAAGGGCGGAATATAAATTTTAATAATAAATAAATAAATAAACAAACTTCTGATTCAAAACCTGGTCAGGGAATATTTTTGAATGAGTTTGTATTTCTAGGTCAGATAAATTGGTGTATTGATGTTCTGACCAAACCTTTATGAATTTATGTTAATATATTGTAAAAATTGGAAGGAGAGGAGAAGAAAACAATCAACAGTCAGATGAATGGACTCGGTTACAGTGCTGATGAGTATGCCATTGGAAGACTTGAAGGACAGATTGTTATGGAAAAAAATAATTTTGCATGGTTGTTTTGTAGCATATAAAGGGTGGTCTGACTGCAATGGCACTTACACTTAATTGATTAAAGGCAGTTACAGGTTTCATTGTTCTTTTTCCATTCCCATTGCTTCACTCAACCAGTCTTTGAGACTCTGTGTGATGTAATTAGTTAAGGTACTGACCTAGAAATCAGGAGCAATCAGTTCTAGCCTTGCCTTTAGGCGTGGAAATCAGACTTTGGATCAGTTGCTGAGTCTCAGCAGAATGCACTTCATAGGATTATTGTAGGAAAAATAGGAGGAGGAAGGAGCATTATGTATGTTTGCTACCTTGAATTACATATAAAGTAATAAAGATGGGATTAAAAAAATCAAATAAATAATCAATAAATTTAGAAATCCTAGAGAATAGGTAAAAGAGGATTTGGGAAAATACAGGTGAGTCACCCTGACAACTAATAATATAGCAGATGGAGATATTCTGACATATTCTGAAATCACCCAACAATGTGACTATTACCAAAACCACAATTATAGGTGGAAGGATACCCTAATTTTATGTTATTAGTATATTATTATCACTACCAAAATTAATGGTACTTATGAAAAAGATCTTGAAATAGCAATTGATTGCAAATGGAATATACTGTAAATAGCAATATGAGATGGCTCTTAAAAGTTAAAAAAATGGGCTGTATTAACATAGGTATGGTTTTCAAATTATGCAAGCTAATTGTTTCACTTTATTCCACACTGGTCAGTAATATGTCCAGTTTGAGGACCATATTTTAAAGGAGAATTTTTAGAAACTAGAACATTCTAGTACTAAGCAGGGGGTTAAATTCAAAGGCCTAAACTGTCAGGACTCAGACAATGATTTTAACTTTGAAGAAGAGGCTCCAGCAGAACCTATGGCCTCAGGAAACATAAAGCCAAGGACAACATAAGGCTCATTAAAATCAGGCCCCATCTGAGCCATGGAACAGTCATCTGAGAGTGACATAAGTTCTCCCAAACCCTGCAACTGGTGAGTAAACAGAACAGAGCAGAGAATTATTGCCAAAAAGGGGATCTCTTGAGTAGTGACAGTTGGCTGCAGCCTGATTTAACAGGTAGCACTGATCCATATTACTTTGCTGGAAACAACCATCTGATCTCTGGCTCTTACATGGCAATTCATGTAAATTCTGCTTGTGAAATTCTGACTTCTGGACTGGCTGACAACTCTGACCCAGCACTTGGAACCTTGGACTGATTTTGGACTGAACTTCTGCATGCTTTTGTTACAAAGCTAACCATTTAGGCAAGTGTCTATTACAGAATCTGTATATTGCATTTTAGTGTTGTTACCTCTTTGATCTTGCATACACTGAATTACAAGCAATTTTGTGTGAGTATTTGAAAACGAAAACAGGACAGTTTGTTTCCAGCTCCATTAACTCTTGGCTGACTGGAAAGAGATATTTTTGGTAATGGCCATGCTACAGAAAAGCAAGCAACATGGAACAAGCTGCAAACATTACATGCCTAGCCACTGCAAATAGCAGTAGTATCACCCAATCTTTTGCAGAAAATGCCCAATTGCCAATCCAGAAAAAAAATGGGATATTGTCCCAATTTCCTACCTTTTAGGCAAGAATGAGCATGAATGGGGAGGATTTTCAAACACAAAGTCATGTAGTTGGTTTTATAATGTGCCTTTGATCTGGAAATACTGCTAGATGGGCCTTGCCATTGTTAAGTCACTTGTGGACAATTTTGCTAAATTTAGTTGATAGATCTGCATTCTGACCTTGTGATAATTTAGTCAGTGAATAGCCATATTCAAAAACTGAAATAAGGGTTTCTTCAGTAACTGAATATGTAAATGCTTTCCAGCTAATCTCTCAAAATCTGGCTTGGATTGAAGCAACACTTATTGACTAATTTCAGGAAGGATTGCCAGATCAAGTTCTGGATAAGCTAGCAAGAACTGAGTACATGCAGGAATTAGTTCAGCTCTGTTTGCATTGGCATTGGGCATTGACAACAGCAAAAGGTTAGAGCTCGAGCTAACAAGTTTGTTGTCAAGCCTGTAGCACCTCTACCTATGTGAGTGACTCACACCTGACCTATCACAAGACCCTGACCTGATGGGACACTCACCTGCCATAACCTTACCATCACAAGACCTACTGAGCATACAAAGCCCTTATAAACAGAAGAACACTGACACCCCTTAAACTCTGCTGAATGTTACATAGCCTAGTAATAAAATGTTTGGAAACCAACCCACAGACGTGGAGAATGAACCTTCCCCCTCACCTGTGCATATGTGTATGCTTGAGAAAACCTCTCCAAAAGAACCCATGCAGAATAGGGGTGCCTGCCCTCAACTGAGTGATACAATTCTTTTATTTCATATATTTAAACCATCCTAAACTATTTTAAATTTTTACTCATCCTAACATAAAGGGGAAAAAACAAAATACATTAATACTGGAAAGATGAAATAAAAGAGGTAAGTGAAAGGAAGAAATGTTACTTCTATGGTATGTACATCATAAAACTGGCTTCCCAAAGAAATCAATCAGAAAAAGGGACATACTTTCAAGCATCAGTTCAATGAAGATGTCAACTCTGTATATTAAAAGCATCTGATCAAATATATAATGTTTGAAAGTGCTTAACGATCTGTCCACAGGACACAAATGAGGCTCACTCTGAAGACACTCACTCTGAAGAATTTTTATAATCAGTTTGCCCACTCTTCGGAACAGATAGCCTTAGGAGCTGATAGGGAGGCAAGAGATATCTTTGGTTTCTAAAGGGGAACATTGAATTGATCTTTTCATTGATCAATAGAAGAATATTTATTTAATAGCAAAAAAAAAAAAAACCCCACATGAACAATAATAGAAACTTACAAGTGACAAAGTAGCCTGAAATGAACTAACAATATTTAGTTGTTAATTGAAAGACCATTGTTCTTCAAAAACTTTTCATAAGACCCAAAAACTAAAAGATAAAACCCTGTTTTAAAACTGGAATCAACTCTGAATGATTTGAATTTGAAAATGACCAAAAATGAATTTCTTACAAAATGTAAATGGAACAAGAACTTAATATCACAAATATAAGTAAAATTCAAATGAGTAAAATGCTCATCGAATGTTAAGAAATACCAGCTAACTGTTCAACAGAAAGCAGAACCATCTGCTTTCATACAGTTTAAACTACTTTTTCCAAATTAACCTTTCTGGCCAATCTAAAGTTTCCTGGAACTTCATGTTATTTAGACCAGGAAATGTGCATGTTTGCATGCATATAACTTTGAGTACAGGTATAACATAGCTTAATTAACTTTAAAACTTAATTTATGACATATTTTTCAATATAGTTTAAACATTAGATTTGAAGAATTCATGGCAAAAATAAATGAATGCTTTAAGATCTTGCTTTTTCCTTTTAGGTTCCACCTCTAAAATTAAACCTAGTACTTCTGCATTAGTTTACGTATATCATTATATAGCTGTTGTGGAATATCTAGGCCCAAGATAGGATCCATATGTTGCCAGTCAGGAATGTTCTTATAGAAAACCAAATGAGTGATTTGAGAAGTCATTAATTCGACATCTTTTTTTGTTGCAACAATATCCCTTCCTCCACTCCACACAGCTACTGGTATTGTAACATCTTCAATTTTATAAAACGGAGGTTTTGTCTGTTGATGAAAAGAGGAGAGAAAAAAAAGCAATAGTTTTCATGGATCAATTGCATTTTCAGGTATTTTCTAATTCAGAAATGTCAGGCCGTAGAAACTAATATTTTCACCTTATCCCCGGCACCAAAAGATTGTAGGCAAAACTGCCTTATGAGCAAGAACCCTGTATTATAAATGGCAACCAGTTCTATGTGAGACTCTATATAAACATGCTTATGTGTTAGCCAAACTATAATTAATATGGGATTTTAGATAATGGCTCAGAAAGAGGAAGAGACATTTTGACAGTTCAAAAGAAATCAGAATTATGGTGGTTTCCTGCCGTAGCATATAGTTGCATTTATAAGGTGCAACCATTTACTCATTCCACACAAGGAGGTAGCACATTTTGCATAGATACCACTTTAATGGGAAAAAACTGTTTCTAGAAGTTGCAAGGGAAGGAAGTTAGGGGAAATCCTATCAACAATGACTTTGTCAGTGCTCTTTGGCTGAGATTATTTGTATACTTCTCCTGTAGCTGGGGACTCAGATCAGTTCAAAGGGTGGGCATCGGCATACTTCCCTTTGTCTGTCTGAGTCTGGATCCAGCTGATAGGTGAAGCCAGTTGCCTTTTCTAGGAGATGAAACCCACTTTAACAGAACTGCTTCAGGATATCAGGAAGGCTGTCCTTCTGGAGTCTAAGAACAATATGCTGTTGCCAGTTGCTCCGTTTCTATAAGGTCCAGCAATCTTCTTGGAACTGTACTTATGTATAGGCTGGGAAGTAGGTTTCTCTCTGGTATATTCAAAAACACTGGCAAGGGAGGAAGAAACCTACAAGGCTGGCTGCTCTCTCTACATCTCTTCTAAAGGACTTGAGCCGTGGATGGAGACTGGAAACACAGTGCATATAGAAGCAAAGCAACAAGTTTAATAAGTATGATGAGTGGGATTTTCCTCCTCACAGAGATTTCTGCCCAAAGCTACAGTATTACCAGCCTAAGTAATTCTCTCTTAGAAAACAAATTATACACAAAATTATATTTTTAGAAATAAACATAAAATCCAGGAAAAAAGATACAGGACATATTTTAAAAGGTTTAATTTCAGTAATTTGTATTTTTCATGTGGGACTGTCTACAGCATCCTTACTCTGTTATATATGGCTTTGTTCTTTTTCCCATGATCAAAATATTTAAATTCCTTGGAATAAATAACCTAAAAGAAATGAAAGCTGGGTTCAGTAGAAGTAATATAATAGCCAATATGTATTTAAATATTCTGATTCTCATTTCAAATGTTCTGTTGAGATCAATGCTATTGAGGTCCAACATAAAGTCCTTGTTACTAAGAATCATTTGTTCATTAAAAATATGACCTTTATGGAAGGCCATAATGTATAACGTATGTATATGAAATACATAGTTTAAATAGAGGGGAATCTTTTATAGCTAGATTTTAGTTCAAATGTACTTTTCCAAACTTTCACCAGCAGCAGGCTTGAAAATCTGCAGCAAGGCGTCTCACTATTAAAGAATATTTTCTTACTACTTCTTCCAGAGTATAAGCTTCATAAAGCTTATACAAGCAAAACAAGATTAAGAAAACAATGCCATACAGGTCAGGATGTTGACAACTATAATTACATGAACCTAAATGTCATTTTGTGCCTGATCAAGATTATTGATCAAGATTATTGATTGTGCAAGAGTTTAATTAGTATGTAAGCGAATACCATCATTCAACAAGAGGTAAGAATATTGGGAATGGACTGTTATACTTAGCACTACCTCACTTAACACAAATTTCTGAATATGGATTTATCAAGTCAGAATCTATTCATATAACATTTCTGACAGTTCCTGTTCAGATACTGATGAACATCTAAAATGTTTTAGAAACATTTGCAGAATCATTCTATTTGAGCAGTTGGCACTCAATTCATTTTAGCCCACTCATACATAAATGAATAAAGATTTGGAACCTAGTGATTAGTTCTTAAAAATGCAGAAAGGAGGGAAATATTTTAAAAAATATATAAAATACACTTTATAATTATTTTAAAAAAATATTTTATAGGCCATGTTAATAATATAAATATATAAAAATAATGTCTTCCATACTGAACAAAGCATTTTGTAAAATACAATATTGATTCTCTCTTGCAGTGAAAATGTAAATTACATTCTACCTGTCCCCAATGGGATAATGTTTTAACAGATGTGAAATCAGGAAAAATTCCAACATAAACGTCTGCTCGACTCTAGAAAACAAGAGGAATTTACATGTTAATATCTATCTGTATGTTGTACATACCTCCTAGTTGATATGGGCAACAGCACCCTTTAGTAGTCTTAGTTTGCAAAAATAGCTTGAGCATGCTTAGAGTAAAACTAGGCTTCAGTTGCCCTAATGATCTACAGACTAAACTATGGCCAAACTGATTTATCTTACCGGTATTATTACATTTAAAAAGGAATACTAAATGTGACATGGATATGATGGATAAAGCTAGTAATCATTTGTAACATAGAATTTTCATACTGATAATGAGTGTTAGATAGGGGGCGTAATAGAAGAGGTGGGACACAGAAAGAAGTTTCAGCACTTTTATTCCTGGTCGCGATTAGCAAGACTTGCTTGGCAGGTTGCCGGGCCTCTCTTTTTAAAGAGCTCCAGCAGTCTTGCCGGCCACTTGACAACGGTTTATTTTTTCCACCGCTAGATTACCCAATCAGCGGCGGGTATGCAAATAGGTGCTCTGTACGTCAGTACGTAACAATGAGGATGCCATTATATAAGCACAACCTGAGGATAGATTAACAAGAAATTGGTTCTCTCCCTATACTGAATGTGCCAGAGGAAAAAGCTACATTTTAACAGTTTTGCATTACCTATAAGATAGGTTCCAAATCTGAAAACAATGTTACTTACTGCAATCTTTGTATTCTCCCTTCATTATTATTCCCCTAATAATTTTATTAATCTGAGCTCAGAGATCATTGTTATTGTACTAAGAAGATCAGATAGAAGATTATCTATCCTACTCTTTGTCTTAATTCCATTGATCAATGGGATGAGGCAGTGGTGTGATTCAAGTAATATAACAACCGGTTCTCTGCCCTAATGATTTCTTCCAACAACCAGTTTGCCAAACTGCTCAGCAGGTTAACAACCGGTTCTCCCGAAGTGGTGCGAACTCGCTGAATTCCACCACTGGGATGAGGGCAGAAGAGGTTAATTAATTAATTAATTAATTAATTTATTTATTTATTTATTTATTTATTTATTTATTTAATTTCTATACCGCCCTTCTCCCGAAGGACTCAGGGCGGTGTACAGCCTAATTAAAAACACAAAGACAGACAAAATTTAAAAATTATTAAAATTATTAAATAATAGGCCCAATTTGTAAAACCCCAAATTTAAAATCCCATTTAAAACCAATTAAAATCTTTACATTGATAGCCCAGCCTAGCGGAACAACATGGCTTTGAGGGCACAGCGAAACACACGGAGATCAGAGATTTTACGAATTTCTGGGGGCAGATCATTCCAAAGGGCAGGGGCTCCCACAGAGAAGGCCCTCCCCCTGGGTGTCACCAGCCGACATAATTTGGCCGATGGCACCCTGAGGAGACCCTCTCTGTGGGAGCGAACTGGCCGGTGGGAGGCTACTGGTGGCAGAAGACGGTCTCGAAGGTATCCAGGTCCAATGCCATGGAGTGCTTTAAAGGTGGTAACCAACACCTTGAATCGCACCCGGAAGACCACTGGGAGCCAGTGCAGCTCGCGCAGGAAGTGTGTCACGTGGGCACAACGAGTTGCACCCATAACCACCCGCGCGGCCGCATTCTGGACCAGTTGGAGCCTCCGGGTGCTTTTCAAGGGGAACCCCATGTAGAGAGCATTGCAGTAGTCCAGTCGGGACGTGACAAGGGCATAAGTAACTGTGTGCAAGGCGTCGCGGTCCAGAAAGGGCCGCAACTGGCGGATCAGGCGAACCTGATAAAAAGCCCCCCTGGCCACGGCCGTCATATGCATATGCAGACAGCCGTGCATCCAGGAGGACGCCCAGATTGCGGGCCCTCTCTGTGGGGGGTAAAGACTCACCCGCAATAGTCAGCGATGGCACCAGCTGACTATATCGCAATGCCGGGAACCACAGCCACTCGGTCTTGGAGGGGTTGAGTCTGAGCCTATTTCTCCCCATCCAGACCCGCACGGCCTCCAGGCAGCGAGACATCACATCAAGGGCATCGTTGGAGTGGTCTGGGGTGGAGATGTACAGCTGAGTATCATCAGCATACAGATGGACTCTCACCCCAAAACCACGGATGATCTCACCCAGCGGCTTCACATAAATGTTGAACAGAAGGGGCAAGAGGACCGACCCCTGCAGCACTCCCCATGCAAGGCGCCTTGAAGTCGACCTCTGCTCCCCTGTCAACACGAACTGTGGGCGGTTGGAGAGGAAGGAGGAGAACCACCGCAAAACGGTTCCCCTTATTCCTAACTCCCTCAACTGCTGCAGCATGATACCATGGTCGATGGTATCAAAAGCCGCTGAGAGATCTAACAGAACCAGGACAGAGGAGCACCCTCTGTCCCAAGCCCTCCAGAGATCATCCACCAAAGCGACCAATGTCGTTTCTGTGCTGTACCCCTGCCTGAAGCCTGACTGGTATGGGTCCAGATAGATAGCTTCATCCAGGTGCCCAGGCAGTTGTTGTGCCACCACACTCTTGACAACCTTCGCCACAAAACGAAGGTTGGGGACCGGACGGCAGTTGGCTAATTCAGCCGGGTCCAGGGAAGGCTTCTTGAGGAGGGGCCTCACCACCGCCTCTTTCAAGGTGGCGGGAAAGCACCCTCACTCAGAGAAGCACTTATAATCCCCTGGAGCCAGCCTTGTGTAACCTCCTGGGAGGCCAGTACCAACCAGGAGGGACACGGGTCCAATAAACATGTGGCGGCACTAATCCTACCCAGAACCCTGTCCACATCCTTGGGAGCCACAGGATCAAACTGACTTTGTATAAATATACAAAAGTATGAAGGCTATTGCTTAACGCATTGTAAGCCGCCCTGAGTCTCCGGAGAAGGGCGGCATATAAATCAAATTAAAAAAAAAAAAGACTTGGAATGTAAGAAGAGTATGTGGTTAAAAAAAAAGTAGTAAAAGAAAGAAAGAAAAATATGTAGGCTGTAGGTTTGCAAAACTAGGAAAAGAGACGATATACATTTGAATGGAAAGTGGTCTGATCTTCTAAAAACACAGCTGAGGAATATCTGAAGGGTTTATGGAGGGCTATTTTGGACACAATTATTTTAAAAGAAGGAAAAAAATTGAAAAGAAATGAACCACCCAAGTAATGTGTGATGGAATTTTGGCAGCACAATCCTGCAAGATGTAGGTGATGCCAAAAAAAGAAGAAAAAAAGGATGGGGGGAGGGGAGGAATATAGGGAGTTTTACAAAGTCAAGATGGTGTCTGCCACTGTGTGATAAAAGCCCTGCTCCTTGTTTATATATTTTGAATATGACTGAGTTGATCACCTTTGATCACTTGACTTTTTTTTTTTTACAACCTACTCCCACCAGCTTCCCCAGAGCTGCTGCTGCTAAGGAAATAATGTAAGCAAAAACCAGGCTGGATGTTAACTTTGGTCTGAGGCAGGGGTTGGCAACCCGTGGCTAGGAGCCACAAGCAGCTCTTTGGGCCCTCTGTCATGGCTCCCTGTCCCATCACTGGTTCGCCCCACCCCTCTTATTTCTTTTTTGGACTCCAGCCTGAAATGGCAGGAAGCAAAGGCTGCCTTACACCCAAATGTGGCGTGAAAGCAGGTAGAGGGCAGCTTCGCTCCTGCACTCTCCTCCCCGCTCCTCCTCCTCCCGTAATCCCCTGGCCGGCTGTGGCTGAGCTGGGAGTGCGCACACGTGGAGAGACCCTCCTTAAGTGAGCCACTGCCAGCCCTGCGCACACCTTTCCTGTGCTTTGGCACTCGCTTGAGGAGGATCTCCCCGCCCGTGCGCAGCTTCCGACTCAGCCATAGCTGTCCCAGGCATCCTGAGAGGAGGAGGAGGAAGAGGGTCACTGGAGAATGCAGGAGCGAAGCTGCCCTGTACCTGCCTTTGCACCACATTTGCACATAAGGCAGCCTTCGCTTCCTACCACTTCAAGCTGGAATCTCCCTGCATGTGCAAACGCCCCTGGCCAGGGAGTTACAAGAGGAGGGGGGAGGAGGAGGACGGTCACCTGAAGGGAGGGGCGAGACATAGAGACATACAGAGTGATACACAAAGGAGGTGAGAGAATGGAAGAGAGGGAGAGACACAGAGGGGGGAGAGAGGGGGAGAGAGACATAGAGAATAGTTTTGTGGCTGGGTAGGCGTGGCTGGGTGGGAGTGAGTGACATCAAGTTGGCCATGCCCATTCAGGTTTTGTGGCTCCTGGTGTGTTTTTTTTCTGTAGGAAAAGGTCCAAGTGGCTCTTTGAGCATTTAAGATTGCCGACCCCTGGTCTGAGGGAACCCAGGATCAAGTTCACCTGCAGCAATGAAACCTCATGATTTAATTCAGTAGCTTTTTTTTTACCCCAAACTATTGCACAGGAATTATTTTTGTGGGAAAACTGGAGGAAGTAGTGCTATACACTTACTTTAAAGTTCTGGAGAAAAGATAAGAAGTACATCTAAATAACAACAACAACTCTACTTTACCAATATTTGTTCTACAGAGATTTTGCCAGGCATCATTATTACATTTAATTTTTCTATACCCATTCGTAATATTTTTTTTCTCTAGAGAATATTCAGTGAAAACTCTTGGTGAACAAAATGGGAATTTCAAACATTGACTCCAAAACAGGGGTGTCAAACTCGCTGCCCGCAGTCCGGATACATCACACGCTGGCTACGCCCACCCCTGGTTTAGCGAAGTGGGGGAAAGTTGTGATACGTCACGTGACGATGACATGACAATGCAAGTTTGACACCCCTGCTCTAATAATATCTATTATTTTTGTGGGAGCAGGCCTTCCTGTCCTTCTATGACAGGGGTCTCAAACTCGCATCATCATGGTGAGTGACATATCTGGACTTTTTTCCCTTTTGCTAAACCAGGCATAGGAGTGGCCAGCATGTGACACATCTGGGCTGTGGGCTGCAAGTTTGACAGCCCTGTCCTATAAGAATCCTTTTGACCTTTTCATCCCCAAATATCAACCAACCATATAATTTCATATTTAGTTGTAATTACTTTATTTGTACATTTTTGGTACTACAGACACAAATTGAGAGATTTCTAAGAGTCGGTTTTCACTCTGTGTTTGTTCAGTTGCATTCAAAATATATTGTACAAATATAGGTTAAAATGTGTCCTTTAACTGTTCTTTTATTGTGTCCAACAAAAGGAAAACAAGTGTAAGATACTACATTGTTGTTATTTGGATGATTTAAGCTTTTTTCTTTCTTCTTCTTCCTTTCCCACTTCCGCTATAGAAATTACAATAAAAGTAGCGCTTGCTGTACTTACTCTATTTAGGTTTTTTGCATTATATCCTCCCATAAAGAAAATACTTTGAAGGCAAAGCTTATCAAACATGGCATGGCTACATCCATAGGCCAGGAATGCTTTTAATCTGTTACTTAAAAGATAATATTTCTTCTTGCCCCATATTAGCTGTAAAATAAACATGTATCAATATTAAGTGTTCTTCCTTTGCCTGCCTGACTATGCATTGCGAGTCTGTGATTATAAATCTACATTCACATGTATACAGGTAGTCCTTGCTTAACGACCAGTCTCATAGTGACCATTCAAACTTATGACAGACCCTCCAAAAGCTACTTAGGATCCTGTTCTGGAGTTCTGATGGCTGCACACACATGCACAATCACATGACCACTTAGAAACCGGCTCACCCAGCTGACCATGATTTACAATATTTTGGCCTGTTTCTAGCCTTTGGGGACGGTTTCCAGCAAAAAACACCCATAGGAAAATGTGGATTCACTTAACAACCATGGTGTTCTCTTAATGACCACCACAAGTAATAAATTTGGGTCCAGCCCAGTGCCTCGCCATACATCATCATGACTTACAGTGCAAATTCTGGGATTCATTATAGTCGTACATTAAGGATTACCTGTACATGAAATACAAATATTAAGTCTAAAAGTGTCTTCAGTATCCAACCCCCTCAATGGCCCAGTGGAATACAATTAATGGTATTGAAAGATTTATAAAGATCAGGATAAAAAAAAAAAAGATTTAAAAATATCAGGATAAAAAGACCACACCTGGAATACTGCATCCACTTTTGGTCACCACATTACAAAAAAAGATGTTGAGACTTTGGAAAAAGTGCAAAGAAGAGCAACTGTGAGGAAATAATTAGATTGTGAACGCACAAAAGGGGGCAGTCATAGGGGCCTGGTCTTGATGGTGTTCAAAAGTGTAGCTCCGCAAGAAAACAATCCCAGAAACCCTGCCTGCATTTTAGATAATATCAGTACATCATCATTACAGTCTGCAGCATATGCACCCCCAAGGGATCGTTTTCCTCTCTATATATAATACAGTCCTGTTGGTGATGCATGTTGGCATGCATTAGAAAAGAGTAGAGGCATTTTCGGATGTGCTAACCTGAGTCTTCCTCTGCGTTTTCATATCTGGGAGACCGGATTGATCAGAGGCTAGATGATTGTCTGGTGTTTTTAAGGGAAAAGGAGTTCAAGGAGCAGAGGTGATATTCAGCCGGTTTGCCCTGATTTGGGTAAACCGGTAGCAGCAATTTGGCCTGGGTCGCTGAATCGGTAGTGACTTCTGGCTGGCCACGCCCTCCCATCCAGTCACCCGGTTGCCACTCACTTGCCCTTCATCTTGGGTCGGGGGCCAGGACCATTCCCCAGCTCTGGCCTTGCCCAGGAGATCTGCTCGCTCGCTGCCCACCTCGGCCGGGTCGAGGAATGTGCCATTCCCTGGCTCTGGCCTTTCCTCGGAGCCATCACCAGGTCTCCCTTAAGTGCAATGCATTGCCCCATTTCCCCTCCTTTAGAGGCCCCGGCCCTTAATCTCCCCACTTCCCCCACCCCCACGATCGCCTCTTTTGTGATGGCTGTGACCTTACCTTCCTCCTGCGGCTGGATGCCAGGGAAGGCAAGCCAGGGCTGAGACCCGTCATTGCCACTGGGCTCCCCGCCAGACCACATCTCGCCCTCCTTGTCACAAGATACCTGCAGCCGCTGTGTGTTTTTTCAGTGCGTGTGAAGTCCAGCCAAACCCAAAAAAAACATGTGGCAGCTACAGACTTCATGCAGCTAAAATTACCGACCTCCAGCTCCACTCTGCTTCTCCAACGTGCTGCCACCACCCTGATCTATGTGCCAGCCACGCAGGTGCACCCCACTGTCTGCTGCCACTGCACAGGAGGAACTTGCCCTGTTGGGGGCACCTATGGTGGCTTGAGTGCTCTGCCAGCGAAAGCAGGTTCCTGAGCTCCATTTTCAGGTGCCACGGCCTCCTGCATCCCTCTGCCAGTGAAAACAGAGCTCTGTTTTCACTGACAGAGGATGGCAGAAGGCCCTGGCAGCTGAAAATGAAGTTCGGCAGCCCGTTTTCACTGGCAGAAGCACAGCAAGCCGGTCCTTCGCTGTTTGTAGGGTGGCCCCGTGGGCCAGATCTAAGTATCCCATGGGCCGGATGCAGCCCCTGGGCCTTGAGTTTGACACCCCTTTTCTATACCATGGCTGGGCCATGTGAGAAACTGACACTGTTGTGGAAGGTTACCATCCCCACCGCATAGCCTCCCCAATGCTACCACCCTCTCCACAGGCCAGGCCCGGGCAGTCAAAGGACCAGATATGACCCATAGGCCATAAAATGCCCAGTTCTGTTCTAAAGTATCCAGGCAGTATCAACTAAAACTGAAAGTTTAACACATTTAACTTCCTTAGCAATATTTGGGTGGTGAGAGATTCCTTATAGGTAATTTTAAAATTGTTAGAATTGATCTATTTTTTCTACTAAAAACAGGTTATGTTACAATTATCAATAAATAAATCTCACTGAATGCACAAATCAGCCTTTTAATTCATTTTTCCAGAAAACTGAACAAGAGAGAGCCTGGTTTTTCAAAACTTCTGAATGAAAAAAATGAGTTTAATATACTAGTAGAAACAAGAGATATACTTACTTTTCTTAGTCCAGCAGGAATTTTCCCCAGTGCTTTGGGAAGTCCTGTAATACCCCTTAATGTGTAAGCAGGAGTAAAACACAGAAAGAGTTTCACTTTTTGTGCTAGGTGAGGCAGGAGTGAAAAGGCAATAAATCCTACAAAAGAGAAGAAGAATTTAGCTTTCAAATTGCAGGATGACTAATATCTGCACTGCTCTCTATATACCACTACAAGTTTTATTTCTGTTTAGTTTTAACTTTTGGGCTGAATCCTGTAGTGCATTTTCAAGATTCTCTTGTTTCCTGTGAAGAAAGGAAGCTTCTTTAAAATTTAGGCTTAAGGGCAGGAAGTTATGCAACCTCAATGACAGGCTGGAGGGGGGGTGTCTATTTTATTCAAAGAAGTAGCATGTGTTAAGGCTGGATACTCAAACAGTGCCTTCCTTTCCCATAAAACTACTAGGAATGACCATGTGACCATGTGACTACATGACCACTTTGACTGTTCCAGGAAATAAAGTTCCCTGTAGCAGGGGTGGGTTCTACTTACCTTTATTACCGGTTCGCAACGGGATTGTGTATGCGCATGCGCAGATCACCAATGACGACATCCAGGGCAGTGAGCGGGGCCTCCCGCCGGTTTTACTACCGGTTCTTGCGAACCAGTCCGAACCGGGGGCAACCCACCACTGGCCTGTAGGAATCTAACTTTTTGCAAATACAAAGAATATATGGGGCATTTTATTTCAAAAGGAAAAGACCCCCAAATCCCTCACATCCCCAATTACATTCACATAACTCTCTGTTACCCTTCCAGCTTTCACCCAGAACAAACCATCATAACTCTACTGAAGATCTCAAAACGACTATTTTGGGAAATCAAGATTAACTGCACCACTGAGCAAGGCAGTTGTAGAGCATTTCAACAAACAAAATGGGTTTGTAACACATTTTAGATATTGTATTTAAATACATTGTATCTAACCTATACATCAACTATCGTGCTGACTGCATAAAAAGTAAGACCCACAATCAATCTCCTAACATCCAACCCTCCATCACCCAAAACATCCAACCCTCCATCATCCAAAACTAGATACGCATGCACCTTACTTCCTCAATACCAACCACTACTGATCTTAAATGCAAACTAATAAATGCAAGAAGCATCCTAAACAAAATGACCAAACTGCTCCCCTTATTAAATACTGCTACATTTGACATTATATTTGTCTGTGAAACATGGCTAAACGCATCCCTCCCTGACTCCATTATCACAGTAAGAGACTATCACATTTACCGGTCTGATCGCAAAGCCAGCAGAGGGAGTGGAGTACCTATCTTCTAAAAAAAGTCACTAAACCTAAAAAATATTCAAGTTGCACATGAACTCACTCTTCCGGAAACTATCGTCTGTGAACTGTCCTTAAACACCACACTTTGCTTCTTACTATGTTACAGAGACCCTGACTACAACATCGCACATGTGAACAAGTTAACTTCACTACTAACATGGGCAGCCTCCTGCCCATACCCTCTCATCTTTCTTGGTGACCTCAACCTACCTCTTATTAATTGGACAATAAATGAATGTACCACTGAACCCATCCATACAACCCTATACAATGCTGTTACTAATCTAGGTCTAGATCAACTAGTAATTAACAACTGCCTTGACCTCATCTTCTGCAACAGCTTAAACTCAATTTATTGACTACAAATAAGAGAACCCTTTTCCAACAGTGACCACAGCATGATTAAGTTTTGTCTCAATATACACCCTTACAAAAATCACCATAATAATGGGATTTCCAACTACAACTTCAAAAAAGCCAACTATGATCTCATAGACACCGACCTCTCATCTTTTGATTGGCAATTTCTATTCTCTGGCTGTAACACTTCTGAAGACCATTATAACATTTTCTTGCTTGAAGTCAATATAGTTATTAAACTATATGTACTACTAATCACCACCAAAACCAGGATAAACAAATTACCCATATCAATAAGAAAACTTCAATCCAAAAATAAATCCCTCTGGCGAAAAAACAAAACTGGCTATGTAGCTAACTTTAAAAGCCACTACAAAAATATATGCCACCAAATAAAGACTGAATGCACCAATTACCACATCAAACAAGAAGAAAACATTCTGCGCACGAAATCCAACCATGCCTTCTATAATTTTGTAAACAACAAACTTAAAGACTCGAGATCCATCCGACCCCTAAAAGGACCTAACGGTAACGAATGCAATGATGAAGTAGTTAAAGCAAACCTCTTTAACACCTCTTTCTTCAGCTCAGTCTTTGTAAATAGCAATGGCTCATGCCCAACATTCCCTAGTTGTACCACTAATAACTACAATAACTCTTAACACCAATAAAGTTCACAGAAGATAACATTGAAAAGGCACTACACAGACTAAAACCATCTCTATCTATCGGACCTGATGGACTATGTGCATACTTCTTAAAAAAGCTTTCCACTTTTTGAAGGAAAAGTCCTTCAGGACCAGCTCCCTACCCAACCTATGGTCACTAGCCTCGGTCATCCCTATCTTCAAAAAGGGAGACCCCAGCCTAATTGAAAAATACAGACCAATCTCTTTATGCTGCATCACCTGCAAAGTCATGGAATCAATCATTAACCAATTCATTACCCTCCACCTAGAAACAAACCACCTACTCTCTAATAAACAATTTGGTTTCAGAAATTTTTTTTAGAAAAATTAGAAAAATTCAGAAAAAAATTATCCTGTAATCTACAATCTACAATTTCTACAATTAGAAAAATTCAGAAAAAAATTATCCTGTAATCTACAATTTCTACACTGCAAAAACATATGGACTACAAATCTCGATCAGAGCAAAGCAATAGACACAATTTACATAGACTTCTGTAAAGCCTTTGATTCAGTGGTACATGACAAACTACTTCTAAAACTAAAATCCTATGGCATCTCTGGACTTCTACATAATTGGATAGCCAAGTTCCTGTCAAACAGACAATAAGTGATCAAAATAGGGAGCACCCTATCAAATTCTGTGACTGTTAATAGCGGTGTCCCCCAAGGCAGCGTTTTAGGACCAACACTCTTCATACTATACATAAATGACCTTTGCGATCATATTGTAAGCAACTGTATTCTCTTCGCTGATGATGTAAAACTATTTAATATCACCAACAATGCTGCTATCCTTCAAAAAGACCTTGAATTTGTGTCAGAATGGTCAAACAATTGGCAACTCCAAATCTCAACCAATGCTCTGTCTTACACTTTGGCAAAAAGAATCAGAACACAAAATACAAGCTGAGTGGACAAAACCTTGTAGATGACCCTCACTCTGTCAAGGACCTTGGAGTACTCATATCTAATGATCTAAGTGCCAAAGCCCACTGTAACAACACTGCCAAAAAGGCATTAAGAGTTGTAAACCTAATCTTGCATAGCTTCTTTTCCGGTAATATTACACAACTAACCAGAGCATACAAAACATTTGCTAGACCAATTCTTGAATACAGCTCATCTGTCTGGAACCCGCACTGCATATAGGACATTAATACAATTAAGCGTGTCCAGAAATATTTCACAAGAAGAGTCCTCCACTCCTCTGCTTGCAACAAAATACCTTATGCCACCAGTTTTGAAATTCTAGGCTTAGAAAACTTAGAACTACACCGCCTTCGGTATGACCTAAGCGTGGCTCATAAAATTATCTGCTACAATGTTCTATCTGTCAATGCTATTTCAACTTCAACCACAACAATACAGGAGCACACAATAGATGCAAACTTAAAGTGAACCGCTCCAAACTCGATTGCAGAAACTATGACTTCAGCAACAGAGCAGTCAATGCCTGGAATACACTACCTGACTCTGCAGTTTCATCCCAAAATCCCCAAAATTTTAACTTAAGACTGTCTACTGTTGACCTCACCCCATTCCTAAGAAGTCTGTAAGGGGCGTGCATAAGAGCACCAGCATGCCTACCATCCATGTCCTAATGTTCCCTTTATTTGTATTCGTTTTATGTATCCAATCTATGTTTATATATATTATCTAATACGTACTTGACAAATAAATAAATAATAAAATAATAAATAACATTAAAATTTTAATTGATAAGGAGCTTGTAATACATTTAGCAACCTATATAGTATCTTCTTCTTTCTCGCCGCCTCCTTCCAACTTCATGCCAATTTAAATTCAACATCAGTCTAGGCCAGGGGTGTCAAACTCATGTCATCACGGTGGCATCAGGGACTTTTTTCCCCTTCGCTAAACCGGGCATGGACATGGCCGGCATGGGCATGGCCAGCATGTGATGTATCCAGCCCACAGGCTGGGAGTTTGACAGCCCTGGTCTAGGCACTCTTTGCATCTGATGAAATGAGCTTCAGCTGACATAGCTGAAGCCTTTTAAGCAAACTTGTCAGTCTGAAAAGGTGATACCAAATTCCTTCTGAATATCTAAAGAAATTCTTCCTTCTTTCCATCTCAGTGTTATTAAACTCCCCGCCCCCTCCATACATGTAAATATAAGGACAGGGTGAGTGAATATTTAGAACACCATTCATTTTCAAACTACAGAAACAACACATAGTGAACAAATCTTTTGCATGACAAGTAAGATGTCACGTTAATAATCCAGTTTAAAAGCAGACTGCATTAATCTGAGCATTTATAAGGCTATATATTTATAATGTTAACATTCCTTTTGGGAGCCAGTCTGATGTGGGATTAAGGTGCTGGACTAGGTATAGAGAGAATCTAGTCTTCCCTTAGGCACAGAGGTCAACTAGAGACCATGGGCAAGTTATTGTGTCTCAAATAGACAGGTCAATATGTCTAGTCAAGCCCTACAATAAGCTGGCCAAAAATTGAAAACCCCTCTCACATCATGCATGGATAGCTTCGCTCTAAGAACTAAGCAAGCATAACGAAAAACAAGTATATAAATAGAGGGCTTAGAAGATATGACAACTGAATTTGTAGGGCCCAATTCTAAAGACTAACAAATGAAGAAAAAAAACTTTAGAGAAAAACCGGTGGTAAATTGGAGTAAGATGTGACATTCACTCATAGAACATTATGGCTTCAAAGGAGCAACTTTGAAGTTTCTCTATGAAAAGTTGCAGTTCCCCCTTCCAACTGGTAGAAGCTGCAATGTTTCCCTTCACTTCATCATAAGTGGCTACTACATAGGAGCAATGCTTGCACAAAAGGTATTTCTGTCAAAGGAAAGCAGTTAATCTAAGCAGTTTGGCTCTGATTTTGTAACTTGAGTAATTCACTGCTCAGCTGAGTTGAAACACATGAGAATTATCTAAATGGGGCAGACTGATTACAAATCTATAGCTCTCAACTCCAGTGATATTTTAAAAGTGTTAAAAATATCTTCAAAATAGACCCCTAACATTCTAGTTTCTGAAACCTCCAAAACAAGATCAATAGAAAGCTGTGTATAGGATAATAAGTATAAAAACAAAACAGCAGTCTTCTGACTAATATGCAAGCTTGCTTTAAAAAAAAGAAAACACTATATTTTTTATATTCTTATCAAATTGTGACAAGAATACATATGTCCATTTTTAACTTACCTAGTGTTCCTCCCTGGCCATGGCCAAAGTAATATAATTTATTTTGCTTTGTTTTCTGCAGAATGAATGCTATAGTTGCTGGGATATCATATATGGCCATTTCATGAAAACTGTTAACAAAGAGACAGATGCACACAAACAAAAGTCAGTGTTGATCCTGCTCACCTATCCTATCTTCTCTGGATCTTAGGACGGAATTGCAATTTCTCTCTACCTAAAGCCAGAGAAAGAGATGGGCTAGTATAAGGCACTCTGGAAAGTGAAGATCAGAGGTGGATTTCAGCAGGTTCTGACCAGTTCCGGAGAACCGGTAGTTCTGGAACCCAAGTCCCAGCTGATTGGGAGGAAATGGGGATTTTGCAGTAACCTTCCCCTGGAATGGGGTGGGAATGGAGATCATCATATAAACAGTGCTTACAATGGGATATGATTGTGCCTCATTTGTGAAACATGGGAAATAGTACCTGCAGTTTGATGAGGGACTAACACACAAAGCTGATCCTTTAAAGAACTGCTTTTTAAATATTGTCTGCATTCTTTTTCTTTTTTTGTGTCCTCTTTGGTAAATCCAGAGCGCAAAGATACTCATTATTACCTCACTGATCGTAAATTCAACTTCTATTTTTAAAATAACTTATTATTGCAAAGAAGGATTTTAGAAAATTGTACTGCTCCTTTTATTCAATGAATAGCTATGCAAACATTTTTAAGTGGTCATGGAAAATAATAGTTATTTATAAAAAGTCTCCTCTTTCTTCTCTTTTATTAATTTGGAATGGTCTTATCTTAATTCTCACTCATGAAAACAAAGGGAAACAAGAATGAGAGAAAACCTCTGAAGAGGTAGGACATCAACAATCTAGTTTTAGCATGATTTCTGAGCCATCCTGTCAGCTGAAGTGGCTGTTATACTAGTTCAGTTCACAGTTAATTCTCATTATTATTTCACTGATCTTGATTATAAAAGAGAATGTTGCCCTAAAAAATATTATAGGTATTATTGTTGGAATATATTTTGTGCAACAGCCAACCAACAGATAGTAATGTTTATAGGTTTGCATGGTATATACTCTATGTCTTTTTGTTCTGAGAAAAGTTTCCTGTTTTCTGTTAAAGCAGTAAAGAACATGGTGATTGTGCACTTTGTTCTGTAGAGCTAACAATTATAGAAACTTGGTTGAAGGATAAGTTGGGTTGATTTTCATCTAGTTCTGCTATTTGATTTCTCAGTGCAGCATCAGGCCAGCAAGTAGACTGCAGGGGAAGATAGAGTTTCTCTATCCTTTAGCATCATCCCAAAATAAACCTAGAATTCAGAATTAGTGTAGCCTTGAAGGCTTTAACCTGGCATATTGTTGTTAAACAAGGACCAGCCTAGGATTTCATAGCTACCATGCTCCTGACTCAACCTATAAGTGAAGCAAATGTTCAATTTAGAATTTATTTCAAATTGAACTGAAGAGGGTGGCTTGCCTTTTGAGGGAGCCTACCCCAATCTCTGTTGTGGCAAAATTACCAACTGCTGAAATTGTGGGGATCTTAGGAGATCATTTTTTTCCTTTTGAAATAGAGGAAAAAATGTGACAAACAGGTTTTTATGTGGGAAGCCTGGTCATAGCATGATACATCTTTGTTGAAGCATTTCAACTGACTGCCACTTAAGATAGATTACATTTAAGAGATATAATGCCATAAACTCCACTCCATAAACATTCAGATATTGCTTTCACCTGCTTGGTTGTCAAAATAGGTAAATGGAATATTGCTGGGTGGGACCAGAACTATAGAAAGCTATTTTGAACTTAGTTGCAGGCATCCTTTTCTGTCATGGCAACTACACTTTGGAATGTTCTGTCTTCTGAAGTTCATTAGGCTCTTTTAAGCACTTGTCATAGAGTTCACTTCTTCACTCAGGCTTAATGAATGTTAGATGACTGCATTTGAATTTCTTTTTCTTTCCCTTCTTCATTTTTAATGTTTATGTTTCTATATTATTTTTGGCTTATCGTGTTTATTATGCATTGCATATTTTCCAAATCACTATGTGATTTGGAATCATTTTCCTACAGGGAGTATTGTAAAATGATGTATAATAACCCTGCTGAACATATGATATACACAAACTCCTTTAATTCTTGACAATTTGCACTTAAAATCTATATACAAATCTACATTTACATACAAAATCCAGTACTGGAATATATATCATTTTAAAAGCAAAATTAATTTCTAATACTGAAAACTTTGATATTAGTTGTGCCACAAAAATCTCACATACATACCATGCTTTCAGTATATATTGTTCATAATTCCATAATTCAGTCAAATTGTTCACATAGATATATAAATATGTATCTCCTTAACATTTATTATCCATTGTCCCTATGTATTCTCTCTTGAATGTACCTGAATTCCCAGAATTCTTGCTGGTCAACTGAAAATTTCTGGTGGCTTCTAGACCACGTGGTCCCTCTGATATTTACTATCCAGACATCATAGCCAGCATCTGATAGAAAAAATCCCAGACTGTTGCTGGGAAGATTTGCAATCCAACATCTCCCTTCAAACAACAAACCATGTACTAATAAAACAACTGGCTTAGGCCCTGGAAAAGAAATCATGACTTTATTATTAATTGCATATTAGCTATGTTGTATACAGTATATATCATCCCTGTTCATCAAATTGTTGAGAACAAGGGAGTAGTAGAAATACAGGAGTAGGACCTAACATCCTACATTCTATCTCCACTCTGCTGCCACTATGTACACAAAAGGGTTAAAGTTTGAATAACCAAACTTGAAAGCTTTGCAAGTTGACAACTACTCTGTCAAATAAATAAACATCAAGCTGTGTATATTTTTGTTAGCTGTACTGAGTGGTGTATGTATGGTGGCTCTAATCCAGATATAAGGATTAACTGGGAGTATGCTAGGTACAGATTAAATTGAAATTCCCTACAGTAATTTTCCAACCATCTATTGATACTGCCCCATATTTCTGGAGAAGCCTATGCAATATTTCTCAACAATTGTAAAAGCAGTTGAGAATTGTGGATTTCTGAGTTTGATTGTTTGTTTGCAGATGTTTTATTACCCAAGTAGGTAATATCATCAGTGCAAGTGGGTGTGGGGTTTGCTCCCTAATTATATGCAGTAGTTGCTCTGGCAGTATTGGTAGAGATGTCATTTTTTTCCCCTTGGTAATTTCTTGATTAGAGTATTGGTTTCTGCTTGATTGTTTGTCTGTTGTTAATTGCTGCTAATCTGGGTGTTGATTATGTGGCAAGGAATACACTAATATTAGCTTTGATCACTTCTACTGCAATTATCATTTCACATTTATAAATGCTGCCTTTGAAATATTACCTTATAGATATACCTGTCAGATGAGGAAAATGTCTTCCAGAAATAATTCTGTTTAACTTAAGATAATAGCCATCATCAGTCAGGACTTCATATTCTTCACTGGAATATCCCCAGTACTGGATAATTTGAGGCTGCAAATAAAATATTATCTTTGGCCAAAATAAGTTATATAGTCATTATTATTCATTAGATCAAGAACTCAAAAAATTTCTAGTTCCTATATTAGAATTATCAATGCCAAAACAAAGCCAACATCTTTGTGGCTTCACTTGTAATTTTAATGAGAGAACAATTCTAGAAGAATTACAAGATAGAAAGGGCAAAAATGATGAATATTGGGAGTATCACAACCAGTCTTGCTCTAGACATCAGAATCTTTACATCTGCTTTACTCTGTTACCATCAATCTGTGAAATTAGGCATTTTATAGAATGCCTAGAAAATCTATAGCCAGGAGTCCCCAACCCCCGGGCTGTGGCCCAGTACCTGGTTGTGGCCCGTTCGGAACTGGGCTGTGGAAGTGGCAGGTGAGCGTGTGCATGTGTACAGCTCCAGCTGCGTGAGCAGTGGGCAAGCACGTGCATGCACGAAGCTTCATTTGTGCAAGTGGCAGACGTGTGTGCCTGCCACTCGCAAAATGGACTACACAGGTGCACACACTTGCCCACCACTTACATGGAACCATCCCTTCTCCCTTACCTACTCCTCCCACCGCCAGTCCACAAAGCCAGAAAGGTTGTGGAATGCTGATCTATACAATGCCAAAAATGGGGCATCAAAGTACAAAATGCTTAATAGTTCACACATTTCCTAGGCATTCTATGCAATGCCAAAAGGCAGTTTGACAAAATATAAAATACCCCTACTAAAATGCCATTCTAGCCTCCCTTGTTGCAACAGGTAGGTCAATACTGGTCCCTCTCTCTCTCTCTCTCTCTCTCTCTCTCTCTCTCTCTCTCTCTCTCTCTCTCTCTCTCTCTCTCTCTCTCTCTCTCTTCCTCAACTTGAGGGAGATGGGCGGTTTAGAAATATGAAATATAGCTAGATAAATAAGTGAAATTGTAAGCATGATTTTAGCATGTGAATCCCATGTTCTGTTTTCAAAGGCATCCAGATAAACAACTTACAATCGTCATGAATTCTTGAGGATTTAAATGGCTTACAGATCCTTCTGAATTTTCAATCTGCTGGATTAAGCATGCTATTACAAGAAATAGCCACATCCTAGCTCTGTATAGATTAAAAACAGAAAAAAAAACCCATTGAAACTCTTCAAAAATATTTTTTAGATTGATAAGAGTAGTTGGTTCCCATTCATTTGAGCCGACCACAATGGACAATTGACAGTATTTTGGGGTGAGGAGGAAGAAGTGTACATGCTGTTTTCCAAACTACTGTAAACTATTGTAATTGATGTCGTGTGCTTTTGAAGTAAATAATTGATTTATATTACATACTCTAGCCAAACTGAACAAATTATTATTGTACATTTAGAGACACATATTTTTGTACGCAGCTTCTTTATTCCCTTTTTTATCCCCTTTTTATCCTCTTGGGTATTTTCTATATTTACTCCCTTAAGATGAACAAAAGTTTCATTCAGGGTTTGCTTTTATAGTCCAGAAAAGAAGAATGAAAGAGAAAACTTCCTTCCTTCCTTCCTTCCTTCCTTCCTTCCTTCCTTCCTTCCTTCCTTCCTTCCACATCTTGGTTAAGCTTTACTTCTGGTCTCTCCTTCCCAAACATTTCAGTCTTTTCCACCAGCCAGTCATTTGCAAGATCACTTTTTCTGATCTTACTAGCTTCTCGCTGGGATCCTAAGCAACTTAACTAATCATCTTCTTCCAAAGCTCCATTTCAGCTCTCCCTTGATTCCTATAACATTGCCAATTGTCACAGCACAAATACAACACTAACCAGCCTGACATTTTACATATTTCCTCTGAAAGACAAAACTGCCCTCAGATTATCTGAGGAAACAGCCTCCTATCTGGCTCTTTGCAAGGACTGGTATAAAGATAAAGACCCTTATTTTTTTTTCCTTTACTATAGTTCTTTCTTTTCAGATTTTTATTGTATTATTTTTCTGCAGCTTCTATTTTTCTTATTCTTATTATTTTATTTTTATTTTGCCATACCACCAGCACTCCAAAAAAATCCTTAGCCTTGAACAAATTTTAACATCACGACCAACACCATCTCATCTTGCTGTAACCTTGTCTGTCACAGAATAAAAAGACAAGGTCTCAATTGAGCACCCAGAGCTGCCATCTTGACTTTTTTTTTATCCCCTCCTGAGAACAACCCTGGCCAGCCCCTTTCATATGTATTGCGCATTACAAGTCCCATAATCCCCAGCAAGCATTAATAATCATATCTGTCTTCAAATAAATAACCTACTGTATAAATATAATTTAAGTGTAATTTCATGGAGGGGGGGGGAGACATATCATTCTTACCAACAAAAAAACAATTGTAATATTTGTTTAAAAGAGGGAAAATGGAAATAAGAAAGAGGGAATAACCCCCTTTTCTTTAGAAGTTCTTCAAAATAACTGAAAAAGTGAGGGGAAAAAATGATGCTTTTCCACAAAATACATGAAAACATTTTTAACTAGAGAAAGAAGCTCAGTCCTTCTGTTTGGCAAAACATTTACTCCCGGTGCTTAACTCCTTAATCCCTCATCAGCATCATTATTCTGGCTTATAATTATTCAAAATACTTTCAAAATGGCAAGAATAATTGACTGTACATAACCCAGATATCTTATCATTAAGTGAGTAGCTAAAATTCTTGAAAGTATTACACCAGGTTTACAAAACCACTAACAACACTAAGTTGGTGGTTTTTTTTTTTTTTTTACAGCCTCATTTGAAATGTACTGTACATTTTGATTTTTAAGAAAAGGCTTGGCCCAAATTGTGGATAGCTAATACCCCGCAGGTCATTACTGCAATATTTTATGCATCTGTGGGCCTCACTAGTCTTGATATATGAAAAATGACTAAATAACCCACTCTTCCCCATACTGATTTCCTTGTGCAAGGCAAGGGAGGAAAAAAAAAACACCATTTGTAAACAGTAGATGTTGCACAATTGTTTAGGAGGAAATAGATATGAAGGCTATTTTCCCTGAAGCAAGATACTTAACACTGACTATTTCAAATTTGTTTAGCATGGGGTTAGCTTGATTGAGGGTAAATTTTTGCAAACTGAACCAGTTTAGATGACATTAAGTCAAAAATAGGGCTCCAACCACAGGCCTAAGCGGGCCCACCAGCTTGGACTATGCAGCCAATGGGGCCTGGGATGAAATGCAGTTGCTCTGCACCTCATGGCCACTTCATTTTCCAGTCAAGGATTAATCTTGGCCTTCTTCTGAAGAAAGAAATAGATAGTATCAAGCTGGAGGCTTTGCTCTTTGACAGATGGGCTGAAAAAGCAGCCACCCAGTAGGAAGTGAAGTTTATTCAAGATTTTTAGAAATTCAACTATGATAGGACAAGTCTGCTTCTCTGCCCACTTTCCAAGCTTTGCCCCCAACTAACCCTTGCTGCATCCAGGGAGGGAAGGCCCATGGAAAATTAGGGAAGACAGGTTATGCCTTCTTCTTTTAAGTGGTATCACAAAAATAATTTCAAAATATTAATTTGTTACCCAGCAGCCGTCTGAATTAACCAGACAACAGTAGGAAAACAATCAGTTGCCAGTGAAAACCATAAACATTTGATTAAATGGGATGCTAAAAGGGGTGTGTGGGTAGACGTTTGGTTGTTCCAGTTTTTATTTAAATAAGGACAGCAAAACAGAGATGGAAAATAGGACTCTTCTCTGTACTCGACTTTGAATGATACAGTTTGGTGAATGGGGATGATGAATCCACATCAGCCCAAAATCCCAATATTAAGGGGAGAGGTTTTGTGAGAGGATGGTTTACAGTTAAAATGGTGAGGAAAAATAAAATATTCAGAGAAAATTCTGCAATGTGGTTTTCAGGCTTTGTGGAATAAGAGAAAAACATATTTTGTTTTTTCAGGGGGGAAAAAGCCGCCTTAGCAACAGCAACAGCATATATTATTTTTCTATGCTATTAAATGGTCAGAGCTTTTTTTTTTTTTTTTTTTTTGAAATGCTAATAATGGAATGCAAATGTGAAACTGTCTTCAAATCAAGCCCCTGGGAACTATTAGGGAACCATTCATTGAGAAATGGCCTTTGTCATGCCTTCAGCATAGAGTTTGTGTTATGTATGTACTGTTGTTGTTGTCTAGCATGTGTTGAGCCCCTTCTAGTGGCTGAGATTTAGAACATTGGTTTTCATAGCATATTTGACCCTTACATCCTGAGAAAGCAGACTCCATTTTGTAACGTTCCGGGATAATAGAAACATCTAGAAGAATCCAGCTTAGTCTATGACACATGTTCTTTCAAAGACAAAAGTCTATATCCCATACATAGTGTTGCTTTTTCACTGTTCTGTCGAGCCACACACAGGGTGACGTGTAGTGAGGACAGAACGTCTTTCGTTGATTTATTTTAATTTTCTTACTTTTTTTTAAAAAAAAATTGTTTTGTTTTCCCTCTTCAGTTTAGCCTAGTCGTTTGGCATTCATCTACTTAGCAGAGTTGATCCTTGTTTAGTTCTTAATTGTGGAAAAGCTTTTAGTGGGTCGTATTACGTGCTTGAAAATGCAGAATATATTCAATTCTACTGTATTATACAATGTGAGGATAAATAATCCTACAAAGTGTGAAAACCCTTAAAAAGCACAAAACAGTAGTAAAATATGAATTCATAAAAATTGAAAAATGAAATTTGTAACGATTTAAATCAGTACTAAAATCACTGAAATTAATTGGAACATAGAAAAAGAAATGCAATATTTCCGGGAGTTTGTTTCATAACTTGGGATGTTATACTGGGATGGCCTTCTCCCATATGTCAAAAAGAGTGGCCTCTGAAATCAGGGACATCTTCAAAAGATGTTGAGCAGATTACAGTCTCTGATTACAGGTAGTCCTTCACTTACAACAGTTCATTTAGTGACCACTCAAAGTTACAACAGCACTGAAAAAAGTGACTTGTGACTGTTTTTCACAGTTACAACCTTACAGTATCCCCATGATCATGTGATCAACATTCAGATGCTTGGCAACTGGTTCATACTTATGACCATTGCTATGTCTCAGGGTCATGTGATCCCCTTTTGTGACTTTCTGACAAGCAAAGTCAATGCGGAAGCGAGGTTCACTTAATCATCAGGTTACTATCTTATCAACTGCAGCGATTCACTTAACTATTTTGGCAAAGAGGGCCATAAAATGGGGCAAAGCTCACTTAACAAATGTCTCACTTAACAACAGAAAATTCGGGTTCCATTGTGGTCTTAAATCAAGGATTTATCATATGATAAATCATATGAGCAGGGTAGGTCCAAAGGGCACCAATTGTGGGAATAAAAAAAACTAAGATAAAGGCAAAATGCATATTTTCAGATGCAAGAGAAGGATAACCAATTGTTCAAACAGGTATTGATTAAAAGTGGATAATCTTTTGATGTAAAGTGATTGATGCTGATCTTCCATATGGAGCAGCAAAATCAAGGTTAAATAAAGAGTTAGAATATCATAAATCAGTGTGGATACCCACTGTATAATAAGCACTATGTAATTAACCATCCAGACTTATTGTGTTTTCCAGCCTTAGGCTGGGGTGTAGTATTTGATCATACAGCTAATGTTTTACTCAGTGAATATCAGCATTTATATATGCCAAGACATTTCTTTTTAGGGTGCGAATTAAAAATAATTTTGGAGAATGGGATTATTATAGAAGTACTAAACTGCAGCCTGGATATCCAACACACAAAGAAAGTTACTAATGAAATATGTCTCTCTAATAATCTAAGGGTGTTAGATAAGAATGTGATGTGGAGGCACCGTTCCTGTACTAACCATAGACAATATATTCCATGCTGTGCATAGATTTTTTCCTAGATCATGTGCAGTGGTGGGTTTCAAAAATTTTTATTACCGGTTCTGTGGGAGTGGCTTGGTGGATGTGGTTTGGTGGGTGTGGCAGGGGAAGGATACTGTAAAATCTCCATTCCCACCCCACTCCAGGAGAAGGATACTATAAAATCTCCATTCCCTCCCCAATCCAGGGGAAGGTTACTGCAAAATCCCCATTTCTTCCCGATCAGCTGGGACTCGGGAGGCAGAGAATAGATGAGGGCGGGGCCAGTCAGAGGTGGTATTTACCGGTTCTCCGAACTACTCAAAATTTCCGCTAACGGTTCTCCAGAACTGGTCAGAACCTGCTGAAACCCACCTCTGATCATGTGCCACTACAAGATTTTGGCAAGGAGAATTGTCCCCAGCATCTTACGATTTATGCCATGGTCTTTGATTATAAGGCCAGTAACATTCCATTTGGACTATTAACTCCAGAAACTTATAAAGGTGATAAACTGTATCCTGCAGAGGCTTTCTTATATGGATGATGTTGTCCATGCAGCAACTGTAGAAAAGGATTTAGGAGCCTTGTATGGCTTTTATAATCCATTGCATCAATTTTGGGGGATGACTAATAACTATCCTATAGATTTGGTGACATCTTACTAGACTCAGGCAAATAGATCAAGAAGTCTCTTGAATATATCGGCTGTTCAGTTTCTTCTCCAGAACAGAAATATTCAAAGACTGAACTTTTGAGATGTATATACTCTATAGACATAGAAGACATTTTGTGTTAATCCATGACAAAATCTATTTGTGCTGTTGACAGGTCACAAAATGTTCATAGACATGCTTCAACAATTTTTCCATAGCATTTCAGTTAGATATTGCCTATGAATTTGACATTGAGTACAATTCCTTGAAAAAGGAATATAGCTGATTCCTTTTCACATATTTTATTACATTCTCTATTATTACTCTATTACATTCATAACTCGAGGATAACCTGTATTATGTCCACAGCATTTCGCTGATCTACTAATTTAGTCACTTTGTCAAAGAATGAAATAAGATTGGTTTGGGATGATCTGTTTTTAACTGGCTTCTAGATAAAACTTTATTTGTTTTAGTTGTTCACAGATCTGTTTTTTGATTATCTTTTCCAGTATCTTCCCAAGTACTGATGTTAGGCTGATTGGTCTGTAGTTTCCTGGGTCTGTTTTTATTTTTATTTTTATTTTTTCCTTTTTTGAAGCTGGGAACCACATCAGCTCTATTCCAATCCTCAAGTAGAGTTAGTTCCTCAGTACTTCAGAATTTTTGAGAGATATGGTACAATGGTTCTGAGATGCAGTCTGCCAGCTCCTTCAGAACTCTGGGATGTTATCTGTCATGTCTGTCAAGATGATGTCTGAGGGCCCAGAAATGCCCACACTGGGAAAATTCCACAAATGCCTAATAGTGTTATCTCTGTAACTCCAGACCAACTAAATCCCTTCCTACTTTCCTAGTCATGTTTTCAAACCACATTGTAAGCATCTTGTTTCACCTTCATAATTCACAATAGGGCTTCACAGGCAGAGGTGTGAGGGCCAAAGACCCAGGCAGCATCTCTTAAGGAATCTCAATATTGGAAAGTAAGTAATATAAATGACTGTTTATGCAATTATTGCTCTGGTGATTATTGTGTTGGATTTTAACCATTGTTAGCCACCCAGGGTTATGATGAAATGAGCAGCCATATAAATTGAATGAATGAATGAATGAATGAATCAATCAATCAATCAATCAATCTTGTTTTTAAAAAGCAGCAGGCCCTGAAGAAGGATAATTTGATGAAAATGTTATTTATATAACATTGTTATATAAAAATGTTATACAAAAAAGGAACAGCTTTATTGAAAAAAGGATCAGCTTGGTAGACGTGTTACTGGATTCCCCATTAATGCAGAATATATGTACTTGTATAAATGTAAACAATGATAAGCACATCATTATTTATACTTCTGCATCAGGTAAAGGATATCAGGATAGAGACGTTTTGGAGCATCAAGGCCAAAGATAAAATCCATATGTTGCCAATTGGGAATATGGTTATAGAAAGCTAAATGAGGGATTCGAGGGAGCAAGAGCTGGATATCAGTAACATCTTCCAAAATATCATTTTCTCCACTCCACACTCTTGTTGGCACAAACATCTCTTCTATAATGTAAAATGGAAGTGTGGTCTGTGAAGCCAAGGTTAGAAATAAATTTATTGGATCAAGTTTCTTTTAGATATCAAAAATTTAGCATTGTTTTAATTTAAATTAAAATCTGATGCCAAAAATCACTTTTTAATATTGGTGAATTCTTCCATTTTCTTTCCTTACCATATTGTAAACAACTTCGTTCTTATCCCCATAGTCAAAATACCTAAATTTGTGTGAACGGGTAACCTAAAAAAAGAAAAATACATTTATGTACAATTTGATTTTTTAAAAAAGAAAGAAATACAGTCAGATATAGATTTAAACAAGTAGAAGTTTTTCTTGATTGACTGTTGGGCTTTACTGCAACCGATGACTTAAGTTCTTCAACTTGTGGTAATTGTTTCTCAGACAGTTGTTAACAGACAAATGTTAAGAAACATTTTGGCATAAATTTATCATCATTTCAAAACTATCTTTTATCTAGAAATATACAAAGATTTGAAAACTTATATCTATTTACAAAATGCTCAATTAAAAATTAAACTCCTGAATGTGACAATGTGTAAGGAACTTTACCTGACTCCAATGAGATACTACTTTTACAGATGAAAAGTCAGGAAAAATTCCCAGATAAACATCTGCTCGACTCTGGAAAACAGTGGGAACGAAGGAATGAGATAAGTCTGGTTTCTCGATTATAGGAATATGCTAGAGCTAGTAGTATGAAGCCAAAAAACTTCTGCATCTAACTGATTAAGGTCTTGTCAATTTCACCAGTGTAAGCTCACCAGAGAAGATTAGAGAGTAGGATTTGTGGTTAGCATACATTAGGAAAGTATCACACATGGAGAAAAAACTACTCAGACATAAAAAGCCTGACAACATTTGATCTTAAAGCTATGTCTGCCAAATGAGGGACATTTTGAAGACAAAAAGGAGATAGATGTTTGGAATCCCTAAACAAAAGAAAATATGGGCATAAAGCATACACAGGCAGTCTTCAATTTACAACAGTTCATTCAGTGACTGTTCAAAGTTACAATGGCACTGAAAAAAGCGACTTTTGACCATTTTTCATAGTTACAACCTTTGCAGCATCCCCATGACCATAGGATCAAAATTCAGATGCTTAACAACTGATTCATATTTATGACCATTGCTGTGTCCCAGGGTCATGTGATCACCTTTTGTGATCTTCTGACAAGCAAAGTCAATGGGGAAACCAGGTTCACTTAACAATGGAGTTACTAACTTGTCCACTGCACTGATTAACTTAACAACTGAGGCAAGAAAGGGTGTAAAATGGGGCAACACTCACTGAACAAATGTCTTGCTTAACAACAGAAACGTTTGGCTCAATTTTGGTCCTAAGTCGAAGACTACCTGTACTGGTTTGTTAAGGTTGTGAGAATATTACTGTTAGTTGTGATATGCATTGGTTTTATTTATTCTCCTCTGTTGTGAAGGTGTTTTATTTTCTTACTGCACACATACAAAGCAGAATCCACTTACTGTATTTGTATTTTTTTTATTAAAACCTACACCAAAAGAAAGCGTTTGGAGACACAGCCTGTCAAATACTGTATAGCTGCAGAAGTTGGCGGTGGCCATTTTCAGTTTTGGGCTTAAAAGACAGTATTCTTTAGTACCCCATATAAGCTAATAATAAAGAAAAGCAGAAATTAACGTGAATCTGTTCAGAAACAATGCTTATCTCCCTCCATAGAAACCTGACTCTGTTCCCTGGAAAATTTCCCCATCTGCTACCAACTATCAGCTTTTCAAGACAATTAAGTGATGCAAGGAAATTACCTTTATAAGGATAGAGGGGATAAATCTGTTTGATGAATTAATTAAATTGAATTTTTCCAATTTCACCCTTTTATAGCAAATCACAAAATGAAACAGGCAATGAACAAAGCAATTCACCGAAAAGATGCCCCTAAAATATCTAACAACATTATTAAATAAGCATACAGTTAAGTTACTTTTTCTGCAACCTTTTATATTTGTTTGCTTATGTAGTTATTAAACAAGTTTATACAGCCACCCAACTAACTCATAGAACTCTGGTCAAATAAAACTGGCTTAATGAAAAAGTACCATATTTTTCGGTATATAAAATGCACCGGAGTATAACACGCAGCTTAGTTTTTGGGGAGGAAAATAGGGGGGGAGGGGAACCTGCCTACCAGCGATTCATCTGGCTGGCATCCTTAGTCTGGTCAGCTTTAGCAGATTAGTTTGCTAAAAAACAGCTTCTAAAGCACAATTGATCTTTGGAGAGAGAAGCAATGAGAAAAGCAGGCAAACCATGGAGATCACTTCACTCGCTAGCGCCTTGTTAGGGATGAAAAAAAACTTCACAGCTGAGAGTTGGAGGGAGCAGGCAAAGCAGGGAAACGGAGATCTCTAGCGCCTCCTTAGGGCTGAAAAAAAAAGCTTCAAGAAAGCTACATTTGGAGTATAAGACGCACCCAAATTTTCAGCCTCTTTTAGGACGGAAAAAAGTGCATCTTATACTCCGAAAAATATGCTAAATATTAGGGAAATTCCTTGCAGACAATGCATAGGCTGTGGTTTAAGAAAATTGGTATATTTGGGGAAAGCTCAGAAACGCTTGGATAAGATTTTTTGTTTGTTTAATAAATTTTCTTTTAGGTTTAACGGAAAAAGACTTGGGGGAAAAATTGGAACTTTGATGTAATACATGTTGACAGCAGCAAGATTACTTTATGCACAAAAATGGAAGAATAATTTGATTCCTACAATGGATGAATGGTTGCAAAATAGATGTAGTTAGCAGAGATGGCCAAATTGACTGCTTTGATCAAAGAAAAAAATACAATTACTTTTGTTTCTACTTAGAAACCGCTTCTGGACTTTGTGCTTGAGGTGGGGAAAAAAATGAAACGTTGAATTTGGGTTTTATCGATTAGATAGGTTTGTTGTTATAGAAATGGCTTGTTTATATTATTATGTAAAAAAATAAAATGTTGAGGTTTGATGTTATTATCTTATTCTACTGCATTAAAGGGAATCAGAAGTCAACGCCTTTTCTTTCTTTTTTCCCTTTGCCCTACACTTTTCCCTCCCTTATTTTCCTACCATTTTCTCTTTATATTATAAACTAATACAAAATAAATAGCAAAATAAATTGTATTTATTTATTATCTAATTTAGATAGCTGTTTAATATGCTATTTGCTAGCATGGAAGGAACTAAGTCTAAGTAAGCCAGTGGTGGGTTCCTCCCGGTTCCACCCAGTTCCGCCAAACTGGTAGCGGTGACAATATGATGTCACTGAACCGGTTCTGCCCCCCCCTGCATTATTCTTACCTTTTATTTTGCCCCACCCCCAATCTATTGCTGCCTCCTGAGTCCCAGCTATCGGCTAGAGGGAAGAAAACAGTTTAAACTCTTGCCGCAGGGCTTCAAAGGGCCGCCCTACAGCTGATCAGTGTTAAAAGAAAACAAATGAGTAGACTGGTGCCTGCAAAAATAAATGGGTAGACTGGTGTCTGCAAAAATAAATGGGTAGACCAGTGCCTCCAAAAACAAATGAGTAGACCGGTACAGCTCTGCAAGCAATTAAAAGCCTGGTAGACCAGTACCTCTGCTAAATCCTAAAGAATTGTCACATGATCATCAAGCCATGCCCACAAAATAAGCCACGCCCACAGAACCGGTAGTAAAAAATTTACAACCCACCCCTGAACTAAGCCTAATTTATATAATTGCCCAGCTCACCAAAAGCAACTCTGAGTAGTAAATAAATACATAAAATCACTAATTAATTATAAAAAAAATATACCAGGCCTATCTGGTCCTCTCAGCTCCCCAATTTCCATGACAATCATGATTTGGAAACTTTTGTTTATTTTATTTATGTTATTTTTTTATCTTGCCTTTATTATTTTTACAAATAACTCAAGGTAGTAAACATATCCAACATAGCCTCCTATTTCCCCACAGCAACAAGCCTATGAAGTGAATTGGGCTAAGAGTGACTGACTGTCCCAAAGTCTCCCAGTTGGCTTTCATGGCTAAGGCAGGACTGGAAGAACTCACAGTCTGCTGCATTAACCACTAGACCAACCTGGATCTTTTCATTGTGAATCACAAAAGAGATATTTAAAAATGTACTGAATTATCAGAATAAAAATAATATGAGAAACACTTACTTGTCTGAGTCCATCAGGAAGTGCCAGAAGCATATAGAAAAGACCCTTGCTATTCACTAGTGTGTAACCAGGTGCCAAGGAAAATAAAAACTGACTTTTGGGGCCAGTTCTGGAATGACTGAAAAAGTAATAAAACCTGCAAAAGACAATTTTAAAAGTGACATCTGAACCTTCTTAAAACATTGATTGGTCTTTGTGTTTCTATATCTCCTGCAGGGGTGGGCTGCACTTACTTTAACAAAGGGTTCGCTGGTTGTGAGCTCGCACACACCACTTTGGGAGAGAAACGGAGCTTCAAACATGCTCCTAATCAACTCAGGCAGCTCCGGTGAGTACAGCAGGGGCAGCTCAGATCACAGTTGGGCCAGCCAACGAGCCAGAAAGTTAGTTATAAATGGAAAGCATAGCACAAGGGCAGGTAGATGGGCCAGCAATCAGAGCTAAGGGTTCGCCCACCACTGATCTCCTGCCAACACTTGGTTTTGGGATATTTCCAAAGGAATAACAATATCTTCCCTGATGTTCCTATCCATTTTTCTTATGATTGCGAGTTTAAACCATACACTCCTAAATATTTTACTCTTAGATTTCTGTAGGTTTAATTCCCAGGGTTGGGTTTCATTATAGCAGGGCAGTGTGTTCTACCTCGCCTCAGATTTCTGATACTAGGAGAATAACCAAAAGGACAGAGAGGTATTTGTCTTTCATTAATTATTTAATTAGCTTTTCAGGAAACCTCTGCCTGGCCCCGCCACCAATCTATTTGCTCCCTCCCGAGTCCCAGCTGTTCGGCTAGAAGGAAAAAACCAGGGCTCACTTGACAAAGAAGAGAAAAAAAAAAAATAAGACACCTTAGCTTTAAATATGACATAACATTCATTATCTGGCTTTTAGCTTACCTAGTGTCCCACCTTGCGAATGACCAATATAATAAAGTTTCTCTTGCTTAGTCTTATTCAGGATGAAGTCTATTGTTGCTGGAATATCATAGATTGCTATTTCATGAAAACTGAAAGATATACATAGTATTTGAAGTATTGTCTACCTGAATTTGGAAACAAAAACTGAAAACACAGCATAATTATTTTAAAAAACCCAAACAGCTGTTTTGTATGTGACAAAGTGTGTGGCAAGGTGTGAGGGAATAGGAAATTAGTCTGTGAAATTCACAAGAATGTGGTGAATTGTTAGAATAAAATGACTGCAACTCTCTCTTTGAGTGAATATCAAACATGGAAAATATGCATTTTATTTATTTAATTTATATATTATACTCTTACTTTATGCACTTAAATATAGATTTGTTCTTTCCAAAGACAAAAGTATATGCTAAGTATTGATTCATCTACATTAATATTGTTTATTATTTGCCTTAGATTTTGTTTTCCCAGTTTCAAAAACAGGTTTTATGAATAACCTTCCCTGCAAACGCTGAGGACTGTATTTGTAACTTCTCAAGAGAAAGAAGGTGCTGTATTATTGAATTGAATATTATTGAATAGTATTATTTTTTACTAGTCCTCATTTTCACAGAGCAACCACAATACATTCTAGAATTCATCATGGCCAGTCTCAAAAATACCTACTTCACTCTAAGAAAGCAAATACCTACTTCGTGCTAAGAAAGCCATATTCAACAAGACTCTCCTTCTGTTCAACCATCTATTTTTCTCAGAAATTACCTGAATTCCCAGAATTCTTGCTGATCAATTGAAAATGTTTGGTGTCTTCTAGACCAGGAGCTGCCCCTAGTATTAATTATCCAGACATCGTAGCCAACATCTGCTAAAAAAAATCCCAGGCTATTGCTAGGAAGATTTGCAATCCAACATCTCCCTTCAGCAAGCAAGCCATGTACAAGTAATACAACTGGTCTAGTCCCTAGGAGAGAAAGAAGGAAAAAGAAAATGGTAAGTTACTCATATTGTTCAATCTACCACATTACTCATCGGAAGTATCCAAATGTCTCACTCAGATACCCTGCAGTAATTCCAAGTTAATGACCATTTTTATAGAAGCATTTGTTTTTTCATGTCCTTTCTCTAGCCAGAAATGTTTACATGGTTTGGGTTGATTAACAGATACTTTCTCACAACGTTCCCAATCTGGAGACATTTTAGATGACAATTCCTTTCCTCTCCATTCCGCATGGGCTATGATTGATGCCAATGGGAGGTGAAGTTGCACAAACATGCACATTAAATCATACTTTCATAAAAAAACCATATTCCGGCCATACCTATTTTTTCAGGACAGTGAATTCCACAGGGAATTCTGTTTGCCTTTAGGTAATAACCATCTTTTGTCAGCACTTCATATTCTTCATTGGGATACCCCCAATATTGGATGATTTGAGGCTACAGGAAGAAAGAAAGAGATAATAGAAATAAGATTGTTTAGTGACTGTATAAAAGCAAGAAAAACCAGAGTATTTCAGTAACAATTGGATTATTTCCAAGCTGATTAACTATAATTGGTGGGCATGAGTATGGGGTTCTCCTTTTTTTTTTTTCTTATATTAATCACACAGCTAAGGTCTCAGAAGATCGAGGAGATCGAAGAGATCAGAGACCCGGACATTAGTTACCAGTTCATTTGAGCTAATACAAGTATGCAAGGAGATTCCAGTGCAAAAGCATTTGTTCTTAATCATCAATTAAAAATTGGGTAAGAGTTGTTTTAGCAAATAATGCATTCTATTGTTTCCAAGCACATCCAAATACAGTAAATAACTGTACAATAGTCATAAATGCTTGAGGATTCAAATGTCTTCCACTTCTGAATTGTTCTGAAGTGACAGTTTGATGGATTAAACATGTTATTGCCAGTAACAACCACATTATGTCCCTAGATTAAATGATATGCAAAATATTAGTAAATGTCCTAAAGAATTGAATTTCCTCCATGTTTTAAAATCTTCAGCACTTTCTAAAATTATCATATCAAAATTAGATATCCAATTCTTTTGTAATAATGTTATATTGGCCAAATGTAGAAAATGTTCATTTTGTGCAATATATTAAAACCGTCAGGAAACAAATTTACTCTGTAACAATGTACAAATTAGCTGGAATTCAGATATGTATAAAACATATTACATTTCAAGATGTTGTGGTGTAACTTGAAACTCCAAATCATCAACAGAAATATATATACATATACATACACACACACACACACACACACACACACACACACATATGTAAACATATAAATATACATATACATATACACAGGGCCGGATTTTCCTATAGGCTAACTAGGCTTCAGCCTAGGGCCTCAAGATCAAGAGGGGCCTACATTCAAATTGTTAGCAAAATTAAAATTACACTTTCACTATAGGTGAAAGGGCCTCATAAGTGGAATAGCCTAGGGCCTCTTTTCATCTAAATCCGGCCCTGCATATACATATATATTGAACAAGACACCCAAAAACTAACATAACAAGGAAACAATCATTTGCCTAAAAGAATATAATATATTAGGAAAAGAACATTCAAAATGCTTATATTGCAAGAGAAAAGAGCAACAAAGATTATTAGAGGGCTGGAGCCTAAAACCTAAAGAATGATTGCAAGAATTAGGTATGTTTAGTCTAGTGAAATGAAGGACTGAGAGTGACATGATAACAGTGCTCCAATATTTGAGGGGCTGCCAAAAGAAGAGTGGATCAACCAATTTTCCAAAGCAACAGAAGGCAAGACAAGAAAGAATGGATGGAAACTTATCGAGAGAAGCAATCTAGAACTAAGGAGAAATTTCCTATCAGTGAGAACAATTAACCAGCAGAAGACCTCCAAGTCTCCTTCCAACTCTGTTATTCTGTTAAGCACATTAAACATTCTTATTCAACTTTTTGCTAAATTAGTAAATGGTTGAGGAAATGTGACTAATCTGATTTTGCATCTGGGAAATGAATGATAAGAGTTAAGGAAGCCAGTTTAAGGGACCCATTCCTTATCTGAGAAAGTATTCATTTCTGAGAAAATAATGAGAAAATACACTGAAACATTTTAAAAGGAAACATGGGTAGGTGTGAATTTCATTTATTTATTTTTTAATTAAAAAAAATTGAAAAAATTTGAACTAATAACAAGAATAACTGTTATACTAACAATGATAATGATGATGGAGAAAGCAAAACTAACAATACTACAAATATTATGAATCCATGTGTATTCTTCCACAACTGTTGGAAGAGAGTAGTAAAGCTTTGGATGACAAATAAAAGAAGATTCTATTCTAGTTGTGTTAATATTTGCATCCCAAGTCTGGTTCTCAGCATTCTTTGTATTTGTTTAATACAAATACAAATATTTGTTTGAAACAAATATTCAGATATTTTAAAAGGAAGTTTAAAATTATTGTATCATATAACATCTAGCTGTTAATAGAAGAGTATGTTGAAGTTTTATTGCAAGACCACTTGACTACCATTTTTCTTTAAAAGATTAAATTAAGGAAGAGACTTTGCTTACCTGTGCTTAGCTGTCCTGTTGACTTTAAATGCTACTGAAAAGGCCCTGATGTACAAGACCTAAAAGGTAATAAACACCATCCAGCTCTCAACTGTATATAATTATGCACCATTCATGATGATGGCCTTGAAGTATAAGCAGGAAATTGGGTTCTACATATTTGTGACATATTTGTGACTTTATCCAGCCTGCTAGGGATACAGTGACTGCATGACAGGTAGACAAATATGTGCCATACTTTGGTTATTATTATTATTTTACTTTAGGTGACAACTGGCATAATGAGTTCTCCCTTGAGAACTGAGATGAAATGCATATATCTCCAAAAGCAAATAGATATAGCTGTATTCTTGGTCTTGTATACACTATATACTTTGGATGGCAAATATACCATCCAAAGATACCACTGGTTGAAAGGCTCTCTCTGTCCCTGTGATTCTGAAGAGATATAAACCTCTGGACATGTCCTTCTTCACTGCTCTTTTTATAGAGACATTTGAACAAAATTTATTTTCCCAATAATTAATAGGTATCCTGATCATTCTGACACCGTTTACCTTCAATGGTTAAAGACAAATGGATTGTAGCTACAGCGTAGCTAGCTAGATTCTACACAGCAGCACTAAAGATTCATTGGAATTTGATGATAATCCATTATAATCATTTTATGCTGATCGAATCTTTTGATGTTATCATCCTCTTGTATTTTAGTACCTAATAATTATAGGCCATCACAATTTAAGGATTAATATTACGTTATAGTTTAAGCCATGTTCTTGTTTATGTGCAACTGATTGATAGGCTGCCATATTATGATTTCAACATACATTTTATTTATTACTTTATTCTAGAATGTTTAACTAAATACTCTGACCATTTTTAATTGTACTTCTCTTTTACTAAATATTTGGCGGCATAGACTTAACCACTCATGCATGTCATACACTCCTATTCATAGCATCATATTTTTTTTGTTTCCTCTTTTTAACTCCAACTCTTTAGCCTTCTTCAAACATTACGAAAAAGCTGAAATGCCGCACAAGCAATGGGAGTTTGTTCATTTCTTGAATTCACTCCATCCAGGAATGGATCTGACCAGTTGCTCGCTCCCCATTAGTTCACTAATTTACCATATTTCTGGGTAGAAGCAGTACAATGAGAATGTGACAGTAGCAGCAGGTAAGAGCTTTACATTAAAAAAATGAATTTTGCCACAATACATCATTGCTAAAAACTTAAAAGTCAGCATACAGCCAGTTAGTCTACCAAAGTTCACCACCATCACAGACAAGCCTCACACAAGGAATACCTATATCTAAAATGAGTATACACAATATAAAACATTCAAAGACTAAGAGAGATAAACATTCACAAATACAATAAACATTGGATTGGCTTTTCCATACTGTGTATAGTTGGGATTGTGAGGATCCCAAATTGCCATATCTTTATATAGCACTACTAACAGTGGAGAGAATAGCTTCCTTTCTAGAGATGATGGCATGCTGGCTGCCAAAAATATAAATGGGTTCTTCTCAACTGTGAAAAGAACTGTGGGCCCTTTCAGTAGCAAATGACCTATTAGGTAGAACACCAACTGAACTAGAAAGGAGAACATAATAACACATTGGGACCTTTCAATGTTTGTCAGCTGGTAGGGACATGTAAATTCCTGAATTCTTGCTTCGTGTTGTTGAATCTCCCTTTCAACACTATTGAAAACAAGCAATTGACCTTCACCAGAGATAAAGCTTGCTGGTTGTATAAGTACAAGATATGGCATAAAATGAGGGTTCTCTGATCTTCAAAGCTTTGAAGACCAGGACACAGAGTTTGAATTCCAAATTGGCTCTCTCCATTCCTGCTGGAAGCAGATAACAGATTACTAGATGATACTATCTAAAAATGGAAGGGGGCTTGCTCTTTTGAGGAGTGTCTTAACACTGATCCTTGATTATTTCCAAGATAGTCATTTCAAGATTACAATCTTACAGTACTTTGCTAGATTCATCAGAGTTATATCTACTTAAGAACAAGTTGATACATGTTAAATTAAAAGGGATGACTTACAATATGTTCTATATTGAAAAATATACTGCTCTATGTAATTTATGAAAAGTGGTTCTCCCCTCTAAAATGCTAATGGCTCCAGCAGCAAATTATCATTGCTTTCATTGACCACACCTTGCTGGGGGTGGAGGTGGAGTTGCAGTTCAGATTTACAGTTCTTGGCACACCTGTTCCCTCCTTATGTTTCTGAGTGAATGTCAGCTGGCATGTTTAAATGATCTTATACGGGATTTGCTGCTTCCCATTTAGGTCTCTTGGATTTATGACTGCTTGCAGGAAAGACAATCATCTATCAGAATGACTTATTTTCCATAAATGCCTAGTCATTTCCCAAAGGTGCTTTATCCAACAAGCAACTGAAGTCCACTGGGTTTAGAGGAGGCAACGTGTGGGCCTAAAAGGGAAAGGCATAACAATGAGGGAGAGGGAGCCGGGAGTAATACCTTCAAAGCAATGCCTGATAACCCTGCGTTACCCCCCAGGGAGAGAAAGAGGCAACACACAATGGGGCAGGAGGCAGAGGAAAGTGCGTCGTCATCGGTCACCATGACTAAGGCAGAAAAAAAGATAACTACAGGGGGAAGGTAAGTGTGTGGGCCTGTTACACACGCAATGACTAAATTAATCAGCATTATATAAAAGCAAGCAGCTCTTCAATGGTGATTTTATACTCTGATGAAGTCGGTAGGGGCCGACGAAAGCTTAGCACAAGTTTTAAAATAATTTTTTTTTAAACTTTTAAACGTTCCGGAGATCGTGATGTCTATCGCTTCTTCTTCGTGCTTCTGAAGCACAAAGCCGAGAACACCAGCCTGAAGATGACGAATGAGACTTCGTCGAAACGTTGCCAAGACACCTCCAATTTTACACGGGAGAAAACCCAAATAACCAAAGACCTACATACAAACACCCGCGAAAACCTCAGAAACACACACACACACACACACACACACACACACACACACACACACACACACACATATATATATATATATATATATATATATATATATATATATATATATATATATATGTCTTCTTAAGTTTTCGCGGGTGTGTGTATGTAAAAAGTTAAAATCTCGGGTCGTTATAAGTTTGTTAGTTAAAATGTTTAAAATCCTTTAAAAAGCTGTGATCTTAGCCAGGATTTTAAACATTTTAACTAACAAACTTATAATGATGTGGGAAAACAGCTGAGATTTTAACTTTTTACACACACACATACATACACACACACACACACACACACACACACACACACCAGTTGCCAAGCATCCAAATTTTGATCACATGGGTATGAGGATGCTAAAATCATTGTTAGTGTGAACTAAACAAATGGTTGTAGATTGAAGACTACCTGTATAAAGAATGTTATAAATATGGAAGCAATTAAAATTACAAAAATTAAGTAGAGAAAAAGAGTAAAAAGGGCACATGTGTAGTGGGGAGTGTATTTTCTGGCATTGTACCAACCACTTCCAGCCTGAAGCATCTTGATAGGGTTCAGTATTGTGTTTTTACAAGTGCCACCCTGGGGTCCTCCAAAACTGTGCCACTGCATTCTGAATTGTAGCTTCAAAATGCTTTTTAAAGGTACCCCCACATAAAGCGTGTTGCAGTAACCCAGATGATAATCCCGACCTTATAGTTTAACATGGGTAGGAGTCTTCAAAGTTTTAATCTTTTACCAACCTACTTTTTAAATCCCATAAAGAGGCATCATTCAGGATTTCTTGTCAGAGCATTTCCAGATTCTTTTCTTCCCTAGATAATGAGCACTCCTCATTAGTTTTTGTTTCCCTGGATCCTTTTTGTTTTCTTGAGTCAGCCTGCGTAATTTAATAAGTTAAACTATATTTAGTGTAGATTTACCTGAAGACATTCAATATTTCTAAGCAAATTTATTCAGCTCAGCTCTTACGTCATCATTTATAACTGCATAAATTGCAAATTTCACTATCTTTATTACATTCTGTTAAACTTTATGCAGCATCTGTTCAGTCCTCAAGATCTCCTGGACAATAAATTAACAGGTAAGAAATTGGCTTTTACAACTGAATTTAAATTATTGTTCCTAAAAGGACAGGGCTAATTAATAATTCTGCCTGGGAATTATAGAATTTAAGTCATTTAAAGGGATAGGTTTCAGAATGATAACTATTGCTTCCATTGAATAGGACAGTCAATCACTTTTCCCTGTTTCTCCAAAATGCAAATGTATGTGTGTTATGATTTCTATATTCTGATATAATGAAAATTTGAAGTTATCGAAACCAAGGTCTTCTCCTTGGCATCATGTCAATATATTTGAATAATCTTTTCTTAAATACCTTTAAATTATGTTTGTACTATAAATATTTTTTTAAAAAAAACATTTTTATGATTCTTGGTCTAGTGAGAATTGTAGACCAATTCATCTCAAAAACATAAATCTAGAAATAATAAATGTGCCCAAATTGGCACATCAGGAGAACGTCAGGAGATCCAGCCAGTTCAAATGTGTATAAAGATTTATTGTAAACTTAAGCTCTATACAAGAATCTGAACTACTAACAGTCAAGGGAAATTAGCGGGAGTTAAGAATAGAAAGGAATTCAAGGTGGGCTGGACTAAGATCTCTTGTGGGTGAAAAGGGACTCATGACCGATGACATGTTTGACCCCTCCCTTGGGCTCAGCCTGGCCATCTCCTACAGTTTTAGCTATTAAGAAAGCTATTTGGGGAATTTTATTTATTTATTTATTTTTTGCTTTAATTTATATGCCGCCTTTCTCCAGAGACTCAGGGCGGCTTACAATGCGTTAAGCAATATATTCTAATGCCTATCTAAAAAGATTTTCAGACATTCAAATTATAACCTTAAGACATAACTATTTTACATACAGGTAGGATGTGGCTGTTTCTGATAATGGCATGCTTAATCCATCAGACTACAAATTCAAAAGAATGTTTCAGCAGAACTCATTTGAATCCTGAAGGATTCATGACAGCGGTAAGTTGTTTACATGTAACAAGTAGATTGACTTCTTCTCCTTATCCTCCATTAATTACAAGATGCAGAGCTATCCTAGTAGTAACACATTGAGGAAAGTACCCATTCTACCCTGAGACCTTTCTCAGGATGACTCATTCCTGAGCAGTGGCTCATCATACTAATTTTGGCAGTGGACCTTAAACCATCAGCAAATTAATAACAGATCAGGTATTGCATCTACCAAATGCCAGCTATTTGAGCTGTGCTATAATCAATCTGTGTTTGAAGGATCTAACATGCATAGCAAGCATAGCTTTTATAGTAACTATTCTATATACTTTCTACATGTTCCACCAGAAGTAGTTTTTCCAGAACTGCTAACTCACTAAACCTGAAGATGAAGCCATAAAGGTATACGAATCAGAAATATATTCAATTAAATGTACACCTTAGATATTGAGCAAGAATTTATTATTTTATTTGCAGCCTGAAATCATCCAGTATTGGGGGTATCCCAGCGAAGAGCATGAAGTTCTGACTAAAGATGGCTATTACCTTCAGTTAAACAGGATTCCTCATGGAAAACACTCTTCACAGAATGAAGGTAGATCTGTAATATGACTTTTCCAACATTTTAATGGCATACAAATTACATACATAGGTCATACCTGGAAATTAGCAACTGTGTGGCAGTTTGTGTTATTCATTGTGTTGCCTCTGAACACAGCTTGGAAGATGTAGCTGGTACAAAATAAGATAGCTTGACTGCCTCAGTATAATGACACTAATGATAAAGTTGTTGCACAGGCTACCAGTGGTTTTGACTCCTAGAGTGGATTTTAGGCAATTACACAATTATTTTATAGCTCTTTCAATCCTCCTATTTTACCGGTATTATATTTTTAATACACTTAACTGTTATTGTTCTTTCAGTTGTGGCAGTTTACAAATATTGTTAAAGGAATGTCAATGTTAGTTTTATAGCAATAGCACTTAGACATACTGTATTTTTTTGGAGTATAAAATGCACCGGAGTATAAGATGCAGCTTAGTTTTTGTGAGGAATTAGGAAAACAAAAATCTGCCTACCAGGTATTCATCTGGATAGGGTCCTTAGTCTGGTCAGCTTCAGCACATTAGTTTTCTGGTTTTGAGCATGTGGGCACGCTTTTTATCCCCTGCTTGGGGATAAAAAACCAGCTTCTAAAGCACAGCTGAGAGGGAGCAGCAATGAGAAAAGCAGGCAAAGCACAGAGATCACTTCACTCGTGCCTTGTTAGGGCTGAAATAAAGCTTTTAAAACACAGCTGAGAGTCAGAGGGAGCAGGCAAAGCTCACGAAGATTGCTTCACTCACTAGTGCCTTGTTAGGACTGAAAATAAAGCTTCGAAAAAGCTACATTCAGAGTATAAGACGCACCCAAATTTTCAGCCTCTTTTAGGAGGGAAAAAACGGGGGTGAAATGCTCCCGGTTCGGACCGGATCGCCCGATACGGTAGCGATGGAGGCGGGTGGTTCGGAGAACCGGTAATCCCTGCCCCCCCCTCCCCATGCCCAGCTGAGCCGCACAATCATCAGAGCCTTTTTTTTTTTAACTTTTAAAAGCATTTTTTCTACAACCTCTTCGGCCAAAAAAATGCTTTTAAAAGTTAAAAAAAAAGCCTCTGATGATCACGTGGCTCAGCTGGGATTGTCAAAGGATTTTAAAAGAAAAAAACCCCTTTTTTTCTTTTAAATGCCTCTGACGATCCCAGCTGAATTGCCTGATCGGCAGAGGCTTTTTAAAAAAGCCTCTGCCGATCAGGCAACTCAGCTGGGATCATCAGAGCCTTCTGAAAGCATTTTTTTTACAACCTCTTCGCCAAAGAGGTTGTAGAAAAAATGGTTTTAAAAGTAAAAAAAAAAAAAAGGCCACGCCCACCCAATCACATTACCCCCTCCCACCAAGCCACACCCACCAAACTGGTAGTAACAAATTTTAGATTTCACCACTGGGAAAAAGTGTTTTTTATACTCAGAAAAATACGGTATATACCATTCATTGTGCTTTTCAGCCCTCTCTAAGCCCTCTTTACCGACCTCAGAAGGATGGAAGTTTGAGCGAAACTTGAGCACAATTAAAGTTCTTCAAACATCTGGATTTGAATGGCAAACTGTGGTTGCCAGTGTCTGTATCTATGCACATAGCTCCAGTTGCATATATCTTAGAGCAGCTGCATCTTTTCCTGGGTTCCTGTGGATGCCTTTGCAGATAACCAATAATCCTAGGAAAATAAACATTTGGTTTAGAGTGCCCTCTGCAAATGTCACATTGTCCCAGGTTATATTTTGCCCTTTGGATCCAGGTCTCCGCACAACCCTTATGTGAATGTGATGCTGAAAGGTGTCTAAATAACTCAGAGTGCATTCCTCAAATAATACTCTATTTCTGGAGGACAATTTTACTTACAGATAACAAACAATAAATCATTTTCGTCTTGGTTTTTTTGCAGGGCCTAGACCAAACGTTTTATTGGTACATGGTTTGCTGTGGGAAGGGAGATGTTGGATTGCAAATCTTCCTAGCAACAGCCTGGGATTTTTTCTAGCAGATGCTGGATATGATGTCTGGATATTAAACGTTAGAGGGACCACTTGGTCTAGAAGACACAAGGAATTTTCAATTGACCAGCAAGAATTCTGGGAATTCAGGTAAATTCCAAGAAGAATTGATAGTAAAAATATTTGCTGAAAGTCTACCAACTTGTTAGGAAAGGAGCTTATAGGGATTTATGTAAATTAATGAATAATATTTGCATATTATATAAACCAAGTTTAAAATGGATACAATAAATATTTATTCGAAAAACAAAGTCAGAAAGTAAAAATATATAAAAATGGAGAATAAGTCACCGGCTGTCATATCAGTAACAATTTTGAAATATGTGAACTGGTGATGCATCAGGTTTTTAGTGACATGTTATTTTGTTTAACAATATATTTCCATTCTAGTTTTATTCCTTAAAAACCTTTTGGTTTTCTCAGCTCGCTGGCAGATCTTCCTGTTCTGTTCCCCTTCCTCACACAGGCAAACGTAATACCAAGCACGCCTGCCAATATTTTATTAGGTAAACAGATTAGAATTCTTGGCAGACCAAGGTTTTGGCAGCAAACTGCCGAATGCCTGCCAAGACCGTTTTCACTCCCATAAAGTAGAAGAGGACTTATCTTCAGTCCGTTCCAGGAGCAACAAATTATCCACGAGACAAGAGTTTAGTCAATGTTCAGTCCAAAATATATCCAAGCCGAATTTCAGAGATCACGATGTGAGTTTCAGGGTTTAACTTTGTCCATCACAAAGCCTGAAGAGCAATCCCACCCACTTTTATTACTGGTGGGGTGTGGCTCCATGACTCAGCTCAATCTCTGGCCCTCCCACGCATCTTCCATTGCTGCGCATGCTTCTCCCTCCGACGCTGCCTGGGATTAAGCCAGGATTCATCATCCTCGCTCCCTGTCAATTGGTGCTCCGATATGCCTTCCTCCTGGCACATCCCAGGCTGTTCCTCCTGGCCTTCGGATGGAACCTGAGGCATAGCCAGAAAGGAGGGTCCTGGAGAGGGAGGCCTTGGCAATTCTTCCCCATCACCTTCTGAGTCTTCTTCCTCTGTTAGGGCAGGCTCGGGAGTCGGGGTCACAACACTTCCAGGGCCTCCATCACCCATGAGGTCCCCCAAGTTATCTTAACAACCTGCATGTTCATTTAACAGTAACATCAGGAAAAGAAGGGGGTGAGGCCGTTAAACAAGCCTGCCTCATTTAACGGTTGTCACCATTTGTGACCATAAGCTCCATTATGGTCGTAGGTTAAGGACTACCTGTATTTATTCTTAATATGCCTTTTTATAGCTTTTTAAAAAAATCTTGATTTTATATCTGTTGTTTCTTTGATTGCTGTACACCCCCAAGAATCACTTGTGTGATAGGCGGTTATACAAATTTGATTAATATAATGATATGATATGATGTGACCTGATATAATATAAAACCCTTAAAGGCCTACAACCACCATCATTGCTGATGGAGGTTTATATTGAGGTTTATATTTAAAAAATGGAAATTGCAACAGATGTACACACACACACACACACACACACACACACCTGTTGCAATTTTCATTTTTTAAAATACCTCAATATAAATCATCATCACCAATACCATTTGCCATATGCTCAGGTATACATTTTCCTGAGCATATCAACTGCCTACTATTTTTTTTTTTTAAAGAGGAAAACTACAATCTAATTGTAGGGTAATTGGGATTTGACATTTTGCTGATGCCATGATCAATAGACCTAATCAGGTGTTTTGACCTTAACATCCAGAGATGTAATATAAGCAAATAAAGGTGTGGAGTTTTTTTTAATGTATTTTTGTTTTTCAGTTTTCATGAAATGGCAATTTATGATATACCAGCAACAATAAATTTCATCCTACAGAAAACAGAACAAGATGGTTTATATTATGTTGGCCATTCCCAAGGAACAACGATAGGTAAATTAAGAATATAGTCCTGACAAAATTTTATAACAAAACTATTTTTCTCAATTTTCTCTAAATAAAAGTATCTCCTTTGGAGATTTGTAATTTGCAATATTATAAACTTGCTAACAAGTCTTTCACCATTCAAAGTATTTGCCTGGTTTCTCTCTCTGTCTCTCCCCCTCCCTTCCCTCTCTCTGTGTGTATATGTGTGTGTGTGTGTGTGTGTGTGTGTGTGTGTGTGTGTGTGTGTGTATAAATCAAGCTGATGAAGGGAGGAGAACTTGTGGCTCAGAAGTTAATACAACTGCCTAACATGCAGCCCAAGTTCGAATCCATGTAAGGGTATGGCTAGCTGATGAGAGCTAAATAGGTTGAAATAGATCTATACTAGTCTCCCTTTATTTCTTTATCAGTGAAATATAAATTTTATATATATATATGTATATGTAAATGTAAAGGTTCCCCTCGCACATATGTGGTAGTCATTCCCAACTGTAGGGGGCGGCGTTTCAAAGCCGAAGAGCCAGCACTGTCCGAAATGCCAAAGGCACACAGAACGCTGTTACCTTCCCACCAAAGGTGGTCCCTATTTTTCTACTTGCATTTGTTATGTGCTTTCAAATTGCTAGGTTGGCAGAAGCTGGGATAAATAACGGGAGCTCACCCCATTACATGGCACTAGGGATTCGAACTGCTGAACTGCCAACCTAAGCGTCTTAGCCACTGAGTCACCGCATATATACAGTATATATTCTTCAGCTCTGAAGAAGCTTCTTGGATGAGAAGTGAAACATCTTCAAAGAAAAACCAAAAAGTCCAGTTGCCTCTTGAAAAAGCACCTTTAGGATAACACAATCAAATCAGCCTCTTGATTGACTCCATGTCCATCTGTGGTCTCCAGGCCCATTGACAAAGCCATGCTTTTAGAGCCTTTTGGAAAAGCAAAAGGGAATGATATTCCATAAAGAAGGAGCCACCAACCCTAAGACCCTTTTTTGTTTTCCTACCAGATATATAACCCTAATAAATGGGACCCAAAACATATCCTGCCTTCCTGTCTTGATGGGCTAGGTGCATGTAATAGATGAGAGGCAGTCCTTCAAATAGCCTGGCCTCAAGCCATTTAAAGCTTTAAAGGTGATTACCAGCATCTTGAATATTATGTGGAAGCAAAATGGCAGTCAGTGCTTAAGTCTAGGCTTATGCAAGACTCTTTGGATTGCTGAAATCTGAACTAACTAAAACTTCCAGATACCCTTCAAGGGCAGTCCCATATAATGTGTATTATAATAGTCCAAACAGGAGGTGACCAGGGTATAAGTGAGAAGGGCATAGTGATCCAGGAATGGACATAGCTGGTGGACAGCTCAAAGTTGTGCAAAGATGCTCCTAGCCACAACTGCCAACTGCTCCGACTTGATCAGGTGTCACAAATCCAGGGGAACCCCCAGATTATTCCCAAATGAATTACCTTTTAACCCTGGTCTGGGTATTTCTAAAGAAATTGTTCTACCCCAAGTGAAACAAATACGTGGTAGAGAAAGAATTTCTCAAAATGAAAAATAAGATTCACTTATAAGCACTACTAAAAGAAGTTTTATCATGCAATCTTAAAGTTTTAACCCTTCCTTGCTTTTTAAGCTTTTATTGCTTTGGGGCTCCTGCCCTACCTCTCTGACAGAGTAAAGCTCATTATAAGCATCGCACCCGCCTACAACCTGCAAGATGTTCGTGGAACATTTGCTGTCCTAGGAAAAATTCCAGATGGACTTAGAGAAGTAAGTATTTATTTATTTACTTGCTCTACTTGTATGGTATCAATCTCTAGCTCTAGGTGACTAAAAGTGCCTGATTTTAACCCCCACCTCACAACCATGTATGTCATGCCATATGTTAGGCTTATTATTAATAAACAATACTGAATATTAATAGTAACTTGACAATCCATGACCTATTGGGTTAAGGTGATTCGTATGGCACAAACTCCAAAGGGACTGGTGGAGAATTTGCACCTTGACTTCTAGAAAGGTGTCAGGGAACATTGTAACTGAGGATCAAAGGTCATAGTTTCAGGGAGATTTCCTTGTCTAAATAGAGAAACAATGACCATGCATTGGGAAAAAAAAGTAAAAAGCAGTGGGAATGGAAGCGACAACTTCCAACTTCCAATCAATTTCCTCCTTAGATTTCATTGTGGAAAGCTGGCAATGAGCGAAATCTTCCCTTCCCTTCCCTTCCTGCAGGTAAATGACTGCTGCTGGATGGGGGAAGGAGGGAAGATTGCTTGAGCGGCTAGTAAATTGCCATGGAATATTAAAAATGAGAATCAAATAACCGCAGCAGCGGGCAGAAGCATTGAAGCAGCTGTAGCACTGAAGCAGTCACAACTTTTCCAATTTTCATTTTCTCTGGTGTAACGGAGCCAGACATTCTGTAAATTAGCCCAGTATATTTGTTGCCAAGGTTTTGTCCTGTGATACAACATTTTGTCTAATTAAAGGTTACACACAAAACAATTTGAGTAGTATATAGATAAAACATTGAATATTTGGAAAGCATCTGATGGAAGAATTATTTTCAATAAATTCTGCAGAACTTCAGTATTGCAAAAGGATATTTTTTTCTGAGCACTTGAAAGTAGCATTGTACCTAGGTCAATTCACAAACAAAAAATTACATTACTGTGATTTAATATTATACCATGAGCAGAACTGAAAGATTTTTTTAAAAAATTCCATATAAAAACATAGAAACAAGGAAAACTGGCAAAAAAGTATCTAGTAGTCCATCTAGTCTGTCTTTAAGATATCTGTTTCTTTCTTTCTTTCTTTCTTTCTTTCTTTCTTTCTTTCTTTCTTTCTTTCTTTCTTTCTTTCTTTCTTTTTATTTATTATTTGTAATCATTTTTATATTTTAATCATTTTTATTTTATTTTTATTTTTTGTTGGATAATGGACATGTTTATCCCAAACTAGTTTAAACTCATTTACTCATGATTTACCCACTACCTCCACTGGAAGTTGGTTCAAAGCTTCCACCTTCTGTGGTCCCCATACCCCTCTCTAATAGAGTAAAGCAATTGGAGAAAAAGGGACTATAAGTGAGTAAGCTGTTTTTTCTTTTACACATCAAAAGCAATGCAATCATGTCAGCATCATGGATTTGGGAGCCACAGCCATGTTACATCAACACCTTAAAACATTCAAACATTTGAAAGAATGGTGCAGATTGGAGAAAGTATTTCCAGAATGCAAGGTAAAGTGTTGGCATAGTGTGCCTGCAGTTCCCAGACTTGGGCTGCAAGCATGATCACATTCCTTTTGATGTGTGCAAGATGGTTAGCAGCAGGGAAGTCCAAAAATTTTCCCTGCCAGTTCTGTGGGCGTGGCTTGGTGGGCATGACTTAGTGGTCATATAATCAGGTGGGCACGGCCAACTTGACGTCACTCACATCACTCACTGTTAGAGCCAGGAATTGTCATGGATTGAGTAAAATGTGGTGAAACTCACTTAACAATGCTCTTGCTTAGCAACCAAAATTTTGGACTCAATTGTGGTCATAAGTCAAGGACTATCTCTGCTTTCCACTGCATGGCAGCCTTGTCCTAGTAAGCTCCTTCTCCTTTCTGGCAATTTTCCTCTCTGTTAGAGGCACCAAAATAATCCAAACAATGTAAGGTTTCCTGCTTCTCTCTCTCTCTCTCTCTCTCCCTTGTTCTTTCTTTCTTTCTCTCTTTCTCTTTCTCTCTTTCTTCTCTCTCTCTCTTTCTTCTCTCTCTTTCTCTCCCTTCCTTCCTCTTTTTTTCTTTCTCTCTTTTTCTTTCTTTCGGCAGTGGGAAAAGGAAGAAACTGCTCCAGGAGGACTGGCGGCCCGGCCCAGAAGCAGCGTGTCCCCTGGATGCGGGCAGCAGAACCTGAGGCAGAGGGGAAGGCAAGCAGGTGGCAGTCTTGCCATGTCCCCCCGAGGCGGCTCCTCGGCCGAGCGCACTGGGTCTCCCCACCACCCACCCCCGCCACCGCCAAAATCAGCCTTACCTTCTAGATCCTCCACCGGCGTATTCAGCATGCCCATCATCCCAATGGAGCCAGCGTGTTGGTAAGGCTGATGACAGGCGGCCCTTGGTGGAGATGTAACCGCTGCTCTGGCGCTGAGAGGGGTGGTGGCAGTGGTGCTCTGGGAGGGCAGGCAGATGTCCCAGTGCTGCACATGCAGTGCGCATGTGCAGCAGCCCCAGGACATCTGCCTGCCTGCCTGAAGCACTGCCTCCACCATTCACTTTTGCTTCGTGCCGGGAGAAGGAAGAGAGCGAACAGTGGCACCGCGGCAGTGCTTCAGGAGGGCAGACGGATGTCCCAGGGCTGCTGCATGTGCAGCACCAGGACATCCATCTGCCTTCCTGGAGCACCGCCGCTGCCGACGTTGCCCCTCTCAGCCCCAGAGCAGCTGTTGCATCTCCACCAAGGGCTGACTGCCCATCCACTGGCTGGGCAGGGCTGGACTCCAACCTCGGAAGGCAAGTGAGCATGGGGGACTGCCAGGAAGGCTGCATGGAAGGCAGGCAAACATGGAAGGGCTGCAGGGAAGGGAGTAGGATGTTAGCTCCCTTTCCCACAGCTGGGTGGCCCCGGCATGCTTGCCTGCCTTCGCAAGCTGGCCACGGGGATGCCGGGAAGGCCACATGGAAGGCAGGCAATTTGCAGAATTTGCAATTTTTATAATGCAAAATTGTGCATATATGTGAAAAAGATTGGATGGCAGAAATCTAGAGAATGACTTCGAATGATAATGCTAATGTGGGGAAAGAAAAATTCATGTTGGAATAAGGAGGAATGTGTTTGGAATTGCAAGATTACTTTCTTTTCACAGGCCATTTTTATTTTACAGACAATATGGGGTACTAAAGAATTTTCCATTTCTAATGAGAGAATAAAATCCATCATGGTCCATGCATGCAGCTATCCACTGATTGACTATCTTTGCCTACAAAACATTTTCCTTACAGGAGGATATAATCAGAAAAACTTAAATGTAGTAAGTAAGCTCTATTTTGATTTTCTACAAAGATACAAATGAGGCAGACCAGGTCAGGAAAATAGTCCATAGGAAGACTAGAATTCTACTTTAAAGGCAGTGTCTGTCAATCTTGGTGACTCCCAGAATTATTTCTACCAGATTCTGTAACAGCTTTGTTCCCTATGCCATCCATCTGGTAAACTCACAAGATTTGTTTTTCTTGCCATAAATATGTAAACTTCCAAACTAGACTGTGTTGTTTCTCTGTGTCATATAATATATGTGGGTATATACATACATTTGTATTTATTTGTATGTATGTATGTATTTATGTCTATCTGTCTGTCTGTCTGTCTGTCTATCTATCTATCTATCTATCTATCTATCTATCTATCTATCTATCTTGTCATGTTTATGTAGTGTAAAATTGGAAGTGGTGACCCTTTAAGAGCTATATACAATGAAATTTCATTTTTAATGTATGCCAATTAGTGTACATTCAAAGTGACAATAAAGTTATTCCATTCCATTCCATTCCATTCCATTCCATTCCATTCCATTCTATTCTATTCTATTCTATTCTATTCTATTCTATTCTATTCTATTCTATTTTATTCAAGTCCATCTTAATATGCTATTCCTGGTATGTGATGTTTTGTATACATACAGAGAAAGAAGCACTCTTGTAATCTTTGACTTTTAGGCTTGCTGTCAAACATCAGCCATAATACTAATGACTGTTTTGAACAATATGCAGGTTGCATTACACGAATGGCTATTTTATATGTGAAATTATGACTGAAATATTTCTGCACCTATATTGGTTCACACTGTCAGGAAGTTTCTCCTTAGTTTTAGGTTGCTTCTCTCTTTGTTCAGTTTACATCCATTGCTTCTTCTTTTGCCTTCTGGTACTTTGGAAAATACATTGCCCCCCCCCACTTCTTTCTGGAAGCCCCTTAAAAGCCTGTTGCCTATCTCACTCTTTGGCAAAGCATGTGAGCCATTTCCTCCTTTCAGTGGTCCATGAAAGTGCATCTATAGTATGCACTTAAAGTTGAAAAAAGGTGAACAACATTTTTACAGAACTATAGATACGTTGAGGCAGGGTGTGACAAGGAATGGCTGGGAGGGGAGGGGCCAGGTGAGGCACCCCTTGACGTGAATGACATTGAGTTGGCCACGGCTACCCAGTCACATGACCATCAAGCCACATCCACTGTCATATGACCATCAAGCCACACCCACAAAATAAGCCACGCCCACAGAACCGGTAGTAAAAAAATTAGAACCCACCCCTGATTTCTATTCTATTCTATTCTATTCTATTCTATTCTATTCTATTCTATTCTATTCTATTCTATTCTATTCTATTCTATTCTATTCTATGTTGGGAAACACTGCTTGAAAGTCTGCCTGTGTTATTACCTGTCCTCTTTTATATCCCAGGGAGTCAAGGGGAATTGAAGAAATCATTCTTTCTCATACATGCATGCTTCTTCTGCGTTTGCTGTTTTTCTAATAACTACTAGCTGCTTTCTCCAATGTCATCATCATGCCTCCTTATAAGAGAGGAAGAAATAAAAACAAAAAAAGAAATATATATATAGTGTGCAAAGAGCATGAAATCTTATTCATTAAACTAGGACATTTACTTCTTCTAGTTTGAAGGCATCCATTCTCCAACTGGTAGTCTTTGTTTAGAAACCACAATTCGGATCAGCAACTTGGTGTTAACCAAAGCAATCACTAGATCTGTCAAACTCGCAGCCCACAGGCCAGATGCATCACACACTGGCCACGCTCATGCCCAATTTAGCGAAGGGGAAAAAAGTTGTGATACATCACATGATGACGGCGTGACAATGGGAGTTTGACACCCCTGACTAGGTGAATTTATGAGTTGTTTTTTTTTACTTTATATACCTGCAAAGGTCCTAAATGTGATGATTGTCATAAAGTTGCTTTTTCATCAGAACAATATCACTAAATGAGGCATTGTTAAACAATGTATTTACCAGAGGTGGGCTGCTGCCGGTTTGGACCAGTTCACCTGAACTGATTGCTCAGATTCTGCATGGTTCAGAGAACTGGCAAATCATACCACTGGCTGGCCCCGCCCCACCCATTTTTCGGGCTGTTTTCAGCCATTTTCAGGCCGTTTTGGGGCCAATTCTAGCCAGAAAATGGCTGAAAATGACCCCCAAAATGGCCTGAAAATGGCCCAAAAACACTCCAAAACAGGCCATTTTTCGGGCCATTTCCAGGCCATTTTTACAGCTAAAATCAGCCTGAAAAACAGCCTGATAAAGCCCAAAAAAAGGCCTGAAAACATCCCAAAAAACCTGGCTGCAAGAGGAAGAGAAGCCACGCCCACTCAATCACATGATCCACCCAGCCACGCAGTCATTATGGCAGAGAACTGGTTGTTACTACTGGTATTTACATTTTATCACTCTAATGACTAGAGCGCAGAATCTTGAAATAATTGTTTTCAGGCAAGCAGTTTCCTTATGTAGGAGAAGTTAATTCTTAGAAATATATTTGTCTACAATAATTGCTAAAATGTTTACAGGAGGTACCTTCTGAGAAAAGTTGACACTATAAGCCAAAAATTATACTGTTGGTTGGAGGGAGCAGTGAGGTAATAGTCAGCAAAAGATTAGGAGCCAAAGTAATGGCCTCTTTCAACAATAGTAAAATATATTGCATTGGCTTAATTGCCTGCTTATTTACATGTAGAAGTGGGACTCTTCACTGGATACTCTCTAAGGATAAAAGAAAATAATGAGGCTGTGGAAAGAGATTGGATTCAGTGAAGAGCTGTTCAAACCAACTATTCAAAGCAAAGAGCCTGATCTGGACGACTGCATCAAATAAATTGGCCCCCAATAGATTCAAAAGCTCTATAATTTATCTGTTACCAGCACTACATCTTCTGTTTCATATACTGAGAACATTGATGTAATTGGTTCTCCCCAATCAATCTGACTGAGCCAAAGTCAATGTATAGACCCTCAGCTGAGCAATAGAAACTCACAATTTGGTAGGGGAAAAGTTATTATGAACAGGCATTTTTAAAGGCATGTAACAGCAGATCACATATAGGTCTCAATTCCTGGCAAATAGATAGGGAAGAAATTGAGATAGTGACAGATTTTATTTTCCTGGGCTCCAAGATCACCGCAGATGGGGACTGCAACCAAGAAATTAAAAGATGTTTGCTCCTGGGGAGGGAAGCTATGGCAAATCTAGATAGCATACTAAAAAAGCAGAGACATCACCCTGCCAACAAAAATGCATATATTCAAGGCTATGGTTTTCCCAGTTGCCATGTATGGCTATGAAAATTGGACCATAACAAAGGCTGATGGCCAAAGAATTGAGGCCTTTGAACTATGGTGCTGGAGAAAACTTCTGCGAGTCCCTTGGACTGCAAGGCGATCAAACCGGTCAGTCCTAGAGGAGATCAACCCTGACTGCTCTTTAGAAGGCCAAGTCCTGAAGATGAAACTCAAAAACTTTGGCCACCTAATGAGAAGGAAGGACTCACTGGAGAAGAGCCTAATGCTGGGAAAGATTGAGGGCAAAAGAAGAATGGGATGACAGAGAACAATGTGGCTGGATGGAGTCACTGAAGCAGTAGGTGTGAGCTTAAATGGACTCCAGAGGATGGTAGAGGACAGGAAGGCCTGGAGGAACATTGTCCATGGGGTCGTGATGGGTCGGACACGACTTCACAACAACAACAACAGTTGTGTGCAACTTATTTTTGAAAATTGAAGGAACAGCTTTTTGTTCATTTGTTTATATTTTACAAGAGTGTAACAATAAAAGAATCCTTTCATATATACCCCTCAGAGTAAAAATATAAATTCATTTTCTTTTTCAGTGTCGAGCAGATGTATATGCTGGGATCAATCCTGATTACTCATCTGTAAAAACTATGAATCACTGGAGCCAGGTACAGTATGACTTTAATTTGTTAGTTAATTTCAAGACAAATCCAAATTGAGATATCAGTGTTTTAATTAAGCAAATGGTTGGTATGGGTACAAATACATTACTACAAATGTTTGTTTGTTGGTCATGTAGTTTTAAAATTATTTTTTTACTTTTCTATATTTTTTATAAAATGTCTTATAAAGAATCCTATTACTGCATTGTGGGATTCCTTGATCTAGGAACATGGCTATCTAAGATCCTCCTTGCAGCTCCCAAATACAGTATCAAATATGAAATTGTTTGATTTTTGACTTTTAAAAGAAAACAAAACTGGTGCCAATGCATGTCTCCACTTTTAGTGATTTCCTGGGAAATCCAAATAAGATAATAGAAGAAACACCTCATTATTAAAGAAGTGGTTTTTCTATTAACAATTAAGAAATGGTTTTTGCAGAAAACAAATGCTTAGCACGAGTTCTATACTTACATCAAGGAACTCTTGTTTGCTGACCCTATCCCTGTCATCATTATCCAAGTAGAGAGGCCACTAAGGGTAAGTTACATCTATTCCTTCCCAGCTTATTCACCTACTTTTTCCAACCACCTGATTCTCAGGTGATATCCAACCAAACACTTAAAAATATAATGAAATGCAGCAGTGAATCTATAATAAATGTATTAAACATCATCATAATACTACTACCTTGATGTGCTTGTGGGGCTTGTGTGTTCTGAGCAAGATGAGAGTTATGCCAGAGGTTCAACCACACTGGACCATACTAAGGAACCATCAAACAGTGTCTCTCCCATAAAAAATATAATGAGCTGTAATTTACAGATCCATACTGGATTGGTTATTGCCCAGGATATCAAGTGTTGTAAATCAGAGGTCCAGGCTTTTGCTCTGTGTGAAGATGTCTCTCTCGTTCTCGCAGAGAGCTTTATTTTTTATACAGTTTTACACAGGCAGATAAAAGGCAGGACAGCAACAGTGTTCTAATTGGCAAATCTTCCTCCCTGTTTACCCACTCAGAAGAAGGTCAGATAACACAGACCAGAGAAATAATGAGATCATACAGGAAGAAGATACAATGACACCAGAAACGGAAGCAGTTTGCTGCGTTCTGCCCGATGTCATGGACTTCAATTCCCTACATCCCACTCTTTTTTATCTTGTTTGTGAAGCCATCCTCTTACGAGGGGCCAGAAAAAGAGGTTATTATCAGGAGAGGAAAATCCTTGCAGTTGCTTATATAAGGCATGACTTTGAGACAACGTAGGAAGGGATTTAAAGCAAAATGCAGTTATACATATATTACAAAAGGAAGAAATACACTGAACAAAACCTCCAATTAAAAACCTCCTCCAATTAAAATTACACAAATGGTAGGCCAAATTATACAAAATTTTAAGTTGATGCTAAATGTTTCTTGACTCAGGATAAAGTTCCCTGCATTGATGCTTTTTCCAAAAAAACAGGTAGCGCTAGTATTCAAAGAAGCCAACAAAGTAATATCAAATATAAGCACCAGCTCACTCCAAAGAAATAAGCCAACTAATGTACACATCTGCAGTTATAATTGAATATCTTGGATGCAAAATCAATAAACAAGAAAAAGTCAATAATACAAAAGCAACAAAGAATCTGGATTAAGAGGATCATTACAAAAACTAGGGCAACCTTCAAGCTGACATCATCAAGTCAAGCTATTTAGTGGTCAATACATCAGAAGAGTGAAAAACATCTTAATTCTTCTTAAACTCCAAAATCAATAGAGGAAATTCCATTAATTAATTAATTAATTAATTAATTAATTAATCCATTCATTCATTCATGACAGTTTATATAGCCACCAATTCATTCTCAGTGACTCTGGGCAGCTTACAAAGATACAAAACCTAATAAAAAGCAATAACCGTTCCCTCCTCACACACCCTCACCCCCATCCACCCACCCCGGTAGTTGCTGCAAGATTGCACTGACTGATTACAAAGAACAGCATGATGAAGTAGCAACAAGGGTGCACTGGAAGATCTACAAGAAATGCCATTAACCTGCAACCAAGAACTGGTGGTAGCACAAAATATACAAAGTAATAGAAAACGAAGATGCTAAAGTGCTCAGGGACTTTAGAACTGAAACAGATAAGCACCTGCCACATCATAGGCTTTGCAACTGTCAATAAGAAAGACAAAAAAGTCTGGATAATGGGTGTGGCAATACCTGGAGACAGCAGACTAGAAGAGGAAGAATTGGAGAAGACGACAAAATACAAAGACCTGCAAATAGAAACACCCTGCGATATTATCCATTAACTAAACTCTGGCTAAAAATGCCAAATCCAGTTTAAACACCTAGCTAAATGTGCAATGAACCGTAATTAGAAAATTATAAAAATAGAAAATTATAAATTAATTAGAAAATCTGCACATTAACAAAAAAAATTCCATCTGTTAGTTACAAAAGGCCACACTCCTTGGACCCCGTTATATACTAGGCGAATGCGTTATGACGTTCTAGGTTCCTGGGAAGATCTTGATGAGTTTCAAGCTACCAGCTAAAAAACTGGCAGCTGTTATTTCACATTGTTGTTTATATAATAATAGTAATACAAACAAAGACAATATTAATACATTTAAATGTATTTTAAAATGTATTTTACATTTTAACAATTAAAATATGCTAAAAAGCTAGAAATCTATTTCCTATTATACTGTATAAAGCTAAGTTATAAAGCTAACAAAGGTGACTATTTTGTCTGATTTTGTTTTAAACTCCCAAGTTGCATTGATGTTTCTTGTTTCTTTCTGGTTACTGTAAGATATGTTTCTATTGTTTGTTTTTATTGTACTTGAGAGATAAGCAACTACATAAATTTGATTTTAAAAATAAATATGATTAAATCAAGGCTACATAGAAACATATGGCTCCATTTTGACATTTTTACAATATAAATACATTTTCAAAATCTTGGAGGAAATAATTTCTAGAAACATTATACTTTATACCGGGGTGGGCTGCTGGGGGTTTGCAGGGGTAGCTAAGATTCTGTGCAGTTCAGAGAACACCCAAATCCCACTCTTGGCTGGCCCCATCCACCCCTCCCCTCCCCTCCCAGGAGTCCCCACACAACCTGTTTTGCATGCAGGCAAGTGCAGGGCAAGCATGGAGGCTTAGAGAGGGCGAAAAACGGGCCTACCGGAAGTTTGGGAAACGGGGCCATTTCTGGCCTCCAGAGGGCCTCCAGACCCTGGGAAGGCCATTTTTGCCTTTCCAGAGGCTCAAGGAAAGCCTCAAGGAGCCCGGGGAGGGCAAAAACATCCCTATGCCATGATGCAGGATGTCAACTAGGCCACGCCCACCATGGCCACCCCCACCCAGCAACTGGGCAGAGAACCCCTGGCTAAAATTTTGGAAGCCCATCCCTGTTTGACACCCATGTGGAAGGTTCCAAGGCAGAGTAAAGTACTTCTTGTTTCCAAAGTAGTTTTCTTTTTTATTTAAGATTTCACATTACATTTGGATTAGTTCCTTTTATGAATTTTGCATATATACTATTTTAAAACATATTCTCTGTGATATGTATTTAGTAAAATACAATCAGAAATAGTAAAATAGTATTTTCTCTTTCTATAAAATTGCAGTTGAAAAATATTATGCATACATCTGTACATCTCTCTTGCTAATATTTTTAATATTAATATTTCAAAACTAATGTTTTAATTGTGATTGTTTTCATTTCTTTTTAGATTATACGTTCTAAGGAATTTAAATATTATGACTATGGTTATAAGAACATAGAAGTATACAATATGGTAAGAAAAAGTAGATGGTGATAGGAATTTGACATTTTTTAAAAAAATTCCTAATTAAATAGTGTTGGTTTCCTATAATTTAATCAACAGCTATACATATTTCCAAACTAAAAATGCAAAATTAGATAAAATTATATAAGTTTATATATGAACACATGTATATTTTTGAATTCTTTCATTTTGTGTGGCGGAGGAGTAACTATCCATCTTTCTGACAATATTATCTTCTCCTCACAGAGGACACTTGTAACCCCAAGGTGGAGCTTCAAGTAAGCAGAGTCCAAATTCTCACTTTGACCATACAATTTCTCTCGGTCTGCTCTTCTTTCCTGTATCGCAAAGCCAGTGAAAACTTTGTTCTTCCCTGCCCTTATTTGGATTCAAGAAGACCTATTGAGTATTTAAGCGGCAGTAACATAACACAGTAAATGTGGATGCCTCATATCACCATAGAACTGGAGGACGACAGCAAACTCATAGCAAAAGCAATCTATGAACAAAAAATATGGTGGTAACCAGGAGTGGGCTGCTGTGGGTTCGCAGGGGTTCAGAAAAACCTCTAGGTAAGATTCTGTACAGTTCAGAGAACCCCCAAATCCCAGTCCTGGCTGGCCCCATCCACCCCTCCCCTCCCCTCCCCTCCCAGAAGTCCCCACGCAGCCTGTTTTGGATGTAGGTAGAGTGCAGGGCACACACGGAGGCTCGGGGAAGACAAAAAAATGGATGTACTGGAAGTTTGGGAAGGCCGGAAATGAGCCTGTTTCCACCTCCAAAGGGCCTCTGGAGCCTGGGGAGGCCATTTTTGCCCTCCCAGAGGCTCGACAAAAGTCTCCGGAGCCTGAGGAGGGCAAAAATGCAGGAAGCCGACTAAGCCACACCCACCATGGCCATGCCCACCCAGCAACCGGGCAGAGAACCCCTTGCTAAAATTTTTGAAGGCTACCCCTGGTGGTAACTCCATTTTCCACCCACCAGTGGGTCTTCCTGGCTACTTCTCCTTAACTACAGTACAGGAAGAGAAAGCATGCTACTTCTGTCCACATTTCAGGCCTATGGATGAACTGATATCCAACAGAACTAAAAGCAAAGGAAGCATAAGGCCCATAACAGTAGATCCAGTTGTAACCTTGCCACAAAACTAATGGTGCATTTCTAGAGAAAGATTATATGATCTCTTGTTGAATTGCATACTCCAAATACCTTCAAGGGTTTAATGGGGAGATAGCCTAAATCTAACACAGAGGTCATATCATAAGTACCCACCCCACCCCACGGCTGGTGAATAGGGCAGGTGGGGGCTCAGAAACAAACATTCTCTGCTATAACTCTCCTCTCTTGGAACTTCTTCTCCAAGCTCAAAGATGGCTCCATTGTTGGCAAAAGATTTGGAAAACTGTTGACTTCCGGTGGCTCCGCCGATGCTGAAAGACACTCCTTTGTGAGCGCCAGCCCCAGGACTCCGTTAGAGCCACTAGAACAGCGAAAATCAGCTGTTTAGCAGCTTGAAAACTTTCTCCCTGAGAGAAGGGGGGAAAGAGAGCCGATGGGTGTGGGTAGAGCTCCCCAAGAGCCCCAGGTTTCTTTTTAAATCTGGGGCGTAAAGGGTGAGAGCTCCCCGGGAAGCCCGTCATTGCTCCGGACCTGGGACGTTTCTGCTTCAAGCAGAACTAGACGTTGTGACCACCCCAGCAACTCAACTTTAAAGAAGGACTTGAAAGCTGGCAGAGCAAATACAGGAGAAACTAAAATTGCAAGTACTAAACTTTAACTCCAAAAAGTCTGTCACTTCCCTTTGAATTTCTATGGGAGAAAGGGAAAGTAAGATGGCATTTGATTCTAATGGGGCGTGGAGAAGTGAAAGTTAGATACAAAGTATTATGTGGTGCTGAAAGCCCCTGCTTAAAAGAAGAGGATTTTATTTTAAAAGGAGAAGGATTTAAAAATCATTTCTAAAAAAAAAAAACTTGTACTACTTAAGGATTGGAATAATTGATCTAGTTGCTGGAAAAGTATAAAATGAAAGTTTTATTGGGGGAAAAAATGACTGGTTTTTCTGAAAGTGATGAAGGCTCACCATTACATACATCAGTAAATACACAAATACTGACTGTGGATTTTTTTGAAGAAATTTTAGAATCATTTACCTCTGCGTTAGAGGAAAGAATGGAAGGGTTTTTCAAGAAGGACTTTACACAAATTCGAAACAAAGATTCAAGTGAAGATACTGTATCGTTTCAGTTGCCAAACAATAATGAGCTGCTGAATGAAGAGGCAGACGAAACAATCCAGTTGTGCCTTTGGAAAATGAAATGGAGGCTTTTCAAATTAAGAAGGAAAGGCAGAGAGGCTTGAAGGAGTGTAACCAGGAAATATTGAGAGACATTTCCTCAGAGGCTTTGATACAGACAACTGGAAAATTGTCAGGAGGCGTTGGGATTTCTTATATAAGAAGGAAGATTCTAAGTGGAACTTTACAATTTTTTTACAAAAATGGATTCCCAATCGCAGCTAAAGAGGTGTTTTTACTGAAAGGAATTACTTTGCGAAGAGAACAGGATTGTAAGGTTCAGCAACTTCAGTTAAAAATCCAAGAACTTATAAAAATAAAAGAAGGTGGAGGAAAAAGACTGAAGCAGAAGGTTCGCAAAAAAGTCAGGAAAAAATGGAGAAGGAAAAATTACAATCCTCTTTCTTGGGGAGGATAGTAATAGTGAAAATGAATGATTATACCTGTATTTAGAGATATGATTTGTTCTGAAAAGTTATATTATAGTGAAAATGAATGTTTTACCTATATGTAGGGACATGATTTGTTTTGAAAAGTTATATTAAATAATGTTATGAATTCAATTATATTGAATTGTTATGAATTGGTGAAGAATTTATATAAGTGTATGGGTTAAAAGAAAAATATTGTGGATGTAAAAATTATGGACAGTGTAGATCATTCCCTTTATACTTTGTTTTAAACTACATTAATACCATATTAAAGAATGCTTTGTTGAAGAATAAATATAAACTTGTGGGGTATAAGGAAAATATAAGTGGTGCAAGGGTTGAGGAAAGGTTTTTGACAATACTTTATATAGATATTAAATAGTGAAGATGTAATTTGATTATACGTAGTGGATTTGTAGAGAAAAAGATGAATAAGTTTATGTAAAGCTATTAAGCAAGGAATGTTTTCAGGAAGAATTAATATAAGTTTATGGGGTAAAAAGTTAAAATAAGGTTTTTACAATATATTTTATTTGAGATTGGTTAAAATATTTTGTTAAGGTGTTAATATATGTAAGGGTTGGAGATCTGATGGTTAACTGTAACTGGGCTTTGACTGTGTAATGCTGGAAGAAAGAAGCCTTGCTTATTATTGAACAACGGACAAGAATGAAGTTGGATTAATTACCTTCAAGCAATAATTGGTTTAAATCGTTATATTTAGATATGAACAAGGGGAGTTAAAGTGCAAGAGGGAGATAAATCTATAGATAGTTAGCTTATGTTTTTTTATGTTTGTTAAATGCTATACCCTGTATTTGCTCTGGGAAGTCCATGGGGGGCAGGAGAGTTGGGGCAAGAGGGGGAAGGAGAGGGGGAAAATATGTGTAAACTTTTAAAAAAACTTTTCAATAATAAAAAAAAAGATTTGGAAAACTGTTAAAATACAGCTTTTCTGAATAACCTGCAGGGACAAAGGAACAGTGTTGAATGATTCACAAAGTATTTTTTTTCCAGGTAAAGTGAGAATTATACTTCCATTACCATTTGTAGTATATTTATTTTAAATTATCTAGATTGTTAAGATAAGCTCTTGTCTTAATGTTGGATTAGTTCTCCCTAAAGCTCTGAAATCAAGATACCATTATCTGACTGCAAGACTATAGAAGGAGCAGACAGAAAGCTTTTAGTTTTAATAGTTATTAAGCAAAGCTAGTAGTTGCCTTCTCTTGGTGGTTTCCACCTTTCTGGATGCCACTAGGTCACCTACTTGTCACAGTCCTATTTGATTCTGGCATATGCGTACACTATTGACCAGCTGTCAAAATTCCATGAATCCACTAGACCAGGGGAGTCAAACTCGATTTCATTTAGGGCTGCATCAGGGTTGTGTTTGACCTCGGGGCCGGGATGGGCATGGCCAGGTTGGGAGTGTCCAGCTTGACATCACTCCTCTTGGAGGCGCCTGCGCTGGCCCGAGAACTCTGCCAGCTAAAATGGCCTCTCGAACACTGTTTTCAGCTGCCACGGCCTCCTTCAACCCTCTGCCAGTGAAAACTCTGAGGAATGCAAGAGGCCATGGCAGCTGAATACAGAGCCCGGGAGCCCATTTTAGCTGGCAGAAGCACCCGGGCCAGAGTGGCCCTGTGGGCCAGACCTAAGTACCCCATGGGCTGAGAGAAAGTTAGTGGCACAAGGTCACTTTCTAGTTGGCTTTGTGCCTAAGGTGGAACTAGAACTCATAGTTTCCTGATATCTAGCCTGATGCCTTAACCACTACTGCATGTGGACCTCCCAAGCTCCGTTTTCACTGGCAGAGGGTTGCTGGAGGCCGCGGCAGCTGAAAATGGAGCTTGGGTGCCCATTTTAGCTGGCACCGTGGGCCAGTCCTTCACTGTTTCCAGGGTGGCCCCATGGGCCAGAACTAAGTACCTTGCAAGCCGGATCCAGGCCCCGGGTTTGACACCTCTACACTAAGCAATTTCTGTGCACAGTGCGCATAATTCCCAAATTACATTCCTTTCTTTCTCTTCTTTCAATCCACAGACAACACCTCCATTTTATAAAATAGAAGATGTTACTGTGCCAGTAGCCGTGTGGAGTGGAGGAAAAGATTTTCCTATAAGCGCTCGTAATATGGAATCATTGCTTCCTCGAATCCCTCGTTTAGTTTTCTATAAGAATATTCCTGACTGGGAACATTTTGATGCAGTCTTGGGTTTGGATGCTCCACAACGTTTCTATCCTGATGTGCTTGAATTGATGCAGAAGTACAAGGATTAATATCAGGGTTGGAGTCTCTGGTAAAACAAAAACAACAACATCTCAGATGTCTATGGTTCAGAAACATATTCTCAGTTTTCCAGTTCATGGTTCATCTTTGGAACATCTCAGCCATTTGCCCATTTCTTGAAATCTTAGAATCCATCTTCTTAAATTAAGTGATGGCTTATTTTACGGAAATCCATATAAATCAAAGTTTCTTCAGAGAGTTAGCTGATATATTATCAAAATTCATCTTCGTACATATAGACCGTTATTCCACAGAACCTTTGAAGAAGTTTCGGATTAGATCTGACTTTTCCCCCAAAATAATTTGTAATCAAAGTGACTCAGCCCAAGTATCACCTCTAGGAAAATAGTTTTACAGCCTAAGTTTCTTTTCTTTCATTATTCTAATTAAATTGAGCAGTTTAAGCACCGATAATAACTGTAAGAAGGATGTTTTAGCCTCCTCTACTGTGTTTACTATTTTACTGAAACAAATTCAGATAAGGCTTAATCTAACATTTGTCCAGGAATGTTTTTGCTATATTAACCCACAGAGCTTCTTATAGTTGTTCCAAGTTCCACCATTTCTCCATCGTTTGCATTCTAATTACCATGTACCCTGTACTGGCCAGAGCACTCTGCCAGCTAAAATGGCCTCTCGAACACTGTTTTTGGCTGCCACGGCCTCCTTTAACCCTCTACCTCTTGATTGAAATTGTATTTGCAGTTTGTCATTAATTTCTCAGTGTTGTCTATCTCTGCTTCCTAGAACTGCATACACTTGTATATCAGTGATATTGACTGTATATACTGGACTTTTTTTATATTTAATTGTGTTTGATTCTCATAAGACCAGGGGTGTTAAACTCGTGGCCCATGGGCCAGATGCGTCACGTGCTGGCCATGCCCACCCCTATTCCAACAAAGGAGGGGAAAGTCACACTACGTCATGTGACGACAACATGACGATGCGAGATTGACACCCCTGTCATAGACTGCCAGGACTGCAATTTTCTTGGCAATATTTTTCATAAATGATTTCCATTGTCTCCTTATTGGGGAGCTGAGAGAAAGTGAGTGGCACAAGGTCATTTTCTAGCTGGCTTTGGGCCTAAGGTGGAACTAGAACTCATAGTTTCCTGATTTCTAGCCTGATGCCTTAACCTCTACCGCAAACTGGTTCTCATACATGAAGAGAGGCAGTCATTAATTAGATGATGCCTGAGCACTTACTCAGCAATGCTTCTTTTGAATATAGTTTCCATCAAAAGGACTCATGTTCAGAATAATCATATATTTCTTTCAACATTGGGACTGATTACTGTGGTAATATCAAGGCAGTCTTTTTAGATAATACAGGAACTTAAATTACATTGCTCCCCTTGTGTATCAAACAAGGGAAGGGAAACAATAATAAGGATATAATAAATAATATTAGAATATGATATACTGGTTCTGTAACCATTAGGTTCCTGTAATACATATATGCCTTTGTATTTGTATCACATATATTATGCCTTTATATTTGTATCTCCTGTAACAAACATATTCTGTTATTAGGTCTCTGTAATGTATCTGGTATTTGTCAAACATATGTCCCTGCCATTTGACCTGAACCCATATCAATCTTCTCCCTGTTTTTTCTTGTGCCATCTAAGAGCATGGTACGTATCTCCAAGGGATAATTTACACCTCAGTCCTAATTTATGTTTGATCTGGATAGACTCCTACTTTCCAGGGCCAGGGGGCCAAAGTGGCCAATTGAGTAAACAAAGAAATGCTCAAAATGACTAATTGGGAAGTTTCTATTCCCCCTTGCAGGGCAACAAGGAATACACAAACCTAAATTAGGAGGCCAGAATTGGGTACTAAGCTGACGTCTCTGAGGGTATAAAAGGACGCCATATCTTCCCCAAGGTGTGGCTATCTCCTCGCATGCATTGTACCTGTATGTTCTGGATATAGTTCCACCCAGTATTTTGTTTTTGGCCATAAATAAAATCTGGATTTTTTTTCCAAGCCTCGTCTTGAGTCTCTCTCTTTGGCATTCTGGTGACTCAAGTGTATTTTGGGACCTTACACAAGGAAACTTATCCTAGCTGAACCAGTGGTGGGTTGCTACCGGTTCTACCCGGATCAGTGAACCGGTAGCGGTGGCGGCAGGAGGCTCCACCCACGCACATCAGATGCTTCTGGGCATGTGCAGAAACATCGCACGTGCAAGAAGGAACTGGTAGTGACGTGTTTTGCAACCCACTACTGAGCTGAACATACCATAAAAAATAACTTTTGTATAAGGTATTTATAAAATATGCATTAAAAACAAAACAAAACAAAAACATTATCTAGAAAAAAGTTATAAATATCAGCTGAAATGGAGAGCCTTAATAGTACAGTGGTCTATGCACCCTGTTATTAACACAGCTGCCTGCAATTTACTGCTGGTTCGAATCTCTCCAAGGCTCAAGGTTGACTCAGCCTTCCATCCTTTCTAAGGTAGGTGAAATGAGGACCCAGTTTGTGGGGGCAATAAGCTGACTTTGTATAAATATACAAAAGTATGAAGGCTATTGCTTAACGCATTGTAAGCCGCCCTGAGTCTCCGGAGAAGGGCGGCATATAAATCAAATTAAAAAATAATAAAAAATAAATAAAAAATAAAAGATGGAACAGGTGATTGGAACTTTACAGGGCAGCAACAGAAGCTTAAAAGATTGCTGGAGACGATATTTGTTTGTACTTTATGGTACAAGATTTGCAGCTATGAAAATTGCTAATTTTAACCATCACCTTGACAGTACAGCAAGTCCTGACTTAAGAAGAGAATATGGAACATTTTGGAATTAGCAGCTTTCTGGAATGAATTTGACCTCAGCCATCTCACTATACTCACTCTCTTTTATGCTCTGCGATTCCAAAAGACTTCAAGGAAAAGGGTAGCTTGGAGAAATGAAACTGCAATGAAGGGAAACTGAATACAGCATGGCTGTGGCCTCTGTAGATTTTCAGTAGGCATCAGAATGTAATATTAGGCCAAAAAGTCTTGGTATTTTAATTCAGAATTGGGGAATACAGATTATTTCCATACTGTAACATTTTTATTCCAAATATTTCTGGCAGACTAATATAGTTGCTGTAATGCAACTTCTTTTCTAAAAATCCATGCTAACTATTCAAGACCAAAAACCTGTCTGCCTCCTACCTTTCCAAAAATTCTTGCTGGTCTAGTAAAAAATCTTTGGTGTCTTCTAGATCAGGAGCTTGCCCTGATATTAATTCTCCAAACATAGCCAGCATCTGCTTTAAAAAGCATCTGCTTTAGGCAATGACTATCTTCTTTTTTTTTTGGCCAGGATGTCCTATTGTTCATTGGGATAGCCCTAATAATATACTCCCAATGTACAGTCTGTTAGAATAGAGTAGAGTAGAGTAGAGTAGAGTAGAGTAGAGTAGAGTAGAATAGAATAGAATAGAATAGAATAGAATAGAATAGAATAGAATAGAACAGAACAGAACAGAACAGAACAGAACAGAACAGAACAGATTTTTTTATTGGCCAAGTGTGATTGGACCCACAAGGAATTTGTCTTGGTGCATATGCTCTCAGTGTACATAAAAAGACAAGATACATTCGTCAAGAATCATAAGATACAATACTTAATGATAGTCATAGGGTACAAATAAACAATCAAATCATACTAGGAAACAATCAATATAAATCATAAGGATACAAGCAACAAAGTTAGTCAATTGAAGTTTATTACCATCCCAGATAATCAACATATAATGAATAACCTTATCCAAAATGAGTATGCATACATAATGTAAAACATACAAAGACTAAAAGAGAAAAGCAGTTGCGAATACAATAAATGCTCAATGAATGAGGAAAGATGTGTGTGTGTGTATTTGGGATTGTGAGGCCTCTAAATTGCTATCTCCCCGTGTAGCACTTGCAACAGTGTAGAATGTAGCTACTGTCTAGAGGTTTTGGCATGCTTATTGCCAAAAAGGAAAATGAGTTCTTCTCGTCTGTCAGAAGAATAGACCCAACAGCAGGTGAAAACCTGCTTAACAAGAAAAGAGAGCATAATAACACATGTGAGACCTGTCTGTGAGAATGTCTGTCAAGCTAGTAGCGACATGTAAGTTCCTGAACTGTTGCTCTGTGTTGTTGAATCTCCCTTTCAGCAATGTTGAAGGCAAGCAATTGAACACCACCAGAGAGAAAGCTTGCTGGTTCTATAAGAACAAAATATTAGATAGCAAACATTAAGAGTTATCAAATCTTCAATACTTTTGAAGACCAGGTCACATAGTTAGAATTCCAAATTGCTAGTAGCCAGCTAGAAGAAGATAGCAGGCTACTAGATGATACTATCTAAAGATTTGCCCCAGTGAGGGGTTTCAAATTTTTTTACTACCGGTTCTGTGGGTGTGGCTTGGTGGGCATGGCAGGACAAGGATACTGTAAAATCTCCATTCCCTCTCCACTCCAGGGGAAGGATTCTGCAAAATCCCCATTTCCTCCCGATCAGCTGGGACTTGGGAGGCAGACAATAGATGGGGGTGGGGCCAGTCAGATGTGATATTTACCAGTTCTCTGAACTACTCAAAATTTCTGCTACCGGTTCTCCAGAACTGGTCAGAACCTGCTGAAACCCACCTCTGATTGGCCCCCTTCCTCAATGGAGGAAGCCTCTCAAAACTAATCCTTAGTGATCTCCCAGAAAAGTCATTTTGAGATGACCATCTTACTTTGTAACCTTCATCAGTGTTATTTCCAATTAAGAACAAGATAATCATTTTAAGCAAAAAGAGTTAATGTCATTATATATTGTGGTTAAATTAAAAATGTCTCCTTCATCGGTAAAAATATATTTCTCTGGATTATTTCTGAAAAATGGTTTTCTATAAAATGTTAATGGCTCCAGCAGCAGATTATCATTGCTTTCATTGACCACACCTTGCTGGGGGTGGAGGTGGAGTTGCAGTTCAGATTTGCACACCTGTTCCCTCCTGATGTCCCTGAGTGAACATCAGCTGGCATGTTTAAATGGTCTTATATAGGACTTGCTACTCCCTTTTATGTCTCTTAGATTTATGCCTCTCTGTGAGAAACAATCACCTCTTAGAATGTCTGATTGTTTTAATACTTGCCTAGTTGTTTCCATTGCAAGAAATGTCAATAATCCCACAAATTGCTCAGAGGGTGGATTATGTACCGTCTCTTCTTGCTATGCAGTGAAATCTTTTTCCTTCTCCCATTCACATAACTGATATCATTCACAATTTTTTTTCTTTATTCATCTTTCCTATTCTTGGACAGGAAACAACTATGGAGACAGTCATTCAGGGCTCCTGGATTTCATCTGACTTTTTGTCTCAAGTGTATGGAAGGGCAGATTAGCACTAAACTCTGTTTAGCAATATTGCAGGCATTTGGATTGCCCTGGTTCTCTACCATTTGAATCTTTCCCCATCATCAGCACAGCAGAGTTGCCAATAAAGCTGCAGCCTTGACACAGGTGTTGTAGGAGACAGGTGTCTTGGAGTTTTTTAGCCACTAGCAAACAGAGTAGCCAAACATCCTTTTGAAGGCATCCAAAAAAGATGAAAAGAAAGTATAGCTGCACAGCGAGGCAAAGCACAAAGTAAAAAAGGTACAAATACTTTACAAGTTGGTCTTTAGCAGAAGGCCAACAGTCCAGGGTGCAATTATTTATGACCATTTATAGGAAGATATAAAAGACCCTATTCAGGATCCAATGCTTTTGGATCTGTCTTGAGTTTGGGTCTGTCTAATTGGGTATAAGTTGTTGGGTTTTTTTAATTGACAATGTGCTAGGCTCTTCCTTGACTTTATAACTTCTCAGGGGAGTTGTCTGCCCCTAAGATGCTGACAGCATATATAGCACCATTAGGAATCAGAAAGTTTTATACCATTTCTTCTCACCGTGGCTTATGGGTGCATTGAAAAAGGATGTGTTGCCCTGAATTGGTTTGTGAGTACTTTCATAAAGATTGTTACAATACTAGAGCTGGGTGAAATAAAAGTTAGTCTTCTGCATACTAATAACGTCTCAGGTTTCTTTGTCATGGAAGGCTTAGGGGAGAAGACTCCTAACATAGAGCAGTCTTGAAAAAAGTGAAGGGAGGAGGGTGCTGATTTATTCTCCATAGCATCTGAAAGCAGGATTTTTCAGAGGGAGATCCAACCTGGAAATAAGGATGAATTTCCTGGCAGTGAGAATGCTTTGTTGTTGTTAGTTGCAAAGTCGTGTCCGACCCATCGCGAACCCATGGACAACATTCCTCCAAGCCTTCCTGTCCTCTACCATCCTCCGGAGTCCATTTAAGGTCACGCCTACTGTTTCAGTGACTCCATCCAGCCACCTCGTTCTCTGTCGTCCCCTTCTTCTTTTGCCCTCAATCTTTCCCAGCATTAGGTTCTTCTCCAGTGAGTCCTTCCTTCTCATTAGGTGGCCAAAGTATTTGAGTTTCATCTTCAGGATCTGGCCTTCTAAAGAGCAGTCAGGGTTGATCTTCTCTAGGACTGACCGGTTTGATCGCCTTGCAGTCCAAGGGACTCGCAGGAGTCTTCTCCAGCACCGTAGGTTCAAAGGCCTCAATTCTTTGATGCTCAGCCTTCTTTATGGTCCAACTTTCACAACCATACATTGCAACTGGGAATGCTAGAAGATTGAACAACCATTTGTCCAAGATGATTTAAGAACTTCTCCCTTGGGCATGGGTTGGACTAGATACTCTCCAAAGTCCTTTCAAGCCCTATAATTAAGTATTGTTTTAATTTCTCCTCCTGGGTAATTTCTACTTCTCCCAGTGTTATAGTAGATGAATTAATAGCTTGAGAGCATCTAATCATGTCTGTCTGGTCCCATTTGGAAATTGAAAATGGGTCAGAGCGGGCTAATCTTTCTTACATCCCTGATATGTAAGGATGCCTGTTGCATCTTTACTACTTGCTTTGGATCTGAGATTTCTCAGGAATGCTACCACATACTTGAGGCTTTTCTAGTGCTACAAGTACAACATGCCACCTTCATCTGGTGAGAACATGTTAAATCCTTTGATTCCTGATTCTCAAGAGGGTTCGGCTATTTCATTTTCTTTTTTTAAAAAAAATGTTTTATCCCAGATTTTTTTTTCTCGCATGTGATTTAAGGTGGCAAACAAATCAATACTCCTCCTATTTTTCCCACAGCAACCCTATAACATGAGTTGGGCTGAGAGAGTGTCTGACCCAAAGTCACCCAACCACATTGGACAGCGCAGCTGCTCTAGACAATCCTTTTCCAATGCTGGGGGAGAGGATGGGAAAGGGTCTCAGCTATAAGAACACTGAGGACTCGACAGAGTGAAAAGAAACTGAAACTTCTGGGCAGGATATAGAGTGTAACTACAGTATAAAGTCCTTCTATAGTCATCTCAGACGATCTAAACCCCATAGCTCACTGTAACAGCATTGCCAAAAAGGCATTAAGAATTGTTAACCTGATTTTGCAAAGCTTCTTCTCTGTTAACACTATATTGGGTTTTTTTTTTTAATAGAAACTTTATTGAGGTTTTTTACAAACAAAACAGAAATAAAAAAAACAAAAAAAGAGAAACAAAACATTCAGACAAAGACATAAAACATATAAGTATAATAACATTTTCAATTACTATCAGATGTACAGTGTTTTAACTATTTACATAAATAATACTTGGTGATATTTCAGCTCACTTTTAATCAATATTTAGCACACCTTTAGGTCTTTCTTTCATTTTATCATGCAACCACTTATACCTGTTAACACTATATTGTTAACTATGGCATGCAAAAACTTTGCCAGACCAATTCTCGAATACAGCTCATCTGCCTGGAATCCATACCGTATATTAGACATTCATATGATTGAGCGGGTCCAGAGTTACATCACGAGAAGAGTACTAGAATAGAATCCTTTATGCCACCAGGCTTCAAATTTTGGGCTTGAACAATCTGGAACTGCGCCACCTGCGGTCTGATCTAAACATAGTACACAAAATTGTCTGTTACAATGTCTTAACTGTCAATGACTTCTTCAGCTTCAACCTCAATAATACATGGGCAAACAATAGATACAAACTAAAGGTAAACCGCTTCAAACTCGATTGCAGAAAATATGTCTTCAGCAACCGAGTGGTCAATGCCTGGAATGCTTTATCCAACTCCATTGTTACCTCCTCAAACCAGTGGTGGCTTTCAAAAATTTTTACTATCGGTTCTGTGGGTGTGGCTTGGTAGGCGTGGCAGGGGAAGGATACTGTAAAATCTCCATTCCCTCCCCACTCCAGGGGAAGGTTACTGCAAAATCCCCATTTCCTCCTGATCAGCTGTGACTCGGGAGGCAGAGAATAGATAGGGGTGGGGCCAGTCAGAACTTTTACTACCGGTTCTCCGAACTACTCAAAATTTCTGCTACCAGTTCTCCAGAACTGCTCAGAACCTGCTGAAACCCACCTCTGCCTCAAACCCTTGCAGCTTCAACCTTAAACTGTCTATGGCTTCACCCCATTCCTAAGAGGTCTGTAAGGGGATGTGCATAAGTACATCAGCATGCCTACCCTCCCTGTCCTACTGTCCCCATTTATTTGTATTCATTCCTTCGTTCATGTCCATGTTCATACTGATACCTGCTATCTTGTACATGTTTGACAAACAGACAAACAAACAAACAAACAAATAAATAGTCCAAGCTCAACTATAAACTCCAGGTCCTTCTAAGATGAAAGGCGAGGGAAGTGCATCAGTTGGGAAATTGGGATGTGAGCTGGCTTTTGTAAGAAAAGGGACATGTTTGTCTAACTGAGGGAGTTTGGTAGCACTTTATCTGGGATACTGAAGGAATGTAGCCTGCTAGAAATGAGAGATGCTGCAAAGGAGTAGAGTAAATTTTTGCATAGCACCAAGACACCAGAGGACATCTGCAAGAAGAAAAGCTGCCTTTATACTTAAGATTGATGGGGAGGGGCAGACATCCAACACTACTCAGAAAAACCAAAAATATTTCCCGAAAAGGGTGAAAATTATGCTACAGACAAGAAAAGGGATAATATCTTTCTCAACAAGGGTAGAGGCTAAAGGACTTTTCAGAATGTTTAGGATAAAGAGAAGCCAGAAAGACAATGGAAATAATTCCTTATGTATATAATTAGTAATCATTTTGATTATAATAGTAACATCTAAGGTAGTTTAAACTCAAAAGAAGATAGAGAGGAGTGAAAAGTATAATTAAAAAGAAAAAATAAGAAAAAATAAGAATGTAATAAAAATATATTTAAAATGACTTCTAATTATCACAACTATATATAAATTTAGCTAACTCTTCAATGTTTCTCAAGTCAGAAACATTTATCTCTTCTTCCCATTTTCCATCTCTTATATATATAAACAAATCCATGAACCATCTTTTTTTTTTTTCAGTCCTGGTGTCAGCAGAAAATCCAAAAAGGATAGGAACAGCATATCTTTTTTAACCTTGATCATTTAAACCAACTTCATATTCCTTCCATTTACTTCTATTCTTTAGTTCATTCAAATATAGGCGCTCCTGTCCTCTGGAATGAGTTACCCACCGAGCTTCGGACAGTGCCTGATCTCCGCTCCTTCTGTCGGGCCTTAAAGACTTGGCTGTTTCAACAAATGGGTTGACCCTGATCCTTGGGTTTTATTATTTTATTGCCATTGTTTTAACTGGGTTTTAATTACGTTACCTTTTATTATTGTATGTTTAACCTGTGTTCACCGCCCTGAGTCCTTAGGGAGAAGGGCGGCATATAAATTTTTGGAAATAAATAAATAAATAAATATTGACTTAAAATTTGATTTCTGTTCATTTTTTCCCATCAAAGTTTTTCCAGGCTTTAAGAGCCTTGATAGTACAAGGGTTTAGTGCACCCTGTTATTAACACAGCTGCCTGCAATTTCTGCTGGTTCGAATCTCTCCAAGGCTCAAGGTTGACTCAGCCTTCCATCCTTTCTAAGGTAGGTGAAATGAGGACCCAGTTTGTGGGGGCAATAAGCTGACTTTGTATAAAATATACAAAAGAATGAAGGCTATTGCTTAACGCATTGTAAGCCGCCCTGAGTCTCCGGAGAAGGGCGGCATATAAATCAAATTTAAAAAAAAAAATGAGATTCTTTTGAACATCAAATGGGAAGAAAATATCTAGATTAATCCCTTGGTTTATTATTTGTATTTGCTTTTTAAATTTTACAACATTTTCTAGATCCAGTGAAACTTTTTTTTTTTTAGTCATTCTCTTGGCCTGTTAGCTGTAAATCCACTTTCGATAGCATCGCCACCTTGTCAGAAAAAAATTGTTTTACACATGATATTTCTTCAATAATATCTTTTGGACATAGTCTATTCATAGAAGCTGATATAACCATCACAGCATCTCCCTGGTCATATGATCAAAATTTGGGTGCTTGGCAACTAGCATGTACTTCTGATTATTGCAACTTCCCAGGGTCATGTGATCACCCATTTGCAACCTTTCCGATTGGTTTCTGACAAGCAAAGTCAATGAGGGGAGCTGGATTCACTTAACAATTTAAGGGATTTGCTTTACAAAAGGTTGTAAAATCAACCTCTTGCTTAGCAATGGAACTTCTGGTTCTAATTCTGGTTGCAAGTCTCAATTCTGGTTGTAAGTCAAAGATTACCTTCTTTTAAAGTTAAAAATAGAAAACACTCTTCTGCCCAGAACCTAACTTTGATCTAATTTTTATCTGTGCCTGCTTTTATTGTTTGTGGTATTAATCTATTTATGTATTCTGTTATTTTATTATTGATATTGTTTTAATTGCTGATTGGCAGCTGCCCACAGTTCCATTCAAGATGGGCAGCTACATAAATATTTGAAATGGATAAAATAAATACAATCTATATACATCATCATCATACTTTCCATCTTAGTTCACCAAAAGGTACATTCATTACGAATTACAGAAATATCAAACGAATATTTCATTGCTGGTCAAATAATCCAACTTTATATTCCTTCTTTTTGCTTTGACCTGTAAATCTTTCCTGTGGCACTGCATGATTTAATTTTTCATTGTTCTTTGGAATTTAAAAAGGAGCCTTCAAAGCTTTTAGCAACCATCCAGGTTTTCTTGCCCAAGCTGTTTCAAGTCCAAATCCTTTTCTTCCCATAAATAATAAACATCCTTAGGCATCATGAGACATACAGGTAATGAGCAGCCTTAGGCAATTAGGTAGAAGTTTTTGTTTTCTTGGATTCTATCTTTTGCTTCCCTGAGTCAGCCAATTTAAAACTTAAACTTGATATAGATTTTAACCTAAGGGTATTCAAAAGGTCTTAGAAAATTTGTTCAGCTTAGCTCTTACATCATCATGTATAATCACATAAATTGTTACATTCACCAACTTACTTGTACTTTACTATATTCTGTTAAACTTTATGCAGCATCTGTTCAGTATTCAAGGTCTCCTGGACAATGAACTTAACAGGTAAGCATTAGACTTTTACAACTGAATTTAATTTTCTTACAGTGACATAACTGATCAAGAATTCTAGCTGGGCATTATGGAGTTTGAGTCTTTTAAAGGGTCAGGTTTCAGAATGATAATTATCCAATGCTTCCAAAAAATAGGACAGCTGAAATACCTCTCCCTGTTTTTCTACAATATAAATGTATGTGTGAATTGAAGTATGTGATTTGTTTTCCTCATTCTCATGTACCTCATTTTCATTTTCAGTACATGAGAATGAGGAAAACATATCACATACTTCAATCCATACATACATTTATATTGCAGGAAAACAGGTTTTGTAGTTATCAACAAAACCTTCTTTGCCTTTTTCTTTGCCTTTTAAAAAAGATTTGTTTTAATAATATTTTCTTAAATGACTTTAAATTATTTTTGGACTGTAAATAAGGTTTTTTTTAAAGAATAGATTGTTTTTATTAGTATAGTTTCTGTATTGAGAATGGTCAACCATTCTCAGAGCATAAATCTAGGAAATGCCAACTAATAAATGTTGCCAAATTGTTTTAGTTGTGAAGACAATACAGCCAGACCTTTGGGAAATATATTCTAATACCTGTCAAAAAAGATTCCTGAAGATTTTCAGACATTCAAATTGTAATCTTAAAACATAATTATTTTACCCACAGGTGGGATGTGGGTGTTTCTGGCATTGGCATGCTTAATCCAGCAGACTACAAATTCAGAATATTCTTTCAATAGAAGACATTTGAATCCTGAAGGATTCATGACAATTGTAAGTTGTATACATGAAACAAATATATATATTTTTTGTGATTGTGTTCATTGCTTCTGTCCTTGGCATGCCAAGACCATCTTAAGTCTTTGTTGCGGCCCGCCGGCGGCCAGCGGAGTTGGCAGCAGAGTCAGACAGTGAGGAGGTTGGGAAGGAACATAGGCCAGTCCTGGGGGCTGGGGAAAGCTCAGATGAGGGCTCTGCATCGGAGGCAGAGAGGGAGATAGACAGCAGCAAGGCAGAGGAACACCTGGAGCCTGTTCCCAGTGTGTGCATGCACAGAGCTGCCAGAAGACAAGAACAACTCAGAAAGCAGGGTCAATTTGGAAGTAAAGCCACACCTTGGAGATGATTGGCCCCTCCCATAGGAAACAAAAGAAGAGCGAACTGGGAGGGGGCTTTTTCAGGAAACAATTTGTTTGTTCGATAGTTGCAAGAGTTCTGTTCTATTACTCTGCATTTGGAAACAAGTTACATGGCAGCTTGCCAAATGAGATAATGTATATGATAAATATTCCTTTGAAAAACTGTTGAAAATCTTGCTGACTGGGAATGAAAGTAATTCACAGTCGTGTAAATAAAAGAGGTTTTGCTGGGACCAATTCCTGCTTCCTGCTTTTTAAAGGGAGCCTAGGTCTCTAAAGTATCTATGGAGATTCTGAATACTCCAGGTCATGGTTGTCCCAAAAGTTCTTTTTCCAAAAGGCAACTGGACTGTCATGTTTTTTTTTTCTTATGAGAAATGAGAAACAAAATGTTTCAAAGAAAAAGTTAAGAAAGTCTCATTGCCTTTTGGAAAAAGCACCTTTGAGCCAACTTCTGAAGTAAAAATCTATTTGTTCTGAAGCTCCACCATTTATGATGACATTATTTTATTATAATATGACAGAACCAGAACATGTTCTATTCTGCTGCCCAGTAGAGATAACAGTACATCATTACAAGGAGTAACTCATTGAGCAGAGCTGCCAACTCGTGAAGCTTTCCTGACCTGCTCCTGAGTTGCCATAGGCAAGGGGATGGGAAATCGCACCTCGCAGCTGTACCGAAGAATTCAAGGCCATCTCCATGGAGACCTGCAATGGCCAGAGGGAATGACTTCTACGATCCGTGAAATTGCTTTGACTGAATGTGACTGGTGACACACCTTGGGGGGAGTGGGGGCAACAGGGTCAGAGTCAAAGTGCGAACTGGGTGAAGTCAGAGCTGGTTTCACTTAGGTCGTGTCGACATGGCGCTACTAATAAACAATTGGATTTTTCTTGCAAAATCAGGAGCCTCAAGCTTACAAAAAGCTTGAGGCTCCTGATTTTATTAGGGCATTGGTTAGAACCCTGACATCAAGCCAGCTTTACCAAAACTAACCAAAAACGACCAGGATTCCTGAGCCCTGGACATTTGCTCTCTGATACCTGGGGTGCATGGAGAGAAACACAGGCCACCATGACAAGAGCACTCATTCCACCCATCATTCTCAGGATGAATCATTGGCTTATCACACAAATTTTAGCAGCAAATCAACAGCAAATCAACAAAAGATCTGCTACTACACCCATGAAATGTCAGCTAATTGTACTATATTTTAATTGGTTTGTTTGTGATCTAACATGCAGTTCAGGCATAGCTTTTAACTGTTCTGTATTTATAATTTCTGCATGTTCCATCTGGATTAATTTTCCAGGACTGCTAACTCACTAAATCTGAAGATAAACCCACAAAGATATATGGAGCAGAAGTCTATTCAACTTACTGAAAATAGCTCTTCACATTAGTTATTGAGTAAGAATCTATTTCATTTACAGCCTAAAATCATCCAATATTGGGGGTATCCCAGTGAAGAGTATCAAGTTCTGACTGATGATGGCTATTATCTTCAGTTAAATAGAATTCCTTGTGGAAAACACTGTCCCCAGCATGAAGGTAAGTCTGAAATGTGGCATTTCCACACTTGGATTGCATATATATTCAAGTGGTCATGAAAAACTCACTCTGCCTTTGGGGCAGTGGTGGGTTGCCCCTGGTTTGGATTGATTCACAAGAACCGTTAGTAAAACCAGTGGGAGACCCCGCCCACCACCCCGGATGTCATCATCAACGATCTGCGCATACGCAGAAGCAAGGCGCATGTGTGAGTGAAACAAGCACATGAGCGATCCCGTTGCGAACCAGTAGTAAAGGTAAGTAGAACCCACCCCTGCTTTGGGGGCAGGGGAAGAGTACAAAGCTGCTTCTGTTTTCAACTTCGGAAAAGAGCTTCTTTTTAAGCCGTAGATACTTGGCTTGAATATTATATTACCATTCTACAATGTGCAGGTGTTAGCGGTATATTATGATGGGTGGTTCATTCCAAGATTCCTTTGAACTTGGGGAATCAAAGAAATGATAGGTTTCTCTGTAGTGAGAGCTTTGCCTCTGGTGATCTGGATCCAGGCCCCTTCTGGCTCCTACAGGTAGAGCACGTGTGGCTGGATTCAGGAGATAGTTAAGGTTTCTCTGAGGGAAAATTATGCCATTTGCCTTGTCATGAAAGAAACATGGTGGCCTCTCTTTTAAAGGGAACAATCCTTATTCCAGCTTTCTTGAGAACTTTCACTTAATCTCCAACCTTACACTGATCTCCAACATTAGGAAAAGTTGTTAAGAAAATGTTCCCATTATAGAGGATTCCAGGGGAAGTGACATGTTCACTACTTTTAATCTTGGTCATGGGACAGAAACTGCACTGCCCATTCTAATGGAGATGGTAGTAATGCATCTCTCCTGATTCTGTTAGACTCCTTGGTAGCATTCAAACTCAATCCCATCGTGGGCCATATCAAGATTTTTTGCCCTTGGGAGCCAGTGTGGGTGTGGCCTGACTGGCTGAATGGCTGGGTGGGGCTGGGACGGCATGGGCTGGTCCCTCACCATCTCTTGGATGGGACAACTCTGGGCCTATCCTCCCATGGACCATATGATTGATACCTCTGAACTATGGTATATTCCTAAACTAGCATCAAGAGCTGGAAGTAATGCTTTTAAAAGGCTCTGACGATCAGGCAACTCAGCTGGGATCCTCAGAGCCTTTTAAAAGCATTAGGTAAAGATAAAGATTCCCCCGCACATGCATGCTAGTCATTTCTGGCTCTAGGGGCGGTGCTCATCTCTAAGCCAAAAAACCAGCGCTATCCAAAGACATCTCCATGGTCATGTGGCTGGCATGACTCAATGCCGAAGGTGCACACAACGCTGTTACCTTCCCACCAAAGTGGTCCCTATTTTTCTACTTGTATTTTTTACGTGCTTTCGAACTACTAGGTTGGCAGAAGCTGGGACAAGTAGCAGGAGCTCACCCCATTATGTGGTACTAGGGATTCGAACCGCTGAACTACTGACCTTCTGATCAACAAGCTTAGCATCTTAGCCACTGAACCACCGCATCCTTGTAGAAAACATTACTACATGGTTATTCATAAATAACTCCCACCTGCATGAGTAGTCCCTATTGGTAATCATGAAGGGAGAGCAGTCAAGCCTTGATTGATTGCTCCAGTAGGGAATATTGAATATTAAAAGAGTTAGTGAAGTTTTGAATTGGTACTGGAGGCTGCAAGGGACTAGATAGCAATAGCAATAGCACTTAAACTTATATACCACTTCATAGTGCTTTTACAGCCCTCTCTAAGCGGTTTACAGAGTCAACATATTGCCCCCAACAATTTGAGTCCTCATTTTACTCACCTCGGAAGGATGGAAGGCTAAGTCAACCTTGGGACATAACAAGCTCAGATAAAATCCTACTGACAATTAGAATTGCTACTTTATGGGGATCCATTAACTTTGATCCTGACACATGGTCTTGATGGGGTCAGGCTCACCCCAAAGAGCTGGTCCATGACTTGTGCATCTTCCTAGTTCTACTTCACATTGATAGAAAGAAAAACCAGCTGTGAGTGCTCTTCCAGCAGCAACCACCAGAGAAATTACAGCACTCCATGGACCAGGAAACCTTTTTGACAGGAGCCATGTGCACCTGACAAACTGAATATGTGCCCTGAGGGAGCTCAACCAATCTCATTGTACATATGTTGTGCACTGACAATAAAGATTTGAAATTTGAAATCTGCTATATGGTGTACATTGGGTTGCCTTTGAGGACAGCTTGGAAGCTACAGTTGGAGCACAATATGATAGCCAGACTGCTACTGAAAAGATGATACTGATGATAAGGTGGGTGCACAGGTTACCAGAATGATTTTGGCTCCAGGAATGACTTTAGGGAGTTACATAAGTAATGTATAGCTCTATCGATCCTCTTATGTTATTATATATTTAATATGCTCAATTGTTATGCAATTTTATTGCTGGTTTTATTTATTTATTTATTTGTTTGTTTGTTTGTTTGTTTGTTTGTTTATTTATTGCCTAAGTTGTTTTAGTTGGTCAGTTTACAGATATTCTGAAAGAAATATCAGTGGTAGATTAGTGTATCACAATTAAGGTTTTGCAGATATCTGGATTTGAAGGGCAAACTGTGGCTGACAGTGTGTGTGGCACAGGGGTGGGTTCTACTTACGTTTACTACCAGTTCACAACGGGGTCGCAGGCGTGCTCTTCTGCGCATGTGTAGAAGCATTTTGGTGACGTCGGGATTGATGGGCGGGGCCTCCCGCCAGTTTTACTACCAGTTCTATAGAACTGGTGCGAACCTGGGGCAACCTACCACTGGTGTGGCAATATATGTAGCGCCTATTCAGAATACATTACACCAGCTGCATCTTTTCCGAGGTTCTTGTGGCTGTCTGTGCAGATCGCCCATAATCCTGCAAACAGAAGCATTTGGTTTATGTGGCCCTCAACAAATGAGCAAGGGTGTTGTAGGAGTGTTGTACTTATAGATAGCATACAATCAATCATGTATTCTTGGATTCCTTTGCAGGGCCCAGACCAATTGTTTTATTGACACATGGCTTTATGTGGGAAGGGAGATGTTGGATCGCAAATCTTCCTAGCAACAGCCTGGGATTTTTCCTAGCAGATGCTGGCTATGATGTCTGGATAATAAATTTTAGAGGGACCACTTGGTCTAGAAGACACAAGGAGTTTTCCATTGAGCAGCAAGAATTCTGGAATTTCAGGTAAATTTCAAGGAAAATTGATAATGAAAATATTTGGTCAATTCTACAAATTTATTGTTTTAGGGTGAATGTAAATTAAGAATAAACATTTGCATATTATATTAGCCAAGTTTAAAATGGATACAATAATTACATTTATTCAAGAATGTCACAAAATAGAAACACATAAAAATAACATGTTATTTGGTTTATATATTTTTGATATATATTTTTGATGATATATTTTTATTCCAGTTTTCTTCATTAAAAAGCTTTTTGGTTGCCTTGGCAAAGATTCTGTATGAATTTTGAAGGCAGAAAGTAGGGAGAAAAAAAGATATGTAAATTTCAATTTGTTTATTTCTCATGGGTTACTGAAGCTTCTGAATATAAATTTAAGGTTAGAAGAAGAACTTTGATAATCAAGATATCTAGGATATGGAAAAAATATTACACATATTTCTTATATATGGCCATCTTATGATATTACTAAATAATGATCTGGTATTCCTTCTGTAAGGAGTCATATACTACACAAAAAAGTAGGCTTAAAGTCAAAAATAGGTGTCACTGAACAACATGGAAAGGTGGATTTAGAAAACAGAAATGGGCAAAAGGAATATTTATTTGTTTAGTAAGAGTCAAATAGGTCTGTTAGTTCTCATGTTGTGAGTCTTTGAACTGTAAGTGACAGGTTCCCATGAAGGAAATTTTAAGGAAAGCTAAAAATGTAGTGATGCAGTAGCAATAGCACTTAAACTTATTTACCACACGAGTGGTGGGTTGCTACCGGTTCAGTCTGGATCTTGCAAACCGATAGTAACGGCAGCGGGAGGCTCTGCTCACCCACCCGGACGTCATCACGGACGCTCTGCATATGCGCAGAAGCTTCTGCGCATGCACAGAAGTGCCGCATGTGAGCGAAGCGAGCGCACACACGCGCATGCTCCCATTGTGAACTGGTAACAAAGGTAAGTGGAACCTACCCCTATACCACACTCTTTACAGCACTCTTTCAGCAGTTTATAATGTCAGCATATTACTTCCAACTACTCTGGGTCCTCATTATACTGACCTCGGGAGGATGGAAGGCTGAGTCAACTTTGAGCCTGCTAGGATCGAACTCCCGGCTGTGGCAGTCCAAAGTACTACATTCTAACCTCTGTGCCACCAGGGCTCCTACTGTTCGGCTTATTGGATTGAACCAGGAAATTGATAAGTTCCCTCTGTGAATATATTAAAACTACATTATCCAAACAGTTGATTCTAGTGGATGATGATTGGGGACAATAGATCTCGCCCTCAGCCCCTACTACGTGGTGATCTGACTGGCCCCACCCCCATCTATTCTCTGCCTCCCAAGTCCCAGCTGATCAGGAGGAAATGGTGATTTTGCAGTATCCTTCCCCTGGAGTGGGGTGGGAATGGAGATTTTACAGTATCCTTCCCCTGCCATGCCCACCAAGCCACACCCACAGAACCGGTAGTAAAAATTTTTGAAACCCACCACTGCATAGCACAGTATAGTACACCATAATATAAATAATAAAAAAAGTAGAATAATATAAATCCTTTAAGAGTCTTCAAACAGGGCCCAACTAAACCACTATTACCAATACCAGATAGACATTGTTCTGAACAAATCTACTTAGAATTATTAATTTTTTAAATGGGAACAATTACAGCATGTGTATGGTCAAGGCGTCGATCAGGTACCTTGACGTTAAGGTCCAGGGATAGTAAGAAGCAAATAAAGTTACAGTTGTGTATTTTTATGTATTTTTGTGTTACAGTTTTCATGAAATAGCAATTTATGATATACCAGCAACAATAAATTTCATTCTACAGAAAACAAAACAAGACTCTTTATATTATGTTGGCCATTCCCAAGGAGCAGGAATAGGTAAGTTAAGAATATAGTCTTGGCATCGCTTTTTTCTGTTTTTCTCCGTTTACCAAAGAAAGATCCAACACTTCTTTTTCAATTGGATTGAACAACTGCAAGAAAATATCTATGTAAATTTTTTTGTTTTTCTTCACATCAATTTATCCCCAGCAGTCTTTGTCTCTGCTATGAAGCCTTCAAAATCTATCCTGATTAAGGGCTATTGAGATATATTCTTAGGACCCGGTTATTTACGAGACCACATTCTGCCACCGATAACCTCCCACCAATACGCTCCCATAGAGAGGACCTCCTCAGGGTGCCGTCGGTCAGGCAATGTCGGCTGGTGACCCCCTGGGGAAGAGCCTTCTCTGTGGGGGCACCCACCCTCTGGAATGAGCTACCCCCAGGGATATGACTGATCCCGGACCTCCGGACCTTCCGCCGGGCCCTGAAGACTTTTTTATTTCAGCAAGCCGGGCTGGGTTAAAAATCTTTTAATTGGGGAATTTTATGAGTAAGGGGGTTTAAATTGGGGAAGCCAAAGATAAATTTAATTTCGTTTTATAGTATTTTAATGTTTGTATTGTGTGTTTTTAATTTTGGCTGTTCACCACTCCAAGTCCTTCGGGAGAGGGGGCGGTATAAAATTTTTTTAAAAAATAAAATAAAGATGGCTGTCAAGAATTTATAAATGCAATTTCAGCCAATACAGAGTAGCCCTTGGAAATGCACTAAAGCACCTTACTCAGGTTGGGTCACTTTGCTTCTTCTGAGATCAATCGGCTTCAAATGTCTGCTTTACTTTCTGAACATTTGCTGGTGCCAATTGTGGCAAGCCGCCACACATTTAGTTAGCTGCCAAGTGATACCAAAGTATCACTTTTGGGATTTTCAATTTACAGTATTATAACTTGCTGGCAAGTCTTTCACCAGCAGAGGGGGCATTAAGATGGCTCCTTTGCAGAGCATTTATCTAGTTCCTTTGCCTCTTTTTCTCCTCATAATTTTTTTCACTCTTGAAACTTGTTATGGCTTTGGCTTTTTTCACATTCTCGTTCCTAGATCACTACTATTTTTAATTCTTCTGCTCCCTAAGGTATGGGAGCTTTTCAGACAGTGGTGGTTAAGTTGGAAAACAGTTCCAAAATACTTTTCTTCAGTGGTGAAATGTAAAATTTGTTACTACTGGTTCTGTGGGTGTGGCTTGGGGGGGGTGTAATGTGACTGGGTGGGTGTGGCCAACTTTTTTTTTTTTACTTTTAAAAGCATTTTTTCTACAATCTCAAAGAGGTTGTAAAAAAATGCTTTTAAAAGGCTCTGACGATCAGGCAACTCAGCTGGGATCGTCAGAGCCTTTTAAAAGCATTTTTTCTACAACCTCTTCAGCCGAAGAAGTTTTAGAAAAAATGCTTTTAAAAGGCTCTGACGATCCCAGCTGAGCCGCGTGATCATCAGAGGCTTTTTTTTTTTACTTTTAAAAGATTTTTTTCGGCTGAAGAAAAAATGCTTTTAAAAGTAAAAAAAGAAGCCTCTGATGATCGCGCAGTTCAGCTGGCATGGGGAGGGCAGGGATTTTTGCTACCGGTTCTCTGAACCACCCGCTGCCATCGCTACCGGATCGGGTGATCCAGTCCAAACTGGGAGCATTTCACCCCTGCTTTTCTTGTAATAAGTGGTGCTCTTCTCAAAATATGAATGTTCTCCCTTAGATTAAAAAAGAAGGTAGTATCATAATATTGCTCCCCAAATTAATTTATATTTAGACTTCTTATTTGTGGGACTCTTGGTGATTTTCTTGTAGACATTTCATTACCGAATCAGATAACATCAGCAGCACAATCTCTATCAAGGCTTCTTATTTTGAAGTTGAATATCCATTAGAATCTTTGCATCCAGTATAACCTACTTCTAAAACAAAATCTTGCTGACTTGTGAGCTGAGAGAAATATTCTTAGAATTAACTGTTTCCAGCGTGGACAACTACTAGACAACTTTCTGACATTAATTAACAGATATTTACTCCAACTAGGGGAAAAAACTTGCTTTCAGTCCTTGAAGCAAAACCCCTTGAGACATTATTGAGAACTGAAGATGGCACCAATATTGTACCCTAATAAAGGAATCAAATGGATCTTTATCAGGACAAATATGCTGCCTAGATTAGATATGAAGTAGTCATGCAGGTGACAGAGTAACTAGATCAACTTCAATCACCATCAACTGTTACACCTCCTATGTTGGTAGTTTCTTTGGTTCCTGCAATCTCTCTCCTTTTCTTACCAAGTCTTTTACTAGATAGGTATGATTAGATTCCAGAGTTTAGGGCTAAAGTAAACAGTAGATGGACAAATAATAAGAAAAGTGCTAAAATAACATTATATGCTGCTCATCTATAGATGTGACTAGAAATATAAAAATTGTGGGGTTTAATTTTTAGTGTCTGTGTATGTATATGGGACAGGAAAAGATTTTCTCAAAAAGGGGGATAAGATTCAGACCATCACTAAAAGTACATAGAGGAATCATGCAATTCTGCCATTTTAATCCTTTTTGCAGGTTTTGTGGCTTTTGCGAGCCTGCCCTGCCTCACTGATAGAGTGAAGCTCTTTATAAGCCTTACACCTACTTACTCCTTGAAAGGTATTACTGGGACGTTTGGTGTACTTGGAAGAATTCCAGACAGAGTTAAAGAAGTAGGTATTTACCTATTCAGTTGTTCTACCTGTATGCTCTAAACATAACTATAGGGGGCCAATGCATGATTTTAACACCGAAAACTTGTATGTCTAGAATGAATTAGAATTAGAATTAGAATTAGAATTAGAATTAGAATTAGAATTAGAATTAGAATTAGAATTAGAATTAGAATTAGAATTAGAATTAGAATTAGAATTAGAATTAGAATTAGAATTAGAATTAGAATTAGAATTAGAAAGTGGCCGTGGGTGAGGTAGGATGAGATGGGATGGGATGGGATGGGATGGGATGGGATGGGATGGGATGGGATGGGATGGGATGGGATGGGATGGGATAGGATAGAATAGAATAGAATAGAATAGAATAGAATAGAATAGAATAGAATAGAATAGAATAGAATAGAATAGAATAGAATAATAACTTTATTGTGACTTTGAATGTAAACTAATCGACAAACATCAAAATGAAATTTTGTTGCACACAACTCTCAAAGGGTCACCACCTCCAATGTACACTATATAAACTTGACTAAATAAGTAAATACAAAATTATGTACCCACATATATTCTAGGACACAGAGAAATGTCTGTACTTATTGAGGTACGTTTGTTGCCAAAGTTTTAAAGATTAAAATTGAAAGAAAATCAGAAACAAGATTTTTAGTAGTGTATAGGGGCTATCCTTGAAGAGAATTTGAAAGCTATACTTGGTGTAGAATGCAGCAACGCAAAATTCTGGAGGCCTCTATGGTGGCACATGTGGTAACACCACTATTTCCCAAACTGCCTTGGTTGCTGGTTTGAGAGTCTAATTCAAGCTATTAATTATCACCTTGAAACAGGGGTGGACTTCAAAAATTTTAGCAAGGGGTTCTCAGCCCGGTTGCTGGATGGCATGGCCATGGTGGGCGTGGCCTAATTGGCCTCCTGCACCACAGTGTGGGGCATTTTTGCCCTCCCCGACCTCCCTGGGTTCGGGAGGCCCTCAGGAGGTCTTCCCAAACTTCTGGGAGGCCATTTTTCACCCTCCCTGACACGCATGCCCTGCACTTATCTGCATCCAAAACAGGCTTTGTGGGGACTCCTGGGAGGGGTGGGGTGGAGTGGGATTTGGGGATTCTCTGAACTTCACAGAATCTTAGCTAGAGGTTCTCCCAAACCACTACGAACCCCCAGCAGCCTTGAAAGCCCTTCATGGTATGAAGCCAGAAACTGTCCCACCATCTCAGGTTGCCAGGATGATCATATTCCATTTAATGTGTACAAGACAGTTAGCAGACACTCTAGCATTCCAAAGGACAGGGAACATGTGAGGAGATAAAGGCAAAGGTGTGAAATAGAGTAGTGTTGCCTGTTTCCAACTGGAAAGCATAGTTGCAGCCACACAATTTTCCACTTACTGGCTATTTTATTTAACAGTGGAGTTGCCTGTCCCAATTAGGGTCATTAAGTGAGAACTACCTGCACATAATTTTGAGTGGCTTACAATTGAAACAGAATGAAATGAAAAAAAGCAAGCAGAATTAAAAATACAACAGAAACATTTTTTTCCCTTCCTGTTTAGAAATCGTTTTTTTCCAATTGTGTTGCAATGGAGGACAGAATTGTTCTGATTGAAATCTATAAAATTTCCAAATGTGAATCTATAGAGATGTGTGAAAAAGATCAGATGGGGGAAATCTAGAGAAGGACTTCCAACGATAAATTTAATACGGGGAAAGTAAAATTGATGCTGGAAAAGGAGGAAGGTGCTTGGAATTAGAATATTGATGGGTCATTTTTATTTTGCAGCTTATATGGGGCACTAAAGAATTTTCCCTTTTAAGTGAAAGAGTAAAAATCAGCATGATCCACGCATGCAGTTATCCAGGGATTGACCGACTGTGCTTAAACAACATTTTCCTTGCAGGAGGGTTTAACAAGAAAAATCTAAATGTAGTAAGTAAGCTCTATTTTTATTTATACTTTCTACAAAGAAGGTACTTTTAGCCAAATGAAGAATACCAGATCAGGAAACCACAGCCCACTGGAAGATTAGAATTATACTTTAAGCAATATTTCTCAACCTTATGTGGACTTGAACTCCCAGAATTCAAAAATTGAAACAGATTGTTTTAGCAGAATTTTAGAAGTCGTCCTGTGTTTTACCTAGCCTGAATCTGTCCCACTCCCTGATTCATCCAGCTTGACTCTTAACTTGGGCCCCCCTCTGAGAAAACCTTGTGTTGCCTCAATGGGCACAAGATGACACACTAAGCAAAGATGGAGGAAAAACCAATTCTTAAAAACCTGCCCTGTGTTTGTGTCTACAATAGCAAAATTGTGCAAATGTTTAGAGGGATGATTTATTGAGAAATGTAGACCAAAACTTATAGTGTTGATTGAAGGGAAGCAATGAGATAAAAGACAACAAAGGATGAGTTGGCTCCTTCAAACAGTAGTAAATACATTGCATTGAGTTCACTTCAGTGTTCGAAATTTGTCAGATTATTTACATGCAGAAATGGAAGAGTGAATTGGATATTCTCTAAGGATATAGGAAACTTAATGGGTTTCAGAGTTTGGATTTAGTGAAGAGTTATTCAAACCAACCATTCAAGACCAAGGACCTGGTCTGAATGATTGCATCAAAGGTGCAACTCATCTCTAACAAGTGATGTTCCAAGGTTCATTGTAACATCATTGTTCAAAAACCAAATTTTCAAAATTCACTACAAGTTGTGAATTTCATTCTATGATGTTTTTCTTTCTGGAAATATTGTATAGCTGTAGCTCATTATTGCTTACAAAACATACATTAGTCCAATCCTAGAATAATGTTCAAGTGTCTGGAATCCTTAATGATCCTAATCAGACATTAATACAATAGAGCGAGTTCAGCAGTAATTTACAAAAAAAAGTCTTGCATTCTTTCCATAATAGAATATCCTATACTACTAGGCTTAGTTTGGATAGTTTAGAACTGCGACATTTGCAGTCAGACGTAAGTATTGCATACAAAATTGTATATAGTAACGCTTACTTATAAATGACTTTTTAAGTTTTAATTGTAATCTAATGCATGTAAATAACCACTTTAAACTTAATGTTTCTAAACTTGTTTGTAAAAAAAAATGATTTTTGTAACAGAATTGTCAAAGTCTGGAATATCTTCCCTGATTCAGTTGTCTCAGCTATTTACATTTATCGTTTTAATTCTAACTTAACTTCTGTAGATCTCACTCCATATTTAGGAGTTCCCTAAGGGGGCATGTATATGTGCACTGGTATGCCTATCGTCCCTATCACATTCTGATTTTCTTATTTTTTTGTTCAAATTTGTAATTTCTGTTTGACGAATAAAATTAGAAAAAAAATTGGCCTCAAACAGATTCAGAAATTTAATAACTTTTCTGCTACTAGCCATTGCAACTTCCATTCTACATATTGAGAATATTGAGAAAGTTGAATGATGTCATTAGTTCTCTCCAGCCAATCAGATTGAGACTGACTGAAATTTAGTGAACTGGCCCTCAGTTCACCATCACAAATTCAGGGAAAATTTATTATAAACATTTGGGGAGACATTTTTAAAGAAATCACATATTGCTCCAATACTGTTTTCCTATTGTCTGTGGTTGTGTGCAATTTATTTTTGAAAATTGAAGTATGGGAGGAAACAGTTACTTTCCCAATTTCTTTGTATTTTACAACAATATAACAATAAGTATTTTTTTCATTTATTCCCTCAGGGTAAAAATGTAAATTCTTTTTTATTTTTCAGAGTCGGGCAGATGTATTTGCTGGGATCTTTCCTGATTTTACATCAGTAAAAAACTTGAAACACTGGAGTCAGGTAGATTATGGTTAAAGTTTATTTTCAAGGCAAATCAAAATTGATATGTCAAAGTGTTATACTTAACTAAATGGTTTGTCCGAGTATAAAAGACATGAAAAATAGAGTTATTTGTTTGTTTATTGGTCATGCAGTTTTAACATTTTTTTACTTGCTTACATTTTTTAATAAAATGTTTTTTGATAGAGAGTGGGGTTCCTTGGTCAAGGAACATGGTATCTAAGAGTCAAACCTAATAGTAAATTGTTTGATATTTGATTTTAAAAAGAAAATAAAATTGGTGTCAATGTATTGTCTCTGGTTCTGGTGCTTTCCTGAGAAATCCAATTAATGTAATACAACAACCGCCTCATTACCATGAAAGTATTTCTTTTACTGTTAGTGCTTTACAAATGATTTTTGTACAAAAACAGATGATTTCTAAACTGACATCAAGGAACCAATGGTGAAATCTAAAATTTGTTACTACTGGTTCTGTGGGCGTGGCTTGGTGGTGGGGGTAATGTGACTGGGTGGGCATGGCCATTTTTTTTTTTTACTTTTAAAACCATTTTTTACATGTAAAACCATGTAAAAAAATGCTTTCAAATGGCTCTGACGATCCAAGCTGAGTTGCCTGATCAGCAGGCAACTCAGCTGGGATCGTCAGAGATTGGCTCGTCAGAGGCATTTAAAAGAAAAAAAGCCTCTGATGATCGCGCAGCTCAGCTGGCATGGGGGCGAGGCAGGGATTTTTGCTACCGGTTCTCCGAACTGCCCACCGCCATCACTACCTACTCGCCTGAGCCGGTCCGAACCAGGAGCATTTCACCCCTGCAAGGAACTCTCTCTCTCTCATCATTACCAAATAGAGAGGCCACTAAGAGGGGACTCTGGCAAGTTATATCTTAGCTGTGATTTCACTTTTTTGTCTGTATAGCAATAATCATGCAATCAAAAGTTAGTATTATATGGCAGTAATTAAAATGTACAAAAAAGATGGAAATCCATATGCTATTGTACTGTACAAAACTAAGTTATAAAACTAACACGGGTGGCTCTTTCGTACCTGAGTTCAACTTAAAAGCATGTTTTTGCTTTTTTTTTTTCTGATTATTTTAAAATGTTTTTATTGCTTTTGTTTTGATTGTACAACTGCTTAGAGTCACATTTCTGAGACAGGTGGCTATATAAATTGGATAAATAAATGTGATAAAATCTAGGATATGTGGACATGTATGGGCCTATCTTGTCCTTTTTACCATAAAAGTAAATTTTCAAAATCTAGGAGGAAATTATTTCTGACAACCCTTCTTTCACTATACTTAGTTCCCATGTGAAAGTCTGTTCAGATATTCCTTATCTTCCCAAGGAGTTTTATTTTTGATTTAAGATTTCACATTACATTTGGGTTAGTTCCTTTTACTAGTTGTACATATTTAATGTTTTAAAATTTATTCTTTATGCTATTACCTTACATACTTAGTAAAATAAAAAAATAATAAAATAGTAAATATTATTTTTCACTGTTTACTGTTTTTACTCTTTTAAAGAACTTTGTATTTTTCTGTAATATTCCAGATAAAAGTGTTGTGCATACATTTATATATTTATCATGTTAATATTTCTTAGCATTAAAATTTCATGATTAATTTTTAAATTATAGATAATAGTTTCATTTCCTTTTAGATTATACGTTCTGGGGAATTTAAATATTATGACTATGGTCGTAAGAACATGGAAGTATACAACACGGTAAGAAAAAGTATGTTTTTTTAAAAAAAAAATCTAATGAAATATTATTGACTTCCTATAATTTATTCAACAGCTGTGAATACTTCCAAACTAATACACAATTAGTTGAAATGTGAGTTGTGCAAGTTTACATATGTAAACATTTAGAGATAGATCTTTGTATCCTTCTCTATTTTGTATGGGGGAGGGGTGGCTATCCATCTTTCTGAAAACATCATCTTCTCCTGAGTCTCACAGAGGTGAAGTTTCAAGTAGGCAGAGTACCAACTTCTCACTTTGATCTTACGGTTTCTCTAAGAGAAGCTGTCTCAGACCCTAGATTTGCTTTTTCCTTTCTGTATCTCAAAACCAGTCAAAACTTTGTTCTTCTGTTTCTTCCTCTCTTGAACTCAAAGAAGTTATAGAGCATTCAAGTGATAGAGACCTAAAACCAGTGGTGGGTTGCTCCCGGTTCACACCGGTTCTATAGAACCGGTAGTAAAACCAGCGGGAGGCTCCGCCCACCGATCCCAATGTCATCAGAATGCTTCTGCTCAGAAGAGCGCCCACAAGCGCGAGCAAAGCAAGTGCGTGCACGTGGCCCCATTGTGAACCAGTAGTAAAGGTAAGTAGAACCCACCCCTGCCTAAAAGAGTAATGGTGGATGCTTAAGAACCAAAGGAGAGGATAGCAAAACCATAGCAAAAGCGACCTCTGAACAAAAAAATGTGGTGGTAACTGGTAACTAAATAGGACAGGTGGGGATTCAGAAACATACATTCTCTGCTATGACTGTTTTTCTTGGAACTCCCAAGGCTAAGATGGCTGCTTTGCTGGCAAAAGATTTGGAAAGCTGTTAAAATCCAGCTTTTCTGTCAACATTCAGGGATGAGGAACAGTGTTGACTGAATTACACTGGTATTTTTTTTTCCACATAACTGACAGAAAAAATACCAGGGATGAATGTTGACCTATTGTGGAAATTTTCTAACACATTTCAGAATTATATTTCTGCAATCTACTTTTTTCTACTTGTGGCATATATACTGTAAATATCCTAGATTTTTAAGACCAAGATAAGCCCTTGATAATCAAACAATTAATCAATCACACACTCAAAGAACAAGATAAAGATGTTTTGCTAAGAAAGCCCTCATTTCTTCCCTTGTAAATAATTTTCCAGCCTAGTTAAACTTCAGGATCCTCAAAGAGAGCAAGACATTTTCCATGACTCCTTTAATAACAGCATGTGCTGCTTTGGTTGATGATCCCTCCCCTTCCTCTGTTGTCTTGCAATGAAATGATGGTTTCTTAATTTTAGATGTTAACTTTCTCTAAACACCTGAAATTAAGACAGCATCATCTGGCTGCAAGACCATAGAAGAAGGAGATGGAAAGCTATTAATAGTTAATACCTTTTAAGCAAAGCTATTAGTGACATCCTCTTGATATTGCTGTCCTCTTGCTTTCTGATGCCACCTGTTAGCAATTAGTCACCTACACATCATATCTTTGCCGTCATTGGCAGATAATTCTGATAGATGATTTCACGATGAGTTTAACCAGCTATCAACATTCCATGAATCCATCAGACAACTTCTCTGCACAGTGGGTGATTCTCAAATCACATTCTCCTTTTTTTTTTCATCCATAGACAACACCTCCATTTTATAAAATAGAAGACGTTCATGTGCCAGTAGCCATTTGGAGTGGAGGAAAAGATATTGCTACAAAAAGAAGAAATATTGAATCATTGATGACTCGAATCACTTATTTAGTTTTCTATACAGATATTCCTGACTGGCAACATTTTGATCCTATTTTGGGTTTGGATGCCCCACAACGCTGTTATCCTGATATTCTTGAATTGATGCAGAAACACAAGCATTAATATCAGTGTTGGAATCTCTGGAGAAAAATTCTCAGCCGCTTGCCTGTTTCTTGAAATCTTAGCATGTAACTTTCTAAATGAAATGAGATTATTAGAAAATAAATTATTCATACCCTTTGCATAATTTCCAAGATTAAAGTAAACATTTCATGTTTTCTAGTTTTTTCTCTAGTTTGCTACTTTTATACTTGTTTAGTTCATTGCTTTGCTTGATTGCTTATTTTACAGAAATGCATGTAAATCAAAGTTTCCAGAGTAGATTAGCTGATATATTATTAACGTCCTCTATGTATATGTAGATAGTTATTCCAAGGTACCTGTATCTGATTTTTCCCTCCTCAAATGCTCTATTTTCCTGTACTCAATGTGGCTGAACAAAAACTTTTGTTGTAAAAAAATAATTTTACAGACTAGGTTTCTTTTATTTCATTATTCTAGCTAAACTGGCACTTTAAACATGTATTATACCTATAAAGATATTCCTTTAGTCTGCTTTACTGTATTTTACTAAGAAAGGTAACAGACTGGTCTGCCAATATAGATGCTGGACAACATGGCCAAGAACAGAGGTGGGTTTCAGCAGGTTCTGACCACTTCTGGAGAACCAATAGCGGAAATTTTGAGTAGTTTGGAGAATTGGTAGTAAAAATTCTGACTGGCCCCACCCCATCTATTCTCTGCTTCCCAAATCCCAGCTGATCAGGAGGAAATGGGGATTTTACAGTATCCTTCCCCTGCCATGCCCACCAAGCCACGCCCACCAAGCCATGCCATGCCTACCAAGCCACACCCACAGAACTGGTAGTAAAAAAATTTGAAACCCACCACTGGCCAAGAATGTTTTTTTGCTATAGTAACCCAGAAACCTTCATATAGTTCCAGGTTCCTCCATTTCTGCTGCCTTTGCATTCTAATTATCCCGTATACTTGATTGATATTGTATTTAGCATGTGTTGGCGTTTTCTCAGTGTCTTCCATCTCTATTTCCTAGAGCTGCATACATTTATATAACACTGATATTCACTCTTTCTGTGTGATTTATTTTTTCTCCCTTTCAGCTGTGTTTGATTCTTGGCGAATTCCTGCGCAAGTCACTGCATTTTTCTTGGCAAGGTAGTTTTTTTTTCCATAAGTAGTTTGTCATTGCTTCTCTCTTAGGGCTGAGGTAAAGTGACTGGCCCAAGGTCACCCAGCAGGCAGAATTAGAACTCACTTTCTCTTGGTTTTTAGCCTGATGCTTTAATCACTACTGCAAACTTGTTCTCATACATGAACAGATGCAGTCATTTATTGGGTTATGGCTGTTTCAGCAATGCCTGTTTGAATATTGTTTTCATTTGATTCCATTATATCCAGAATAGCTATATATTTCTTTCAACACTGAGACTGATGACTATGATAATCGCATCACATCAAGCCAAACTTTGTACAAAATTCAGGAACAGAAAATGCATTGCTCCCCTGTGTGTATCAAACCAGGACAGTTATCCCAGCCGAAAATAGTATAAAAAATATGTTTCAAATGAAAAAAAAACAGCATTGTTTATAAAGTTGTTGTGACTCCGACCCCCGAGCCCGTCTTATCGGAGGGAGAAGACTCCGAAAATGAAGGAGAGGAATTAGCAAGGCCTCCCTCTCCAGGACCCTCCTCTCTGGCAATGCCTCAGGTGTCTTCCAAAGGAGAAAAGATAGGCCAGGAGCCAGGCACTTCCGAGCAGCCGCAGTTAGACAGCGACGGAGATAAGTCTTGACTGGATCCCTGCCAGCGTTGGAAAGACAAGCGCGCGCAGCAAAGAAGGAGGCATGCCAGAGATTAAGCTGAGTCACTGGACCACATCCCACAGGGGATACCATGGGTGTGGTGGCCATTCAGGCTTTGTGACGGACAAAATGGAAAGCTAGCAAGTCATTCTGCATTTCTGGAACTTTGTTATATGCTCTGCTTGGATAGATTTTTTGGACTGGACTTGATTATTCTTTGGCTTTTGTGGACTTTGATGTTTTCGGTCGGAGGAGATAAACCTCCCTTTGTAAATAAAGACTGTTGGCAAGCAGCCACTGGGTTGCTGCCAATTCTGTTATCAAAGGAAATTCTTGTCTGTTAGTTTATTTTAACTCTTGGTCGACTGCTGAAACCAAAGAGGTTGTAGAAAAAATGCTTTTAGAAGCCTCTGACGATCCCAGCTGAGCCACGCGATCATCAGAGGCTGATTTTTTTTTTTACTTTTAAAAGCATTTTTTCTGCTGAAGAGGTAGAAGAAATGCTTTTAAAAGTAAAAAAAAAACAGCCTCTGCTGATCGCACGGCTCAGCTGGGCATGGGGGGTGGCAGGGATTTTTGCTACTGGTTCTCCGAACCACCCGCCACCATCACTACTGGATCGGGCGATCCGATCCAAACCGGGAGCATTTCTCCCCTGCTTGCAGTTCTGCAAAGGATCTCCTGACCATGGCTGCCATATGCTCCTAAGGCAGGACCAGGAGAATCTCCAGATCAGGCACCAGGTCTATCTTGGCAGTGCAACCCCATCCATGATCAACAGTGTTGTCAGGTTCCAAAAACCAAGAAATACATGTTGAGATTCTTCCAAATAGTTTCCTTTATTGTTCCTCAGCTGTAGACAGAGATCTTGCCAAACTAAAGCAGACTAGTTGCACCATAAAACATATATTCTGGGACTTTTAGGTCATCTCAACTCTCTTTCTCCCACACAAGAGGGCGAAACTGCACTGTCTTTCACTCGTCTTGGATGTACTCCCTTCCTTCTGGGAATCCAAATAATATTCCGTCACAGATGGCAATTCTCCAAGAAGCGAGGAGCCCTGAATTCAAAGTCACTGTGTCTTGCCAGGCTTCAATTTTAACCTGCTGTTAACAGCTTGCCTTCGGAAGTTGTCAGAGCTTCATTACTTGAGACTTTCAAGAAAAGACTGGACTGCCATTTGTCAGAAATGGTGTAGGGTCTCCTGCTTGAGCGGGGGTTGGACTAGATGACCTATAAGGTCCCTTCCAATTCTGTTAATCTGTTAATCTCTATCAAGGCCTTGATAGTACAAGGGTTTAGTGCACCCTGTTATTAACACAGCTGCCTGCAATTTCTGCTGGTTCGAATCTCTCCAAGGCTCAAGGTTGACTCAGCCTTCCATCCTTTCTAAGGTAGGTGAAATGAGGACCCAGTTTGTGGGGGCAATAAGCTGACTTTGTATAAAATATACAAAAGAATGAAGGTTATTGCTTAACGCATTGTAAGCCGCCCTGAGTCTCCGGAGAAGGGCGGCATATAAATCAAATTAAAAAAAAAAAAAAAAAAGGCCTCAACAGCCTCCATGCACCGAGAAAGGTCAGTTGCAGCAAAACCTAAGTCATCACAGACATGCTTGTTATGAAGGAGGAAGTCATTTCCTTATATATTTCTTTACTTTTTCTTTACTGTATCCTTTTCATTCTCTTTTTCCTTTCTGCACCTTCTATTGTTTCTTTTTCCTTCTTTTCTAGATTTTAAAAATTGCTTTTTATTGTTAATTGTAATCTTTAATAACATGACTATATTTTTAAAAAAATCAAGATGGCGGTTGCAGCAATAAGACAAAACCCCGCCCCTTTTAGAAATGGATTCAAGGCCAACATATGTACAATGGGGCCAAAGCTGAGGCCATTTTTCCACAGCTACCACTTTGAGGGGTTTCTTTCACACATCCTCCTGAACACGGTTTTTGCAACTGAAACTAGAAGAAGGGAAAGTCTGTTGAATTGTGAGAATCTTGGTTCAGCTCTTACAGTTTGGCATCATTGTTCTCTTATTACTCAACACTTTACTGTGTGAGTTTACTCAACACTTTACCTTTCTTACTCAAGACTTTACTTTGTGATTCTTCCCAAAGTTTGGAATCCCCGGGGTTGCATTCTTTCAAGGCGTTTACATTAACTACCATGTTTCCCTGAAAATAAGACCCTGTCTTATATTTTTTGAACCCTGAAATAAGTGCTTGGCCTTTTTTTTGGTGAGGTCTTATTATTTTGGGGCACGTGGGACGAAACGGGGATCCTCTTGCCCTCTTACCTGATTTCCAGCTCTGTCTCCCTAACCCTAACCAGAGGAAATGGCGGGGACCAGCTGCACATGCGGTTAAATATTTTGGGGAGGGCTTATTTTCAGGGAAACACTGCATTTTAAAAGGTATAAACAGAACTACTTCAGCTGAAGCCAGCTTACTTCTGCTTCATTTCTTGCCTGCTATTCAAGGGGAAGAGGGCAGAGCATGGGGGAGAACTCAGGAATGTGTTGCCTCAGCCAGCTAGCCATAACATCTCCCAGCTGGTGTGTGAACCAAGGTCATTTCAAAGGACAGTTGTCAAAGTTGAGTGGGAACCTACACCTGGACTGATTGGCCCATTTGACCTGAGGGGCAAAGGGGTGGGTGGGGAGATCTTATTCGTTTAACTATCTCTGAGCGTGGGAATAATTAGAGCTAGCCTCACCTTTCCAAGTGCCAAAATGATGTACTCAATAAAGAATCTCTTGAACCTGAGCAAAGTGTCAGAATCCTGACTTCCCTGAGTTCATTATTTGGAACGATAATAGTATCCTTTTTTTAAAAAAAAATCATCAAATAAAAGAATTAGACCCTTCTGCTTTAGTGAAACATGCATTTCTTCTGTTAAAGAAACATTCTGGAGTGGCATGTTTGCCACTGACATACTAGACGCATGATGGCAAACGTATGACACACGAGCCAGAGATGGCATGCAGTGCCCTCTCTCTGGGCACGTGAACTGTCTCCCCAGTTCAGCTCTACCATGCATGTGCGTGCACCTCCCGCTGGCCAGCTGGTCTTCAGGTCTCTGCTGCACATGTGTGTGGGGGCACGTGGGGGGGGCACACGCACATGTGGGGGTGGGGTACATGTGGGGGCCACACACATATTGTATTTTGGGGGTTCAGGTGCGCGCATGCGCGTTCACGAACACACAGGCGCACTTTGGGCACTTGGTCTGGAAAAGGTTAACCATCTCTCAGCTCCTTCTCCCAGGCGACTCACAGGTAGCAAGAAAACACAACAGGACACATGCAGGGTCTTCAGTGAAGTTGGTTTAATGCTTAGCAGGAGCTCCGGAACAACGCTGAGCTCTATAGTAGTTTAAAGTTGGCGCTACAAACAGCGGCTACGTAGTGCCCTTTATACATTTGCTCCACCCCTCCCTAATTTACTGGCTGGATAGCATTCAGCTGTGACAGGCAATCACACACGCCCCGCTTCCGGGCGCTTCATTCCTGGGAGCGCCCCGGTCACCGTCCCTCCTCCGCCGTTCCCTAGCCCGCCGCCCCGGCCGCAAAACCCCAGTGCCACCACCACCACTTGTGAGTTTCTGTGTTCAGCATCTGGATGCAGTCCTGCATCCTCGTGTGCTTTGTTTGCTGGGCGCAGTCTTGCAGTATCAGGTACGTGTGCCCATTCTCTTTCTCCTCCTCCCCATCCCATTATTGTCGAGCGGAGGCTTGGGCTCGACACCATCACTGTACTAGACGATCCCCAGCTTATGGGAAATTGTGAATTATGTCAACAAGTTCATCATACAAGTTTTGACGTGCATCAAGGCCAAAAAGATAATCGTAATGCATCCAATGAGGAATTATTTTGTAGGAGATCAGATTACTAAGAAGAGGGAGAAATAGTTCGGTATCCTTTGGTGTTGAAATTTTATCTTTTTCACCCCTCCACATGAAGGTTGGGATATTCATTCTTATATCATAAAAGGGAGGGGTCATCTAAAGAGAAGAAGAAAAACACTTTATTAAATCTCATAACAACTAAATATTGCTACTATTATAATATTGTCCTAAAATAGCTCGTGGTTTGAATCATTTAGCTTTGCTATTTCCAAGGGTGAAGGATAGCTCTAAGCACACTGATTTATCTTTTAGAATGGTTGTTAATATAAGGCACTTTTGTTGTCCATCTCATGCTATGTGGCCATCACTATTCCATATCATAACAGGATCTTCTATTTTTCAGTAATCTACCTACATGCCCTTCTACCTCCTCCCTATTCAACCACAACCGCATAAAAATCTGAAAAAAATACCTGTTTAAATTATTAGCACAATGCGTTTTATTCATTATCTCTAATTGTCTTAATTCAATTCATGTTAATTGCTCCTAAAAGAATTTTTCCATGTAGTTTAAGAGAGTCTAAATATTTTGTGTGCTAGAAGTACTATCGCTGGTCTCATCAAATGTGCAAAAACAACTAGAATAGAATAGCAGAGTTGGAAGGGACCTTGGAGATCTTCTAGTCCAACCCCCTGCTTAAGCAGAAAAGCCTATATCATTTCAGACAAATGGTTATCCAATTTCTTCTTAAAAATTTCCAGTGTTGGAGCATTCACAGCGTCTGGAGGCAAGTTCTTCCACTGATTAATTGTTCTAACTGTCAGGAAATTCCTTCTAAGTTCTAGGTTGCTTCTCTCCTTGATTAATTTCCACCCATTGCTTCTTGTCCTGCTCTCAGGTGCTTTGGAGAATAGGTTGACTCCCTCTTCTTTGTGGTTATATTATTGTGGATCTTCAACTACAAAGTTATATATTCTTTTCTGAGTTTCCTGGCAGTTATGTCTGGGTAGACATTACATGCTTGATAGCATAGCATTCCATTGATACAAAAATGGACACTCCTGCCTTTCCTTTAATCAAAATAGATGAATCCAGGATGATATGTTAAATATAATGGTATTATGTTAAAAAAAATTACAAAAATAGTAAATTTGTAACTGCTTTATCTTCATTCTCATTTATCTGGAATATTTCTTTCATTTGAAAAAAAAATCTTTGTCTACCTGATTGTATTTTTTCATATTATTAGAACCATAGTCAAACTCTTTAAACTGCCCAGTTTCATACACCTGAAAAGGACAAGAGAAAAGTCTGTAAAACCACTTTTGTAAATTATTCTTTTACATTTTAAAAAAATGTTAATGTAATTTTCTAAAGCTTCCTATTAAAATAATCTATTACATAATCTTTTAGAATACGTTAAGATACAACGATACACAGAACAGAAGAAAAAAAAGTAATTCTGGAACAAAATAACTTTTCTAACCTGGTGTTTTTGGAGAGATTAGAATTTTAAGTTCTCTAATTAAAAAGCCAAAACTACTAATGACTAATTTTTCAAGGGCGCAATTTTTTAAAACTTGTCACAATGCAGCCAATTTTAGCTTTGTTAGCTGTAAATGATTGTCTTCCTCCCACACAAACTGTTCAGTCTTTTGCTCATCTGGAATGCACTCCCTCCTTTCTGGGAATCTGAACAACGTTCTCTCATAAATAATACATGGAGCAACTACCAGATGTCTGTTGCCCAGCTTGTCTAGTATGCCAATTGAAGAACTGAGATATATTGTAATGAATAATTTACTCCCTTGATGTGATGGAATATAGTAAGGTGGATTACGAGGAGGGAGGGAATGCATTTCAGAAAAATAAGAGGAACTCGGTCCAGATATTTTCTGAGAAAGAAGAAGGATGAAGAAATTTCTCCCTAATAGTTCTCAGATGATATGCTAGATGCAGACCAGGGGTGAAATGTTGCCAGCTCTATCCGGCTCGCGGAAGCCGGTAGCGCCAGCAGCAAGTGGTTCTGAGAACTGGTAGTGCTGGCGGCTGGAGGCTCCGCCCCACCACGTCCCAGTTTTGACCATCTGCGCATGCACAGAAGACTTTGCGCATGCACAGATGATGGCGCGGTGCATGCACATCAGCGAGCCAGTAGGGAAGGTAAGTAGGGTGCTTCAATTTGGCAAGATTCTGTCCAAAAGAGTAGAATAATAAAGAAGTCTGCTTGGAAGAACCAAGATTTGTCTTTCCTGATTTGGGGGCATGACGTTTGTACCTGACAAACAGATTATGGAAAATACTTTGCCTTTGAAGAGGACTGAAAAGTTTCAACTGATTCCAAATATAGCAGCTTGTTTAATGACTAGAGTAAATACAATTAACAGAGTAATGACACCTTGGTTGTGGTGCTTTTTTGCCAGCTGATTTGCCAACTCCAAATTCACATGATCCTTGGGGGAAGCAGTGTTCCTACTCAGTGGAGGACAGTGGATGTTTGCCCACATGTTTTCTCAATCGGTGCCCTGCCCTTAGAACACCATGAAACAAGGAGCATTTAAATGCTTGCAGATTCTTGGACAGTCCCAGTGATAGATTAGATTAGCTGATAGTTTTTAATGGTTGTTTGTCCTACAAACTGCCCTCGTCCTTTTGGGTGTAGGCCAGAGGTGTCAAACTTGCATTGTCACGGCGTCATCATGTGACGTATTGTGACTTTTTTCCCCTTCGCTAAAACGGGCGTGGGCATGGCCAGCGCATGATGCATCCGGCCTGTGAGTTTGATAGCCCTGGTGTAGGCTCTATAAGTAATGGTATAAATAAATTAATATTCAGAAAAGCTAATGGAGAGAACAAAGAAGAATTCATTTTTTTAATGAATGGAAAATTGATACTTTAATTTTATTTGAGAAAGAAGCATTTATTATGAAAACAGAGATCAAAGAGGGCATTTGCTATTCCAAGTACAGTAAGTAAAATTCACATTTTTAGTTGCACATTTCAGAATTTTTACCTGCTTCCAATGTAAGAGAGTTTTTGTTGATGTGCATCCAAATAAATGTGATACAATGACATCCAGGCGACTCTGAGGAAGAATATTTTTTAAAAACACATTTTCATTTAATTGGTACATTTATGTCACTGTCTGAAATAAAGTAGCTTGTTTAAAAAGATGTGCAATAAACATACCATATTTACATTGTTTTCACTAATTCCACCACCGGACAATAAAATATTCGCACACGTTTTTCTCCATAAATCCATGTCACAAAACTTAGTGGCCAATTTCCGTGTTATGTGATTAGGTAGCAAGCAAATTTCTTTTCTGCCTAATGTAGTCTGTGAATAAAACAATTCAGATCAATTTTCAATGCCTTTGAACTTGCTCTGTCCTTTCAAATTTGCATATTCCAAGTTTGCTTTCAAAATGCTCTTTTAAAATTATGTCCTTCAAAGTTCAAATGGTCTAGCAGCTCATCCGTTTCCTCTGCAGAAGACTGATTCATACATTGTAGATACTCGCAAAAGACTTTGGGACAATTTGTTCATCAAAAGTAAAAAGCAAAACTGTCATGTAGCCTGTTGAGATGCTGCATTCATACAGATCCCAACTATTCACAAACCACAACTATTTCCTCCTCCCCTATCTGCCTTCCGCAGAAAATTACTAAAATGCTTCTTCTGCCTTATGCTCTGTGAATGAGACTAAAAAATCAGTAGCATCCAGTGGTGAAATCTAAAATTTGTTAATACCGGTTCTGTGGGTGTGGCTTTGTGGGAGGGGTAATGTGACTGGGTGGGCTTGGCCACTTTTTTTTACTTTTAAAACCATTTTTTCTACAACCTCTTCAGCAAAGAGGTTGTAAAAAAATGCTTTCAAAAGGCTCTGACGATCCCAGCTGAGTTGTCTGATCTGCAGAGACTTTTTTTCTTTTAAATGCCTCTGACAATCAGGCAACTCAGCTTGGATCATCAGAGGCATTTAAAAGAAAAAAAAGAGTTTTTTTTTCTTTTAAATGCCTCTGATGATCCAAGCTGAGTTGCCTGATCGTTAGAGGCATTTAAAAGAAAAATAGTCTCTGCCGATCAGGCAACTCAGCTTGGATCGTAAGAGGCATTTAAAAGAAAAAAAAGGGTTTTTTTCTTTTAAAAGCCTTTGAGGATCCCAGCTGAGCCACGTGATCATCAGAGGCTTTTTATTATTATTTTTAAAAGCATTTTTTCAGCTGAAGAGGTTGTAGAAAAAATGCTGTTAAAAGTAAAAAAAAAAGCCACTGATGATTATGCGGCTCAGCTGGGCGGGGGGGGGGCAGGGATTTTTGCTACCAGTTCTCCGAACCACCTGCCTCCATCACTACCGGACTGGGCGATCCGGTCCGAACTGGGAGCATTTCACCCCTGGTAGCATCTCACCAACCTATACTGAAGACAGTACAGCAATCCATGGATGGCAATATCATCCTGCAGTTTCAGAATAACAGAGTTAGAAGGGACCTTGGAAGTCTTTTAGTCCAACCTCCTGCTCAAGCAGGTTACCTATACCATTTTAGACAAATAGCTGTCCAGTCTTTTTTTAAAAGCCTCCAGTGTTGAAGCACCCACAATTTCTGAAGGCAAGCTATTCCACTGGTTAATTGTTCTTACTGTTAAATTTCTTCTTAGTTTTTAGTTCTTTCTCTCTTTGTTCACTTTCCATCCATTGCTTCTTGTGCTCCTTCTGGTGCTTTGGAAAATAGGTTGACCCTCTCTTCTTTGTGACAGCCATTCAAATATTGGAACACTGATATCATGTCACCCCTAGCTTCACTAGACTAGCATACCCAATTTCTGCAACTGTTCTTCATATGTTATAGTCTTCAGCCTCCCAATCGTTTTTGTCACTATTCTCTGCACTCTTTCCAGAGTCTCAACTTTTTTATATTGTGGTGACCAAAATTGGATGTGGTATTCTAAGTGTGGTCCTACCAAGGCATTATAAGGCAGTAGTATCACTTCTTGTGAACTTTTATATCCTTCTGTCCTAGGATTGCATTGGGTTTTTTTGGCAGCTGCAGCACACTGATGGCTCATATTTAAGTTATTGTCCACTAAGACTCCCAGAACCTTCCTGCAGTTACTGCTGTTGTGTATTTGTAACCTGATGCCTGTTCCAAGTAGACAAGTGGTGTTGTGTCATGATCTCCTCCTACACTCTATTCATTCCACACACCCCTCCCTGAACTTGCTTCTGAAATTGTGTAGCAGGGTTTTTTTCCCCAGCATTATCTTTACTGCCTCACATCACATCCTTTGAGCAGGAAGGGCAAAAGTGAGCATGAAAACTGGCAATCGGTATATCTGTTGAATCCTTTTTGTTCCCAAACTGGGCATCAAGAAATTGCAGCTTCCTGCAATAACACCAGCGGAACTGCAAAAAACTGCGCTACTCGGAACATTGTACATTTTAAGAAGATACTTGGTTGATACCCAGGATGCTGGCAGCAAGCTGTATCAACTATCAGCACCAGTCAATGATATTTGTGATACATTTTTAAATGTTCAGTTGACTGAGTTTCAAGTTTAATGAATAAAAGAGATAACATCAACAATAATAATAATGCCAAGAAAAATAAGGGGCAGAGAGCTATTGCAAATCCATCAAACTGTAGAAGAACAAAAATTACGTTTGAATAATTATGTGAACCAAAGTACAGAAAAATTGCTGCAGGCTGTGAAAACAGAGAACACTATAAAAACAACAGAAATAGAGGCAGAATATAAGGAAAGACAGCTGGATGACAGATTAATTGATGGAAAACCAAAGCTTTGCCTGGACAGCACTTGAAAAATATTGAAGGAAAATGTGATGACAACTTGACATGGGCATGGCTTAAGATGGGAACCATCAAGAAAGAAACAGAAGGTTTAATACTGGCTACTCAAGAACAAGCACTACAAACTAATGCTATGAAGCAAAGATACAAAAATCCACTGACAATCCAAACTGCCAACTTTGCAATGACAAAGTTGAAACTATGTCACACTTAACATATGAGTGCAGAAAAATTGCACAAACTGATTATAAAGCTAGACACAACTGAGTTGCTAAATTAATCCACTGGTCACTATGTAAAAAATACAATTTACCTGTATCCAAAAAGTCATGGGAACATAAAGTGGAAAAAGTTATTGAAAATGAGAAGGTGAAGCTCTTGTGGGACTTTCGAATACAAACGGATTGTCATTGGAAACACAACATGCCAGGTATCACAGTTGTCAAAAATTGAAATGTACAATTTATTGATATCGTGATACCAGGAGACGCCAGAGTCGAAGAAAAAGAACTGGAAAAAATCATGAAATATCGCGACCTGGCCATCGAAACTACGCGATTATGGATGAAACATGTAACAGTTATACCCATTGTCATCGGGGCACTTGGTACCATGTCCAAGAATTTTATAAAAAGACATCAAGAAATGGCAGCTAACACCAGCAGAACTGCAAAAAAACTGCACTACCTGGAACATCGTACATCTTAAGAAGGTACTTGGTTGATACCTAGGACGCTGGCAGCAACCCATATCAACCATTAGCATCAGCATGGTATTTCTGATGCATTTTTGAATGTTCAGTTGACTGAGTTTCATGTTTAATGAATAAAGTAAATCATCATCATCATCATCATCATCATCATCATCATCATCATCATAGTACAAAGGCCTTCCAAACTAAAATTTTGTCTGCTGCCAAGAAAAGAATAACAAAAAGGTATCTAGCTTAGCTTCCCTTGGCAGAGTTCTCAGAATATTTTAAATTTTTTCAGTATTGTAAACCTGTTAAGAATAATTCCGTACAAATCTAAGCATGACTAACTCCTATTGAAGGCAATTCCATTTCACATGACATTGTTCTTGCCTTTTAAATATCTTAGCAATAAAATTAGCATACATTCATTCTTTGAAAACCACAGCATCAGCCACATACCTTCATAATAACTGGGTTCATATCGATTATCATTTTATACCATGGTGTGATGTGATTCACCAAATATATTGGACCAAATGCAAAAAAGATTTTTATTTTCTCAGCTAATGCTGGCATAGCTGAAAATGCAATGAATCCTAAGCATAAAGAAAATTAATTATTATTCAGAACCATTACAAGTCACAATCTGTTTATGATAATTACACTATATTTGCTAGAGCAATAAGTGAATAGTATATCCACACAATCTGATGAAGATAAATTTCTGAATTGAAAATTATCTTGAAGGAACTTCTACAACTATTTTTCAAAAGAATTCAAATGTATTTTCACTGATTGATTTCCTGTCAATTTACCACCCTCAGACATCCTTAGTTAAATATTGTGTCAGGTCCCAGATATTTCTATAGCATTTTGATGGGAGGAAGGATGGGGAGGATTGGAGTGGTCTGTATATGAAGTTTCTGCTTCTGTTTCTGTGTTAATCTCTATATGAAGTCTCTGTTTCTGTTTCCCTGCAATGATGTAGTGTGGGAGGGGTTTGGGTAGCATTGTTTTAAATAGCTGGTTTTAAATGAGAAGCTTCAGTTCCTGTCTAGATCTCTTGTTATCACTAACCTTCCAATAAAAGCTCCTTTTGGAACCACTGCAGTTTCAAGATTCCTGCTTTCTTGGGAAAGATTGGAGAGGCAAAACATTACATATTGTTTGTTTTCTTATTATGTTCTTTTGGACGAGGCTTTTTATATCCATCATATTTTATTAATAGTTATTTTTAAAAGTAATTTATTCTATTCTTACATGTTGTACTTAGACAATTACTTTTCCTTCCTTTTCACATGTAACCCTCCTATTCATTTTGTTTTTCTTTTAACAATCCTGCAATCCCTTGCATCAGGATGGAGTCAGGGCAACTGAATGGAGCTGAGCATTTACTGGCTGGATGCCCTTCTTGATGCTTATGTGGAGCTCAGAGCAGATATTTTCCCTTTAGAAATATCTGCCGCTATCTAGTATCAAACTCACAGCCTCCTGATTGTGAGGCAAGAGCTCCACCTCTAGGCCACCATGCCACTCGTAACCCTCCTATTCATCGATTCAGTAATAATGGCTTATTATCCACATTACACATAGGAATTTTACCCAATCGTAGGAGATTTCCTTGAATAGGGAGGATTCTATAGAGATGCCAAGGATTGAATTAAAGGCTATTTTGTTGAAATGCAAAGTAAAGGGGTGCTCTTTTGTTTTTGTTCTGATTTAGTGATAGCAATCCCATTCCATTTGGAATGTCACATCACACAACTTATCTAAGGATATGGGTCAATAAAGATTACATATGTTTACATCTTATGCACTGATTTCACGTCATTCACACTTTCCATTATTTTGTCCCCAACAAATTGTACAATTATTTCTTCATGGTATGATTAAACAAATCATTCTCCTACAAATCTAAACAAAAAGAAAATAAAAATGAAGAGTATAATTAAAGATATGCTGTAAGAATTAATGCTTAGAAGTCTATAGCTTTGGCCAGTTTGCATTGAACTGTAGTAATTGCACCAATTACTACAGTTCAATGAGATCAGATAATATGTCCTGGTACCAAGCCACAGTGTTGTCACCTGCATCATGATTTCATTGCATCATTTGCCTGATGACATTAAGATGCTTATCATGTCACTTGCCTTTCCACCCCCCTTGCTTCCCTTTTCACCCCTGCAAAAATCCAAGAATTTACCTAAAGTGGATCCTTGGGAATAGCCAACATAAAAAAGTTGTTTCTGTCTAGTTTTAGCTAGGATAAAATATATAATCGCTGGCAGATCTTCCATTGCCATTTCATGAAAACTGAAACAAAATAGAGTCAATCAATCAATCAATCAATCAAATCTTTGTTACAGTCCTAGCCAAATATAAGAAGGATGACATACAAACAATTGATAATTTTAAAATCTAAGAAACATAAAATATATAAAGTTATTTTAAAAAAAAACATAAAAGGTATACATAAAAAACTATAAAACTATAGAGCCTGGATAGCTCTGCAGACTAAGCACTGTAATTTAACACCAGCTGTCTGCAATTAAAGTAAGTTTGAATCTCGCCAGGCTCAAGGTTGACTCAGCCTTCCATCCTTTCTAAGGTAGGTAAATTGAGGACCCAGTTTGTACAAAGCTGACTTTGTATAAAATATACAAAAGTATGAAGGCTATTGCTTAACGCACTGTAAGCCGCCCTGAGTCTCCGGAGAAGGGCGGCATATAAATCAAATTTAAAAAAAAAAAACAAATAAAAAATGTAAAAGAATTATATGGCTGACTAAATCTATTATAATACAAAACAAAGAACTGGATAATGAAACTTTTATCACCATAGCAATATGCTATTGAGTAGCAATCTAAGCTACTCAAACTATCTCTCTTTCCTGGTTATATTTACATTAATTGTGTGTATAATTGCTTGTTTGTCATAGAACTTTAGGATGGGAAGATTTTGAAAATCATAATCTAATAGAAATGTAAAAGAAAACAATCACATATCCAGTTGGGGAAAGAATTTCTATTGGGGGAGGGGGGTTGATTTTCAAGAAAATCAGGATAGTGACCATGACTGGTGTCCATAACAATCAAAGCCCTGTCCTCTTTTTGGGTGCATTGTGACATGTTAAAAAGAAGATAGGACTTTGGTTGCACAATCATAGCTACCATCTTGATTTTTTTTTTATCTCTCCTGTGGATGCCCTTGACCGCTGATGAATATGGATTGTTGTATTTGCTCCTGGGTTGTCTCACATAGTCACACTGTGTGCACTCTGACATTTTCCTTTCAAGTCATCAACATGGCATGATCCATCTTTTGTATTTCTTTCACATAGAAATTTGCATTTTATTATCCCTCCCCTCCCAAGCACCAAATATTTTAACGTACCTGAAATTCCAGAATTCTTCTTCTTTATATGAGAAGTTCTGGTGCTGTTTACACCATCTGCTTCCTCGGTTATTTGCCAACCAAACATCAAAGCCAGCATCTGCCAGTATAAAACCTAAGCTGCCATTGGGCATATTCGTCAGCCATATTCCACAATCAGTAAGAACTCCTGGCATCAGTAAAACAACAGGTTTGGAAGCTGAAAACAAAACAAAAAAAAGGAAAGGAAAGGGAGAAAAAGATGGACAAGAAAGCAAGACATTTCAATGAGGAAAAAAAAGTAATTACTTCAAATTGCCTATGGAGGAAAAAACCCATAGTTGGGCTTTTATAATCAGGCCAGATTCTTAATTTAATTTAATTTAATTTAATTTAATTTAATTTAATTTAATTTAATTTAATTTAATTAATAAAATTAAGAATCTGGCCTGATTACAACTGAGCTATAAATATGCAAACCATAATAACATTAAAAGGCAAAGGAACAATAAAACATTTGCTTTGGCTTAATATTTTATTTATTTGTTTGTTTGTTTGTTTATTCATTATATTTGTATAACTTCCTATCTCACATAAAATTAAGTCTGGGTGGCATCACAATACTATATAACTATAAAAATGAGGTTATATTCTTTCCTCTTTCCCTATGTTCATTTAAATGAAATGATTAGCATGTAGTTTAGTCATCAAGACAATCTTGAGAGTCTTTGACTAATATCTAGACGGGGGAAAATCCCAAAACATTCCTATTAAATAATATCACAATATCATGGAAAATGAAATGAACTTGGAGCTACGAGTGTTTTGTTTTTTGTTCATTTGTTTTCAGGGCGTCTTCCATTTCCCAGAACAAATAAATTATTCCTAATGATCTCCCTCTTTAAATGAAAGAGTTTTCTCACTGCAGTATTTCTATAGAAGATAAGAATATAAATAGGATATTTCATAAGAGCAAATCAGTATTAATAAACTTTGGTTTTGTGAACTTTAAATGCAAAAAGAAACCTGTTTTCTCTGAGGCTTTCCTTCCAAGAATTCTGTTGATAGTAAGAAAGTAACCATCATTTGTCAGGATTTCATGTTCCTCATTAGGATAACCATGATATTGTAAGACTTCACTCTGGAAAAAGATATAAAAAAGATGCTCCATTCATAACTTTGCCTTAGATCTCTAGCATGTTTGATATTTGCCTTTGCAGAGATGTTTCTGAAGGCAATACTACATTCTTAATAAAGGAGGAAATCCTATAGTTTCCCCAATAGTTACACACACACATACCAGTGGTGGGTTTCAAATTTTTTTACTACCAGTTCTGTGGGTATGGCTTGGTGGGCATGGCATGGCTTGGTGGGCGTGGGAGGGGAAGGATACTGCAAAATCCTCATTCCCTCCCCACTCCAGGGGAAGGATGCTGCAAAATCCTCATTTCCTCCTGATCAGCTGGGACTTGGGAGGTAGAGAATAGATGGGGGTGGGGCCAGTCAGAATTTTTATTACCGGTTCTCTGAACTACTCAAAATTTCCGCTACCGGTTCTCCAGAACTGGTCAGAACCTGCTGAAACTCACCTCTGACACATACACACACAGAGGGAGGGAGGGAGAGAAAGAGAGAGAAAGAGAGAGAACTGTTGTAATCAGTCTTGTTTACCTTTTAACCTTGTTTACCTTTTAATTACCCTTACAAATTATAGACTTAGCTAGTGTCGAAATATAAACCTCAGGCGAGTAAAATTATCATCCTTAATCATAAGGTTTAGCAACAGCTAGATTTGCCTGTGAAATTGATAGGAACGTTTAACCTGTCCTTCAACGAATGAGAATATTAATAACAGCAATGTCTCTACGTATTATAAGAAGCCAGTTCCACAAATGAAAGAGTGACTTTTTTGTGGTAACCTCTCCAGCATTTGGAAGAACAATTTTGAGATATATGTGCCAGTCTAACAGGAGACCAAAAGCAATGAATCTTCCACTTCAATTCTTGCACTGAAGCTGAAGTAAATCCACCTGGTTTCCATAGCAGCTGCCAGTTTGTTTCCTGTATAAGATTACCCATATCAGTATCTTCAGCTTCCTTTAATCCATATGGTAGATCTTTATTTCTGATTGCAATAATAACCTACACATTTTTGAGGTTGTCCCTTTTGGTTGATCTAAAGAATTAAGTATTAAATTCTCAGAATTACTATAAAGCCATATTGCTGAAATTCCAAGGAGATTTGAGTTGACATCAAAATAGTCATGATATCTTATCGCCTATTCATTGCTTATCTTTATTTGAAAATGCACCATTACAGTAAAACTCTTTTAGGCTATAAAGATTATATTCTATCAAAGACTTCCTTTTAGCCAAATCAGAATGAAGATCAAAATAGGCTATCAAAGGAGTAAAAAGAGAAACTGTGTATTTATTCTTCCAAATTTGGAGAATATTGAGCATTAAGAATAAATGTTTTAGTGAAAATATTTTCAATCTGTTTTATTCCAGAAAAATGTTTCAGGGGAAAAACAACAACACTGATTTATAAATCGCTAAATGTCTATCGAGATTCTCAGTCATCCAGGTCATGAAGACATCAAGCAAAAATCAAGAATCCCAAAGATGCTTTTTCAAGAGGCAGCTGGACTTTCTGGTTTTTCCTTGAAGATGTTTTGCTTCTCATCCAAGAAGCTTCTTTGGCTCTGGATGAGAGCTGAATAAAACAGGTGGATTTACTTCAGCTTCAATGCAAGAATTGAAGTGGAAGATTCATTGCTTTTGGTCTCCTGTTAGACTGGCACATATATCTCAAAATTGTTCTTCCAAATGCTGAAGAGGTTACCACAAAAAATTCACTCTTTCATTTGTGGAACTGGCTTCTTATAATACGTAGAGCCATTGCTGTTATTAATATTCTCATTAGTTGAAGGACAGGTTAAACGTTCCTATCAATTTCATAGGCAAATCTAACTGGCACTAAACCTTATGATTAAGGATGATAATTTTACTCACCTGAGGTTTATATTTCTACACTAGCTAAGACTATAATTTGTAAGGATAATTAAAAGGTAAACAAGGTTAAAAGGTAAACAAGACTGATTACAACAATTCTCTCTCTTTCTCTCTCTTTCTCTCCCTCCCTCCTCTGTGTGTGTATGTGTCAGAGGTGGGTTTCAGCAGATTCTGTCCAGTTCTGGAGAATTGGTAGTGGAAATTTTGAGTAGTTCGGAGAACCGGTAGTAAAAAAGCACCTTTGGGATTGATTTATAAACTTCTTTGACTCTAGTTTCAATCCAAATCCAGTGATTAGAAGAGTCCACCATAATAAGAGCACCAACTTGCCACTTGATAATGTATTAACAAATTGGGACTCCTGGGGTGGAGGAGGTTTCTGCAGAGTATTGTCAGAGAAGTCAAGATAACATCTACAATAGTGCAATCAATCATTGCACCACTGTAAGATCGATGTCAGGTATACATAGAGAGAATCTCCGAACTCAAAACAATATTCCAACCCCAAATAGGAATGTTAAATGATACCAATGGACAAATAGTAATAAATTAAAAATAGGTCAAAGAAAAAGGCCTGGGTTTAACTTTAACTTTTCAAATTTATTGTTTTACTTTGTTTTTTGCTCTTAAAAGTTGACCAGCAGTCATGCTGATTTATTTCAACTCCTTGCTGGACTCTTTTTTTTTCCTTTATATTTTTTTTTCTCTTTTTCCTATAAAGACTGAGGAAGATTGGAGAATGGATTTATTACACCTAACTGGAAACCACTTCTATTTGGACTTGGTTGGGAAGATAGTGAAGACTGAATTTATTATATTTAATTAGTCAACAATTGGTAAAAAATAGCACTAAGAAACAAATACGGATGTGTGATCCAGGATGAATTACTTTTAATTTTTGGGATGATTGGGATAGATAAGATGCTGTGCTAAACTTTCTATAAGTGGATTACAATAGCATTTTCTTAACAGAGAGTTTTGAGACCTTAATCTTGTCATTATTATCTCTTTTATTCATTAAACATGAAACTCAGTCAACTGAACATTTAAAAATGTATCATAAATATCATAGACTATTGGTGTTAATGGTTGATAGGGGCTGCTACCAGAGTCCTAGGTATCAACCAAGTATCTTCTTAAATATACGATGTTCCGAGTAGCGCAGTGTAGTTTCGATGGCCAGGTTGCAATATTTCATAATTTTTTCCAGTTCTTTTTCTTTGACTCTGGCATCTCCTGGTACAGCGATATCAATAAATTGTACGCTTCAGCCCTTGACATCCATAATATCTGGCGTGTTGTGTTCCAAATGACAATCCGTCTGTATTCGAAAGTCCCACAAGATATTCACCATCTCATTTTTTATGACTTTTTCCACCTTATGTTCCCATGACTTTTCAGATACAGGTAGGGCGTATTTTTTACATAATGACCAGTGGATTAATTTAGCAACTCGATAATTTCTAGCTTTGTAATCAGTTTGCGCAATTTTGCTGCACTCACATATTAAGTGTGAAATAGTTTCAACTTTGTCATTGCAAAGTCAGCAGTTTGAATTTTTAATGGATTTTTGTATCTTCATTTTCATGGCATTAGTTTGTAGTGCTTATTCTTTATTTTTTTGGCTATACATTAATATCATTGAACAGTGAGGGATCTAGTTATCATTCATTTAAATACAAATAATAGTAATATTAATAATATTTGTTACATTAATCATACTTATGTAATTGTGTTATTATACATATTTGTGTTAGTGTGTTCCTTCATTGTTTAGTTGTTCAGTGTTTTTGTGCACCATTCTAATAACAATCTCAATATTATTTAAACATACATAGTGATACTATCTTTCAACATCTAATCTTTATATCTAGCTATTACTTTTAGTATATGATATAAAAATATGTATAATAATATTCCCCCTTGATCTTATTCCTGCCTCTATTCTAGCTCTCAATAAAGCCAATCTTATATTAAACAGCATTCCTTTTCTTACCATCATCTCTTGCCCACTTTAGTATTTTAATTATTCATTTTTGACTTGCCTCCCAAACTCCTCCCTTGGATCTTTGTTTTTGTCTATATCTTTCCTATTTAACTCAAATATTTCTTCCATCTCTACTATCTCTTGCTGCTGTACCTCTGGAGGTTCTTCCCAAGCCCCAAGCCTCTATCTTCTCTTCAAAACTATCTTTCTTTTTATCCAATCACATTTTTTGATCTCTTAATATATATTGTCCCTTATCTGATTCATAAGTCTTTATTGTCTTCTCCTTCTTCTCTTCTTGTTTTATTTGTTGATTTATCTGTTCTGTCTTTTCCTCTGGTCTGTCTATTATCTCCTCTATTTCCTGTGTTTTATAATCTTTGTTCATTGTCTCTTATTCATTATTTTCTGATTTCCCCACAATGTCATGCATTAAGTCTTTTATCTCCCTGTGATTATTTATCAAAATATCATAAGTACTTTGAAGCATCAACACTATTTCTTTTTGAAATCCACTCAACTCCCCTATCAAAATAAGACATCTTGTCTTATTTTGATAGGTCCAAATATTGCTCAATAGCCTCAGTAGTCTGTCACTGCCCCAAAGTTTCAATTGTCTATGACCTCAGAAAGCCAGTTTAGAAACCATTTGCTCAATCCTAACATTGCTCCTCAGGGAAATGTAATAGTTATAGTTCTTTGTGTCCAACAATTAGTCAATTAGTTCCATTTAGGTAATCCAGGAAGACTTCCAAATGTCTTCTTATGTCACTCTATAAATTCAGTCATAGATTCTGGCATTTAAAAGTCGCTTTCTTTTAGATGTCTTCCATAATCTCACAGTTAAACCTCCAGTAACCATGAAGTAGATGAATATAGAACAGTAGATAGTACAGCAGTCCTCCAGACATTATTTATTTCCACTTTTTTTTCTTTAGTCTTATCAGTACTTTCCAAGGTTGTAGGAGTTTAGTATATATTTCATTAAAAACCAGTAGATTGTGCCTTCATCTTAAATTTCAATGTTGCACAAAATCTAGCAAATAGTCAATATTCAGACAAATAATTCCAGCATTTTAAAATGCCTTACCAAAATATTGCCAATGAAGTTTGAAACTCCAATCTTTCTATATTTTAAAGATTTTACTCTCTCCCTTTAATTTTCTTTCTGGTCTGTAATTGTTCTGTTTGTAATTATTCGCCACTTAAACAAGTATTTCAAAGATTCTCTTTTCCAGGATTTATTTTCTTTGGGGCTAGGTTCTCACCCAGTTCTAATCATTGTTCATCTACACCGCGCCAGCACCGCTCCCACTTCATGGCAGCCATAATGGCTGCCTCTCCTCTTCGTCATTGGATGGGAGGGAATCCCTGGGTCCAGCTCTCTGTGACCTACAGTGTGTGCCTCCTTTCTTCATCACCCCACAGGGTGACTTTAGCCCCTTGGGGGGCCCTCCAATGAGGAGGATTTGTCACAAGTTCACAGAGCCCCACTCCTCTCGTCCGATCTCACCGCAACATCAAACTGGAAGTCCTTAATGCTTTCGTTTTCATGGCATTACCCTGTTTCCCCCAAAATAAGACATCCCCTGATAATAAGCCTAATCGGGCTTTTGGGCACATGACAATAAGGACAAGCGCTTATTTCAGGGTTCAAATAAAAAATAAGACAGGGCCTTATTTTCGGGGAAACACGGTAGTTTGTAGTGCTTGTTCTTGAGCAGCCAGTATTAAACCTTCCATTTCTTTCTTGATGGTTCCTCTCTTAAGCCATGCCCATGTCAAGTTGTTATCACATTTTCCTTCAATGTTTTTCAAGTGCTGTCCATGCAAAGGTTTGGTTTTCCATCCATTTAATCTGCCATCCAGCTGTTTTTCCTTATATTCTGACTTTGTTTCTGTTGTTTATATAATGTTCTCCATTTTCACAGCCCTCAGCAATTTTTCTGTACTTTGGTTCACATAATCATTCAAACTTTGTTTTTCTTCTTCTATAGTTTTATGGATTTGCAATAGCCCTCTGCCCCCTATTCTTCTTGGCAGGTACAACCTGTCGATGTCACTTCATGGATGTAAAGCGTGGTACATATTCAAAAGTTTAAATGTTTTCTGGTCCAGATTTTCCAGTTCAGTTGATTATTCCAGCTCGGTAGCATATCACTGGAAGTGCCTATGTGTTAATGGCTTTAATTATGTTTCTAGCATTCAGTTTTGATATTAATATTTTTCGGACTCTCCTGATGTATTCCTTTTGTGCTGACTCTTTGACTTTTCCATTCAAGAAGTTATCTGCTTCCAATATGCCTAGGTATTTGTAACCGTCATCCTTTGCTAATGCTTTCACTATGCTTCTATTTCCCAGTTCTATTCCTTCTATTTTTTCCATTTTTCCTCACTGCATGGATAGTATAGCACATTTTTCAAGTCCAAAGTTCATCCTGATGTCGCTGCTGAACAGTTGAACTGTGTTGAGAATTGATTCAAGTTCAGTGGAACTTTTCACATACAGTTTTAAGATATATAGATATATAGATATATAGATATATAGATATATAGATATATAGATATACTCCCTTATGTGTGTGCGTTTTCTTTTCATTTTGATGCACTTTTAAAAAATGTCTTGATTGGTGGACTTCCGGGTTGGCTCCGCAGCACCATTGACGGTCTTTTTAGACCGCCGCCCCCGTGACTCCGTTGAGCCGTTCTGACAGCGTTAATCAGCTGTCAAACGGCTTGAAAATCTCCCCTTCGGGAAAAGAAGGGGAGGAGAGCAGGTGGGTGAGGGTAGAGCTCCCTGAAAACCCCTGGATTAATTCCAGGGGTTAGGAGGGTGAGAGCTCCCCGTTCAGCCCACTGAAGCTCCGGATCCGGGGGGACTCTGTTTTTTTTACAGAGCTAGGTGTTGCGTCCAATTTCTGCTGTCAAACAGAAGATTAAATGATTTCAAAAAAGCAGGCGGAACAGAAGCAGGAGGACAAGCTTTTTGCAAGTATAACACTTAACTCCGGGGATACAATGTTTCTAATTGGATTTTCTGAGCTGGAAGTTAAGATGGCGTTTCTTTGTTGCGATTTTAAAAGGGAAAGTTAGAAAAAGTTTTTGCTAATAGACTCGTGCTCAGAGACTGGCTTTAAGTTGCTGGAACAGATTTTGAAGAGCTGTTTGGGAAAAGATTGTTTATAAAGAAATTGCTGAATGCTGCTCAAAAGGATGGCTCTGACTTTATGATTTTATGGTTGTGGGAAGAAAGAAAATTTCTTTAAAATAAAATGGCTTCTAAGAAAGGAGATCTTGAAAGTGCTGGATGCTATTTGGAGGTGTCAGAAACGAAACAGTTGTCTGATTTACAGAGTTGTAAGGATTTTGATGCAGAACTTACAGAATTTATAAAAGAAGCCATGAATAATCATACTGCAGCTATAAGTAACCAAATAGCAATTCTTAAAGGGATAACAACAGAAATGACTGAGGAAATCAAAACAACTACGGAGCATGATGACAACTCAGGAGATATTGCAGCAGAGAGGGTGGAAGAATTTTCTCAAGAATTTTCGAGCTTACTCTCTGCTCTTTTCGGAAAAATTGATAGAATCCTTTAAAATTATGACTTGGTTTGGAAAAAAGTAGTAAATGACCAGACTTTCGAAGTTTCAGAAGATGAAGGAGACTTGTCAGTGGCATCTATACATTTAATAGAAAAGAAACAATTGAACTTTTCTTCACAAACTCTTGACAAACTTTGGTTTTACAGACGAAGGAATGAACTGATTTATATAAGCATGAAGAGGCGATTTGGGGGCTCTAAATCAGAGGAAACTTTTTTAAAAAGGGGACAATTTTTGCAGTTATATCAACCTCAAATTAAAATGAAAAACCTCCTCAAAATAGAAGTAGGAGGGATGCAGAAAGATTGGAAAAAATATAAAAAGAAAGCAAGAATGGAAGATTAACCTTTTCTTTTGGCTTTGTAGTTGTTCTACTCATGGTTAAAAATGATTATGTTGTAGGTATTATAACTACTGAGGGGGGAAAAAGTATAAAGTTAAATATTGATTTTTAAATATGATGTACTAATGATTGATTAATCCTTTTTGGTTTTTTAGTTTATGTATTAATGGTTAATTATGTTGTTGATTATCTTTTAAATTTTAAAAATTGGAGGGAGGAATAATGAAGGGGGGTAATCTTTTTTGGTTTTCTAGTTAATGTACTAATGGTTAATTATAAAAATGTAGAAATTTAATTAGTGAATATCTAAGGTTTATTTTTTGTTATGAGACTTCAAAATATCTGAACTTTGAGAAAAATAGGAGGGGGAAAAATGTTTTTAGGTTTGAATGTTTAAGATTTGTTAATGGTTTTAAAATTCTTAGAGTTATTGGATTACATGTTACTTTGTGTTTATATAAAGGGAGGTTGATGAAATTGTAAAAGGGGAGTTAAGGGGTCTTGGGAGTTATTAAATCTTGCAGTTAGCTAGTTTATTTTAGCGAATGTTTGGTGAAATCTATGCCCTGTTTTTGTTCTGGGAAGTCGGGGGTGGGGGGTGGTAAGGAGGGGTTGAAGACTGAGTTTACCAAATTGATTTTTTTTTCTTTTTTTCTGATGATAGTATGAATGATTGTTTATATTGTATACTTGTTTGATCAGAAAATAAAAACTTTTTTATTAAAAAAAAAATGTCTTGATTGTTTTATGTTTTGCCCTTTTTGGGGAAGGTTTTTTTTTTTAATTTTATATTTTAACTTTCTTTTGAATAAAATAAAATAAAAAATGAGGGAAAAAAGAAATATGATAAGCAATCAGTAAAGGTTCTAATTAACGTATGCCAGCCAACCTGGAAAATGACACAGAGGACACAAAGAAGTAAATATATGTTCCAACACCAAAGAAAGGAGGCTCAACAGATGTACAAACTATGGTCCTATTTCACACACTAGCAAAATAATGCTTAGGAACATCTGGTGCAGATTAAAGCCCTGCATGAAAATGAACCTTCGACACCCAACATGGTAAAAGAGGAAGTAAAGAAGAATGGAAAAAGAGATGCAAGATATTTAATCTGGCTTTTTAAAAAATCCAAGGAACATGAAATATTGATACATCTGAATGATTGAGAAAGCCAAAGAATACCAGGGAGAAGTCAATATATACTTTATTGATCCTAGAAAGCAGTGGTGGGATTCAATTTTTTTTACTACCGGTTCTGTGAGTGTGGCTTAGTGGGCATGGCATGGCATGGCTTGGCATGGCTTGGGAGGCATGGCAGGAGAAGGATACTGTAAAATCTCCATTCCCTCCCTACTCCAGGGGAAGGTTACTGCAAAATCCCCATTTCCTCCTGCTCAGCTGGGACTTAGGAGGCAGAGAATAGATGGGGGCAGGGCCAGTCAGAGTGGTATTTACCGGTTCTCTGAACTACTCAAAATTTCCGCTACCGGTTCTCCAGAACTGGTCAGAACCTGTTGAAACCCACCGCTGCTAGAAAGGCCTTTGATTGTGCCTATCACATTAAGTTATAGAATGTCCTTAGAAAAATGAGATTCCCAGAGCATTACATTGACCTCATCAGAAACCTACCATATACCAGCCTACCAGCCTTGGTAGTACAAGGGTTTAAGGCACCCTGTTATTAAGCTGCTTAAGACCAGCTGCCTGCAATTACTGCAGGGTTCGAATCTCGCCAAGGCTCAAGGTTGACTCAGCCTTCCATCCTTTCTAAGGTAGGTGAAATGAGGACCCAGTTTGTGGGAGCAATAAGCTGACTTTGTATAAATATACAAAAGGATGAAGGCTATTGCTGAGCACATTGTAAGCCGCCCTGAGTCTCCGGAGAAGGGCGGCATATAAATCAAATTAAAAATAAAAATAAAAAAATAAATATAGAGACCAAGAATATAGACAGAATATGGTGAAACAGATTGGCTCCAGGTTGGCAAAGGAGTGAGACAAAGATGTATATTCTCCCCTTATTTAGGTATTGAGGGAGGTGCCCATTGGTCTGTGAGTACCCCAAGGAATGCAACCTTGACCATTACAAACTCTAAAACAACTGATTCAAATATGAACTTACTAGTATAAGTGGGACAGCTTTACCATTGTATATATAAAATCTTGATTCAGAAACCTGATTAGAATCGACAATGGGGTTCCAACCCTCAGTGTATTAAGTATTGTATTAAAGTATATTAACCACGTTAAACTTACAATATTCATGAATGTTTCAGGGTTCCCTTCTCTCTTTGTTCTTGGCAATTGTTTGGAATCATTGAACTCCAGAACCAAAAGAGATATCATAAGAAACAAAAACATCTTCAGCATCTGTAAAATAGCAATGTAACTTATAGCATTATTGTGCTTTTGCCAGACAGCTTTTAAAGGGTTAAGATTATAAATTGAAACCAATGTGTTTTTGATGTTGACAGCAATGTTAAAATAAAAATAAGCGAGTACCTTATGTCACTATGCAGCCTTGAGGGCTTGAATCAGTTCCCACACTTGTTGTTTCACACAATGTATACCTTTCTGTTAGCCAGACAAGAGTATTTTTTTTTTTTTTAATTTGATTTATATGCCGCCCTTCTCCGGAGACTCAGGGCGGCTTACAATGCTTTAAGCAATAGCCTTCATTCTTTTGTATATTTTATACAAAGTCAGCTTATTGCCCCCACAAACTGGGTCCTCATTTCACCTACCTTAGAAAGGATGGAAGGCTGAGTCAACCTTGAGCCTTGGAGAGATTCGAACCAGCAGAAATTGCAGGCAGCTGTGTTAATATTTAATTAATTTGTTCACTTAATCGTTTAATCCACATAACCCTGAAATCATTTTCATTCAGACAAATTAAGATAAATGCTATGATAACAAGATGCATTACTGTATTGCAGTGATGGCTAACCTTTTTGCCATTGCGTGCCAAAAGTGGGGGGAGTACAGGGGGGTCACGCACGTGCATGTCCACACCCATAATTCAATGCCCTTTGCCCCCATGCATGTACGCATGACTCCCCCATGCGACCCCCGCTTTTGGCACATGATAACACCGTGGGCCCGGTAGGCCCATTTTTTGCCCTCCCCAGGTTCCAGAGGCTTTCTTGGAGCCTGGGGAGGGCGAAAACAGCCTTCCCCACTCCACGGAGACCCTCTGGAGGCCAGAAATGGCCGGTTTCCCGACTTCCAGTGGGCCTGGAAGGCCCGAAAATCAGCTGGCCAGTGCGTGCATGTGCGCTGGAGCTGAGATAGGGCAACGCACGCGTGCCCACAGATATGGCTCTCGTCATCACAGCTGTATTGTATTCAGTAAAAATATGCAATACCTTCATGCAATCTCATAAACATATCAGAAAACATTTCTGTTTTTTTAAAAAAATAATAAATGAGAACAATACAACCATTCTTTGGAAGCATACAGCGAAAGCAAGGGACATCTGTAATTAGATGACAAAACAGATTAAATAAAAGGTTACAAAAACTGAACTGAAGAGTGTCTATTTCAAAGGAACTGTGAATCCTGAAACCTGATTAGGCTGGCAACTCTGATTAATACTCACAAGTTTGGAGAGAGGAGTATTTTTTGTGTAAAACAACATATGTCATTGTCTGAGCCCTTATAAATGAAACAAATATTCTGTGAGGGAAAGAACAATTTTGTGAAGACTCTTTGCTATACACACATTCCTCTTTGCTGTTTAGGATTGAAGAACATCTGAATGATATTAAATGCTGTTATTATGTTCTCAGCATATAAGGGACTTTGACATACAATGGAAACCCTTCATGCCTACATGAAAACAATAAAACTAACTTAAAACACACGTTCTTAATATGACTAAAAAACAGTGTAAAAGAAATTCTTACCACTCACTCCAAGGCTCTGCTATTTATGAGGTGTTCCAAATTACAAAGGGTGGAGATATTTGTAATACAGAGCCTTGAAGGATATTGAAACTAACATCATAGGATTTATTGTTGCACCACACTAACATTCCAGGCTCTTCCAATTACCGTAACATATATTTGTTTAAAGCAAGACAGAAATATATTCCTCCCTGCTGCATTTTTTAACCCCATACTTCCTGTATGTTCAAAATATTTGTTTTTTAAACATAAATAACCAACCCAAGTCCTGCATAAATAAGTGGAGATGGCATGAACTTAGTGAAAAATGTGAGACTCTTGCCCAAAAATATCAGTGAAATAATATGAAAAAGTGTCCGATGACTATGAGATCAAGACCGATGTGTATAAAGAAAGCAATGTCCTGAACAAATCCATAATGGGCCTATGCAAGCTTTGCTGGATATTGTGTCTTTTACTTTGCAAGACAGATAGAAAAAGAGTTATTACAACATAACACTGGTGCTTTTAATAGACATGTTTAATTTCAGAACTACTTCCAATATCTCATTTGTTTTTTGATGCCCATCATCAAAGAGACACAGTTGTCTGGGGATATAGCATAAATGACAAATTATAGTAAGGCCAGATTTCTCTATTATTTGGGCCTGGAGGAACAAAGTATGGATTCTTGAAATCTAGCTGGACAAGAAGTATGTGTCCCTCCTTGGGAAATTCATCCTGTAGAATTTCACCATAGTTGTGACACTAAAGGCAAGGATGAGGAGTTGCAAGATCTTTCTTTGGGACCTTGGCTGTTACCAGAGTGTCTCTCCCTGAAGTAGGGATGCAGTTAGTTTTTCTTTAATATTCATTTCTTCTTACTGATCTTCTTCATCATCTCGTTTCCTGGGACATTTTAGAGGTCACCTTAGCCTTGCCTAGTAAATGCTCAACCATGCAGCCATTTTTTTCTCTCCTTTTTTCCTTCCTTCTTTCCTTCCTACTGTTAGGAGGAAAGAGCAAAGCCAGGACTTAATTTAGTTGTCTTTAAAGTCTAGAGTGGATGTCTTTGAACCCTAGACTGGATCATGAATCAGGATGGTAATATGAGTCAGTGATTGAGGGATCCATATGGCATGGGTTCGTTGAACAACTGTAGGGATCAATAAAGCCTTTAATAGCAACAATAAGTGCTGTGCAGAATAACAATTGTTGTCTTATAAAATCTGTTTGATGCTGAAAATATGGGAAGATAAATTCGAAGCATATGGTGCTGGATAACCTGGAAAATTCTGGTTCTCTTCCAAAAGCCAGCCTTTTCTAAACTAGATTAATAACCACTCTAAAATTTCATGGTTTTTATTCCTAGGGGAAAGAGGATGCTAAAACTGTTAACATCATTTACTGTTTAGATATATTGATTTCCAAATATATCTTTGTTTATTTCTCTGCCATTACCTCCTGTGGAAGACCTCCAGACTTTTCCTCCACTTTCTTTCATGCAATGGTGATTTCTATGATACCAGATTCTTTCTGCACACAAATCAGCCTTGTTGGGGGAAAAGTGGCAGTACACAAGCTGGTCCTATGGAGAAGATGATGGCCATGCCATGCAAAAAGAGCATTGTGAAAGAGAATATAGCAGCACCACACAGGCCAGCACTGAGAGAACAAAGGAAGCAGGTACCAGGAGTTCTCAAGGGAAAAGATAATGGAGGGAGTACCTGTGAGTATAAACCAGTGATGGCTAACTTTTTTGGCACCAAGTGCCCAAAGCGTGCGCACACGCACATAGCCATAATGCAATGCATATGCGAACCCCCCCCCCCCGTGATCCCTGCGCATGCCCGCATAACCCCCCACGTGCACCTTGCGCATGCATGCACGACCACCTATATTGATTGCAACAGCTATAGGAACCAAATCATGCTTCACCCTCCCATCATGCAAGTAGAAAAATAGGGACCACCTTTGGTGGGAAGGTAACATTGTCCATGCACCTTTGGCGTTTAGTCATGCTGGCCACATGATCATGGAGATGTCTTCGGACAGCGCTGGCTCTTCGGCTTTGAAACGGAGATGAGCACTGCCCCCTAGAGTCGGGAACAACTAGCACACATGTGTGAGGGGAATCTTTACCTTTACCTAGCTCCTCCTTAACATCTCCATCATTATTTGAATTCAAAAGTGATGAAGGAACTGTAGCTGAAAATAAACGTTAACAATTTAGTTCATGGCAATTTTTCTTCGCAAATTATGCATCTAACTTGACTTCAGTAAGGGATTTACACATTAATGCAATCATGTTTGAGGTTTTTGTGCCAATTCAGATCACTAGCCTATTTTAGTTACTAATCTATGTTAGGTTAATAATAGAACAATGTGTTACGTACAGAAACTTGACCTATATTTATAATTTATAATTTATTGCATTGCATTCAGATTGAGGGCAATAGCAATGACATTCTTATCTGTACATCATTTAAAGGGCACATGGAAAAAATGAAGTAGGCTAAAAAAAAATATTCATCCAGATTGACTACAGGTCCATAAATCTATGGCAAATGGTTAAAAGATTTGGCACATTTAGCTTGTAAAAAAAAGTCAAGAAAAGATAGAAGTCTACAACTATTTAAACAATGGGTATGGAACCTTTTGGCTTGTCTGGCCCACATTGAGTGAGGAGGAATCGTCTTGGCCACATATAAAATATGTAATATAGTTAATGTATATAAGTCAGATAATCATGTTAAATGTTTGCAATCCTGTGGGGGCACATTACTAGCTATCTGAGACCACATGTGGCTCATGGGCCACAGGTTTGACATACCTGATCCAGTGGTGCCCCCGGTTCGCACTGATTCTATAGAACTGGTAGTAAAACTGGCAGGAGGCTCCGCCCACTGACCCTGATGTCATGAAAATGCTTCTGCACATGCACAGAAGCTTCTGCGCTTGCGCAGAAGAACATGCGCGCATGTGAGCGAAGCTAATGCACAGGCACAGCCCCGTTGCAAACCGGTAGTAAAGGTAAGTAGAATCCACCCCTGATCTGATCTAAAGGCTTTGTATCTTTGAGTCCTGTTCTGTTTTGAAGCCAAGGACAGAACAAGAACCAATGGACTGAAATTAAAATATATAATAAATATATATATTTATTAATTAATTAATAAAACGTTGTACTTTTTCCAGTATTCCCTTGGCAGTTGTGTGTTCCCAGAAATTGGGAGCCTTTCAGTTAAGAAGGCATGATGCAATTTGATGCAATAAGGTTATTGCATGCTCTTAACATCTCCATAACACCTCCATAATTATTTGAATGCAATAATGAAGAACCCAATGTAACTGAAAATAAATGTTAATTATCCGATTCATGGCAACTCCCCATAGCAACTTATACATCTAACTTTAATGAATGATTTGATGATTAAGAAAATATAGAGGTCTACAACCATGTAACGCAGGGGTGCCAAACTAGATTTCTTCAAGGGCTGGATCAGCATTGTAGTTCTCCTCCATGGGCTGGCCGGGGGTGGGGGTGGGGGGGCAGACAGGACGGATGCCTCCTGCAGCACCCTGCTGGCCAAAATGGGGCATAGGGGCATAGGGCCAGCAGAGTGCTGCAGGAGGCCATCCAGGCTGAAAATGGAGCATGGAGGGCATGCGCGGGGGGCCCTGCACCCCATTTTGGCTGCCAGAGGCACCATGGGCCAGGCCTTTGCTATCTCCAGACTGCCCCACAGGCCAGATTTAAGCACCCCGTGGGCCAGATGCAGCCTGCAGGCCTTGAGTTTGACACCCCTGAACTTTGTAAAGTTTTGTATGTTCAAGGGGATAGTCCTCTTCTGTCCTGAAGCCAAGGATGCTGAATAACCAATGGACTGAGATGAAAAAAAAAACAGTAAGAGAAATATTTTTATGGTAATTACTGAAATCCAGTGTGGTCTATTGGAAAGGTGTTGAACTAGGAGCAGAGAATGCTAGGCTCTCATCCTCACTTAAGCATGAAAGTCAGACAGGCAAGGACATTGTTAAAATCTATACACAGACACTTTAGCTTTGAAAATCTGGTTTAATTCCAACATTTTGGCCTATTTAAAAAAGTGAGCCTTCCAACAAACTGGCTGATTTTTTTTAAAAAAAAATGTTGTATAGCAATAGCACTTAGACTTGTATACCGCTTCAAAGTGTTTACAGCCCTTTCTAAGTGGTTTCAAATTGCCCCCAACAATCTGGGTCCTCATTTTACTGACCTCAAACGATGGAAGGCTGAATTAACCTTGAGCCAGTGAGACTTGAATTGCCAAACTGCTGGCAGTCAGCAGTCAGCAGAATTAGCCTGCAATACTGCATTCTAACCACTGCGCCACCACGGCTCTTATCATGTAAGAACCAGCAGACACTGTATTCAAGTGGAATAAGATTAGGAACAACAGCGGCATCTAATGGTAAAAGGAGTGAAATCATCTTTCTAAACAAATAATAGATCCCTCCTCCACAGTTTTCAAATGGAGACTGGATGCGTCTATTTCAGACATATTTTAGCAGATTCCAGCATTAACAGGGATGTCATTGACTCTATTTCTAAATGTGTCATTATTGTGACTGAGCTTACAAATTTAAAACCGGGATACTGTATATTTAATTTACAGCATATTTTATTTATAGCCTATATAATCATACCCAATTGTCACTCCAGCCCCTGGGATGAGGACTTTATCAATTTTTCATAGCAGTATGTCTCTGAAGAAGCCATACTGCCAACTATCCTACTCAGTCATCTAGCAAAGAAAGACTCCTGGCCATATGTTTTGCCAAGAGTATATGCAGAAAATATGACTTCAGTAACAGAGTGGTCAATGCCTGGAATGCACTACCTGACTCTGTGGTTTTATCCCCAAACCCCCAAAATTTTAACCTAAAACTGTCTACTGTTGACCTCACCCCATTCCTAAGAGGTCTGTAAGGGGCGTGCATAAGAGCACAGTGTGCCTACCATCCCTGTCCTAATGTTTCCTCTATTCATATCTATTTTATCAGGGGTGAAATCCAGCAGGTTCTGATAGGTTCTGGAGAACTGGTAGCAGAAATTTTGAGTAGTTCTGAGAACTGGTAAATACTATATCTGGCTGGCCCCAGTGTGGGGTGGGAATTGAGATTTTGCAGTATCCTTCCCCCAGGAGTGGGGAGGGAATGGGGATTTTGCAGTATTCTTCCCCTGGAGTGGGGTGGGAATGGAGATTTTGCAGAATCCTTCCCCTGCCACACCCACCAAGCTACGCCGACCAAGCCACACCACACCCACCAAGCCACGCCCACAGAACTGTAAAAAAGGTAATAAAAAATTTGGATTTCACCACTGTATTTTATGTATTCAATTCATGCTTATACTTATATATATTACCTAATACGTTCTTGACAAATAAAATAAAATAAATAAAGTATACTTTAAAGGTAAAGGTAAAGGTTACCCTCGCACATATGTGCTAGTCGTTCCCGACTCAAACAACACAAATTCTCAATACAAATGCTACTTCTGTAACCATTTAAGAGTATACTTTACTGAAGCTTAAATGGTTACATTTAGCCTGCCTCTTTCTGTCTGGATAAAATTGTATGGAATTATGTGCAATACTGGAAGATTTGCCCTTTATCAGTGGAGATGGAAAGACTCTCCTTGTTGCAATTGTGGTGCTGATATGCAAACTATTAAACATATTGCGCAAGATTGCCCCTGACATAAGTTCTCTGGTTTCCTAGAAGATCTGCACAAAACAATACCAGAAGAGATTGCCTGGATAGCTGAATTGGACATCCAGTTATGAGGCTTCTGCTGTATATAGAGCCGAGGTGGCGCAGTGGTTAGAGTGCAGTACTGTAGCTACTTCAGCTGACTGCTAGTTCAGCAGATCAGCGGATCATATCTCACCGGCTCAAGGTTGACTCAGCCTCCCATCCTTCCGAGGTGGGTAAAATGGGGACCCAGATTGTTGGGGGCAATATGCTATTTAGTATACTGTCTTTCGTGTAAGCCGCCCAGAGTCCTCAGAGAGTGGGCAGCATAGAAATATGAATAGTAAAATAAAAATAAATAATAAAAATATAATTTGTATATAATTACATGGATTGTCTGTATATGTTTACTTCTCCTTTGTCAAGTTCTCATCAGCTGCTAAATAAATAATAGTAAATTCTTTCAATAATTTGAATGGGGCCTCCAAGAAAGAAAGAGAGAGGGGGGGAGGGAGAGGGAGGGAAGGAGGTAGAGAGAGAGAGGTGCTGAGATTCTCTGTGTGTACATTATCATATCATAAATTTAAAAAATATCTTCGTGTACAGATTGTTTTCTTCTGAGAAAGCAATAACACTAATGATGTTACCTAGTTTGGTAATAAAATGTTTGCAAGAAAATAACAAAGCTCAGAGAGCATCAAGGACCCCACAAAGCAATAACACCTTACAGTTGCAAACCCCAAACTATTATAGGCATACATATGAAAATATTCCCCATATAAACCTAAGGAAGAAAACATTCCCTCAGCAGAGATTTTTTTTTATTATGACATCAGCAGTATCGGCTGTAACAACAAAAGTACAGATAGGATCTGGGAGAGACAGAATGGATTGAGAGTTGAATGGTTCTCACAATAAAAGAAAGCTCTTTGGATTTCAGAGTCCCCACTTAAGGGGAACCCTCTTCTCAGTAAAACTGGCTTAAGTAGTCAGTGGATTTCTTGTTCAAACTTTGTGCCTTCGGTTCTGATGTAGAGGTGGAGGAAAGAAGTGAGCATGTCAGTGCTATTTGTGATATATTTCAAGCAAGTCTGGTTTAATGGGGTGCCTTGATGATTCTCATCTTCTATTTCATCCGACTGTTCCTCTAGAACTGTTCAATTGTCTCTCACTCATTCCAGCCCAGTTCCTAAGCTACCGGCTGAAATCTCACAGGAAAATTTATCTTGCTGGAAACAGCAAACCTGTCTTGATAAAATCTTTAAAGATCATGCTTAGGCATGCCACGTTATTCACTCATTTGCCCAAAATCTGGGTTGATTTGAATTTGAAAGCAGGTTTCTCAATTTGCTGCTAGTTCATTGCTAGGTTAATGACCGCCTTCTGCCGCCGATAGCCTCCCACCGACCAGTACGCTCCCACAGAGAGGGACTCCTCAGGGTGCTGTCAGCCAGGCAATGTCGGCTGGCGACCCCCAGGGGGAGGGCCTTCTCTGTGGCAGCACCTGCCCTCTGGAACGATTTGCCCCCGGAGATACGAAGGATATCGGATCTCCGGGTCTTTCGCCGTGCCCTGAAAACTTTTCTTTTCCATCAAGCAGGGGTGGCATGAAACCCCCCCCCCTTTTTTTTTTAGTCTTTTTTAGTTTTTTAGCTTTTAAATTGTCATTGGGTTTTAATTCGAATTGTTTTAAATTTGGGCCAGTTATGTAATTCTTTTAATAATTTTAAATTTTGTATTGGTATGTGTTTTAGTTCTGGCTGTGCACCGCCCTGAATCCACTATGAGAAGGGCGGTATACAAATTGAATAAAATAAATAAATAAATAAATAAATAAATAAATAAATAAATAAATAAATAAATAAACCCTCTGAGAAAGCAGGTCTCAGGATCTATGATGATTCTGATCACACAAACACAGACTATGGGGGAAGCCATGTGTCAGGAGTGAAACATTGGCAGCTGTGTGCCTCTTCATTTCAAGTTGTCATTAGAGTAAAGGGGGGGGGGGACAGTTGATTAAGAATGGGTTGGTTGGAAAAATTAAACTTCCCCAGGTGCACTGAAACTTGTGAAAGTCTAGAAACTTTTCAAGGACATATCAATAGGTGTGAAGAAGAAGGCAGATGGTTCCCAAAACAAAGAGAACTTGTTTACATAGTCTATGTGGATTCCTGGGAATTGGGCTGGGAACTTCATTGTTTAATACTGTGAACTGTTGCCTGAGAAACTCAGAGTTAATTTTACCTCGCTATTACCATGCTATGGATTCAATAAACAGTAAGCTTTTCAGAAAAGACATGATCCTGGACTTTTATTTGGATACTCAAGCTGGATGTTGACACCATGAAGTTTCACAGAAATGTGCAATTTGAATTGAGAAAGGAAGGCAGTAAAAATGATAGATTTTCCTGGCAGCAACTCCCAGGTCTTTTAACTTCCCTACTGTAAGAGTTTCTATTAATGGTGCTTGATTTTCATTCTTGGTTGTGAGGGTGGAGCAAGTCATTAACCTATTTCACTAATAGTCAGTAAAATTTCTACAGTGGTGAGAGGAAGGATTAAGAGGGAAATTCCTTTCTCAGGCAGCCTCAGTAGATCTTTAAGAATCCTTGGCACGGCCTCACTCAGCTTAGCCCCTAGGCTTGTGAGTAATCGGATAGCATGGCTGAGTAAGGATATATATTTCATATTAGAATGAAGCCTCATCTCCTTTGTCAAAGTAGAGGTGCAAGTCCCATCTGATACCCCTAGCAGTTCTTCCTGTCCCACATTATCAGATTTTGTTGTGATCTTACAGCCTTGAAGCTAAAAGATTGTTGATCGTTATATAACCAATCACTCTGTCCTAGGAAAGGCTATTAGCTTGATTCTCACAAGCAGATTTAGTAGCACTTCCAAATCATTTTCAAAGTATCTACTGCCCCAACTATTGTAAAGTTGCATATAATGTGGTCATATTAAAATGTTGTCATGGATATATGTAGTTCTAAGCATCTCAGCCAGGGGTGAAATGCTCCCGGTTTGGACCGGATCGCCCGATCCAGTAGCAATGATGGCGGGTGGTTCGGAGAACCGGTAGCAAAAATCCCTGTGCCCCACCCCCAAACCCAGCTGAGCTGTGCAATCATCAGAGGCTTTTTTTTTTTTTTACTTTTAAAAGCATTTTTTCTACAACTTCTTCGGCTGAAGAGGTTGTAGGAAACAAAATGCCTTTAAAAGCCTCTGGCGATCCCAGCTGAGTTGCCTGATCGTCAGAGGCTTCTAAAAGCATTTTTTCTGCAACCTCTTAAGGTTGTAGAAAAAATGCTTTTAAAAGTTAAAAAAAAAAAGTTGGCCACGACCATCCAGTCACATTAACACCCCCCCCCCAAGCCATGCCCAAGAACCGGTAGTAACAAATTTTACATTTCATCATTGATCTCAGCACACTTCCTCAAGAATGATTACAAGTGAGGACTACAGTAATCTGTGTGAGGACCCCATCTATATTGCCTGCAAAGCAGAGCAAAGCAGATTAAAAGTGAGCTTTCTTTTCCATATGGATCCAGATAAAGTCACAAAATAGAAAGACCTGCAAATAGAAGTGACTCTGTAAGAGAAAGGTGAATTATTGAGAAGTCATTTTACTCCATAGAAAGACTTTTTTTTTTTTAATTTGATTTATATGCCGCCCTTCTCCGAAGACTCAGGGCGGCTTACAATGTGCTCAGCAATAGCCTTCATCCTTTTGTATATTTATACAAAGTCAGCTTATTGCCCCCACAAACTGGGTCCTCATTTCACCTACCTTAGAAAGGATGGAAGGCTGAGTCAACCTTGAGCCTTGGCTTTCATAGATATCATAATTTATAACCTCTTAATAGCAATAGCACTTACAGCCCACTTCAGCATATTGTCCTCAACAATCTGGGTCCTCATTTTACCAACCTCAGAAGGATGGAAGGCTAAGTCAACCTTGAGTCGGTGAGATTTGAACTGCCAAATTGTAGGCAGCCAGCAGCCATGGAAGAATGGCTGCAGAAGTTGATGGAGTTAGCAGAGCTGGCTAAACTGACTGCTTTGATTAAAGACAAAACCACACATACTTTTGTTTCTATTTGGAAACCGCTTCTGGACTTTGTGCTCAAGATGGGGGGGTGGGGAATGAAACTTTGACTTTGGGTTTTACCAATTAGATAGATTTGTGGTTATAGAAATGGCTACTTTATACTACTAGGTAAAAGTAAAAAGTTGAGGTTATGATCTTATTCTACAGCACCAAAGGGAAGTCAAAGCTTTTTCTTTCTTCTTCCCCTTTTTCCTGCACTTTCCCCTTCTTTTTCCCCTCCCTTATCTTTCTTATTATTTTCTTTTGCATTTTTGTATTTTATATCATTAAATTAAAAAAAAAACACTAGGGAAATGCAAAGGGTGTTTCTGTGCAATGAGATCATCTGCAAACTTCAAGGAAAGACTTATAGCCTCTATGAACTGATTCTGAGTTTTCCCAACTCTGATGGATTCCAGGCGTGGTAGTACTCACATATCTGGGGCTGCCAGGTATAGGAAAGAGAACGTGGGAATTGTTGAATGTAAATATTAGATAGCATTTATGCCTACCGTGTTTAGATTTTTCTCATTGAAACCACCAACCAGAAAAAGAGCTTGCTTGCAGATCATGCTTACTGGTTGGTAACTGCACATTCGAGCCAGCTGTACTCTCAGTTTGGGGCTCAGCAAGCAGAATTCTTTTGTGCCAAATATAATCTATACACAAATCGCAAAGAAGGTTCACATTTTGAATATTACATGCATTTTTAAGATGTTGCTCTAATTCAGACATGCTGAGGATTCAGTTTCTGAACTTGCTTCTGAATTTCTTTCTGTGTTTGTTGAGCAAGATCAAGAGAGAAAGAAGTACAAGAATGAAGGCAAATATATGTGTTCCAGGATAATGTTGCAAGATCGAATCTGAGTCACTCACCGGGAGTATGATAACTTTTTAAAAAGCATTTACTAGAAGACAAATAGATGGGGGGGTCCCAGTGGTGAAATGTAAAATTTGTTACTACCGGTTCTGTGGGCGTGGCTTGGTGGGGTGGGGGGGTAATATGACTGAGTGGGCATGGCCAACTTTTTTTTTTTTTTACTTTTAAAACCATTTTTTCTACAACCACTTCGGCTGAAGAGGTTGTTAAAAAAATGCTTTTAAAGCCTCTGACGATCCCAGCTGACTTGCCTGATCGGCAGAGGCTTTTTTTCCTTTTAAAAACATTTTTTCTATAACCACTTCAGCCGAAGAGGTTGTAGAAAAAATGCTTTTAAAAATAAAAAAAAGCCTCTGATGATTGCGCAGCTCAGCTGGGCAATGGGGGTGGGGGAGCAGGGATTTTTGCTACTGGTTCTCCGAACCACCCGCCTCCATCGCTACCGGATTGGGCGATCCAGTCCAAACCAGGAGCATTTCACCTCTGGTGTGTCCCCTATCATTTACTCTCATCTGCCAACATTAGTATGTCCGGGGGAATAAAAGCATAGAGGCCACGCCCACAAATCAAAGCTCTTCTCCTTTTTATGTACTCATGCCATCTATGAATATACAAAAGAGTAGAGCTTCAATCTCACAGTTGCAGCTGCCACCTTGACTTTTTAAATCCCACCCTTGATGCTCTATTCTCCAAGTATACTACGGTAACAATTTTTTCTTCTTAACTTTTCTGGACTGTGGTGCAACAAAGAGATCTAGCAAACAAAATGGAAGCTACATTCTTCCCCCCTCTCTCCCTCCACTGTCTTTTGGACATGATCAGGATCAAATCCAGCTCCTTCCTTAGGCTAATTCTATCAGATCCAAATTGACCAAGCCCACCTCAGACCTGCCAAGCCATCTAAATCAAAGAACAGAAGTCTCCCTCAACAGTTCATAGCACAGTCCAAGGGCAGCCCTAACAAGGGGATTACAATAGAGAAAAACTCCATCTTTCCATCCTTGGTCAGGAACATTCACCTGATTATCCCAACCTTTTTCCATCCTCTCTCAGTTGATGACTTCAACTTTCCATCTCCTTAACAGTGGACTTCTCCAACTTTGCCTAACAATAAATACAGCCCCAGGTACACTGACGAGAAAATGATCAACTTCTCTGTACAGGTCAGAAAATCAGACCCTAGGATTTCACTTTGTAACTCTCAATTTCTATAAAAAATCTTTGCTTTCCCATTATTTGAGGTTCCTCTTTTCTGTTAAGCAGGGTTTCTCAAACTGTGAGGTGTACCTTCCTTGGGGAGGTAGTGACAGAATCCAGGGGAGGTGTGAAAAACCTTTCATTTATATTGTTACAACAACTGCACCTTCAAGTTTCATTCTACTGTTTTCATTTGTGTTTACTGTAGTCTTTGGATGTTTAAAAGAGATGTGTACAATAAGATTATCCTAAACAGAGATGTGATGGCAAAATGTTTAGGAACCCTTGCTATCAACTGAGGCCTAACAACCATTGCAATCAATATGGGGTTCTTTTTCCAGTATTGTACTCTATACTTCTCAATTTTCCATAACAGGCCGGTTTAGCAAAGGGGGGAAAGAGGGGGGGGAGTCACTATACATCACGTGGTGATGCTGTGAGTTTGAAACTCCTGATGTAGAGCTACCCTACAGTGCTGATCGGTTACTACATTGGAACATGACAGTTTGATTGCTGATGCTTAGCTACGAAGTTTGGAGATGAATGTTACATGGAATTATGAAGAATCACAACAGCCTTTTTCTTCTTTGGCTGGGACTTTGTCCAAGATGCATCAGTTTTGTGCAATGTGTTTTAGCTGATGACCTGATTTCATTTGTCTGTGTGTCTACATGAATATATGTACACAAACATACTCATATAAATACAGTACATACACATTAGTGAGCCAAATCTTGGAAAATCAACACAAACTGGGATAAGGGAATAATTATTTTTCTTACAATTCATATATCCTGGGGATCCTGTTCAAGGGCAAGTAGTAGCCATCCTCTGTAAGGACTCCTATTCTTCTGTTAGATATCCCCAGAATTGAATTATCTCACTATATAAAGAATTGAATTATCTCACTATATAAAGAGAACCTTCTTCCATCACCTTCTTCCAAAGCAAAGCACAAAGTTGCTGGTGGTTGAAACCAAAGTTCATGAAACGTTCAACCTTAAAGACTTCCATATATGCACAAATATCAAAATCATTGTCACATAGTCAAAGCACATTAGCTACATATATGTTGGTATCAGCATAATAACGGGAACAAAGCCTTTCAGAAGTACATATGGACTTTAGGGAAAAAAATGCTAAGGGGAAAATAAATCATCATAATCATTTCTAATCCCGTTCATGTGCCACTGCTGCCTAATTGTTGGGAAGAGGGTGAAAATTCTGAAAGGCAGTTAGAATACATTGTTAAAAAATGAGTATGCCTGAATCCCAAAATCCCACCTGTAACGTTAAAGGCTGCTTTATCTGGGCTGCAAACATTCTGCAAACCACTAGATAAGAGGAAAAGGAGATCGACTTTTTCCATCTAAATGGATCTTCTTGCCATCTGCAGCCTGGATACAAAGGCCCTAGAAAAGGCTGTGGTTGTATATAAACATATGTAGCAGATTGGTATAAACACTTTTTGAGAGCTCAACTCCCTATATTCATGCGGGATTCAGGATTTATTTTTCAGCTGGTTTCTACTTCTTCTGACCTCACATTTTCATGGGCATGAATCATAAGCAGCAATAGCCATTATTATTATTTTATTTATTTGTCAAGAACATATTTTTGTGGTTGTTAGTTGTGAAGTCGTGTCTGACTCATCGCGACCCCATGGGCAACGTTCCTCCAGGCCTACCTGTCCTCTACCATCCACTGGAGTCTATTTAAGCTCACGCCGACTGCTTCAGTGACTCCATCTAGCAACTTCATTCTCTGTCGTCCCCTTCTTCTTTTGCCCTCAATCTTTCCCAGCATTAGGCTCTTCTCCAGTGAGCCCTTCCTTCTCATTAAGTGGCCAAAATATTTGAGTTTCATCTTCAGGATCTGGCCTTCTAAAGAGCAGTCAGATCTCCTCTAGGACTGACTTGTTTGATTGCCTTGCAGTCCAAGGGACTCGCAGGAGTCTTCTCCAGCACCATAGTTCAAAGGCCTCAATTCTTTGGCGCTCAGCCTTTCTTATGGTCCACAAAAACACATTAGGTAATATATATAAGTATAAGCATGAATTGAATACATAAAATAGATACAAATAGAGGAAAAATTAGGACATATCCTGGAGCACCTGAAATATTTAACTGAAAACAGTTAAATATTTTAGGGAAGAGATCCAGTTCAATTTGAAAAATGCACACCAGGGTTCAAAGAGTTGTATTCCACTGTAAGCACTGTAGCAACAACCAAGGGGAAAAAAGCATTTGGACGAACTATAATGTATTTAAAGGTAAAGTAGTCAATATATTCTACTGAGGGAGAGGAAATCAGCTTTTTAAAAAGTTCATAACACTGCTAAGTTCCCTGGCAGATTTCATCTGTTAATTGAATCAATTAAATCAGCCATTACTGAATTTAGCTTATTCATTACAAGCTGAAGGATTATATTTTCAAAAGCTCTTTAGCACATATATAATTACAATGTAATCAAGAGACAAAAGGACAAGTCACTACATATTCAAGGAAACCACATACAAAAATTCTCATTTGGCAATGCAAGGCCTTTCCAAAACAATTTGTGCTTTGATGTATTTTCATAATATATTAGCATGAAAGTGTATTTACTTATCTAGAAGATAAAATAATCTTCAAGCATTTTAAAAATTAAAGAATTCTGCCAACAATTCTTTTTATTTCTTTTCCCATTATCTTTTCTAGGATAACAGAAGGGGAGGAGGAGGTGGTGATTCAAGAATTACAGCCACTTACTCCATTTAATAGTTAAGTTCTTCAAATTTCCTCAACACTTTTCGTCTTGAGGCTTATCATATTCAATATTCAGAAAACATTGATACAAATATTACCAACTTTCTGTGTTGAGTATACAAAAAATGGCTTCTATTTTTCATAAGGAAAAGAACTGATAATTGAACCATGAAGGACATCAAGTTCTATTTTTTAAGAACTAGAATGAGAGGATATTTGACTAAAATTGCCTCTGTCAATTTCCTTTAGCAGCATGTCAGAAAGTAGATAGTCTAATTATTCTGAATTTTAAAATATTCTGGATTGGATATTATCAATATAATCTTGTCAGCAAACAAACCAAAACTCACCTCAACAATCCTTTAAATTGTTCCATTGTTCTCCTTTTGGATATCAAACAATACTATTTCTCTGTTGCTTTATAAAACTTATCTGAAGACAAGTTTTAATGTCCCTTCTTGTTAACCAAAATTTTAAAGATGAGTTTGCAACATTTGTTTAATAAATGCTAGATGTCAGTCTAATTAGACTTAGTCCCACCTTTATAATGTTTGCCACATCTTAAATTGGCTTCATTATTCACTATAAACAACCGCCTATAATATTAATAAATTTACTTCATTTTGACAGGATTTAGAAAAGCAATTTACATTTGGGTTTGGTCTTAAAAGAAGTTTTCATTGTAATTATCTTATTTGTGCTTCCTTACTTTGAAAAGAAATAGAAACTTCAGCATATTTAGAAAAACATCTGTGTCAGGTTTCAAGGACGTCTCAAATAAATTGCATTTCAAATAAAGTCTTTGAAGAAAACTCCCATTTATTAAGCATGACATTCAAAGTCCGACTCCATCGCAGCCAACACTGACTTTCAGACCCAAAACCCTCCCTTTCCATTCCCCACTCCCCTGCACTCATTGGCCATCTTCCAAGTCACTCTACCCCTAATCTACTGCTCCAGCTCAAAGGAATTTCCCCCCTCCCATCCCATCTCCTAGGGAATATTATCTACAGGGAAAATAAGTAGGTGAAAAGTCAAACATCCCTTTCCTTCTTATGTCAGCACTAGAGTAAATGCAGCTTGAAGTGCTGACAATCTGCTTCTCATAGGATTTTCCTTCTACACTTGCAGAAGAATCACCTTGAATGAGGAATTGGAATACAGGAACAAAAAATGTGGATGATGCAATTTTTTTTGGGGGGGGGTGCATTATCAGTTGAAACAAATGCTATTGTGCTTCAATCCAGACAGCTGTTATTGCATCTTCTCTCATATCAGACATGCAATATTCATACATTTATACCTACAACCAGCCTATAAATGTCTGAGAATTCAAATCAACTGCACAACCAATCAGCAACAGCACCAAATTTCAACCAAACCACAACCCCCCCAACCAGCACTTCACCTCCCAATGACCTTCACCTGATGTGACCTCCCTATCACAAGACCCCTCTAAGACCAATGGTGGGTTGCCCCCGGTTCACACCAGTTCTATAGAACCGATAGTAAACCCAGCGAGACGCTCCGCCCACTGACCCTGACGTCAGCAAAATGCTTCTGTGCATGCCTCATTGCGAACCGGTAGTAAAGGTAAGTAGAACCAGTGGTGGGTTCCTCCCGGTTCAGCCCGGTTCTCCCGAGCTGGTAGCGATGATAATATGACATCACTGAACCGGTTCTCCCCCCCCGCTCCCCAGGCCCACCCCCCCTGTTATTTTTACCTTTTATTTGGCCCCACCCCCAATCTATTGCTGCCTCCTGAGTCCCAGCTGATGGCTAGAGGGGAAAAAACTGTTTAAACTCTTTGCCGCGGGACTTCAAAGGGCCGCCCTACAGCTGATCAGTTTTAAAAGAAAACAAATGAGTAGACCGGTGCCTGCAAAAATAAATGGGTAGACCAGTGCCTGCAAAAATACATGAGTAGAATCAGTGCCTGCAAAAATACATGAGTAGATCAGTCCCTGCAAAAATACATGAGTAGAGCAGTGCCTGCAAAAAGTAAATGGGTAGATCGGTACAGCTCTGCAAACTGTTAAAAGCCCGATAGACTTTTACCTCTGCTCAATCCTAAATAATTGTCACATGTCCATCAAGCCACGCCCACAAAATAAGCCACGCCCCCAGAACCGGTAGTAAAAAAAATTAGAACCCAGCCCTGAGTAGAACCCACCCCTGCACAAGACCTTTGTCAACCTTCAGGGTTGCCAACCTTCACCTGACGTGGCCCACACCTGACCCATCACTAAACCCTCACCTGACATGACCGTCCCATCACAAGACCTACTGCCCACACTAAACCCTTATAAGCAGAAGAACACCAACACTGACATTCCCTAAATTCCGCTAAAGATGTTACCTAGCCTGGTAAGGAAAAAATTTGCAAACCAACCCACAAGCTTCGAGAATGAACACCCATTTTTATCCTACACCTGAGCTACAGATATTTGCCACTATTGCATTGATATCTGTACTGCGGTTTTCTAATCATACGTGGTGTGCAGTGGTGGGTTGCTACCGGTTCGTCCCCGGATTGGGTGAACGGGTAGTGGCGGTGGCGGGAGGTGGGAGGCTTCGCCCACGACGGGTTTTGAAACCCACCCCTTTTGGTGTAAGGGGACAGGCTGCCTATAAAATGGGCAGCACCTGAGCTGATGGTGCTTTGTCCCTTTAAAACCTCTTCCTAGCCAACTCAGCAATGTGTGGCTACAAAAGCTGAGCAGAGAAGCAGTTGGGTGTGGTGGTGTTAGCGTGGTGTTGATGTGGGGGTGAAAGTGGTTTGTGTTTGTTTGGGGAATTAAAAAAGCCGGTAGCAGCCTAAGGCAAATAAAAGAGTTACTATTTTCTAGAAGTAAATACAGGAGGAACAGGAATTGCATAAATCAACCTGTCTTCCCTACCGTTTCCCTTTCCTAATTTAAATCCTACAAAATTTAGCCACTTTGTGCACCTGATGAAGTTAGTTATAATTCACTAAAGCTGATGCCTTTAATAAAATTTCTGGTCATAAAAAATGATACCAGGCTCCTGATTTACCATAACCTACCCTGCTCATCTCCCCCTCCTAGAGCATTGCCATCAAAGCAGTGGTGAAATGTAAAATTTGTTACTACCAATTCTGTGGGCACACGGGGTGGGGGGGTGGGTAATGTGGGTGTGGCCAATTTTTTTTCCCTTTTAAAACCATTTTTTTAAACCATTTTGTAAAAAAATGCTTTTAAAAGCCTCTGACGATCCCAACTGAGTTGTCTGATCGGCAGAGGCTTTTTTTCTTTTAAAAGCCTCTGACGATCCCTGCTGAGTTGCCTGATTGGCAGAGGCTTTTTTTTCTTTTAAAAACATTTTTATACAACCTCTTCGGCCGAAGAGGTTGTAAAAAAAAATGCTTTTAAAAGCCTCTGATGATCCCAGCTGAGCCATGGGATCATCAGAGGCTTTTTTTTTTTACCTTTAAAAGCATTTTTTCTGCCAAAGAGGTTGTAGAAAAAATGCTTTTAAAAATAATTTTTTAAAAAGTCTTTGATGATGGCGCAGCTCAGCTGGGCATGGAGGGGGTAGGGATTTTTGCTACCGGTTCTCCGAACCACCCGCCGCCATCACTACTGGATCAGGCGATCCGGTCCAAACCAGGAGCATTTCACCCTTGCATCAAAGCAAGTATTTCTGCATACAAGCAGGAAGCAGCATCAAGACCCCAAATGAAATCCCAGTGGTTCCACTTGGGAAACTTCTTCTCATGAATGAGATTAGTAATTCGATGTTGCAATTTTGCAATTTCAGAAGGTCGGGAAACCCAGTCCTGATATCCACTCCACATTGCTGTTGGGATGGTGATTGCTTCAATGTCGTACAGAGGAGGAGTTGTCTGTGGGAAAAAAATGAATAATGTAGTCATCATTCACATATATTTAAATTCACGGTAATTATATTAGTTTTTAATGCTTCTATGTTACACGAAGGAATTGTCTGGGGAAAAATAAATAGCATAGTAATCAACAAGTCAATATCTTCACATACACTTGAATTCATTGATACAGTAAATTAATTTGGAGACTTCATTTTTAAAAAAAAAGACGAGAAAGAAAATTAACTGATTAAAAATTCAATCCAATAGATATCTGTTTATTATTTATCTGTTCCCTTAAGTCAACCTCAACTTTTGGTGGTTTCTTGGATGCAGTATGTATATATATTTGGTTATTTGACTTGTGGATTTCCTTGTTGCTTACCATCTAAGGACAACCCACATTAATCCTGGTTAGCAATCTAAGATCAGCAAACTTTGGTTAAGTACTCTTCTGGTACAGTGAACCTTTATAGCAATGGACTGATGTGGTATATTAATGAACAAATACATTATGATCTCAGCCCTTCTCCTTTTTCCATAGTACAGCTGAGCACAATTTTCATTTTGTTTCTCTTCACTTTAGTTTTCTTTCCTTTCTTTGGATCAGTCTAAATGAACTGATCCAAAACAAAAGCTAAAATTGACAATAAAGCCAAAACAAAAAAAACCTGATCAAATGTAATTGAAACTAAAATTATCAAATGCAACTAATACGATTATTCTTTATATATTTAATACTTTTTCCCTTCCACGCATAACTTTTTCTTCCCTTTTTTTTATTTTCCTGTTGTATATTTCCCAGTTTGTTTTACAAGCCATCAGAGAATGTGACAGGACTATAAACCTTTAAATGGACCAATATCTATGTACTGAAAGGGGCTTTCCAACAATTCTATACCAAAATTATTTCCACAATCCATTAAATTCCTACCTGGTTGTATATAACTTTGTTCTTTGAGCCATAATCATAATATTGAAATCGACCTGAGTGAGATGTCTAGAAAACAAAAGAAAACAATGTTTAGATATGTAGAGACTTTCAACAAAACACAAACTTGTGCTTCCAAAACCATAACTTTCATACCAAGCACAATTGATGAGAAAAACAGAAGTGTTTACATGTTCTTCAACTATAGATTTGTTGTATATTGTCTAAGTAACAAACTTTGACCTATCTCACCATATACCTGCAGGTCCCCAAGACAAATTTTCATTGTCTCCCAACTTTTCATTAGAACTCTTCCTTCCGCTGTAATAAAAGCACTACCTTTTAGGGTTAGAATTAAGATTAGATCATAGGTCTTTTTACATGGCAGAATGTTTTATTAGATTTAAATTGCAATGAGTGAAAGGTTGTGGATCTCAGAGAGTTCTTGATTTAGGTTTTTTTTCTATTCTATTCTATTCTGTTCTGTTCTGTTCTGTTCTGTTCTATTCTATTCTGTTCTGTTCTGTTCTGTTCTGTTCTGTTCTATTCTATTCTATTCTATTCTATTCTATTCTATTCTATTCTATTCTATTCTATTCTTCATTAATTGTTCTCACTGTCAGAAAATGTATCCTTACTTCTAGGTTGGATCTCTCTTTAACAAGCTACCACCTGTTACTTCTTGTCCTGCCCTCTGGTGCTTTGGAAAATAAGTCAACGCCCTCTTCTTTATGAAAGCCCTTCAAATATTAGAACACAGCTATGATGTCCCCTCAATCCATCCCTTTGATAGGCTAGACATACTTAGTTCCCTCAACCATTCATCATACAATTTAGTCTCTTAATATCTTTGTTTCGTATTTTGCTTATTTTATAAGGTATCAGCATCTTTTTTTGTATTGTAGTGACCACAATTAAAGTTTGTGCAGAACTATGTACTAACTGTACATAATATTGTAACTGTGACCTCACAAGTGCAGTATAAAGAGGTATTAGCACTTCTCTGATCTTGATGTTATCCATCTGTTGATGCAGTCCAGGACTGTATTCATTTTTTTGGCAGCTATGGTATATTGCTGACTTAAGTGGTGATCCACTAGGACCGTGATGGCGAACCTATGGCACGGGTGCCACAGGTGGCACGCGGAGCCATTTTGGTGGACACATAAGTGTTACCCTAGCTCAGCTCCAGCGCGCATGCACGCACCAGCCAACTGATATTCAGGCCTTCCGGTCCCACCGGAGGTCGGGAAACTGGCTGTTTCCAGCCTCCAGAAGGCTTCCGGGGAGATGGGGAAGGCTGCTTTTGCCCTCCCCAGGCTCCTAGAAAGCCTCTGGAGCCTGGGAAGGGAGAAAAACGGCTCTACTGGGCCCACCGTGCCATCGCGTGCCAAAAGCAGGGGGAAATGGGGGGGGTCACATGTGCATGCGCTGGAGGGCAGGGCGCATTGAATTATGGATGTGGGCACACACACCCACGACCACCCACTCTCCCTCCGCTTTTGGCACGTGACGGCAAAAAGGTTAGCCATCACTGCACTAGGACATCTAGATCTCTCTCACAGTGACTAGTGTTGAGCCAGGTACCACCAATTCAGTACCTATATTTTTGTTTTTTCCAGCCTAAGTGCAAGACCTTACTTTTCTCACCAAGGAACTGCATCTTGTTGGATAGGCCCCAATGCTCATGTCTAGCAAGATCTTTCTGAATCTTGAATTTATCTTCTACAGTGTTTCCCCCACCTTGGTGCAATCTGCAAATTTCATGCATTCCCATTCTATCCCATCATCTAGATCGTTTATGAAGATGCTGAACAGCACTGATTCCAAGACAAAATCTCAAGGTACTCCACTGCATGCTTCCCTCCATGTAGATGTAGTTTCATTGAGGACTAGGCACTGGTTGTTGTTGTTCAGCCAATTGCAAATCCATTTTGTGGTGATACTGTCTATCCCACATAGTAAGCTATGGTCTACTTTGTCAAATGCCTTACTGAAATCTAAGTATACAACAGCCACAGTATTTCACTGGCCCATTAATTTATTTGCTTTATCAGTGAAGTAATAAGGTTTGTCTGACCAAATCTGTTTTAATAAACCCAAACTGGCTTCTACTAATCACATTCATTTCTAGGTGCTCCCAAGTCCTTCGTTTGATTATCTTTTCCAGGATTTTCCCAGGTGTTGATATAAAGATGACTGGTCTATAATTTCCTGGATCCATTTTTCCCCTTTTTGTAGATTAGAATGACATTTTCCTCTGTGCTACAGGATGTTTGAAATATAAATTTAAGATTATTGACTCCAGGATTATGTCTACCAGCTCCTTCAGACTCCTGGGATGTAAACCATCTGGTCCAGGTGATTTGTACTTGTCAGGGTTTGGATAGGTAGTCTCTTACTAATTCTTTATCTCTTTTGACTTGTACACCTGTTCCATCTCCTTCAGTGCTGATCTGACAGATGCAAAGAAGGAATTAAGCAGTTCTACTTTCTCTCTGCTGCCTGTCGTCTTCTTGCCATCTGCTGCCATTAGTAGACCTATTGTTCCCTTGACTTTCTTCTTTTTCCTTACGTATTGAAGGAAACTTTTAAAATTACTTTTGGCATTAGTTGCTAGCTTTGGTTTATTCTGGGCTTAACTTTCCTTACACCCTCTTTGCAGATTTGGACGATTTTCTGGTATTCTGTTTTAGTTATGTGTTCCTCTTCCCATTTTATATATTTGATCTTTTTGTCCCTCGATTTTTCAGAGAGCTCTTTGTGCAGCCATGCTAGTCTCATCTGGTGTCTTTTGTGGTTGTTGTTGTTTTTCTGTGGTATTGTTTTTTTCTTGGGCCTTCGTTATCTCATTTTTCAGAGTCTCATAAGCATCTTGAACTGTTTTTCCTTTTAGGAATTCCATCCATGGAATCCTTCTTAATCTCTCAGTTTGTTGAAGTCAAGTCTCTTAAAATCTAGAATACTAGTCTGACTTGGTTCAATTACCTAGGGTTGCATTGTGGTGAATTCAAGTATGACATGTTCGTTCTCTCCCAAAGTTCCTGTAATTTCTACTCCCTCAACCATTTCATCCCTATTAGTAAGAAATAAGTCCAGTATAGCTGTCCCTTTAGTTCCCCTCTCTACCCTTTGTATGACAAAGTTGTCAACGAGGCACATCAGGAACCTGTTTGATCTCCCATTCTCTGCAGAGTTTGTTTCCCAGTTGATGTCAGGTTAGTTAAAGTCGTTATTTATTTATTTATTTATTTATTTATTTATTTATTTATTTTTCGTATTTCTATGCCGCCCACTCTCTGAGGACTCTGGGCGGCTTACAACAAAGACAACATGAACAACATATTGCCCCCAACAATCTGGGTCCTCATTTTACCCACCTCGGAAGGCTGAGTCAACCTTGAGCCAGTGAGATTTGATCTGCTGATCTGCTGAACTAGCAGCCAGCTGAAGTAGCTGCAGTACTGCACTCTAACCACTGCGCCACCTCAGCTAACTAGTTATCAAAAAGTCCTCTGGTTGGTTGGGTGACCTGTAGTACATACCTGTTGCAAAATCATTTCTTTTTCCTTTGATATTTACCTTAATACTTTTAAGAAGGCTTTTATCCTTAGTATTGTGAAGGTGTACTACGATACAACATACACACCCTTTTTTGTTAGATCTGTTCCTTTTGAATAATTTATATCCTTCTTGTTGTGTATTCCAATCATGGAGTCCCTCCCATCAAATTTCAGTAGGAGTACAAATGAAAAACCAATCTGAGCACCCAAATTCTTTGCCTTTCTGCCTATGTATTCACAGTCCATTGAAACTGATTTCAGGCTCTGAGTTGTATCATTCGTCCCAGCATAAAAGAAGGGAAAGAGATAATAATCAGTGAGTCTGATTCATTTAGTGAGACTCTCTGCCATATTTTCATAGGAATTAAAATACTTCCTTTAAGAAATGTTGTGGTGTACAAATTGGTGTCTCTGTTCCTCTGAGTAGTGAGTCACCAATCACCAAGACACACCTCTCTTTTTTTTGGTTTGTTTGTTTTGAGAAGTCTGAGCAACTTTACTCCTTATCACTGGAACATTTGACAAAGTCTTATCATTAATGTCTGTGTGTTTCCTCCCTGGGGGAGGAAATTAAATTGATTGCCCAGTTCCAAAGAGGCCAGTTCTCAAACTTTTGTTGTTGTTGTTGTTCTTTGCATGTTGTGCTGCCATCGCTCTTCCGCCTTCCCCTTCCCCTTCCCCTTCTCCTTCCTTGCTGTGCTCTGTTTGGATAGACACTTCTTTTTAATAGGAGTTTGTCATGTTTCTCATCTTCACCATTGTGTGGGAGTGTCTGAAGTTTCAGTATCTTGACCTGCCTTGAGAGTCTTCACCTTTTCTTCATGTAACAATGTAGTTAGACTCTTTGTTTTTCTTCATGCAAAATTTTACTCTGTAGTTTGTATATAACTCCACAAGAAGTAGACAATGGTTTTTCTCTTATGGCCCTGTTTATAATTCCTCAAGAAGTAGAACAGAGTCTTTATATATTACAAAAAAAAAGTTTTAAAAAATGTCTAAAAAGAGAAAAAGCTTGTAAAAATACATGTGGAAAAGCAATTTTAAATTTTAAAACATATATGTTAAAATATGTAAAAACAAAGTCTATCTAAAAATTGGTGGGCCCTGTTTATATTTCACAGGAAGTAGGCCGATAGAGTCTTTATAAATCATGTTAAAATCAGGAAAAAAGATGTAAAAATTTTTTTGAACTCTTTAGTTCAAATTAAAAATCTGATTAAAAATTAGCTTTTGGTCCCTTTTGCGGTTACTATTGAAATAATCCTTAAATCAACCAACCAAGATCTTGTGGGAGGGCCCCAAAAATTTATAGGGCAGAGTAATAAACAAAAAGAAGCAAACAAAGAGAAATCATTCACAAAAATGTAATCACTGAACTCACAGAAGAATTAGGGGCATCAAAAAATAGATTCTCCTTCTATTGCTCTTTACTCTTTTTTTTATCATTCCAAATCTGAATATCCGTTTGTCTTTCCTTTTGAAAAGAACAAAATAATGAAAAGCTACAAGGAAAGTTCTGTCTGGGATGCAGCAGCTCTTCAGGCCAAATTAATCACTCTTCAATTCCCTAATAGCTCTGTGGTTGTACAACTGTGGTACATTGATGACCTACTGCAGAATGCAAATAACAACATTTCAATTGTACTGCTATTCCATCTAGCAGATCATAGACACAATGTCAGAAAGTTGTACAGTTCTGCGTGTTTCAGGTTTTGTTTCTAAGTAATTTCATTTCACAGGGTGACCAGAGAGAGTACGTGCTATTCGCACCAAGGAAAAAGACCTAAGAACATTCTTAGGGATGGTTGGCTTTTGCAGGCCACGGATTGTGGACTGAATTCCTATCCTCAGTTATTTCAACCACAGTTAAGGGCATTGGGTAGTAGCAGGTGAATCACTTTCAAAAACCTCAAATTTGTACTTTCCTTTGCCCCTGCCTTATATCTCCTGAATTATTCTTCATTTTTCTCTACAAGACATGCATGTTCTAGGATAGATGACATACCTCTCCATGACTGTTTTTTTTTCCTAATGCTACATTGGAACAAAGCAATAAGCCAAACAAGAACAGCCAAAACCAGGAATGCCAGCCCCAAGATGATGTCAAGCCTCAACTGGACAACTGCGCTTAAATTCCTTTTTTATCCCCTCCCTGGACAACTGCTTTCTAGTTGGTTGGAACTCCTGATCCACCAAAGTCTAGTTGTGGATCAAGCTGTTGCCTTCCAATCAAGCAAAACACTACCACAAAATTAACAAAGGCAGATATGTTGAAATACTTTTTTTTTTCACTTGCAGTTACCGTACCTGACTCCAATGGACTATATTTTTCACAGAGGTGTAATCTGGGAATCGTGATAGGTACACATCAACCCGATTCTGTAAGAGAATGGTGAATTATTGAGAATTCATTTCATTTCACAGAGAAATCTTGCATTGAGAGAGTTATAGACAGCAACTTCAATGTTGCCATTGACTTCTATAGCAGCATGGCCACTTGAGAAGTCAGCGAAAGTGTCCCATTGGACAGGCCAGACGCAAACACTGACATGCATACGTCATCAATGCCTGAAGTTATCCAGCTATGTGCTTTCCACACAGTAAGTGACCACTGTGTCATGTGTGCCATGAGGTCATCAGGCGAACAATGCAAATTATGCAATGGTTGTGCAATCCTTTGAGCAATGGCCTCATATTATGCATGATGTTGCATGCCTTCCCTTCTGCCTCCTGCCCACAACAATCTGTTTTAGATCCCATGACGTGTATGGGAATTGCAAAGTCAAATTTGAATCTTAAGAAGAGGAAAGGGTTTGTTGTGGCCCGCCAGCTGCCAGCAGAGCTGGCGGCAGACTTGGACGATGAGGAGGTTGGGGAGGAACTAGGGCCAGTCCTAGAGTCTGGAGAAGGCTCTGATCAAGGCTCTGCATCAGAAAAAGAGATAGAGCCAGGACCGTCTGACATTCCCCAGCTGCCTTCAGAGTCGGAAATAAGTGGGGAAGAGGAACAGATGGGGCCTGTTCCAGATGTGCGTATGTACGGAGCTGTCAGGAGAGGAGAATAATTGAGGACCAAGAGCCGACTCGGAAAGAAAGGCACACATGGTGGTTGCAGGACAACTGTTTGGATTTCTTCCAGATGATTTATTCATCATGATTCATGCCTCAGAGACTGTTTGAGAGAGTTTAATTTACAGCTTTGTGGTTGGCAGCTCCCGGCCTGGCAATTATCCAAGGACCTGATAAGATGTGTACTTCAGTTAACGCTTGGAAGGATTATTGCCTGGACTTTTCTGTGTGTGAATGCTATGAATTCACAGTAGCTAAATAAAGAATAGTTTTTTTTCGGGACAAGGAGTCTGTTTCTTGGTTCTGTTAAGGCTGGGTCAGAACAGGGTTGTCCTGTACAATAACATCTACAAACCTCATGACAAGATTTATAGCTGCTCTACTTAATCTAGAAGGCATTAAGTATATCTGAACTTAATGCCCTTCAGATGTGTTAGGCAACTCTGATGGATTCCAGAAGTTGTATTCCTCACATAACTTGGGGCTGCCAGGTAGGAAAAACAACATAGGAATTTTGGAATGTTAAGTATTATATAGCATTTATACTCACCGAATTCAGACTTCTCTCACTGAAACCACCAACCAGAAAAAGACCTTGCTTGCAGATCATGTTTAATGGTTGGTAACTGCACATTCGAGCCAGCTGTGCTCTCAGTTTGGGGCTCAGCAAGCAGAATTCTTTTCTGCCAAATATAATCTGTACACCCATCACAAAGACAGTTCACATTTTGAATATTAATTACATGCATTTCTAAGATCACTTTGTTGCCCTAATTCAGGGGCGCTGAGTACATTCATTTTCTGAATTTCTTTCTGCTGATTGTTTCACACCATAGTATTATTTTGACAGCGCTGTCTGAATACATTGGGCAGTCTTCAAATTTGATATATAAATAACGATAAAAATAAACTCCACCCTATCCGCAACAGCCTCTATTTCAGTAAAGTTTTATGAACATGTATTTACATGTTCATAAAAGCAACCCACCTACCAGCAATGCAATGGTTATTTGCATTAATTAAAAGCATAAATAACATGCTGGTTAATACCAGCATGTTATTTATGCTTTTCTATTCTGGTTTTTTTTTAATGTTTGGACAGCACATATATTTTGAGAGCGTCAGTTGGGCAAGATCAAAAGATAAAGAAGTACAAGACTTCAGAAAGTATGATTAATGTAATCTTTGAGTAAATACAGAATCTTGGAAATCTCAAGAGGGATTTCCAATTCTCATTCATAAGGAGTTCGTTACAATGAAATTTGTTTGAAGGATTGTAAATGCTTTTTCCCAGTTTTCTTGCCATTGGAGCCTGCGTAGCTGTTGATAAAATAAGCTACCAAGAGACTCTTGACTGAGAATGTCTAATCTTCCATTACTTTCCCATCTATACACAATCTCTCACACTGAGCATATTGTGAGTGCCCACAGAAAATAATTGCTTGAAAAACTGGATGTTCCCAAAATGATTGCCATTATGAGTACAGGTAATCCTCAATTTATACCAGTTCATTTAGTGACCATTCCAAGTTGCAACGGCATTGAAAAAAGTGATCATTTTTCACACTTACGACCATTGCGGTATCCTCATAGTCACATGATCAAAATTCGGATGCTTGGCAACTGACTCATATTTATAACAGTGGTGGTGTCCCGGGTCATGTGATCACCTTTTGTGACCTTCTTACAAGCAAAGTCAATGGGGAAGCCAGATTCACTCAACAACCATGTTACTAACTTAACAGCTGCAGTGATTCGCTTAACAACTGTGGCACGAAAGGTCGCAAAATGGGGCAAAAGTCACTTAAATGTTTCACTTAGCAACAAAAATTTGGGGCTCAATTGTGGTCGTAAGTCAAGGACTATCTGTAGGACAACTATTAAAATACCATTTACTAGATGACAAATGGATGAGTCTGTCCTCTACTGCAGAAATCACCAACCTTTCCGGCTTTACGGACTGGCGGAGGGAGGAGAGGGGGTGGTTCCGCGGGAGAATCAGGCAAGTGCGCACACAAATAGATCATGCATGCACGTGCTTGCTGACTGCTTGCACAAGTGGGGATATTCATGCACGCACATGCACTTGCCCCCCACACACCTCCGTGGCCTGTTTCCAAATGGCTCACAGACCGGTAGTGGGCTGAGGCCCAGGAGTTCAGGACCCCTGCTCTATTGCTTCCTCTAATCTGCCAACATTAGTGTCTCTGGCGTGTATAAAAGCAGTCAGGATGGGGACCATATCCACAAATTGAATCCTTCCCCTTTCTATGTGCTTATGCCATCTATGAATATACAAAAGGGAAGGGCTCCAATCACATACAGTGTCAACCCTGAAGCTGGCCTGAGCGGGGCCATTTTCTGAGCTTCAGTGTTGGCACACTGGAGCTGATGGATAGGGAGCGGGGAATAGAGATAAAAGGGGTTTGTAGCCAAAACAAAATACTTTCTCCTGGGAACCAAGGACATTCCCACAAGTGGTTGGAGAGAAGATGAGTGAAGACATGATGATTGGACCAGGTGACTGATTGTTTTGGGAAGGGGGAGGGGGACTTTTACTTTTAATTAGGTGAAAACTGTGGGAATATTCAGAGTTGGTTTTCACCAGCCTGTGCCAATATGATATATCCAATAAACCAGTTCTTTGAGGAATCTACCTGCCTCAGAGTTCTATTTATTATGGGTATATTACTTGGAACCATGACATACAGTACTTGCAGCTTCCATCTTGCCTTTTTCAATCCCACCCCTAGCGCTCTATTCTCACAGGATACTAACAACTTCCCCCAGGAAAATAAAAGGCTTAGAGGCTTACCCTCAACAACGACTCTGGCAAACGTGTGATTTGCAATAGCACACTTTTCGTATCCTGAAGGGTATATAAAGGGGCCAAGGCAAAAACCATCTTGACCTTAGCTGCCAGTTGAGGTATTCTTGAAAATCCAACAAAGCCTGGAGATAAAGATTTCGGTTAGGGTCCTTTAATTTGACTTTTATTGCAATAATTGTAGGAATGTTGATTACATTTTTAATTAAGCTTGGCTCATTGGATATGGTTTACTTAGCAACAACGCAAGTGGGGTTTGTCCTTGATTTGTTCCAGAAAGTAGTTTTTACCTTCCAGATCAAGCTTAGATATTTGCTTTTTCCTGGGAAATTTCAAATTCAGAATTGGTCAGTTAAGTGCTGCCCCCTAGCTAGATCTTGTTAATAAGTACTTATTTTCTAAAATGAGGGTTAACAAAATATCAGAACGGATGTAATATATAGAAAGCAATTTCCGTAGGAGAAGTGGTATTCTCCTGAGCAACACCTCTGCATGTGAATGAGGTTATTTTCAACTGGTTATCTATTGGTAACATATAAATCAAAAGATGCTTTGATATGGCAATTGGAAAGGCCTCTGTCTTAATGCCCATTCATTGCTTTATAGTTGAATTTGCTGAATAAACATTCAGTTATGACCACCCATTGCAATGGTTGAAGAATGGAGTCCAGTTCAATTTTGCTATCAATGTATGAAGGAACATGAGAGAGATTGTGCTCAGTTTCTACAAGATCAGCAAATGTCTTGAAAGGATCTCTGTGGGTCCCAGTTTGCTTGCAAAGTATTCTCATTTGTGAACATTTCTCAAATATTTCATTTGTGAAACATTTATCTTATAAGTGTCTTATAGGAGACCCAGTTTTGTGTATTGCAGAGGTCTCTAACCCCCAAGCTAGTGGGCTGCAGCCCCTTTAGAACTGGGGCACTCACGCAACAGGCAGGTGCACATATGTGTTCTGACTCAGCCTTCGCAAGCAATGAGAAACTGCTTACTCACAAGTAAAACAACCCCCCTTTTAAAAATAGGGCAGGAACAGTTCACATCGGATAAACAAAACCAAAAGTAATTAGTCACCAATGAAAGTCTTTCCCCCTTCTGAAACCAGGCAAGATCAGTCTCTGTTCACATGAGAATTCAAGATAAAAAGTCCTTTCAATGATTAAGCCAAGCAGAACAGTAACTGTTCACTCCAGCTGAGGCAAATTCACTCCCTGTTATTTCCCACTAGGGAGACTCAGTTGACACCTCAAATACAAGTAATTAGTCCTGACAAACCTAGTTCTGGCAAAGGAATCTGACTTGATTGATGTACACTGGAAAACAAATGATTGTCTGCAACAACAGGCCGCTCCCAAACCCCTCCTATTTATTTCCCAGCCAGGGAGGGGCTGGCTAGCATCTAAACTTCTTTTCCCTGAGTACCAGCTTATTGTCTTCTGTTGCTCTCCTCTCCTCTCCTATCTATACATATGTGCATCTGGGATGGGCCCCATCTGTTCCTCCCCCTCACTCAGGCCCTAAAGACAGCCACCTCTCCGTCTGGGGGCAGACAGAAGGTCCTGGCTCTGCCTCTGATTCTGCTTCCTCATCAGAGCCTTCCAAAGGCTCCGAAGCTGGCCCAGGCTCCCCCTCCACCTCTCCATCCTCCTTGTCTGACTCTGCTGCTAGCTCTGCTGGCAGCCAACGGGATACAACAGCATGTACCTGCCACTCACAGAGAACCATCCCCTCTCCCTCCTCCTGCCAGTCACCAAGCCAGAAAGGTTGGGGACAACTGGTCTAGTGGTTAAGGCACCTGGTTAGAAAGCAAGTGACCAGGAGTTCAACTCCCACCTTGACCATTAAAGCCAGCTGAATGACTTTGGACTAATAAATAAATAAATGGAAAATTAATGGAGATAGGAAAAAGGGAGACAGGATTCCAAAGGTAAACATTTTCTCCAACATTTCTTTATTCTTGGGTTGTAATTGATGAGATTTGTCAATTAATGTTTTGATTCTGCAAACAGGTAAAAGGTATTACATCCATGAACCATGTCCAGCAAGGACTAGGAAGTGAGCTGGACTAAATGATCTCAGAAATATTTCTGATCCTTCCATTCTGGGATTTTATTAATTTTGATTCCTAGGGTAGACCTTCTTCACATAGCAATGATTTCGTTTGATTTCTGAACAGTAAATATTTCAAACATCACCAAGAATGCACAAAAATGTTGCCTTGTATAATAGTTTCATTCTCAACATACCTATATTGCAGCCTTGTGAGTGGCAGACAAAATAGAGATCCTCCTGTCCGCTTTTGTGAAGAATAAAGTTTATTATGGCAGAAAGGTCATATATGCCAATTTCGTGAAAACTGAAACCAAACACATATAATTGAGAATGAAGAGAATTTTTAGTTATTAATTCCATGTATTAGTCCTTTTCCTAAATTACTAGTAAGTGTATTTAACTAACAAAAAAAACCCCAAAATTAGCATCCTTCAGATATCTATATATTTGCCCAGGAAAAGAGAAAAACCAGAAATTTCCTTGACTCACTGGTTCTAGTTTAGTATAAAATTTATAGCTAGAATAAAACTTATAGCATATTAAAATTTAGGCATGCTTGATTTGATTTGATATGAATTGTAACTTCAATCTTAATCAAAGTTCAAATTAGTTTCAAGAGTTGATTCCATTCAATTGATTGAAAGATTTCAATGAATGGAACTGATTTAATAAAAACTAAGCACGCATGAAAACTGCTGAATTACCAATTCAATGTAAAAGTATCCAGTTCAAAGAAACATTATTCAATCCAATGCAAAAACAATTTAGTGCTAGCTAAAGAAAAAAAGATTATATAAACCAACTTCTCTTAAAACTGAAACTATGCACAGCGAATTTTTCCATAATGGTGGTTAGTTAATTGTTACCTTTTAAACATTTACATTTAATTGTAGTGTACTTTTTTCCCTTATGTTCTTTCAGATCTTGCTTTGCTTACGCTGTAACCACTTGGCTTTAGTAAAAGTAAAAGTATACCTTTTGCTACACATGGAGTCGAGTCTTTCTTTCCTAAATGCCCAAGCTGGGAGAGGCCTGACATTAATGTTCAGAAATGAAAATTTGCCTAACCTATCTCAGTATTTTTTAACTGGTACAGTGCAGAAATACATTTTCAGATTGGAAAAGTAAAGTACAAATCTAGTGAATTAAGAAATAACTATATACATTAAATATAATGATGAGTCCCAGTATTTGCACATGATCACTTGGACTTAATTTGGCTGGGATGATATAAGGCTCCTGACTTGAGTAGGTGGCTGGACTAGAAGACCTCCAAGGTCCCTTCCAGCCTATGATTCTATAGTATACATCAGCGGCCCTCTACCTTTTGGGCACCAGGAACCAGTTCCATGGAGAGAGGTTTTTCTGTGGACCGGAGGGTGCGTGGTTTTGTGTGCTGCCTGCATCCTAGGGATGGAGGCTTCCCTTGTTTGCGTGACCCAGTTTCTGGTATGCCATGGACCGGTATCGGTTCCCCGACTGGAGGTTGATGACCCCTAGCATACAGCTTTATCATTCTATTCCTCTATTTCACAAATTTAAAACGTACTTATTAAAGATGCAAATCTGGGTGAACTTGCTCCTTGAGTGGAAAGACAAACAATCAAGAAAGTTCAGGAAATGCTTGGAGATCTAGGAAAACATTGTAAAATTTGCCAGAAATGTGCCAAACATATAATTGTAGAATCGTTCAAATCAACAATCGGCGTATTAAATAGATAGTAATCTAGATCAACATAGAGTGCAAATGCTTTGGATTGCAAAAAAATGTATCGTTAAAATGTCATCTTGCAAAATGAATTCCAGTCACTTACATGCCAACTGAGCATACCTGAAATTCCAAAATTCTTCTTGGTCAATTGAGAAGTTTTGATGCCTTCTAGACCAAGTCGTTCCTCTGATATTGCCAATCCACACATCATATCCAGCATCTGCTAGTATGAAACCAAGGCTCTGATGTGGAAGGTTTGCTATCCAAACGCTGCCTTCCATAGTCAAACAATGAAGCAAGAATACGGGAGATTTGGAACCTTGTGAAGTTATGGAAATGAAAACATTCGTTACTTCCCATATGTAACAATATAGCTACTAATATAGGACTGTTCGGTTACTACATTTGAACATAGAGCCTGGTGGCGCAGTGGACTAAACTGCTGCTGTTAAAGTAGTACGTAGCTGCCAGCTGCCTGCAATTGCTGCAAGTTCAATTCTCACCAGGCTCAAAGTTGACTCAGCCTTCCATCCTTTCGAGGTAGGTAAAATGAGGACCCAGATTGTGGGGGCAATAAGCTGACTTTGTATAAAATAGAACACCGCTCGGGGGGAGGGGCCAAAAAGCCCTACTAATCCTACCTTTGTTGGATCTTGGGTGAGGGTACAGTAGAACCTCTGGTCACAGCCATAATTTGTTAGATTAATTTTGATCGCAACCAATGTTTTGGTCGGAACCTGATTTGGTCATGGTCAGAAGTGTTCCTGACCAGAGGTTCTACTTCATTTGCTTATGTATAGAGCTATCTATCTCTTTATCTCTTAAGTGCTGACATCTTCTGTGGGCTATTAAGAAAAGGTGGGGGCTGCTTTCTGTTTAAAACAACATGTTTCTCCATTTCTCATTCAGGGATATATAATATTCTGCCTTTTTTAAATATTTCTCAAATACTTCATTTTTCTAGGAGAGGGGTGGGTGCTAACTTTCTACAGACGTATGCCTGTAGGTATACCCCAACACATGTACATATATACACCAGTAGTAGGTTCCAAATCCCGTCACTACTGGTTTGCTCATGGGCGTGTGCATACTTGTCCGGGCAGGTGGGCGGAGCCTCCCACCACCGCTGCCATCGCTGCAACCCGGTTCGCCTGATCCGGGGCGAACCGGTAGCAACCCACCATTGATATACACTTACATACATACTGACCCAAATCTTGGAAGATCAACACAAACTGGGGGTCAGGGAATATTTTTTTTTCTTACTCTTTGTATGTCCTGGGATCCTGTTCAGGCTCAAGTAGTAGCCATCTTCTGTAAGGACTTCATATTCCTCTGCTGGATATCCCCAGAACTGAATTATCTCACTCTATAAGGAGGCAAAGAGAAAAATCTACCACCACCTTCTTTCAAAGCAGAAATATAAAGTTTCTGACAGTGGAAGCTAGAGTTCATGAAAAGCTTTATTGCTGAACATTAAAATATCAATGTCATTGTCCCAGTGTTTATTGTCACATAGTCAAAGCAGCATTAGCCAAATACAACAGGTTGGTATCAGCATAACTGTGAGAACAAAGGCTTTCAGAAGTACATAAGGGCTTTAGGGGAAAAAATGCTAAAGGGAAAATAAATCATTATAGTCATTTCTGATCCCATTCATGTGCCACAAAATGCTGCCTGATTGTTGGGGACCTGATATAAATCCTGAAAGGAAGTCAGGAAGCACTATTTGACAAATGAGTACAACTGAATCCCAAAATAGGAGGATTCCCCAATGTAATATTTTACTTCATGATTGACCTGTAAAATCAAAGGCTGCTTTATTGGGGTGTGAGGGAGACATTCAGACAACCACTAGACGAGAGGAAAGGGAAATCAACGTCTGCCATCTAGTGGATCTTCTTGCTATCTGCAGCCTGGGTAAAAAGGCCCTAGAAAAGGCTTGATTATATCTACAACATACATAGAAGAAAGTCACATTGAACACAATTATTAAAAATACTTTTTGAGAGTTCAACTCACAATATTCATGTGGGATTCAGGATTCATTTTTCTGATGGTTTCTACTTCTTCTGATCTCACATTTTCATATACATGAATCATAAGCAGCAATAGCCATATCGTGGAGCACCTGAAAACAGTTAAAAAATGTAGGGAAGAGTTCCAGTTCAATCTGGAAAATGCACACCTGGGTTCAAAGAGTTGTATTCCACTGTAAGCACTGTTGCAACCACAAAGCATTTGGGTGAACTATAATGTATTTAAAGGTAAATGAATCAATGGAGGGAGACGAAATCATTTTTTAAAAAAAGTTTATAACACTGCTGAGTTCTCTGGCAGAATTCCTCTGTTAATTGAATTCAATAATTCAGTCATTACATAATTCAGCTTATTCTTTACAAGCTGAAAGTTTATATATTCAGAAGCTCTTTAGCAGGTGTACAATTGCAGTATAGCCAGGAGCCAAAACCTGTACATATTCAGGGAAACCACGCAAACACACACACACACAAAACCCTCTCACACCCAAGGCTGTACATTGCTTGCCAATGTACAGCCTTTCCAAAAACAATTTGTAATGTGATATATTATTGATATATATTAGCGTGAAAATATATTTACTCATCAAGAAGCTAAGATAATAGCCTTCAAGCACTTTAAAGATGTAAGAATTCTGTGAATCTTTATCCCTTTTCCCATTATTTTTTCTAGGATAACAGGAGAGAGAAGAGCAAGAAGAGCCTTTTCATCATCAAACCTACCATATTCAATATTTAGAAAACATTGATTCAAATATTACCAACTTTCTATGTTGAGTATAATGGAAACAATAAAAATTTAAATGAGAAAAGTGGACAGGGAAAGGAGATTGCTATTTTTTTAAAGAGCTAGAATGAGATTTTAATAAAACCATCTCAGTCAACTTCCTTTAGCAGAACATGTCAGAAAGTAGATTTTCTAGTTATTCTGAATTTTAAGACATTTTGGATTAGATATTATCAGTGTAACCTTGTCAATAAGCAAACCAAAACTCACCTCAACAATCCTTTAAATTGTCCCATTGTTCTCCTTTTAAATATCAAACAATAATATTTCTCTGCTGCTATATAAAAATGATTTGAAGATAGGTTTTGCTGTGTCTTCTTGTTAATCAAGACGAAAAAATGAGTTTGCAACTTTTATTTAACGAATCCTATATGTCATGTATTGGATTCAGTCCCGCCTTTTTAATATGTGCCATATTTCATAGGTTGTCTTAATTATAAACCACCATCTGAAATATTAATATATGCACTTCGTTTTGACAGAATTTAGAAAAGCAATTTATAGTTTGGGTTTCATTGCAATTATCTTTAATGTGGCTCCTTACATTAAAAGAGAAATGTCTACATATTTAGAGAAGCATCTGCTTCTCATAGGATTTTAGTTCTACACATTCAGCAGAACCACCTTGGACAAGAAATTTGAATATAGTGTGGGAAGAAATATCCATCTGGTTCAGTTCCAAGCTGCGACTCCACTGGAAACCTGGAGGCTGATTGGAAAGATGGTTTATTGATGAAGCAGAATCACATGGGTTTGTGGTTCTGGGCAGCTGACAAAATGGAGTTGAGAGTGAGGGGGTTTTTATACCTTCTTTGAGTTTTGAATTTGAGCTTCCTGTTCAAGAACGTGTCTTCTATTGGCTGTTGTCAGATTCCTATGGGGTTATGTAGAGGTTATGTAGATATCGTAGCTGGCTCTATTGGCAAAAGAGGAGATGAAAATCCTAAGTGTTTGTCTGAGCTCCCAGGTTTGGTTGAAGTTTGGACTGCTTCTAATCCAGAGGTGGGTTTCAGTAGGTTCTGACCAGTTCTGGAGAACCGATAATGGAAATTTTGAGTAATTCGGAGAACCGGTAGTAAAAATTCTGACTGGCCCCACCCCCATCTATTCTCTGCCTCCCAAGTCCCAGCTGATCGGAAGGAAATGGGGATTTTGCAGTAACCTTCCCCTGCCATGCCCCCCAAGCCATGCCATGCCCACCAAGCCACACCAAGAGAACCGGTAGTAAAAACTTTTGAAACCCACCACTATTCTAATCCTATCATTCTGCCTTTTGTTTCAAAATATCCTGTCTTGAATGGATTATCAAATCTGCATTTCTAAAAGGTGGCCTCCTCATTCATGAAATGAATACTATAATATTCTATAGATATTTGAGAGAACTTTCTCAAAAAATTGAAACATATCATAGCGCTTGTAATGCTAAGGCAAAATTAGTGAGGAAGTATGGTACCACTTTTCTCTGGGTTCTGTGTTTCTCTGTATAAAACTCTTAGGCTTTAGACCTATGTAAAGCAAGGCCAGACAGGCTTCAACCAGAACAACAGGAGGAAGACAAATGGAAGATATGAGTGTGTAAAGTTGATATCAGAGAAAGATTTTGATTAAAATGAATATAAATAAAAAGGGATGTCTAACTAGAATTCACAAAATGTATACTATGATACCGTCTATATCACGGATGTCAAACTTGATCGTGTCACGAGTCGGATGGTGACGTATCATGTTTTTTGCCTTTGCAGAGCTGGGGTGGGTGTGGCCTGCATGTGATGTATCCGGCCCGTGGACTGACAGTTTGACAGGCCTGGAATATTATAGATAGGTGTAAATGATGGAACCTTAGCATTGCCTTGATCCTAGATTGGTGCTGTGTAACAGTGGGAATTGTGTTGTTTTCCCACTGTCATTCCTGAGAACAAGGACACAGGGTTTCTGATAGTTTAAAGAATGTAGAATTCCATCTTATGCTGTGTGTCATTTCTGTTCAACTTGTTACTTAAGTATAAACTGTAATTTTCCATTCCCGAGGCTTATTTAATTCATTACTTTTGCTTTAATCTCATCTCTAGATGTTTTGTGCCCACAATTTAATGCAGCAAAATAGCCTGTGTATGCTGTTCTCAGCAAACTAGGATCTCCAGAAGCATATGTGGGAAGAGATATTACCGAAAAGGTCTGCCATCTGACCCACATGTATTTCCTCAAGAGGCGTTACACTCAGGAGAAGTTCCCTCTTCACAAGCAGAACTTATTACACATAAAATACCAAACTGATGATGGCAATAACCTCCAGCTGTTCATAGTTGGTGGTATGAGATCCACAATGGCACCAGCTGCATATCTCATTAAAATAGACGACCCAGAAAAGAGCTTTCAGCCTAGACTGATGCAATGCTCTCCCTTAGCCAATGTTGGAAGGTACATTTGATTAGGTACCACATGGCTTTTATGACTATGGGCCTATAACCAGTGGTGAAATCCAATTTTTTTTACTACCGGTTCTCTGGGTGTGGCTTGGTGTGTGTGGTGTGGCTTGGTGGACATGGCTTGGTGGGTGTAGCAGGGGAAGCATACTGCAAAATCCTCATTCCCTCCCCACTCCTGGGAGAAGGATATTGCAAAAACTCCATTCCCACCCCACTCTGGGGCCAGCCAGAGGTGGTATTTGCCAGTTCTCTGAACTACTCAAAATTTCCACTACCAGTTCTCCAGAACCTGTCAGAACCTGCTGGATTTCACCCCTGCCTATAACTCAGAGTAAATAAACTCTTGTTTTTTAAAAAATAAATTTTTATTTTATTCAGAAGGTTATGGTAAAATACAAACTCCAAGAAAAAAGGAAAAGAAATTTTACAAAGACAATACAAAAATAGACAAAATATTTAAAAAAGGAAAAACATATTCATTAAAAAACAAAAGACAAAAACAAATATAAATGTTCTGTTCCCCAGGCCTCTGGCTCCACTGGGAATAGGCAGATAAACTCTAGCAAACAGGTTTTCATGCAGATTATATTTATTTGGGAATCCTTCAGAAACCATAGACTTACTATCAAGGGGAGTCAAGGTGAGGTTCATCCAAGTATTTCATAATCTATCCCATTTCCTAGTGTAAAATGATGGTAGTTCTGTCCTCCTGTTCTGAAAGCATGCTTCTCTCTTCTGAGGTAATTCAAAATGGCCGGGTCTTTGTTCTAAACCCAGGCAGAAAGTTATATTGCCCTTCCTATCTGAATATTGATCAATATATTACAACGGTATTAGCTCCCCCCACCCTTTGGGAAGCAGGCCCAAAATTTATTAACTTCTACATCTATTTGCAACCAATTCAACCTGTCATTTATCTACAATGTATAAAACCAAGGTAGTTAACAGCAAAATTAAACTTCAAAGCCATCCGTTAACAATCCATTATTGTATTTAACTGGTAGAAAGTCTACAACAACTTGTCTATGGAGATTCTCAGTCATCCATGGTTGTCCCAAAGGTGCTTTTTTTAAGAGGCAACTGGACTTTCTGAGCTGAAGAAGCTTCTTGGATGAGAAGCAAAATGTCTTCAAAGAAAAACTAGAAAATCCAATTGCTACTTGAAAAAAATACCTTTGGGTCAATAACAACTTCTTACCTACTATATATCACCACTGTCATTATCTCTGATCCACCTAGGATTAAATATCTTCATTTGATTCTTAATAATAAAATTTTGTCTTATGATTTTGGCTAGGAACTTTCCCAATATGTGTATCATATTCCCCAGAGTCATAAACCTCTTTTGTTGATCTATCTTCCCAAGAAAGTCCAGTCCAAAATGTTTTCCAGTTAGATATAGTAGGTCCATTCCCAATCACCTTCAATCTTCTTTTTAAAAGTTCAGTTCATCCCTCATCAATTCTATTCACTCCAAATCTGTAGAAACCATGTTTCTTTCAGCCTTCTCCAATGAACCTGTAGTTTCCAAATGAAGGCCCTTCTCCTTTAAATCTGTTAGCAGCAATTTAGATTCCAATCCATCTAACTGAGAGTCTGGTTTGGCTGCAGTTGTTTGTATCTGGATATCCTCTTTGCGGATATTGAACTTTAATCTACAAATTCAAAGTTTTCAATTTGAACTCGTAGATTAAAAAACATTTAATCTACCTTCCAAACTTGGTTTAACTTCAAGACCCAGAAGCACTCAAGCAGTACCTCCTGAGGTAATGAGATTATGTTTAGCCAAGAATATTTAGCATGAAGCAGAATATTTAAGATAGTCTAAAATACAACCGCCACATAATCTCACTTACACATGGAACTGAAAATGAATCTATCAATTTTTATTTATTTTATTTATTTTGTCAAGCATATATAAGATAACAGATAAAGTATAAACATTATTGTGAATATGTGAGATGGTTATGAATAAAAGGGAACATTAGGAGCCACATGGAATGGTTTAAGAAAATATCGTTACATCACCTTTTTTTTTGATAAAATGTGTATAACTCAGTTTGATAATACCATGTGAATCAAGTTTCAAAACTATGTCAATTCAGTTGGAGCACTGTGCTTAATTTTGTGTCAGCCCCACCGGGTAGACCAAACCAGGAAATCAACTCTATAGGAAGGCTGAAACTAAGTTTATTGAGAATGGCCATAACTGAATCTTGAAAGTCTGATTATGCTGGACGTCCTTGATTTTTTTATAGTTGGGTTAAATAGTGAGATGTCTTTTATCAGGACATTCTGGTCTTTAAAAATGCTTTAGCCCCTTTTTCCTAGACAACAGCTTCTATATATCCATCAATGTCATCTTTCTAGATTTGGAAGACACATGTATTGGATTACATTATGTCACAGCTGCAATGATTATTGATTCTAAGAGATCAACTTACTATATTCATAAATGATTCAGGATTTATTTATTTTATTTATTTTATTTCGAATTTATATACCGCACCTTCTCCCGAGGGACTCAGGGAGAGAACAGCCAGCTAAAAACATACAATACAAACATTAAAAACAATTAAAAGAATATATATTAATTTGGCCCCAATTTAAAATGACAAACTAGTTAAAAATGTTTAAAAAATATGTTATGTCAAGCCAGCCCGGCTTGCTGGAAAAAGAAAGTTTTAAGGGCACGGCGGAAGGCACCGAGGTCTTGAATTCTCCTTATCTCTGGGGGAAGCTGATTCCAGAGGGTAGGTGCCCCCACAGAGAAGGCCCTCCCCCTGGGGGTCACCAGCCTACATTGTTTGGCTGATGGCACCCCGAGGAGGCCCTCTCTGTGGGAGCGCACAGGTCGGTGGGAGGTCATCAGTAGCGGTCATCAGGCGGTCTCGAAGATAACTGTGGTCCTATGCCATGGAGTGCTTTAAAGGTGGTGACCAACACCTTGAAGCGCACCCGGAAGACCACTGGGAGCCAGTGCAGCTCATGCAGGAGCGGTGTTATGTGGGAGCGCCCGGCAGCTCCCATAATTACCCGCGCAGCTGCATTCTGGACCAGTTGGAGCCTCCGGGTGCTCCTCAAGGGGAGCCCCATGTAGAGAGCGTTGCAGTAGTCCAGGCGCGAGGTGACGAGGGCATGAGTGACTGTGCACAGGGAATCCCGATCGAGAAAGGGCCGCAACTGGCAGATCAGGCGAACCTCACAAAAGGTCCCCCTGGCTACCACCGTCAGATGTTCCTCTAAAGACAGCTGCGTATCCAGGAGGACACCCAGGATTCATCAATGTTTAACTGTTCAGCTCTTCTGAACTCACAATTTCTTGTGTAGCTGTCAACATCCACATGGTGGAAGAGGTATAAAATAATGGAATAATTAGCTCTGGAGAAAAACTTAGATTATGGTGCCTGACCTAATACCAGGCATACTCAAGCAAAAGGACTAATATTCCAGAAAACTCCATTATTATATATCTTCTTAACTTCATTTTTTTCATCGCATGCAGATTTTCGTACAGCTGATCATTCTACTAAAGATATAAAATGTTTGTTTTTAATTATCCCAGCATTAGTTATTTCTGCTCCCTCAGTGATGGGATTCAGGTTGAGATTTATGTCAGCTTTTAATTCCCAATAATACATACACTAATAATCTTCCTAACTTCATTTTTTTCCACTTTTCTTCCGGTAGAAACTCAAGGTCAAACAATATTATACAATTATTTTTTTAAAAAAAGTAAAATTGAATCAATCCAATAATTATAAAAGAATAAAGCTACTGCCTCTAGTGAAGGAACAAAACAAAGCTTCAGGTAATTTAAGACTGGAGATGCCTGTTCTTTAAACATCAGTATACTTCTGCTTTCAATATGGCAAATGTACTGATGTGAATAGAGCATCAAGGAAAAGGCTTGGAATTACGTAATTAAATCTTCTCTTCCTTAGTTATGCCAGAGAATTGTGGATTCTTTTGAAAGTACTTCACATTGTATAAGCGATTACTTTGCAATGCTTATTTTGATGATACATGGTGGGATCCTTGGTGCTCTCTCCCTACATCAGGGGTATCAAACCCGTTTTCACTGAGGGCCACATCAGGGTTGTGCTTGACCTTGGGGGACCAGGGTGGGCGTGGCGAGGGTGGGTGTGGCCAGCTTGTCATCACTTGTGTCAAGGGTGCCTGTGGTGGCCTGAGCACTCTGCCAGCAAAAATGGGCTCCAAGCTCCATTTTCAGTTGTGAAGGCATCCTGCAAACCTCTGCCAATGAAAATGGAGCTCAGGAGGGTCACCCGTGGCTCACCCAAGCTCCGTTTTCACAGGCAGAGGCACTGCAGACCGCTCCTTCACTGTTTCTAGGGTGGCCACATCGGCCAGTTTTAAGCACCCCGTGGTCCGGATCTGGCCCGTGGGCCTTGAGTTTAACACCCCTGCTCTACATCCTCTTGACGAATATCTTCTGACTTAATCCAATAGCGAGACCTCCCTATCAAATGAATCCCTTTTATTATAGTAGTAACGAAATTTGAACATTAATCAGTTGAATAATGACAGTCAAGGTAATCTGATTCAATATAAAATATCAGCTCCCATTGTATCAGCTTTTAATTTTAGTCTAGTTTTCTGGGGAGCTTTTCATATGGATGCTTTCTTTATCCTTTGACAGTCTCCCAGTTTCCCATGGAAAGTTAGGAGATGCCTAACTCCTGTAAAGAAAATCTGCAGCATTATGGAGAGGCAAAAAATGAGGAATACAAAGAGAAGTTCCACTGGATAAGTAAATATGCCTTTACATCATTTGGGAGAGAGACCTAGCACGTATGGTATGGAATTACTATTGGAATCATCCTATATTATGGGAATCTTTCTATTAACTACTGACTAAGCCGATGAATGTAGCACACATTATGCCAGTGTTCAGATCAGATTTATTTATTTAAGAAAACTTGCAAACCCGCCTACAAGTTAAAAGCCTAGGAAGTTACATTGTTTATAACTTTAGGATCTACATTAAGTTAGCAGTAGGATCTAGACTTAATTCTTCAGTAGGAAAGAAACACACTATGGTTCATAAATAAAACGGAAAGATAAGCAAATTTGAACACAAATCAAATGAACAATAAAGACAGTCAACATAAACTCAGGAAACAAAAAACACTTGAGTGGGGTACAATGAGAACAGTGGAATTTTAATTCCAGGTGGCTTCATCGATATTTCTCCATCAGGCCAAGGATTACCTTGTATGCACGTTGGTGAGCATCAATGCCCCAAATAAAATTCCAGTGAGACCAATCAGGGAACTCCTTATAATAGACAACATTAGTTGTTCGAAAGCGTAATTGTGCAATTTCCATTGGCCTGCAAACCCAATCTTGTCCTCCAGTCCACATAGCAACTGGCACAGTGACGGCCTCTATCCTGTAGAATGGTGGAGTTGTCTGAGAAAAAGAAAACAGTGGAAGAAATTAGAAATTCTCCTAGAACAAAATTCAATACAAGGTCGGGAATTGAACTAAAGGACTTCTTCCGTACAAGAAGTATCCCAAGGAGCCCAAAGAAATTCTGAATCGGGGTAGTGAAGTGTCATAGATTCTTTCAGTGCATTCCTTGTTTTGCTATAGATTGTGCCAAAATGCAAAAACTCAGACAGGTGCTGAGTTGTAGCAGGTGCTCCTCAAGATATCAGGCATTCAGAGACATCCATTCCTTTTAGTAAGATGTCTTATAGAAAATGACTATGGACAAGCGTAATTAAAAGAAAAAGAAAAAAGAAAAAAAGAGCACAGGTACTATATATTTTCTGCGTCCCCATTTCTATTTAGTTCTCTGTGTTATATCGTCTCTGACTCAACCACTTTTTAAATTTTGTATTCTGTACTGTACTTACTGCAGGCTATATCCATATTGTACTTACATTTTAATAATGCTCAAAGCCCTGCAGAGAATATAGGAACGCTTCTTAATTTCCCTACACCTATCTCCACCCTCTGGGCACCCCATCTGTAGTGATCTCAGAAAAAAATGTGTGAGTTCTATGTCCTAGACAAAAGATCGGAAAAGCAACAGGCCCAGACAGAGTGACTCCTTCTTGACTGAAAGCCTGTGCTGAACAATTAGCCATCTGACATCTATAGTCATGAAGTCCTTTGAGAGGTTAGTGATGGCCCACTTTGAAAGTCATCATGGATCTGCTGTTAGACACACACACACACCCTTGCAGTTTGCCTACTGAGCAAATCGATCAACAGATGAGGCTGTCAATATGATCTTGAATCCCTGGGACCTGTGCATGGGTCCTTTTTGAGGACTTCAGTTCAATGCTAAATTCCATCATTCCAGAAATCATTCATTCTAAAGCAGAAGAAGCAGGTGTAATGTCCTCCCCATATCCTTCCACTTCTATCCCTACTACTTTCCTGAAAACACGTGTCTATTGCTTTCCAATAAACAGAAAATTTTTACTTATGGGGATTTTCCAAAACAATCGGAAGTTTTCAAATCAAAAATACTTTCAATTAATTAGATTTTATTTTTAGTTACCCAGGATAAAAGTATTTCACAGAATAATCTGGTAGCTTGGCAGAAAGCAATCATTATATTATGAGATTTAGGAATCAAATGTTCATTATTTGTCTTCCTTCCCATGAAAAAATGCAACAAACCCTACATTAAAGAAGTGTCAAAATCCAGCACCACCAACCTGGTTATAGATATCTATGTTCTTCAAGCCATAGTCAAAATATCTGAAAAGCCCACTTTTCATTAACTGGAATAAGAAAGAAAACACAACAGAGACATAAGGTACTATATTTTTCTATTATAAAAATAATAATGAAGTGTAAAGACAAAAATAACACAGAACATCCTCCAATCATGTTTCATTTAAGGGGAGTTAACTCCAATGAGAAGACATCGAGACAACTCACAGTTTTTATCATTTCCATGAAGTTGTTTATTGTCATACAGCCAGCAAAAAATAAAAAAACAAAACTAGTCAGAACTGGATGTTAAGATCTTGGACCTAACTACAGGTAGTCCTTGACTTACAACAGTTTGCTTAGTGACTGTTTGAAGTTACAACAGCACTGAAAAAAGTGACTTGTGACAGTTTTTCACACTTATGACCATTGCAGCTTCCCCATGGTCACATGATCTATATTCGGATGCTTGACAATTGATCATATTTATGACAGTTCCTGTGTCCTATGGTCATGGGATCCCCTTTTGCAACCTTCTGACAAAGCAAAGTCAATGGGGAAGCCAGATTTCACTTAACAGCCATGTTACTAACGGAACAACTGCAGTGATTCACTTAACAAATATAGCAAGAAAAGTCGTAAAATGGGACAAACCTCACTTAACAAATTTCTCACTTAGCAACATAAATGTTGGGCTCAACTGTGGTCGTAAATTGAGGACTACCGGTAGAACACCATGTGCCTTACCAAAGCCACTGTCAGCCATTTTGTTTATGTTAAAAATGGTGGATATTTTTTTTCATAAATCTTATATCTTACAACTCAACTCATAGGTTCTACTTTCCCAACTACAAAATGGCCAATGAAAAGTTCAGGTTTTCACTCCAAAGCATTCTGGAATGGTTGACCCATTACTTTATACACAGTTATTTACACCTAATATTTAGCCTTGATGTTTGCTATGTATTGGACATGCAGAGTATTATCTGCCTTAAAAGATGTTTCTAAAATTTTATTTAATAAAAAAACAAACATTTCCAAGTACCCTGTTTCCTCTAAAAGAAGACATCCCCAGATAATAGCCCAATCGGACTTTTGAGAGCATGCAATAAAATAAGCCCCACCTCCCCTTGAAATAAGCCCTCCCCAAAAATATTTAAATGCATGCACAGTCAGTCCCTGCCATTTCCTCTGGTTTCCTCCACGCGCCCCAAAATAATAAGACCTCTCCGAAAATAAGGCCAAGCGCTTATTTCGAAGTTCAGGAAAATATAAGACAGGGTCTTATTTTTGGCGAAACACGGTAGTTATCATGAACAAATCATATTTGTACAGGCTTTGGCATGTAAGCCATATGCATCCATGGACATCTCCAGATAGATGGGTGAGTCAAAAAGGTTAAACTCCTTCCCCTTTCCCCCTTTTTTTACATACATTAAGGCTTTGATCATGCATTCACCCCCTCCCCATCTATCTTTGATACTCAAGATAACTTAAAAATCAATGTGGCATCTAGGTATCTAAAGAAAACCCATTCACTTTTGGATTAGACAAAATGTGTTTATTGTTTAGCGTATGGCATATCATACATGCACTAGCAATATATATTAACATTTCACTTAGATTAGTAAAACACAATACAATATAAATGTCAAAAAGGTCTATTTTCAAGTATTTCTTTTCTTAATTAACAGCCTTTTAGAAGGACTGAAATGTGCAATATTTTTGAAAGACGTTTTCCATCATTAAGCAAATGCTGTCTTCAATTAAGAATTTGCTGAACTGATTTAACCAGCAGTTAAAGGTCTTTACTTACCTTGGTTTTGTCTTATTCTTATTGGAGTTCTCAACAGACTACTTTATGATTATTTTTACCTGACCATGGGGATTTTTTTTATTAAAAGATGACGTTTGTTGAATTCAATCATCAAAATGAGCCTTACCTGGCTCAAGTGGATTATGTGTTTTACCGAAGTATAATCTGGGAAATGTGAAATATACACATCAGAACGGCTCTAGAAACAGTAAAGAAAAGACTGCTTAGAAGAATTTTATACTGCAAAAGGCTTCTGTGAACTGTACTGCGTAAAAGATGAGAAGCATCTAGGCCAGTGATGGCTAACCTTTTTGCCGTCATGTGCCAAAAGTGGGGGGAGCGTGGGGGGGTCATGCACGCACGTGCCCACACCCATAATTCAATGCCCACCATGCCCTCCCGCCTATGCACGTGACCCCCCCCACACACTCCCCCCACTTTTGGCACGTGATGGCAAAAATGGACCTGGTAGGCCCATTTTTCGCCCTCCCCAGGCTCCAGAAGCTTTCTTGGAGCCTGGGGAGGGAGAAAATGGCCTCCCCACCCCAGGAGGCCCTCCAGAGGCCAGAAATGCCCTCCCAGAGCCTCCACGCGAGCCCTGTACTTAGCTGGCATCCAAAATGGGCAGCATGGAGACTCCTGGGAGGGGAGGGGCAGTGTTGGAAGCATGCATGCACACTGGAGCTGAGCTAGGGCAATGTTCACATGCCCACAGATATGCGTGCCATAGGTTCGCCATCACGGATCTAGGCTAATCTTGAGCTAATCACTGAATAATTTCATACAACAGGAAGGGAGGGAGGGAGGAATCGATATCCAGATGAAATATGAAGATTATGTTTTTATTTACCTTTCACTATTTAAATGCAATGTGTTTTAAAGTATGACACACCAAAGAACGATCAGCACCATTGGCATTATTTTTTAATTTTGTTTTCATCCAGAGACTCAGATCATAGAAATACTTGCAAATGTATATCTATATTGTTGAGAATCTGAATCAAAAGCTCCACACATTCACATACCCTTGCATACTTTCCCAAAGCAAATTGAGGTTCCAGGCTAGGATTAAATTAATAGAATCATAGAATGATGAAACTGAAAGACATCAAAAGGATGCCCTTTATTAAAGACTGAAGACACATCCCGTGTGGTGCTGGACAACACAGTTCTCAAACCTCCTGCAACATTTTTCCCAACGTCCCTCATTTAAGTCTTGTGGGAACTTTTTTTAGGAAATGTATTTTGTCTTGCAAACTCTTTATCTTGGACTATTTCACTCTTTAACTATATAAGTGTGGGGACATCCTTTAAAAAGCTTCATTTTCTTTAACATTTTGAAAAACTTCATTTAAATACCTTATTTAAATTATTCAGATTAAATCCAGCCATTAGAGAAAGTGCTTGTTTGCAGAGTTCATCAACCGGCTGCCGTCTACACTGTTGGGCCAGAGCTGTTCTCTGGCGTGGATTCAGCAGAACAAATTCCTTCTTCCCAAATATGAGCTGCAAAACCAAGGAATCCTTTTCCCTGTGAATCTTTCCAATGGATTTCTTAAACAAACTGGCAAATTAAGAATCTTAATATTCTAAATTCCTTAAATTAAGAAAACAGCTGCAGGCTATATAAATAAGTTTTGGAGATTCTTCCCATTTCAATTATTTTTCCAATTTTCAGATTTATAAAAGAATTTGGCCTTGTTCTTTAGTTTATTTTTTTAAAAAAAATATGAATTTGCTATAAAGTTCTATATATTAGAAATGATGGAAGAATAAACTCACCACCTGGGTGAAGGAAAAAGGAACAACTTAAAAAAGGCATGTCCAACCTTTTCGATTGCCTGGGCCACATTGAGTCAAAAGGGCCACATATATAATGTATAATATAGTTAATATATATAAATAGCACTTAAACTTATACACCACTTCACAGTCCTCTCTAAGTGGTTTACAGAGTCAGCATATTGCCCCTAACAATTCTCATTTTACCAACCTTGGAAGCATGGAAGGCTGAATCAACCTTCAACCGGTAAGAATCGAACTGCAGTCAGTCAGCAGAATTAGCCTGCAATACTGCATTATAACCGCTGCCCCACCATGGCTCTTTTGCACATAATAATGTTTAAAGTTTACAATTTTATGAGACTGCTTTATTAGCTGTCCAGGATCGTATGCGGCATGTGGGCCACGGCTTGAAACGGCTGCTTTAAAGAACTAAGAAACAGTTCTGATAAGAAAACTCAGTGCTACTAATATAGGAATGGGAACATAAAAATAGAAGATAGAAATAATAGATTAAATAAGAATAGTAATAGCTGTAAACGTATAGGCAGAAGAACAACACAGGGGTTTAATTTTGCATAAATAAAACAATTTTGTGTGGTCTTTATAATAAATAAACCTAACAGAAATAAAAGTTGCTCATGTTAAAAGCAAAATTCAAGAGGAGTATCATGTGCACAAGGTCAAAAATGGAATCAAGTAGATGAGACAATAAAACTGGACATTGAAGACAAACTTGAAATCCCTGATGCCTTCGGACCACTTCACAAGAACTAGTAGTAAAACCGGCGAGAGGCTCGCCCACAGCCCCCAGATGTCGTCATCAGCGATCTGCTCATGCATTGCGAACCGGTGGTAAAAGTAAGTAGAACCCACCCCTGCTTCAAATGATGCCGTACCTTAGAATAAACTAAGGGTATCTTTCTAAACACTGCAGAGAAGAATTTGCACTGCAAGGTTTGCAAATATTGCTGTCAGTGCCAAAATGAAGCAGCTCTGAAAGTTGTTCTTTCTTCTTTCATCCTTCTTATTAGTACAGGTAATAATTCTTCCTATTAGTACAGGTAACTAAAAATTGGTATTGGTCTATATATCAGACATGTCAAACTCAAAGCCCACGGGCCAGATCCAGCCCACAGGGTGTTTAGATGTGGCCCGTGGGGCTGCCCTGGAGACAGCGAGGGGGCGGCCCCTGCCACCTCCGCCCACCCCAGCTGCAACTGCATCTTAGACCAAGAAGAAGGAACAGAAGGCCGGTGGCTGGGCTGCCTTCTGGCCTGCTGGATTTGGGTTTTTCTTTTGGTTGCGGTGTATGGCTTGACTGTCGCCGAAATGCAAGAGAGTTTCTCTATCAGCGGGGATCGGGAGGCTAAGGCCTCTATCTTTGTGGCCATGCAGTTCTAAAATCGATGGGCTGCTTCTAGGGAGGGAAATCAAAATAGGGCAAAACAAGCATAGTCTACCATGGTTTATTGATTGCCAAGTTTTCCTCAGGTTTTCCTATTAAAATCACATTGCTAAGGTCTGTACTGAACATCTGGCTGCAAACTAGTCAGCAGGGGTGTCAAACTCGATTTCATTGAGGGCCACATCAGGGTTGTGTTTGACCTTGGGGGGCTGGCGTGGGCATAGCCTTCCTAACAGCAATAAAGGTGGTTTTTCCAGAAAATGTGTGAAGAGGTGCAATTAGTGATTTAACTATGTTTTCCTTTTGGCTGTCTTTTAATTTATATAATATATGTTTAATTGGCTTGGAGAGGCAGAAGTGACCAACATGGAGGCTGCACCTTGCTCTCCAGATATTTCTCCCCTGGAAATCTCTGGAGAGGAGAAGGAGGGGGTGGCAGAGCTGCGTGAGGGAGGGCTGCCCCAACAAGCCAGCATCCTTACCACACACAGTTGGAAACAGAGATTCCCTTTCTAGAAGGGCCAGCCTCCCTTGTGCAGGATTGGGGAGCGCTGTTCCCCTGCCTCCTCCTCTTGCTCTCTAGAGGTCTGTCAAGGCAGAAGTTGGACTCAGAGTAAACTGTATTAATATTTAAGACAGAATTAAAATACATTTGTAAAATAACCTAACTAGCATCTAAAACTGAGATCCAGGATAAAACATATCGTATTTTTTGGAGTATAAGACGCACCTTTTTACCCCCTAAAAGGAGGTGAAAATTTAGGTGCATCTTATATCTCAAATGTAGCCCTGCCCACCCACTGGCCCCCACCCTTTGGCCTCTGCCTCGCAGCAGTTACCTCTTTGCAAGCAAACAGCAAGAAAAAACAGCTCCTTTCAGCTTCAGCACAGCCTAATTAGCACAAGTCGATTGGATTGGCCTCCCAACTCTCAGCTGATTTGCTCTCAGCTGTTTTGCACAGGGCTCTGCTGCTTGCTGCAAAGATGTAAATTGCTGGGAGCAGATTTTTTTCCCCTTATGCTAATCAAGCTATGTTGAAAATGAAACTGAAATTAAAGCAGGCTGTTTGCTGTTTGCTGTTTGCTGCAATGAGGCAAAATTGCTCAGAGGCAGAGGGAGATTTCTTTTCCTTCTTTTCCTCACCAAAAAAGGTAGGTGCGTCTTATACTCCGGTGCATCTTATACTCCGAAAAAATTGGTATATGAAATTATAATGTAAAGGAGGGACTTCTGCTTGGTGATTCGTGGTGACATGGTGGTAGGAGAGTGATCTCTGCTCCCCAACCCCATTTTTTGACATGTTTTGGGGACCCCAAGGGGCTCAAAGCCCGTAGAGCTTTGTGAACGAGAGAGGGAGTCAGGCGAGCGGGAAAGCATAGAGCAAGCGCTCCCCGCTCGACCGGATGCCTCTGTTGATCCCAACACGAGTGCGTCTGTCATTTAATGGCAGACCTGAGGCCACGATATGCCAGCAAAGAGATGGGAAGCAAAGAAGAAGATCGGAGGAGACAGTGCTAGATGAGAAGATTTTTATCTTCCCTAATCACCGTAGAGACCAAATCGGAGAGGAAGTGAAGTTGATCGCGTCAGGCAAAAGGACTTGCAGAAGGGAACCGAGTGGCAACTGGAGGAAAGGAGAACCGACTGGAAAAGCGGAGAGAACTGACAGGTCGGCACAGAAGAATAAGAAGAGTGTCTTAACAGAGCTGTGGCGCAAGAGAAAGATTGGTGGGATGCTGTAAGTAACAATAAAGCGGGGGGGAGAACACCTAGCTGTCATGGAGAGATTTAATGGAGAGTTAGACTGACGGAGACCCAGGCGGAGATCGAGGAGGAAGGAGGCAGGAAACGTGGCCATTCTAAGGAACTGACGGCAGCAGCAACAGAAGAGTGACTAATAGACTAATAAAACGGAGAAGGGCATATCAAGAGTACAGCTAATTAACTTTGATAAATTGGAGAAACTGATTTTGAAAGAAATGACAAGCCTTGCTCCAACAGTATTAAAAACAGGAAAGAAGATGACCTTTAATCCCACAATCACTATGACCTCGCCTGCAACTCAAAGATCGATGGAAGGACTATCTAAAGCAGAAAAATACATGGTTATTCCAACAATGCAGGCTATGCAATCCACCTGACATTAATCCAAGAAACAATGATGAAAATGCAGGAGAAAATGTCCAGCAATCACGAGGAGTTGAAGATGGATATCCAAGCTCTAGACCAGCGGTTCTCAACCTGTGGGTCGCGACCCCTTTGGGGGTCAAACGACCTTTCACAGGGGTCGCCTAAGACCATCGGAAAACACCGATAGAGTCTAAAGGTTGAGCAACGCTGATGTAACCCAACCCTGCCTTGGACCTTTAACATACGTGTCTTCCATTCAGCTTGAAGCCGGGAAGGCCTTCTTTGCAGGCGTGGGGAGGCTACTGAAAGGCAGTGGGAAGATTCGTCTTCCCGGGAACGGATTCAGATGGAACTGCTGGGTTGGATCTGGGTGCAGGATATATATAAAAAGTAACCTTTCGGGAGAGGGAGGAGTTTGCCCGGGATAAGTTCTTAGTCCTTCCCCCCCACTTTGCTGAGTGGTAGAGTCCATTCTCCACCCCTTCTTTCTGTCTGGGCTTTCGGGGGGAGAGCTGCTGCTCCTGCTGTCGCCGCTGCAATTGGCCATCGTTTCCCTTCCACTTGGGACCGTTGGTGGGCGAATGAGTTTGGGGGCGATAGAGTGCAGGCTGAGGATCTCCAAATGTCGAAGGGAAGAACTGGGGTTGGGATCCTCTCTTGGGTTCCTCTGGTTTGCTTGAAACGGAGGGCAATGTAGAGACCAAATTTCTGGGTTCTTGCTTGCTTTAGAAGAGGAAGGGACCAGTTAGGATTAGGAAGTAGGGAAAAGTTGAGAGTTTTAGATCCTACGATAATGAGAGATTGCAAAAAAAGAAAAAAAAAAAGGCAAAATGGCATTGTATGGCATCCCAGGTTCTGGGCCTAGGAAATACTGAGGTTTCCTATTTGAAAAAGGTTCAGTTGCTGCCTTTCAGCCAGGTGATCGCTTGTCAGCTTTGGATGGATTATTTAAAAAGTTAAAAAAATAAAATAAAATTGTAGAATTTTAAAGAGAAGATGTTAGGTGGCTATAAAATCAGGGCATCCTGTTTCATTGGGAAAGAGTGGATGGGGTCCATGCTGGTTCCCTGGCATGATAGGTTTTTTAAAAAAGAAAAGAAAATGAAATCAATGTCTTTTATCCATAATATTGGCATAAACATCTCTTTTTGAACACTTCCGTTTTTCTTTCTTTCAAAAGTTTTGTGTTTCAGAATGAACTCTGAATGCCAGCCAGGCTGAGACCTTGCATTGCATTATGGGTGCTGGCACATGAGAGTGCATGAGTGCTCGCACACTCGGACTTTTGGCACGCAACGCCAAAAAGGTTCACCATCGCTGACATATACACACATAGCAACGAAAATAATTTTATGGCTGGGGGTCACCACAACATGAAGAACTGTATTAAAGGGTCATGGTATTAGGAAGGTTGAGAACCACTGCTCTAAACTATAAGATGAATGAGATACAAGAAACGATCCACGATAATGAACAAAAAATAAAGAAAGTGGAAACAAGGGTGGAACAAAATGAGAAAAAGCTCGAATCAGTTGACCAGAAATTGATGGTGCAAAATAGAGAATTAGAGGATTCGATTATTCAGTTAGAGATGGACCGGGCGGCTTTTTACTTGCGATTTCAAAATATCGCAGAAGGCAAAGAGGAAGATCTGGGGCAAGTGATGGCAGAACTGATTGCGGAAGCCCTACAACAAGATAAACAGCAAATAATAAATGAGTTGGATGAAGTCTACCAGGTGCAGACCAACTACGCTAGAAGGAATAAATTGCCAAGGGAGGTCCACATCAGGTTCACCAGGAAGAAAGTTAGAGATATACTGTACAATGTAACGAGGGAGGAGACAATGATATACAAGGGGAAGGAAGTGATAACGCTGAAGCAAGTCCCCAGGAGGGTAAGGGAACTAAGAAGGGACTATCGCTTCCTAGCCATACAATTAAATAAGAGAAATATTTTATTCAGATGGATTCTGCCGGAAGGTATGTTAATTACATGGCTAGGGGAAAAAAATCAAGATTGACAGTCTAGTAACTGCGCAAGACTTCCTTGATCAGCTGGTAGGGATGGAGGAAGAGCAGAGCAGCAAGGAAGAAACTGGAGCAGCAGTCCCAGAAGAGGAAATTCCCTCCCAATGACAATCTAAAGAAGGACACCTGGAGAAGAAGGAACCAGAAGAAAAAGAAAGTAAGGACACAAAAGAAAAGAAACCAAGAACTCAAAGAGTCACACGAGCAAACAAAAACTAAGGTCGCTTAGGAATTACAATGGAAGATTGGAAATTAATATTAATTAATGTTAATGGATTGAATGAGAGTAGAAAGAGAAAACAAATATTCACAAAACTAGCCAAACAAAATGCTGATATTATATGCCTTCAGGAAGTCCACATACGTAAACAAGACGATAGGTATTTAGAATATAATAAACTAGGCAAAGTCTTCACTTCATTAGCAGAAAAAAAAAGAGGGGGTGGCAATATACGTCAAGGGAGGGATAGCCGCAGAACAAAAATATACTGATTCTAAAGGAAGGACGTTGATGATTGATATAAAAAGAGGAAATTCATCAGTATTATTGGTAGCTATAATGCCCCAAACAAAAATCAGGGAAAATATTATAAAAAACTCCACGAACGAATAAGTAAAATGGAATATAGCAACATCTGTATAGTGGGAGATTTCAATGGGATATCAGACACTGATAAAGATCACAGGAGCAGCAAAGAAAAAAAAAAGAGACAAGCTACCCAAAATCTTTTTTGATCTAATGGAAGAAATGAACTTAATAGATATCTGGAGGACCCTACATCCAGATGAGAGACAATATACTTTCTATTCGAACCCTCAAATATCATGGTCTAGAATAGATATGATGTGGGCTAGCAAAAAACTGGGATTAGAAATCGATTCTGCAGAAATTACACCAAACATATGGGCAGACCACAACCCCCTAGAAATTAAGTGAAGGGTTTCACAGGGGAAAAAGATGAGGAGATGGAGATTAAATACACAACTTCTAAGGGATAAAGAATACATAGAAAAAACCAGGGGAGAATTAAAACTATTTTTCAAAGAAAATGAGAATCAAGAAACAGCCCGAACAAACATATGGGGCACAATGAAGGCATATTTAAGAGGCTTAACAATATCATACAACGCATATCAAAATAAAAAAAAGCGGAAGGCTCAAAATGCCCTACAGGAAGAACTGGGGAAAGTGGAAAAGAAGCTGCAGCAAAACCCAGGAGACAAGGTGACAAAAGAGAATTGGACAATGTTAAGACATAAATTGAATTTACTAGACCAGGATTTGGCTTATAAAATAAAACAATCAAAACAATATTATTTTGAAAACGCCAACAAACCCGGCAGATAGTTGTCCTACAAATTAAAGAAGGAAAATGAAAAACGGAGTATTCATCAATTGGAAGACAAGAAAGGAAACCTACAAAATAAAGAAGAGGATAAGCTTGAAATTGCTCATGAATCTATACAGAACTCTATAAAGACGATGAAGTTCCTAGAGAAAGGATTGTGCAGTATTTTTCAGAAAATGAACCAGTATTGATAGGAGAAGAGGAGAGGGAGGAGTTGAATAGAGAGGTCACGATAGAGGAATTGAAGATGGCAATTTCCAGATTGAAGAATAATAAGTCATTGATATTCTAGAATATTACGAGGCCCACCCTGAAAAGAAAATGGCATTAGTTTTTCTAAACGCCCAAAAAGTGTTTGACAACTTAAATTGGGAGTTTATGATTGAACAAATTAAAATCATGAAACTTGGAATGAACTTTGAGAGAATGATAAAGACAATGTACAATAAACAAAGGGCGAACATAATATTAAATGGAGATATGACTAAATCATTCCAGATAAAGAAGGGGGTAAGACAAGGATGTCCACTATCACCATTAAGATACGGGACACTTTATTACAAACCTGGAAGGAAATTGGGCAAAAACAATATATGAAGGTCCCAAATTGGCTTTCAACAATGGAAGCTATAATATACCCCAATGCGCTAGGCGTTGATAAAATGTTTAGGTACAAGGATATTTTAGACAGTTGCGGGAATCTTAAAACCAATGAATCATTGAGAGAACAGGGTATCCACATTGACTGGTGGCCATATTTGCAGATTAGATCTAGGCACCAAAAAGACAAAGAGAAATTCGGAATAGAGACGGGTCCAAACAGATTTGATAAATTATTAATAGGCACGGAAAAAAGTACTAGCTAAATTATATAACTACCTATTAGAATATGATAGAGCAGAAGAGGTGGTAAAAGAACAAACAATTGTGTGGGCAAAAAATATAGGACATAGTATAAATTTAGCTGATTGGGAAATAATTTGGAATAGAAATTACAAACTGACAAGAGTGGTAGCATTTAAAGAAAATCAATATAAAATGCTATATAGATGGCATTTAGCCCCCACAAGATTAGCCAAAATCTACCCTAACACAAGCCCAAACTGTTGGAAATGTGACTACCACCAGGGTACCTTCTTTCATATGTGATGGATGTGCCCCAAAGCGATGAAGTATTGGAAAAAGATCCGAAATTGGATCCAAGAAATAATTGAGGAAAATATAGATTTGGCTCCTGAAACCTTTCTCCTGGGAGTACTAAAGAGGACGTATGAAAAAAAAAAGAGATACTTAATTATACATATCATTACGGCAGCTAGATTAACATACACACAGCATTGGAAAGAAAAGGGAACACCACCGGAAGAACATTTAATTCGGAAAATCCTAGAATGTGCTGAGATGAGCAAACTAACATATGAGATTAACGAGAAGGAGGAATCAGAATACTATATGGTGTGGGGACTCTGGTATAAATGGATAGAAGATCGAATAAAGAAGGGACAAGGGATAGTATAAATAGTAAAATAAGTGGGTAAATCATAAGACACTATAACAAAAGGATGTATCCAATTTATATACATATTAGCACTGTTAAACCGATATCTTGTGTATTGTATTACAATGTAATTTAATAAACTTTAAAAAAAATTATAATGTAAAAACTAAAATTATATTAAATCTGAATTATATCTTAAAGTATAGCAGTAGAAATGAATCTAAAACTATTAATATCAGCAAAATGGTAAGCACTCCCTTTCTGCTCTTGAAAATCTTTCCTACCTTTAAGTCCCTAGTGAAGACTTCCAAGGCTTTGCTGATAGGTTCAGCTTTAATGTACATACCTTGATTAATACTTCTGGCAAACGTCCTATTTGAAATATGGGACTTATGGTTTTCTGTAATGTGTATGAAGGACCCAAGGCAAAAAACAGTTTTATTTTCTCAGCCAGGTGTGGGCGGACAGAAAATGCAACATAAGCTGTGAAAACACAAAACATTTTAATTTAGCATCTTTTTAAATGCAGAGGAAAGTAATTCTGTATTTACAGGCAAAAATGGAATGTATGAAGACTTCATAGGACTACCTCATGTAATATGTAAAAGTTAACAATTTAGTTTTTTATAGAGTCCTTTATGGTTGAAACCATCAGCTACCAAGGTTGAAGTCAACAAAGTTTATAATCCCTTGATTTAGATTATCAACTGACCATTGTTTATACGTTCATTTCATATTTTTAATTGCTTTTACAGGGAGTGGAGGGTGATTTTAACTTCACAATGGCCAAGATCATTTGCTGAACTTTATATTTTCCTAAATGAAGGAGAAAATATGGCATTGGTTTTGGCAAGCAAAACATTTCCCTGCCTGGATTTCTTTCCTCGAATTGGGAAACCATAAATTGTGCAGGCTCCCCCATGACTGGGATTCCCCCAGTCCCTCTTGAGACTGAAGGATGCCCATGAAAATACTTAGAAAGCCAAGGAATATTGGTAAACCCAGGAAAAGATATTAGGAGATGAACATAGACTCTGGAAAGCAAGGCCAATAAAATAAATCCATAAAATTAACTTTCTTGAAAATAACTATGTCCATGAAATGCTTTCTTTGTTATTTCACACCATTGTTTTTGTAATTTGTATCACCTCATGGAAAGCTCTCATGTCTGACCTCATATGTGCCAATAGAATATATGTTTTAACTCATTCATATATAATTCCTTCTCATTCATATATTATTCCTTCTACCCTCAATTCAGGAATTCATCTCAGAAGTCAATGAGGGTGGGGAAGGAGACTTCAACTTTTCATTGAGTTTGATGTCATCACAAGTGTGACATGATTTAAAAAGGGATTCCAACTGGCTTTAATAAAAATAGTTTTCTAAATGGTGAGAGAGGCTGTGGGATTAGCAACCTTGAATTAAAAATGGTACTGGCTGGGCAAAGATATATGCATCATGAGCTATCTGGAGAAAAAAATCAGGAAAAAGGAAAGAAGGCAAATAGGAACTAGAGATTGGCTCTTTTGTCAGAGGAAAAATGGGCTTTTAGGTTCTAGGCTCTAGAGTGTAAAACTCTAGACAGCTCAAGATGGGGAAAATGCACATATGTGGTATTGACACTTAAACCATTTGGTCATTGCTAGGATGGCATCTCCATTCTTCAAGCAGCCAAAAGTAATTTCAGCACTGGATCAATCTCTCTGATGCCAATATGGGGGATAGTATATAGCTGGCAACAAGTTTTTCTCTGAAATTGGTTAGTGATTTTATAGGTATCAGGAAAACCTTCCGGTAAAAAGAATGGCAAATCATCAACTTACCTATTGCGGATCCCAAAGAATGACCAGCATAAAAAATCTTCTGCTGTCCCGTTTTTTGTAAAATAAACTCTGTCATGGCAGTAAGGTCATAGATGCCCATTTCATGAAAACTGCAAATGTAAAGATGCCATGTAAAATATAAATTGTGTTGTGTGCTAATCAACCCAAAGTTCTCTCCTGGGGTACAGACTCAAAGTATATTACTTTGGACACATTATGCAAAAAACTGGAAAAGTCTTTAATTCTGGGAATTAAATTACAGCAGCAATTGGGGAGTATTGGGAGACTTGAATGACCAGCCTTGGAAAAAAACTATTTATCAATGCATCCCATCATGTGCTATGGCTTTCCCCTTTGCAAATCATTAACAAGTATATTTAACCAACAGAATATGCAAATAACAAATCGATCTGGATGAAGAGAAGATAGAAATGCTTTTTAGGTCAACTAATAGCTAACTGCAACCAAACAAGTTTGAATAAAATTGTAAGTTAGCAATCACTGTAGTATATAATAGAATGCAAGAAAAGATCCAGGCTTCCTTGACTCTTGTTCCTTCTGGCCAATTAAACCACAATTAACCCATTGTTAAGGAAAAGGATGAAGAACTTTTGGGCTGAATGGTCATGATCTGGTTTTCTATACCACACTGTTCAGCCCAAAAGCTTGTCACTGCTTCATTGGAAACAAACAAGAGTATGTTGAAGATTACAAATATTTGTTTCTTGATGGCTAAAGGAACAGTTAAGATCTCTACATAAAATTTTATTTATTTTATTTACATCGATTCTTTTTTTTTTAAATTTTTTTTTATTATTAAAATATAAACACAGATATAAAGACAATACAATACAAAGACAAACAAAAAACCCACCACCTACAAACCCACCTAACATTTTATATTTACGCTTTTGTCATCAACAGAATATATGTCATTGAGCTTATATAGTTTAATAAAGAGTAAATATTAAATGTCTAATTCCAATGTTATAACTTTTCACTACAAATTTACATTTCTTATGGGTTCATCTCCTTGTGAAAGTCTTTACCCTAATTTCTGTCCTCTACATTTTTGCTGATTTTCCTTTCCAGCCATTGATACCATTGGTGCCATACAAGATAGTATTCGCTTTCTTCCTTTTCCTGGAGTTCCAGCGTCAATCTGTCCATTTCAGCACACTCTGTTATCTTTGCAACGATTTTGTCTTTGGATGGGAGTTGGTCTGATTTCCAGTTTTGCACGAACAGTAGTCTTGCTGCTGTCAAGATATGTATGATGAGATATTTCGTTTCCTTAAGATGTTGTGCCGTTATCATGCCAAATAGAAAAAATTCTGGACTGTTTTCTATTTGAATGTTCGTTATTTCTTCGATAATATTTTTTATATCTTGCCAATAGTGTTGGGCTTTCCTACATTTCCACCAAGTGTGATAATATGTCCCCTTTTTTGATTTACATTTCCAACACAACGCCGAAGTGTTTGGGTGTATTTTGGCAAGTCGGGCTGGTGGTAAGTGCCATCTATAAAACATCTTAATGAGGTTCTCCTTGTAAGATGTGGCTCTTGTCATTTTTATGTTCTGCTTCCATAATTTCTCCCAGTCTGCCAATTGAATATTATGTCCCTGGCCCACATTGTCATATTATGTTTAACTGTTTCTTCTATTAATTTGTCTCTCAAAAGGTAGTTATATGTTTTAGTAATCATTTTCTGGTCTGCTCCTAATAAAATTCTGTCCAGTTCGTTCAGATCTTTTGCAATTCCATATTTGATTTTATCCGCATTGTATCTTGAGTGTATTTGAGTGTAGTGCCACCAATCAATATTTATATCGCCATTTTGGAGTTGATGTCTTGGAGTGAGTTCTCCTTCATGATTCAGTAAATCTTGGTATCTCATTATCTTTCCGATTTCAAGGGTATTTGGAAATATCAATGCCTCCATCGGGGACCACCATTTTGGTATTTTAGTATAATAAGTTTTCTTAATTCCCTGCCAAATCTTGAAGAGTGAGGCCCGAATTATGTGTCTTTGGAAGTACATGTGTTGTTTGTCTGGTCCATCCCATAGGAACGCATGCCATCCTCGTATGAGATCAAAGCCTTCTAGATATAACATTCTTTTGTCATCTAATCTCATCCATTCTTTAATCCAGGTCAATCCGGCTGCTTTATAATATAGCTCCCAGTCTGGTACTGCAAGGCCTCCTCTGTCTCGTGTGTCTTGTAGCGCTTTAATCTTAATTCTGGCCTTCTTTCCCTGCCATATATAGGTCATTGTAATTTTGTTGAGATTTTTGAAGAAGTCCCTTCCTGGATGTAATGGTACTACCTGGTATAGATATAGTACCCTCGGTAATATATTCATTTTAATTGAACTGATTCTGCCCATCAATGACAATTGTAGCCTGTTCCAGATTTCCAGGTCTTTTTTAATTTCTTTTAGTAATTTCATGTAATTGTCTTCTTTGATCGTGGTTGCTTTCGCCGTCAGCCAAATACCTAAATAGTAAATCTTCTTTACTAATTGGATTCCTAATTCTTCTTCTAATTCCGATCTCTGAGTCTGGGTCATATTTTTCGTCATTAATTTTGTTTTTTGTTTGTTTATTTTGAGGCCCGCGACTTCCCCGTATTGTTCTATCATCGACATCAGTCTGGGTCCAGATTGTCTTGGGTTTTCCAAGTTGAAAATTACATTGTCTGCAAAGGCGAGTAATTTGTACTCCTCTCCCCGGATCTTGAGTCCTTTGATTTCTTCCTCATTCCTTATTTCGTTTAATAATACCTCCAATGCTATTATAAATATTAGCGGTGACATGGGACATCCTTGTCGTACTCCTTTCTGAATATCAAAAATTTGTGTCATGTCACCGTTTATTGAGATTTTTGCTGTTTGTTGGGAATAAATTTTTTTAATCAGATTATGAAATTTCTCTCCACAGTTCATTAGTTCAAGTTGTTTTGTGAAAAAAGACCAATTCAAATTGTCAAAAGCCTTCTGGGCATCAAGGGAGATTATGGCCATTTCTCTGTCTATCTTCTGATCATAGTATTCCAGAATATTTATAATCATTCTCAAATTATTCTTTATTTGTCTTTTAGGTATGAAACCATTTTGGTCTGGATGTATATAGTTATGTATTATTGCTTTGAGTCTCTGAGCTAGTATTGACATGAATAGCTTATAGTCCACGTTGAGTAATGAAATTGGTCTGTAATTTTTAATTTGCGTCGGATCTGAGTCTTCTTTGTGTATTAATGTAATAATAGTTTCTGTCCAAGATTTTGGAATTTCTGCTATCAGTAGTGCTTCATTAAAAACTTGTAACAGTATTTGGTCTATCGACTGTTGACAAAGTTTATAGAATTCAGTAGGAATTCCATCCAGTCCTGGAGTCTTATTGTTCTTTTGTTTTTTGCGGGCTTCCATTAGTTCCAGCATTGTTATGGGCCGGTTTAACATCTCTCTGTGATCTTCTGTGAAGTGCATAAGATTGGTTTTTTGGAGGTATTTTTTTATTTGGTCTTCCGGGACCTCTTCCTGGCAATAAAGTTTTTGAAAAAAAATTTTGGCTATGTTTTTCTTCTCCAGATGTGTGTGGTAAAGAGTTCCTGATTCGTCTTGGAGTTGGTGTATAATTCTTTTTTCTGTTTGCTTTTTTAGCTTATATGCTAACCAGCGTCCAGTTTTGTTAGCATGTTCAAAATTATTTTGTTTTACCATTCTTATTTTCTGTGCCAATTCAGTTTTTGTGGTTAGATTCAGTTTATGTTTGGCCAAATTTAGCTTTTGTAGCACACTCGTGTTGTTGGGCTGTTGTTGTAATTTAAGTTCCTCTGTCTTAATTTCTTCCAATAATTCATTTCTGATTCTTTGTTTCTCCTTTTTCTTTCTTGCCATATATGCAATAGTTAGGCCTCTAATATAGGCTTTCGTGGTATCCCATAGGTTTTGTAAAGATGTTGTGTCTTTTGTATTTATTTGTAGAAATATCTTGATTTCCTTTTCTATCATTTGCTGATATTCTTTTTCCTTTATTATACTTGTGTTCATTTTCCATCTCTTCTGTTTTCGGAAACCTTTCCAGACTATTTTGATAGGATTGTGATCAGCCCATATACTAGACATAATTTCTACTTCGTGTGTTTCTTTACTTAGTTGAGGTGTCATCCAAGCCATATCCAGTCTGGACCACGATTGATGTGGGCCCAAGAAATATGTATATTGTTTTGTTTTGGTATTTATTTCTCGCCAGGTGTCGTGTAGGCTCATTTCTTGTACTAAATCTTTGAATGTTTGTGGCAATGTCTTCCTTTTAATTTTATTCTTCCTAGTGCTGTGGTAATCTTCTCGTAAGTTTACTATCGCGTTAAAGTCGCCGACAATGCATACATTTTCGTAGTCCAACTCCTTTAGTTTGTCATGTAATTTTTTGTAAAAATCTAATTGGTTTCCATTTGGAGCGTAAATAGCTACTAACAATATTGTTTTTATTTCCAATTTTAGTTCTACCATTAAGACTCAGCCTTCTTTATCAGTGTAAATCAGTTTAGATCTTATATGATCTCTAATATATGTTACCACTCCCCTTTTTTTGCAATCTCCTAAAGATGTATATATTACTCCTAATTTTTTATTTTCAAGTAGTTTTTTCTGTTGTTTTCTTATGTGTACTTCTTGTAATGTAATTATGTCTGCCTCTAATTTTTGCAACCTTGTAAACATTTGATGTCTTTTGCTTGGTGAGTTTAAACCATTTATATTTATGGAAATGAGCCTTATTTCTTCTTCCATTTCCGCTAGTGTTTATTTGTCTGTTATTTTGAGCTTTGTTGTGTTTCTTGTAACTCTTTGTGAGATCCCCACTGTTTGCTCCTTCTCCAACCTTCCCTTCTTTTGTTCTTTGTCTTCCTTGTTTGTCATTTGTGTCTCTTGGTCACTTGGGTTATGTTCTTCTCTACTATCTCTGCTTTCCTGTTCTCCTTCATTTCCTAGATATTGGTCCATAAAGTCTTGAGCTTTTTCTATTGTATCTATTCTGATTTTCCTTCCTTCCCATGAAATAAGTAGGCCTTCCGGTATGAGCCATCTAAATTTTATCTTGAGTTTATTCAGTTGTCTACTTAAGAAATTGTAGTCTCTTCTCCTGTCTCTGGCTCTTCTCGGTACTTGTTTCAATGTTAGAACTTCCCTCCCTTTGTACATAACTGTCTCCTCTCTCATTCTTCTATATATTTCTTCTCTCATTGTTTTTTTTGTAAACCTAATATGGACTTCTTTGGGGAGTTTGTTTCTCCTTGCATAATTTGTAAAGGCTCTGTAAATTTCATCAATTCCATTTCTAATTTCGTCCTTATCTTTGTGTGTTGCCTTTGCCAGTATTTCGATCATAATCTCGCCCAGGTCTTCATCTCTCTGTTCTTCTATATTTTGGAATCTAAGGAAGAAGGATGCCTTTTCCATTTCAAGAAACGTGAGTGCATCTTCGGTGTCCCGGCTCCTCATCGTTTGTTGGTTCTCCAGCCTCTCCAGCCTCAAGGCTGTAGCTTCTGTTTTTTCCTCCACTTTATGTATTCTCTGTTCATTTTCTATGATATTTTGCTGGATTTTCACTATCTTCTCATCTATATTTCTGATGTCATCTTTAATTTCTCCTACATCCAGTCGCAATTGTTCATGGTTTTTTCTAGTTTCATCGTGATTTAGCGTCATCTTATCTTCCATCCTTTTCATTCCCTCTTGTATCATTGCGAGGGCAGCCTGTATATTCTGCATGCCTATGATAGTATTGGTCTTTTCTTCTCCCGTCTTTTGCTGTACTGGGGAGGCTACTAGTAGTGTTTGAGTTTGGGGTACCTTTTTGGTTGTTTTAATAGTAGTTGATATACTTGAAGTAGCTATGTCTATTGTACGTGTTAGTCTTGTCCACAATTTCATATAATTATGTATTGCCTATTTTATGTTAATGGCTTAAATGAAACGTTATTGTTGGGATTAATATTAGTGGAAATACTTCTAATCAGCAATCAGCAATATAATAATATATATAGAAAGAAGAGAAAAGCAGGGGGAGGGAAGGTAGAAATGGGGAAAACAGCGGGGAAAGGGCACGTTTCTAGCAATTCATAAATTACCTTATTCTTAAATTAATTGCAAGTTAAAAGATCTATTTCACTAGCAGTATTTGTAGTAATTCTAAAATCAATTCTATATCAATTTATATTGCTAGTTATCTTAATTGTTATAACTGTATTAAATTGTTTAAATTAATTAGCTTTCAATCAATATTTATCACACATGTAGTACTCTATGGTTGTTTGAGTGATCAACTTGTTATTATTATAATCAACTTATTCCTATATAGTCACCAACAGAAAAAAGAAGAAAGAAAAACTACTAAATTATTAAATATTCTTTTCAATTCTATTGCGTTCTAATATATTATGATAAGATTAAGCCAGACCATTAATAGCTATATTGTCCATTTGTTCACCAGTTGTTTCAGTGGTTCAATAGTTAAATAGTTCGATATTTAACGGTTAGATCGTTATATATCCCAGTTTTTTAGAAGAGTGCCAGTGGAAATGGTGAAAATATTGGTAGCTTCTAAGAGTCCGCTCAAAGTACGTTGTATCAAAGTTTGTTTCGTCTCTGTCAATGCAATGTCCACACTCTCCTTCAGTCTATTTCACACTCAGTTTTCCAATTCAGTCCAATCTGCCCGGCCGAAACCAATAGAGTCCAATGCAATCAGTTTTTAGGAACTGTCCAGAATCCTCCTTCCGATCTCTGGGACACCGCTCTCCTCACACTCCCTTTATTTCCTTCAATCCTCCTTCCGATCTCCGGCACACCGCTCTCCTCAGTCTGTTTCACACTCGGTTTTCCAATTTAATCCAATCTGCCCGGCCGAAGCCAATAGAGTCCAATGCAATCAGTTTTTAGAAGTCCGTCCAGAATCCTCCTTCCTATCTCCGACACACCGCTCTCCTCACTCTCTCTTTATTTCCTTCCGATCTCCGGCACACCAGTCTCCTCACTCTCTCTTAATTTCCTTCAATCTCGCAAGATCTGTTCTTATTCTTATTCTCAGTTTAGTCCTCTCGATCCAGTCCACCCCTATAAAATCCGGTTATATCGGAGTTAAATCCTCCGCAATTCTTGTCGCTCTCTCTTTTCTCTCGGCTGTTCAAAGTTTTTGCGCTGTCATCTCTGTTCAAAATGGCTCCAATCCGCTCGATCTTTTCTGCCGCTGCTTCTCTAATGTCTTTTCCCGGTATCTCTGCCACCAGCGTCTGCTTCTTCATCAAATGCTTTTTGGGTTTTTTTAGGTTAAAGTCCTCTGTTGATGACTTCTTTTCTTTTTTCAATCTTCGCTTCCCACTCACGGAGTTGTCAGCGCCTCCGGCCAGTCTCGAAAGCCTGGTTTTTCCTCACTCTGGATTAAGGGTTTGTCTTGTACCTTCGAGGGAGTTGCGGTCTCCTCCGAGGTCCTAAGACGTTCCCCTTTAAACTATCAATCCCTCCGAGAACGATAGCGCCTATTTCGGCTCCAGATGTGGGATTGTTAGAGACTCAGGAACGGAGCGCCGTCCCTTTTGTCCCTAACGCGCTGAGGTTGCCGCCGGAAGTCTATTTACATCGATTCTTATCTACCACCTATTTGCTTTTACTGTCAGAGTAATTCAGATTCTCTAAGAGAGCTTTAGCATGCAATAAACCTATAATCACCTGAACTGGCTGAATTCCTGATTATTTCCGCAGGGTATTCTTTAATTGACCTTTGAATCGATTAATTGGTTGAGTAATCAATTGACCAATAACCAACTTCAGTAAGAGCTACATTTTAAAAACTAACCTGAAATTCCAAAATTCTGTTTCATTAACTGAAAGGTGCTTGTGTCTTCTAGACCAGAAGTTTCCTCTGCTATTTCCAATCCATACATCATATCCAGCATCTGCTAGTATGAAGCCCAGGCTCTGGTGGGGTAAATTTGATATCCACACACTACCCTCCATAGTTAGTCCATGCATTAATAATATAGCAGACTTATTGCCTGAAAAAGAATTTCTTATGTCAGATTTTTAATTATAAGGTTCATAGAATCAGAATAGGGGCACGGTGGCTCAGTGGGTAAGATGCTGAGCTTGTCGATCAAAAGGTCAGCAGTTCAGCGGTTCAAATCCCTAGTGCCACGTAACGAGGTGAGCTCCCATTACTTGTCCCAGCTTCTGCCAACCTAGCAGTTTGAAAGCATGTAAAAAATGCAAGTAGAAAAATAGGGACCTCCTTTGTTCGGAAGTTAACAATGTTCCGTGCACCTTTGGTGTTTAGTCATTCTGCCACATGACCACAGAGACGTCTTCGGACAGTGCTGGCTCTTCGGCTTTGAAACGGAGATGAGCACCGCCCCCTAGAGTTGGAAACGACTAGCACATATGTGCAAGGGGAACCTTTACCTTTACCTTTAGAATCAGAATTGCATAAAACTGTGTTGGATGGGAAATGACATTTCGATACTGTTTTTCTTCAAGGAATACATGAAGAGAGGTTGATGTGAATAAACACCCCTGCTCTGTTTCCCAAGAAGTACCCAGACCGTAAATTTTTATTTCTGCTTTTTTTTTTTTTTACCTCCCGGAATTCTGTTCACATTTAGGTAATAGCCATCTTCTGTAAGGATCTCGTATTCTTCACAACAATATCCCCAATATCTGATTCTTTCACTCTGTAAAGATTGAAAGACAAATCTATAATGTAGAATGGATTATGGTACAATGAACATACAGTACATGGAACAGAAATTATCTAGGAAATGATTACATCAGAAAAATACATAAATCATGGCTGAATTGATGAGGAAAATAATTTTTTTTAAAAAAATCAGATATTATTGAGTCAAGATCAACGTCTGGTGATGATATGGATATATTGAGTTTTCTTGTCAACACTTGGGGCCACAACTGTGATCAAACTATTTTTTCATGTATCTTGCATAGCAGAGATTTGAACCACTGTTGTGACTGCCATTTTGACTTTTTTTGACCATATCCTACATAAAATCCTGGCAGCAATTAAGAAGAAATTTGGCATTGCCTCCTTCTGAGATGCTTTATGACTTCTTAGTCTGCCTAGTAATCTGCCCTCCAAACCTGAATTAACTTCAAGGCCCAGAAGCACTCATGTGTTGCTAACTCCTCAGACAACAAGACTGCTTAACCAAGTATATTTAACACGAGGCAGAATATTTAAGATGGTCTGGAATGCAAGCTTCATGTCACCTTACTTATGGGTGGAACTGAATATGAAAATTTCAACCTTTAAAACTGCACCGAATAGGTTAAAAAAGTATCATCACACCTCCTTGTTTCTTTGATAAAATATTTATTTGGCTTGCTAATATGTTGTGAGAAGAACATCTTCAGTTCCTTCACTAAAGCCAGGACAATATGAGAACGGAATGAGTGACTTGGAAACTAGCTGCAGGAAAGCCAGAGGACCACAGTGACAACAAAATTGGGTACCGGGCTGACCAGGAGGTGAGTATGCTGATTTTTATACCCTTCCGAGCTTTTGTGATTGAGATACCTGATGGGGTATTTGATTAATTTAACAGTGTTTCTTTTGGTAATTTCCCCTGGGGAAGGAAAGTGTCAAACTCAACTTGGGGAAGGGAGTGTGACACAATTTTACTCCTCTTTTGTGTTCTGCTTTGCTTTGCTGGCTGGGGAATTCTGGGAGTTGAAGTCCACCAGGCTTAAAGTTGCCAAGATTGGAGACCCCTGCTTTAAAGGTTTAAACCTACATCCACTCACTTGGGACCACTGTGCTTTCCTTTGTGTCAGTCCCACTAATTTGATCAGTAGGGGAAATCAACTCCAAGGGAAAGCTGAAGTTATTGTTGTTGAGAATCACTCTAATAAAAGAATCTTGTAAATCTGATTGTACTGGACTTCCTTCTCTTTCTTAGAATTGAGGGAATTAGGGAGGTATCTGTTATCTGGATTTTCTGAACTTGCAGTCTCCTCACTAGAGGAAAACACCAAGTTTTCAGAAGGTTAGGAGGGTAGAAGGCTGCCAAATTTCAGGGAGAAGAGCATTGCATAGGGCAGAGGCTGCCATAGAAAAGACATACTTCTTAGATCCTATAAGGTGATAGTGTTTAAAAGAAAGGAGGAGTAGAAGCGGCCCATCCTGTCTAACATGCTTGGATGAGTACTGATTACGATTCTAAGAGCTCAACTTACTATGTTCATAAATGATTCAGGATTCATCAACGTTTTGCCATTCACTTCTTCTGAACTCAAATTTCCTTGTATAGCTGTCATAGCAATCAGCATCCACAGGGTGAAACATCTATAAAACAATGGAGTAATTACCAATGGAAAAAGATACATGTTTTTCTGAAATATGTATTCATACTAGATATATCTAACAAAAAGTATTATGTAAAAATTCTAAATGAGAAATTTGGTTAACTGCAGATATTTCTGCTGGGGCAATAAATGGAGTGAGGCTGTACTTTCAAACACAGGACAGTCTTTGAAGCAGCCATATAGGAATTCCAAAGGACAATCGCTACTATAATATTTTGAGACCAGTGCTTCACAGCTGCAAAACTCTGAAAAGTGCTCCTTTTAAATTCTTTAAGTCCTATAATCTTTACAGCCCTGTAAATATATTTATTAAGTAAATTTATGGATAGTCACACAATCGCAAAATATAATGAGAGCCAGTTTGCTAGCGCAGAGGTATCAAACTCAAGGTCCACAGGCCGGATCCAGCCCACGGGGTGCTTATATCCGGCCCGCAGGACTGGCCTGGAAACAGTAAAGGACCGGCCCTCTGCCAGCGAAAACAGAGCCCCTGACATGAGTGATGTCAAGCTGGCCACGCCCCCCTGACCACACACATCCTGGCCCTCTGAGGTCAAACACAACCCTGATGTGGCCCTCATGGAATCAAGTTTGACAGTTCAAGTCCTGCCTTAGCCATGAAAGCCAGCTGGGTAATTTGGGGCAAGTTGCACTCTCTCTCGATATAACTGGGTTGCTATTTTGTGGGGGAAATAGGAAGAGGAAGGGGTGTTGGATGTGTTCTCTGCCTTGAGTTATTTGTAAAAAAGATAGATAGATGATAGATAGATAGATAGATAGATAGATAGATAGATAGATAGATAGATAGATGCAGTGGTGAAATCCAAATTCTTTTACTACCGGTTCTATGGGCGTGGTGTGGCTTGGTGGGCGTGACTTGGTGGGTGTGGCAGGGCAAGGATACTGCAAAATCTCCATTCCCATCCCACTCCAGGGGGAAGAATATTGTAAAATCTCTATTCCCACCCCACTCTGGGGCCAGCCAGAGGTGGTATTTGCCAGTTCTCTGAACTGCTCAGAATTTCTGCTACCGATCCTCCATAACCTGTCAGCACCTGCTGGATTTCATCCCTGGATGGATGGATGGATGGATAGATGAATAAAATGTAAAACAATTATTCATTTTAGTATAGGCATGACTTTAAATATAAACCAGTTAAGATGTTGCAATTGGCCGGAGGATGTGGGGCAGGGACAAAACGAAGAAACCAATGAAGTCACCTGAAAAATAATTGCATAATTAAGTATACATCAGAAAAGCTACATTTGGAAGATGAAGAAAATGAAATCTTAATATAAACATAATAATGACTATAGCATGGTAATAGACTGCAGATATTTTTTTACTACAGAATCTTCTGCAGTCATTTTATATATAGAAAATCATATTGATGTACAGCGTAACACCTAAAATGCATTTGGTAAAAATAATCTGAGAAAGAAAACTTTTCAAATAACACATCACTCCATGGACAAAAGATACTAATTGCATAAACTGGATCCTAAATAGCCCTCTGGGTCATTTCATTGAGAAGAGAAAAGGTTTCTTCTTATCAATGCCAGGAGGAACCCAAGTCACTTTGTTCTGAGAACTGCTCCCAGATTGAATTTACTTCATGTGGAGTCTCTGGGCAAATTCCAAAGACCCAAATGTTATGATATGTCTCTAGTTCATTTAATCAGATGGTTAAGGCACCAGGCTAAAAGCTGGGATTCTGTGAGTTCTAGTCCCATCTTCCGCATGAAAACCAGCTGGGTTACTTTGAGCCAGTCCAGGGTTGTTGTGAATACAATAAGAGGAACAAGTATTATGTTTGCCACCTTGAGTTAGTTAGTTAGTTAGTTAGTTAGTTAGTTAGTTAGTTAGTTATTTAAAAAATAGCAGTAATAAAGTAATAAAGGTAATGTATAAAAAGTAATAAAAGTGGGATTTTAAAAAATAAAATAAAATTTAAAATATATCTTAAATGGTATTATGATTTTAGTTTTTCAAAATAGCTCTAAAACTTAAATACGTAGACCAGAGATTGCTACAGGAAGGAAGGAAGGAAGGAAGGAAGGAAGGAAGGAGGAAGGAAGGAAGGAAGGAAGGAAGGAAGGAAGGAAGGAAGGAAGGAAGGAAGGAAGGAAGGAAGGAATAGTTCTAGTTTTCCTACAGCATCAGTCAAATATATATGGTCAAAAAATGTAGCAATTACTCAAACATTACAGTATCCGCAAAAGTGATCACAGATATTTTATCCTATCTGCCTTTTGCCTAAAGAGCACAATCCTACACTATTAAAATGTATTTTTCTATTTTTGAAAGAGAATAATTTTCTTGAACAAAAAATGCTGGACATAATTATATAGTGTGCTCCATTGAGATGTAATTGTAGAGAAATATCTGTTTCTTTATACATTATTTCTTCAAATGTGAAATAAAACAGAGCAAAATTACTCATGTGAGATTTAAAATAACATTTTTTTTCTTAGAAATTCGTGGCAAACCTACCACATTTCTATGTGTCTCATTTAATTTTTAAATTCATATTTAATGTTACTAAATTCAAAATATTTTGATACAGAAATAATTCTCTTTTATGAATGTGGATTAAAGTTAAACTGGGAAAGATTGGGAGGGGAGGGGAAGAGGAGGAATTCCATGAGATAAATATCAGTAATTAAATAAAATCCCGCCCAAAAAACATTCATCCAGGAGCCATGGATCCAACTTAAATCCATTAGACATGGAAAATGTGTGGGAAGCCTCTCCCCCAGAAGAATGAAATATTTTGGGAGATATTAAAAAGCGGAATATTATATTTCCCCAAAGGCAAAATGGATAAACATGCTCTTAAAAACAGAAGGCAGACTCAGTCTTTCTTAATAGCTCCCATCAGATATTTTGTGCTCATTAAAAAAAATTGAATAAAATAGAATAAAATAGGCAGGTTGGTAGTAATTGTTTTTTCTGCAGTTCTAATTACCCTCTGAAGTCTGTGTCTGTCTTGTTGGGTTGCAGAACCATACCAGACAGTTACAGAGGTGTGGATGACAGACTCATCTGCACATCTTAAGAAAGATTGAGCCAGCCTATTCACAAAACAAAAGAACTTCACCTCCAGGAATGGGATTAAAATTTACATTCTCCTCCACCCAAATTCTCAGAACATTACATTTCCCTTTAGGACATAATAGGATTAACCTATTTAGCAAAAGATACAAGCCCCTTCATTGCACAACCCCTGAGAACAGTTCAAACTTCAAAGTCACAGAAACCTATAAAGATCCATCCGCCTATTCAGCCATTTGGTCAGCTGTCCCAGAACCACATGCTGCTGGTGATTCTGCTTCATCAATGAGTGGACCCGCTTTCCAATCAGCCTTCATGTTATTTGCAGCGTCTTTCTCCCAGCTTGGAACTGAAACTGGTGGATTTTCCCTCCAACATATGAAAATGCCATTTCATCAATAAGCTTTTTGAAAAACATGTCTTGATTGAAGCAATGACAGAACTTACATTAATGTTGCTTGCTTTTCTTTCCCTCTTCTCATTTCAAACCCAGCACACAATAATATTCCTGATGAGATACAGGCCAGCTACCAATGTCCTCTCCTAAACGGTATGTTTTCTTTCCACAAGCAAGTCTGGAAACCTCCTTTTATAAACTGTACACACCTTCCAGCTGTAGCAACCTGCTGAATGTAGCAGCTGTTTGCTCATATTTACACCTTATTGGCTGATGTCTTCTGACTCAACCCAACAGGAGGACTTCCCTATCAAATGGATTCTTTTTATTATAGTAGCATAGGATGGGCAGATCTGCACTTTCTGCTTTGCCCCTCACCACTATGAGCCACTCCATGTTTACTGAGAACAGCAATCAATGTCTCCTTCTTATTCAATACAATTCAATTCAGATACAAACAGTCTTTTGGATTCCCCGCTGCCGCCCATGTCCCCTGCCCTAATGAAGCGCTTTGCCAAGAAAAGCAGAGTCTCATGCTGCTCCTGGAGCAGCCAGGAGAAGGAGAAGCTGTCAGCGGGGAGGCAAGCCACCCCAGGAGGACCAGAGGAGAGTGCAGCTTCTCACTCATGGAGCTCTACCTGTGGGAAAGTGGGCGCGGTAAGAGGTGTGCTGGCCAGGAAGCGGTCATGCTCCCTGGCCGGAGACGGTTGCACAAACCTTTGCTGAGTGAACATACAACCCTCTCCGGCCAGGGAGCATGACCGCTTTCTGGCTTGCACATTTCTTACCGCTTTCCATGACCACTTCCAGTGAGGAGCTGCACTTTTCTCCAGTCCTGCTGGGGCAGCTCGCCTCCCCGCTAGTGGCTTCTCCTTCTCCTGCCTGCTCCAAGAGCAGCCTGTCTGTTACCTGGCAAGAACGGCCGGCCACCACAGCCTGCCCCACCCTCTCTGCCCCGGCAGTTGCTCCTGGTGCTGCCAGAGAAGCGGCAGCACGAGAACCACTCTTAATGGGGGCAAGGGGGTGGTGGCGGCTGGAGCAGCAGGCCAGGGCTTCTCTCCTTCCCTCCCTCCGGAGGCCTGGGGCTATGCCAGAAGTCTGCTTGGGTGGGGAGACAAGGAAGCCCCAGACCGGCCGCTGCCCCCTCGCCCTTGGCGGCAGCAGTTCTCGCACAGTCGCTTCCCTGGCAGTGGCAGGAGCAGCTGGCAGGGGAGAGTGCATGACGGCAGGCTGCAGCAGCAGACAGTTCGAGCCGGCTAAGAGGCAACGTTCCTCCTCCTGCCAGCCTCAAGCTAGCTCCGGGCGGCATCCAGCCACCCATACCTGGCTTCTCCCTGCGGCAGCCCATGTGGATCCCAGGCAGTGCAACTTCGGGGCCTTTCCTCATGGTGGCGGTGACAAGGCAGGCAGGCAGCCGGGTGCACAGAAGTGACTGGCTGCAGCGCTCTGGCTGGCAAAGGGCGGAGTCCTGGGGCTGCATGTGGGCAATGATGGTGGGCGGGGTAAGCGAGCGGCAACCTGGCCGGGAACCAGTTCAGGGGCGTAGCCAGCCAATGTTATTACCAGTTCTCCGAACTACTAAAAATTTTTACTACCAATTCTTGCGAACCGGTGTGAACTGGCAGCAACCCACCACTGACACACACAAAAAAAACTTCTCACACCCTGTTGCTTACCAATGTACAGCTTTTCCAAAAACTGGGTTTTGCTGTGTCTTCTTGTTAATCACGACTAAAAAATGTGTTTGCAACTTTTATTTAACAAATCCTATATGTCATATATTGAAATCAGTCCCGCCTTTTTAATATGTGCCATATTTCATAAGTTGTCTTAATTATAAACTACCATCTGTAATATTGATGTCAGCGTTCCAAATTAGGCTCTCTTCCAGCGCTGACATAACAAGATGAACTTTTACCTAGTTTTGTATGTACAGATAGTGTTTCCTGGGAGACGAGGGTGGGGGCTACATTCCTGTGAAAAGAACATGCCGGGAGGTAGAGATGGATATGCATGATGGCCAATGGGACATTGGGGTTGGAGAGCGGAAGAGGAGGGGGTTGGAAGGAGGGGCCAGTTTGGCTGCAAAAATGAAATCAGGAATGTCGGCTTTTTATGTTCTTAAATAAAAATGATTCATTAGAGAGATTGCGCTTGAAAATGAAACTTATTTAAGATAACACCGAAACCTGACAATTAATATATGCACTTCGTTTTGACAGGATTTAGAAAAGCAATTTATAGTTTGGGTTTCATTGCAATTATCTTTCATGTGGCTCCTTACGTTAAAAGAGAAACGTCTACATATTTAGAGAAGCTTCTCATAGGATTTTAGTTCTACACATTCAGCAGAACCACCTTGGAATTTGGGAAGAAATATCCATCTGGTTCAGTTCCAAGCTAGGACTCCACTGGAAACATGGAGGCCGATTGGAAATATGGTTTATTGTTGAAGCAGAATCACATGGGTTTAGGCAGCTGACAAAATGGAGTTGAGAGTGAGGGGGTTTTTATACCTTCTTTGAGTTTTGTACTTGAGCTTCCTGTTCAAGAACGTGTCTTCTATTGGCTGTTGTCAGATTCCTATGGGGTCATGTAGGGGTTATGTAGAGGTCATAGCTGGCTCTATTGGCAAAAGAGGAGATGAAAATCCTAAGTGTTTGTCTGAGCTCCCAGGTTTGGTTGAAGTTTGGACTGCTTCTAATCCAGAGGTGGGTTTCAGCAGGTTCTGACCAGTTCTGGAGAACTAATAGCGGAAATTTTGAGTAATTTGGAGAACTGGTAGTAAAAATTCTGACTGGCCCCGCCCCATCTATTCTCTGCCTCCCAAGTCCCAGCTGATCAGAAGAAATGGGGATTTTGCAGTAACCTTCCTCTGCCATGCCCACCAAGCCACGCCCACCAAGCCACATCCACAGAACCGGTAGTAAAAACTTTTGAAACCCACCACTATTCTAATCCTATCATTCTGCCTTTTGTTTCAAAATATCCTGTCTTGGATGGATTATCAAATCTGCATTTCTAAAAGGTGGCCTCCTCATTCATGAAATGAATACTATAATATTCTATAGATATTAGAGAGATATTTGAGAGAACTTTCTCAAAAAATTGAAACATAGCATAGCGTTTGTAATGCTAAGGCAAAATATGTTTCTCACGGTGAGGAAGTATGGTACCACTTTTCTCTGGGTTCTGTGTTTCTCTGTATAAAACTCTTAGGCTTTAGACCTATGTAAAGCAAGGCCAGACAGGCTTCAACCACAACAACAGGAGGAAGACAAATGGAAGATATGAGTGTGTAAAGTTGATATCAGAGAAAGATTTTGATTAAAATGAATATAAATAAAAAGCTGGGGTGGGTGTGGCCTGCATGTGATGTATCCGGCCCGTGGACTGCCAGTTTGACAGGCCTGGTATATTATAGATAGGTGTAAATGATGGAACCTCAGCATAGCCTTGATCCTAGATTGGTGCTGTGTAACAGTGAGAATTGGGTGGTTTTCCCACTGTCATTGTTGCGTAATTTTAAGGATCAGACTCAATAATTGATTCTTGAATAAAGTATTCAAACATAACACTGTTTATTTACAGTAGGCATTCTATATTCACTGAGTAATCACAGATAGAAGCAAGGAGGAGGTGCATACAGCTCCTTTTATATTCACAAGGCGGAGTAAAGTATGGGAGTGGTTACATATGAATATATTAAGGGAGGAAGAATAAATTAACCCCTAATACCCCTGAGTATATACAGTTTCCATAATGGAGAATAAGGCATTTACTTGTGACAAATCCCCCTCTTGCAATTTGGAAGTTAAATATTTGTGTTGTTTAGAAGGCAAAGGCTTTGTTAATATGTCAGCTATTTGCTCTGATGTTTCGCAGTGAACTGCTTTGATAAATCCATCTTGAGATAATTGCCTCACGTACTTGAATTTTATATCTATATGTCTGGATCTCTGACCAATAGCATCAGATCTAGATATCTCAATAGCAGCTTTATTATCTTCGTGTATGATAAATGGTAATGAAGGTTTCTTCCAAGTATTTGACAATAAATCATTAAACCATACAAGATTGTTGGAGGCTTTGGACAAACAAACATATTCTGTCTCAGTTGTTGAAGTGGCTACTAAATCCTGTTTTCCAGTGTACCAGTAAACTGGACAATCATTAAGAAAAAATATATAACCTGATGTGCTTTTTCTACATATGGTATCACCTGCCCAATCCGCATCAGCGTAACAGGTGAGGATGGGCTCTTTGACGTTATTGGGTTCCAATAATAAACAGAAGTCTAAGCTGTGCTTTAAGTACCTTAATATTCTTTTAACAGCTTCCCAATGATACATTAAGGGTTTGCTGACGTACCTGGACAACAAGTTGAGGGGCAAAGCAATATCAGGTCTAATCCAATTAGAAATATATAAAAGTGAACCAATAACTGATCTGTAGAGAGTATTATCCTTAAATTCAGGGGATGATTCATCTATGTTCCTTAAGAAATCAGTTTGCATAGGAGTATCACAAGGCTTAGCATTATTTAAATTACACTTGTTTAGGAGTTCTATAATCTTAACTTTCTGAGAAAGTTTGAAACCTTTTTTGGTTTTACTGATTTGAACTCCAAGATATTTATTTACCTTCCCTAATGATTTTAAAGAAAAATGTTCATTTAGTTTTGTTACAAATGTGTCTCTTTTTTCTTTATGTTTACCTATATACAAAATATCATCCACATAAATTAACACAAATTCTAATGAGTCACCTTCTTTTTTGACGAAGAAACAGTTATCAGCAGTAGTAGCATTGAAATTCATAGTTCTGAGCACTTCGACTAAACATTCATACCAGCGTTTGCCAGATTGTTTTAATCCGTACAAACTTTTATTTAATAACCACGTTTCATTCTTGTTTGTGTATTGACTATGAGGTGCTCTTACATATATCTCTTTATCAAGTTTTGCGTGTAGATACGCAGTTTGTATGTCATATTGGAATACATCAAGGTTAAGTGCTGATGCTATAACCAAAGCTGTTTTGACACTCTCAGTTCTTACTGTGGGAGAGTATGTGTCTGTGTAATCCTCAGGATATTTTTGAGCATAACCTTGTGCAACTAACCTAGCTTTGTATAATGAGTTGCCTCCTTCTAGATTTTTAATTTTGTATATCCACCTGGTGCCTATAATAGTTTTATCCTTAGGTGCAGGTGTAGGTGTGAATACATTTAACTCTCGTAAACTATCCATCTCCTTGGTCATGGCTAATTCCCATTTTTTTCTTTCTTCAGTGGGAAGCTTTAATACTTCCTCGTATGTGTTTGGTGTTGATATTTCACTATCCATATACATTACGTAATCTTTGTATTTGCTTGGCACTTGATTTCTATTACATCTAATTGTTTTTTCTGGTTTACTATCGTTATCATGTAAGTATCTTGCCTCCTTTTTTGTTAACGAATCTGTCTTTATTCTGTGTTGACTGTTTGTCCATGTTTTGTTTTTGTATCTATGTGTGTTATGATTGCATTCTTCTCTATCTTGATGCTCAGAGTTTGAATTTGTGATTGGGAATATTTCATTAAGATGTATTTTAGACCAGTTGGCCTGTTCATGAAATACAGCTGTCCTAGAAATTATAAATTTGTTATTGTTATCAATAAATCTGTACCCTTTTGTGCCTGTTTCGTATCCCATGAATCTAAGTCTTCTGGACACGTTCTCTCCTTTACGCCTCAATTGTTTTGGTATGTGTACATCCGCTGTGACTCCAAATATGTGCATGTGTGCTATTTTGGGTTTTCTGCTGTACATTAATTCATATGGTGTCTTGTTTATAATGCTGGACCAAGTTCTATTTTGTGTATAATTGGAGTATTGTAATGCTTCTGACCAGAATTGTTTTCCTAAGCCAGCATCCTCTAATGTGCATCTAATCATGGTTTGTAATGTCGAGTTCTTTCTGTCTACTACTCCATTTTGAAATGCAGAGAAAGGGCTAGACGTGAAATGTAGCATCCCTTTGTCTTTTAGCCATTGGGAGAATTCTTTTGACATGAATTCAGATCCCCTATCTGTCATGATTTGTTTTATTTTAATATTATGTTGTGTTTCTACACGTTTGTAAAACTCTTTAAATTTCTGAAAGGTTTCATCTTTGTGTTTTAAAGTGTAAACAAATCTGTAACGACTATAGTCATCTACAATAGTCAGAAAGTATCGTTTCCTATATGTGATTGATGGTGTTAATGGACCAACCAAATCCATATGTACCAAATCAAAAATTTGATTAGTTGATCTAGTTGCCTTTTTTGGTTTGGGGCTAGTTTTGAGTTTTGTGGACTTACATACTGAACATTCCAAATAGTTTTTACAATTTTTTATTTTAACACCTTCAGCATGTTCAATCATTTTTTGTACTACAGGAAAACTAGCATGCCCCAATTTCCTGTGTAAAATATGCGCACATTCATCGTGGATTGGTTTTCCAATTGTAGGATTTTTGTTATTGTATGTGTCATTAATAGATGTGTCTTTGTGACTATGAATTGTTTCATGTTCCTCATTATCACTATTACTATTGTCTCCATTATCTATGTCATTGTTATCATCCAAGTTGGAGTCAATGTTGTGTAACCATCTTTCTTTTATGATTAAATATGGTAGACCTCCTTTGATAATCACACTACCTAAGCTTGTTTTGTTTTTCTCTAGTGTTGCTTTTTCTTTTGAGAATACTATATTTATGTCAGAATCTCTACTTAGTTTTATTGCACTAAGTATGTTATGAGGTATTTCCGGTATTAGTAATACCCCCTCTATTTTTCCTAGACCGGGTAAGTTTACATTTCCTCTACCAATAACTTGGACTTTTCCTTGATTAGCTACTTTGATTACAAATTTATCTTCTATAAATGAAGATAATATACTTTTGTTATGTGTAGTATGATTAGTTGCCCCAGAATCAATGAGCCAATCATTATCCCCTGATTGTTGTATGTTAGATGTATTATGTTTGTCTAATCCATTTAGTGAACCAGATCTTCTATCTTTTGAGTTATCCCTGCCCCCTCTATGTTCTCTATAGATGGGTGATCTTCTATATCTATGTCTATCAATGGATGATTGTCTGTTATGGTATCTACTTCTATAGTCAGTTTTTTGTCTTTCTCTAAGGAATTTAGGACAATCTCTTCTACAATGTTCTTTAGATCCACAGTTGTGGCATTCAATTGATTCACGATATTTTTCTTGAAATGCTACTCTCTTATACTGTCTCTGTTCTATATAGTTATTACAGCGACTCCTTCTTGAATTATCTTCAGCTATTAGCTTATTTGATAAATTCTCTATGGATAAGTATCCTAAATTAATTGTATCCAAATGTGATATATAGTTATCCCATGATGGGTCTAATGAGTTAATGATAACACTCTTCATTGTTTGATCTGAAATTACCTCTCCCCTTAAATGCAGCTCTGCTCTGATTTTGTTTAAAGATATTAAATGCTCACTTATAGTAACCCCTGGCTTTATCCTAGCTGAGAAGAAATCTTTAGACATCCTTGTAGTAGTCGCTACACTTTCACTATGAAATAATTTAAACATGCATTGAATAATTTCTGATACAGTCAAATTGTGCTTAATACTATGGTACATAGCAGGAGATATACTGGATATTAATAAGTAAAATGCTCTGTGGTGTAGGCAGTCCAATTTTAGAGTCCAAGGTCTTTTGGGGGGGTTAGTAATAAAGAATAATAAGTTTTCTTTTAGAAAAACAACCTGAAGTTGTTGACACCATTCTTGCAAATTAATACCATCTATTCTCAGTTTTGGGAAATCATTGGGTAAATTCCCAATATTGTTAGACCCATTACTTACAACTGGAGGTAGTCCGTGATCTTGCAAGTGTCGAAAGTTGCAGAATGGTGTGGGTATGCTTGCAACGAGTCTGAATGGCTCTCTCTGCTCTTCATGTCCTCCGTAGTTGTCTGCGTAGTTCTGCACATGTGCGTTGTTCATTTCGCTTCTGGAGCTGTCGGGAGAGGTTCTCGCTGCTGCAGCTCCCTCGTAGCGTTCCTCTTCCGATGAATCGGTCTCCGGTTCGATCTTGGGCGTCCAGGTGACGACAGGCACTCGTTTCTTTCTGTTGAGATGATTTTTGTTGAGATCGCTGGTTCCTGGGATCGTCTGTGGCGTGGGGTGGTATTTGCAGGGCTCTCTGGGTTCAGGCGTCGGAGCTCTCGTTGTTTGGATAGAAGCGGGTAGATTCTGAGATGTTTGCTTGCTTGCTTGTCTTTCCTTTATTTCTCGATTGCTAGCTTTTGTTGATTCTTTTGTAATTCTTAGTTTTGGACCGAATGTTGCAAAAAGCGTTTTCATTGCTGATTCTATTTGCATTTCTATTGAAGTTTCTTCGATGTCTGTGTCTGATTCTTCTGAAGAGTAAATTTTTTCTTTATTGTTTTTTGCATCATGCAAGGCTTTTCGCGCCAGATATTTTGAATTCTGCTTTCTGGTTGGCTCTGCTTCGCTCATCTTAGTGGTCTGTTGAAACCAAGATGGCTGCCATTCAAAATTTTGTGTGGGACTGTTAGTCTTCTTTTTTGTTATATTCTTATCTACAGGTAATTCGCTCACCATTTTTGATTCTTTAAGTTCATCTGTTGGGATGTGTTTCTCTCTCGCTGCTCCGTTGTTTTTTATTATGTCTTGGAGGTTCGCGATGAGATTTTCATCATCTTTTTTACTTTTCAAGAGTTTTAGTATCTCTGACCTGAGTTCGTTGTTTTCTATTTCGTTCTCTTCTTGGTCATCAGTTTCATCCATTATCTCCTCGTTATCTGTAGTGCAGTCTTCGGATTCTCTCGATATTGCAGTTGTGGATTCATCGATCATTTCTTGATCAGCTTCCATTTCTTTACTGTGTGCCCTGGTGTTGGGTCTTTCTCTTTTGTTTCTGGAGTTTTCTCTCTTAGGCATATCTAAAGTTTTATTGAGTCAATTCAACCATCCTCTGCTACCAAATTGTTGCGTTATTTTAAGGATCAGACTCAATAATTGATTCCTGAATAAAGTATTCAAACATAACACTGTTTATTTATAGTAGGCATTCTATATTCACTGAGTAATCACAGATAGAAGCAAGGAGGAGGTGCATACAGCTCCTTTTATATTCACAAGGGGGAGTAAAGTATGGGAGTGGTTACATATGAATATATTAAGGGAGGAAGAATAAATTAACCCCTAATACCCCTGAGTATATACAGTTTCCATAATGGAGAATAAGGCATTTACTTGTGACAGTCATTCCCGAGAACAAAGACACAGGGTTTCTGATAGTTAAAAGAATGTAGAATTCCATCATATGCTCTGTGTCATTTCTGTTCAACTTGTTCCTTAAGTATAAACTGTAATTTTCCATTTCCGAGTCTTATTTAATTCATTACTTTTGCTTTAATCTCATCTCTAAATGTTAAGTGCCCACAATTTAATGCAGCAAAATAGCCTGTGTATGCTGTTCTCAGCAAACTAGGATCTCCAGAAGCATATGTGGGAAGAGATATTACAGAAAAGGTCTGCCATCTGACCCACATGTATTTCCTCAAGAGGCGTTACACTCAGGAGAAGTTCCCTCTTCACAAGCAGAACTTATTGCACATAGAATACCAAACTGATGATGGCAATAACCTCCAGCTGTTCATAGTTGGTGGTATGAGATCCACAATGGCACCAGCTACATATCTCATTAAAATAGATGACCCAGAAAAGAGCTTTCAGCCTAGACTGATGCAATGCTCTCCCTTAGCCAATGTTGGAAAGTACATTTGATTAGGTACCACATGGCTTTTATGACTATGGGCCTATAACCAGTGGTGAAATCCAATTTTTTTTACTACCGGTTCTCTGGGTGTGGCTTGGTAGCTGTGGTGTGGCTTGGTTGGCATGGCTTGGTAGGTGTAGCAGGGGAAGGATACTGCAAAATCCCCATTCTCTCCCCACTCCTGGGGGAAGGATATTGGAAAAACTCCATTCCCACCTCACTCTGGGGCCAGCCACAGGTGGTATTTGCCGGTTCTCTGAACTACTTAAAATTTCCACTACCGGTTCTCCAGAACCTATCAGAACCTGCTGGATTTCACCCCTGCCTATAACTCAGAGTAAATAAACTCGTTTTTTAAAAATATTTTTTTATTTTATTCAGAATGTTATGGTAAAATACAAACTCCAAGCTCTACAAACTCTGAATATTGGTCAATATATTACAACGGTATTAGCTAGAATACAACCTCCACGTAATCTCACTTACACATGGAACTGAAAATGAATCTATCAATTTTTATTTTCTTTATTTCTTTATTTTGGAAAACATATATAAGATAACAGATAACGTATAAACAGATTGTGAATACATGAGATGGTTACGAATAAAAGGGGACATTAGGAGCCACATGGACTGGTTTAAGAAAGTATTGTCACATCACCTTGTTTTTGATAAAATGTGTATAACTCAGTTTGATAATACCATGTGAATCAAGTTTCAAAACTACATCAATTCAGTTGGAGCATGGTGCTTAATTTTGTGTCAGCCCCACTGGGTAGACCAAACCAGGAAATCAACTCCATAGGAAGGCTGAAACTATGTTTATTGAGATTGGCCATAAAAACTGAAAGTCTGATTATGCTGGACATCCTTGATTTTTTTATAGTTGGGTTAAATAGGGAGCTGTCTTATTAGGACATTCTGTTTTTAAAAAATGCTTTAGTCCCTTTTCACTAGATAACAGCTTCTATATATATCCATCAATGTCATCTTTCTAGATTTGGAAGACACATGTATTGGATTACATTATGTCACAGCTGCAATGATTATTGATTCTAAGAGCTCAACTTCCTATATTCATAAATGATTCAGGATTCATCAATGTTTAACTGTTCAGCTCTTCTGAACTCACAATTTCTTGTGTAGCTGTCAACATCTACATGTTGGAACAGGTATAAAACAATGGAATAATTAGCTCTGGAGAAAAACATAAATTATGGTGACTGACCTCATACCAGGCCTACTCAATCAAAAGGACTAATATTCCAGAAAACTTGTCATCACTTGTGTCAAGGGTGCCTGTGGTGGCCTGAGCACTCTGCCAGCAAAAACGGGCTCCGAGCTCCATTTTCAGCTGTGAAGGCATCCTGCAAACCTCTGCCAATGAAAATGGAGCTTGGGAGGGCCACCCGTGGCTTACCCAAGCTCCATTTTTGCTGGCAGAGGCACTGCAGACTGCTCCTTCACTGTTTCCAGGGTGGCCCCATGGGCCAGTTTTAAGCACCCCGTGGTCCAGATCTGGCCAATGGGCCTTGAGTTTAACACCCCTGCTCTACATCCTCTTGACGAATATCTTCTGACTTAATCCAATAGCGAGACCTCCCTATCAAATGAATCCCTTTTATTATAGTAGTAACCAAATTTGAACATTAATCAGTTGAATAATGACAGTCAAGGTAATCCGATTCAATATAAAATATCAGCTCCCATTGTATCAGCTTTTAATTTTAGTCTAGTTTTCTGGGGAGCTTTTCATATGGATGCTTTCTTTATCCTTTGACAATCTCCCAGTTTCCCATGGAAAGTTAGGAGATGCCTAACTCCTGTAAAGAAAATCTGCAGCATTATGGAGAGGCAAAAAATGAGGAATACAAAGAGAAGTTCCACTGGATAAGTAAATATGCCTTTACATCATTTGGGAGAGAGACCTTGGCATGTATGGTATGGAATTACTATTGGAATCATCCTATATTATGGGAATCTTTCTATTAACTACTGACTAAGCCGATGAATGTAGCACACATTATGCCAGTGTTCAGATCAGATTTATTTATTTAAGAAAACTTGCAAACCCGCCTACAAGTTAAAAGTTTAGGAAGTTACATTGTTTATAACTTTAGGATCTACATTAAGTTAGTAGTAGGATCTAGACTTAATTCTTCAGTAGGAAAGAAACACACTATGGTTCATAAATAAAATGGAAGGATAAGCAAATTTGAACACAAATCAAATGAACAATAAAGACAGTCAACGTAAACTCAGGAAACAAAAAACACTTGAGTATCTGGCACTTCCACAGGTACAATGAGAACAGTGGAATTTTAATTCCAGGTGGCTTCATCGATATTTCTCCATCAGGCCCAGGATTACCTTGTATGCACGTTGGTGAGCATCAATGCCCCAAATAAAATCCCAGTGAGTCCAATCAGGGAACTCTTTATAATAGACAACATTAGTTGTTCGAAAGCGTAACTGTGCAATTTCCATTGGCTGGCAAACCCAATCTTGTCCTCCAGCCCACATAGCAACTGGCACAGTGATGGCCTCTATCCTGTAGAACGGTGGAGTTGTCTGAGGAAAAGAAAACAGCGTGAGAAAATTAGAAATTCTCCTAGAACAAAATTCAATACGAGGGGGGGAATTGAACAAAAGGACTTCTTCCATACAAGTATCCAGAGAAGCCCAAAGAAATTGTGAATCAGGGTAGTGAATTGTCATAGATTCTTTCACTGCATTCCTTGTTTTGCTATAGATTGTGCCAAAATGCAAAAACTCAGACAGGTGCTGAGTTGTAGCAGGTGCTCCTCAAGATATCAGGCATTCAGAGACATCCATTCCTTTTAGTAAGATGTTTTATAGAAAATGACTATGGACAAGAATTAAATTAATTAAATTAAAATTAATTAAAAGAAATTAATTAATTAAAAGAAAAAGAAAAAAGAAAAAAAGAGTACAGGTACTGTATATTTTCTGCATCCCCATTTCTATTTAGTCCTCTTTGTTATATAGTCTCTGACTGAACCACTTTTAAAATTTTGTATTCTGCACTGTACTTACTGCAGGCTATATCCATATTGTACTTATATTTTAAAGATGCTCAAAGCCCTGCAGAGAATATAGGAACGCTTCTTAATTTCCCTACACCTATCTCCACCCTTGTGGAGTGATCTCATCTGTAGTGATCTCAGAAAAAAAATGTGTGAGTTCTATGTCCTAGACAAAAGATCGGGAAAGCAACAGGCCCAGACAGAGTGACTCCTTCTTGCTTGAAAGACTGTGCTGAACAATTAGCCCCCATCTTAAAACAGCTGTTTAATAAATTACTGAAGATGTGTTTTGTCCCTTCTATCATCATCCCAGTTCCTAACAAACCCTGCATCAGGGAGCTGAATGACTATAAGCCATCTGACATCTATAGTCATGAAGTCCTTTGAGAGGTTAGTGGTGGCCCATTTTGAAAGTCATCATGGATCTGCTGTTAGACACACACACACACCCTTGCAGTTTGCCTACTGAGCAAATTGATCAACAGATGAGGCTGTCAATATGATCTTGAATCCCTGGGACCTGTGCATGGGTCCTTTTTGAGGACTTCAGTTCAATGCTAAATGCCGTCATTCCAGAAATTCTTCACTCTAAAGCAGAAGAAGCAGGTGTAATGTCCTCCCCATATCCTTCCACTTCTATCCCAACTACTTTCCTGAAAACACGTGTCTATTGCTTTCCAATAAACAGAAAATTTTTACTTATTGGGATTTTCCAAAACAATAGGAAGTTTTCAAATCAAAAATACTTTCAATTATTTATACCTTATTTTTAGTTACCCAGGATAAAAGTATTTCACAGAATAATCTGGTAGCTTGGCAGAAAACAATCATTATAGTATGAGATTTAGGAATCAAATGTTCATTATTTGTCTTCTTTCCCATGGAAAAATGCAACAAACCCTACATTAAAGAAATGTCAAAATCCAGCACCACCAACCTGGTTATAGATATCTATGTTCTTCAAGCCATAGTCAAAATATCTGAAAAGCCCACTTTTAATTAACTGGAATAAGAAAGAAAACACAACAGAGACATAAGGAACTATATTTTTCTATTATAAAAATAATAATGAAGTGTAAAGACAAAAATGATGCAGAAATCCTCCAATCATGTTTCGTTACCATTTAAGGGGAGTTAACTCCAATGAGAAGATATCGAGACAACTCACAGTTTTTATCATTTCCATGAAGTTGTTTATTGTCATACAGCCAGCAAAAAATAAAAAAACAAAACTAGTCAGAACTGGATGTTAAGATCTTGGACCTAACTACAGGTAGTCCTTGACTTACAACAGTTTGCTTAGTGACTGTTCGAAGTTACAATGGCACTGAAAAAAGTGACTTGTGACAGTTTTTCACACTTATGACCGTTGCAGCTTCCCCATGGTCACATGATCTATATTCGGATGCTTGACAATTGACTCATATTTATGACGGTTGCTGTGTCCTATGGTCATGGGATCCCCTTTTGCAACCTTCTGACAAAGCAAAGTCAATGGGGAAGCCAGATTTCACTTAACAGCCATGTTACTAACTGAACAACTGCAGTGATTCACTTAACAAATATGGCAAGAAAAGTCGTAAAATGGGACAAAACTCACTTAACAAATTTCTCACTTAGCAACATAAATGTTGGGCTCAACTGTGGTCGTAAATTGAGGACTACCGGTAGAACACCATGTGCCTTACCAAAGCCACTGTCAGCCATTTTGTTTATGTTAAAAATGGAGGACATTTTTTTCATAAATCTTATATCTTACAACTCAACTCATAGGTTCTACTTTCCCAACTACAAAATGGCCAATGAAAAGCTCAGGTTTTCACTCCAAAGCATTCTGGAATGGTTATCTTAAAAGATCTTTCTAAAGTTTTATTTTTTTAAAGAAAAACATTTCCAAGTAGTTATCCTGAACAAATCATATTTGTACAGGCTTTGGCATGTAAGCCATATGCATCCATGGACATCTCCAGATAGATGGGTGAGTCAAAAAGGTTAAACTCCTTCCCCTTTCCCCCTTTTTTTACATACATTAAGGCTTTGATCATGCATTCACCCTCTCCCCATCTTTCTTTGATACTCGAGATAACTTAAAAATCAATGTGGCATCCAGGTATCTAAAGAAAACCCATTCACTTTTGGATTAGACAAAATGTGTTCATTGTTTAGCGTATGGCATATCATACATGCACTAGCAATATATATTAACATTTCACTCAGATTAGTAAAACGCAATACAATATAAATGTCAAAAAGGACTATGTTCAAGTATTTCTTTTCTTAATTAACAGCCTTTCAGAAGGACTGAGATGTGCAATATTTTTGAAAGACGTTTTCCATCATTAAGCAAATGCTGTCTTCAATTAAGAATTTGCTGAACTAATTTAACCAGCAGTTAAAGGTATTTACTTACCTTGGTTTTGTCTTATTCTTATTGGAATTCTCAAAAGACTACTTTATGATTATTTTTACCTGACCATGGGGATTTTTTAATTAAAAGATGACAACGTTTGTTGAATTCAATCATCAAAATGAGCCTTACCTGGCTCAAGTGGATTATGTGTTTTACTGAAGTATAATCTGGGAAATGTGAAATATACACATCAGAACGGCTCTAGAAACAGTAAAGAAAAGACTGTTTAGAAGAATTTTATACTGCAAAAGGCTTCTGTGAACTGTACTGCGTAAAAGATGAGAAGCATCTAGGCCTTTTTGCCGTCATGTGCCAAAAGTGGGGGGAGCGTGGGGGGGTCATGCACGCACGTGCCCATACCCATAATTCAATGCCGCCCATGCCCGCCCGCCCATGCACATGTGACCCCGCCACACTCCCCCCACTTTTGGCACATGATGGCAAAAATGGACCTGGTAGGCCCATTTTTTGCCCTCCCCAGGCTCCAGAAGCTTTCTTGGAGCCTGGGGAGGGAGAAAATGGCCTCCCCACCTCCGGAGACCCTCCAGAGGCCAGAAATGCCCTCCGAGAGCCTCCACACAAGCCCTATACTTACCTGGCATCCAAAATGGGCCGCATGGAGACTCCTGGGAGGGGAGGGGCAGTGTTGGAAGCATGCATGCACGCTGGAGCTGAGCTAGGGCAATGTTCACATGCCCACAGATATGCATGCCATAGGTTCTGTGAGATGTAAATGCCTTATTCCCTAATGTGTAAATAATGTATATATGGGACATCGGGGGTTAACTTATTCTTTGGTTCCTAATGTATTCATAATTCACCACTCCCATTCTTGGCTCCACCCCTTGTATATATAAGGAGCCACCTTCACCATTTTCCTTGCTTCTATCTGTGAATATTCAGTGAATATAGAATGCCTGTTATAATTAAAGAGAAATATATTTAAACCTCTAACTCTTATTATCATTATTGAGTCTGATCCTGAAAATATTGCAACAAGCTGGTAGCAGAGGATGGTTAATTGACTCAATAAATACTTAAAGATGTCTAAGAAAGATAGGCTCAACAACAGGGCCTACAGCAAAGAAATAGAAACTGAACAAGAAATAATCAACGAATCCACAAACGCGATTTCGAGAGAATCCGAAGAATATACCACTGAAGAAGAAGAACTAATAAATGAAAATAATGACCAGGAGGAAATCGAAATAGAAAATAACGAACTCAGGTCAGAGATATTAAAACTATTAAAAAGCCAGAAGAATGATGAAAGCCTCATCGCGAATCTCCAAGAAATGCTGAAAAACAGCGGAGCAGCGAGAGAGAAAAACATTGCTAAAGAGAAACCCAAAGACCAAAAAACTGTGAGTGATATGACTACAGAGAAAGTCATTATGAAAAAGAAAAGATGTGATCCCGCGCGAAATTTTGAATGGCAGCCATCTTGGTTCCAACAAGCCTCCAAAGTGAGCGAAGCAGAGCCAATCAAAATGCTCAGTTCAAAATTTCTGGCGCGAAAAACGTTATCAGACAACGAAAGTGAAAAGGAAGATTCAAACTCTTCAGAAGAACCAGAATCAGAAAGCGAAGACGACTTAACGAAATCCCAAGTAAAGTCAGCAATGAAGACGCTTTTTGCTGCATTTGGGCCAAAATTAAAAATTTCCAAAGCGACAACGAAGAAGCTAGAGAACAAGCCGATACCTCAAGACCTGCACGCTCCCATCCTGACTTCGAGAGCGACGACGCCCGAGCCCAGAGAGCCATGTCGATTCCGCCCTACACCGCAGACCGGATCAAGTACCAACGCACACAAAAGAAAGAAAAGAACAGTCGCCGCCATCAAAACTCCTAAAACCGAGCCAGAAACCGACTCGTCTGAAGAGGAGCGGAGCGAGCGAGCTGCAATGAAGAGAACCTTCCACGACGACGCCAAAGAAAAAATGAGCAACGCGCATGTGCGAAACTACGTAGACGGTCCGGAAAGACTTGAACTGGCCAGAGAACCGCGCAGACTCGTTGCGAGCATCCCCATGCCGTTTTGCAATTTCCTGCACTTGCGAGACCACGGACTACCTCAGGTTGTAAGTAATGGACAAAATAATGTGGGAAACTTACCCAGTGACTTCCCAAAACTTAGAGTTGATGGCATTAATTTGCAAGAATGGTATCAACAGCTCCAGGTTGTCTTTATGAAAGAAAATTTACTATTCTTTATCACTAGTCCTCCAAGAAGACCTTGGACTTTAAAAATAGATTGTTTACATCATAGAGCATTTTTCTTAATAATATCTAGCGTGTCTCCTGCAATGTATCATAGCATCAAACCAAACCTAACTGTTTCAGAAATAATTCAATGCATGTTTAATCTGTTTCACAGCGATAGTGTAGCTACCACTACAAGAATGTCTAAGGATTTCTTTTCTTCCAGAGTAAAACCAGGGGTTTCCATAAGTGAGCATTTGATATCTCTAAACAAAATAAGAGCTGAGCTGCATTTGAGGGGGGAAGTGATTTCAGATCAAACAATGAAAAGTGTTATTATCAATTCACTTGATTCATCATGGGATAGTTTTATGTCACACTTAGACACCATCAATCTAGGATATTTATCCATAGAAAGTCTATCTAACAAATTGATAGCAGAAGACAATTCAAGAAAAAATCGTTCCAGCAATCACACAGAACACAAATCTTTTAGGAAGGTAGCTTTCCAGGAAAAATACAATGAAGCTTTTAAATGCCATAATTGTGGGTCCAGGGAACACAATAGAAGAGACTGTCCCAAAATCTCAAAGGAGAGACATAGGTCAGAGTATAGGAGCAAATACAATTATAGACAGTCTTCCACAGATAGACATAAATATAGAAGCCCACCAAATTACAGAGATAGTAGAGGGGGTAGAGAAAATTCAAAAGAGAGAAAATCTGGTTCACTGAATGGACTAAATAAACAAGACAGCACTAAAACACAACAAAATGAGAACAATAATTGGCTTATTGATTCTGGGGCAACCAACCACACCACTAATAACAAAAATATATTGTCTTCATTTACAGAAGATAAATTTGTAATAAAGGTAGCTAATCAAGAAAAGGTTCAAGTATTAGGCAGAGGAAATGTGACCTTGCCTGGCCTAGGAAAAATAGAGGGGGTATTGTTAATTCCAGAAATACCTCATAACATACTAAGTGCCATAAAACTAAGCAGAGATTCTGACATCAATATAGTTTTCTCAAAGGGGAAAGCAACTTTAGAGAAGGACAAAACAAATGTAGGCACTGTGATGATTAAAGGAGGCCTACCCTATCTAATAACAAAAGAAAGATGGTTACATAACATTGATTCAAATATGGAAGATTGTATTGAGGCAGATGATGAAAATGTTAGTAACAGTGACAATGATGAATGTAAAATATCTCATGATCACGCAAATACACACAATGAGAAGAAACCAAGAATAGGTAAACCAATTCATGATGAGTGTGCTCACATCTTGCATAGGAAGTTAGGACATGCAAGTTTTCCTGTAGTACAAAAAATGACTGAACACGCAGAAGGTGTCAAAATAAAAAATTGTGAAAATTATTTGGAATGCTCAGTATGTAAATCCACTAAACTAAAAACTAGTCCCAGACCAAAAAAATCCAACAGATCAACTAACAAAATTTTTGACTTAGTACATATGGACCTAGTTGGTCCATTAACTCCATCAATCACTTATAGAAAACGTTACTTCCTAACAATAGTAGACGATTACAGTCGCTATGGTTTTGTTTACACATTAAAACACAAGGATGAAACCTTTCAGAAATTTAAGGAATTCTACAAACGCATAGAAACACAACATAATATCAGAATAAAACAAATTATGACAGATAGGGGATGTGAATTCATGTCTAAAGAATTCTCCCAATGGTTAAAGGATAGAGGAATGCTACATTTCACGTCTAGTCCATTTTCTGCGTTCCAAAACGGGATTGCAGAGAGAAAGAATTCCACACTACAAACCATGATTAGGTGCACATTAGAGGATGCTGGTTTAGGCAAACAATTTTGGTCAGAGGCCTTACATTATTCAAATTACACTCAAAATAGAACCTGGTCCAGTATTGTGAATAAAACACCATATGAGGTGATGTATAATAGGAAACCCAAATTAGCACACATGCACATATTTGGAGTCACTGCAGACGTACACATACCTAAGCAGTTGAGGAGAAAGGGAGAAAACGTATCCAGAAGATTAAGATTTATGGGATATGAAACTGGCACCAAAGGGTACAGATTCATTGATAATAATAACAAATTTATAGTCTCCAGAACAGCTGTGTTCCATGAACAGGCCAATTGGTCTAAATTACATCTTAATGAAATATTTCCAAATAAATGCAAAGATACAAAATCTTGTGAGGAAGGGACAATAGAAAATCAAAATATCAACAAAAATAAAAACAAAACCAAAACTTGGACAAATAGTCAGCACAAAATAAAGACAGACACATTAACAAAAAAGGAAGCAAGATATTTGCATGATAACCATAGCAAACCCGAAAGAGCTATTAGAAACAATAGAAATCAAGTACCAAATAAATACAGAGATTACATAATGCATATGGATGGTGAACAAATGACACCTAATACATATGAGGAAGTATTAAAACTCCCTCGTGAAGAAAAGGAAAAATGGGAACCAGCTATGAAAAAAGAGATGGAAAGTTTGCAAGGATTAAATGTGTTTACACCTGCGATTGCACCTAAAGATAAAACGATTATAGGTACCAGGTGGATTTATAAAATTAAGAATCTAGAAGGAGGCAATACTCTATACAAAGCTAGATTGGTTGCACAAGGTTATGCACAAAAATATCCAGAGGACTACACTGACACATACTCCCCCACAGTGAGAACAGAGAGTGTTAAAACAGCTCTAGTAGTGGCATCTGCACTCAATCTTGATGTATTTCAATATGACATACAGACTGCGTATTTACACGCAAAACTAGATAAGGAAATATATGTAAGAGCACCACACAGTCAATACACTAATAAGAATGAAATTTGGCTATTGAACAAGAGTCTATACGGATTAAAGCAATCTGGCAAAAGATGGTACGATTGCTTGGTAAAAGTACTTAAGACCATGGATTTCAACGCTACCACTGCTGATAACTGTTTCTTTGTAAAAAAGAGTGATGATCACATTGAATTTGTGTTAATTTATGTAGATGATATTTTATATATAGGAAAACACAAGGAGAGAAGAGAAACCTTTGTAAATAAGCTAAACGAACATTTCTCGTTGAAATCTCTAGGTAAAGTAAACAAATACCTTGGTGTACAAATTAACAAAACTAGAAGGGGATTCAAACTTACTCAGAAAGATAAAATCATTGAACTTCTGAACAAATGCAATTTAAACAATGCCAAACCCTGTGACACTCCTATGCAAACTGATTTCCTTAGAAACACTGATGAATCTTCCCCTGAATTCAAGGATAATACATTTTATAGATCAGTCATAGGTTCACTTCTTTATATATCTAATTGGACCAGGCCAGATATTGCATTACCACTCAATTTATTGTCAAGATATGTTAGCAAACCAACAATGTATCATTGGGAAGCGGTCAAAAGAATTCTAAGATATCTGAAAAGTACATTAGACTTTTGCTTAGTATTAGAACCTAGTAATGATAAAGAACCAAAACTTACATGTTACGCAGATGCGGATTGGGCTGGAGATATATCATGCAGAAAGAGCACTTCTGGTTATATTTTTCTATTAAATGACTGTCCAGTTTACTGGTACACTGGTAAACAAGAACTGGTAGCCACTTCGACCACAGAAGCGGAATATGTTTGTTTGTCCAAAGCTGCAAATAACCTTGTATGGTTTAATGATTTGATTTCAGATGTTTGGAAAAAACCTGCTTTGCCTTTTGTTATGCATGAAGATAATAAAGCAGCCATTGAAATATCCAGATCCGATGCCATTGGACAAAGGTCCAGGCATATAGATATAAAATTTAAGCATGTGAGACAATTGTCTCAAGATGGATTTATCAAAGCAGTGCATTGTGATACCTCTGAACAATTAGCTGACATATTGACGAAGCCTTTACCTTCTAAACAGCACAAATATTTAACATCAAAATTATATGTCTTATATTGTCCTGAATCTGAATGTAATTGGTGTTGTATAGCGAACCGGCATTTAGAGGGGGATTTGTGAGATGTAAATGCCTTATTCCCTAATGTGTAAATAATGTATATATGGGACATCGGGGGTTAACTTATTCTTTGGTTCCTAATGTATTCATAATTCACCACTCCCATTCTTGGCTCCACCCCTTGTATATATAAGGAGCCACCTTCACCATTTTCCTTGCTTCTATCTGTGAATATTCAGTGAATATAGAATGCCTGTTATAATTAAAGAGAAATATATTTAAACCTCTAACTCTTATTATCATTATTGAGTCTGATCCTGAAAATATTGCAACAGGTTCGCCATCACGGATCTAAGCTAAACTTGAGCTCATCACTGAGTAATTTCATACAACAGGAAGGGAGGGAGGGAGGAATAGATATCCAGATGAAATATGAAGATTATGTTGTTATTTACCTTTCACTGTTTAAATGCAATGTGTTTTAAAGTATGACACACCAAAGAATGATCAGCACCATTGGCATTGTTTTTTTAATGTTGTTTTCATCCAGAGACTCAGATCATAGAAATACTTGCAAATGTATATCTATATTGTTGAGAATCTGAATCAAAAGCTCCACACATTCACATACCCTTGCATACTTTCCCAATGCAAATTGAGCTTCCAGGCTAGGATTAAATTAATAGAATCATAGAATTATGAAACTGAAAGACATCAAAAGGATGCCCTTTATTAAAGACTGAAGACACATCCCGTGTGGTGCTGGACAACACAGTTGTCAAACCTCCTGCAACATTTTTGCCAGCATCCTTCATTTAAGTCTTGTGGGAATTTTTTTTAGGAAATGTATTTTGTCTTGCAAACTCTTTATCTTGGACTATTTCACTCTTTAACTATATAAGTGTGGGGACATCCTTTAAAAAGCTTCATTTTCTTTAACATTTTGAAAAACTTCATTTAAATACCTTATTTAAATTCTTCAGATTAAATCCACCAATAAGAGAAAGTGCTTGTCTGCAGAGTTCATCAGCTGGTTGCCGTCTACATTGTTGGGCCAGAGCTGTTCTCTGGCGTGGATTCAGCAGAACAAATTCCTTCTTCCCAAATATGAGCTGCAAAACCAAGGAATCCTTTTTCCTGTGAATCTTTCCAATGGCTTTCTTAAACAAACTGGCAAATTAAGAAGCTTAATATTCTAAAATCCTTAAATTAAGAAAACAGCTGCAGGCTATGTAAATAAGTTTTGGAGATTCTTCCCATTTCAATTATTTTTCCAATTTTCAGATTTATAAAAGAATTTGGCCTTGTTCTTTAGTTTACTTTTGTTAAAAAAATATGAATTTGCTATAAAGTGCTATATATTAGAAATTATGGAAGAATAAACTCACCACCTGGGTGAAGGAAAAAGGAACGATTTGGGCCACAGCTTGAAACGGCTGCTTTAAAGAACTAAGAAACAGTTCTGATAAGAAAACTCAGTGCTACAAATATAGGAATGGGAACATAAAAATAGAACATAAAGATAGAAATAATAGATTAAATAAGAGTTGTAAACGTATAGGCAGAAGAACAACACAGGGGTTTAATTTTGCATAAATAAAACAATTTTGTGTGGTCTTTATAATAAATAAACCTAACAGAAATAAAAGTTGCTCATGTTAAAAGCAAAATTCAAGAGGAGCATCATGTGCACAAGGTCAAAAATGGAATCAAGTAGATGAGACAATAAAACTGGACATTGAAGACAAACCTGAAATCCCTAATGCCTTCAAATCAGTGGTGGGTTGCCCCCAGTTTGGACCACTTCGCAAGAACCGGTAGTAAAACCGGTGGGAGGCCCCGCCCACTGCCCCAGCAATCTGCTCATGCATTGCGAACTGGTGATAAAGGTAAGTAGAACCCACCCCTGCTTCAAATGATCCTGTACCTTAGAATAAACTCAGGGTATCCTTCTAAAAACTGCAGAGAAGAAAGAGAAAACAAATATTCACAAAACTAGCCAAACAAAATGCTGATATTATATGCCTTCAGGAAGTCCACATACGTAAACAAGACGATAGGTATTTAGAATATAATAAACTAGGGAAAGTCTTCACTAGCGGGAAAAAAAAGAGGGGGTGGCAATATACGTCAAGGGAGGGATAGCCGCAGAACAAAAATATGCTGATTCTAAAGGAAGGACGTTGATGATTGATATAAAAAGAGGAAATTCATCAGTATTATTGGTAGCTATATATGCCCCAAACAAAAATCAGGGAAAATATTATAAAAAACTCCACGAACGAATAAGTAAAATGGAATATAGCAACATCTGTATAGTGGGAGATTTCAATGGGATATCAGACTCTGATAAAGATCACAGGAGCGGCAAAGAAAAAAAAAAGAGACAAGCTACCCAAAATCTTTTTTGATCTAATGGAAGAAATGAACTTAATAAATATCTGGAGGACCCTACATCCAGATGAGAAACAATATACTTTCTATTCGAACCCTCAAATATCATGGTCTAGAATAGATATGATGTGGGTTAGCAAAAAAGTGGGATTAGAAATTGATTCCGCAGAAATTACACCAAACATATGGGCAGAACACAACCCCCTAGAAATTAAGTGGAGGGTTTCACAGAGGAAAAAGATGAGGAGATGGAGATTAAATACACAACTTCTAAGGGATAAAGAATACATAGAAAAAACCAGGGGAGAATTAAAACTATTTTTCAAAGAAAATGAGAATCAAGAAACAGCCCGAACAAACATATGGGACACAATGAAGGCATATTTAAGAGGCTTAACAATATCATACAACGCATATAAAAATTAAAAAAAAAGCGGAAGGCTCAAACTGCCCTACAGGAAGAACTGGGGAAAGTGGAAAAGAAGCTGCAGCAAAACCCAGGAGACAAGGTGACAAAAGAGAATTGGACAATGTTAAGACATAAATTGAATTTATTAGACCAGGATTTGGCTTATAAAATAAAACAATCGAAACAATATTATTTTGAAAACGCCAACAAACCCGGCAGATAGTTGTCCTACAAATTAAAGAAAGAAAATGAAAAACGGAGTATTCATCAATTGGAAGACAAGAAAGGAAACCTACAAAATAAAGAAGAGGATAAGCTTGAAATTGCTCGTGAATCTATACAGAACTCTATAAAGACGATGAAGTTCCTAGAGAAAGGATTGTGCAGTATTTTTCAGAAAATGAACCAGTATTGACAGGAGAAGAGGAGAGGGAGGAGTTGAATAGAGAGGTCACAATAGAGGAATTGAAGATGGCAATTTCCAGATTGAAGAATAATAAGTCATTGATATTCTAGAATATTACGAGGCCCACCCTGAAAAGAAAATGGCATTAGTTTTTCTAAACGCCCAAAAAGTGTTTGACAACTTAAATTGGGAGTTTATGATTGAACAAATTAAAATCATGAAACTTGGAATGAACTTTGAGAGAATGATAAAGACAATGTACAATAAACAAAGGGCAAACATAATATTAAATGGAGATATGACTAAATCATTCCAGATAAAGAAGGGGGTAAGACAAGGATGTCCACTATCACCATTAAGATACGGGACACTTTATTACAAACCTGGAAGAAAATTGGGCAAAAACAGTATATGAAGGTCCCAAATTGGCTTTCAACAATGGAAGCTATAATATACCCCAATGCGCTAGGTGTTGATAAAATGTTTAAGTACAAGGATATTTTAGACAGTTGCGGGAATCTTAAAACCAATGAATCATTGAGAGAACAGGGTATCCACATTGACTGGTGGCCATATTTGCAGATTAGAGCTAGGCACCAAAAAGACAAAGAGAAATTCGGAATAGAGACGGGTCCAAACAGATTTGATAAATTATTAATAGGCACGGAAAAAAAGTACTAGCTAAATTATATAACTACCTATTAGAATATGATAGAGCAGAAGAGGTGGTAAAAGAACAAACGATTGTGTGGGCAAAAAATATAGGACATAGTATAAATTTAGCTGATTGGGAAATAATTTGGAATAGAAATTACAAACTGACAAGAGTGGTAGCATTTAAAGAAAATCAATATAAAATGCTATATAGATGGCATTTAGCCCCCACAAGATTAGCCAAAATCTACCCTAACACAAGCACAAACTGTTGGAAATGTGACTACCACCAGGGTACCTTCTTTCATATGTGATGGATGTGCCCCAAAGCGATGAAGTATTGGAAAAAGATCCAAAATTGGATCCAAGAAATAATTGAGGAAAATATAGATTTGGCTCCTGAAACCTTTCTCCTGGGAGTACTAAAGAGGACATATGAAAAAAAAAAAAGAGATACTTAATTATACATATCATTACGGCAGCTAGATTAACATACGCACAGCATTGGAAAGAAAAGGGAACACCACCAGAAGAACATTTAATTCGGAAAATCCTAGAATGTGCCGAAATGAGCAAACTAACATATGAGATTAACGAGAAGGAGGAATCAGAATACTATATGGTGTGGGGACTCTGGTATAAATGGATAGAAGATCGAATAAAGAAGGGACAAGGGATAGTATAAATAGTAAAATAAGTGGGTAAATCATAAGACACTATAACAAAACGATGTATCCAATTTATATACATATTAGCACTGTTAAACCGATATCTTGTGTATTGTATTACAATGTAATTTAATAAACTTTAAAAAAATATATAATGTAAAAACTAAAATTATATTAAATCTGAATTATATCTTAAAGTATAGCAGTAGAAATGTATCTAAAACTATTAATATCAGCAAAATGGTAAGCACTCCCTTTCTGCTCTTGAAAACCTTTCCTACCTTTAAGTCCCTAGTGAAGACTTCCAAGGCTTTGCTGATAGGTTCAGCTTTAATGTACATACCTTGATTAATACTTCTGGCAAACGTCCTATTTGTAATATGGGACTTATGGCTTTCTGTAATGTGTATGAAGGACCCAAGGCAAAAAACAGTTTTATTTTCTCAGCCAGGTGTGGGCGGACAGAAAATGCAATATAAGCTGTGAAAACACAAAACATTTTAATTTAGCACCTTTTTAAATGCAGAGGAAAGTAATTCTGTATTTACAGGCAAAAATGGAATGTATGAAGACTTCATAGGACTACCTCATGTAATATGTAAAAGTTAACAATTTAGTTTTTTATAGAGTCCTTTATGGTTGAAACCATCAGCTACCTAGGTTGAAGTCAACAAAGTTTATAATCCCTTGATTTAGATTATCAACTGACCATTGTTTATACGTTCATTTCATATTTTTAATTGCTTTTACAGGGAGTGGAGGGTGATTTTAACTTCACAATGGCCAAGATCATTTGTTGAACTTTATATTTTCCTAAATGAAGGAGAAAATATGGCATTGGTTTTGGCAAGCAAAACATTTCCCTGCCTGGATTTCTTTCCTCGAATTAGGAAACCATAAATTGTGCAGGCTCCCCCATGACTGGGATTCCCCCAGTCCCTCTTGAGACTGAAGGATGCCCATGAAAATACTTAGAAAGCCAAGGAATATTGGTAAACCCAGGAAAAGATATTAGGAGATGAACAAAGACTCTGGAAAGCAAGGCCAATAAAATAAATCCATAAAATTAACTTTCTTGAAAATAACTATGTCCATGAAATGCTTTCTTTGTTATTTCACACCATTGTTTTTGTAAAATGTATTACCTCATGGAAAGCTCTCATGTCTGACCTCATATGTGCCAATAGAATATATGTTTAACTCATTCATATATAATTCCTTCTCATTCATATATTATTTGTTCTACCCTCAATTCAGGAATTCATCTCAGAAGTCAATGAGGGTGGGGAAGGAGACTTCAACTTTTCATTGAGTTTGATGTCATCACAAGTGTGACATGATTTAAAAAGGGATTCCAACTGGCTTTAATAAAAATAGTTTTCTAAATGGTGAGAGAGGCTGTGGGATTAGCAACCTTGAATTAAAAATGGTACTGACTGGGCAAAGACATATGCATCATGAGCTATCTGGAGAAAAAAATCAGGAAAAAGGAAAGAAGGCAAATAGGAACTAGGGATTGGCTCTTTTGTCAGAGGAAAAATGGACTTTTAGGTTCTAGGCTCTAGAGTGTAAAACTCTAGACAGCTCAAGATGGGGAAAATGCACATATGTGGTATTGACACTTAAACCATTTGGTCATTGCTAGGATGGCATCTCCATTCTTCAAGCAGCCAAAAGTAATTTCAGCACTGGATCAATCTCTCTGATGCCAATATGGGGGATAGTATATATCTGGCAACAAGTTTTTCTCTGAAATTGGTTAGTGATTTTATAGGTATCAGGAAAACCTTCCGGTAAAAAGAATGGCAAATCATCAACTTACCTATTGCGGATCCCAAAGAATGACCAGCATAAAAAATCTTCTGCTGTCCCGTTTTTTGTAAAATAAACTCTGTCATGGCAGTAAGGTCATAGATGCCCATTTCATGCAAACTGCAAATGTAAAGATGCCATGTAAAATATAAATTGTGTTGTGTGCTAATCAACCCAAAGTTCTCTCCTGGGGTACAGACTCAAAGTATATTACTTTGGACACATTATGCAAAAAACTGGAAAAGTCTTAAATTCTGGGAAAGGTCGAGAGAAACAAAAGAAGAGCAATTCCCCCTTGCAAATCATTAACAAGTATATTTAACCAACAGAATATGCAAATAACAAATCGATCTGGATGAAGAGAAGATAGAAATGCTTTTTAGGTCAGCTAATAGCTAACTGCAACCAAACAAGTTTGAATAAAATTGTAAGTTAGCAATCACTGTAGTATATAATAGAATGCAAGAAAAGATCCAGGCTTCCTTGACTCTTGTTCCTCCTGGCGAATTAAACCACAATTAACCCATTGTTAAGGAAGAGGATGAAGAACTTTTGGGCTGAATGGTCATGATCTGGTTTTCTATACCACACTGTTCAGCCCAAAAGCTTGTCACTGCTTCATTGATGCCAGCCATGGAAACAAACAAGAGTATGTTGAAGACTACAAATATTTGTTTCTTGATGGCTAAAGGAACAGTTAAGGTCTCTACATAAAATTTTATTTATTTTATTTACATCGATTCTTATCTACCACCTATTTGCTTTGACTGTCAGAGTAATTCAGATTCTCTAAGAGAGCTTTAGCATGCAATAAACCTATAATCACCTGAACTGCCTGAATTCCTGATTATTTGCGCAGGGCATTCTTTAATTGACCTTTGAATCGATTAATTGGTTGAGTAATCAATTGACCGATAACCAACTTCAGTAAGAGCTACATTTTAAATACTAACCTGAAATTCCAAAATTCTGTTTCATTAACTGAAAGGTGCTTGTGTCTTCTAGACCAGAAGTTTCCTCTGCTATTTCCAATCCATACATCATATCCAGCATCTGCTAGTATGAAGCCCAGGCTCTGGTGGGGTAAATTTGATATCCACACACTACCCTCCAGAGTTAGTCCATGCATTAATAATATACCAGACTTATTGCCTGAAAAAGAATTTCTTACGTCAGATTTTTAATTATAAGGTTCATAGAATCAGAATAGGGGCACGGTGGCTCAGTGGGTAAGATGCTGAGCTTGTCGATCAAAAGGTCAGCAGTTCAGCGGTTCAAATCCCTAGTGCCACGTAAGGAGGTGAGCTCCCATTACTTGTCCCAGCTTCTGCCAACCTAGCAGTTTGAAAGCACGTAAAAAATGCAAGTAGAAAAATAGGGACCTCCTTTGGTGGGAAGTTAACAATGTTCCGTGCACCTTTGGTGTTTAGTCATTCTGCCACATGACCACAGAGACATCTTCGGACAGTGCTGGCTCTTCGGCTTTGAAACGGAGATGAGCACCGCCCCCTAGAGTTGGGAACGACTAGCACATATGTGCAAGGGGAACCTTTACCTTTACCTTTAGAATCAGAATTGCATAAAACTGTGTTGGATGGGAAATGACATTTCAATACTGTTTTTCTTCAAGGAATACATGAAGAGAGGTTGATATGAATAAACACCCCTGCTCTGTTTCCCAAGAAGTACCCAGACCATAAATTTTTATTTCTGCTTTTTTTTTTTTTTTTACCTCCCGGAATTCTGTTCACATTTAGGTAATAGCCATCTTCTGTAAGGATCTCGTATTCTTCACAACAATATCCCCAATATCTGATTCTTTCACTCTGTAAAGATTGAAAGACAAATCTATAATGTAGAATGGATTGTGGTACAATGAACATACAATACATGGAACAGAAATTATCTAGGAAATGATTACATCAGAAAAATACTTAAATCATGGCTGAATTGATGAGGAAAATAATTTTTTTTTTAAAAAAAATCAGATATTATTGAGTCAAGATCAACGTTTGGTGATGATATGGGTATATTGAGTTTTCTTGTCAACACTTGGGGCCACAACTGTGATCAAACTATTTTTTCATGTATCTTGCATAGCAGAGATTTGAACCACTGTTGTGACTGCCATTTTGACTTTTTTTGACCATATCCTACATAAAATCCTGGCAGCAATTAAGAAGAAATTTGGCATTGCCTCCTTCTGAGATGCTTTATGACTTCTTAGTCTGCCTAGTAATCTGCCCTCCAAACCTGAATTAACTTCAAGGCCCAGAAGCACTCAAGTGTTGCTAACTCCTCAGACAACAAGACTGCTTAACCAAGTATATTTAACATGAGGCAGAATATTTAAGATGGTCTGGAATGCAAGCTTCATGTCATCTTACTTATGGGTGGAACTGAATATGAAAATTTCAACCTTTAAAACTGCACCGAATAGGTTAAAAAAGTATCATCACACCTCCTTGTTTCTTTGATAAAATATTTATTTGGCTTGCTAATATGTTGTGAGAAGAACATCTTCAGTTCCTTCGCTAAAGCCAGGACAATATGAGAACGGAATGAGTGACTTGGAAACTAGCTGCAGGAAAGCCAGAGGACCACAGTGACAACAAAATTGGGTTCCGGGCTGACCAGGAGGTGAGTATGCTGATTTTTATACCCTTCCGAGCTTTTGTGATTGAGATACCTGATGGGGTATTTGATTAATTTAACAGTGTTTCTTTTGGTAATTTCCCCTGGGGAAGGAAAGTGTCAAACTCAACTTGGGGAAGGGAGTGTGACACAATTTTAGTCCTCTTTTGTGTTCTGCTTTGTTTTGCTGGCTGGGGAATTCTGGGAGTTGAAGTCCACCAGGCTTAAAGTTGCCAAGATTGGAGACCCCTGCTTTAAAGGTTTAAACCTACATCCACTCACTTGGGACCACTGTGCTTTCCTTTGTGTCAGTCCCACTAATTTGATCAGTAGGGGAAATCAACTCCATGGGAAAGCTGAAGTTATTGTTGTTGAGAATCACTCTAATAAAAGAATCTTGTAAATCTGATTGTACTGGACTTCCTTCTCTTTCTTAGAATTGAGGGAATTAGGGAGGTATCTGTTATCTGGATTTTCTGAACTTGCAGTCTCCTCACTAGAGGAAAACACCAAGTTTTCAGAAGGTTAGGAGGGTAGAAGGCTGCCAAATTTCAGGGAGAAGAGCATTGCATAGGGCAGAGGCTGCCATAGAAAAGACATACTTCTTAGATCCTATAAGGTGATAGTGTTTAAAAGAAAGGAGGAGAAGCGGCCCATCCTGTCTAACATGCTTGGATGAGTACTGATTACGATTCTAAGAGCTCAACTTACTATGTTCATAAATGATTCAGGATTCATCAACGTTTTGCCATTCACTTCTTCTGAACTCAAATTTCCTTGTATAGCTATCATAGCAATCAACATCCACAGGGTGAAACATCTATAAAATAATGGAGTAATTACCAATGGAAAAAGACACATGTTTTTCTGAAATATGTATTCATACTAGATATATCTAACAAAAAGTATTATGTAAAAATTCTAAATGAGAAATTTGGTTAACTGCAGATATTTCTGCTGGGGCAATAAATGGAGTGAGGCTGTACTTTCAAACACAGGACAGTCTTTGAAGCAGCCATATAGGAATTCCAAAGGACAATCGCTACTATAATATTTTGAGACCAGTGCTTCACAGCTGCAAAACTCTGAAAAGTGCTCCTTTTAAATTCTTTAAGTCCTATAATCTTTACAGCCCTGTAAATATATTTATTAAGTAAATTTATGGATAGTCACACAATCGCAAAATATAATGAGAGCCAGTTTGCTAGCGCAGAGGTATCAAACTCAAGGTCCACAGGCCGGATCCAGCCCACGGGGTGCTTATATCCGGCCCGCGGGACTGGCCTGGAAACAGTAAAGGACCGGCCCTCTGCCAGCGAAAATGGAGCCCCTGACATGAGTGATGTCAAGCTAGCCACGCCCCCCTGACCACACACATCCTGGCCCTCTGAGGTCAAACACAACCCTGATGTGGCCCTCATGGAATCAAGTTTGACAGTTCAAGTCCTGCCTTAGCCATGAAAGCCAGCTGGGTAATTTGGGGCAAGTTGCACTCTCTCTCGATATAACTGGGTTGCTATTTTGTGGGGGAAATAGGAAGAGGAAGGGGTGTTGGATGTGTTCTCTGCCTTGAGTTATTTGTAAAAAAGATAGATAGATGATAGATAGATAGATAGATAGATGCAGTGGTGAAATCCAAATTCTTTTACTACCGGTTCTATGGGCGTGGTGTGGCTTGGTGGGCGTGACTTGGTGGGTGTGGCAGGGCAAGGATACTGCAAAATCTCCATTCCCATCCCACTCCAAGAATATTGTAAAATCTCTATTCCCACCCCACTCTGGGGCCAGCCAGAGGTGGTATTTGCCAGTTCTCTGAACTGCTCAGAATTTCTGCTACCGATCCTCCAGAACCTGTCAGTACCTGCTGGATTTCACCCCTGGATGGATGGATGGATGGATAGATGAATAAAATGTAAAACGATTATCCATTTTAGTATAGGCATGACTTTAAATATAAACCAGTTAAGATGTTGTAATTGGCCGGAGGATGTGGGGCAGGGACAAAACGAAGAAACCAATGAAGTCACCTGAAAAATAATTGCATAATTAAGTATACATCAGAAAAGCTACATTTGGAAGATGAAGAAAATGAAATCTTAATATAAACATAATAATGACTATAGCATGGTAATAGACTGCAGATATTTTTTTACTACAGAATCTTCTGCAGTCATTTTATATATAGAAAACCATATTGATGTACAGCGTAACACCTAAAATGCATTTGGTAAAAATAATCTGAGAAAGAAAACTTTTCAAATAACACATCACTCCATGGACAAAAGATACTAATTGCATAAACTGGATCCTAAATAGCCCTCTGGGTCATTTCATTGAGAAGAGAAAAGGTTTCTTCTTATCAATGCCAGGAGGAACCCAAGTCACTTTGTTCTGAGAACTGCTCTCAGATTGAATTTACTTCATGTGGAGTCTCTGGGCAAATTCCAAAGACCCAAATGTTGTGATATGTCTCTAGTTCATTTAATCAGATGGTTAAGGCACCAGGCTAAAAGCTGGGATTCTGTGAGTTCTAGTCCCATCTTCCGCATGAAAACCAGCTGGGTTACTTTGAGTCAGTCCAGGGTTGTTGTGGATACAATAAGAGGAACAAGTATTATGTTTGCCACCTTGAGTTAGTTATTTGTTTGTTTATTTAAAAAATAGCAGTAATAAAGTAATAAAGGTAATGTATAAAAAGTAATAAAAGTGGGATTTTAAAAAATAAAATAAAATTTAAAATATATCTTAAATGGTATTATGATTTTAGTTTTTCAAAATAGCTCTAAAACTTAAATATGTAGACCAGAGATTGCTACAGAAAGGAAGGAAGGAAGGAAGGAAGGAAGGAAGGAAGGAAGGAAGGAAGGAAGGAAGGAAGGAAGGAAGGAAGGAAGGAATAGTTCTAGTTTTCCTTCAGCATCAGTCAAATATATATGGTCAAAAAATGTAGCAATTACTCAAACATTACAGTATCCACAAAAGTGATCACAAATATTTTATCCTATCTGCTTTTTGTCTAAAGAGCACAATCCTACACTATGAAAATGTATTTTTCTATTTTTGAAAGAGAATAATTTTCTTGAACAAAAAATGCTGGACATAATTATATAGTGTGCTCCATCGAGATGTAATTGTAGAGAAATATCTGTTTCTTTATACATTATTTCTTCAAATGTGAAATAAAACAGAGCAAAATTACTCATGTGAGATTTAAAATAACATTTTTTTTCTTAGAAATTCGTGGCAAACCTACCACATTTCTATGTGTCTCATTTAATTTTTAAATTCATATTTAATGTTACTAAATTCAAAATATTTTGATACAGAAATAATTCTCTTTTATGAATGTGGATTAAAGTTAAACTGGGAAAGATTGGGAGGGGAGGGGAAGAGGAGGAATTCCATGAGATAAATATCAGTAATTAAATAAAATCCCGCCCAAAAAACATTCATCCAGGAGCCATGGATCCAACTTAAATCCATTAGACATGGAATATGTGTGGGAAGCCCCGCCCCCAGAAGAATGAAATATTTTGGGAGATATTAAAAAGCAGAATATTATATTTCCCCAAAGGCAAAATGGAGAAACATGCTCTTAAAAACAGAAGGCAGACTCAGTCTTTCTTAATAGCTCCCAGCAGATATTTTGTGCTCATTAAAAAAGATTGAATAAAATAGAATAGAATAGGCAGGTTGATAGTAATTGTTTTTTCTGCAGTTCTAATTATCCTCTGAAGTCTGTGTCTGTCTTGTTGGGTTGCAGAACCAAACCAAACAGTTACAGAGGTGCAGATGACAGACTCATCTGCACCTCTTAAGAAAGATTAAGCCAGCCTATTCACAAAACAAAAGAACTTCCCCTCCAGGAATGGGATTAAAATCTACATTCTCCTCCACCCAAATTCTAAGAACAGGACATGACCCTTTAGGACATAATAGGATTAACCTATTTAGCAAAAGATACAAGCCCCTTCATTGCACAACCCCCCAGAACAGTTCAAACTTCAAAGTCACAGAAACCTATAAAGATCCATCCGCCTATTCAGCCATTTGGTCAGCTGTCCCAGAACCACATGCTGCTGGTGATTCTGCTTCATCAATGAGTGGACCCTCTTTCCAATCAGCCTTCATGTTATTTGCAGCGTCTTTCTCCCAGCTTGGAACTGAAACAGGTGGATTTTCCCTCCAACATATGAAAATGCCATTTCATCAATAAGCTTTTTGAAAAACATGTCTTGATTGAAGCAATGACAGAACTTACATTAATGTTGCTTGCTTTTCTTTCCATCTTCTCATTTCAAACCCAGCACACAATAATATTCCTGATGAGATACAGGCCAGTTACCAATGTCCTCTCCTAAACGGTATGTTTTCTTTCCACAAGCAAGTCTGGAAACCTCCTTTTATAAACTGTACACACCTTCCAGCTGTAGCAACCTGCTGAATGTAGCAGCTGTTTGCTCATATTTACACCTTATTGGCTGATGTCTTCTGACTCAACCCAACAGGAGGACTTCCCTATCAAATGGATTCTTTTTATTATAGTAGCATAGGGTGGGCAGATCTGCACTTTCTGCTTTGCCCCTTTACCAGTATGAGCCACTCCATGTTTACTGAGAACAGCAATCAATGATGTCTCCTTCTTATTCAATACAATTCAATTCAGATACAAACAGTCTTTTGGATTCCCTGCTGCCGCCCATGTCCCCTGCCCTAATGAAGCGCTTTGCCAAGAAAAGCAGAGTCTCATGCTGCTCCTGGAGCAGCCAGGAGAAGGAGAAGCTGTCAGCGGGGAGGCAAGCCACCCCAGGAGGACCAGAGGAGAGTGCAGCTTCTCACTCATGGAGCTCTACCTGTGGGAAAGTGGGCGCGGTAAGAGGTGCGCTGGCCAGGAAGCAGTCATGCTCCCTGGCCGGAGACGGTTGCACAAACCTTTGCTGAGTGAACGTACAACCCTCTCCGGCCAGGGAGCATGACCGCTTTCTGGCTTGCACATTTCTTACCGCTTTCCATGACCACTTCCAGTGAGGAGCTGCACTTTTCTCCAGTCCTGCTGGGGCAGCTCGCCTCCCCGCTAGTGGCTTCTCCTTCTCCTGCCTGCTCCAAGAGCAGCCTGTCTGTTGCCTGGCAAGAACAGCCTGCCACCACAGCCTGCCCCACCCTCTCTGCCCCGGCAGTTGCTCCTGGTGCTGCTGGAGAAGCGGCAGCACAAGAACCACTCTTAATGGGGGCAAGGGGGTGGTGGCGGCTGGAGCAGCAGGCCAGGGCTTCTCTCCCTCCCTCCCTCTGGAGGCCTGGGGCTATGCCAGAAGTCTGCTTGGTGGGGAGACAAGGAAGCCCCAGACCGGCCGCTGCTCTCTCGCCCTTGGCGGCAGCAGTTCTCGCACAGTCACTTCCCTGGCAGTGGCAGGAGCAGCTGGCAGGGGAGAGTGCATGACGGCAGGCTGCAGCAGCAGACAGTTCGAGCCGGCTAAGAAGCAATGTTCCTCCTCCTGCCAGCCTCAAGCTAGCTCCGGGCGGCATCCAGCCACCCATACCTGGCTTCTCCCTGCGGCAGCCCATGTGGATCCCAGGCAGCGCAACTTCGGGGCCTTTTCTCATGGTGGCGGTGACAAGGCAGGCAGGCAGCCGGGTGCAGAGAAGTGACTGGCTGCAGCGCTCCTGGCTGGCAAAGGGCGGAGTCCTGGGGCTGCATGTGGGCAATGATGGTAAGCGGGGTAAGCGAGCAGCAACCTGGCCGGGAACCGGTTCGGGGGCGTAGCCAGCCAATGTTATTACCAGTTCTCCGAACTACTAAAATTTTTTACTACCAATTCTTGCGAACCGGTGTGAACTGGCAGCAACCCACCACTGACACACACACAAAAAACCTTCTCACACCCTGTTGCTTACCAATGTACAGCTTTTCCGAAAACTGGGTTTTGCTGTGTCTTCTTGTTAATCACGACTAAAAAATGTGTTTGCAACTTTTATTTAACAAATCCTATATGTCATATATTGAAATCAGTCCCGCCTTTTTAATATGTGCCATATTTCATAAGTTGTTTTAATTATAAACTACCATCTGTAATATTAATATATGCACTTCGTTTTGACAGGATTTAGAAAAGCAATTTATAGTTTGGGTTTCATTGCAATTATCTTTGATGTGGCTCCTTACATTAAAAGAGAAACGTCTACATATTTAGAGAAGCTTCTCATAGGATTTTAGTTCTACACATTCAGCAGAACCACCTTGGACAAGAAATTTGGGAAGAAATATCCATCTGGTTCAGTTCCAAGCTAGGACTCCACTGGAAACATGGAGGCCGATTGGAAATATGGTTTATTGTTGAAGCAGAATCACATGGGTTTAGGCAGTTGACAAAATGGAGTTGAGAGTGAGGGGGTTTTTATACCTTCTTTGAGTTTTGTATTTGAGCTTCCTGTTCAAGAACGTGTCTTCTATTGGCTGTTGTCAGATTCCTATGGGGTCATGTAGGGGTTATGTAGAGGTCATAGCTGGCTCTATTGGCAAAAGAGGAGATGAAAATCCTAAGTGTTTGTCTGAGCTCCCAGGTTTGGTTGAAGTTTGGACTGCTTCTAATCCAGAGGTGGGTTTCAGCAGGTTCTGACCAGTTCTGAAGAACTAATAGCGGAAACTTTGAGTAATTTGGAGAACCGGTAGTAAAAATTCTGACTGGCCCCACCCCCATCTATTCTCTGCCTCCCAAGTCCCAGCTGATCAGAAAGAAATGGGGATTTTGCAGTAACCTTCCTCTGCCATGCCCACCAAGCCACGCCCACCAAGCCACATCCACAGAACCGGTAGTAAAAACTTTTGAAACCCACCACTATTCTAATCCTATCATTCTGCCTTTTGTTTCAAAATATCCTGTCTTGGATGGATTATCAAATCTGCATTTCTAAAAGATGACCTCCTCATTCATGAAATGAATACTATAATATTCTATAGATATTAGAGAGATATTTGAGAGAACTTTCTCAAAAAATTGAAACATAGCATAGCCTTTGTAATGCTAAGGCAAAATATGTTTCTCACGGTGAGGAAGTATGGTACCACTTTTCTCTGGGTTCTGTGTTTCTCTGTATAAAACTCTTACGCTTTAGACCTATGTAAAACAAGGTCAGACAGGCTTCAACCACAACAACAGGAGGAAGACAAATGGAAGATATGAGTGTGTAAAGTTGATATCAGAGAAAGATTGTGATTAAAATGAATATAAATAAAAAGCTGGGGTGGGTGTGGCCTGCATGTGATGTATCCGGCCCGTGGACTGCCAGTTTGACAGGCCTGGTATATTATAGATAGGTTAAGGTGACCAGACGTCCCGCTTTTGGCGGGACAGTCCTGCTTTTGAGCAATTTGTCCCGCGTCCCGCGGCGTTTTAAAAAAGTCCCAATTTTTCATTCTGCCTCCTGAGTCCCGGCTGCCTCCTGAGTCCCAGCTGATGGCTAGAGGGAAAAAACCTGTTTAAACTCTTGCCGCGGGGCTTCAAAGGGCCGCCCTAAGTTGATTAGCTCGGCTTCCCCCTCTCAGCTGATTTGCGCAGGGCTCTGCTCTTGCTAAATTGCTCAGCAGTTTTTTTTTTCTCTTTGTGCAAACCAAGCTCAAAACGAAACTGAAAGTAAAACAGGCTGTTGGCTTTGGTGTTTGCTTGCAACGTTGGAAAATTAGGCAGCAGATTTATTTTCCTTTTCCTCACCAAAAAAGGTAGGTACAAACAATGGGAAATTATTTAGGGCAAAAGAGGAGAGTTCAAGATTTTAAAACACAAAAGAAAAAAAAGCTCTTTTTAACTAGGGAATTGTAATAATTGAGATACTATTAATTGTATACTGTGTTGAAAGCAGAAATGGTTAAGTTGTGGTTTGGAGGAATATATGGGGGAAATTATTTGGTTTATTAGTATTGGTAAGTATAATTAATTGATTTGTAAGAAATTGGATTGCATGGAAATAATTGGAATATTCATGTTCATATTGATTAATATACAAAAAAGATAGTTATATAACTAATTGATTTATATTAAAATGTTGAATTTGTATTAAACAACTGTATTACATAATTACATAATTAACCAATGTGAGGATGGATATAAAAATAGATGACAATGGGAAGGGGTATAATATAGAATAGAAGGGAAAAATTGAATTTGATTAAGATTAGAGATGAGGATGAAGGGTAATATTGTTTTTTTAAAAAAAATAGATGAGGAATAAATATGGCAAAAAGGAAATATAGAAATTGTAAATTTAATTGAAATGACTAAACACTGTTTAAATTTGTGAACCAGCCAAATATTCTGTTCAAAGAAAATACATTGTATGTTTGTATGTGTGTTTCTAATTATTGCTATTTATTCATATTTGTTCTCTTTTATTCTTTAAAGTTTAACAATTCATTCTTTATCTTAATATCTTTATATTTGTTTGGGGTTGGCTTTCTTCCCTTTCATCTTTTTTATTGTACAGCAATCTTTCTCCTCAAACCTACCACCTCTCTCTTTTCTTTCCTTCTTACTTTCTCTTCCCCCCACCTTCTTCTTCTCCTCCCTATTTCCTCTTCCTTTCTCCTTCTCCTCCTCTCTTCCTCCCTCTCTTACCGTCACTCCTACTCTAATTTTCCTTCCCTTCCTTCATCCCTCTCTATTACTGTATCCTTTTATGCATATGGACTACTCAGAGGGCTGAAAAAGTTATTTTTGACTGGTCCTCATACTTTTGACCAGTCCTCGAACTTACGACTGTCCTCACATTTTACATTTTTGCCCTATCTTGTCATCATGGTGAAGAGAAGCAGTTGTGAAATGAGTGACGTGGTTGTTAAGAATGCTGCACGGGCATAAATGTGAGAATGGTCATAAGTGTGAGGACCAGTCAAAAGTGCGAGGACCTGTCAGAAATGACTTTTTTCAGCCCTCTGGTTAGTCCTTTTGTGCATATGGACTACTCAGAGGGCTGAAAAAGTTATTTTTGACTGGTCCTCGCACTTTTGACCAGTCCTCGAACTTACGACTGTCCTCACATTTTACATTTTTGCCCTATCTTGTCATCATGGTGAAGAGAAGCAGTTGTGAAATGAGTGACATGGTTGTTAAGAATGCTGCATGGGCATAAATGTGAGGATGGTCATAAGTGTGAGGACCAGTCAAAAGTGTGAGGACCTGTCAGAAATGACTTTCCAGCCCTCTGAGTTGTCCCTATACACATAGCCATGGCCACCCGGTCACATGACCAGCTAGCCACGCCCACCCAGTCACATTGCCTCCAAGCCATGCCCACACAATAAGCCACACCCACAATGGTGTCCCTCTTACCAATGTTAAAATCTGTGCACCTTAACCTATACACATAGCCATGGCCACCCGGTCACATGACCAGCTAGCCACGCCCACCCAGTCACATGGCCTCCAAGCCATGCCCACAAAATAAGCCACACCCACAATGTCCCTCTTTACCAATGTTAAAATCTGGTCACCTTAAGATAGGTGTAAATGATGGAACCTCAGCATAGCCTTGATCCTAGATTGGTGCTGTGTAACAGTGAGAATTGGGTGGTTTTCCCACTGTCATTCCCGAGAACAAGGACACAGGGTTTCTGATAGTTAAAAGAATGTAGAATTCCATCATATGCTCTGTGTCATTTCTGTTCAACTTGTTCCTTAAGTATAAACTGTAATTTTCCATTTCCGAGTCTTATTTAATTCATTACTTTTGCTTTAATCTCATCTCTAAATGTTAAGTGCCCACAATTTAATGCAGCAAAATAGCCTGTGTATGCTGTTCTCAGCAAACTAGGATCTCCAGAAGCATATGTGGGAAGAGATATTATGGAAAAGGTCTGCCATCTGACCCACATGCATTTCCTCAAGAGGCATTACACTCAGGAGAAGTTCCCTCTTCACAAGCAGAATTTATTACACATAGAATACCAAACTGATGATGGCAATAACCTCCAGCTGTTCATAATAATAATAATAATAATTTTATTTCTATACCGCCCTTCTCCCGAATGACTCAGGGCGGTGTACAGCCTAATTAAAAACAGAATAAACATCAATTTAAAATAATTTAAAAATATTAAATAAATTTGGCTTAATTTAAACCCCAAAAAATTTAAAACATCCAATTTAAAATTATATTGCTAACCCAGCCTGGCGGAACAATAGGGTCTTGAGTGCGCAGCGAAATACCCGGAGGTCAGAAATTTTACGAATTTCCGGGGGCAGTTCATTCCACAGGGCTGGGGCTCCCACAGAGAAGGCCCTCCCCCTGGGTGTCGCCAGCCGACATGACTTGGCCAATGGCACCCTGAGGAGACCCTCTCTGTGGGAGCGAACTGGCCTGTGGGAGGCTATTGGTGGCAGAAGACGGTCTCGAAGGTACCCGGGTCCTATGCCATGGAGCGCTTTAAAGGTGGTAACCAACACCTTGAATCGCACCCAGAAGGCCACTGGGAGCCAGTGCAGCTCGCGCAGGAGGGGTGTCATGTGGGCGCAACGGGTTGCACCCATAACCACCCGCGCGGCTGCATTCTGGACCAGTTGGAGCCTCCGAGTGCTCTTCAAGGGGAGCCCCATGTAGAGAGCATTACAGTAGTCCAACCGGGAGGTAACAAGGGCATGAGTGACCGTGCGCAGGGTGTCCCGATCCAGAAAGGGCTGCAACTGGCGAATCAGGCGGACCTGATAAAAGGCCCCCCTGGCCACGGCCGTCATATGTTCTTCTAAAGACAGCCGTGCGTCCAGGAGGACACCCAGATTGCGAGCCCTCTCTGTGGGGGGCAAAGATTCACCCCCAGTAGTCAGCGATGGCACCTGCTGACTATATCGGGACGCCGGGAGCCACAACCACTCGGTCTTGGAAGGGTTGAGTCTGAGCCTGTTCCTCCCCATCCAGACCCGCGCGGCCTCCAGGCAGCGAGACATCACATCAAGGGCATCGTTGGGGTGGTCTGGGGTGGAGATGTACAGCTGAGTATCATCAGCGTACAGGTGACACTTCATCCCAAAACCACGGATGATCTCACCCAGCGGCTTCACATAAATGTTGAACAGGAGGGGCGAGAGAACCGACCCTTGTGGCACTCCCCATGCGAGATGCCTCGAGGTCGACCTCTGTCCCCCTGCCAACACAAACTGCGAGTGGTCGGAGAGGAAGGAGGAGAACCACCGCAGAACGGTGCCCCCTATTCCCAACCCCCTCAACCGCCGCAGCATGATACCATGGTCGATGGTATCAAAAGCCGCTGAGAGATCTAATAGGACTAGGACAGAGGAACAACCCCTGTCCCGAGCCCTCCAGAGATCATCCACCAACGCGACCAATGCCGTTTCTGTGCTGTGCCCCTGCCTGAAGCCCGACTGGCACGGGTCCAGATAGATAGCTTCATCCAGGTGTCGGGGAAGCTGTCGTGCCACCACGCTCTCAACAACCTTCGCCACAAAACGAAGGTTGGAGACCAGACGATAGTTGGCTAATTCAGCCGGGTCCAGGGAAGGCTTCTTGAGGAGGGGCCTCACTACCGCCTCTTTCAAGGCAGCAAGAAAGGCACCCTCGCTCAAAGAAGCAGTTATAATCCCCTGGAGCCAGCCTCGTGTAACCTCCCGGGAGGCCAGTACCAACCAGGAGGGACACGGGTCCAATAAACATGTGGCGGCACTAATCTTACCCAGAACCCTGTCCACATCCTCGGGAGCCACAGGATCAAACTCCTCCCAGATAACATTCTCAAGACCTGCCCTCGTCTCCTCCCGTGGACTCATCCAATCGGAGTCCAAGCCTTCCCGAATCCGAGCAACTTTATCGTGCAGGAATTGCACAAAATCCTCAGCACGACCCTGCAAGGGATCTTCCCGCACTCCCCCCCGAAGAAGGGAGTGGGTCACCCTAAACAGGGCGGCTGGGCAGTTCTCTGCAGATGCGATAAGAGCGGAAAAATGGTTAGATTTTGCTGCTTTTATCGCCACTAGGTAGGTCTTGATATAAGACCTCACCTGTGTCCGGTCGGAATCAGATTGACTAGACCTCCAAATGCTCTCTAGGCGTCTTTTCCGACGCTTCATCTCTCTCAGCTCCTCAGAGAACCAAGGAGCCAATTGAGTTCGGCATCGGGTCAGAGGCCGCAAAGGCACGACGCGGTCCAAAGCTCCAGCAGCCGCCCTTTCCCAGGCGGCCACCAGCTCTTCAGTCGAGTCGTGTGTCAGAGTCTCAGGAAACGGCCCAAGCTCCGTCAGGAACCTTTCGGGGTCCATCAGGCGCCTGGGACGGAACCATCTGGTCGGTTCCGTCTCCCTGCGGTGGGGGAAAGCGGTAGGAAACTCCAGGTGGAGGAGCGAATGATCTGTCCATGACAAGGGTTTGATGTCTAGATCCCCTCTACCAAGATCATTCAACCACTGACCAGAGATAAAAATCAAGTCCAGAGTGTGTCCCCCTATGTGAGTGGGGCCTTGAACTACCTGGGTCAGGTCCATGGCCGTCATGGAAGCCATGAACTCCCGAGCCACCTCTGACGCCTCACCCGCAGATGGAAGGTTGAAATCCCCCATGACAATAAGTCTGGGGGTATCAACCGCCACTCCGGCAATGACGTCGAGTAGCTCGGGCAGGGTCGCTGCCACGTGGCAGGGAGCCAGGTACGTGGCCAGCAAACCCATCTGCACCCCACGGCACCACTTCACACAAAGGGACTCACATCCGGCTATCTGAGGAACAGTGGTCTCCCTCGGACAAAGACTCCCTAATAATCACCGCCACTCCCCCACCCCTCCCCTGGGCCCTTGGCTGATGAAATGCACGGAAACCTGGCGGGCACATTTCGACGAGGGGGACCCCCCCCTCTTGGCCCAACCAGGTCTCCGTAATACCTGCCAGGTCCGCACCCCCCTCCGAAATAAGATCACAAATGAGGGGGGCTTTATTAACCACCGACCTGGCATTACACAACATCAGCCGTGGACCCTGGGCCTGAAACTCTGCACAGCCCAGGACACGAGTTGCGCATTGGGGGCCGGAGTGTGCAATCGCTCGAAGACAGCGCATGCGCACCCCCGACACTTGATGTGGCCCCCTGCGTCCACCATACCTGCCCCTCCCACTTATCACATTGATGGAATTGCCCTTTTTTTCGCCACCCGGAGCCCCGGTTAGGTTACCCTTCTCGTCTCCTCCGCTGCGCCCAACCAACCCACCACCCCGCAGAGTAGCTATATGGACACCCCCCAGTCCATCTCTACAACCCCCTCCCCCCTTCCCGGGTCCCCTTAAAAACCCCTCCCCCCTCCCAGACCCTTTTAAAATACAAAATGAAAATTTGACTAAAAAACCCCACAACCTCCTCCTCGCTGCATGCCACCTCTCTGGGCTCCAAGACCCTTCATCGAGGTGAGCCCTCGATAGCATAGAGGGCCAAATCTGCGAGAGGGGGGAATCTCGCAGACCAAGAAGTTCAGTCCTAGAATACATCTGGGGGATTGTAATGATGATAAATAGGCTGACATAGTCCGGGAGCCTTAAAAGAGGAAACTTCATCGGCTGATGACAAAGTCCAGGGAGAGGCGTAACAAGCGATGGAACAAAAGCCCTCCCCATTGCCCTCTCACTGCAATGGGAGAATCCGACAAGTCAAGGACCGCATGAACCGCTCTCTCACACCGGTCATGTTGGGAGAACTAAAACCCCAGTCCTGTTGCCAGCAGGCAAGTTCCATCAGTCTGGTACATCATCCTTGGTACCTCCTGGAGGGGGGGGCAGAGCGGAACACCCAAAGGCAAGACAGACAGTTCCATGTCAAAGACATGTCCAGATGGAGCAAATGACAAAGACCGGCCTTTCACACCCCCACCAACCGCATCCCCAGAGTAAAACCTGGGGAGGGGCGGTGGGAGGAGACTTGGGGAAACCCCCATCTGCCATGTTGACCCACTGTCCGGCGGCCCTAACTCCTCCGACCACCAGAGGGCCATACACAGCATCGATGGTATGGCACGGTCCAAGGGCGAGAAGAGAGCCAGGGGCACTCGGGACGGAGTTTAGTGGGAATCTAGCGAGTCCAGCGGCCTCCACAGCGATGCAAAGATGTAATAGCTGCCGTAGCAACCTCGGCCACCTCGGGGGGCGCCTACCAATACTGCAAAAGCCTGGGGCAAAACCCCCCCATTCGGCCACCGAGGCCGCGGCCTCCTCGGCGCATCCCAAGCACTGGCTCTCCCAGCGTTCTCCCGGCTGCCCAATTGCGCCAACCGCAGCTGCAGTCTCTCAGCTGATTATCTCCAATTCCACGCTGTCGCTGTTTCCCTCCGATGCTGGCAGTGCCAGCGCTCCTCAACATCCTCACCAAGCCCGCAAATCATCAGGTCCGAGCCCCCAGATGTTCCGACAGCCAGGCGGGCCCTCAAACAGACGCCAGGACCCCCGAATCTTCTCCAGGTAAGCCAGAAGCCTCCCCTCAAGGTAAGCTCACCGGCGTTTTGCAGCCATCTTGAGGCATGCGCAGTAGGTTCATAGTTGGTGGTATGAGATCCACAATGGCACCAGCTACATATCTCATTAAAATAGATGACCCAGAAAAGAGCTTTCAGCCTAGACTGATGCAATGCTCTCCCTTAGCCAATGTTGGAAAGTACATTTGATTAAGTACCACATGGCTTTTATGACTATGGGCCTATAACCAGTGGTGAAATCCAATTTTTTTTACTACCGGTTCTCTGGGTGTGGCTTGGTAGCTGTGGTGTGGCTTGGTTGGCATGGCTTGGTAGGTGTGGCAGGGGAAGGATACTGCAAAATCCCCATTCTCTCCCCACTCCTGGGGGAAGGATATTGGAAAAACTCCATTCCCACCTCACTCTCTGGCCAGCCAGAGGTGGTATTTGCCGGTTCTCTGAACTACTTAAAATTTCCACTACCGGTTCTCCAGAACCTGTCAGAACCTGCTGGATTTCACCCCTGCCTATAACTCAGAGTAAATAAACTCTTGTTTTTTAAAAATAATTTTTTATTTTATTCAGAATGTTGTCAGCGTTCCAAATTAGGCTTTCTTCCAGCACTGACATAATGAGATGAAGCAGAAAGAGCAGAAGCTTGATTTATTGCTGAGATGAACTTTTACCTAGTTTTTGTATGTTACAGATAGTGTTTCCTGGGAGACGAGGATAGGGGCTACATTCCTGTGAAAAGAACGTGCCGGGATGTAGAGATGGATCTGTATGATGGCCAATGGGACATTGGGGTTGGAGAGCGGAAGAGGAGGGGGTTGGAAGGAGGGGCCAGTTTGGCTGCAATTTGAATCAGGAATGTCGGATTCTGCTATTCTTAAAATAAAAGTGATTCATTAGAGAGTTTGCGCTTGAGAATGAAGTTTATTCAAGATAGCACCGAAACCTGACAAATGTTATGGTAAAATACAAACTCCAAGCTCTACAAACTCTGAATATTGGTCAATATATTACAACGGTATTAGCTAGAATACAACCTCCACGTAATCTCACTTACACATGGAACTGAAAATGAATCTCTCAATTTTTATTTTCTTTCTTTATTTATTTTGGAAAACATATATAAGATAACATATAACGTATAAACAGATTATAAACGTATAAACATACATGAGATGGTTACGAATAAAAGGGGACATTAGGAGCCACATGGACTGGTTTAAGAAAGTATTGTCACATCACCTTGTTTTTGATAAAATGTGTATAACTCAGTTTGATAATACCATGTGAATCAAGTTTCAAAACTACATCAATTCAGTTGGAGCATGGTGCTTAATTTTGTGTCAGCCCCACTGGGTAGACCAAACCAGGAAATCAACTCCATAGGAAGGCTGAAACTATATTTATTGAGATTGGCCATAAAAACTGAAAGTCTGATTATGCTGGACATCCTTGATTTTCTTATACTTGGGTTAAATAGGGAGCTGTCTTATTAGGACACTCTGTTTTTAAAAAATGCTTTAGTCCCTTTTCACTAGGTAACAGCTTCTATATATATCCATCAATGTCATCTTTCTAGATTTGGAAGACACGTGTATTGGATTACATTATGTCACAGCTGCAATGATTATTGATTCTAAGAGCTCAACTTCCTATATTCATAAATGATTCAGGATTCATCGATGTTTAACTGTTCAGCTCTTCTGAACTCACAATTTCTTGTGTAGCTGTCAACATCTACATGTTGGAACAGGTATAAAACAATTGAATAATTAGCTCTGGAGAAAAACATAAATTATGGTGACTGACCTCATACCAGGCCTACTCAATCAAAAGGACTAATATTCCAGAAAACTTGTCATCACTTGTGTCAAGGGTGCCTGTGGTGGCCTGAGCACTCTGCCAGCAAAAATGGGCTCCGAGCTGCATTTTCAGCTGTGAAGGCATCCTGCAAACCTCTGCCAATGAAAATGGAGCTTGGGAGGGCCACCCGTGGCTCACCCAAGCTCCATTTTTGCTGGCAGAGGCACTGCAGACCGCTCCTTCACTGTTTCCAGGGTGGCCCCATGGGCCAGTTTTAAGCACCCCGTGGTCCGGATCTGGCCCGTGGGCCTTGAGTTTAACACCCCTGCTCTACATCCTCTTGACGAATATCTTCTGACTTAATCCAATAGCGAGACCTCCCTATCAAATGAATCCCTTTTATTATAGTAGTAACCAAATTTGAACATTAGTGAATATGAATAATGACAGTCAAAGTAATCCGATTCAATATAAAATATCAGCTCCCATTGTATCAGCTTTTAATTTTAGTCTAGTTTTCTGGGGAGCTTTTCATATGGATGCTTTCTTTATCCTTTGACAATCTCCCAGTTTCCCATGGAAAGTTAGGAGATGCCTAACTCCTGTAAAGAAAATCTGCAGCATTATGGAGAGGCAAAAAATGAGGAATACAGAAGTTCCACTGGATAAGTAAATATGCCTTTACATCATTTGGGAGAGAGACCTTGGCATGTATGGTATGGAATTACTATTGGAATCATCCTATATTATGGGAATCTTTCTATTAACTACTGACTAAGCCGATGAATGTAGCACACATTATGCCAGTGTTCAGATCAGATTTATTTATATAAGAAAACTTGCAAACCTGCCTACAAGTTAAAAGCTTAGGAAGTTACATTGTTTATAACTTTAGGATCTACATTAAGTTAGCAGTAGGATCTAGACTTAATTCTTCAGTAGGAAAGAAACACACTATGGTTCATAAATAAAATGGAAGGATAAGCAAATTTGAACACAAATCAAATGAACAATAAAGACAGTCAACGTAAACTCAGGAAACAAAAAACACTTGAATGTCTGGCACTTCCACAGGTACAATAAGAACAGTGGAATTTTAATTCCAGGTGGCTTCATCGATATTTCTCCATCAGGCCAAGGATTACCTTGTATGCACGTTGGTGAGCATCAATGCCCCAAATAAAATCCCAGTGAGTCCAATCAGGGAACTCTTTATAATAGACAACATTAGTTGTTCGAAAGCGTAACTGTGCAATTTCCATTGGCCGGCAAACCCAATCTTGTCCTCCAGCCCACATAGCAACTGGCACAGTGATGGCCTCTATCCTGTAGAATGGTGGAGTTGTCTGAGGAAAAGAAAACAGCGTGAGAAAATTAGAAATTCTCCTAGAACAAAATTCAATACAAGGGGGGGGGGAATTGAACTAAAGGACTTCTTCTATACAAGAAGTATCCAGAGGAGCCCAAAGAAATTGTGAATCAGGGTAGTGAATTGTCATAGATTCTTTCACTGCAGTCCTTGTTTTGCTATAGATTGTGCCAAAATGCAAAAACTCAGACAGGTGCTGAGTTGTAGCAGGTGCTCCTCAAGATATCAGGCATTCAGAGACATCCATTCCTTTTAGTAAGATGTTTTATAGAAAATGACTATGGACAAGAATTAAATTAATTAAATTAAAATTAATTAAAAGAAATTAATTAATTAAAAGAAAAAGAAAAAAGAAAAAAAGAGTACAGGTACTGTATATTTTCTGCATCCCCATTTCTATTTAGTCCTCTTTGTTATATAGTCTCTGACTCAACCACTTTTAAAATTTTGTATTCTGCACTGTACTTACTGCAGGCTATATCCATATTGTACTTATATTTTAAAGATGCTCAAAGCCCTGAAGAGAAGATAGGAACGCTTCTTAATTTCCCTACACCTATCTCCACCCTTGTGGAGTGATCTCATCTGTAGTGATCGCAGAAAAAAATGTGTGAGTTCTATGTCCTAGACAAAAGATCGGGAAAGCAACAGGCCCAGACAGAGTGACTCCTTCTTGCTTGAAAGACTGTGCTGAACAATTAGCCCCCATCTTAAAACAGCTGTTTAATAAATTACTGAAGATGTGTTTTGTCCCTTCTATCATCATCCCAGTTCCTAACAAACCCTGCATCAGGGAGCTGAATGACTATAAGCCATCTGACATCCAAAGTCATGAAGTCCTTTGAGAGGTTAGTGGTGGCCCATTTTGAAAGTCATCATGGATCTGCTGTTAGACACACACACACACCCTTGCAGTTTGCCTACTGAGCAAATTGATCAACAGATGAGGCTGTCAATATGATCTTGAATCCCTGGGGACCTGTGCATGGGTCCTTTTTGAGGACTTCAGTTCAATGCTAAATGCCGTCATTCCAGAAATTCTTCACTCTAAAGCAGAAGAAGCAGGTGTAATGTCCTCCCCATATCCTTCCACTTCTATCCCAACTACTTTCCTGAAAACACGTGTCTATTGCTTTCCAATAAACAGAAAATTTTTACTTATGGGGATTTTCCAAAACAATAGGAAGTTTTCAAATCAAAAATACTTTCAATTATTTATACCTTATTTTTAGTTACCCAGGATAAAAGTATTTCACAGAATAATCTGGTAGCTTGGCAGAAAACAATCATTATAGTATGAGATTTAGGAATCAAATGTTCATTATTTGTCTTCTTTCCCATGGAAAAATGCAACAAACCCTACATTAAAGAAGTGTCAAAATCCAGCACCACCAACCTGGTTATAGATATCTATGTTCTTCGAGCCATAGTCAAAATATCTGAAAAGCCCACTTTTAATTAACTGGAATAAGAAAGAAAACACAACAGAGACATAAGGAACTATATTTTTCTATTATAAAAATAATAATGAAGTGTAAAGACAAAAATGATGCAGAAATCCTCCAATCATGTTTCATTACCATTTAAGGGGAGTTAACTCCAATGAGAAGATATCGAGACAACTCACAGTTTTTATCATTTCCATGAAGTTGTTTATTGTCATACAGCCAGCAAAAAATAAAAAAACAAAACTAGTCAGAACTGGATGTTAAGATCTTGGACCTAACTACAGGTAGTCCTTGACTTACAACAGTTTGCTTAGTGACTGTTCGAAGTTACAACGGCACTGAAAAAAGTGACTTGTGACAGTTTTTCACACTTATGACCGTTGCAGCTTCCCCATGGTCACATGATCTATATTCGGATGCTTGACAATTGACTCATATTTATGACGGTTGCTGTGTGCTATGGTCATGGGATCCCCTTTTGCAACCTTCTGACAAAGCAAAGTCAATGGGGAAGCCAGATTTCACTTAACAGCCATGTTACTAACTGAACAACTGCAGTGATTCACTTAACAAATATGGCAAGAAAAGTCGTAAAATGGGACAAAACTCACTTAACAAATTTCTCACTTAGCAACATAAATGTTGGGCTCAACTGTGGTCGTAAATTGAGGACTACCGGTAGAACACCATGTGCCTTACCAAAGCCACTGTCAGCCATTTTGTTTATGTTAAAAATGGAGGACATTTTTTTCATAAATCTTATATCTTACAACTCAACTCAAAGGTTCTACTTTCCCAACTACAAAATGGCCAATGAAAAGCTCAGGTTTTCACTCCAAAGCATTCTGGAATGGTTGCCTTAAAAGATCTTTCTAAAGTTTTATTTTTTTAAAGAAAAACATTTCCAAGTAGTTATCCCGAACAAATCATATTTGTACAGGCTTTGGCATGTAAGCCATATGCATCCATGGACATCTCCAGATAGATGGGTGAGTCAAAAAGGTTAAACTCCTTCCCCTTTCCCCCTTTTTTTACATACATTAAGGCTTTGATCATGCATTCACCCTCTCCCCATCTTTCTTTGATACTCGAGATAACTTAAAAATCAATGTGGCATCCAGGTATCTAAAGAAAACCCATTCACTTTTGGATTAGACAAAATGTGTTCATTGTTTAGCGTATGGCATATCATACATGCACTAGCAATATATATTAACATTTCACTCAGATTAGTAAAACGCAATACAATATAAATGTCAAAAAGGACTATGTTCAAGTATTTCTTTTCTTAATTAACAGCCTTTCAGAAGGACTGAGATGTGCAATATTTTTGAAAGACGTTTTCCATCATTAAGCAAATGCTGTCTTCAATTAAGAATTTGCTGAACTAATTTAACCAGCAGTTAAAGGTATTTACTTACCTTGGTTTTGTCTTATTCTTATTGGAATTCTCAAAAGACTACTTTATGATTATTTTTACCTGACCATGGGGATTTTTTAATTAAAAGATGACAACGTTTGTTGAATTCAATCATCAAAATGAGCCTTACCTGGCTCAAGTGGATTATGTGTTTTACTGAAGTATAATCTGGGAAATGTGAAATATACACATCAGAACGGCTCTAGAAACAGTAAAGAAAAGACTGTTTAGAAGAATTTTATACTGCAAAAGGCTTCTGTGAACTGTACTGCGTAAAAGATGAGAAGCATCTAGGCCTTTTTGCCGTCATGTGCCAAAAGTGGGGGGAGCGTGGGGGGGTCATGCACGCACGTGCCCACACCCATAATTCAATGCCGCCCATGCCCGCCCGCCCATGCACGTGTGACCCCGCCACACTCCCCCCACTTTTGGCACATGATGGCAAAAATGGACCTGGTAGGCCCATTTTTTGCCCTCCCCAGGCTCCAGAAGTTTTCTTGGAGCCTGGGGAGGGAGAAAATGGCCTCCCCACCCCCGGAGACCCTCCAGAGGCCAGAAATGCCCTCCGAGAGCCTCCACACAAGCCCTATACTTACCTGGCATCCAAAATGGGCCGCATGGAGACTCCTGGGAGGGGAGGGGCAGTGTTGGAAGCATGCATGCACGCTGGAGCTGAGCTAGGGCAATGTTCACATGCCCACAGATATGCATGCCATAGGTTCGCCATCACGGATCTAGGCTAAACTTGAGCTCATCACTGAGTAATTTCATACAACAGGAAGGGAGGGAGGGAGGAATAGATATCCAGATGAAATATGAAGATTATGTTGTTATTTACCTTTCACTGTTTAAATGCAATGTGTTTTAAAGTATGACACACCAAAGAATGATCAGCACCATTGGCATTGTTTTTTTAATGTTGTTTTCATCCAGAGACTCAGATCATAGAAATACTTGCAAATGTATATCTATATTGTTGAGAATCTGAATCAAAAGCTCCACACATTCACATACCCTTGCATACTTTCCCAATGCAAATTGAGCTTCCAGGCTAGGATTAAATTAATAGAATCATAGAATTATGAAACTGAAAGACATCAAAAGGATGCCCTTTATTAAAGACTGAAGACACATCCCGTGTGGTGCTGGACAACACAGTTGTCAAACCTCCTGCAACATTTTTGCCAGCATCCTTCATTTAAGTCTTGTGGGAATTTTTTTTAGGAAATGTATTTTGTCTTGCAAACTCTTTATCTTGGACTATTTCACTCTTTAACTATATAAGTGTGGGGACATCCTTTAAAAAGCTTCATTTTCTTTAACATTTTGAAAAACTTCATTTAAATACCTTATTTAAATTCTTCAGATTAAATCCACCAATAAGAGAAAGTGCTTGTCTGCAGAGTTCATCAGCTGGTTGCCGTCTACACTGTTGGGCCAGAGCTGTTCTCTGGTGTGGATGCAGCAGAACAAATTCCATCTTCCCAAATATGAGCTGCAAAACCAAGGAATCCTTTTTCCTGTGAATCTTTCCAATGGCTTTCTTAAACAAACTGGCAAATTAAGAAGCTTAATATTCTAAAATCCTTAAATTAAGAAAACAGCTGCAGGCTATGTAAATAAGTTTTGGAGATTCTTCCCATTTCAATTATTTTTCCAATTTTCAGATTTATAAAAGAATTTGGCCTTGTTCTTTAGTTTATTTTTTTTTAAAAAAATATGAATTTGCTATAAAGTTCTATATATTAGAAATTATGGAAGAATAAACTCACCACCTGGGTGAAGGAAAAAGGAACGATTTAAAAAAGGCATGTCCAACCTTTTTGATTGCCTGGGCCACATTGAGTAAAAAGGGCCACATATAAAATGTATAATATAGTTAATATATATAAATAACACTTAAACTTATACACCACTTCACAGTCCTCTCTAAGTGGTTTACAGAGTCAGCATATTGCCCCTAACAATTCATATTTTATCAACCTTGGAAGCATAGAAGGCCGAGTCAACCTTGAGCTGGTAAGAATCGAACTGCAGGCAGTCAGCAGAATTAGCCTGCAATACTGCATTATAACCACTGCCCCACCATGGCTCTTTTGCACATAATAATGTTTAAAGTTTACAATTTTATGAGACTGCTTTATTAGCTGTCCAGGATCGTATGCGGCATGTGGGCCACAGCTTGAAACGGCTGCTTTAAAGAACTAAGAAACAGTTCTGATAAGAAAACTCAGTGCTACTAATATAGGAATGGGAACATAAAAATAGAAGATAGAAATAATAGATTAAATAAGAATAGTAATAGCTGTAAACGTATAGGCAGAAGAACAACACAGGGGTTTAATTTTGCATAAATAAAACAATTTTGTGTGGTCTTTATAATAAATAAACCTAACAGAAATAAAAGTTGCTCATGTTAAAAGCAAAATTCAAGAGGAGCATCATGTGCACAAGGTCAAAAATGGAATCAAGTAGATGAGACAATAAAACTGGACATTGAAGACAAACCTGAAATCCCTAATGCCTTCAAATCAGTGGTGGGTTGCCCCCAGTTTGGACCACTTCGCAAGAACCGGTAGTAAAACCGATGGGAGGCCCCGCCCACTGCCCCAGCAATCTGCTCATGCATTGCGAACTGGTGATAAAGGTAAGTAGAACCCACCCCTGCTTCAAATGATCCTGTACCTTAGAATAAACTCAGGGTATCCTTCTAAAAACTGCAGAGAAGAAAGAGAAAACAAATATTCACAAAACTAGCCAAACAAAATGCTGATATTATATGCCTTCAGGAAGTCCACATACGTAAACAAGACGATAGGTATTTAGAATATAATAAACTAGGGAAAGTCTTCACTAGCGGGAAAAAAAAGAGGGGGTGGCAATATACGTCAAGGGAGGGATAGCCGCAGAACAAAAATATGCTGATTCTAAAGGAAGGACGTTGATGATTGATATAAAAAGAGGAAATTCATCAGTATTATTGGTAGCTATATATGCCCCAAACAAAAATCAGGGAAAATATTATAAAAAAACCTCCACGAACGAATAAGTAAAATGGAATATAGCAACATCTGTATAGTGGGAGATTTCAATGGGATATCAGACTCTGATAAAGATCACAGGAGCGGCAAAGAAAAAAAAAAGAGACAAGCTACCCAAAATCTTTTTTGATCTAATGGAAGAAATGAACTTAATAAATATCTGGAGGACCCTACATCCAGATGAGAAACAATATACTTTCTATTCGAACCCTCAAATATCATGGTCTAGAATAGATATGATGTGGGTTAGCAAAAAAGTGGGTTTAGAAATTGATTCCACAGAAATTACACCAAACATATGGGCAGAACACAACCCCCTAGAAATTAAGTGGAGGGTTTCACAGAGGAAAAAGATGAGGAGATGGAGATTAAATACACAACTTCTAAGGGATAAAGAATACATAGAAAAAACCAGGGGAGAATTAAAACTATTTTTCAAAGAAAATGAGAATCAAGAAACAGCCCGAACAAACATATGGGACACAATGAAGGCATATTTAAGAGGCTTAACAATATCATACAACGCATATAAAAATTTTAAAAAAAGCGGAAGGCTCAAACTGCCCTACAGGAAGAACTGGGGAAAGGGGAAAAGAAGCTGCAGCAAAACCCAGGAGACAAGGTGACAAAAGAGAATTGGACAATGTTAAGACATAAATTGAATTTACTAGACCAGGATTTGGCTTATAAAATAAAACAATCGAAACAATATTATTTTGAAAACGCCAACAAACCCGGCAGATAGTTGTCCTACAAATTAAAGAAAGAAAATGAAAAATGGAGTATTCATCAACTGGAAGACAAGAAGGGAAATCTACAAAATAAAGAAGAGGATAAGCTTGAAATTGCTCGTGAATCTATACAGAACTCTATAAAGAGGATGAAGTTCCTAGAGAAATGATTGTGCAGTATCTTTCAGAAAATGAACCAGTATTGATAGGAGAAGAGGAGAGGGAGGAGTTGAATAGAGAAGTCACGATAGAGGAATTGAAGATAGCAATTTCCAGATTGAGGAATAATAAATCACCAGGTCTGGACGGTATCCCACGAGAACTATACAAAAAACTGGAGGATATATTATTACCAAAATTATTGGAGATTTACAAAGAGGCGCTATTGGATGCCAAAACACCTGATTCGTGAAGGGAAGCGTATATCACATTGCTACCAAAAGAAGGTACCGACTCAAAACAAATAAAAAATTATAGACCAATTTCCCTTTTAAATTCAGATTACAAAATTTTCATGAGCATAATGGCTGAAAGAATGAAAAGAATATTAAATATTATGATACATACAGATCGGAACGGCTTCCTCCCTAGCAGACAAATAAGGAATAATATAAGAATAGTCATTGATACTCTAGAATATTACAAAGCCCACCCTGAAAAGAAAATGGCATTAGTTTTTCTAAACGCCCAAAAAGTGTTCGACAACTTAAATTGGGAGTTTATGATTGAACAAATTAAAATCATGAAACTTGGAATGAACTTTGAGAGAATGATAAAGACAATGTACAATAAACAAAGGGCGAACATAATATTAAATGGAGATATGACTAAATCATTCCAGATAAAGAAGGGGGTAAGACAAGGATGTCCACTATCACCATTATTACTCATTATGGCCCTAGAAGTATTGTTAAACAGGATTAGAAACAATAATGAAATAAAAGATTTGAAGATTAGGAATGAGGAATATAAAATGCAGGCCTTTGCTGATGATGTAGTGTTGATTGTGGAGGAACCATTGGAATTGGGCAAAAAATTTTTGGAGGAATTAGGTAGATATGGAAAGATGTCCAGATTTAAATTAAACAAAGCCAAAACTAAAATGTTGGTTAAGAATTTGACAGAAAGGCAAAAGGAAGAAGTAGAAAAGATAATGGACTTATAAATTGTTAAAAAAATTAAATATCTAGGAATTTGGATAACATCAAGATGTTCAGCCCTGAAAGAGGATAATTACATACCCCTGATTAAAAAAATTAAACAAGATTTGGAAAGATGGGGAAACTTGCAACTATCTCTTTTAGGTCGGATAGCCTCAATAAAAATGAATACCCTGCCCAAGTTATTAGACCTATTTCAAACTACGCCGGTTAACCTTGACAAAAAGTTTTTTCTAGAATTGAATAAAATCACAAGGAAATTTGTTTGGGGAGGGAAAAAACCTAGAATCTCATTTCGATCATTACAGGACAATAGAAGTAGGGGAGGATTTGGACTCCCAGCATGGGAAATTTATTATAAAGCAGGCAATTTAGTGTGGATAAGGGAATGGGTCACTTTAGAAAATAAAAGAATTTTAACCCTGGAAGGGCACGATCTACAGAGAGGTTGGCACACGTATTTACGGGATAAGGAAAAGAAGAAAAAAATATACTTTCACAGGCATAAGATATGGGACACTTTATTACAAACCTGGAAGGAAATTGGGCAAAAACAATATATGAAGGTCCCAAATTGGCTTTCAACAAAGGAAGCTATAATATACCCCAATGCGCTAGGCGTTGATAAAATGTTTAGGTACAAGGATATTTTAGACAGTTGCGGGAATCTTAAAACCAATGAATCATTGAGAGTACAGGGTATCCACATTGACTGGTGGCCATATTTGCAGATTAGATCTAGGCACGAAAAAGACAAAGAGAAATTCGGAATAGAGACGGGTCCAAATAGATTTGATAAATTATTAATAGGCACGGAAAAAAGTACTAGCTAAATTATATAACTACCTATTAGAATATGATAGAGCAGAAGAGGTGGTAAAAGAACAAACGATTGTGTGGGCAAAAAATATAGGACATAGTATAAATTTAGCTGATTGGGAAATAATTTGGAATAGAAATTACAAACTGACAAGAGTGGTAGCATTTAAAGAAAATCAATATAAAATGCTATATAGATGGCATTTAGCCCCCACAAGATTAGCCAAAATCTACCCTAACACAAGCACAAACTGTTGGAAATGTGACTACCACCAGGGTACCTTCTTTCATATGTGGTGGATGTGCCCCAAAGTGATGAAGTATTGGAAAAAGATCCAAAATTGGATCCAAGAAATAATTGAGGAAAATATAGATTTGGCTCCTGAAACCTTTCTCCTGGGAGTACTAAAGAGGACGTACGAGAAAAAAAAGAGATACTTAATTATACATATCATTACGGCAGCTAGATTAACATACGCACAGCATTGGAAAGAAAAGGGAACACCACCGGAAGAACATTTAATTCGGAAAATCCTAGAATGTGCCGAGATGAGCAAACTAACATATGAGATTAACGAGAAGGAGGAATCAGAATACTATATAGTGTGGGGACTCTGGTATAAATGGATAGAAGATCGAATAAAGAAGGGACAAGGGATAGTATAAATAGTAAAATAAGTGGGTAAATCATAAGACACTATAACAAAAGGATGTATCCAATTTATATACATATTAGCACTGTTAAACCGATATCTTGTGTATTGTATTACAATGTAATTTAATAAAAACTTTAAAAAAAAAGAAATTATAATGTAAAAACTAAAATTATATTAAATCTAAATTATATCTTAAAGTACAGCAGTAGAAATGTATCTAAAACTATTAATATCAGCAAAATGGTAAGCACTCCCTTTCTGCTCTTGAAAATCTTTCCTACCTTTAAGTCCCTAGTGAAGACTTCCAAGGCTTTGCTGATAGGTTCAGCTTTAATGTACATACCTTGATTAATACTTCTGGCAAACGTAGTATTTGTAATATGGGACTTATGGCTTTCTGTAATGTGTATGCAGGACCCAAGGCAAAAAACAGTTTTATTTTTTCAGCCAGGTGTGGGCGGACAGAAAGTGCAACATAAGCTGTGAAAACACAAAACATTTTAGTTTAGCACCTTTTTAAATGCAGAGGAAAGTAATTCTGTATTTACAGGCAAAAATGGAATGTATGAAGACTTCATAGGACTACTTCATGTAATATGTAAAAGCCAACAATTTAGTTTTTTATAGAGTCCTTTATGGTTGAAACCATCAGCTACCTAGGTTGATGTCAACAAAGTTTATAATCCCTTGATTTAGATTATCAACTGACCATTGCTTATACGTTTATTCCGTATTTTTAATTGCTTTTACAGGGAGTGGAGCGTGATTTTAACTTCACAATGGCCAAGATTATTTGCTGAACTTTATATATAAGGAGAAAATATGGCATTGGTTTTGGCAAGCAAAACATTTCCCTGCCTGGATTTCTTTCCTCGAATTGGGAAACCATAAATTGTGTAGGCTCCCCCATGACTGGGACTCCCCCAGTCCCTCTTGAGACTGAAGGATACCCATGAAAATACTTAGAAAGCCAAGGAATATTGGTAAACCCAGGAAAAGATATTAGGAGTTAAACATAGACTCTGGAAAGCAAGGCCAATAAAATAAATCCATAAAATTAACTTTCTTGAAAATAACTAGGTCCATGAAATGCTTTCTTTGTTATTTCACACCATTGTTTTTGTAATTTGTATCACCTCATGGAAAGCTCTCATGTCTGACCTCATATGTGCCAATAGAATATATGTTTTAACTCATTCATATATAATTCCTTCTCATTCATATATTATTCCTTCTACTCTCAATTCAGGAATTCATCTCAGAAGTCAATGAGGGTGGGGAAGGAGACTTCAACTTTTCATTCTGAGTTTGATGTCATCACAAGTGTGACATGATTTAAAAAGGGATTCCAGCTGGCTTTAATAATTTTCTAAATGGTGAGAGAGGCTGTGGGATTAATAACCTTGAATTAAAAATGGTACTGGCTGGGCAAAGATATATGCATCATGAGTTATCTGGAGAAAAAAAATCATGAAAAAGGAAAGAACTAGGGATTGGCTCTTTTCTCAGAGTAAAAATGGACTTTTAGGTTCTAGGCTCTAGAGTGTAAAACTCTAGACAGCTCAAGATGGGGAAAATGCACATATGTGGTATTGACACTTAAACCATTTGGTCATTGCTAGGATGGCATCTCCATTCTTCAAGCAGCCAAAAGTAATTTCAGCACTGGATCAATCTCTCTGATGCCAATATGGGGGATAGTATATATCTGGCAACAAGTTTTTCTCTGAAATTGGTTAGTGATTTTACAGGTATCACCAAGAACAGGAAAACCTTCCTGTAAAAAGAATGGCAAATCATCAACTTACCTATAGTGGATCCCAAAGCATGACCAGCATAAAAAATCTTCTGCTGTCCAGTTTTATGTAGAATAAACTCTGTCATGGCAGTAAGATCATAGATGCCCATTTCATGCAAACTGCAAATGTAAAGATGCCATGTAAAATATAAATTGTGTTGTGTGCTAATCAACCCAAAGTTCTCTCCTGGGGTACAGACTCAAAGTATATTACTTTGGACACATTATGCAAAGAACTGGAAAAGTCTTTAATTCTGGGAAAGGTGGAGAGAAACAAAAGAAGAGCAATTACAGCAGCAATTGGGGAGTATTGGGAGACTTGAATGACCAGCCTTGGAAAAAAACTATTTATCAATGCATCCCATCATGTGCTATGGCTTTCCCCTTTGCAAATCATTAACAAGTATATTTAACCAACAGAATATGCAAATAACAAATCGATCTGGATGAAGAGAAGATAGAAATGCTTTTTAGGTCAACTAATAGCTAACTGCAACCAAACAAGTTTGAATAAAATTGTAAGTTAGCAATCACTGTAATATGTAATAGAATGCAAGAAAAGATCCAGGCTTCCTTGACTCTTGTTCCTCCTGGCCAATTAAACCACAATTAACCCATTGTTAAGGAAAAGGATGAAGAACTTTTGGGCTGAATGGTCATGATCTGGTTTTCTATACCACACTGTTCAGCCCAAAAGCTTGTCACTGCTTCATTGATGCCAGCCATGGAAACAAACAAGAATACGTTGAAGATTACAAATATTTGTTTCTTGATGGCTAAAGGAACAGTTAAGGTCTCTACATAAATTTTTATTTATTTTATTTACATCGATTCTTATCTACCACCTATTTGCTTTGACTGTCAGAGTAATTCAGATTCTCTTAGAGAGCTTTAGCATACAATAAACCTATAATCACTTGAACTGCCTGAATTTCTGATTATTTGCACAGGGCATTCTTTAATTGACCTTTGAATTGATTAATTGGTTGAGTAATCAATTGACCGATAACCAACTTCAGTAAGAGCTACATTTTAAATACTAACCTGAAATTCCAAAATTCTGTTTCGTTTACTGAAAGGTGCTTGTGTCTTCTAGACCAGAAGTTTCCTCTGCTATTTCCAATCCATACATCATATCCAGCATCTGCTAGTATGAAGCCCAGGCTCTGGTGGGGTAAATTTGATATCCACACACTACCCTCCATAGTTAGTGCATGCATTAATAATATAGCAGACTTATTGCCTGAAAAAAAAAGAATTTCTTATGTCAGATTTTTAATAATAAGGTTTATAGAATCAGAATAGGGACACGGTGGCTCAGTGGGTAAGATGCTGAGCTTGTAGATCGAAAGGTCGGCAGTTCAGCGGTTCAAATCCCTAGTGCCATGTAACGAGGTGAGCTCCCATTACTTGTCCCAGCTTCTGCCAACCTAGCAGTTTGAAAGCACGTAAAAAATGCAAGTAGAAAAATAGGGACCTCCTTTGGTGGGAAGTTAACAGTGTTCCATGCACCTTTGGTGTTTAGTCATCCGGCCACATGACCACAGAGACGTCTTCGGACAGTGCTGCTCTTCGGCTTTGAAACAGACATGAGCACCATCCCCTAGAGTTGGGAACGACTAGCCCATATGTGCAAGGGGAACCTTTACCTTTACCTTTAGAATCAGAATTGCATAAAACTGTGTTGGATGGGAAATGACATTTCGATACTGTTTTTCTTCAAGGAATACATGAAGAGAGGTTGATGTGAATAAACACCCTTGCTCTGTTTCCCAAGAAGTACCCAGACCATAAATTTTTATTTCTGCTTTTTTTTTTTTTTTTACCTCCCGGAATTCTGTTCACATTTAGGTAATAGCCATCTTCTGTAAGGATCTCGTATTCTTCACAACAATATCCCCAATATCTGATTCTTTCACTCTGTAAAGATTGAAAGACAAATCTATAATGTAGAATGGATTGTGGTACAATGAACATACAATACATGGGACAAGCCAGAAATTATCTAGGAAATGATTACATCAGAAAAATACTTAAATCATGGCTGAATCGATGAGGAAAATAATTTAATTTAAAAACACTTGGGATGTCCATAGTCGGGGGAAAAAATCAAGATGATGGCCTGTGATCAAACTACTTTTTTATGTATCTTGCATAGCAGAGCTTTGAACCACTGTTGTGACTGCCATCTTGACTTTTTTTGACCATACCCTACATATAATCCTGGCAGCAATTAAGAAGAAATTTGGCATTGCCTCCTTTTGAGACGCTTTATGACTTCTTAGTCTGCCTAGTAATCTGCCCTCCAAACCTGAATTAACTTCAAGGCTCAGAAGCACTCAAGTGTTGCCAACTCCTCAGACAACAAGACTGCTTAACCAAGAATATTTAACATGAGGCAGAATATTTAAGATGGTCTGGAATGCAAGCTTCATGTCATCTTACTTATGGATGGAACTGAACATGAAAATTTCAACCTTTAAACTGCATCGAATAGGTTAAAAAAGTATTGTCACACCTCCTTGTTTCTTTGATAAAATATTTATTTGGCTTGCTAATATGTTGTGAGAAGAACATCTTCAGTTCCCTAAAGCCAGGACAATATGAGAATGGAATGAGTGACTTGGAAACTAGCTACAGAAAAGCCAGAGGACTGCAGTGACAACAAAATTGGGTTCTGGGCCAGATGGCTGACCAAGAGGTGAGTATGCTGATTTGTATACCCTTCTGAGCTTCCGTGATTGAGATGCCTGATGGGGTATTTGATTAATTTAACAGTATGTCTTTTGGTATGTCAATTTCCCCTGGGGAAGGACGTGGTCAAGCTCGACCTCGGGGAAGGGAGTGTGATGCAACTTTAGTGGGCTTTTGTGTTCTTCTAACTTAATCCTATCAGTTCTGATTGCCTCAGTTTAAAGCAGGGAAGCCGCTCCTTGCTGCATTCCTGCAGTTTCAGTTTCCCTTTTTAACAGCTACAATGTATCAACTTGCAGAAGGCTCTTATCGGCTCACCTGAGGCTATTTCACTTAGCTGAGCAATAGAGTTTTTTCTTTGCAAGAGGCTTTTTATATTGAGGCTTCTGTGCTAATTGCTTGGTTTCTGCGGGACGGTTGTAACTTTTCGGAGCATATGTATGTGTGATTCTCTCTACAATGTGAATCCTTTAAAGCACGGGTCTCCAACTTGGCAACTTTTGTGGGACCAGTTGTTTCTTTTCTTGGGGAGGCAGACAGTGATTCTCTCTATAATTCCCCCATTTTGTGCTAATGTTTGTATTTTCCAAATGCAAGTATTTTGCACAACTCAGGTCCTGTCTGCATAAATACCTGCTGTCTGTCTGGCTCATCATTAAAGAAACCTGGATTGCCTTCTCGTTGGTTTTTGGGACAGTTGAAAGGCAGGTTCTGTGACACTTGTGGCATGGAGAAATACACTGGCAGAGGCAGCAGAGGAAAAATACCACAACAGTTGTTGTAACAGTCCCCAGGATAAGAACTATAAGCCCATTGAGGTTTGGCAACCCTGAGAAGAGTCCAGATAATTCAAAGGGGAAAATACCATACCTGATATTTTGCGCTAATTCCTTTCGGTGCCTAATATCATTTTCTATGAGTTCTGTGTTTCACATACTGTGAAACTCTTTGCAGCCATGATTGGGTCTTAATAGCAGATAATCAATGGCTGCTCAATTTTCAAGTGTTGCATCTTTGACCTGTCTCAGTTCTTGGTTTAAGGCATCCAATGCTTGGGAGGTAGAATTTAGACTCTTGGCTAGGGCACATGCCAGATTGTTTAAGTTCCTGGAATTGTGAACTGCAAGTGCTGGCACCTCTGCCAGTGAGGCCGCTAGTGCCATATATTCAGTTTTGGATAATAGTAAAGATTTTGAATCGCAGTCTGGAGTTAGAGACTGAAGGTCTTTCCTCTGCCATCTCTGCAGTGAAGGCATTAACATGGTCAACCGTCCAGGTGGCTGTATGAAAAAGGAATCATTTCAATGTGGGTTATATTGCTGAGATTTTGACAAGTGGGGACCCTGGGAGCTCAGCAGCCTGCTAATTTAAAGCATGTGACTGAGTTAGTGACTGTGGCTATGAGTAAGGTATACATACTTTTATCCTTGATGTTGGAGCTGGTGCCCCAGTTAAAGATGGTGGAGTATGTGGCCATGAGAGGAATATTTCTGAGTTGGGTGTCATTTATTATAGTCTGTGGTCCTGAAGCTACCCCTAACAGGCATGTGGTCAGAATGTCTTTTACAGACCTTGCCCCCATTAGACAGAAGTCAGTGGTGTTCAATACCTCCTGTGCTAAGTACTCCCAGATGTTCCCCTTGTCAGGAAAAAGGTTGGGTTCTAAAAATCCTCTGGCGTAGGTTACAAATGCAAGTATATAGTACATCTTAGCAATGTTTTTCCACCCGTCCCTCACAGTCCCTCCCCCCCATTTCCTTCAGTCTCAGAAAAAAAAGTCTGTAGTGCCCACTCCTCAATTTCTGAGTCACAGGGGTGGCACCTTCGGTGTTGCTGTTGGTTCTGAGCTGTGGTTGAGGACGGCTGGCTTTACATGAGTCCAAAGTATCCAAGAGGCTTCCGGTTGACTTTGCTGCGAGAACGGCTGGAAAATACTGGGCTCCACCGAGTTTTGCAAAACCCAGCCGGTAACCACTGTCGGGAGACCCTATGGGGTCATAGCCGCCTTGTAGGGGCTGTGAAGGAATGAGAGGCACTTCGCTGACCACGAGGAACTTGCAATTTCCTCATTAGGTCCAAAGCAAGCTCTCCCAAATGGCAGCAGGGACGATGGCCATTTTTGGCAGTCACAAAGCTGGGACAACTGGGACTGTAAGATTTGTGCTGGAGCAGATTGTGGACAGAGCATTGAAACTGGGTGAGATAATTACCAACTTTTACTCTAAAGACCTGATTTAAATACAAGGATTTTAAAGGAGAACTTCCAAGCCTAAGAGGGCGGCGATTAAATACACAGAGAAAAAAAATAAAAAAAACTGAAAATCAAGAGGCAAAAGAAGCCCAAGGGAAGCTTTAAATCACAGAAAGCCTGAAAAAAGCTTAAATAATTTGAAAGGTGATTTTCAGGAGAAACTGTCTTGCTTATTTGTATTTTTAACACCCCCCCCCCCCGATTTATCATATAATCAGCTGTTTTTGACAGATTGTTTAATGTTGGATTTGGGAACAAGAGATCCATCTACTGGAAGAAGATAAGTACTACAGCACCATAGCCGCAGTATACTTAGTGAAAGTAAACTCAATACACAAAGTCTAATAAACAGAATAGAAGTAACTTCTGGAAGACAGTCTGACCTTGACTTTATGTTAGAAGGCGACTTGGATAATCTGAGAATATTTAATGAGGTTTTTTTTTTCTTTCTGAAGATTTCTAAAAGGAACTAACCTGCAAATAACTAAATTTCATTAAAATTAGCTATTGGATTATGGCTCTAAGAGATTGGAGGAATCTAGTGGATTAATTTGGATTTGGACTATTAATGTTATTTAACAGACCATTCTATGAGACAAAAGAAGAAGGGTGATAGAAGAAAAGAGAACAGAAGGAAAGTTAAATAAGACTTTAACATTTGGACAATTAGGAAGATATATAATTGAAAAACTATAAGGCTGTAAATCGCTAAAGAATTTTAAAGACTGGATTTTGGAGGTATAATTATGGGATTGATGAAATTATATTAAGCAGGAGTTTTTAAATATTGAGACGTTGGAACTATAGAAACATACTGAGTAATTTTTATTAAATTGTTATAAAATGGATTTACAGGGGATGATAGAGGCATACGAAGAAATATTCTTGATATGCCACTCAGGTGTATCCTTGATATGCTTGAGTGGCGTAGGAGGCTAATGCCTCCTACTAAGGCAGCATTTAACATCCAGCTGCCTGCAATTACTGCGAGTTCAATTCTCACCAGGCTCAAGGTCGACTCAGCCTTCCATCCTTTCTAAGGTGGGTTAAATGAGGACCCGGTTTGTGGGGGCAATAAGATGACTTTGTATAAAATATACAAAAGTATGAAGGCTATTGCTTAACGCATTGTAAGCCACCCTGAGTCTCCGGAGAAGGACGGCATATAAAAATAAATAAAAATAAAAAAATAAAAAATAAATGTTAAAAAGTGTGTGTGAATCTTTAAAGAACAATAAGGAGACAAGGGGATTGTCTAAAGACATAGAAATGAATGTAGAAGTCACTCAACGATGGGGGGGGGAGAGCAAGTCGATATTCAGGAAACAGATGAGAAATAAGAAGCAGTGGAAGGGAAAAATCAAAATAAGATGCAAGAAACTAAAATTAAAGAAGAGAAAGGATTAATAAGTAGGAGTCAATTAGATAACTCCTTAAAAGTTTACAATAGAACAGAAAGAAAAAAGAAAAATCTCTTTTAAAAAAGGAAAGGTTTAGAGGAAAAAAAGAAAAATCTCTTTTCGTAAAAAAAGAGGAAGTCTTGTGGATGGGTGTTCAAATAATACAGCAGAAAGAGACAAAGGGCACCCAGAAGGGAATGTTCAGTAGGCGCAAATCTATCAAAAAGAGCTACAAGGTTCCAAGAGAGAGAGAGAGATAAAAGGCTGACTAAAAAGTCAATAAATGATGGAATTTCAAAAAGGTTAAGAGATGATGGATAATGAGAAAATATATTAATAAAATGGATAAATATAAATAGGGAAAATAGTAGTATATATATTAACAGATAATACAACTTACTATAACTAAAAATAACTTAAGTTTAGTAGATGGAAATTTAGGATTAGGTAATCTAATTGTATTATCAACATCAATAGTGTATTGATTCAGTAATAGTAATATTCTGAATTTAAAATATTAAGGATTAGAAATTGTGAGGATTTTGAGATACACTCCCAGGATTGATTAAATATTGTTAATATTTGCTTGTTTCTCTGTCCTGGTCCTATTAGATCTCTCAGCGGCTTTTGATACCATCAACCATGGTATCATGCTGCGTCAGTTGGAGGGGTTAGGGGTGGGGGGCACCGTGTTATGGTGGTTCTCCGCCTTCCTTTTTGACAGTACGCAGTCTGTGTTGACAGGGGGGCAGAGGTCGACCCCGAGGCGCCTAGTTTGTGGGATGCCGCAGGGGTCGGTCCTCTCGCCTCTCCTGTTCAACATTTATGTGAAGCCGCTGGGTGGGATCATCCGTGGCTTCAGGGTAGATTTCCATCAGTACGCTGATGACACTCAGCTGTACATTTCCACCCCGGGCCACCCCAATGATGCCCTTGAAGTGATGACCTGGTGCCTGGAGGCCATACGGATCTGGATGGGGAGAAACAAGCTCAGGCTCAACCCCTCCAAGACCGAGTGGCTATGGTTTCCGGCGTCCCGTCATAGTCAGTTGGTTCCATCACTGACTATAGGGGTGAGACCTTGGCCCCCTCAGAAAGGGTTCGCAACTTGGGTGTCCTCCTGGATTCTCAGCTGTCTTTAGAAGATCATCTGATGGCTGTGGCCAGGGGGGCTTTTTATCAGGTTCGCCTGATCCACCAGTTGCTCCCCTTTCTGGACCGGGATGCCTTGCACATGGTTACTCACGCCCTCATCACTTTCCGTCTGGACTACTGTAATGCTCTCTACATGGGGCTCCCCTTGAAGAGCACCTGGAGGCTCCAGCTGGTCCAGAATGCAGCCGCACGGGTGATTATGGGGGCGACTCGGTGCTCCCATGTAACACCGTTCCTGCGTGAGCTGCACTGGCTCCCAGTGGTCTTCCGGGTGCGATTCAAGGTGTTGGTTGCCACCTTTAAAGCGCTCCATGGCATAGACCTGGATATTTACGAGACCGCCTTCTGCCTCCGATAGCCTCCCACCGACCAGTATGCTCCCACAGAGAGGGGCTCCTCAGGGTGCCATCGGTTAGACAGTGTCGACTGGCGACCCCCAGGGGGAGAGCCTTCTCTGTGGGAGCACCTGCCCTCTGGAACGAGCTGCCCCTGGAGATTCGTCGGATTTCCGACCTTCGTACCTTCCGCCGCACCCTTAAAATGCTATTATTCCATCAAGCAGGGCTGGCCTAAAATATTATTTTAATGGATTATTATGTTTTAGATGATTGGCCAAACTATCTAATAATTTTAAATTGTTTTTAACTTTTATATTACAGGTTTTTATCTTGGCTATACACCGCCCTGAGTCCCTTTGGGAGAAGAACAGTATAAAAATTTGATAAATAAATAAATTAGTAATCTTACACATTTGGAATATTGAAGTTATGGTGGAATAATGTGTAATTCTTAAAATATTAAATATTAGTAATTTAGTAGGGGATTACAAATACATGGTGCAAAGAAATGTTATGTTTAAATGAATTAATGGGGAAAATGATAAAGAATTATAAAAAGAGAATATTATTGTTGAAGTTGGAAGATTAGGATTACACATACTTATTTGTATTATTATTGTTAGCGTTGTTTAAAAAAGATTTGACCCAGTCAATGCACTGTCCACAAAATATGTATGGTGTGAAAAGAAAATTGGAAATAAAACATGTTTTTTTTAAAAAAAAGGAAGATAGAACCACATTCCCTCTTTCTAAACTCAAGGAATGTGGAGGTCGGCCAAAGAGAAGCTCGAATGCCTCGGTCTTGGTGTGGTCTTGTTCTTAGATGAAATAATGCTATGGGGAGAGGTTGGGACCATGGGAGGTGGGTCTCCTGACAGAGTTTGCATGATAGGGTCTTCAGTCCTCTACTCTGCTGTTACACACACACACACACACACACACACACACACACACACCAATGAGCAAGAGTGCCAGGGTGAATAAAGGTTTTGGGTGATTCCTAGGGCCTGGAGGGCGTGAGTAAAGACTTGCAACACAAAGTGTGTCCCTTGGTCCATGTCCCAAATACTTGGTACCCTGAATCTGGGCACTATATCCTTTACAGGTATCGTGCTGTTTCAAGGGCAGTGGCATGGCGGCATGAAAAAGCAAGATTATGATTTTTATACCGTTCTGAGCTTTTCTGATTGAGATGCCTGATGGGGTATTTGATTAGTTTAACGGTATGTCTTTTGGTATGTCAATCAATTTTCCCTGTCTGGTCTCCTTGGGGAATGAAGGGATCAAGCTCAGTTTTGGGGAAGGGAAGGGGATGCAACCTTAGTGGGCTTTTGTGTTATGCTAGCTCAGTGGTCGGCAAACCATGGCTCGCGAGCCACATGCGGCTCTTTGGCCCCTTGAGTGTGGCTCTTCCACATTCATGATGACCTGGCCAGCTGCGGCTGAGCCGAGAGCATGCGCACACGCAGGGAGACCCTCCTCAAGCGAGCACTGAAGCTCAGGAAAGGTGCACGCAGGGTGGGCAGCAGCTTGCTTAAGGAGGGTCTCCCCATGTGTGCGCATGCTCCCGGCTCAGCCACAGCTGGGAGCATCCGCTCTGAAGAGCTCCTGTGAGAAGCGGCACAGTGGGATAACAAGACCCCTCCCGCTCAGCCAAACGCCAGGCTCTTGCCCAGGTATGGAGGTGGAGAAAGAAGAGAGAGAAATTTAGCGAAGCGGATTAGAACAACGCCACAGGAGGAACTCCTAATCGAACAGCCGCTCACTTCCTGACCGAGGAGGACGGTCACCCGAAGGGAGGGGGAGAGACACAGAGAGAGAGAGATGGGGGGAGAGAGAGAGACATAGAGACACATACAGAGTGATACATAGAGAGGGGTGAGAAAGGGAAAGAGAGGGAGAGATACAGAGGGAGAGAGACATGGGGGAGAGAGTGGGAGATAGGAAGAGGGGGAGAAAGACAGAATGGTTTTGTGGCTGGGTAGGCGTGGCTAGGGGGGTCATGTGACTGGGTGAGTGAGTGACATCGAGTTGGCCATGCCCACACAGGTTTTGTGGCTCTGGTGTGTGTTTTTTTTTTTATGGGAAACAGGTCCAAGTGGCTCTTTGAGTGTTTAAGTTTGCCTACCCCTGTGCTAGCTTAATCCTATCAGTTCTGATTGCCTCAGCCTAAAGCATGGAAGATGCTCCTTGCTGCATTCTTGCGGTTTCACAGTTTAATGTATCAAGTTGTGGAAGGCTCTTATCGGCTCGCCTGAGGCTATTTCGCTTAGCTGGGTGATGGAGTTGTTTTGTTTTCTTTTCTTTGCGAGAGGCTTTTTATTTTAAGGCTTCTGCGCTAATTGCTTGGTTTCTGTGGGACCAGTTGTTCTTTTTGTGGGGGATGATTCTCTCTACAATGTGAATCCTTTAAAGGTCTCCAACCTTGGCAACTTTAAACCTGATGGACTTCAACTCTCAGAATTTCCCAGCCAGCTTTGCTATGTTCTGGACTTGCAGTCTCCTCACTAGAAGAAAACACCAAGTTTTCAGAAGGTTAGGAGGGTAGAAGGCTGCCAAATTTCAGGGAGAAGAGCATTGCATAGGGCAGAGGCTGCCTGCCATAGAAAAGAAATACTTCTTAGATCCTATAAGGTGATAGTGTTTAAAAGAAAGGAGTAGAAGCGGCCCATCCTGTCTAACATGCTTGGATGAGTACTGATTACGATTCTAAGAGCTCAACTTACTATGTTCATAAATGATTCAGGATTCATCAACGTTTTGCCATTCACTTCTTCTGAACTCAAATTTCCTTGTATAGCTGTCATAGCAATCAGCATCCACAGGGTGAAACATCTATAAAACAATGGAGTAATTACCAATGGAAAAAGACACATGTTTTTTCTGAAATATGTATTCATACTAGATATACCTAATAAAAAGCATTATGTAAAAATGCTAAATGAGAAATTTGGTTAACTGCAGATATTTCTGCTGGGGCAATAAATGGAGTGAGGCTGTACTTTCAAACATAGGACAGTCTTTGAAGCAGCCATATAGGAATTCCAAAGGACAATCGCTACTATAATATTTTGAGACAAGTACTTCACAGCTGCAAAACTTTGAAAAGTGCTCCTTTTAAATTCTTTAAGTCCTGTAATCTTTACAGCCCTGTAAATATATCTATTAAGTAAATTTATGGATAGTCACACAATTGCAAAATATTATGAGAGCCAGTTTGCTCTAGCGCAGAGGTATCAAACTCAAGACCCACAGGCCGGATCCAGTCCATGGTGTGCTTAGATCCGGCCCGTGGGGCTGGCCTGGAAACAGTAAAGGACCGGCCCTCTGCCAGCGAAAATGGAGCCCCTGACACGAGTGATGTCGAGCTGGCCACACACCCCTGACCACACACACTCTTAAATGGTATTATGATTTTAGTTTTTCAAAATAGCTCTAAAACTTAAATATGTAGACTAGAGATTGCCAGAGAAAGGAAGGAAGGAAGGAAGGAAGGAAGGAAGGAAGGAAGGAAGGAAGGAAGGAAGGAAGGAAGGAAGGAAGGAGTAGTTCTAGTTTTCCCTCAGCATCAGTCAAATATATATGGTCAAAAATGTAGCAATTATTTAAACATTGCAGTATCCACAAAAGTGATCACAGATATTTTATCCTATCTGCCTTTTGCCTAAAGAGCACAATCCTACACTATTAAAGTGTATTTTTATATTTTCAAAAGAGAATAATTTTCTTGAACAAAAAATGCTGGTCACAATTATATATTGTGCTCCATTGAAATATCTGTTTCTTTATACATTATTTCTTCAAATGTGAAATAAAACAGAGCAAAATTACCCAAGTGAGATTTAGAATAACATTTTTTTCTTAGAAATTCGTGGCAAACCTACCACATTTCTACGTGTCTCATTTAATTTTTAAATTCATATTTAATGTTACTAAATTCAAAAGATTTTGATCCAGAGATAATTCTTTTTTATGAATGTGGATTAAAGTTAAACTAAGAAAGATTGGGAGGTGAAGGGAAGAGGAGGAATTCCATGAGATAAATATCAGTAATTAAATAAAATCCCGCCCAAAAAACATTAATCCAGGAGCCATAGATCCAAACTTAAATCCATTAGACATGGAATATGTTTGGGAAGCCGCCCCCCCCCCCCCCCCCCCGAAGAATGAAATATTTTGGGGGATATTAAAAGGCAGAATATTATATTTCCCCAAAGGAAAAATGGAAAAACATGTTCTTAAAAACAAAAGGCAGACTCAGTCTTTCTTAATAGCTCCCAGCAGATATTTTGTGCTCATTAAAAAAGATTGAATAAAATAGAATAGAATCCTTTATTGGCCAAGTGTGATTAGGCACACAAGGTATTTGTCTTGGTGCATACGCTCTCGGTGTATATAAAAGAAAAGATACATTCGTCAAGAATCATAAGGTACAACACTTAATGATAGTCATAGGGAACAGTCAATATAAATCTTAAGGATACCAGCAACAAGGTTACAGTCATACAGTCATACAGTCATAAGTGGGAGGAGATGGATGATAGGAACAATGGGAAGATTAATAGTAATGCAGACTTAATAACTAGTTTGACAGTGGTGAAGGAATTATTTGTTTAGCAGAGTGATGGCGTTGGGGGAAAAAGCTGTTCTTGCGTCTAGTTGTTCTGGTGTACAGTGCTCTAAAGCGTCGTTTTGAGGGTAGGAGTTGAAACAGTTTATGTCCAGGATGTGAGGGGTCTGTAAATATTTTCACAGCCCTCTTTTTGACTCGTGCAGTATACAGGTCCTCAATGGAAGAGAGGTTGGTAGTAATTGTTTTTTCTGCAGTTCTAATTATCCTCTGAAGTCTGTGTCTGTCTTGTTGGGTTTCAGAACCATACCAGATAGTTATAGAGGTGCAGATGACAGACTCATGTGCACCTCTTAAGAAAGATTGGGCCAGCCTATTCACAAAACAAAAGAACTTCACCTCCAGGAATGGGATTAAAATTTACATTCTGCTCCAGCCAACTTCTAAGAACAGGACATGGCCCTAGGAAATAATAGGATTAACCTATTTAGCAAAAGACACAAGCCCTTTCATTGCACAACCCCCCAGAACAGTTCAAACTTCAAAGTCACAGAAACCTATAAAGATCCATCCACCTATTCAGCCATTTGGTCAGCTGTCCCAGAACCACACAGCTGCTGGTGATTCTGCTTCATCAATGAGTGGACCCTCTTTCCAATCAGCCTTCATGTTATTTACACCGTCTTTCTCCCAGCCTGGAACTGAACCAGGTGGATTTTCCTTCCAACATATGAAAATTTCACTTCATCAATAAGCTTTTTGAAAAACATGTTTTGATTGAAGCAATGACAGAACTTACATTAATGTTGCTTTCTTTTCTTTCCTTCTTCTCATTTCAAACCCAGCACACAATAATATTCCTGATGAGATACAGACCAGTTACCAATGTCCTTTCCTTAATGGTATGTTTTCTTCCCACAAGCAAGTCTGGAAACCTCCTTTTATAAACTTCCAGTTATAGCAACCTGCTGAGTGTAGCAGCTGTTTGCTCATATTTACACCTTATTGGCTGATGTCTTCTGATTCAACCTAATAGGAGGACTTCCCTATCAAATGGATTCTTTTTATTATAGTAGCATAGGGTGGGCAGATCTGCACTTTCTGCTTTGCCCCCTTACCAGTATAAGCCCACTCCATATTTACTGAGAACAGCAATCAATGATGTCTCCTTCTTATTCAATACAATTCAATTCAGATACAGTCTTTTGGATTCTTCTAATAATGCTTTAATTGTATTGTGGTTAATGTAATAGGTGAATTTGTAATGATTGAATTAACTTTCTTTCTTTCTTTTTCTTTCCTTTTCTTTTTTTAGTTGATTTGCTTTGAAAGTTTCTTGGAGCACTCTTTGATTTGATTTTATCCAAGGATCAAAGGAATACATTTGGACACATAGGGAAAATGGTTTATTTTGGTGTTAACACCAGTTGAGCAATTAAAACAAGATCATTTGTGGTTGATCATGTGAATCCTCATTCGATGGAATGATTTTAAATGGTGTCTTCTACAGTTTTACAACGGGGGAAAAATCAGAATATTTGCTTTGGGAGGGAAATGTGTATCTAAATTGTTAGTACTTTCTGGCTGTTAAATTAACAAGAATCTTTCAATATAAATTTGGAGACTTATTTTCAAGCTTGGTATTCTAATTCATACTTCTTCTGATACAGTTTTTTTTCACATGCATTGTACTACACATCTATTTTACTACACAACCCATGACCTGTTGGGTCATTGTTTCAAAGAAATTTACTTAGCTGCCTCTTGCAAACACCCATATAACCTCCCTTCCCAATACTTATTCCATTTCCTTTGCATCCTTTACATACAATAAAATATATTGCAGAGCATATGCAAATAATTTGCTTGGAAATGGTGATATAGGACAGCTGTACATAAATTACAATTCTTTAACTTCTATAATTAACTGTTATCCGAATAAATACTGCAATATAGTAAAAATGGGACTTCTCTGTTAATCATCAGAAAATATGCTATGATTTAGGCTATAATTTGTGTCAAGTAATGATAAACAGGAAGCCATATATAACTCTTGTCCCAAAGATGCTTTTTCAAGAGGCAACTGGACTTTCTTGTTTTTCTTTGAAGGCATTGTGCTTCTGATCCAAGAAGTTTCTTCAGTTTTAAGTGAAATGTCTTCAAAGAATAACAAGAAAATCCAGTTGCCTCTTGAAAAAGCACCTTTGGGACAACCATGACCTGGATTAATCTCCGTAGACATATAGTATAACTCTTATTCTCTGTTCACTACTGCATTAAAATATTGCCATAGCTTCCCTTATGCCACCAGTAAAAAATGTGGGCAACTACTGCAAATATGGTCATTATCCTGGGAATTTCTTTTTAAGCCAATACTTGGAATCATTTTGAGCATGAATGCTGATAGAAGATAGAGTGCTGATACAACAATTTCTTGATTATGACGAGTATGATTGGTGATGTTTTTAGGATTGTATAATTTATGTCATGTTCTACTCTTATTCAGAGACCTTTAAAATAATAGATAGGGGACGAAAGAAGAGAAAAAAGAGCAACAATAGGCCAGTGGTGGGTTTCTACCGGTTCATCCCGGTTCAGGCGAACTGGTAGTGGTGGTGGCAGGAGGCTCCGCCCACCCACCCGGACATCATCATAGACGCTCTGCGCATGCGGAGAAGCGCTGCACGTGAGTGAAGCACACGTGTTCGCGCTCACAGTTCTGAATCAGTAGCGAAGGTAAGTGGAACCCACTACTGCAATAAGCCAAATATTAGTTTTTGTGTCTGACCACTCACATCTACTAATTTCAGTTATTTATTTATTTGTATCCCTCCTTTATTATTTTTACAAATAGTTCAAGGCAGCAAACATACCCAATACTTCCTCCTCCTCCTATTTTCCCCACTACAACAACTCATGAAGTGGGTTGGGCTGGGACAGAGTGACTGGCCCAAGGTCACCCAGCTGGATTTCATCACTAAGGCAGGATTTAAACTCACCGTCTCCAGGTTTCTATCTGGTGTCTTAAGCACTACCCGAAGTGACTCTCATTGGCTTTATTACATTGAAATTCAACAGGTACCATGCTAGTTCTAAGAACTGCAGTCTAACAGACATATATGATCAAGATAGGGAAGTCTGTTCTAATGGTTCGACATGTTTTCTTTTACCTTTTAAGTATTGGGGAAGATTATATTGTTTTGAATCACATGAAAGAAGCCCCCACCGGGCGTCCCCCAGGCAATGGTGATGTCACTGGCTAATCCTTCCAACCCTGAAGGACCTTAAAAGTTGCTTCCAGCACAAATGGGACAAGATGTGTAAGCAATAGCAATAGCACTTAGTCTCAAATGTCCAAATCCCCAGGCCTGGTGAACACAGAAGCAAACACGCTCTGGTACCATTATTCAAGCTTTTATTCAAGCCTGAGGCCTGGCACAAATTGAGTACATAGCAGTCCATTGCAAAGTCAGCACTGGGAGCTAGCTACCGCCTCCCAGTGCTCTTTATAGGTGGGACCACGCCTCTCGGCCCCACCCACCAACCACTATCTGATGTCAGCATCCAATTCCACAATAGCAGGCACCTCTATCCATGATCCGGTGCTTGGTCCGCACCGGCTTCCATTCCCTGGCCTGTAGACTGCTTCCGCTCCACATGCCGTTACATCTGGTGCCAGCCAGTTGGGTCCCGAAAGGCCACCAGTCAGCTGTGTGGGAGCAGATGCCACCATTGCCTCCCTTGCTGCCGCTTCATGCTATGCCTGGGGCTGACACCATCCCAGCCAAGCACCTCATCGCCACCCGGGCCACCAACTAGCATGCTGCTGCATAGCTTTTCCTGACGCCACACTCTCCAATTCCCCAATCCCCCCAGGTATGGCAAACCGGTCGGGGTTTGACACTTAGATTTATATACTGCTTTCCTGTATTTTAGAGCCCTCTCTAAGCAGTTTACAGAGTCAGCATATTGCCCTTAACAATCTGGGTCCTCATTTTACTGACCTCAGAAGAATGGAAGGCTGACTCAGCCTTGAGCCGGTGAGGATCGAACTGCTGGCAGTCGGCAGAATTAGCTTGCAATACAGCATTCTAACCACTATGTCACCCCAGCTATAAATTTAGCTACCCTGCATGTTCTCCATTAGGGATGTGGTTTCCATGTGTTCATCCACTCAGTTTGAAAGAAAAGTAGTTTAAGAAAAATTGTAAAGACGAAATAAACTCTGAGTAATGCGTAAATATAATAATCTATGCATCCAAGTTAAATGACTTGTGTATGGAAAACAAGTTAACAGAGATAAGAGTATGAATTCACTGGATGGTCTTTCATTTTGTATGTAATCTGAAAGTTTATTAAAAATGGATCATGGAAAAAAAACAGCAGACAACTAATAGCAAATGAACTATATATCTTTATTGACAAACATTTCTCAAGGATTCTTCTGGAGTAAGTCCATTATTTCATAATACAATTTATCAGGTGCATCAATACCATACATAAAATCCAGATGGTTCCACTGAGGAATAAATTTGTGGGAAATAAGGTTTTGAATTTTGGGGATTAATTGATTCACATCATCAGGATCAGAAAGCCAGTCATTTCCACCATTCCAAATTGCTGTTGGTACAGTCATAGCTGATATATTGTATTCAGGAGGCGAATCCTGTTTTTAAAAAATGAAAAAGAAAATGTGACATAGTCCGACTTCTCAGATCCAGACAAAGAGATTATTAGCTAAATTGTGTGCCATTTTGCAAGAACGGAAAGGAAAGAAAATGGGGCTGAATTCTTGAGTATTCATTAACTTGAGTTCGGTAGAATGCTAAGTATGTATTAACATTCCTTCCAAAGAGTATCATCTCATTGTAATTGAGGATGCAATGCATCCACCCATTCTACTGAGTCTCAAAAGATGTTTACTGCTCCTGGTTGACCTACCTTCACACTTCACCCTTTTCCTTCTGTCAGTTATGTTTTACGTTAAAGGTACTCATAATATATAAGGGAGGTATCCTCTGAAAAGCTCCAGATGGGTTCAAAATGGTGAAAGGCACCATTGTCCCAATTTTTAATCATATAAATATTGAGTTTGCCCATACAAATATGCACATGTGCATGGTTGCTTGTTTGTGCATGTGTGTTCACACAATACTTAAAAACATTTGGGAAAGTCTGTATCTCAAGGCCTATTATTTGAATTTCTGATGCATACATGCATAAGGCAACTTTCAAGGCAGAATTTTGTATGTTCTACTTTCCGTCTTAAACCTTCTATTATAACTATTCATATTTCTTAATTAAGCCCATTCCCTATCTATCTATCTATCTATCTATCTATCTATCCATCCATCCATCCATTTGTTTGTTTATTTTGTAGTACATACTTATAGCATGTCCCAATGCCAAGAGATAACCTCAAACAAAATAATAATACTTAAGAACAGTATAGTAAGAATAGTACTTAAAAAGGTAAAGGTTCCCCTCGCACATATGTGCTGGTCGTTCGTTTCAAAGCCGAAGAGCCAACATTGTCCGAAGACATCTCAGTGGTCATGTGGCCGGCATGACTAAACGCCAAAGCGTATGGAACGCAACAGCAACAACCTTCCCACCAAAAGTGGTCCCTATTTTTCTACTTGCATTTTTTACGTGCTTTTGAATTGCTAGGTTGGCAGAAGCTGGGACAAGTAATGGGAGCTCACCCCATTATGCATCACTAGGGATTCGAACCGCTGAATTGCCAACCTTTCGATTGACAAGCTCAGCATCTTAGCCACTGAGCCACCACATCCCTACAAGAACAGTACTTAAGAACAGGTAAAAAATAAAAGTCCAAAGAAAACTCATGACAAGGATATGCTGTCAATCATCCAGGACTGAAAGCATGTTGGAATAAAACTGCTCTAACGTGTTTATGGAATTGCAGTAAGGGGCTTCACACAGGAAAATATTCAAAAGGAGCAGTCAATAGAAGAAGTCCTGTTGCCTGGCCCACACCCCTTGAAACTCACAGAGGGAGGGAATTTGCAACTAGCTCCTTCTTGCTGACAACCAAGCAAATTCAGTTCTGACAAAGGTTTGCCTGAGGTACCCTGGTGCCATATAAGGACTTTCACCACCCACTTTGAAACAAGCCCAGAAGCATACTGGCAATTCTAGTAGAGATGCAATCCTAAATTGGCAGGCTTGCTGACCTATTTTGTACCAGCTGCAGCTTCCAAGTTGTTTTCAAAGGCAGCCTCACAACAGAACATGTGCAATCAAAGGCATGAGTTAGTGGGGTTGGGCCAATGGAGAAAAGCCAATTTCATCATGCAAAAAAGTGTTCTTCTACTCTAGGGGTGTCGAACTCACGTCGTCACGGTGGCATCATGTGATGTATCAAGACTTTTTTCTCCTTTGCTAAACCAGGAGTGGGCATGGCCAGCATATGACGCATCCAGCCTACAGGCATCCATTTGACAGCCCTGTTCTACTCTTTCTCGCCACCTATCTGTTCACTTTATGTGCATTTTCATGGAGATTCAAAAAGGGAGGAAGGGGGGAATTGTAAAGATGGATGAAGCTGGTTGTTTGCCCAGTAGTCAAAAGCCAGGATTAGGTTACTCTCAAACAGCCCAATTTATCTACTGAGCTTCAGCACTTGGGATGAAACCCCTTTGATGCAATTCTGGTTATGTAATAATAAATTGGCTCGTCTTCCAAACAGAGTGGAGGGCATAAAATCACATGTGGGCTAGGCGATTGCAGAAGCTAATCAAATGCCCAATACAAGAGATACGTATAATACATATCATTACTATTGAGATAACCATCTGCTGGAAAATACTTCACCTGTCCATAATGAAATTTATTTCCAAGCCTTCCATGGTCATAAGCTTGAAGTTTACCAGAGTTGATGGCCTGCAAATATAAAGAAATCTTAAATGATTTCAAATTTATTTATTTTTAATAGAAAGGAAGAACTAGAACTTCACAAGATGAACCCAGATTCTATGTTTAAAGGTAATCCTCATTAAGGGATCACAATTGGGACTACCAACTTGGTTGTTAAGGGAAGCAGTTGCTAAATGAAACCATGTTTATGATCTTACTTCAGCTTTCCTGTGCTTTACAAGCACTGTGAGGATTGGTTATAAAGTTACTTTTTCATACCCATCATAACTGAGTGGTTGTTAAACAAGGCAGTTGCTAAATGAGGACTACCTATACTCTTAATCGGCAGCAGTGTCTTTGGGGTGATGGGGAGTTGAAACAGGCAAGATGGCAGACATCCCGTTTTGTATGTGCATCAACAGATAATGTAATATAAACATAAAATAAAGAAATAGTGTCGTGGAGGAAATAAATCAATGAACCGTAAACCTTTATCTCTATTAAGATCAACTTTAACAAATGAGCCTCTGAAGCAGTTAATAAATGTTTTTATTTACATAAAAATAAAAACAATATCTATTCAAATATTAAATAGTATTTCATTACTTTGCTTAAATATCCTGTCAGAGATATATATATACATACATATATATACATATACATATACATATACATATACATATACATATACATATACATATACATATACATATACATATACATATACATATACATATATAAAATCGCTCTAAGCGATGTTAGTTCTGGCTATTCTTCCTCAGAAGAAATAGTCTTGTAAACCATCAGAACTGCACTTCTAACTGACTTCCAAACTGCCCACAGTTTTCTAACAGAAGAGCTGAACAGAACTCTCCAAACTGCCAACTGCCTTCTGAACTGCCTTCTGGGCTGCCAACGGTTTTCTGTCAAGAATCTCCTTTTATACTGTCAACTGTGACAGTTAGGGGAGGGAACATAAAAGCCCTGGAGATTCAAACCCATCAGCTGCCTTCTGATTGGCTCACCCACTTGTCCATTCCAAAAGCCATTAATAGGCACAGCAATTGAGAAATAATTTTTCTCTCACAAATAGGAAGAACAACAACAACACATTTATACATAAGAGGGGCAGAACTTGTATCTTCACACTGCCATCCTGCCTCTTTTGACCACTCCCTGCAATGGCTGATGATGACCATCATCTGTTAATATTCTTATTAGCCTTTCAAACAATTCCCTGGGCTTTATTTTGCCACTAGCCAAAAAAAAAAAAAAAAAACCCCAAACCAGTAAGTTAGGATTGTTAACCTATTTTATACTTGAGGAACATGAAGAAGTTGAAAGAAGAGGCCTTTCCTTTTTAAAAAAAAAAAAAATTATTGAATTTTCAAACATTAAAATACGCAATACAAAAAATAGAAAAGAGGAAAAAATAGAAAACTATAACACACATCAAAAACAAAGACAAAAACAAACACATCAAAGCTTAAACACTAATTACAGCTTTTTTACATCGGTAACTCTATCCTAATTAACTTCCATACACAAATTCTACTTCTATCTATCACTATCTTAATTTACATTCTTATCTAAGTTATACTAACTTCTATTCACAATTCAGTTTCTTGACATAATATTGTTTACATTTTAACTTTACTCTCCAGCCAGGAATATCATCTATTCCAAATTAAATAATACTAGGTGTCTTCCCTTTCCTTAATTTCCATGGATAATCTGTCCATTTCTGTACATTTGTATATTTTTTTAATTATAATTTGGTCTGGGGGGGATATCCGGTTGTTTCCAATTTTGTGCTATGACAATCCTACTCGCAGTTAGTATGTGTAATATATTGTAAATTCTTTTCCATTTTCCCTTCCAAAATACCCAGCAGGAATAGTTCCAGTTTTCTTTCTATCTTCCACCCAGTTATCTCTTCCAGTCATTTTTTTATCTTCCACCAAAATTTCCTAATCTTAGGGCATGTCCACCACATGTGGTAGAATGTCCTTGGTTATGGCTGCACCAGAAGAGGCCTTTCCTAATGAGATCAAGCAAGTTCAAAATTTTGACTAGGAACTGACTGATTTATTTATATATTTATTCAATTTAGAAGCTGCCTAACTTTAAATAACTCTGGGACATTTGCATTTTTTTTAAAAAAAGAAAAGCATACAATAAATAAAGGAATTGATTATATGCATCCAGTATCCAAGTCTCTAAATTAAACAAACTCAACCAACAGTTTGTCCCAAAACTTGGGAAAATAACCAAGTTTTCAATGACTTTTCTAATGTCATTAGAGAGCCATATAGGACCCTTGGGGAAACAGGGAGATTATTAAACATATACTGTGATAGAGAAAGCTAGGTTTCCCTAGATTCTAATAGATGACACTGTTTAACAGAAGGGACCTAAAACTAGCAAAGGTGTCACCTAGGCATATTGCACTATGCTGTCGGTTCTACTGCTGTCGAGACTAAACAGCCACTTATCTGAAATAATATAGGTTCTCTTTCTTGAGTAGGGAGCTGGACTAGAAGGGCTCCAAGCAGTGGTGAGCTGTAAACGGTTTAACAACCGGTTCTGTGGGTGTGCACTTTGTGCATGCATCAGAGGTGGGTTACAGCAGGTTCTGACCAGTTCTGGAGAACCAGTAGCAGAAACTTTGAGTAATGCAGAGAACCGGTAGTAAAAAGTCTGACTGGCCCTGCCCCCAACTACTCACTGCCTCCCAAGTCCCAGCTGATCAGGAGGAAATGAGGATTTTACAGTAACCTTCCCCTGGATTGGGGTGGGAATGGAGATTTTACAGTATCCTTCACCTGCCACGCCCACCAAGCTACGCCCACCAAGCCATGCCACACCCACCAAGCCACGCCAGAACCGGTAGTAAAAAAATTTGAAACCCACCACTGGCATGCATTGCCTAATGTGCGTGCCCACAGCATTCAAAATACAGCAATTTGAAGCTCAGCTGCTTACCTTCTAAGGCAGCCTCAGTATGTAGAACAGTGGAGGCGTGGAAATCAGCTGTGCCGCGCGAATCAGCTGAGCCAAAAAGAAGGAAATATAGGACAGAATAGGGCAGGGGTGGGTGGGCAGGGCCATCTGATTGTTGGACTGGTTCGCTAGAACTGGTCCGAAGCGGCGGCAGCCCACCACTGCCTCCAAGGTCCCTTCCAACTCTATTCTGATTGTGGTTTCCAAGGGCAGCCCCATTTGGAGTACATTGCAGTAATCCCTTGGTGAGATGACTGGGATCTGAGCAATTGCTAAAGGGCTTCTAAGTCAGCAACAGGCATGACTGGCAAATTAGATAAATCTGTGCAAAGATCTTCTTTGAGCAAGGGATGGAGATCAAAGCAACCCTCAAATTATGGACCCATCATGAATAGGGAAATGCTCTCCCATTCAAAACCAAAGATGGGAAAACCCCAGAACTGGAGAGAAAAATATTCACAACCACTCAGTACTCTCATGATTTAGCCTGACTTTTTTTTCTCCCCATTCAGACCTGTATAGCTTTCAGACACTGTGACAGGACTGAGATAGCATAACATGGACAGTTCAGGGTTGAAATATCACTTGGGTATTATCAACAAAAGAATAACAATTTATAACTCTCAAGAAAAGCCCATCCTATAATTTCTTAAAGCATAATATATTATGCCCTCCCAAGGTAGCAATTTATTTTAGGGTATCTACCTGTTTCCAATGGATCATATTTTGCACAGATGTACTAGCTGGGACATATGATGTATACACATCGACTCGGCTCTGGGGGGGAAAAAAGTCATCAGGTAGATTATTGTACAACCAAGTTAATTTCAACTGAGTTTTTTTTATGTTAAGGAATCATTGTGATTTCTTTCTTTGGTTGTATGACACTGCATAAATCTAACCATTAATGTTTGCAAACCACGGCTTATGGCAGAGAAGACCAAGAGTCTTAAAAATATGCAAATCTCTGAGCTTGCTTATTTTCTTGCAGAGACGTTTCATTACCCAAACTAGTAACATCATCAGTGCTAGTAAGGAGTGCAATTTGTTGTCAGTTTATATTCTAATGGCTTGCCTGTCAGTGTTGGTGGGGGTGATCTTAGAGATTCTTTGGTTGAGCTGTTTACTGTTGAAATATTTGGCAGTTACTTAAAAATGTCTCTCCTCCAGAAAGGGAGAGTCAAACAGTCATCTGTTGTTTGTATTATACAAATCCAAATTGTGTTTATTCCGTAAGGTGTGCTTGAGTAAACCAATCTAATCAGGGGTGAAATGCTCCCGGTTTGGACCGGATCGCCTGATCCAGTAGCGATGGCAGCGGGTGGTTCGGAGAACCGGAAGCAAAAATCCCTCTCCCCCCGCCCATGCCCAGTTGAGCTGCGCAATCATCAGAGGCTTTTTTTTTTTTACTTTTAAAAGCATTTTTTCTACAACCTCTAGCCGAAGAGGTTGTAGAAAAAATGCTTTTAAAAGGCTCTGACGATCCCAGCTGAGTTGCCTGATTGTCAGAGGCTTTTTTTTCTTTTAAAAGAAAATGCTTTTAGAAAAAATGCTTTTAAAAGAAAAAAAGCCTCTGACGATCAGGCAACTCAGCTGGGATCGTCAGAGCCCTTTAAAAGTATTTTTTTTTACAACCTCTTCGGCCAAAGAGCTTCCCTGGCCAGCTTGAATTCTGGAAGTTGAAGTCTACAGGTCTTGAAGTTGCCAAGTTTGAAAAATGCTGCCCTAATTGGTTTTGTCCTCCTGACATAGTGAAATGGCAACTTCCAATATCTGTGGAGGTTCTCAGTCATCCAGGTCATAGTTGTCTCAAAGGTGCTTTTCAAAAGGCAACTGGACTGGGGTTTTTTTTTCCCCCTTTGAGGAAGCTGTATCACTTTTCATCCAAGAAGCGTCCTCGGTTCTGGCAGGATGGTGCGGGTGATGGAAGGACTAGCTCTGACAGGATGGGGTAGGGGGAGCGATGGAAGGATCATATTTCTTTGCGGTCATCTGGTTGTTAGCATTCTCCGTGAGAGCTCTTGAAACCACTCTTGATAATAGAGGTAATAGAGATTAAATTTTAACTAATTAACAAAATCTATATGAATAGTATTAGATTTAGTCTTAGGGAGTTGAGCACTATTATTTTTAAGTGTTTGAAATTAAATCTAGCTTCAAGAAACAATATCAACAAAAGACAAGCAATAATGTATGTAGATGTATATATGTATATAACTGCACCAATGAACCGAAAATGTACCGATTGTATCACTATATGTTATAATAAAATCAAATTTTTTTTTTAAAAAAAAGGAAATATTGCACTATTTCCTCTTCTAAATTTGCTACCACTTGCAAAATATTTTTTTTTGTCCAAGTTGGTTTATTAATATAAAAGAAAATTTTAAATTCAAAAAAAAAAAAAAAAAGAAACCACTCTTGAGGCACAAATAAACCTCCAAATTGCCTCAAGCCTCTCAGGTAGAGTGCTAACAACCATATGATTGCAAAGAAATATGATCCTTCCAGCTCCCCCTCGCCCCCACCCCCCCCCCCATCCTGTCAGAACTAGTCCTTCCATCATCCCCAGCATCTTGCCAGAACCCAGAAAGCTTCTTGGATGTCTTCCTCAAAAAACAGTCCAGTTGCCTTTTGAAAAAGCATCTTTGAGAGTAACTTCCAATGGTTATGCCTGCTGGGAATATTGTCCAACTAGTAGCATTACTGGGGAAAATCTGTAAAATAAAAAATCTTATGCTGAACCAACGGTACTCACCATATTCAAGTTCTTCTCATTAAAACCATGCAATACAAATAATAGGTTGCTACAAATAGACACCAGTGTCTCCTGACTGCAGACTGTGGTAGCAACCAAAGTATTAAAATATGTTTTGGGGAAAAACTCTTTTTCTCCAAATAAGATCTGTAAAATTTCAGAGATGTGAATATTAGTTATACAGGATCATATGCCCCACCCCACCCTCAGCAGTTCTACAGAAGATAATATACCTGTAAGGGACACAATGGAACCAATACAGGTAGGCCTCAACTTAGAATCATTCATTTAGTGACTGTTTGAAGTTACAATGGCATCGGAAAAAAGTGACTTATGACTGTTTTTCACACATATGACCATTATGAGCATCCTGGTGATCATGTAATCAAAATTCAGAAGCAACTGGCTCATAATTATGATGATTGCAGTGTCCTGGGGTCATGTGATCACCTTTTGCAGCCTTCTGGCAAGCAACATCAATGGGGAAGCCAGATTCACTTAATAACTGTGTTACCAATTTGATTTACTGCAGTGATTCACTTAACAACTGTGGCAAGTAAGTTCACAAAATGGGCTAAACCAGGGGTGAAATGCTCCCAGTTCGGACCGGATCGCCCAATCCGGTAGTGATAGAGATGGGTGGTTCGGAGAACCAGTAGCAAAAATCCTTGCCTCCCCGCCCCAAAGCCCAGCTGAGCCGCACAATCATCAGAGGCTTTTTTTTTTACTTTTAAAAGCATTTTTTCTACAACCTCTTTGGCCGAAAAAATGCTTTTAAAAATTAAAAAAAAAAAGCCTCTGATGATCGCGCAGCTCAGCTGGGATCATCAAAGGCTTTTAAAAGAAAAAAAGCCTTTTTTTCTTTTAAATGCCTCTGACGATCCAAGCTGAGTTGCCTGATCGGCAGAGGCTTTTAAAAGAAAAAAAGGCTCTGCCAATCAGGCAACTCAGCTGGGATCGTCAGAGCCTTTTGAAAACATTTTTTTACAACCTCTTCACCGAAGAGGTTGTAGAAAAAATGGTTTTAAAAGTAAAAAAAGAAAAAATGGCCATGCCCACCCAGTCACATTACCCCCCACCACCACCAAGCCACGCCCTCAGAACTGGTAGTAACAAATTTTAGATTTCACCACTGGGCTAAACTCACTTAAGAACTGTCTTGCATTGCAACAGAAATTTTGGGTTCAATTGTGGTTGTAAGTCAAGGACTACCTATGTATAGGAAAACACTCTTTTTTAGTAATATTGGCTCTGTGTGTGTGTGTGTGTGAGAGAGAGAGAGAGAGAGAGAGAGAGAGAGATGACAAAAAGATGGATGAATAGATGGGAGGGAGGGAGGGGGGAAGGAAGGAAGGAAGGAAGGAAATTCCAAGTCTAAAAGAAAATTTATTTATTTAATTTATATGATGCCCATATCACTGTCACGTGACCTTGGACAGCTTTTTTTTTTTTTTTTTTTTTAAATTTGATTTATATGCCGCCCTTCTCCGGAGACTCAGGGCGGCTTACAATGCGTTAAGCAATAGCCTTCATTCTTTTGTATATTTTATACAAAGTCAGCTTATTGCCCCCACAAACTGGGTCCTCATTTCACCTACCTTAGAAAGGATGGAAGGCTGAGTCAACCTTGAGCCTTGGAGAGATTCGAACCAGCAGAAATTGCAGGCAGCTGTGTTAATAACAGGGTGCACTAAACCCCTGTACTATCAAGGCTCTTAAAAACATTTTATGATGCTTAAAAACATCATAAAATTAAAGAGTAAAAATGAAACATTCAATAGTAAATAAATAGAAATTAAATACGGTAAGTCAAAACCAGAATACTACAGGTTGGAGGTGGGTTCTTCTTCCTAATCCACTTCCAACATGGAAGGGTGGAGATGAACTAGTATCACCTTCAACATCAGGGCCCTCAGGCCAGTTGTCACAGCCAGGTTTCAAGACTCTTAGGGAAAGCCAAGAGAGTGGGGGCAGATCCCACAATGTTTCAGAGGGCAGGAGCCACAGCAGAAAATGTCCTTCTTCTGGAGTCTGCTGGTCCTTGACTGACAAGGTCCGCCGCAAACCCCTTCTGACAGAATGAGTGGAATGGGGTGAGAGGGTTCCTCAGGTATCCAAGTAAAAGGAAAACGGCCTGTCTCCTAAGACTGCAAAAAGACCAAGTTTCTAAATCTTACAACTTTCATATAATAAATATTTACAGGCCAAAGTCACCTAATCCACATACCTTAATTTTTGCATCAGGCAGTTTTGCAAATTTGGCTAAAGGTGTTTTAGCATTTTTAACAGTAGCAACAGGTGCTAAAGCCATATACAGTTTGATTTTGGAAGCCAGTTGTTGATTGGATGAAAAAGCTATAAAAGCTGAAGGAGAGAAAAAGAAGAAAGAAACAGCTTGTGAACATCAAAGTCAATTGATTTCCTGATTCCACCCGATTAAATAAAATCCCACCTGATTAAATAAGATTCCATCTTTGATATGCTTAAGATCTAGCTTCTGGCTAAAAGCATGGTGAAGAAACAGGATGAATCCCGAATTAATCCTCCACTGAGATGCTACCTCACTCTGGCCTTCGTAAACCTTGGCTAGTAAAAAGAAAAAGAGGCAGCTATACAAATTGCTTACCTTGTTGTTCAGCACTTTGTGTGCCATGTATGCTATGAGGACTTGGAAATGCAAATCTTTGATAACAATTCCAAGTTGTTGCTTGCTTGACTGGCAGGTTTCCCCCCCCCTTTCAATTATGTCTAATTTTTGGAGACTCTCTGGCTGACGTCCTTGTAGTTTTCTTGGCAAGATTTTTCAGAAGTGGTTTGCCATTGCTTCTTCCTAAGGCTGGGAGAAAGTGACTGGCTCAAGGTTGCCCAGCTGGCTTCGTGCCTGAGTCACTGTCACTAAAACACACTAGATCAGGGGTTTCAAACTCGATTTCATTGGGGGGGGCAGGGAGGCGTGGCCAGGGGGGCGTGGCCAGCTCGACATCACTCATGTGATCAAATACCACTTTTGCTAGTAGTTTGTTTTGCTGGCACTCTGCCAGCAAAAACAGAGCTCGTGAGGGCAGCCCTCAAGAGCTCCATTTTCACTGGCAGAGGCACCATGGGCTGGTCCTTCAGTGTTTCCAGGGCAGCCCCATGGGCCAGCTCTAAGCATCCCAAGGGCCACATCTGGCCCATGGGCTTTGAGTTTGACACCCATGCACTAGATGTACTTCCAAGCAAATGCATTCCCAGTACTGTCTTATATATGCATATTAATTAGAACATTTACTTGAGTTCAGTGGGACTTAGCTTTCTGGTAAATATACATAAGATTGTAGCCCTAGACAAGAGCAGCCCCTTGGCACAAGATTGGGCATCTTCTGAACTTACCAATGGTGGTTCCTTGGGAGTGGCCAATGTAATAAAGTTGTTGCTGCCCAGTTTTCTGCAGAACAAAATCTATAGATGCTGGAAGGTCATATTTAGCCATCTGATCATAACTGGAAACAAAAACAAATGTCCTCATTAAGCTGCATGCATGGCAAGGATCTTCAACCTTTCAAATCCTGAGAATGTGTGAGTCTCATTTTCACAAAGTGGTTTCCACGGTGGATATGGTGCTCAAGACATGCATCCTAACCAGCCTTAAAATTAAGTAAAGGACAGGAGTTCAAGATTTAGACCCAAAATCCTACCTTTCCATCTTGTCCATGACTAACCTTTAGGACTGGCGTCCTGATGGGGTCTAGAATGCATGTAGGAATGAAGCACATCTTAATCAATTAAGGAGCATATGTAAGCCATAAAGAAGGGCTTAATATGGACTTCTTTGATGCTCAGTGAGCTTGGTTATTTGCCTGCAGACGACGGGTGAAATCCAACCAGTTCTATCCGACTTGGGCAAACTGGTAACGGCGCCTGCGGGAGGCTCCGCTCACCCGCGCGGATGTCATGACATCGCTTTTTTGTGACATTTTAAGTCTCTGTGCATGCGCAGATGACGGCACACGAACATTGGTGAACCGGTAGGGAAGGTAAGTAAATTTCACCCCTGCTGCAGTCACTTCATTACACAACTAAGTAACATCATCAGCACTGTTCAAACCTAAGCTACATATATTCTCTTGGAGGAAGATAATTTATGGAAACTATCTTCAATGGAATTATAATAAAACTAAATAATAATAGTTTTTAAAAATCTGAAATTTTGGGAAATTCTTCTGATTGCTTAGATTGTGCCTAAATCCAGCTCTGCTAGCCTTGCTTGCATAGATGTTGGCAATGGCATATATGTTGGGAAAGGGAGTATCAGTGTAAGTATAGCAATAATCTTTTTCTTTTCAACGACGACTGAATTTGGAGAAAGAGAGGGAAAATGGGTTTTTGTTGTTATTTTGTTGAAAACTTCTAATGGCTGGAGTGTGTGTGGAAGTGGTGGAGTTCTTACAGCCAAGGATTTGGGTGTGAATCAGTGGTGGGATTCAGCCAGTTCGCATCACTTCGGGAGAACCGGTTGTTAACTTTCTGAGCAGTTTGGTGAATTGGTTGTTGGAAGAAATCATTAGGGCAGAGAACCGGTTGTTAAATTATTTGAATCCTACCACTGGTGTGAATGTCATGTTTTCATTCTACAATATGTAAGCCAATCAAAAACTTATAATGGGGATGGCAAAATAAAAAAATATGCAGTAAAAATAAACGGTTCATCTTCCTGAGAATAAAATATGAAGACAAATTAATACAGATAGTCCTCGATTTACAGCAGTTCATTAAGTAACCATTCTAAGTTACAACAGCACTTAACAAATTTCTCAGCAACAGAAGTTTTGGGTTCAACTTTGGTCGTAAGTTTAGGACTCCCTGTAAAATAAAAGTCCCTTTAGTATGGGAACAAAAAGCTTTGAGAAACCGTAAAGCATTCCTTTACAGCATTAATTTATTTTCCCTAAGGGGGCTTCAAATGGAGAAAAGCAATTCAGAGAAACTGTTGTTAAGGAAGTAAAAGGCAGAAAAATCCTACTTTTGCTCCAAAAATCAGAATCTGCTCTATGCTCTATCTCAGGGGTGTCAAACTCGATTTTATTGAGGGCCGCAACAGGGTTTTGTTTGACCTTGGGGTGCGGTGGGGGGGGGCAGGGCCAGGATGGGTGTGGCCAGCTCGACGTCACTCATGTCAGGGGCCTGAGTGCTCTGCCAGCAAAAATGGGCTCTTGAGCTCCGTTTCGGCTTCGATGGCCTCCTGCAACCCTCTGCCAGTGAAAACAGAGCTCAGGAGGGCTGCACACAGCCCTCCCAAGCTCCATTTTCACTGGCAGAGGCACTGCAGGCCGGTCCTTCGCTGTTTCCAGGGCAGCCCCACGGGCCAGTTCTAAGCACCCCACGGGCCGGATCTGGCCCACGGGCCTTGAGTTTGACACCCCTGCTCTATCTTTTCTGTTGCGAGTGGAATAAAGCAAACAAGCAGCTCTTATTAATGTATAGACTAGGTCAGGGGTCCCTAACCCCCGGTCCGTGGACTGGCACTGATCCGCGGCATACCAGAAACTGGGCCACACAAACAAGCGAAGTCTCATCTGCAGGATGCAGGCAGCACACGAAACCACACTCCCTCCACTCTGCAGATAAACCTATCTCCATGGAGCTGATCCCTGGTGCCCAAAAGGTTGGGGGCCGCTGGACTAGATCTCATGCAGACATGTACTGTTCTTGTCCAGAATAGGAACGAAGGGAAATAAGATAATAAACCAGGGGTGAAATCCAGCAGGTTCATTCTGACAGCGGAAATTTTGAGCAGTTCAGAGAACCGGCAAATACCAACTCTGTCTGGTCCCAGAGCGGGGTGGGAATGGAGTTTTTGCAATATCCTTCCCCCAGGAGTGGGGAGGGAATGAGGATTTTGCAGTATCCTTCCCCTGGAGTGGGGTGGCAATGGAGATTTTGCAGTATCCTCCCCCTGCCATGCCCACCAAGCTACACCACGCCCACCATGCCACACCATGCCCACCATGCCACGTCCACAGAACCGGTAGTAAAAAAATGGATTTCACCACTGTAATAAACTTAAAACACAATAAGAAATGCTTTGAGTATCTCGGATTGTGCTTCAGAGAGAGGAAGGCAGCCCAATTGATAATAGCCTCAAAGACTATAAAAATTCCCAAGCATTCATACAACTCCAGCATGAAGAGACTTCTGAAATTCAAATTGCTCTGCAGAGCTTATATCAGGATACCTGAATTTCCAAAACCTCTCAAACAAGGGTGAAAGAGATGTGTGATTCTTGCACCAGGTGTTCCCTCGGCTATTTCCTAGCCAGACATCATATCCAGTGTCTGCTAGCATGAAAGCCAGACTATTATGAGGAAAATTTTGGTACCATTGGGCAGCATCCACCAGCAAGCCATGCTGTAGAAACACTACTCTCTTTGGACCTGAAACAAAACAATCACAAAGACATCCTGTCATTTGGTGCTTCAGGTAATCTTTGTTAGACTAATATTGGATGTTGTAACTTTATTCCAAAATTATAATTTGTAGCAGAGTTATTCCATCTTAAATTGTTGCTTCCCTCTCCACATTCGCAGAGAGGCTTTGAATTTTGTTCTTTGCTGAGAAGCACATACACTATTGTAAAGCACAATTGTAAAATGGCCCAATTTAATAAGAATACAAACTTGTGGTTGTGTTGTTTTCTCTGCCATGTGGAATTCTGAATAAATTGAGAATATAGCCATCTTCTGTAACCACATAATATTCCTCAAGAGGATATTTCCAGTACAGGATGAGTTCTTTCTACAAAAAGGGAAGACAAACGCAAAATCAGTTCATCATAGTGATAAATCTGATATTATGAATAAACCTAATAGACTATTTCAATCTAAAGAAATACTAAGAGGTATAGATGTGAATAATATGACAAATATGCTAATACAGTAACCAACATCTATAGATAACTACATATATTATGAACATTAAAAATCTGAACATGATAACAGCTAATCAAGTTCAGTTTAATTCTGTCAAGATTGTCAGTCTTTCTTTGAAGGCCCTCCAACATAGTTTTTATGAGGCTTTAGAAGACCTTAAAAGTAGACATCATCCTTGCTTCAGCATTATTCCAATGGAATGGGCTGTTCTAAAAAATTCCTTGGAGAAGTTACTTACTGAATTCAGTCTGGCTTCAGGATTAACATTTTTGTTCAAAAAAATTCCTTCAACTAATACAGGCCAATAAAGTAAAATCAGAACCAGCCACATATTCGGTTTACCTGTAATTAGAAGATTTGGTTTTTTTATTTGATTTGTAAACCACCCATCTTAAATGCAAAATTCTGCCGTTAAAAACAAAATAAAAACAATAGTAAATCAATAATATATATGAGATTAAAAAATCAACCAACCCATCAATTAACATAACCATGGTATCTGTGGTGGGTTTCAAATTTTTTTACTACCGGTTCTGTGGATGTGGCTTGGTGGGCGTGGCATGGCTTGGTGGGCTTGGCAGGGGAAAGATACTGTAAAATCTCCATTCCCACCCAACACCAGGGGAAGGATAATGCAAAGTCCCCATTTCCTCCCAAACAGCTGGGACTTGGGAGGCAGAGAATAGATGGGGGCGGGGCCAGGGGTGAAATCTAAATTTTATTACTACCAGTTCTGTGGGTGTGGCTTGGTAGGGGGGTAATGTGACTGGGTGGGCGTGGCTAATTTTTTTTTTTTACTTTTAAAAGCATTTTTTCTACAACCTCTTCGGCGAAGAGGTTGTAAAAAAATGCTTTCAAAAGGCTCTGACAATCCCAGCTGAGTTGCCTGATCTTAAAAAGAGCCTTTCTTAAAAAGCCTCTGCCGATCAGGCAACTCAGTTTGTATCGTCAGAGGCATTTAAAAGAAAAAAGTGTTTTTTTCTTTTAAAAGCCTTTGACAATCCCAACTGAGCCGCGTGATCATCAGAGGTTTTTTTTTTTTTACTTTTAAAAGCATTTTTTCAGCCAAAGAGGTTGTAGAAAAAATGCTTTTAAAAGTAAAAAAAAAGCCTCTGATGATTATGAGGCTCAGCTGGGCATGGGGGGGGGGCAGGGATTTTTGCTACCGGTTCTCTGAACCACCCGCCTCCATCGCTACCAGATCAGGCGATCTGGTCCGAACCGGGAGCATTTCATCCCTGGGCCGGGCCAGTCAGAATTTTTACTACCAGTTCTCTGAACTACTCAAAATTTCCGCTACTGGTTCTCCAGAACTGGTCAGAACCTGCTGAAACCCACCTCTGCATGGTATAAACTCAGTCACATACTTGGGGTCAAAGCTCAGTAGCAAAACCGGGCCTAAAGTCTTGAGGCAAGTCTAATTTCCAGAAGAATGATGTTCTATAACTAGATGCTACAACAGAAAAAGCTGTATGCCCAGCTCTTGCCAAATAACACTCCTTAATAGACCGGACCCATAGCATGTCTCTTCCATCAGAACTAACAGGATTGGTAAATGTAACTAGGAAGAAAGAGTCCCACAAGTAATCCAGGCTTAAGCCATGAAGTGCTTTGTAGGTAATTACCAGCACCTTGAATTCTATTCTATTCTAAAGAATCAGAAGCAAGTTCACTAGATTTTCTCTTCCTTCAATTAAATTCACACCAAAGACCAAAGGTCGAAATAATTCAATTAAAACTTCAGTTAAAACTATTCCATCAAGAATGGTAAATCACTATTTAGAATATAATTATTCTAAAAACCAAGAAAATATTTGTAAAGGCCAAAATAAATGGTGCATCTCGTTTCAATTTTGTAGCCTAGTGAATGTTTTTTTTTTTTTTTAATCATTAACATTCTCATAAAGGTTTGCTTGGGATGCATCATTTTTCCACACATACATTTTCTACATTATTAACAAAATATAGATGGTACCCAGAAATATACTGTTGCCTAAAATCAATTCTGCAATCTTTGGAAGTGAATTTTAGGAATTTAAGTTTGCATTCATAGGAACCCTGATTCTTAAGTTTGCAATTTAATTTTAAAAGCATCCATTCAAATTCTATTTTAATAGATATTTATGTGTAATTGGACTCTCTGTCCAATTCAATAGTTTGTGCAAAGATAGAGAAAAACCATGAAAATCTTTCAGTACCTGTAGCTATTTTTCTCTATGCAACATTAATCATAGAGAAATGCCATGTAATAAACATTTATGTTGCATTTATATTCAATTTGGATAGTTCAAAGGAACTTACCAGAGAATATCAGTTGCTTGGAAGGTCCAACCTGCCAGATTCAGAAAAATAAGCTACCAGTAAGTGAATAAAAGCAGAGCAGAAATAACACAAATTATATCAGAACAAAGTTGAGCCACAGTTCTTTCATAAATGTTAGTTTGGACAAATGATCCTTTCTTCTTGATAAACTCTACCTTATATTATAACTGTCGGTTGGGATAGAATAGGAAATGGAATGTAAAAGAGGTCAAGTTTTTGACATTGTAATATTTTAGTACTACAAATAACAAGCCAGATGAGAGATTTACAGCCCTATTGTAGTGCAAATCTTAATCAAAACAGGTTCTGTTCAGTTCTTATTTCCTCATCCAGAAATAATTATGAGATGTTTAAGGGAGATTTTTGTTTGACAAATATGCTTGACATTTTCAAGTAATATACTTTACATAAAGGTCAAGTCATACATCAAAGGTGCTTTTTGCTTTTTTCACTTTTTCACTCAGTCCATTTAGAAAATAATAATATACAATAAGTTACAAAATGTATATTAAATCTAAATCCACAAGATTAAAAAATCAAAAATCTAAAGGATTTGACAAAACATAAATTAAATTTAATAGAAAATGAAGGCTTGGCAAGGAAAATAAAATCATCAAAGCAAAACTTTTTTGAAAATGCAAATAAAGCAGGAAGATGGCTAGCATATAAAATGAAGAAGGGAAAAGAAGGCATATAAAATGAAGAAGGGAAAAGAAGGGAAATTGCTAAGTCAATTATTAGATCAAGAGGGAAAGATATGCTATCGAAATGAGGAAAAGAAAAAAATAATTGAGGAATACTATAAGAAACTATATCAACAAGAACAGGCACCAGAAGGAAAAATAGTACAATATTTGGAAAAAGTAAAGACTCCCAAAATACCAGAATAATTTTAAAAAGCATTAGAAGAAAGAATATCAATGATGGAATTGATGGAGAGAATTAAAAAGCAGAAGAATGGAAAAACCCCATTCAGACAGGTTACCAGCAGAATTTTATATAAAAAGTTGCAGGATGTACTAAGCAATACACTGCTACAATATTTAATGATTTATTAATCGAAGCCAAGGTACCGAACTCATGGATGGAGGCATATATAACTCTTATACCAAAAGAAGAAACAGATTTCCAACAAATAAAGAATTAGAGACCAATTTCACTATTAAATGCAGATTATAAAATATTTGCATGAATTTATATATTTAGATCAAAATGGTTTTCTCCCTAAAAGACAAATTAGAGACAATATAAGAATTATATTGGATACATTGGAATACTACGAGGCACATCCAGAAAAACAAATGGCACTGTTATTCTTAGACGCGCAGAAAGCATTTGATAATGTGAACTGGCAATTCATGATTTTACAACTACAAAAGATGGATTTAGGGGATAGATTTATCAATATGATTAAGACTATATATAAAGACCAATTGGCAAAAGTAATAATAAATGGTGAAATGACAGAGAAAATAGATATAAGAAAAGGAACTAGACAAGGATGTCCGCTATCTCCACTATTATTTATTTTGACCCTAGAAATTTTAAATAGAAAAATAAGACAAGATAAAGAAATAAAAGGGTTGAGAATTAAAAAAGAAGAATATAAGCTACAAGCAATTGCAGATGATTTAGTATTCATTATGGAAGAACCAAAAGAAACAGGCCCAAAGCTAATTGAGCAAATAGAGGAATATGGAGAAGTAGCTGGATTGAAAATAAATAAAGATAAGACAAAAATTATAGTTAAAAATATGAGAGAAAAACAAAAGAAGCAACTAACGGAGAAACTAGATATTCAAATAGTGAAGAAAGTGAAATATCTGGGCATCCAGTTAACCTCAAGATACATTACAGTGAAGGAAGACAATTATTATAAACTGAGAAATCAAATTGAAACAGACTTGGAAAAATGGAAAAATTTACAATTATCTTTAATGGGAAGAATAGCATTAATTAAAATGAATATATTGCCAAGACTGTTGTTTCTCTTTCAAAGAATTCCGATAAAGTTGGAGAAGAAATATTTTGAGAGTTTGAACAAAATGATGTGGAAATATATATGGCAAGGGAAAAAAGCAAGAATTAATCTTAAATTGCTCCAAGATTCTAGAAATAGAGGAGGATTTGGTCTACCAAATTGGGAATTGTATCACCAAGCAGCGATGCTAACTTGGATTAAAGAATGGATTTTATTGAGAAATACAAGACTATTGTCAGCGTCTCAGAACTGACATAGAAGTTCTATTGACTTTGGAAGGACATGATTTACAACTAGGTTGGCATGCTTTCTTATGGTATGGAAAAAATAAGATACATGGATACTTTCAGAGACATTGTGTAAGGAATGGTTTGTTAGCAGTATGGGAGAGAGTAAAAGAAAAACACTATATGGAAATACCAATGTGGCTTTCAACAATAGAAACATTGACACATCCAAATATGATTAATATGGACAAGACTATAAGATATAAAGACATTTTAACAGAGAATGGAGAACTAAAACACTGCGCTATCCCGGCTCTATAATCGTATGAATGTTAGTTGACTAGAATCTTGTTTATAGGCATGAGCAATAAATCTTTTGAACTGCAACTTAATGTATGGCCTTGATCCCTTTGCTCTTGAGCAATGAGCTATGTTGGAAGCTTCCCCTTGGTCATAGTCGGCCTATGACCACAATTGAGCCCAAAATGTATGTTGTTAAGTGAGACATTTGTTAAGTGAGTTTTGCCCCATTTTACGACCTTTCTTGCCTCGGTTGTTAAGTAAATCACTGCAGCTGATAAGTTAGCAACCCAGGTTGTTAAGTGAATCTGGCTTCCCCATTGACTTTGCTTGTCAGAAGGTCGCAAAATGGGATCCCATGACCCTGGATCACAGCAACGGTCATAAATATGAACCAATTGACAAGCATCTGAATTTTGATCACATGACCATGGGGATGCTGCAAGAGTTGTAACTGTGAAAAACGGTCCTAAGTTTCTTTTTTCAGTGCTGTTGTAACTTTTAACGGTCACTAAATGAACTCTTGTAAGTCGAGGGCTACCTGTATTTGTCTTTAAAACAGTTCCTGTTAGCGCTAGCTCAAATTCAAAATGGTCCATTTTAAGTACAAAATGGCAGATTTAGAATGCAACACAGGCTGTTGCCATCAATCAGAGTATGTTAGATATGAGGCAGCTCTTTCAAGATGGAAGCAATCTACTTGGATTCAAAATATTTCTGAAAAAGGATTGAAATGACACGTTTTGATGCAGAAATAGCAGCTTCACACTCAGAGTCAATGCCTCAAACAAGATTTTTTATTTTATTTATTTCAAATATTTACAGGGCTGCCCATCTTAAACCAAACTCTTGGCTCATGGTGCAAGATAAAAATGATATATACCAACGATGAGATAAAAACACTGAAATAAAGAACAAAAATGATCTGGCACCACAGCTAAACTTTCTAATACAGCCCAGAATTGCACTTGAATCGTAGTTTTAAATGCTTTTTGGAAGGATAAAGTCTTTCAAATTCAAAACTGGGGGGGGGAGCTTTTTGGGGGAAGAGTGGATTTACTAAACAATTTATTATTTAATTACTATTCTATGTATAATGTATGGTATTTGTTCATCAAAATTAAACATTTGTGTAAGAAAAAAGAAAGTGATACAAAAGATACACAGGTTACACATAGATACTCATGCACACACATGCATGTACATATTTGTCCAATACTTTAGTAAGTTTTCTAATTAAACAAATAAAAAATTAAATTAAAACTAATTAAAATTTTCATACAGAATAAAAATTAGCAAGATCGAATATTTAGAATTAAAAAGAGGAAAAATGAAAGAAAGAAGAGCAAGGACCAAAAAAAGCACAAAACAAAGAAAAGATGAATTATAAAAAGTGATATAAAATAACCTCCATGGTTACATCATTGTTTGTAATAGCTTCAATAAAGAATTATCATAATTCACTACAGTACAGTCACCCCCTACATAATTTGTTTGTAAGAATTTCTTTCTAAAACCACAAGTAACTTCAGGTCTTCAATCCATTCCTAAATGTATTTTTCCAACATTGAAGCAATTCAGATCTGTAATGTTTTGCACTCCCTTGATCTGTGATACTCACCAAGCATTTAGAAAAATGATTTAAAGTGAAGTTTCATTCAGACTGGTCAGCATTGGCTACCGCTGAATTCAGATGAGACAGTAAAACACTGCTAAAAAGATAAAGGTAAAGGTTCCCCTCGCACATATGTGCTAGTTGTTCCCGACTCTAGGGGGCAGTGCTCATCTCCGTTTCAAAGCCAAAGAGCCAGCTCTGTCCGAAGACATCTCTGTGGTCAAGTGGCCAGCATGACTAAATGTCGAAGGCCAGGGGTGAAATGTAAAATTTGTTACTACCGGTTCTGTGGGTATAGCTTGGGGGGGGGTTAATGTGACTGGGTAGGCGTGGCCAACTTTTTTTTTTTTTTTAACTTTTCAAAGCATTTTTTCTAATGCTTTGAAAAGCCTCTGTCGATCAGGCAACTCTGCTGGGATCGTCAGAGAAGCTTTTTTAAAAAATGCCTCTCTGACGATCTGGCAACTCAGCTGGGATCATCAGAGAGGCTTTTTAAAAAATGCTTTTAAAAGGCTCTGACGATCCCAGCTGAGCCGCACGATCATCAGAGGCTTTTTTTTTTTACTTTTACAAGCATTTTTTCGTCAGAAGAGGTTGTAGAAAAAATGCTTTTAAAAGTAAAAAAAAAAAGCCTCTGATGATCGTGCGGCTCAGCTGGGCATGGTGCGGGGGGGGCGCAGGGATTTTTGCTACCGGTTCTCCGAACCACCCGCTGCCATTGCTACCGGATCGGGCTATCCGGTCCGAACCGGGAGCATTTCACCCCTGCCAAAGGCACATGGAACACTACAACAGCCAATTTCCTTTTCAAAAATAGCCAGTGTAGTATACGGAGATCCAAGTTCAAGTTTAACCCTTACCTAAAGAAGCTCACTTGGTGACTTTTGATCATTCACCATCTCGTCTCAACTTACCCCACAAGATTATTTTTGTTGGAAAAAACTGGAGACTTGAGGCCAGAGGTTAACATTCATTTAGTGACTGTTCAAAGTTACAACATCACTGAAAAACATGACTTATGACCATTTTTGACACTTATGACCGTTGCAGCATCCCAATGATCATGTGATCAAAATTCAGACAGTTGACAACTGATCTACATGGTTGCAGTGCTCTGGAATCATAGGATCACCTTTTGCGACCTTCTGACAAGCAAAGTCAATGGGTAAGCCAGATTCACTTAACAACCATGTAACTAACTTAACAACTGCCATGATTCCCTTAACAACTGTGGCAAGAAAGGTTGTAAAATGGGGCAAAACTCACTTAACAAACGTGTCGCTTAGCAACAGAAATGTTGGGCTCAATTGTAGTTGTAAGTTGAGGACTACCTGTATTAATACTGTACTACTGTAAATCATCCACAATTTCTAGGAAGGTTGTACAATAATCTTTGCCGATGGGAACAAAAAACTGGCTTTGTTGATCTCAAAAAAGCTAAGTAGGATTTGACCTGATTAGCATTGGGATGGGAGACCATAATGAATCTCAGCATTAGAGACTAAACTTGGTGATTCCTGGGCAGGTATGGTTCTGGAAAATGTTTTTTTTTTTTTTTTAAGAATTCTGGAATCTGTGATATAGTCAGATTGATTGTATTGGGATGTAAAATCCTAAACAGCTCTTCAAAGAAGTAAAATATGATAGAACAGATTAAATAGAGTTCTTTTGAATGTAACAGTTCTATTTTCTAGTCAGAGGCTAACTTTACTATAATTGTCTTCCAACCACACTAATTAGAGATAATTGCAAATAGAACTTACCAAAGAATGTTGCTGCGATTTTCTTCCATTTTTTCCAATTTCTCTGGAAATCATTTTTTCCCACTGGTGATATTCTGAGCTTTCTCTGGCAAAGAGAGTACTACCCACCACCTTTGTACTAAAGTTAATCTTTGGATTCCAGTTATTATGAAGATCAAACACAAAGTCCAGATGCCAAGAAGCTGACAAAATGACACTGCCTCTGCTCTCTGCTATCCCACTGCATGGAGTGAAGTCCAATTATGAGCTAAGCTTCTCATTTTGGACTGACGGTAATACAGGTCCCCATCAGGCACTTTCCAGACATATCATGCTTCAAACTCTAAAGCTGTTTCATGTTGGCTCTGAGTTATGAAGGATTTACTGCCAACATGAGATTGACCAAAGGTGGATCAATCTACTATTAACAAGATGTTACTCTTCTCTGAGGTCAACGGTAATCTGACAAGATTTTGGAGATCTTGCAAACCTTTTTTTTTTTAAATAGTAACTTGTGCGCCAAATCTGCTGGCCTGTCAAGCAAAAATTTTGCCAAAGAGAATCCTAGTCTTCAATTTGAATATTCCAAGCTGTGACATTTGCTGGAGACAAATAATGCCAGATGTTGTCTCTAGGTGATAGGAAAATATTGAATGTATGTATATTTCCTTTGATTTTTGAATTAAAAGATTGATAAATTGACTCCCCCCAAGATACTCTTGTTATTTTTAAAGTGTTTTACAACATAGTGCTTCATTTTTTAAAAATACTCTTAAATTATGGTTCATGTGATCATCATTTGTGCACTTCACAACAGGCTTCTGAGAAGACAGCAGTAAAATTGCAAGCCTTGGTCATATGTCTCACTTAACAATCTTCAATGACTCACTTAGAGACGAAATTGGAAGTGACTTCGTAAATCCAACATGGTCATGTGATTTATTTTTTTTTGCTTAGCGACTATAGCACTTAGTGATGGAGTTGTTGTCTCAATTGTGGTCGGTAAATGAGGACTACCTATACTCTCACTGTGGCATCCTACAGTGTTTGCATTGTTGTTTCAGTTACAATGTGGTTTTTGCAAGCAATCTTTGCATGAGGTACTATTAAAATGTGATGCTCTCAAAGATATCTACGTTCCTTAGAAGATAAAATGTTCAGATTTACAAGACTATCACTTCCTTATGAATCCAAAGGTCATGCTGCTTGCGTTTGTCATAGGGTGATACACTTCACAAGACTTAAATATATTTTAATTATTTTATTTTATTTAGTGTGGATTGCATTCCCCACTTTCCTTTGCTTTATTAAGTCACGTTATCTGGGATTGAAGAAAATTGAACTCCCCCAAATTAGAAGACAATATATTGCTTACCATGGAATTAATTCCTGCAGAGAAACACAGGAGGCAAACTATCTACTGTATTGTCTACAATTTGTAGGAGTGCAACTAAGGATTTGTAGGACACCTTCCTGAGGACCAATGATCATGGGCAGGTAGGGAACATAACATCACTATACAGTACTAGTCTAATTTGTGTCCTCTGTGGGATGACCTCACGACATATGTGATGTCATCTTGTTCAAACACTGATGGAAATTATCAGTACATATGGGCTCATGAGCAAGTAGCACAGGAGCAACATTCTTTTCCCTTTCCATTATAGTTCTTGTTGCCAATTATTAAAAACAAATGATTTTGTCTTAAGGGATCAATAATCATAGTAACAATCATGATTTGAAGGGTAACTGGACAAAACTTTATTAGATTAAGCTCTAACAAGAACTATAAAATTATGGCTTAATTGTGAATTAAAATGTTAGCTGTAGATGATCAGGCTGAGGCCAAGGAAGGTGTCAAATGTGTTATAAGTCACAAATCTCTGCACACCCACAAGAGATCCAAGTCCAGCCCATCTTGAATGCCTTAATTCCTACTTTTTGTAGAGAGCTTAAGGTTGCAATAATCATATGCTCATTTGAACTGTCTAAATCTCCCAATTTCCCTGGCACCTGACATTAGCTATTTTATTACTAGGATTTATAGGCCTCTTTATTCATATATACATGACTAGAGTTTCACTTTATCTTGCTCTGGCTCTTTATTTCCAAAACCATAAAGCTACTATTGAGTACATATTCTTTATTCATAATAGGAGAAAAAAAATTCCCAAAGATGATTGTAACATACCAAAACCCAAGAATTAAAACAAGCCTTCACAAGATCTGAGTATATAATGAAAACATGTAAACAATGCAAAGGTTATAGGGAAAATTGCCTATGTATTAAAAACAATGAATGTACTATTCATATCTGCAAATATAACGTTAGAGCTACTTATTGTTAGACACTTGGCTTCAACAGGGTCGGATACCCTGAAATTGTAAGAAACTTTGAAGTTGATTCATTGATTGTGTATCAAGTTACTGTCAACTCTTTTGATCACATAGATTTTCTCCAGGACACTTTATCCCCATCTGGTCCTTCAGTCTGCCAAGGGGAGCCATGCCTGTTGTCCATCCATCTTGCCATTGGTTGTCTTCTTTTCTTTCCTTTCCTTTTATCTTACCCAAAATTATATTCTTTTCCAGTATTTTTGTTTTTAATGAGTATTTATAAAATATTGTCATTGTCATTCCTTTAATTAATTTATTTATGAAATTTCTATGCCTCCCATTTCATTGATAGAGTGATTCTGAGTGGTTTAAAATATAATAAAAAGGTTTTTAAAAGTACCAGAAAACAATTAAAATTAGAAAAATGGAATAGAAAAGCTAAAAACCAAGATGGATAGTGGAGAAGTCTATTAGGAAGAACAATGCCTCCCTCTAGTGGTTATTTCCCATATACACATAAATTTTATTATTTTCACCCAACAAATTGCTTTGCATGAAACAAGTGATAATTTTACTTTCCATTATTATAAGCCAATGTAAAATTATGTTGATCCTGAGCTTTTTGAGACCTTGTAAACCATAACAGAATATATTCTGTTATTAAATGTAATTACATGTATTCCTCCATTCATCCCACCCAAAGGTTTCTCATCTCTTCTTCTGATGTTGCATCAGAAATATGACACAGTAATCAGATATAAAGTTTATTCTGTGACCACCTTAACTTATTTTACACTGTGAGTGAAGATAATAGTGTTGTCACTTTAACAAGGATTTAGCATACAAACACATTTAAGAATTTTTTATATGCTTGGTTTATGATCATAATAAATATTTCATTTGAAGAACTTTTTATATTTGAAAACCAAGTAGATTTTATTCTATTGAGAGAAATCTTACATGCGTTCAGTGGAGTTCACTCCAAGGTACATATATAAATGATTTGTATTTTAATAAGAAGAACCAAACTATAATAATTAAGTCATCCATATATCTTGAATCTTATCTCTAACCAACTTGTCAGTTGAAAGTCTAACAATCCTCCTCTTTTTAAACCCACTTCAAGTGATTACTGGGGATCAAATTATTCCACCAGTAAATCACACAGCAAATCATATGCTTCACGGGAGCAGCTCACTGTAGATATAATAAGTGTTTATTCCTATTTCATTCAATTCTCTACACAGAGAAAACCATGAGACAAAACTTTTTGCCACCAGAGACTAACATAGTCCTCATCCTACAACATAAATTTTTAAATCTCTAGTTACATTCCAGAGATAAGGGGCACTAAGTCTTTTCACTTTTTTAAAAAATAAAACTTTGGTCATTTTATTGAGAGACAGACATAACAAAATTATTGCAAAGTGGTTATCCATACAAATATGCACTTGAATCTATTTAATGTAATAGAATGAACAAAATATTACAAAAATGCTTATTAAAATTAAGCCTAATTAATATTCCTAATAAAATTAATGAAATGTCTTAAACTGTCAAGAGTTTTACTTTACATGTAAAACATAAAATTTACAGTAACATTCATTTCATTATAAAAATAAATCCACTTGTACATTTGTCATACTTAGTTATAATTTAGTGTGCCTTGCAAAGTACCTTAAGATGCTTTTCCATTGAATTTTTAAACCACTTTTTAAAAAATTAATTAAAGAAGAAAAGAAAAAAAAATTCTACAGAAGTAAAGTGTCTATGGAGATTCTCAGTCCTCCGGGTCGTGGTTGTCCCAAAGGTGGTTTTTCAAAAGGCAACTGGACTGTTTTTCCTTGAAGATATTTCACTTCTCTTCCAAGAAGTTTCTTCACTTCTGAACTTCAGTTCAGAATTGAAAAAGCTATTTGGATGACAAGCGAAATGTCTTTAAAGAAAATTGAAAAAAAACCACCTTTTGGTAAGAAAAAACCACCTTTGGTAAGAAGCGAAGATTGAGGTATTTTGAGACATTGCAGGGGGAGTGCCAATTATTACACTTCCAACAATGACAGTATCAAGCAACTGCCACAAATGAGGTAATCTGTGTCAGAAGCCATGTACCTGTACAGAAATTGTATCCTTTGCCAGATACTGAAAGGCAGATAGTTTCCTTTGCTCCCAGTTCCCCTGTGGGCGGCGGCATCCAAGGTAGAAAAAACTGAGTCCAGAGTAGCATGGTTTAATTAAACACATACACACACACACCCCAATTCAGTCAGAACTGAAGAAGCTTCTTGGATGAGAAGCAAAACATCTTCAAGGAAAAATAAAATCCAGTTGCTTTTTGAAAAAACACCTTTGGGAGAACCACGACTTGGATGACTGAGAATCTCCATAGACTGGCTGAAGAATTCTGGGAGTTGGAAGTCCACAAGTCTTAAAGCTGCCAAGTTTGGGGACCCCTGCCATAGACATTTACTCCCAGGAACGTGCAAACAGTCTTCCCTAAATTAGAAAAAAAATAACTTCCTTTTTAATAACCCTGTAATCCCTTAATTCGGGATAGAGTCGGGGCGACTGGATGGAATTGAGCAAAGACTGCTCATTTCTGCTTCAGCACCAAAGTAGACATAGAACACAGAATCATAAGGACTGGAAGGAACCTTAGAGGTCTTCCAATTCATCTCCCCTGCTCAAGGCAGGAGACTTTATACCATCCCAGACACCATATCGCACCTCAATATGTTCACCACCCACTAGTTTAGTTTAGTTTGTTTAGTTAAAACAAGTTACTAAAAGATGGATGGAGGCATTCTAACTCTGAATGATCAGAACCATCTAAGTCTCACCCACTGAGAAAGGATGGGATGGGATGGGATGGGATGGGATGGGATGGGATGGGATAGAATAGAATTAGAAGAATTAGAAGAATAGGAATAGAATAGAATAGAATAGAATAGAATAGAATAGAATAGAATAGAATAGAATAGAATAGAATAGAATAGAATAGAATAGAATAGAATAGAATAGAAAGAATAGGACTAGAATAGAATAGAAATAGAAGAATAGAAATAGGAATAGAAAGGAATAGAATAGAATAGAATAGAATAGAATAGAATAGAATAGAATAGAATAGAATAGAATAGAATAGAATAGAATAGAATAGAATTAGAAAAATAAGGAATAAGAATAGAAAGAATAGAATGAGCTGGAAGGGACCTTGGAGGTCTTCTAATCCAGCCCCATGCACAGCTCGTGTGGAGATGCGGATCAAGCCATTTCAATCCTCCTGTAGATTTCCAGTTTCCAGAATTAGAAAGTTTACCAGACGGAACGCGGCCGCACAAAGTTGCTTAGCTGGGAAGGTTTGCAAAGCCCGGGGGGGGGGGGTAGAGGTGTCCCTTTTCAAGGTCAAGTTGACCCTTCCGCCTTTCCCTGCCCCTTCCTTTTCAGTGAATTTCGCCCTTTCCTGCGGGATTGGGCCAAATCAAGACTTCTGACGGCTAACCCTCGGTTTGCGGAGGTTAACCGCGGCGCAAAGCTGCTTTCCTCGCGGCGCTGCTGAGCAAAATCGGCGGCTTAAAGAGGGAAAAGGGGCCGGGAGGCTGTCCCTCCGGTTTTTTGCCTCAGCAAAAAAAAAAAAAAAAAAAAGCCCGACCGCTTGCGCTCGGCTTCTGGATTGCATAAACTCCAGGAAAAGGAGGAGGAAGAGGAGGAGGATCTGGTGGGCCGGACCGGCCCGCCTCCTTTGTCTGACAGTCCGGCCATGGCGCGGATTCTGATCGTAGGAGCCGGGCCGACAGGTAGCCTGTGCGCTGCCCTTTTGCGCGCCGAGTTTCCCCAGCGCCTCCTGCGCGTCGTGGTTTGGGATAAAGCGCAGGGCGCAGGTGAGTTTGGCGCAGATCCTACTGCTGTGAGGAAAAGGCAAGGAGGCCAATCGCGGGGATCCGGGAAGGCAAAAACCCCGCTAACCCTGAGGGAAATAAAAACAGCCAGGCTACCTCCTTTTCTCCCCCCCCCCCCCACCGTCTTGCCAGCAATTCATCTGCCACGGAGTTGGATTGTCAGGCTCCTTTTTAGGATTGCTCTCAAAGGAAACGCGATCCTATACGTGGCTAAGAAACCCTTTCGAGGAGTACACGCCTGACGCTCAATTCCCCCCCCCCTTTTTTTTAACTGGAGCTCATTTCCCAGTCAGACTACAAAGAACGAGTTTTCCCGCCCAAAACACCCGAGGCAAAGCCCCCCCCCCCTGAGACTCGGGTGGGATTCCAATAGGGATCGCCTGTTGCTAAGGGGTTTTTCATAGCAAGAAGGTAAACTCTCGAGATGCTAACAGCCGTAACTCGGTGGGTTACGGCACGTTATCGTCCCCTAACCCCGAAATAAGCATCCCCGCCATGGGAAATCTCGGGGAGAGATTCACGGCTTAAAAGATTTGCAGCCGGCGTCATCGCCCCAAACCACAACTTGGTCAGGAGCGCCCGCGTGCAACCCGTGATGCGCGGGGATTGGTGGGGTGCGGGGAAGGAGTGTGTGTGTGTGGTATGTGTGTGGCCGGGGGGGGGATGTTTCCCCTGTTACTAAGGCTCAGGTTTGCCCCTCCGGAGAAGCTGATTGGGCGGCTGGCGGCAGCGCGCGCGCGCTAAATGGCTTGCTTGTCTCCACGCACGTGACTTTGAAGGGGGAAGAATGTCGACGCGCCATAGCGCTCGCGATCCGAAATGCACGGCCGATCTGGGTGCCCAATACATCACGCGGACGCCCGACTATGCCAAGGCGCATCAGAGGTGAGCGAAATTGGGGGGGGGGGGGCGGGGGGGAACGGCAGCTCTTTGGCTTGGAAAGATAAAGAAGGGTGAGGAGGGGGAAGTCGATGCTGTTGTAGCAACAGGTGGGTAGTTGGTACTTGGGGTCAGGGGCTGGAATGATGCTCAAATGGTATTGGGCAAAATGGAAGGCAGCCCTGAGTTGACCTCGACAAGGAGGAGCAGGGTTGAGCTGTGGATAGGAGACCACTAGGTCATCCCAGGAATGAAGCCCAGGCTGGAAAATAAGAGGGGGAAAGCAAACTAAAGCAACAGGGATGACAGATTCATAATTCTTGCTATGGACTTGTCGATAGAGGCAGTGGGACTTGGGTTTAATTTGTGAGTTGGTGGTACATAATCACTCTGTTTATCCCAAAGGTGTTTTTTTCAGGAGGCAACTGAACTGTCTTTTTTTCTTTGAAGATGTTTTGCTTCTCCTCCAAGAAGCTGCTACGGTTCTGACAGGATAGTGTCTTTCCATCCTTCCCTTCCCCACCATCCAGCCAGAGCTGAAGACGCTTCTTGGATGAGAAGTGAAATGTCTTCAAAGAAAAAACAAGGAAGTCCAGTTGCCTCGTGAAAAAGCACCTTTGGGGCAACCATGACCTGGATGACTGAGAATCTCTACAGACAATCAGTCTGTTAGTTGGCATTCAAATACTTTTTTTTCTTCCATCAAATGTTCACAGTAAGAATGATAACTGTGCATGGACTTGGTTTTATGAACGGCGACATGGTGAAAATGTCTTGCAATTCAATTAGTTCGCTTCGGGTTTTGTCACAAATTCATTTTGATGTAGAAATGCATCTTATAAAATGCTTGGAGGCAGAAGTTGTTAGTTTCATTTGGATAGAGGCTGTCAAACCTCATATTTAATAGGAGGAGGAAGGTGTGTTGAATTATGTTCGCTGCCTTGAGTTACAGTTGTGGTCATAAGTTTACGTACCCTGGCAGAATTTATGATTTCCTGACCATTTTTTTAGAGAATATGAACGATAACATAAAAACCTTTCTTTCACTCATGGTTAGTGTTCAATGAGTTTCTGGCCTCCTGACAGACCCTTGCATCCTTCATCCAGTGCTGCACTGACGTTTCTGGATTCTGAGTCATGGGGAAAGCAAAAGAATTGTCAAAAGATCTGCGGGAAAAGGTAGTTGAACTGTATAAAACAGGAAAGGGGGATAAAAAGATATCCAAGGAATTGAGAATACCAATCAGCAGTGTTCAAACTCTAATCAAGAAGTGGAAAATGAGGGGTTCTGTTGAAACCAAACCATGGTCAGGTAGACCATCTAAACTTTCAGCCACAACTGCCAAGAAAATTGTTTGGGATTCAAAGAAAAACACACACATAATTTCAGGTGAAATACAGGACTCTCTGAAAACGTGGTGCGGCTGTTGCAAGATGCACAATAAGGAGGCACTTGAAGAAAGATGGACTGCATGGTCGAGTTGCCAGAAGAAAGCCATTACTACACAAATGCCACAAAGTATCCCGTTTACAAAATGCCAACCAGCACAGAGACAAGCCTCAAACCTTCTGGCACAAAGTCATTTGGAGTGATGAGACCAAAATTGAGCTTTTCGGACACAACCATAAAGGCTACATTTGGAGTGAAGTCAACAAGGCCTATGATGAAAAGTACACCATTCCTACTGTGAAACACGGAGGTTGATTGCTGATGGTTTGGGGATGTGTGAGCTACAAAGGCACAGGAAATTTGGTCAGAATTGATGGCACAATGAATGCAGTATGTTATCAAAAGATACTGGAGGACAATTTGCATTCATCAGCCCAGAAGCTGCGCATGGGAAGTTCTTGGACATTCCAACATGGCAATGATCCTAAACACAAGGCCAAGTCGACCTGTCATTGGCTACAGCAGAATAAAGTGAAGGTTCTGGAGTGACCATCTCAGTCTCCTGACCTCAATATCATTGAGCCACTCTGAGGAGATCTCAAACGTGCAGTTCATGCAAGGCCGCCCAAGAATTTACAGGACCTGGAGGCTTTTTGCCAGGAAGAATGGGCAGCTTTACCATCTGAGAAGATAAAGAGCCTCATCCACACATACCACAAAAGACTTCAAGCTGTCATTGATGTTAAAGGGGGCAATACACCGTATTAAGAACTGGGGTATGAAAACTTGTGATCAGAGTCATTTGGGTAGTTTCTGTTGTCATTGTGATTGAAAAAGTAAACACAGTTGATTGATAATAAATGGCTTCAGCCAAACACTAACTATGAGTGAAAGAAAAGTTTTCGTGTTATCATTCATATTCTCTGAAAAATGGCCAAGAAATCATAAATTCTGCCAGCGTATGCAAACTTATGAGCACAACTGTATTTGTATAAATAATAAAGGCGGGATAAAAATTAATAAATAAAATTTTACTTCCAATGAAGAGCTGTGTTAGGTTTGCAACATCACCTATTAAGTACAGGTAGTCCTCGACTAACAACATTTCATTTAGTGCCCGTTCAAAGTTACAACAGCACTGAAAAAGTGACTTGACCATGTTTCATCTGTTGCCTGAAACTGACTAGACCCTAATCAGTTTCACACTAAAGGCTTCTGTTTGCCTCTTAAGCAGCTGACCAAAAGGCTAGACAAACAGCTGACACTAACACATTTCTTTCAATATATTTCTCATTGTGTGCCTGCATACTCTCTTTAATTTTTAGTCCCTTTCTCTCCAATGAATGTAAATGCAAGTATCAATTTTCTTCTTGCTAATTATCTTAGCACCCAGAGTGAGCATTGCAAAGGGTGGGGGAATGGGGAGAAAGATAGGTTTTGTCTTTTTACTGAACTTTCTTCTGAGACAAGATAGAACATAGAATAATAGAGTTGGAAGTCTTCTAGTCAAACTCGCTGCTCAAGCAGGAGACCCCATATAATTCTGGAAAAATAACTGTCCAGCCTGTTCTTGAAAATCACCAGTGATTGAGCACCAACAACTTCCAGAGTGAAGTTCCATTGATTAATTGTTCTCATTGTTAGGAAATTTCTCCCTAGAGAAATTTGATTTCTCAAATTTAGATTGAATTTCTCTTTAATGATCCTCCATCTGTTACTTCTTGTCCTGCTCTCAGGTGCTTTGGAAAATAGGTCAATCCCCTCTTCTCGGTGACAACCCCTCAAGTACTTACTGTAAGACTGCTATCATATCACCCCTAGTCCTTCTTTTCATTTGATTAGACATAACTAGTTCCCTCAATCGTTCATCGTATGACTTAGCCTCCACTCCAATCACGTTTCTCCATCGCGTTTCACTCAATCAGTTCCAACTTCTCGCGAAAGAAAAAGATCTCGCGAAGTTGGAATTGATTGAGTGAACTTTTTCACTCATGCGCTTCACAGTGGGGGAGATGGAGTCACCTCCTCCTGAAGCCCATCACGACGCGGAGCCACAATGCAACCCTGCGTTGGCTCGGCAAAAAAAAAAAGCAGTTTCTTTACCTGCAGAGCTGTCTGTGTTGGGATACCCTGCCTCCCCACCAGCCAGCTGAGCTTCGGCACACTACTCCTGGGCTCGTTGGCCTTCAGACATCATTCCCAGCACCAGTTCAGGGGTTCCTTCCCCCCCCATGTGGGGGAGAGGAGAGAGAGAGAGAGAAACAGAGGGAGGGGGGGAAGAGAAATGATATTACAAAAGTTTTTCTTCTTTATTGTTGCTAAATGGAATATTTCAAAAGCAGGAAAAAAATGAAGGGGCATAGAAGTGCATTTATCATATTTTTCTTAGAACAATTAGCTGAACTCTGCGTTGCTTATCGTTATTTTAGGTAGAAAAACCTTATTATTCAAGTTAAATTGCCGCAATAAATAAGTGGGTTTTGGGTTGCAGTTTGGGCACTCAGTCTAAAGGTTCGCCATCACTGTCCTATACCATTTCAGACAAATGGTTGTCCAATCTCTTTTTAAAAACCTACAGTGTTGAAGCACCCACAACTTCTGGAAGCAAGTCATTCCACTGATTCATTGTTCTAACTGTCAGGAAATTTCTCTTTAGTTCTAGGTTGTTTCTCTCCTTGATTAATTATATTACATAATATATAATATCATTTTGTTCTGGTTGAAAGTAGTAAACAGTGACCACTGCAATTCATTGTAATTCACTATGTCTTTTACAGTTGCCCTACAGACTCTTGTGAACAGTTTAGCTTCTGAGGTTTAAATAAATATCCTTCCTATTCTTTCAAGGTTTCCTTCCATCTGCAGAATCTAGACTCTAGTATATCAGATCTTAAAACTGGATGTAAAGTTTGAAGATAATATCATAAAAATATTCTTAAGGCTTGTTTTATTTGCGCAGAGAAGAACATTTCATTGGGTGTAATGATTATGGGTCACTCATAAAATTGTTCTTATAAAAAAAGTCAATTTTTACTTTTGTAGCACAGATGATCTGCTACTAAGTTGCTGATCTAACACGTTTAGTGGTTCCAAGGCTGTAATTTCTATAGATAGCTTATAAAATGGCACAGAATTTTGCTATCAAGACCTCAAAAGGAGATGGGGCCACGATAAAAATGGAACATGACTTAATTTGATTAATTTCGACGGGGCGCTCCCATGTGACTCCTCTCCTGTGCGAGCTGCATTGGCTTCCGGTGGACTTCCGGGTGTGCTTCAAGGTGTTGGTGATCACCTTTAAAGCGCTCCATGGCTTAGGGCCAGGGTACTTACGGGACCGCCTTCTGCCACCAATAGCCTCCCACCGGCCGGTTCGCTCCCACAGAGAGGGCCTCCTCAGGGTGCCGTCGGCCAGACAATGCCGGCTGACGACCCCCAGGAGGAGACCCTTCTCTGTGGTGGCACCTACCCTCTGGAACAATCTACCCCCAGAGATACGAGTGATCTCCGACCTCCGGATTTTTCGTCGGGCCCTAAAAACTTATTTTTTTCAGCTAGCCGATCTGTCCTGATTTTAGGGTTAGTTTTAAAATTTTAATATTTATTTTAATTGACAAGTTTTAAATTATGGGCCAAATTTATAAATTATTTCAACTTTATTTTTTAACTGTGATGTTTGTATAGATGTTTTTTATCTAGCTGTTCACCGCCCTGAGTCCGAAAGGAGAAGGGCGGTATAGAAATTCGGAAAAAAAAAAAATTAAATATGGTCATTTAATATAGTTAGCCCTGAAATATGTAATAATTTTTTCTTTATTCACTTTCACTTTATCACTTTATTTTTGTATTCATCTGGATAACATTTGATATCTGAATCAACTTCAACAGATATAAGGATTTCATTCTGCCTCTCAGTGTTGTAGTTGGAATTAGGATCTTTTTTGCACTCAATGTCTCCCATCTTGTAGGATGTTGTCCAAATTGGTGTATGTAATTTAATTATGGGGCAAGTTTCAAAAGTAAGCCACAATTAAAGATCGTTGGAACAATGATGCAAAATAGGGGCCTCCAATTTGGCAATTTTAAAACTCCCAGAATTCCCAGCCAGCATGAAATTGAAGTCCACCAGTCTTAAAGTTGCCAAGTTTGGAGACCCCTCATCTACAACTCTGAATTTCTATCCTAAAGAAGCTTTAAAATAATTTAAAAGTCAACCAGTTAAACCAATATAATATCCGTACAAGAGCAGTCAACAGATTAACTAGTTAACAGATTAACTCTCTTTTTAGCTTTTATGAAGATTTGTTGTCTCATGGAGTCCTGAAGCCATTGACTGCCCCAGTAAAAGGAATGGTGGTGAAGGAAGGAGTAGATAACTTTGTAACACCCCAAGGAAGTTCATCCATTGTTAAACATTACTTAAATAAGGCAGGTGAGCTTCAGTTGTATTGTTGATTTTTCTGTTTTTGAATAATAAAATTCACTGAAAATGCTTGGGGGGGCCGAGGGGAGTTTCCGCCAGGGCCAGTGTTAAAAAGTAAAATGGAAGTTGTAACAGAGTGGTCAAAACCCCATCCCTTTTTAGTACATGTGGCACATGTGTATTACATATTAAAATAAAAAGGAATTTTAATCACAATTGCAGCCTCCATTTTGGCATTTATGATTCCACCATAAACAGACACAGCCAATCTTGCAGACACCCCTGTTTGCGTGTAGGTGATTAAAAAGTGAAACTTCACATTCATCCTCAAGTTTATATGAATGACAAAATATGTTAATACAATCAGTTTTTACAATGATCAGGTACAGGTAGTCCTTGACTGGCAACAGTTCATTTAGTCCCTGAAAAAAGTGATTTATAATCATTATTCACACTTATGACCGTTGCAGCATCCCCCATGGTCATGTGATTTACATTTGGATGGGGTGAAATCCAGCAGGTTCTGACAGGTTCTGGAGAACCGGTAGTGGAAATTTTGAGTAGTCCAGAGAACTGGCAAATACCTCCTCTGGCTGGCCCCAGAGTGGGGTGGAAATGGCGATTTTGCAATATCCTTCCCCTAGAGTGGGGTGGGAATGGAGATTTTGCAGTATCCTTTCCCTGCCATGCCCACAAAACCAGTAATAAAAAAAAAATTGGATTTCACCACTGATTTGGATGCTTGACAACTGACTCACATTTATGAGTCATGTGATGCCCTTTTGCAACCTTCTGACAAGCAAAGTCAATGGGGAAACCAGATTCACTTATCAACTGTGAATCTAACTTAACAACTGCCATGATTCCCTTAACAACTGTGACAAGAAAGGTCGCAAAATGGGGCAAAACTCAGTTAACAAATTTCTCACTTAACAACATAAATTTTGGGCTCAATTGTGGTTGTAAGTTGAGGACTACCTGTATTATTGTTTCAGCTCCCAGACTTTTGTTCTTTTTCTCCTACATCACTGATTTTATTCATTTAATTTTTTTTATTTAGTTATTTAATTTAAATGTATTAGTCACCTAACTCCAAAGGGATTGTGGCATCTGTTAGCTTCTCTCTTTCTTTCTCAGCAGACGCAGATGTCTTCTATAATCACCATGTTACTCAGATCTGCCTCAAAGATGGAAAATGGGAAGTAGGCACCAGTACAGGCTCTTCTGACTGCTTTGATACAGTTATTCTCACGATGCCTGTCCCACAGATTCTTCAACTTCAAGGGGATATAGCAACCAGTAAGTCTGCCTGCTTGCTTACAAAGACGTTGCCTTCATATAATCCTCAGAGATAGTTTGGGCGAGAGATGATTTCCTTTGAGCAGCATGGCCAAATGAAAATTTGAATTTGAGTCTTCTCCAGTCTAATCCAGACTTCTAAACACAATATCACCTTGAGTGTCCATCAAAAAAGTCCCCCTTTTTATGACTCATTTAATGCACAAGGTTTTTTTTTTCTTTTAAAAAAGTCACTTTCTTCTGACCTGTATCTGACACATCAAAAATGTGAGAATATTTGTAGTCCAAAGGTGTGCCACTTGCATAACATAAAATACTTAATTCACTCAAGTGGTAGGATCTGGAAGCTTGATGAGTGTTTAATTGTTTCACAATATTCTGAGGATGTTTTGTTTTACAATGAGCTAAGCCTTGCTTGTTTCAAATTGAAAGTTGAAAAACAAGAAAGATCCTTAGCAAATGAAATGTTGAAGCTTTTGTATATGTCTTGCTTTCTTCTACTGCCTGATTAGGGAGTTAGCTGCTAGGATTTGCACCTGAGAGATTTCAAAATAGTGGCTGCAGATTGTAATTTTGGGCACTGTGCGCTTACATTGAATACCCTTATACAGAAATAATTTGAAGGAAATACTGCCATTAGAGTTCTGCGGTCTTCACTGGAGGCCTTCTACTATGTTTGTTTTAATCCTATTTTTGCTATTTTACTCATTTGGAGTTGCATTATTATTATAAGCTATGCTATGGGTTTTTATTGAAAGGTGGTGTTGAAGTGGCTTGTATACATCAATTTCTTAAATGTGTTAGAGTCACTTTTTCTTCTGTCTTAAAGTTTTGCATGCCAAAGGGTTCAGAAAAGATCTTTTTTCTAACAAAAAATGATTGGACATCATCCTTTGTCATACTTGAAAACAGCCGAATAATTTGAAGGATGACAGGGAACTATTGTTATGAAGACGCAGGTAGATTATCTCAAATACCACAGAGGAAGTGGGAGAGAGAGAATGAAAGAGGCAATAAATACAGAATTTAATTTTTGATATCAATAAAAATATAAACTTATATTGCTGCTCTTTAGCATTTGTACTTTTGCTTTATAAGGAGGATTACACTCTATCCAGACATTGGGATAGGGTGAGATAATGATTTGTTGTTTTTTTTAATGTTGGCTGTTTTAGGATGCTTTGAATTGGACTTGTTTATCTTTACTGTTTCTTTATGTTCTTACTGCTATTGCTGTGAGCTACCCAGACTTATAATACATAAGATTACTGGCCATGTAAGTCTCTTAAATAAATAAGTAATATTATTGTATATCATGATGTTGGTTAACCAGCTAGTTCATAGAGCTATTTGGTGTTTAGGGTAGATTCATCACAAGACATTGTTCATTACCTCCATTTTCTGCAGCTTAAATCCTGTAGATTTTTAAATCTAACTTTTAAATACTTGTTCTAGATAGGTAGATAGACACTTGTGATGTTACGATGCCTTAGGGGCAATAGCAGAGTGCTGTGTTTTGTATTTTGGCATCAGTTGCTTCCTTATTTTTCACTTAATATTAAATTTCATTGTAAATATTGGATGTGTGCTGTTTTCTCTTGTACATGTCTGCAATTGAAGCTGTATTTGCTAAGTGAACAAATAAATAAGATAAGCTTGTAATGCTGTTCATTAAGATGGATCCTCATATTTGGGGATATTTTTTCCTATTGCAGAAAGTTAACCCATTGAATCTAATCCAGCAGCAGGCACTTTTAAAATTTCAATATTATAATTTTTTTCTTGACATGTCCCTATAGAATTTTCACTTGTCAAAAATGCAGGTGTTGAATTCTGATGTAAATCCTTTCTCAAAATACTCTGTTTCACTGTTCTTTGCATTGTGTTCTCCCTTATGAAAAGGGTTTGGCATTTGAAGGGTTAGCATTTTGTAAACCTGGAAGCAGTTTTCATGTTGCACTGGAAGCAATTTTACAACAGATGAGGCAATTTTGTACCTTAGTTGCAATACTTGAATGAGACAGTGGATGGCAGTCTTCTAATAATCTTTCAAAGGGCTCAGTAAAATGTAAGCTTCCTTCAAGATGTGTTGTATAAAACACTAGCAGTTAGATTTTTGATCTCTCATTTAGGGATTTGCTGTATTTTAACATCTTAAAAACTTAAAAGAGGAAAGATAAACATTCTGTTGATGTTGAAAAGCTTCTTTAATTTTTGAGAAACTAGCTATTGGATTAGGACTATTAAAATACAAGCACAATAGAAAATAAATCCTAATTTTCCATCATGTTTAGTGCATTTTGTGCTTTGTGAAATACTGTATATCCATGAATGTTCTGCGTCTGTGATGACATCCGGGCGGGTGGCGCAGCCTGCCGCTGCCACTACCGGTTCTCCCAGGGGTGAACCGGTAAAAACCCACCACTGGGGAGGGAGTGTACGTTGTCTTCTCTATGTGGACTCCTAATGTTATATTCTCAGCCTTTCTAGCTGTCTTTATTGAATTTCACTTTGTTTAACATTTTCAGATCACGTCAAACCAGTACTTCGGTCATGATGATTTAAATAAGCTATAGTAACCTAGTCTATATATAACACTGAGTTTCAGTGGAAAAGTTCATAGTCACTCATGAACAGGGAGGCTTGTAAATTCATCATCATCTTCATTATTCATTTGTGAATGGAACTCAAATTTCTAAAAACAAAAACAAAAAAAAAATAACCCAGTCAGCTATGTACCATAATTATTTTTCCTGATCCTTGGTGCCCCACCTCCACCTTGCTAGCATCTGAGTCGAAGTAGAGTTCTGTGCCCATTGCTGATCTAGCCACGGGCCCATCCATTTGGTCATCAATCCATAAAACCTTTGAAAAATCTGTTTTCAGATATTTCTTGACCCAGTCTTGCTGTTTCAACTTATGTGTCTTATTCAGTGGTGGTGGGGTTTCAGCCTTCCTTACCTTGGCCATGTCTCTGACTACTGAACACCTTGTGCTTCTGGGCACTCCAGGTAGGTTGCAGTTCTGAAATATGACAGCACTAGAGGATAATGGGTTCCTGGTAGCTTCACATTTGAGTCTTCTCAAATCTTTGGCAGTTAATGAGCATCTTTTTTTCCTTAACTCATTTCTTACGATCCTGTTGACTATTTGCAACAAAACATTTGATGGTTCTGTGATCACAGCCCAATATCTTAGCAATTTCAAGAATACTGCATCCCTCTGAAGTACTTTTTATAATTTTTGACTTAACGTCAGTTAAATCTCTTTTTTGGCCTGAGGAAAGGAAGCTGCCTAATAACTATGCATCCCTTGATATAGGGCTGTGATGGTGAACCTATGGCATGCGTGCCCAAAGTGACATGCAAAGCCATGTCACTTGGCATGCATGGCCTTGCCTGTTTGTTTTCCGAGTTTCTGGCGTACTTGCGTGTGTGACAATCAGCTGTCCTTCGCACTCACAGCAGTGCTGAAAACCAGTGTGCACATGCACACCGGCCAGCTGATTGTCGGGTGCGCATGCGTGCCAGAACCCAGAGGTTCAGTTTTTGCGGAGCATGATCCCTTCGTGCACTTGGCAGTGCCGAAAACTGGCCTGCACATGTGCACCAGCCAGCTGATCGTCGGGTATGCATGTGCGCTAGAACCCAGAAGTTCAGCTTTTCCGGAGCACGGCTCCAACGAGCATGTGCGTGCGATGTTTCTGTGTGACGTTTTTGGCACTTGATGCCAAAAGGTTCATCATCACTGATATAGGGTGTTGATGTCCTTAGGCCACACCCTCCCTCATTATACAAATACGCATCACCTGATAGGCTTATATCCACTAAGCTTTCAAGTGTATACAGCTCGGAGGTGGAAAATATGCATAAAAATGAAGATATGGTCAAAATACTCACTTGCCTAATAATTGTGCACACAGTGTAGATACTTAACCCAAAAAAATATTTGTACCTTTCAACAATCATCATAAAGAATTCTTTTTTAAAAATTTGGCAAACATACGGTACTTATCTCTTTTTGGAAGACTGCAGTGGGACTAGACAATTTGCAATGCTGGAGCAGAATTTGAGTTCTCTCATTGTACCTATCAGTATTTACTTGCTTTGTGTTAATGAACTATTAAACAGTGTGATCATTCTCATTTGTTCTCAAATGCCTCGTGGGACAATTCCCTGCAGCTTTGTTCCATACTGTTAAGACAATGCAATCGTTCCATAGCACAAACGTTGCTTGTAAGATCTTCAGTCAATTATCTTTCATTCTCGCTGAATGTGTGGTTTGAAATAAAGTAGAATAGTCAGACTGTCGTCTTATTGAGTAAAAGGGCATATGTTGAGATTGAATAACGGCAGAAATAATCATGAAATTCTGTTTTATTGTGGATTATTACATTTATCAGAATCCCTCATGTAATAATGTTTTATGATGGATTGGGTAAAAATAACACCTATATAGTAACTCTTCTTGAACCATTTGGGTACTGACACTCCTTTATACAGATAGTCCTCGGTTTAAGACCACAAATTGAGCCCAGAATTTATGTTGCTAAGTGAGACAATTGTTCAGTGAATTTTGTTCCATTTTACGACCTTTCTTACCACAGTTGTTAAGTGAATCACTGCATCTTCTAAGCTAGTAATACAGTTGTTGTTAAGTGAATCTGGTTTTTCCATTGACTTTTCTTGTTAGAAGGTCACAAAAGGTGATCACATCATCCCAGGACACTGCAATTGTCATAAATATGAACCAATTGCCAAGCATCCAAATTTTGATCACATGACTATGGGGATGCTGCAACGTTTGTAAGGGTGAAAAATTGGCCGTGATTCTTTTTTTAATGATGTTGTAACTTCAAACAATCACTAAATGAACTGTTGTAAGTCGAGGACTACCTATACTTATATTACTTGAAAAAAAGTGTATGTCCTATAAACAAGTGAAAACAAAGCTCTTTAAAAAAAAAATAGTGCTATCTGCTTTGTGTGAAAATGATGATACAAACCAAGGGGGCGTAGTTAAGAGAAGTCCTGAAAGAACCATGACATATAAATGATCTGGTGAGGAGGAGGAGATTAGCTCTTAACTGTTACTCTGAAATTTATCATATTTAGTATGATAGACTAAAAGATAAGAAGAGGTTATCTGAGGTATGCCACCTAGCTTTATTAGCTCTGAGGTGCAGACTAAATATTGATTCCACTAGGAATTGGTAAGCTATAATGAATGAAAAATCAAGTTAAGCCAGAGGACTGCCAATTTTTCAGGGCCACAGAAAATACTATGGCCAGTCTCAAAACAGCTCTTTTGGTGGACAAGGACAGTTTCAAAATACCCATGTACCATCTGGTTCTTATTCCAAATAAAACATCGGACTTCCATTTTTGTTTTCTAGAACACCTCTGTAGTACATGTGGGAAACAAAAAGAAGCTGGCATTTTGTCTTATAAAGTACAAATTTCCTTTTATTGGGTTTTGTTTTTTTTTAATTTAAAGGAGTATTCCAAAAATCAGCTGTGACAAGTGCCAAGAGAAATGCCCCACAACGCTTTTTTGGTACTCATGGATGCTATGTTGGATCCCAAGGGTAGGCATATGGAAATCCAGTTTTAGAAGCCACAAAGGGCCCTGAATGCATTTCTGCAGGATGTGAACTGTTCACCCAGCCTATCTCACAATTTGAATGAATGGGGGTGCAGTGAATACTGACACGAGTTCCTACAGGGAAGGAATGAGTAAAAGTATACAAGACTTAATAGTACTATTACATCTTCATAAAACTGGAGTCGTGCAGTCTGATGGCCTCTATTTCCACCCATAGCAGAGTCAAGCAGAGTTTTTATTCTGAGCTTCTTACTATTTGACTTTTTACTTCAGTGACATTGTACAATCTTCACCAAAGGAGAGTTATTTCTAGTTTACTCTGGATCACAAAAACAATTCTCATTTTCTTGTGTGCAGGTAATGCCATCGTTTTATCAGTTTCTCAGCTCTGTTTGCAACAATCTTCACATGCTTGACCAGCATATTTTCAAATAGAAAAGCTGGAAATTAATTATTGTAAAACAAAGGTGGCTGTATTTTCCAATTGTTATGAATAGCAGCCCACATAACGATAAAAAGAACAGCCAAGATGAGTAAGCCAAGCTCTTCCAATATCTAGCCATCTTATTTTAGGTTATGAAAAGACCTAATCAGCAACTTCTCCATTCAGGAGAATCTGCAAGCTCCAAAGGTTATGTCTGTCCTAGTAGTGCATAAATTTTTTAAAATGTAAATGCTAAGCCTCCTTGTTATTGATGCTTAGCTCTGCACTTATAAAGATAACATCCCCATTACAAATAGTCCTTGATTTTATGACCACAACTGGTATCAGAGTTCTGTCATTAAGTGAGTTATCATGTGATCAGACCCGATTTTACAACCATTTTATTTTATTGTGGTTACTAAGCAAACCATGGTCATTAAGTGAATCACACAGTCATTAAGCAGTGACTACATATATATTTAATTTTTTTTCTCTCTTAAGTCCCAGTACATGGTTCTATCAAGTAGCATTTGTAAGTATAGAGTCCTTGCTGAGGCATGTAATTGACTATTGAATATTAACCGTTGTATTGAATGTGCCATATTTTCTCTATCCGATGTTCCATATGCATGTTCTCTCAAGATATTGCCCTCAATGGAATCATACATATTTGATCATAAGATCCAGCTGCTCAAATCTTGCTCTGGCTGTCCTATGGTATTGGACAGTCAAACCCATTGTCAAGTATTTTTCTATTATTCCATCAAGCTGGCCTGGCCTAATCTTCATTTTCTCCCCTTTTCCTTTTAAAATGTAAATTTTAATTTGTTTTTAAATTATTGGGGTGTTTTAATTCTGTCTTGGGCCAAACTGTTTAATTCGGTTTTATTCAGCTTTTAAATTTTGTATATATGTATTTTACTTTGTGGCTGTTCACCGCCCTGAGTCCTTTGGGAGTAGGGCGGTATATAAATCCAATAAACTAAACTAAACTAAACTAAGTATTTTTCTGTCGGGAAGGTCATTTTGGCCAGCCATTTCCATGACCAGATATTTGCAAGTGATATCAATATCAGTTTGGGCATTGTGTTAAATAATGTATTTGTGCAAATTACGTGCTTTACATTACAACTTTACAGTTTTCAAGAGACAGTAAAAATAGACTCTTCAAGTTTCTTACAGCTTTAACTACCCTGTTGAATCACAAATGGTTTCAGGCCTAATACAATATGGGTTGACTCTCTTGTCAAGAACAATAGTGTGCATTTAACACAAGAGGTTCTTAATCCAAATTTCTTGGATTTGGATTATGCCAAATCAGAAACTGAAAATTGGTTGGTTGGTTGGTTGATTGATTGATTGATTGATTCCTTGTTTTCATCAGTAGTGGAATTTGCAGTTCACGATCTGTACTACATTTGCCTTTGATTCAAACAGGTTCTTTCTATATTGTTTCAAAGGACGGCTGAGCAAGCAAAAAGTACGTTTGTTTCAGTTAACTCGTAGGAGTCTAGAGATTTGCATAACTAAAGAGCTGTTCTGGAAATGATTAAATTCATCTTTTAATGTGAAACTGATTCTGACTTTCAGATGTGAACATGTTTTTTTTTTAAAAAAGAAAATATGTATGCCTCAAGTGATATAATGTCAAACATAAAAGCTGTTTCAATATCCAGAAACTAAACACAGTCATCTGAGTAAATGTTGGTAAACCAAAGCATTGCCAGTTCTGATAAGTACTTTGTGTATTGTCTGCAAACTGAGTCTCTTAAATGTCACAATTATTTCACTTACGTTTGTTTCTCTTCCACACTTTCTGCAACCTTTTAAAATATTTGTCTGCTTACTTTGCATAATTTGACTTGATTCTAGGTTTCTAGTAGCAGAAAGTATCACTTTAACGGGCTAAATATAGTTTTGAGGAAGTTGGTTGGAACAAGCCGTTTATAAACTCTCACAAGCTAACGTCTAGGATAAGCTTCCTAAATCTGGCGCCTTCCAGGTGGGTTGGACAAGAATTCTCACTAAGGGTGAAATCCAACACATTTGAAAGGCATTAGGTTAAGAAAGCTCTGTAGTAAATTCAGTATATTTTTCTACTGCATTCATTCATTTGTTTTGTCATCTTTATACAGTGAAGGCTCTAAGAGAGCATTTTCAGTAGCACTGAATATTTTTTTACAGCAAACTGCAATTGTGGGTGAAAGTTGCATTTCAGTACAACTATTGGAGGTTCATCTTATCATAGCTTTGAGAGCTGAAATTGAGGGGTGAGGTGTATATATGGAAGTCTCCCCTAGTTTTTGTTCCTGCAGCAATAGCTTTGCAAAGGAGACTAGAGTGATCGAAAGTAACTGCTCTAAATAAAGGAACAGTTCCTGAATTTCTCTGGTTTCTGAATTTTGTTACCAGATGACAAATTTCTGTCATTTTTTGTAAATTTGGGTTTGTTAGGTTTTTCTTTTTAATTTCAAAGGCAGAGGGGAGGGAAAAAATCAAAAGCAGATTCATTTTGATGGAGATTTTATCCATCTCCGGTCTTAGTACCTTACTGTAAATGCCATAGAATTCAGCATTCTCAGTGGTGGTCTGATTCTTTGTGTAGCCATATATGATTTTGCTGCCTGCTTTCACGTATCATGATTCGTTCTGCTTTTTTATGCAGCACGGACCTTTAAATTAGGATTATATCATGTCATTTCATATAATGTGCCAGGTTATAGGAGTAAATATTTTTAGTGTGAGAGATTATGGAGAAATTGGAAAAGGGATGGAAGGAAGAATAGGTATAAAACAGTTGAGTTGAAAAGCATGTTAGTTGGCATCTTATTTTCTCAATACAGGTAGTCCTCGACTTATAACTGTTCAAAATATATTTCCTATCAGATACTAGGGAAAAATACAGGCTTGAAATATGCATGTGCATTTCTGAGAGCATAAAGACAGTCCTTAAAATTCTGCTTAATTATCAGTGATGTTAGGGAGTTCAGAAGCTTGTTTAACTTGCATTAATAAAAGCACATGAACTATGCTTCCCGTCTTTTGAATTCTGAACTTGAACGTAGGATTTTATTTGTGTCTGTGCTTCAAGAAGATATTTTTTATTATCCTGAATTGTTTTCTTTAATGCAAAAAGCTATTATTATTTGGCAAAGTTATTACATAATGCGTCCTTTTCCCTAGCAGCAAGCTTATTTGATCCCTCGAAAAACGTATTTGCGTTAAGAACTACTAAAAGTTGGACAATCTAAGGTTATAATAGACTGCATAATTAATATTAGCAAGCCAGACATCATATGCTGTCTGGTAGGCACCATATAAAGTTGGTAGAAAAATTATTCAAGTGTTTAGCATTGTTAATTAATTTTATTTGAATAACTTATGCAATTCACATGATTGGGGTTTCATTTCCATAACTCTGTTCTCTTTGGGACACTGTGTGTCATAAAATAAAAGGGAAGGAAATATTTTCACAACATAAGCTGTATTTTAATTTCATTTTATTTTCATGTACAAATGTTAGAAATGAATAATCAGGGGATCTTTCACGGCTGTTCTATTGATGTTCCTTGCATCAAATAGTATGCCATTCTCAAATCTTGATCCTGAGAAAGAAATAAAAAAGACAACAAGCATACACACTTTCAGATGACAGGCAGCATCATACAGTGTAGTATGCAACAACATTGAAATATGTCAATAGAAATAATTTTAAAATAGTCTCAGTTCTTAAATCTGTAAAAAATGTTGAATATGTATATGATTTTTTATTTATTTATTTATTTTTTTGGCATAAAAATGTTCAATGAAGTATTGCAGGTTTTCAATATCTTCCAGGTTTGTACCGGTAATAATTTTCTAAACTAATTGGTTTTCCATGTACCCTGCCAATCCTAGGTCTAAAACGAATCATTTAAAAGTTGTAGATGGATTTTATAGCTGTTGCACTATATAAGATTTCTATATTACATTGAATATAATGGTGCAGTACTATGCATAATGTACATTCAAAGAGATTTACTTCCAAGTAAGCAGATTTAGCCTATGCTGAAGTACTAAGAATGAATTTAGTAGTGCTTAGTTTTAAATTTCTGGATACTTTTTGCACACAAAGTGCTTTTTAATTATGCTTTACAAATTAAGGATATGTAAAACTGTGGGTGGGTAGCAAATTCATAATTCCATCAGTTTCAATCTTAAAAATTTCTAGAATGGTGATAACACCTACTTCAAATGTGAAAACTAATGTTGAAAAATTCCAAAGATTTTGCAGCAAAACCTATTTATATATGCACACACACACACAGACAGCCTCCCACAAAAATATGAAAAGTGAAATATCAAGAAATACATTCATATCTAAAGAAGACAAGCTAGGAAAGGAGTAATTGCATTTTAAAAGACGTACGAAAATGAGGCATCCGTAAAATTACATCAATTACATGCCTGTCTCTCTATATGAAAAAGTCATTGCAGAACATCTTAGAAAAATAAAAATTATTTGTAACCGGATGTATTGTTTTAAAAAACGATGGACAGACTTTTTTCCTCAACAGCTTAATTGCATTTTTTTAAAACAAAGCCATCTTTGTTCGGGAGAAGGGTGGTATATAAATCCAAAATAAACATAAACATCTTTTTCTTTACATTATCTGTAGAGTCTCAGTTTTAAAACAGGTTGGGTTCAAGAACTATTCAGGGATCCTGTGCATTGTAAGCATTATACCTCTGACCAACTTTTGTTATTTTACTTTATTTTATTCAGTTTGTTCACCCTTTGTGATGTATCTTTTTATAAGGGCTGGCACACTGCAGCTGACATCCCATTTAGGTCTATTGTGCAGTTGAAATGCTTAACTATTGTTTGTTTAGTGTGACCACTGTGATGTCCCTCATTTGGTAGAATATGAGGACTAAGTAGGTGACATAAATTTGGGCTGATGGGAGAGGTAATAGGGAAAAGGGTTAGGTTAGTATTTGGGGGGGGTAGTTTTTTTATTGTATGTGAAAGCTGGCTGGATTTGCTCTTTAAAAAGAACTTAATTTTGATATTAAGTAAATATGCATTTATTATTTTATAGTATTTTTATCTCTTTCCAATATTAAACTTTCAAGGTGATGTACAATAAAAACCAGCCACTATTTGCAATAGGGTTTATGTGTAAAATAATACCTGAGGAGAGAAATATGTCAGCTAAAATAAAATGAATTTCTCTCTGGAAATAAATGACATATAAAATCCTTCCTGCTTGAGCTTTTAAGTTTCAGCAAATGTCTGTCATTTGATAATATCCAAGATGAGCTTTTAAAAGACTTTGTAATTTTGAAGGTACCGTAAGGTGGGCAAAAGGGAATCTTTTATTCATGATACTGAAAATAAGAATTAGCCAATTTCTCATTTCATTTTTTTAGTTCGATGTTTAAAAGGTACCAGTGCAGCTGAGCTTTGGATGACAAAAGTTATGCTATTTTAAAATACTATTTTAGTATCAGTGTTGCTTCTTGTGCACTTTATAGTGTTTTGATATTTAGAGAGCTTTTATTTCCTATATTGTTCTTCATATTTGTACTAAATATGCACGATACATTGGTTTATTTTGGAGAGAAGAAAGAGATTTGCTAGCTGCTTAGATTTGTCAGCCACCTTCTAAATCAGTTTTTAATAGTAAACTGGGGCAGAAATCAATTCACTACACACTGTCCAAATTGAAATCGGATTGAACAGGCCTTAAGTGTAAGGCTAAAATCTGAAAAAGGAAGAGCCAGTCTTTTATTCGGGCATCTTGTGTAATCTTGTACGTGTAGATGTCTTGCTGATTATGCTATTATGTAATGCAACTAAACCCTACCTTAGCATGAATAGAAAGGGATTGCTGTCTTCTACTTCAACTTGCAGGAGTCAGGAAAAATCAAATTAAGATTCTATTTCAGCTATTCCTCTCGCTACTTAAAATAAATAAACAATAACTTATTAAAGGTCTAAGCTGCCAATTCTGGGCAGCTCACAACAATCAGAACAAACAAATTACAGTAAAACCAATAAAAGAGAAGAGATTAAAGATGGGAAGAAAAACAGCCTGAATAGTGTGAAGCAAGGGATCTCTCTCTCTCTTTCTTTCTTTCTTTCTTTCTCTCTCTCTCCCTAGCAAAAGGCCTGGCAAAAAACCCAGGTCTTCACAGTTCTTCTAAAACCAGCAAATTGGGGGCCATGTGTATCTTGGTGGGGGATGGACTTCATTTCAAAGAGTTTTTTTTTTTTTTTAGTTGGTTGGTTGGTTGGTTGGTTGGTTGGTTGGTTGGTTGGTTGGTTGATTCTAAGAATTTAGCAAAATAATCCAGATTTGGGTTTCTTTTAGCAATCCACTAGAGTTTCATTTAAAGCCAATAGAAAAAAAGAAAAGGAGAGGTATATTGCAGATCCTATCGGCCAAGGAATTTCATCAGGAAGGACCTAGGAGGAAAGACTTTTCTGCTATGGCCCCCTCCCTGTGTAACATCAGTTCCGGTTAGGAGAGGCTGCCCTGCCCCTGTTGGCCCTCTGGAAGGCCCTTAAAACATGGCATTGCCAAGTAGTTTGGCAATGGACAGAGTGCAACCTGCCAGATGGACTGAATGATAAATTAATTGAAAGCACTCTTTTGTATGCTTTTCTTCTCCAGTGTGATAGTGGGAGGGTCCAAGAATGGGTTCTATGATGTCCTTTCTGCCGAGAGACTGAGTGCAAACTTGAAGCCATGCCCAGGTGTCTGTCTCTCTGGCTCCAGTTTCAACTCAGTCTTGCCCTAGAGAGACGTCTTTGGACAGTTGGGACATCAAGAAAGCCATTCTTGGACAGGAACAGGTTTCTTTTCTCTTTGTATAAGATCTGGCTGTATGAGCAGTGTGGACACAGCAAGAACTCTCGTCCTGCGATCCCGCCAGCGGGGATTTGCTCCTTGCAAATCCATTGCGCTGGCCAGTCCAGCAAAGGATTTGCCAAATCCAGGTCAGCTGCCAAAATTAAGACTAAGGCTCTCAGGTCCTCCAGAAATTCAAGCGCAGAGGAGAAGAACGCTAAGAGGCGCCTAAAAGCCCTTGAAAAGCAATTTTCAAGGGCTGCAAAGAAGCATGGCAAGGTGCCAGCTTCTCCCTTGACAGCTCCAAGTACTTCACGCACTTTTTTGTCAGAGCCAGTGGCTCTGCCACAAGATATAGTTCTGCTGGAGAAACCACTAGAGGGAGCAGGAAAGTTATCTCCTTTTGGCTGCATACAGCTTGACAGCAGAGAAAAAAAATTGGATCCTTTTGCTTGCATAGCAACTGGAAGACAGGAAAATTCTGACAGGTCAGTTCCTGTTGCTACATTTACTCCCACTGCAGCGGGGCTCTGCCCAGTGGACAGTCGGGGCCTGATATATCTCAGGATATGGGACTTATAATTGCTTGAGCCATATCCCAAGGTATTGCTGCAGGCTTGCAGCAAACCTATCGCCCTGACTCCTTTGCACAGGAGAACATGTCGTGTGTTCCTCCTTCTTTGCCTTCAGCTAGCAGACCTGACTATCAGGAACATCGTTCCCACAGCCCTTCAGTGGGAAGTCAGGACTCCCGTTGGGGTGATGATGGGCACAGAGCTCTAGAGCTCTCAGAGGATGAGGATATGACACCAGATCCTCCAGCCTTTACTGGACTCTTCCCTCCAGCCCTTTTTAAGCCTTTACTTCACAAGGCTAAATCCACTACCAAATTGGGAATGCTGGCAACGTCATCGGAAGCTCCTATAGACCCTGCTGAAAGCCATTTACAAGCCTAAGTCAGCACAGGAGGAGATCCCTACCCCAAAACTATTTTTGGAGGTTATCCAAAAACAATGGGATCACCCTGGAGCCTTTCCTACCCCAACAGGCAATGACAGGTGTTTTTACAATGCTGGTCTGGATTTGGCTGAACTTTTACAGCTGCCTGCAGTGGATGAGCCTGTGGTGAACCTCGCCTCCTCATCCTCTATTATGGCTGGGGATTTGGCTGACAACATAGAGATGAGGACAAGAAAGCGGAACTTGTCCTCCATAAGACCTACCAAGCTGCAGCATGGACGGTGAAGGCAGCCATGGCTGCATCCTTTTTTAACCGCACTTCCTTGCTCTGTGTTGTGGCCCGCCAATGGCCTGCGTAGATAGTGGCTGATCCCGACGAGGAGGCTGGTGTGGTGTCATGCCAGCAGCCTGCGCAGCCAGTGCTTGCGTCGGACAGCGAGGAGGCTGAAGAGGATGTGGTGCCAGAGGCAGAGACTCAGCCAGGGCCTTCAGAACCTCCAGAGGCTCCTTCAAGTGGAGAGAGCGAAGTGGAGGAGCTTCTCCTCAATGCTCGAGTACGCAGGGCTGTCAAAAGGCAGGAGTGGCTACTCAAGAGGAGGAGGTCTCCTCGAGAGTAAGGCTTGAGGATAATTGGACACTCCCTTAGCCTATTTAAGTCACACACCATTAGTAAGTTTCTTGCTAGAAACAACTCGTATCTATTATCAGAGTATTTTGGTTTATCATATCTTGTTTTCTGAGCTGGTTGCCAACCTTTGCCGGTCTTGTTTATTCTTGCTACCTAATAAATTTGATAAGGACCGTTGGTGTGTGGCAGTATCCTCGGAAATCCGGAGCCGGGGCAGAACACTCTGGCTCAGCCAGTTGCAAGTGAAGTTGCCAGCACAGGATGCATGCCTACACCAAGATATCAACAAATTGGTGGCCGCCACCCAATTTTCCGCGGACGCAACCTTAAATGCGGCCAAATTTGCCTCCCGCACTCTCCTCCTCTGTCACCTTGTTGTGGCTCTGCAATTGGCAAGCGGATGCCAGATCAAAGTGGAGACTGGTGTCTGCCCCTTACAAGGGAGCTAGGCCCTTGATCCAATCTTGATTGAGAACAAAGACAAGAGGAAGGTTATGCCAGGCATGTTCTGACGGGCAGACCGCATGCCTTCCCCCTATTACCAAAGACCAGCATTCCAGGCCCCTGAGGTGGACAGCTCCGCTCATAAACACTTTGGGCCACAGAGACAGGATCGCCAACTGGAGAGGTCTGGCTTTCGCGACTGTAGGCAGGGTTTTCAGTCATGTCGGCCCTTTTGAGGAGGAGGAAGCCATCCATTCCGTAGATCTAAATGACTATCAGACCAACCCTCCCATTGGTGGCAGATTGGCTTTCTTTGCCCCCCAATGGAAGGAAACCACCACAGACAATTGGGTGCGCAATATGGTGAGGTTAGGCCTCTCTCTGGAGTTCCTCTCCACGCCACCGAATCACTTTGTATGGTACCCTGTCTCTAACAACATCAAAAAACAGGGTCTAATGGTCATGGCCATCCAACACTTGTTGGATATTCAGGCCATAGAGCCGGTCCCACAGGACCAAAGGAGACGGGGGTTTTATTCTATCCTGTTCACAGTTCCAAAGCCTTTTGGGGGGCGGGTGGAGAGCAATTCTGGACCTAAAACTTCTGAACACCCATTTGGTCTACAGGAAATTCAAGATTTGCTCCCTGCAGTCCATCTTGGAGGGCATATGGGGTGGGCGACTTCCTAGTCTCTATAGATCTCACGGAGGCCTCCCTTATGTGTCGATTCTGCCGGCACATCGTCAGTTCCTGAGATTTCACTACGGAACAAGTCACTATCAGTACCAGGCCTTACCCTTCAGGCTGGCTTCAGCCCCCTGGTGTTTTACCAAGATTCTGGCAGCACTGGCAGCTCACCTGAGATCCATTCTGGTCAGGCTTCAGTGCTACCTCGACAACATCCTCGTCCAGGCCTTGTCTCCATCACAAGCGGCAGGGGATGTACGTACGACAATTCAAATATTACAAGCCCATGGCTTCTCCATGAATTTCAAAAAGAGCCATCTGGCGCCAGCGACACGAATTCTGCATCTTGGGGCAGTGATCGACACCTCCCTGAGCGAGGTGTATCTGTCTCAAGAGCGCAGGGACAGCTTGACGGCTCTAGTAAATCAGGTGCAGGAGAGGCACATGGTGCCCGTGGCTCTGCTATCTCAACTGCTGGGGAAGATGGTTTCATGTGTTTCCATTGTTCCCTAGTCACAGCTGCACACCTGCCCCCTGCAGTGGCTCCTGCTTCCCTTCCAGCGGTCCGGGAGAAGCGACACATGGGTCGGGATTCCGGTGTTGTCATCAGTTTTTCGCTCACTTCAATGGTGGACGTGAAAGGATGGAGGTCCTGCTGGTGGCTCCTCACTGGCCCAGGCATCTGTGGTACATGGACCTGGTGAGTGTCTCGGTGTTGCAGCCCTGGAGGATCCCTCGGACAAAGGTTTCCCTCAGCCAGGGGTCCTGGCCCACCCGGAACCTCAGTGGCTCCAGTTGACCATCTGGCACTTGAGGGGAACATCTTGAGGGAGGACAAATATTCCTGCAGGGTCATACAGACTATTCAGGCCTCCAGGAGGCCATCAACTACCCGGATTTAACAATGCCATCTGGAAGGTGTTCGCCACTTGGTGCTTGACAAAGACCATTGACCCTATTGCGGATTCTGTGCCTCCAGGCCGGGCTGGATAGTGGTCTCTCACACAATACCATCCATAGGCAAGTGGCGGCCCTTTCCACAGTATTGACTGGCGGGGAGCCGGAGCTCCTTTCGCATCATCCGGTAATTCAACAATTCATTAGAGGGTTGGTTAACTTGCGTCCACCTGTGGTCCATAGATATCCCACTTGGTATCTGAGTACAGTATTGTCAGCACCTTTTGAGCCACTGAGTAATACTACTCTCCGTTATCTGACCCTTAAGGTCGTATTTCTAATAGCCATAACATCGGCCAGACGTATTTCGGAGCTAGCAGCCGTGTCAGTTAAAGACGACCTCTGCATATTCCATTCAGACAGAGTGGTTCTCCAGTTAGACCCCTCTTTCATTCCAAAGATTAACACCTGTTTCCATCGAGCCCAGGAGATTGTCTTACCTAACTTTTGTCCAGGGTCTTCCCATGCCTTGGAAAGACCATGGCATACATTAGATGTTCAGAGGGCGCTCCGAATCTACATCAGGAGGATGTAGATTCGGATAGGAAAATTGAGTCCCTCTTTGTATCTTTCCAGCCATCCTCCATAGCCTCTACAGTCACCCCATCGACAGTTGGCAAATGGTTAAGAGCCTGCATAGCCACAGCCTACGAGTCTAAGGCTCTGTCTTTACCTGGACGGGTAACGGCGCACTCAGCTAGGAGTGCAGCCACTATGGCAGCTTGGGCTACCCAAGCATCCATTGAGGAAATTTGCAGGGCAGCTACCTTGGCTTCTCCTTCACCTTTTATTAGGCACTATCAGTTAGACTCCTTTGCGTTGACTGACGCTGCCTTTGGGAGAACGGTCTTACAGAAGGTGCATTCCATGGGGGGGACTCCAGCCCAGACTTCTTCCTGCCCTTGAGACAGTAGGCTTTGGTAAATCTCATTCTTGGACCCTCCCACTATCACACTGGAGAAGAGACATTGGTCTTACCTGAGATGTTCCTTCTTTGTGGATAGTGGGAGGGTCCAAACCCACTCATACCAACTGAGTGGGCCAGAGTCAAGGTTGACTAATCCCGTGAAAAGACTTTATTCACAGCTACACCATCGTTGAAACTGGAGGCAGAGAGGCAGGCACCTGGGCATGGCTTCAAGTTTGCACTCAGTCTCTGGGCAGAAAGGACATCATAGAACCCATTCTTAGACCCTCCCCACTATCCACAGAGAAGGAACGTCTCAGGTAAGACCAACGTCCCTTCCATTTTGTCTTTTACCTTTAATCTTGCTTTTATCTTTTAATTTAAATTTAAAACTTAAATATAAAGGTTTATGTATTTTGTTTTATTATGTATGCTACCCAGAGTCATTATGTAAAATGGGCAGCTATACAAATTAGATAGATAGATAGATAGATAGATAGATAGATAGATAGATAGATAGATAGATAGATGATAGATAGATAGATAGATAGATAGATAGATAGATAGATAGATAAAAAAGAAAAGGAGGACATTTGCTTCAAATTCTTGCACTGAACCCCATTCCATGTACATTTTTTCTTTGAGTTTGATGGACATGGCCTTGGTCTGGGGAAAAGAATGACAAACTTTGGAAAGAACATCCCCACCTTGTCTCTTGAAGCCTGGTGTCACTGCCACTCCCATATTCTGTGAAATACAGCCTTTGCCTTGTAACAACACGAATGAGTGGCAAGCATTCCTTGATCAAAAGAGCTGCTCCTCATTGCTGAGTCAAGCTTTTCAAAAACCACCAGGTAATGTCCTTTTGTTCCCTGGTTCCAATTTTAGATGTACAATTCAAAGCCTTCCTGATACACACCACTTTGTCTGCTTTTCTTTTCTTTCATATTGAACAGGAAGTTTGCTGCACTATTTTTCACTGACAGCCCTGCCTTATCTCTGAGCGCAATTACATCGGCCTTTCTTTGCCTTTGGAAGCATAGTGCTGACTGACGCACTAGGAAGCTCTTTTTCAAAAGGGTTTCCCTATTACCCAGCCTGTTCCTGCAAGAAGCAGCATGCTGAGATTCTTGATTCTTTGCAGACAAAATGTAGCATGTTCCAAGGGAAATGACAAGGTGTAAGGTTTTCTTAAATATTGAACTTGCCAACTTTCACATCCACCAATCACTTCAAAATGACAATTCGGTTTGGCTTAGTTTCACTTCAAGTTCCCTTACTAGAGACAAATAATATTCAAACATAAACAGTTTTTTTCATTGTTCTAATGTTGTAATAATTGTGATAACAAGCACCCCAAAAAATCTATTAATTATGAGACATTTAAACAAATATCAAAATAAGATAAGAAACAGCAATATTGAACAGAATATTATAAACAATTCAAATAATTCATATGTCTTGAAATCTTTTTCTTCATTTTTGCTTTTGGTGCACTATGCAAATTACTTAATTACTGTTCTGTTCTCATTCTTTCATGTTTTTATTAACACAATTTTTTACTAAGTAAACATGAATTAAAATGTATATCTTTACTGTATAACTATGTATTACTGGATAACTAGATATAAGAAATACTTACAGGAACAGAATTAATAGAGCAGAAGACAGTCTAATCCCACATGTACCCACTTAATTTCTTTAATTTCTCTGGAAATCCTTTTCATCTCATCCCTACCCCCTAATAGAACTGAGTTTGATTTCCTTTCTATTTCAAAGCAGTGAGTTGGACTGATTATTAAAATACCAGATTCCTTAGTAAGAACAAGTGACAAGTTAATAAATTACTGAATTGTATTTTGTTAAATAAGATTGCTATTACTAATATTAATTAGTACTATTCTTTATCATCTTGCTGTAGGCAAATTTATGGTAACCATAATTGTTTGCATTTGGGGTCAGTGGAGATCTTCCATTCATGTCAAAATGGTTATTGAAAACCTGAAGCAATGTGTGCACAATAAAATTAAGTATTCTGGTTTGGATTAGAGAAGATTGACAACTGGATAGATTTATTGAGAATTGAAAAATTAGGACATAGTGCTCAGTAAGATTCTCTGCAGTTTCAGAACAGTTTCAGAATACTGCTTGCAAATGTGTTAAGTCTATCAATGGCAAATTTGATTTTTCTTTGCTAAGTTTATGTACAGGTAGTCCTTAGCTTACGACCACAATTGATCCCAAAATTGCTAAGTGAGACATTTGCTAAATGAGTTTTGTACCATTTTATGATTTTTCTTGCCACAGTTGTTAAGTGAATCATTGCAGTTGTTAAATTAGTAACCTGGTTGTTAAGTGAATCTGCCTTCCCCATTGACTTTGCTTGTCAGAAGGTCGTAAACGGTGATCACATGATTCCAGGACACTGCAAAGGTCATAACTATGAGTCAATTGCCAAGTGTCTGAATTTTGATCATCTGACCATGGGGATGCTGCAATGATCATAAGTGTGAAAAATGGTCATAAGTCACTTTTTCCAGTGAGGTTGTAACTGAACAGTCACTAAATGAACTGTTGTAAGTTGAGAACTACCTGTATTTTTTAAAAAAAACTGAATAGCCTGCAAGAACATTCATCAGGAGACTGATGAAATAAAAGTGGTAAAAAATTTCCTAGAGTCTGTTAGAAATCTAATATTTTTAGGTTTCTTTTACCTCAAATAAGGCTTCCAGTAAGACTAAAGTGTAAAGACTTTGTCTATCAGTTTTGTTTTAAAAATGCATCTGAAGATTTGGTTACACTTCTTTTTCTTTGGAAGCAACACAGTTGATATATAAATTACATAAACTCACTCATCTTATATAAAAATGCATCACTCATACTAGCAAGCTAACTAATGAGGAGTGAGAGATTATAACAAGTTTACTAAAAACCAAAAGGAGAATATCAGCATACATGGAAAAGCCCAGGTTTTACAGTTATGCAAGCAGAAAGGGTGAAAAGGAAACAGACACACCCATCCTCAAAGCAAGTCAACAAATTTAGGGCTGAACCTTATATTCTGCATAGATTATGGTGTTTAACTGAACCCACTTCCTTTTACAGGTAATAAGGCGAACTTCAAGATAGGAGGGAAGATAATGTTCAATTTGCCTCTTTTGTATGGCCACATGACAGAAGTGATTGGTAGAAGAGATACATGAAATATAATTTGGAAATGTAATACTGAAGCTTGCATCTGGCCCTTCCACCATACGCAACATTCTTTTAATTAAAAATGATAAATGTGAAGCTGTTGTAGTGCCAGCATCATTGCTATTTCCAAAAATTGCTCTGGGTCCCCAGAGGCATTCTATAACTATGGCAATTCTCCTGTGCGCTGCTTGGAGAGGCCAAGCATGGGTTCAATTCCATCTGATTGGTTAGAGACTGAGTTGTAATTTCTTTGCCATGCCTTTTCCGCCCAGCCGAGCTCCAGTTTTTAAACTCAGTCAGCCTAGAGAGACACAAAATAAGTTTCCCTGCAAATGAAATACAGAAAATTTAAAAAAACACAAGTTTGTGGAGATCAGAGGTTTAGCGAAGTATCACTGAAGTGCCACAGCAAGCGCGGCTTGTTATTCCATGCCGAGATCGGCCACGCAACCGAGGACATCGTCGCTCTGCCAAAGGGTGTGACAGAGTTAGCGGCTGGTTGCTTTCTTCAGCAGGCCACCCAGAAAACAAGGGCTCAGCGCCTTTCGAATGGACGGCGGAAAGACTGAGGTTTCAGTCTTACATGAGTGAGGGCGGCCGGATTTTGCGCTTAAAAACAGTGTTGCCAATTTTGTGCTAATTAAGTGATTGAGGCACTTGTGGCCGTGTTGTCAGTCTCGCGCCATTTCTGCCTCTACCTCTGCGACTATTGATATTGGCACTTTGGAACCATGTTGTCGGTTTCGCACCATTTTGGCTCTGCTACTGCTGCTGTATTACTTGCACTTGCAAACCGTGTTGTCGGTTCGGCGCCAAAATCCCAGCTGGGCCTTTGCAGGGATCACTTAGTGCCTCAGCCATCTTACCACATTGCCTTGAGGAATTTGTCCAGGTCAATATTTCAAAGGGGATTCTTCCCAGGATTGGGATTTGTCCAGATTTAGACCTTAGGGCAGCTACAAGATAGCAGGATCCAGCAGTCCAAAATAGTGGATTGCAGTATTTCTCACAGCAGCAATTCAGCTGACTCTTCCCCCAGACAGAGATCAAAGGCTTCTGATCCCAAGAGGGTAAGGTCAGTATCTAAAGGGCCCTCTACCAGATCTAAGGCTAAAACTTAGAGATCAGTATCATTAGCCTCTGAGAAAGATGCCATAAGGAGGCAAAAGGCCTTGGAAAAACATTTTGCAAAGGCACAGAAACAGGCAGAGGCAGCTAATGCTTCAGGAATCCCGGAATGGAGGCTTGCAATTCCATGGAAAAGGAATTATCCTCTCAGACCCTGCAGGAGGACCGGCTAAATTGGTCCCCTAATGTTATCATGGGGCTACAGGGCTTTCAGACAAGACCTTATGGGGAGGATTATGTTCCTCTATCCTGCGTGGCTACTTCAGAATTGGAGCCTATCTCAATTCTCAGACCTTCTGTTCCATCTGCCAAATTTATTACTACAGCAGCGGGGCTCCGCCCTGAGGAGAATCTGGGTCCTGGTATGTCTCATCACACAAACCATTTCACAGGGCATATATGCAGCTTTCCAACAAAGGGGTCGCACGGGCCCATTGTCATCGAGATCTTTCCATCTAGAGGCTCTGCAATCTCAGTTGCAACCCGATATTGGCTATATTCAGGACTCATTCCCCACTACCTTCCCAGTACAGCGATGTTTCGCTCGTGGACGAAGACGAAGTGGGTGACTATAAGTTATCAGAGGACAAGGGTGTCACCCCAGACAAGCCCGCATATACTGGGCTATTCCGTCCCAATTTGTTTAAGGCCTTATTGTTCAAAGCCAAAACTATGGCCAATATGGGGGTAGCAGGTGGACTAACAGATGACTCCTCAGATTTTCAGGACCAGCCTATTCATGGAACCAGTAACAGCGCAGGAGGTGATCCCTTTGCCTAAGTTTTTTGTCGATGTTATCCAGAGGCAGTGGAACCAGCCTGGGTCAATCCCAGCCCCTAGCGGGATGGACAGGAGGATGTATACTGCAGAGCAGGATCTAGAGGAACTCTTGAAGATCCCAACTGTGGACATTCCCCTGGCCACTCCAGCAACAGCAGCCATCCTTCCTTCTGACTCTGCAGAACTAAAGACGAAGGACAGGAAAGCAGAGCTTTTGGCCCGTAAGATGCATTAGCCGCTTGGGCTATTCGATCAGCCACGGTTGCATCCTTTTTTTACTAGGATATTGCTGATATGGCTGCATCAAATGCAGGCCAGAGCATCCCCTTAAGACCCCAGGCTATATCAGGATATTAGTAAATTGATGGCAGCAGCCAAGTACTCGGCAGATGCGACCCTCAACGCAGCTAAATTTGCCTCGAGGGCACTGGCATCCAATGTCACCTCCAGACGCCTTTTATGGCTTTGCCAATGGCAAGCCGATACAAAATCTAAATGGAGACTGGCATCCGCTCCATTCAAGGGAGGCAACCTTTTTGGGAAGTACTAGATCCGATCCTAGTCAAGGAAAGGACAAGAGAAAGGCTCTCCCCTACATTTACAGAAGGACAGAGAGAAGATCTACCCCTTTCTATAGAAGGCAGCCCATCTGGGGTTTAATGCCCCAACCTACCAGAGACTATATCCTCAAGATCACTCGCAAGGTAGAACACAATCGATCAATCACAATCCAGATGACCCTTTCAGGGAGCCAGTAGCTGCCCTTACCGTCGAACAAAGTTACTCCCAGTGAGGGATCCCCATTGGCAGCCGGTTAAAGATGTTTGCCAACCAATGGCAGAATACCACTACCGATGCTTGGGCATTACAGACAGTGAGGCTCGGGCTCACTCTAGAATTCTGCTCCAACCCACCAAAAAGATTCATTTGATGCCCTGTTCCCAGGGATGCCACCAAGAGAATTCTGATGGAAACCGAGTTCCAGCATCTGCTGGACATCAAGGCCATTGAGCCGGTGCCAGTGGAGCAGAGAGGTCTCAGTTTTTATTTGATCCTCTTTATGGTTCCCAAGAGCTCGGGGAGCGGGGGCAGAGAACCATTCTAAATTTGAAATGAAATGAAATCCCTGCATATCATCCTGGGTTGCATCAGACAGGGAGATCTTTTAACATCAATAGACTTTAAGGAGGCATACCTCCATGTACCCATCAGATCGTCCCACAGAAGGTTCCTCTGATTCTCCTATGCAGGACACCATTGGCAATACCGGGCGCTCCCCTTCGGCCTGTCTTCGCCCCCAAGAACCTTCACCAAACTGCTAGATGTGTTGGTGGCTCATCTTCGGGCGAGACCCATCAGACTGCAATGTTATCTGGACAACATTTTGATCCAGTCATCATCCACACTTCAGGTGGAGCAGGACCTTCAGATTACGGTCCAAATCCTCCAGAATCACGGTTTCTCCGTGAACTGGGAGAAAAGTCAAAGGATACCTCCACCAGTCTGATACATCTAGGAGCAGTGATCAATACCAAGACCTGTCAGGTCTTCCTTTCCCAGGAACGCCAATCCAGCATAAAAGCCATGGTTGATCAGGTCAGATCTCTCAGACAAGTGCCATTGATTCTTCTTTCCCAATTATTGGGAAAGATGATCTCATGCTTGGCCATCGTCCCTCGGGCGCGATTGCATGCATGGGCCCTACAATGTCTTCTTCTTTCAAGTCAAAGGTCAGGACTCAGCAATTCCAATGCACAAATCTGGGTTCCTCGGAGGGTGCTTCAATCCATGGACTGGTGGATGTCAGCAGCCATGGAGAAAAGCTGCCTATTCAAGAAACCCAACTGAATAGTCATAACATTGGATGTCAGCCTTTTCGGCTGGGGCGCTTATCTGCAATCCCAAGTGACCCAGGGTTGGTGATCCCCGGAGGAACAACAAAACAACATCAATTGGCTGGAACTAAAAGCAGTGCATCTGGCGTTATGCCAATTTCAAGAGACGTCAGGTCACCATATGTTATTGTTGACAGACAACGTAACAGCAAAAGCGCATGTGAACCGACAAGGAGGCACACGCTCCAAGGTCCTGATGCACGAAGCGGGGGAATTAGGCCTTTGGGCAGAGAGGCACCTACTTTCATTATGAGCAGAGCACATTTCCAGAGTCTCCAACATACAGGCGGACTGGTTGAGCAGAACAACCATCAACCAGTCCGAATGGCGCCTACACCCAGACCTATTTCACCAGCTATCGGAGAGATTCGGTCATCCAACTGTGGACTTATTTGGCAGCCTAACAAACACTCAACTTCCAAGGTTCTTTACCAGGTTCCAGACTCACGGGGCCGAGGAGACCTATGCCCTCCACTGTCCATGGCCTCTAGGACTGTTATATGCCTTCCCTCTGACCCTTCTCATTCCGAGGATCGTCAGGAAGATCTTGTATGAGAAGGCGGAAGTGTTGCTAGTGGCAGATCACTGGCCAAGGCGCTCATAGTTTGCGGACCTGGTGAATCTGTCCATCTCTCACCCATGGAGGATACCCCCACACAGGATCTCCTTCAGCAAGGGGGCCGTGAATTACCCGGACCCTCAGTGGCTCCAGTTCACCGTTTGGCACTTGAAAGGGAAATCCTGGAGAAGGGACATTTTTCTGGCAAAGTAATTTCAACTATTCAAGCTTCTCGACGTCCCTCAATCAACAGAACATAATGAAACTACATGGACATCCCTTTGTCGTTGGTGCGCCAAGGTGCAGCTAGTTCCCATGTTGGCGTCAGTCCCAAGGGTACTAGACTTCCTTCAGGAGGATTTGGATAAGGGATTGTCCACTAACACCTTCCTCAGGCAGGTGGCTGCTTTGGCTACGATCCTGAAAGGCGAGGGCATGTACCCACTCTCAGCATCCCAGGGTGTGTAGTTTTCTGAAAGGGGCATCCAATTTACAACACCCAACAGTTCATAGATACCCAACTTGGGATCTGTCACTGGTGTTGCAGGCACTCCCTTCTTCTCCTTTGGAGCCCTTAGGGGCTGCCAGTCTCAAACTTTTGACTTTCAAGGTTGCCTTTCTTATTGTGATCACTTTGGCAAGGCAAATCTCAGAATTGGCGGCTCTGTTGGTACGACAAGATTTGTGCATTTTTCATCCAAATAGGGTCATGTTACGCTTAAATCCAATATTCATGTCCAAGTTTAACACTTGGTTTCTTAGGGCCCAAGAGGTCATATTACCAGATTTTTGTCCAAATCCCAGAAATCCTTGCGATGGCACAAACTGGACATGCATAGAGCACTTCGTAAGTGCTCAACAGAACTGCCTCCTTCAGAAGGACGGAATCACTGTTCATTTCATTTCAGCCCAGATCTATGGGCAAGAAGGTGTCTCCATCCACCATTGGATGCAGGTTAAAGGTGTGCATAGTGTTGGCCTATGAACATCAGGCAAGGCCTGTTCCAGGCCGTATTACAGCTCACTCAACCAGTAGTTCAGCCACTATAGCCACTTGGGCTACGCAAGCTTTAATTCAGGAGATTTGCAGGGCAGCCACTTGGGCTTCCCCTTCACCATTTATCAGGAACTACAAATTGGACATGTTTGCCTCGGTGGAGGCAGCATTCAGAAGACGAGTATTATAGAGGATTCTTCCAGTTGAGGGGACCCTGGACCAGTCTGTTTCCTGCCCTAGGGAGATTTAGCTTGGGTATATCCCATGCTTGGACTCTCCAAGCAGCGCATAGGAGAAAGAATGTTGGACTTATCTGAATGTTCATTCTATGTGCACTGTGGGAGAGTCCAGCCCCACCCTGGTTTCATAGAGGTCCGGGGTCCAGGAGTGGCCAGTTTCATCATCTTGGCTACATCCTCTCCAGATCCATGTCTTCATTGAAAAACTGGAGCTCGGCCAGGTGGAAGAGGCGTGACCAAAGAAATTACAACTCAGTCTCTGGCCAATCAAACGGAATTGAACCCATGCTTGGACTCTCCCGCAGCACGTTAGGTAAGTTCAACTTTCTCCTATGCACTGCTTGAAGAGTCCAAGCATAGGATAAACAGATGGATAAACTGAGGAGCTAGGGCCGTGATGGCGAACCTATGGCACGCGGGCCAGAAGTGGTACGCAGAACCATTTTTCCGGGCACACGAGCTGTCGCCCAACTCACTTGCAGCTGCACATATGCACACGCCCAGCTAGTGTTCGAGCTTCCGGTGTGCATGTATGCAATTCAGGGGACCCAGCTGGTCTTCAAAGCTCTCCTGCGCATGAGCGCGCATTTGTGCATGCACATGAGAGTACTAGTGCACATATGTGCAGATGGCATTCATGTGTGCGCATTGCACACATGAAAACCATGCACATGCGCAGATGGTGCGATTGCACGCACAGCACATGCACGAAAGCTGTGTGCATGTGCAGATGGTGTGTTTGCGTGCATAGCGCATGGTGGGGGCTTGCACAAAGCCGTGCGCATGCATAGATGGTGCGATTGTGCATCCAGCACATGCAGTGCATGCAGTGCATGTGTGAACGCTGCATATGCATAGATGATGTGTTTATGCGCACAGGACGTGGTGGGGGCTTGGGCAAAAGCTCTGGGCATGCACAGATGGTGCAGTTGCGCACGTAGCGCATGGGGGAAGAGCCGCGTGTTAGCACGGATGGCATGCAAAGCACGGACCTGTTCAGCACTCAGTAAGTAAAAAGTTTGCCACCACTGTACAAAATTCACTTAACAACTGTCTCACTTAGCAACATAAATTTTGGGCTCAGTTGTGGTTGTAAGTCAAGGACTACCTGTAATTAGGTTGTTTTGCAACTGGTTTTATCTATGTATGAAAATTGCCTCAAGCTTTTTGAGAAATGGATTGTCTATAAATGATTATATAAATCAAATAAAAATAAATTAAAGTAGATGTGAAAATGTGAAGCTACCGTATGCAGAAGACTATGTTGAGATGTAAAGAAAGAAAAGCCGTGGGAATCAATAGATGTCATAGTATGCAGTGCATAGTGATAGTTAAAATTGAATGAACACTGTATTTTTTTATTTTTGAACAGGTATAGTAAGGTTCAACCACTGCTTAACTCTTTAGAAGTGTTTCAAGCCTATGGATTCCACCCTTCAGATTAAGACTGGAATTTGTAGTCTTCCAAATGGGATTGAACAAAAGATGTCAGGAAGAATAAATACAAAACATTTTGTGGTTCTCCGCTCCTGACCAATGATACAAAAAGTATTTTTGAGAGGATTCTGTTTTCATTATATATTGAAATACTGCCTTGAGCAACGTGTAACTAGGTTTATTGTGTGAGTTGCTTCTGAAGTCTTTGTCGTTCATTTTCACAAAGTAGGTCTTCATTCAGCATTGTTTTAAACCAAGCCCACCCACAGTGGAGAGAAGTAAATAAAGCATTAAAATAAGAAACGTTCAGGATGCTGAAGAGAAGAAGTGTACACTGTTTACTTTGGAAATCAGAAGACTGAAAATAGTTGTGAGGCAAAGGAAGCAAGACATTAGGGAAACTGGTGGTTTAAACATCTCAGCTCCATGGAGGTTTGTTGGTTGGCCTCCTTGAAAGATCTTGATGTGCAGGCAGTTTTTGCTAACACCCTCAAGTGCTGTAAAATGGGAAAAAATCATTCCAAACCATTCAGGGAATATGATTGTAGTCCTTAAATATGATTGAATGTCTATAAATAGACTCAGTGTCCTAATTTTGAACTTTTTCTGTCAGCTCCGTAGTAATGAAATATTCATTATCTTTTGAAGTTTACATCGGACTGTACTTCAAAAACTATCAACACATCAAATTATAATATATAAATGCATTTTTTTAAAAAAAATCTAATAGCTGTAAACCATTATGGGATGCAGTCTTTTTTCTTTTTTCACTTTTTTGTCAATGCCGATGTTAGCAGTTCATGCAGCAGAGCTAAAACTATTTTCATAAAAGCTATAGAACACTGTAAATTATGTGCTCCAGTTAAAGAGAGAAATTGAGTTTCTGGGTATGAAAGTAGAGATCCGCATGTACAAAGTAATATGAAAGAATATGAGTATTAAAAATGCTACGACTCATATTCTTCCTTTTATTATAATGGATGGATTTTAATATGGATCAGTTCTTTGATTTTTAATGCTTCAGATCTTCCCTGGAGATAGTTAAATCAAGAACATCTCTGGTACGCATTGCAGAATATCTTCTGTATCAAGCAGTAGGGTATGAAATATTTAGACCAGTTGGAGAATTTGTCATTCTTTATATCTTGTATTGCACATCATCATCATCATCATCATCTTATCATCATTGTCTGTGCTAACAAGACTTCACAAAAGTTGGAGCCCAATAATAACTTGAGAGAAAATACCGGCCACCTATTCTCATATACGTTAAAAAAATAACTTAGAACTCTCTTCACCCTAGCGGCTTCATTTCTTTATTTGTTATTTATGTATTAGATTTTTATCCCACCTTTATTACTTTATATATAACTCAAGGCCATGAACATACATACATAAAACTCCTACCTCCTCCTACATCATGCAAGTGACCGTTCAGTACCAGGGTGCATTGAGTCATTCCTAGGTAAATCTAATGAGGATATTACACAAAAGAGATACAGAGGTTTCCATGCCTGAATTGTAATAAATTATTCGACAGTTCTCTTCTTATTTCATTATGTTTAAATCAAGTTTGACTTATTACATAATATGGTCCATTCTTGCATTGTAGTAGATTTAAGCAATGACACCGTTTGAGCTTAGGCCACACTTTGACTTCTGTGGTGACAGGGTCATCATGGTAAGTTTTATACATGAGGCTTTATATCTGGAACTTATCAAATCTGACAATATATTTTGTTTTATTTAATTTGTGGATTTGTTTCAAGTAATGAAACAGCAAAATCTCAGACTTGATTCAGAACATGCTACAATAATATTCTGTAAATGAGGTTGCCTTTTGATGACCAATCTAGAATTTTAGTCCAACTTTATATTGCCATACTATATGGTGCTGGTATCCAACACACTGGTAGTGTAGCAATAGTATAAGTATTATAATGCTAGAATTCTTTCCCAATCTTTTGGACATTTATTTAGGATTAACCGCTTGGAACAGGCCATTCTCCAGTGTAATGAATAGAGAATCCAAGGAATGGGTTATCTTTGCCTTTCTGCCCGGAGACTGAGTCTATCAATCTTCTGGCCACGCCTCCTTTGCCTGTATGTCCTCCCAGTTTTGACTCAGTCTTCATCCAGCAGAGACGCTTGAGCAGAAATAGCTTCAACATAACTGAAAAATTCATTGGATTCTCAAATGAGGCAACAGTCTGACAAACAGAATCGCATCAGCACTCGCTACAAAGCGATTCGTGTTGCTGACTTCCTGGTCCGGCGCCAAGCCACCTCACTGGCTCAAACAACAGCCGAGGTCCCTGCCATTCCCGAGCTTAAGTGGAGGGGGGCTGTATATCTCACACCGGCTCAGAGGCAACAGAGCTGAGGCCCCTGGCACCGTTCTGCGCCACAGCAGAGGGGACTTAGTCACTTCCCAGCTCAGTCTGGGCATACTGAAAGCAGCAAAGTGCACCAGTGCAATTCAAACCACGGCAGAAGAGTTCTCTTAGAACAAGCCTGCCTCCAAAAACAGATGCCTGGGACTGGCAAATGGCAGCTTCCGAGCCAACAGCCAGCCAGGAGGCACAGGGCATGAGCAGAGAAGACAGGGGTTTCCCTGTCAAGTCCCAAATGAGCAGGCAAGGCTCCTCAGGCACAAAAACGGCTGTTAAAGGAGCGGCAGGCCAAATTTGGGCAAAAGCCTTATCAAATAGAAAGACCTCTAAGGCTGAAGAGAAGGATGCCAGAAGGCCATAGAAAGAGAGATGGCCATGGCAGAGAGAGCTGCAAAGCGCCAGGGACTGGCAGCTCCCCCAGGGGAGAAACTGTCACTATCCGCCCTTTTGAAATGCAACCATTGGAACCTTGCAATGAGGCAAGGCAATTACAATCTCTGTTACCAAGCCTGGTCACCAGATGGCGCCAGAGAGCAAGCCTCTCAACCTTAAGGATAATATCAGATAAGGATGAGGCTTTTTCTGCTCTGATATCTAATCTGCCTGGAGCAGAGAGAGGTGGCCAAATCCCTCCTAAGAGGGCAAAGTCTGCGCAAGAGGCAACATTTACTCCCACAGCAGCGGGTCTCCACCCAAGGGAAGATAAAGGGCTCGAAATGTCTGAGCAATTGAGAACGCTCTTTTCTCAGGCCATAGTGCATGGAATTGCTACAAGCCTGCAGCAAGGACTCAAGACTACCTCGCTGCCTTCTGACATACCCCTTTATCAGGCCCAACAATTTACACCCTTGGCACAAAGAGACTGGATAGACTTCCAAGGACCACCTTCTCAGGCTCCATCCATCCAGAGCAGGGACTCACTATCCGGTGATGAAGATCAAAAGGATCTAGCCTCATCAGAGGATGAGGGGATGAGCCCGGACCCTCCACCCTTTGAAGGGCTTTTTTGCCCTGCCCTCTTTAAATCCCTGCTACACGAGGCAAAGACAACAGCCAACTTAGGGGCTGACACAGTGACACTAGAGTCAACTTTGGGCCTGATGCACCCGAGTGACACACTCTTTTCAGAGCCAGCTATTGAAAGTGAGGAAAGCCTCTCACTAAAACTGTTCCTGGATGTGGTCCAGAGACAATGGGCCAATCCAGGGTCATACTCTCCTCCAACTGGGAGTGAGAAAAAGTTCTACAATGTGGCCCTAGAGATCTCTGAGGCCCTGCAACCACAAGCAGTGGACGGTCCGGTTGTGGCTCTAATGTCCTCCACCATACTACCCACCGACACAGCTGACAACCTCAAAGCAGAGGATAAAAAGGCAGAACTGATCCTTTGTAGGGCACACCAGGCGGCTGCCTGGGTGGTCAAAGCCTCAACTGCCACCTCCTTTTTTAATAGAACCTCTTTGCTCTGCAAGCGAGTGTTCCACCTGATGACGTCAGATCCCATCAGTATATCAACAAGCTGGTGGCGGCTGCCAAATTCTCGCTGATGCCACCCTAAACGCCACCATGTTTGCCTCTAGGGCCATTGCCTCCTCAGTCACAGTCCACCACCTGCTATGGCTTCGCCACTGACAGGCGGACACGAGATACAAGTGGAAGCTGGCCTCTGCTCCCTTCAAGGGTAGCACACTGTTTGGGGAGGCCCCATCTTGGGTGAAACTTAAGGACAGGATAAAGGCCCTGCCTTCTCTCTGCAGGCGAGTCAACCACCATCCCTTGCCCTAATTTTGGAGGCACTCCTTTTGGCCTCCAGACATGGGGTTCGACACCCAACCCCAGAGGGCCTATGTCAGTAGACAGTATAGATAACCGGACAAACCCAGATTCCGAAACTGGCAACAATTCAAAGGCAAGCGGCCATTTCGTGGCATAGGTTTCGCCGCTCCAGATGACTGCAGGTCCAATCCTACCATCGGTGGTCACCTAAGCCTCTTTGCCCATCAATGGGAGGCAAATACGACAGACACCTGGGTCCTAAATATGGTGAGGCTTGGTCTCCCTCTCGAGTCCCCATGCACATCCAATGCTACCTGGACAATATACTGATTCAGTCCTCCTCTTGTCTCAAGTTCAATCCTTTATTTGCTTGTATCTAATGGATAGAATCTTGCCAAACTAAAGCTATAACCTTCTAACCTACTAAATATACTGTATCCTGAGAGCTTCTAGGGTCTGGCTACATTAAACCTGTTCTCCCCCTGCCCCATCCAACTGAGGTCTATCTCTGAGAAAGCCAACATTCTTCCTTACTGCTTCTCCAGGTGTGCCTTCCATCACATCAATAACCACTAAAGTTATAATGCATACAGTAATTTATCTAGAAATATGATATAACGCACAAAGCCTAACTATTAAATGTATTTTTTTCCAAATGTAACATGGAAGTAATGACACCTAACAACAGAATTTTAGGTCCCTTCTACATCAGGATTTAGCATGAATTGAAAAACATATGTGGGTTTTTTCATTCAAAATAACCCAAATCCTTCTTTTTACAATGGTGAAGCTGTATTGAGGTTGCTTGAGTCCATTTCTATGTTAGAGGAGTTTTGTGTCTCCCATTGGCTGAATCTTTAAAAGGAATCCTGGCTTAGTTTAATATGGGCGGACAACAGTTCTGTCAGTTTCCTGCTTCTGTTTCTCAGGATACCAACAAATGTGAAAAGTGCCAGGCTGCTGAGATTTTAAAAAGTTTGTTCTTAAAGTGAACTGGAATAGAAAGAGTTGTGACATAGAAATCCACAAGTGTCCTTCCAATGAGCTCCATGACTTAATCACTAAAAAGCATGCATTCCAGGTAAAAAATATTGCTCCATGTTGGCTGCAAGTGCAGCCTTCAACCATGATTATAGTTGGTGAGAAAAGGTGTCATGAATCTTTCCACAAGAAACCTTCACAATTGTCCATAGGACATTCAATAAAGGAATAATTGTTTAGTTAAATATCTCATTACAGATGCTGAGATGAATGCACACAATGCATACTGAAAAATAATGGATAGTTTAATTAATTTACTTTTTTATATGGAAGAATTTGTTTGTTTATTTTATATGAAAGGATTTGTTTGTTTCTACTTACTTTTCACTGACAATAGGTTGGGCAGGGCACTAATTTACTCAGGCTTTTTATTTATCAACTTGAGGGAGAGCATTGATTGGTTCATTCAGAGGTCAACATGAGTGAAAATTCAAGCTTGAGAAGTTGAAGTGGTGTTATATGGAATTGTCCTTATTGAAAAGAATTGAATACAGATTTAGAAGAGATTCATAGAAAGTAATTAATGATGCTAACAAAATAGTATTGATTTCAGTGGGTTCCAACCAAGTGTAATTACATTTGTAGCCAATTGTTTACAGTTTCCTTTCACTTAGACCTTTAAAATTGATCCCAGTAGCTGTATTTTTGCCAGTTACTGATTTAGAAATTGCTGAGTAAATTCTTACGACTTTTCAAATAACGGAAATCAAAATCCTATTGTTTAAATAGCTTTTGTAGTTTATTTAGTATGTAGTCATAACATAATGTATCATTTTAATCCAAACAATTACAAAACTCTTTTTAAAAAAACAAAAAGTATTGGAAGTAGCTTTAATTATTAAGTAATGTGTAGCTTGTTTGTGTACATGTATACTTAAAAAGAATTTCTATTTATTTGAGTGAGGTATCTTTTAAGAACAAACACATAGATTGTAGCATAGCTTAATTTAACTTTTTTTCTTCATGTTATGTACTATTATGAATGCATAATTGATATACATTTCTATAATTTCTAGGTTGTAAAGTGTTCTTGAGAATTATCCTATTCCTGTAGATATAAATGAAGTTAATAAATAATAGAGTAACTAACAGAAGAATGCCACTCTACAAAACTAAAATCTATATAGAAGTTGTCATAAATCATAATTGTCCAAAATCTTGTTAATATCTGGTAAATGATTCAACCTGTATCATTATTAGCAGCAGCCAAATTATATTACTTAAAATTTTCTAAGAATTTGACTGGTTCCTTTTAAGCTAAATTTTTCCAACCTAAGCTTTCTATATTTGCTGCTAGCTATTGGCCAGCCTATCTGAGAATGTAGGAGTTTTAGTTCAGTGTATCCAGTTTGCACCAGATTGAAGAAGGAGGGATTATAAGAATATATCTAGCTGTCACATGTTTCTAACCTCCCTCTTAAGATAGTTGCTAACATCTTTAGCATTTTTGCTTTTCTTTTCTATTGTTTTCACTTTGCTTTTTATTTTATACCCGGTTCTATTTTTGCTATCCATGGAGAAACTATTATTAGAGATTATCATTATTTCATAGGCTTCTCCATCCATTTGTATATGACCTATGCTAGTCCATACAGCTCAGAATACTGCAAGAAAGCAGAATAATTGGTCCTCCAAAGTGTTGCTGAATTATCTTTTCTCCATATTAGTTGGAAACAGCAGTCAGGAATGGGTTAACTCCGTCTGTCTTTAGCTGGATTGAGTGCAATTTGTTAAACTACGCCTCTTCCTTTACCTCCCAGCTTTAGACTCAGTCTAGTTAGGACAAGATGTGTTTTTTCAAGCTAATCCTTCCTGATTACCTCTTTCCAACTGTTAGGAGAATCAGATTTAACTTCTTTTGCATTCCAGCGTGTAGAGCTTTTTGCCTGCAATCGCTGAGGGCCACAGAGGTGGCAGAGGATTGTCAGCTGGCAGATCCATCTGGGCAGCGCTCACGAGCATCACTCTGAACCGCTGACCCAGGGGTTTCTCTGAGAACCCTTTCATCAGCTGGGCGATCGAGCTGTGGGATTGCAGTGGAGGTGACGGCAGCGTGCACAAGCCTCGATCCGCAGCACAAGCCTTGAGCACAACGATCAATTCTGTGTTAATTACAAGCTCGCTGGGGAGCCTACAGCTTGCGAACCAGTGGGATGAGGCAATCAGCCTCCCGTGTTTTGCACCTCGTTCCCTCCAGCACAGGGCAGTGCTCATGAGCCTGGCTCCGAACCGCTGGCCCTAGAGAACCACAGCTGGGTATTGTCAATCGCAGTCAGGTGGACGGTGAGTAAAGTGGGATCGGGGAAACCATCCAATGCTTGGGAGGCTGCATTAGCAGCAAGGCCTTTTAGGCCGGTCTGCTTTCCTAGATTCAAAATGGTGTCCGCCAGATCAGGACGCAAAACCCACATAGCAGGAAGCCCAGCACACATGCGCTCAGAAGGGGAGCATGAGGAGGGCCTTCAGAGCCTATGCCTTTTAAACCAAGGGTTCATAAATCCTCCAGTAAAACTCACAGGCAGCCTTCCAAGGCTGAAGAGAGAAGGCACAAGGCCATAGAGAGACATATTAAGAAGGCTCAACAAGAAGCGGAAAAAGAAGCCAAGAGATCCAGACTTTGGACCAGGCTTCCTCCCTTGCTGCACCCTCAATCCTCCCACAGCAGGATGAGCCCCTAAAAGGGACATCAGCTGCAGTTTGGTCTCTGGATGGAGCCATGGAGCTGGCCCTTGAGCTCCCTGCCACAGGGATTTGCTGTTTGGCGCTGCACCAGAGCCTGAAGTTATTTGGGAACAGCCTGTAAAACAGGGGACCTCATCTGCTGAGGCGACCTTTACCCCGATGGCCACAGGCTCAGGGGAGAATATTGAGGCTCAGATTCCGGCTTCTATGGGGGCCTTAATCTCTGAAGCCATAAGGCGAGGCATTGCAGAGGCCTACAATGAAGGGTAGAGTCAGTGGTCTCTGATTTTCCCAGGGCCCAGGATTATGAGCAACATCTGGACTATTGCCACCCACCCTCCAATCAGGCTTCTCTCTCAGGTGAAGAGATGCAATGAGATTATGACTTGTCTGACGATGAAGGCCTTCTGCTGGACCAGCCAGCCTTCCTCGGGTTATTTCGGCCTCAGATGTTCAAATTATTGCTCCACAAGGCCAAGACCTCTACCGGGCTGGGCTTCAACCAGGATCTTCCAGGGGTGAGGGCGGAATTTATTTAAAACCGGCACTGTTCCTACTGGGTATCCTACCAGAGAAAATTAGTAAAGAAAATGTATATTTGATTATTCATATAATAACTGTAACGAGGATAGTATTTTCACAAAAATGAAAAGTAGAAAAAAATCCCGTTGGAAGGGGAAGTAATTAAAAAAAAAATTAGACTGTGTAGAAATGAATAGATTTAACCTTGATGATTAAAGAGAGAGAAGATATGGAATATTTTAAGATATAGGGAAAATTTTATGATTGGATAGAAAAGAGAAATATATAAAGATTTTGATAACGAAATAGGAGAATATTATATTAAATGTATTGTATTTGGGGGGAAATATTGTAATAGAGAAATGGAAATTATAAGGGAAGAAATGAAGATAGGAGGAGTAATTAAAAAGAAGAAGTTACTGAAGAAACACCAAGATGGCACACAGAAGGAATGATGTTTGTTTAGTAAAAAAAATAAAAATAAAAATAGATTTTTTTAAAAAAAATATCCTTCCAACCTGCCACTTTGGGGTGCAAGGTCACATCATCTACCTTGGGAAGATGGATTAGACCGTGCATCGCTATGGCTTGTGAGTCACATGCCTTGCCAGTCCCTAGACACATCACAGCCCATTCTACCTGGAGTGTGGCCACCTCGGCTGCTTGGGCTACGCAAGGCTCTCTAGAGGAGGTATGCCGGGCTGCTACTTGGGCATCCCCATCCACATTTATCCCCCACTATAAGCTCTATACTTACGCCTCGGCAGAGGTGGCTTTTGACAGGCGGGTACTTCAGAGAGTCATCACGGGGCAGGGAGAACAGGACCAGACAACACCCTCCCAATAGGACAGCCAGCTTTAGTATGTCCCATTCCTGACTGCTGTTTCCAACTGTTATGGAGAAGAGGCATTGGTCCTACCTGAGACATTCCTTCTTGGCACGTTGGAAACAGCAGTCAGCCCTATCCGGTTTGGTGTCCAATCATGGGGGATCAGGGAGGAATGTTTGTGTTTTATTCACAGATTTACACGTCAGTCTGCATCGATACTGTCATCAAAAACTGGGAGGCAACAGGAAGTAGTGTGGTTTAACAAATTGCAGACTCAGTCCTGCTAAAGACAGATGGAGTTAACCCATTTCCATGCCGAGATGGAGCGTCTCAGGTAGGACCAATGCCCCTTCCAGCAACTTCAATCAGTGTAACCAACTGAGGGGTCTAGGAGCCATAACAGCTAGAAATCCAGGTGTTGTAATAACACCTGCAAGTTCCTCATCTTTGATGCCATTTGAACAATGACTTTCCAGAGTTCAGTCAGCAAATTGTTCAATCAATATTTTGTATGCAAATTAGGTTAACTAATATTAAAAACTAGATGATTGTTTTATTCCAGATGTTGCAGCAATTATCAACCTGGCTGATCCATTTTGCAACTTCTGTACAACTATTTTTACTTATTCGAATTTATCGTTCTCCTAACTCCAATATATTTTTTCAGCAGTGGCTCCTTACAGAATATGTTGTAAGTAGCTAAGAATTAATGCCACTGCAACTAAAATGATGAATCATATCTATCCATTTGAGGCACCTTTTTTTTTTTTCTTCTGCAAGAATTCTCCTTTTGGTGTATTTCCATTCATTAGCATCGACTGAAATACAGTACATTATTTCTTGTTGCAGTTTCAACATGAGCGAGTATTTCTACAATTTTCTTTTGGAATATGTCACCTCTCAACATTTAGGAGCATTTGCAAAACACAGTTTTTGGACAACAAAATACATTAAACAGTGTGGCATTTTTTTTGTTTAATTCATTAGTGTTGGAATTTGGGGGGGGGAGGCGTTCTTTGCACCGGTTGCTGTGGTTTTAGCTCATGTGATACTTTTGTCATATGCAATTTTTAAAGAAAATACTGCACCTGCACCTCTAAATATGATCTGCCACAAGCCACCTGTTAAAGGGAGATAGACCTTTACCTTGATCAGGGTAAAGCAATAGACGCAATTTACATAGACCTATGCAAAGCCTTTGACTCAGTAGTACAAAACAAACTACTGTTAAAACTAAGCTCTTACAGCATTTCCAGATCCCTACACAAGTGGATAGCTGTCTCCCTGTCAAACAGGCAACAAGTAGTCAAAATAAGGAATGCCCTATCAAACCCTGCACCAGTTAATAGTGGTGTCCCCCAAGGCAGCGTTTTAGGACCCACTCTCTTTCTAATTTACATAATTGACCTTTGCGATCATATTATAAACAGCTGCGTCCTCTTCGCTGATGACGTAAAACTATTTAACATCACCAACAATACTGCTGCCCTACAAAGCGACCTTGTCTATGTGTCAAAATGGTTGAATAATTGGCAACTTCAAATCTCAACCAACAAATGCTCTGTCTTACACATTGGCAACAAAAATCAGAATACCAAATACAAGCTGGACGGATACGACCTCATAGATGACCCTCACTCTGTTAAGGACCTAAGAATACTCATCTCAAACTATCTAAGCCCCAGAGCTCACTGTAACATCATTGCCAAAAAGGCATTAAGAATTGTTAACCTAATTTTGTGAAGCTTCTTCTCTGGTAACATTGTACTGCAAACTAGGGCATACAAAACCTTTGCCAGACCAATTATCGAATAGAGGTTGTCTGCCTGGAATTCGCACTGTATATTGGACATTAATACAATTGAGCGAGTCCAGAGCTATTTCACAAAAAGAGTACTCCACTCCTGTGCTCACAATAGAATACCTTATGTCACCAGGTTTGAAATTTTGGACTTGGACAACCTAGAACTACCTACGGTCTGATCTAAGCGTAGTACACAAAATTGTCTGCTACAACATCCTACCTGTCAGTGACTACTTCAGCTTCAACCGCAATAATACACGGGCAAATAATAGATACAAATTCAAGGTAAACCACTCCAAATTTGATTGCAGAAAATACAACTTCAGCAACAGAGTGGTCAATGCCTGAATGCACTACCTGACTCTGTTGTTACATCCTCAAACCCCCAAAACCTTAACCTTAAATTTTCTACCATGGACCTCGCCCCATTCCTAAGAGGTCTGTAAGGTGTGCATAAGCGTACCATCGTGCCTACCATCCCTGACCTACTGTCCCTATTTATTCATACTCATTTCCTGTCTTCATGTCCATGTTTATACTTATACCTGTTTTCTTGTACATGTTTGACAAACTAACTAAATAAATAAATAAAATAAATAGATCTGGGAACGTAGTGTTTTAGTTATTTGCATCATGGCTAGTTATACAGTATATCGTTTTAACAAAATAGAAAATGAGAGAGCTTGTTTTATTTATTTTAAGAAAGTCAAATATGAAATTATTTACAAGTTTTTATTCAATATTATTCCCTACATCAATTCAGTAAAAAAAAAAAATAGCCAGGCAAAAATGTGGATTTCTAAAACCCAGAGATGAGAAATATATTATTATAGAACATAGAGTAGGTTGCGAGCACTTTTGGACAGGAGGAAAGATAATGGTTGGATTGTGTAGCAGGCCAAGCCATAAGGTAGGTTGGTTTTGTCTTAGTGTGTAAATTCAGCTGTGATAGCTTGTAAACCATAGATATCCTTCTAGTCAAATCTTTATCAGTATATAATCTGGGAATCTGAAGGTTGCTAAATATGTTGTAGCAGCCTATAATTTGGCAGTTACAATCTGGGAGGCTCTACTAACATCCAGGGGACACTCTCTTGAGGATGAGTAGATGTGAGGCCTTTTAGCTAAAGTTGGTCTCTAAGGATTAGTGGAGTTCTCAATGCTGATTGTTCTCAGGGACTTCAGCTTGCCTACCTGCCTTGGCATAGGGTGTGGAGGCATCTCAGGATATCACAGTGGCCAACATTTGTCCCAGATCATATAGGGTTCAACACATTTTGGAGGCCACACATCAGATCAGTGTTTTGTGTCAGGGCCACTGCAATGTGATTTAAAGCTTGAGAGACTATCCGTCCCTTGTCATGGTCAGATCACAATACAGACCTTTCAGAGAAGGGGGTCTGTTGAGCAGAGCTGTGGAGTCGGGAGATAAATGTTCCGACTCCGACTCCTCAGTTTTTTGTACTTCCGACTCCGACTCCGACTCCGACTCCCCGACTCCGACTCCTCTGTATTAATATGCGAATGTATTTTATACATTCCTTGAAGGAAAGAAAGGCAACATACATGTCATTACCACAGGACTACTGGCTGGGAAGCCAACAGTCTACTGTATTGAACAGTTTAAGCAAAAGACAAACACAATGAAAACAACAAAGTTTTATTAATTTTTTTTTATTAATTTAATTAATCAAGTTGCTGGATAGTAGCAGCAGGCATAAACATCAGGAACAGGAACTTTACCAGTTCAAAAATACAAACCACATTATTTGGTTGTTTTAGAACAAAAACAAAGCTTATCTATATGAACCAAAAACAAAATCTGTAAAACCTAGAAATGGTTTATATTAATCTTGAAATGTAGTTATAGGCTTAGCAAATGCAAATCAATTCAATGTAGAGTTCTAAGGAAGAGAATTGCCTCTGCCAGATCCTCTTTCATAGAGGCTCTTAAGTCAGACTTTATTATTTTTAGGGCTGAAAATAATCTTTCGACACTGACTTGGGTGGGTGGCATTGCAGTAACTATTCTGGCCACATCACTAACGATCTCTGGATAAACAAGGATGGCTTCTTCAACAGTAAGTTTTGATGAGCGATCATACTTTTCAACTTCTTTTAGTGCTTTATAAAACTCCTGTTGGAATTTTTTTATTTGGACATTTACTGGTTCTGTAACGCTTATGCGACGTCGCTTTCCTTTAGCAACTTCCATTTTGTCTAAGAAGGAATCAAAGTCTAATTCTTCGTTTGAAGAAGATGATTCTGAGTTACCACTATTGCTTAAAAGAACTCCATCCTCCTGTGGAGGTATTTCAGGTCGTAATCCCTTCATGCGAACTGCTACATCATAGAGGGCCTTTTTCCCAGTAGCAATCTGTTTACTGTTCAATAAAAGTCGGCTCATTGGGTCGACATAAATAGCCGCTAACAAGATTTCATTTTCCAGCAAAAGACTCTCTCTTTTCATCATTGATGATGCAATGCCCTCAGCTATTAACCCTCCATTTTTGTTCAGGCGATATAACAGGCTCTTCCATTCCAAGAGGAATTTACCCGGGGTTAGATCATCACATTGCAACCTCTTGGTGACAGTGAAGGGGTGAGAAAGAAGGTTCTCCAGCTCTTTTGTTTGTGTCCACTGGCTTGCAGTTAATGCAAGATTTTCATTGTCCATTTCTTCTATGAAGTCTTTAAGTTCAAGCAAACGCTTCACCATTAAATAAGTGCTTCCCCAGCGAGTTGTTTGATCCAAAATGGCTCCTTTTCCTGCACGTCTTTTCAAAATTGCATCTGTTTTTGGGGCCCTGGCTGCAACAGTTACTTGCCGTAATTTGCCAATTAATGTAGCTGCATGGCGATCTTTTAATCCATCTCTTATGGCAAGTTGCAGTGTATGAACAGCACATCGCATATGATGAATAGTAGCAAGCTTCAATGCTTCTTCAACAAAGTTGTCTAAAAAAATGTCAGCATTCTCTTCAGTTTCTAAACTTTCTCTAATACTTGCAGAGCTGTCTTCCTCTAAGTCTAATATCTGTTTGATACCTTCTTCATCTGCCTTCATCTTCTCAATTGTGCTCAACATGTTAGAAGCGTTATCTGTCACAACACATAAAATCTGTTCCTTTTTAATTTCAAAATCTTCTAGAACACCCTCCACTAACTTCTGAAGGTAATCACTGGTGTGATGTGCCTGAGTGTCCTTTACTCCGAGGGTCCGTGTTATTGTTTTGTTATTTTCATCCACAAATCTAACATTAATAGCGAAATAATTGACTCTGTGACGTGTGCATGCATCCATTTTAAGGAAGACAAAACGTCCTTTCATAACTTTATGTTAGCAGTCTTTTTGCCATTGTTTAGGATGCCTCCGGAGTCGGAGTCGGAGTCGGTGCATTGTTTGCCGACTCCGACTCCGACTCCAGGTACCCAAAATTTCCTCCGACTCCGACTCCTCGACTCCGACTCCGACTCCACAGCACTGCTGTTGAGTCAATCCACTCCCCCCGTGCTTAATGGCAGCACCTGGTTCCCGGAAGTGCTTGAGAAGTTTCTCAAGTTGGTAATAGGCAGTTCTGCCAAGAACTAGCTTGCTGGAATGGGGAGGTAGTAATAGCCTTGGGCAAAATTGTACTTGAAAGGTGTCTCCCAGCCTGTGAACCTAAGGGAACTCTTTGCTTTCCTTAGGTGCTCCAGGAAATGAAGCCAACCAAGAGATGTCTAAAAGCTCTTGGCATAAAATGAGGACCAATATGACTACCCCGTATTTGAGCTTGTGCCATGGTAATAAGGGCAGCAAAACATTGCTATTTGTCCACTCATTGCATCACAGATGCGGTCCAGTGCCCTTTTCAAAGTGACTTGTACTCTTCTGGGTAAGGACAGGCTGGAAGACCATCTAAGGAGCCTTTGTGAGAAATTTTCCAGACATCTGGAGGACAAAGATAAAAAAAGCATTTGTTCTGCCCTTGCTTGACAACTTCTTCCTTTCTTTTGCTTATTGTTAACAAAATCCCAACTAGAGCTTTAGCTTTGATTTAGCCACTGTTTTATTTTTGAGTTCTAATTTTAGCTTTCGGCATGCTTTAGCCATTTTGTCTTGGGAAAAGGGGGAACTACAGTAACAATAAATTCTTTTTAATTTGTGGGAATACCAGCACAGAGGGAGAGGACTGCATTTACAGAATACTGTGTGGGTCTTATTGTCCAAATACATTAAAAGAAGGCATTTGTTGTTGGTTTTCTTCCCTCAACTGCTTTTCTGCAATATTAATTATGTGTTTGTTACAGCCTCTTAAGGGGAAATTAGACCTCTTAAAAAGAAATTAGACCTTTGAACTTTAAAAAGTGTAAAGTTTTATACCATTATCTGTCTGATCTTCCTCATTTATTATTTATTTGATTATGGATTGACTTCTTATGTAAGCATTGTTCTTTCATGTTCATTATAAAAAGATCTCCCACTCAAACACAGAAGGTCCAGACTTCACTAGATTAAAAGAATGTCTTTCTATCCAAACAGTCTTCTTTTGTAGATTTAAAATTGCCTGACGGATATTTAATGAACAGAGGTTTTGCCTATTATGTAAAAATGTGGGAACATTTAAAGTTATTTCTGAACTAGTTTATAGAATTTAAAGTCCTTTTTATTGCTTTAAAAATAATGACAGAAAAAGAAAAAAACCATAAAGATGCATATATCATTATATGTAGGTCTTTGGTTATTCGGGTTTTCTCCCGCGTAAAATTGGAAGTGTCTTGGCTAGACACTTCCAATTTTACGTGGGAGAAAACCCGAATAACCAAAGACCTACCTACAAACAGCCGCGAAAACCTCAGAAAAGAAACAAATATATATATATATTCATCAGCCAGCCATACCCTTACTTGGATTCGAACTTGGGCTGCCTGCATGTTAGGCAGTTGTATTAACCACTAAACCACAAGTTCTCCTCCCTTTATCAACTTGAGCCAAGTGAAAGATTAAGTGTTTACCGAGACACCTAGTCTACCCCAACATGTGGGAGGAGACATTCTGCTTCCTTTATCAGCAAAATATATATTTGGTATAAAATAGTTTGTCATGAATGTGACTGCTTGAGGGCTCCTGAATTGGGGCTGAAAGGTGACAGAATGCCCGCTCCCACATGTTGGGGTAGACCAGGTGTCTCGGTAAACACTATATATATATAGGACAAATACATATATATGTAAAATGAGTTAATATACATATATGTGTATGTTTAAATGTGAAAAATAAAACAAAAATAAAATAAAATGGAAAGTATGCCATGTTGTTACAACAGTAAATAGTTACAGTTCTATATTTAATTATGTAATGCAAATATTATGCAAGAATAACTGTATTTATTTCCTATACCCTTATATAAACTATTGTGCTTTTTTTAACCTTTAGTGACACTATCAATTAATCACAAACTAAACATCCATTTTATTGCTTGTACAGTTTCCAGTAAAAAGCATTGAGAGTTTTTTATTTTTCATTTCGTTCTAAAAATTCAGTATTTCTATAGCAATTAAGATTGCCTGCAAGGTGAAAATAATGGAGCTTTCATGACCCACTATATGAATCATAATTGTGTCTTTTGTTGTTTCAAATTACTTTTCAATTTTTCTTTCAGCTGTAGAGTATCATTCTTCAACTGGGTATCTTTAAGCCCGGTCTATATTTTCCTTTCTTGATTATGTCATTATTGCACTGGGTAAAGTAACCCTGTCTTGTTAACCCTGGAATATCCATTCATATGAACAAGTTCTGAAATGCTACAGCTACTTGAGAATTCAAGCTACGAGGGAAAAGACTAATTTTTAAGTTCAGAATTATTCTCTATTAATATTGTTGGGAATTCTTTAAAAAGCTAATAAAATTAGGCAACACAAACATAAACAATATCCATACACACAGGTAGATAGATAACCAGGCCAAGAGGGGGGCAGAGGGGGGGAATAGGTGGATGGACAAATGGAAGAACTGTGAGCTGGAGGAGTGCCGAGCAAATATGAACGAGTCTTCTTTAGCTATAGATAACTTAATCTCTACAATCTCTGCATGTTTTTGAATGGTTATTCTCAATTAAGTTGCCCTAGGTATTCTTCTTTTGAAGAAAAAAAGAAAGAAAAAAGCATGTAGTGTTTCATTCCTGAACTAAATGTATCTGACTCAACTTCCCTCTGTTCTTTGAAGGAAAAAAATGCCATTCTTATGTTGTTGCATCATGTGTTCCTTTGCTCCTTTTAGAAAAGAATCTTAGCAATTTCATTTGGTGTAACTAATTTATTAGTTCAAAATCTTTATATACTATTTCCCTTGAAGGTTTTTCAGTGGGAAGAAAGCTTCAAAAAAGCATAATAAGATCTTATCTTTTATTTTATAAAAAGAATATATGTTGAAAGGAAATGTTTCCTGGTACAGCAGATTGATCAAGCAGATTGATCAAAGAAATATGAATGTATAAGGTCTTGTTACATGGATTTTTTTCTCATAGCATTAACACTGAACATTATTCCAATACACTACTAGAAAGTGATTGCTAATAATATAAATATAATTCATTTATATTCTAACAAAGTGTCATTGTTATAAGAAAGAGCAACGTTTAAATAAATGGTTATGATATAATTTGAAGTATCATTGGAGGGGTGAAAGAGTGAGTTTGGAAGTAGGTCAGAAGGATCTTTTAAATATTTCAATACATCTATTAAAGTTTACATTGTATCCATTGAAGGCTTAATCACATAGTACTTCAGCATAAATTATTTAATAACAAGAAAGACATTTTTACTTTTTCATCTACTATATGTGATTATTAAATATGCTGATATTAAAATATCTAGAAAACAGAAGTGTAAGACTATATACCAGATATACTATATTTCAAGGCAGGGTTCTTTTTCTGTCATTTTTTCCTAACTATATATTTTTTTTTATTTATTTATTTATCAAATTTATAGTCACCCATGTCAAAAAAAAAAGTGATTCTTTGTGTCATACAACAAAAACTATTGAATAATACTATATTGGCTTTTGAGCTAAATTGTTTCATAAGATGATGGTCTATGCTAGTGGATCTAGGACAACTTGCCATGGCCAACTCTCCCTGACTAACTCACCACGGGACAATTCGCTGAGAACAATTCAATGCTGTACTAATCATTTCATTCAGTTACTTTTATTAGTAGTAATCATGTTTTCATCAAAATGATTGTAACTCTTGTATTTCTTAATTGACTTTTTATTGTATTATTACTGGCCATCGATCTCTAGAAATTAATTTAATTTCTGTATTTGTTGAATTGCAGTGAATTGGCCACAGCAAGTTGTCCCATGGCAAGTTGGTTGCAACAAGTTGGCCATGGCAAGCTGTCCCATTCTGTATGCCAGTCTTTTTCCGTCCTAGGTATTCTTCTGATACCTGGGTTTTACTTCCCATAAATCTCAACAACTGCTTTCCTGGCTGGAGAATGCTGAAGGATGTCTAGCTTAACCTTGCAATTTCATCTGTATGCTTTAATTTTTACCTTCAAATCAAGGCATTATATTTCTGTAACTTTTTTCCTACCTTTCTCAAAACACATTGTCCCTCATGGCAGGAAAAGGTTATTTTTATTTTTTCACATAGACATACAAAATCCTTTTTTTTTTTTTTTTTTTTGCTTTAATTTATATGCTGTCCTTCTCCGGAGACTCAGGGCAGTTTACAATGCCTTAAGCAATAGCCTTCATACTTTTGTATATTTATACAAAGTCAGCTTATTGCCCCCACAATCTGGGTCCTCATTTCACCTACCTTTGAAAGGATGGAAGGCTGAGTCAACCTTGAGCCTGGTGAAATTTGAACTTGCAGTAATTGCAAGCAGCAGATGTTAATCTGTTAATAACAGTGCTTTAGTCCACTGTATAGGAAAGAACTAATCTTAAACTAGAATTATTTTTTATATCATTGTTGTAAATTGTGCTTTGTTTTAATGTAAAAAAAGTGAGAGCAAAATATTCACAGCACCATAAAAATAATTGCCATTTTCAAAAATAATACTTTCCTTAGATGAATTCAGGGCTCATAAAAATGTGTTTGTTAGCTTTATATCCCATCATCAGGAGCTCTAAGCAGCTTATATAGAAATCTCCCTTCATTTTATTCCTAGAACAAAAGCCTATGATCTAAGTTGGGCTAAGAGAGAGTTACTGGTCCATCGTACCCCAAGGACCTGAAGACCTGGCTCCACCACATGACCTGGGACCCCAAGAGGAATGCATCATTCTAGAGGTGGCTATTGAATTAGAAAAGACCCGAACTCTCCCTGTGTGCCTCCTCCCAGTATTTTAACAGTATTTATTGTTGTTTTTATTTATTATTTTAAATTATACTGGTTTAATGTTGGTAAGCCATCCAAAATCGCCTCTGGCAAGTTGGGTGACACATAAATATAATAAATTAATATAGACAAAGCTCACTAGCTTGTGAAGTGTGGTCTCTGAATAAGGATGTGACAAAACAATTTCTAATACTTAGTAAGTCCATTAACAGTTATCTCTTTGTTCTGACACATATATGGGGCAAATGATACTGTAAAGAATACAGCCATATCAGTATAGATATTGCACATCTAGAAGGAGATGTCAAACCCAGGAGTGCTGATGTCTTATCTATCTAGTCTATGGAAGAAAACCAGAAAAGAAAAAACACTGTAAGTTAGCTACTGGCTATAGAAATGTAACATTGATAGTTTCCAGGACTATAGTCAGGTATGCAAATGAGGAGTTGCTGGCACAAGATGGCTGTTCGTCAAAAGAACAGGTAAAAATGTGTTTGCCCTAAGCAGGCTAAGATTGATAAGGAGGGCTTTATCCTGAATCCTTTGAGGAGATAACAATGAAGACCTAGAAGGAAGAACCTCAGATAAATAGGTGTACAGTGTGTTGTAAAAAATGAGAGAGTTACTGAAATAAGGATTCTTAAACCACCAAAGGACAAATCAGAAAGAATTAACTTCATGGTCTTTATTGTCTATACACTAATGGCCATCATAGGAGAAATAAAACAAGATGAGGTTGAGCTCCACGTACAGAAGAACAAATATGATTTAAGAGGTATAACAGAACTGGTGGGGATGATTCCCATGGAGCAAGTGGAAACAGAAGCAATAGAAAGTTACAGGGAATTGCAGTGTGTGTTAGAAATAGGCTTTCCTGCTCAAAAATCCAAATGAATAAACTTGGCAGTGTAGTGGAGAGCATCTGCATTTTGCTGGAATTGATTTTTTTTTTTAATTTGCACTTACACTCAGTTTTTACCCTTAAAACACTTAAAAGGTAGTACTGCTCATGGTTTCTTGTAGGTGTCAAATGTTTCCCATTCAAGATAATAAGAGATCTAGTTTGGTAGAACTGAACTGAAGAGTTCAGTTGAATTCAATAAAAAGGGAAGCATTTCTGGCAGATGGGTCAGTAGATGCCCGGTATTTTCAGCAAAATCCATTTGCTGTCTAAGTGGTTGTGCTCTTGTGGCGCCTACTTTAATTAAGTCTCTAACAGGATTTCCATTATAAGCCATGTTTTAAGAGTTTTATTGCTCAGCTGTAACATATTGCTCCAGGCAGACTGTCTCAGCCTAACACGTTCTTTTTTCAAATTTTAAGGAGGAAAAAAAAAACCTTAAAAAGTTAGAGAAAGGGAGCTTCACAGTTTGTCTTTCTTTAGTACCATACAACCTGTTGTTTTTTTATGCTTTGAAACAGAGGGGCGTGATTAAAAATTGTCAGTTGACATGTGGGATGTAAAATTTACATTTATACACATAAATGTAATGTAGATCAAGTCTGAAGGGCCCTTGGTGCTCTCTGAGCTTGGTTGTTTTTTTGCAGACATTTCATTACCCAAACTAGGTAACATTATCAGTGCAGATGATACACTGAAAGAAAATAACCAAGCTCACAGGGCACCAAGGACCCCTCATTTCAACCCTGAGCTACAAATATTCTCCTTTATGTATGGAGTCTGAATGCCAAAAACAAATAACAACAAAAAAGAGTTACATGCATATGTAGCACATGGCTATCCTAAGGATACACATTAAAAGGATTTTGGGCACCTGTGTAACAATTCTTATTTGAAGCTCATAAATTCTTACCACAAGAACCTTGCAGAAAGATCAGCCCATAATTTCATTTATTTATTTATGTGTGTGCGTGTGAATTTTAGCAGTAAAGAAAATGACCTTTGGAAGAATTGGAGGGATTTCGTATGCAACATTTGTTTGGCGATAGACATGCTTGGTTCATTTGCATTTTGCATGACATTTATAGAATGTACTTGTCCATTCTTTCTGGGGGGTTTTCCCACTCCATCTCTTGAGACTGCAGCATAATTCCATATGCACAGGGAAGAGAACGTATAAGGGATAAAATGGAGAGAGTGGTCCATTATTGATGCCATTGGTGATACATGACTGATTTCTGTTTGCAATGCTAGTCAAAAGCTCCTCTCTCTAACTTTTCCATGAGAGTTTGCTGACTCTGGGGAATGAGAGAACACAGCTGTGGATCCTTTGAACAGCTATATGTCTCTTTCTATTGCACAAGGGAACAATTAAAAAAAATAGAAGAGAAAATGGATTTATCTGACTCTCCTTACCCTTCCCAAAACAAGTCCATGAGTGACCTGATTCTCTATTAATTATAAACAGTACAGTCAGGGAAATTTCCCCAACTGAAAAGCTATTTTAACTTCTTTCTTCTAGTGGCTGAATTCAAATACTTTAATATCTAGATGATATACACCAGCAATTACCTAAAACCAGCTCCAAGATAACTGATTGCAGTTGGATTAAAGTATATATCTATTTTTCTGAACTCCCTTGTTATGCTTATTTTGATGCAATTCTACAATCAAGTCAATATTAGGCTGTGCTCTCATCAAAATACATTTGTTGTCTTAAGTAGTTGTATTGTGTTTTTTTTTCCTGAAATACACGAATCTCAGGAATTTATTAAATCATTGTTTAATAGTTCAGTTTGAAATGGAACCCGTGACCATCTGAAATTCATGTAGAGTAAGAACATCAATCTGTACCAGAGAATTATGAAACTGAAAGTAAAATTATTCAGCTAACTTTCAATAAGCCAGTTTAGAAAGTGTATTGTGGTTCAGAAGAACAGTAGAAACTTTACAAATAAATAACTAGCACCTGATGTTGTCTTAAAAGGTTTGTAACAACTCCTTCCAACTTCTGGTTGTTGTCTTCTGAGCTTCATATTCATTTTTATAATGGCATATTAAATATTCATTAAAAAGACAATAAATAATCCATTATTATTTTACATGAAGTCAAACACCTGCGTACTGTGCAAAGGTTTTGATAAAATTTAAATCCTTGAAAGAAGAGTTGAATACCTTATAGGTATAGAAAAAGTGGGCTCAATAGGGCAGTCTATACTTCAAGGAAAAAAACTTGGGATTGCTGTACCTCAACCATGTAAATCTTAAAATTTAATAACGTTATTAAACGTTGCTCTATAAAAGGTTGTACGGAGTTGGTTGATGATCATATAAATCATATATCACAATAAGTCATGGTTTCCTAACATGAGACATTGAACCAGTATTGGTTGGCAGTGTTGGCACAACACATTAAACATAAAGAATAGTTTACATCTTGTAATGGGTGTGCTTTTCAAGCACACTAGGCCATAGGCAAACAAAGATGTTATGACTAAGTCAGAGGTGTTAATATAGTTCTGGTCACAATTCATTTTCAAGTCTGAGGGGTTTATTTTTAGACTGCAAAGGTTTACAATTCTATATACCCTTGAATGAGTCTAGTCTTCTGTGTTTGTTTGACGATGTTTCTTGATTGGAATGTCAGTGACAACATCTCATGAAGCATGACAGCTTCCTCAGAGGAACAAAAGTTCTGTCCCATCTCTGCATTCTGAAATTTTCCACTGATCCCATCATATGCAACATAGATAGATGCCTGATTATCCATACTTAATGTAGGGCTGATGGAGAGGAGGCAAGACCAAGGGCACTAAATTATGCAGAAAACTTTATACTACAGAACTTTATAATGTAGATATTGGCGGCTCACAACAGCTTTTGTGGTTTAGCTTGTCACCATATACTAGACGTTTTTTTAAACATACTGTTTTTTCTTTCATTAATAGAAAATGTTTCCAAAGTATCTTATTCCAAGCAGAAAATAAAATTACTGTTTGCAGAATGTTGGCCTCTGCTTTCCATGGGCTCATTCTTGAAAGCTATCCAGAAATTTCATCAAGCCATGTATGCAAGAACACAGTAGTGAGAGCTGCATGATACAGCATTCTATTTTGGATGTACTACTTACCATGTTTCTCCAAAAAGAAGGCCAGGTGTTATTTTCTTTTTGGAGGGTTCTAATTATTGACTCACCTTGCGGCAGTGGCACCGACAGCCCCACCCAGCAGGATCCCGCTGCTGGCCCACTTCTACGGCTGCTTGCTGCCACTCCCACGCATCGCTCCGGCCTCCGTTTTGCCTTCAGATGCCTGCCAGAAGACATCTGAAGGTGAAATGGAGGCTGGGACAATGCATGCGAATGACGGCAAGCGGCTGCAAAAGAAGGCAAGGCAGGTTTCGGGGTGGGCGAGGCCTGGTAAGTAGAGCAGCTCCACACCCCCATCCCCACCCTAGTTTATTTTTTACCTATGTACCTCGCCCTACCCCCTGCCCCCCCCCCGGTCTTAATTAGGGCTAATTTTGTGGGTGGGGCTTAATTTGATCACATGCGCTCAAAAAGTGATAGGGCTTCTTGGAGAAACATGGTGTTTCTGAGCTGAAATCAAGATAAAGCCTTTCCATTATATTCCTTCTGCATATAGTAAGATCAATAGTGCGGTAGTATCATCAACCATTGAAGTGAAAGGATCTTCTCCATCAGTAGCTTTTTCAGTAGTGGGGCATCGATTGTGAAGTAACTTGGTAGTACAGGAGCCTTGGTAGTACAGTGGTTTAATGCACCCTGTTATTAACACAGCTGCCTGCAATTTCTGCAGGTTCGAATCTTACCAGGCTCAAGGTTGACTCAGCCTTCCATCCTTTCTAAGGTAGGTTAAATGAGGACCCAGTTTGTGCGGGCAATAAGCTGACTTTGTATAAATATACAAAAGTATGAAGGCTATTGCTTAACGCATTGTAAGCCGCCCTGAGTCTCCGGAGAAGGACGGCATATAAATCAAATTTAAAAAAAAAAAAAAGATTTACAGTTGTGTTTCTTTTCTATCTATAGGAAGCATATTTTATGCTAGTTTCTTATCCCCAGAGAGTTCGATGACATTGTATTTCTAATTGTTGGTTTATTTTAGAATTATCTTTTTTTATGTTTCAATTTTATGTTGAGAAAAATGCAGCTTTGAAAGGTGTGCTGAAGGTCCTAGGAAATTCCATTGCTTTTTGTCCTGCTTTATATTGTTGCCAGATGTTGGTGCAGGATTATGGAGTTTCCATGTCTTCCTGAAAACATTTTCTTCCTGCCTCCCACGTCTAGAGCTATATGGCTAAGGGGTAGGAGTCAACACCTACTACTATCTCTAGAGTTTACTACACAAATAGTTGTATTGGAGAATATTTTTAGAAGATAGAATTGCAGTCCTAGATATTTCACTAGGGAAAGATGTAAGATATTTTCATAATCAGCCCTTGATAGTCTTGTCATCTAATTCTTGAGAGTTATCTGTTGCATTTAGTGTAAGATACAATAACTTCCTGAATGCTATTTGCTGGGGACCAAGAGCAGGAAGAGCAAATGTAATCCGATCTTGCTTATGATAGGGATCATAGTAATAAAATAATGATAAGCAGAGCAATAAACTTTTGGTCTGATGTGTTCTTGTGATAATAAACTAAAATCACATATTTGCAAATGTATTCCATTCTTTCTCCTAAAATAGTACTCAAGACAACCTGAGGGAGGAGAAAATAATATTTTAATACTGCTTTATTTTAAAATCTACCTTTAAAAGTAGCTCAAATAAACCATGTAATAATTGAGGCTTAAAATAAAACACACTGACAGCAAGAGGTTTTTTAATGGTCTCACATAGCTTTAAAAGTACAAGTGAAGTGGAAAAATTTTGGCCACTTAAAAGACACTGACAGTACCAAACCAATTTGCATGGATATATCATAGACAATGTGCCAAAATGTCATCCTGGCAGGAGCCACTTGCTAAACTTCTAAAAACAGACTCTCAAAGCCCAAATTCTTCCTTTCGGTGTGATAACACAAATTGTCTAATTTGCTTTAACAAGTGATGCGGTCAACAGTTTCTTCCATGAACAGTCTTGGATTGATATAAATAAAATGAATGAATGATTTTTTTTTTAAAAAAAAATGATGTTTTATTTAGCAAAGTTGTCTTTTATTTATCTCGCAGCTATTTCACAATCTTAGAAACTGTCTTTTCCATGTAGAGTATGCCTAGTATTCAAAGTAAACTAGAATTCCACCTATGTTTTGATTTGTAAATTATACATTAGCCTTCTAACTGCTGCAAGCATCACCTCTATTATTAAATAGGCTTCCTCATCAATAAATTATAGTATTTCAGTATTATGAAAAAATATATAAATATTTGGGTCCTTGAAAACTTCAGACCCCAAATTCTCTTACATTATAAATACTAATGTAGTGATCTTCTGTGAAAGAGTTCCTTCCAGCATTGGATAGTATTTATGTATCTTGTTCTATGTTGGTCTCCAGAAAGTTGAGATGCAAGGGCAAAAAAGTTTTCCTGATTCTCTTTATATCTGAAATGTCAATTATACCCTGTGTGGAAAAGATAACTGAACTATAGACAATATTAAAAAAGGAGGAGGGTTGTTATATGTAATAAAAGCAGGTCTGAGGGAAGAGTTGGAAATAGAGAGAACTTGCACAGCACAATAAAAATATTCTCTAGAGATCAGTTGAAACGCAGATAATCAAGCAAAGACTGAATTACATTTTTTTTAATGTGTCTGTTTTTCCAATTGCTCTAGTTGCTTATCTGTGCCCAGTCATTGAGATGCTTTTTTGTGTTAGAAAATTCACCCGCTGACATTTTCAGAACACATTAAAAATATTCCAATCTGTCATTTTCCAAGATAGAGATACTGTATTCACACACCTCTATGTATACCCTCTGCAAGTTAATAATACATAAGGGACAATCAGAACCAATCTATTGGAGCTGCTTTTCTACTTCTATATTTAATTTGTAATCTCCAATAATTTCTGGATTGCTTTCTCCAAGACTTAACTGTTTTGATTCAGAGTAAAAAAAAAAAAGAGGTCTATAACACATTTGTTTTCTTTTTCACTTTCGCCTTTCTAATTATGGTCCGTATTTCTTTTGACATATGTCATATTTTCTATAAAAAACAGAGTCACTTTTTGTATCGTTCCAACCATCATCGATGGGCCATAGAGTAACCCCATCAACAGTTGGCAGATGGTTGAGAGCGTGCATAGCCAAGACTTACCAATCTAAGGCCCTGCCACTAACCGGTCGGGTAATGGCTCACTCAGCTAGGAGTGCAGCCACGACAGCAGCTTATGCAACATAGGCTTCTATTGAAGAAATTTATGTATCTTGTTCTATGTTGGTTGCAGGGCAGCATCATGGGCTTCTCTGTCGCCATTTATTCTGCACTATAAATTAGACACCTTTGCATCAGCTGACGCATCCTTCGGGCAGAGGGTCTTACAGTGCATTCAACGGGGGACTCCAGACCAAACGGCTTCCTTCCCTTAGAGCAGTAGGCTTTGGTAAATCCCATTCTTGGACTTCCCACTATCACACAGGAGAAGGGGCGTTGGTCTTACCTGAGACTCTCCTCCTCTGTGGATAGCAGGAGAGTCCAAACCCACCCTGGGACCATATGGGCCACAGTCCAGGAGCAACTACTGGTACGAGAAGACTTTTATTCACAGCTACGCCATCATCGAAAACTGGAGCCAGAGAGAGAGACAACGGGGCATGGCTGCAATTTGATGACTCAGTCTCTGGGCAGAAAGGACATTGTCAATCCCATTCTTGGACTCTCTCTGTATCCACAGAGAAGGAGTGTCTCAGTAAGACTAATGTCCCTTTTCCATCAACTACAGATTCTGTTCCAGAATAACAGAGCTGGAAGAGACCTTGCAGCTCTCTAAGTCCAACCCCCTGCTCTGGCAGGAAACCCTATACCCGTGATGGCGAACCTATGGCACACGTGCCACAGGTGGCACGCGGAGCCATATTAGTGGGCACGCCAGCTCAGCTCTGGGGCGCATGCACGCGCCGGCCAGCTGATTTTCGGGCCTTCTGGGCCCACCAGAAGTAGGGAAACAGGCTGTTTTCTGCCTCTGGAGGGCCTGGGGGGGTGGGGAAGGCCCGTTTTTCTTTCTTACCTGGCTCCAGATCCTCTCTGTGTATCTGGGAATGGTGAAAACAGCCTTTCCCACTCCCTTGGAGGCCCTACGGACGCTGAAAGGGCCCATTTCCCCACTCCCGGTGGGACAGGAGGTGACGTTTTTTCCTGTCCCCAGCCTCCAGAGACTCCTAGAGAGGCTCCTACAGACTCCTAGAGAGGTTCCTACAGACTCCTAGAGAGGCTCTGGAGGCTGGGGACAGCAAAAAATGTCACTTCCTGTCCCACCGGGAGTTGGGAAATGGGCCCTTTCAGCCTCCGTAGGGCCTCCAAGGGAGTGGGAAAGGCTGTTTTCGCCGTTCCCAGATACACAGAGAGGATTTGGAACCAGGTAAGAAAGAAAAACGGGCCTACCAGGCCATCATGTGCCGGGGAGGAGGGGGTTGCACACACATGCGCGTGGGCACGTGCACGCGCGACCCTCCCCCACTCCCCCCTCTGCTGGCACGCGATGGCAAAAAGGTTAGCCATCACTGCCCTATACCATTTCAGACAAATGGTTGTCCAATCTCTTCTTAAAAACATCCCGTGTTGGAACATTCACAACTTCTGGAAGCAAGTCATTCCACTGATCAATTGGTTCTGTCAGGAAGTTTCTCCTTAGTTCTAAATTGGTTCTCTCCTTGATTAGTTTTCATCCATTGTTTCTTATCCTACCTTCAGGTGCTTTGAAGAATAAGTTGACCACTTCATTCTTCCTGCCTGCCTCCTTCCTTCCTTTCTTCCTTCCTTCCTTCCTTCCTTTCTTTCTTTTCCAAATACAATAATTCTTAGCCAGCATGTCTCTTAGCTTGTAAAAGAAACAGAATCATGAAAGGCCTTCTGGAAGTTCCCCAAATACTTACCCAGAGAGAAGACTACTTTCTTCATTCCTTTTTGATTCACAATTCTTGGCTTCATTCATATCTCTCCCCTCTGGAATTAGATAATATTTCATCTGGAGTTTCTCCAAAAAGAAGAAACAGTGAAGGCTATCCCAAGGAGACTGCTCATTGTTTTTCTTCATGATCCTCTTTACTCTTTCACGGTATTAAAAGGAAATTAAACCTTTTCACATTTAAAAGTCATGCAGTTTCAATTTAATTCTGATGCAGAATTTGAATTTGGAAAATGCTGCCTTGGGCTGCAATCCCCTGTCCTTTTTTTCTTAGAGGAACCCTCACCAAAGAAAATGCATGTAAGCATTGTGATCTGTTATTATTTAGCACAGGAAGATACACTGTTCATATACCCTTGGCACCCCAGTAGTCAGGCAAGACCAGGGGAAAAAATCAAATTAAATTGTAACTGGAATATAATCAAGCCATTCATGTGAGTAGTCTATATCTTTAGTAATAGCTTCCGCCATTCTGCATTTGTCACAAAAGTTTAACATGAAAGTCTTGGGTGGGATCGGGGTGGGGGAAAGGGGCCTGCTTTGAAAGCTGCATATGGCCGTCAAATTTTATATGCCACTACTATAATACAGATCCACCAAGTTGTCTTCCTAGTTTGCCTACTCTATTATTCTCTTTCTTCAGCATGGCCAGGAAGACGTGTTTGGAAGACTTTTGCATATAGAATATAAATTATTTATAAACAAATATATAAATAGAATATACCCAGCAACATGTTCTTGTGGTGGTATTTACATCATTCTTTGTAATTAGCCTCGACAGTATTTAAACCATCAGTAAACCCTGAACTAAGCTTTCTAGATGCAGCGCATGTCGTAAGAATCGCTGGATACATTGAGTATAAATATTGCCCAAATGATCCTTTTTGGGAAATAATTTATTTCTCTTAAAAGAATGTAACCATTAAAAAGTTTCTTGTGTTCAAGAACCCATTGTTTTCTTATATAATGGAAACTAGCATAACTTCACTTAGGTATCAGTCCTATATAAAGAAAGCTGAAGTAGACTCATTGGGGATGAGCTGTGGGCATACATTGGTACAGGTAGTCCTCAATTTACAACAGTTCATTTACTGACAATTTGAAGTTACAACTACAAAGGAAAAAAGTGACTTATAACCATTTGTCACAGTTATGACTTTTGCAGTATCCCCATGGTTGCATGATTTACATTTGGATATTTGACAAGTGGTTCATATTTATGACAGTTGCAGTGTCCCACGGTCATAGTTTTTATCTAAATGAGGCTGAAATTATAGAACTATCATAACTTTTTCTCATGGATCTTGCTAAGGTCCTCCCATTGATGAACCAGTGGTCCTGTCCTTGCATTTTGTCTTAACAGGATCCCCGGAGGAAAACCTCCGTCCTGAGGAGAAGAGATTGGAGCAGTCATTGGTAAAGGCTCACCAGGCAGCGGCCTTGGTCGTTAAGGCATCCTCAGCTGCCTCATTTTTTAATTGGGCTTCACTGCCCTGGATGAGGCAACTGCAAGAACGACTGCCAGCTGCCGATACAAGGTCCCACCAAGACCACAATAAAATAATGGTGGCGATGGAATTCTCAGCAGACACCATGCTGAATGCATCTAGATTTGCAGCCAAAGCCATCAGCTCCTCAGTAGCAATTTGGCGTCTCCTTTGGCTACGTCAGTGGCAGGTCAGTGCCAGGAATAAGCAGCAGTTGGCATCTTCACCGTATGCCGGGGGTAAATTGTTTGGAGACTCCCTGGACCCTATTTTAGTTGAGTCCAGGGACAAACACAAAATTTGGCTGAGCATGTCCCAAAGGGCAGAGTCATGTCCGGCACCTTATTTTCATCCCTCCTCCTTTCAAGGGTCGGGCAGCAGATTTGGAATGCCGTGTTCACAAAGGCCCTTTCCTTCCAGACAAGGGGAACTGCAGGACAGGCAGGGCAGACAGGAACATAGGTACCCACCCAAATGGTCCTTTCGGAGTGGGAGGGGTTGTTCCTTTCAATGCTCAAAATGACTGCTTGTCCAACCCTCCCAAAGGGGGCCATCTGGCATTTGCCAGCAAATGGGAGAACACCACCTCGGATGCTTGGGTCAGGGAGATAGTGAGGTCGGGCCTCTCCCTGGAATTCCCCTCCAATCCCGTGAGGCTTTTCGTCCGCTGCCCTGTGTCAAGGGATCAGATGAAACGGCTCCTCATGGAATCAGCCATAAAACATCTTCTGGATATTCAGCCCATCCAGCCGGTTCCAGCGAAGCTATATGGACAGGGGTTTTATTCCCGATTGTTCGTAATACAGAACTCTCGGGGGGGGGTGTGGAGGGCAATTCTCAACCTCAAGGCTCTGAACTGTCACATTGTTTACCAACTGCAGTCGCTCCAGACCATCTTAGAAAGTATTAGAAAGGGTGACTTCCTCACATCAGTGGACCTGACGGAAGCATACCTTCATGTCCCCATCCTACCCGTCCGAGACAATTTTTCCGCTTCCATTATGTGGGGAAACACTACCAGTATCAGGCTTTGCCGTTCAGTCTGTCCTCCACCCCCAGGGTATTCACCAAGATGATGGCTGCTCTAGCAGGCCATCTCCAGACTCTACCAATAAGGATCCAGTTTTATCTGGACGACATCCTTATTCAGACCAGTTCGGAAACCCAGGTGAGGAGGGACCTGAATACCATGTTTCAGGTTCTACAAGACCACAGTTTCTCTATAAATCTGTCCAAAAGCCATCTAGTTCCCATGACTTAACTGCTCCATCTGGAACCAACCAAAGATATGGTGGAGTCCAAGGTATACCTTTCCCAGGAGTGCCAAGAGTGATCTGTACCATTGCTTCTGCTATCTCAGCTTTTGGGAAAGATGGTGTCCTGCATCGCCATCACACCATGGGCATGGCTCCACAGCAGGACTCTACAATGGTTCCTCCTCCCATATCAGAGGTCCCACAGGAGCACATCCACGACCAGAGTGCAGGTTCCACCAGAGGTCCTCCTTTCTCTCAAATGGTGGACTTCCTGCGCCATCTCTAAGGGCTGCAGGTTCACAGAACCAGATCACCTGATACAACAGATGCCAGCTTATTTGGCTGGGGAGCTCACCTCCAATCACGCATGGCTCAGGGACAATGGACTCAGGAGGATCTGAGCTACAACATAAATTGGTTGGAGCTCCGGCCGATACACCTGGCCCTCAGGAGTTTCGAGGACATGGTTTTGGGCCAAGACATATTGGTCTTGATGGACAATGTGGCTGCCAAGGCCCACATCAACCGCCTTGGAGGGACCTCACGCAAGAAGCCGAACAGTTGGGCCGCTGGGCGGAGATTCATCTGCTGTCCATATGGGTAGCACATATATCAGGGGTGGCAAACGTGCAGGTGGACTGGCTCAGCCAAGCCCCAGTCGACCACGCAGAGTGGCGCCTGCACCCGTCCCTGTTTCGGGAAATGACGGACCTCTGCGGCCTCCCAACAGTCGACCTGTTTACCACCCGAGACAACCGCCAAACCCCAAGGTTTTTCGCCAGATCTCTGACTCTGGGGCAGAGGAAGTGGATGCTCTATGCAGTCTGTGGCCTTCAGGGCTGCTTTATGCCTTCCCCCCTCTTCCGCTGATTCCTAAAGTCATCCGGAAACTACTGGAGGAGGAGATTCTACTTTTGCCCCTCCCCATTGGCCCAGACGGCCTTGGTTCGCAGACCTGGTGAACCTGAGCCTGGTGATTTGTGCCTCATGTGAGAACCTGGGTTGATTTGAAAATGAACTGTAAATTATATGAATTCTTAAGTAGAAAATAAATAAATGAATGAATATTATTGTGGCCAATAGGAACAGAGATCCCAAACATTTAGATGGATTTAACTCCTTTCTCTTTTGCTTACTTCTCTTGTAATAAATTAAGATTTGATAGGCAATTGCCAGTTTGCAGAGGATTGTGAAGAGAAAAATCAAACTTTGTATTTTTTTTCTGAAAAGTACGTTATTTGGGGGGGCTGCACTTAAGCATTGTTAAACCACCTAGAGCTGTGGGACGTAACACAATCATTGTTAGGCCCAGATCCAAGATTGAAATGTTAATGGCCACTGGCAGCCATACCACAAAAGAGAGAATGGTATTGGAACAAATATTAAGTTAAATTGAATTAGAGTGCAATTTGTAAGGTGAACATGTGAATTTAATATAAATTATATATTAATATTTAGTTAATTAATATATTATATAATTATAGTATAATTTCAGTTCAATGGCAAGTTTTGTACCTCCAGGGCTTTGGGATGGTATATATCAGTGCTTGCAGGGGGAGTTGGATTGTTGGTGGGGAAAAAAATCTCATCAAAGCTTTTCCAAAGGAACAATAGATGCCTCGAACAAGCAAAAATTAAAACAGTGTTATAGTTTTCTAGATGTAGGGAATGTGAAATAGGACAGGTATGTATCCTACAATTAGGCAGAAAGGATTGACTTCGCACTATTTGCCCCAATATAACACCTTCTATTTTCAGATGGTTCAGCAGCTGAGTATGGTCCTAATTTATAAAACTTCCTAAATTTGGGAGGTAAGGATGACAAGATCTGCAAGTCTCAGAATAAACCCCTTTAAATGAAACCAGATTTGCTTCTGAGTAAATGAGTGTAGGGTTGAAACTCACTCTGATTAGAGCAATGCACTCTGCAGGAGAGTTGATGTGTTTCCCATGAAGTAAACCCCACTTCATTGAGAATTAATTCTCTAATTATGCCTAGGACTACACGTACTCTTAAATTAAAAGGAACACCAATTGTATTTTTAGGGTTAATTTGCTTTGGTTTTAACTGTTTTTATGTTTGGCATTTTCTTTAGAAGGAGGATTAGAATTATGTAGCCATGTTGAGGTTTTTTTATGGTTGAAAAGGCAGGACGCAAATCCGAAAATGAAATATATCACCATTTTGAGGTTTCTTTTCTCAAATATGGAAGCAGTCACTCATTACTTTTGCTTTATACTGAATCACAGTGAGTCCTGCCAGGTCACCGGCTAACCTACCTGTTTCAAAACAGGTATAACTATGGACCAAGAAACTTGAGTAGAGTGATGAAGGCAGGAGCTAAGTCTCTAAGCAAGACCCTAAATTGAAAAAGCAGAAGGGAGAAAGCAATTTAAAACTCCAAAAGCCAAAGGTTCTGCAGTAACACTAGCCAGAGTCCCCCCACTTTTCTAGATTCTGAAAAATCAATTTTCTACAGTCACGGGTTGAAAACATTTGTGCTGAAATTGTTTTGAAACTCGGGAATGGACAGCTTTGCAAATCAATAGTCCAGTTGGAAGAAGAGGGTTCCATTTGTGGCTCTTAAGGTGGCCATCCATGACAGAGCAGCAGTTGACAGAGCAGCATCTGTGGAAGAAAGATGTGTGTGTGTGTGTGTGTAATTATTTGGGGAGAGGGAAAGAGAGAGATTAGGTAAATTTTATTGAACAATTTTTTAAAGAAAGAACCATAAGACAGCAACTTTAACACTTGTGGACTTAAAGTCCCAGAATTCCTCAGCACAACCCTATAGCACAAGAGTTGTGTTTCCAGAAATCCTCATGCCATGCAAAATCATTTGTTGTTGTTGGGAGTTCTGCAGATACTGCTCACACTTCCTCTTTTATTATGATAAAACTTGACACTGATCTCTTCTTCATTTGCTCTTCTGTCCAAATACATAATAGATGTTCCATCTCTTCCAGTTCTTTACTTATTTTTCCTATTTATTTGGTAGCACTTGAATTGTTCTTGCTAAAAACTTCCTTTAATTTTCTCAGCATTTATTCTGATTGTCTGTAGCACCACCTCATTTAACCCAGTAGCGCATGTGTCTTTCCAGAAGCTCCATTTCAGCCTGCAATGGGCTAGGGGAGGCCCACGGAGGGCCGAACAGACTGTTGGAGGGGCAGGACAAATGTTGCAGAGCCTCTGCAGTTATTCATAAGGGCAAACAACTGACATGTTGCTGCAAGATTCGTAGTTTCAGACCTTGTTCACAAACACTAAGGGACGCTTATCACGTAAGTTCAAACGTTCGCTAAGGGAACACTCGTATTCTGGGGATTACCAGTATTTTTTTTTTTTTTGTACACTTACTTTTTCTGGCAGAAAAAAGCACTGGTTATTAATCATCTTATTGTATAGGTACTTCAGCAAACAGCAAAGAACTATGCAAAATTGATAGCTCCAGGGCAACAATAATAGAAGGGACATGAAAGTCACTGATCTGGACAGTGATGGTATCAAGGTCTTTATTTGTGTAGTGAGAGGTGCTTATCAGACAAACTTCCTCAAGTAATGAGAATTCAGATTATTATTTAATATATGCTGCTTTTTTGTGTGTGCATGTTTGGACTAATCTACTTCTAGTCCTCAATTGATTATCATAATTGGGACCAGAATTTCCATCATTAGTCAATGTGGTCATAAAGACAATTTTATCACATGACCTGATTCCAATATTACTATGATCATTAAATGCATCACACAGTCGTTAAGGGAAACTAGCTTCCCCAATTGACATTGCTTGTCAGAAATCAGCTGGGAAGATCATAAATTGAGATCACACAACCACAGGATGCTGCAACCTGTCATAAATGCAAGCCAGTTGCCCAAATTGCAACTATCATAAATTACGAGGGCAGATTATAAATCACTTTTTCTGAGACTGTGGTAACTTTGAACCATCATTAAATGGAACAGCCAAAAATCTAAGACTACCTGGATAACACTTCTTATACCACTTTTAATTCCTGCCTTACATGCTTCTCAGTCAGAAAAAGACAAAGGAGATACCACTGCAGGAAACTCTCAAGGACAAAAACCACAGTTAGTGAAGAAAGAGTAGGAAGTTGCTGGATCAACACCTGAACAGAATTATTAAAAACAAATTTAGCCAACAGAAGAATTACTGTTAGAACTTAAGTGCAAGACCATGTTCCCAGCACATCTGATAGAATATATATTCTTTCCTCATGAAAGAACATTCTACTCTGGTGGCTGTTTTGATGAAAGGGCATTGTTCACTAAATTGTTTTAACCATGTCTGGACAAAGTTACCACATAACTTCTCCATCTATAACCATTCCCATAAGGCTGGTTGGAGGAGGGCTGCAGCATTTTCATGTGTCTCTTCCTAACAACTTAGCAGTTCAGCTGTAACCAAGGCACAATTATAGGTCAATTGCTATAAGGAAAATAGAGACCAAAGTTTATATTTGCACTTTAGAACAGATTTGACACACTTTTCTATAGGGGTTTCTTGTTCTGACAATAGAAGAACCTTCATTGTGCCCCAAAAAAGAAAAATGGCCAGATCACCAGATGAAAAAAAAAATATCTTCAGCTTGCTCAAGATTTACTGCAGAAGATGTCATGTAATATTAAAGAGGTCAAGTCTTTCAGAAGGAAATACATTTTTGCAGACATAACTTGATTTTGGAATCCAAGTCCTAGCCTCTACTTTAATCAGACTGATTTCTAAGCACCAAGCTGCATTAGGAACTCAAGTTGCCTCTGAGAAAAGCGTTTGTAAAATTTGGGCTGAACTTTTGTCAGTTGAACACAGCTGTGGAAAGGACAAAACAAGGTCTCAGGGGCAAGAGTAAAACTCATGAAACTGTTATAGTGATTTTCTGCCATAGGATTTTATGCTTAACAATCTTAAGAAACGTTTCCCAATGCTCTACTTGACTTATGACCAAATTGGGACCTGAATTTCCATTACTAAGTGGGGCAATTGTTAAGTGAATCATGGCCAATGTATGATCTTTTTTTGCTGCAGTTGTTAAATGAATCACCCAGTTGTTAAACAAATGTGACTTTCCCACTGACTTCGTCAGCTAGGAAAATTGCAAATGGCAATCACATGTCCCAGTATTCTGCAACTGTCATAAATACATGCTAGTTGCCAAGCAGACGAATTTTGATCATGTGATCATGAGGATGCTGTGACAGTAGTAAGTGCAAGGATTAGTTGTAAATTGCTTTTTTTACAACATCATAGTAACTTCAGATGATCATTAAATAAATGGTCATAAGTCAAGGACTTCCTGTAGATTCCAATCTAGTATAGGAGTAAACATTTTTTGATAACCAGGGCCTACATTCAACATTACAGTAAATTAAGGATGAAATGATACAGTTCTAGAAAATTGATGAGGCCGAGGCACACACAAGACTTTATGAAGTTTTGTTTTAGTTTTTGCAGGAGTTTAATTAGTTTTATTAAGCCTGTTTTACACTGCAATTTCATGTTTCCATTTCAAAATTATAGACAACCATCAATTTTGGCAGCCGTATTACTAAAACTGAATAGCTGGTTCAAGGCAGTCTCAGAGGATAAATAAGTAGGTACAGGCCACAGATTTCTCACACTGATGCAATAGATCATCCCCTTAGTATTTCCTTTTAAAGGTTCTTTAAGACCAAAAAAAAAACAAAAAAAGGAACAGTGGTAAGAGGAAAGAGGAAGCCTGAACTATGTGGGAGAATAAGGCTTGGGGCAGAGAAAATTAGATTAATATCCAATACAAAAACTAAAATAAGGAATTGGTTTACTTAAGTCTGAGAAAGTTGAAACTAAAAGTCCTGTAACATTTTGAAAAAATGGTTTGTACTTCTTTAGAAGATGTCTTTAAGTTTCACACTCTTCTGCTGTCAGTAATTATTCTTTCATCTGTTACTTTAAAAATCATTTTTTCTCCTTTTAATTAGAGTTTTTATATTTATTTTCCATGTGAAACACATTGGATACTGTAGAGATGGAACTGGGAATAAAGTGTGGTGACTGTACCAGAACTGTAGATAACTGAATGAGAATAGGGATGAATCTTCAGTCTGTTCCCAAAAACATCTTAAAGGTCATCATTTTCCTGTTCAACTTCGTGCTGCAAGTTTCAGTCTTATAACTCTTCCTGGCAAAAGTAAGATTTTCATCCAACCTTTTTTTCTTCGTACACAATTCAGGGTTGCAAACATATCAAAACTCCTTCCTCCTCCTATTTTCCTCACAGCAATGAAATGAATTGGGCTGCCAGAGAGTGACTAGCCCAAAGTCATCCATCCAGTTTTTCATTCTTGGGATGAGAACTCACGGTCTCCTGGTTTCTACGTCATCACATCTTAAACAATTAACTAATCGTTTTTAGTGCTAGTTTTACAGAAGATAGAATTTCATTGGCTGTCTTGATTGTTCAAAAGCGTATGTACTGTATGTATGCATGCATGTGTGCATGCATGCATTATTTTGAAAAGAAAGAAAAGAATCTTGACTGCTTAGGACTTCAATAAGGTGTTTCCTTTTGTGACAGGTGGTGGAAGCTGAGTTTGCCAAGCTGTGGTCCAGTAGAAGCTACTACTTGTCACAGACCCTTTCTGAAGACAAGGAATGTTGTGATGCTCCAGAAATGTTATTGTGGGATGACCTGTCACATGGAAAACAATGCCCTTTGCCAGATGCATATTGAAGAATTGGAGGAAGAGGGAACTCTATTATCTCAAAATGAAGCAGACTTGAGGGGGGAGAATCCTCGCTAACATTGTATAGATATTTTATGAAACCCTGAAAAAAATTAAACTCCTTTGAATAGAAATGCCAACTATGGGAGTTACATGGAAGGCAGAATCAATAAAAGTAGAACTATCCATCTTGGATGTTAAGAATGTAAGATCACTAGAACATCGATGCTGTATTAGTCATCCTCTTGCACAGGAAACATGCTAGGTGAGATAAAAAATAAAGGGCAAAAATTGCAATAAAGCAATCAGTCTTTGCAGGGTAGATTAGGAGAATGCAGAGTATTTAAAAGGAGTATCTCAAGAAGATAATATCACTTAAGTGGTATAATTTGTTAAAATCTCTTTAAAGGCATGACATATACATACATACAGATAGATATAGATATAGATATAGATATAGCTATAGATATAGACAAGTGGTGAAATCTAAAATTAGTTACTACCGGTTCTGTGGGCGTGGCTTGGGGGGGTAATGTGACTGGGTGGGCATGGCCAATTTTTATTTTTATTTACTTTTAAAACCAATTTTTCTACAACCTCTTCAGCGAAGAGATTATTAAAAAATGCTTTCAAAAGGCTCTGACGATCCCAGCTGAGTTGCCTGATGGTAGAGGCTTTTTTTCTTTTAAATGCCTCTGACAATCAGGCAACTCAGCTTGGATTGTCAGAGGCATTTAAAAGAAAAAAAAGCCTCTGACGATCAGGCAACTCAGCTTGGATCATCAGAGGCATTTAAAAGAAAAAAAGGCTTTTTTTCTTTTTCTCAGCTGGGCATGGGGGGGGCAGGGATTTTTTCTCAGCTGGGCAGGGATTTTTGCTACCGGTTCTCCGAACCACCCGCCTCCATCACTACCGGATCAGGCGATCCGGTCCGAACCGGGAGCATTTCACCCCTGGATATAGATATATGAGGATGAGCACATTGATGGCACATGTGTTGAAAAGAAGAAAAACAATGTTTTATGCTTATATTATGTATTTTGTGTTCTTCAGCCCATCAGCTGCTTCCAATAGTGTTTTGATGTGGTTTTGCTGACTCACTTGAGGACTCAAGTGGGAGTAGACATGAACTCTTTGTACTGCTGGTATTTTAAATTATTTTCTCCAGGAGAGGTCCCAGAAGGATAAATTGGGTCACATTATTTTTATGCCCTGGTTGGTTTCACATGTGAAATTCTACTCTACTGTCTTATATTCCATTCAAGAGCCCTCTCCTCCCCCACCCCAAAATATGTGAGTGAGAATGATTTTTCTGTTTGCTGGAGATACTACAGTGCTGTTTGCATTTTCCTTACCTCTGCGTTCTACTGATGCTACTTTCTGAGATCTGCGGCACTGCCAGAACTGCAAGTGAACCAATAAGGAATACAAGTCATGGGGGGATGTTGCATATGATGATTTATTTCTCAGCCTTCAAGAGCCATTAGAGCTGTGCCAATCTGTCCATGATGCATTACATCTGGTATAGATTGAAATTAAAATGCCAGTCTGGGTGTCATCAGCATATTCATGACAACATGTCCCAAACCATGGATAAATTTCTTCCAGCAGATCTACATAACTAGATCTGGGAGATAAGAGCGTTCCATGTAGAAATCTAGAAGAGAACTACAGATAAGGGAAACACTATTCCTGCAAAACCTTCTGAAAGGTGTATTAGTGAGATAGGGAGTCTGATCATCTTTTTACTAAAACAGTGCCTTTTATTTTAGGCCAGACAATTAATTCAGAAAGATAAGAATATAATAGAAGTCCGAGAAGCCATCTTCTTCTGTGTTCCTCTGTGTCCGTCGAAGGCAGGGGTTCTCAACTCCCAAGCCATGGCCTGTTTGAAACCAGACCGCGTGAGGGATGGGCAAGTGTGTGTGCAAAGCTCCACTCACGCAAGCGGTGACCAATTACGCTCGTGCACAAAGCTCTATTCGTGTGAGCCGGCTGCACTTATGTGGAGGGTGCGTGCGATCACGCATGAAGCTCCATTCACGCAAATAGAGCTTTGCACGCAAGCACTCCGCTCATGCAAGTGGAGCTTCGTGTGTGAGCACAAGCACCCTCTGCTCCCGCAAGTGGAGTTTCACACATGAGCACAATCTCCCTCCGGTCATGCGTGAAGCTCCATTCGCGTGAGCAGAGGGCGCTTGTGTTCACACCTGTGCACCTGCCACTCACACACCGACCCCGCACCCTCAGCCAAAATGGAAACGTTGGGGACCACTGGTTTAAGGCATAAGTTCAGTTGCTCCCAGTCATATGAGTAATATTCTAAGACATACTGCTGTTAATACCAAAATCGTTTGATCCTCATGATTAATAGTTGTTAAATAACGTGTTTATCTAATAATTTCAGTTCAATTTGTGTGTGTGTAAAATCTCCCAATTTGCTGATAGGAAATTCCATAATTTCAACTTTGCACTACATGATGAAGTGCTTCCTTTATTTGCCCCCAATCTCGCTTGGTTTGAAGGATGAAAAACTTCTCTTGGCAATTTGTTTCCACTGCTCTTATTTTTAGGAACGTTTTCCCTGACAATTCATTGGAAGCTTATTTCCTGTAACTTCAATGTATTTTCCCACCTTTTCCAAAGAACTCCTCTGCTAATGAAAATGGAAAATTGTTGTCCGCAACAATTTAGTTTAGTATTTTACAGATGCCTATCTTTTAAATTATTAATACAAGTATTAATTCAAGATTCAATCTTTCGCTACACTGCTGAGGAAGATGACATAGGGAGCCTTGATTGCCATTTCTGAGAGGTTTGATGCCTGAGTTAATTTGCAAGCATCCTAACCTTTCTTTTAAATTGAGGAAGAGGACTGCAGTTGAATACTCAAGGAAAAACATTGGTCTTCAGACAATATGTGGGAAGAGCATATACTATATACACTACAAATACACATTTTGTCATTGTGTATTGCAGAAATTAACGGGGGGGGGGGTTGTTAATTGCCACTTCTGGGAGATTTGATGCCTGAGGTAATTTGTAAGCATACCATTCCTTCTTTAAAATGAAGAGATTTTATAGAGGGGATAAATGAGTCAGTTCAGATGACTAGACCTGACTTTGTCCATGGAAAGGGAAGGGCCTTCTAGGAAGGGCAAGTTCCTTTTTGCATGTCTCTGAAAGACTTTTCCATAAATAGTGTCATGCTTGAAGAAAGCAAATACTCTGATTTCATTGTGCACCCCAGCTGCTTGAGGCATGCTATGCTTTATGCAAAAGTTATTTGTAAAGTGCTTTGACCTTGATATTATGTAAGTTTATAATACATACATACATACATACAAGTTTATGCATGTATGTTCTGTACTATGAAAAGGCTCATTGTCTAACTTGCCAGACTTCAAGGCATGTTTCAAACTTCTGTGAGACATTCCGGATGCAATGGCTACTGAATGATTTCAGGTTAATTGATAAATCCATAAAATAAAGGCTGGCCAAGCACTACATGCTGTTTGCCAGCTTATGACCCCAGAAGTGAAGAATGAATTTACATCACTCCATAGGAAATTCTTTGGTTTTCCACATTCATAGTACTGGATACCGCTTCCATGCATTTTAGGAAAAACAAAGGTTGCTATTTAAATATGAACTGTTAAAAATAAAAATCCAAAGTAAATATTATTCCTAATGGTAAATGCCTATGATGAATGCCCTCAGTATCGTAGGAAAACAGATCTAAAGAGAAAGAGACTAATATCTTCAAAAGTTGGTCATTGTCGTCTAAGTAAACTGCCGCATTTTTCAGAGTATAAGATACACCTTTCCCCCCCCCCAGGGGGTGAAAATTTGGGTGCGTCTTATACACCAAATGTAGCCCCACCCACCCATTGGTCCCCACCCTTTGGCCTCTGCCTCCCAGCAATTTACCTCCTTGTAGCAAGCAGCAAGAAGAAACAGCCCATTTCAGCTTCAGCACAGCCTAATTAGCACAAGTTGATTGTCCCTTGCAACAACCTCCCCAACTCTCAGCTGTTTCAGGCTGCAGGGATTGCCATTGCCTATTGCTGCATGGGCTTCTGCTGCTTGCTGCAAGGAGGTAAATTGCTGGGAGCAGATTTTTTTTTCTTGTGCTAATCAAGCTATGCTGAAAACGAAAATGAAAGTAAAGCAGGCTGTTTGCTGTTTGCTGTTTGCAACGAGGCAAAATTGCTGGGAGGCAGAGGCAGATTTCTTTTTCTTCTTTTCCTCACCAAAAAAGGTCTTATAGTCCGGAGCGTCTTATATTCTGAAAAATACAGTATTCTGAATTATTGAAATGCAGAAAAATTCAGCATACAATTTTTAGACCACAGGTGGTCCCTAACCAACAAAAGAGTTGGCTTTTGATGCCATAATTGTTTTTATATTTTAATTCAGAAATTAGGGTAGGGGCAGGAATAGGAGATATTTGAGAGATTAAACCACCTCTATTCTCATCCTTAAAGTCTCCAAGAACTTCAAAAATGCCAACAAATCATATGGAATTACGTCACCAAATTATGTTTACAAAAGATGAGAATGGAAGCCTTCTCTTTCCATATGCATTCTTTACTCCCACTCAAAAAAAGGCATAACACTATTGACCCCACACTTTTCAGTGATAGTCTTACATCAGGGGTCCCCAACCCCCGGTCCATGGCCCACTACCATGGCCTATTTCCATCCAGGCCATACAAGTCGAGCTGCACATGTACAGCAGCCCGTCGCTCATGCAAGTTAAGCTGTCCTTGACCCTCCACCAGGCCACCAAATCACAAAGGTTGGGGACCATTGTCTTCCATTAATGGATGCTCTCTCTTCCCCCCACCCCCCCCGACCAAGCCTCTAGCAAATCTGGAAGTCAAGATGGTGCCTTTGACCCTTAAACATTGCCCTTCTCTCTGCTGATGAAAATGTCCTTTTTCTCATTGAGACTGAAAAAGAAAGTTGGAGAACAGGCTACTTGGGCAAATTGAAGTGGTATTGTACCAGTGATAAGTCTGTTTCATGGACAAATTTCAAGGAGTTGTGTCTATCAATCCCAAAAATTCATTATCAGATTGCTTCATTGGTGGCAATTTCCCTCCTTTGGGTGATGACAGAATTTGTGTTGACAGTACAAGATGTAAAACTGACATCTGCTACTTTAGATACAACAGTCATGTTCATTATTTCAGATGGGATGTCCAGACAGATACCTGGTTTGTTGCAAAGTCTTTTGAATATGGTTATATTAACTTGAAGTTTCACTGTACTTCTTTCAAAAGCTAAGAATATCTCACAGCATCAATTTTACTAGGCCAGTTCGTTAACTGTTAAGTCACTGTATCTTTGGAGGCATACCAAAAAGTCTGTTCATGCTTTTCTGCCTGACGTGATCTCCTTCTAGAGATTAAAACACAGTATTGTAATATTAAGTTTATGGTAAGATTTACTTTTGGGAAGAATTATATATGGTGATTTTTGCAGATACATCTATGTTTAGCCATAGTATTCAGTGTTCTCTTTATTTACTAAAAATTTTGAACTTTTTCAGACTACAAAACAATTCACTAACTTTTAAAGACTTAAAAGCATTGGCTAAGATTTGATGATTGGAAAAAGCTAAAATTTGATCATTAGTGGGCAGTTTATGAAAATATTAAAATTAACGCCATAGTTGAGTTTCTTTTTCTTTTATTTTTAAAGTTCTAAGGAATATAAATTTAAAGTGCTAATAAACTCTAGTCAATACTGTATAAATACCATTGAATCAAAATAATATAATGTATTACATATTTGTGTGTGTTTGTAGAGGATGGATGGATAATTAGGATGAAGCTGCTATGACCACCCAATCTTTTAATCATCCTGGATCCTGATTTGATAGTTTCTGTATAGCTCAGGGCTGTCAAACTCGCATCGTCACATGGTGTATCAGGACTTTTTTTCCTCTTCTCTGAACTGGGTGTGGGCTTGGCCAGCGCGTGACACATCCGGCCTGCAGGCTGCGAGTTTGACAGCCCTGGTCTATCTAGTACCTGGATAGCTGAGTTGAGAGTTGAGTTGAGAAGGATATAGGTAAGTAGGAATGAACATGTGTCTTGCGTGAGAGAAAGAGCAAATGTGCTTGTAATTAGTAAAATTTTGCTGCCATTTAAATTTGCTTGGTCTCTGTGTATCCCAAAAGAACATGACGTGCCTCAGTGATCATTTGAAAGTGATTTTAGTGTGTTCCTAATTATTTCCCAGCTGTTCACCAGGGCTCTGTGTGTCATCTACTCTAGTTGCGCATATCTTTTGTGGCCTGTCAGCAGCCTGTTCAGCTAGTAGCTGATTCCGATAGCGCGGAGGCTGGTGTGATGCGCCAGCAGCCTGTGCAGCTGGCAGTCCAGCAGATAATGAGGAGGCTGGAGAAGATGTGGTGCCAGAGGCGGGGATTCAGCCAAGGCCTTCAGAACCTCCAGAAGCTCCCATAAGTGAAGAGGAAGAAGAGGAGGAGCCTCTTCTTGATGCACGTGCGCGTAGAGCTGCCAAAAGGCAGGAGTGGTTCCTCAGGAGGAGGTCTCCTCGAGAGTAAGGCTTGGGGCTAATTGGCCACTCCCCTAGCTTATTTAAGGAAGGACGACAACTGAGGCAATTTGCAGGAAACAACTTCATTCATATTCCTTTGCGTCTTGATTCCAGAAACTTCTGATCAGCTCTTGCTCCTTTCTTATCAGTTTTCCTGCAAATTGCTTCTGGGCATTCTGCCAACCACAGTAAGATTACAGTTATCTGAAATACTGTGCTTCAGAATTGAGTTATTATTCTTTGGATTCTTGTCGGCTGTTAATGAAGCTAAATTAACAGCCCTTGTTCAGAAAAGACAGATTTAAACTGTACTTGTGTTCGAACAACTACTAAGAAAACTCATTAGTAGTCCTTAATTAGTAAATTAAGGTTTGTACGGACTTTGTGTGTGCTGTGTTCTTTGGGGTCCGTAGCTGGAGCAGAACAATATCTGGAAAAGCCAGGTAGAAAGCAATGGGTGCTACAAGATCCAAAAAACTTTGTGAGCATGACCATAAACTGAAGCTGGAAGTGTGTGTAATAGATTTGAATTACTTTTGGGGGGAAGAACCTCTATATTATCTATATATATCTATATTCTCCCTTTAGGAAATGGAAAGATGAATCTTCAAATTGTATTTCAGCCCTGCCAATCATTATGTATAGCAAAATACTGCATGCATGAGTGAGGTCATTGAGATGAGTTGGGAATATTTTTCTGAATAAACTTAAATCTAGATTATTTGAATTTATTTTTTTCTGGGCTCTTGCCTTCCTGGTTAGGGAAATTGATTGTAATGTGGTACATGAAACTTCATAAGGTCTCCTATTACATTTTTTACACAGGATAGTCTTTAATTTTTTCCCAAAGTTGCGTCCATGAAAAGAAAATAATTTGCATTATGCTGACATTTTAAGGATGGGGATATCAGCTGGATAATATGACACAAAAGTATCCTTTAGAATAGATGTTTAAGGGCTCGTATGAATAACTACTTGCATGTTTATATTCGTCAGTTGAGTGGATTGATAAGTGTATCCAACAAGTTGTAATGATAGCTCTTACAGCATGTAACATCATTCTGTTTTATTCTTTTCCTCTGCTTTGATTACATCCTTCCATCATTCTGCTTTTTGCAAAGCTTTCAACTTATCATATATTTTAGGCAATAAGCTTTATAGGCCACCATTATTTATGACAGTGATTGAGAAAAGCTGGTTGTTCATAGACAATTGTTATAATGTTTTCAAACTGTGTAGTCTTGTGGGATAACTGTTTCACTGTCATAAAAATTCAATACATTGGATTTATTTATATTGTTGCTATTTTTATTTTCATTTTTGTGTAAGCTTTGCTGAATTTATCTACAGGGCTGCCCTTTACAGTCTGAAGACACGATAAGGAAGTGTGGCTTAAGGGTCCATGTCTTTCTCATAACCTTTACAGCCTCCTACGTAAGTTAAAAAATAGTCAGATGGTCTGCAGCTGGAAATGGCCTACAAAATGGCACTAAGCCAGCCCCATTTCACAGTATCATTTTTTTTTAAAAAGCCGTCTTGATGACTATCAAATGGCCTTCTTTTTTCTCTTGAAAGAATATTTTCTTAGAACCTCTTCACAGATAGTATCTTAATAAGCTGCTTCTGATTCTTTGCTTGAAAATTCCCACAAGCTAAAAGATGGTTGCCATACATTCTAATTTAATTGGTGTTGGATGCAGTGTATAATTTTGCCTCATTCAAAATTTCAAACATAAATCCATTGAATTAATGCCTGTCAGGGTAGAATGCTGTCACCCTTTATTTCAAAATGCCTCTTCTTTCAAATGAGGGGAGGTATTTTGTCTGAATTGTCAGATTATGTTGTCAAATTCAGTCATAATTTAAATAATAAGGCAGTCTCCACTACAGTGAATTTTGCTTCTCAGAAATATTTATATAAATTTCAAAAATAGGGTTTTCAGAAATATTTATATAGATTATGTTTTTAAACAGAAAAGCTTATTTATTCTATATATCAGTGGACAAAAATTTAGCCATTTAGAATCTTTACATTTTCTCCAGAGTACTTTGAAATTACTTGTTCTTACATCAATTCCTATATGCCAAATTAGTGATAGATTTGGATTACTGCAGTTCACTTTTCATGGGATTGATCCTGAAGATAATCTGGAAACTATCACTGGTACATGCAGTGCCTACTTGCTGGCTAATAGAAACCAGTTTAACAGAATAACACAGATAATGTGGGAACTGCTTTCACTCTCTCCAGTTATGTTTGGATGCTGCAGTTAAGATCCTGGTCATTACCTCTAAAATCATATATCCAATTTGTACATAATTGGGTACAATTACCCACTGGGAATTAACAGTAGAATAGTGTCACCATATTTGACTTGAACTAGTCCTATTTTATCTGGGTAGGTGGGTGGGTGGGTTGGTTGGTTGTCCAACTCCTAAATGACTGGGTGCCATACAATTAAAAAGTAACATATAAAAGTGCAGTCAACTAGAAAAGTAAAATACCAAAATAAGCAAAATAAAAGGAGGACGCCTTAGTTAGTCTAGCTGGGAGAACAACCATGTCTTCAACAATTTCTTGAATGACATAAGAGTGGAAACCACAGGAATCTGAAGAGATCATTCTAGAGAATAGGGATTTCAACATAATAGCCATGCTTCCTGGATCACACAAGATGATGTTCTTTAATTGATAGGACCTGAAACAAATCCTGTCTGTTGGTCAAAGGCAACTGAAGACAGACAATCCCTCAGATAGCAGGTCCTATGCCTTGAAAAGTCTTAAAAGTTGTAACCTTGAATTGCACCCAGAAGCCAAAAGACAAACAGTGCAACTCACAAAGCAGCAGGATCCCACAAGTAAAACATGACACCCAATCACTGCACTTGCTGTATTTTGGACCAGCTGTGACTTCAATGGGAAGTTGGCAACCCTATGTAGACTGCATTACAATCCAATCATGTGATGACTAGAGCATGGGTGACTATCTGAAGGGTCTCCTTGTGCAGGAAAAAATGCAACTATTGCAGCAGATGCACCTCTTGGCCACAGCTGCCACCAGCTTGTTGAGCAGGAGTTGAGAGTCCAAGTGGACCTCCACTTTGTACACAAATCTCACCCACTTAGGGTGAGCAGTAGCATAGTGTCATCGTATTTTGAGTTGGGTAGTTGTGCAAATTTGCTTAATGAATAAATAATAAATATATTTAGGACTGTCAGCTTTGCAAGGTAGTCTATACAGGAAGCACACCAGATGAACTAGTCTTATTTTATTGTAAGGTTTTATTAACCTGATCCAGACCTGTACAGCTTCCAGTCATAATGTTAAGACTTTCGCCACATTGCTTAACTGTCTAGGGTTCAAGATATATAACCGGATATGATCAGCATATTGATGATACCCCAAACCAGTGAATGATCTTACCCAGTGTTTTCATGTGGATTTGAAACAGGAAGATAGAGGCCCGCAAATCCTGTGGCATCCTTCTAATGAGGGGTTGTGAGAACAGTCTCTCTCTACCAACCAACACCGATTGAAACCATCCACTGAGAAAAGAGAACCATTCTAAAATAGGATCACCCACTTCCTGAAGCCAGTCCCATAGAATACTCTGATTGACAGCATTGAAAGTCAATGAGAGATAAGGAGCATGAGAATGGATTTAATACCATCATCCTATGAGCCACGATGGTGCAGTAATTAGAATGCAGTACTGCAGATTACTGCTGACTGCCATCTGCCTACAATTTGGCAGTTCAAATCTCACCAGGCTCAAGGTTGACACAGCCTTCCATCCTTCCGAGGTTAGTAAAACGAGGACCCAGATTGTTGGGGGCAATCTGCTGACTCCTCTGTAAACCACTTAGAGAGGGCTGTAAAGCACTGTGAAGTGGCATATGGTAAATCTATATGCCTATTGCTATTGCTATCCTAGCTCTGCTATAGGTCATCAACAAGCATAACCAATATGTATCTATATTAAATGCTAACCTAAATCCCAACTGTTAAATCTATATGAGCTAAAAGAATTTGATGTGGGTTTCCTACCCTTACCTCAAGGTGTTATCCAGAGGAGCCCAGAAAGAAGCATTCTGTTGTAGTCCCATCACTTTGAAATCTATAGACTAACAAAGTTAGAATTGCTCCTTTCCTACTGCCATTTATAAAGATTGGGAAGACAGTCTTTTTTCAAAGCACCTTCAAAACTGAGGACATACCAGGATCAGTAACAGATACTCAAACAAGGATTTTGATTGTTTTGTTTTGTTGTTGTTGTTGATGGTTTTATTTGTGATGTGTTTCTATTTTAATTTTACATGTGCTGGGTTTGGGGTAGAAGCTGTCTAAAATCACTAGAAGAGACCGCATATTTAGACATGTCAATAAATAAGCAAACCTGAGATTGTACATTTAGGTACACTTATTTATCTGGAAGTAAGACTCACTGAACTCTATGTGGCTTATTTTTGAGTAGATATTCACAGGATTGAGCAGCCAATCATTAAATAATTTTAGTTACTGTTTAGACTAGCTGACATCCCCAATCTGTCAATCTCCATGTATCTTGGGCTTTAACTAACCAATATATCTCTAGCCACATTGCCTGGAAATTCTGGAAGTTATACTTCATTACTGGATTAGAAAGCTTAATTATGAATAACACAACAGGATATTCATTTGTTATTATAAAGGAATCTGCCTGTACTTGATTGCTAAATGTTATCTTGAAACAATATTTTTTAAATTAATTTAGCTGGGGTATATCAAGCATGCTGAATTGATTTATATAATTATTAAAATGGAAGCAAAGCCTTTTGGAAATGCTATGACAAATTATTGTTCCTCTACTATGCTTTTAATTTTTACATATAATAGTTCATAGATTCCAAGATCAGTTTTGGAGGTTACAGCAACAACAATAGGAAAGAAACTCATTGGAGCTTGGGAAATTTGCTGACTTAAATCCCATGATAGAAATAATGTAAGAGATAAATGTGCTAAGTGAAGTTATTTTCTATATGGAAACTCTTTTTATTTATAAAATCTATAAAAATGTGAATGTCATAAAATGACATAAAATGTCATTAATGCTCTGATTTTAGATCACCAAAGTACTTGAATATTGCTTTTCTTAATTCTTTTCCATTGTGCATGTATTGATTTGACCCACATGCTTTCTCACATATATTCAAATATAAATGCAATAATGAATTCACACCATTGAAATTGTTACAGAAAGTTGCCCCTATTCTTGGCTGCTATTATTATTGTAGAACAAAGAAGAAACTAAATGAAACTTGGTTATACTCTCTGAGTCCATCCTTTCAAGAGCTTCCATAATCTGATCGGTATCAGCCATCAAGCAAAGAACAAATGCATCATAGCAAGATACTTGTAGAAATAGTTGCAAATAATGTAGGTCAAAATCCCAAACACGCAGTGCAGGAAAAAGGACCACATTTCCAAAATCTGTAGTAAATTCAGCTAGGAAGATCAGAAGGATTCCTTTTTGGCCCAAAATCTATTGATCAATTAGATCCCATCCAAGGACTGCTTCCAAGAGTACATTTAATTGGGCCCCACTTCAAAAATCAGATTGCTAGTTATGGCCTAAGATATGTTCCTTGTTGTTTGAAACGTTCCAAGTCTACAGAAGTGGTGCCACATCTTCTCATATTTCTTCATCTTAGAATTTTGCCTTGTAAGATGCCAAGTCAAAGTTTAAAAAGGATCAGTCTTCATTATCTGCCAGAGCAAAGAGTCTCCTGATTTCTGTTAACCCAGTGCCCTCCCTAAAAATACCTATGTTACAGTTTAACCACAATTTCCTTTTTAACTTAAAACATCAATCGGCAGCAACTTCAAAATACTACAGCTTGTTCAAGCAATCTGTATCTTATTGACTAGTTTTAGATTTTTTGCCAAAGTAGAATTTAGTCATATACTACAAATAAAATTATCTTAAACAAAACAGTCTGCTGAAAGAAGGAATAATAGTGTGTTTTTAACAATGTTGTAATCCACATGATTCATTCACATATTGTACATGAAGAAAATTCCCATTTCTCTCCCCCCCACACCACCACCAAAAAAATATAATTCTTATGTGAGTAAGCCCATTGAAAGATATGTAGCTTTTGCTGCAGATAATTAAATAATAAAAATGAAATACTTAAAAATTATGAACATTTTACCCAAATCATATTTAGCAGTTACAATATATGCAACCTGTCAGGCATTCATATAACTTTATACTCTTATGTTATGATTTTTGCTAGTAGTTCTGTAAGATCAGGCTACCAAAGATTTACTGTAGTTTGTTTTTACCTTAAAAACCCAATTAGAGTCAGGTTTGGCATAGTCAATTGATGGAAACGACATATTCATAAAAGTACACAAAAATAGTACTTGGGATTTTTTTTCTCCACCCTCAAATATGTTGTCATTAAGATCATTGATCTTTCAATGTTTTCACATAAAAATACATACCTGAGACAACATTAACAATGAAGTCACCCTGGGTCATATACTTGACCACTATACAGCAACACTTTGCAATGAATGCCTATTATTGGTTCAAAAACAAATACATTTTAACACTACAGCTCTGTTTAAAAAATTGTGGTGTTTTTTTTAACCATCTTAAGTCTGTGCTGTGCATTTGTACAATCTGCATGAACTTACCCTATGACTCAGAAGGAACAGTCTTCTCCAGTCAATTGTGGAAGAAATTTCCAGCTTTGTTCTTCCTCATGAATAAGGAAAATATATTTTCGGTTTCTTATTTTTCCAATTCCTCTTTTTTTTTTTTTTTTTGGTCTCATTTTGACTTTTTGGGGGTTTTTTGGGGGGGGTTGCATTTTAATTTTTATAATTGTGTCATAGAGAGGCCAAAGGAGAGTTGAATTTTAGTTCATGTCTTGGTTTAAGAAGTGCAGGCTAAGTCAATTTTAATTAAAAAGTGAGCAATTTTTTCCCATGCCCTGATCTATGAAGAATCTGTTGCTTGTCAAGAACCATTTGGCTAGAGAAATACTTTATTCCTATCTTCAAGAGCTTCAAGGGGCATATTTGACGATGTGATGATATCACCAGAGAATGGGGCTGAGCCTTTTCTGGGTTTTTTTGGTTTTTTTGTTTTTTTCCTGGAAGAATTCTACAATTCAAAGAATTTTTTGCCTGGAAGAAGAATTTCGGTAAGTTTCAAAGAACCCATAGATAAACTTACTTTGCACCATTGGGAGCAAAAAAAGTTTACCAACTTGTGGCATCTGGAATGGATATGGAATGGACTGTAATAAAGAAAAGAAGCAATTGGCTCTAGATACATTCACAATTACCTGCACGGGAGCATGTGAGATGCATGTCTCACTTAGAATAAAGCAATCCAGGCCTTCAGAGAGACTAAGGAGATGCTTAGTCAAGAGAGAGATATGTTAATTGCAGCTTTTTGGTTTTCCTCTGTAGGCTGCTGAAAAGTATTTATCAGTCTGGTCATTAAAAGTAATTGGAAGTGGAAACTTTATCTGCGTCTTCTACTAAATTCAGAATCTGGAGGAGGGAATGTGTTTCATAAATGCAAGAAAGAAAGGTCCTCTTCCGCCCCCATCTCACCTGCTGAAGAAGCTACACATTGGACAAAGCATAATAAATCTTTTATTGGGACTTCTAAAAAGAGCTGAGTAAGTTTGGGAAACCTGCACCAATCAAAGATGATCTGGCTGAACTTTTGGCTGATTTTAACACAGGTGATTTATAGACAGCTATTTTGCCTCCTGCAACACCTTAAAAGAGTGCCCCCAACAAACTTCAGAATTTTGAAATCTTTGCAATAATGCAGTCTATATAGAGAAAGCTTTTAAAGTGTATAGTTAAAGCTGAGACACTTAACTGAAAGATACCTTGCAAAAGGAAATTCATCAATTAAAGAAAATGACAACCTCATGAAAATGGAATTTAAGTTTTGGAAAAAGCAGATTAAGTTCACATGTGGCAAAATAAACTCACCCAAATTCAAGGCCTTTTATGTTGGAAGAAGCTCAGAGTATTAAACAATTCTCAAGGTAAACAGTCATGATGGTCTTCATGGAGAAATCATTGTGATCTAACTAGCCATTAAAAATCAAATCAGCCTACAGAATTGCTGTAAGTTTTCAATCCAGTTGTGACCTAACTCGGTGATGGTTGAGTTCCTCAGGAGAAAAACATAAATTGAGCTCTCTCCTATAACAATGTTTCAATTATGTTGGCAAGAAATTAATGATTTTCAGTTAACAGTAAAAGTTTAATCAAGTTCATTGGACAGCAAGAGATAAGACCTTTTTTTTTCCTGGAGTTTTGTTGTTTTGTTTTTGCTCGTAGAGGTTGGTGTGGAAAAATCCCTGTGATCTCGAAGGTGCTTCCAAATATTTGAAAATAAAATCTGAAATTTATTCAGAGAGAGGAAAGAAGTAACAGTCCTTTCAATAATTTCATAGTTGGAAAGATTCCTTTTATTGCTTTTTTTTTTTCAATAAGTAGCATTTACCAATGGATTTTTTTTCTGACTTGAGGTGGGATAACTTAATATTGAATTTAGTTATGGTTCCACATAGAGTTCCTCATGGAGGGATTTTTTTCTCTTTTTTTCTTTTTTAGAAAAAAAGTTCCTTTTTCTTAGGGATTTTTCATTCTGAACCTTTTTTCCCCGTTTTGCTATAGGTTTCTCCATAATAAGTTTCTTGGTTTTAGATTTTTATGCAAGTTACTTGTATAATGTGAAGAATATTCCTTCTTCAGCTAATTGATTATAGATTTTTGTTTCTTTTGCCTTATCTGGGATAATATTGGGTCCTTTGTGATGTCGAGTATTTTACATTCTGAGTAATTAAACTGTCATTACATTGTTCCTGGAATGTTAAAAGTCTGAGATACCCATTTTAAAAGAGAAGGGGGTTATTTCCCAATTGAATAAACCAAATACTTTTCTGCGAGAAAAATATTAATTCATTGGCTGGTTTTGTGCCCTAAAGGTATTTTACTTTTTGCTTTTTCATTTGCAAAGTTAAACCTATTTCCCAAGGGAAGAAGCTCTCCGTGATCATACAAATTCTCAGTAACTTTTCTCTTGAAATTAAAAAAAGGATCTGGACTCAAGGAAAATATGGCATTCACTCTTGATTGGAGAGCAAAAAAAAGGAGGCAAAGAAACTGACTTTCAAAGTAGACTGGCTGTTTTGTAAGTCTTTTTTGTAAGTCTTCAGCCTTTGTCTGTTTTGTAAGTCTTCAGCCTTTTTCATAGTCTCCCACACTACAGAAGGCACAGTATCTTCCATTGTTTGCCAGATCACCTTCAGGAGCTCCAGACAGTATTGTGGTCTTCCTTTCCATATTTCCTCCAAACCATAATCCTGTGAAGTAAGTTGGAATGACAGAGAGTGACCATCTCAAAGTTACTCAGTGATCTTCTGTTATATGCATACTCATATAGCCTGCCCAGGTACATGGATGTCATGGTCCTCCTTTAATCCGGGGTTTCCAGATAGGTGCAACTATCAATCAATCAAAATAAAGCTGGAAGGGACCTTGGAGGTCTTCTCAAGCAGGACACCCTATATCATTTCAGACAGGTGGCTGTGTCCAATCTTTTCTTAAAAACCTCCAGTGATGAAGCACCTACAACTTCTGAAGACAAGCTGTTCCACAATCCTGATCCACAACCAGGAAATAATTAAGAATGCACACAAACCACTTCCAACCAAACACTGAGGCATGTCAGGTTCTAATGGAACGTACAGCGATCCAATGGATTCAAAGCCACAACAAAACATTAGTACCATGTACTTTTGTTTTCTTTCATATTCCTATGCTCAGCCCTACTTATACACATCCTTCTCAACTAGTCTGTCCAGACATCAGCTAGTGGGACAGAAGTCACCAAATCTAAAGCCAGATCAACTAATAGTGTAAGTGGGCTTTGCAACTGCAATTTTTCTGAGCCCTTGCTTTGATGATCCACAAGTCTAGTCATGACTCTAGTCATAGAGATTGGAGGATGACTGGATTCCATACACTCAACACCCAGCGTCCTATCTTCTGATGTCATTTCTGCTTTGATCCTTAACTGCTTGGTTCCATCTTATCTACCAGATGAGTTTGTTTAACAAGTTTTTGCTTTTGTCATCTCTGCATAAGTGATTGCCCCATTTTCATCTTATGGCAACTTCAGCCTGGTTGCACATTCTTACATGGCCCTATCTCACCTTCACACACAATTATGGCTGAGGGAGGATTTGAATCTTGGTCTCCCCAGTGTGAGTCCACCATCTTTTCTATACCATTCTGGCCAAGTTCAATCATGGTAGTGCTTTTCAACCTTAAAATGCTGGTGCAGTTTTATTTTGATCTTTTATGCATTCTATTGCTACAAGAATAGGAGACTTGATAAAATTATCTCTCTGCTCCAGAAACCTTTTGCAAATGTTAAGAAAATTGTCTTTCCCATAACCTCTGCACATGCACATAGACTTGCAAATTGAGAATGTGGTTGAGAAAGTTGAAAGCTTTTGGGATGGAATGGGGGAATGATTCCTGAGTGAAACTTGATCTCTCACTAATTTAGTGAGCATTTAGAGCAGACTTTCACAACTTGGCATTTGACAGATGTTTAAAAATTACAACTCACAGAAGCCCCTGCCAGAACAGACTTAGCTATTTTGTGAGGTTCCTTAATCGTCCTTTTTTTTTTTTTAATGATGGCCACCTATAACCTTCTGCCTTTATTTCCTGACTAGGAAATTCTCTGACACATATTTGTGCGGCTATAACAAAAGCTAGGTTGGTGGAAGGGAGAGTTCGTTAAACAATGTGAATGGCCTTTTCTTGAAACTCAGAAGTGTTATTATAGAAAAGGGATTAAGTAGATTAACCGTAGTATTATTTGCAGGTTTAATGCTCCAAGAGAAAAATAATTGCCTCATTTTTGTTTCCTTCACAGTAATTAACAACCGTTGGAGGCAGCAGCTGGAATCTGTGAGCTATTCCTCTCGCTATGCTCTGGGCCTTTTCTATGAAGCTGGCACCCAGTTTGATACCCCTTGGGCAGCACAATACATCTCCAATAATCCCTGCATATGCTTCGTCTCCATTGATAATAAGAAGCGTGAAATAGGTCAGTGCTTCCATTACTCTTTATAAACAAAGTAAGAATGGAGGGTGTGGATCATGGCTAGAGAGAAGGAGCCTCTCTAACAATAATTTGGTCTGTACCTGCTGTACCTTCTGAATGCTTTTCAAAAGCAGTCCATGTGGAAATGTTACAGTAATCCAAACGGGGAACGAATTGGACAGGAGTTATTGCAGTTAGGGCTTCCTAACTTCAGTTTGGTAGTTCGGGCAGCAGATCACAGCTGTAATGTGATCTGCTCCAGGAGATCCCTTAGTAGTAGACCAACCCTGACTGGGGAATATAACCCTGTTAAGAGCTGAGCCATACAGATGGTATTTGATACTTGCATCTCAACAAGTGAGTCCTCCATGCAGTTTCGGGTAGCTTTTAAAAATGGTGGGAATAGAGGCACCCCACAGATCTTCAGACAGATCTCTCCTCCACTCCAACTGCCAACCAGAAGATGAACCTTTAGGAAACAGGAAAGACACCAAAGAATGGTACCCGGCCTCCTCCATTCCTATACATCAGAGCCAATCCAGAAGGATAGAATAGCTGGGTAGTATTAAAAGCTGCTGAGAAGTCAAGGAGGACTGGGAAGATTATATTCCCCCAGTGTCAATCTTTCCAAAGCTTATATACATGTGCAACCAGTGCAGTTTCCATGCAGAGCCCAGCTGAAACCCAACTGTCACCAGCCCAGATAATCTGCTTTTTCTAGGGTCTTCTGAAGTCTCAGGGCTACCTCTTTTGCTACTATGTTCTCCAAAACAGGGAGGTTAGAAACTTGTCTGGACTAAATTTGTCCAAAAGAGTTAGATTGAGCAAAGCTTCATAAGCAGGGGTTATGCCATGCTTTCTTTCAGAAATGGGTAGACCCATCTTGTCCAAATAAGTATTAATTACTGTATTATTTTTTTTTTTAAAAAAAAGGGAGGATCAGATGCACCAAAAGAATCACAACTCCAACATAGAAAGAATTTGGAATTCTTTCAGAATTCAGATTGGAATTCAGAGTGACTGTTTCACATATCTTTAGGGTTTGTTTAGACACAAATCTTAAAGGAATAACATTCATTTGGCTCTACACATCCAAAATATTGCACATTTTGCCATGCTTACCATGAAAACACCAGCCCAGATGCGAATACCAGTACTTGAATATCCAGATAGATCGGATTGTTAAGCTTTAATCAAGCCCTTCCCCTTCTATCTCCATTTAATCTGGAGAAAGGATAGAAAGGTCTTAGGCACCTTGCTCTGAAACACCCCAAAATCTATCAGAGTTGCTAAACATGTATACTCGGTACAAACCCACACCACTGCATTACAGAGAAGAATAAAGACAGTTGACAAATAAAATTTAAAAAATGAATAACTAAGGTATAAAGGGGCTGGTCTTTCTGATTTTGTAGACAATGGATAGAGGATTCAATAACTAATTATATAATCATTATGTCCTCCCTAAGTGGAATATAAGGGCAGCTTGTGGGCTATACCAGTGTAATGCCATAATGGAGACCCAGATTCAAATTTATCTCTCCCAATCACAGCAACTCACTTATAATGTAGCCTCCTCTGCCTCACAAAATGATGAAATAAAGTTGAATACAGTGTTATATGAGCTCCCAAAGCAAAGGCAGGATGTACAAATAAACTCCGAATTTGGTTTCTCTGACTTGCTTCATGTACAACATGAATTTATGATAATAATTTCATAATCTCAGTTAAAGTGTCCTGTTGATTCTATTAAGGTTTTCAAAATCTTCCCTAATAGAAACAGTGACTAGCTTTTTAGTAGGCAAACCATGTGCTATTTTTCCCTTAGATAATTGTATTTTCTCCCTAATTTTCTATTCTAGTTTCAGTTCTGTAGCCTATTTAAAGAATGTTTGAAAAAGCAAAGTATTCTCATAATTTTAAATGACTCAGACTGGGCTGCAAAATTAAATATTTTGTTTATTCATTTTCTTATTTGCTAGATTTTCCTTTCCTCCAGGAGAATATGCAAATATACTTAGCATTCCTCCTCTGTCTGAGGTAGGTTGGCTGAGTGAGTGACTGGCCCAAAATCTAAGGTGACCAGACGTCCCGCTTTTGGCGGGACAGTCCCGCAATTTGTCCCGCGTCCCGCGGAATTTCAAAAAAGTCCCGATTTTTCTTGAGCCCCAGCTGATGGCTAGAAGAAAAAAAAACTGTTTAAACTCTTGCCCGGGGCTTCAAAGGGCCGCCCTACAGGCAATCAGTGTAAAGCAGTTTTTTTTTCCCCTAGCTAAGCTTCAGAAACGAAACCGAAACCAGAGTCTTTGGTGCAGCGTGACAAAATGAGGCAGAGAGAGATTTATTTTTATTTTTATTTTTCCTCCCCAAAAAAGGTAGGTGAAAAACTGCAAACAATGGGAAATTTAGGAGGAGAGTTCAAGATTTTAAAACACAAAGGAAAAAAAGCTGTATTTAACTAGGGAATTGTAATAATTGAGATACTATTAATTGTATATTGTGTTGAAAGCAGAAATGGTTAAGTTGTGGTTCGGAGGAATATATGGGAGAAATTATTTGGTTTATTAATATTGGTAAGTATAATTAATTGATTTGTAAGAAATTGGATTGCATGGAAATAATTGGAATATTCATGTTCATATTGATTAATATACAAAAAAGATAGTTTTATAACTAATTGATTTATATTAAAATGTTGAATTTGTATTAAACAACTGTATTACATAATTACATAATTAAACAATGTGAGGATGGATATAAAAATAGATGACAATGGGAAGGGGTATAATATAGAATAGAAGGGAAAAATTGAATTTGATTAAGATTAGAGATGAGGATGAAGGGTAATATTGGTTTTTTTAAAAAATAGATGAGGAATAAATATGGCAAAAAGGAAATATAGAAATTGTAAATTTAATTGAAATGACTAAATGCTGTTTAAATTTGTGAACCAGCCAAATATTCTGTTCAAAGAAAATACATTGTATGTTTGTATGTGTGTTTCTAATTATTGCTATTTATTCATATTTGTTCTCTTTTATTCTTTAAAGTTTAACAATTCATTCTATATCTTAATATCTTTATATTTGCTTGGGGTTGGCTTTCTTCCCTTTCATCTTTTTTATTGTACAGCAATCTTTCTCCTCAAACCTACCACCTCTCTCTTTTCTTTCCTTCTTACTTTCTCTTCCCCCCACCCTCTTTTTCTCCTCCCTACTTCCTCTTTCTTTCTCCTTCTCCTCCTCTCTTCCTCCCTCTCTTACCCTCACTCCTACTCTAATTTCCATTCCTTCATCCCTCTCTATTGCTGTAATCCTTTAATGCATATGGACTACTCAGAGGGCTGAAAAAGTTATTTTTGACTGGTCCTCACACTTTTGACCAGTCCTCGAACTTACGACTGTCCTCACATTTTACATTTTTGCCCTATCTTGTCACCATGTTGAAGAGAAGCAGTTGTGAAATGAGTGACATGGTTGTTAAGAATGCTGCACGGGCATAAATGTGAGGATGGTCATAAGTGTGAGGACCAGTCAAAAGTGTGAGGACCTGTCAGAAATGACTTTTCAGCCCTCTGAGTAGTCCCTATACACATAGCCATGGCCACCCGGTCACATGACCAGGTAGCCACGCCCACCCAGTCACATGGCCTCCAAGCCACGCCCACACAATAAGCCACGCCCACAATGGTGTCCTTCTTACCAATGTTAAAATCTGTTCACCTTACCCTATAGACATAGCCATGGCCACCCGGTCACATGACCAGCTAGCCACGCCCACAATGTCCCTCTTTACCAATGTTAAAATCTGGTCACCTTACCAAAATCACCCACTCTTGAGTTTTTGTAGATGAAAGTAGACTCAAACCTGAGTCTCCTCAGGCCTAGTCCAGCAATTATCCACTATATCACACTTTCACTTGCCTGAGGCTTTATTCAGAAATATTCTAGCTCAGTTCTGTGGAATTAACAAAGGTAAGAAATGCCCTTGACTATAAATTGCTGTTGCAGCAGCAATTGGCACAAATAAGGCCAGAATAAGAACCATATTTGTTTGAAACTCTGCCAATTAAGGGCACATGGGCAGCCATCTGCCAGGAACGGCTGCGCTTCTCCTTCCTGTGTCACCCTGGGCCCTGTAACTGCAACATCTTTTAGTAAATGCAGCTGTTGCCTGGGTCCTATTTGAGAATTCATTGGAACTGCTATTTATCAGAGTCACAGAAGGTCACAATCTGGATCCTGACCTAAATCCTACATCGAATAAAGGGCAACTAAGCATGAGGAAGATAGGACCGAGAGGCTTTCAATTATTACTGTTTCAGAGGGGGATACTTTGTGTGGTAGTCCTCTTTTGTAGAAGACTTTTCTGTTTCCTGGCTGCCATTTCCATTCTCAATTAAAAGCTAATTTTCCAAGATTTCCCTTGGAAAAGGTACAAGTTATTTCATGCTGCTATATTACTAATGCTGCCATCCTTTTTGGATTTACCTTTAAGAACGAGCCATTGGACTCATTGGGGCTTACTTCTATTAAGCATGTGTAATAAAATTGTGTTGTGCAAAAGTTTGCTCTTCTAATCCTGTTTTCAACTCACAGCAGCTAAAAAATCTCTATTCCCTTTATAGCACAAAAATACTAGGCAATTTGTGGGTGGAATTATATAAGGAATGACAGTCTCTTCTGTGTGCATCTCTGTCAAAGTCACTTAGTCTTGATTTTATTTATTTTGAAGATAATTTTTTTTCCTTTCACTGAGGATTTTGATTACCTCCATTGTAGTTCTCTGATAGTACTACAATGCATATTTACACTCTTGAGAAGATACTTTGGCTTCCCATCTATTTTTCTCTGTGTTTAGCAATAAATCATACGTGCTGGGCTTATTTTCATATTAAATATGCATAAAACTGTAATATGGTATGTTATGGTATTTAATTTTATTTCCTTTATTTGACTAGACGTATATGAAATGATCTTTTTTTTACAATAGTTTAATTGAGACAGTTTTTATTTAGACCTTTCTCCTTCATATAATTCTCATTTTAACAGTCAGGAATAGCTCCTCTTCTTTATTTATTGATTTACTTAAAACATCTATATATATCCCAATTTTATCTTTTGCACTTTTTCTTCCCAATATATAACTTTCTGCTATATTCCTAAAGCTTGTAAAATATTATTGAAAGTGAATTTGAATGTATGAATGTTAAGAGAAAGTTATAAAAAAGATGCATTAGAATTTACTGATTTTAGAAATATTTTTAAGGAAAAGTTTAGAATTTTAAAATGGATGTTAAAGAAAAACCCAAGCACCTAGTAAGCCTGATCATTTTAGGTTGCATTTTTTAAATCAATATATCAGAGTCTTTCCTATAACAGTGACAATATCACCATTGTTTCTTTATATCTACATGCTGGATTCAACCAGCTGCTCCTGATGGATTAAAAGAAAGCCAGGCATACGTGACACAGATTTATAAAATGGGGGTTGGGAGAGAGGATAGAAATATCTGTTGGCAGGGATTTCTATAAGAAAACCATCTTACTCCAGGGGAGTGAACTATATAGTTGTTGTAAGACTTAAAGAACTCCTGAAGACAAGCAAGTGCAGATGAATTACTTCGCACAAGGCCTCATTATGACAAAGGGCCTCTCCTTCTCTTTTTTTGTGTATTTTGTTATCCCTTGTTAACTTGGTTGGATTTTGCAATTCTATTCCAAGAAAGGAGTGGGACAATAGTATTTATTAGTAGGAAAATATAAATAATTGCAGTGGTGGGTGTTTCTGTTTAATCTGAGGTTTTCTAAGGTGATTTCTTATTCTCTATCCCATCCAACCCCCACCCAAGGCTATAAAATAGTTGAATAAGAAAAATGGAGATAATTTTTATTATTATGCCTATACCTAACCTCTTCCGAGTAATGGGTATCTCTGAAAACTAGGACGCTCATAATGAAATCTCACTAAATTCTTATTATGCTCATGTCATGTGTATATTTAAAAATAATTATATTAATAATATTAAATTAATAGCAATAATTATTTATAAAAGATTCTTGCTATGCTCATTATCATTGTATAGCCATTATGACTGAGACATGTATGTAGATGTATACACGTCTCTCTTCTTTTCAAAGAACGACATTTCTACCCAATTCCATTGCTTAGAACCTAAAAAAAAGAGGGGGATTCGCCAGAAGAAGGATCAAGTTGTAAGATGAAGACAGAAGGCATCATTCTTCTTTGTCTTGTCTGCACGCTATGCGTAGGCATCCTGACACAATGCCAACTATATCATGCCAACACACAGCAAAGCCAGAAGAAAATAGTACTTCTTAGCTTGCTGGATTCAGTCTCACCTCAAGGAAGGTTTAAAACTAGAAGCTAATCATAAGATGGAGAATCTGAAGATTACAGATTCCCCTAGCTGGGAATTTAGTATGTAGTTACCAAGACAAGAATATTGAAAGGGGACCTCAGAGCACCTCAGTAGAAATAAATGAAAATAGCCAAAATCTCTTCATTCTTGATTTTTTGACATCTAGTATTTCTGTTATTCTGTTCCACCAAGTGTTCAGGTTATTTGAAGTTTTTACTTCTCAGCTGGTTGTAAAATTTTAACCTGGTTCCAAGTGTTTTTTTCATACTTCGTACTATTTATTGATTTAATTATGTTAGATTTTTAAATGATGACAAAAACCACTATTTTGACTTATGTTTGGAGGCCTAACATTAATCTTTTTTTGTTATGCTTCTTGCCTTCCCTTTGGATATAAAAAACAAAAAATGCTTCATCATTGCATTCTTTACAATTAATTAATTAATTAATTAATTAATTAATTAATTAATTAATTAATTAATTGTAAAGAATGCAATCTCTTTATGCTGTGTCACCTGCAAAGTCATGGAATCAATCATTAACCATTCCATTACTCTCCACCTAGAAACAAACAACCTACTCTCTAATAATAAACAATTTGGTTTCAGAAAAAAATTATCCTGTAATCTACAACTTCTACACTGCAAGAACATATGGACTACAAATCTCGATCAGGGCAAAGCAATAGACACAATTTACATAGACTTCTGTAAAGCCTTTGATTCAGTGGTACATGACAAACTACTTCTAAAACTAAAATCCTATGGCATATCCGGACCCCTACATAATTGGATAGGTGCGTTCCTGTCAAACAGACAACAAGTGGTCAAATAGGGAGCACCCTATCAAATCCTGCATCTGTTAATAGCGGTGTCCCCCAAGGCAGCATTCTAGGACCAACACTCTTCATACTATACATAAATGACCTTTGTGATCATATTATAAGCAACTGCGTTCTCTTCGGCAATGATGTAAAAATATTTAACACCACAGACAATGCTGCTACTCTTCAAAAAGACCTTGACTTTGTGTCGGAATGTTCAAACAATTGACAACTCCAAATCTCAACCAACAAATGCTCTGTCTTACACATTGGCAAAAAGAACCAGAACACAAAATACAAGCTGAGTGGACACAACCTTGTAGATGACCCTCACTCTGTCATGGACCTTGGAGTACTCATATCTAATGATCTAAGTGCCAAAGCCCACTGTAACAACATCTCCAAAAAGGCATTAAGAGTTGTAAACCTAATCTTGCATAGCTTCTTCTCAGGTAATATCTCACTACTAACCAGAGCATACAAAACATTTGCTAGACCAGTTCTTGAATACAGCTCATTTCTCTGGAACCCACACTACATATCGGACATTAATACAATTGAATGTGTCAAAAAATATTTCACAAGAAGAGTCCTCCACTTCTCTGCTCGCAACAAAATACTTTATGCCACCAGACTTGAAATTCTGGGCTTAGAAAACTTAGAACTATGCCGCCTTCGGTATGACCTAAGCGTAGCTCATAAAATTATCTGCTACAATGTCCTACCTGTCAATGACAGTTTCAACCACAACGATACATGAGCACACAATAGATACAAACTTAAAGTGAACCACTCCAAACTTGATTGCAGAAAATATGATTTCAGTAACAGAGTGGTCAATGCCTGAAATGCACTACCTGACTCTAGTTTCATCCCAAAACCCCCAAAATTTAAACTTAAGAATGTCTACTGTTGACCTCACTCCATTCCTAAGAGGTCTGTAAGGGACGTGCATTAGAGCACCAGCGTGTCTATCGTCCCTGTCTTAATGTTTCCTCTATTTGTATCTATTTTATGTATCCAATCCATGTTTATACTTATTACCTAATATGTTCTTAACAAATAAATAAAATAAAATAAATAAAAAACTATTCAGTGAAACATTTCATGCGTACATGAACAACGTGGATCACACAAAGGTAATGAAGAGCAAATGGAGCTAAATAACCTATGTTACTGTTTTAAAAATGGTCAAATCCCAGCCCTTTAGTGGAGATGACCTTGCATATTTCAATGTGTTGTTTGAATCTTGCTGTTCAATGCTATGCCCTTTTAAAGGTACAGATGCTTACATAAGTCAATACCAAACTTTATTAATTATTGAAAACCTAGCTTTGCCAATGAAAAAACTTTTCCCGCCACAAGTATAAAGTACTCAAGAATTCATCTCCTGGAAAGCACCTGTACTTTGGGTACATTGGTGTCTTCTAATTTTTTATTTTTTATTTTGCATGAATGTTAAATAGTTTATATACTTTTAAATAGGTTCTGTGGGATGAAGAGAATTTTCCAGCATGAATTCTTAATCTACCCAATACACTGGACACTACAGAACTATGTTTCATTTTTCTATTAATGGGCCTGCTAATATTTGGTATTATTCAAATTCAGCATGTTATTCCTCCTTTTGAGGTATGATTATATTTGGAATCATATGGTTATGAATAAATTGTACATAAAGTTTCTCTTGACAGGTCATGTCATCTATTCATTCAAGCCCTCATCTCTACTTTATAATTCATTTCCTCTTCCTCACAATGTTACAACGAAATGATTCACAAAGAATTGAAAAACAGAATAAATTATTCCAGTGCTCTCTTCAGTGAGTCCCTGTAATAATGTGGTCTGTACATTATAGTAATTCCATGGAGAACAGAAGAGGGTCAGCCAGTCCCTCTTTGGAATTGAATTTTTAATAATAATAAAAAAAATTAAGAGTGGTTTATCCGTTTGGAAAGTACCACTAACGTCAGTACTGACATTTCAGAGGAAATTCCAAGTTTATTTTTAGAGTCAAAGGAGTTTATACAGAGCCTGTAGTACAGTGGACTAAAGCACTGTTATTAACATCTGCTGCTTGCAATTACTGCAAATTCAAATCTCACCAGACTCAAGGTTGACTCAGCCTTCCATCCTTTCAAAGGTAGATGAAATGAGGACCCAGATTGTGGGGGCAGTAAGATGACTTTGTATAAATATACAAAAGTATGAAGGCTATTGCTTAATGCATTGTAAGCCACCCTGAGTCTCCGGAGAAGGGCAGCATATAAATTAAAGCAAAAAAATATATATATTCATTGTTAATTGCTAGATACATATTAAATTTAAGATTATTTTTCACTATGGAAAGATTCTTCCTCTCCCTTAATTCCTTGCACAAAGTGAAAGCAGTTGTCTTTTTTACACTACCAACCCATTGGAAAGTTGAGGCACTTTCTACCTTTGAAGATAGAAAGAATGCAAAGATAAATTTGCAGGTAGACAAAGTGCATGTTTTCAAAAACAAGCAGGTCAATCAATCTCCCTTCCATCCATCCATCCCATCTTTTTTTCTAGAAACTTTAGATGTCTTAAATTGACTTCTTTTACTCTATCTGATAGAACTCTGGTGGACCTGAAAGAGAATGACTAGCTCATTTTTTCCTTGTGAGTTTCTATGGGGAATTTGAGTTTCCCTAATTTTAGTCCAAAACCCTTCTTGTTAAGTAAACTCACCAATCCATCTCTCCATAAAGTAGGAAACTCAGAGACATAGAGCCTCTTGTCTTGATAATGGGGTTGCCTATGAAAGACATGCAGCCAGGATCTAACAGAATTTACATTCTTACATTATGGTCATTACTTTTTTACATTTTAGAATTAAATTGAATCAGATCTTTGAATTATACATTTAAAGATTTGATTCAGTTGTCGACCAATGAATCAAATTTTTATTTAGGTCATAGGCCAGCACAAGGTAGGGAGTACAATCAATTAAAAACATAGAAGATATATCAGAGGCTAAAATACATATGAAAAGCTAGAATATTTGTGTGTGTGTGTGTGTGAGAGAGAGAGAGAGAGAGAGATTGATGGACAAATGGACAGTAGATAATATACACAAAAAACAAGTCATACAGTCCAAAAACACTTATCTAGCCATTATCCAGATTGCCTTCATTAACAGGTTTATTTTCCTAGTTTGAAGAGATAGTAGACAATACAAGATTATGACAAATAAAGGAAAACTTTATCTAGAACCCTTTAAAATTTCGTAAATGAAACATCCTCTGGGGTTTTTTTTAATAGCATTAAACAGAAATGCATTTTAAAATCTCTGAGATTAAAGTGGAAAAGAGCATTTTCTAGCAAATGCTCAAGATTAATATAGAGATAGATTTGGATTTAGATACCTCAGCATGGTGCACATACTTAAATTTTTTCATAAAATGATCTATGTGGTTTTATATCTTGAAATAAGGATGTACTCATTGTGATAAATATTTGTGATGTAAATCAGTAAAAGCCAACATCTGTGCTTTTTAACGTATTTTGTCCAAGAATTTAATGTATTTTTGTCCAATAATACTAGATTTCCATCTTAACAGAAACAGAATATAGAACAGTTATTTATCATTTTGGAAGTCTGCTTATTATTTGCATTGGTTATGTTAAACATTATTTTTCAGGGACAGTGTTGAAATTATTATAAGTGTATTAACAGCAGCTCATATAACTCTATAAATCCAAAGAAAATTAAGTGAAAAGATTATAGTAATAGAATAAGAATGGTTTATTCTGTTAAACTTGCAAGTGTGGGGTTCAAGAAGGAAAAAAAATTTCACAATAAGCTTACAAAAACTATTCTTTCATGTTGGAATAACTAAGCTCGCTTCTGTACTTTATTATGTGCCATTTTTGATGAGTCTTGCAGAAGCATGACTATGTATTATGTGTACCTCTTTCCTTTGTTTTTGCTACCTCAATAAACATAAATTCCACATTTATAATTGCAGGAGCTGTTAATATCCATGTCACTCTCTTTCTAAAACAAAGCTTTCGCTTAAAAAACAGTCTCAGCGTTGTTTTCACTTTCATCATTTCCACCTCATCCGAAGGGCCTGTGGTGCCTAAGTCATGTGGTGCACGATATTGAGAGAAACAATTAAGCAAAACAAAGAAACAACAACAAATAAAATCTTTCTTTTTTAATGACTCTTACAATCTGTTCAGACAATTTGAATGTACTGAAATTAGCCTTGTCAGCTTAACCAGGAATAGACTTCCAGAAGAAATTCCTTGAAATCAGAAACCGTATTTAATGTCTCACAAAGGGCAGTACTGATTGCAAGTTGCTCACCCTTTTAAGACATCTAAGCCCATGTGTTTAATTGGGTTGGGTTTTGTTTTTTGTTTTTGTTTTGTTTTGTTTTTGTAGACATTTTATTTCATTCATTTTTGTTGTTTTTTTTTTAAAAAATGATAAGAGAAAACTTACGGACAAATGCTATATGATATCTTGCTGGGTGGATAATAACAGCCAATAGAAACCTCTACGGCTTGATTACGTAGATATCCTGAAGAAACAGTATTATCACTACACCTGAGTATCATACCTTTTCAGTACGAAAACCTCTTTTACAGCTTTCATAAACACCTTTAACCTTCTTTCAGAAGAATTAGGATAGCTAGTTTGGCTGAAGGTCTTAAAACTGATCTTCTCAGGAGCCTTCTTTATATCATTTCAATAGGACCTGTGTAGCACTTTGATTTCAAATGTAGAAAAGCCACTTTCAAGCAGGTAAGGGATCTTTCACAGCAATTCTCAACTCCTTAAATCACTTTTGCCACTATCGTGATCCATCATAACCATCTCGATTCTCTTAGCTTTATCATGACACTGGCTGCTAAACTGAATAGTTGCCAAGCTAAAACATGAATCTTGACAGGATTAGGTCTAGAATTTCTAGTGCAATATTTTTCAACAGGACATTCTTTGACTTTGGATGTAGTTTTCCCATACAGGTGGTGCTTTGTATCAATCATCTACAAATAAAAGCTCTTTCCTATACCTTTTTCCTGCAAATAATATCTGATTTCAGGGGACTCATTAGCTGCTGCTGTCTAAGCCATCATAGACTTTGCAAATGAGGTTGAAGGAATTTTAGATAAAAGAATAGTCATTATGGTTTTATTTTTTAATCCCTTTGCTGGCAATAAATAAGCAGAGGACCCTTGACAACAGAAATTTCTCTATAACAAAGAGGAATTCCTTTTTATTGTTACTCTCTTTTATGCACAGTTGCTGTATCTATTTTTCTGATTTGAATGGACTTTTTCTATTAGCTACTTTTCCATTTGGAACAAGTCATCCTTCTAGAGAAGGCAGTGATTCTTAAGCATCATAAGCACTTAATGTCTGAGAAATAATCCTCTCTGGTTCTTGAGGTTTGTTTCCTTCATTATGTCTTGTGGATATACGCAATCAAACTGAGACTATACCAAATCTTTCAGCCCATTTACAATTTGACTCCAAAATAAGAACGACAAGCATGTTTGACATTTCTTCCTCATGAATGAGCTGTATGCCCACAATCTGATGAGACCCATGTTAAGTTAAGTGTAGAAAAAATACCAAATATACAAAGCACAAGAAGATGTAATTCTGTTGCATCACTTTTATTTTTGGCCCGTTTCCATGTTTCTCCGCATTACTGGTCTAAGAATTCAGCTGTGATATTTGTCTAAAAAAAAATAATGTGATTGTATTCAAAAGCTGATCTTGCTCGATATGTTTTGAACATTAGGTTCCAACCCATCATTTTAAGAACAAACTTGCTCCAATAATTTCACTGATAACTTTGAAACAGTTTAGATTTCAGCCTAAATCATAGAAAGCGTTCTGCTGCCATCCATCCCCCCCCAAAAAAAAATACCCCACAATTTTTTAATTGTAATTCCTTTTTGCTGAGTGAGCACAGCATCCTTCCTTTATTTTACTGAAAACATTCCGCTCTTCACCCTGGTTCAGTGTTCTTGGGCAACTCAACCCTCATCATATACCTTTGGGGGACACAGAAAAAAATACAGTAGTGGCCAAAATTGTGGGAACCTTTTGGGAAAACTGTATTTTATAAAACTAGCTAAGAACACCACTTTTTTTTTTACTAGTACCATAAAATTATATATCAATGGAACGATAATTTAATCAAGAATGTAATGCAATAACTTTTATGAAGCATTTGCTATTAGAATAGCAGTTACAGTATAAAGAAGAAAAATTAAAAACCAAAATATACAAAAATTATCACCATAGAAAAAACAAGATATTCAAAAATTATCACCATGTCAGTTAATACTTAGTTGGGTAACCTTTAGTGTGAATTACGGCCTTACAACGTCTTCCCCTGGAGTGAACCAAGTCTTTTAGTCCTGCAGCTGTTATAATGTGAAATCAAGATTGAACGATTGCTTCTATTAACTGGGTTTTATTGCTGGGTCGCTTCTGACTAACAAGTTTCTTTAGTCGGCTCCATAGATTTTCAATTGGGTTAAAGTCTGGGCTATTCCCAGGCCATTCCAGCAGTGGAATATGATTATCTTGAAACTCCCAAAAAAAGTGGTGTTATTAGCCATCAAACTTCAAAAATACACTTTTCCGAAAAGGTTTCCACAATTTTGGCCACTACTGTATATTGGAATGTAAATTCCAGGCACAACACATAAAGTTAAGTCCAAAGGTGCTTCAGGTGACCTGCAGAAAACTAGGCTGTGATATAGTCAGCAGCAGACATTAAAAAGCAAATATATTTGCTGGACTTAAGCAAATATATTTCCTTAGCCTTAGAAGAAAGATAAGAATCTAGTCCTCTCATCCTAGTTCATGGGTGGGAACTCATGGGCTGTAACCACAACTAGTGCCTATTTCCATTGCCTATTGTAGGTAGATTAAAGGTAACGTAATTATTTCTCAGTCCAATAGTGCGCCACTTCATCTTGCTAAATTATTAATTAGTACAGTACAGGTAGTTCTAGAATTACAACCACAATTGAGCCCAAAATTTCTGTTGCTGAGAAAAAATTTGTTAAGTGTGTTTTGTCCCAGTTCACGATCTTCCTTGCCACATTTGTTAAGTGAATCGCTTTAGTTGTTACATTAGTAACACAGTTGTTAAGTGAATCTGGTTTCCCATTGAGTTTATTTGTCAGAAAAGGTGATCACGTGACCATGCAACTGTCATAAATATGAGTCACTTGCCAAGCATTTGAATTGTGATCACGTGGCCATGGGGATGCTGCAACAGTCATAAGTGCGAAAAATGGTCATACGTCACTTCAGTGCCGTTGTAACTTTGTTCACTAAACAAACTTGTAAGCTGAGAACTACCTGTACTATGTTCCTGTAGTATAAAAGCATATGTGTGGAAACACATGTGCTATGTCTACATTCCAATATTTAGCATTGGCAGGGCAGAGCAGAGAAGGCAGAGTAGAGGACCCACAACAAAATCAAAAAAGTTGTCAGGGCATGCCAACATTTTGTTTTTCATTATTTGTGCACGGTAGATTAGGTTGGAAGGTTTTCTGTGTCGTCGTTACTACTCAGGACTGTGTTAAAGGTACCAATGCATTTAGGTGGGTTTTTTACCTCATCATAATATTAAATTGTATAATGGCACCATCAGAAAGGGATCAGAAGTAAACAAAAAGAGGTGGGGATCAACTTTGGGGAGACAGATTATCTGAGTAGTAGATAATACTGCTGTTTTGGTCTAGTTTGATCAGGAGCCAGGTGAAGTTACAAAAGGAAGAAAATTCTTCCTTTTGAAGCAGTAGATGGTATATTGTCACATGATCTATTTATATTTGTAAAATATACTCCCCTTCTATGTGTATTTTAATTTGGTCTTTGACCGCAATAAAAGCTTACTTACTACTTCCCTGTGAACATTGATGGTTCTTTACTGTGTGATTCAGGTCTCTTGAAATAACTTATGTCCTGCAAGACCACTGCAGGCTTTGAAATGTTTAGAAGGTTTGGTTTGGTGTGGTTTGGTCAGGCCTTCCTTGGGGAGGACAAGCTAGGTTAACCAGTTGTACAGGAGGGAAAGTTCCTATACTTTTTGTAGCTGCATTAAAGAAGGGATTTTTGCAGCTACAACTAATCGTGCCACACTGTTGCTTGAGTGAAAAAAAAGTAATGCTTGCCAAATGTACACTTTACCAAATCATCAACCACTGTCCGCTGGATTTGTGTACATTAAAGATTTATTGCGGGGCACTTCTAGGTATTCTGAAATTCCGATGAAAGCAGGTGAGGAATTAAATGTTCTCAAAAAAGAAAAAGAAATTACATTTATTTTGCAACAGACCCATTGGCTCTCGGGGGAATTTCAATAAGACTTATATACCACTTTACGGTGCTTTTACAGCCCTCTAAGCGGTTCACAGAGTCAGCATATTGCCCCCCAACAATCTGGATCCTTATTTTACCGACCTCAGAAGAATGGAAGGCTGAGTCAACCTTGAGCCTGGTGAGACTTGAACTGCTGGCTGCCGGCAGTCAGCAGAAATAGCCTGCGGTACTGCATTCTAACTACTGTGCCACCGCAGCTCACAGAATGTTCCACCATTTGTAATTTAATTTACAGACTTTTTTTGTCATTCATTCATTCATAAACAAACAAACAAACAGTTAAATCTACAGTCAGACCAGATTCAAAGTAGACAAACTAATAGAGCTCCCACTGTGAATAATCTGTATTAGGATCAGAATAGGGTGAGCATGGCCCTCCTGATCGTCCATGACCTCTCGGCTGCCTTCAACACCATCAATCATTATCCTTCTGGACTGCCACTGAGGAGTGGGAGAGGTGATACAGGTAGTGCTTGACTTTCAACCCCAATTAAGCCCAAAATTTTTGTTGCTAAGCAAAGCAATTGTTAAGCCGTGGTGGCGCAGTGGTTAGAAATGCAGTACTGCAAGCTAACTCACTGCTCACTCCAGAAGTTCGATTCTGAACGGCTGAAGGTTGACTCAGCCTTCCATCCTTCCGAGGTCAGTAAAATGAGGACCCAGATTGCTGGGGAGCAATATGCTGACTCTGTGAACCGCTTAGAGAGGGCTGCCAAGCACTGTGAAGTGATATATAAGCTATTGCTAAGTGGGTTTTGCCCCATTTTGCAACCTTTTTTGCCACAGTTGCTAATCACTGTGCTTGTTAAATGAATCATGTGGTCATTAAGCAACTCTGGCTTCTCCCATTGACTTTGCTTATGAGAAGCCAGCCGGATGGTTACAAATGGTAATCACATGATCCCGGGACAGTGCAATGGTCTGGGGTTATGTGATTGAATGTCTAAATTCTGATCGCATGGCCATGGGGATGCTGCAATGGTTGTAAGTCGAGGACTACCTATACAGTGGTTCTCCTTCCTCTGTTTTTAGTAATTTTGAAGGGGTGGGTAGTTGGGTTTGAGATTCTCTACCTCATGGTTGTATTCCGTCACCCTATTTAATGTGGAAGCTACTTCGAAAGGTCACCCATCCTTTTCCAGGAGTCAACACTGACTCAAAGCAACCCAAAATATATTACAATGTTGTCGTTTATTATTTTGATTTCTTTTTCCTACTGCATTGGTGTTTAGGCAACTTTTTCCTATTGTATTGGAGTTTAGGCAACTTAGAATCCTCTATAATAAAAGAACATATATGGTATCCCCTGACTTACACAGTTGGAACCAGAATTTTGATCACTAAACAACACAGTTGTTAAGCAAATCATGTGGTTATTAAATGAATCACGCTGTCCATAAAATAAATCTGTCCTCCCCAATTGGCTTTGTTTGTTTGAAGCCAGCTGAGAAGGTTGCAATTTATGATCACGTGACTGCTGGATGCTCCAATTATCATAAATGTGAGCCAGTTGCCAAGAGCCGGAATTACAATCATGTAATTACAGAGGTTGTGTAAAAATCATAATTTGGAGGACAGGTCATAAGTCACATTTTCTAAGGCTGTTGTAATAACTAAGAACCATCATTAAATGAGCGGTTGTAAATTTAGGACCTGTAAGTCTAACCAAAGCTCACAAGCAGCAGCAGTAATTTTTTTCTTCTTTATCATCATTTCATAGATGGACAGATATCCTTAATTAAATCTTCTAATTTTGAGCATAAGAGATCCATAAAGGGAATGTCGTTGGTGCCATTTGTAGACATCTTCCTGCTTTGTCTCTTACAGAATCACCTGATACTCCTCCATCTGTTGTTGTTCATACCACTGTATCTTTTGGAACTGAATATATGGAATGGGACAAAGAAAAGGTCCAGCAGTTGATTATAAATGAATTGAAAGCCATAATGCCACATTTGCCTGAACCTGCAAGTATCAAATGCCAGAAATGGAGATATTCTCAGGTAATTCCTAATAACAGTTTACAATAGTGAATTTTGGTCAGACATTGGTCTAGATAATCTCCACTGAACCTTCCAATGATTCTAAAATGTAGAAGTCAGTTACCAGCCAATTATACTTTATTCAAAGCAGGCAAATTTAATTTCTGCTGAAGAATTACACTGCTTTTTGCACATCTTAGTAACTATTGACAATAATGTATTAAATGCTTTGGACGGTTGGTTAAAGGCAAATTGCGTCAGAGCAATCTGGGAATTTGTATTGTGTCTTCATTAGTGTCTTGATAAAACAAAGGTGACTAACTATAAGCACAAAACTCCTACATTGTATAAAAGAGGGTCTCACAGGAACTATAGCATACTTAATTTACTTACACAATTGTGTCTTTATTATGTAATGTGTAGTTCCCAGAAGGCCGATGGCTAAAAAGATGGAATATAAATTGAAATATTAAATAATAATGTATTCAGAGAGTAACATATATCTGATATAATGGAATCAAAACAAGCCCAAGAGCAAATGTTGTTACTGTGCATTGGACTTAAGTAGCTGGCATTGCCATAGGTGCAGCAAGATATAAGCAAAGTTTCAACAGAAAGTTTTTTAGCAAATGTTGTCAAGAACAAAACCGGGTGACATAAAAGAAATGAGAACTTTCCAGTGTAAAGAAAAAGGCTTTATTTTAAGATAGTTTTGAGCAATCAGTATTAATAAACATTATCTAACAGTATACTAAAATAAGAAGTATTAAATCATAGTCTAAAATCAAACTCTAAACAGCAAGTAAAAATAGCAATAACAATAAAAGATTATCTTTAAACCTTGGGAACAAAAACACCTAGAAGATAACAGTGTTAGCTGAAATAAAAAATAAAAAGAGTCTGGCAAAATCAAATCACTGCTTGTTCTCATATCAGCTAGTCTATTTCCAACAAAGGCTATCAAGATGTATGTGGGTAGAAATCAACCAATAGGTGAGGACAATTCTAGTCTTCTGTTGGGCTTGTGCTATTAGAATAGAATAACAGAGTTGAAAGGAATCTTGGAGGTCTTGTATTCCAACCCCCTGCTCAGGCAGGAAACCCTATACTATTTTGGGCAAATGGTTGTCCAATCTCTTCTTTAAAACTTCCAATGTTGAAGTATTTACAACTTCTGGAGGCAAGTTGTTTCACTGATTAATTGTTCTAACTGTCAGAAAATTTCTTCTTAGTTCTAAATTGCTTCTCTCCTTGATTAGTTTCCATGCATTGCTTCTTGTCCTACCTTCAGGTGCTTTGGAGAATAGCTTGACCCCCTCTTCTTTGTGGCAGCCCCTGAGATATTGGAAAACTGCTATCATGTCATCTCTAGTTCTTCTTTTCATTAAACAAGACATACCCAATTCCAACAACCATTCTTTATATGTTTTAGCCTCCAGTCCTCTAATCATCTTTGTAATTTTTTTTTATAATAATCTTTGTATTATATTGAAGCACATGGCCTCTGGCCCTGCAGTTACTATATACCCATCATTACAAGTTATCATTGTTGGTTTTGTCTTCATTAATTTGTACAATACCCTTTTAAAAGAATCCCACTTGATTATCATTGCCTCATCCTTTGGAAGCAACTTCAGCTCTACCACAATATTACTTGTATTCTCTCCATGACCAAAATAGTGTTTTCTGATTGAGACTAGATTTCTACAATGTGATGTGTGGGGACCTGTCTTGGTAGAGTTCTCAGAGATGAGACAAAAGAATAAAACTTATTAGCGGAATAGACAGAGAACTTGTGAAGTCCATTCTGACTGATGCCTAGTTAAAGTCCATTTTAAAGCCCTTGGCCTTTGTTCCATGATACATAATAGGTTGTTTTCTCTCTATAATGCCTGTTTGCACTTGTTCCTTGTAGACCAGGCATCCCTTGGAGATTACCTGGGATAGGATACTGGTTTGTTGTGACCCTGAAGCTTGGAATATCCTTCCTAAACAAAGTATATTAATTTTCAGAGTTGTGCACACAAAAAGAGCTCTTGTGCATGAATACTCTTGAGCAGAGAAGGGAGATTGCTTTTGTGTGGGTGCTCTTTTACTTGTTAAGCTGTTAGCAGCTTAACAATCTAGCAGTTAGCAAAACAAATGAGGAAAAAAGCAGTTAAAAAAATACCAGATAGAAAGTGAAGAAAATATCCTCTTTAGACTTTTTTTGGATTTGTTTAGTTTTGCTTTGTCTCTTCTGGATCAAAGACTCCTTGCAACTGAATTACAGATGTCAGGCTTACCACTCTAGTTTCTTCCTCCTGTCTCTGTCCTAAAAACTGGAAATCATAAAGACTTGTTCTTTAAAGAGAGACAATTCTGAATAACAGCCATGATTTAAAGTTCATACTGTTATTTTGTGATTTTTTTTAAAAAAAGCCTCACAAGATAATAAACCACTTGCCCTCTTGGTGTAACCCAGGGTTTTTCCCCACCTAACCCCAAGAGGAATATACCCTGACAATTTCTTTTATCACCACATCAGTAGCTTCATCTTGTCCCAGCCCAGGAGGCAGGAGACTTAAGTCATACTTAATAGTGTAGGTAATTAAATATGAATTCTCTGTCTTTTTCAGACACTGTCTTAAGAGGGTAAAACCTGTTGCTTTGTCTTCCCGTTACCTCAGAGGCAAGTCAAATAACTGCAGTGTCTTGAAATAAGAGTAATATCATATTCTACCAACCCAAGGATAAGTGCACAACCAGGTGGGGAAAAGCCTTTAGTATTGTAGCTAAATACCTACTGAGTCTGAATTTAGTGTTACTACAGCAAGTAAAGCAAATTTCCTTAAAATGAGCAGGTGAACTATTTGGTGGTACAGGTAGTCCTTGACTTACAACTTAAAATTGGGACCCGAAGTTCCATTGCTAAGCAATAGAGTTGTTGAGTCATGCCCAAATCTTTTTGCCATGGTCATTAAGTGAGTCTTAGAATCATTAAATAAATCTGGTTTCCCCCAATGATTTTCCTTGTCAGACCCCCCCTGAGGTCACAAAGGGTGATCACTTCACCCTGGGATGCTGCAACCATCCTAAATACACGTCAGTTGCCAACAACCAAATTTTGATCACATGACCATGGGGATGCTACAGTGATCATTAAGTGTGTAGACTAATTGTAAATCACTTTTTTCAGAGCTGTCATGTTTTTGAATAGTTGAGGTCTACCTGTAATTAGTATTTTGTTCTGGAAAAGAGTACAGTTTCAAAAACAAATAGAATGATCATCTCTAGAAATAAAATACGAATTTACAAACATAAAAAGGGTGTACTCATCAGAAATTTGAAATTGCTGACCACTTAGCAAAGCTATATAACTTGTCCTTCAAATTGGCCTCAATGAAATAGGATTGGAAAGAAGCTATTTGAACAAATAGGGACCAAGAGGAGACTTGAGAAATGATAGAGTGGTCAGCTTAAAGTCTTTTGGAAAAGGTCATCAAAGAAAAAATAACTAAGCATATAGAGGAATAAGCTTTGCTGAAGGAAAATCAGTATGAATTCTACAAAAATAAATCCCGCCTCCGCCTGAAGATGTTTGAATATCAGCAGGCATCTAGGATGGATGTGACAGTCTCAATACTGTGTGTTTGGATTTTCAAAAATTCCCTGACAAAGTTCCTGCCAAAAGTTATTGACTAAATTTAAAAGCCATGATCTAAGAAGACTTTTTCTTCAATGGATCACTGACTGGTTAAAAACAGAATGGGCATTTTTGTCAGGGGAAGAAAGAATGAAATGGGAGTCCCTGAAGGATCTGTTCATAAATTTTCTTGAATTCAGGACATGCAGTAAACTGGCTAAGATGTCAATGATACCATATATTTAAGAGAAGAGAAAACTAATAGTATCTATCAAGAGCTTTGGAAGGATCTCTTTAAACTGGATGAGCAATCAACTAGGTGGGAAATGCAATTCAATTTTAATAAGTGTGACCCTAATTTCACAGCCAGTTTCGGATAGTGGTTAAGGCATCAGACTAGTCACTGGGAGACTATGAAGTCTAGTCCTGCCTTGAGTACAAAGCCAGCTGACTGATCTTAGGCCAATCACTTTCTCTTAGCCCTAGGAAAGGAGCAATGGCAAACCACTTCTGAAAAATCTTGTCAAGAACAGTGCAAAGGCTAACCCAGCAGTTGCTAGGATTCAAAAAATGACTTGAAGGAACCCTCCTAACTTCACAAATACTTTGAAAAATGTGTTACTATATATAACTAACCAGGAAGAAAACCCTGGTAACCTAGTGGATAGTTCAATTGATATTTTATTTATTTGTTTATTTATTTTTTTTGTTTGGCTGCCCCAATCTAGACAACTCTGAACAGCTTTACAAAATTGTAACAGCAATAAATATAAAATGACTCTAGCAATACAAATTATGACTGTTCTGGAAGCAAAAAAGAAAACTTCCAAATTCCCTACAATTATGAGAGCTCTTCCATATATCTAACCGAAGGTCTGCAAAAAAGTTAGTTTTTTTTAAAGAGTGCTTGAAGATACACAATATAAGAGTCACAGATATCTCCAAAAGGATATTATTTCTAACAGTAGATTCCACAACTGAGAACATCCATCTATCTTCTCAGTACCACTAAATAATTGCTTAATTGGTGGGGCCCACAGCTAACAAACTGTGTGGGATTGCATAAAATAGACAGACATTACAAGAATAGTCAGTCCTTCAGATATATGTGCCCTTTGCCATATATAATAATGAGCACCTTGAATTGCACCTGGAAACCAAACATTAACCACTGCAACTCACACAGCAGAGATGTTAAAATATAGACACAGCAAGGATTGTTCATCATTGCTTTTACATAGACCTAAACTGCAATCTAATAAGTGTTTCTTGAATGTCATATTTTTAGCCCTTATAGCTTAGTCCTGCCCACACTGAATTCTTCCCACACTGTCAGCAGACCTGCATGTGTTTTTTTTTCTCAGAACTTCACCAATCTGTTTTAGAACTAGCACAACTGAACCTAGAATCTTCTGCAGGCAAAACATGTGCTTCATGTGGGGGACAGCTGAGTTAACGCTGCTTCAAACATCTTTAAATTTAATTAAAGTTGTAGTCACAGTGCATGTTTGTGTGTGGATAGTGATTGTTTTTTTTTTTTTAAAGATGTGCAGCTAATGAGAAGGGCATAAAAAAAATTTTGTCCAAATGACAGCAAGAATGAAAAAAGTTGATTTCTACATCCAGGATTCAAATGATCTCAACAATGTAATGCGGTGTCTTCTTTTTTACATTTAAGCAAATAACAACACCCATTGTAGTCCACTCTTTCTTTGTCCAAAAGTGAATGCTTCAGTCACTTGGGCAGTGCAAATCATCCATGTAGTTGGGAGTAAATACGCTGGCTTGTCATGGACTCAGGACTAGCTGATTTAGTGGGGGAATCCAGCTGTTAGAATGTTGAACAGGGGGAAAGGTCTCAAGATCTTGGAATTTTGTGCCACGCTATGCAAGTCTTTCTCAGAATTTCAGAGATGATTGATTGATTGATTGATTGATTGATTGATTGATTTTGTGCCATCGAGTTAGTGTCAACTCATAGAGACCACATAGATTTTCTCCATAACAATCTGTCCCTAAATTGGTCTTTCGGGTCTTCCAACGATGCATCCATTACTATTATAACTGAATTTAACAACAACAACAAAAACAGAGTTGGAAGGGACCTTGGAGGTCTTCTAGTCCAATCCCCTGCCTAAGCAGGAGAACCTAAACTATTCTGGACAAATGGCTGTCCAATCTTTTCTTAATCTCCAATGATGGAGCACCCACAACTTTTGAAGGCAGCCTATTCCACTGGTTAATTGTTCTCACTGTCAGGAAATTTCTCCTTAGTTCTAGGTTGATTCTGTCCTTGATTAGTTTTCATTGATTGCTTCTAGTCCTGTATTTTGGTGCTTTGGAAAATAGGTTGTGGCAGCCCCTCAAATATTGGAACACTTCTCCAAATATCCACTATGATGCTGATTGTCTTCTTCTTCTCTTTACTTCTACTTTTCTCAACCTTCCCTAGGCCTAGACAACTTTGCATAATGTGTCTAAAGCTAATTGCAGCCTAAGAGATCACAAATACGTATATGTCTTTAATTTCAATGCATGGTTGAAGATAATAATCCTGTAGCATTTTGTGTATATATTAGATGTATATCCTACTTTTCATTCAGGAGCATTCCTCCTACTACTATTTTTTCCACCCAGCAACAACAATTCTGTGGGGTAGGTAAGGTTAGGAGAGAAAAATTGGCCTAAGCACCTAGGGTACCTCTGTGGTGATGATGGGCTTGAACCTCATTGTGTTCTGGCATTAGAGTAATAAGAATGAATAGTGAATTGTACTAGGGCAATAACCTAAATAACAACTAAAATATGTTTATAGTTTTATAATTGATTCTGCCTTCTGTAATAATAACTATTGTAAAATTCTGCTGCTGTTGCTAATCAACACAATTCTCTTAAGATCTTGCCTTTTTTTTATCCTTTGGCCCTCAGACACACTTTTTCTGTTTGAAAGAGAAGCATCCAAACCTTTTGACTATTGAAATGGAAAATCTCTTCCTTTAACAAACCGGCTGATTCATCAGCACATAGCCAATCCTGACTGATCTTGAAATGTTAAATGAATTGGAGTTGGTTATTACTTTGACTGGAGTCTACACCATAGGGAACAATGGGAGTCACCCTTCTTAAGAGAAGACAATTACTCTAGCAAATCACTAATGAATTGTTACCAAGAGAACAAGAAGTCATCCGGAGCTAAGACCAACCCAAGGGAGACTTTACCATTTCTCCTTTTAGCAACAAAGGAAGCCCCAGGTTCTTGGGGCTGCTGCCAGCTCTTCCCAGAATCTGATAAGAATGAAGAGTTATGTGAACAGCAACACTCAGAGGAATAGGGGAAAGTTCTGTTCATGTCATAGAAGTCAGTGACGACTTATAAACGGTAGTAGCAACAAATATTGATAGCCCTTCTTCATATTAATAGAAATTATAAATGTCAAGTTATGTCTTTTTTTCCCCAAATTCAAACATAGTCCAAAAGTAAAGCAGAACTAAGAAGACAAGTTATTTACAAAATGAGATATCATTATTTTGCCAGTGGTGGGCTAAACTTCACAACACAGAGTTCCGAACTTAAGTGTGCACACATACACAAAAAGAGAAGTAAGCATAGGATGGAGGATACCTAACCTGATTGTTGTATATGTAAGCAGGATTGTAGGTCTACCACAAGCTGAACATTAAAGCATGATATGGTTGCAAAAGAAAATGTAATTGCAGCCTTCAATTAGTAGAATCATGTTTTCCAAGTCAGAAGAAGTAAGAATACCAAATTAATCTTCATTGGTTAGACCTTATCTGGAGTTCTGGGTCTGTTTCAAGGCATTTGACTATTGAGGATATAGGAAGGGATGTCAGAACAAGGTTCTACAAAAGGAAGAATTTGGGTTTTTATTATAGGAAAAAAAGCAGATGGAGTAGGGAAGGACGTAATATGATTGTTTCCATAAGGAAAAAATATACTTTTTGAGGTTGTAGAAAGCAACACTACATTTATTGGATTTAAGTCACGTTGAGCTAAGAATGAATGGATGATGCATGGATATCGACTGAATGCAACGGTGATTAGTATAAAACAAGGATCTGCAGTGGTTTAGATCAGGGGTCCCCAACACCCAGGCCATGGCCCACCTCTGGGCTGTGAACCGTTCAAAACCAGGCAGTGGGAGTGGCAGGTGAGCATGCACACATGGGCATCCTCACTTGCGCGAGCAGTGGGCAAGTGTGTGTGCGCTCTCTATTTGCACAAGTGGGCACAAGTATATACCGCTTGCGCAAATGGAGTTGTGCACACGTTTCCCTGCCACTCACGTGGAACCATCTTCTTCCTACCCCTCCCCCCAATCTGATACGCAGAGCCGGAAAGGTTGGGAAACTCTGGTTTCTCTGATTAGAGAAAATGAGCGAAAATCACATTGCAAAACAAATACTGTGTGGAGGAAGTTGAAATGAGTTGAAAGAAAGGGGATGTCTAAAAAAAGTTGTGGTTGGATGGAGTCAGTGAGATTTTGGAAAAGAGAGAGGAGAACTGTACAGAATAAGCAATGCATGAAGCAGGATATGTAAGTATAAATAAATAAATAAATAAATAATAAATAAATAAATAAATAAATAAATAAATAAATAAATAAATAAATAAATAATTTATTTCTATACCGCCCTTCTCCCGAAGGACTCAGGGCGGTGTACAGCCTATTAAAAGCACAAAGACAGACATCAGTTAAAAATAATTAAAATTATTACATAATTTTGGCTCAGATTTAAAACTCCAAAAATTTTAGACACTCAATTTAAAAATCATTATATTGATAACCCAGCTTGGCAGAACAGCAGGGTCTTGAGGGCACAGCAAAATACATGGAGATCAGAGATCTTACGCATTTCCGGGGCAGTTCATTCCACAGGGCAGGGGCTCCCACAGAGAAGGCCCTCCCCCTGGGTGTCACCAGCCGACATAACTTGGCTGATGACTCCCTGAGGGAGCGAACTGGCCGATGAGAGCTGTTGGTGGCAGAAGTCAGTCTCGAAGGTACCCGGGTCCTATGCCATGGAGCGCTTTAAAGGTGGTAACCAACACCTTGAATCGCACCCGGAAGACCACTGGGAGCCAGTGCAGCTTGCGCAGGAGGGGTGTCACGTGGGCACAATGGGTTGCACCCATAACCACCCATGCAGCCGCATTCTGGACCAGCTGGAGCCTCCGAGTGCTCTTCAAGGGGAGCCCCATGTAGAGAGCATTACAATAGTCCAGCCAGGAGGTGACAAGGACGTGAGTGACCGTGCGCAAGGCGTCCCGGTCCAGAAAGGGCTGCAACTGGCGAATCAGGCGAACCTGATAAAAAGCCCCCCTGGCCACGGCCGTCATATGCTCTTTTAAAGACAGCCGTGCGTCCAGGAGGACGCCCAGATTGCGAGCCCTCTCTGTGGGGGGCAGAGATTCACCCCCAATAGTCAGCGATAGCACCAGCACCAGGTTTTGTGGCTCCCGGTGTTTTCTTTTCTGTGGGAAACGGGTCCAAATGGCTCTTTGAGTATTTAAGGTTGCAGACCCCTGATCTAAGTCAAATGTTCCCAACCTACAGGCCACAAGCCACTACCAGGCTGTGGTCTGTTCTGAACTAGGCGGCTGGCCAGCACTTGCGCAGCTCAACTTGCACATGCCAGCCTGCCGCTTCTGCAGGCTGGTTCCTCTTTCCCCCCAACCCACCAGGCCACCAAACCATAAAGGTTGGGGACCACTGGTCTAAATAGAACCAGAGGAAACAGGAAATGGACACCGCTGTTGTGAGTAGACAAAAGGGTCAGTCAACAGAGCTACGGTGGGAAGCAGCCTGGAAAAAATGAAAGAAATAGGCTGCGCACAGCTGCATGAGCTTGGAAAGATTAGAAGAAAATCAGTGCGAGATTGGATAAGTAAATCTGTTGCTTTGCTTTTGGGTTTGAATGTTTATATCTAAGATGATTCCCATTTGATTGATGGAGTTATTTGCAATGTTTGCTTACCCACAAAAAAGGGGCAGAAGAGACTGTTATGCTACACTTGAGCAGCAAAGGGACAGAGTGGTATAAGGAAAGCTGACGTTAAGGGAAAGGATTATTGGGTTGGTGTTTGCCTGCCCTTTCAGCTGCAGTCAATTTTGCTGGAGAGATTTCTGTAACATTCCCACTATTTGGTAAGCATCTGCCTAGTGAGAGATAAACTATTTGCTTATCACTCCTTTGATCTCTTTCAGTGCCTTTGATAAGAGATCATCAACGCTTTTGCCCTGTTGACATTAATCTGTGAATCTGTCCTCTTTAAAAGCCCAAATTCCATATCTGTAAACATGTAAACAGCTATTTCCAGTTGCATCAGCAATAATGGCCATCTATGTTCTTTTTTATTTATACTGTACTCTTCCTTCTATAAACAGGCCAGTTGATGCTGAAAGGAATCTGCTCCCCTCCTTTCCCAGCAAAATTAATTCAAAGAAGAAAAAAACATGTCACACGTCTATTTTGCTTGGAATAAGGCAGTGCCATTTCTCATTATTTAGACCATTCTTTTAGTGTGAGTTACAAAGTAAAGAATGTACGTCCTTTGAGTTTGGACTCTGTACTTCCCCTTCTTGTGGATTGCAACATGTTCTTTGCTGCCACTGTTCCTTCCTATTGCTTCTTCCCCTTCCCCCTCCCCAATTTCTTTCTTAAATAATGCTGAATGTACAACTTTGCACAGTGGGAATAAAGCAAATGGGGAGGGAGAACTGGAGACCGATTTCTGGGCTTACAAAATTATTGACGTGGTCCTATATTTTTCTAAAAAGCACTCACTTCCCTCTGTCTTTTTGTTAAGTGACTTGGAAGAGGCAGATACATTCAGGAAAATTCGTCAAGTTGTAATGTAATAAGATATTATCTTCACAAAAGATTTTCTGACATCCAACCAACTTAAGACACCAAGGACCTGTGCTCCCTGGATCAATGAGGGAGTTAATATATTGTGGGAACACCAAAGAGGTCAATTTATGCAATGGTATGTAGGAATGACCTTGGGAGACCAGGCAAAGAGTTGCTGCCTAGGAAGATGCTACCAGATAAGAGGGAGCATAACCCACAACTGCATAGTGGGTGGAGCAAGAGCTCACAAAGGACACCCCCCACCCCCCCACCCCAAGTTATCAGGCTGCAAAAGTGATGGCAGGAGAACAGTACTTTCGGACTTGTAAGATTTTGTTAACATAGCTTCAAAATAAAATAGAATTAGCTTATCTGGTCATGTTTCCTGTCTGATTTATCTGGTAAGGTTGATATCAATTTTGCAAATCTGAAAATATAATTCTTCCACTTATCACTTTTGTAGCCCAATAACTTAGGGAGAGTTCCCCCTCACCCCCAGCCTCTTGCTCCACCTACTATACAACTGTGGGCTATGCTTCCTCTTATCTAACTGTTTCCTAGACAGTATCTCTTTACCTGGTCTCCCAAGGTCATTCCCACTTATCCTTACAATTTACCCCCCTCCAAATTTAACCCAAATGGAATCAGTCATGCCTATTCAATCAAGTTAGTCAAGTCATGGTAGCACTGGTGCTCAGACGGTTAATCTATTTTGCATAACTAGTTCTCCAAGAAAAACAGCTGAAGGCCATTACAAAACTTCCTGCCAAAGTTAGACCATTGTAGAACACACCTCCCAAGGATAAATGAGCTTCAATGGCCAAACTATGCCTTCTGCTGCTTGCCTGGTCAATGGACTAGTGAAGTCCTAAAGCCTTGTCAGTGTTTCCTAGCAGTTCATAGAAGAGTTCATAGAATTCTGGAAGTGAAGAAAGTCCATTCTCCAGTTAGACATTCACCAAATATTATTTCCTCCAATACCACAACTAGGAACCAATAAGTCAAACTTTTGTTGCCCGTCCTACAAATGTATTCTGTATCCTGTTGGGGGAATTCAGCTCTTGGGACAAAGAAAATGTTAAAGATAGGTTTTTGAAAGGGATGCTGATTAAGTTGCTATTACAGTACAGCTATCCAAAGTTTCATCTTGGTTTCATCACTATAAAAACATGCAGAACTTTCTCACTGTATCTGCTTAATATTACCAACATCCTGCTGAGAAAGGTATTTCCATCCCTTCACTTGCAGGCCACACCTGTGGCTAATGGGAAGGAAGATTTTGTAAGCCTCCTGTTGCACAGTGACTCTGTCCTTGTGGGCTAGTTAGGTGGAGACATTATTCACTATGCTTGTCACTGCCACTTAGAATAAGATTAGGATCAAATTATTGATGGTAGGTTAATTCAAGGGCTTGGATCTCGAATGGTTGAATTATCTTCTTGCAGATTTATTTCCAAATGATAGTAGCTTGCTGCTTTGTCATCATTTACACTCAAAAATTATTTTTTAGGTTCTTTATCACAGCCCTGGCTTTATCTTGTTTTAATCTAGTTGTATGTATTGTTCTTTTTATTGACACATTTTCCTTTATTGTTGTTTTCTTTTATTGTATTCTATGCATTTGGTTATGATCTTTGTTTACAACAGTAAAACTTGCTTTATTTTATAAGTAAAGTACTTTATTAATACTTCACTATATTAACCATACTATATTAAATGACACACTTTAGCTTTATTTTAATTAGCCAAGATTATCTACTTGCTGTTCTTGGCCTACACAATGCCCAAAGCATGGCAAAACATGAAGCATGAGATATTTGTTCTCATAGACATTATTAAAACTAAAGCTATTACTTACAGCTACTATATTTCCTTGAAATACCTCTTACCTGAATTTTACACTACTAAGTGTAATTAGTAGCTTCTCATTCTTGTATGTATTCTATTACAGGTTACAGAAGCTTTCTCTGGAAGTCCAGGACAAATTACTCTTCACGCAAAACCTTTTCTCATCTGTGGAGGTGATGGATTTGTTCATTCCAATTTAGACGGGTGCATAGATTCAGCCATAAGTGTTGTGAAGGTTTTAAAGGCCAGTTTGTAGGATTTTCATTGTTTTCTCTCCGAATGTCAGTTTGTTTTTATGATGAGTTATACATTGATATACCAATGAATAGGCGATTGACATACCAGTCCTCTGTTTTAAAAAAAAATAAAGTATGGAAGTCTTGAAATGTCACACAGATTTATTGCAAGAGAAGTGGATGTTGCTTATTTATTAGCCCTTCCATGAAGGCACTAATGTGATAGCGTTTCTGGCTTCACGGCGTGTCTGGGTTATATGAAGAATGGATGTATTCCTCCCTGGTTACCCCCTTAAATTGCTGAAAATCTCATAGTGAAATTTTGTTCACTATGTGAACAAAAGGGAAAGAATCTTAGCTTATTTCCTTAATTATTGCAAGCCCAAACCTACAAAAGGAACTACTGTGGTGGCTTTCCCATTCATATTCACATGATAAGATTGCCATTCTGGATATTTTTTATTTATTTTATTTATACACACACACATACACACACACACACACACACACACACACATAATGTAGAAACCACCCATCTCCCTCACAGAATGACTCTGTTTGGTTGTGAAGTCTTGAAAAATGTAAGAATGATTTGATGTTACTTTTCTACAGACAAGCAGGATGCATTGCTTTTCTACACAATTACATGAGAAACTCACAGAAGCTATATTATCTAATCGTGGAAGAATGGGAAATGTTTAGAATGGGTGTAATTATTTTCCTGGGTATAAGACAACAACGAAAGCCTCTCAAGAGTCCATTGTGAACTCTGATTTTCACAAAATTTGTAAGAGAAAGAAAATGCCTCCCAATGCTGTCAATTGCATTTCAAATGACTACCTGTCCTTCTTTTCCCACAATGAGCAAAATAGGTCTTACCTCCTAATACGTGTGCAAAGATTGTGCTCCAATTTCTTTCTGATAGGGATAAAAAAAATGTGTCATTGTCAGTCCTATAAATGGGTCAGCCTTAAAATCTCTCTGCTGTACAGATGAAAGAATTAAGAGGATAGAAAAGAATTCTAAGTAGATTTGTGTCTCTCGCAAGAAATGTGTTTCACTTGAATTTGTTACCTTGTAGTATTAACTGTCATATATTTTCCTTTTATTTGGGTTGCCAAAACTACTAATTTAAACTAATTTAAACGGCTGAAGAGTGAATGCAAGGCATTTCCAAGAACTCAGTGGTTTTTGACAAGATAATTGTGTGTTTCAAACAACAATTTCCAAGGAGCTCCAAGATTTTCAAGTGGTCAGAGACTACCATGGAAAAGAGAAAGTAGCTAACTCTGTAACACTAAATTTTCTGATTTCCACGAATGCTAGGTTACAACTTGTAAGCATCCCCAGAAAGTGTGAATATAATCAGGATGAAGAATCACTGTATTTCAGCATCTGGCCTCACTATGGTAATCTCTGCTCTTAGCATAGTAATTGAGCCTTAAGCTGAAAATCCCAGTATAAGTCTCATTCATTGAACTGCAATTGTAAATCTAGTTTGAAAGCAAGGGGAGAAAGTGGTCTTGTTTAGGGCTGTGGTTCTGAACAATATTCTTTTATCCATATCAAAAAATCAGAATCTTTTTAGGTCCTTATTATTTTTTTTAAAAAGCATGTTGTGTTCAACCGAGAAGTGGAGTGGATCATTCTCTAATGCAGAATAAATAGTGAGGCCAGGCTTTGTCAGTGTAAAACTTTACGATGCCTCGTTGGGAAAGCTCAATTAACAAACTGTCAACCCACATGTCCTGTTCAGGTGCTGAGGATGACAAATGATCACAAGTGACCAGTATTTTTTTCCCCACCTTGAATGTTTTCCGCAGGCAGAAAATTACCTTTTCCCATCTGCCTTGCCCCCCACACAATTTTTTTAAAAAAGGAGTAAAACAATGGTATTTTAATAAGATGCGTTGTTCAGACCAGCATTTGCAAGATGATCAGTGACCTGGGCAGACAAAGATCACACAGGGGAAAAGAAAATTAAATCTTTTCTTGGTATTTGCAGAGAAAGATTATTTATCAGATGCCAGTCTCTCATTTCATTCTTTCTAGATGCAGAGAGCTAAGCACTAAACTTCCAGACAAAGTCAGTGATTCATCACATACTACTGAGAGACTTCAATTAGCAGTTAATTGAAAATCACTCCAATTCAGTTTTGTGTCTTCTACACTTTCCATCCATTTATTCCCTTCTTACACACTACCACAAAACAGTCATCGTGTCTCTCATCAGCGTTTTCAAAGGAATCTGTTCAGCTGCTGGTTGAATATATGGAACAATATAGAATTGCCTGGTATTCGTCCATCCATTGTTGCTCATAACAATGTGTTCTTTAGAAATAAAAATTTGGAATGGAGAAAAGTCCAGCCGTTTATTATAGATGGAATCGAAAGCTATTGTATCTCCTTTGCCTAAACCGGCACATCTCAAATGCCAGCAACAAGAGAGATTCTGAGAAAATTCCCAACAACGGCTGGATCCAGTATTGGATTCTCTATTGGGCAGAAATATGAAAGTACACTTTCAATCTTCTAAGCACTCTGTTTAAAAAGATACTCAATTCCCCTTGGAATCTTCAATTTATTGCAATACCTGTGAAAGCTTCTTCAAGTGTCTCTGTCTGGCCAGTGGTAGTTGTTCCACATTGGGACTGTAATGCATAATGCTTCTTGTCACATGAATTATCCCTCTCCCTTGAAAATTTCTACAATACACCAGACATATGTCTTATCTGACATTGATGCAAACACATTTTAAAAAGCAGCAGCCAGAAGGCTAACTTTGCCCACACAAGCTATTTGATTTTCCATTAGGTTTTGAGAAAAGAAATATATTGCCAGATGGCTAAAAAAAAATTGCCGTTTTCAAACAGTTCCATTCCCCAAAACGTGGGACTATGTCTTTTACATATTAATGCATGTTCACATTTCTTGCTGCTAATCTTTACAGAGCTGAACTGAAACATCATTATCTGAGATTGGAGTGGGGGCAATTGGTTTGTGATTTAAAGGATATAAAGTTATTAGTTTTGTTCTTATGTTCTTCTGTAGTCTTTGGGGGCCACAGCTGCTGCTGATTGGCTCATGTTTCCCTTCTCAGTCATTCTCTTCCTTAGTTTAACTGGTAATTCAGGAGATACAGTCAACTTAAAAACGTCTTTTGAGAGCGCTGGCAGATCTGAACGATCAGTAAAGTACTTTGCTTCTACAATTTTCTGCTTCATTGCATTGTTTGGGACTGTTGGATAGGCTTTTGCTTCCTGGAAGACAACTTCCAGAAATATCCTTAATGAAGATATAGAAATGAACTAGAAACCTTTTCTCTCCTATTAAAAAATATTACCGGTATATGAAGTACCATATCTTAGTTTCCATTTCTCATTTCCAACCCTAAAATTACTCGCTGATTAATCTTTCCAGCTGCTTTAGTTTCAAACTCAAGCTCAGTTCCTTTATTAATGTTATTATAATTTATTAAGAGCGTGATTAGATCTTTGATTCTTTCTTTTGCTCTTCTGTCTATTTTAATGATCTGTGTTCGTAAAGTTATTAATCAGGTTTATAAAGTGATTATTCACCGACTTCTTTTCTTTCAAATGAGTTCTTTAGTAGAGAAAGAGTGCATTTCTTTGCCAATATTATTATTTCAATCAAATGGATCTCAAAAGCATTTTTGGAAAGGACATTAATTTGATTTCTCCCAAGAAAATTGTCCACGATTATTATATGAAGGATAAAATCGGCATTATTTTGGATCTTTGGTATAGATATTGCAGAGATATTAGTCTTGGACGCAGTCTTCCATGAAAGACTTCTTTTAAACGTAGCGGTTCTGGTGTCAGGCCCAGGGGAAATCAGGAGATTCATGCAGTTCAAATGAATAAAAAGATATATTGCCTAAACTCTCTACAAGAACTACTAGCGGTCAAGGGAAATGACTGTGAATTAAGAAGGCATTCAAGTTGGGCTGGACTTAGATCTCTTTTGGGCACATAGAAATACATGACTGATGACATATTTGACCCCTCCCTCGGACTTAGTCTGCTCATCTATACCTGGCATAGTTAAGAGCTGGCTGCAGTTACAGAAATCTTAACTGATAAGAAGTATGAACAGGAATAAATTTATTGTTTTCTTAGTAAATTGACATGGATCGAAACAACAAAGAACCTTACTTTAAAAACGGCTATCTAAAATTGGAAATAAATAGGATGGCTGCAAATGTTGTGCATTAAAGTTGGTAAATTGCTCTAAAACAAATTGGGTAGAAGTGGGGAAGAAAGTTACATCACTATATATAACTTTATCCTTGCATTGAATACCATTGCCTATTTTATTGCCAGTTTGGAGATGATTCAATGCAAGAGTAAAATTATATGTGGTGATGTAACTTACTTCCTCACCCTTACCCAATTTATATGCATACTAATAATTTGTATTAGGTAGCCAGGTAACATCTGTGAACATTGCTATAAATTCTGAGAGTTGAACTTGCCACAAGATGGGGTAATGAACCATTGATTCTTACATCCTTAAAGGGGAGTAAGCCATATTTAGGAAGAATGAACCATTGTACTAATTTTTTTTTAAATTTGATTTATATGCCACCCTTCTCCGGAGACTCAGGGCAGCTTACAATGCGCTAAGCAATAGCCTTCATTCTTTTGTATAATTATACAAAGTCAGCTTATTGCCCCCACAACTGGGTCCTCAATTTACCTACCTTAGAAAGGATGGAAGGCTGAGTCAACCTTGAGCCTTGGCGAGATTCGAACCTGCAGTAATTGCAGGCAGCTGGTCTTAATAACCAGCTTAATAACAGGGTGCCTTAGATCACTGTACTACCAAGGTATAATACCAATTGGAACCCTAGATTCAGTGGTAGGATGACTCCAGATGCCAATTGTTGGAGAACAACCAGAGAAAAATACTTACAGTAACAGTAACAGAGTTGGAAGGGACTTCGGAGGTCATTTAGTCCAACCCCCTGCTCACGTAGGAGACCTGTACTAGGGATTCAAACCGCCAAACTGCCAACCTTTCTCATCGACAAGCTCAATGTCTTAGCCACTGAGCCACCTAGTCAGGCAAGCTTTTATGCTTTGTTTTTAGGTTTCCTTGGGAGATCCGTTTCTAGTTATTTTGGGACACAAGTTGCTGGACTTTTTTTCTAATGATCTAAAAGAGCTTCCTGGGGTTCACGTGGATCCTCCAAAAGTTGTGACTTGCTTTATATCCTTTTCTGGTGAAGAGTGTGTTCACATTAGTGCATCAACAGATAACAGTTCCTCAGCTTAAAAGAAGTCAAGGTTGAAACAATATTGAGAGTAGTGGAGTAAATTATATCTGATTCCTCCCTACATTTGCTTTTCGGTTAATGTATTGTGCAACTCCGATCGATCTGTAACATCTCTAGGTTCCTTCTGGTGTAACATCCAAGAACCATTGATCCACTCCACACTGATCTATATTGGTCCCTTCCCATTCTTCATTTTTTTCTTCCTTTTTTATTTGCCTTACTGTACTAATCATCCATTTATGGTTTATAAAGAACTGAAAATCTTTTTCCATACTAACTCATTTTTTCAGGTCTGTTACAGGAATACAACACAAATGCATACCCCAGTAGCACCACTTGTTGAATTGATCATTCATTTGTAGTAAGGGAAGAAAGGCTACATTTTAGCTTTATTAAATTAATTAGTTACATCTTAATTCGTGTATAGTTCCTGTGGGCTATAATTATTAAACAGAATAATATTAAGAAACATGTTTAGAAAGAGGTATAGTATATGTATTCCACATTGAGAGTATCAAGATAAGCTGAATGGATTTGTTTCTTTGCTGGAAACAACTAATCAACCAATACTGTGAAATCAGTTTGAATCTTGTTGCTTTAGGTTAAGTAGGTTTGTTAATTTGAAATATCTAAAATAGGCCCACAGTCTTTCCATATGTATTTTTCAGGGCAGTTGTTTTCCTCCAAAATACCTTTCACTGTTTTATCTTCCAGGTTTACTTTAGGTGGCATTTCAGTGGCAATCTTGTCCTTCCCAAATTGTTCTGCTTCTCTTAAATTTTTGCAGGACGTTAATTAACAAGTGCATGTATTTCCTAACAGCAAAAATTAACCTCAGAAGTTCCTGTTTGAAAACTGCACTATAGAATGACGCATTCTCCATAATTGTAAGTGGTAACCTCATAAACCAGAAGTGAAAATACTGAACTGAAGAAGTGAAAATGATTTAATTAACCATATTGTTGGGCGAATTAAAGAACAGTGATTACATTTAGTGGATCAGTTGGTCCTGAAGGAGGAAAAAAAAGATCTTCCTGAACATTTTAGCTTAGAACTGAAATCTTTATGGCAGCCAATAATTGACTTTTCTTTTTCTTTTATTCTAAGCCAGCTTCTGGTATTATTATTTTTTTGCTGAAACCCAGAAACATGGATGATACTGCTTGCAGATACTGTCCTAGGATTGTATGAATTAGATAATAATTGTTGCCTAACCCATTAGATTTATGCTAATTAAAATGTAATCAAAGAAATATTTACTGAGTGCTTCTGGCTGATGCTGGGGTACCCCCTTCCTTCTGATTCTTGATATCCATGGAGATTCTCAGTCATCCAGATCATGGTTGTCCCAAAGGTGCTTTTTCAAAAGGCAAAAGGCAATTGGACTTTGTTGCTTCTCATCCAACCGTCATAAATATGGGTCAGTTTCCAAGCATGTGAATTTTGATCATGTGACTGGGGATGCTGCAACTGTTGTAAGTATGAAAAATGGTCATAAAAGCCAGTGGTGAAATCCTGCCAGTTCTGTCCAGCTTGTGGGAGCCAGCAGCGCCGGTGGCGCGAGGTTTGGTGAACTGATAACGGCGGCAGCACGAGGCTCTGCCCACCCGCCCGGACATTGTTACTTCCTGGTTTTTAACCCTCTGCGCATGCACAAAGCTTTCTTCGCAGAGGGTCAAAAATTGGACGTGACGATGGCGCGCGTGCATCTGAAACAGTAGGGAAGGTAAGTAGATTTCACCCCTGATAAGAGCTGTAGTGGCACAGTGGTTAGAGTGCAGTACTGCAGGCTACTTCTATTGACCGCCAGCTTCCTGCAATTTGGCAGTTCAAATCTCACCAGGCTCAAGGTTGACTCAGCCTTCCATCCTTCTGAGGTGGGTAAAATGAGGACCCAGATTGTTGCAGGCGATAGGCTGACTTGGTAAACCACTTAGAGAGGGCTGTAAAGTGGTATATAAGTCTTAAGCGCTATTGCTATAAGTCATTGTTTTCAGTGGCGTTGGAACTTGGTCACTAAACAAATGGTTTTAAGTCAAGGCCTGCCTGTACAATGTCCAGTCCTAAAGCACAGAGAAGTTGTTTGTGAAAATGAGGGGAACTGCTTCCTTTCTGTTACTCATCATTCAAGGTGGTCAACTCACAGTTTGGAAGAAATTCCAAGACCAGAGGTGAGAGTTCCTTCTGCTACAATTGGAAGTTTCTTGCTCCAGCTGACTACTTCCCTGCCCCTGTAGCCTCTCTCAAGCTTCCATTTGTTTTCCATGAGAACCACATGGATGTGACCAAGGATCACCAGATCCTGAGCTTTACTTTACACTATTATTGAAGCTTGCAAAAAAAAAAAAAAAGATTGGTGCAGGGACCTCCACCATATCAGCAGTCAAGTCATCTTAATTCTATAACTGGGCCATTTTCAGCTATTTTAACTCTGTAGCCTCTCCTTGTTTTCTGCCTGCTTGAAGTAGCTGTCAGGCCTAGAAGCCATCTTTGCTTTGAATCTTCAGGCCTGTCACATTTAGTGCTGTGGGAAACTGGGAGGAGGGACTGTATAGAGCAGGGGAGATATATAGTCATAACAACATTCCTTTCTCTGAGAGTCAAGGACATCTTGCCCTGCACCTGGAGGGGTGTGACTGAGAGGCATCTCCAGTTGGGACAGTGATTGATCGGGCCATGTGATGGACATGTGGATGCTAGGCAGGGACTTGGACTTTCCTATGGGTGGGGAAAACCTGGAAGCTTTCAGATTCGGGTTATCCCAGATGTGCCAATATGACATCTCTAATAAAATGGAACTTTGAGGAACTTCTGGCCTCAGAGTCTTCTTTCGTGGGGTGTTACTTGGAACCCTGACAGTAGCATAATAATGGAAAAGGAAGATTAAAAAACTAAATAAATTTGTGTGTCCTGAGAACAACTGCTAATGACTCAGCTCCTTTTAAGTTTCCTTTTTTGTTTTTCTCACTTCATTCCATTTGTGTTGCAACCAAACAGGGCATTAGGAGGAAGGACACAAAACGTTCTAAAGAAGACAGGTGGAATTGGGCAAGTTTCTCAGGTTCTCACACACACACACACACACACACACACACACATACACATACACAGAGAGGGGGGGGCACCAGCATGCACGCACCATTTCTGTAGGAGTACTTTTGTTGGAGGGTGTTTTCCCCACCCAAAAATCACATGCTGACAAGGGAGGGCAGCAAAGTCCATAGAGTAAAACAATGCCTAGGACTAGCATGAGTGTAACATAAATAACCAGGATTGTGCCATTCAGCGCAGATTTTTTCCCCCTGTTGATTCAAGAATGGGATGGAGGGCTCTTAAATTCCATAGTCTGGAAAGGTCTATAAGGAAAAGGCCACAGCCAGAGGACATTGGCTGCTGGCAGGGTTTGGTGACACCACGCTAGGAGGCTGAATGCATCTTATTCTTTTAATCTTGGCCCAGATTGAAAAGCAATTGAAAAGAGGGAATTCAATAGATTGAGAAGAGGCAATAGAAATGTGCAACTTCGGTTATTAAAGGAGATGGGGAGGGAAATTCTACAGAAACGTAGCCACGGGAAAGCTGAATTGAATGGTTAAAAATGGCTGGATCATACCAATCAACGAAGTTAACTTTCCTGGTTTTTCTAGCCCTCCAAGTCCCTGCCTAACTTCTTCCACATTACTTGGACAATTGCATTTCGGGAGGGGGGGGTGGAAGCCACATTGTGAATTAGTAGAGTCATGGGTGCTTTCGTAATTTAATGAGTTTTTAACCCTTTATGCAACACTTAAAAGTGTTTCGACAGTCGTTGCTTCTTCCCTTCCTCTGCTTGCCTCATAGACACGCCGTTTGGCTTTCCCACGATCTCTTTCCTTCCTTTCCTTCTCAATGCATTTACCTCTTCCTCTCTTACCCCATGCCCATCCTGTTCTCTTCTTCCTTTCTTGAAACTTCTGCTGGAAGGAGGGCAACAAGGGCAAGGGCGTAGGATAGATAGAAGAGACTGTATTGAGAAAAGGAATGGCTGGTGCATGTGAAGGCAGAATAAGTTAGTTTTATACATGGGTACCTTACTTTACAGGCATATTAGTTTTAATCGATAATTACTTATTCAGTTTGAAATGAGTTTTGCCTTGGCCCTGCCTGCCTTCTTTTGCAATGCGGCTCCTGGCAGATATATTTATATTAGTGGAAATATAACAGAAAGGGGAATGTCATGGCTGCACATTTATTTGGGAAGACTAGTCAGGATTTAGTTTAGCTGAAACTGGCAGCTATAGATTGATATGATGGAGAATTTGTCGTTGTGCAGGATGTGTGTGTGTACAATTTTTTTTAATCTGCTCTTCCTTTGCTGGTGGTGGATCTTCCTAAATTTAGGATCAACTTTCTTTCATGTGAATTTGGTATAAGAGTTAAAATGCGGCTAAAAAGTGGTTGTTAATCTATGGAGATTCTCAGTCATCCAGGTCATCGTTGTCCCAAAGGTGCTTTTTCACAAGGCAACTGGACTTTCTTTGTTTTTCCTTGAAGACATTTTGCTTCTCATCCATGAAGCTTCTTCAGCTCTGCCTGGATGGTGGAGAATGGAAGGATGCAGCCAAGAAGGTTCCACACTCATTTGCACTACTCAGGTGACCTTGACGACTCAGATGAACCTCCAGGTGGCCTCAATGACTAAAAGAATGCAAATGACCAGCTGTCTTCAAGGAGTATAAATCCTTCCATTCCCCACCATCCAGTCAGAGCTGAAGAAGCTTCTTAGATGAGAAGCGAAACGTCTTCGAAGAAAAACCAGAAAGTCCAGTTCCCTTTTGAAAAAGCACTTTTGGGATAACTGGTTATTAGGTTTCCGTCTCTACCAGAAATCTTGGTGGACAAGAGATTCCGACAATGCACGGGGCTCAGCTGCAATGCCTCATATTGCACAATGCTGAATTTCAACCTCTGTGTTAGGAGCCAAGCTTGAAAAAAGATCAGGACTGATAATATACCCCCATCTCTTTAATAGAGATAAGCCAACCAAATGTATATACCCACGCACAGATAATTGTATTGCTATTATAGATCTATCCCGGAGCCTTCTCCATCACAGCCCATCAAACTGGGAAAGTAACAGAAGCTGATGAACCCCCCTTGATAAGCTGTATAGGGTTATTAGTCAATTAATGTGGGGAAATGGATTTTCGTATCGTCACAAAAGAAAATCGAAATAACGTTGAATCAACCCACCCAGCCTCCCAACATGGGAGGATTAATGCTAAAAGCCATTTTCTGCAAGCACAGATGTTACCTTCACCCTTTTGTATTCCATACCCCTCCTACACCTTTTAGGCATCCTTCTGTATTACTGCACAGAATACACCAGAGAAACAGTAATGCATGTGATGAAGGGAACATCAGATGTCGTTTAGATTTAGATTTACTGTTTATTAGCTTTGTTCTACAAGCCAGGGCCCAAAGTGCCATACAGTTAAAAAACAAACAAAAACCGCTCAAACGTTGTTAAAATGAAAAATGAGAGGGGAAAAAATATTATAAATCCTAATGTTAAGAGCATGGTTAAATGTTTTACAGCTGCAAAGCAGGTAGGCAAAAATAAAAAAATAATAACCCCAAAACCTCTCATTAGACTAAACAAAAACCCTCCTCTTTAACAAATTATCTAAAATTTAACATCACAGCAGCCCCCCCCCCCCCCCCGTATCTTTTTTTCAGAATAGGGGGAAAGAATCATACCATTTTGCTGTAACTACTGCTGAATATGAATTTCAGAAGCATCAGTAGTAGTTCTTTAATTCCCATTATTACAGAACAGTGTTTCTCAACCTTGGCAGTTTGAAGACGTGTGGCCTTCAACTCCCAAGTCCACACGTCTTCAAACTGCCAAGGTTGAGAAACTCTGTTCTAGAAGGATCTGCTTCCATTGAGTTCCATTAACCTAAGACCTGGAGTTGCTTTCTGCCTTCCATTCCTTGTAGAAAAGAGAGACTGTGTTTGGCTCTCATGCTTTCTTTTAACCATGAGAGTGCATCCATCAATAATGTACTCAAAACGGCAGCTTATGTTGATAAAAGAAATTTTAAAAAGGAAAAAAATGGGTTAGGCCAATGCAAGCAAAAGCACAGAGGTTTATTTGCTTAAGTCCAAAATCGGCGAGGGGGGTGGAATGGAATTCCTTAAGCCCAGCTACAGCCAACATCTGTAAAGCAGAATTGACCTCCACATCTGTGCCCAAAGATTTTGTATGAGCACAAGGGTGGGCATGTGCATCTGTGTTCATCTCTCTTACTGTGGGAAAATAAACTTAACTTTTAGTCATTCTGTACTTCAGACCGTTCAGCTGATCAGCAGAACGTTGTGGTAAACCGCAGCTGAGCTTCAACTATCTTTTTTAGAACATTGTTCCGGTGAGGCTGGTGGGCACCCAGTTGCATCACCTGCTTTTCACTCCCAGTGCCTTCCTTCCTCATCTTTTTTTTTTTCTTCTTTGTCGTCTTCACATCATTGCCAGAACTCCTTGCGCAGTTCCTGGCTCTTGCAATAAATGCTCTTAGTTGTTTTATACCGCTTCACAGTGCTTTACAGCCCTCTCTATAAGCAGTTTACAGAGTCAGCATATTGCCACCAATAATTTGGGTCCTCGTTTAACCCACCTCGGAAGGATGGAAGGCTGAGTCCAGCTTGAGCCTGGTGAGATTTGAACTGCCAAATTGCAGGCAGTCAGCAGAAGTAGCCTGCAGTACTGCACTCTAACCACTGTGCCACCATGGCTCAATAGGACTGCAAATAGCGAAGAAGGGCACCTAACACAATCTGGTTTGTCAAATGAAAGGAAGATAAGCAAAAATATACAAACGTTCATTTGGGAATACGGAGAAAAATAATCATTTGAGCAGAATTTGGGGGAAAAAAATACGTATAAATGCTGTTCTTACCTGCTAGGGCCATAGCAGCAAGGAAAGCATACCCAAAATGCAAGCATTCTTGCTTCTTGAGACACAACTGAGTTGAGGCCTACAATACAAAGACCTACTTTGATTATTCAACTATGGCCAAATGATCACAATCACAATAATTTTGCCACAATTCTTCCAGAGGGACAGTAACTTTTTCACACACTATAATGTGCATTCATGGATCATATGGAAACGCCAGTAAGGTGCCAGGCTACAAAGTGGGAGACTGAGTTCTAGTCCTGCCTTAGCCATGAAAGCTAGCTGGACCAGTCATTTCTCTTTTGGCCCAACCCACTTCACAAGGTTGTTGTGGGGAAAATAGGAGAAAAAAAAAGTGTGTTGGATATGTTCACCACCCTGGGTTAGTTGTAAAAATAATAAAGGCAGAATACAAATAATAAATAGATGTGCACTTCTATTTTGCATAACTGGTGCAATTCAAATTAAAAATGGAAGGAAAAACTTGAGAGATCAGATTTTTGAGATTCGATTTTAATGATCTCCCCCATAGATCTTGTACAATCATAAGAGAGAGAGAGAGAGAGAGAGAATGAATAAGATTGCTGAGATTTACTGAGGATTCTGTAATTTTTGCTTGAAACCAGACTCCGCTGATTTCATCAAGAGTTGCTTTCAAGGCCAGACTCATTATGTTCCCATTCATGCAATTAGTAATTGCATAATTGCTTAAAGTAAACATCAGATACGGGAGCTGGATGAAGACACCAATATGCCAAAACGTCACACTACTCTATCTCCAATGTGGAGCTGAGCCTACCTGCTTTTCACACAAACAAAAGGGGGGAAATGTCCAGTTTGACCCTAAATAAGCACATTTGTGGCAGGATGTACATCTTCTGAAACTTCAAGCACCTGAGTAAAAGATGCTACAGATAGGTTGTTTGCACGCAATGTCATAACCAACATTTTAAAGTTTAAACTAAAGCAGATCCACTCTGGATTATCTTGTTGCCTGACATAGAAAACCTCACTACCACCTGTTGGTTATGGCTGCTAGTTAACAGAAGACTTGCAACCAAGTTCATAAACATATATTCCCAGACTGACTTATGGAGGCCAAACTATATGGGACATTTATCATGTAATGGTCCCCACCCCCACCCCCCAAAAAATAACTATTTTAGAGGTTCCTAAACTGGATCAGGAAGGAGGCGTTTTTACCTCTTTAATTGCAGCTGTTTTATTTAAAATTGCTCCTACCCACCAGGATTTGCTATTCACAATGTAGATGATAGAGATAGATGGTAGGTAGGTAGAGAGATAGATGAAAATACAACCTAGCTTGATTTTTACATGTGCGCCCAATATAAGCCCTACTTCCAAAATAAGCCCTAATTAAGACCCGCCCACTCCAGGGTGCACAGGTAAAAATTAAGCTAAGGTGGGGATGGAGGGGTGGAGCTGCCCTACTTACCTCTCTAATTGCAGCTGTTTTACTTAAAATTGTTCCTACCCACCAGGACTTGCTGTTCACAATGGGGAAGGGATTATCCTACCCTTGGCCTTCCTATTGGTTTAGAAGTTAATTTAGGCAAGATTGGCTCAGCTACATCATGATATGTTGGAAAATTGCCTTGGAAAACCTAAGTTAAGGACTACCTGTAGATGATAGATAGATAAAGATATATATAGAGATGATACAGACAGACAGACGGATAGATATCAGTTCTCTGAACGTTACCTTGGTAAAAGATACCAAGTAAAGTACTACCAACCTTGTCATAGACTCTCAGCAGCCTTCAGTATAGCCCAATCCCCACATCATAGTAGCCTTTAGACAATCTTCCCCAACTTGGCAATTTCTGGATATATTGGACTTTTAACCCGCATAATTCCCAACCAGTATGAGCCAACCCTTTCCCCATATCTATATGATAGGCATTATCCTCTACAATGTGCCTTGAAATGAGACGCACCACCTGCAAAAACTACTGATCCAAACTGCAGGTGGGGTATGGGAGCAAAGAAGTTAATGCCCCTCTCCCCTTAACTATGATCCTCGTGAATTCAGGCCGTCTGAAACATCAATTTTCAGCAGGGAAAAAAAACCCCATTAAGTCATAGTGTAAATACCAATGTATAAGTTATTTACTCATTGTCACATATGTGCATGGTGAGATCATGTTGATGGAGAAACAGGTAAAAAGAAATCGTTTATGTCTTTGAATTGAGTAGGGCAATGGACTACTGAGATACCAAAGTTGTCCAAAGGAAGATTTTAAGAGAAAGCTATATGTGAAAGAATGTGCTGGTGTGTCAGAGCATTTTTTGTGTATGTTGCAACTGGCTAAAAGCACATGTACGAGAATGGGTTAAACTGCAAAGGATGCGTGTGAAGACTGCGTAAGACTCTACTTTTGAATGCTGAAGGAGTATAACTGTGCAGTAAAGAGAGGATGTGGTTGTGTATATTAAGTAAACGGCAACGTCAAAAGCAGAAATTCATGATAATTAAGAGGGGAACGAAAGACATTCAAGAAGGAAGGTAGAGCACACAAGAAGCTCATCAGGAAAAAAAAACCCACCAAAATCTACAAATCAGTAAGAGACTGGTTGTTCCAGAGGAAGAACGACAGTTCTTTAGTTCAGGGAAGACTGCAAGTCTAGGCTTGCATAAGTCATATCTTTCAAACAGCTTAAATTATCATTGCTTTACCACATGGATTTATGGAAACTGCCAATCTATGGAGGGCGTTCTTATCACAAACTCCCAAGTATTTCTTGGAGTTTGAGCTTTAAAAGATAAGATATCTTGGACTTTTTTTTTTTTATTTATTTAAAAAATTCACCATGCAGAGAACATGGGGAAGAATTGTCCCTGCACAGAGAAAAATGTTTCTCCTTCTCTGCAAGGAGAAATTGGGAGTGACAGTGTAGAAGAAGAGCAGGCTGAACTGGAAGGCGGGGTTAAATGTGTCATCAGTTTGGAGTCATTGTGTTGCCACAAGAGACCAGTCTTCCTTGAATTCCATTGACCGTTATCTAGCGCTAATTTTGGCATCCTGGGAACACTTGGGACGGAAAATGCCCCCTCCCCTGCTTTTTCAAGCCCCAACTGTTGACTTAATGTCATTGATCGTCAAACCAGGTCACATGCAGTCACTTAACTCCTTTTAATAATCACCCTGAACCATACACACAGTGTAGTGTAAAAATGCCAAGGATCAGACACATGGTTTTTTCCTTGTTCCAAGTCACCGCTTGCAGATAGTTTCTAAATTACTAACAAGCTGCTTTTGATCTCAGTATGTCAGCAATAGATCAATTCACCTTTACTGGGCACCTAAAATTTGTATCACTCAAAGATAGCCAGATCCATCAGCCAAAGTAACACAGGCATTTGATGGAGAAATTTGGAATACGGGGGACAGAGAGTATTGCCACACTGTAATGTAAAATAGGTGCTACACTTTTGCTAGGTTGAAGAAGGTAATTTTATTTGTCAAACATCTTCAACAGCAAAATGAAAGGCCCAAAAAAAAAAAAAGTTGCTGATTTCAGAATTGTCACTGTGTTACTGTAGGGCCGAGCATCCAGTAGTTTCCCCACATAACTGCAATTTCAAAATAAGACACCGTCATCGTAGTGATTAGTCTATGTAATAATGCAATGTTCACTGAACTGTCACCCTGCAAACAAAGGAAGCAAGTCTCAAAAATTCACTCTCGTGCATAAAGGACATTAGCTAGGAAACAGCTTGTTTAAGGCGACTGTTGGATAATCTTATAAAGTGCAGCAAACATACATCTTCAGTTGAACAACCCAGGTGATGATTTCATGCATCCTATAATGACAATACTTTCATTTTCAGGAACAGATGTTAAAAATAATCTAAATGGCTGTAGCGCTTCTAGGTGATCCTTTAAGAAGAAGAAAATATTCCAAACCGGCGTATCCATTTCAGTGCAAATCTGCTCTTCAGACAGACAGCACATGCTGAAATTTTGCTATCCTTGAAGTTACAGGAAGAGGCTGGTGGGTTAACCACAGAAGAGCCAACATTCTCAAGTCATTTGAGGAGAAGAAAAAGAGGAGTGTTGTTCCACAATACGTTGCGAGGTCACCAAGCCCGCAGGAAGCTCTGATTAAAAAAAGAGAAGAAGAAAAAAAAAAAAACAAGAACTGGTAGGCCTTGGGTATCTCATGAATTTGATTTCTGCAGGCCAAACAAGGCAGTGAAAATTTGTCTTTAAAAAAGAGGGAGAGGGGGAAACGCAGGTTTCAGCATCCATAAACAGTCATAAAATCCAGATTTGAAACTGCGCCTTAAACGAACAGCTGTGGCACCGACATCTCAAAGATGCAACCTGCTCCTGTGTGTATTTCTCCCAACTGCAGACAAGTGACGTCATTTCTCACTCCTAGGGCTTTCGATGATTGCTATTCTTGTTTTCATAACGTCTGGGAAGCTGTCTGCTATTTTTGTGAGCTGAGCAGGAGCAGATCTGTAAATTCCCACCCCACCGCTGTGCAGCTGATTTTCTCTACGTCTTGCTTTCCCTGGTCCTATTGCTTTGGCTTCACAGTCTTAGCACTCGGCTGCTCCAGACGGCAAGTTGTGCAAGGCCTGATGGGAGGGAAGGATTGTCTCTAATCAAATCCTTTATCCCTTTGTGGGGTGACTGATAACAAACCACTGTTGTGAGCAGAGAATTCCAGTTTTATAAGCTTCTTGCTGGGTCATTCATTTGGAACAGAATCCCTGCTTGAATTTAGCAAGGATTCTTATCTGTCAGATGTAAATGCCTTATTCTCTATTGTGTAAATAATGTATATATGGGATATCAGGGGTTAACTTATTCTTTGGATTTTAATGTATTCATAATTTACCACTCCTATTCCTGGCTCCACCCCTTGTATATATAAGGAGCCACCCTAACCATTTTCCTTGCTTCTATCTTGAATATTCAGCGAATATAGAATGCCTATTATGATTAAAGAGAAATATATTTAAATCTCTAATTCTTATTATCTTTATTGAGTCTGATCCTGAAAATATTGCAACAAGCTGGTAGCAGAGGATGGTTAATTGACTCAATAAATAATTAAAAATGTCTAAGAAAGATAGGCCCAACACCAGGGCCTACAGCAAGGAAACAGAAACTGAACAAGAGATGATCAACGAATCCACTAACGCGATTTCGAGAGAATCCGAAGAATACACCACTGAAGAAGAAGAACTGATAAATGAAAATAATGACCAGGAAGAAATCGAAATAGAAAATAACGAACTCAGGTCAGAGATATTGAAGATACTAAAAAGCCAAAAGAACGATGAAAGCCTCATCGCGAACCTCCAAGAAATGCTGAAGAACAACGGAGCAGCGAGAGAGAAAAACGTCGTTAAAGAAAAACCCAAAGATCAAAAAACTGTGAGTGAAATAACTACTGAGAAAGTCGTTGTGAAAAAGAAAAGATGTGATCCCGCACGAAATTTTGAATGGCAGCCATCTTGGTTTCAACGAACTTCAAAAGAGAGTGAAGCAGAGCCAATCAAAACGCTCAGTTCAAAATTTCTGGCGCGAAAAACGCTATCAGACGACGAAAGTGAAAAAGAAGACTCAAACTCTTCAGAAGAACCAGAATCAGAAAGTGAAGACGATTTAACAAAGTCTCAAGTAAAGTCAGCAATGAAAACGCTTTTTGCTGCTTTTGGGCCAAGATTGAAAATTTCCAAAGCACCAACGAAGAAGCAAGAGATCAAACCGACAACTCGAGACCTGCACGCTCCCATCCTGACTTCGAAGGCGACGACACCTGAGCCCAGAGAGCCATGCCGATTCCGTCCTACACCGCAGACCGGATCAAGTGCCAACGCACACGAAAGAAAGAGAAGAGCTGTCGCCACCACCAGAACCCCTAAAACCGAGCCAGAGACCGACTCATCGGAAGAGGAGCGGAACGAGAGAGCTGAGATGGAGAGAACCTTCCACGACGACGCCAAGGAAGAAATGAGCAACGCGCATGTGCAAAGCTACGTAAACGGCCCCGAAAGACTTGAACTGGCCAGAGAACCGCGCAGACTCGTTGCGAGCATCCCCATGCCGTTCTGTAATTTCCTGCACTTGCGAGACCACGGACTGCCTCAGGTTGTAAGTAATGGACAAAATAATGTGGGGAACTTACCCAGTGACTTCCCAAAACTTAGAGTTGATGGCATTAATTTACAAGAGTGGTATCAACAGCTTCAGGTTGTCTTTATGAAAGAAAATTTATTATTCTTTATAACTAATCCTCCAAGAAGACCTTGGACTTTAAAAATAGATTGTTTACATCATAGAGCGTTTTTCATAATAATATCTAGCGTGTCTCCTGCAATGTATCATAGCATCAAATCAAACCTAACTGTGTCAGAAATAATTCAATGCATGTTTAATCTATTTCACAGCGATAGCGTAGCTACAACTACAAGAATGTCTAAGGATTTCTTTTCTTCTAGAGTGAAACCAGGGGTTTCTATAAGTGAGCATTTGATATCTCTAAACAAAATAAGAGCTGAGCTGCAATTGAGGGGGGAAGTGATTTCAGATCAAACAATGAAAAGTGTTATTATCAATTCACTTGATCCATCATGGGATAGCTTTATGTCACACTTAGATACTATTAATTTAGGATATTTAACCATAGAAAGTCTATCTAACAAATTGATAGCAGAAGACAATTCAAGAAAAAATCGTTCCAGTAATCAAACTGAACACAAATCTTTTAGGAAAGTAGCTTTCCAAGAAAAATATAATGAAGCCTTTAGATGCCACAATTGTGGGTCCAGGGAACACAGTAGAAGAGACTGTCCCAAAGTCTCAAGGGAGAGACATAGGCCAGAATATAGGAGCAAATACAATTATAGACAGTCTTCCACAGATAGACACAAATATAGAAGCCCACCAAATTACAGAGAAAGTAGAGGGGGTAGAGAAAATTCAAAAGAGAGAAAATCTGGGTCACTAAATGGACTAAACAAACAAGAAAGCACCAAAACACAACAAAATGAGAACAATAATTGGCTTATTGATTCTGGTGCAACCAATCACACCACTAACAACAAAAGTATATTATCTTCATTTACAGAAGATAAGTTTGTGATAAAGGTAGCTAATCAAGAAAAGGTTCAAGTATTAGGCAGAGGAAATGTGACCTTGCCTGGTTTAGGTAAAATAGAGGGGGTATTATTAATCCCAGAAATACCTCATAACATACTAAGTGCTATAAAACTAAGCAGAGATTCTGACATCAATATAGTTTTCTCTAAGGGGAAAGCAACTTTAGAGAAGGACAAAACAAATATAGGCACTGTGATGATAAAAGGAGGTCTACCCTATCTGATAACAAAAGAAAGATGGTTACATAACATTGATTCAAATATGGAAGATTGTATTGAAGCAGATGATGAAAATGTTAGTAACAGTGACAATGATGAATGTAAAATACCTCATGATCACAAAAATACACACAATGAGAAGAAACCAAAAATAGGTAAACCAATTCATGATGAGTGTGCTCACATCTTACATAGGAAGTTAGGACATGCAAGCTTTCCTGTAGTTCAAAAAATGACTGAACACGCAGAAGGTGTCAAAATAAAAAATTGTGAAAATTATTTGGAATGCTCAGTATGTAAATCCACCAAACTAAAAACCAGTCCCAGACCAAAAAAATCTAACAGATCAACTAACAATATTTTTGACTTAGTACATATGGACTTAGTTGGTCCATTAACTCCATCAATTACCTATAGAAAACGTTACTTTCTAACAATAGTGGATGATTATAGTCGCTATGGTTTTGTTTACACATTAAAGCACAAGGATGAAACATTTCAGAAATTTAAGGAATTCTACAAACGCATAGAAACACAACATAATATCAGAATAAAACAAATTATGACAGATAGGGGATGTGAATTCATGTCTAAAGAATTCTCCCAATGGTTAAAGGATAGGGGAATGCTACATTTCACGTCCAATCCATTTTCTGCGTTTCAAAACGGGATTGCAGAGAGAAAGAATTCCACACTACAAACCATGATTAGATGCACATTAGAGGATGCTGGTTTAGGCAAACAATTCTGGTCAGAAGCCCTACATTATTCAAATTACACTCAAAATAGAACCTGGTCCAGCATTGTGAATAAGACACCGTATGAGGTGATGTACAATAGGAAACCTAAATTAGCACACATGCACATATTTGGAGTCACTGCAGATGTGCACATACCTAAGCAGTTGAGGAGAAAAGGAGAAAACGTATCCAGAAGATTAAGATTTATGGGATATGAAACTGGAACCAAAGGGTACAGATTCATTGATAATAATAACAAATTTATAGTCTCCAGAACAGCTGTGTTCCATGAGCAGGCCAATTGGTCTAAATTGCACCTTAATGAGATATTTCCAAATAAATGCAAAGATGCGATATCTTGCGAGGAAGGGACAATAGAAAATCAAAACATTAACAAAAATAAGAACAAAACCAAAACTTGGACAAATAGTCAGCATAAAATAAAGACAGACACATTAACAAAAAAGGAAGCTAGATATTTGCATGATAACCATAGCAAACCTGAAAGAACTATTAGAAACAATAGAAATCAAATACCAAGTAAATACAAAGATTACATAATGCATATGAATGGAGAACAAATAACACCTAATACATATGAGGAAGTATTAAAACTCCCTCGTGAAGAAAGAGAAAAATGGGAACTAGCTATGAGAAAAGAGATGGAAAGTTTACAAGGATTAAATGTATTCACTCCTGCGATCGCACCTAAGGATAAGACAATTATAGGTACCAGGTGGATTTATAAAATTAAGAACCTAGAAGGAGGCAATACTTTATACAAGGCTAGACTAGTTGCACAAGGTTATGCACAAAAATATCCAGAAGACTATACTGACACATACTCCCCCACGGTGAGGACAGAGAGTGTTAAAACAGCTCTAGTAGTAGCATCTGCACTCAATCTGGACGTATTTCAATATGACATACAGACTGCGTATTTACACGCAAAACTAGATAAGGAAATATATGTAAGAGCACCACACAGTCAATACACTAATAAGAATGAAATTTGGTTATTAAACAAGAGTCTATACGGATTAAAGCAATCTGGCAAGAGATGGTACGATTGCTTGGTAAAAGTACTAAAGACCATGGATTTCAACGCTACCACTGCTGATAACTGTTTCTTTGTAAAAAAGAGTGATGATCACATTGAATTTGTATTAATTTATGTGGATGATATTTTATATATAGGAAAACACAAAGAGAGCAGAGAAATCTTTGTAAATAAGTTAAACGAACATTTCTCGTTGAAATCTCTAGGTAAAGTGAATAAATACCTTGGTGTACAAATTAACAAAACTAGAAGGGGATTCAAACTTACTCAGAAAGATAAGATCATTGAACTTCTAAACAAATGTAATTTAAACAATGCCAAAACCTGTGACACTCCTATGCAAACTGATTTCCTTAGAAACACTGATGAGTCTTCCCCTGAATTTAAAGATAATACATTTTACAGATCAGTTATAGGCTCACTCCTTTATATATCTAATTGGACCAGACCAGATATTGCATTACCTCTCAATTTATTGTCAAGATATGTTAGCAAACCAACCATGTATCATTGGGAAGCTGTCAAAAGAATTCTAAGATATTTGAAAAGTACATTAGATTTTTGTTTAGTATTAGAACCTAATAATGACAAAGAACCAAAAATTACCTGTTATGCGGATGCAGATTGGGCTGGTGATACATCATGCAGAAAGAGTACTTCTGGTTATATTTTTCTATTGAATGATTGTCCAGTTTACTGGTACACTGGTAAACAAGAACTGGTAGCCACTTCAACCACAGAAGCGGAATATGTTTGTTTATCCAAAGCTGCAAATAACCTTGTATGGTTCAATGACTTGATCTCAGATGTTTGGAAAAAACCTACATTACCTTTTGTTGTGCATGAAGATAATAAAGCAGCCATTGAAATATCCAGATCCGATGCCATTGGACAAAGATCCAGGCATATTGATATAAAATTTAAGCACGTGAGACAATTATCTCAAGATGGATTCATCAAAGCAATACATTGTGATACTTCTGAACAATTAGCTGACATATTAACGAAGCCTTTACCTTCTAAACAGCACAAATATTTAACTTCTAAATTGTATGTATTATATTGTCCTGAATCTGAATGTAATTGGTGTTGTATAGCGAACCGGCATTTAGAGGGGGATTTGTCAGATGTAAATGCCTTATTCTCTATTGTGTAAATAATGTATATATGGGATATCAGGGGTTAACTTATTCTTTGGATTTTAATGTATTCATAATTTACCACTCCTATTCCTGGCTCCACCCCTTGTATATATAAGGAGCCACCCTAACCATTTTCCTTGCTTCTATCTTGAATATTCAGCGAATATAGAATGCCTATTATGATTAAAGAGAAATATATTTAAATCTCTAATTCTTATTATCTTTATTGAGTCTGATCCTGAAAATATTGCAACATTATCAGTCCTGTTCATTCACTCTTCCCTCAAGCCTTATGTATTAAAGTTTTAAATAGCAGTCATGGGAGCCAATTAGCACTACCAAATATTAGGAGGGATCTCCCTTCTTCCCTATACAAAGAGTAAACTAAAGAGATCCCTTCTCATCCTCCATCCACCCCATCTAATGTCACTCTTTAGCTAAGGAGAAAGGCTAAGCTGCCACTCTGGCCGTATACCAATTGACTTGAGGGAAGGAGGGATGGTTCACTTCAACTTAAGGGAAAATCTTACTGAATAAATCGTCCAAGTGTCTGCCCAGCAAATGCATATCTTCAGATTCAGGAGGAGAAAATTGATATAGAATAGATATCTTCCATCACAGAATATTATAACTTGGATAACATATTTGCACTGGAGTCCTGTGGAAATGGAGCATTTCTAATTACATAACTAAGATTAAACAGTTGGCAATGAATCATTACACACACACACACACACACACACACACACACACACACACACACACACCAAAACACCCTTCTTCCTCCTTCAGAAGTAATCATTGCCCCGCCAATAGATCTGTAAACATATGGGATGCAACTAGAGATAACAAATTTCCTTCCTACTTTTTAATCCAGGATCTGAAATGGACTTTAGTTTTGCTTCCTTTGTTAAAAGCAGGTTAGCATCATTGTTTGTTCAGCCATTCCAGAAACACTACTTAGAAAATAATGAGAAGGGGCTGGATAAAGTGTAGTCCATTTCCCCATTGTCCTTTTTGATCATTCACAAATGTTACAATGCTCACTCCAGTTGGTGTTTCTTTTCAGTGCACACTAAAATCGACCTTAGGCTACTATATTTATTCTTGTTTTCTTGGAACATTTCAGACAAGACAGCATTTCTTTACTTGGTGACCTACAGATGTATTCTCTACCCATTATCCCCATCTTGGGAATGAGTGTCCATGCTGGTTGAAGTTTATAGAAGATTACAAAACTGGAGAACCCACACAGAAGGAAGCTGAAATGAGTTTACTTCAAGCAACTTGAGACCATAATAGCTACCTTAGTCTTTGAGTTACCACAGCACTGAATTCAGTTGTTGTGACATAAAGTAGTTCCCTTTGGGAATTTGCTCTTCTTTCTCTTCACACTTTTGAGTTATGCACATTTTGAATGGCCCTTCTGAAATATAATGGATTTTTGCTATCGGACTTGGAGCCTTTCACTCCAGTTCCAAGAACGAGGATGGGAAGGACACAGGATGGGCGATCTTATTGAAATTCAGAAACTTGAGAAGCTGAGCCGTATAAAGAAAGTCAAAGTCTCACCAAGGGAGAATGCAGGAAGCACCACACTTTGTGAGTGTGTCTAGCAGCCCCAGGAGGAACAGATTCCTGCTGCTGAGTCAGTATGAATTTCTCATGGGTTCTTTCCCAGGCATAAAAAAAAAAAGCATCCGGCTACCATAGCAACATATCCCCCATCCCAGCTCTACATTTAAGAAGATGTGCTTCATACTTGATATCAAGGCCAATATCATAGTCTCTACTAATAAAAGATAGGAGATCTCCACCCCTTCATTGCAAGCAAGGCTTGAATCATCCTTCTATGAGCAGAGTTTTGAAGGATGGTGTGAAAAGAAAGGAAAGAGGAATTGCTTTCAATATCTTGGAATCGTGGCATCTGATAGTCCATCTCTTTCAAAAAACCCTGACCAGAACCTTCCTTTACTTTCTGAGATTGGTATATCCCTTATCTATTACTTGAAGTTGGCAAGTTCCTGATCTTAGCTGTATCTATGTTGGAACTCCCATCATTTTGGCTCACTTTTTTTTTTCATTTTTGACAAAAATGTTGCTGATTACTTCCTTGCTACTGATTTGAAAATCGTCAGCATTATAAAGATGATGCTGTTTGGATAACCTTTCCTTTCGTGATGCTTCTGGATCTCACAAATGCTGTCCCTGGCCTCCCAGTGAACTAACTGTGAAGTTTAGGAGTTAAACTCCAACTTAGTGTGCCAGGTTGTGGAAGACCACCTGCGAAGTTAAAAGTTTGTAATATAACTATTTAAGAAACCATGGAAATGTGCCTCTTCAGGCAGGCCAATCCACTGTGCCTATGAGGATGCAAGCAAATATTTTTCCCCACCGATCAAATCCCTCTCCAGAGCCCTATCTTCCTCCTGCCATCTCTGGCAAGAACTACTTCCTGTATGACCACTCACAAAAAAACTTCCCATGATAACTTCTGAGGGAAAACTATTCCACTGTTTGATCTCACCGTTAAGAAATTTCTCCATAGTTCTAGGATTGCTTCTCTCTTTGATTAGTTTCTATCCATTGATTCTTGTCTTGCCTTCTGGTGCTTTGGAAAATAGTTTCCCCCTCCTCTTTGAGGCAATTCCTCAAATAGTGGGACACTGTTTTCATCTCTCCCCTAGTCCTTCTTTTCACTAGACTAGACATACCCAATTCCTGCAACTGTTCTTCATTTGTTTTAGCCTCCAGGCCTCTAATCATCTTTGTTGCTTTTCTCTGCACTCTTTCCAGAGTCTCAACTATATTGTGGTGACTTTTGAAAACTCCTCTTGCTCTGAGCATCTCCTCCAGACTTGAGGTTTGGCACACTCCCAGCAATCTTTAGTTCAGAGAAATTGAGGGGCCAATGGGAGGACTCAGCCCAATTCTCAAGTCTATATTAGAAGACCAAAGCACTAGAGGGCAGAACAAGAAACAATAAATGGAAACCAATCAAGAAGAGAAGCAACCTGGAAGGGGGAAGAAACTTCCTAATGGTAAGGACAATTAACCACTGGAACAGTTTGTCTTCTGAAGTTGTGAGTGGTCCATCACTGGAGGTTTTTAAGAAGAGACTGGACAGTCGCTTGCCTGAAATGATATAGGTGGTCTCCTGCTTGAGCAGAGGTCTGGACTGGAAGACCTCCAAGGTCCCTTCCAGCTCGATTCTAATTCTGACTCGGTTGCACATATTTGCCCTGTAATATAACCACATTGAATGTTTCTTTCCTTGCTTCTTTGAAACCTAGTTGTTTGCTCATCCTGTTATAAATGTCACTGACAATGTTCTAAAATGAGCACAAATAAAATTAATTAGGAATTATTACCTACACAGGATTATTTTGTTTGTGTGTCATACATGTTTCATGTTACCTGCAATAATTTCAGACCTACTTACCTTCTCCCAACCCCTTTACAACTCAAACTGTCTGATAAATTATGATGTGGCTTATATATAAATTATCCCAATTGAATCAGGGCTGAACCAACACTTAATTGTTCTGTTTTCTCCCTCCTTCCCACCCTCAACCTTTAAAAGCATTTCAGTCTACATGTTTCTACACATTTCTTTGGTATTATTATTTATTCCTTGGAAAATCACATTGACATCATCTCAACATGAGAAAAAGAGCTTTAAGGTAATAATTTCTATCCATCCTATTCTGATCATTTGGTTTCTTGCCAGATAAAGTGTGACGCATCTGAGACAAAGGCCATGTGTTAAAATTTCATCCATACATCTGTCTGTAGGGTCAGAGTTGGGAATCCACTATAGAAAGTGGGGAAATCATTTTCATGAAGTTGTTCTAATCTATACATACAAAGTGCATAAAATATTGAGGGAGGGAGGATTGATGGGAACTGTCTACAGGAAGGATTCAAAAATGGCTTAATTTAAGATCAGCTCCCAGGATCCACTTCCAGAAACCCCACCAAATGGGTGATTTTATAAAGAATATCTGTTTAAAATGTTTGTTTTTTACCTTGATTATGAAAAAGGATGAGTAGACCCTAACATGTTGAGTTGCTTCTCTGGATATCCCTGAATATCGCCCATTTTTCAGCAGATCTTAGCAGCAAAAAAAGACAAAAGTGGGAAATCGTCACGCTCAGAAAGAGTTAATTCTCCCTTGCTTGCATCCTTTGATTTCCTCTGAATAATGAAATTAGCTGTTGCACAGTCTCTTGTAGGACTGTTCTTGGTCTCTTTAAGAATAATACATGCTGAGCTTGCTCTGGGAACACTATTCCAATGAACTTTAATCTCCACATCTGTTATAGAGAAATAACTCTAATTCCCAATGGGCTATTTCTAGCAAAAGATTCAGAGTTCATCTGTGTGTGTGTCTGTGTGTAAATAATTAGCTGTACTTCAGCCTTTAAGGGAGAATAGATTGCTACATGCTATTTATATCCCTCATTAAATTGCATCCACGGTTTAATTTTTTTTCCTTTAATAAATGTCAGTAGAGATTCTTCTTTTGCAAAGGGTGACCATTATCCAGCTTAAAATGTTGGAACAAACAAAAATGAGAGATTGACTCAAAGGGTTTATTGTTGTTATTGCTACTATTCACTGTTATTTCCGTGCAATCTTTCCTTGAGGCATAATGGGAAGTCTTTATGACACGTCTTCATATATGAATTAATATGAAGGCTCTTGGAGAAATTGTTGCTGAAAATGAATAATAGTCATCTAATTTTTCAGGAATAGTTTCTCTCTTCTTTTGACAGCTGACCAAAGACTTTCCTTTTAAGATGATTTCAGAAAAGAGACCGGGATAGAGAATAAAGGCAAACAAAAGAAGAGTTCAATTAAAATAATCTTGCTTTTTGCCAAAAAAAAAAAAAGTACTGATGTAGATCTCTTTGATTTTCTGTTTTTAATAGTTTGTTCTTTTCAAAACTGAGTGGATGTGATTTACAATAAAATTGATTCCATGGCTTCGAATGAAAAGGACAAAAGCTAGATATTCAAAATTGATGGGTTCTGTTATCAATACCAGCCCTAATTCCTAACAGAAAAGAAGAATTGCTGGTTAGAGACATGAACTACTTTAAGGATCATTCTCAACATCATTCATCTGTAGTAAAATAGCTTCCAGAGAGGGCAGCATTTCTCTTCATCTTTAATATGAAAGTTTACCATTTCTTAAACAAGAATGCCTTTCAACAAGAATTGCTGAGTTCCTTGCTTGCTCTAAGGCAGAGGTCTTCAAACTTGGCAACTTTAAGGCTTGTGGACTTCAACTTCCAGAATTCTCCAGCCAGCATAGCTGGCTGGAGAATTCTGGGAGTTGAAGTCCACAAGTCTTAAACTGCCAAGTTTGAAGACCTCTGCTGTAAGGCTATCTTGATGAGTTCCAGGTAGTTAGACCAAGTCTTGGTATGGATAAGACCCACAGTAGAGTAGTTGGTGATGCTGTATGGCACTGTTTCTCAACCTTTGTAACTTTAAAACATGTAGACTTCAACTCTCAGGATTCCTCAGCCAGCATGAGCACTACCTTATGGGATGATCTTCTCACCTATAAAAGGCTAGCACTGGGAGGCAAGCATATTCTGTTTTCTGAGCTTGGTTTTACTTGCAGATGTTTCATTGCCCAACTAAGTAACATTATCAGTGCTTGTTAGTGCTGGTTTGTTTCCTGTACAGGGAGCAAACCCCACAGACTAGCACTGATGATATTACCTAGTTGGGTAATGAAACATCTGTAAGCAAACAACCAACTTCAGAGAGTGTCAGGGACTCCACAATTCAATCCTGAGCCACATATATTCTCTTCTATTGGATTGTCTGTTTTTCAGAGCTTCCCCACCATGTATTCAAAATAATGGCAGACTGTGGACACTACACACGGTCTTAACATGCACATAATTGGTTCCAAAGGTCCATCATGGACAAAAAGCCTAAAAACATCCAAGTGGACTAATTTGTCCCATTAGAAAAACACCACCCTTCTCCTGTAATTGGATGATAATAAGCATGACTAACAAGAAAGGTCGTAACATTTGTTAGACCCCTCAGTCATCTTAAAACCAATACAAAAGAGCAGCAAACTACATGCTCGGCATTACAAGACAAGATAGAAAGACCTGGACGTGGATTAGAGAACAATTGAAAGTATACAGTATCATCAAGACAGTAAAAGAATGGAAATGGAAATGGGCTGGTCACGTAGCAAGAAGAACGGATGGAAAAGTGGCTCAAGGCAGGCATAGAATGGATTCCACTTGATAAAAAGCAACCACGAAAGAGACCTAAAATAAGATGAATCAACAACAAGTATTGTGGGCCCAACTGGCAAAAGAAAGCTCAGGACCATATTGGTTGGAAACATACGGAAGAGGCCTTCATCCTGCAGTGGATAGACAATGGCTAAAATGATGATGATTGATGATGATGATGATGATGACAAAACAGCAGAAAGAATGTAGTGGAGTTTAAGCAGACAAAATGAGGTTGGTTTGGGTGGGATACTAAGAACAACCTTGTAGAGGAGCAAAGAAGTTCCTCGAAGAGAAAGCGATTCTCAGACGGTGGATTGTTTAAACTTCTCATCCCCCCCCCAAAAAAAATCCTGCATCAAGGAAACATATTTTCCCTAGTGTACAGCAGAATCTGCTCAATTTTATCATAGACTCAAACTTACAAAGGAGCTCAGCCTGACCAGGATAGCTTTGCATGGATACATAGCGGTAAGACTTCCTCTGACATCCACCTCATTTGCAAGCATTCCCCATCTCAAGCCAATTAAAGAGATTAAGAAGAGTAAGATAAACATTGCCATTGTCGTCAGAGAGTCTGGAGGACTAAAGGGAAGATTTAAGGATCCCCTTAACCTATGCATGCTGATCCTAGAATGAAACAGGAAATTGTATCCCTGCTGCCAAAATATAAAAGGAGCACCATCGTTTGGTTGCCTGCTACATAATAAGTAATATAATTGTGGCTCCCTGGACTCCACATAGACATTGCTATCCTTCTCCTTCCAATCTTGGCAAAACAGAGCACATACCTTGGAAATGGGCCCAAAGGAAATAACCAAGTAGCCACTGGCTTCCATTAAGCACCAACATTCCCCAGGTCCTTTGGTCAAAGTGGTCCATCTGTATCCTCACAGCTTAAAGTTCCTTTGTTTTCCACAGTCAGTTTCCTACATTTTCCAGTTTTCCTTCAGAGACCTTTTTAAAAAACCAGGAGTTTGCTGTCCAATCCAACCCTGATGCCCTCAGAACCTTCAGACCGTGAACCTGGGTTTTTACACTCATCCCTTGAACTCAGCACACAGGTTTTGGGTTGGGTACAAAATACAATACTCTTAACACAGTGGTTATCAACCTTACCAAGTCTAAGATAGATGGACTTCCATTCCTAGAACCTGATGAATTGAAATCCACACATCTTAAAGCTGTTAAAATGGAGAAGCACTGATCTACCCTAATACTTTTGTTGGAAGAAATGTTCAACTGGGTTCAATTCCAAGTGGGGAGAAAGACACTGGAAACATGGAGTCTTCTTGGAAGGATGGTTTAATGGTGAACAGGACCACATGGGTCTGAAGTCCTGGGTCGCTGAACAAATGGAGTAGAGAGAGATATATATTTATACACTCTCTTAGGCTTTGAACTGGAGCTTCCTGTTCCTGTGGCAAGGGCAAGTATCCTATTTGCTGTCAGACTCCCAGGGGGCAGGGGTCTTAGCTAACTTTGTAGGCTGTCTGTATCCCAGGCTTGCTTGAATTTTGCTAGGTGATGCAATGAAGGGTAATTTCCTATTGTGGCTGAATGGCTTTGCCCTGAAGGATAATCCCATCATTCTGGAGCTGAGGTTTTTTGCTTTGTAGGTAGACTGGCCCAGGCTTTTGTCTTGTAGATAAGTTGGCACCAAAATATCTGCAGGGAGCTGGGGTCTTTTGTTTCCGTTTCCTTTAAGATTTTTATTTCTCTTTTTGGGGAAATATTCTGCTTTTTTAATATTTCCTAGAATATTTCATTCTTCTAGGAGAGGAGTGGGTGCTAACTTTCTAACCTGGGCAACCTCAGATATGTCATCTTCAGCACCCACAATTCCCTAGCTAAACAAGTTCCATTGCTGAGAATTCTGGGAGTTGCAGACCAGACATCTTCAAGTTGCTAAAGTTGCAAAATACCGCTGAAGCAAAACAGCTGCTGAAAATCTCCCATTGACTCCCTGGAGTCAACTCTGGGCATAGTTTCTCCACATCTGTCCCTATGTTTTTAGCCAGTCTTTTCCCAGAGCTGACGCACAGTAATATCAGATCCTTTCAAAGTTTGTCCCATATGTTGGATAATCATCTCCATCCATCAAATTGTTTCTTTCATGGTGCAAATAGAGGGATCACCTGGTCTTCATTTCCAAATCTATTTGGCTGCTGTTACATACCCAAAAAAATGGCTGATATAACCAATAGGGTTAATTATCCACAATGTTATTTACAGTAGTTCTGCAAAGCTCTATGCTTTTTAAGCTTTGTAGGTGTAGATAAAATAGTTTGTTATTATTAAATAACTCTCCCTTTTTAGCTCTTCCTTCTCTTTCTCCATTTTTTGTCTGCTTTTCCCAGTTAATTTGTTTAAAGTTTGATCATATTTAATAATGAAACTTCAGATTGTGTGTTTTTGCTAGCTGAGCTGAGTGGAAAATGTACTTGCATGGATCCAGATATTAAAAAATTGACTGGAGGTATATGCTAGATGCAAACCAAACTGGAAATTACCCACGGTAACTGTCAGACACCTTTGCCCTCCCAATAATTAGGTGGAGAAAAGTTTATGGGCAGGAGAAAATTGTGTCTTTAATAAAATTCCTTCTTTTCTACTGTTAAAAATGCATTTTTTCCCCTTGTGTCACATGAAACATTTAGTGACACACGTTGCAAATGCTCTGGAATGGCACCCAATACATTCAGAGGCTACATATGGCTCGGAGGCCTTCAACTGATAAATCCTCCTTACGATTTCAAGTCTACATTTCATGATCTCACTCACTGGGAGGGCTTGAACACCCAGATTGGCAACCAAGCCATCATGGATACATCGGGGGCCACCAAGCTGATATTAGTCAATATAGCATCCTTTCTTTCTTATAATTAAAGTAGAAACGAGGCATATTTTGCCCCTAGAGACAGGTATGCGTAAAGTTGACTTCTTATTACATTTAAACTCAATTTCCCTGTTCTGCAATAAAAGGATGTTTGTGCCGAAGTAAATATGCTTATCATTATGGCAGGGCAAGCAAACTAATTTTATTTCTGCAGTTATGAGGATGAAATTATTCTAGTGAGTTTGAAATGACACGTGCTCTGGATTTTTTTCTCCTTTTCTTTTTCTATAATAAAAAAAACCTCAGGAGTGGCTATTGACTTTCTACCTGAGGGTTTGTTTGTTTGTTTGTTTGTTTTTTGCCCTAATGAGTACAGAGTAAACTAGTGGTAAAATATGGGGAAGGGTGGGGAGAAGCAACAGGTTGTAGAGAAGCCATTCCTCATTTTTGCGAAGTGGAATCGCATGCATAAGGTGCTAAATAGAAAAAATAGGATGCTTTTATGATATGCTATCCATTATCTCAAATCAACTCTCCAGGCCTTCAAAGCAGTACAGATATTCTTCGTTTAATGACCACAACTGGGACCAGCAACTCAGTTATTAAGCAAAGGAGTCACTAAACTGCAGCAGTACTTATAATCTTACTTCACCTTTTCTTTTATTCTTTTGCTAAAGGTCATAAATCTGAGGATTAGTTGTAAACCTACAGATAATCCTTGCTTAATAATTATCTGTTTAGCAACTATTCAAGTTACGACAGTGTTGAAAAACGTGATATACGACCAGTCTTCATACTTATGACAGTTGAAGCATCGCTGCAATCAAGTGATCGCCATTTGAAAACTTTCCAGCCCGCTTCCAACAAGCAAAGTCAATGGAGAAGCCATCACAGATTGCAAATCAGACTCATGCGATGTCTCGCTTAACATACACATTGATTGACTTAATGTGTGATAACTCACTTAACAACTATACTGCTTAATGATTAATTTTATGGTCACATGACATTGAAGGGAAGCCCAACCATTGGAAGTTCAGAACCAGGTTGTAATTCCCTTTTTGCAACTTCAACCAGATGCTAAGATAGTGGTCATAAGTCAAGAACTATGTGTATTACATTTATCAGATTCCTTTGGTTAGATGTTGGCAACTGCAGTCCTAGGATGACCCATGCAGCTTGCACTGAAAATATGATTTCTAAGGATGTTCAGGATTTCAGATTTGAGGGTAAAAAGATGCTTTGCAACCTATAGCCTATAAGGGCCACTCCTTCAGCCAAACATGTTTCATCTGGAAACCAAGATTCAGTGGCACATGGGAATGATCTTTTGAAGCTCATGCTTTTAGTTCATAAAAAGGCATTTTAGGGTATGTACTTGAGCCTGAGAACATAGGTAGTACCATATGTGTGTAACCCAGGTGTCAAACTCAAGGCCCGCAGGCCAGATCCAGCCTGCAGGGTGCTTAGATCTGGCCTGCAGGGCCACCCTGGAAACAGTGAAGGACCGGCCCACAGTGCCTCTGCCAGCGAAAACAAAGCTCTGTTTTCACTGGCAGAGCACTCGGGCCACCAAGACATGAATGACGTTGAGCTGGCCATGTCCAACCTGGCCCCCCAGGTCAAACCCAACCCTGATGCGGCCTTCAGTGAATCGAGTTTGACACCCCTGGTGTAGCCGAAATTCTAAAAAGTTCTGCCTTATTGAGGACATTTATACTTAGGGCCAGAATGCTTTCCAGTGTTCCCCAGTCAAATACTTAATTTAGCAGTGCAAAGAGGATTCTAGGTATAGAATTCTAGGTATATATATATAGGAATACCAGGGATGCAACCTTTTCCTCTTCAACCAAGGCAGAAATGTGGTTATAATCCCAAATTTGGTGGGTCTGAGATTCCAAGGGATATTGTAATGGGCCTCCAATTAAGCTTAAAATCCCCTTTTTCCCCCTTGTCTTCTCCTATAAGAAAACAGCAGAAAATAACGACATTGTTTCTTACCACTTTGCTGCCAAAGATTGGGCAGTGTGATTTGCGGGGGCACGAAAACGCAGCAACAAAGACTGGCCGTGGGCGCGTGGGGGCTGCCTATCGCTCATCTTTTAAAACTATTATTGTGCCTTATTAAGATCTCTTTCTCTTGTGGCCAAAACCTCACACATCGTTCTGCTACTCAGTGGCGCACGGCAGCCCAACAGCACATGCCCAAAATTATTGGAATATCTGCCCATTGATGACCACGCAAATCCTTTCGGCTTGCTTATCATCTGTTTGAATTTTGAAGCCTGGGGAGGCCAAATCTTAGAATCTGGGTTTCATTTCCATTAGCTGCAGGGCCAATAAACCACAATAAACTTACAGCCTGGAATTATTGTACAGTCAGAGAAAGCAATTAGCTGGGCCACACATATCTGCAGTACTTCTTCAATGTCTCCTTGTTGTGTTCATCCAATGCTCCACTCTGTAAAAAAGCCTCATTGTTCCTGATCCCACCCTTCCTCCTTCTCAATCTCTCTTTCCTCAAAAGTTAAATGCCAACAGCCCAGCAATTTTGAGTAAAAGCTGCAACAAAGAATCTTTTCTCATTTCCTATGAGCTCAAATGATAGCAGCACATATTAGTATAGTAATTTATATACTGTAATCATAGTAATAAGCGTTTGGAAAGAGGGAATCAGAAAGACAGGTGAACTAAAACGGTGCGCAATTCCTTACACAAAATGTGGGGCCAATTTGGGGCTTCTCAAACATACAGTATAGGAAATTTGAAACATGGTGCATGGTAAAATATATATTTTTCAACATTTTGCGAAACGGGCCATAATTCTCAGAAATATGCATAGGACAGCATATACAAACCTTTCAATTTACTGTGGAAGCATAGCTAAGTAATAGTAACCGAGATGAGGAAAAGTATAAAGAGAAATGCAACATACTTTTGTGTAGGAATATTCATTAAAAAGGGACATGGTGGCTCAGTAGCTAAGACGCTGAGCTTGTCGATCGAAAGGTTGGCAGTTCAGCAGTTCGAATCCCTAATGCCACGTAACAGGGCGAGCTCCGGTTACTTGTCCCTATGTGCTTTCGAACCTAGCAGTTTGAAAGCACGTAAAAAATGCAACAGGAAAAATAGGGACCACCTTTGGTGGGAAGGTAACAGCGTTCCGTGCACCTTTGGCATTTGGTCATGCCGGCCACATGACCACAGAGACTTCTTCCGACAGCGCTGGCTCTTCGGGTTTGAAACGGAGATGAGCACCACCCCCCTAGAGTCAGGAACGACTAGCACATATGTGCGAGGGGAACCTTTACCTTTACCTTTATTCATTAAAAAAAACTTTCAGCTGAGTTTGTAGGCAAAATAGTTAAACAGAATTTGTGCCTGGTAGATGGGAATTTTGACACCCCCTAAACAAGATAGAATTTATCTTTGCTACTTCACCCCATGCTTCTACTGTGTATCTATAAGTCCCTGTGATATGAATGTTTAATGGCAAGTCCCTGCATGCAGGGTACAATAAGAAAATTAATCCCTCTGTCAGAACAACTACTCTCCCTGTCAGAAAATGACCACACACACACACACACACACACAAGTATTTGACTTTTACTTGCACAATAATGTAGGACAGGAAAAGCTATTATCTCTGATCAGTTTCTGGTGGGAGATGGGTCTCCCCCCACCCACCCCCGGTCCAGAAGGAGTGAAGGAGCTTTGAAAAATGTGAGAAGCTGGCAAGCCCATCAGGAAACTGATTCAGCCTGTAAGTCAGAAGATTCTCAGTTCAGCTTTCCAGGCTCCAGGGCAGTCCTGTGCTGCTGCTACAGTCAATTTGGGACAGTTGAAGGAGACGTTGCTGAGAAACTCTTCTGCTCTCACTGGGAGGAGGCAAAATAACAGCTTAAGCATCTACGGAGAACGAATGACATCATCTTGGAAACTGTGGTTTCCTTGACAAAGAACACTTTTTGATTTTAATCTGTCAAGAAAATCACCCAAAGTAATACCAGGTGTATGTTTCCCCCCGTGAGCGTATTCACTGCCTGTGAAATTCTCACCATAAATGAGGCTCTGCCAGGATTGGTGTTGCAAAAGATTCTAGGTTATCTCCCCACATCCTATGAACAGCATTATATCTAATATCCTGCACCTTGCTTTGATATAAACTGGTACTATAAATTCACCTCAGGTAGTCCTCGACTTATGATCATGACTGAGCCCAAAATTTCTGTTGCTAAGTGAGACTGTCATAAATATGAGTCAGTTGCCAAGTGTCCAGATTTTGATCATGGGGATGCTGCAACAATCATAAGTCACTTTTTTCAGAGCCGTCGTAACTGAGCGATCACTAAAGGAACTGTTGTAAGTCAGGGACTACCTGTATTGCAATGATGTATAGATCCCTCACATGCTAGAGATGTATTTTCTAGGGGCTTTTCCATGTTCTAAATCCTGATGGTTGTGGCTCCTGCTTGAATAGAAGATGTCTGCACCTCACCTGTGTAGCTCCAGACATCCCCTTCAATAGGAAGCAAGGCGGACCAAGTCCACCATTGGTGGACCAATCAGAACACACCTCCACCCAATCAGAACACAGCCAAGCTCCCACCCAGTCAGTCCACACCCCCACTGGCAGTTAAAAGGAAGAAACAGCTGCGATCACACATTGCTCCCTGAAGCACGAAGCCGAAAACAACAGTCTGAAGATGACGAATGAGACTTCGTCAAAACGTCGCCAAGACACTTCCAATTTTACGCGGGAGAAAACCCGAATAACCAAAGACCTACATATATATACTGTATATCTATCTATCTATATCTATCTATCTATCTCCCATTTGGCTTCAAGCCTCAACTCTGAATTCTGAATTCAGAATTACGTTTATTTATTTTTACTGTACTCATTTATTTAACTGGGTTTATATGCCCCTTAACCTGTCACTGCCTTTCAGTGGTTTAAATGCTACATTTTCCCTATTCTGTAAAATAATATGAAAAATTAAGCATAAGAGAGCATGAATAATAAGTCACATTTCCACGCTAGAGTCGATTCAAAAAATAGAACGCCACACTATACTGTAAGAGGGGAATGCTTCATGAATCATCTGTTCTCAAGATCTGCTGGAAAATCCAGGTCAAGTCAATTGGTTATTGCATTTTTTGGGGGGGAAATCCTCAAATTTAGCTGCTGTCTTGAAAAATATGCAACAAATTGGATGAATTAGCCCAAAGACTCATGTATTCCTATTGTGCCAAATTTGAATCCCCTGATATTATAGGTAAGAGGGACTGACAGACACAGAAGGGAAAAGGGAGACATTTAAAGTACTTCAAAAATTTTCTTACTTCAATCTTAACTCCATGAATTATATTTACTTATTTCTATCGGTTTTTCTGCCTTGTCTTTTAGCCAACCTGACAGATAAGGAGCCAGAAAGATAAGTCAAGTGTGAGAAAGTATGTTCATTTAATGATTAATGCCAGGGTTTTTTTAAAAAAAATATGGAAAGCACCACTTTCAAATATTTTTAAAAGTTCAGATTTCTATTTTTATTCATTGGGAGCTAATTTCCAAATGTCAGAACATACATTCTGTGCTTCCCGTCCCCCTCTGAAAATATTGATTTCTAAAACACAAATGAAGTAAATTTAAACAAATGGAAAGAAATGTTTTTCATAGAAAAAATTGCAATTATGTAAATAACTGTAAATCACTGCAATAATAATAATAAAGACAGATTTGCTCGGAACAGCTTATATCCTGCAACGAAACCCTTAAGGCTTAAACATGCACATCTGCCTCTCCCAGGTCCTTGGACTGGACTTGATAGCTTGACAAAAATGTCAAATCCAAGTTGAACATCTGGCTGACTGTGCGACCAACCATAATAATGAAGTCATGGACATGGAGTACCTGGAGAAAACCAAATAGAAGAGAAAGAACTGGAGAAAATCACAAAACACAAAGACCTGCAAATAGAAGTAGAATGACTGTGGCAAAAGAAAGCAAAGACAGAACCAACAGTAATAGGTACTTTGGGGTACAAACAACTGGAGAACCACTTGAACGCCATCAGCATTGTCAAAATCATCATTGGTCAATTGCAAAAGGCAGCCATACTTGGAAGAGCTTAAATCCTTGAACATCATCCAACAGCAACATCTGCTTATTCCAGGGTCTTGGGAAGGATTGGATAAGTGGTTAAAAATGTCAAATCCAGTCTAAACAGACTATGTAACTAACCATAATAATAATAATAATAAGGCTCTGCAAAGGAACAATACCTTGTGATAGTGGAGGGGTCTGCATATTCTAGGGATGTCAAGGGTTGTGCTGAACAGATGCAACCAGGTCTTAGCTAAAGAGTCAGACTAAAAACCCCTCTCTGAGGGAGATGGGCAGTTTAGAAATAGGAAACATAAATGAATAAATAAAAATAAATACATTTATTCCAAAAATCCCATTCATTACAGTGAGAATACATAATTTGAATTTCATGCTGGATTGACTATCACCTTGATTAATAGGAGTCATGTCCGAAGCTTTGGGAAAGGAAAGGAAGGGGAGGGAGGGAGGGAGGAAGGAAGGAAGGAAATGGTAGAACAAAATTGAATGTTTGCACCATCAGTTTTTTTTTTTTATTTATTTATTTATTTATTTATTTATTTATTTATTTATTTATTTATTTATTTATTGGTTCAATTTATATGCCGCCCTTTTCCGGAGACTCAGGGCAGCTTACAATGCGTTAAGCAATAGCCTTCATACTTTTTATATATACCTGCTTAGTAGGGCTTTCGGCCCCCCCTAAGCGGTGTTCTTTTTTATACAAAGTCAGCTTATTGCCCCCACAATCCGGGTCCTCATTTTACCTACCTCGAAAGGATGGAAGGCTGAGTCAACCTTGAGCCTGGTGAGATTTGAACTTGCAATAATTGCAGGCAGCTGGTGTTACTTAACAGTGCTTTAGTCTGCTGCGCCACCAAGGCTCTTTAAGAACAGTTTTAGGAAGAAGTCGTAGCTTATTAATGTATGAAGTGCCATCGAAGCAATAAATTGAAGAATAGTAAAGGCATCTGTTGTTATTGTTTCCTGTTAAACAGCACCAAATAATGTATTTAAATAGTGCTTTGATTGGTCAAAAATGCTTCCATATTGTTGCCAGGGAAATTCTGTGAAAAGTATATACATAGATATATACCTTTAATAAAGGTGGATAGTAATTAGAAATCAAGCTCAATTTTGGGGATTCTTTGCACATATCCGCATTCAAATCTCCAAAACAAATATGAAACTTCAGCATCTTATTAACAACATACAGTATAGTTGCAAAAGTGTTTGTGTGCAATAATTGATTTTTGGATGGTCATTTTAGAAGAGTACACATCTGTATCTTACACTGCAATAGCCTGTGGTATCAGGATGGTCTTCACTGGCTTATTTTAGGGTTATCCATGTCAATGAACTTCACCTATTTCTAGCCCATTACAGGATCCATCTATGATTATAATCTGGACAGTCATGGTACCACATGCTCGTACATGGAAAACATATTTCCCTAGAATAAGAGTACAGCCTCCCAAAATCTGGTGCTTTCCTAATGCGTTGGAACTACAAACCCCAGAATTCAAAGTTAATTTTGGCTAGTAGCATGGGCCCCAAAGGAGCTGTGACCCCAACACATCTGGAGAGTACCAGGACGGGGAATGTTAGTTGAAGTTGATATTCTCCTGTCGATTAGTAACATTTGATGAAAGGGAGGGAAACAAAATTAAGGGGATCCGCTAATAGCTATGCTCTGGGCGCTCTGTATTTAGGAAATAAGGAAAGGGCAAATTTCTAGCAACTTGCCTGTGACAATATAGGGTTCACCAATGGAGAAGAATAAGTTTTCTGCAGGCTTAGAGATTGTGGACTCACTTGGCTATGAAGAAGGAGAATAGTGGAAATGAATCATAGGGTGAAAGCTTATCTTCATAGCAGGATAGAAAATGTAGTAGACTGCTGTACAAGTTGTCCTCGATTTACGACCACAGCTGAGCCCAACATTTCTGTTCCTAAGCGAGACAGTTGTTAAGCGAATTTTGCTCCTTTTTACGACCTTTCTTGCCACAGTTGTTAAGTGAATCATGCAGTTGTTAAGTTAGTTACACGCTTGTTCAGTGAATCTGGCTTCCCCATTGACTTTGTTCACAAAACAAAGGGGTGAAATCTAGCAGTTTCTGACAGGTTCTGGAGAACCAGTAGCGCAAATTTTGAGTAGTTCCGAGAACTGGCAAATACCACCTCTGGGCTGGCCCCAGAGTGGAATGAGAATGGAGATTTTGCAATATCCTTCTCCCAGGAGTGGGGAGGGAATGGGGATTTGCGGTATCCTTCCCCTGCCACGCCCACCAAGCCACACCACACCCACCAAGCCACACCCACAGAACCGGTAGTCAAAAAATTTGGATTTCACCACTGACAAAAGGTCACAAAAGATGATCACATGTCCCTTCAGATACACATGACACTGCAAACTATCGTAAATATGAGTCAGTTCCAAGCACCTGACTTTTGCTCATGTGACCATGGGGAGGCTACAATGGCCGTAAGTGTGAAAAGTGGTCATAAGTCACTTTTTGCAGTGCCATTGTAACTTGGGTCACTAAGTGAACCGTTGTAAGTCGAGGACTACCTGAATAATTCCCATAACATTGAAAGAGTAAGGGTAATGCAAATCATAATCCGAAAGATATGAAGGTTGCACCTTGCCTCCTTCCATTGTACAGAAATTCTGCATTTCTTCTTACTTAATCGTTAATATGATTATCTTTGGACTATAACCTTGAATTGTAGTGAATAAGGAGCCTCTATTTTATCTCCAGATAGCATGTTCTACTTTTTAATGTAATGAGATGCTGCTGTCATTTTGTATTATTTGTTGGGCATTCATAATTACGTATGCTTAATTCAATTACATTGACTTTCTTAATTGGTGCTTTCCTACATTATGATCCCATAGCTTTTCCCCTTAGGCTGTGTGGTCTATAAACAGTAAATGGCATAGGCATAGTATGTAGCAAAGACTACTTACAGAAGGAGGGAGGGACAGAGGGAGGGAGTAATCTCACAGCTTCCAGATCTGTTGAAGGGGGTGGGGAGATTAAGATGGATCAGAAGAGATCAGCAGCCAGTGGGGAACTTTACCAGCTGCATCTGATCTACTTGACCCACTGGTCTTTTTTCCCCCAGTAGTGGAAAGCTATGGTTGCTAGCATTTCCACTATCAGGGTCAAACATAAGGCTTCTAAAAGAAGGTTTCAAATGTGGGAATAGACCAGTGGTGGGTTGCTCCGCCCACCGACCCCGACATCATCAAAATGCTTCTGCACATGCGCAGAAGAGCGTGCACGCGGCCCCGTTGCAAACCGGTAGTAAAGGTAAGTAGAACCTGGAATAGACACAATTAATCCAAATCCATTCTATTACCTGAAAGGATTGATATAGGTTCATCTCTTCCCTCCCCCACTCTGCCTTTACTGCTTCCAATAAAAAAAGGAGTCCCTTTTTTTTTACTCCGCTAGTCATTACTGATTAGAGGGGGCGGTGCTCATCTCTGTTTTAAGGCCATTGAGCCAGAGCTGTCTAAAGATATTTCCTCAGTCATGTAGCCAACATGACGATAGGGAGCACTATTATCTTCCCACCGAAGTGGTACCTATTTATCTAGTCGCATTTGCATGCTTTCGAACTGCTAGGTTGGTAAGAGCTGAAGCGAGGATGGGAGCTCACCCCGTTGCATGGGTCTCAAACCTGGGCTGCTGGCTTTCCAGATGATAAGCCCAGTGTCTTAACCACTGAGCCGCCATGGTTTTAATTTTAAAACCATGGTGGCTCAGCATGGTTTTTCTCTTAAATCTGTGCTTCCAATGCACTGATTTAAAATAAAAATAATCCACTAAACGAAAAATCTGGCCATAAATTGATACACTTCCAAGCTATATCAAGTCAGTAACACTTGGAATGAGATTGATACTATTAATTCAGATGAAAAATGAAAATTAGAACCATAGAATCATCGGGCTAGAAGGGAACATAGAGGTCTTCTAGTACAACCCCCTGCTCAAGGCAGGAGCCTTATACCATCCCAGTCAACTGGTTGTCCATTCTATGTGTCCTAGATATAAGGGCAAATGGAGTGAGGTAGGATGGGAACAAATTATTATTTCTAGAAAAGGAATCCCATGAAACCTTTGGTTGTTAGTGGGGGTGGGAAGTAATATCTTCCTTAAGTAAAGCTTGGCTTCTGATCACAACATGAACACAATCATGCAGATATTTTTGGCAGCGAGTATGGAAGTTGTTTATTGTTAACCATCTTCCGGTTGTGTGTTTTACTTTTCTATCTACCCTATCACACTGCAATTTTCTCTGGTGTCCCATTCATATACCCACCAGGTCTGACCCATCTTAGTTTTTTCATGATCATCCCAAGTTGACTAAAGAAGTTCAAAGTACACAATTGTTTCTTTGAGAGAAATGCATGCATAAAAGAATGAATAAATGATAAACAGAAACGTTTGATCCATAAGATTGGGATTATATGTCAGCCCACGGAGAGGAGCAGATTGCAAAAGTTAAATGGCCAAGCTTTATATCAAGACACCCTACTTCTTCAAAGAAGGTGTAGCGTGTGGAAAGACAAATGCAATTAATATAAGTATGTCAGGCTTACCCCAAAGAGCTTCTTCACCGATGTGGTTACAGAGAACAAGGGTGTTCTCTAACTAGGGTCAGTCCTACCATTAAGGAGAGTGAGATACCCATATCAGATGGCCAATCTAGTCTTGTGGGTAGCTGCAGCAGATCCCTGATCTGATTCTCTTAAATTGTCCCTGCTTAGATGGGCGTTGACTTACCTGAACGCTTCTTCTCGTTGTTCCGGCTACAGTGGTCAGGATCGGGTAATGCCATGATCCAGTTATTGATTGAGTCTGCATAGCTGAGAAGCTCCTCCCCTTTGTCCTGCTTCCCAGCTTTCTGATGAAAGACGACGACGCAGACAGGCACTTTGAGCTGTAAAACAAGGGAAGAGACAGATCCACAGAAAACTTCCCACCTACGAGGGCCCAGACAGGGAGGGGCTGACCACTGTAGCCGGAACAACGAGAAGAAGCGTTCAGGTAAGTCAACGCCCATTCTCGTTGATCCCGGCTCCAGTGGTCAGGATCGGGACATGCCCAAGCAGAACCCTATAGGGAGGGACTAGCCCGAGCAGGTGGGGAAGGAACCCGGAGCACCTGTTGGAGCACCCTACGTCCGAAGGCCGCCTCGGCCGAGGCGAACCGATCGAGACGATAGTGTCTGATGAAGGGAGTGGGGGAAGTCCAGGCGGCAGCCCTGCAGACTTCCTCTAAGGATGCCTGGGTGGCCCACGCCGCTGAAGTGGCAGCGCTACGTGTGGAATGGGCTGTAATGTGCCGAGGCACCGGAAGGGAGAGGACTTCATACGCCTTGGCGATGGTAGCCCGAATCCAACGGCCCAGAGTGGCCGATGAAACTTTCCTGCCGAGGGAAGAAGGTTGAAATGAGACCAGGAGAGATTCCGACTGGCGTAGGGAGGAGGTCCGTCGCAGGTAGATGCGAAGGGCCCGCCTGACGTCCAGGGTATGCCACGCCCTTTCTCGGGCGTGGACGGGATTGGGGCAGAAGTCAGGGAGCACTAATTCCAAGGACCTATGGTAAGGAGAATTGATCTTGGGAAGAAAGGTGGGGTCCAATCTGAGGACCACCCTGTCGGGGTGAAAGATACATAAGTCCTCCCGAGCTGAAAGGGCCGCCAAATCGGAGATCCTCCTGGCCGAAGTAATGGCCAGGAGGAAGGCTACCTTATAAGAGAGAAAACGAAGCCCAACTTCCCTTAGGGGCTCAAATGGAGCTCTGGTAAGAGCCTCTAGGACCCGGGGAAGATCCCAGGTAGGATATCTATGAAGAGGGGCCGGGCGAATGTTGGAGGCCCCCCTGAGGAACTGCCTAACTAGAGGGCGGGAGGATAGGGAGGTCCGGGAGCCACAGCAAAGGATAGAGGAGAGAGCGGCTACTTGCCTGCGGAGTGTGTTGGGTGCCAAACCTGAGTCAAGACGATCCTGCAGATAGATGAGCACCTGCTCCGTAGAGGCTGCCGTAGAAATGATGGAGTGGCTGTCGCACCAAGATGAAAAGGTCCTCCAGGTGGAGTCGTATATGCGAGTAGTCGAGGGTCTACGGGCTGCCTGGATGGTGGCGACGACTCTGGGAGGAAGACGCCGGGAGCTCAGCAGACGCCGCTCAATCGCCAGGCGGTTAGCTGCAGCCATGCGGCGTCCGGATGAAGAAGTGAGCCCTGGCGAAGGATGACTTTGTCCGGGGGAAGGCGCCAGGGAGGCCGAACCGAGAGAGCCTTCAGGTCCGCGAACCAAGGCCTGCGAGGCCAATGGGGGGCGATTAGCAGCAGCTCTGCCTTCTCTTGTAACATCTTCCTGATGACCTTGGCCACGATGGGGAGAGGAGGGAAGGCGTATAGAAGGCCGGGAGGCCAGACACTGTGTAGAGCATCCACGGCCTCCGCTCCTGGTTCCGGAAACCGTGCGAAGAACCTCTGGGTCTGTCGATTGCTCCGTGTGGCGAAGAGGTCCAGGACTGGAACTCCCATGCGAGATGTGATCTCCCGAAAGAGAGCAGGTTCCAGGGCCCACTCCCCGGGGTCCACCGTGGTCCTGCTCAACCAATCCGCCTGAGAGTTCTCCACCCCCGAGATGTGAGTTGCCCTCAATGACCTTAGGTGCAACTCTGCCCAGGAGCCCAGTCTCTCGGCTTCCTCCATGAGATGCCGAGAGCGGGTCCCTCCCAAGCGGTTCACGTGGGCCTTGGCGGCCACGTTGTCCGTTCTGACCAGGACATGCTTGTCCTGAACCTCGGGGGCAAAGACTCGTAGGGCCAGGTGGATGGCCCGGAGTTCCAACCAGTTTATGTTGTGCTTTAAATCCGCCTGGGTCCATCGACCCTGGGCGAGGGAGGAGGATAGGTGGGCCCCCCAGCCGTGAAGGCTGGCGTCTGTAGTCAGTATAAGACTCTGAGGAACCCTGAACTCCCGCCCCTGGAGAAGAGCTCCCGAGGACCACCAATCGAGGGACTGGAGCACCTTGGGAGGAAGATGGACCCGCCGGAGGGAGGACCCCAACCCCCGTTTCTGGTAAGGTAGGAGGAACCACTGCAGGTCCCTGCAGTGTAGACGTGCCCAGGGAACTATGCCGATGCAAGAGACCATCTTTCCCAGGAGTTGGGAGAGCGAAGCCAGGGAAGAGCCCCTCCCTGCCTTCACTGCCCTGACCAGAGACCGCAGGCTGGCCAGGCGATCCTGGGAAAGGTAGACCTTGCATAGGCTCGTGTCGATGATCGCCCCCAGGTGCTGGAGACGCGTGGCCGGGACCAGATGGCTCTTGGTCCGATTGATAGAGAATCCGTGGGATTCCAGGACTCTGAGAGTCGTTGAGAGATCTTGAAGGGCCTGACTCTCCGAGACCGACTGGACCAGAAGGTCGTCCAGGTAGAACTGCATCCGGATGGGGATGGACCTGAGGAGGGCCGCGATGGCGGCCATCAATTTTGTGAATACCCTGGGGGCCGATGAGAGGCCGAATGGAAGAGCCCTGTACTGATAATGCTGGCTCAGGAAACAGAAGCGGAGAAACCTGCGGTGGGCGGGGAGGATGGGTACATGGAGATATGCCTCCGTCAGGTCGATTGACGAGAGGTAGTCTCCAAGTCTGATGCCCTCCAAGATGGTCTGGAGGGACTGCATCTTGAACCGCCGGTACACTATCCGGCGGTTCAGGGATTTGAGATCTAGTATCGCTCGCCATCCCCCCGAAGACTTCCGGATAACGAACAAGCGTGAATAGAAGCCTTGTCCGAGCTGCTCCTGGGGCACCGGCTCGATGGCTCGGATGACCAACAAGTGACGAATGGCTGATGCCACCAGGAGCCGGGAGGATCTGTTCCGGGAGACGGGACAGTGAAGAAATCTCTCTGGGGGGGTGGAGAGGAATTCGAGAGAGAGGCCAGAGCTGATGGTCTCCCTGACCCAGGTGTCCGACGAGGTAGCTGCCCACTGGCTGGCGAAGGAAGCCAGGCGGCCTCCAATGGGAAGCTGGGCCAAGCCGTCAGCGTGATCTACGGAACCCCCGCCCCCTGCTCCCTCGAAAGGGCCGTCTGGACTGACCTCTAGGGGGAGGACCTTGGCGGTCCTGGGGTCTAAATTGCCTAGGTGGGGGGAACCGTTGGTGACGGCTCCCAGAGAAACCCCCGTCTGAAGGTCTGAAAGGACGGAAATTGGATTGAGACCTGAAGTCGGAACGCCGAGACAAGCTGGGCAGAATACGGCGTTTGTCCTTGGACTCTATGAGGAGAGGCTCCAGAGGGGCTCCAAAGAGCTTAGGGCCTTCGAAGGGGGAAGATGCTAGACGCCATTTAGATTTGGCGTCGGCTTGCCATTGGCGAAGCCAGAGTAGACGCCGGGCAGCTATGGAAGAGCCAATGGCCTTAGCAGCGAAGCGGGAAGAATTTAAAGTTGCATCCGCTGAAAAATCTAGGGCTGCAATGATTTTGCTTATGTCCTGCTGGGCCCTTAAATCAGAGACAGGGAGCCTGGCCTGGAGTTGGCGGAGCCACAAAATTGAGGCCCGGTTAAAAAAGGAGGCGGCCAAGGAGGCCTTGACCGACCAGGCAGTAGCCTGGTGAGATCTAACAAGGGAATGTTCCAGGCGCCTATCTTCCGGGCGTAGGCCTTCCTCAGGTGGCCCTGTCAAATTAGTGGGGGCAGATAGTTCTGCCACAGGCTGGTCCACAGAAGGGACCTGCAGGAGAGAAGATAATTCAGGAGCCAAATTATATAAACGTCTGTCTAAGACATTGGGACTGGGGCCAGACGCCGGAGCCGCCCATTGGCGTTGTAAAACATCCCGAAAAATCTTGGGGCCCGGGATTTCTTCAGATTCAATGGTAGGTACTTCAAAGAGGGGTATAGATGAGGAAGGACCCTCCCCCGTGTTGACAGAAGAGGCCTGAGAAGAGCCCAAACCAGTAATGGCCTTGGCCTTGTGGAGTAGGGAACGAAAGAGCTGGGGCTTAAAGAGCCCCACAAATGCTGGTTGGTCAGGGCCTAAGTCTTCGTCCTCAGACAAATCCTGATCCATAGGATCAGGGGCGGATATGGATTCCTTATCAGAATGATCAGTGGACTCTGCATGGGCAGGGGACTCAGGACCCTGAGGGGCTGCTTCTGCTACAGAGAGAATAGAGCCCTCAACATCCACCTGTGAAAAAGAATGGCTGGACACCCATGAAGAGGTCCTCTGCATTTCTTCCCTAACCCCCATCCTAATGGCCTCTCGGATAAAGGAAGCCAGGTTTGGAGCTATTTGGGGCTCAGGGGCCGGGGCAGGGGGAGCCAAGGGTGTGGAAACCTGTACAGGAATCCCCTGGGGCTGCGAAGGGGCAGAAGAAACCTCAGGTTGGGGCCCAAATAAGGCTGCGTTAACTTCCTTCAACCCTTCAGGCAAGGGAGAGTCCCTATCTGGTGATAAGGCAGGGGAGAGAGCTTGCCCTGGGTTATCTACCCCCTGCGGCTGGGCAGGGGAAGCAGCAGGTTCTGGGCCTGTGGGAAGAGGTACAGTGCTAGCTGAAGGTGTCACCACCCTAGAGGGATGGGGGCTAAGAGATACATTCTCCTGTAAGGAAGCTGCTTGAATGGCCTTCTGGATGGCCTTTTCAATAGCCTTGTGGCGCTTGAGCTCTTCCTTTGACATAGCTGCAGATTGGGAGGGCTTGGGCCCCCTGGAAGTATGGTGGGTCTTCCTGCTTCTCTTAGCAGGCACCGGGTCAGAGGAGCTGAATTCCTCCTGTTGTGGGGGGTGCTTGGATGTCCTGGCAGGCCTTTGGGAAGCCATCTGAAGGGCCTGTAATTCCTTTTATTAGAAGAATAGGCCTCCAATAGTGCTGTAATAAAGGGCAAGGTAGAGAATTAAGGCAGGCCTGAAGTTCTGGCTAGGCCTCTAATGCCATGAGGCTGTTCCAAAATGGCCACCGGAATTCTAAAATGGCTGCCGGAACTTAATTTGGCCCCAGGAGAAACAAAAACGTTTAAAAAGGGGAACAAACTCCCCCCCCTTACTCACAAGCAATTCCAGGAGCCTGGGAGAAGATCAGGCTATCTGATCCACCCACGGAGCAAGGGCTGTGGATTCAAGCCGCTCCGCCGCTGCGCTGTCCCAAACGAGCCAAAGGAAGGCTCTGATGTCAATCCAGCACTCTGCAAGCTCGTTGTTGTCTGAGGCTTTTCCAGCAGCAGCAGTATTACAGCTATCGGATCCCAGATAGCTGGCAGAGATACCTCAGCCTGGCCAGGCAAGAGGTTCCAGCCACGAAGGCTGCAGTGGTAGAGGGAATAGCCCTCCACGCAGAAGTGAGGACCAGGCTCAACCAGCCGGGAACCAGCAGGCCTCACAGCCAAAAGAGTTTTCTTTTGGCCTCCAGCGGTCTCGGGTGCGAACCCCTTCGCGCTGGGAGCTCAACCAAGAGGTCTGGGAGCTAGAAATAAACTGGAGGCAAAAGGGAAATTTTTGCCAGAGCAAGGCTCAAACGTGCCTTTCTCAACCGGATTGAGTCAGAAAGCTGGGAAGCAGGACAAAGGGGAGGAGCTTCTCAGCTATGCAGACTCAATCAATAACTGGATCATGGCATTACCCGATCCTGACCACTGGAGCCGGGATCAACGAGAATGGCAGAGTTTCCCATCACAGGATCTCTCTGAGCCTCCTAAATTAGCCTTTGCTGAAAGATAGCATTCCATCAATGGCCAGTCAATTCAGTTTCTCTAATTGTATGTCCAGAGGTGAAATGCTACCGGTTCGGGTGAACTGGTAGTTTAAAAAAAGCTACCGGTTCATTCGAACCGGTATTTCTGACTATCAGCTATGCCACACAGTTTAGCTTTCTAGTGAAGCTAAATCATGCGGCACAGCTGTTTTTCCCCCCCTCGCTGTTCTACTTACCTTTCCAATCCTCTTTTTTTCCACACGAAGCGTGCATTTGGCATGCACTGCCCATGCGCAGGCAGTGAACCGGTGGCAATCCGCAGAAGATTTCACCACTGAGTATGTGGAAGTGGCCTTGAGAGGCAGGAGGGAGGTCCATAGGCAGGCAACTAGCACGCAAAAGAAGTTTCAGCCAATAGAAAAATGGTGGTGAGGGAAACATTTCAGAAAATGCTCTCTCTAGTTTTCCAGAGAGTAAAAGAAAAGAGAGAGAAGACTTAATGTAACCTTACAGTAAAGATTGAGCTAGAACTCCTGTTTGTGCTTCTTGTCTGGACTTACTTCTCAGGGCTAACAGGTTCTATGCTTGAATGGGGAAGTAACTCCATTCTTCTTGCCTTTCAACTAGCTTTTCCCTGGATTGACAGGATAATCTCTCACATGTCTGGAGAACAGAAGATTGGGAGAACTCTTTCTTCATTTTTCTTTTGTGTGAAAGAAATTCTGTTGTGAAATGAAGTTGTTAGAAAACCAATTTAATCTCTTTGAATAGTTCACTTTGCCTCATGAAAGAAATATATGGCTAGTGAAACATAGAGCTTGTTTGTATCTATTAAATCTTAGCTTGGGTCTGAATGACCCACCAAGGGGGCTTGGAGAAGCTACTCAAAAAACCTCACAGCGTCACACGGAGATTTTTTGTGCTGGCTGTCAACCAAAAGGGGAAAAATGTATATTTGCAGTTGGTGTGCATCAGTGGTGAAATCCAATTTTTTTTACTACCAGTTCTATGGGTGTGGCTTGGTGGGCATGGTGTGGCTTGGTGGGCGTGGCAGGGGAAGGATACTGCAAAATCTCCATTCCACCCCACTCCAGGGTAAAGATACTGTAAAATCTCTATTCCCACCCCACTCCAGGGGAAGGATACTGCAAAATCCCCATTCCCTCCCCACTCTGGGACCAGCCAGAGGTGGTATTTGCCAGTTCTCCGAACTGCTTAAAATTTCTGCTACCGGTTCTCCAGAACCTGTCTGAACCTGCTGGATTTCACCCCTGGTGTGCATACATATTTCTTCATAGCCAGTTGCCATACGGAGCATTCCCATCAAGTCCAATCAAAATAAGTAGGATTATGTTCCACCCCAAAAAACATATTTGAAGCAGGAACTAATCTTGAAATCAATATTGAAAACTGCAGACCTTCTAAGGAAAACGGTGTTGATAAACTCCGTCCTGGAGTTTGTCCTAAAACAAACTGCAATTTTGAAAAAGACTGAAAGTTTTTCAATTTAAAACCAAATCTTTTAAATAATAAACATAATAATTTGTTAAATTTGTACACTGCCTAGTTCTCAAGACTTCTGCATGGTTCAGAACAATCAAACAAAGAAATTACCATCAAATCAAGATTAAAATATGGCATTTAAATCTTCTTCAGAATTTGACAAAAGAACCTTCCCGAGTTTGCTATAGAAGACCAACAGAAGAGACTAACACAATTACTGCTCAGGAAATGATACACTGGAAGTTGCTTTAGAAATATTTAGAAATTAACATGTCATTGCCCTCAGATCATTTCCTGCTCATAAAAGGCAGCAGCTAATGGATAGAGCTATGATCCTACATTTGATCTTTCTGTACCACCTTCCAATATCCTTCCCAATACATCAAGACTGTCTCGAGATTGAAGATTCTCAGGTTATATTTTGCAAATATCAAAATCTCTTATTCTGTGGCAGGACTACTTAAGCGTTCAAATGTCAGCATCCAAAACTAGTAAATGTATCCCAACTTGTATAAGAACTATCCACTCTGTGTCTGGGAGTCCATGTTATACTCCATGATTTGCTGACCTATTTCTCTATGTTTCCCACCTAATGGATGTGGGAAACATAGAGTGTTCTTAGATGCCTGGTCCTAACCACAAAGATGTCAGGTGTGTCAGGAGTTCTTTATCCGACTGATATACATTTGCACAAATTCCATGAAGGCATCATAGCATACATGACATAATTTGCCACATCTGCTCTTGTGATATGCCACAGCACTGATCCCAGTAACCCTGCAACTTCTAACAATCAATTCCTGAGCAATGTGTTGGAAGAAATGTCCATCTGGGTTCAGTTCCAAGTGGGGAGAAAGACACTGGAAACATGGAGACTGTTCGGAAAAATGGTTTAATAGTGGACAGGACCATATGGTTTGAAGTCCTGGGTAGCTGACCACATGAAGTGGAGAGTGAGATGTATTTATACCCTCTCTTGGGCTTTGAACTTGCTTCCTGTTCCTGTGAAAGAAATGTATTCTGATTGGTTGTCAGACTCCCATGGGGCCATGCAGGGGCAACTTTGTAGGTTGTCTTGAGTCCCAGGCTTGGTTGAATCCTGCTGGGTGATGTAATCTTCCCAGGTGCCATGTGGTGAGATGGGTAGAGGGCTAATCCTATTATTTCCTGAGGGTGAAGGTCTTTTGTGTTGTAGATAAGCTGGCCCAGCCTTTTGTCCTGTAGATAGGATGGCCGTCTTTCTGGGGCTATTAACAAAGGTGGGGGCTGCTTTCTAAGAGCATGTATCTCCTTTTCTCATCCAGGGAGGTACAATATTCTGCCTTTTTAATATTTCCTAGAATATTTCATTCTTCTAGGAGAGAAGTGGGTGCTAACTTCCTACAAATGGCACTGGTTGTCTAGCATATCCTTTGTCATGACAATTTGCTTGACAAACTCTGAAAAAAGAGAAAAGAGAAGGAACTTAGTAGCTTGATTGCAGCTTAGTTTGAACCCTGGGGGGAAGGAGTAGAGTAACAGAAAGTGGAAATTTTAATAACAAAATTTGCATTGACTTTGTCTAAAAAAGAGTAAAACTGAGGGAACAATATTTGTTAATCTCTACTTTTGCCCCTGATACTGATAAACCCAAGGTATTCGTTGTTTCTTTGGAGCAAATCTGTGCAAAATTGAATCATTTTCCTTTGTCCAAATTATAAATTGCTGTGAATTGGATTGTCTTTCATTCCTGTTTCTCAGCAGATGATTGTTCTAGCCACATCTCAAGACGCAGCTTCCTCTTCTCAGGAGACTCAAGCTGTGCAAACAAATGCCCACAACTGACAAGGCTAGTTGAAGAAGATAACACAACTTGCCACTTTGTCTACATCACTTCTTTTCCCAGTGGCTACCACTAGTCAGACACAAAATACTGGGAAATTCCCAGCTGGAAGCTTAACATGCCTGTCTGCAGGTGGTGGAACTTGAGAGGCCCCTTCTAGTGCGTCTCTGCCTTTGACATATGATTCACCTGCTTGTCTCCCTGGGCTCTTGAGAAATCGTGCATCACAAATGCAAGGCTCCCATCCTTCATGAAGCACAATTCAAATGAGTCAGCAAGGAGATGTTTGTATTATTTTTATCTCTGTATGCGGTAAAGCATATGGAAAAGATCTCCATTCCCAGAGCCAGCTGGACCTTCCCATTCCCCCGTCACATATTGTTACCATACTTCTTAAGGTCAGATACTATTATTGTTCAAAATGATGCCTAGCATGTGGCAAGGCAAAAAAATTATGTCCTATTACTTTAATTCTCTCCAACTTTCCTCCGCAGAAACTACTTTTTGACTTGGCATCTGGTCAGAGAGATTTCACAGATTTTTAAAGCACTGCAATAATCTGGAAAGCTTCCTTCCTTCCTTCCTTCCTTCCTTCCTTCCTTCCTTCCTTCCTTCCTTCCTTCCTTTCCTTTCCTTTCCTTTCCTTTCCTTTCCTTCCCTCCCTCCCTCTCTTCCTCCTTCCCTTCCTCCTTTTCTTTCTTCCTTCCAAATTGCATGTGAAAATAAAAAAATAAAATCAAAGAAACCAGGAATAAGAACTTCCTTTCCCCTTGTGCCACTTCACCAATGAAACCTGTACAGAAAGCAAGTATAAATTTCCTTTTTATGGAAAAGTTCAATGAGTGTATATGTTTTCTCCAGGGTGGCACAGAAAAATTGTTGAGAGCCTTTCCCTGGGGAAAAACAGGGCTGATTGTGATTATTCCTGCACATAAGTGCACCGCTTTGTTCCTTGACCTCTCAAGCTCACTGCCAGGAATTCAATCCTCACCGGCTCAAGGTTGACTCAGCCTTCCATCCTTCCAGGGTTGTTAAAATGAGAACCCAGGGGGCAATATGTTGACTCTGTAAATTGCTTAGAGAAGGCTGTAAAGCACTGTGAAGCGGTATATAAGTCTAAGTACTATTGCTATGGAACAACATTGCGCTAATCATTCTGTCTCTCTGACCCTCTCTTGGACCCTCCTGTATGTCCCCATGATATTTTCTCATCTTGTTCTCAGGTCATGAGAAAAGGTTTGAGGCAGTGGTGAAATCCTGCTGGTTCTGTCCGGCTTGCGCGAACTGGTAGCAGTGTCAGTGCATGGTTCAGTGAACCTATAGCAGCGGCAGCGTGAGGCTCCACCCACCCGCCCGGACAAAGCCTTCTGTGCTTGTGAAGGCTTTGCGCATGCGCAGGGTCAAAAATCGGACCTGACAATGCGCGCGCACTTCCGAACTGGTAGGGAAGGTAAGTAGATTTCTACCCCTGGTTTGAGGAGTCCTTAAGCTAGTGTTAAAGTAGTATTTCTTTCCATAGATTGCCTTCAGTGCAATCTCAAGGTCTATAAAATATACTCAAATAAAATGTAAAATCTATAAAGTCTAAGTTTGAGAAGTCAAGGAACTGCAACCAAGCATGGAGACAGAACAAACAATGGGGATAGTGCGTGTCCTGCTGGGATGGTCTTCCGCTGATTCCAGGGCTGAGGAGAGCATTCCCACTCAAGGCCTTTGGACTTTCTTTATTCATTACTTTGGACTTTATTCATTACTTTACGACTTTACGACATTACAACCAATACGCTCCCACAGAAAGGGCCTCCTCAGGGTGCCGTCAGCCAAACAGTGTAGGCTGACAAACCCCAGGAGGAGAGCCTTCTCTGTGGGGGCCCCGGCCCTATGGAATGAACTGCCCCCGGACATACGAAGGATCCCCGACCTCCGTGCCTTCCGTCGCACTCTGAAGACCCTATTATTTCAGCAAGCTGGACTGATAGGATAAAGGTTTTTAAATTGGGTTTTGATAGGGGTTTTAAAATGATCTTAGTTGGATGTTTTAAATTTGGCCGAATGATTGAATTATTTTAATAAGCTTTTAATTTTTGTTGTACATTGTTTTTACCATGGCTGTTCACCACCCTGAGTCCCTCGGGAGAAGGGCGGTATACAAATATAATAAACTAAACTAAACTTCTGGGAGGAGAAGATTTTGACAGTCTGCTACTTCTTCAAGAAATGCTGCCACATGACTCCCATTATCTCTCTCTCTCTCTCTCTCTCTCTCTCTCCAGCCTTGGGAGAAAAATCACACAACTGGGCAGGCCCAAGAAAGGCTGATAGAATTAACCCAATAATAATTCTAATAAGCCACAAGGCAAAAGGTAAGCCAGCCTGCCAGCCTGCTGCCTGCCCTGCCCTGCCTGCCTGCCTTTATATCATTCCATGTAATTTGTTATTTTTTTGGCTCTAGAAAAGGTTGAGCGGCTGTCATCTAGCCAAGAACACGAAGTCTGCTGGGGAAAGTTTTCTTCTTGTTGTTTTTTTTTATTTTTGAGGATGTTGCTTCAAACAATTCACTACACTAAACACAGAGTAAAAACTCTCAGGAGAAAATCATGTTAAATGTGATTCCTGGAGAGAGGGGGGAAGGGAGGAGGAGAAGAGAAGAGAAGAGAAGAGAAGAGAAGAGAAGAGAAGAGAAGAGAAGAGAAGAGAAGAGAAGTTTCTACAAAACAGTAAATTAAGAGAGGAGAGTTCTACAGAACAGAGTGAAATAATACCTAAAACTTCAAAGAAAAGGTTCATATTTTTCAAAGCCTTTTGCAAAGCTAAAGAGAAAGTAGGTGCTTTGGTGTGGTTAACAAGCATCTTTGTTATTAAATAAATAGGAAAGACCTTTCAAAAATTATAAATGTCTCTTTATGCCCTTTAGATTTCCAATATATCCTATGAAATTACTGAAAAGAAAGTGTAGTTTAGAGTTGGGGTTACAGTAACCCAAGAAGGATTTTAAATACTTCCCTTCTTTGGCTTGTAGAAGAACATAAAATGTGAATTGTAAAACAAGCCACCCAACACACTAGTGGCAGTGCCCCCTCTGAGATTTATTTCAATCACACATGCATTTGCTTTTGTTTTCATGGTTAGTAAAAATAACAATTTGGGGACCTGGGTACATTTTTAAACTTAATTTCAATTTTGTAAATTTTAACAAGGAAAAGAAAGGGAAGGAAACAATTGGTTTCTGCAATACTTCATACTATTGATAAGTTCTAAGGCTTGGGTAACTAAATTTTAAATGTGTATATAAGAAGCTGAGGGGATATGCCCTCAGCAGATTCAATAAGCCAATAGGATCCTAATTAGGAGAACACGATGAATGTAGAACAGGGGTATCAAACACAATTTCATTGAGGACCGCATCGAGGTTGTGTTTGACTTCAGGGGGCCAGGGTGGATGTGGCCAGGGTGGGTGTGGCCAGCTTGATGTCACTCGTGTCAGGGGCGCCTGCAGTGGCCCTAGCACTCTGCCAGTGAAAACAGACTCCCGAGCTCCATTTTCACTGGCAGAGGCACTGCAAGCTTGTCCTTCGCTGTTCCCAGGACGGTCCCGTGGGCCAGATCTAAGCACCCTGCAGGCCGAATCCAGCCCATGGGCCTGGAGACACCCCTAATGTAGAACATTGATAGATCATTCATACATCAAGACTCAGCTCAGAAGATGTAAAATACAAATTTTTAAATGGGAACAAATCAGGGTGAATTTTGCTAACCACCAGGTTCAGCCAAAAATGAGACAAAGGCTGTGCGGTGTCCCTAAAAAATATTTAGTCATTCTGAGTGAAGTTTGGAGAAGACAGAAGGATCAATGGGGAGAGAGGGAGAGAATGAGAAATGAGAAAAAAGAAAAAAGAAAAGATGCTACCATGCTGCAGTGGCAGTTTTTAAACATCCCTTTAAGAAAAATATCACTTTTTCCCCAACAACCTTCCAGGGAACAGGAGAACTTATGTTTTTTGTCCCCTAAATCTGTTTTCGCCAAAGTCCTAATAGGCGTTTTATCAAAAAGGATTACTAGCAAAAAATGTAAGATTCTGCTGGAATAATTCAATGGAACAGTTGAATCAAATCAAAATTCAAATACAGCCATAGCAGAAAGATGTGCATACAGTTTAAAAGTTACAATAATTCTCACTGGTTTAAAAAAAAAAAAAGATAAAAGATAAATCAACCAGTCACACTAGTCACACTATGTTGAGCACAAATCAACATATTTTTTTTATCTAAGAAGTACATATTTAAAAGGAAGATAATCATTACTTAAATTTCATGGAACTGAGTCATGCAAAGCTTAAAGGAAAGAGGTTGGATGTCTTTAGCAAAAAAGCAATAAAAACACATAATGCAGCATTCAGTGTAGTTTAAATGTCCTTTATTGGAGCAGCCCATCCCTATAATTGTTAAGCATTAGAGGATTTCTTAGCATTTCTCTGAATCTGGCCCAGACATATAACAGGGGGTGCCTAAAATAATAGTAGAGAATTTTAGGTATCTTCTTAAAGAGTGAAATCCAATGAAGTTCTCTTCCTGCAACTGAACTCCTTCCAATAAAATTGGGAAGGGGATAGTTGTTCATTTTAACCCCTCACAATTCCTACTACTTGTCTTACTCAGGAGGATCCTTAATCCACCAGAGGTAGTTTTTGAGACCATCTGGGACAATTACAGGAGAGTAAAGAATTGCCCTTCTTCCACTATTTCTGTTGGAAGTAGTCCAACCTATGAAGGGGCTGTATTTCGCCCATATGTATTGATGGGAATCAATTAGAAGACCAAGCAGAATGCCATTTTTAAAATGTATTCAAATTCTTCATCAGGTCTGATCTCACAGGAGAAAAAAATAAAGGAGAAACCGAGAACAATAGAAATACCCTGATGCTTGTAGTATTTTAAATAAGAGTTCAAAATAAGAGTATTATTCAAGTGCCCACTTCACACACAATGGTAAACAGATCTTGTGCTACCTACAGGTAGAATATGTGGCTCCTTTTATGACTATGAGGTCACATCCTTCTTTGCAATCAATTTTCAGATACTTCTAAGAAGGTCAGGAAAGCTTTATGAATAGCTATGCCTAGAGAAGACAGCTGATCTTCATATTTCTAATTATTTCATGCCTATCCTACACTCTCTCTTTGTATGTGTTTTATCTGCTGCATGGATGTATTTTTTAATGATTGCTCTTGGACTATAAATAAATTAACTAATGGTGTAATACTGCTAAAGAGGCTCTCTCACCATCAAATTTTTTGCTTTATTAGGTGAAGCTTCAAAGTTGTTTTCAAAGGCAGGTCAAGCAGAGCATTTAATAATAATAAAATATAGAAATAAATAACCGTTACTGTCCATAGGGCTCTCTCTGTTCCAGAAATGGTTACAATTGCCACAACAATTGAAGCTGGGAAAATGTTTACCTTCCACATCATCTACCTGTTGGAAAAACAGTAATCACAAACGCAGAAAAACTCAATTTGTGAGTTTGTTCTTTTAAAGGTAGTGTGACACCATTCCAAGCCTTCAGTGGAGATGTAAATTCGATGAAGTCTGGAGAAAACAGTAACTTTTGTGTGGCTTAGAAGCTGCATAGATTGTCTCTCGTCTGGCAAGTTCCATCCCAGAAAAACTCAATGTTCTTTCTTTCCTTTGCTCACTTCCATTTTTTTCTTTCCTCTTTTTGGTTTCCTCCCTCACTTATCTGCTCAGCCTAATACTCCTTTGTCCGCAAACCTCACCTCAAGTCAGCCAGATCCTATTCCTAAAAGTAGACCCAAAAGTTGTCCTCAGCAGACTCCACTGGAGAAGGGTGAGATAAGGTCATTCTGAAAACATACCTCTCCACTTGTCTTGTTTAATTATTCCCAATCTTGTTTCCATATCTTACCAGATGACTTTCCAAAAAGCTTCAGCACTCGGCTTCTCTTATCTCCTGCAGTCCTTATATGTTATGATTTGTACTATGGCTGCTTTAAAGTTGCAGAATTGAGCAAGACCTTCCAGACATTTTATTATCTGTTTCTTAGAAAGCTTAACCATCTCACTGAGAAAATATTCCAATAAGGCCAAAGAAGAATACTAGGTCTGAGAACATTGGAGGCATTTGAGGACTCTCTTGCTTTTGTGTCTTTCTCTGAATGCTTCTAGTGAGATGCCCCACGAGTTAAGGAACGCTCTTTCAAATTCTGCTTTAGCATTTCTTAGAAGGGAAATCAATTTTGAATTGGAATAGGACGCTTGTCCCCCTCCCCCAAAAAACATCTGGCCAATTTTTTTATTATTTTAAAACCTTTTAAAAAATCAAGACAAAAGGTAGAGAGTAGAAAACCAAATTAAATGAGACAAATACAAAGAACAAATGGTATTCTGTTTCATCGCAAACCAGTTTTTCTCTATTGTCCTCCTCAGCTTGGTTAAGATACTTTAATTACAATAAACCAGTGTAAGTATTTTCATTAGAGTTCATGTTTTTCAAAAAAAAAAAAAAAATTCCAAAACAAATATTCCCCTGGACCAAAACCAGATATTTGCTCAGCTAAGTAGTATAATTCCCATTTCAGCCATGTTTCCATCACTGTATTTTTATGATGTGGGATTTAGGATTCTCAGCGGTGGAATGTAGCTTATTGCTGGATTCTGTTCTTGGTGTAGCAGAAGGCCCAAAGCTCAGCTGCTAATTCTCCAGGGAGGAGATTCAGATCTCCAAAATCTATGACCTGAGAATATAATAGACATCCTAAGTAAACTATATTTTGGCTAGGTTGTTGAGTAATCTAACCTAGCATAAGGCAACTTCCCAGTAATCAAAACTATTAAAAAATTCAAAAAATCTTTACATAGTAGACAATTATTAATTATAAATTATGAGACTCGGCATAAGCCAAAACATATCAAAACATGTAAATATGTAAGTCCAATGAAACTAGAAATTGGGGGTGGGGGAGCCTTTAAATTCAAATTAAATATTTTGTGACCTGTGATTTCAAAGTTGATAATTTTTTTCTGTTTTTAAACTCTTCTTCTGTGGCAACGATTCGTTTGGAGGAGCTAATTTAAAACAGCATGATAATATAAGATTAGGAGTTCCCATTCTTTCCTTATCTTCCTTCTTAGTCACCACTGTGACTGATATGTTTTATGGTGGTGAGATTGTATCGTGTCTTCTGTCTGTTAGTCAATGTTCTGCTAGTCTTCTGCCTATTTGTCCTACATTGTGGGTGTTATAGTCCTTATATCATATGTTGTAGATGACTACTGTTTTAAACTCCTATTTTAAATTCCTTAATCTCACAATACATGGACATATTCAACCATGATTTCAGCTGGGAGACTGTGAGCATCCTAACTAGGCTAAATCTTCAAAAGCTAGGGAAATCCTGAGAAACTGATATTCAGACAAATCATCCATCAATAGACACAGAGAGATAAACCATATTTACACACGATACAAAAGAAGCAATAAAAAAGCCAAGAAGGAAACAACAAGACCAGAACACATCCTTTCCATCAGCCTTCACTCAGATAAGCAGGGATCAACACCAGGCAAACAATTAAGCAGAAAACAATGCTCTAACCAAGGAACTACCAAGAGGAAGCTACACCCCTACTGATGAAGTTACCTAGTCAGGTAATGAAAGATCTGCAAACAAACAACTAAACTCAGGGAGCACCAAGAACTCCATAATTACATTTGAAGTAGTGTTTGAAATGAAGTTTGAATCAGCATAGTTTATGGAGATTTTAGGAATATAATTAGATTACCTAGCAAAGTTTCTCATAACATTTTTACCTCCTAAAAAAATCAAATATTGAAATAAAAAAGAGAACTGCTGTTAAAATATAAAATCTATCTTGTTTTTTTTTAAAAAAAAAGAAAAAAAATGATTCCCTATAAATTCTACTAGAAACTTTCATCTGCCTGGATGGAAGGTAGACATGAAATCCTAACTACTAACTTTGGAATCACTTGATATCCTCTAAATCCTACAATTGCATTTAAGTCCTTAGAGACCCAGCAAAAATTAAAATAATCAAACAAACCCAGAAAGCCTAAAACTTTCAATTAATCCCAGGAAATAGCCCATTTTAAAAATATAGTAAAACACTTTTTTTTACTCCCACTTTCTACCAGCACTGATGATGTTATCTACTTTGGTAATCTGCAAGAAAACAATCAAATTCAGAGTACCAAGAGATCCATTCATTTCAACCCTGAGCTACAAATATTCTCCTCTATCAGAAAAGGGTTTTTTTCCAATAGAATACTCTTACTATAATAAAAGTTGGACGAAGAGGAACTCTGCTCCATGACTTTTTCCTCAAACAACAGCAATGGTATTATTTTGCAGAGCATGAATGCAATTGGTTATCTTTCCTCTGACAGCAGAAAGAAGGAATAATGAGGGTTTCAAGTTTTATTGTAAACTATTAAATTATTAGACGAGTTTCAGAGGAGGGAAAATTTGAAGCATACTGTCACTATATTGCTTTAATTCATCAGTTTGCAAGCAAGTCCGCATTTAACTATTGTTCCATTACACTATAATTTCTTAATCTTTGATGCATTCAAATTTTCTCTGTAAGATTTCTAGTAGAACGGTTTTATTATCTCAAAACATCATCACAGTATAATATGTGTTTTATTGTATGGGTTTCCTACTTCACACTGGATATTTGCAAGGTAGCTTATCTAACTCAAATGTACATGTTATTTGTTTTGGATCACTGTGCTTTATGGAAAATGTTTAAAGCAGACTGTATGAGCGCTGCATTATACCATACGCTGCCAATATACAGTTCTTTGGAAAACTGCAAAATATCACTTGCTGATCTCTGCTTCTGGTTTAATGTGAAATAGCAGCTATTTGGGCCTATTTTATCAGCTGGGAAAATTAACCAAAGTATTAATCAGGCAGGCAATTTTCTGTGCTTTAGAACGAACATAAAACATGGATTGTAGTTAAAAATTTGCTTTAGCGAAAAGCTTTTACCTATCAACTGTATGATAGAACCTCCTTCATAGGTAGAAAAAAATATGTCATCCTAACAATAATTGTAAGTGAAGAATTCTTATATGAAGTGTGTGTGTTTGTGTGTGTGTGTACAGAGGGAGAGAGTGCATGTATATTTTAATCCCTAGAGCAGAAAACTTTAAAAAAAATTATTTCAACATACTTTTAGGACTATTCTACAAGTTCTCATACTGCTTGGAGACTGAAACACAATCAAAGGGATTTTTTATTTATACTACATTATAAACAGGATAATTGACTGTATAAATGAAAGAAAGCTAATGGGAAGACTGCCTGAAGACTTTCACTTTGAGAGTTCACTGTGTGCTTTGACTCTGTTTTTACTAAAAGGCCATATTGTATATAAAGGCTTTTCTAAGTTTATTTCTGCTAATACAATACCATATAAATGCCAACTGGAAAAAAAATCATTGGCTACTTTTAGAGAGTAGGGGGAAGTGGAGTATGGTCAATGTACTGCAAATCTTGAAAAACGAATTGTAGATTGTAAAAAAGTGAAGGACCGGAAAGACACATAGTTTACCATTACTGGGTGTTCTGGCACCAGTGTATGACCATTGTATCAACACAGGTAAATCCTGTGGTTTAAGTAGATGAGGGGGGCCAAACTCAAGGCCCAAGGGGCCAGATCCAGCTGGCATGGTGCTTAGATCTGGCCCGCAGGGCCGCCCTGGAAACAGTGAAGGACCAGCCTGCGGTGCCTCTGCCAGTGAAAATGGAGCTTGCGGGCCGCCTTCCCAAGTTCTGTTTACGCTTAGCAGAGGGTTGCAGGAAGCCGTCGCAGCCGAAAACAGAGCTCGGGAGCCCGTTTTTGCTGGTAGAGCACTCTGGTCTCCACAGGCGCCACCAACATGAGTGACATCGAGCTGGCCACGCCCACCCCGGCCCCCCATGGTCAAACACAACAATGATGCGGCCCTCAATGAAATTGAGTTTGACAACCCTGAAGTAGATGGAGTTTCAAAAGATTTTCAGACCTGAACCTTTCAAAATATCAGTCAATTCTCAACAAGAGACTATTCTCTCCTAGCTGAAAATAAACAGAGTCTTCCAGGGAAACCATAAGAATGAATCATCAAGACAAGTAGTGTGTATTACAAGTGAAAGCACCTCGCCATTGAGGAAGATCCTGCAGAAGTTCTGCCTGCATTCTTCTCCAGGCCCAAGAATGGCTTTTCACAATATGAAGAAAGGGTAACAACAACGTTCTTTGGAAGGATAGATACTGAAGCTGAAGTTCAAATACTTTGGCCATCCACTGAGAAGAGAGGCCTCGTTGGAAAAGATGCTGATGTTGGGAAAGATTGAAGGCAAGAGGAGAAGGGGACAGCAGAGGATAAGACGGTTAGTGTCGTTGACACAATGAATATGAATCTGAGCAAACTCCAGGAGACAGTGGAGGACAGGGAAGTCTGGTGTGTTATGATTCATGGGATCACGAAGTACCAAACACAATTTAGTGACTGAACGACAACAGAGGACCAAGAAGAAGACAGAAGATCACCATTAGCACAGACACACCCCATGAAGGAATAAATTGTAAGGACAGAACTCAGAAGTGAAACCACAACATATGGATGTCTGACCTATAGGCATCATAGACAGAATCCCTTTAGATCAGGGGTGTCAAACTCAAGGCCTGCTGGCTACATCCGGCCTGTGGAGTGCTAAGATCGGGCCCATGGGACCAACCTGAAAACAGCAAAAGACTGGCCCGCGGTGCTTCTGTCAGCAAAAACGGAGCTCTGGAAGGAAGGAAGGATATTATAATGAGAGTGAAGGAGGGTCTCAGGGAAGTCCTGCATTAGCACTTGGCCACCACAGGTGCCCCCGATATGAGTGATGTTGAGCTGGCCACGCCCACCATGGCCATGCCCCCAGTCATCCGAGGTGAAACACAACCCTGATGTGGCCTTCAATGAAATCGAGTTTGACACCCCTGCTTTAGATCAACAGACACCCTTGAGTAATTGGAAAACTGGACTCCAATTCCTTTCACAGTTCACCTTTATCCCTTTCAATCAAGAGCATTTCCCATTTTGCGCCTGTGGAACATCTGATCATTCAACGCTCCTGCTGGATGTTAATACAATGTGATGTTTTTAGCATGACAGGGAATTAGCCCTGGAGATGATTTCATTGCATATCCCACTCAATGAGGTGGTTTTCTTGAGTAGCAAAGCCATTCTTTCTATCCGATAACTCAATCAATTCCTCCTTACAGAAGGAAAAGAGAGAGAAATTCAAATAGGGAACTTTATGAAGAATCCTCATCTTTGCTACACTGTTTTGAAAAATCAAGAAAAAATCGTCTTCATTTCCCCAGAGGGAAATTGCCAACTACTTTTTTTTTAACAGTGCATGACTCAGTGATATACAGACTTCATAGTGTAGGTGGCAAACACTGAAACACCAGGGTTTTGACATATGTCCAGCGGAGGCGTGGAATATGGATTTCCCCACATACTTTTTACCAGTCTTCAGAAAATCCATCTGCACTGTCCCACAATTAATCCTATTTCTGAAAGAGCTTCAACAAAGAAATCCACAAGTAGCCAAAGCTCTGGGCAAGAGTGGAAATCCTGAAAGAGTCACTGAGATATTTCATAATTATCAAAAGTTGTGGAAGATTGCATAATTAATCATCATCCCGATGATTGTTTTTACATCTTGGTTTCATTATTTTGCAATATATCTTAAAATAGAAATAACTTCCTGACTGAAAACTATACTGTGTCCTGTACCCTGTTTTCCCCAAAATAAGACATCCCCTGATAATAAGCCCAATCGGTCTTTTGAGCGCATGGCAATAAGGCCAAGCGCTTATTTCAGAAAAAAAAATATAAGACAGAGTCTTATTTTCGGGGAAACATGGTAAATACAATCCAGCATAGAAAAGATATTTTTTTCTTAGAGATTGGATCCAAATTTGGTAGACATACAAGGGCTGCTAATAAGATAAGAAAATCTATTTGTACAGCATATACATCAGGGGTCCCCAACCTGCAGACTGCGGCCCACTCCTAGACTGTGAGCCATTCAGAATTGGGCCATGGAAGTGGCGTGCAAACGTGCGCTCACAGATCCCCACTTACGCAAGCAGCAGGCGTGCATGTGTGTGCAAGCTCTATATGTGCAAGTGGCGAGCGCACGTGCCCACCACTCGCACAAATGGAGCTGCGCACGAGTATGAGGGGGGGAAGGGGAACCATCCCCTTCCCCCCCATCAGTCTGCAAAGCCAGAAATGTTGGGGAACTCTGATATATTGTAGATGTAATTAGAGCTTGCTTGGATTGCGAGTTTATAAATTAACACTTGCTAGGCTGAGAGAAACTAATAACGTTAGTCACATTGTCTCAGCTAGGTTAATTAGTATTTAGGGTTTGAAAGGCTCAAGGGAATTCTACGTGATAGGTTAACAGGGTCTCCCAACCTTGGCACAGCAACCAAACAGGACAAGTATAGACTTCAATGGATAGCTAGGACTGCAAAAAAAAACCAATTGCAACCAGCCTTCTTTCCTTCATGGATCTGTATACTGCACAAACGGAAAGAGGGCTGAGAAAATATCTACAGACCACTCACATCCTGGACATAAACTATTTCAACTTTTTTCTTCGAGATGCCTCTATAGGGCGTTGCATGCCAAAACAACTAGACACAAAGATAGTTTCTTCCCCTGTGCCATCACACTGTTATGGCCCGCTGGCAGCCAGCAGAGTCAGACAGTGAAGAGGTTGGGGAGGAACTTGGGCCAGTCCTGGGGGCTGGGGAAAGCTCAGATGAGGGCTCTGCATTAGAGGCAGAGAGAGGGCCAAGGCCATCTGATACTTATGTGCAGCCTCCAGAGTCCAACAGCAGTGAGGCAGAAGAACAGCGGGAGCCTGTTCCTAGTGTGTGCATGCGCAGAGCTGCCAGACAACAAGAACAATTAAGAAAATAGGGTCGATTGGGAGTAAGGCCTGGAGATGATTGGCCCCTTCCATAATATATAAAAGATGAGCGAAGGGGACATGAGTTTTTGCAGGAAGCAATTAGTTCATCTGGCCGATTCAAGATTTGAAAATTCTGTTTGTGACTCTGTACCAAGTTTGGCCTTGCCCTGTGTCTGGAAATTAGCTCTCTGGCAGTATTCCAAGTGAGATAACCTTCCTCTGAAAAACTGTTTATCAAGCCTTGCGGACTGTAAATGAAAGTAATTTACAGTCGTATAAATAAAAGAGGTTTTGCAGGACTAAGATTGTGCTTTATACTTTCTAAGGAAGCCTAGGTCAGAACACACACTGCTAAACACCTAACTCCCACAGCACTGTATTATGTCTAAAGATATTTACCCATGTAGTAGGCTTTATTGCTATTGTCCTTGTCATTTTCTCATTCTTCTCATCTACTCATCTTTCTCACCCCGCATCTTTCCTGCTATCATCTCCTATTGGTATATTATGATTTATCAATTGTTACTGTTACCTTATGATTTATGATTGTATCTTATGATTTGTGATATATGACTAGCACTTAGTTGTTTGTATGTACACTGAGAGCTCAGATACGGAGACAAATTCCTCGTATGTTCAACCACACTTAGCCAATAAAGAATTCCTATTCTATTCTATTCTATTCTATTCTATTCTATTCTATTCTATTCTATTCTATTCTATTCTATTCCATTCCATTCCATTCCATTCTTGTTCTGTTCCATTCCTGTTCTGTTCTGTTCTGTTCTGTTCTATTATTCTATTCATGTGTGGATTTCAACTTCCACAATGCTCCCAGGCCTCTTATAAATCTAACAAATAAAATAGAGCAGGAAATCAGGATAAAAACTTTTTGAAAGTTGTTGGTGTTAAACTGCTTTTACTGTGCTGCTAAGAAAACGTGCACAGATGTGCCCATATAATCAAAAGGAGTGGCAAATACTGTGCAACTTTGTTATTGTCTCAGAATTGAGGATATCTAAGGATACAACTTAGATATATGATGCTATTGGGAATTGGATGGAATACGGATTTCAAAAATATTATGGCATTTGTCATTCCAATAAATATTGAAATATGTTCTCAATAAATATATTTGATCGCTTGCCAGACACCACTATTTCTAATAGTATTTTCAAAAATACATTGTTTATTATATTTTCCAAAGTTATAGAACACGGGTGTCAAACTCAATCACGTCACGTGACGTATCGCGATGTACCGTGGTGTTACAGTTTTTGCCTTTGTGGAGCCGGGGTGGGCATGGCCTGTGCGTGACGCATCCGGCCTACGGGCCACCAGTTTGACAGGCCTGTTATAGAATATAGTAATTGTGAAAATATTCCATTGATTTTTAAACAATGGGTGCAGATGGATATAGTGATACATTGGTCAATGTCTGTGTGTATGTACAAACATATGTATCTGTCTCCCAACTGTGAATAACGTATTATTTGTCTGATGAGAAGGACTGTAGTGCGCTACGTTTTCTGCCATAATTAATATGCAATCTATAAGTTGTTTGTCCAGTTATAAGATTGTAGAACAGGGGTGAGCAACTATGGCAACTTTAGGCTGGCTCAGGAATTCTGGGAGTTGTAGTCCACAAGTCATAAAGTTGCCATATTTGGCCACCCCTGGTGTACAGAATAACCCTAACCAGTTATAATGTCATAGAGAAATGAGAGCTAGAAGTCCACAACAAAAAAGAGGTTTATAGAGAGAATTAGTCGCATCAGGAGCACATCTTATGAGAAGGAAGGATTTACTACTTTCAGTTCTTCTCTGCCCTACTGGGGACACATCATGCAAAGGCATTTCAGTTGTCCAAAAGAGATGGATGGATGAATGAATGAATGAATGAATGAATGAATGAATGAAATAAACTTTATTTCTAGTTCTTGCAGTCTGTCCCAGAGTGCAAGAAGTGGGAGGCATTGGAGAAGTCGGCAAGCTGTAAAAGGTAAAGGTAAAAGTTCCCCTGGCACATATGTGCTAGTTGTTCCCGACTCTAGAGGGTGGTGCTCATCTCTGTTTCAAAGCCAAAGAGCCAGTGCTGTCCAAAGATGTCTCTGTGGTCATGTGGCCGACATGACTAAATGCCAAAGGTGCATGGAACGCTGTTACCTTCCCACCAAAAGTGGTCCCTATTTTTTACGTGCTTTCAAACTACTAGGTTGGCAGAAGCTGGGACAAGTAACAAGAGCTCACCCCGTTACATGGCACTAGGGATTCGAACCGCTGAACTGCCGACCTTTCGATCGACAAGCTCAGCATCTTAGCCACTGAGCCACCGCGTCCCTCGGCAAGCTATAGTCCATGGCAAATGATGCAATTAATCCTTGCAGCCCAAAATGGCTAGGCCAGGACTGTTAAACCCGTGTTGTCACAGTGGCGTCATGTGACGTATTGGGACTTTCCCCCCCTTTGCTAAACCAGGTGGGGGTGGGGCCGGCACATGACGCATCCGGCCTGCAGGCTGCCAGTTTGACACCCCTGTTCTAGGCTGTCCTAACAAATGCTGAAGAAGGAGTCAATTGAAGATTTTTCAGGAGTTCCAGAATGAATAAACCTTAGAAAGAATTCTCTTGATTTTTAGGAGACATAGCTTGGAGTTTGCAGAATTAATTATCCATATCCCAAGAGATAATTTATACAGACATTTAAAGCAGACACTCTTGTAATACTGTAGCTAAATGAACAGCTTCTATTCTTTACTTCTTTATTCTTTATTACTTACCCAAATCTCCCCGAGACCTAAAATGGTGGTTAGAGAAACTTTTGAAAATAGTAATATTTTAAACATCTACAGTTCGGCCTGATAGAAGTATTAGCCAAATGCATCTTAATATTTAGAAAGAGAGACTGAGTGCTGATGTTTAAATACTACACGCATTTTGTGACTGCTGTTAACTTTGTCCAGATGCTGGTACTCTGTGTGCCCACGGAAATTAAAGAGAGCTCTTTCTGTTCAGCTTGCCCAAAAATTGTTGCCCCATGACTCATTCCAAAAAAGAAAGAAAAAGAATGGAAAGAATGTGAGACAACTGCATACAGTACATAGTATTTTATTAATATAGGGTCTAACTGAAAAGTGGAAATCTGGATGGATATACCATTGAAACAAATAAGTGGGTATTTACAATACCAGAAAAAAAATTAAAACAATGTATTGCTTGAAATGTGCAGTCCCTGAGAAGGAACCTAAATTTGATTTTTTTAAAATTTTGATATGGTTTTAAAGACTTGTCTTAAAAATCAAGGGAAACATTTTTGGAAGTTTTCTAAGTATGATGTCCTTTTTAATATACATAATAGCCATGATATTTTTTGGACTTTAAATTGAAGGAAACCTGCACTGCATTCACTGAAATATAGAGGAAACTTCAATTAATAATGAAATTCAGCAAATCATAATGGAAGAGATTTATCCAGACTAATTACCAATTACTACTACAATATTTTCCGGAATATAAGATGCACCAGAGTATAAGACACACCTAACTTTTTGGGTGAGGAAAAGAAGAAAAAGAAATCTCCCTCTGCCTCTGAGCAATTTTGCCTGTTGCAGCAAACAGCAAACAGCCTGCTTTACTTTCATTTTCGTTTTCAGCATAGCTTGATTAGCACAAGGAAAAAAAAAATCTGCTCCAGCAATTTACCTCTTTGCAACAAGCAGTAGATCCTGTGCAAAACAGCTGAGAGCAAATCAGCTGAGATTCGGGAGGCCGATCCAATCAACTTGTGCTAATTAGGCTGTGCTGAAGCTGAAAGGAGCTGTTTTTTCTTGCTGCTTGCTTGCAAGGAAGTAACTGCTGCGAGGCAGAGGCCAAAGGGTGGGGGGCAGTGGGTGGGCAGAGCTACATTCAGTGTATAAGATGCACCTAAATTTTCACCCCCTTTTAGGGGAGGAAAAGGTGCGTTTTATACTCTGAAAAATACAGTACTTCATTTTTGTTTCCTGAATAAGAAACTTTGTTACTTTTTCATTTGCCAACTTGCTACCTCTTCTCTTCAGTACATCGTTTTCTATAGGTTTACCAATTTTTAATCTATAAATATATTTGAATTAGGTTAGCAAGACACCTGTTAGCCAACCCTATGTATCCTAGATTTACATATACCCAACCTATTTATGGTTCATGAAAACTTATAGTTAATTGGAAAACGAGTTAATGTGTGTGTTGTGCAAATATACCAAATACTAAATATATATAAAAAAATACTTTCTATGGCACTAGGATTAGAAGATGCCTATATTATGGGTAAACATATGTGCAGCAGCCCTGGAACCGAAAGGTAGTTTAAAACATGGGTATCTAATCTATTGACTTGCCTGAGCCACATTGAGTGATGAGGAATTGTCCTGGGCCACATAAAAATATATAATATAGTTAATGTATATAAATCACACAATAATGCTAGAAGTTTGTGATATTTTGGGAGCCACATTACTGGTTGTCCATGACCGTATGCAGCTCTTGGGCCAGAGGTTGAACACACATGTTCTATAAGAAGAAGAGTACAGATCAGTGGTGGGATTCAAATTTTTTTACTATCGGTTCTGTGGGCGTGGCTTGGTGGGCATGGTGTGGCTTGGTGGGCGTGGCAGGGGAAGGATACTGTAAAATCTCTATTCCAACCCCACTCCTGGGGAAGGATACTGAAAAATCTTCATTCCCTCCCCACACCAGGGGAAGGTTACTGCAAAATCCCCATTTCCTCCCAATCAGCTGGGACTCAGGAGGCAGATAATAGAAGGGGACAGAGCCAGCCAGAGATGGTATTTACCAGTTCTCTGAATTACTCAAAATATCTTATACCGGTTCTCCAGAACCAGTGGTGGGTTGCCCCCGGTTCGCACCAATTCTATAGAACCGGTAGTAAAACCGGCAGGAGGCCCCGCCCACCGACCCCGACGTCACCAAAACGCTTCTGCGCATGTGCAGAAGAGCGTGTGCGCGACTAAAGCAAGCGAGCGTGCGCAGCCCTGCTGCGAACCGGTAGTAAAAGTAAGTAGAACCTGCACCTGTCAAGAACTGGTCAGAACCTGCTGAATGCCTCCTCTGGTACAGATGCTATGAGGAACTTGGATCAAATGAAGGTATGTTAGTCACTTCTAAGACCATCCAAATTTCAGGCAGGGATTGGAGAATATTCATTCATGATGAATATAATATTGGAAAGTGATGGATATAATATTGGAAAGTGATGGAAATACAGAAGAGCCTGTAGTACAGTGGACTAAAGCACAGTTATTAACAGATTAACATCTGCTGCTTGCAATTACTGCAAGTTCAAATCTCACCAGGCTCAAGGTTGACTCAGCCTTCCATCCTTTCAAAGGTAGGTGAAATGAGGACCCAGATTGTGGGGGCAATAAGCTGACTTTGTATATAAATATACAAAAGTATGAAGGCTATTGCTTAACGCATTGTAAGCCGCCCTGAGTCTCCGGAGAAGGGCGGCATATAAATTAAAGCAAAAAAAAAAAAAAAAAAATCAGGAAGAACCGTCCATAATCAAACTCACACACACACAAAACGTATACCAATTTAATGTAATGAAGGAAGGAAGACATCTGAGCATAATTTACGTGACACACCACAGCAAAGTTAATTCATCAGAATTCTCCCCCAAAAGGGTAACAATGGGGGAAAGTACAAGGCCTAAAATTATGTTTATTGAATTCAGGGCTTAATATATAAGTGAATCGTTTACAGATTTTTATAAGCATACATGGCACTTACATAGTGCTTTAGAATATGTTACAAATGTTTTATGTGCATTATCCTAGTGAGCCTTAAAATGATCCTGCTGTAAATCAAGGCTAGGGTGAGTTTGATACGAGGCAGCAGCCTTGAGTTCATGGGATTTTCCTTTTCAGAATTTCAACCCAAAGTCCAAACGGAAAGAAGAAAACCAGTCTGGGAAATGAAGTGGAGATAGCCTGGAAAAGAAATCTCCAGAATTTCACTTAATCTCAAAGAATTTCTGGAGTTAAGCATCTAAACACATGAAGAGATCCCACTAAACAGGTTTTGCCTCACAATAGCTTCACAATCCAGGCACACAGATTCTAGAAAGAGCAGAGAAGTTGCAGAGAAGAGCAACAAGAACAATTAGGGGATAGAAGTTTAAAACAGGGGTCTCCAACCTTGGCAACTTTAAGACTTGTGGATTTAGCTAGCTGAGGAATTCTGGGAGTTGAAGTCCACAAGTCTTAAAGTTGCCAAGGTTGGAGACCCCTGGTCTAAAACATAAGAAGAATAGTTGCAGGAATTGGATATGCCTCGTTTAATGAAAAGGAGGACTTGGGTGACATGATAGCAGCGTTCGAATATCTCAGGGGCTGCCATGAAGAAGAGGGGTCAACCTATTCTCCACAGCACCTGAAGCAGGGGTGAAATCCAGCAGGTTCTAACAGGTTCTGGAGAACCGATAGCGGAAATTTTAAATAGTTCAGAGAAGTGGCAAATACCACCTCTGGCTGGCCCCAGAGTGGGGTAGGAATGGAGATTTTGTAATATCTTTCCCCCAGGAGGGGAGGGAATGGAGATTTTGCAGTATCCTTCCCCTGGAGTGGGTTGGGAATGGAGATTTTGCAGTATCCTTCCCCTGCCACGCCCACCAAGTCACACCCACAGAACCGGTAGGGAAAAATTTTGGATTTCACCCCTGACCTGAAGGCAGGACATGAAGCAATAGATGAAAACCAGTCAAGGACAGAACCAATCTAGAAATAAAGGAGAAATTTCCTGACAGACTAATTCATCTGTGGAATGGCTTGCCTTCAAAAGTTGTGGGTACTCAACCACTGAGGTTTTTAAGAAGAGATTGGACAACCATTTCTCTGAAATGGTATAGGGTCTCCTGCCTGGGGTTGGACTAGAAGACTTCCAAGGTCCCTTACAACACTGTTATTCTGTAAAAGAGGGGCTTGAGTAGTGAGGCTAGGCTGTCCTACAGTAGAGGTAGTCCTGGATTTACAACAGTTCATTTACTGACTGTTCAAAGTTACAACGGTACTGAAAAATGTAACTTATGACCGTTTTTCATAGTTACGACCTTTGCAGCATCCCCATGACCATAGGATCAAAATTCAAATGCTTGGCAACTGGTTCATATTTATGACCTTGGGTGTGTTCCAGGATCATGCGATCACCCTTTGTGACCGTCTGATGAGCAAAGTCAATGGGGATTCACTTAACAACCAGGTTACTAACTTAACAGCTACAGTGATTCACTAATAACAGAAATGTTGGGCTCAGTTGTGTTCGTAAGTCGAGGACAAGCTGTTTCTGCAGGAGTTTCACAAGGGAAGCCAAAAAATATCAACAGCACAACTGTAAGTACACAATTAAAGCCCCACCCCCTTTTTTTACCCGTTCCTTTTTTTAAAATCTGTAATGTATGTGTGACATGTAAAAAAGGGGGTAGGGCTTTAATCAGGCTGTCATGGCTACCCATCTTGAGTCTTTTGAACAAACATACACACCTCCCACGATGATGCCACTGCTCTGAGAAAAAATGCATTTTTCTGTAATGTTGCCTCCCTGTTTTTAAAACTGATTCCTGTTAAACAGAAATGAGGTCTACAAGTTGGCTTATGAGCTGCAAGGAACAGCGTTTGCACTTTCACCGAAACATAAAGCCTATTTTTTACTTGTTGTTGCTTTGAAAAAAAGGATCCATTAAATCTGCATAACAGTCCTTCTCAATATACAATATACCATATATTGTGCTCATTACGCTTTTTAACATTTCCAAACCTGGCTTGACGAAACTGCTCCGGGGCCAACCTAGATTGTGCTTTATGCATAATACCATAATGATGCTGATTGATATATGTTGATTAATTTATGCAGGGTTTCCCCCCACCATCACTGTTAGGACATTTTTCCATCGGAGTCCACCTGGCCAATGCATATCCAGCAGCACTGTATCTCTCTGCTCATGGCAGAGTTTTAAAGCCATGGAACCAGTTTTGCAAGGTTTCCCCACCTCCTTCTTTGATTTCAGCTGGGGGAGGGGACAGGAGGGGAGACATGTGGCTGGTTGTGATTCTCTGGGGGAAGAGGCTATTTTTACAGGGCAGTTGTGTGGTTGCAGTTTGGCATGGCTCTGCAGGTGTACATGAAGGAGAGAGGAAGAGGAAGAAGAAAAAAATACTTTCCTACCTCCTTTTTAATTGCAGCATGTGCTCAGGGTGTAAACACAAACTCCGTTTGCTTTTTCTGTGGTGATGGGACTTATGTCCTTCTTGAATACATCACAAATGTGATCAGTATTGCACTAGGTAAAGGTAAAGGTTCCCCTCACACATATGTGTTAGTCGTTCCCGACTCTAGGGGCCGGTGCTCATCTCCGTTTCAAAGCCAAAGAGCCAGCGCTGTCCGAAGACGTCTCCGTGGTCATGTGGCTGGCATGACTAAACGCCAAAGGCGCACGGAACGCTGTTACCTTCCCACCAAAGGTGGTCCCTATTTCTACTTGCATTTTTTAACGTGCTTTCGAACTGCTAGGTTGGCAGAAGCTGGGACAAGTAATGGGAGCTCACCCCGTTATGCGGCACTAAGGTTTTGAATTGCTGAACTGCCGACCTTTCGATCGACAAGTAGTATCGCACTACATCCATTCAAAAGTTCCCACTGAGGAGTAGTCATTGGAGAAGGGAAGGAAAGGAAAGGAAAGGAAAGGAAAGGAAAGGAAAGGAAAGGAAAGGAAAGGAAAGGAAAGGAAAGGAAAGGAAAGGAAAGGAAAGGAAAGGAAAGGAAAGGGAGACACAGTGTTGTGTTCAATCTTGTCTTGGCAACCATTATTGCAACCATTTGATACTTCCTTTTTAGAGCAAAATTACAAGAATGATGAATTTGTAAAAGATTTCTCACCCTGGGATTTAGCTTCTGGTGCGCAGTGCCTTTTGCTATACCCTTTTCTCACCTTTGATGCTGATTAAATAGCATTTATCTTCTGCCTGCTTAGATGCTTAGCTTGCCTCTCTCCTTAAATTTTAAAACCTTTGTGCTGGCTGGTTGGAGACACTTAAACAACAAAGCCGTTTGAATTCTCTCATAGCTGGACATCTGGACATCAGCCTTGTTGTGATTTAAGGGAAATGCCCTGGGAGGAGCCTTGTCTGGTTATCTGGAAATTGTTTGAATCTATGAGGCCTGAGGAAGTAGGGAGAGTCCTTATGGCCACCTGCTCTTCAGATTCATGCCCTTCCTGGCCTCTTAAGGAGGCCCAGGGGCTGTCATATGAGTCAACTGTGGTAAAGTCTTCCTTGAGGTGGAGGTTGTTCCTTTGCCTCTTAAGGAGGCCTTGGTTTGCTCCCTTCTCAAGAAGCCATCAGTATAGTGGACTACTTTTGTCCAGTGTCCATCCTTCCATTTTGGGCTGAGAAGGTGATCAGGCAGTAGCTACAGAGAATCCTGGATGAAGTGGATTATCTGGATCTGGCCTGGGTATAGGACAGAAATGACACTTGTCACACTTTTAGATGATCTCTGGAGAGCGGGATGGGGTTGTGCAACCACCCTTGCTCTGCTTAACCTGACAGCAGCTTTCAATATCATTAACCACAATATATTTCTGGACCAGTTCCGGGATTTTAAGGCGGATGGCACTGTATTATGCTGGTTACTCTTCTTTCTCCAGGGTTGATACCAGTCAGTGGCAACTGGGTGATGGTAGTGAGCGATTCCTACCCACCCACCCACCCACCTTTACTATATGGGGTTCAGTGTCCTCTTCTACTCAACATGGGAATATTTGGTTCTGGATGGGGTTGTGATGCATCAAACGGACCCAGTGCGCAATTTGGGGGTTCTTGAGGACTCTCGATTCCTGCTCAAAGAGCAGGTGGCAGTCATGACTAGCAGGGGCCTTCACACAGCTTTAAAGAGGGTTGACTGAGGGTCTCTCTTCATTTTATTTCGACAAAAATAACTTTGTAGGGTACAAATGATTGGCCCCAAATTTCTGAGGGATTACTATGGTCAATGGGAAACTAAAGCTGGGTCTCTCAACCCAAGTCCCACATCATGGGTCTGTACTAGTTTTCATAGCCTGCCTGCCTAAACTCCCATATAATTGTACACATTTCTTCTATTACAACCTGAAATATATATGTAAAACTAATAAGTACTATAAATCATGTTTAAATGAGAAAGGGAAAATGATGAAGGTATTCTGGATTCTTTTGGATTTTACCTCCCATCAGCTCTAGCTAACATAAACTGAGCTAAAATCGAATTTTATCTATGGCAGAGGTCTCCAAACTTGGCAACTTTAAGACCTGTGGACTTCAACTCCCAGAATTCCTCAGCCATCCATGCTTCCCTTCTTCTTAAGAAAAAGAATGTTGTGCTATTTCAACATATGACAGCTATGGCACCATTACCCTTCACAGAGGCCAATATCTTCATTTATTATTGTAATTATTGTTGCTGTTCAAAATGATATATTAGCCAACTTTGCATAGATTGAAAGGTAACTGCTGCAAGAGAAGTCACATTTATTTATTTATTTATTGGTTCGATTTATATGCCGCCCTTCTCCGGAGACTCAGGGCGACTTACAATGCATTAAGCAATAGCCTTCATACTTTTATATATACCTGCTTAGTAGGGATTTCGGCCCCCCTTAAGCGGTGTTCTTTTTTATACAAAGTCAGTTTATTGCCCCCACAATCTGGGTCCTCATTTTACCTACCTCGAAAGGATGGAAGGCTGAGTCAACCTTGAGCCTGGTGAGATTTGAACTTGCAGTAATTGCAGACAGCTGGTGCTACTTAACAGCACTTTAGTCTGCTGCACCACCAAGGCTCGTCTTGTTAAAGCTTCAAGCAAGAAAAAGGGACCTGCAGCCATTTATTTATCTGCCTTTTCCTTGGCAGGAAAGGAACTTCATCTCATAAAAACGGGGAGAAATATGGATACCAGAAAGAGAATGAAAAAGGAAGACAAGGTGAATGTCATAAAATTTTTTAAAACAAGAATGTCAGAGAAACTATATTTATTCCTCTCCCACTTTGGAACCTGTCTAATGAGGCACTTATGATGTTACCTAGTTTGAGTAATTGAGATGTCTGCAAGAAAACAACCAAACTCAGAGAGCACTAAAGATCCCTCATTTCAACCCTGAATTACAAATATTTTCCTTTATTGATCCTGTCTCTAAATACTACTTGTCTGGTATCATCTACAATATGGCCCCTGATAGTTAGTTGTGAGTTAAGGCAACCTTTGCCAGAAAAAATAATGTTAAACCTTTGCCAATTTAATCTGATTCCATTTGAATAAATCCAAACTGTTAATTTGAAGTGTCAGAACTGGTTTACTTTAGGCATGTCAGAAAGCAATCCAATTTGAATCAGATTTGAACATCAAATCTATTCAACCACTCAAATTTGGATTGGTTTTTTTTTTTTAAATCAGAGACTTGCTTCATTTCAGCGGTGCAAAGAAATCATCTTCAGATCCAATTTCCAAATCAAAAATTTGTGAAGCCTACATACTCACTGTAGACACAGGAATCCTAACAAAGAATAAAATTAAAATATCTGCAAGTCATTTCCTTCCCATCTTGTAATTAAATTTGTTATCCTGTTTAGTCATCAGAATAACTTCTAAGAGCCCATCCAGTCCTAAGAGAACAAGATATTTCTAGAAGTGGCTTATTCTGAAAATAATCCATTTTTTTCTAAGATAGACCCCATGAAATTTCATAATAAACAAAAGCCTTTTTGTATAATTATCAGGCAGGGAGAAACATGTTCGCTACAGAACCGAAGGTTAAAGTGTAAATTCCTTTTGCGTGGTCATATTAGGACTACATTTTAATATCACCCAATGCAAACAATGTTCTGGTGGGGGGGGAAATCTCTTTTCTTATGCAACGAGAGAAACCTTTATTTGTAAAGAGAGCATTGAGCAAGAAGCTTTGGAGAAGAGCAAGAAAACACTGCATTGAATGGAGAATGTTGTGAGTTTGGGATGTAAAAAAAGTAGAGTAGGTGAGTTTTGTGTTATTGCTGGTGTTTTTAAAAAGTTTATACATTGTGTGGTGGTCGTAAAAGAATGAAAGAGAATGGAAGAGTGACAGAGAATGAAAAAGATGAACTTGACAAGTGGTTAAAAATAACAGATGGATCATAAAACTCCGCTGGCCCTTTAAATTCGCCCTTACACCCTCCCACACGCTGGCTCAGTGAGCACAACAACAACAACCTAAAGAAATCAACTGTTATATTTGCCAGAGACATTTTCAACAAAAGAAGCAGAGGTTGTACAAGAACACCCAAGTTTGATCCTAGTGGGATCATTTCTGAAAGCAAAGTTTTGGATCTCTCAACGAAAGTACAAAGACTTGGATTCTAAGATATTCTTTGATGTGGAGAATTATGGCATGTGTTTTTCCTTAATCTGAATTACTCCTCTCTTTTTTTTTTTATTATTGGGCATTCTTATATGACCAAGTGTTTTTAATTAAGTACAGAAGTTTTATTATGGGACCTCAAGAGATAATATTTTGACGTGCAATGCCACGTGATGCTGAGAGTCATCTATTATTTATAGCAATTTATTTGTTTTGGTTACATCCCATCTTTCCTTTTAAGTGGTTAGATAGCATTTTGTCTCCCATTTTTCCGGCAACAACAAAGCTGTGAGATGGATACATTGGGTTGAGAGGCAGCAACTAGGCTAAAGTCACTTACTGATTGTCCACAACTAAGGTTAGATAGTTGTTGATTTAACAACTGCACTCCACTCGCTTTCCCATAATACGGTCGTCTTATGCTGACTTATGCTCTGACTTCAACATAGTACAGTTATAACAGGCAATGGGAAAAAAAACATATTAAATTCATCTTACCATGAAATCTGATGTAGACTAACTCAAAATTAAGCACTAATGATTTTGCCATGACTAACTCTTGAATACATTTAACTTTCATTGGTGCCTTCATCTCTGACATGGATATATCAACTTCCTTGCTCACAAGGATGCTAACTTTTCTTTCCTCCTTTCTTTTAACTGTTGAAGGAACATCCTGTCTACTCTGTTTACAAAATGATGTGTGTGGAATTGAATGTTAGGCAGGGGAGGGATTTAGCCGATTTGGACCAGTTTGGGCAAACCGGTAGTTACGGCCAGAGGCTGGACCCGTGCACCCACCCTGGCCCTATCACGTCTTATACAATCGCTATGTTTTTGATGCAGTGCGCATGTGTGCAAGGTGTGCGCATGAGCAAAGCTATCCTGTCCTACACAATCACTGTTTTTGACGCAGCGTGCAAGTGCGCAAGGCACGTGCGAGTGAAGCAAGCGTGCACGTGTGCGCTGGGATGAAATTCAGCAGGTTCTGACAGGTTCTGGAGAACCGGTAGCGGAAATTTTGAGTAGATTGGAGAACCGGCAAGTACCACCTCTGGCTGATCCCAGAGTGGGGTGGGAATGGAGATTTTGCAATATCCTTCCCCCAGGAGTGGGGAGGGAATGGAGATTTTGCAGTATCCTTCCCCTGTCACGCCCACCAAGCCACGCCCACAGAACCGGTAGTAAAAAAATTTGAATTTCACCACTGGTGTGCACGCTCACATTTTCAATTCTAGGTGAACCAGTTGTTAAATTATGTGAAGCCCACCCCTGATGTTAGGGTCTTTCCGACTGTGGGATGCTGAACCAGGTGTGAAATGCTCCCAATTCGGACCAGATCACCTGATCCAGTAGCGATGGCGGCGGGTGGTTTGGAGAACCGGTAGCAAAAATCCCTGCGCCCCCCCATGCCCAGCTGAGCTGCGCAATCATCAGAGGCTGCTTTTTTTACTTAAAAACATTTTTTCTACAACCTCTTCGGCCAAAGAGGTTTTAAAAGCCTCTGACAATCCCAGCTGAGTTGCCTGATCGTCAGAGGCTTTTAAAAGCATTTTTTTCTGCAACTTCTTCAGCCGAAGAGGTTGTAAAAAAATGCTTTTAAAAGTAAAAAAAAAAAAAAGTTGGCCATGCCCACCCAGTCACATTACCACCACCACCAAGCCACACCCACAGAACCAGTAGTAACAAATTTTACATTTCACCACTGTGCTGAACCTACATCTAGTGGTCTCACCAGAATCAGTGCTGCTTGGTATTTAACTCTAGATCAGTTCTCAAGAATTTAAAAAGGTATTTCAAATGAATGTTGGAAATGTAAATGTAAAGAAGGGACCTTTTAACATTTATGGTGGATGTGATAAAGCAAAGAAATATTGGAGTAGGATTCACATCTTAATACAGAAGATTCTCAAAGTGAATATAAAGATAAAACGAGAAACTTTTTTTCTGAGTTTAATGGAAAAAGACTTGGGGGGAATTGCAATTTTGATGTTATATATACATTCTTCATTTGCTACTTATGCTATTTATTTAGATTTATGCTCAAAGTCTAAAACAATTAACTATAATAATAACTACCAAGAAAAATGCATTTCAATAAATAAATAAATAAATAAATAAATAAATAAATAAATAAATAAATAAATAATACTGAGGTTCTCAAAATGGCTACACAATTTTACTTTCTACATAGTTTTTTAAAAATGCAGCATTCTAATAAACCTTGTAGAAATGTGCTACTTGTAATTTCCCTATTATCTTCTTTTAATGGATTCAATTCAGCAGTTTATAACTAAAACAAATAATTATTGATATTCCCCCCCACACACACACACACACACAACATACATTCCTCCCAGAAGTGGGTTTCAGCAGGTTCTGACCAGTTCTGGAGAACCGGTAGCGGAAATTTTGAGTAGTTCAGAGAACCGGTAAATACCACCTCTGACTGGCCCCATCCCCATCTATTCTCTGCCTCCAGAGTCCCAGCTGATCGGGAGGAAATGGGCATTTTGCAGTAACCTTTCCCTGGAGTTGGGAGGGAATGGAGATTTTACAGTATCCTTCCTCTGCCACACCCACCAAGCCACACCCACAGAACCGGTAGTAAAAAAAAAATGAAACCCACCACTGATTCCTCCCTATTTTCTGGGAGGAAAAAAACAGCTGTGGGAGCAATTATAAATCTTTATCACTTGCTACAATGTTAAAGTACTTTGTTTCTCAGGAGAGTCTTTTTGGAGGTAAGAAACCATAAGAGAAATTTGGGTGCCGTAAATGTTTATGTGAGTGATGGAAGGAATCAATTCACCTTCCCACAATATTTTCGGGCCTGGGAAATGAATGCCTTCCTATGTCTACTCATCTCTCTGACGGGTGAGCAAAATGTAGACACCAGTTATGGTCTAGATAAGGAAGGCCTTTATAATTAATGGCCTTGCTATAAATGTTGGCAGCCTAGCAGAATTAATAACCATGAGTATAGCAGAAAGAACTTTTCAGCCGACTCGTATTCATCACTGCCATAATAGCTGATCTCCAGTAAACAGATATAAATCTAAATGAATGCTTTTCAAAGCACTTCACAACCCAGAAGCCTCCTTCAGAAGCGCAGGTCAGTTCTCAACAGATAAAACCGAAAATTGACAGGGACATCCATTTCCTACCCCTCCCGCCTCCGGTTTGGTGTCAGATAATGTTTACAAGGTGTTCTACCCATCCTCTAATCCAGAGGTTTTGAAGACCTCTGCTCTAATCAGAATTCTTGTCTCCAATCCCAACAGGCAATCTCGTTGCAAAGTCACAAACAGTGTTGATTTTGGCTCACCAGCTGCAAGAGGAGGCTCTCAGGACAAGAAAAGGCTATATATATATATAAAGTTGTCCAGTAACCAGTTTTTGTAAAATGAAAGCCGAGGAGCATGGTTGCTACAGGGACATTGGAGTTACTACTTGACTATACAGCTAGTCCTTGATTTACGACCACAATTGAGCTCAAAATTTACGTTGCTAAGTAAGACATTGGTTAAGTGAGTTCTGCATTAACATCTGGGGTAATGGAAAACTTGTTGTGGCCCGTCAGCGGCCTGTGCGGATCGTGGCTGATCCCGATGAAGAGGAGGCTGGTGTGGTGTCGTGCCAGCAGCCTGCACAGCTGGCGCTCGCGTCGGACAGAGAGGAGGCTGAAGAGGATGTGGTGCCAGAGGCAGAGACTCAGCCAGGGCCTTCAGAACCTCCAGAGGCTCCTTCAAGTGGAGAGAGCGAAGTGGAGGAGCCTCTCCTCAATGCTCGAGCACGCAGGGCTGCCAAAAGGCAGGAGTGGCTACTCAGGAGGAGGAGGTCTACTCGAGAGCAGGGCTTGAGGATAATTGGCCGCTCCCTTAGCCTATTTAAGTCGCACGCAGCTAATGCTTTCTTGCTGGAAACAACTCGTATTTATGATCAGAGTATTTTGGTTTATCATATCTTGTTTTCTGAGCTGGTTGCCAACCTTTGCTGGTTTTGTTTATTCTTGCTACTTAATAAATTTGATAAGGACCGTTGGTGTGTGTCAATATCCTCGGAAATCCGGAGCTGGGGCAGAACAAAACTGGAGAGTTTCTGCGATCACAGAGCAATAGAATGCATCCCTTTGACCAATGTTTTTAAACCTGGCCATTTTAAGATGCATGGACTTCAACTCCCAGAATTCTCCAGTCGACATACTGGCGAGGAAACTCTGGGAGCTGAAGTCCATAAAAGTCTTAAAATTGTCATGGTTAGGAAACATTGACTTAGCTTTGGGCAGAAGAAATATAAGGATGGCTGCATTTTAAATGTTGTAGACTTTAAAATGTATGAATCTATGTATTTATCTGGTATATTTCTGTGGCCGCTTATCTCACATATATCACTCTGGGTAGCTCACAGTTTTAAAATTAATAAAACCTCTACAAAAAATATAAAACTATAGCAACTGGGAACAAGTCACAAAGGCACAAAACACTCAACATAACCAAGCAACGGGCTCCATTCCACAAAGTTACTCATCCATGGTTACAAAGGCCCTCTCTCTTTATGAGCCATGGTGGCGCAGTGGTTAGAGTGCAGTACTGCTGCACTGCCGGCTGCCTGCAATTTGGCAGTTCGAATCTCCCCAGCTTAAGGATGACTCAGCCTTCCATCCTTCCAAGGTGGGTAAAATGACGACCCAGATTGTTGGGGGCAATATGATGATTCTGTAAACTGCTTAGAGAGGGCTATAAAGCAGTAGTGGGTTGCTCCCAGTTAGGACCGGTTCGCAAGAACCGGTAGTAAAACCAGTGGGAGGCTCCACCCACCGACCTTGACATCATCAGGACGCTTCTGCGTGCGCACAACCCCTTTGTGAACCGGTAGTAAAGGTAAGTAGAACTCATCCCTGCTGTAAAGCACTGTAAAGCAGTATAGAAGTCTAAGTGCTATTGCTATATAACAATTAGATCCATTTGCCTCCTTCCATTTTGCCACCATTCTTGCTAATGAACTTCCAAAAAGAGAGTGTATGTGGATCAGTAGTGGGTTTCAAATTTTTTTACTACCGGTTCTTGGGCATGGCATGGCTTGGTGGGTGTCGCATGGCTTGGTGGGCATGGCAGGGGAAAGATACTGTAAAATCTTCATTCCCACCCCACTCCAGGGGAAGGTTACTGCAAAATCCCCATTTCCTCCCAATCAGCGGGGACTTGGCAGAGAGTAGATGTGGGGAGGGCCAGTCAGAATTTTTACTACTGGTTCTCCGAACTACTCAAAATTTCCGCTACCGGTTCTCCAGAACTGGTCAGAACCTGCTGAAATCCACCTCTGCTGTGGATCCTACAGTGAAGGACAAAAGTGAATGTGAACTATACTTCAACGTCAGTTCTAATGTTTACGGGTAGGGAACATTACATGGTGAACACAATTTTATTTTCTCACAAGCATCTCCTTCTATGAAAGCAGAATTATGTGGGACAGAGGGAGATTCCCATTCTCTGGAAGATTTTGCAAGAGACTAGGTCATAACTGCAAACAGAACTAGTCCAGGATTCAGCTATTTTCATACATAATAAAGCAAAAACATTCAAGATGTAAGGGGTCAAGATAACCCAGCACTGCAATAGGACCCAGCCTTACCCACAAAACACTCTGAAAGTCTGAAATTGAATTCATCAAAATCCTTACGGAAGTCAATCATTGTTTAATCTGTTTAACTGCTAACTTTAACTTTAAAAAATAAATTACTGGGGGCGGGAAAAATCTAGCAAAAACCTTGGTTTCTCAGACAGATCAATAATAATAATAATAATAATAATAATAATAATAATAATAATAATAATAATAATAATAATAATAATAATAGAAAATGGTATCTGTGGCATTTGAACAAACCAGCATTTACATAATGATGTTGCATATTGGAGCCCCATATATTTTAATGGGAGGCAAAGACAGTGCATATCGTTTTCTTAAAGTTTCTTTAAGTTGATGGTTTAAAGTTTAAAGTTCTCAAGTTTGGCCAAATTATGTCCAATCAATTACAATGCTATGAGCTTTCAGTTGTTGTTGTTAGTTGCAAAGTCATGTCTGACCCATTGAGACCCCATGGACAACGTTCCTCCAGGCTTCCCCGTCCTCTACCATCCTCTGGAGTCCTTTTAAACTCACGCCTACTGCTTCAGTGACTCCATCCAGCCACCTCTGTCATCCTTTTCTTTTGCCCTCAATCTTTCCCAGCATTAGGCTCTTCTCAAGTGAGTCCTTCCTTCTCATTAGGTAGCCAAAGTATTTGAGTTTCCTCTTCAGGATCTGGCCTTCTAAAGAGCAGTCAGGGTTGATCTCTAGGATTGACCGGTTTGATCATGTTGTAGTCCAAGGAACTCGCAGGAGTCTTCTCCAGCACCATAGTTCAAAGGCCTCAATTCTTTGGCACTCAGTCTTTCTTATGGTCCAACTTTCACAGCCATACATTGCAACTGGGAAAACCATAGCCTTGACTATATGCACTTTTGTTGGCAGGGTGATGTCTCTGCTTTTTAGTATGCTGTCTAGATTTCAGATAATCCAGTTGATCTTTCATTGATCTACTGTAACAAGATTTGGGTTCTCCTAAACTATATAGAGTAAAGAAATATTGTAAGCCAAATGAAAGTTGCTACAAAGCAGCCTTTGTATAACACCAGGTCCTCCAGATATATTGATCTACAGCTTCCAACATTTCATGGTTGGAATGGTTGGTTTCATAGTTATCCAGGAAGATGGTTATAGCAACATGATAGTTGTGATTTATTTGTAAGAACTCCTCCATATAACATGTAGTATTTTGTTGTTATTGTTAAACTTGGCTATTATCAAGAGAGAATAAAGAGTCAGTATGATTTAAAATTTTCAACACCTTCAAGTTTTGTTTCTACTATTTTTGCACAGAGAAGAGATTATGCAATGACTCATTTTACCATTTTATGCCTGTATTTGAACATGACAAACACTCAATAAATGAAATATTGGTCCTCTGTGATCTTACCAGAGAGAATGGAAAAATCAAGCTTAATTTTAACATGTCTGAAAACCTGAATTCCTGAATAGCAAAAGATGTCAATAGCCAATATCATTTATCTGATGGGATCTCATCAGACATTAGGTAATGCATGAGCACGAGAGGAAAACAGAAGCTAATTTCTACACATACACCTGTGAAATATTCAAATACCCCTATGGAGGGACACAATTGTACTTTGCAGGTGTGCATGTCTAGCATTTTCAGGCAGGTGGCTCGCTTGTGTGTGCCCTGCCAAGCCTTGAAACAGAAAATGGCAGGTGAATATGGTGAATATTTCAGACTCTGCACTTTTTCTATGCATTAGAAGTCAAAATACTGGTTCTAAGTTCAGGTCCAAATAATTAGATGCTGAATTTGTAACTATGGAAGGAGATAACCAAATAGGCTGAAAAAGATCAGAGTGGCAATATAGAGCAAAGAAGAAAACCACTAATTTTTCCCATTAAGCTTTTGGATTTGAAGAAAACAAAATAAGCAAGAGATCACTACTCATCATACATATCTAAATAGTTATTGACGCCCTTATCATTATCATCAAGGTAAATTCCCTATTACTATGGTTTTCTTGTAACTACATTTTTTGTTAGCTGTGGCTTGCTTTTCTATTAGGAGCTCTGCAGCCTGCAACTTTCATACAGTCCGTTTGAAAAGTGCTTTAATTCATAGATATTTGCAATAAAAACCAAGATTTATAGAATATATCTCTGAGATTAGTATATCGATACTCAACAAGGCATTCTTGGTAGTTTATACACAAGTGGTTAGAGAGAAAATGTCAGTGCTTTTAATGGTGAGAATGTTGGTCTGTGATTCAAAAAAGAAACTTCCTCAAATGACTCATAAGAAAGAAGACATCAGACCGTGTACTATTGTCACCCTAACCTAAATGGTTATGAGGAAACCATCAGATAAATATAACCTTACTAGGGAAAGAGTAAATGTCATAAATAGACTTAATATGAAGTGCTGAATAATGATGTGTAAATTCCTAAGGGAATTCAGAGTTTGCCCCATCTGCTTCCTATGCAGTATTCAAAACTGCATTCTGAATAACGAGTGACATGTTTTACCAGGACTTTTAGAACCTGTCGTGGCTGCATCTCTCCTATCCAAGCTTCATGAGCTGACAGCCTGACATTAGCAACAGGGGGGGGGGATGGGGCGGGGGGAGAGGGAAAGATTGGAATGTAAGGAAGAAGGGGGGATGGAAGCCCAGTTGAGCCTTGTGAGAAGCTTCAGCCAGCCATGGTCAACTATCCACATGCAGAGCTGGGAACTGAACACCTATTTCCTAAACAGTATACAAGCACCTTATTGGACATTTACAGATAACCATGGGATGGCCGGGGGTGGGGGAGGGAGAGAAAATTTTCCATTGTGTTGTTTGCATGGGAAAACCTCAGATTCAGCTTCCGCCACTTCTGTAATCATTTAAGCAGGGGTGAAATCTACTTAGCTTCCTTACCGGTTCGGAAGCGCATGCGCCGCACGCATCACATTCACGTACAGATCTTCTGCGCATGCGCAGAAGGTAAAAAATACATTACTTCCTGGTTAAAACCAGGAAGTAATGACACCCGGGCAGGTGGGCGGAGCTTCGCTCCGCCATCACTACCGGATGGCTGAACCACCGGCCAAGATCACTACCGGAACAGGCGATCCGGTCCAATCCAGGAGCATTTCACCCCTGCATTTAAGCTTCAGTAAAGTATACTCATCGCAAAAACAAGGCAGCCAGGAGTCTTTCTTTGAGTGGGATAGTTGCCATTGAGCTGACTTCTCGTCTAAGGGACTGTCATCCAAAATAAGGTGAGATGCAAGAACTTTGGGGGTTTTCCTAATTATCCATTCCATAATTCTACCAGTTAAATGTATGTATATACTCTTACCACCAGGTGAGCATAGGGGTGAAGTCAGTGGTGGGATGCTGCCAGTTTAACAATTGGTTCGGTGTTCGTGTGATTTGCACGTGTGCAGTTTTACCAGGGGTGGGTTCTACTTACCTTTACTACCTGTTCACAATGGGATCACACTTCTGCGCATGCGCAGATCACTGATGATGACATCCAGGATGGTGGGCGGGGCCTCCCACCAGTTTTACTACCGTTTCTTGCGAACCGGTCTGAACCAGGGGCAACCCATCACTGAGCTTTACAAATACTAACCTTCTGTGTTACCACTTGGGAGTAACACAGCTGAGGCATGGCAATCCACTCTGCCACGCCAATCAGCTGATAAGATAAAGGTAAGTAAAGTGCACAGGCAGCTGGGTGGGCCTACCTGATAATCGGAGCTACCGGTTTGGGCGAACCGGTAGAATCCCACCCCTGGGTGAAGTTCCTAATCCTTGGACCATGAAATAATGGTGGAACAGGGATACATGTCACCCGACATTCCTATTGTTTACTATCAGCTCCCATTATCCTCCCCAATTGGCCACGCAGGCTGGGTCTGGAAAACCAACACACCAAGACGACTGCATCTTCTCTTATGTGGTATCACAGTAGAATGTAGGATATGATCTGTTGAGTGTCATATTATTGTGCAGTGTGATTGCATTTATCTTCCTCTCTGCAGCTATTATTTGGCAACAATTGATCCAGTCCAAACCATATTATCTCTACACTGAGAGCAAAAAAAAAGAACGGAATGCAGTTTATTACAATTGGTTAGGGAGAGTCATTAAAAAGAGAGAGAGAAAATAAGATGAAAAACTAAAACAGCCTTAATATAGAGGTGACTGGCACAAGTTCCTTTGTGGTTGCTTGGATGGTATGAATTTTGATTTAGCTTTAATGCTCTCTGCTCAGAAACAAATTTGTTTTGCTAGAGTTTATGACACAAATCAGATTCATGGATGGCAATTAAATCTGCAGGCTAACTTGGAAGAAAATTAAGTTCAGTATAAACAAGGTTTGATTCTAAGGTGTTCAGGTCAAAAAAGCAGAGAGCATGGGGTGGGAGAAAGTTGCACTGCCCTTAAAGGAATGTAGCTGCTAGAAATTCTCGGACTAAAGTCTAATAATAAATAACACACATAAAAATGAGAATCCCTTTCTGGCTAGGACAGAAGCCCACTTAAAGTAGCAATAGCACTTAGACTTACACATCACTTCACAGGTGCTTTACAGCCCTCGCTAAATGGTTTACAGAGTCAGCACATTGCCCCCAACAATCTGGGCTCTCATTTTACCAACCTCAGAAGGATGGAAGGCTGAGCCAACCTTGAGCTGGTGAGATTCGAACTACCAGCAGTCAGCAAAATTAGCTTGCAGTACTGCATTTTAACCACTGTGCCACCATGGGTCTAAAGTAGCATAAAGACCTCTATAGGAGATCATCACAGTACCGGCACCAACTCCCCAAATTCATCGCAACGGGGAAATATATCATGTTTCCCAGAAAATAATACTCTGTCTTATATTTTTTTGAATCCTGAAATAAGCGCTTGGCCTTATTGCCATGCGCTCAAAAGCCCGATTGGGCTTATTATCAGGGGATGTCTTATATTTGGGAAAACAGGGTAGAACAGAAAAAATATTATGATATATACCTCTTAATAATGTGATTCAAAAACTTTTGAATTAGATGACTTTAAAAGGTGTAATGGTATTTCAGCACCTTAACACTGCTTAAGTGAAAGATGGGCATATATTTATCCTTAGAAATCTCTACACATAGGTTGACTGGAAATCAGACTTGAATCTTTTTCTTCATGTCAAACATAGGTTGTTTAATAAATCCCTTAGCATTTCCAGGATCATGACAAACGTTGAGGGAAAGCCAAAGGCTTGAAGCTTCTTGCCATATGTCCTCTTTCAAGTAGATTTAGATTGATCAACCCTTCTGAAAGGGGCTTGACCAAAAACGAGTTTCTAACAAAAGAGGATGAAAAAGAGCCAAACCTACCCTTCCATTGAAGGAGACTCAATCTCCAGGCATATGGTCTCCTTGGGGTCATAGGTGGAAGCTGAAAGGACATTCCATAGATGGTTTTAAAAAATCCATAAAACAGCTGGGATAGCTGTTGGGACAGCCAAAAACAGTTGTTTAATTTATTTAATGTACACTGCTATATCCCAGCCAACCATAGAATTATAGACTGGTGAGTGCTGTGAACCCTTGAATTTTTTCAAAAATTACTCCATCTAAAGAAAATACTAAGAGATTACTATAACCTAACAGATTATTTGTCACATGCATTGGTTGAAGGATGTTCAGATCAGGGGTGGGTTCTACTTACCTTTACTACCAGTTCGCAATGGGATCGCGCATGCGCAGATCGCTGATGATGACATCCGGGGCAGTGGGTGGGGCCTCCCGCTGGTTTTCTACTGGTTCTTGCGAACCGGTCCGAACTGGGGGCAACCCACCACTGGTTCAGATCTTAAAAGATTCAGACATGTTATTTTATAGCAGTGGCAGGTTTCCGTTTAAGCTATATTTCTAACACATGAGATGTTCTTGAGAACTTTATTAAAAGCAGAAATCCTGTTGCTCTGGACTTTGGCATTTGAAAATAAGCAACGTAAGAGGGAAATGGTGGAACTCTCTTGCGTCTGGTTCTACAGAAGGCCAGCATATACCGTTTCCCCACAGCTTCCATTTTCATAACAGGAAAGGCTGTGTCTGTTTACCTTTCATGTGTCAAGCACCTGGTAACAGTACAAGACCTGTATTCGGGGGGGGGGGGCGGCGAAGCAAGTGCCAATCCTACAACTATCCCTAAAATAGATTTTGGATGTGTTTCAGGTTGTACTTTAAAAATATAAGGGTAATGAGAAGGTCTGGAGAGGAAATATGAACGGGCAGTCTTCTTCCCAAGCTACATTCCACATAATTGTCTCTAAAAGTGGAATTTATACAAACATCAGGGATTACTAGGCAGGTAAGGAAGTATAAAATGGGTTGTCTTCAGTTAAGAAGTTGAAATAATTTTTTTTAAAAAAAAAAAAACTCCAATGAGGAGACCTAATTAATACTTTTCTTCCACAGGATCTTTAGCAGGCTTCCAAATTGAAAGCTTACCAATACGTTTTCATAGCCTAAAGCTGTACCCATGCCCAGAAGTGCCATAATAAAATAGGGGCTACAAACGCAGTGTGGGAATAATAATAATAAAGTGCGTTTTAAACCATTCTAATTTTATCTCTTTCTGCAAACCTTGTACGTCCTGCATCAACCAGAGTTTGAAAACGAAAACAGATTTCGCCTTGGATGTAAGATTATTTTGGCTGACCTATACAGGCATGAGGGGATTTGAGAGGAACATAGCATAATACCACAACCTAAATCTGGTACAAATATCAACAAACACAAAGTATTTGTCACAAACAGAGCTTCAAGACTACCATTTAAAAGATACAAAATGTAGACCCCTGGCCTGCAAAATTGTAAGCTTTAACCAAGACTAAACAAGATACTGGAAGGAAAACTATATTTTGCCCTAACAGGTTAAAAAGAAAATCCACTCAACTGTTATCTTGATTGATTGAGCACAGCAAACAAGCTTCCTTGAAAATTTGTAGCTTCATCAGCATCCAGTGATAGATTTCATAAACAAGGTACACAAGAAATTTGGGGTGTATTTTAATAAACTTCAATCAGGTAAGGATTCCTTCTGGAACAGCGACATATTTAACACTAATGTGTACCGTACATTTCCTAGAATTTTCTGGAACACAACATTCCTTGGCTAATGTTGACAGACTTCGCCTAATTTTCTCTTTGACCTCCCCACCATGATTTTTAAGGTCTGTATACAACGAAATTAAAATCCAGGACTAGACAGGTGGGGATCTTACAGAAATCGTATGACACTGTTCCCTTAAAAAAACAGCCCCACCTCCAAAGTTTTTTGTACTAACCCAACATTTTAGTAGAACAATAGAGTGGATCAAATTACTTAGCATTTTTTATATATGAAAGGTTCATATGTTCATATGAAAGGTTTAAAGGTAGACTTCGATTTACGACCACAATTGAGCCCAAACTTTCTGTTGCTAAATGAGACTGTTGTTAAGCATGTTAAACAATGTTTTTTTGCCATGGTTGTTAAGTGAATCACTGCAGTTGTCAAGTTAGTAATACGGTTGTTAAGTGAGTCTGGCTTCTCCATTGACTTTGCTTGTCAGAAGGTCACAAAAGGTGATCACATCACCCGGAGACAGTGTGACCATCATAAATACAAAGCAATTGTTAAACATTCAAATTCTGATCACATGACCATGGAGATGCTGCTACAGTTGTAAATATGAAAACTGGTCACAAGTCAATTTTTTCAGTGCCGTTCTAATGTTTTCAAATGATCACTAAACAAAATGTTGTAAGCAGAGGTGGGCTGTTGCTGGTTCAGACCAGTTCGGATAAACCGGTAGTTCCGACCACCAGCTGGGCCCACCCACCCATCCTGGCGCTATGCTGTCCTATATATCTCACTCTCTGACTCACTCGCCCCACCCACACAGCCCAGTTGATTTCTGCACCTCACCCGCTCTACTCACTGCGGCTGCCTGAGAAGGTGTGCTGGAAGCCGCACGCAGGAAATCGCTGTGTGTTTGAAGCCGTGCGTGAGGGTGGAAGGCGCGTGTGAAAGCGAAGCATGCTCACATTTTTGGCTCTGCACTAGGCGAACCAGTTGTTAAATTATGTGAAGCCCACCTCTGGTTGTAAGTCAAGGACTACATGTACTGTGAAAGCTGCATTGGTTACTGGTTTGTTCCAGGAGCAATTCAGATGTTGGCTGTCACTTTTCAACATCTTGGATATCTTCTCCATCTTCTCCATTAATATTTGCCTACCTAAAAAGAGTTGGAAGAGCTTTTCTCCAGGTCCTTCTTCCTAAAGAGTTTTATTTAATGCTTTCCTGTTCTGGAACAGAAATTTCTCAGAGGTCAGGTTTACCTGGAACCCTGTTAGGATTTTGAAATGGTATTACTATTCTTCTTCTCTTCCTTACTAGTATCTAACTCTTCCCACTTATTACTATAATCATGTTGCTTGTATCTTTCAATTTATATTGTTTTTATTTGTTTCCTAGTACGATTTGATAGCTTATTAGTAACCTTGACTATCACTAAGTGTTGTATCTTATTATTCTTGATGAATGCATTTTATTCTCCTTATGTACACTGAGAGCTTATGCACCAAAGACAAATTCCTTGTGTGTCCAATCACACTTGGCCAATAAAGAATTCCATTCCATTCCATTTTATTCTTTTGGGAATCTGATTTGAGTTTGTACTTTCGTTCTGCTGACTGGCTGTGCGTTGATAAAACAGTTGTTTGATTTTGGCTTGTCTGAAGAAACAGGATACAAGAGTATTGATGTTTTTAAACTTGGGTGTTGGAGAAGATCCTTGAGTGTCCCATGGACACCCAAGAAAACAGACCAACTGATCATCAAAGAAACCAACTCAAAGTTCTCACATAATGCACATATGACCAGGTTCATTTTATACTACTTCTTCAGATTCATTATGCAAAGACCTAATTCTCTGAAGAAGGCCCTAATGCTAGGAAGGGTGGAAGGAAAGAGAAGAAGAGGAGGACCAGCAACCAGGTGGATGGATTTGGTTACACTTGCAATGGATGTACTTTTGGAAAGCTTGAAAGTCCAAGTTGGGGAAAGATTGTCAGAGAAAAATTGCTCAGAACTGATGCACATAAACAAACAGGATGGGGCAGAATTTTAACCATTCAGAATTGTATAAACTGGAGTGGAATATTAGCCCCACTAAATAAATAAGAAAAAAAAATAATCAAGAATAATCAAGGGAAATTCTGGTGGCTACAGAAATGGGTCATGAAAAGGGCTACCAGCAATCCATAGAGCATTGTTTCCCCACTCTGCAACACAATGTAATAAATAATTTAAACGGAAAAATATAAAAGCAATTAAGCCAATACTTAACCATTATTTTGGCAACTTGCTTAAAAAGGGAAATTCAATCGTTACTGTAGGGTGACTTTACAAAAGAAAGTTGACATAAAAATATATATAGGTAATAATGAAATCCATAAAACACAATAAGAGAAACAGAATGAAATCATACTTTAAACAGCCATACTTTAAACATCCGAACTTTGAACAGGTACATAAGCTAGCAAATCATATTCCTATTCCCATCTCTTCAGATTTTAACTAGTCTCATGGGCCAGGATTTGCATTATCCACCATTTGCATTAATCCACCATTTGCATTAATTCAAATAGAAATAAAAGTTCACCTTTGCCATAACCGTTCATAGCAAGCATCTTTACCAATGGTGGATTTCCTTGTTAGCACATATTAATAAGATTCCTTACAATCACAATTTTACAACATTCACATTAGGGGTGAAATGCTCCCGGTTCGGACCGGCTCGGGCGAGTAGGTAGCGATGGCAGCGGGCAGTTTGGAGAACCGGTAGCAAAAATCCCTGCCCCTGCCCCCCCATGCCTAGCTGAGCCCCACGATCATCAGAGCCTTTTTTTCCTTTTAAATAGCTCTGACCAGCCAAGCTCTGACATCCCAGCTGAGTTGCCTGCTAATCAGGCAACTCAGGTTGGATCGCCAGAACCATGTAAAAGAAAAAAAGTTTCTTTTTTTCTCCCCCCCCCCCCAGCCTCCAGCTTGCTTATCTTAGCTGCTGATCGCATGACGATCGCAATCCATGCATCAGCAAGTAACTGAATCTCCCTGCCTGCAATCAAGCTCATCGGTGAGCAGCTCTTTCTGTCTGCCTGCCTTCCTGCCTAGACTTGTGGACTTCAACTCCCAGCAAAGCTGGCTGAGGAATTCTGGGAGTTGAAGTCCACAAGTCTTAAAGTTGCCAATGTTGGAGACCCCGGTTCTATTGGGTAAGTTTTTCCCCCCTTTGGGAGCTTTAAAAAAAATAGTTAATTGGGGTTTTTTTTAGTTGTTCTTTTTTTAGACCTAGCCATTTAAAGTTTAGGAAGTTTTAAATTTAGCTGCTTTTATATACAAATAAAAATAAATTAAAATAAAATATTATTTGTGCAGCTTTCTGAGATTTAGTGTGTTTCTGTAGTGTTTCACTCTAACTACACAAACACACAAAATCTCACAAAGCTGTATGTGGAATTTTGTGTGTGTAAAGTGTGAAAGTTGGTTTTTTGGGCTTTTTGTGGCTGTGTGAGGTTCCTGCTTGTTGCAGGGGCCATTTTGGATCTAGCACAGCTGCTTTTACATTGTGGGTGAGCCAGTTGTGTTGTGTTGTGTTTTGTTGTGTGTATGTGTAAAGTGTGACAGTTGGTTTTTTGGATTTTTGTGGCTGTGTGAAGTTCCTGCTTGTTGCGGTGCCATTTTGAGTCTAGCACAGCTGCTTTTACATTGTGGATGAGCCAGTTGTGTTGTGTTGTGTTTTGTAGGTTAAAAAAGGGCAAAGAAGTGACATTGACTTGGCCACACCCACCCAATCACCTTACCACCAAGCCCCGCCCACTAATTAAGCCACACTCACAGAACCGGTAGCAAAAAATTTTAAATTTCACCCCTGATTCACACTGCATTTTTGTTACCGTATGTCCTTGAAAATGTTTCTCTTACCGATATCTGTGATCACCCCAAAATTTTTCACTTTTGATGTTGATGCTTTGTTGTATTCAATTTCTATATTAGGAATTTTATTTTATCACTGCTTAGTTGTGATCTAGCTGTTCAGGGTATTTTCAGAGACTAAGAGCCTAAACATGTAATTGCAGCAAAAAATAATTCTACTTTCTTGCATCCATGCAACATCTATTATTGTAAACAATAAATTTAATTCAAACTTGCTGCTTATCTAACACCAAATAAATCCTGCCAAATATCCGACTGTATAAGCAAGTGTATTTTAAAGGGGCTATATTTGATCTTTATTATAATTAAATAGACAGCTCCAAGTGATTACAGCTTGTAGCAACTAATGTCTTGGCATTCAAAGCAAAGTACAATGTGTTTTGCAATGTCAGCTCTTCAACTGGACTAGATTAACCACAATGCAAAATAAAGTCTAACTGAAGGCGCAAATCAAATTCCAATTTTCTGATATAATGCAATTATAGGAGAGTGACCCGGTGGAAAAAGAGTACCCAACCTGATCCACACGCAACAGTTGCTTTTTAAAAAAAATCAGGTCTGGTTCATCATGCAACATAGAAGATGCAGAGCAATAACTTCTTAACCTTCATAGGTTGAACTTGATGAGTTAAACTGCAAGAAAAAAGTTCATAATGTAAAATAACTGTATGAAAGACTCCTGGCTATTATTATACCTCGTATGTAAGGGATATACAACTGGATGCCGCATCCAATCTATCAATGATGTTAGGTTGCAATGTTCGATTGTCATTGTTTGATTATTACCAGTGAATTATTAATCAAAGCACAGTTTCTCCAGGTGCAAAATTTTGTAATATTTATGCATTTCTCCATCAATCGATTCTATGCTGCCTCAATCACAGAGAGATTTTAGGTGGCTTATGTTATAAACAAAGAAAACAAAAATATTGAAAGCGTATGAGGCACACAACAGGTGGACAGCATATTCCCCCATCCAACTACTAGCAGAGTACAAACCAGTGGTGAGTTGCCCCTGGTTCAGACCGGTTCGCAAGAACCGGTAGTAAAACCAGCAGGAGGCCCCGCCCACCGCCCTGGATGTTGTCATCAGCGATCTGCACATGCGTAGAAGCTTCTGCACATGTGCAGAAGCAAGGCGTGTGAGCGAGCGAAGCGAGCGCACGAGCACGATCCCGTTGCAAACCAGTGGTAAAGGTAAGTAGAACCCACCCCTGGTACAAACCATGCCCTCCCATCTTATCACTGTCCTATCTAAGGGCCTGACAAAAAGACCAGATTTTATACAATTGGATTTCTATAAAGGCCCTCCTGGCCATAGCTGCCATTCCTCATTAGACAAAGAATACTGGAGAACCTCCAAATTATGTGAACGATGTCATCTTATCAAGAATGAACAATGGTAAATCACTGTCCAGCAGGTCCTTGAAACCAAAGCCACTTGCTAGGTTGAGCCTAAATTTATTCCTGTCATCCAGATCATTTGATATTCCAGAAATCATAACAGAACTTCCATAAAACTATTGTTCAAGATGTAAAGCTGGGTGTCATCTCCATACTGGTGAGATACTTGACCCTGCGATATCAGATGATCCTGTCCAGCAACCCCATGTAGATGTTGTAAAAAGGGAGAGTGCAGAGTCCTGTGTTACCCCACAAAGTATGGCTCTTGAGTTGGATCTCTTCCCATCTACCAACACTAACTGGAACCACTCCCCAAAAGAGGAATTGAAACATGGCAAAACAGTGCTTTCTTCTCCCAGTCCCTGAGATGGTTCAGAGCAGGGGTCTCCAACCTTGGCAACTTTAAGACTTGTGGACTTCAACTTTCAGCTTTGCTGGGTGAGGAATTCTGGGAGTTGAAGTCCACAAGTCTTAAAGTTGCCAAAGTTGGAGACCCCTGGTCCAGAGGATACCCTGTGGTCTAAGAGATCAAGTAGGATCACGAGAGTCTCACCACCATATCTTAAGTCCCACCAAATTTCATCAGCAAGTGCAACCAATGTCATCTTGGGTGCTATAGCCAGACGTATGGCCTAACTGAAAAAGACTCACATAATTTCTTTCTTCCAGAGGCCTTTGGAGTTGTCATGCCAACACCTTCTCCACAATCGTTCCCAAAAGGGAAGATTGGAAACTGGTTGAAAATTATTTACCATTGCAATGGCAAAGTGAAAAACAGTTAAATCCTCAACTGAAATTAGCTAGCCAGAATTTATCTTACTTTCCTTCCAAATGTCTGTTTCCCTCGTATTAAGTTAGTTCATTTTAATATTGGAGATAATAACACACAGCTTTTACGCTTTACAGAGATTTTTTTTTTGTTAATGGCTTCCCAATATGTTGGCATTGTATTCCCCATAAATTTCCAGTTAGCTCAGCCACTTTCTATTTTATGTTAGTTTTGGTTTGCATCAAGTTATTGCTACACATATTAAAAAAATCATTCAAATCTCATTGCAAACTGAGAACTGCATGACCATATGAAAATGCAGTGGATGCAACTTCTGTTTCTGTCAGCTGCCACCTTATGTTTGCTTGTGTTTAGCTGCCATGCAGTGACAGTCTGCCATGAACCCTGGAATAGGAAGGGTGATGCTTGGGGGAAAACGAAAGGAACTTCTGAATCTCCCTGAGATTCTGCTTCAAGGTCACCCAGCTGGGAGAAGAAGTCAGCTGCATACCAACCTACACTTAAAATGACTGTTCTGAAAACACCTTGCTTGAACCTGATTGGTCATGGAGAGGGTCAGCAATGGGAGGCGGTTAGGGGAAGGAAAAGTTGAATTTAGGGATTTTGGAGCGTGCTTCTCAGTTCTGGCTATGCTTGACTGCAATATACTTGATTTCTAATAAAATTATTCCTTTTCCAACGAATGGAGCCAAGGATCTTTTTACTTAAAGGTTTAACAGTTTCTTTGATGGTGCCTGGATTGCATCATGCATTGTGCGCTCAATTCAGATATTACCTGATGAGTGGCAGAGGGAGAAAATGATGCTCGGACCCTCCTCCAATTAAGACAATCCAGATTAGATCTCAACAGTCAAGATGTTGGCACCCCTTTTGTGTCCATTTTAGATAACTCCAGACCTCCAAATGCATTACATGAAATTCTTTACCATCATTATTTAAGAGAGCATTTAAAAGTGAGAAAAGGACTCAGAAATTATAATGTTCAGCCAAGGTGTGTGGGCAAGGATAATTACAGAGTATTTGTAAAATTTAATGTGTCCTCCAGCTTTAAGAAAAGGAAGGGGGAGCAGGAACAATGGGTGAATTTCTCTACTCCTACTAAAAGTTCCTCGGGCAAAACGACATGGCACCAAAAGGACTACAATGAAATTGCATCCATACACGCCAAGCTAGCATCAGAGCTTCAGTTGCTGGGAAGAACATTCTGCCCTCAATTTTTTCTCACTGGGTTCACTGTAGCATAGGAGCAAGCCACTGAGGCCACAAACAGATGTCAAATTCTGGCACGCAAGTTTTGGAGCACAACATCTGGTTGGCTCCTTCCCAATTATGTGGTTTGGCTCTCCAGCTGGCCATTGAGGTGAGTACATCATGAGGTCTTCAACAGATCATCCAGATGCCAGGTTCTTGTGACTCTAAAAAATGGCTAAGCCTTCCCTTTCCTCTTTATAATTATGTAATTTTCCAGAAGACAACATTTGTGTCTTCTTTGGGATTAACGTGATTTGCCAACGGGATCAAAATTGTATGTTTCTTCCAACACCTGGGTCATGTTCAGTAAGGATACACATCCATTGCTATTGATGTCTTGTAGACTTTGAATTATAGATAGTCCTTGGCTTATGACCACAACTGAGACAAAAATCCTTGCAGCTAAGTGAGACAGTTGTTAAGTGAGTTTTGCCCCATTTTACGACTTTCCTTGCAACAGTTGTTGTGTGAATCACTGCGGTTGTTAAGTCCGTATCGCAGTTGTTAAGTGCATCTGGATTTCCCATTGTCAGACTGGACCAGTTTGTCTGAAGATCTCAAAAAGTGATCACATGACCCTGGACAGGTGTGGTATTCACTCACTTTCGCTACCAGTTCGCAAATATGAGCGCACATGCCACCTCCGCGCATGCGCAGGGCCTTCCTCAGGGCCTTTGATGCGCAAAGCATCAAAAACGGGACGCTACCGGTTAGCTCAAACCAGATAGAACTGTCTGAATACCACCACTGACCCTGGGACACTGCAATCATCATAAATATGACTCAGTTGCCAAGCATCTGAATTTTGATCGTGTGATCGTGGGGATGCTGCAACAATTGTAAGCATCCCCATGATCATCCCCACATAACAGTCACAAGTTACTTTTTTCAGTGCCATAGTAACTTTGAACAGTCACTAAACAAACTGTTGTCAGTCAAGGACTACCTGTAATACAGAAAACTCTCCCATGTTGTAGCAGGCTTCATAGTTTCAGATCCTAAAGGAAGAAAATAAAATCTGAATCGTCTCCTTGCTTTTGAATCTTGATACAACAAGATAGTTTTCTACAGTATTTTTTCCAGAGATATTTTTCTTAAACTGGAAAAAGCCATATGTAGGTCACAGAAGCTGTACCTGTAGCCAAGGTCCCTGTCCTCAACTCTTCCACCCATCTTCCTGGTGCAGCTTCAACCAATAGCTACTGAGGGACTCCACCTACAAGGATCTAGGACCGTGATGGCGAACCTATGGCACGTATGCCACAGGTGGCACGCAGAGCCATGTCAGTGGGCACGCGAGCATTGCCTAGCTCAGCTCCAGTGTGCATGTGTGCACTGGCCAGCTCATTTTTGGGCCTTCTGGACCCGGAAACGGGCCATTTCTGGCCTTTGGAGGGCCTTGGGTGGGTGGGGGAGGCCGTTTTTGCCCTCCCCAGCCTCCAAGAAAGCCTCTCGAGCCTGGGGAGGACGAAAAATGGGCTTACTGGGCCCACCAGTAACCTTTTGCCGTTGCATGACAAAAGTGAGGGGAGCACGGGGGGGGTCATGAGCACATGCATAGGGGGGCATTAAACTATGGGTGTGGGCACACACATGCACGCCCCCCCCTTGTGCTCCCCCCGCTTTTGGCACACAACGGCAAAAAGTTTAGCCATCACTGGTCTAGGACAACTCACCATTTACTAAGCATAGACAATTCACTATGGCCAGCTTACCATGGCCAACCCATCATAGGACAACTCTTGTAGGATAAGAGTTACACTAATATTGAAGAAATGCTGGAATAGAATCATTAAAGAAAGGGTGCAAAATGAAATGTGAATGACAAAAATCAAAATATTTTAAAAATTGTTTTAAATAATTACATTGAATTGTGGAATTGTCTCATGGCAAGTTGGCCAGGGCGAGTTGGGCCATTCCGCCCGACAATGCCATTTGCCTCAAAGAGGCTCAAGACACAAGTTGTTGTCAGAAGCTGACTACCAAGTGACTGCACTGAGGGAAAAATAAAAGTCAAAGAGATAATCAAGTAGATATTTGTGTTTAAAAGAGTGCTCCCTGGGGAAGTTCCAGAAAAAGAGAAAGAATACTGCAGAGGTGAGTAGGCTGTGGGAGTAGCAGCCTAACATCTGCAAGCTATTAAGAGAAGCTGATTTGCTCCCTCAGTGGATGCCCAGTTTTGTCTGACTGTGCTATGGATTTGTGAGGACAACAAGAAGCCAGAGCATAGTTTTGTAAGTGCCTGTGGAAGAGCAGAAAAACCTAAAATCCCACCACTGCCAAAACTGACATTTTAATTGTAGCTAAAAACCCTTCCCATGATCTGTGGTTTCAAGAAATAAAGACTTTGCGGTCTCTCTCCCCCAGATTCTAAAATTTCAGACAGGTTATTCATCAGAAGATTGATAATAGCTAACCTTCTGTTTTTGACAACACTCCTTCTAAACCAATTTAGGTTGAGGCAACATTTCTTAAAGCTTCTTTGCTTTTGGGGATCCTTCCCAGTTTTAAAAATTAAGCAGGACTCCAAAAGAGCTTTTTGTTTCAATGGGTTATATTTATCAATATTTACCATATTAAAAATTTAATTGATGCATTCATAGAATATGTACTGAATCCTGTAAAAATAATAGTGTTCAACCTATTGGACATAAAGAGAAATAAACAATTTTTCATGGAAAAACGCTTTTTTTTTTTAACAAATAAAAAATGGAATGAGAGGAGGTGTCATTCCTTTTAAATTTTTGCAAATAATCTCAATATCTGGCAAATAATTCAAGGACCCCTGGGAGGATCCTTAGAATCTCCAGAGATCCTCGGTACCACATTGTAAGAAACCCTGGGATAAGACAAAGAGAGTCACACAAATTAACTGGTTAAATCTACATCTGGAAGGAACCATAAACTCATCCAAAGAATGAGCCTTTTGATTCCAATGTTTGGAAACTGAGGCTAAAAAAGGCAATCAGAACCAGAGAGAGAACAGCAGAGAAATGGCCACAGAGCTGTTCAAAGAAGATCTCTAAGTGCCTCCAACTTCCTCATCTTTGAATCTGGGAGAAATTCTTTCACATCATCTTTTAAGGCAAAGTCCCGAAGCCGGCTATCCTTTGACATTTTAAAATATAATGATGCAACTTTCCAATCAAAAGCACACATCCATTTTAAGAAAATGTTTACAAAGGGATGTGCATGTATGTGTTAATGATGTGCAAAAATGCTATGCTTCAATCTGTACACAAAACTGCAAGACATAGACAATGTGCACGAAATAGCCTATGCATTTGGCTATACAGTTTTTTTAAAAACCCAATCCATATATACCCATCAGGCTTTTCTCTTTTGGGGGGTGGGGTGAGTCAAAAAAATAGTAGGCAAGAAAAATCAGAGGCATTAGCTAAGGAAAAAGAAAAAAAGATATAATCTAATTTACACCAATACCATTCTTTATAACTTCCTTGCCTTGGAAGGATTTTAAAGCAAGTTTCTGAAAATAATATAGACGTGGAACAAATAAAGTATTAGAAAACATGGACAAATTTTTTTAAAAAAACCAAAATTAGAAGGTTCATTCACCCCAATCTCGCACTGTGTCTGCCACCACTGACAAGCTGTCCATAGGGACAGAAAGTGATCTCAAAAGAGGAAGGGAGAACTAATCCTGCTTTTCTTAAAATCTTCAGAGGCTCCAAACCATTTAAAGCACCTGTAGAGGACATGCAGAATGGTCTTGATGCACAAAAGGAAGAGCTGCTACCAAGACAATGGTCAAATAAGACCATCACCTTGGTATTTTGGTATCTGGAGCCTAGACTAAGAATGAGAATGAGAAAATGTCTCAGACAAAAAGTTTGTCTATGTAAATTCTCAGTCCTTCCATTCTCCACCATTCATTCAGAGCTGAAGAAGCTTCTTGGATAACAAGTGAAAAGTCTCAGCCAAGTTCTAGTTCAGTTGAAGATATAGGTCAGGAGAAGGAAATGCATTCAGATCCTTTTACTATAGCTGTTACAATAAAAGTAGTTCTTACCCTTATGGCATTGGCAACCCATTCTCCAAAGCACCTAAAGGCTAGACAAGAAGCAAGGGATGGAAACGAATCAAGGAAAGAACCAAGCTAGAACTAAGGAGAAATTTCCCAACGTTGAGAACAATTAACTAGTGGAATGACTTGCCTCCAGAAGTTATGGGTGCTCCATCACTGGAGGTTTTTAAGAAGAGATGGACAGGCATTTATCGGAAATGGTATAAGGTCCCCTGTTTGAGCAGAAGATTGGAGTAGAAATCATCCACGGTGCCTTCCTATTGTCTGTAATTCTGGTTTCTAAGTCTGGTCAACCATGTTGGACTGACATCACCTGACTATTATTAGTATCAAATTTATTTGCTGCCCATCTCATGGTTCAAGGTGATTCTGAACGGCTAAAGAGAAACATGTGGGATCCTGGCCTGTGCCAAGTCCTGGTTACAACTCAGTGGCAATATGATGATCAGTCCAGGAAAGGAAAGTGAGGAGTAGATTTGTTGTCTTTTAATGATAGACATGCGCCCCACTATTAGCACAAAAGTAACCTTTTTTTATTGCCAGCAGTAATTCTACCTCCTTTGTTGTAGCTGGTCTATTTATAAGGTGGAAGTTATCTGGAAGTTATGGGCAGGACATGAATTAATAATCATTAAGTAGGGGAGAGGCATAATGGCCTTCACAATCCAATCTCAAAGACCTCGCATATGCATTCCCATAACAGCTTAGTGTTATAAAATGCAGCTTAGTGTTAACCTTGATTAGTTTTATGGCTTAGCATTCAGCTCAGCTCATTTGGTTAGATTAGCGTTCAGTGTAGTATGCAAAATCACAACATCAGTTAATTGAGTAACCTGGTCCAGCATACTGTGCAAAAATAGCCAATTTCTTAAGATGTTGGGATGGTACACTGCATCTCCAAGTACTGATGCATCCCTTTCTAAGCTCCTAGAGGTTAATTCACTAGCATAAAGAGCACTCAGCTGGCTCTGTTCTCTTTGCATCCCCAGGTATAGCATGCATATTGATTTATTGCTTGCTAATAGAAAGGAATGGTAGCCATTCAACTTTTATCATAGCAATTAAGGATGAATTTAAACGAGACACCGAGTGACATGATACCCTTGGGGAATCATCTACTCAAACTTATTTTCATGCATGCAACTAGAAGGAGGACAGCAAGTAATTACCAGCTCAGATACATTTAATACAATTCTGGTCCAGTCATTTCACACCTAACTTAACACATGGATTAACAGAGAGCTGGAAGAGACCTTGTAGGTCATCTAGTCCAACCCCCTGCCCAAGCAGGAGACCCTACACCATTTTTGACAGGTGGCAAGCCAGTCTCTTCTTGAAAGCTTCCAGGGATGAAACTCCCACAACTTCTGAAGGCAACTTCTGTTCCATTGGTTGATTGTTCTCACTGTCAGAAAATTTCTCCTTATTTCCAGGTTGAATCTCTCCTTGTTCAGTTTCCATCCATTATTCCTTGTCTAGCCTTCAGGTGCTTTGGAAAATAGCTTGACCCCCTCTTCTCTGTGCCAGCCCCTCAAATATTGGAACACTGCTATCATGTCTCCCCTAGTGACTTTATTTGATGCCTCCTTAATGGCAGCAGCTAAAACAGAGGCTGGGCAATTTGAGATTCTCCATATTTTAGTGATTTCTAGCTTTAATGATAACAGTTGCTGATAAGCAGCATCTAAAAGGCCAAAAATTACTCAACCTTATGGTGGCCTGTACCTGCAACCAGCTTTTTTCCAGCACTTATAAGCACAATTACAGGTACTCCTCAACTTACAACAGTTCACTTAGTGTTCAAAGTTACAAGAGCATTGAAAAAAGTGACTTATGACCATTTCCCCACACTTATGATGGTTGCAGCATCCTCATTTCATGTGATTTACATTTTGATGCTCGAGAACTGACTCACATTAATTAATGGTTGTAGTGTCCAGAGGTCATGAGATCCCCTTTTGCAACCTTCCGACAAGCAAAGTCAATGGGGAAAACAGATTCACTTAACAACCATGTGACTTATTTAACAACTGCTGTCAGGCCTGGAAGCCATCTTTTGTATTGGGCCTTCAGACTTGCCACATTTGCTACTGTAGGAAACTGGGAAGGGGGATTGTATGGAGTATGGGTGATATGTAGTCATAATAACATTCCTTTCTCAGAGGTTCAAGGACATTTTGCCCTGCACCTGGAAGGCTGGAACTGGGAGGAATCTCCAGTTGGGACGGTGCTTTGATTGGACCATGTGATGGACTTGTGGGTGTTGGGCAGGGACTTGAACTTTCCTTTGGGTGGGGAAATCCTGGAAGCTATCAGATTCGGGTTTTCCTAGATGTGCCAATATGACATCTCTAATAAAACGTAACTTTGAGGATACTCAAGCCTTGGAGTTTTCTTTTGTCGGGGGTGTTACTTGGAACCCTGACCACTGCAGGGATTCACTTAACAAATGTGGCAAGAAAAGTCGTAAAATGGGGCAAATTTAACAAATTTCTCACTTAGCAACATACTTTTTTTTGGCTCAATTGTGGTCGTAAATCGAGGACTACCTGTACCTCTTTATGTGCAATATCTGTGCTACAAGGCCCCAGAAGCATTCAGTTGATTTTTCACCAACAAAGTGTTATTCAAAAGACCATGGCCTGTACTAGCTTCTACTGGGTGGGGAAATCTGTGGTTTCATCCTTCCTTCACAATATCCCAGCACGTTGAATCTAGCCAGCTTAAGCTCATTAGGCATTTATTCAATGGTCCACTTGATTATAAATCCTACAGCTTCCAATCATTCAGGTCTTCTTACATCCTATTAAGGCTTTTGCAAGCAGCCTGGAATCTTTAGTAGCTGGTTATAAAATGCATCTGACAGATCTTAACTAGTGCACATAGGTTGAATTACGTGACTTTGGCACCAATAGGAACTTGAATTACTTGATTTTAGCTGCCAATTTATTTCCACTCGGTTCAGTAATGCCTTCGACCATGAAAGCAAAATGATGGAGAGAGCAAAATTATTTAAGAACTATCAATTTCCCTATGAACCTGCCAGATTTTATGATCAACGTCTTTAGTTCGTCCTTTCAAATATTACCACCAAATATTGGGTGGATGGTTTAAAGAGGCAGGAACTCTCCGGCAGTTGTAGACAGTGGATAAAATGGTTCTTTGTTGGTGCTTTCAGAAGACAACTGAAATTCATTGTGTTCAATAAACATAATGCAACGAGATAGAATCTCCTTTTTTTTCTAAGTAGGCTGTTTTCTATTGCATTATGTTACTTGCAGCTTGTTCTCACGATCGCGAATACTGAACTTGGAAAAAAAAAGTTGTTGCAATTAAATAATAACCCAACCTTGTGCATCTGAGGCATGATTTCACTCCTTCTGCATGCCTCAGACATATTTTAGTCTATTCTGTGACATCAGAGAAGTTGAGCCAATGGCAACGAGACAGGCCGTGAAGCCTCTCTGCTTCCAATAATATAGAACAGGGGTGTCAAACTCCTGTCGTCACGGCGTCATCGCATGATGTATCGTGACTTTTTTTCCCCTTCGCTAAACCGGGCATGGGCATGGCCAGCGCAAGACGCCTCTGGCCAACGAGCTGCGAGTTTGACAACCCTGATCTAGAATGACATTATGTCCAGACAGTCAGTGGAACCTCAATTTTGCAAGGCTAGTCCCTAGGCTACTAAGGGACTAGCCTTGGCTACTAAGTAATAGCAACTGGTTTTTTTTGTTTTTTTTTAATTTGATTTATATGCCGCCCTTCTCCGGAGACTCAGGGTGGCTTACAATGCGCTAAGCAATAGCCTTCATCCTTTTGTATATTTATACAAAGTCAGCTTATTGCCCCCACAAACTGGGTCCTCATTTTACCTACCTTAGAAAGGATGGAAGGCTGAGTCAACCTTGAGCCTGGTAAGATTCGAACCTGCAGAAATTGCAGGCAAATTTCTCACTGTACCACACTGGTGTCTTATTTATTTATTTATTTATTTATTTATTTATTTATTTATTTATTTATTTATTTATTTATTTATTTATAATTTAATTTATATACCACCCCCCTCCCGAAGGACTCGGGGCGGTGTACAGCCAATTAAAAACACAAAACACAACAACAGTTTTAAAATAGTTAAAAGTATTAAATAATTTCGGCCAGAATTTAAAACCCAAAATTTAAAACACCAATTTAAAAATCATTTACATAAATAGCTCTGTCTGGCGGAACAGCAGGGTCTTAAGGGCACAGCGAAACACACGGAGGTCGGAGATCTTGCATATGCCCCTGTTGCTGCATCCTTCATCCCTTCATCAAATACCAGCTCCCAGGTCCATAATAGCTGCTTTTCTCCATCCAAGGAAGAACCAACCCACAAAGTTAGGCTTACACACAGAACCTCTATGCACAAGGATCAGGGGTGAAATTCTGCAGGTTCTGACAGGTTCTGGAGAACCGGTAGCGGAAATTTTGAGTAGTTCAGAGAATCAGCAAATACCACCTCTGGCTGGCCCCAGAGTGGGGTGGGAATGGAGATTTTGCAATATCCTTCCCCCAGGAATTGGGTGGGAATGGAGATTTTGCAGTATCTTTCCCATGCCATGCCCACCAAGCTACGCCCACCAAGCTACGCTCACCAAGCCACACCACGCCCATCAAGCCACACCCACAGAACCGGTAGTAAAAAAAATTGGATTTTACCACTGACAAGGATACATATGCAGGGGCTGGGGGCTATTCTCCAAGTTGGAATTGAGTGAACTCTTAGGCCTGCAAAGAAAACTACTGTTAATGAGTTGCAGGAAAAATCCAGGCTCCAGGCCAGGGTCAGGAAAAATCATTTTTAATGGGCAAAGCAGATGTTTCTCAAACTCATTGCAAAAGTTAGGAAGGCTCCAGGCCAGGAACAGTTGGAAGAGAGAATCCTGCTTTCTCCTCCTCCTAAGAAGAGACATGGATGTCTGTGTTATGAGTGTTTTGGGGTGAGTACAATAAGATTACCTTGCTCTGCCAGCAAAAGCTGGGTTGCAAACAGCTCTGGTGCTACTATTGCTCTGCCAACTAACTGGACTTGAACAGGAAAGACCTCCTCCATAGGAGTGTTTTTCAAACTTGACAGCTTTAAGATATGTGGACTTCAACTCCCAGAATTCCCCATGGCTGACTGAAGAATTCTGGGAGTTGAAGTCTGTGTGTCTTAAAGTTGCCACGCTTGAAAAAAATTTGCTCTATATCACCAGCCAGAAGCTGCTGCTCCCCTCCGGTACAGACTGCACAGTTATTCCTCCATCTCTCTCTCTCTCTCTCTTTTTTTAATCTGTTAGCTGTGATTCTAGGATCTCCTTTGAGGTCATCCCTGTTATCTATATATTTAGTATTACTATATTGAAATTTGGATGTTTAGTAACACTTTGCACTTGTTTATACATTGTGCAATGAGCCCTTGCCAAGCATCTGAAATCACTGCTTGCAAGGGACTTATAAAATTAGTCTGAAAGTCACATTTGACCCTAAGAATACAAGTTGTTCTGCATTCACAGTTATGAGCGGCTTGTTGCCAGAATACATGTGATCTGCAATTTTTGTCAGTCATTTGGAGAGCAAAAGGATGCTCCTTACTGGAACTGGCTTCTTAAAAAGGCATCTTCTCTAAGGACAAATAGTATCCTAGAAAGTTATTTCACCTGCAGAGAAGATTGTAATTCAGTGCTTTTTGAACTTGAGAACTTTTAAGGTACTTGGACTTCCAGAATTCCCCAGTCAGCTGGCTGAGAATTCTGGAATTTGAAGTCTACATATCTATCCATCTATCCCATCTATCTGCTCTTTTGTTCATAGTCAAATGCTCTCCCCGGTGTTCTTACCTACCACAATGAGCAAACAAATGCCAATTTACTCATTTCTGTTGCTCCCACAAAAAAAAATAGATGTCCACCCTATCAGTTTAGTGATGGGAAACTTTGACCAGTAATGGAGAACTGGTAGTTTTCCAGAAGTAGCTGTGTTGAAAGTCTAGCATCCCTCACCATTGGTTGAATGGCAGGTGCAGCGTGATATATTCCAGGATCCCCACCAACTCTCGTAATACACAAGATAACGATATCTTGATATCAGGACTCCCTCTTAATGTGATTCATATATAAAACTGTTTTAGTTACCTTTCATAATATTTATCCTGGTTTACTAGCTATCTTCATTCCAAAACAAAGGCATTCAAATGAACAAATGAAACGCTCTCCCAAGATATTATATTATATTATATTATATTATATTATATTATATTATATTATATTATATTATATTATTATTACATTACATTACATTACATTACATTACATTACATTACATTACATTACATTATATTGACTCTCTGGGACAGATTTTGACAACTTGATGGTGGACTCGACACCTTTGGATGCCAACATGGTGAGGTACTGTGTTAATCTTAGTGGAAGGAATTAGAAGCATTATTCCTAGTCAACAGTAGCTTTGTTCTGGCTAAGATTTACATATTATTCAATGTTAGGAAGAAATTGGTGATGTAAGGGATGATAAGCTCCACCTTACTGGATGTCTGCAGGGTAGACATCTATGGGAGAAAATTTAATTTGGATTCCTGCACTAAGCAAAGATGACTGCAGTGGTCCTTTCCAACTTCACGATTTGGGTCAACTTCAAAAATGCATCCTGATATATCCCTTGGAATACATAACAATAAAAGGAAAGTAACCTTCTGGCACCAAGCCAGCTTCAAAAGACAAGTTTTGATCTAAATAAGAAATACAGATTTATAGTCTACAAATGAAACGAAGGAAAATGCATACACCCCTCTCATTCCCACACCCAGAGTTGATGGTTTATTTATTTACAAGTAACCATACCTTCAAAGAGAGAGTCAGTGTGGACTCATGGCTAAGACCAGGGTGAAATCCTGCAGGTTCTGACAGGTTCTGGAGAACCGGTAGCTGAAATTTTGAGCAGTTCAGAGAACCAGCAAATACCACCTCTGGCTGGCCTCAGAGTGAGGTGGGAATGGAGATTTTGCAATATCCTTCCCCCAGGAGTGGGGAGGGAATGGAGATTTTGCAATATCCTTCCCCCAGGAGTGGGGAGGGAATGGAGATTTTGCAGTATCCTTCCCCTGCCACACCCACCAAGCCACACCCACCAAGCCACAGAACCAATAGTAAAAAAAATTGGATATCACCAATGGTTAAGACACAAGGCTAGAATCCAGGAGACAGTGAATTCTAGTCCTAAACTTGGGCATTAAGCCAGTCGAGTCATCTTGGGCTAGTTCATCTCCTTCAGCCCTAGGAAGCAGGTAAAGGCAAACCACTTCTGAAGAAAAAAAACCTTGCTAAGAAAACTCCAGGGACTAAAGTCTAGGCAATCAATAGGGTTAAAAGCTGACCCAAAGGCACAAACAAATAACTTTTAAAGAGAAAAATCCAGCTGCTTGTTCATTGGATGCTCCTTTGGAAGCATCCTTGGCCAAGCCTAAGACAGAAATGATGACTAGGTGACTTTCCAGATGATACTATCAGATATATATTGATGGTCGTGCTCATTTGGTTCTATGAGGAAGTTATTTGGTCAATACAGCTTCAAAAGGTTGTTTTTATTATTTACAAATATATACATGTATACAATAATGAACAGGGTGTCCTGTTGCATTTTTTACCCTAACTGTATGACTCAGATGTTGAGAGGAGAGAGAAGTTCACGTGTTGTCTTGCTGAGAGATAGATGAGAGAGAGAGAAAAAAAGGGGAAGATATCCAAGTGGTTTCTAGGTAAGAGTCCAATAAGAGAGTTCATTGGCTGATATAGTCACATGTGATGTCTGTAAAGACTTAACCCCTTCTAGTCTCTGGTGCATCATATGCAGGCAATATCTGACAGATACTAAAGTACAAATCTTTATCCAAAGCATAAAAGGCATAGGCTAAAAAACTCATACATCTGCCTATTTAATACTACACAGTTGTGGGTTCTAGGATTGTCAGGAAGATAAATCTGGCGAGGGAAATCACATAGACTCATGGTAGAAAAGAAGATACAAATCTGGTAAATGAAAATAAGTAAGAATTGTGATTGGCCACCTACCCACCCAGCCCGGTGCAGCAGCCTTCAGCTAGATATGAGTTCTCAGCCTTCCACCTGCAACATGAAAATAAACTTTCCTATTACTAAGGACTGCTTTGAACACATAAAGTGTTAACTAATTATGCAATCCTAACAAACTGTGTTCCTACAATCCACAAGGCCTCACCCCAGCATAAGTCATTACTCAGGGGAAAATTTAAAATGCAATCATAACATTACTCTAGCCCATTAAAACAATGAAATGAAGGACGGTGTGTACCAGGGTGGGACGAAAGCGGAGAAAATTGTTGTTTTAAGGCATTTTACATAACGGCTGTATCACTACTGTCCTTTCAAGAGATGGAGGGAAAAAGTACATTTCAAAGCCGTTCGGCCATTAAGATCTGCTGGTGAACTCTTCAGGGTGAATAGCAAAAGTGAGGATCTTTTCATACGACTGGAACCTTATAAATGCTTATTTATTTGAAAGGTTTGCTTCTTGTTGCTTTACATTAAAGAGAAGCCTCAAGGTGGCTTATCGGCTCTACATTACGGGGTGTTTTGGGTTTTTTTCAGGCTTGTATGTTACCACACAAAAAAGGAGGAAGAGGGACGAGGAAAAGAAACAACTCAAGCCAGAGATGGTATTCATCAGGTTCTAACCAGTTCTGGAGAACTGGTAGCAGAAATTATGAGTGGTTCAGAGAACAGGTAAATACACCTCTGACTGGCCCCGCCCCCATCGATTCTCTGCCTCCTGAGTCCCAGCTGATCGGGAGGAAATGGGGATTTTACAGTATCCTTCCCCTGGAGTGGGGTGGGAATGGAGATTTTACAGTATCCTTCCCCTGCCACACCCACCAAGCCATGCCATGTCCACCAAGCCACACCCACAGAACCGGTAGTAAAAATTTTTGAAACCCACCACTGATTCAAGCGCTAGCTTTTGTTGCTAGTTATAGTTCTTACCATATCCATCTGCAATGAAACAGAAAAGCTGTTTAGTCAGGTGAGAGGTGGGGAGAACCTGCTTACAAAATCCTTGCCTGGATGTCTGCTTTTCTGGATTCCTTGGGTGTGACAGACTATCAGGGTGAGCTGCTAAGTTTACAGTAATTTGCTATCAAAAATGAACTAAAATGCGTGGCCATTTTGCACAGTGAAGCAGGCTTGACTGTTTCAGGATTGTAGTTTAAGAAAGGGTGACTTGTGCCCTTGCACAGGCAACAGGCGTGCATGGATGTAATAGATCAGGAGGCCTTGCTCACAAATAGCCAACAGTCTGAGGAGAACGCATTGCACAGGAAAAACAGGAATCTGGCCATTACAGCATATACCTGCTGCCAAATGTAAGATCTATTACATGACCCGTCGGCCGTGTCATTGAACAACACATTTACCATGGTTTATTATTCAGAATACAGAGTTGGGAGGGACCTTGAATTTCTTCTAGTCCAGGAGTGTCAAACTCAAGGCCCTCAGGCTGGATCCGGCCCACGGGGTGCTTAAATCTGGCCGATAGGGCCGGCCTGGAAATAGCAAAGGACCGGCCCACAGTGCTTCTGACAGGCAAAACAGGGGGAGGGGGGGAATGTGCAGCCCACCCCCACACCCTGTTTTGGCCAGCAAAGTGCTGGAGGCCATCCAGGTTGAAAATGGAGCACAGGGGGGGGGACAAGTACATGCCCCACCCCGTTTTGACCAGCAAGGTGCTGCAGGAAACTGTCCACGCTGAAAACGGGGCACGGGGGTCTGTGTGTGGCCCCCATGCCCTGTTTTGGCCGGCACGGTGCTGCAGGAGGCATCCGTCCCGTCTCTCCCTCCCCCCCCCCTCCCACTAGCCGGCCCACGGAGAACTACAATGCTGATCCGGTCCTTTGACATCTAAAGAAATCCAGTTTGAAACTCCTGTTCTAGTCCAAACTCTGCTCAAGCAGGAGACCCTATATCAGTGTTTCTCAACCTTGGAAGCTTGAAGATGGGCGGACTTCAACTCCCAGAATCCCCCAGCCAGCGCTGCTGGCTGGGGGATTCTGGGAGTTGAAGTCCACCCATCTTCAAGCTACCAAGGTTGAGAAAGGCTGCCCTATATCATTCCAGACAAATTGCTGTCCAGTGGAACCCTCAACAATTATCTTCTGAATGGTAATTTACATTATATGCTCATATATAAATCCATGCACAGATAATCTGACCCTTGAATGTTTAACCAAAATGCCATGAGAAATGCATCACCTCTGCATAAATTGACCCTCAATATTTCTGTATGTCTTAATTTTCATAGTTGGCTTATCTGTAAGTGGTGCAGTTTCAGGGCTAACGCTGAAATGTAATTTTATCATATTTTATTTATCCATATATTAAATTATTGTATTTTATTCCAATCTCATTTGAAATTGTATTTTATTCCAATTTCATTTTAATTCTATTTTGTTCCAATTCCGTTTTAAATTGTTTTTATAGGATTTTAATAATAATTGTGTTTGGAACTCTGCACTGTAATATCGCCAATGGGCTAATCAATAAAGTAAACTAACTAACTAAGCTTACCATCATGGCCAGAATAGAAAATATTTCTTTGAAACATAATTGGACAGATTTCACAAGTGTATCTACAAAACTTTTTATTTGCTTGTTTTTGGAAACCTTCATCCACCGAATTTAGTTTGCATTGGAATTTCTGATTTTCATATGTCTATCTTGATGCATTTAAATTGGCACTAATCCATTGTTAATTAAAATCTATGATCTATTTCTATTTTTGGTCTACCCAGGAACCTATTGTGGTCCGCTGGCAGCCTGCGGAGCTGGCAGCAGAGTCGGACAATGAGAAGGTTGGGGAAGAACATGGGCCAGTCCTGGAGTCTGGGGAAGGCTTGGACGCGGGCTCTGCGTCAGAGGCAGAGAAAGGGGTCCAGGGCCATCTGGGAGTTATGTGCTGCCTCTGAAGCCTTCAGAGTCAGACATCAGGGAAGCAGAGGAACAGGGGGAGCCTGTTCCCAGTGTGTGCATGTGCAGAACTGCCAGAAGGCAAGAACAGTTAAAACAAAAGGGACGACTCAGGAGTAGGGCTTGGAGATGATTGCCTCCCCCACATAAGACATAAAGGAGGAGCAAAGACATGTGAGCCTTCGCAGGAAGCAACTTTGTTTGTTCTGGTCGGTTTAACTTCTGAAGCTCCATTTCGATTCTGTGCTCTGTGCGGCCTTGCAAAGCTAAGTGCCAATTAGGCCTTTGGCAGCGTGTCAAGCAGTGGTGGGTTGCCCCCGGTTCGCATCGGTTCTATAGAACCAGTAATAAAACCATTGGGAGGCTCCGCCCACTGACCCTGACATCATCAAAATGCTTCTGCGCATTTTATCCTATCAGGAATCATGGCAGAATTGAAACAAACCATAGATTCATCTATACTGAAAAGTTGTGGAGTGGATTTTTCCTTCTTTTTCACCTTTCTCTCAATTTATTTAATCAAAAGAACAGAAAAAGAAGAAAAAAGAGAAGTGGCTGAGTTTTTTCATGGGGGTGGTGATGAACTGTGTATAATTTTGGAGTACCTCTTTTAACTATGCAAGATTAAAACAAAAAAGGAAAAACCTTAGCAAAAACCCATTTACATTCCAATTACTGAATTAACAGCAAAAACTCCAGGTGGATAAATGTTGAGCCATCAGTTAGTTTTCTCCATTATGGGTTTATTGCATTTGTAAATTGACCGAGCCTTTGATCTACTGTGTCCTATTTGGTTTTGAGGCATTTGTTTTGTTTATTCATTTGTTTTCATCTTCCCTGGTCAAAAAGGCATTTTCCCACATATCCAAAACTCTGCCTCCAAGAAAAATTTATTTGCTGGCATTCATTTCAGGCAATGTTTGCTTGTGCCTCCACCCCGACCCCCCCCCAAACCGGACTGATCCAGCATTAAACCTAATTTACAGTTTGTAACTCTAATAACTTCTCTAGAATAGCCACATACTTTGCTTAGCCTCCTTCTCAAATTACTGCTCTCAGCTTAAAGAAGCCAAACAAAATCTAAACATTTATGGAAAGTTTGCCGTACTTGAATTCCTTTGCTAGACAAGGAAGTTCACACAGCACTGAAGAAATGGAGAAAAATCTCTTCCAAGCAAAAAAGAAATAAACACTGGGGGCTGAATCACAGGATACAAGTCTGCTCCATAAATAGGGAAGATTCCTTCCCCTCTCCTTTCAACATTAAATTGTCCACCCTTTAATTTGGGAAGAGGTACAAATAAGACAAAGGGGAATTTTTGGCAAGATGTGTTGTCAACAATTCCCATCCCCCTTCCACACCATATTTATTTATATGAGCAAAAGAATATTAGAATACAGCTACCGGTAATAAAAAGACTATTTCTGAAAACTTGAGACACAGACACGGTCAGAATGCATCAGCACTTAATTAGTGGGGATACTAGCATGAGCTGGATCAGTTCACCCCTGCCAGCATGTTGCTTACTTCCTAAAGTATCATGAATCCAGGAAAAATGGGGTTTTTAAAAAAGCACTTAGTTTTCAAATCCTTGTTGCTTCCACTGTTGGAGGAAGGCATCAATCCATTGCTTGCTACAAGTGCACTTGGACATTTCTTCAAGGTTGCTTGTACAGTATTGATACCTCTCCTGACCTCTCTAATCTTCAGGAACTGGGCATCATAGCTTGCAAAAACTGGCCTTCACTCCATGAAACTGCTCACTTTGCCACTTTGGGTGTTATACATATGTGAAGCAGCTGATAGCTATTTTAAAGAAATAAATCCCCAACAATGATCTTCTGAATGGTAATTTACAGTATATGCTCATATATAACAAGACCATGGATAATCTGACCCTTGAATGTTTAACCCAAATGCCATGAGAAATGCATCATCTCTGCAAAAATTGACCCTCAACATTTTTGTATGTTTAAATTTTTCATAGTTGGCTTATCTGTAGGTGGTACAGTTTCATATGACATTTGGGTTAAACATTCAAGGGTCTGCTTATCCATGGATGGGCTTATCCACAAGTATATATAAAATATATGGGAATTTTTAAAGCAAGTGTTACTGTAGGTACTTGTGGGTAAGCTCATCCATGGATCCAGTTGTTGGGATGTATTCCGTTGCTGGGATGCATTTTGGCACCTATAATTCTCAGCTTATCTGCAGTTTATCTGTCATGTATGATAGTCCATACTAAAAGTATTAGTTCAATCAGAATAGAGATGGAAGGTACCTTGGAGGTCTTCTAGTCCAATCCTCCGGCTCAAGCAGGGGACCGCCTATACCTGTGATGGCGAACCTATGGCACACGTGCCACAGGTGGCACGCGGAGCCATATTTGTGGGCACGCAAGTGTTGCCCTAGCTCAGCTCCAGCGCATATGCGCGCGCTGGTCAGTTGAATTTCGGGCCTTCTGGGCCCACTGGAAGTCAGGAAACGAGCTATTTCTGGCCTCCAGAAGGCCTCCGGGGGGCGAGGGAGGCCGTTTTCACCCTCCACAGGCTCCTAAAAAGCCTCTGGAGCCTGGGGAGGGCAAAAAAAGGGCCTACCAGGCCCACCAGTAACCTTTTTGCCATTGTGTGCCAAAAGAGGGGGAGTGCGGGAGGGTTGCGTGTGCATGCGCGGGGGGCAGGGCAGGTCATTGAATTATGGGTGTGGGCACTCACGCGCACGACCCCCCTGTGCTCCCCCCACTTTTTGCACGCGACAGCAAAAAGGTTAGCCATCACTGGCCTGTACCATTTCAGACAAATGGCTGTCCAATCTCTTTTTAAAAACCTCCAGTGATGAAGCATCCACAACTTCTGAAGGCAAGCTGTTCCACTGGTTAATTGTTCTGGCTGTTAGGAAGTTTCTCCTTAATTCCAGATTGCTTCTCTCCTTGATTAGTTTCCATCCATTGTTTTTTGTTTTGCCTTCTGGTGCTTTGGAAAATAAGTCGACTCCCTTTTCTTTATGGCAGCACCTCAAATACTGGAATACAACTGTCATGTCACCCCTAGTCCTTCTTTTCTCTAGGCTAGCCATACCCGGTTCCTGTAACTGTTCTTCATATGTTTTAGTCTCCAGGCCTTTAATCATCTTAGTTGTTCTTTTCTGCACTTTTTCCAAAGTTTCAGCATCTTTCTTTGTAATATAGTGACCAAAATTGGATGCAGTATTCCAGGTGTGGCCTTACTAAGGTTTTATAAAGCAGAATTAACACTTCTCATGATTTTGATTCTGTGTCTTCTTTGCCATCTTCTTTCCTTAGTGGAGTAACTGTTTGATCCAGGGGAACAACAGTAAGCCTTGGAGAGGAGTAGAAACCAAATCTGATAGTTCCTTCATCAATATACTGATTTAGATCTATCTTTAACTGTTTGCACAAGAGATTAGTTTGGAGTAAAATAGAGTAAACTAGGCAGAGAATTAGCATTATTGTAAGAACTCAGACATGTTAGTGTGTGTGATCTATGACCTATCAAGACAGAATATTTGTTTCAGAATTACATGTTATATATTATAATCCGCTAGCATGGCTTTAAGGTATTTCGTGAATCGAGTCACTTAGGGCGACAGAAATATAGGGAGTCAAGAGGAAAAGTTATCCTCAGAACAGTTTTGCCAACAAATCAGAGAGGCTTAGAGAGAATGATCTTTGGAGGTAGGGAAGTTTAATTTAGGAGCTGAGAAATTCATACTCTTTGGGCCTGTCGTACAATTGCCCAATTTGGAACAGAAATTCACAGGCTGCCAGCCTAATGTTGTAGAATTTGTTGCTTGTTAATATGTGAAATCAATCAACGTACCAGGAGTTATGAATACTTTACATATGGGACAAATTGTAGAACAGTAAAAGGCTTAATTAACAGTGGATTGTTGTTCTGTCCTCTTTGACTATATATGCATCCACGTTTTCTTGAGTTGGTTTATGACTCTGTATTTCATGTAACTTCATTTTCTTTATTCCCCCACGTCTATTGCTATCTTGCAAATTTTAGATATTGCATCTGAGGATGGAGGAATCCTTCTTATAGTAGAGGGTTTTGTTTTGCTGTAGTTTTCTTAAGTTTAATTAAGGAAAAACAGCCCTGGTCCTTCTTGCAACTCTCTGTCCCTAACATTGCTCAGGAAAACGTTTGTGGTCAACCAGGAAAAGAGGGCAGATGAAATTATTGGCACTATAGAGGACAGGTGAGCAGGCTGTATGGAGGAAGTGTTCAGTGCATGGGCCAGTGGTGGGTTGCTCCCCGTTCGGTCTGGTTCTATAGAACCGGTAGTTAAACTGGCGGGGGGCTCCGCCCTCCCGCCATGACATCATCATGGGTGATCTGTGCATGCGCTCCCATTGCGAACCGGTAGTAAAGGTAAGTAGAACCCACCCTGATCTGTACTGTGGAACCGTGTTTCCTAAAAACCTAATGATTTTTTCCTTGAATTAGTTTCTTTCATTGATAGGAATATGCCAAAATGATATGAAAATCTGAAACAAAAAACTATCTAAAGTTTACTGCAGCCCCTGAATGTGATTGATTAAATATCCAAATACATCTTTTTTCCAGCAACAAATTAATGGGTTATATTAATTGCTGGGGGGGGGGTTGTATTCAAAATGTAAATTAGTTCCTGTAATGTAATAACATGAAGGATAGTGGCTCCCAAATAAATAAAAGACTTTTCAACTCTTTAAAGCAGGGGTGTCAAACTCAAGGCCCGGGGACCAGATCCGGCTCGAGGGGTTCTTAGATTTGGCCCGCGGAGCCACTCTGGAAACAGTGAAGGACTGGCCTGCAGTGCCTCTGCCAGCGAAAATGGAGCTCGGGAAGACTGAGTGCAACCCTCCCAACTCTGTTTTCACTGGCAGAGGGTTGCAGGAGGCCATCACAGCCGAAAATGGAGCTCACAAAGAATGTGGGCAGAATTCTCAACTCCATTTTCGCTGGCAGAGGGTTGCAGGAGGCCGTCGCAGCTGAAAACGTAGCTTGGGAGCCCATTTTCACTGGCAAAGCGCTCGGGCCACCACAGCCCCCCCGACACGAGTGATGTCAATGCCCATGCCCACTCCAGCCTCCCAAGATCAACCACAACCCTGATGAGGCCCTCAATGAAATCCAGTTTGACCTCTGCTTTAAAGGTTGTTTTGAGACACTTACTAGTTTTTATGCATGTGTTTTTCAATTTATAAAACAGCTTGAAGTTAAAAGGTCAAGTGACAATAAATATTGCCTGTTTTTTTAATTTGCCAAAATGTGATTGCTACAAAGTTGGATGCACTTACTGGTTTTCAAGTAAATATGATTTGAAGCACTTTGGTTTTCCTTTATTTGAACATTTTTTTCTTTAGCAGAGGGCCCGATGGGGGAGAGACCAACCTAGAAATTTAAGACTGCAAATAACCCTAGAGCAGGGTCAAACTCGCGACCCGTGGGCCAAGGTGTCATGTGTTGGCCACGACCACACCTGGTTTAGCGAAGGGAGAAAAAGTCCTGATGTCACATGATGCCACCGTGACAATGCAAGTTTGACACCCTGCCCTAGAGGGTTAATTTCCTACTTAGTTTTGAGTGTATAATGAAAAGTCTATGAACTTAGATGGGATTTTTTAAATAAAAACAACTTCCAACCTCCAAGAAATATTACCTCATAACATGAAATTAATGGAGTTCAAAGTTTATCAAAAAATAAACTGGGTAAGCATATATATCAGTAACATCTGTAGTTTATATATTCCCAGTATTGAAGTTTTAATGTTTAGTAATGGTGACTATTCATTTTTATTTGGTTAAAATGACAGGGAACTGACAAAATGTAAAGATGAAAAGAGATTGTAGAGGTGAGAGCAAGAGGGGAGGGAGAGAAATTAAAGAGAGATTAAAACCGTTGATAGAATATGTAAAACGTGGCAAAAAATATCATTTTGGGGAATATACAATGCAGACCCATAGAAATAGTGTAAGAACAACAAAATAAAGATGTAAAGGAAAGGAAACGCAGCTAAACCTAGTTTATACCAATAATATTCACTCTGGCTATTTCTATCCTTGGAAACCATTCTTGCTTCCACATCTGTACAGCTTCATTCGTCGCCTTATCTTTTAAAATAGCAATAGCAGTAAGACTTATATACCGCTTCATAGTGCTTTATGGCCCTCAAAGCAAAGCTGGCTGAGGAATTCTGGGAGTTGAAGTCCACAAGTCTTAAAGTTGCCAAGGTTGGAGATCCCAGCTTAAGAGGACAAACCTTCAGTCGGGTAATGTACTAAGACAGAATGACAGCTCCCTTTTTAAACTGAGACAAAGAATGCTAAGACGTTAATTATTAGCATATGAATAGCAGTGACAAAGAAAATTCAGACCGACGTTAACAGCAGCAGAATAACACTATTTACAGAATCCAGTTGAAAATTTGTGATTTCTCAAATAAAGTTCAGTAAGTAGCTTTGATGGTACATTTAATTCAACTTTGGTTAAATAACTGCATTTATTCAAGAGAGAGGAAATGATTATTTTAGATGTCAGACAAAGATTTGCATATTTTTAAATAATATGATGGAAAACAAAAATAAGGAAGCTCTAAACGTTCCAAATTATCTGATCACAATAAAATGGGGATGTGGAAGATCCTTCCCATTCGTGTACATACTTTCGTGCACTTCCCGTTCGTGCACTTATCTTGACTGGCAAGGAAAATTAACCATTAATAGTTTCAATAGGGAAATGTGGACTTGACAGTGGTTATAGGTACAGCACAGAGGTGGGTTTCAGCTGGTTCTGACCAGTTCTGGAGAACTGGTAGCAGAACTTTTGTGTAGTTCGGACAACCGGTAGTAAAAATTCTGACTGGCCCCGCCTCCATCTATTCTCTGCCTTCCAAGTCCCAGCTGATTGGGAGGAAATGGGGATTTTGCAGTAACCTTCCCCTGGATTGGGGAGGGAATGGAGATTTTACAGTATCCTTCCCCTGCCACACCCACCAAGCCACGCCCACAGAACCGGTAGTAAAAAAAATTGAAACCTACCACTGGTACAGCCTGATGTGGACAGTGGTAAGATTTCAATCAAATTCATCTCTTTTCAAAATCACCTTGACTTCCTGTAATTTTTTTTTTAGTTTCAGTCAAACATTTTTATGTTTGAAGGTTTGCTATATTGCCGCTTTCTAAAATTATCAATCCACTCTTCTTCATCATCCTATTTTCTTTTGAGGTAAGCAATATTATACAATGTGGGGGGGGGGAAGCAAGAAAAAAAGGAAGCCAAAGAAATTATAGTAGGAGAGAAAGGTGAGGCATGGGGGAAATATAGATTTACTGTATGCCCATTAATTATACTTCAATGGAACGATCCCTGCAAACCGTTCTTGCTCCTCCTATAACTATTCACCACTTCATACACTGCTTGTTGTTTCTTAAACCTCTCATACACTTTTGAGGATCTCAGCTAATCCATCCAAAAGCATTTTTCCTCGGTCTTCGCTCATTCGGTCTTTGTATATTTGTAGTACAATCTGAATCCAATTCAAATTTTTTACATGACTGAACCATCTCAGTGTTAATTGGTGAGTTTGACACCCTTGCTATAGAGCAGTGGTCCCCAACCTTTTTATCGCCGCGGACCAATCAGCCTTTGATAATTTTACCGTGGCCCGCTGAGCGCGCGCAGGGGTGGGGGCTTTGGGCCACACGTGCGTACCTGCGCGGGGCTCTCTTCCCTGGAGCCTTTGCGCACGGCCCAGGAGCTTTTGCGCACAGCCCAGGAGCTTTTGCGCACGGCCCAGGAGCCTTTGCGCTGCAGCGTTCATGTCCCCCGGCCGCTGCGCGGCCCGGTGCCAGGTACTCCACGGCCTGGCACCGGTCCGCGGACCGGGGGTTGGGGACCACTGCTATAGAGGGTATGCCTCTATTGACATAGCCAGCTCTCATTTCCACAGAAGGAAGTGCGCAGAATTGTTTCTTTTAATCATCATTCCTCACACACACACAGAATTATAGTACCCATTATCTTCCCACTGACATTTGCATCTGTTAAAATTTCTGCATCCATTTTCTCACCTCTCGTAAGCATTCAAGAGAGCCAGTTGGGGTCTAAGGTACTGGAGTGATAGAAAGTTAAGAGTTCTAGTACTGGCTAGAAGTCAGCTGGGTGTCTTTGGGCCAATCACTTTCTTACAGCCCTAGGAAAAAGAAATGGCAAATATCTATGGAGATTCTCAGTCATCCAGGTCATGATTGTCCCAAAGGTACTTCAAGAGGCAAATGGACTTTCTGGTTTTTCTTTGAAGATGTTTCGTTTCTCATCCAAGAAGCTTCTAATAATCAAGTCAGAATTGAAGAAGCTTCTTGGATGAGCAGGGAAACGTCTTCAAGGAAAAACAAAGTCCAGTCGCCTTTTGAAAAAAGGACCTTTGGGACAAGGAAATTTCTTGTCCATATACTTGCCAGGAATCGCGTCTTAGTAGAAAGCAGGAAAAAAGCATTCAACCAAATTCATTTACATACTCTAGTGGTTTTTTTGGTCACTTTTGTGTATAACTTGCAACTTTTTGTTCCATTTTCCTTGACCAATACTACCTTCATCTTCCAGCTGATTTTCAGATTCACGGCCCATCGAAATCATTTAGGTTCTCAGACCACAAAACTGCAGTGTCAGCATACAAAAGGATGTCCACGTTCATGTGCCCAATAAATCCTTTTAGCATCACCACCATCATTCCTTAACCATTTTTCCAGAATACATAAAACAATTAAAACGTTTTTTTCCCCCTTTTGGTGTTGGAGTAAACTATTAATTCAGTATTTTATTTATTCTGCTTGTTTTGCGAAATTTCATCATAATATTTTTAGCAAGACACCTTCTCTAGCCACAAAATATTTCATAATTCAAGCCTATTGAATTTACCAGGTTTTTTTTTTTTCAAATCAACCAATGTACAATAAGATTTCTTTCTCAGATTCATACTTTTCACTGTAAAAGTAAATATTGGTGACTAGCATGCCTAGGTGCAGTTACTAGCAGAAACCCTAAGTACTAGTAGTCCTCGACTTACAGCAGTGACCGTTCAAAGTTATAACAGCACTGAAAAAAGTGATTATGACCATCTTTCACACTTACAGCTGTTGTGGCATTCCCATGGTCACATGCTCAAAAGTCAGACGTCTGGCAACTGACTCATATTTATGGAAATTAGTGTCCTGGGTCACTAATTATGCGACCCTCTTATAAGCAGAATCAATGGGTAAACCAGATTTACTTAACCGTGTTACTTATTTAAGAACTGCAGTGATTCACTTAGCAATAGAAATTTTGGGCTCCACTGTGGTCGTAAGTTGAGGATTACCTGTACATCTTGGTTGAAATGTGTAAGATTTAAGGAGTGCTTGCATTTCCACTGCTGCTGCTCCAAAATGGGAAGGAAGAACAGTGATGTGACATTTAATATTTGCAAACAAGTACAGCATAAAAGAACATTTTGTGCAGAATTCGGTATATCATTCAAGAATGGTGCTAACAAATCCAGATCACCTCAACATTCAAACTTGCATGTATTTAACATGGCCAAACATATAATAAACCTGAACAATTATTATAGTTTTAAACAAAATTCTTATATTGGCTTCTAGAAAAGCCATGCATATTTATGTTAACCTTGTAAAAGACTTTGGGGCTGTTTCCAAAGATATTAACATTAAAAATGCTTCTATTGTATTTGATTCTTGCATGGAACAAAATTATTCACTAAAATTGCTTATGTCTAGCGGCGATAAAAGATTTGAATGCTGCAGGATTAAACCCATCCAGATCGAATACATTCAAGCTAACATCTCATCATGAAAACAAAACGATAAAGACATTTGATATACATTCAAACTGTAATTATTTAAGTGCTCTAGTTTGGAAGGGAAATAAAACAGCCACTTTACAACCCAATCAGAGTAATGGGTTATTTAGTATCCATCTTCTTTAGCTTTTCTTGACCTCAGGCAGATTTTTCAAACTTGCGACTATGGTTAACTTTGAATTGAAAAAAATACCTATCTTTTTTAAAACATGTTTTCACATGCAACCTTTTAATGTAGGGATATGTGCAACATTCTCCCAAAGGTTTTGGACTTCAGATCCCATCAGCTCCAGCTAGTCCAAAGGCGATAAATGTGAGAACACTGTAGGTGAAAATATATACGGAGGGCATCATGTTACTTGTTCTTGTCTTAATGCAAAGGCTGTAACATAGTGCTATATCCACACTAATGCACTCAAAATCAAGGAGGATCCCCAAACGTGAAAAGTTAACAGTCACATTCATAATGGAAAAACTCTATAAATGTTGCAGGGAAGTGTTATCTTTAAAATCCAGTGAAAAAAAATAGCAAAATCCCACCAATTCAAGGAATTTGAAATTTGGCGTTTTTTTAAAGGTGCTTATTATGACTCACATAACTTTAGAGAAACGTAAGCATTTTATTCAATATACTTCCATATATTTATTTTATTTTTTATTTATATATTTAAACAATTTATATGGCCGCCCATCTCACAAAAGTGACTTAATACACCCAACACAGTGACAAGAATGAAACTTTTAATCAGTTTTAAGTGGAGTTTTAACACTAAGATAAAGGGCTGTTAACACAATAACAAACGGACATCTGATTCATATGAGACATAAACCTGTACATGTCATTTTCTTGTTGTGTGCATAGCATTACACACAGAGCCACTGTTGCACAGCACAATAGTATCTGAAGAGGCTGAATCAGAATAAGGCTGCTTAAATAGATTTCTTTTCTTTAAAGTGTGTGTGTGTGTGTGTGTGTGTGTTCTATATGAAAACAGACTGAGAATTTTGAACTGGCAGAATAAAGAGGCAGCTCTACTCAAGCACTGCAATTAAAGCCTCTGTTCAGTGCGCAGTTCCACCCCTTCCATCTGCATGCATGACACATCTGAACAGTTATTTTAAAAAAAGGTAAACGAGGCACTTTGTGGCAACCACAGGCATCGTTAACATATTGCACGTTGCTAGAATTTAAACATGGAACTGTACACTGGCACCCTAAAACTTACTCCTTTCCTTTCTTCCTTCCCTTAAAGCTGAAAGAAATTGGTGCTGCATATAAACGACCTTTCAGTGCCACAGCAAGAAAAATCCTTGGTGCTAATTTACACAACTGCCCTTTAACGATTGTGACAAAACTATTGGAAGTTTAGACTACAGATGAGGAGGGATGGCACAGGGCCTAACAGTAAGCTCCTGTCAAAATGCCTTCAAGTAATAATTTTAGACATGTAAGCTACTGTACATCCGAGAATTTTAAGCACACAGTCCAGAAACTCAAGAAATTACCAAAGGAGAATGCATTTTCACGCCAATGATGACTACTGTTATAAATAAAAGTTTGAATTAGGACTCAAACCTTTCAGTCAGAGGAATTCTTGCCATGTTCTATGGGATGGTAGCTGAAATTAACTATAGGAGAGTATGCATAATATATGTGTTATACATACATACATATATATATGTATATATAAATAATGACATTTTCCTTTCCAATGACTATACCATAAAAACATAAGCAAGGCTTCTCAGAACTACTGACACATTCAAAATCCAAAACCCTTACTCAGACCTTCACACTCCAAAGGAAAAACAACAGTGCAAAAAGCCATTCAACAATTTCCAATCTGGAGCTCCCTGCCAAATAGCAGAACTGTACAAGACATTGAACACTGTCAACATCCAAAATATTCTTAAAGCGCGACTTTTTTTTTTTTTTTTTAGGTAGCTAATGTTGCCAGCAAAATTGTCGAATGAAAGCCAAGTTCAACGCAGTTCCCTGGACAAAAGCCAGAGGTAATTCTGAAGTTGCCTCTTGCCAATCAAATCTCCATCTTCTGTAGTGCAGAACTGGATCAACTTTTTGGAAGCCTGAACATTAGCGGTGTTTTTTTTTTTAAAAAAAGTTTACATAATGGATGAAAGCTATGATTTTGTGCAGCTACATGCAAGCTCTACTAAAAATCAGTATAAAATTATAGGCACAGAACTACACACAGGATTAGGAAAGATAACAAAATTCACCGATGAATGTTGAAGGAGCACATTTGCTCCTTTGTCCAGTATTCAGCCTGAGTTTTGCCTTGACTAGTTGCCACTACAATCTTGTTATTAATGCTAATGGACTGGCACAATGGGTTTCAAATTTGTTTACTCAAGTGGGATAATTAATAATGAATATGTTAACCAATAAGCAAGCAGGTTTTTACACACACAAAAAATCAAAATGGAAATTCCATGTTTTGAAAGACAAAGGGGAGGTGGAGAGTTTGTTGGGTTTTTTTTTAGACATAATATTGCTCTGACATTTATCATCCAAAGCTTGGAAATGGCAATTATAACACACAAAACAATTTTATAAGCCCATCTCTGCTAGATAACCATCACATTGGTATGATTAAGTTATTATTGTAGCCCTCTGCAGGCAATTAGACTGCAACATGCAAACAGATGCACTCAAATTATCCCAAGGGTGAGGGTGCACAGGTAAGCATCACCCATAACATTCCCATGCCTACATCAGGAAGATTTGCAGGTGGTGTTGGGTTCACCTGGAGACACCTGCAACTCAAGGACTCCAGCCTTATCAAGCTTTCCAAACATTGAACAGTAAACTACATTCTTTGCAGCACTTGCAACTCCCTACGTATCTTAGTGACTACAGGTGTATGTGGAATTCTGCAGAGCAGCTAGGTGTGCAGGGATGTGGGGTGGAGCCTGCATACCCCTTCACCCACTTTAACTGACATGTATGCAAGCTGAAAAACTAGTTTGTTTCATGTAAAACCATTTTTTTTATCCCTTCATTTATAGAGCTTTTACGATGCCATTGAAGGTTCATTCCTGTTCCCCTCCAGCTGCCTTTTCTAGCACCATTATGCTTAAAAAAATAAAATAAAATGCACAAACAAGCAGTGACAGCGGCAATTCCTCAAATGTCCAGGATTTATTACTGTAGCATGCGAAAGAGGTGCATGTAAGCTAGAAATGATACACAGTCCAGGGTCCAGCACAGAACATTCCTTTCTCAGCTTCTCCTTCCACACTCCTATCCATGGTACATGCATTTGAATGTAGTAAAACCCAGTAACTTCTCTGAGCCAACTGCAGACTTATCTGTTGCCACAAAAGTGCAAAGAAAGGGGCAGGATGTGAACCTGTGTATTAGAAAGAGCTTTACAGGAACTTCAGTTGGTGACAGAACACAAAAGGAAGATTCCTACGTATACACATCAGATCTGTCTCCACTTTTATAAAACTGGAATCAAATGGGAAAGTGCCATTTTTTGTGTATTCCTAATTGAAATTTCAATGTCCTCTTGACACCAAAAGGTATATACATAACATAGCTACGTAACCTTTTTTTTTTCTTTTTTTCAATGGGAGAAGTGTCAAGCCAAAGGCTTCATAGGGCAAAATGAGATTGGTCAGGTAAAGAACTGTTCCTACAACAGATAATTCTGACACAATGTCCTATTGCCATTTCAAAAGGTCCATAATTCAGTTTATTCAAGTTTTCTTCTTTGTGGTATTTTTTCCCAAATAAAAAAAAAATCAGACTTTAGTAATCTGCGTATGCTGATCTTCATCAAAAGGTTCATTCTCTGGATCAGAGTCAGTGGTGTCAGAATATCTATAGTGATCAGGTTCATTATCACTAACATCCGGTGTTACTGAAGTTGAGCTGCTAGCTTCTGGGTTTGATGGCTCTTCTACTGTTTTTGTGAAAAATAACTTCACCTAGAAAAAAAGCAGGAGAACAAATTAGTATATATGTGCTTAAAAGAACTACTGTCTGGCCCATAAAAAGCAAATGAAACTTTTGATGCAATACAAATATATATTTAATTAAGTACAAACTAAAATGTTCACTCTAATACTTCACAAAAAGCAATGGAAACTGGGAAAGCAGCATCAATTATGACAAAGACTGTATTGATTTAAATATTCCCATTAATTTCAAGGTGCACATTTATTTTCTGTGCACTTTGTGGCTCAGACGTTTGGCCAGAACAGACCTGCATTTGGCCAACTGAAGCTCCAAACATCTTCCTTGTTCTGGGCTCCAGTCGAGTCAAATCTGGAGACATCTTACAAAGTGTGTACAGTAATACTGATGCACCTTTTCCCCTTTTCCTCTTGATTCTGACAACTATTTGAATCAATGGGCCTAAAGGCTCACTGGGATTTTTTACAGCAAACAAGGGAACAATATAACATTCCTTCATGACACAAATGTGTGCTGGTGAATTCCAAATTAAAATTAAGAAAGCTCATTTTCTTTCCAAAACTTTATTGAGCAAAATTCAATTAAGACTAGGTTATGCCAAAATAAGCAGGATGGATTTTCCAGCATAGATAATATATATTTGTATATTAAGTGTGGGTGACCACACTCAACTATTGGCTCTAGCTAAGTACGAGGGATGATTTTCAGTCCACATGGAAAAGGGCAGTGGCAACTAAAATCTCATCCTTGGGCTTCCCTCCAGATCTACTCAGCATGGGATATGATTAGGCCGAAGCCTTCATTAAACAACAGACATAAAGTACCAACTAGATCTAGCTAGGTCCCCAGCCTTTATGGCCGGTGAATCCAACAGCTACTTTGCCTTCCCTATGGCATGCTTAACTAACCTCAAATTGCCTGACTATCTGATCGCACAATGTCATGACCTCCCCTCAACCTTGAAGGTTGATAGAGAAAGATCTCCTACCCAGAGAGACAATGAATTTGTGACTCTGCCCACACAGAAACAACAGAGCATGGATATCTCCCACTGCCTGCATTATAGAGGCATTTGTATTAGCATCATCTGGCTGTTTTTGTATAAATACCCAGGGCAGACAGAACAATTCTATACCTCTCTGCTGCTCTCAGATACTGCTACAACATATATCAGGTCATAACTTGTGCCATAAACTTAACGAGCATCTAGTTTGTCATTCCAGAATGTTATGTATTGTGATAGACTTAGTTTGCCATATAGTAATCTTTATTCTCCTGTACAACCATCTAATAATTTCATCTCTCCTTTTAGATCTGTTTAATATATAACTTTGTTTTAGATTTTTAGCTTTTCCTTATTATTTCCTAGCCCTTGATGTACTTTCTATGCTTTTTAATTGACATTCTTTTTATGCTAGTCTTTGACCATAATAAAGATTTGATATACTAACATTTAAAAATCCAGCTATTTTAGTGTTAAAAGTAAACCCATTTATTTATTTATTTACATAAAGACATTGTTTATTATTAAAAATGTAGATACTGCAGAATATCTAATGCACCTACTAGTAAACTAATCTGCAGCCCTTCATTTTTATAGTAAATTTAAATTCAAGCAACTAACTACAACATCTAGGTTAACTTGGACTTTTTATTTCTTTGTTTGTTCAATTTTATACCACTTTGACTTTTATAGAATGAAAAACCTGCATACCTCTGCGTTGCATTCTGGTAGATCCTAAGGGACCATCCAACTTTAAATATTAATTAGGTAAATTCATTACTTTTTTTTTTATCCCCAAACATTTGACAGTTAAGGTTATGAATGGGTTGCTTTCCTTTATTTGAGTTATCATTTGTAAAGTCAACGGATGCCTCTATTCTGACATCTTCCAGAATTTACAAAACTATTTCCCCCTCCACCCTCATACCACTGCCTACAACTAGATGCACCTGGCACCTACCAGTTTCTAAAATCCAATCTGAAAGAACACTGGAAACCAAGTAGGGAGGAAAGATAGAATGTTTGATTTCACAGAACCTGAAGAAATCAAGGTCACTTGAAGAAGTGCTGCTACAGGTAAGCAACCAGCCATTCCCCACTGTGACCTGTGATTCACATACATGAGTAAGTAGTAAACAATTTGAAAGGAGAAGATTGGTGACATAAAGCAACAAAAGAAAGGATGGTGCTTCCATCTAGTTCAGCCTAGATGGCCAACTAGCAGAATTCTGCTAGTGGAACTATCTCAGAAGATTGGTGACTCTTGTGGAGTAAACATGAATTAGAAAGGAACATGGTAAAGCTTGTAGCTAAGCTTCATTGTCGCCACTATTCATTTTAAAAACACAATGAACATAGTTCTGCTTGCAATGCAGGATCCCAGGATGAAGTTGGATATCTTCAGGATTGCCAGTCAACACATAACATCCCCTACCAGCAGTGCCAGTGTGTCCACTCAGACACTGAACTTAAAAAGTCACTGGCAGAGTTGTTACCAAATAAAACACATTTTCAACATAGTGTAGCATTGAGTTTGTGACCTTATTTACTATCAAACTTCCATGGAAATGTCCTAACCTTAACCAGGAAATCCTCTTATATAGGCATGCCTTACAAGATTTGGTATGCGTCTCAAACTTTTCAGGTTTTTTTTTTAATGCATCTTGATATTTGCAGTTTGATCCAGAATGTTCAGAACATTTTTGGGGAGGATCCATGCGTGGAAGGAATTGTCTGAAATTATCCATCACTGGATAATTCTTTGATGCAGGGCAGAATAGCTCTAGAATTTGCCAACCTTAAAACCTGATAGACCACAGTTCATGAATGAGAAAAACAATTGTGACAAACCTGTTTAGTGAATGCCTGGCAGTGTCTACTGCACAAGCTTCACCATGACAGAAAAATAGAGTTTATGCCCAATCCAAGAAGGAAAAATCTGTTCCCACAGCATTAGAACTTGGGAAACAGCAGGCATAGAGTGCTGATGCACAACTCAAGATGTCTGCTGAGAAAAATTAGGAAAGGATAAATAATTCTGTCAGGAAGCAAAAAGAATATCAGCTGAATAACAAGTGTACTTATTACTGTAGCAGTTTAAAAGAAGGGGTTCAGTTGAAGTTAAACCTAGCTGCTTGGTATGTGGGGAGATGGAATTCTCACAAAATAATTCTTTAAGCTCTAGAAAGTTCTGAACAGGCCTCTGGACAGGCACATAAGCCATCTGTGTGAATCACAGAGACCACAACATATAACATAAATTGCACACAGTTTATGTTACATTACTTGATTGCTTTGAAAATACTTACTCTAAAGTTTGGAGAAAAATATCGATTTGCTTTGTCCTTATTTGCCTTGTCCAAATCATTTTTTGTTAGTGTAAGGATTAAATATTCCTTGTCATTATCCGAACGCTCTGTACTCAAAATGCCATCAAGTTCCTGATCTCCAAGAAGACTTCCATTTTCTACTTTGTCAGAGTTTTCTTCCAGTCCTGGTATGAAGAATGTATTGACCCAGAAATGAAACATTTTGTCCTAAAGGTAAAAAAAGGAATTTGTTTTAACATAATATAGCATAATAACCACCTATTTACAGTCCTGCGTTTAAGAGTACAAACATAGGCATAACCACAACGTATCCGCAAAGCTTTACAATGAAGAGAGATCTGCTTCCCATTCTGTTTCCATGTTGGCAAACAGTTACTCTCTGCTTATAATCCACCCTGCTCCTATTGGTCTTGAATATTTTGATTTTGTTCCTTCAGTAACTGGGTCATTATCGAATAAAAGGTTTTCCTCTTTCATGATTTGACAGTTTGAAATTGGTTAGGGCTGGATGGAAGGTGCCTTCAAATTGACACCAAACTGAAGTACTTATGCACAGCATTTCCTGAGAAGAGAGAAATTGCTCTGTAATTGGCATTTCAGAATCAGCATGGTGCAAATAGGATCGTAATATCCCCCCAATGCAACCCTGGATTAAAATGTGAATCACAAATTAGAATGAATACATTCACAAACTTCATATCCTGGTCCTGCTAACTTGGGACTAATTGTGTTCATGTGTGACAAGAAACATACTAAGCAAAGACACAGCAAGCTAAGCAAAGTTACGCAAGACAAACGCCCAAATTTGATTTAAAACGGACCTGGACAATGAACTGTTCTCTTACCAAAGAGAGTTTACCAAAACTCCAAGAAGGAAAATGTTTGATTTATGCTAAACCTAATTATACAGTCAAGAATATACTGGGATGCCTTGATTATTACACAATGAGGTTAAATCAATCCTCAATTTCCCATCTAATTTCCTTAATTTTTTCTGATAGAAAGTTATGCCATGAGCAACTATAAACTATGGAACTAATGGTAGATAATACTGACATGGCAGGGGAAGATACATATATTGGATTTGTTTGTGCTCTCTGAACTTGGTTGTTGACTTGCAGATGTTAGTGACCATTTGAAGTGACAACGGAATTGAAAAAAGTGACTTATGTTTTCCACACTTTTGACTTTTGCAGCATCCTCACGGTCACATGGTCAAAATTCAGACACTTGGCAACCAATTTATATTTATGATGTTCACAACATCCCAGAGACATGTGATGATCACCTTTTCCCATCTTCTGTCTGCTGTAGAGGGGAAAGGATTCTGGTAGGCATCACAGCACCCTTGATTGTTAGTTGAGATCTCAGCCTGTCTTCTGGCTCGATCCTCTCTCTCCCCCTATTGCTAGCCACCCTCTGCAAAGAAGGAAGAATTCTGGCAGACCTTACAACACCACTGGTTGCTTGTTGGTTGTGATGCCTACCAGAATCCTTTCCCCTCTACAGCGGACAGATAATAATAGAGAACCTGAGAAGGTTGGGCCTGTGACACGTAGCCAAACAGCCAGGATGAGGAAGCAGGAAGAAAAACTGCTGTCCTCCAAGCACAACACAGAGTTACAGGCTAACCAGCTAAAGAACTGACAGCTGGAACTTCACATTGTTGTGAACAAATAATTAAAAAAAATTAAGAATACCAATGAAGAATAGACAAAAGACATGACAAGGGTAAGTATTAGATAGCCAGTAGATTAAAAATAATAATAATAGCAGGCCAAACAAATAACAAGACTTGGCAATGGCTCAGAGCCGGAAAGCTGAAGAAAAAGACAGAGGGGTTAATTCTGCCTTCACAAGAGCAAATGCATACCAAGCCAGAATTAAGAAGACAGCTATAGCTAGCAAATGCCACCTCTGCAAAAAAGCTGAAGAAACAGCAGGCCCACCTAGTTAGCTGCTGCAAGAAGATGACACAGACTGACTATAAACAATGGCATGGCAATGTAGCATCAATGGTAGGTACATTGGAAGATCTGCAAGAATACCATTTGCTTGCAAGCAACAACTAACTGGAGCCCCAAATAGACAAAGTGATAGAAAATAAAGAAGCTAAACTGCTCTGGGATTTTACAGTTCAAACAGACAAGCACCTGCCACACAACGGCCCAGATTGTCGATAAGAACAAGAACGACTATCCAAGTCTGGATAGTGGATGTGGCAGTAGCCCGAGAAAGAACCGAAGAGAAATAACTGGAGAAAATCACAAAATACAAAGACCTGAAAATAGAAGTAGAATTATTGTGTCAAAAAAAGCAGATAGTACCAACAACAATAGATGACTTGGAGGCAATCACTTGAACACCACTGGCATTGACAAAATCACCACCAGTCATTTACAAAAGGCAGCTTTACTTTCAACCACTTATATCCTGAGACGACACCTTCAACAGCATCAAACAACAGCATCCGTCAATCCCAGGTCTTTGGGAAGGACTCAATAGGTGGATAAAAATGCCAAATCCAATTTAAACCTCTGTCTGTCTGCGCGATGAATCATAATGATTTATTATATATTATAATTATTTATTTATTTATGAGTGCCACACCAAAAAATCTTGTCAGAACTTAATAAATTCTGCCTTACAACATCCTAGGTTCTTGAGAAGAATGTGAACGAAGGTCAACATCAATGAAAGAACTGCCAGCAGTTATTCCATGTTGTTATATATATAATAATTTATTAAATTTATATGCCACCTGACTCCCAGTGAATGAGGATAGTTTACAATTGTTAAAATATTTAAAATAAAGCTGAACCTTTAAATCTTAAAAAAAATTATCTTATTCAAATCAGCAAAACAGCCCAATTATAATCCAATGGCAGAATTTGACTGGCAAATTAGAAGGGAGAGCAAATAAATAAATAAATACAAAGGAGAGCAATGAAACAGAAGATGCTAGAGAAAGGAAATAGAATAGTTCTCTCTATATGCATCTCTATATTTCCTGGTTCAAAATGAAAAGATACTATAAAATGTTCCGAGATGAAAGGGGAGCTACATATAAATATTAATGCAGTCATTTCTACTGGTACAGTTAGCAAAAGCAGTCACTGTTTTACTAGCAATTCTAGCAAACGCAAAGTCTCACCTGTGTAGACACATATTTAAAAGTCCTAAAGCAGCAACTCTTGAAGTAGCTGCTTTGAGGACCAATCCAGATGTCACATTGCAAAGTGGCTTGGTGAATTATTTTCAGTCGTAGTCAGCTTTCTTTATTAGATCACAACAATGCAAACAAAAATTGGATTTATAGATATAGTTGGGCTAATTTCTTATGATTTTAATTACTTTTTAAAAAATCCTTTCCAGAAGGAATCCCAAGCAAGCGAACAAAAGATGCCCACAATCTTCTGAAGATTCACTTTGTGATATCTGATTTTGTTTCCCTCTACATACAAGAAATGGTCAGATAAAGACTTGCATAGAAAGTCTGATCAGATGCCAGAAAGATTTACCTCACATGCTATTTCTCCTTAGTTTGGGATCTAGCTTTCTTGCACAAGCAGAAGGCAATTCTGCCAATCCTCCTGCTGAAATCTCTGAAAGCTTTGAGGAGTATAGGAACCCACAGGGAAGAAATCTATTTGAAATCCCCAAAGTTCTTTTCTACTACTATCTGTAGACTCTGTCATGCAACCGGATTACTGATTACTAAAGTCAACCAATTTTCTTGAGCTCTGCCATTTCCCCCTCAGAATCAGTCTGAAAAAGAAAAATAAGCTTATTCTGGTGAGGACTGGCTGCTATCTCTTCCCTCACTTCAAGTAAGTCCCATTCTACTGACCTCTTTATGCATAAATGGGACTTATGAACAAAAGCTAAGAGTATTTTCTCCCAAATTCATCTAATTATAAAACGGCAATCCTTTTAGATTTTGTAAAAAGCTAAAATGTTGCAGCAGTTGTTTATTCTAAAAGAATGTTGGAAAACGTCACATGCTGCAAATTAAAAGTTGTAAAATGGAAATTTCATGAAATATAAAACAGAAAGAGTCCTTCTTGAGTGGCTTTCCAAAACATTTAAAACAATAGAAAGTGGATAAATATTGCACATATGCTTTTGTTTTTCACCTAAACTCAGCAGCATTGATAGTAAAAGCATGAACCTCTCAGATTTGTTGAAATTCAAGGGAAATGCCTGAAATAAACGAAGAGAAGGTGAATAAATTTAGCACTTAGAATTAAAAACCAAACACGTATCAAGTTTTTTAAAAAACAAACCTTTTTCAACATCTTGTTTTGCTTATGGAAGAATTCCACCTTGATATCACCACAGACTGGCAACGGCTGAGGGAATTCAAAGTACATGTATTTGTCTTCACGTTTTGTAGGTCCTGAAGAAGAGGTGAATATCTTTACCTTGAGCTGGTAGACCACAAAGTGAGGATCTGTGCAATAAAACAGTTTTAAACAATGAGGTTACAGAACCATCTTAGTTGTAAAAGAATTGTAACAGTAAACAAAGCAAAAAAAAAATTTTTTTTTTTAAAAAGACTTTGGACAAGACTGTCTAGTATTGCTTACATTATGCTATAGTTATACCAACCCTATATTAATAACCTGGGAAAACTCCAAACTGTTCCTGTTGCTTCCAAATCAGCTCAGCACAAAACGAAAGTTGTTGTGAGGTTTACCTTCTATAGGAAGATAATATACAGGCAGTCTTACAGCTATAATGCAGCCTGCCCATTAGGGTTGGAAGTCATAGCAAACATTAAATGAACTGTTCATATAACAACCAAATATACCTGCTCTTCAAGTACGGGTCATTAAGTGGAGCTCAGGGGTGGGGGAGTGCACATGCGAGCCTGCCACACAGCTGACTGTCTTGCCAGCATAAAAACAAAACAAAACAATGAGAAAGGAAAATGCTGGGTGTGTTCTGCCGTTGCCCTGCCTCCTGCCAAGATGTCCCTGCCTTTCTGGGACAAAAAAGGACCCATTCCGAAGCTTTGCAGAGCTTTCTGGTCCAATCAGCTGGCTGTCAAGGCCTTCCTGGCTCTTTCTAGGCTCTTTCTAGGCTCTGGGGAAACCAGACTTTGCATGCTAAGGCAGCAGCTTCAAGCGTCTCAAAGCCTTTCTCTGGCTTTAACCTCCTCACGCCCACAGAAAGCCACGTTACTTCAATAAAGAAATGTCATATTTTGAGAACTACCAATATAAAGAACAATCTGCTGTATCAGAGTACGTCAAACCAATGACAGAAAAGCAACACTCAATGACAGATTTAATATAATTTTAGAACTGCAGATAAGCAACCGTTTTATCCTATTTTATAGTTGTCTTATAGTTATCGCTTGTAAATTGACTGTAGCTCCAATTCATTTATACCATCTTATAACATCAAAGGCTTGTGATCAGGGCATATAATTGTGAGAAGTATCATTTTAATGACCTCATCTGATAGAAAGTATCGGAGGTTTTCACCCATGAAACTTGATTGGCAATTTAAGAAGTAAAACTAAATCACATGTACCAGTAAGTCCATTTGAAAGTTAGTTTAGTTTAACTAAATGAAATTTACTCAGGAAAAAAGTACAGGTAGTCCTCGACTTACAGCCACCATTGAGCCCAAAATTTCTACTGCTAAGTGAGACATTTGTTAAGTGAGTTTTGCCCCATTTTACAATATTTTTTTTTGCCACAGTTGTTAAACGAATCACTGCAGTAGTTAAGTTAGTAACACGGTTGTTAAGTGAATCTGGCTTCCCCATTTTTTTTTTAATTTGATTTATATGCCGCCCTTCTCCGGAGACTCAGGGCAGCTTACAATGCGTTAAGCAATAGCCTTCATACTTTTGTATATTTATACAAAGTCAGCTTATTGCCCCCACAAACTGGGTCCTCAATTTAACTACCTTAGAAAGGATGGAAGGCTGTGTCAACCTTGAGCCTGGTGAGATTCGAACTTACAGTAATTGCAGACAGCTGGTGTTAATCACAATGCTATTAGTCTGCTGAGCCACCATTGACTGCTTGTCAGAAGGTCACAAAAGCACATAACCCAGGACACTGCAACCGTCATAAATATGAGTCAGTTGCCAAACATTAGATTTTTGATTCATGTGACCATAGTACTATAACGATCGTAAGTGTGAAAAATGGACATAAGTCACTTTTTTCAGTGCTGTTGCAACTTTGAACGGTCACTAAATAAACTGTTGTGAGTCGAGGACTACCTGTACAAAGCAATTTAACTATTGATTTTTGTTTTAAAAAAGTTTATTACATGAATTATCTGTTCCAGTAGATATACTAAAATCAAGGGCAAGCTATAATTAAGTGAAATCTATAAAGCATTTAGGAAAGCCTGTGGCTTAAGAAACAACCTTTATATAAATATTACATGTTATGTTATGTTATGTTATGTTATGTTATGTTATGTTATGTTATGTTATGTTATGTTATGTTATGTTATGTTATGTTATGTTATGTTATGTTGTTATGTTATGTCATATCATGTCTTGTATTGTATTATTATACTACACTATATTTAAATAAATAAGGACTGTAGACAGAGTTATCTTGCCATACTAAGATGAGTACATTCAACCAGGAGAAGCATTACAAATTTCTATCACTAGTGCTGCTGTGCATCTGCAGTGAACAACCCAAGACAGGCTGGCTGAATTCCAAATATTCTTTTAGACAACCTTATGATATATTACTAGGATGTTGGGATCACATTCATGATACACCCTGATTCAATTGTGTAGGATATTTTGCAGGGCAAACCAAAATGCTAGGGCAAAAGTTACAGAAGAATCAAATTGAACTGTGGAATCTCATGTACTGGAAAATATGGAAAAATCAAAGTAAGGAGATGTTATCTATATTGTCATGGCCACTCAAAATGAATTAGGTGAAGGGGAAAGAGGGTAAAGGAAAAAAGCTGAGCTGGAAAAAAAGTGAGGGATGAAAAGTCTAAGAAATACATATTCCAAGAATGTGGAAGGTTATTTAAATCAAACTAGTGACTTTTTAATATTCTACTTGAGAAGGTGGAATTATTTTATAGTACTTTATACATATTTCAATTTTAGTAAGCAATATACAAACATTGCATATAATTATATCACTGCTTAAAATGTTACTTACTGCAAGTGCCGCCACTGAACATTGGAATTGTTTCAAACATCATTTTATGAAACAGCAGTGCTACTGGTCTGTAATCCAGATGATTCTTTAACAGGTAGCTATAATAATATACATAGCGCCTCTGACTGGGAATAGTTACTCCCTTAATAAAGAGGGGAAAAAAACATTTATCATATATTATCACAATTCGTTAGCTGAACTGACTTTCATAAAGTAGATTCTAAAAAAGGAATTAAAATGGTTACATGCAGCCAAATCTATCAATAAAAAGATTATTTATTGCTCAGGGTTGAACTGTGGGGTCTGGGCTTGGTTGTTTTCTTTGCAGACTTTTCATTATCAAACTAGATAACATCATCAGTGGTAGAAGGGAGTTGGGGGTGCTCTCTGTTTATATACCGTATTTTTCGGTCTATAAGACACATTTCCCCTCCCAAAAGTGGGTGGAAATGTCTGTGAGTTTTATAGAGTGAATGTTGCCGAAGCCTCCCCACCTGCCGGCTGTTTTCAGTCCCCGTGCGCCCCGTTTTCGTCCCGTTCCAGACGGCGGCGACTCCTGCAGCCTGGTATTCCGGGAGGCAGATCCAACTGCCAATCAGCTGCTCGTGCTAAATCAGGCTGCGATAACGTGCTGAATCTGACCAGGCTGTTTGCTGAAAGGACGCTAGCCAGATGAATACCGATGGATGTTGGGAGGCAGAGGCAGATTTCCCCCCCTTGTTATCCTCCCCAAAAGCTAGGTGCGTCTTATGGTCCGGAGTGTCTTACAGTCCAAAAAATACAGTATTAGTGGCTCATCCTGTCAGTTTTGGTGGGACAACCATGCTCAGAGAGCACCTAGCACCTCACAAATATAGCAATCTCATACGTATTTTATAATAGTTTTGAATGGCTAGTGTAACTCTTCTACAATGCATTAAAAAAAGCCCAGATCTATTTTTCCACGAGGATCTACAACATCTGCCTTCAGCATACACTTTCTATACACCAAATTGCAAATAAAATTTAATCAATCCAAGTGGGCAGTCAATTCACACTGGTCGGACGCTTTTACAAGACATGCAGAGGAGTAAAGAATATTGAAATATTGTTGCTTCTGTCTGGGTTACACTGTGCACAGTTAAGGAAGTAGCACAAATTGTTTGGAAAACGTGATTTGTAATCTAATCTACAAAATCTATTACCGTGATTCTTATCCTAAGCTTGTAAATTGTTATAAAAACCACATTCAGCATTTTTGCACCACAATAAAATACTACAATATTCCCATCACCACCACCATATACTAGTTTTATGTTTCGTTGAGTTTTCCAAATCCTTATGTTTGGCCACAACATTGCTAACTGCAATGAGTACATTAAAAATGGTATAAGCATAATGGGAAGATATGCGGCTCCTCCTCAGTAAATTATCTGTGAATCGAATCCTCTTATTACTTATTCATTGTTTAAAGCAAAAGCATGAGATGAAGTACAAATAACTACACTCACATCATCACTGAAGTATGAGTGACATATCCTTCCTGAAGATAGAGCCTACCCACCCTATGGATTTTAATCTATTTTGTAACCTATTTTGTTTCTCATTCTTCTCTCCCTTTTCTTGGCCTGATAATATGCATATTATACCGATCCTGCTTTTTTTTTTTACTTCCCAATAAAATTATCCCTTTCCTTTAAACCATTTATTTCTACCTTTTTTGCTTTTTGATCGAAGAATGGTTTGTGCACTGTAGTCTTTTCTGTGTCCCTGATAGAATGGTTTGTGTTGAGATATCTGTCTGTCTGTCTGTCTGTCTGTCTGTCTGTCTGTCTGTCTGTCTATCTATCTATCTATCTATCTATCTATCTATCTATCTATCTATCTATCTGCATATGCATATATATGAGAAAAAACAATGTTAAAATGAGGTGCTTTATATTATAGCTAATTAATTTTAATCAGTGGTTATTAATTCAGCTTTAGGTTCTTTTTGACATATGGCATTTGATAGATACCCATAAACACACTTTTGCATCATCATAAAGAGTGTGATGTATATCAACATCAATTACGGGGAGGAGAAAAATCTCCAGAATCAGTTTCTGACAAACATCGATCAAGTGGAGAATGTGGGAATTGCATAGCATTGGTTTTTTTCCATGTCTAGAGTACTTTGGAATGTGGTTATCTTAAATCCAGGGTCGTATTCTTTTTAATTGGATATATAGAAACTCTATTAGAAGAAGGAAAAAAAATGCATAGGGAAAAACCAGATGACAGGCCAATTACTTCAGAATTTTAATCTGCAATATAAGGGTTTTTTAATGAAAAAAACCCTTATAGATTAAATAGAATAGTAATTTTTTGATCTAAGAAATGCTATTTTTGTCTCTTGAATACAAATGCTAATAAAAGAAATTTGATCTAAAGGCCAATCATATTCAAAATAGACTCGATACAATTGAGAGCTGAAAGGTTTTGCTACATTCGATAATCTCTTATTTAGGATTATCCTAATTAAAGTATAGTGTAAAAATCAACCACATAGATTGGTGTGGGTGAATACTAAAAAAGGCAAATTCTCTGCCTGAGTTCTTCGTATCTACTGGTAAATGCATGGATGGCAAAGTGGCAGGCAAAGAATGTTTTAGTAGAGAAGTTTTGCTGTAGTATTATTTATTAAATTGATATGTTGTCCATTTCACTTGCAAAGTGACTATAGGTAGTCCTTGACTTACAACCATTTGTTTAGTGACTATTCAAAACTACAACAACTCTGAAGAAATTGACTTCTGATCATTTACGACCTTTGCAGCATCTCTATGGTCATATGATCAAAATTCAGCCACTTGGCAACTGGCATGTATTTTTGACGGTTGCAGTGTCCTGGGGTCATGTGATCACCTTTTGCGACCTTCTGTCAAACAAAGTCAATAGGGAAACCAAATTCCCTTAACAACCGTGTTAATAGCAACTGCAGAGAATCACTTAACAACATGGCAAGAAAGGTTATAAAATGGGGCAAAACTCACTTAAGAACTGTCTTGCTTAGCAATGGAAATTTTGGGGTCAATTGTGGCTATAAGTCAATGACTACCTGTACTAATTTCACCACTCTTCTCTTCATAGATCTACTGCTTTCTGCTGTGTAAATACAAGTTTTGAAAAAATGTTCAGCGATGGCAAGGTAAGTCAATACTCATCCTCTACAATATAAACTTAGTTATGATATTCTGAAAACAGATAAGTTATGTTCAATACTATCTGAATTTACATATGGTAAACAGAACAAGTTTTGTTTTTTGAAGGAGGCAATGGTACTTTATTAGCATGAAGTGGTCTAAAAATATATCCTAATTTTTTAAGAAAAGTATGTAACGTCAATAAGAAAATTCTTTCAAAGTCATTTCTGCAAAACCATATCCAGATAGCACAAATCAAAGCAATTTAATTTCACAGATTGTAAAATAACATATTCCATGCAAAGTATTTTCTACCCGATTATGAATCCGCAAGAAATTTGTTTGCTTTTCCTACATTCTTTACATGCAGCTCAGTTTTTCCACACCACCTATGTATAACTGCAATTTTGTACAAAAAAATTTTGGAATCAAAAATCAACTTCAATAGTACTGACTTAAGATAGCCAGTTCTGGAGGTGCATATCCATCCAAACCCTACAATATCTACCTCCTTCTAAAAGCCAAATAATGACAAGACTTTATATGAAAGGCTCAGGAATTGTACTCAACGGCTCATCAGGAACATAAGACTGATGGACAAAGAATGAGGACACAAAATTTCACATTGAACTGACCAGTGACACCTGCTTAGCATCTTGGATTTCTTCCAGCCTCTAAATATTCTCTCAATCTTTCTTCTCATCCCAGTTGAACATGATTGTTATTTCTGGCTTGTACTTCAACTTAGCTATCATCATTCTCTAAGTGCTGTCTTTTTCTAGTTTAGCTCTTGTTCAAACATCAAGTATTGCTTTTCAAAAAAGACATTCCATGTAACTTTTTGCCCCAAGTGGATTACTATTCATTAATATTTCCTGAGAATTGAGCATGCATGCAGGAATTGCTTAGACAAGTGGGAATAAAAAATGTCATGGTATAGTTGTGCAAATAAAAACAGGCAAGAAATTTATTAGAAATAGGCATTTGGGGGGGGGATTTTCATCTTGCAGAGTATGAGGTGCCTATCCAGTGCTAGTTGAGTGTTCTCGTTTGCTAACTTTGAAGGAGCTAGAAAGAAATCTGCTTAATTTCCCCCGTTTTTAAAGAGAGCAGATAAAACAAGAACATCTCGTGCTGCTTAAGTATAAATATGATTTGCCTATATGGAACTTGCAGAAACAATGGGAGAAGAGAATCTCTAGGTCCATAAAAACATCTAAGAGCTAGAATAAAAGACTGACATGAACAAAACCACTTAACCAATCAAAAGTATAATCAGACTTTGCATAAAATGGGTGGATACTGAGAGGTAACAAAAAGAATCAAATGGGCAAAAATAGTATATATTACTAAGGCTTAATGACCAATTGGGTTTTGAGATGGACAAGACTACTCTTGTCTGGTGGCTGGAATGAAAACAAAATTTAACTGGGTATATCTAATGATTAGTGTTTCTTTCAGTGCTATTTAAATTCTGAAACATCAAATTCACTTTTTATTTTAGGTGAGATTTTGTCTATTGCAAACATATTATTTATAGGTCATCTTGAACTATTTGGCAACCCTAATAGATTTAAGTATACCAAGATCCAATTTCCTAAAAATAATTATAGAAACATTATCTTTAAAAATTAAAACACTCACTGCCACAAATTTTGAATGCATAATCATCACTTTTCAAGAAAAGATCTCTACCCAAATTTATTCATGTTTAATTGAGAATGCAGTGAACCTAACTCAAAGTACTAACAAGGTTATTTACAACTGTATAACACAGATGAAGTTAAATTCTTATGGAATCATCAGTTACTGAAGGGAGGGCTTCTGTGAAGAATAGCAGCTAGAGAATTATACTGAGTCTTCACCTTGGCATCTAACGACCACTAATGTCCAAAATAATATCTCCCTTGATATATATTGACCTCTTTAATCAGTTTGCCTTCTGGTAAATGGCCTTTTACTATTTTGTGGCAATCATTTTGGATAATGTCCATAAAATGCTTTCAAAATTCTAAATGCAACCACTATAAAGGCTAGGAATGCTCGATTACCATCTTCAAATTCTGAAATATATTGCTTTGAGTAAGGCAGTATTCTTTACATAATATGAGAAGAAAACATTAAGTAACTCTTGGATTATTCACTCCTTGAAGCATGCAAGTTCTTAAAAGCACAGCAAAATACAGCTACTTTGATTGTACTGAATCATTCTCAATACCAAATGGCCATTTTAAGTGTTCAGAACAAAACATCCAGTGTTTGTCCCAAGATCAGGACACAGTGATGTATTTACTGTATGTCATTTCAAGTGTCCTAGTACTCATCTATGCATTCTTCTAAGCCATGGAAATTTATAAAATGCACTAAAACGTGCCATCTATGCTCCCACTGATTGTAACTAGCTGAAGGCAGGAAAGGAATATATTAATAATCAGTGAAACATATATTTAGCTTTTTGCCCAACAGCTAAGTTTATTGCTTTAAAAAATTCTTTGCTACGGGGAGTTTTAGTTCCAGTTATCATGCAGTAATATGGTCCCTCTGTGTTGTGTGTGTACAGAGCTTTCTTTGTCAAGGCACATTGCCAAATACAAAAATATGCTACCAGTACTTTTTTTTATTCTATTGAACTTTCAGGTGCTAAGTACAAATCTCACACTCCTTTGTTTGTCAAGATTGGTAATTAGCTTACTTAAGAAAAGGTATTGCTCATGTCTATTAGAAAAACTTGATTTTTTTGGGTAGTGCAGTTAGCTATTCATGGGTTGGTTTGAAGAAAATATCTTGCTATTGATTCTTTACTGGGCTAGGTTCTGTGGTTTCTGCCTGAGCAAGCAATATCACAAGGGTTGGCGGGGGGGGGGGGAATTGTGGGGAGCGAGCACTATGTACGCTACCTTGAGCTCCTACAAAAATAGTTCCTGACGTATCCCACTTCAAAACAGTAAAAACTGGATTGGAATTCAGCAAAATATGCTGACATGACTTTTTTTAATGTGGAATTTGGGAGTGTTTTTATATCTATGTTCAGTATTAGAACATTTAAATACAGGGCAGGTGCCATTTTTAAAATTATTACTAGGGAGAAGGAACAGCGAAGGACCATCTTTCAACAATCTCCTGGCACAGCCATGATAAGAATTTCTCAAATGCTAGGCTTTACTGGGGGTTGTGCTACTTTTCAGGTATGTCAAGTCTACACAAAAGCTTACACATGATTTTTTAAATTGTTTCTGCTAAAATAAGGTAGAAAATAACAGTTTTTGATGATGTAATTGAAGGCAGAAGAGATATGAGCCTCAAACAGCTGCCTGTTTATAATTAAGGTAATGTATTTGATTAAAAAAAACCCAGAACTATAGTACTGTGTAAAAGTTCTAGGAGTTGTGCAAGTAGCTGTAGATTAAGAATACTTTCAAAAATATATATTTTTAATTATTTTTATCAATTTACAAAAGGCAAAGCAAGCAAACAGAAGAAAAATCTAAATCAAATCAATATTTGGTGGGACTACCCCTTGGCTTTAAAAACAGCATCAATTCTTACATTTGAGCACTTGCACAAAGTCAGGAATTTTGTTGGATTAGAGGCAGGTATATGATTAACCAATTATACCAAGTAGGTGCCAATGATCCATCGATATCATATGTAGGTTGAAACATGGCCATTACCTAAAACAGAAATAGCTCCTAGGAAGCTTAAAACAGAGTGAGGAACAGCCAAACCCTGCTACTAAGGTGAGGTTGTAGAAGTCAGTTTCACTTGGACACAGGAACAAGACACAAGGTAGTTTTACAGAAGCAGCAAGGTCACTCCCAGGCAAAGATTTCAAAGCAGACTGAGGTTTCAAGATATGCTGTTCAAGCTCTTTTGAAGAAGCACAAAGAAACAGGCAACCTTGAGGACTGTAGATGCAGTAATCAGCCAAGGAAACTTTATGCAGCAGATGAAAGACACATCATGTTTACTTTCCTTCAACACTGGAAGATGCCCAGCAATGCCATCAGCACAGAACTGGCAGAAGCCAGTGAGACTCTGGTACATCCATCTGTCCCGAGAAGTATGGCCAGAAGTGGTCTTCATGGAAGAATTGTGACCAAAAAGCCATAACTCTGACCTGGAAAGAAGGCTAAGCAACTCAACTATTGCATGAAAACACAGGAATTGTGCAACAAATGCTCTGCACTGATGAGTCAAAATTTCAAATATTTGGCTGTAGCTCTCCAGTTTGTTTGCTGAAGGGCTGGAAAGTGGTTTAATAATGGGTGTCTGCAGGGAACAGTGAAGCAAGGTGGAGGTTCCTTGCAAGTTTGGGGCTGCATTTTTGCAAATGGAGTTGGAGATTTGGTCAGGAGTATGATTGGCCCCAAATTTATTCTGCAGCAGGACAATGAAACATACAGCCCAAGTCATCAAGAACTATCTTTAGTGTAAAGAAGTAGTAGTCCCGGAAGTGATAGTTTGGCCCCCACAGAGCCCTAATCTCAACATCATTGATTCTGTTTTGGATTACATGAAGAGACAGAAGGATTTGAGACAGTCTACATCCACAGAAAATCTGTGGTTAGTTCACCAAGATGTTTAGAACAATCAACCTGCCAAGTTCCTTCAAAAACTGTGTGCAAGTATACCTAAAATTGAAGTTGTTTTAAAGGCTAAAGGTGGTCACATCAAACATTGCGGATTTCTCTTCTGTTCATTTACTTTCCATTTTGTTAATTGATCAAATGAACTATTAACATTTTTATTTCTGAAAACATTCTTAACTTACAGCATTTTTGCATAACTGCCTAAAACTTCTGCACAGTACTGTTTGTCTGTTTGGACTTGGATTATTGCTTTTTTATGTTCTCAGAAACTCAATAAACATACCAACTGCTTGTAGAATAAAGTACAGCGACTTCTATACCAATCCTTACCTTTGTACCCCAGAAAATTTTAACATGGAAATATATTAATCTGTTAATATGAGTGAAACGTTCCTGAAATTGTGCAACAAGCAATCATATTTTAATTGAATAAAGCAAGATATAATTTGATTCTTAGAACCAATCAAACTGAAAAATAGCAAGGAGCAATGAGTTATTTTGGATGCAGAAAAAGTGAACTCAAGATGGAGAAGCATATGGTGGCATTCCAGCTTCCAAGTCTGTATAATCCACCTAATAAATACAGAAGCAATATTCTGTCATAGGCAACAGTGTGAAATTGAAGAAAATAATGTGGTTGCTTCAATACAGAAAGAGAAAATGAGAGAAAATTTGTGGACGCTTTAGAACTATCCAAATATGCAACCCACAGGGTGCAAATAGAGCTTCCTCTAACTCTAGTTAATAGAATCTTATTAGGCAAACACACCCAAAACAGGATACTGTGTTGTGTCTTTACTGAATATATTAAGACATTTATTGTCTTTCCTGGGAACAGAATGAAAAGCCCTATGAAAATCAGTTCTCTTACAGGGGTGTAAACTAAACTAGATGTTCCAATCAATAAGATGACAATTGAGGATGAGTTAGAGAAGCCTCACCTATAATATACTAACACATTAGTTCAATTCACAGTAAAAGGACAAAGCACACCACCATTATTACTATTCCTAGGGGTTGTCATCCAACAAAATTTATCAGAAGAGCCAAGTATAAAATATGAAGGTCACAAAGAACCCCAGGATAATGACAATTGATTTGTAAACTATTTCTGCATCATCTCATCTCAAGTGTTCGTAAGTCTACCATAACGACAGCACTGAATAAAAGTGGTATGCATGGAACCCTACCATGGAAATCTACTGCATACAGGAAATATAATGCTCTAGTTGGCCATAGACCACTTAGATGATCCATCAAGCAATGAAAACATTTTGTAGATAGATGAAAGAGGTCAGAACCTGCTGAATACCACCTCTGCTATCCATGAGCTGAATGTTAAAATGATCCAAACACTGAATTTAAACTACAACAGAAGGACTGAAGCAAAAGAAATTTTACATTTGCAATGATTTGAGTTGAGCACTGACCTTAAACCAATCGAAGTGGCTGCAGCTTGACCTGAACTGAGCTTTACATGCAAAACAATCTAAAAATGTCAATGATTTGAAGTAATTTTATAAAGAGGGTAGGCCAAAATATTTTCAAACCAGTAAATTCTTTCCAACAATGGTAGTGAAATGTTGGCATAATGAAGACAAGATACAGTACATTGTTTTGTATGGTGCCTGTTAAGGAGAAATATATTAATATATTCACAGAACTTTGATACATCTCAGATCAGAATTATACTATTGCAGGATTATGGATACCTCTAAAGAGTTCACAATTGTTCGCTCACTGTTATGACTTTTTACAATGTCTATAAGATACTCTTTCCCATATATTTTTGAAAGGAAAATTAATAATACTGAGAAATCATCTTTGTAAATCACAAATATGAAGAGTTCTTATGCAGATTGGCAATTAATGCATATAACTGAATGAAGTGAAGACAACTAGAAGTGCCAATATTTTAGTATAGCTTGTATAATGTGTGGATGACTTGCATTACATTTTTGCTTTCAACCACAATGTAATTCAGACATAAATTCCAGCTGGAATATTCTGGGCTGTTAATTATTAAGATAGCACAATGCCTGCTACGCTGCAAATTTTATGGGCAAACCAAGTTAATGCATTTCTTAAAGGATAAGTGTCATATGCTATCGAGATGTTCAGTGAAATGTCTCCTCATCAAGAAATCCTGGCAGAAATCATTGTCCCTTAGAAATTCAAAATTTATGGTGAGAAAGCATAAAGGATATCTACAACACTCCTTATTAGCCAAGGAAGACAGAAATAAACTGAAATATGTTGACAGTGACATCTCCCTACTAAACACAATGAGATGACGTGACAATAAATATCTTTCTCGAGAATCAGAAAGACAAAGTACAAGCACTTTTCTTAAAAGAACAGATGTCTTCATTGCCAGCAAGCAAAACGTCTAATAACATGTTTGTTGAGATGTATGCTTTTCTCTCTGCCATTATAAATTACTGAAAACTCTTGGACAAACTTTCTAAGGATAAGCTTTATCCCTCCTCATATTATAATCAATAATTCTCTGACCAAGAAAGGACAAGAGGACAGTCAAAATCTGCACAGTAATCCAAAGGAATGAATATTAGCAACATAGAATAGGGCATCATGTATGGGGATTGAATAAAAAGTAATGTTTCCAAGTTGCTAACAAATGGCAATTTGAAGAAGCACTAATGAGGTCTTTAGCGTGTTCGTTCATTTCACAGGAAATTGGTATAAGAAAATATTGTGCTGCTGTTGTTCATGAAATGGGACCCTATAGTTTAATACTCATCAGCACACTTTAAGCAATGCACCATGACAGAATCTGCCAAAGGAATCCCTCCAATTGTAATTCACTGCCAAATCAGGTTGTTCATAGATAGCTGTGTTGGTGTGAGTACTGTGCATCACTAGCCAAAAAAATATAAAAAGACAGTAAACTATGAAAAGTTGTTCTGGGTGATCAACAACAAAGAGGATAGCCTGTGATAGCCTTCGATGAGTTTCACGAGAAAGGGTTGATGAATTAATTAAGGTCAGTCAGCACTGGGAAATTCCTGCCAAATCTTGGCATTTCACAAGAATATGTGGGTCATAGCGATGTTCTTGAATTCTATCAGGTTTGTGCAAGATGAGTTGCCTCTATGCTGATAGCAGAAATCAAAAGTATCAAAGGCTGAAATTTGCTAGCAACTGTTGTCATGCTACAAGAATGAGGGTTATAAATTTCTTCATAGCATTATGACAGGTAAAGAAGCATAGGTACAGACCTATGGCCTGGAGACAAAGCATCAGTCCATGGAATATCATTACAAAACTTCACTTGCAAAAAAATAAAAATAGCAACTGAGAATCAAGACTTCAGCAGGAAAACTTGCCACTGTGTGCTTTTGATGCAGATGGTATTATTTGCTTGGATTTCTTTGAACTGGCCACTATTATCACATTCAAAATTTTGAAACAATGACTAGACCATTTTTATGAGCCACCCTAGAGACCTGCGAAAGCTGGATCTCACTGCCTTTCTTCAACTGAAATATAGCCCATGCTCAGGACCATATGACTTTCACCTTTGGTCAAACTTGAAGAAATCTGTTTGATTCAAGTAAAGAACTGGAAAGGACTGTTGAGATTGGTTGAAGAGATAATGTACTGGGTACTTTTGTGACAGCTTTAAGAATGTGTCCAAAAGTGGTAGTAATTATGGTATAATAGAGGTAACAAAAAAAATCTCATTTAAAAGATTATTTTCCTGTTTCATTTATTAAAATATCTCTATTTAAACTTAACTTACCAGTATTTTCATTCAACTCTTGTATAGCTTAACCTTTCACTGAGAAAATCTCTGGATATGGATATAAGGCAGCGGTCACCAATTGGTGGTCCGTGAGAAAATTTTGGTGGTCCACAGAAAAATTATTTGCATTTTTTATATTGCACTAAATCAGGGGTCATCAAACTACAGCCCCTGGGACAGATACGTGCAATGAATGTTTGTGTTGCTGCAGAGAGACTCTCCCTTCAGGATCTTTTTGTGCAGGTTGGAGGGGGGCAGAAATTCCGACTTGGGGTCTGCTTCAGCCTCCTGATACGGGGCTTTCAATGAAGAATGGAGGGAAGTGCCGTTGGTGGCGAAGAGCCAAAGGGCCTCGTTCCATTGGGACTGCATCATGGCCTGGAACTGGCTGACCATTTCAGCCTGCTGAGTTTCCAGGCGCCAGTACCTGGCCTTGCACTCCCTCAGGTCCTCCCTCAGCCTGGAAAGCCTATGCTTGTAATCCTCAGTGAGGTGATTCTGCTGAGCCTCCTTCTCGGTCAGATCCAATTTGAACTGAGCCAGCTGTTTTGCCAACTTGTGGTGGCTGCTTAGCTCCAACAACTGTTTCCTGTTGGGGCCCTGAGGAGCCTGGACCAGCAGGTGAGGAGTGGCTGGGAAGGGAGTAGCGAGTAGAAGCCAGCGAGGCGCCCCTCGACGTGAGTGACATTGAGTTGGCCACGTCCACTCAGTCACATGACCACCTTGTCACCCTCCTACCCAGCCAGTCATTAGGCAGATCATATTAGTGGTCCACGGGATTTAAAATTACGAATTTAGTGGTCCCTGAGGTCCGAAAGGTTGGTGACCCCTGATATAAGGGACAGATATATTTAATTGAATCTAACTGATAACTCAGGTTATCAGTTAACTTTTTTAAAGCCATGAAATATAATTTTAAGAAAGGTACACCTGGATGGACTGCATACTTGGATGGGCTGCAAGTGACTGTTTCAGAAAAATGCCTATAGCAACTACAGAAAGTTAGAAAATCACTATATTGATAAGAACACTCATAATCATAATCCATTTTATTTTTTATATTCACGTTCTTGAACAGTAATTTAATTTTCGCTAATTATAAATAAAATTGACATAGACTATCACGTCATGACATTTAAAATAACAAATACAAAATTAATAACTGGGATTACTTCAAAATAAATTACACACTCTGAAGTCTAATTGGTAAGGTCCAATTTTGACTGTTTTTTGTAGGAAAAGGGCATGTTTCACCTTGGTGGTGAGTTTCTATAGCAAAGGGGCTGTCCCTAAAAAGGCCTGTTTCTTGGCTCCCTCTCCTTGATTTCTCATGGTAGAGGAATTCTCAACCTGACCCCTTGGCCTGCATGGAATGAATTCGTTCCAGTGGTCATAGGGGCTTAATAGGTAATAATCAGCATTTAGAATTGGCCCCAAAAGTATATGGTAATAAAGGATGCTCCCACAAAAGGGATGTTGGTCCTACCTGAACGCCTTTTCTTGGGAACGTGGGACCAATAGCCAGCCATATCATTAGCTCCATCTGATATCCAATAGGACCGAGTCTGCAAACTGTTAAGCACCTCCTCTTCCTCTTGCTTCCCAGCTTTCTGACGAGGATGATGCAGCAGACCAATGTGCTGAGCTGCAAAGACAAGGTTATGCCCCATCCCAGGAAAAGGAAAGTCGGCCGCTCTCACTGCCCGCCACCGGACCTGGGAGGCCCTAGGATGGGGCTGGCTGCTGGTCCCACATTCCCAAGGGCGTTCAGGTAGGACCAACACCCCTTCTCCATGAAAATGGGACCAGCAGCCAGGCATAGGTTATACCAAAGCCAATGTCCCAATGGGTGGAATCTGACCAGTCCAGTGTCTCCTGGTCAGTATGGACCCGTTGGAGCACCCTGTGGTTGAAGGCCGCCTCTGCCAAGGCGTATATATCCAATTTATAGAGGCAGATAAATGGCGAGGGGGACGCCCAAGTGGCCGCTCTACAAATCTCCTCCAAGAAGGCCTGTGTGGTCCATGCTGCCGAGGTGGCCGTGCTCCTGGTTGAGTGAGCGGTGAATGTCTGGCCTCTCATATATCGGGGGTGGCAAATGTGTAGGCGGACTGGCTCAGCAGAGTTCAGTCAACCACGGGGAGTGGCGCCTACACCCAGACCTGTTCAGGGCCTTGACAGACCATTTCGGCATCCCTGTTGAACGGCTTCCTGCATGAGGTGCCAGGAATGGGTCCCTCTGAGGCGGTTTATGTGGGCCTTTGCGGCCACATTGTCTGTCAAAATCAAAATGTCCCGATCCACGACCGTGACCTGAAATGTCACGGTCTAAGTGAACTGCCTAAGAGCTCCAACCAATTGATGTTGTGGGTCAGGTCCTCTGGAGTCCAGACCCTGGGCCATGTGCGAGTCAAGGTGAGCTCCCCAACCATGAAGGCTGGCATCCATTGTCAGGACTAAGCGGTGAGGTTCCCTGAATTCTCGACTCCTCGTTATGGCGGGGGAGACCCACCATCTGAGGGAGAGTAGAATATCTGGGAAAATCTGGACTGTGAAGGAAGAAGTGCTGTGGTGGGTCCTCTGATACAGGAGAAGAAACCACTGAGGCGTGCCCAGAGCACAATACCTATACAGGACACCATCTTTCCCAGGAGCTGGGAAAGCCAGAGCAGAGGTACAGGCCGCCTCGCTCTGACTTTCCCCACGAGGTTGTGCAGGCTGGAAAGACACTCCTGGAAGAGATATACCCTGCTCTCGACCATATCAATGATCGCCTCCAAATGTTGGATGCGAATAGTAGGAATAAGTTGACTTTTGGCCCTGTTGATGGAAAAGTTGTGGTCTCATAAAACCTGGAGGGTGGTATCCAGGTCTGTCCTCGCCAGAGACTCCGAGCAAGACTGGATAAGGAGATAGTCTAAATAGAATTGGATCTTATCGGCATTGTCCGGAGGTGGCCCACCAGGGCGGCCATCAGTTTGATAAATACTCTGGGGAGGGAGGAGAGACCGAACAGCAGGGCAGAATATTGATAATGGTTCCCCGCATGGCAGAAGCAGAGGAACTTCCTGTGGGCCGGGTGGATGGGAACATGGAGGTATGCCTCCGGCAGGTCCACTGATGTGAGGAAGTCACTCTCCTTGACGCTCTCCAAGATGGCCTGGAGAGACTGCATCTTGAACCACCTGTAAATAATGCGGTGGTTCAAGGACTTAACATCGAGAATTGCCCTCCAACCCCCCCCCCCCCGAGGATTTCTGAATCACGAACAAGTGGGAGCAAAACCCCTGTCCGTGTTGCTCCCACGGAATCAGCTGTACGACCTGAATGTGAGAAGATATTTTATGGCCAATTCCAAAGGAGCCGCTTCGTCCAGTCCCTTGATAGGAGACAATGGACGAACAGGCTCGGAAGGGTGGAGAGGCCCGACTTGACAGTCTCCCTGACCCAAGTGTCCATGGTGGTAACCTCCCATTGGCTGGCAAAGAGCACCAGTTTTCCCCCAATGGGAGGGTTGGACGTGCAGTCAGCAGGAGCATCGAAAGGGGCAACCCCTCCCGCGTCGAAAGGGCCGCTTGAGAGGACTGCTCTGTCCCGGGCCACCCTGTCTGTCCTGACGTCTACCCTGCCTAGGGGGAAAGGACTGTTGTGATCTCTGTAGCATGAAGCCGGTGTCTGAGCCCTGAAAGGGATGAAAATAGGGGGCCGGCCTGCAATCTGATCTGCAGGATACGTTTGGTAAGATTTTGTGCTTATTCCTGGATTCCACCAAAAGGGGTTCCAGGGAATCACCGAAAAGTGATACGGGGAAAAAGAATACGGGGAAAAAGAATACGGGGCTGAGGCCAGCCACCATTTGTTCTTGGCTTCTGCATGCCAATGGTGGCGCCAGAGTAAGCAGATGGACGATATTGTGGAACCGATGGATTTGGCCGCAAACTTGGAGGCATTCAGGGTGATGTCTGCCGAGAACTCAAGGGCAGCAACTATTTTGTTTAAGACCTGTTGCAACCTGGTGTCAGTAGGAGGAAAGCGGTCCTGTAACTCCTTCAACCATAACAGGGATGCCCTGTTAAAAAATGAAACAGCGGAGGACACCCTGATGGCCCAAGCTGCCAACTGGTGAGCCTTAACCAGCAATTGCTCCACCCTTTTGTCCTCTGGGCGGAGAATTTCTTCAGGGGGACCTGTTAAAACGGGAGGAACAGACAGGGCCACCACCGGAGAATCCACGGTGGGTACCTGCAAGAGCTTGGTGAAATCAGCGCCCAAATTGTAAAGGCGGCGGTCCAGAGTATTAGGGTTGGGACCTGAGATAGGTGCAGACCATTGTCTGTGCACCACATCCATAAACAACTTAGGGGTTAGTACCACTTCAACGGTAGGCTCTGAAAAGAGGGGAACTGAAGGATCAACCTCACCAGTGGAGAGGTCAGAGACGGAACGGGCCACTCCCAGCCAGGTAGTGGCCTTGGCCTTATGTAGCAAGGACCTGAACAGCTGGGGTCGGAAGAGACCCACAAAGGATGGTTGGTCTGGGACCAGGTCCTCATCATCTGACAAATCTGGATCCTTCAGTACATCTCTCCTGCCAAGGAATCCCAACTAGGGGAAACAGCGGAATAATCAAGATCCTGGGAAGGGGCCCACTCCCCCAATAGCTGAGGGCCGTGGTGGCTTACTTGGGATCTGGGGTAATCAGAGACCCATGATTGGGTCCTCTGTTGCATACTCACTGCTATGCTGTGCTGAATGGCTTCAGAGATTAAGGCTGCAATACCTGCAGGTAACTGAAAATTGTCCTGCTGGTCATGCCTGAGGCCAGTGGCCGTGGGTATAAATGTGGCCTCAACTGAAGAAGCCCTGTGCCTCTCAGGTTGTGCCCAGTGAGTGTCCATGGGGCCTGTGCCTGAGAGAGGTCCAAACAGGAGATCACTAGTGCCATGAAAGTGCTGGACTGGCTCCCTCACCTCATCTGGGGACCAGGTTGCAGTGGCACACTGTTGCAGAGGGGCCGGCCATGCTATCTGGTCTGAAGAAGCTGGTTGAGCAGGATAGTCCACTGCCTGGCGGTCCCGACTCTTCTTGTCAGCCTCCTTGATGGCTCATTCTATGGCCTTCTCAATCACCTTGTGGCATTTTCTGTCCTCCTTCTCCAAGGCCTTAGAGGCCTGTCCGGGAGGTTGGCCAATGGAGGGTGGACTGCCCTGCCCCAATTGGGGGATCTGGAGCTTGAGGGGCCTGCCTCTGCCTGGGAACTAAGCCAGTCTGCGGCAACTGCCTGAAGGGCCAATTTGCTAGGCCGCTTGGATGGAGCGGTGGCCATCTTGATCAGCAGCAGAAGCCTGGATGACTAGGCCTCTAAGCCACACGCGGCAGGAGAAGTTTTGTGGCAAAAGGATACTGGCCTGAGACCAAGGCAGAAGAGCCTCTGAAGCACTATGCAATGGGGTGGATACCCCGTCCGCAGCCTTCCTGATCAAATCGAGGAAGGAAGGCCCGTGTTGGCAGGCCCAACCATGTGGCCATTAGATCGTGGGACCATTGGTGTAGGTTATAGCACTGGAGCAGTTTTACCAGGCACCTGCAGCATCTCCGTGATGCTGGGAAGCTGTCTTAGGGCTGATCACCGCTAAGATCGTCCGTGGGTGCAGCCGCCACACGCTCCTGCGCCCGCGGTCCAATGGGGCTCCAAGGCTTGGCAATTGGGACACAACCCAGGAGTGCCGGTCAGACACCCAGCCGCTTGTAGTGGCATCGCCATGGAGCGGCCTTCAGCAGACTCTGGCTGAGCGCTGTTCACACTGGGAGGGCAGAGGGAACGATCCAAGGAAAGAATCCCTCTCGATCCTCACGCCACAAAGACAGCCTTCAGCGGGGTCAAGCTGGATCGCCCTTCACGCTGGAAAGAGGCCAGCTCGACCAGCAAACTGGGAGCCTAGCCTAATGAAAAGTAGGATTAGCAGTTAGGAATAGAGCAGCTCAGAAAGGCACATCTGTCCCAATCAGACCAATTCTGAAAGCTGGGAAGCAACAGGAAGAGGAGGTGCTTAACAGTTTGCAGACTCAGTCCTACTGGATGTCAGACGGAGCTAACCCATGCCTGGCTGCTGGTTCCGCTTCCATGGAGAATTGATGGTATTTTGGTATACCAGTATTAGCTACTCCATAAACAAGGGAAGTGAATTCTGGACCAGAGCAAGTTTCAAACTGCCTTCAAAGGCAGCTCCAACCTGTAAACCAAATTGCAATTATCTACAAAGTAACAAGGACAAAAATTACCATTATCAGAGTCTTCAGATCTAGAAACTGCATCATGGTCAGCAGCTGAAGCTCAGTAAAAGTCCTGCTGTTTAGTGTCCACTTGCTACATCAATAGGAGCTGTGAGTCCAGGACTCTCAAGTTGTTCTTTTTTTTTTCTTTCTTTCAAAAGTAATGTCATTCCATTTAGAGCTAAAAATAATGGAGTTCTGGAACATAAATGCTTCTGAATGCTTCTGAATAAACAGTACCTCATACCGCACTTCTCAGTCATCAAATCAAGACTTCTATCATATCACCAAGGCAAGACGGAATTGATATACAAAGTTGGGCATAATATTGGTAATTACCTAAACTGAACCAACAGATAACTTTCCTAAATGCTTCATATATATTTGAAACAACTTGAGCACTAAGGCATTCTCACATTGATTGGTCCAGCGTCTCCACTGACCTGACTGGAATAGGAAGGGAGAATATTCACTTAATACCCAGACTATTTACAAGCTGGAATTACATCCAGACATCCATTACTGTAAAGTTGAGAGATCATCAGGAAAGACCATTCTTCTGATGCCAGTCTGAAAGCTGCTACAATCCACACCCATTCTTATTTTGTATCTCCTCTTCCAAACTTATGGTAGCCAAAATATCACTTCTGTCTCTCCTTTTCTGTAATGTAATCACTTTCTATTTCTTCATCTATACCAATTCCTGAATCCACAGTGATAACAACCAAAGGACAAATGTGTTGCACACATTGTCATAACCACTGTTATACAATTTAACAATCCTGTTTTCACTATTCTTGCTAAACCCAGCACCATCCAGACCTCTTCCCCAATGCTTTATCTAATGTTCCACAACTTCTTGCTGTCTTCGCAACCAATGATTCCCTTTTCTTCACTCAAACTCTGCTTTTCCAAGTTTCTATTGTTAGCTCTTTCCAGTTTGACATGATCATTCCTTATGAGAATCCTCCAATCTCCACAGTCTCCAATATGATTTTTTGCTCAATGCTCAATTTCAGTGTAACTGACTCCTACATCCAATGTCACACAATTGCTTCCCTAACCATAGGCAATCCAGAGATTGCCATAGAGCATCTAAGTAACAAAAACGGCAAATCACCACCAAAACAGGAAAGGGACAGTATTTTTTAAACAACATTCCAGACCACTATAATGACAAAAAAATGGGAAACAATAAAGCTACTCTTTTGCTCTGTCAAGCAGATCTAGGGTCAACAGCATGGAATCTATAGTTACTATTATACCAATTATACTATACAAACAGGCATCCATCAGACCATTTTATTTGCTAGTGAATGAAATGGCACTTTCATTTACATATGGGGAGGCTGATTTCTTGCCAGAAATTGACTGGAGAAGAAATAGAAGCCATCTATTGCAATTATCCTAGGCAGAGAGTGAACTTCTCTCTTGTCAAATTCCAGCAAAATATATTCTCCCATCTCCCACAGCAGGGCAACTGATCTTATCTCCAATGATATGCATTGAAAAAAAACCTTTACAATTGTACATTTTATTTTAAAAATGAATAGCTGCATTCATTTTTCAAACAACCAAACCACAGACTGGTAAGCCATTAAGTTGCAGGACTTAACATTATAGCTAACCATGGCCCCCTCTAAATGATAATAGTAGCTGGAGAATATTCAACACAAACTACCACATATCTACTTGTGTTCATCTTGTGTTTAGTTATTTAAGTGTTTGAAGTTCTGAATGCATCTTTCAAGCCTCAGGCAACTTTATGATTTGCCCTCTATACATATAAGCATCATTTCTTGAAAAGAGAAAGGATACTACTCTGGGATAATTCTGAAGTAGTTTAAGAAGGATCTTGTGATGCAACAAAGTGCAAACGTATTGCAGCTGAGAACCACATATTACTCTATATTGGGTATGGCTGGTATCACAGGACACAGTCAAAATATTTGAATGGGGAAAATTAGGAGATTAAGGGCAAAACTATGCTTCTGCTATTAGGTCTAGATTCTTCTTATAGTCACTCATGCCTTTAATCACCTAATGTTCAGACTATATACAATACAGAACTGCCCTTGAACACAGTTAGTCCTCAACTTACAATCACAAGTGGGACTGGACTTTCCATTACAAAGCAATACAGCCATAAAACCAGACATCACATGGCTGCATTGCTTAACATTAGAAATCCTGACAGTCCTGGTTGTTATCGCAAACCAAGAATTGCAAGATGTGAAGCAGTACACAAGCCAAGCCAAGCCATTCTGGCTTGGTCCTTCTCAGCCCCTAGCCTCAGTAAGGTAAGGGATTGCTTCCAACTCTCTTCACCCTATCTCCATTTCTGCCCTCTTGGTCACTCTGCACCTTGCTTTGAGGGGCAACAGGCCCCAAAATATGCAATGGGCTATCCCACTCACCCTTATCACCCCGTACTCCCAAGATTCCTGCCATGCCAATGGCAGAGCAGAGTGTTTAGACCTGAAACCAGAGCAACGGGTTTAAACCACGGGTGAAATTTACTTACATTTGCTATCGGTTCGGAAATGTGAACATGTGTGCCTCCTCCATGAGAAAATAAGGCTCTGTGCATACAGAGGGTCAAAAACGGGATGTGATTACATCCGTGTGTGTGTGTGTGTGTGTGTGTGTGTGTGTGTGTAGCCTCCTGCCACCAGAGCTACCAGTTCACCCGAGCCAGATAGAACCAGGTGGATTTCAGCACTGTTTAAACACTCAACTCACTAACTCTCTCTCCCTCCCTCTCTCTCATACAATTGATAAATAAAAATGTATAGAAATTACCATTAAAATTAAATTAAGATTTAAAAAATTTAAATTGTAGAATGATGACAATTAAATATCAAAAGCAGAAAAAAATCCTATGATGGCCATTTAACATTGGAGTATTACAGGGGAATTCTCAGTGGACTAGCCAACCTCAGTTGCATGGTCCTCTGTGCCCCCCCCTCAAAGGACACAGTTTTTTACCTCTTTGAGGAAGGCTGTGAGCAGGATGTTCCACAAAGTAAGGGCAGCCATAGAGAAGGCTCTCTTACTAGACCCAATATACCACATCACTAAGCTTAGAAATATTACAGTCACCCCAAAAGTGCCTTCTATGTAACCTTTATAGAGTTGTCGGTAATCTTTGATTTCATTTCATGAGAATGACTCAGGAAGAAATTACCCACTAAATGATTAAAACAATAGACTGCCTTCTTCTTAGATTAATAATGCTATTTGTCAGGTGCAAAACCAGAAACAACACCCCCAAATCCAATTCAGTCCTCCTTGTACTGTCCCTAGATATTTCTTTTAACATCTCACATGTTCCATATAGGACATTACATACTTTGGTGGAAACTGCATTACCTATTAAAGCAACAACTGGTTGATATATAAAGCTCCTATATGTAAGCTAAACTTGCTTCTGTTCAGACCAGGAGGTGGACTCTGTCTCACACGTCTTACTAAAATGTTCATTATACACCAACTGACAATCAAGTTTAATACTTCCAATTGTTTATAGCTCCAATTGCAATTGCAACCAAGAGTTCATTGCCTTCTCCTAGATGACTACTCTTCAGAAGCCTCTATGATGTTACAAAATTCTGATCAATAGCTATAGCTAGTAGTAGCTATGAGTTCCTCCTTTATGTTATTGTGAGTGTTAATTGCTTTAGGACTTTCACACTATTTTAAAACTTCATTTTTATTGCTATTATACTTTATTACTGTTCTTTTTCTTAGACTGTAAATAAATTTTGATTGGTCAAAAAACAAAAAAGTTTCTGAAAACTAAACATTTTCACAATTTGTAATTTCTGGTTACTTCAAAAGGTCTTCAATTCAAACTCACAAACTATTGTGATTATAGTATAATTGCCATTCATTTTTACACATAAGAGAATCAAGTTCTTACATTGCATAAGTGGTAAGAAAATAAATTCCACAAATTTCATTTTATTATTCAAGGCCAGGTTTTTCAAAACATGTTTTATATACCAAGGCTTTTGTACACTGCATACTTTCAATTATTGCTGGTTAGACACATAACATTAGTCTCAGAATTTGTGAATATCCTAGTCTGTTACAGGATGAGAAAAAAGGTTTGGTATATGGAATCACTTTGTTAGAAATATCACTTTTTCCCATGAGTTCAAATATGTTACAATTTAATCCAAATAGGAAACATCCTACAAAACGAACTACATTATTTATTCCCTTAGTAACTTGAGCATCTTAAGCAGGATGTACAAACCATTTAGGCTGAGACCAATACTTGGTCTTCAAGTGGCATACTAGGTAACTTTATTTCAAAAGGCGGTAGCATCAAGTAAATAAATTTATAATAATCCGTTAAAATTATTATATTCTTATATACACCCTCTCTCACGCTAAAATTACAATTTGATGCTAACTTTGGGGAAGTTACGTCATTACAAACTAATTGCAAAACTCTATAAAGAAACTGTGCTTCCTGAATTTAAGGATCCAATAATTTTTAATTCAATACAAAATATATTTAACTTAGGTTTAGCTAGTATCTCTAACTTAAGAACTATTTGATATATTTTTAAATTATCTGGTGTTTTATAATGTACATTTTATATTTAGGAGTTAAATACCACGAATAAGAATTCTTTTCACCAGGACACTGATCTGTGAGCATATTTTTTCTATAATCATTTTTTAATAGAAATAGGAAGATCGGTTAAGTAGTTACAACTTAATAAACCACCTAATTGGACAACTATATTGTCAGCTGAAAATATACTTTTTTCTGACTATGTATATAAAATTTAACTCTACTATAATCCCCTTCATCCAATAAATATAATTTATAAACTAGGAAAATGCAATTTGCAACATTGACTAAGAGTACTATGTCAATTGTACACATTTTGAAAAAGCAGATTTTGGAAATGATGGTTACAAACTTTTTTAATTTTAAAATTGAAACTTTCAATTTCAACCCTAAAAGTTGAATTTTTCAGCTTTTAATCCATTAAAATCCTTTTGCTTTAGTAAAAAGAATGTTCAATTAAACTAACCAACAGATTTTTTTGAAGGTGTGCACTTTCTAAAGTATTTGGAAAGCAGATGCTTGTCCTCATTATTATGAACTAATGTATCTTCTAAAATATCCGCATGATTCGTCTAAAACTGGTAGCCTTTTTCAAATTTTTTTTTTACTTACATGCAGGGTTAAATAGATCAATTAACTGAAATACATACAAAGAATCAACTAAGCAACTGATGCTCTATTAACATATAAGCAGGAAGCAGACACATTAATACAGCTTCCTTCCCAAATGAAACATAGCTGTGCTCTTAACAGCTGCATCAGTAAGATAATCCTATGTGAGGCTTTCATTATGTGTATTTCCTCTTTTAATAAATATATTTCTGACATGGATCAAAGGGAAATATGTAATTTTCTTAATAAGGTAAGGGTCCCGCAGATTGACCTAGCATTCTAATGACTATGCTGATATTATAATAATCTTTTCTTGGCAATAAATCAAGTCATTTGCTATTGCCTTCTTCCAGGATGTTTCTTTCATTCTTTTTTTCCCCCAATTTCCCAGCCTAGTCTGCGGGTTTGGGATTTTCTGGCAGTTTCCCATCCAAGTCTTAACAGATCTGATTTGTTGAACTGTTTTAGATCAGCTAAATTTAGCAAAGTGCCTCTAGTTACTGTATATCTAGTAAAAAAATTAATGATACTATACTTATATGAAACTAGACAGTGGAAACAGGAAATAAATCTATTTCTCAAATATTACCATAATCATATATAGATGTTCTAAAAAAAATATTCACTAAATGACTGAATGCTTATTATAACCAGATTTCAAATCCAAAAAAGTGGAGCAAAGTACACTATGGAGAATCTCAAATCCTAAATGAATTTTACTTTTGCATTGCAAAGAAACACAAATACATTTTTATGCCTAAAGGCAGATGTTTTTGATCATGTAAGTCAAAGGAAATTAAATAACATTGCAATATTATTAATTGTACGTTCACCGTCCATAATATGGTAAGGAAACACCCCCCCCCCAATGAAATCTAAGAATCAAGACTCAGCAAAGAAAAGAACATTGACATGGAAAAAGCAAGTTTCTTACCTTTTTATCTCTGGTCCTTACTTCCCCATAAAAATCTAGAGCTTCTTGTGCTTTCTGAAACCTTCCTCGATGTAACAAATAAGCACAAATCATTACACCAGTTCGTCCCTTTCCAGCTTTACAATGGATTGCTGCAACATGATTGCCATCTTCACTAAGCCATCGATCAAGATCTTCACAAAAAGGTTTTATGAGCTCTAGCTGTGGTGGGTTGTGGTCTTCAAAAGGGTACTGTGCAACTAAAAACCAAAAAATTGTATTATTAAATTGAACGCTAATTTTCAAAGATATTTGTAGTATTCCTTGCTAAAAAAAATCTCTCGCATAATTTCTTGAATAAAAAAATCTAGATGTTTCTAAATCTAACTCTATTACAGATTGCCATGTACAGATTATTTTAATAACACTGGCTTCACAACTCAAAATCTTCATCACTCCCCATTTCCTCCAGAAAACTCTGATGGAAAAAAAATCTAGAAATACTGAAAACTGTCTGACCATTTAAGGTTTTGGGTTTTTTTTAAAGTTAAGAGATATATCTATGGTTTTGGTTTTACATATGCACAGAAACAATTGCGACTAGATATAAAATATGATTGGGTTTCATATGAAACATCTTTAAACTCATTGATTCCCTGTGTCAACATTTGCATTTAGCACCAGCAAGATAAATGGAAGTGTCTGTTTTTATTCTTTGTTTCAATCAACTATATGTGAAATTAATCAGTGGCCAAGATTCAAATGCAACTGAATTTAACAGAAAATGAAAGAAATTTTCTACTACCTCTCAGCCAGGGAATGTGTGGGGAAGTATGAACTACATAGCATTAAAAAATTGTTTATGAATCATATTAAATCAAGTTCGTGGGTGGTAAAATAAATGTAATAGAACTGAAGTAAGACAATTACCTTATTTCCTTAGTACAAAATTTAGTTGCAAGGTGTGAAATCAATGAGATATATTCAGACAAACCAAAAGCTACCAAGCTGGTCAGCAACAAAAAATATTTCACCACCAAATGTAAGAAAATAGTCTTCTGAGTAGATTCAGCCTGCATATCACTGAGTATCAAAAGTTGCTTAAATCACTAAAAGTACCAGAAGACGACTGCTGAACATTCTACAAAGCTATATCCATTCTTGCAGATTGGCAATTCATATAGAGTAGATTCTTCTCACCCTGACAATTTATCTGCACTGCAATGCTAACAGCCCCTTAATTCCTTCTGGATAATGGTTGGGAAAGGGTTATATAGTTACATTTCTCAGTGACTGAGGCAATCTAGGGGGGAAAAAACTCCTTTTGATGAGATCACTATTGAGAAGTTGTGGTACAATGGATACTTTTAAACAGAGGCTGTAAGCCTTCATGATATCTATCTAGATCATGAAAAAATGGGGACCTTATTCAGGCACATGATCAAACACGTGAAGGGCTCAATCTGGGTAGAGAAAGGGCTGCACACACAGGTCTCTCATACTTGCTCTAACCTCCACGCCTTCAGCTGGAAATTTTTGAGAAGGGCAGCTGCTCTTAAATTCTGTTGAATTAACCACTAAGCACAACATGCAAAACAATATTCTTTATGGTTGATATATGAACTGCTTGCTTTCTTTAAATTGTGATTTCCAGTTCAAAAGTATACATATTTTATCTGTTTTTACAAGAAGCCTATTTGCTGCTGCTCCTCAGCAATAGCCCTTTACTGTTAAATATACATCCATTCCCAATAAGGCCCAGAATTAAGGGCCCCTATCTTTTACGGTCTTTAAAATTTTGAGAAATGTTATAACCACTTTCATAAAATAGCTACTACAATGGGTGTAGACAAAGCAGAGCAACTATTTACAAAAAAGATACTCCCCTCATCATTATTTTACACCTTGCTCTCTGTAACATCAGTTTGTCATGTATTTTACTAAATCAGTGGGCACAATTCTTAGGAGAGAGGCCCCTAAAATGTTTATTTTCAATATACCACAGGGACTACCCTAAATATCAGAGAGGTCCTACTTTGTCACAAACCCTTCTGCAGGCTATAAATATAGTGTTTCCCCTTTTTAAAAATTAAAATAATCCAAAAATAATAAAATCCTATAGGCTATGGAGCCCAACAAGTAGCATATTGATGATTTTTTTAATCATAAGATGGAAATTTTACTATATGAAATAGAAGTACATGATCACACAGCTACAAAAGTTGATGCATTAACAAAATAAATTCCTTGTTTATTGTATGCTGGATTACACAATTTATAATCCATGAATTAACTCCTGTGACCTTTAGAGGTGGTTAGATGGCTAACCTTTTTTTCCCTCGGGTGCCAATAGCATGCATGTGCGCGCGATAGCGCACGTGCTCACATTCATAATACAATGCCCCACGCACACGCCCTGCCCCCTGCACATGTGCGCGCCATCCCCCGCGCTGCCCTGTCCCCCCTGCACAGGCGCGTGCAAGCACCCGTGGCTCTCCCACCCACCCCTGTGCATGCGTGCACAACCCCCCCCCCCTTTTAGTACTAGCAGGCCTCCCTGAAGCCTCCAAAGTCTGGAAACGGCCGTTTCTGGACTTCCAGTAGGCCCGTTTTTCACCTTCTGGAAACTCTGGAGACTTTCCTGAAGCCTCGAGGAAGGCAAAAACAGCCTCCCCCGGCCCTCCAGATGCCAGAAACAGCCTGTTTCCGGACTTTCTGTAGGCCCGTTTTTTGCCCTCCCAGAGCCTCCACGCGAGCCCTGTACTTACCTGGCATCCAAAATGGGCCGTGTGGAGACTCCTGGAAGGGGAGGCATGGGCATACATACACGTCTCCCGCTTGCGCAGCAGACCCGAAAATCAGCTTGCCAGTGGGAGGCGCGCACGCATGTGCAGCTGAGCTGACCTAGGGCAACGGTTCGCATGCCGCCACCTGTGGCACACGTGCCATAGGTTCACCATCACGGCCTTAGAGTATCCCCGACTACATATTGAAATTATTTAATTATTTTATGTGCCTTAAACTATGAGTGATGAAATCTGACCAGAGAGTCGGTATTTAGGGGAGGGGGTTGGGTAGGGATTTCTCCTTCAAAAACAAACTTCTTAGAGATCTAAGATACCTGCCTTCTCTCCAATGAGATGAATTTTATTATTGTTTTGAAGAAATCGCTTCAATTCCTCTCTTACCAAAAAGCTGATAGGGTACACTCTGGAGATATCATCACTTCCTTAGCTGAACTTCTTGCTGCCCTCAGAGATCAAATTAAAATAAAGTGCAAATTCTGACTATAAATAAAATATTAGTCTTAATTTACTAAAATTTACAAAGAGCCACAAATCTATATCTCGTATAACATTCCTCTCTTTCAAAACATTGATTCTCAAAATATGAACAAATATATATTTACTCATAGACAGTTGAGCTGCTGGATAACTATCAGGCTACGTAAGTGCGTAATAATCTTTTAATAATAAGCAATTTCTGAGGAGTTGGGGAATACAACTCAGCATCCCAAACTTCTGAAGGGCTGTTGAAAGAGCAGGACTAATTCTCAGTCTTTCTAAATATGAAATTCTTGAGACTGAACTCTTGCATGAAATTCTAGGAGATATCTGGTATGCTTGGAGGTCACTAGGTCATGAAATGTTTGTGAAGAGGTCACCCTTTCAAAATTAACCCCCCCCTCCCAAATAATAAAGGGGAAGAAACTAAAAGGAAAACTCAGGTTACTAATATTAACACATAACACTTCAGAAATGGAATTATTATTGAAGGGTATGCTTACTCTGGTTTCTTAAATTATGAAAAACACAAAACAAACATACCTCTGCAGTTAAATTTGGCGGTGTCATAATGTCTTTCAGCACATCTGAAAGAAAAAAGTTAAAATTGCATGAAGCATTATCATTTAGTAGGGAGACAAACCTATTATATACAGTACAAATTCCTTTCTACAATCTAATACTACAATCATAAAGAAAAGAGTGAAGCATTACTGTTTGGGTGTTCTTCATGCCATATAGATAAATAGAGCAATGGTGAAATGTAAAATTTGTTATTACCGGTCTGTGGGCGTGGCTTGGGGGGGTAATGTAACTGGGTGGGTGTGGCCAACTTTTTTTTTTTTACTTTTAAAAGCATTTTTTGTACAACCTCTTCAGCTGAAGAGGTTGTAAAAAAATGCTTTTAAAAGGCTCTGACGATCCCAGATGAGCCACGCGATCATCAGAAGCTTTTTTTTTTAACTTTTAAAAGCATTTGTAGAAAAAATGCTTTTAAAAGTAAAAAAAAAAAGCCTCTGATGATCGCACGGCTCAGCTGGGCATGGGGGGGGGGAGCAGGGATTTCTGCTACCGGTTCTCCGAACCACCCACCGCCATCGCTACTGGATCGGGCGATCCGGTCTGAACCGGAAGCATTTCACCCCTGAAAGAGGTACAAATTAGTCCTCGCCAATGGCTCTTTCAGCAAGCCATTCAAAATTGCAACAGGGTTGAAAAAACAGATTTATGATCCCTCCTCAATCTTGTAGCCATTGCAGTATTCTTGCAGTCAAGTGACTGCAATTCAAGCGCTTGGCAACTGATCCACATTTACAAGGATCGCAACATCCCACAGTCACATGATCATCATCTACAACCTTCACAGTCAGTTTCTGACAAGCAGTCATTGGGGAATCTGACAGGAAGCCATAAATCACGGTCACCTGATGTCGTGCTGAGAACTGTAGGCGATTCGTTTAATCCCAATTACAGGTAGTCCTCGATTTACGACCACAATGGAGCTCAGAATTTATGTTGCTATTTGAGAAATTTGTTACCGTATTTTTCAGAGTATAAGACACACCTTTATACCCCAAAAAAGGTGAAAATCTGGGTGTGTCTTATACTCCGAATGTAGCCCGGCCCAGTCTCTCAAACGGAGGTTTCAGTCTGAAATGCCTCTGAAAAAAAGCTTCAGAAAAAAAGCTTCTGAAACGGAGTATTCCGGGGGTATTCTGGGAGGCCGATCCAGCCGCCAATCAGATTTTTTCTTATTTTCCTCCCCAAAAACTAAGGTGCGTCTTATACTCCGGCGCGCCTTATAGTCTGAAAAATACGGTGAGTTTTGCCTCATTTTATGACTTTGCTTGACACATTTGTTAAGCGAATCGCTGCAGTTGTTCAAATAGCTTCCACATTGACTTTGCTTGTCAGGTCGCAAAAGGGGCTCACATGACCCCCAGGACACTGCAAATGTCATAAATATTAACCAGTTGTCAAGCATCTGAATGTAAATGATGTGACCATGGGGCTGCTGCAATGGTCATAAGTGTGAAAAATGGTCATAAACCAATTTTTTCAGTGCTGTTGTAACTTTGAATGGTCATTAAATGAAGTGTTGTAAGTCAAGGAGTACCAGTAAATGCAGCTGGAACTGACACCATTAAGTAAGATGTAGTCGCTTGAAGTTTCACTTAATGACCACATGACCACATTGCTTAGCCATGGATTTGTTAGTCTCAATTACAGTCGGTAAAAGAGGAATACCTGTACATTTGGAAATATAACAGCTATGTACAGAACTCTTTCTTTTATTTGTGGCATTAATGTGACTATCACTGTACACCTAACTCCCTTTATTTATAAATTTCTACCCAAAGTAATAAAACTATAGTGCACATAAATCTGAAAATAGAAAAAAATGTGATTATAGGAAAGAAGATTAACTCAAATAAAATGTGAGTTCATATCACTGTTCAGGTATAATGTTCCTAGGCAAATTTGGCACTCTGATTACTACATATATTCCTTCCCTAATAACGCTCTTCTACAAACAAATAAAAGCAATTCCTACTAAATAATACTGAACTGAGTAGGGAAGCAGGTAATATAATAATGACCCTTATTCCTATTAAACCTCAAACCTAGATTTTAATATGAAAATATTGAATCTTTTTTAAAAAAATACACTAAGAAAATCAGTATTAAAATATTTTTATACCTGTTTTTCCTAATAAGGATCATTAGGAACTAAACTGCAAATTCTCAATTACTTTACAGAATAAAGTATCATCTCAATTTATGAGTAATTAATGTTTCAATTCTCTTTTTACTCATTATGAAGTCATTCACTTGCTAAAACTAAAACAAGTTAGGTGACATATCATTGTTTCATAGGTTTCCTATTAAAGAACCAGGCTGCACAAGTGAGTAGGAATGTGCAAGTGATCAGGCAGTGCATGAAACCATTCCCCCAGCCCATGGAAAAACTGTCCTCCACGGAACTGGTCCCTGGCATCCAAACGGTTGGAGGCCACTACTCTAATGCATTTTAATATATTTAAGGCCAGTATCTATAGAAGCTACATAAAAAAGCATACTTACAGATTGTATATCTTGTAATGGTTTTTATGTTTTGAATCCAGAAACCTTGAAAGAAAAGTGATACATTAAACTCATTTGGATGCTTTAAAAAAAAAAAAAAGATTGAATAAAATATGTTTGAGAGCAATTTTGAACAAATAATATTTTATGGATATAACATATCAACTGCTGCTTTTCACTATAATCTTTCCCTTAGTTATAAATCTTAGGAGATGTTAAATTTTACTTATATATTACTGTTACTGAACTAAAGAAAGTTGAATTTCTAGGCACCATCTACATTGAAATTTAATTTTAACTTTCATACAATCTGTCTGAAATAAAAATAAACGCAACTCTACTTCACAACAGAAAACAAGCAGAATCAGCTTCAAATTTGTCCGATATCAGTAGAATAAACCCCTATGTCAAGCAATCAGGTTTTTAAGCAAAAATGTGGTTCTATGCATTTTAATTACATCCACAATACAGACTGTACAGTACTAAATTTTTTTCACTATTCTAGGAAATCCCAATATTCAACAATTATAGTTAAAATTTGACTCATGTGCTGTGTGGTTACTGGTATTTTAACAATTTAAATAGTTCCTTCAAAATGCTGGAGCACTGCATCATTTATCAAAAACCACTCATAAAATTTATCACACATTTTTAGACAAATGTGATTATTTCTTGCATAATCATAAACTAACTTCATGAATCAATATTTCTCAAACTGAAAAAAGTTTAACAGAACCAATTCTTAATACATCAAACCTCAATGAGATTTAATAGAGGTTGAGAGTTTAAATGGGGATCCAAGCTTCTTAGGGCAAAGATGTCAGTTATCTAAATAACCAATAGCTTCAAAACTGAAAAGTCCAAGGCAACAATCCATAAACTATGAGAAAGGCAGGAAAAAGAAGCACCAGATTTTAAGCTGTAGATAGGATAAGAAAAGACTATATGCTAATGGCGGTAGAGAAAATCAACTGTTTATATTGGCTTCATCTTGGTATGCAATAAAGATTCCTATCTAGTCTTGTTGAGTAGACTGTCTGGGAAGCTTATGCTGAGTTCTAGCTTGGACACCTGACAAAATCTGTATGCTATGGTAAATCATCATTTCAGGATTTCAAATTTATTTATGAATTCTTGTTTACTTAGAAGTAATTCAATCTACATTGTTAGTATTAAGGTAGCTGTTTAATTGTGGCTTCCATGGTATTTAACTACTTGGATGAACTGATTAAGCTCTATGCATGAGTACATTACTACTGCACACTTGAGACAGAATTAATGTTTTAGTGTTATTGCAAAAATGGACAGAGGTATTTGTTATACATGCCAGCTCATAAATTATCATGATTATTTCACCCATAAATCCCAGGGAAAAATATATAAAAATGTATTCTTATAGCAACGTACTGAAATATACCCAAATCCTGCGTCCTATTATCAAGCTTCAATTTTAGAGTCATAAATAGTGTTAGTACATAAATAATGCAGTTTTTATACAGAATTGCACCATTATTTTACTCATTTTATCTTGGGAAAAAGAATCAGAATGCCATTCCTCAAATTCTAGATTCTAGAAATTCTAGAGCTCATGTCATACTTATGCCATACTATTAGTACATGATAATTAATATTTTCAAGTACTTTTTTCTGAATAATTTGCTATCATAACAAATTAACCATGATTCTTTTAAATGCATATTTTTTAACAAATATATTGTAGTAAAAGCAAGCTAAATTATAAAAGATTTTAGATTTGTATTTAGTTAATGTATTTATTGTCAAACAGATTACTTTTAAAGTCTAACTTAGTTAAAAATTGCATCAAAGTGTAATAAAGTTTTATTCCCTTTGGGTATCTACAAATTAAACTAATCAGTATGTATAATTGAGAAGTAATAATATATATTGAAGCTTCTTTTTTCAAGTATTCATTATTTGCTGAAATGCAGTTCATGTAACTGAAATACGTCCAGATTTGACCTATCCATGAAATGTATTTGCACAGAACAATTCTCAAATCATAACTGATTCTTGTTCTTTTGCCAATTTACTATCCTCTTCATAGTCTATTAAGTTTGATTGTCAAGTTTCTGGATGAGAAAATGAATCAACAGAAAGCCAGTAAATCAAAACCACAAATGTAACCACTGTTTTAACAGCTCCAATATTAGAGTACTTATTTCAAGATAAGTACTTTATCTTGAAACAAAGTACTTGTTTGCTCTATCTAATACCTATTTTTAAAGTATTTCAATTAATCAGATGAATTAGGTCTTTGGAAGAAAGGCACCCTATTCTTCAGTTTTGCTTTTTAAATAATTGTTTTATCTTTTTTTAAATCTCTGGATGCAACTGGATGCAACTGAATACTAAAATTCTTGCAATTTCTGTAACATTCCTACTAGAAATAGTATTGATTAATTCTGCACATGCAGGAGTAGATTGAGTTTCTTTGAACAAAAACACATTATATCATTACTATTTTAATGATACCATTAATATTGAGTGAAACTACTGGTAGTCACAGTGAAACTTTTACCCTCAAATTTAAATCAATTATAAAGTGTTAGACCTCCAAAAATCAAGTATCAAAGATTTCAAGGCTTCGTGTTTCAAAATATGCATCCAAAGTATGATATATGCATATTATATAGGGTATAAGGAATGTTGTTATACATATAATATGAATGCAATTTGTCTTGTAATTATAATATTTTTATTTTTTTCTTTTGAAATTTTTAGGTTTTCTCTTTTTTTAAAGTTTTACTAAATATTGATTAATGATTACGTGCTATTAAGTCTCTGTCAACTCTTAGTGAACACATGGAAATTTTGCTAGGATTTAATAAAGAAAGCAAAAACTTCTGATCTCAACAGAAAGATAATCACTTTATCACAGCTTCTTCTTGAAGATAGTTAAAATAAGACAAACTGGAATGGCACTGGATACTAGTTTTACTACAAAAGTAACCAGTATGAACACTAGGCAGGGTAAACATGATAGAAGATTGATCTGTGTAATATTTAAAAAGCCATCTGAATTGAGAATTTTATTCTCCAGGTTAGAATTGATAATATTTGAGTTTAGGAATCCTTGTAGACACATCTACCATAAAAACAGCTGCTTTTACAGCTATCCCAGGCTGAGTACATATTTAGGCATGACCCATAGTTTGAGGGGAAAGGCACCTGGAAAAGCTACAAAGCAACTGTGCTGTGCTTTCCAGAGGACATGACAGCCTTAATACTATGAGAGGGTTTTCACTTCACCTCTCTGAAAGCTTTAAATTAAATATGTGGTTCAAGGATGTCATCCTCCAAATTATAACTGTGACATAAAGAACTGTGTTTATATAAATGTATTCAGGCCTATAAATCATATGCAGTAAAGAAGATGCTACATCTGAGGGAACATTATTATTTTATTATTTTAACATTATTTTATTGTTTTAGCAGTTTTAACTCAAAGTACTATTTCTTTAATGCCATTATCAATGGCATTTTTTTCTCTTTTAAAACAATCCTATTTTTACAACCCTGCACCATACATATGTACTTCAATTGAAGTGGAATGATAAAACTTGTATAATAAAATTAGATAACACTTATGGTATTATAAAACATTTTTAAACACCAAATTGTTTTATGTTAGTTTCTGTTCTCACATTCTAATGAAAGTTTTCTAAGCTCTGTTTAAAAATAATTTATTTTTAATACTTAATTTTTTTTAAAAAAATAATCAAACAAAGGAAGCAGCAACAATAAAGGGCAAGTTTAAAAAAAGAAAATATATTTGCTATATCTGTGGCCTGGCATTGGAGGAATATGTTCACAGATAGTGACAAATTAAAATGGGATTGTTACAGTTAACATCCAGATAGTAAGAGATATATTATTTGAAGCAACCAAATTCGTTCACCACCTTTGTGCGGTTATTGTGCTTTTATGGAAACTTTTGTCAAACTTTTTTCAAGGTAGTAAGTTAATTTCAGGGCAATTCTCACAGGTGGGATGATAATACTTTTTGCAACAATGATCTGCCTTCCACATATAATCATCTCCCCAGTGATCTACCAGTTTTTCCACAGCTTCCTCTGCTTCAATAATATCCCAAGGGAAGACATTATGAAATGGCCTTTTCAGATTTTGAACCTCGGGCAGCTAAGGAGGCTTAAGAATTTGAGGCTTAACAAATATGCACAACATTTTTTTTGGGGGGGGGGGGAGACCAATAGCATTCAGTACAATATAGCCAATGCCAAAGTAAAAGAGGGGAAACTATCTTTCAGCAAAAAGAATTGAAATTTGATACAGTTTTTATTTTATTATTCAATAAGCAATACTTGGAATATTTAATTCCTCTATTATAAATTTCATAGGCAAACTTTTTCAGACTAAACAGTGAGGCTAACAAACAAGTCCAGCCTACTGAAAGATCAATACCATATAGTTCTACAAAATCATCATGTGAAAGAGCAATTCTACTGTTGATGTTTGAAAAGTATGTTTATTAAAGCTCTTTTTTTTTTTCAGATGACAGGGCAAGAATAAGTTAACTTTTTGACAGCTGAAAGGGCATTCCCACAAGGATTAAGGACTTCAATGGATGAGGTAATAATGCAATTACTGAGAGGGGATGATTTTTTTGGGGGAGGGGGGAAATATTTTTATATAAATTAAAATTTTATATATTAAATTTTACGTATATTAAATTCAAAGCTTAGTACTTGCACAGAATGCTTTTGCAGAATAGAATCCAAATTTTCAAAATATTTTTATTCTATAATCAATTCTTATATACTGCAGCATTAGTTCGTTTCATTCATTCATTCATTCATTCATTCATTCATTCAATCAATCAATCCAGAATGGTAAACATTTTGACAAATCACAAAATATTAAGCTTGTCAATGAGATAAGGCATTGAGAATACATTCTTACCTTACAACATCGTCAATATTGTTTCTGTACACTCCTTCAAGTCGTTCTGCCGGAAAACCCATTGCAATGATATTTGGATAAATATCTGAATATTCGTGTTAAAGGAAAGTTTTACAAATTTTTACAAAATTGCAGAATAATTGTAGTAAATACTTCAAATATTTAATTATATAATTTAAATTTTAAAAAATTGCAGTGCTTCCATGGCTTATCATTTAATTAGTTGTCCAACTTAAAAGCAACACCACCTAAAGGGACTATTACAGCGAAACCTTGCTAAACAACCACAATTGAGCCCAGAATTTTAGTCACAACTAATCATGGAACAAACCATAGTTGTGAAGCAAGCCACATGATCACTAAGCAAATTCATTCTCATAAACGGGCATTTTTTGCCAGAAACCACTTAATACTACAAGGGGTCCAAGCCAGCTACCAAGCACCTGAAATGTGATCATATAACCACAGGGATGGAGTGGGTGCATGACAGTCATAACTTTTGGGGGACCCTTCATAATTTCATACCCTTCATAATTTCATAAGTGATTAAGCAAGTAGTACATTTAAGAAAAATTGTCTTCCCACATCACTGTTTCAGCAATATGATATAGAATTATAAAAAATCTTTTCCAAAGAATCTAATAAAACCATTGCCTTCATTATGTATATTAGTGCTTACTTTTAATATATGTACTTAAGGTCAAACAGTATTTTTGCATCATGACTGCATCATGAATACACAAGTTCATAACCATATACAACACCAAAGATAACAATACCTATGCCCAACTAACCATTGAATAGCCAGCTACTTCCACAAACCACAACTTAGTAGTACTGGAAGACTACTATAACAAAACAGCCTTTCAGAATGTAACCTGTTTGTAAGTAGAGGAATGTCTGTATTACAATATGCTATATTTGACAGGTAGCAACAGGCATAATAAGACGCCGCCATGATTATTGTAAAGGTAGGATAACAGGCAGGAGAATAGAACAGAACAGCTTTATCGTCACTTTGAATGTACACTAATCGGCATACATTAAAATGAAATTTCGTTGCATACAGCTCTCAAAGGGTCACCACCTCCAATATACACTACATAAACATGACTAAATAAATAAATAAATACAAAATTATGTATATACCCAAATATAATTTATAATATAAATTTACAAGGATTTATAATATAAATCCTTGTAAGGATTTCAAGGAACAAGTATTCTCCATATAATCATTTTATTCATTTAGCTAATCACCACTGACTCCCAGTGAAACAAAAGAAACACATCATGGATATAAGAATGAATATTTTTTCTTGATAGGTTTTTTTCTCACTAAAGTTTTTTAACTTGCTAGATTTGTGTAGTTTAAATGTAAGCAGAAAAGCACAGATTTTCTCTACCATGGTTGTTCTGCTTCTGCCTCCTTTCTGAAAGGAGGAAATAGCCCTATTAGACCATGTTGCTATCATGTCATTAAATAAGGAAAGCCACAATTTTATTAATGAAAAAGGCAATCATTTAATCCTCCAACATTGTGGCTGAAAAAGCATGGAAACTGGAAAAAGAACGAGGAATAAGGGTTTTTTTTCTTAAATTATTTTGTATTATTAATAAAAACAAAAATTATAGAAGGCTTGCTCTAACACAGAATTGTAATATCCATCCTTATCTTTAAATTTTAGGTACAAACAGAAAGAAATAGATAAATTTAATTATAAATACATAGAGTTCTCTTATTTGCCCAATGCTACTTTCTTGCAAGTGGAAAGTAAATAGCCAAAGGAAAAAGTGCTACAAAAAGTGCTACAAAAAGTCTAATAATAGATGAAAAAAACAATCAACTATCCAAAATCTAGCTAGGTACGCTTGCATTGATTAACCAAGAACATTAAAAATTATAAATGGATTTTTAAACAATTAAAAAATCTAATGATAAGAGTGAGAAAGCATCATAAGTCATGGTAACCAATGGCCAAGGTAAAAACAAAAGAAGTTAGATTCCATCAAGGTTAGCTGGGTTCTTAGAACCATTAGCACTCATATATGACAACTGATGCAAAATTGAAAATCCTAAAATATTCAAACACAGAATGGAAAAAGAGAAAGGGAAATAAGCAAAAAAAAAAAAAGCTAAAATACTTTTGAACTGTTTACTATTAGCATTTATTGGATTATTTATTGGATTTGTATGGCTGTCTAATTCGAAGACTAACTAAAAACCATGATTATTTGATCTAAAATGATATAGTTAGTCCTCAATTTTTGACCATAATTGGAGCCAGAATGTCTGCTGCTAAGTTAAGAGCCATACCTGAATTTGACCTTTTGGCCGTGGTCATTGAGCAAATCATGTGGTCATTAAGCAAATCTGTCTTTTCTTACTAACTTTGCTTATTGGAAGCCCCCGGGAAAGTTGAAATAGTGATCTTTTGACCCTCAGTCTCTGCAACCATCGTAAATACACGTTGGTTGCCAAGTGCCTGAAGGTTTATCACATGACCGTGGGGATATTGCAATAGTTGTAAGCGCAAGAGCGAGTTATATCATCTTTTCAGCACTACTGTAACTTCACACAGTAATTAAATGATGGGTGTAAGTCAATGACCACCAATCTATAGTTTCTAATACATTGTGGCAACGTGTTTTGCCTTTTCAGTATAATGACTCAGTAAGGAAGATGTCCTATTTTTTACATAGAGTAATTCCACAAAATCTTCTAACGAAAGTCTTCAGCATGATACCGTAAGACTCAACTGCAAGGTTTTTTTTTTTAAGAAAATGTATCAATGTTAATCCAAAAGGGATATTTAGCAATGCATTACAAATCCTTAAAAACAGTTAGCTATGACTTGGCTGTAGAATATCACAATACAATAAAACAAATGCAAAAATGATCCAAAATGAAGAATATGCAAATTGTATTTAAGTGGACAGTCAGGTATTTCTCAGAAGAAAAAGTATATGTCTATGTGTATGTGATTTGTCTGTATGTACAGATTCACATGGACATTTACATGTATATACATAGTTCCAATGAAGAGAAGGAAATGTAACCAGCTGCACTTCTATGGAAAATGTAGAAATAACAGTAAATTAAATAAAAGTTAAATTATGTAAAGATCATGCTGGCACAAAGGACCAATGCCCTCAGAAACTAGGCTAAGTGGAGCACTGTTCAAAATACTCAGTCCTGTCTGAAAAGATTTACAAAACCATTTTGTACCTTTGCATTCAATATTGATAAAAATCTATTTTTTTGTTCCCAAATATAAGAATTTAGATAAAAAAAACAGAGTCACAACATAGAAGCAGCTCAGTTACATGAGAACAAAGGGTCATCTAGTTCAGCACCTTGTTTCTAACATGGCCAAACAGATGCTTCCAGAAACCTTCATGCCCTGCTTGCAGGCTAACAGCCTTTTTCCTGCTTACCAGCTGTTAGCAATCATAGAAGTTCCATTTAGTAATCATAGTTATTCAGTGCTGACAAATCTCGTCTTCTTAAATTTGTCTTATCTAAGTCAGAGGACACTCATCGAAAAGGAAGTTTGAAATTTTATCACAACGAAATATTTTATGAGCCAAATATATTCAGCATATTCAGAATGATAACAATTGGAAACAATACTTTCAACAAAGGAAAACAGATTAGAAAATAAAAAAACTTGCTAGATTTAGGAAGACTGAAAATTTATGGATGTAACATTATACATCCCCACATTAACAATATTTTCAGTATAAGACGAAGCAAGGAAACTGGACAAATATTGCTGATTTAGAAATCAGGAATATTTTGGAACTACAATTTCAGCAAAATCCTTTCTATGTTCACTTCCATCAAAGTTGGCAGGAAATTGAAATCTGATTACAGGTAGTCCTCGAATTACAACCACAACTGAGATCAAAATTTATGTTGCTAAGTGAAAAATTTGTAAAATGAGTTTTGCCTTATTTTACGACTTTTCTTGCCAGGTTAGTTAAGTGAATCACTGCATTTGTTAGGTTAGTAACACGATTGTTAAGTGAATCTGGTTTCTCCATTGACTTTGCTTATCAGAAGGGTGCAAAAGGGGATCACATGATTCTGGAAGACTGCAACCGTCATTAATGCGTTGTCAAGATTCCGAATGTAAGTCACATGACCATGGGGATGCTGCAACAGTTGTGTGAAAAATGGACTTAAAGTCACTTTTTTCAGTGCTGTTGTAACTTTGTTCACTAAATGAACTGTTATAAGTGGAGGACTATCTGTATTATTATTCTATTGAGAGTTCCTTGAGATGTAAGAAGATAAGCCAGGTCACATTTTAGTTCTATATTTATTTATTGATTTAATTTCTATAACTGCTCATCTCAATCAGACTCTGGGTGGCTTACAATTCATAAAAATATTGTTGCTGTTTTATTATGGTCATTTCTGATGGCATCCAGACTTGCATTGTTCAAGCTGAGCAGCTCTATAAATATTTTAAATAAATATATTACCAGACCATTCAGTAAGATTTAAAACACAGTGGGCAAACCTAGATGCCCATTTACAAGTAAAATGGAAGAAATTCTGGAAATATGTCTATGAAGATTCTCAGCATTCCAAGGTCATAGTTGTCTCAAAGGTGCAATTTCAAAAAAGCAACTGGACTGTTTTTTCCTTGAGGAAGAAGATGTTTTGCTTCTTATCCAAGAAGGTTCATCAGTTGTCTTTCATCCCTTCCCCATCACAACTGATGAAGCTTCTTGGATGAGAAGCAAAACATCTTCTTCCTCAAGGAAAACAGTCCAGTTGTCTTTTTGAAAAAGCACCTTTTGTGTAATCATTCAATTGCACTCCTCAGCATACATACAAAAGCACACATGCAAGCAAAATGCATCTCATCATCTAAAGTTCTCAATCCCTGATATAATTTTTATATTATTACAAGTTTAGTCAGTTTGGACTGGTGGTTAAGGCACCAGGCTAGAAAGCAAGAGACTTTCTGAGTTCAAATCCCACTTTAGTCATGAAAGAGAGCTGGTTGATTTTGGGTCAGTCACTCCATCTCAGTCCAACCCACCTCACAGGGTTGCTGTGGGGGGGAAATAGGAGGAGGAAGATGTGTTGGGTTTGTGTGTTTTGGATATGTTTGCAGGCTTGAGTTTTTTCTAAAAATAATAAAGGTGGGATGCAATCGAAGAAATAAAAGTTGAATTACATGCACAAGACTCTCTCATTTTAATTTCAAAACTGTAATCATGTGCCAAGAATAGCAACTAGCCTAAAGTAACCCAACAAGTTCCGTGGTTGAATGGAAACTGGAATCTGCATCTCCACAGCCCCAGTCTGAATTCATAGCTTTGAAAACCAAGAACATTCTGGAGACAAGCGTGCTCTCGCTTGATGCAAAGACAGTTTTTGGAAAAACATAGAAATCCAATCTAGCATGGAAATAACATAGATATATTCTTTTTTCAACAGAATGTAATGAAATATACATATAAGACAGAGTTTGTGAGCAAATGAAGCATGTTATGCTGCATAAAAATTGTATTGGGTTTTCAGGCAAATACTCTTTAAAAGCTTTTAAATATATATATATTTAACTTCTGTTGTTTGGACAGTATGCACTAAAATTTGTAGCAATAGTAGCTTCTATGCTAATATTCTAAATTTCACACGGATTGAAATATTTTTGAACGAACGGATGGCTTGTTTATAAGGAATGCAATTCATTTCTGAAGATACTACTAAAGTTGATTTCCTCAAGAACTGTAGTGAACATGTAAGGCATAAACTTCCTTTTTTCTCCAATATCTTTTCTTCTTATATCTCTTGTTGTGAAAACAATCGAAAGGGTTCATGAAGTTTCTGAATTAAAAGTCACAGCATAAAGTTGATATCCCGTGATAAAACCCACCAGGATAAAAATGTGATAAGACACAAGCATATAGAATAAATGCCTTTTAAAAAGTATTTAAAATCTCCTAACCCTTAAAATTTATAGTCTTCCGAATTAAAATTCTGTAATCAAAACTGCTTGATTTCTAAAACACTCCGATATAACAGCACACCTTTCTTTCACTGAAATCCAGCACTCTCATCTTTGATCACAAAAGAGTTTTACATAAATGGAGAAAAAGAAATTCTGCTACAGCTGCTTTTCACATTCTGCAGAAGCCAGTTAAAAGGTACTTAATCCTAAAGTCCAGAATTATCCACAGCTAAACTCAGGCATATCTCCAGAATAGTGAACATCTCACTGAAATTATCCCATTCTCCTAATTCCACCGATTTGAGTCAAATCAGATGTACATTTCTAGAAATTAGCTATCAACTTTTTATTCCAAGATTAAATAAATTAAAGTTCTTAACAAACTAATATAAGCTTGCAAAGGTGCTGACACATCAACATGCATTTTCAGCATCAGATGAAAAGAAAATACAGAAATGAAGAAATGTTTACAGACTAATATAGTGTGTTTTCCCCACAAATCCAGGAATGTAATTGGGCGGAGGGGGGGGAAGGGGGCGGAGGGAGACGAGACAAGGAAGAGTTTTTATAGAAATATATGTGACCTGAGATTACATACTGATTCATTCATAGTCAAATGGTTATAAAGTAGTTATTAAAACCCAATGATTTATATGAACAAATCACAATGAAATATGATGGCCTTTACAGAATGGTGGAATGAAGATGACGGGAACTCTTCTTTGCATCTGGGTGCTTGTGGCTGTTCCTTGGGGTACTATTTGTTTTGCTGTTGTTTATTATAGTTTTATTGTTATTGTGTTTGATTGACTGGCAAGCCATGTCTAGCTCTATTGGAATGAACAGCAAATTAACTAGTAAATAAATCAAATATTGCAATGGCATAATACAAAGCTATGGTATTCCTCTGCTGAAACTTTGCTAATGAAGATTAAACTTTCAAAGAAACTTATGACCAGTGTTGCTGACCATATTGATTTTACAAGAGAATTAAGAAGCTTCCAGCTGGAAAATTATATAGTTAAAATGGAACTGTATCTCTTACTTTAAAAGGGGAAGCAAATTTGGTAGCAGAGCAAGAGAAAGCAAATAAATGAATAGCCTCTCATTAGCATCTTTGCTGAAGGAACATGTGAAGTAGAAGGTACAGCAATCGTTTAGTATTCCATAGTCAGCAGGAACAAAGTCCAAGAATGCTTATATTTGTTGAATATGTTATAAGTTAAATTAGATTATAATTTATGCCCTTCTACATATTTGTTTTATAAAATACAGATAACAATGGGTTTGGCTTGAGACTATAGATGTGGAAATCTGCTTGTGTAATGTAATTTCCCTTTCCTCCCATTGTACCCCCAAAATGTGCTGAAGAGAACACAGTTCTGCCAAATTTGTCTCCTTACATGGACAGATATAAATTGTACCCCTGCAAACAGGAAAGTTTCATTATTTGAGTGAATTGGGATTTAGCAGAGACTTCTTGTTAAAAGAAGGGGTGGTAGTGATTTCCTTATCCAGCAGTTGACAGGGCAACCATGTGGAAGATTCCCAAGGCCTCCAGAAAGCTGGGACAAAGCTCGAAAACAAGCACTGCCATATTTCTAACTCTCTTCACCACAATCCTGAAATCAATGCATCGTTGAACAATATTTATCTTATTGCAACCAATCCAGGTAGATGGAATAAGCAACTAAAATCTTGAATGTCTAGATACTCTAGAACTACTTCCAAATCATTAATTTTTTGAAATTATATCAACTCAAGTATCACCCATATGTAATATTTTACTTTTAGCATACTTTATTTGTTATTTACAGACAATTTATTTTATTTCAGATACTATGGAGAAAGCTAGTTTAAATATTTAGACACCACAGAAACTTGTACGGAATAGAAAACTAGCATATTTACTGATAGAATACACACATACGCAAATATACACTAATGAATAGTTATTTTTCCACACAGAACTGAAGACTGGCAGTGACTTTTCATTTCTAGTGAAAAGTCTATTTGTATCTTGGAATGTTTCTGAACTACAACGCCCACAATTAACAACCAAGATATCAATGCATAGAAACATGAGCTGTCACATACATCAAGCAGCAGATACCAAGCACTCCCTATTCATGCATCAAATTTCAACATACGATTGTCAAAAATTGTGATATTTTCTTGCCATGCTGAGGGCTGAAAACACATGAACTATAAGCACAATTCTTCCCTAGTGTTTGTTATACTGTTGCTTTGCTCACCGAAGCCTCAACCAACGCATAACCCAAACATGATAGCATTGCCCACCAGAATTACACATTTACTTTTTTGAAAATATATTGCATTGTAGATTATAAAACAATGACAAATCATGTTCATGTTGTTGTAAAGAATACTATATGGATGTGTCCTTAGATCCCTAGGAGCTGAACTTAATTTAAAGGAGACTTTACTTTTCATTCTAAACTAAATTAACCCTACTTATCTGTATTTTATCTATACACCATATAGAAGCAAACTCATTTATACTTATAAAAATAAATATATAAGCAATCAGGATACACACCCACACTTCTACAAATATAAGCACTCATATTTCCAGTTAGAAAAAGAAGACTTGACTCTGCTCACGATTTTAAGGAGCCCCTGGCACCAAGGTGTACAATATAAAGCCATATAGACTTTAGGGAACACTATGATAGGGATAAATGGGTCATTCCATGCTTCACAACCAACACTTTATATACACATTCATAATTATCTGAGGGAAGAGGCCAATTTCATCTTCTCTTCTATATTGCAATTAATTCATATCTTACTCTTAATAAACACAACATCTGGCTACTTGCTTATACTGCAACTTTTACTGTTCAAATTGGACAAAGCTATAATTTAACTGTGGACTGTGTACATAAGCAAGTGTGTTAATTTTTAACTTCATGTTTAGTTTCCCCAACTTTATTGTGCACGTTCCAATTGCAATTTTTAAATACAAAGCCATTTTTTTTACCTTAATAAGATACTGTTTTACAGCATTTCGAAAACTTAAGAATCCAATTATTTCATAAATGGTAAGGTTAATCTACCACCAGAATGCATGCTAAATTGCATGGTATCCCACAGAAAGTATGAATTAACAAAATATTACTACTAAAATATAAACCTATATATAATTTCCTTGAAAGTTACATGTTAAAAACATTCAAGATATCTTATACGAAGATGTGTACTTTCACTTTTATTCACACATCATGGTTTATATCAGTCAGATGGCCTAATGGGGTTTTTAATTAAAATTTTAAGCTTATTCAACATGACTAATCAAGGAGGTTTGTAGGAGCTGCAGTAAAAAATGAACTGAAAAATACTTCTCACTTCTCAGAACTAATATTCATTGAGTTAGAAATCTTTTTCGGTTTAATCTATTTGGTTTAACTACAATCACAAACACACTATAAATATTATTACACAGAAGTACTGTTCTTACAATAAAACATCAATTTCCCTATCAGTAATATATGGGTCATTTAAAAATATATTATTTTAAAATTTTAATCTCTTGTTTATATGGACATGTACATATCAATGTACATACACATAAATCACTGCTAACTGTGATAACTTAAATCTATAAAAACTTCTCAACCATTCAGGACAATTTCATTATACTGGAAACAAATAAAGATCTAAATTAGATACAACTAAATTCTACTAAAATGGAGGTTTTCAGTTAAATTCTTAGGCGTGTTTACTTTCAGATGAGTTTCTCCAAATTTTACAGGACTTGCTCTCTAATTACTAACTGATATGGTACTGCAGTTAACATGGAATGTGATTTGATTTTAACTCTTTATCTTAATATTAATATATCATTTATTGTTTCATCCGATAAGAAAGAAACCATTTCAAGAGAAACTCAACCCTAATTCCAGAATGTCTATAGCCAAAACACAATTTTTTAAAAATCTATCAAGTATTTTGCACATGACCCATAATAGAATCCATAATTCTATTGTTGAACGACTATGTGGAAGACTTTTTGCTAGTCTAACATAGTTTGCAGTGATCTAATGCAGAAAATAAAAACAAGCTTAATGGGAAATACAGCACATTTATGTATCAATTAATGTTATTAGCAAGTTATTTTTTTAAATCAGATTTACAAAAAGAATTCTTTTTTTTCCAGCAGAAATCTGTGCATACTTATTTGAACATACCTTAGTGACAGCACACTATGGATGCAGTGTGCTGTAACTTCAGTCCCTAGTATCTTCAGCTATGTCAGTGAAAACCTCTACCTAAATCTCAGGAGTGATGCTGCCAACTAATGTTAATTGGTATCTATCAATTGGCTGAGCTAGTTCAATCAATGTAATGACTAAATGTAAGGCTGTGCTTTTTAAATTCTAAATACAGCAACTTCAAACAAATGAACTTATTTCTCAATAGAGATGAATAGGATTATGTTGACTATATACAGTCAATCTGCATATATTTTAAATTGTATGAATTTTGCTTTCTTAAATAAATGCATGATTTTATGTATATGTATTTTAACTGTAGTACCCCTAACTTACAAAGAAAAGCAAACAATGAGTTAAACAAATTAGGATAAAATTTGGGCCTACAATTTGAACACTCAGTAACTACTGACATCTCAAAAAACCTCACTGAAACTGAGGGAAATTCCTATAATTCTACAATTGCAATCAAATAATGGATGGCAACATAAATATATGCGCACTCATATACGTAACTATAACCATGTAGCTCAACAGTGTTCTAGCTGAAGTTGCATTAATGAAACATTGCTAAATCAAAAAGGAGCCTTACCTTCCAATTAAGATAGTACTGTATTTCCAAAGTTTTCTATGCTATTATACAAGATACCACCAACTAGTACTCCTACTAAAGCTATTTCTGCAGAAAGACAAACAGAATCATCACTATGCTTTAAAAGAACCATCTCTATGCTTTAACATTTACAGTCATAACTCAAATTATTGGATGGAGTATGCAAATGACCAACTTCCTAATTCTAATAGCTGTACTTTCTACTACTGTTAAAAATGCAAATACTTAATAATGGTCTCTTCATAATTAAAACAATATTGTGAGATGACACCAAGAATCAAGATCCATAGCACATTGGCCACACCTCCCAGAACCCATAAGTGAAAAGTAATTTCTGCTAGTCATCAAAATTGTACATTAGAAAATTCAAAGACTATAATATATATATGTATATGTATAATTCTAAATGTCTTTGAATGCACAAATATTGTAGTCCACAGTATATATTTAGAAGCACTTTTTTAAGCAAAACCACCTTTGTAGATAGGTTTACTTAGGTAAAACAGCAATTTTTCAAAATCTTATCTGGAGAACATCAGCTACCTAAATTTGTGAGTACTTAATCCAGTTATGTCAAAATCAAGCACACAATCGTATAAAATGTGAATACTAACTTTAATATTTACAAGAATCTTTTGTTGCATATTTACCACCATTTATAATCCACTATTGAGCCTGCTTTTTAACCAAACATAATTACACTGACTCACTCTGCCTTCCATCCTTCCAAGGTCAGGAAAACCAGATTGTTGGGGGGTAATATGCTGACTCTGTAAACCGCTTAGAGAGGGCTATAAAGCACTGTGAAGCGGTATATAAGTACAATTGCTACACCAAAACACCATTTAAACAGATTTTTCACCCACAGCCAACTTTCCCAATCCACTAAACTGTGATGTGATAGATAGAAGACTTTCTACATTAACTTTTTCCAGAAGACAAATGCAATGGAACTACTCAGCTCTTTGTCACTGTTAACTGAGCAACTTTAATACAAGTAACTGCCATAATCCACATAACTATTCCAGATCACAAGACCTAGGACTGCAAGGAACACACCGAATATCACCTTCGAGTTTCTGATGCAACAGCTGTATGGGCACGACTCATTTCCATTTCATCTCTCTCTACCTTGTAACGCCGGGCTTAGGCCCATGTCTGCCAGATTCTTGCTTCTGCACATAAGAAGAAAGGGACGGAGAAGCCAGAAATCACAGCCATTTTTCTAAAAAAAAAAAAAAATATGGCACCTAATGGGGAAAGGGGCGGGAAACACAAGAAACAGCGACACTAGGCCACCTGGGGGAATCGGGGTGCAGTAGCGAGAAAGGGGGACCCCTCTTAACAGGAACGGTCCCCGGCCTCCAAAAACGGTTGGGATACAAGTCAGATCTAAATCGAAGCCATCCTCCTGGTATCGCCTTTTGTTCCTGCTGACGATTTCTTTGATGATGGCGGTCATGTCTGGGAGCCGGGAGCCGCTCAGGAACAGCGCGGAGAGGCACGGCGGCGGCTGCAGGGCGCAGATGGCTCGAAGCCTCGGCGGGGGAGGCTGCTCCCCGAACAGTCCCCGCCGCCGGTACGACCGACGGCTGCTAACCAAGCGGCTGACGGGCAAGGACGGCGCGGGGAGGCCGGCACCGTGGACAGGGCCTGCCCCCGATCGATCCAGCGGCGACTCCCGGGAAGGCCCCGCAGCAGCGGCCCCGACGGAAAGCGGGAGCGAGGAAGGTCCTCCTGCAGGCTCCGCCACCGGCGCGGCTCCCAGCGGCAAGCAAGATCCCGAGAGCGGCGGAGGCGGCGGCGGCGGCGGCGGCGAGGAAGAAACGCGGCCCCGACTCCCTATCGCGCTCCTGCGGCTTTGGGACGAGAAAGAGGAAGCGCCGCCGCCGCCGCCGCCGCCGCCGCCGGGCCGTTCCTTTCCCCCCTCAGTCAGGCAGCGGCGCTCCAGCTGCAGCGGTGACAGCAGTTCCGCGACGGGCAGCCCCCCTCCCCCGGCCCGCTCCGCACCCCGCGCGAATTGGGGGTGCGGGCGGGCGGGCTCCCTCGGATTCAAGGGGAGGCGGCCGGCTCGGGGCTGGGACTCTATGGCTCGACGCGACGGGCCGGCGGGCTCCCCTCGGAGAAAGCGCGGGGAAGGCGGCTGGGCCTCAGGTGGCGGCGGTGGCGCTGCTGCTGCTGCTGGTGGTGGTGGTAGCGGCGCGGCGGCCGCGCAGGACCAAGGCCGCCGCCGCCGCCGAACTCAGGTCCTGAGGAGGGCTCGAGGCTGGCGGCAGCCGCCTCGGGTCATGTTGCTCCGTCCGCCGGTTCGGCTTTCCGCGATCCGCTGGTGGTGGGGAGGGCGCCTCGCCGGTCTGTCGGTCGGCCGTCTGCCTTGGCAGAGCCCTCTTCACCCGCGCTGGCTCCCCGTTGAGGCTGCGGCTCCGAGTCTCCCAGCGCCAACCGCCTGAGGAGCTTCAAACTACCATCATGGCTGCAGCTTCCGAAGCGAGAAGGGAAGCAGGAGGAAGAGGGAGGGAGGGAGGAGAGGGAGCCCAGCACCGAAAGGAGGGGAGAGACAGACAGACAGACAGACGGCCCAGGCGGAGGAGGAGGAGGGGGTGTCCAACCACTCCGCCCTCTCTAGCTCCTTCCGCCGCCGCCGCTGACGAAAAAAGTAGTCCCGCACCGCCACATCACCGCCTCTTCGGCCGCCGTACCGACCGATTCGCTGCTTTTCCCGGACGGTTCCCTTTCTCCCTTCTGTCCCTCCTTCTTTGCCCTGCAAAAACCCTACACGGGAAGCGCCCGGCTCGTTCTTCGGGGAAAAGGCCGAGGCCCGAATTGGGATCAAAGAGAAGCGGAGGTGGAAGGAGGGGGGAGGGGCGAAGGAAAGGGAAGGGAGGAGCGTGCGCACGTTCTGAGTGGCGGAGGGATACGGCGAGCGATTGCCTCATCGCCATGACGGGCTAATTCCCTGTGGGGTCACGTGACGCGCGCTGGGCTAAAGCTTGTGGGGGGGGGGGAAGAGAAGAAATTGCTTCCCGCTTCCCCCGACTCCCCCTTCCCGTTTTCCGAGCGGCCTTTAGGCCCCTTTCTCCCGCTTTGCGCTCTCTTCCTCCCCGGCTCTTTTTGGGGAGAGAGAGAGAATGAGTGAGCTGAGAGGGGTGACGAGGCTTTTTTTTTTTTTTTTTTGGACGCCGAGATTGAATTTGCGTCCAGCGCTGCATCCCTTTGATGGATGTTTGCCTCATGAAACTGTAGGCCTTGCAGTTAAAGAGTCTGGACCCTCTTTTTTTTTTTTTTTTTGCAAACATGGTTGCCGGATAACTCAAAAAAAAAAAAAAAAGCAAAATGTCTGATCAGCTTTTTAACCTTTTGTGGAGAGAGAGAGTGAGAAAAGCGGCGAGATTTTGTAGAAGCCAGCAGGTGCAACCTTGCAAACGATACCGAGCAAAACGAGTTTTTTTTTTTTAAACATCCGCAGAGGGTGACCGCAAGCGTCATTCCTGCGGGCGTGCTGGGTGTGTGTGTGTGAGGGGGGTGGGGGAGGCCACTCTATAACGGATGACGAGACCTGGGTGGCTGCAAAGCCGCCTCATGAGGGAGCCTTTTTTGAAGGGGGGGGGAAGGGCGGGAGAGACAGTGACCCCCTGAATGAAAAGTGGGGGGAAGGGGGGGCTTCGCTCTCTGCAGCGGCGCCGGATTGCACCCAGCCTGCAAAGTTCCGTGAGGGGAAGAAAGGCGCCCAAAAGCGGCTGCTGCTGCCTCGGTAGCTTTTGTGTGTGTGTGTTTGCTCGGATGCGCTGATGTCACCCGGTGCTGAAGACCCTCCCAGAGTTGCCGTTGGGCAAGTGCCATCCTCCCCCACCCCCCCACACACACACAGCTCGGAACTGAATCTCGGCGGGAACGGTCGTCACCCGGCTCCGGCACGCGAGGCGAATGAGAAGCGGAGGCCGCGCTCCGGGCTGCCTGCTTCTTCCACCGCCGTTCAAGCCCTTCTTAATAAAGAGCCGCCGAAGGTTGCGGGGGGGGGGGGGTTAGGGGGAAGCCGAGCGGCCCGATTGCGCCCCCTATTGGCTCGCCAGAGAAAAGCCGCGCTTCCCGCGGGCCGGTCAAATCACAGTACGGGTGATCCAGGGGTGAAATCCAGCAGGTTCTGGAGAACCGGTAGCGGAGATTTTGAGCAGTTTGAAGAACCAGCAAATACCACCTCTGGCTGGCCCCAGAGTGGGGTGGGAATGGAGATTTTGCAATATCCTTCCCCCAGGAGTGGGGAGGGAATGGGGATTTTGCAGTATCCTTCCCCTGGAGTGGGGAGGGAATGGAGATTTTGCAGTACCCTTTCCCTGCCATGCCAACCAAGACACACCCGCAGAACCAGTAGTAAAAAAAAAAAAATGGATTTCATCACTGGGGTGATCATCGAGTTACGACCTCAATGGAGCGTGCCGCCACCCCCCCCTCCACCCAACGTTTCTGGATGCTAAACGAGACACTTGTTATAACTGAACTTAGCCCCGTTGGGGCTTTTCTTGCCACAGCTGTTAAGTGAATCCCAGCGGTTAGTAAATTAAGGAATAGGTGAAGTGTTAATTGTGAAGTGAAACTGGCTTTCCCTTTGACTTTGCTTGTCGGAAATTCGTGAAATGGGATCCCATGACCCCCATGGACACTGCAACCGTAATAAATGAGAGTCAGTTGCCAAGCAGCTGAATTTTGATCATGTGACCATGGGGATGCTGCAATGGTGGTGTGAAAAACGGTCATAAATCACTTTTTTCAGTGATGTAACTTGGATCACCAAATGATCTGTTTTAAGTCAAGGACTACCTATATTTCTCGAGGCCTCCCGCCTGGGTACTCAAACCACCTTTCGTTGGCCTCCAGAGCTATCTTCCACGAGCTGGGTTTGACCAACCTGCAGCTGGTTAGTTCATTATTCTTTTGGTATCATTCTCCAAAAAGGCCTGGCAAATAATTTTGAGTTCTTCAAGTTTCCATGATTTGTATCAGATTTTAAGTTGCCAGTATGCAGGGACAGGGTGGTTGAATCATTAACATAATAGGGAAAAAGCAGGATAGCCCAACTTTTTTTCCTTTTTCAGCAAATGGTAATCTGTTGCAGAGAGGTTGTTTTTTTTTTTTCAGTTGATGTAGAATGAAAAGTGACAAAAAGGAATTCACTAACTTCTTGCAATTCTCTCATACCATAGTCCACTGAAGATAATCTAGGGGCTTTGCAACAATATATCAAAATGTATTGTTGCAAAGCCTCTTTACACTATGTATAATTACTTGGGTGAGTTTCATTTAGCTTCACTTCCTACACTACACTTCTCCGTTTTACTTTCAGGGGAAAAAGAGTTTTGGAGCAAGGAGCATTGAAATGCCAGAGAAAATGTACTGTTTTTCATTCCCCTTCCTAATTGTAACAGATTGAGTTCACACAGTGCTAAACTATGGTTTCACTAAACTCAATGTTTAGTAAATTGCAATATCTACATTTGCATCAGGGGGTGGGTTCTACTTACCTTTACTACCGGTTCGCAACGGGAATGGGAATTTAGAAACCCCAGGGCAGAAGACTGCTTAAAGAAATATCAATCCCTTAAAGGAAAATTAAGGAAACCTCAGTCTGACATCACATGTCTGGAACCATACAGACATTGATTACAATTTGGATCTCCACATGGCATCCCAGGGTGGTTGTATGCTTGGCAACAGCTCCTAGTATCCATCTGATTTTATTTAATTAAGGAAAGACAGTTCATCCCTTGTAGTTTAGGATTGAACTGTGGAGTCCTTGGTGCTCTCTGAGATTTATTCATGTAAATGTATTTTAATTTAGTTGAAAGCTAGCACACTCTAAAACAAAGCACAAACCTCATCCTTTCTAGGCTCAAAAAGCATTCTTAAAAAATAATTGAGAATTAAAGTACATGTAGAGAAAATAAAAACAATAAAAGTGGGAAGCCTTGATATAATTATGCTGTTAGAATAATTGCTACATTTTGCAGCTAGCTTGCTCATCTTAAATCACTTTCAGTAAAGTTACAATTCTGCTGATGAGTTGTTTTTCACTAATTTTGCCTTATATTTTGGGCCAACATGGCTTAGCGTGATTTGTAGACTTAGCCAAGTATGACTTATTCCACAAAACACAGTTAAAAATATATACAACCTATCAGCCTGTGGACTCCAGAAAAAATTAGCATCAGAAATTTTCCTATAAGAATTTATTAAAATGAGTAGAATGAGTCTATTTACTAGAGGCCCCAAACAGGTTTTATTTTCAATAGATAGTTAGCCTCACCTAGCATTCATTTTTCAAACAGTAATGACAAATATAAAGAGATTTACTGATACAATAATAGGCTGCCCACCCTCCACCTCAAGATTAACTGATATTTTGTGGAAGAATTTTCATTGGCATTGTGGTAGGATACAATAATTAAGAAAACAGTGATTATGTAATATGGTGTCAGTCTGGCCAATGAAACACCAGCTTTTTTTTTTTTTTTCAGTCTATCTGATGTGAGTGTATAATATACCAACAATATGCTCTGGCAATGTATCCTTATTCTAAACCTAAGGCAACTAGTCTGTATTATTACATTAAAATCCAAATCAAGTTAAAGTTGACACAAATACCATAGGCATAAATTGCTTCTGCAACAATATTAGATTTGTCTCTTCGGCTGACTTCAAGGGCTTGCAAATAAAAATCCAGAGCTATTTTTAGAAGAAGCCCGTGATCTTAAGTTCCAGCAAGTTGTATTAAATGTATGTATGTATGTATGTATGTATGTATGTATGTATGTATGTATGTATCAAAAGAGAGACCATGTGGGGTAGTGGCTCTGGTATTGGATCTGCCCTTGGGAGATTCAGATTCAAATCTATCCTTCAAGTCCATTGAAGTCCAGTGGATGTCTTTGGCCCATTTGCTATCAGCAAAACCTACTTCACAGGAAGGAAGATATGAAGAAAAATTAGAGACAATGCTATGTCTGCTGTCTTGAGCCCTTGAAGGAAAAGTAAAATATAAATCTTACAAATAAATGTACATCATGCAAAAGGAAAAAGAAATTCAGTCCCTATTGCTATATCCCTGAGCACATTACATGAAATTGCCATATCACCTATATTGATGGCGAAGGCTTACTCTCCTTGCTTTTTAGAAACCATTTTATGCCCACGTACTTGTGGTTTTTATAAGGCAATTTAGTTGTCTCTAGGGATGGATTGGTATGGTTTCGGTTCCATTGTTTTCCAACATTCTCTTTATCTTCAAAAATTTCTCGTGAGAATTGTACAATTGTTGGTTTATTGAGCTCATTTGTACCTGCTTTTAATTTAAAATGCTTTTGCATTTTCAAGGTTATTTCTTGTCAAGGAGACTCTAGAGACACATGAACTGCATACTGTGAATTGAGCAAGAGTGGGAGGTATTGAAAAAGGGAGAAAAGTGCTACATTTTGTTATCTAAGAAGGGTTTACCTTTATATACATGCACACTGTTTGTTTTTGCAAACACTTTAAACTAGAAGGAATAGATAAAGGTGCAGGCTAACAATATATTTAACAATATATGCTCATATATTTATGTCCATAAACATTTACTAAATAGGAAAAATGGTTTAACACAGCAAAACATTCTTTTCAGCAATACTCCATGTTGATATGAGAGAAACCAGAGAAGGCAAGTGGATACATTATCTACACATTAAATGTTATTGATTTCAGTCATAGGAAGGTTGTATTTTCAGTTCCTACACCAAATTTCAAAGTACTTGGTGTCTCTCCAGTGATTGGTCCTTATGCTTTCTGATGCTTGTACAGCAGGGCAACTTTTTTCATTTCCTATCAAAATCACGTATGAAGTGAACAAATCTCCCAGTTATTTTACATTTCAGATCAATCTTCTGGGAATGTCCATCAGCACACACAAAGGGAATCGACAGTCTTTAAAAAATTATTAGCAAGAAAGTAATATATTCCAGTCTTATGACAAGCCATGTAGTTTTTCATTTGCTATTGGAAACATTCCTCAATTCTTTCATCAAAAACCAACTACATTGTTAGCATTCTAAATCAGGGGTGTCAAACTCACGTTGCCATGACGTCTTTTTTCCCCCTTTGCTAAACCTGGCGTGGGCATGGTCCAGTGTGTGACGCATCTGGCCTGCAGGCCGCTAGTTTGACAGCCCTGTTCTAAATCCTCTTATTTCAATTTAAATGAAAAAGTATCCAGAAGCTCAACCTATACTGAATGTTATCTGCAAACAATGAAGCAAATATACCAGATGTAGCATAACAATTATGACTAACAGTGCTAGGGGCAATTAATTTTCCCAAGGGGCCACATGAGAAACTGGGACTTATCAATAGGGCTGTGGAGGGCGCGTAGGCACAAATTTGTATGCACAAAAACAAACTGGGGGGAAAATAACATCAGTCTCCTTCAAAATAAAAGCAAAGCGGTTGTACTGCATGCATGGCATACAGTATACTTATTTACATTTACAGTTGTAATTTCCAACTGACCTCACATAGGCCAGACAGGGACAATCAAAGGGCCAGATGTGGCCTGAGACCCATAACATGTCCAGGTCTGGTCTAAAAGCTATCAGTCCAGGATTCTTTACTTAGGTTAACTTTTGCAACTTTTTACTATTTATATAGTAAGTTCTTGGGGTGAAGAACAAAATTTAATCTATATTTGCAATATCCCATGTAAATTTAAAATCCTGTTGAAGTGGAATGTTTAGGTTTTATATATAAGTTTTATAGTGCAGTGTGCCTCTCAAATTAGACGAAATACAGTCCTGCTGTAGGCCTGTTTGATTTGGTAACTGTTTTCTTTCCCCTATTATTTTTCAGAATGTGACAAGATAAATCACACAGACCTGCTTTGTCTGATACATCTTCATGGATAGTACCACTGTTACTTTGTTCACAAAATCTCAAGTACTTATAGCTTAGAAATAATGTAGCATCTCAAACACGGAATTCTCTTCTGTACCGAGTCTGTAAGTATTTCCAGCCATCTTTGTAAAGATTATCGCCTTGATTTGACATATTTTTCAACTTTTTAACAATAATGTGAATCAGCAACATGCTGCTTTCCAAATGCTTTCAAGGACATTCTGCTAAAAGCAGGGAAATCAAAATGCAGGTGGCCTACTTACAATATTACAGCTTCAGGTGACAGAGATAAGAGAAAGCAAGCACAGCTGAACAGTTAGGAAATATAGCACCTGGACCATTTTATGCCTCATCTATCAATCTGCTTTATGGGACTAGAGAATTAACATTTCAAACCACACAACATTGCTTTATAACCGATAAATCCCAAAATTGTGGTCGTTACTTCACCCCAAAGCATTTCAGATGGACATCTGCAGAGGTCACATTGAATAATCACTTTCCAATGTCTTTAAATTAAAAGTTGTAATAAAATTTACTATGTAATGAAATTAGCAAAAACTGTAAGTGCTACTCCAGTATAAGCATCTATTATCAGACTTTTGAAGTCAGGTCAATGAGATAATAATGTGAAATATGTAAGATAAATGCAGGAGGTTAGTTGCTTTTGTTAGAACATTTATATAAATCAACAATAGTGTTTTTCTTTTGTACCTTTTCAGTTAAAAAAAAAAATCAAAATTGCTAATGAAGTATCCTGTAAATTCTTACCTTGTGGTCCTGCTGTTAACAGTTGAAAATTATGTGTGCCTTTGTCTAGACCATGGGTGTCAAACTTGCTGCACCACGTTGCCATCACATGATGTTTCACAACATTTTTCCCTGGGGTGGGCGTGGCCTGAGCGTGACACATCCGGCCCACAGGCCGCCCGTTTGACACCCCTGGACTAGGCACAGTGCTCCAGCCAATAGACAGTATCTTCACTGCTATTTAATGAGCATTTTACAATAGGTGTAGGCATCTAAATTTAATAAATAAATGCATTCTAGCAAACTTCCTATTTCTTTGGCACAGTATTCGGCTATTCAAGCTTTAAAGAAGCTATATGTGCAAGTATAAGCATAAGTATATATGCTGATGGCTATATGCTGCTCCTATGTCCACCATACATTATGTATGCTGTCATCACAAAGACATTGTATTACCTATGTACAAATCATACAACCCTTGTCCTGTATGGTTTCACAGATGTTTTTAAATGTCACATTATGTAATTTATACCCTAAATTTAATTGTAGTACACAATGACTGTATATAAGAAGTTCAATTTCCACATTAAAAATGGAATGGAATGAGGGTTAAAAAATGAAGAATAAAATTATAAGGAGGGATTCACTAGTTTTCAGCATTAGACTCTATTAGAAGTATTATGCCATGTAAAAGTATAGATAGTTTCAATAAGGTAAGAAATATATTAAGTCTATTATATACCAGTATGAGCACCAATACATTTTTCAATTTTGGAAAATGTGCACAAATGAGACATGTAAATGTATCCACATCCAATTTATTGACAATCTGAAAGGAAATTATTTCTGCAACTAATGACAACAAAGATAGGCATAAAAAGACAACCTAAATTCCTGATTAAGATTAGACGTATGGAGTTCTAAATAAAGAATTAGGCATCATTAAATTTTAAATTAAATTACTTAAATTCAAATCTTGGTGGCAGCATAATCCAATGTTCACTATTTCCCTGTATATGTAGTAATCAGTGCTAAGGCCATTATTATCATATTATTTAGTCCCTCTACTATATCTGTGGCCTCTCTCTTCCTCTACTTCCATTAACATTGCCAAAGATAACATGTTTTCAAGTCTATCATTCTGGGTGCAGAGGCATAATTCATATCTTTTTTCTTTTTAAAAAAAAATTGATTTATATGCCGCCCTTCTCCGGAGACTCAGGGTGGCTTACAATGCGTTAAGCAATAGCCTTCATACTTTTGTATATTCATACAAAGTCAGCTTATTGCCCCCACAAACTGGGTCCTCAATTTACCTCCCTTAGAAAGGATGGAAGGCTGAGTCAACCCTGAGCCTGGTGAGATTCGAACTTACAGTAATTGCAGATAGCTGGATGTTAATTACAATGCATTAGTCTGCTGAGCTATCCATATCTCCTTTGTCTCCTAGCATTTGGATTTTAGACTGAACCCAACAAGAAAGATTGTTACTTATTCACGGTTTTTGTTACCCACCCACATCCATAGATTCCATGAAACAGAACAACAGTAACACAAAATATAGAAAAAAGCTCGATGGTGTTCTTAAATTGAGGGCTATCTGTACTGAATTTCAGGTTTCCTAGAGCTGGTCCAAAAGGAAGGCAGGATAGTTCATGGTTAGCTAGAACCAGATGGGGGAAATCCCCCATCTAGCCCTATTGTGTGCGAGCTAAATCGGAGCCGTCCTCAGCTCCCTCTCTAATCCTCAGAGGGCAAACTTTTTGAGGCCCGCCAAGACCGTCTCGCTCGCCTTCCCGCAAGACGAAGAAAGCGAGCTCAGCTCTCCATGCGAGATTCCTCCTCCGTGCGTTACAGGGAAAACTTTCCCCCTCTTCCACTTTAAAAGCGGAACCTTAAGAGAGAGGCGCGGCGTCCGAGGGGGAAGGTATTGAGCGTCGGCCCAAAACACCCGAGCGACGCCTGCCGGGAACGGCCGTTTCCTCCACACTTCTCGAGGAATTTCGCGCGCTGCTTTTTTTCCCCCCTCCCCCCTCCGGCGCACGCCTTTTACGCGCCGCGGTCCTTTCCGTCGCCCCGGTGCGGAGGAGGCAGCGGCGTCCGAAGGATTCCCGCGGAAGGTCACCTCGAAGGCTCCCTTTCGCTTTCAATTTCGGCGGCGGGGCTTTCGCTCAGAAACCGGTGGGAGCGTTTCGGCCGGCGAGTTGGGAAGAGGGTGCCCGGGCTTTCCTTCTCAGTGCCCGCCTGAAAGCTTTGGGAGAAAGAAGGTGACTGCTCCATTTCCCCTCTCGGGTTTTTGTGTGTGTGAAATAACGACTCTCTTCTTCTTCCCCCGCCGCCTCTCCACGTGCCCGGCTTGGTCTTGTGTTATTAAATAGGGTTGTGCGGAGTCCCAGTTATATTCAAATTCAAATCCAAACCTTTATTATCGGAGTACAACACGTGTACTATGAGATTGGGGCTGAGCCTCCCCTCGTGCACCCGGGGTTGGACTAGATGACCTCCAGGGTCCCTTCCAACTCTGTTACTGTTACGCCCTCCCCCCCAACACAATACTGCAATACTAACGGAGGCCCTTGCTTTATAGTCCGCTGGTCATATTTGATAAGCTGCTTCCTTAAATGTAGTTTTGAAACTCTTTTGAGGGGGGGAAAAAAGAAGTCAGGAAACTAGCATTATAAGAAAGGGCACATTTTAGGGTGCAGGTGGAAAGAAAAGCTATGCTTCTAATTGAAAACGCAACACACTGGACTTTTCTGCCCTGTTTATTTTGCACTGGCTGTAGTTTGGCAGAAATAAAGCTAAAACGTTTTACTTGTTTTGGGTTTGGTTGAAACTTGTTCCACGCTGCTGCTGGAGCGATTTTATGGTGCAAAGAGTGAGCCTAGTGTGCATCATACACAGCCAGATACCCATCTGTGCTAGTCTACTATTGGTATGCCCCAAGCTTAGTTTTAATTTACTTAATTTTAGTACCGTGTTTCCCCAAAAATAAGACCCTAATTTTTTTGCCACAAAAAAGGCACCAGGTCTTATTTACAGGGGGGATATTGTTCACTGACTCCCCTCACCTGTGCATGTTGCCCCCGGCTGCCTTTTTGATGTCAGAGGCCTTCAGGAACTACTTCTGCGGCAGCCTGCAAGGTTTTCCTGAAGGCTTCTGAAGCAGAGCTGCAGAGGCCCTTAGGAAAGCCATGCCATCCTTGCCAGCTGCAGAAGAAATGGGCCTGCAGACAGGTGTCAGGGTGTGCGAAGCCTGGCTGCAACTGTCTGAAGGTAAGTAGTAGGGCAGCTTCACCCTCCCATCCCCACCGTAGCTTAATTTTTACCCGTGTACCCTGGAGTGGGCGGGGTCTTAATCAGGGCTTATTTTGGCGGTAGGGCTAATATTGGGCGCACATGTAAAAATCAAGCTAGGACTTACTTTTGGCGTAGGTCGTATTTGTGTATCATGTTAAAGAAATACTAGGTGGTTCGCAATAGTAAGCATAAAATGCAATAAAAGTCAATGAATACAGACTAAAAAAAGAACTCGTTCCAATCATTAACCTGCTCCAGAAACCTTGTAAAACTTCCCATGTCTTGCTTTAGATCCCCCCCAAACATGTTTTTTCTCATGCATAATAATGAAGCCAAGTATCTATCAATCTTTTTCTCTGGGCCAACTTGTCAAATCAGCTAATAGCAATCTAATAGCATCTTCCTTGCTTCCCCCTGCCCGCCCCCCCCCCAAAAAAAATTCTCTTTCCTGCTTCTCCTCAGCTGCCAGGACTAGTAAATTGGCCTGTGTGCCTATTCCTTAATGCAACTGTATCCGCAATAAGGAATAGAATTCCAGAGTGGCCAGTCCCACTAGCTGCTGTATTGGCCAGTCTCCCAACAATCTTCTTTTTCTTTCCCTTAGTGCACCATATCTTCCCAGTGTTTTTTTTTCTTTGTTTCCTTCTTCCTTCCTCACAGCTTGTCCACATATGCCATCACCCAGGAAACCCTTTCAGTCTAGTTTTCTTTCAGTGTCTCTTCCCCCATCCCCAAACTACATTTCAGTCTGTACTAGAATCAGCCTTATTGCATTACGCATATGGATAAAACATCTGAAAAACCATATTTTGGCTTGGGCAGAAACCATTGAAAACCAGCTGTGCTGTATATGGAACATTCTGCACCTTCATAATATGTTTAAATCCAGTATTTTAAGTCAATTTGTAAAGCTGAGTCTTACTGATTTTGACTACTATCAATTATAGTAGTCAATGAGTTGCTAATAACAAAACATGTATGACACTTTCTCTGAATATTATTGTTTTCCAATTAATATATTCCATTTTTTAAAAATACTTTCCCTTTTTGATGTAATCATTGACAAACATTGAGTGATAACTAATTATCCCTTTCTTTATCTATAAGGAACAACCACACGCATCTTGTGTACAAAATCTCTTATATGTGAAACTCCTCATATGAAAAAAATCTCAACCATCTTGTGTATGAATTAACAGCAGGTTAGTAATGTATCAAGTATAGTAATGTATACCATGTACCAAAAATTAATACTCAAAGCTTCCTAATTTTATAAGAATGCACATTGACTTTCTTTCCTCCATTATTTGGTATAGGGAAACACCCACAATGGTACACGCTGAAACATTTTCTCGTCCTCTAACTCGGAATGAAGTTGTTGGTTTAATTTTCCGCTTAACAATATTTGGCGCTGTGACCTATTTTACAATTAAATGGATGGTAGATGCAATTGATCCAACAAGGAAGCAAAAAGTAGAAGCCCAAAAACAGGTAATAAATAAAATATTTTAAATAGAAATGTTATATAAATAAGGAACAGAAAGCTAACATTATTTTTGAGCTGCTGAGTTCAGAGTGAGAAACCAACTGATTGAGTTTGCCTATTCATTTATTTACTTTCTAGCTTGCTAACCTTGCTCAACATCTTGATCTTCTGACTCTGGGTGTTGTGCAACTGAATAAAAACAAATTTCACAAGGTATTAAAAATAACCAAATACAGGTAGTCCCCTGGTTACGAGTGTTCCATTAGCGAATGTTCGAAGTTACATAAGTGCTCCCTAGCATTTGCGAACAAGGCCCAAAACAAATCTTGCAGCACCACGGCAGTTATTCATCCTTACAAACAACTGCAGAGGTTCTGCAACATTCGTCCTGAATGTTGCTGGCCAAAATTGAGCTTCTGAGGGGTGGTTCCAGCCCTCCAAGACTCCATTTGGCCCTCCGTGGGCCAGTGAAGTGAGACCTGTGGAGGCCTGAACGGAACTGGAGAGGAGCGCACGTGGCTGAGAGGCTGTAGAGGAGATTTCTTACTAGATCTTCACAAGGTAAGTGACCCAGTGCGGTGGGTTGGACGGTGAGGGGAATGCAATTGTGTGGAGCATGAGGTATTTTAGTGGGTCAGGGAACCCTTGGGTGATCTTAAGCAGGTGGCCTGTTCCATCAGTAGGTCCCCCATGGTCTTTCCCACCCTGAAATACGTAATGTGTACCTAACGAGCCTCACATTCGATTTGTGAATGCGTGGGCGAAAGGAGGGAGTGATCCTATTCAAGGTACGAGATTCATTCCCACGAATCCTTGGGTTACGAATGGAATGAGCAGGCTCCATTGCATTCGTAACTCGACTACTTTTAATCAATTATGCAGACAAATATATACAAGCATAGAGGAAATTCAGTTCACGCAGTTTTAAAAAATTTGGGGCTAGTACAGTCCCTGTTACATGTTAGCAATATTCAATAGACACTTGCCAAACAACATACCATATTTTTCAGAGTATAAGATGCACCGGAGTATAAGACGCACCTTAGTTTTTGGGGAGGAAAATAAGAAAAAAGCTGATTGGCGGGTGGATCGGCCTTCCGGAATACCCCCAATAAGCTGTTCCCAGAGGTGAATTTTAGCAACAGGTTTGTTGGTTGTGATCTCTGTGCCTTGCTTTTTTTTCAGCCTCTGAAACATCTGAAACTTCATTTCAGAAAAAAACTTTTTTTTCTGCTTCTGAAAGCCTCCAAAACAGCTTCAGAAAAAAAGCCTCTGAAACTTCATTTTTTTTTTTTCTGAAGCTTCGTTTCTGAGGCTTTGTTCAGCCTCTGAAACCTCCGTTTGAGAGGCTGGGCAGGGCTACATTCAGAGTATAAAATGCACCCAGATTTTCACCCTCTTTTTTGGGGGGAAAAGGTGCATCTTATACTCCAAAAAATATGGTAGATCAATTTCCAAGTCATGACTGATATAGAAAATTTGGGCACTCAAAAACGCTTCTTAAATCTCAACCCAGAAAATAGACACAATCACATGCTTTTCTTTCAGAGAAGTCAGTTAAATTACTGGGTTGCTGCTCTGTCTACAATAGTTCTCAAGCTACTGCAGAGGAAGAGAATTAAATTATTTTGCAATTCATGAAATAGAGAAACGTTATTGAATTCAGTGATACTGACTTCTGAGTAGACCTGTGTAAAATTATGCTTTAAAGCTGACACAATCCTTTGTTCATAATTATGGTAATGTTCTAAAATAATGGAGTCAGGCTGTTGTTTTTAACAGCATGTGTGCGCTACATTAATATGAAAATTCAAAGACCTTCTTGTATCCTTTGCATGGAAATAATCTGTTATATTGAGATCTCCCTGCATTATCTTTTTTTTAGATATATTAAAATTAAGGGCAGCTCATTAGGAGCTATTGTTTTACAAAGCCCACTTATAGAATGTTGCCTGTGTGGAAATGTTCTTTGTTTTTTCATCACAGATCTTTATAGCTAGAGAATAATTTTCTCTTCCCCGGTAATGAATATAGCATTCTGAAAGTTGTCTGCATATTTTGAAAGAGTTTCTAAAATGCTGTTTAAAAGGCATACAAGTGTGTCACTTAGCAATGACAGTCCAAATTTACATCGTAACGCGAAGAGTTTACATTACAGTGCTTGCTGGTTTCCCTATTGGCTTTGCTTGTAGAAAGACATGCAGGGAACATATGAAATCACAATTATGTGACTGCAGCTTGCTGCAATGTCCAGAACTTAGAGGACCAGTCGTAAGTGCCCCTCATTCAGCACCGTCATACCTTTGAACAGTCGCTGAACGAATGAATGGACGTAATCTAAGGACTACCTGTAATGTTTATGACTGCAAGAGCAGTGAGGGCACAATGGTTAGAGTGCAGTATTGCATGTTAATACTGCCAACTGCCAGCAGTTTGATTCTTACCAGCTCAAGGTTGACTCGGCTTTCCTCGGTGGTTAGTAAAATGAGGAGCCAGATTGTTGGGGGCAATATGCTGACTCTGTAGACGGCTTAGAGAGGGCTATAAAGTACTTTGAAGCGGTATATAAGTCTGCTATTACTATGCTCAAATGGAACATTGCTTTATTATTGAAAGGGCATTGAGTATTAAGACAAAGATTAAAATATCTTCGAATAATCTTTAATTATCCTGGATAGACACCTCGAAGTATTGTTACTAACAAGCTGGCTTTATTTTGCAGCGAAGAGATGGTACATTCAAACCAATGAAAACGGGGCATTATTTTTTTTTTCAAGTTCCTAATTCACAATTAACGGAATATTCACATTCCTTAATAGCACCCCTGCCTTTTCTGACATTATCTGAAAAGATCAAATGAGGTCATACTGCTGAACTCTGGCTTTTCTATAACAGGCAGAAAAGTTGATGAAGCAAATAGGTGTGAAAAATGTGAAGCTTTCTGAATATGAGATGAGCATTGCTGCACATCTGGTGGATCCTCTTAGTATGCACGTAAGTTTTTTGTCTTATTCATATGTAAAAATGTTATGTCTCGGGGCAAAATGTTAACATGGAAGCACACATGTTCATAGTGGAACTGTATTTTAATTGAATTTTCTTAATTTTGGGAGCAGATGGACCTTGTGGGACAGACATGTGTGTCGGCTTTTGATTCCCAGTAGTACAATTATCATAGAGGCCCAAACTTCCGGGATGCATATCTTTTTTCCCATTTTCTCAATATAAACAGTGTCTTTATAAGTTAGTAATAATACAAGCAATCACACACATAATTCAAAACCCTGAAATATTATTTGATAGAACTAGTGCATAGTGACTATTTTCAGATATTGAAGCATAAAATGCTGTGCATGTGCAGCTAATTGAAGCAACATTGTTTTTGGGGGGACAGTATGAAATAGGGAACAAAATGCAGCAATAACTATTGTTAGCGTTTATTAAATATCAGAACTGATCATTGACTAATATGCATGTTCATGGACTTTTTTGTGTACTAACTTATTTTAACGTTGCATCAGGAATTTTACTTTCCTTCAGTGAATATATGCAGTTTTACATGAAGCTAAAAAAACCATGCTTCAAAATAGTATTTAGAGTTCTCTTCGTATGCTTAAAGACTGAATTACAGTAATTTAATCTTGTTTGTAGATTAATTCATTGTATGCTGTATCTATAGCATGCTCAAATAAGATTATTTCAAGAATTCGGTATAAGCATCAAGTATTAGGGTACCTAAAAATTAGCACACTGAAAATATCAGTATGGGGTTTCCTTGGAAAAAATAGTTATATTGTTGCAAATAGCTATGTCAAAGATTGAAATCCCATAGGCCACATTGGAAAACAGTTATTTATTTAACATCTATTCAGTTTAACCCCAAGAATTCCTGGAGTCAGGAATGGTCCAAGGTACCTTCTTATGGCCTGTCCATTAGTGATTCCTCTACCAAACCATCTGATTTTGACCCTGCCTCGCTTTGTCTGGTCAAAATTGAATAGAATTAGTTGTGATACTGGAAGACGTGCCCTCTGCCCTGTATCAGTGGAGGTGGAAAGATTCCCCTTGTTGCAATTGTGGTGCTGATATGCAGACTATAAAACATATGGTATAAGTTTGCCCACGATGTACATTCTCTGCTTCCCTAAAAGATCTGCATGAAACAAAGCCAGAGGCGATCATTGCCTGGGTAGTTGAATTGGACATCCAGTTATGAGGCCACTGCCATACCCCCCATAGTAGTTTTACTTTTAATTATATGGACTGTGTGCGTATGTGTGTACGTACACGTGTGTACATACCATGTTTCCCTGAAAATACGACCACCTCAGAAAGTAAATCCTAGCTTGATTTTTACACTTGCGCCCAATATAAGCCCTACCCCACAAAATAAGCCCTAATTAAGACCCTGCCCAGTCCAGGGTGCACGGGTAAAAATTAAGCTAGGATGGAGATAAGGGTGGTAGAACTGCCCTACTACTTACCTTCGGATAGTTGCAGCCAGGCCTCGCACACCTTGGCCCATTTCTTTTGCTGCAGCTAGCAAGGCTTTCCTGAAGGCATCTGTAGCTGAAAACTACTGATAAATTTATTAATAGTAAATTTATACTAGTAAGAAGACTTATTGGCAGGAGACTTATGCTCTCCTGCCATACTGCTTAAGGCCAACATCTCTATTTCTTAGATCAAGGATCAAAATATTTTTCTTCAGAATCAGTAAGAAAGTAAAAATAATTACATGGTATATTATAAAAATACATTCAAATCCTCCCAGCACTAATCTATTTTAACTAGCATCAAGAGAGTAAAGTCGCAACCTCTGGGATATATTTTATTTTATTTTTCTTGTTCGGTGAGATACATGCTTAATATACAAATGGCTTTAAGATTCAATGTAACTTTCATCTTTATCCCTAATTTGAGAATTTAGCTGTTTAACTGATGCCAGCTCAGTGATTTTTTAAAATCTTATATTTGTGCCTTAGGTAACATGGAATGATATTGCAGGCTTAGATGAAGTTATTACAGATCTGAAGGACACAGTCATTTTGCCAATCAGAAAAAAACATCTGTTTCAAAACTCGAGACTTCTACAACCACCAAAAGGTAATGTGAAGAAGTACAAATTAATGCTTTTAGAAAACCTGGCCATAATAGAATTCCTCAGACTTCTGAACACAACATAACACCACAATTAGGTTTAATATGATAGACTTGCAGGGCCAGCACAACGTGCAACATGTTCATACCGATGTAATATAATATAATGTTACATACACATAGGTAGGTATATGGGAATGTGTGTTAGTTATTACTTATTCGGGTTTAGGGATTCTATTTCTTTCATTTATTTATGGGGACAGCCCGTAATTGTTTGTGCTGTGCTCATCACCCTCTGTAAGGCCTTTCTGTCTGTGCCTGTCAAGCCAGCATACCATACCATACCATACCATACCATACAATATGTAAGGACGCTTTCTATTGTAGACCGGTAAAAGGAAGTCATCAGTCGTTGTTCCACCTGATTTTTTCCGCAAGACCCATAAAATGTGCCATAAAATCCTGACATTTATCTGCCCATTTATTACAACGAGCACAAACTCAGAAGGCCAGAAACAAGCTATACAGGCAGAAAAATATACTCATGTGGTGAAAATATGATTCTGAATTTTAAACTAGGCAGAACTTAGTAGAATTTTCACCTATATATTAAGAGATACACAAGATACAGACCTTATTTACCCAAATTAAATATTTTATTCATGTTGAAATTATTTTAAAGTTCTGCACTGTCATTTGCTACTTATTTTATATTGCTGTCCTTTAAGCCATCTTATGAATTGTATTCTAAATTGAAGAGTGAGGTACTAAGCAATATTGCAAAGCTACATAAATGTATATATTTAACTGGAATGACATGATTTGGAAGAAAATCTCTACTTTTTCCACATCTAAATTAATCTTCCACAAAAAACAGTTTATTATAAATCAGGACAAGTTAAGTGATCTTTCTAAGTTTATTTTAAAATAAACTTAGAAAGATCACTTGATTTTTTATACAACTTGAGCTTTTGTCCTTGAGGACCTGCTGCCTCACAGAGTGAGGAAAATCCTCAGGGATGATTCACACCCTGGTCAGCACTTCTTTACTCTCTTACCATCAGGCAGGAGATATAGAAGCATAGCCAGCCGAACGAACAGGCTTAAAAATAGCTTTTATCCATGGGCCGTGTTTCGGAGGGGGGGGGGCTGCACCAAGGGAGGCTCATTCAATTTCATTGTACACATTTTGTGCATTGACAATAATGGTTTGGTTTGATTTGATTTGATTTGATAGAGCAGCTTGTAAACAACAGTGCTGATGTGGGGACTTTTGCAAAGTTTTATTAACCGTAGCGTGTATAAAATGCAGATACTATGTTTTCCTATGTAGAATGGCGATAAATTTATTAACTGTGTTTTGGTTTTCAGGAGTGCTGCTATACGGCCCTCCAGGTTGTGGTAAAACCTTGATTGCTAAAGCTACAGCAAAGGAAGCTGGTTGCCGCTTTATTAATCTTCAGCCCTCAACGTTGACAGACAAGTGGTATGGCGAATCCCAGAAACTGGCAGCGGCTGTTTTTTCTCTTGCTATAAAGCTCCAACCCTCTATCATCTTTATTGATGAAATAGGTAAAGTGGAATTTTCTACAGATTTGAAAATATTATGTTCACATTTTTAAAAAACTTCATAGTCTTCTTCATTAGTTTGGTCACATGAGATCAAAAATATTTAGTATTATCAGTACCAGAACAAGAGTTATCTTTATAGAGTTTTTTTGTTTTGTTTTTTTAAAGGAGGCTGCTGTTTAATTTGAAACAGCAGTGTTATATTGCTATAATTTTATATGTATATTTAATATTTAAAGAAAAATAAAGGTCTTTCCATGGTCTATTTGGATTAATGTAATGGATAGAGCAGATCATTTTTTCATCCCTTCAGCATTAGCAGTATTAGCATCCAGTATGAAATTCAAAATCTTTGTTAGATATTATATGGATTTTTTTAAAAAAAGATAACATTTATTTTATCCCATCTTTTATTATTTTTATAAATACCTCAGGGCAGTGAACATACATAGTATTTACTCCCCCTATTTTCCCTCAACAGCTGTGTGAGGTGGGTTGAGCTGAGATAGTCTGGCCTAAAGTCGCCCTGTCAGTTTTCACGCCTAAGATGGGGCTAGAATTCACAGTCTCCTGGTTTCTAGGCGAGCACTTTAACTACTACATCACACTGATTCTACATTTAGCATGGGCACATTTAGTTCCTAATTCATATATATGTAAAATTAGATATGACGCTTATTGCTTAAATCCCTGTAATATAATACTTAGCTGGATGACATATCACTGGAAAAAGCCAAATTCTATAACAAAAAATAGTTTCTTTCTCATTACAGTTAGTATAAAACAGCGGTCCCCAACCTTTGCAGTTTGGCAGCCCAGCTGGGGGAGGGGAAGAGGGGAACTGGATTGCGCAAGTGGCGGGCTGGCACACATGCCTACAACTTGACTTGTGCCAGCAGAGGGCTGGCGGGCATGCGCATGGTTGTCCACCAGCCCGTCACTTGCTCAAATTGAGCTGCTCTGGCTAGCCACTCACGGAGCCCAATAGGCCATGGCATGATAATGGGCTGCGGCCCAGGGGTTGGGGACCCCTGATATAAAAAGTCTCCCCTTCCATGTTGTCCTTTAATTTTCCTCTTAAGTGTAAATTAACAACCAATTTCTATTCCTAGCTGGTTTCTTTGGCTAAGTGATGGGATCAGATATATCCCAGCTAGAATACATACATACATATCTTCAGATTGTACATATTGCTCCAGTAAGACTGATTCTAAGTAGCTTACACAGTCTTCAGTATACTGTTTGGATTAAAATATGATAAAACATCAAAAGTTTTAAACTTTTTAAACTTAAAAAAAATCCAGCTACTATGGCCACCAGTTTCACAGGGAAACGTTCCTCCTATTTTCCCATTCCTCCAAGGGTTTCTGAAAGAGCTGCATCTTCCTAGTCTTCATGAACACTAACAGGGATGGGGCCAGCCCTTACATCAGGCTGAGGAGGTTTGTGAGGAAGGAGACAAGAACTGAGAAAGCTCATCCCTGGAATTCTAGAAGAAAACAGCGCCTAAGGGTTGGGACCCACACCAAGCCCTACCTTTTAGTTTTCACCAGATGAGCAAGTTCCACTTTGTGTGGGCACTCCTGCAAATACCCAAGTCCTGTGAAATAATACTGGATAGTGGTTTCAAAACAAGCCAGCCATGAAGTTACATTTTAAGGTTGACTTCCAGATGCTATGAACCCATCCCTCAACTCCTGCATGCTATACCAATTTTACGCCACTTTTATTTTATACATTTTCATACTTTCTCTGGACAATTGAAGGACTGTTATTGATTTTTTTTCAATAAAGAGATGGGTTATATAAGGATATTATAATTTGAGGGGGGAAAGTAGATGTCACGCTCCTCAGTAGGCATATGACATTTATTACTTTAAATTGATGAGACTTTTATTTTAAGGAAGATCCAAAGCTAAAAATATCGTTTTAAATCTTTAAAAAAAACAGTAACAGCAATGTTCAGTGGAAATATTTTTATGGTTTTGAATATTTGTATTGGCCAATAATAGTATTTAGTTATGTTACTATATACAAGGACTGCAGCATGCCCAATCATATTTTAGACTTCTTGTGTATTACATTTAAATGCTATCTATTAACAGATACAACAAAAATGTTTTTACTATAATGTCCCTAGTTGATATGTGCCTTTTCAAATATATAAAACAGAGGGAATATTAACCAATCCAGTTAAGGTATTACTAATTTATGTCTAAGGATCTTGAACTGTACTGTTGTTTAAGAACTGAAATTACTTTATCAAAACCAGGTCTCCCAGTTCAGCATTTTTTTTGTAAGACTCCTAGAAACTGAAGACAATAAATAATCAACTGAAAAAAGGCGCATGGGGCATCCACCCTTCTTGGTTGCATCATAATCTGATTCTGGAAATTTCTTCCATTTGCTAGAAGAGCCAAGAACTGTTTCAGAAACACTGTCCAGTAGTCCTCTTAATCACATAGGATGCTATTCTGTGTATCTTCTTGTTTGTCCCATATGTTCTCAGTTAATGCATGTGCCTCAATTAATTCATTATGCAACACATATAGCTTCATACTCCAGAAATACAAGTTTTGTTTTGTTTTGTTTTGTTAAATTCAGATTCTTTCCTACGAAGCCGTTCAAGTTCTGATCATGAGGCCACAGCTATGATGAAAGCCCAATTCATGAGTCTCTGGGATGGTCTAGACACTGATTTTAATTGCCAAGTAAGTAGCAAATTACTGTTTTTATTGATACAGTCATGCAATGCTTATAAAAATGTACTTTTCATTGCTTAGATGCTCATTTATAGGCATTTATGAGCAAGCACTGTGGCGTATAAAAATTGTCAGCTTGAGAAATGGAAGCACAAAAAGGTGGCTTATTCATTTATTATTTTTCTTTCCTTCGGGAGATGTACTTTACATAGTATTTCTTCCTTTCATTTTTTCTCACAAGAACAACCCTATGAGGTTATGCTGAGAAAACATATTGTCCAAAGTCACCCGTGGCTAAGTAATAGAACCTGGTTTCCCAGGTGCCAGTCCCAAATTATTAGCCTACACCAGTGATGGCAAAACTTTTCGGCACTGAGTGCCCAAACCGGAACACGTGTGCATGCACATGCGCGCACCGGAAACCCGAAGACGAGCTGGCCAGTGCGCATGTGCATGCCGGCCAGCTGGCCTTCACCCAAAGACCAACTGGCCGGCGCATGCATTCCTGTTTTTTGGCCGTTTGCAGGCTGTTTTCTGGGTCATTTTCAGGCCATTTTTCAGGCTGTTTTTGGTCTGAAGAACAACCTGAAAAACAGCCAAAAAACAGGCATACATGCGCCGGCCAGTTGGTCTTTGGATTTCCAGGACTCCAGGCTGTTTTTGGCCATTTTTCGGGCCATTTTCCAGCTGTTTTCCTGCAAAGACCAGCTGACCGGAGAGCATGTGCCCGCTGGAAATCAGAAGAGCAGTTGGCGACGGCACGTGTGCCCACAGAGAGGGCTCTGCGTGCCACCTCTGGCACTCATGCCATAGGTTCACCATCACGGGCCTACACTATACTGTGTAGCAGGAATTTGCAACTTTTTCCAGGCTAAGAGTGCATCCCCTGTCATACTTGATATTTTTAGTTTTGTATTCTTGCTTGGTTTAGTTGTGCCCAGAAGAAAGTCTTGTCTCATTCTGGTAAAACCTACCTGATTCAGTTGAGATTAATATCTGTAGCTTCTCCAGTTAAGCAACTTGGCATGGTTATTTTCTAACCACAAAACGGTTTGATTGGCTGAAAGTCACAGTGAAATGGGGAAAGAGACATCCAGCCAGCTTTTCAAAGAGAAGACAGTTGAATTGCAAACTACTTTTTAAAAACTTTTTCCACCCAATCTAATCTAGTGATGGGAAGCCTAAAATGTCAGTACCTGGGTCAAAGTGAATTCATACATCTAAGAACCTTGTTTTCTTTACTTCTAATCATTTCATGAGAAATGGAAGTGCGCTAAAAAATAATTTAGCTACTTTCCTTTTTCATTTGGGGAGTTTCTCCTTCTCTAGGTGATGCCACCGTATGTGCATACTCTTAAATAGCATGTAGAACAATATTATTAAATAACCTTTCTGAACTACTTTAAACATGATACATTTTATTCTGTGGTCCAAATATTTGTCCTATTTATTTTGTACATTGTCTTGTTACATACTGTAACAAAACAATGTTTTTGTACAGCATACAAAAAAAAGATGCTTTAAATGATGGTAAAAAACTGTTGAAAAATCTTTTTAAAAATATAATAAGAATATTCTCTTTGTCATGAATTTTTTCATGGTTAACCTACATTTCAGTACTGTGCATGTGATTTTGAATTCTCTTGGTTTGAGAAATGGTATCTCAAAGTAGGATAATTTAAAAATAATAGTGACATTTTGAATATTAATATTAAGCAAAAGGTGGTCTTTATTTTCATTTGGAACTGCTTTTGTATGTCTAAAACTCTTTAAATCTAATAATTGATTCTAAATGTTTGTTTGATGTTGATCAAACAAGCTTTAGTCAAATTCAGGATGGATAAAAGTTCCATTTCTGTCACTATCAAATTAATTTGGAGGTAAAAATCTAGAGCTGTGTACAATTGATCAACAATTTCTTAAATCAGTTTTGTTTCCATATGCAGATAGTAGCAACATTACTACTACTACAACATTTTCAACTCTGACATATTTTAGATGCAGTTGTAATCATGTACTTTGGAATCAGTATTTATAAACACCATTTTGTAATGCCTCTCAATTAAACGTAGGATTTTCTAGATAAATTTAAGCATCTAGAGATTTATTCAGATTCAGATAAATTATGTCGTGATGATATTAATGGGAAAAAACATTCTTTAAAAAAACAGGCCCAATTGTTTGTGAGACATGATATGTCAATATTCATGTATTTCATCAAGAATAACTGTTCCTTGTCATACATTACATTTAGGTGATAGTGATGGGAGCTACCAATCGCCCTCAGGATCTTGACACTGCCATTATGAGAAGAATGCCTACAAGGTTTCATATCAATCAACCTGTAAGTTGATTAAAATGGTTTGCCACAGCCTTTTTCCTAAGGCTCAGAAAAAATGACTGGCCCAAGATCACCCAACTTGCTTGGTACCTAAGGCAGAACTAGAACTCATGGTCTCCTGGTGTCTAGCCTAGTATCTTAACACTACCTCATACTAGATTTCCAAGGTAGTTAATCACAAAGAAAAAATAAAATAACAAGCCAAATACACAAACACAAGCTACTTACGATGAAATGAAAGAACAAACAGGATTCCTTGATGACGACATCCCAAAATTTGGGCAATCTGCTTAGAATGTTCCCTTCCTATTTCTATGCCATCCAATATTTCCCTAAGGTGATATGAAGTATTGTAGGCTGTTCCTTGAAAATTTCACAGGGAAGAGAGTAATTACCTCTTTGAGCTATATAGGGCTTTAAAACTAGGACAACAAATTATATTTTCCTCAGAAACCATGTATTATGCAGTGAAGATTGGATCTAATAACTTATGTTTGAGATAGGCTTTCCTGTCACACCCATGGAGTTTTGCTTGAGTTATAAATTCCATGTACTTTTCAAAAAACTTTTAGAGCAGCATCCCTGAACTTTCTGGCTCCATGGACTGGCAGTGGTGGTGGAAGGGGGCAGCGATGGTTACACATGTGCAACCTAGATTCCACATTGGCACAAATGAGGTTTTGCATGCTTGCCTGCTGATTCCCCAGCCCAGTTCTCAACAGGCCGCAGACTGGTAGTGGCCCACAGACTGCGAGTTGGGGGACTCCTATTTTAGAGGATGTGACCAAGAGAAATCAGAAAGTTTGCCTTACCTGTTTTCTCTAGGAAGCAGGAAGTGTGGGGGAAAAAACTTCTACCCTGGATACGTAGAAAGGAAAATTTTATAAAGCTTCCATTTTAATTTAGCAGGGGAAACGTACCATTATTTAAGAGCAGCTACTGTATTTACCTCTTGACTTAATCAGTTTCTTGCTCATCTGAAATCCATCAGCCTTGTTTGGGATAAGTTTCAGCTTTTATTCAGTTTTCTGTCCTTTATAATCTGTATTAAAACTGTTTGGTGGTATCTTGCTGTTTATTGTGCCTTTTTTATTTGTATTTGATTTGCCTTTTGTATCTGTGTTTAAGGAAGTTCTGGAAAGACTATGTGTGCTGAGGAATTAGCTGTGTTTGGATATGTTTTTCTTGCTGCTCCAGACTCAATTTCTGACTGACCTCTCCCAAATGGGTCTATGACAACTCGCCACGGTCAATTCACCATGGCTAATTTGCCACAGCCAACTTGCCACGGCTAACTCGTTGCAGGACAACTTGCCACGGCCATCTCGCCACAGGACAACTCGCTGCAGGACAAGAGTTACACTAATATCAAAGAAATGGTGGAATAGACTCACTAAAGAAAGGATGCAAAAGGAGGGACAGAATGAAATGTGAATGGCAAAAATTAAAATAACTTTTATTTATTTTAAATATTTAAATAGAATTGTTAAATTGTCCCACAACGAGTTCTCCCACAATGAGTTAGCCATGACGAGTTGTCCTATAGCAAGTTGGTATTGATGAGTTGGCCATGGTGAGTTGGCTGCATCAAGTCGACTATGGCAAGTTTTCCCATTCCCTCCTAAATAACTTCCAACTATCTTCCATGAATTCCTCTTATCAAAGGATTTATTCTCTCGTGAGTGCTTCTTCCAGAAGCAAGGAGAAGAAAATAAAGAACCTGGGTGCTGTTGAGGTAGGAGAATGATGACATTTACTTGAGAAGCATTTGGCATTTGATGATGGAAACTACCTTCCATCATCAGTGCCTTCTCTGGGAGATCCAATGGTACAACAAGGAATCTATAGCAGAATAGTTTTTTCAAGGCATCATTAATGTTGTAAGATAAGGTTGGAGTTTAAAAATTCCTGTTTTGTATTAATAACACGTTTTCTTTCTTTTAATTTAAAGTCACTAAAACAGAGGGAAGCAATCCTGAAACTTATTTTGAAAAATGAAAATGTAAGTTGGTCATTTTTTGTACTATAAAGTAAATTATTTTGTATTCCTACAACAGTGTCTCATGGTTGAAGACAAATAGTTTCTGCAAGTTCTTACATCATGGAGGTTTTAGTCCTCTGTAAATGACTCTGTTAAAAAATAAAATTCTGGCTCGTAGACTTTCCCCAAACATGGATTATAACAAAAATTTTCCAAATAGTCATATATCTTTAGAAATCTTATTGCCAATTGGGAAAATGTTAAACTGTTCCAATTTATTGTGCGTCCAAAATATTTACCATGTTGTTGGTCCCTGTATCGGTAGAGACTTTTCATATTATCTGCATATGTAGCAAATTTGCTTCAGTTTCTGCCATCTGGTTACCATGAATTTATGTGTGTATTTACTCATTTTATATAGTTGTCCACTCAAAAGAGTAGCTAATGACATGAAAAACAATTCAGCTGGTTCCCAACTTACGACTGTTTATTTAATGATGGTTCAAAGTTACAACAGCTTTGGAAAAAGAAACTTGAGACTTGCATTCACTATGATCAGTGGTGGGTTGCTCCCAGTTCTCTCTGGTTCTTGTGAACCAGTAGTAAAAGCGGAGGGAGGCTGCGCCCACTCGCCTGAATGTCATAATTGATGATCTGCGCATGTGCAGAAGCTTCTGCGCGCACGCTCCCATTGCAAACCAATAGTAAAGGTAAGTACAACCCACCCCTGACTATGATGGCCATTGTACCAACCCCCCCCCGTCTCAATATGAGTTCTTGGCAGTTACTAGGCCTTATAACCAGTTGCAGTGTCCTGCAGACCACATGATCACAAATGCTCATGTGCTCAACAATTGTAAAGGTGAGCTGGTTGCCAAGTGCCCAAAACATGGTCATGTGACTGGAGAAGTCATACAGCCATTGGAACTCTGGAACTGGGTTCTAAATAGCTTTTGGAGAGGACTCCATCGTATCTTCAAACAATTGCTAAGCAGTCAAATCGTTAAGCAAGGACTGCATGTATAATCTCTTGTAAATGAAAATGACTTCCAGAACAATTACGTAAAATATCCAGTTTATCTCCAGTTAGGATATAACAATTTATCAGAGCCATTTGACTATTGCTATTAATAATTGCCAAAATCATAAGGTGCCCATCAATAACCAAAACATCATGTTCAGGTATAATATATGGAGATTTCCTAATTAATATAGCCATTCTGGTCATTTTTTAATTTCCATAAATAAGAATTTGATAAACCAAAATCCTTAAGTAATTTGTTTTTAACAAAATCAAGCATGACCAATTATTTGTTTCTATTTCAGTCTGAACTATTCCTTATTGTTTATAAGTTAATTCTGTGGCCCTTGTATGTGCTGTTTTTTTCTTTGCTGACAGGTGGACAGGCATGTGGATCTCTTTGAAGTCGCCAAAGAAACGGATGGGTTTTCAGGAAGTGACTTGAAAGAAATGTGCCGCGATGCTGCACTCCTGTGTGTCAGGGAATATGTAAATACTTCATATGAAGACAGGTACTTCTATTTAATGCCCCAGAAGGCTTGATATCTAGGAGCCAATTTTGCTGGTTTTTTAAAAAAACAGAAATGGATTCTCATAGCCTAAAGATTGGGTGAAGTGTTAACAAGAATTAGGAGGGGATTCCTTCCTGTTTCCTTACTTTATGTAGCAAGATGGATGTGCTCTTAATACATGACTTCTTGCATCTGGAGAAGTGAGAATTACATTAATGCCACATAAGATGGCAGAGAATTTCAAATGTGCGTGTCAGCCTTGAAGCCATTTTGGGAGCATCTTCAGGGCTGCCACAACAAGGCCGGTTGGAGCTGTGGGAACGTGAGGGGGGAGATAGAGATAGCTGGCAGGATGTGTAGCCAAAATAACATTCTTTCCTGTGGGAGCCAAGGACACTCTACCAGGTGCTGGAGGGGCATAGACAAGAGCCAGCTGGAGCTGAGTGATCTGTCCCCGTCCACACACACACACACAAACACAGCCAGCCGAGGGTTAAGGAAGCATTTGGCACACACCCAGGTCTTTATCTCCAACTTGGCAGCGATATACACACCGTCTGCCAAGTGCTTTTATTTCCACAGAAAACAGAAAGATAATATACTCAGCATACAAGAGTCCAACAAAAATAAATATTCCTCTCAGCAGTTTCGGACGATGCTCTAGTGACTATCCAAGGTTTATTTTTGTTCGTCACAGGGATCACTGGCCACCACCCTCTATTATATAGTCTCTGGGGTGTGGTCCAGTGACTCAGTTCTAATCCCTAGCACGCCTCCTGAGCTGCTGCAATCGTTTATCACGCCTTCGGAGGCGTGCGTCCAGGAATGATGTCTCTCCTTCACTCTCATCCGAGACACCTGTCTCCCTGCTAATCTCCTCTCCCTCGGCCGGCACCTGAGACAGTGCCAGAGGGGAGGGGCCTGGAGAGGGAGGCCTGGCTGACTCCTCTTCCTCATGCTCGGAGCTTTCTTCCTCCGATGGGATAGGCTCAGAGGGCGGGGCCACAACACTGAGACTGTGGCCTGATTGGGCCATGTGATGGACGTGTGACCTGGGGGCAAGAACTTGGGGTTTTGATTTGGGTGGGGGAAACCTCGTGTCCTTCAGAGTCAGGTTTTCACCAACTGTGCCAATATGACATTCCTAATAAATTCATACTTTGGGAAACTCTAGGCCTCAGGGTTTTGATTGCTTTGGGTCTGTTACTTGGAACCCTGACAGTATGAGTATCCGGTTTAAATTATTGTGAAACACCTCAGAACAATTCTGAAGTGGTCAAAATGCTTCCAAAGATTATTGTTTTGAACGCAAGAACAATGTTTCAGACTCAACATTTGGAATGGTTTGGTTGGAATTTGAAGCAGGTTTCATACATCTAGATCAGGGGTGTCAAACTTGATTTAATTGAGGGCTGCATCAGAGTTGTGTTTGACCTCAGGAGACTAGGGTGGGCATGGTCAAGGTGAGCCTGGCCAGCTCGACCTCACTCATGTCGGGGGCACTTGTGTTGGCTTGAGCACTCTGCCAGCAAAAACAGGGTCCTGAACTCTGTTTTCGGCTGCGACAGCCTCCTGCAAACCTCTGCCAGCAAAAATGGAGCTTGGGAGGACCGCACATGGCCATCCCAAGCTCCGTTTTTGCTGGCAGAGGCACCGCAGACCAATCCCAAGCTCCGTTTCCAGGGTGGCCCGGCGGGCCAAATCTGCTCCACGGGCCTTGAGTTTAACACCCTTGCTCTAGATTATTCCCAAATAGTGCATGATACATAGTATGCTCTGTCTCTTTTATTTTATAAATTGCACTTTTTATACTTTCTCCTGTTTTGTTTTGTTTTGTTTTGTTTTGTTTTCTTCTTCCAGCAACGACGAAGATGAAATTCGCCCAGTGCAACAAAGGGATTTGCATCGAGCCATCGAGAAGATGAGGAAATCAAAGGATGCAACGAATCAAAGTGTTCTGATGCATGTTAGTTTAGATTAAGGTTATCCATCGCTTCTTTTGGTGACTGGTAATTTAAATAGTAGACGTCAATTGAAAACAAAACAAAAATCCCCATCCTTTTAACAACTGTTTCTGGAATTGTTTTTATATGCTGATACCTAAGTTATTGAAACCTAATAATTTTGCAGAATTGGATTGGGTCCGTGTGACAGATCATGACAAGGAGGGATATAGTCTTGCTTCAACCAACATCCTTGTTGCAGCCTTAAAAATGTGTTGGTAGGTTTTCGCATGGCACATGGTTGCTCTGAGGGGGAGAGCAGAGCCTGTGTATATATGTATGAGACAATGCGTATGTATATATGATATGTATGTGTATCTGCAAGTTTTTATAGAGAGACATAATATGTAGAAACTTGAATATGAAATCCATTCATTCTTTTTCTTTTTACTTACTATCTGGATCGAGTTAGATCACAGGGTTAAAATAGTAATTGCACAGTTCCCTAATGCACAGTCAGAAATTCTGCTTTTTTGGGGAGTCGGGGTGGTGATGGTGTGTGTGTCTGTAATGTAGGGAAATTCTCATTTCTCCTTTGCATCATAAGTGACAGTATGCGCAGGTGCCAATGATCTAAGCTAGGTGTCTCCAACCTTGGCAACTTTAAGACTTGTGGACTTTAACTCCCAGCCAGCTTTGCTGGCTGAGGAACCCTGGGAGTTCAAGTCCACAAGTCTTAAAGTTGCCAAGATTGAAGACCCCTGATCTAAATATAAAATGTGTGCAACGTCTCATGAATGTTTTCATCTTGTATGATCCTACAAATTGTATTCTTTTTAATACCTTTTTATATAATTGACACTTTCCATTGTAGGCAGAACACTGGAAGCTACAGGTTGTTAATGTTTTCTTTTATTTCTGAATTGTGAATAATGTCCTTTATATAATTACCGGACATAAATGCTGCCATTGCTAAATTTCCTTCTTTGCTGCTCTAAACCTTCTAACCGCTCTAAGTGGAAATGAGAAAAATTATAACATCAAGGACAGTGGTTTTCAATTTTAGTTACATTTCTTTCTATAAGACAGGGATCTTGCAGAGTTGGAAATAATCATATTTCGTATTCATTATGAAATAATAATAGGAAAGATTGGAATAATGAGATTTATTTTCTTAAATTCATTTACTGTTGTGTCTCCCCACAAATTCATATCTGTGCGCTAATTCTAGGTATACTTGTAAGCTTCTTTTCTTTGGGTATAGAACCAAAATGTCTTTTACAGATCATATCCTATCGAGAATGATTTACTTCTTTTTTTATGTGTCCATTTCAAAATGGAAAATTTGTAGCCAAGGAAAACACAATTCAGTTACTGTTAAATAAAGCAGATTTTGTCAAATGAAATAATTCTTTTAAAAATCAATCCAAGTCAGGCCGTCTTAGAATTTTAGTCCCATTTAAGTGGCTACTTAAAATATTTGAGGTTAAGAACTGAGTGGGTAAATATATATGTGATGATCAAATGCTTTTGCATTATGGATGATATTAAATCAAAATGGGGGTGGGGTGTCATTCCCCCATTTAATTTTCCTTTTATTGCTAAATCAATCCTATCCAATCCCCTTGTACATATCAGAGGTATGTACATATCTGAGGTATGTATCTGAAAAGAAAAATACTTGAAAAATATCTATGCTTCTGGACACGCTTCTCTGATTTTCAGCCATACATACAAATACAGCTTGTGATATCAGTAAATTGACCTTTTAAAGTCATTTACACAAATCTCTTTTGCAATATTAAAGCTTAGGACAAATTCCTTAGGTAGATTGTGGTAAAGTACTTGATTTAATTCTTCAATTAAGCCTTTCATTTTAATGGGTTTTATTGTATTCTGATTCTTTATTCATGTCTCAAATTTTATTCTACTTAATTTCAGCCATACCTCAAAGTAAAAAAAAAAAAAGTATAACTTTATCTAACCATTTCATTAAACTGCTGTATCTTTCCAGTGTTTTCTATGGCCTATAAATAAATGTCACACAGTTGTACCTCATGTTCTAAACATTTATGAATGTCGATGAATAATCCTTTGCCACAACAGCAAAGCTAGATATTAGTTCTTGTGACCAAATATATTCATTTTAAGATGTATCATTTCACTTCATAATTTTCATAAGCTCAGAATAGTCCCATTTAAGTTTATTGTAGCATAAATCATACTTTGTTTCTCTCTCACTGAGTGAAACAGATTTATCTTTTTCTCTATTCCTTTAAGTGTTTTGGTTTATTTGCAAGAGGGGAAATTAAATGTCACTGATTCCAGGTTTGTTTTAAGGACAATGCTTAGGATCCAAAGATCAGCTCAGGAAATTTCAGCAGATGCTCTTTATGCATGAGGTCTCTCAAGACTTTTTAAAACCTTGGTCAATACTTCTGATGTCCTTTGTCACTGTATTTAAAAGATGACTTAAAATCTCAAGCCTGTTTGCCTTCTGACCCCATCATTCCAGCCATAAATATTAATTTAGTAGGCATAATTTAAACATACGAAGTAAGAAGCACCTGAAAACGTTGAATGAATTTCCCTTCAACTTGTTTAAGAGGTAATAAATGTGAACAATCTGTTTAATTTCTAGAATATTCTTTAGATATTTATTCCACCAGATGTATTGCTATATAGTAGTAAGATATAGATTTTTATCACCCTCCTTGGTCACTAAACTCCATTAGCTATCCCTGGGACATAGCTGTATAGTTTTATAATAAAATATTTATCTGCATTTATAGACTAAAGAGCCGTATTTCTAATATTCAGAGGTACTAATGGTCAAGAATGGAAATTATCTTTCCATTCTTGATAGTTCCGATTGTGGTGATAGAAACTTCCAATTGAAAGTTCATGGAACTTCCTTCAAAGGAACAATTTTATTTATGATTTCCAGACGAATAACTTAGTTAGTCTGCAGCACCAAAAATAGCAGTCTTTTGGCATCTTCATAGTTCCATGGCATAAATTTGCATATTCAACAGCCCAATGTTTGCCTTATAAAATTATTTGACTTCCAGATAAAAGTATTAGTATATTATTTTTTGTGGGGGGAAAATAGGGACTTGTTTATAAGATCAGCTGACTTAAGAAAATTTATGGCAAGTTTCTTGTTGTCTCTTCCTCCTGCCCCTACAAAACTTCTCCAAGGGTTGAGGGATGTTTCTCAAGTAAGATAGAATGGATGCAGAAGGTTTTTGGAAGAATTGTACCAAACAAAACAGAAGCTTCCCAGTGTTGACTACTACTTCCTTGTTTTAAGAGCCATGATTTCAGCAGAGCGCCTTACTTTATAATGGAGCCATGTTAATACCATTGTGGTACTTTGTAATTATTGTACTTTTAGCTCTTCCGACATTCAGATAAGCACTTACTGAATGTTGACTCTTTGCGCAATCAAGATGGTTCTTGAATAGTTACAAACAATTCATAATGTATTTACAGTTGAGATTGTTGTTCTTCTTGTGCACTATTCTAAAATTAAATTCCAGCCCCATCATTGGCTTGACTAGCACTCGTTTTCACACTTCTTGTGAAAGAAGTGCCTACCTTTTTCCTCCTTCCATCTTGCAGTTGACATGGTATGTTAGAGCTCCAGGTGAAGGCCCAATGCCTGCAACTAGTTTGAAAGGTGGAGATAACATATCTGCTAATATTAAGCATACGTGTTCTCTCTATGGGGGCTCCCATTTCTTGTTACAGTGTGTGATTTTGGAGTGGGAGTGGGCTGTTCACTGTTCCGTCACGGACATCATGTCTGTAGTTGTGGTCTGTACAGCGCTATGGTTGTGTCAGGTTTATGTGTCATCCTATTTTACTCATGAGAGTAAAATAGTCCACCAAGAGTTTTGAGACTCCGAAATCCAAGCCACAAGCTTTGTCGTTAGGTACGTTTGTGCTTTATTATTGTCATTACCAGCATATGGGGCCTCCACTGACATAAAAAAGCACAATTACTCTGTAAAATAATAATGGGCATAGGAATATTTAAGGGTTCCTTTCTTAAACCTGAAAACCCATTGACAAAGCTGAGCTTGATTAACTAGAGAATGAAGCAATAAATGTGACATGATCATGGCAAACCATTTAAAATTGTGTGTTTTTTAAAATATATGTTTTTCCACATGGTTTTAAGGATCAAGTATATACATGTATTCTCACTGCAGTGGCTAAATGTAAATGAATAAAAAAAGATTAGCCAGCCTATTTATGATTCAGTTTCGGTGTTCATTTATTTTCTGAGGAGACGCTTTGCTGGAGGCAGTACAGGGAGTCCTCAATTTACAACCACAATTGATCCCAAAATTTCTGTTGCTAAGTGAGATGTTTGTTCAGTGAGTTTTGTCCCACTTTTATCATCCTTCTTGTCACAGTTGTGAAATGGGACATTTGTTAAGTGAATTTTGCCACATTTTATGACATTTCTTGCCACAGTTATTCAGTGATTCAAGCGCAGTTGGTAAGTTAATAACCCGGTTGTTATGTGAATCCAGTTTCCCACGTTGACTCTGCTTGTCAGAAGGTCACGAAAGGGGATCATATGACCCTGGGATGCTGCAACGGTTATAAGTATGACCCAGTTGACAAGCATCTGAATTTTGAACATGTGATCATGGGGATGCCACAACATGAGAAAAATGGACACAAATCCTACTTTTCAGTGCCATTGTAACTTTGAACACTCACTAAATGAAGTGTTGTAAGTCAAGGACCTGTACAAGGTGGGTTTTTTCTTTCTTTCTATCTAGCAGAGAAATAGAGTCTGCAGCAGGCTTTCAGGTGCCAGATTGCAACTCCAGTCATCTCTCACTTTAGCCATGCTGGCTAAGACTAGAATTAGTTTAATTCAAGATTATGAGAGCTAAATTGTTCCAAGACATCTTTCCCTAACCTGGTATCTTCTAGACTTCAACACCCACAATAACTAGTATTATTACAGACGTACACTCCATCCCTCTCCTAATAACTACTTGGACAACCCCCTGCAGTTTTGGAAGTGGTTTGCCCTTGCAAAACTAGGGCTGTGAGTGGCTGGTCCAAGGTTCCCCACCCCCACCCCCAGGTGGCCTTGTCCCTCAGGTAGGTTGAGTGTTATGATCTCCTGGTTTCTAGCTCAATGCCTTTAACCACTAAATAAAACTGGCTCTCAAGGACAGATAGTCCTCGACTTACAACCACAATTGAGCCCAAGATTTATGTTGCTAAGCGAGACGCTTGTTAAGTGAGTTTTGCCCTATTTTACAAACTTTCTTGTCACAGCTCTTAAGCAAATCATTTCAGTGGTTAAATTAGCAATAGGGTTGTTAAGTGAATCTGGCTTTGCTTGTCCGAATGGTCGCAAAAGCAGATGCAGTGACTCTGGGACACTGCAACGGTCATAAATATGAGCCCATTGCCAAGCATCCGAATTTAGATCACATTACCATTGTGGATGCCGCAACGGTTGTAAGTGTGAAAAATGGTCATAAGTTACTTTTTTCAGAGCTGTTATAACTCTGAATGGTCACTAAATGAACTGTTGCAAGTCGAGGACTACTTGTACATATTAACTCAATTGTAAAGAATCACTTATTTCCTCCTTTTCCACCAAGAGCATCTGAGACTTTTGCTCTTTACACGAAGTGACTATTCATTTTCCTGATAGACAATACTGACTTTTTTTTTTTATAAAACGACTAAATGTATGTAGAACTATTGCAGACTTTCTGTAGCATCGTGGTTCTTGAAGCAATTTGAGGACATTAAGATGAATGAGCAGATGCCAGTTTTGGATGTTTTACCACATGCAGACAAGTGAAAGGCAGAAACATTCAAACGGTGAAATATTTATTGTCACCAAAATGAATTTTAGTAATAGAAGGCCAGAAGATATTTTTGTCAAGAGATGCAACAGTTAAGGCATACATATTGGTTTCAGGTCTGTAATAAATATGCTATAAAATATTATAGGATGTGTTTTTGTAGAAAGAGGTAAAGGCACATTACAACATATTTATTTGGACTCTAGTTCTATTAGGTTAAAAACCTGGAAAAATATTGGCACTATAAACATTTAGATTACAATGGCAAGAAGACATTATCTTCAAGCTCCCTTCCAAAGCTCTTGGTTATAAAAGGCCTTATGGCTAATATAGATTAGCCAGCAATGCTGGAACCTTCTACTAATTATACTGGCTATCTTGTCTTCTGGTCAATGCAATTTGCAAGATAGCTACTGCTTACCTACTGCATTCAACTGACAAAAAAAGGAAACCCGTTTTATTCTCTTGGTCCCAAAAATTCAAAAAGAATTAAATGCTATAGCAATGTTTTAAAAAGCATTTTCAAATATTTGTATTTAGACTACAAAAATGACTATTGCATAATTGCTACATGAAAATGAGTAAAGCAACTTGCCTATTTTTGGACAAGAATAGTGAAAAATCAAAATCATAAAAGAAAAAAGAAACTTAGCATACCTGTAGTTAATATAAATGCCCAAATTATGACCACAATCCATTTTAGGCTCTATAATCCATGATCTGAATCAGTTTTTCGCCTATTGGGAGTCACAATAGGAAGAAGTTCTAACAGTTTTGAATACTTATACCCGATGGATGGATGGACAGGCAGATAAAAGTTTCAGAGTGTTTGTGGATTTCCAATTAACATATTTTTAATTCCATCATTTTTATTCTTTCCAGTTCTGCAGTTAATGTTTGGCCTGATGTACTGATTCCAAATTTTATAGTGCCTTGAATTGTGTTTTCAAATAAAGTTGTACTTTATAAAACTTACAAAAATAAATAATATACTGAAGATATTTAATGCAACAATTCCCCATTTGTGAAAATACAGGTAGCAGCTGGACTTGCCTGATGTATCATACAGAGCAGAGGGCAGCTGTTTTATTCTAAGTTTTCAATAACCCTGGATTTTGGACGTGGATTTCAGAGCCAAAATTCTGTTTAATCATAGCAGCAGCTGTGTGTCCAGTGGTAGAACAGCACCAAGCGTTATTCTCAAAAGCAGGGCTATCTCAGACTAGGGTGATGGGGAAAATAATTATGTAAAGTTGAGAAAGATCGTACCTTCTCAGTGATTTTCATGATGTGGCTATTCTGATTTGTACAGTGTTTCACTCTCCTTGCCATGAACAGCACACTAAGTACAAAACACAATAGCAAAAGGAGCTGATTTTTTTTTTAAAAAAAGCAATAAAATATCAGAAGGGTATAATGTAATGTAATTAAACTATTTTGCATTCATGTCGGAAGTATTAAGATGCAAAAGGAATGTATAAGTTAATTCTGACAACCAATTATATACGGAAAAAACTACAACTAAAACATGTTTTCTACCCCTATGAGCAGATTCTGGAACAGAGCCCCATAATTTGGGATTCATCAACCGTGATAATATGTTTGTGCTTATTTACTCCTTACCAAGAAGAAAAGAATTAAAAACACAGGAATTGTCATGATTCAATATATAAAATGCAAAAAGTTTTCCTATGGGAAAAGGGGTTGTGTCCTGCACATGCATTCACCTTTCCCTTAAGTATTTACTCCAAATTCAAGTTGCCTTAGGGTGCCCCTGAATCCCCCCCCCAGTTTTAAACGCCTCTTTTAGATGATAGGACTGGCTGTTACAAAAAATACTAAGCTATCAGCCATTGTGTACATGAATCAGTCCTTTAAACCAGTTGTTAACAATTTCTTTTTCTTTAAAACACCTTCATTGGATCTGGTCATCGAAGAGAATTCAGAGTTTATCACTGGATAAATCAAGTCAGTAAAAAAGGGGGTAGGACAGCATTGTAGCTGTCATGACTTTTTTGATACCCTTTTCTACATCAACCTAAAACACGGGTGTCAAACTCGATTGCGTTATGTGACGTCATGTGACGTATCATGACTTTTGCCTTTGCGGGAGTGGGCGTAGCCTGCACGTGATGCATCCGGTCCATGGGCCGCCAGTTTGACACCCCTGCCCTAGAAGATGGTTAGGAATGAATCTATGTCTCAGAAAAACTTCCCCCGTCAAATTGGCCCTTGCATTGGATAAGCTAAAGCAGAGGTGTCAAACTCACATCATCACATTGTTGTCACGTGACATATCACAACTTTCTCCCCCCCTTTGCTAAAATGGGGTGGGCTTGGCCAGCACGTGACGCATCCAGCCCACAGAGCTGCGAATTTGACACCCCTGAGCTAAGGCGATCATGATGAATGCTGACTTGGGCAACTAGTGGGGAAAGGAAATGGCCTTGGGGGAGAGATGGCAGAGCAACTATCAAGACAATAGTCAAATAAGGGGGCAGAAATGTATCTTGAAAAAAGTTTCAGGCAAGACCCTCTCTAGTTCTCCCAAGGATAAAGAGAGAGAGGGAGGAAACGTATTCAGACTCATAAGATTCTATTACTATATCTTTACAATAAAAGCAGTATTGGCCTACATGACTTTGGTTTCCTAGTCTGGTCTATACATTGAAGAGGTGAGGGGAGCTGTGAAAGGGAAGTCATATAGACTGTAATGATGTTATTAGCACCCAGTAGAGAGGGAAATGCTTGTGGATGTCCTTCATGAAAGAATTTGGCCAAGGCTATAAAGAAACTCAATGTCAAGGGTGAGAAAGGTGCATTTCTTGGTCCAAGTTGACCAAAACGCTATTTGTAAAGAATTTTTCAGAATAAGCACAGCTTTGTGACTGTTTGCAAGAGAAAACTGCCATAGAATTCTCTTGTTGGGAAATGCTGAGTATACCAACTCCATTTCATCTTCATTATTATCATCATCATCTAAAAAAATGACATACTATGAAATCCTCCCTCTTCACCCCAACTACATGAAAGGTTTTGGTGGAGGCCAAAAAAAAACCCCAAAACACCAAACCACAATGGGAAAGTACTAAGTTTATCCCCTATTTCTTTCTAGGAGTTCAATTTATAGCATTAATGTAATAATTTGCATAGTTGCATAGTTTCAATAACATTTTTTGGCAAAGGCTGTGAGAGCTGGATCCCTATGGCTTTGAACTCATCATTTTGATCTTATTTTTTTTGATGCGTACAGTAAAACCTTGTTTTATGGCATTCCTTTGAAATTAAGAAGAAATCGCTTATTTAAGGTCTAAAAATGGAAAAGTTGATCCAGAACCATTGTATGGCCCAGAAAGAAAATGCCCAGCAACCAAAAGATTCCAAACCAGATGAAACATCGTAGCATATTCATCAATCAGCAGAGCTCATATTTAAAATAAAGGCACTTTGATAGAGACAGCATAATTAATTATTTTTTCCCATCGATGTGTAGTATTCTGTCAACACCTTCCATGCTTTCGGCGCCATGAACCCATCAGGGGGATTGTCACCTTCACGAGCCAACTTTCTCATCCGTGTGCCAGAAATGAAATCAAATTCAGTGTGCCTGGTGAAGAACAAATGGGAAACATGAAGAGAGGGCAAGCATATTGCATTAACAAAAACAGTACCCAAAAGGTTGTACTTTCCCAATCTTTGTTCACTTTCTGTACATTCAAACTGATCTGACATGGATGCTATTTTTTTACATATTACTGAAGAGTAATCATTCACACATACAAATAGTAATTCAGGTTGCTATATTGCCTGAACAACTCAATAGTTCATTTCTCTGTGATGATCATCCCAGAATTCAAATTTTTAAAGACTATTCAGAAGCAAATGTCTATGGAGGTTCTCAACCATCCAGGTTATGGCTGTCTAAAATGTGTTTTCCCCCCAAAAAGCAACTAGACTTTCTTGGTGTATTCTTGGAAAATGTTTCACTTCTCATCCAAAAAGTTTCTTTAGTTCTACAGCTTCTTGAACAAGAAGCGAAATGTTTTCAAAGAAAACACCAAAATAAAGTCTAATTGCTTTTTGGAAAAAGAATACATTTGGGATATTCAGAAGTAAAAAAAAAAAAAGAACAACAATCCAAAACCACATCCCAAGTTAGTGTATTGTATTTACCACACTTTTCTCTGTAACAGAAGTGGGATACTTATACTTCACATATTGCAAAAGACAATCTCTGGTTCCCGTGCTTATCTAGTAGCATTTAACACATATCATCACACATCTCTTTCTTTTTTAAAAAACATCTCTTTTTCTATTTTTCCAAACTAAATCCTGAACAAAGTGTTGAATATGTATACTGTGAACCATAGTTCAAATTAGGATTAGGTCAAAATAGGGAAGCAATTTTTATCATTTTTGTCATGTCTTAAGATGACAGTCAAAATTCTCAAAATTCCCTTTTTATTTTCTCTCATTTGATCAAAAGAAAAAAAAACCTGGAAGCTTTATTTAAACCTGATTTAGTGTGTCCTATATTAGGAACACACACCAATTGATGCAAGCTTTGGTCAGTTTTGATGATGTTATCAGTTCAACCGAGACCAACTCTTGGCGATAAATAAAATAATAACAAAATAAAATAAAATAAAAAATAAAATAAATAATAAATAATATAAAATATAAAATGATAAAATAAATGTAATAAAATAAAATAATAAAATAAAGGATGTAATGGCAGCTTGGTTCCAATGAGGACACAGCTAATGTGAGAAAGTGCTAATTATTGAGTTGTAATTGACTGTTATTACTTACCTCTCTGGATCATAGAAAAGCATCGCTTTTTGTACTTTGTTGTATGCAGCTACTCGGAAGGGAATTATTTCCACCGAGGTTAGTCCTGGAGCCATACTAAGCACCTTTCCACCTTGTGTGGGTTCATACAGATCTTTCTTGGTTTCTGGATGAGGCATACCTGCCGGATCTCGACCCACAATGTAGAAATTGGCACCAGCAATCATTCGAGACCTACAATGCCACTGGACCTGCCATAAAAATGTCAGAATGCTATCAAAAGAGTGGGTGGGTGGGTACTTCAAGGTATTTTAGGCTACAATCTTATACCCACTTACTCAGAGGCCTCAACAAGTGGAATGAGATTTACTCTCAGACTCATTCACATTCATACTATTTCATGTATTTAAAACATTTCAATACAGTAATGAGAGAGAGAGAGAGAGAGATCTGATATCAGAAATCCCCCCTTTTTATATCTTTGGAAACTTCATGTCATCAAAATTCAAATATTAGAAAGGAATGTATCAAAATTGGATGCCACAGTCCTGGCTCTCTGTTATTTCCCCGACCATGTCTGTTCTGAAATTGTCCTAGATTAATTGCTGCTGATGGATAGTCTTAAATTAGAGAAAATTCCTATAAATACATTTTAAAACATTAACTGGGAAAGAGAATAAAATACAGTTGTGGTCTCTCCCTTATTTCCTTCCCATTTTGGTGGCTCTTTTCCTTCTTCTCCTACTTCTGAAAAAAAAAAAAAAAGATCCCAGAACAATATTGAACGAAAATAATGTTCAGGGAGATAAACTTCATACCTCTGTTGGGCCAGCGTACAACATGGGAGAAGGGAAAATTGCAACAACGGTGGATTTGGGATCCAAGACATGTTCTTCTAGCACTGCAGCATGCTGCTTCATACGCCAGTCCAAGGGCACATCATCATCCTTGGTCCATCCACCAAGAGGATGAAGGAGCAAGACTGGATGCTTATAGCCCCTTTCCAGCAGTCGGCGTTTAGTATCCTGCATTAGCAGAGCATGTCCGTTGTGCACCGGATTACGTAGTTGGAAAGCAAAAACTGCATCTGAAATATAAGGAACATGGCATTGGGAGAATCAGGAACACACTAACTGGAAAGGGCCACGTCAAATCAAACTTGACTTATGCAAAGCAGCTACCTGCGTTCATCTCTCTAAACTTCTCCCTCAGCTCCAACGGAGTCAAGCGGTATTGGTCCAGTCCATCGTTCCATTTTATTCTCTCCAGTACAAGGAGTTCGCCCCCAGCAAGCCACTCTCCACTCTCCATCACCATCTATCAAAAGATATTACCAGGAATTAGAAAGAACTTATATTCAACTATAATAATTCAGCCTCTGTGTAAAAGGTATTAATATTCCAGCGACTACAGGAACTTCAATTCTCATCATTATATCTCAGACTATGTTAATTGGAACTAGACGTTAGGATCAAACAATATCTGGATGCCCTAGGTTCCTCTACCTCAGATATAAAGTAAGGAGGAGTAACTAATTTGTGGATATTACTATTTAAAGCAGGGATGTCAAACTGAATTGTTTGGAGGGCTGGATAAGCATTGTAGTTGTCCTCTGCAGGCTGACGGGAGAAGCGGGAGGAGGAGGAGACCACCGGCCGACACGTCGTCCGCCTGCAGCACCCTGCCGGCCAAAACAGGGCACTGAGGGGGGGGGGCTGCAGGCAGCTTCCCGCGCCCTGTTCTTGGCCTGGATGGCCTCCTGCAGCACCCACCCTGCCGGTCAAAATGGGGCATAGGGGGCCTGCGCTGTTTTCACTAGCAGAGGCACCGCAGTCCGGTACCTTTGCCGTTTCCAGGCCAGCCCTGCAGGCCAGATCTAAGCACCCTGCAGGTCAGATGCAGCCCACAGGCCTTGAGTTTGACAGCCCTGATTTAAAGTGTCTAAATAAAGAAAAGACATCTTTTCTTTAAAACCAGGATTAAGATTCCACATGCTGCTAATGTAGAGAAAGTATGTGAATTGACAGACCACTTTCATCCATATAGACATAGCTGATTTCATAGACATAGCACACAAAACACACTGTTGTGACTCTGGCTCCCGAGCCTGTCCTCACGGAGGAAGATGACTCTGAAAATGATGGGGAGGAACTGACAAGGCCTCCCTCTCCAGGACCCTCCTTTCTGGCAACGCCTCAGGTTCCAGCTGAAGGCCAGGAGGAAGGCATGTTGGAGCACCCACTAATAGGGAGTGATGAAGATCAATCTTGGATTGATCCCAGGCAACATCGGAGGGAGAAGCGTGCGCAGCAAAGGAAGAGGTGTGGAAGGGCCAGAGATTGCTGAGTCACTGAGCCATGCCCTACAGGAGATAAAAGTGGGTGGGGTTGCTCTGCAGGCTCTGTGACGGACAAAAACTGCATATCGTGAGCTTCGGATGGGATATCTTTCGGAATTAAGGCTTGGACTTTGTGAATGACTTCTGACTACTCTTTTATGCCTTGTGAACTCTTGGTTGCCCCAGCAACGGATTAGAGATACGCTGACTCCTGTTTCTAAAGGTGATAAGAAACTTGGCAGGCATTCGGAAAGTAGCTGCCAGAACTTTTATCTGCCAAAGGATTCAGGTCAGCTTGTAAAAATAAATTACTGGTGGACGTCTTTTGCTCGTGTGTCTGCCTATGTGAGGTGAGGGGACAGAACAAACACACTCTGCTAGAGAGAAGTTCCCTGAAAGATGGGCTCCAGCGTAACTCTGAAAGCTCAGAAGACTAAACTTGGTGACCGACCCAGATGGATCCTGCAATAGACACATAGCTGATTTCTCAGACCATCAAAAAAGGGTGCTGGTGTGTGTCCCAAACGCTGAAGGGTACTATTTTGGGATTGCATACAGTTAGTCCTTTTCCATGGTGGAGTTTATTGGAGAAATGCTCCCCTCCTTAAATTTGTGAGGTGCCTATTATGACAACTTTTAGTATCAGTTGAAAATCCAAGCATTCCTTGTAGAAATACTGAATGAATGGATCTATGGTATTCGCTTTCTCCCACACATCTTTTAAACGAATATCCCTTTATATGGTTGTGATATATTGTTTAAATTATTGCACACTGCTTTTTGTAAATGAATAGATGAAGCTCTGAACAAGCTAGTCAGGTTAGATAGTGACATTCTGTCTAAAAGCAGAAAAAATATATATGAGGGGACAGTACATTCCATGGTTTGGACTGCATTCCTGTAGCCAAGAATTCTTACGATTCCAAACTTTTCCCAGTGAGGACTTAAATCTTCATTCATATTGACTACTGTCAGTAACAATGGAACGTAGTGAAAAGTATCACAGTGCACCAAGGGCATCAAGAGCCCGAGATATCGTCAAAAAGTTAGGATGGCTGCTGTAACCTGTCAATGAAGAATCCATCATCCAGGCCAAAAGTCAAGATGGCAGCCACAACCACCTGATTAAAGTCCCATCTCTTTTCACATGCAAGGGAAGGCTTTGACTGTGCCATTATAGCAGCCTATCTAAAAGGTTAAATCATGGCAATGGGACCAAAATTGGTTAATCTGAGACGTTTTGTTGCTCATCCAAGCAACTTCAGCAGAGAAAATAAAAAATTAGGTAGTCAAGAGAATAGTTGGAATGTACCAACTCTTGTCATGCCAACTTCAGCGGTTTCTCTCTCTTTTTTAAAAAAATTTTGACTAATGAAATTTTGGTCCTGTGGCCATGATTTAACCTTTTAGTTAGGCTGCTATAGTGGCGCAGTCAAAGCCTTCCTTGCATGTGAAGAGACGGGACTTCAATCAAGTGGTTGTGGCTGCCATCTTAATCCAGTCCATCAGATGCCTCTGAATGAGATTATTTATATTTCTGGAGGCAAAAATAGAACTGATTTGTGCTTACTTTTACATGTGGATGCTTTGCGCAGGTGGTTCCCCAAACACGAGCACAACGCTCTTCCTTCCTGTGTTCAAAAAATTCTGGATTTTTAAGGATTGCAACCCTCCGTCCATTGTACTGCAGGGTGAATGCGCTGCATCCTTCCAGACGTTTTTTGTCTTCAGTAGAGATGGGAAGTACAATCGGTATGCTCAGGTTAATAACACCATCTGTGCGAAAGAAACATTAAATTCAATCAATTAATTTAAATTTAATTTTAAAAATGGGGGGAACTTGGCTGTGTTTGATTTGAAATCCCTAGAAAAGAAGGAGATTCTCAATAGTAGGCTTTCTGAACAGCTAAACACTTGATTTTTGTGCTTATCTCCTTATTTTCTAACACAACAGTTACAAGCTGCCTATAATATTCTTACAGTTTAGTAGCATAGTTCAGCATTCAGACTGAAGAGCAATCACATCATTTAGATTTGGTTTTAATAGTTGGCCTCTCGCATTTAATTTTATATGTTATATTTGTGTTCTTTCTGACCTGCTTTAATACTGACTCTGTTTTTAATACTAGGAATTGCTCTTTCTTCTCCTTTTTGAACAGACTTCTGTTGAATCATTTCCCCAATTTTAGTTGGCTGTAAAGGTCAGTTCTCAATATAGTATTTTTTCCCCCTAAATCACTGTCTGAATCAAACAATTAACGTCCTACAGTCCAATTCATGAACTTCCCTAGGGTAGCCTACAATATAAAATCTAACAAAATGGACAAAACCAAAAATGTACAGGAATGCTCACTCAGTTCTAAAGAGAAGGCAAAAAGCATTTCCACAGTTCCTATTTAGAGCTCTAAGATGACACTCATTTTGATATCAGAGTCCTAGTGTTCATTGCTACTTTCTCCACCGTTTCCATGCTTCTCATTTAATACTATATGGCACAAAACCTTTTTAGGCTTAGGGTTTCCCAAGCCCATTTCTTCCAGAACACAACAGATTACTCCTCATCAGACATAAATTACTAACACAGCTGTGCAATAATAGCTGTGCAATAGTGTCTTGACATCACTTCTTGTCCTTTGTGGCTTGTCCTGTCTTTTTGTTTGCATCAGAACCTCAGCAATGGCTTTTCCCCCTTTTTGTTTGGTTCTTCAAATGTTCTTCTTTACTTTAAGTCATTCACTTCAGCCCCTTGCTTGGTGTAGGAATCCAGATAAAAGCATCCCGGCCAGAGACTTATCTAGCCTTTGCCTGGATGCATGCAATGAAGGGAATCTCGCTTTTTCATTGAGTAACTGATTCTACCATCAAATGCTCTTAACAATTAGAAACTTCCCAACATTTAGTTAGAGATTGCCTCCCCATAATTTAAATCCCATTTTTGACTCCAGAGCTCCAGAAGAACAGAGAATGGTGCTGACCTTTTTCTTTCGTAAATATTTATAGGGAGCACTTACTTCTTAAGCTAAAACTTTCTCATGCACTTCAATCTATCTTTACAGAATTTGCTTTCCAGTTCCCAGATTAACAGAATAACGGAGATGGAAGGGACCTTGGAGGTCTTCTAGTCCAACCCCCTGCTCAAACAGGAAACCCTATAACATTTCGTACAAATGGTTTGTCCAACCTATTTTTAAAAACCTCCCTTTGGGTCACCCGCAACGTCTTTGTTGTCCTTCTTTGAACTTTTACAATTTGTATGAATCCTTTTAAAACTGTCCAGAGGTAAAGAAAGAATTACTGCCATTGCAGTATTGCTGTTTTTCATTTATTTTTTTTAGTCTTAATAACAATTAATATTATTAATAATATATTTATCAATGATAAATGGAAATTTTTGTAAGCTGCTCAGAGTCTATAAGTAAAAGCAGCAAAGGAGGCTGAGAAAAAATAAAATAAAATAATCTTACTAGACACATTACTCAATGGCCAATAAATAATAAATGAAGTCGCACTTATGCTGTAAATTGCCCAGGGTTGCTAGATGAGCAGCAAATGAATTTCATAAATAAATAAATAAATAAAATAAACTGCATCTTAAAACCACATATACCTTTTTTGCAGCCTCAATACACTATTGACTAATCATCATCTTCTGTTTGACAAAGAGTCATCGATGAGGGCTTTTGAATCCATTTAATTGTTATGTCAACCAGCCCGTGCTTAAGTAACTGGCTAATTATACACTTTTCAAATGCTTTGTTGAAATTATATATAGGGCATCCCCGCATCTGGGTCTGTTGAAATACCCTTTTTTGAAGTCCAAATAACATGTTCAGCTTCAGTTTTGCTTATAATCAAGAACTTTGCCATTACATGAATGCTATTTAAAGGAGGTAGGGGTAGGGGGAAAGGCCCTCTGAATTACAAATATAATACATTGCATTTCAAGTTCTCAGTTCATGAAATAGAATCACTTAACGAATTAGAAATGAAGTTTGTTTAGCCATTGAGTTTGATTTCAAAGTTATTGGATGCTGTGACCATTCTCACTATTCTAACTTTCTGTGAAATAATTCTGATTATTCTGAGCATGGGTTGGATCCAAAGATATGCACGTGAATTCCTTTTACCTTGTCATGTTGTCCTCCCAAGCTTAGGGTTACATGTTACATGTGACAAAGCAAGCATTGAAGATTAAAGCTGCATCGTTGTGGGCAAAATAATTTTTCATTTATGTCATGCCTGTGGGGGGCATATACATTTCCATATGGAAAAAAACATGCTCCAAAATAACTGGAATGGGAAAAAAATACAGGTAGTCCCTGACTCCCTGTATTCACTTAGTGACCGTTCAAAGTTACAACAACACTGAAAAAAGTGACGTGATTGTTTTTCACCCTTATGATTGCTGTTATCTTGGTCACCTGATCAAAATTCAGATGTTTTGACAACTGACTCATCTTTAGGACGGTTGCAGTGTCCCGGAGTCACGTGATCTCATTTTGCGACCTTCTGACAAGCAAAGTCAAGCCAGATTCATTTAACAACCGTGTTACTAATTTAACGACTGCAGTGATTCATGTAACAACTGTGGCAAGAAAAGTCATAAAATGGGGCAAAATTCACTTAAGAAATGTCTCGCTTAGCAAGACATTTGGGCTCCATTGTTGAGGACATTCAAACCTTCCTTGCAGCTTTTCAATCTCAGCTTCAGACAGGAGCTGGCAATGTGAAACCAGAGCTCTCTGATGCCACTAGATGGCATCCATAGAGCACTATCCACCAATTCAATTTTTTAAAAAGACCACTTCCGTAGGATCATGTGAGACAGGCCTTCTCTCATGATGTCTTGAAGTATCATGATCTTTCTACATGTGGGATGTTTTTAAAATAGGGAAGACCTCCACACTATTACAATGGGTCATTCAAATGTGCATAGTGACTGAAAATATTGCTCTATACAGTGCAAAAGAAAAAAAAAATATTGTTGTGAGCTTTGAAATGTAAATTGGGGCTTCTGAAAGTAGTTAGCTGCAAGCATTTACTGCCAGGAACCTTTACATTCTAATAGAATGCAAATGTTAATTTAGATACAGCTTGAATGTTTTGTAAAATGGGCTTGCTCTGCACATGTGCAAGGGATATTAAAATAATTTCACCCAGAACAAAGAACCATAAATGGAAAAAAATGTCCCTGGATGATGGTTTACTTTTTGTTTGTTTGTTTCTAAAGTCTAATGGAAAAATTCCATGAAGAGAAGCGACTTTCTGGCTTCATGATGGACACCTTTGAATCCAAGCCACAACAGAGACTCTGTGATCCTTGGGTTAAATTTCATATCTACCCAATCTACAGATCATACTGTATCCATGCACGATTAGAAACTTTTCAGAAGTGGTTATATTTATACTATGATTCAACCAGATGTACTTTTCTTTGTTTAACTCTTCCAACGGCATACTCTTATAAATGTTTCTTTTTTTTTTACAAACAAATTTTGGAGAGAAATTCACAAAGACTGTGTTGTCGTGTATTCATTTCCATAAAATCGGGTTGGAAAAGATGATTAATATATTTGTAATTGCTAATTTACTAAGTCATCTTACTAATGTCAGATGTGACATACAGAAAGTCTTCCACATGTGTAACCCTCAAGCCTATTACATCCTTCCGAGTCAGCTATGGAAACTTTTTGAGACTTCCCATTCTTGCAATCTCTCTATAAACCCTCTCCTAACAACTAAATTTCTGCTCCCCTAGAATATCACAATGGGGAACAGTGTGTTAGGATGTAAAATTCTAGAAAGAAAATGGTGATGATTACAAGATAATAGACTTCAGGCTATGACTGGTAAACTGCCTTGGGTCAGTGGTTGGTAAGTTGTGTGTAACCTATCTATCGAAGAAGAAGGCAAGAAGCAGGAGAAGAAAGAGAAAGAGAATGCAAATTAAGAGTTGCCCTTTCCAAGTCAATTAAAATGTTGGAAAAGCACAATGTAACTGGTTGGATCATGAATATACTTATTATGATTCTGGACTTCTATTTCAAAATTTCATTCCAACAAATCTGTCAATTAACTTTTTCGAATTATTTTCATAACATAGCAAAAACAACTGAATACATACCAAGCTTGAATATATCAATTTTACCCATTCCTGGCAAAATATAAAGATAATTAACAACCATATTTTAATTGCTTTCCTTCTCAATTGGTATCCAAAATACCAAGATGACACTTAAACTCTAAACATGGTTTTCATGATTGTATGATGAGGACCAGTCTACAAATATGGATCCACGGGTAGATGGGTCCATGTGTAGATGCAAGTAGCCAACATATCAATGTGGTATCATGCATGTGACCAATTGAAGCAGTCCTTTGATGAAGATGAGAATATGGACTGCAAGGAGCTACATTTGAGTGAAGACTCTGGGATTTTCCATTTGATTTCCATAAAGACCATTGTAAAAAGTAAAGTTGAAACAGTGTGCATCTTCCCAGCTTAGTAAAACTGGATCTTACCTACATCCTAGCAAACTAGAATGTAGTCAAGAACTTTAAGATCTTACTTAAAGTAGATGCCAATACCACCAGAATTAAAGGTGGTATAAATAAGAAGTGTCTGGTCCTTATATGGTATTTGCATATCATTCCATTTTCACTTATGCTAGGCAGGAGAAACATGATAGTGGGAAACAAAGCTCCAGCAATGTGCTTGTTCAGTGAAATATTTCACATATCTATTAAACTGTTTTCAGTGCTGTCTTTAAAACTATTTTTATTGCTTTATTAGTTTCTGACAGCTGTTGCTTATGCACACTAAGCCGTCCAAGATAATTCAAGGGGATTCACGAAAAAGGAGCAATTTGAATCTAGACAGCCCTGAAGCCAATAAAATTACTCTGTGGCCTTTAGGACCAGAGTGAATCCAAGATTTATTGACTTGGGCGTGCACACGATCTAGGATTTGACTTGATCTGGTCTGGCAATTTACCTGTCTATGATCAGCATATTTTTCTAGTTTATTATAATTACTGGCCTCAAAAGGAAAAAAAAAGGTATTAATTTCATTACACACTAATCAAAGAATATTCTTAATGAGAATTTGGTTCTTTCAAATAATTTTTCCAAAAAGAATGCCTAAGGATAATGCATACGAATTAGGATATCATACCATCAAGCAAAGTGCCAAAATGGATAACTTGCAAATATTCTTTCTCCCGCATAAACCCTTTGAGTGGTGTGGCCCAACCTTCACTTAGGACTTGAACCCACTGTAGATCCAACTGGAAAATAAAGACAGTAGAGCATATGACGTATGCACATGAAAATAAGGAGTTAACAGAATAACAGCGTTGGAAGGGGCCTTGGAGGTCCTCTAGTCCAACCCCCTGCTCAGGCAGGGAACCCTATCCCATTCTGGACAAATGGCTGTCCAATCTCTTCTTGAAACTCCCCAGTGATGGAGCACCCACAACAGCTTGTGATGGACAAGCCGTTCCACTAGTTTATTGTTCTTGTCAGGAGTGCCGTTTTCAACATTTCAATACCACACTTTGAAAATAATTTTCTCATTAGCTATCAGAGTGATCCCAATTAGGATGACTTAGGTAAAATAAAAACATATTTTTTTCCAATGGATATAATATACCTACCACTTCTGAAAATTATTCCTTATTTATAAGAAAATATTTGAAGACTCAGTCCTAATGTATCGGGGCACTATTAGTTCAGTTGCTGAAATCCTTATTAGGGGCTGATCTAGAAACTAGGAAACTGTGAGTTCTATTCCTGTCTTAGTCATGAAAGCTACCTGAGTAACCTCGGATCACTCTCTCTCTCTCAGCCCAATCCACCTCACAGCGTTGCTGTTGTGAGGAAAAGAGGCGGAAGAAGCCTTATATATGTTTGCCACCTCCAGTAATTTATAAACATAATAAAGACGGGATATAAATAAATAAATATTCTTCTCCTTTTTATCTCACTGAACACAGTGAGCATCTTGTTAAGAAGATTTCATTCTTTTTGTTTGAGGCAGCTTTCAAGGGCCTGACAAAGAATATAACAGAATTCTGCAAAACCTTGGCATTTTATTTCCAGGAGATCCATAGTGACTTGAAGGCCAGCAGAACCAAAGAATAGCATTCTCTTAAATATACTGTATATATGTAAATGTATGTTTCTCTTAAAACACACACACACATTTTTCACTCTTAAGATGTGCAAAGGGAAAGAAACCTTGTATGTTTTTCTTCTTCTAAAAATGCCTGGTACGCTCATATTACATTGCTTTGACACCAAAAAAACCAGCCTTTAGCTCTTCCTTCCATCATTCATCCCTTTTTAACTGGATTTTTAAAATGAAAAAAGGTTTTTTAAAAAATGAAATTTGAAGCAGAAATCTGCTTCCCACTAGAAAAGGCCAATAAAAAATTATATTTCCCTTACTCTGCTCATCCTTAGTACTTTGAAGATGGCAAATATGGGAAATTAGTTTGCTTAAATCTAAGAACACACAGGACAAGGGGTTTTTTTATTGCTGTTCAGATAGTTAAGCGGAGGGTTTTCCTATATCAGAATCACATCATATTTCTTACCTTGGTAATGTTTATAGATGGCAGAGTACCAGCTTTAGCCCAAGTTTGTTCCACTTTATTTTCAGGCACAAACAGCTCAAGCACATCTTTAATTGCAGTGGAAGGAACGAGGTTCTAGTAGAGGAAGAAACAGATAAGCGATAAAGTCCCCTTGTGAAACATGGATTGGTTAAGCACAGACCTGGAAAAAGTGAAAATGCTAATTTTTTTTGTAGATTAGGGTTTGCTATTGCAAACCAGCACGATACCTGCTCTTGCAGGAGCTCCACAATAGTCTGGATGCATTCAGTCACTGAAAAAATGTTGGTTTTCAGCACAAGTTCGGGTATTTCTGGTTTCTCATACTCCGAATCGATTCCAGTGAATCCTAGAAAAGAGTTGGATATTCACTGGTGTAAGACAATAAGGTTATGTTCGAACCTCAAATCAAAGATCAAACATGACACCCATAAGAACAATGGCTTTTCTGTCTTCTGCATCAACAGCTTTCAAAATCTCATCAGATACTTCCTAATAACATTTTTTCTCTAGCTAATATGGATTTACAGCTACCTGTTGGAGCCTCCCTTCTCACCTGAACCACCAACTTGTTCAGTTACACAGCCATTACCCAATTCTGCCCTTCAAGTCAAATGACATGACCAATACAAGAGTTCACAGGGTTTTGATGCACTAGAACATTTGCAGATAAAGCTTGTATTTAGGAGCAGGGGTGTAAAAGAAGGGTGATTACACAGATAGTACATATTGCAGCCGGGATGAGATGATCAAACCTTTGATTTCTCCAGCTCTTGCTTTTTTGTATAGGCCTTTCACGTCCCTACTTTCACAGATATTGAGAGGTGCATCCACAAAAACTTCGAAGAAAGGCAGCCCAGCTGTCTCATGAATCTTCCGTGCGTTCTCACGGTCCTGTAAAAGGAACAAAGTAACAATCAGTAATGTAGGTTTCTTACTATTCTTCATCATCATCTTTTAACAAATCCCTTGCAGGGTGGAGTCTGGGTAACTGAATAGAGCTAGCAGAGTGTTTAATGGCCAGATGCCCTTCCTGTCGCCAATGCAGAGTTTTGTTCAGCAGGTATGTTCTCAATGTGCCGAGAGAGAGAAATATCTGCCTCTACCTAGGATCGAACGCACAGCCTCTTGAGGCTACTGCATCACTCAGGCATCTTACTATTCTTCTTCTTCTTAAATCTATTGTGTAAATATGAAAATATCTACACAAATACAGAAGTATGTAACAGGATGATCAAAGTGTTCTTTTTTTTTCTGTTTCTGTCTTTGTCTCTCGAACATATACCGAGTTTTACCCATATCTATTGGCCAAATATATAAAGGGTTGGGTTACAAGGCCTAGAGTCTTCTTTTCACACACACATTCCAATTCTACTGATGCTTTTTAAAAATGAGCCAGGGAGAAAGAAAGACTGAAATGGCATCAAATTCCCACAAGTAAAATTTTGATTGATTGACTAATGTCAAGCTAAATGAAACAGATGAAGTCCAGGGTTTCGGGAGAGTTTCTTACTGGTGAAAGATTGATTTGACGATAAATAGAAAGAAGCACACATAAGGATGTTACATTCCCAAAGAAAAGTTTTACAAGAAGATGGTTCTCTTAAATGTCCGTCCCATAACAAATGGAAAAAGTTTTTTTTTTTTAAAGGACAGAATAATTCTCCAGACAGATTTACCTTTGCAAAAGGAGAAATGAAACTAGTAATGCAAACTAAGCCAGCATCTGCAAATAGTTTGGCAACTTCAGCAACCCGGCGGATATTTTCTTCTCGGTCATCAGCAGAGAAACCTAGATTCTTGTTGAGACCATGACGAATGTTGTCCCCGTCAAGAGAGTAACAAGGGATGCCATGAGACATGAGGTATTCCTCAAGGGCAAACCCAATGGTTGTCTTACCAGCACCAGAAAGACCTGTTAATCATAGGTATAAATTAAAAAAAAACCTGTGATGGTTCACCCCTGCTTTTCCTAAATTCACAAGTAAATAAAATAAAATAAAATAAAATTTCAAAATACGAAGAATTTATTAATCTTTTTTTTATACTTTGCAGCCAGGTTATCTAACTAATAAAAAACAAAGGAGCATACACATGCTTTTGGTCCTTCAGTTTTATTAAACACTTTTCTAAGATCTCTTTATAGCTTTACATTTTGGTAAAATAAATAAATGAGACATACACTAGACCTATTAAAGCTTTCAAAATATTTATACCTCCTGGAAGGACAAATGCAAATCATAGCATTTCATATTTTAAAAGATGTTAAGCATGTCCTTTGCAGACTGAACAATTAATAAAATTTATTAATTTTATTAATAAATAAATTTTATTAATTTATTACATAAATTAATCCACTTTACGTTAATACGGCACATAATCCACCTTATGTTAATTTGTCAATATATTCCACAGAGTTACCAGGTTATGCATTTATGAACTCTGTATCTTATTATAACTTCTACATCTGGGCAGCCAAAAATTAGACAAAACCATTAGGTGGCAGCCAACAGGTCCAGAAAATTCTTTCACTACCCTCTAGCAGTAATCTGGATTTCTGCAAGTCCATTTGGCAGCCTTTTTTTTTTTTCCTACTGCAATAGAAACAATAAGAGCCTTCCCCAGATATTAATTTCCTGAGTTAGGAGAGAACACAATACCTGTTAGCCATACTGTGCAGCCACGAAATCCACCTTTTGTGCCCAAAACTTGTCCTCTCTTGTTTCTGCTAACATGATGGGCTTGGTACACTACATTGGTAGACCTTTGGAGGATCTGAGTATATAAATAACATAAAAAAAACATTTGTTGGTTTAGTAGCAAAATAAAAGAGCAAGCTCCAGTATGAACGTGATACAAAGCAGCACCCCAGGCAAAATACATTATTCAAACCTCACAGAAACATATGCCTTTATGCTAATATGTATATATGCACCTGCGTGTTCCTCATGTCTTGGTCTTCAGAAGTGTTTGATAAGGAAACTTTTCTTTAGGGTAAGAATTTCACTTGCCCTGAGTTAGTAATAAAGGATCAGAGGATGCCTTGGAGGAACAAATCATTACACAGAATACTCAGAAGTTCCTATCGCAACTTGGCCCATTAGCTTAACATAGTTTACAGTTCCCCCCATGCCTGCAATGTCAACAATCAGGGGGAGCATTTTAGGTAGAAATAAGAACATTGAACAGGTTGCAGGAATCGGATGAATTTTCAACATTCTGGGAAAAAAAGGAATGGAGAAGGTGGGATGGAAAGGGTACAAAAAGTTATGGAACCAAAGTCAGTCCTGGCCATTGCCATCAGGCTTCTCCTATCAGAGAAATTGGTCAAAATATGTAGTGATGGAAGGAAATATCCTTTTTTTTAAAAAAGCCAAAAGTAGCTGGTAGAGACAGGAAAGTTTCTCATCCTTATTGCAGTGGTCCCCAACCTATCTGGCTCCATGGACCGATGGCAGCAGTGGCAATGGGGGGGGGGTAGTGATCTAGATACGCAGTCTAGATCCTATGCATGCGCAAATGAAGCTTTGCACACTTGCCCGCCACTTGTGTGGCCCGGTTCCAAGTCATGGACTGGTACCATTCCACAGATCAAGAATTAGGGACTCCTGTCCTTATTGTATTTTCACTTTGACTTCAAGCTTTTAAAACACTTGGATAGAACATTTAGATTGTTGTTTTTCTTATAGGATAGTAAACCACTGGATATAGTTGAACTGATATTGATATAATTTTGCACAGGATTATACTGTCAAAAGCCTTACTAAATAATAACATCCAAGACTTAACAACTCTCGATAACAAAGACAAAAAAGTCTGGATAGAGGATGTTGCAGAACATGGAGACATCAGCATAGAACAGGAGGGAAAAAAACCTGGATAAAATCACAAAATACAAAGAGCTGCAAATAGAAATAGAATGACTGTGGCAAAAGAAAGCAAAGGTGGTAGCAATAATAATATGCACTTTGCGTGCCATCCCAAAACATCTGGAGCACCACTTGAACACCATCGGCATTGACAAAATCTCCATCAGTCAACTGCACAAGGCAGCTTTACTTGGAACGGCTAAAATCTTGCAAACCATCAAATAACATCTGCCTATCCCAGTCCTTGAGAAGGACCCAACAGTGGGTAAAAATGTCAAATCCAGTCTAAACATCTCCCCGACTGTGCAACAAACCTAAATAAATATTATTATAAGTACAGTCCTCATTAACTTTTACAGCTATGCTGGATGGTAGGCCAATATTTTTATGCCCATGTTGAAGGGTGCAAAGAGACAATATGGCTCTTCTAGATAACCTAAGGAGCTTTATTAATGAAGACAAAACTGAACAGAGGTTTTCCAACTCTCATGTTCTGCTCTTCCAGCACCCCAAATCTTGTTGGTTTGGAACCCAAATCCAGTTCTTATCCTCTGCCAATTGCTCAAACGGTCTGCCTGGGGAGATTGTAGTATTGCTCAAGATAGGAGTGGACTCTGTATGTTTTTAGAACCCCTTGGCTTGCAGAAATTCCATCTGAGTCCAGAATCCCTTTCTGACCTGTTCTTTTTCTTTCCCGTTTAGCTGAATCATTCTTAAAGAGACAGAACTCCTTAATGATTGTATTTTAAGCACTGTAACTCCATATCCCTAACTTATTCCTCTGCCCCACCCCAATGTCTTGGAATCAATTAGCATCAATAATGCCAAAAATCACAACATCTATTTAGTTTTTTTTGTGTTTACTTTTGTTTTTCATGGATAGGTTAACATTTTTATGTGACTTTAGTTTTACTATCGTAAATATGCCTGGGAAGTCAGTTTGAAACAACATCTAGAGCCCAGCCAACTTTATTTCTGAGTAAGAATTCTATAATAGAATTTTAAGTATGAATCTTATTATGGTCATACTATAACCTTAAAACAATAACAATAAAAGTCAAGTGTGCTCTACCAGCGGAGAAATGTTTCTGAAAACTGACAGAAGAGAAAATCATTTAGTAATTTATAATCAAAACTTAGCTTTATATTTTTTTAAAAAAAATTTTTATTAAGCTTATCAAAATATAAAGTACAAATGAAAATGAAAGTAGTGGAGAAATAGGGGAGGGAAGGGGCAAGAAAGAATGGTAGGGCAATGAGGAAAAAAGATAGAAAAGCCATTGACTCTTGAGTCTTCCTTAGCACAATAAAAAAACAAAAACAAAATTACAGCCTTGACTTTTTACTTTTACATACTCAATATGGATTAGCCATTTCTATCAGCAAAACTTATCAGCAAAACCAAAAGTCAAAGTTTCATTTTTTCCCCCCATCTCAAGCACAAAAACCAGAAGTGGTTTCCAAGTAGAAACAAAGTTGGATGTGTTCGTTTTTATTAGAGCAGTTAATTTAGTCGTATCTGTTAGTTCTGCCACTTTTTCCAACCATTCATTCAATGTGTGAATTAAAGTATCTTTCCATTCTTGCGGCTGTCAACATATGTAACAACAAGGTTCCAGATTTTATTTTTCAAGTTCTTTGTCCATTAAATCTAAAAGTCTCTGATTTAATTTTTATATTCACTTTAAGAATCTTCTGTATTAAAATATAAGCCTTACCACAATGTTTCTTTGCTAAAACCTAGCTTTATATTATTCCTAGAATATAAAGTAAAAGTTGTTATGCAAGCATTAGATTGTGAAATAGCTGGATGCGTATTGTGGCCTTGAGGCTTTTTAATGGCACATCTGTATCCCAGATCAAAATGTTTGGACAAAACATGTGTGGGCGCTACAAATCTCAGATTTCTCAATTAATATAGCCAAAGGTTAGCTGGGAGTTTGGGGAATTACAGTCCCAACACATCTGGAGGCAATGAGATTGGGGAAACCGAACAGGACATTCTGTGTCAGAGCAGAACATGGAACAAGATGTTCTGTTTAAACTTTGAGCATCAGCACATCTTCGAACAGTGCAGAATAACTTGGTTATTCTGTACTCTTCTTTTTCCACAGGGTCTCCTTGTCATCTACAGAACGTGAACAGCTTCTGCATAAACCTCATGGGTTCAGCTAAGATTACAGATCACTGCCAAATCAGACAGGATTTCATTCAGTATAGTCTGAGCAAACAGTAAGGAAACTATTTTACCCACTGGTATGAATCTTAGCACTTTCCTCTTATTAATTTTGGCACCGTTATACCAGACTTTCCTTCTACAAACATGGAACATAGAATGTCTCCTAAGAAACCTAACCCAATCGTTATCCTCAAATAAGCAGTGATTCAGCATAGACTAGACTGATACTTCATTTTGCATCTGCAAGCTGAACAAAATCGTACTTTTTAGTGAACTTATTTTTCAACCAATCAGCATGTGAAATCTAGCAAAGTTCACTTTAGTATTTTTAGATCTTTTCATCTGTGAAACTAGAAAACTTGACTAAGATTTGCAAATCATTTAAATGTTTATCGAAACTACATTCTGAATAATTATATATATTATTTTTATAATTATATTAGAGTCATTTCTGCTCTTATAACAGCTTTATAAAAACACCAGGCCACAGTTAAAATGACATAAGGCCTTCTTGCATTATTATTACCATGGTATCATGGTAGTTGGAAGACTCTAGAAAAGGGGTGTCAAATTTGCGGTCCATGGACCGGATGCATCACGCGCTGGCCACGCCCATGCCAGGTTTAGTGAAGGGGGAAAAAGTTGCAATACATCATGTGACGATGCGAGTTTGACACCCCTGCTCTAGAAGACATGACAAAGGGCTAGTGCAAGACAACTGTAATGAAAAAGGTCATCACATATTAATTTCTTAATGGAAGCAGAAGTTTGACAACAGAACCAGCTACTAAAAAAAAAGATAGATGATCTCTTCTTTGCTAGATGCATTAAATGGCATTCCTGAACTCAGTAAAAGTTGGATACCCATGTTGGCAGGGGAATTCTGGGAACTGAAGTCCACTCATCTTAAAATTGCTAAGGTTGAGAGAAACAGAACAATCTGCTTTAGTTTCCAATTAATTTGTGAGTAAAATGCAAGCTGGGAATTCTCAGAGTTAGAGTGCCAATTCACAGAATTCCATGTTGGAAAGGGCTGGATTAGGGGAAAAAATAAGATAAAGAAATCATGATCTCAGTAGTATTACATGGCGTGCTATATTTTATGGATTACCCTGCCCATTTTTACAATGAGCCTGCAATTACGAATCAGCATTTTATGACAGCAATAATTTTTTTTTGCCAATAATGCAAAACATTGTGCTTTTGCAAGACGTTTTTATAGCATAATAATGACTTTGGATTTTCGTCAAGAGATGATAAATGGTTTATATCAATAAGATTTTACTGGCTTTCAGCAAAATAAAAATATCACTGCCTTTAACTTTTTTAAACATTTAACCATAGACTCAGTAAAACGCTATTTTCCCTTATTGCAAATAAATTGAATTTTTAAATCATTTCTGTAAAATGATGTGTGGAAACCTATAAATTGAATATGCCTGAAACCTAGAAGATATGGTGCATAAATTGTTCTAAGGAAGCATTCATAGTCTATAGAAGCTCATAAAAGCATTGATTATACTTCAATTTTAAAACATTACAAAACTAAAATTGAAATATCGGAAATGATTATGTCTCCTATGCTTGCTGTATGAAACTGTGATCTGTTTCAATTAAAATAATTGAAATGCCTCAAACTAGAACATGGATGAACAATACGAAGTCTATAGTTCACCAATGTAAAATAAGTCTCTATTAATAGAGGAAAGCTGCAAGTAATTTAAAATGTTTATTAAACTTATATGGCCTCCTGATGCCGGTTGTGATCCTGAGCAGTGTACAATCAATAAACAAGAAGAGAACAGTTAAAAAATAACAACAAAAATTACTAGGAAATCGGAACCCAAATTTCTATTTATAGTCCTCCAGAAGAGAACTCAGTCAATTTGGCCCAAACTCTGAGGAAAGGTTATTTAACAGAATAATAGAATTGGAAGGGACCTTGGAGGTCTTCTAGTCCCCTGGTCAAGCAGGAAACCTCATACCATTTCAGACAAATGGTTGTCCAATCTCTTCTTTAAAACCTCCTGTGGTGGAGCACTCACATCTTCAGGAGCCAATCATTCCACTGATTAATTGTTCTGTCAGGAAATTTCTCCATATTTCTAGGTTGGTTCTCCCCAACCTAGAACTAAGAGAGCCTTAGTTAGAGCTTTTCCAAAGCCCAGGAGGGTGGAGTCAACTATATATTGGGGGAGAGGGGGGGTAGATTCATTCCAGAGGCCTTGCCTTTTTTCTCTTTTTCTTTTTTTTCTTTTCTTTCTTTCTCTTTTTTCTTTCCTTTCTCTTTCTTTCTCTCTTTCCTTCGTTCCAATTTACCTTCCTTCCTTTGTAAAATTTATTAGCTACCCATCTTGCCACAGAAATATCTGAGTGGATTACAATACTGTATAATTTATACAGTAGTACAATAATATAAATATTATAAAATCAAAGGCCAGGTCTTTAAGATCTTACGGAAGGCCAGTTATGAGGCCAAGTCCATCCTCACATCTTCCCATGTCGTTTAGAAAACAAACCAACAGATAGGTCAATAGCAAAATAATGTGTGAGAATTCTGCAAATTATGAAAATGTCATGTTATGACTAATGAAGATGATACAACTAAGTATATCATGGTGTAGTGAATTCTGCGTGGTGCAGAGAGTTGAAATTGATGGCCTCTTAGATTTCTTCCAACTCTATGGTTTTATTTTGTTTTGAGAGAGGAATATACTGGCAAAGATAATTGAAGAACCCTTCCGTGTAAGAACTTGGTGCTAGTTGAAAAACAGCAGCTCTGGAGCTTGATGAATTTTGGCTCAGTTCCTAATGACCTTGAGATTGATTTGTTTCTCCATCAAGGAACTCTTGCGTCATTGCTTCTCCTAACTTCCAAGTGTTTCAGCCACACTAAGCAATCCTTTAGTATCTGTTTAGCAAGAGTAAAAAGATCCTCAATAATATTTTTATCTGATGGGTCCTATTCTTAAAGGCTGGGGAAGAACAAAGAGCAAGTTTTGCTTGTTCTTTACATTTTTCTTTTCTTTCTCTTTTGCCAAAAGTGGGAGTGGAGGCTATTATTCATTTGTATGTGTGATGCGGAAACACTGGTGTTACAGAAGCCCTTTACCTGAAAGACCATGTTTTGAATTTAGACCCTCTAGTACCTCACAACCTTGGTTGAAGAACCTGTGAATGTGCCTGGTTTCAAAACAGATAGCATGAGTTCATATTTTTGGGACACTTGCTAGGATTTTTAATACAACAATGGCAGCTTGATAGTCAGGGTGCTTCATCTCATTAGATATTCTTCTTCTTTTCCCTTCAACTTAAGGGGAACATGTACTAAAAGACAGATGGGGCTGAGGGATTTATTGCCTTCCTTTTGTATGTGGACTTTTTTTGTTGCTCTAAGTCATTGCATATTTAAGATATGTGTGAACTTCAGCTCCCAGAATTTTCCAGCCAGAATGAATTGAAGTCCACCCATCATAAAGTTGCCAAGTTTGAAAAGCATTGCTATAGGGGTTGGGAAGAGCAATGATTAAATGAATTTTGGAGGTCAGCTGCAGCAAGAACATGTGTGATATCAGTTTAGAGGTTAGCAGGAATTAATATAATCAACAGGTCTGTTTCAAGGTACTGTATTTTTCAGAGTATAAGACGCTCTGGAGTATAAGACGCACATTACTTTTTGGGGAGGAAAATAACGGGGAAAAAATTCTGCCTCTGCCTACCAGCATCCATCGGTATTCATCTGGCTAGCGTCCTTGCAGCAAACAGCAAACAGCCTGATCAGCTTCAGCACGTTATTGCAGACCGATTCAGCATGAGCAGCTGATTGGCAGTTGGATTGGCATCCCAGAATACCACCAATCAGCTGTTCCAGGCTGCAGGGATCGCCACAGCCCATTGCCACTTCTGCATGTCACGTTTTTGGCCTCTGCATGCTCCATTTTAAACCCATTCCAGATTGCTGGGATCGCCACAGCACATTGCCACTGCCACCACCGCCAATCCCCACCACCTGGAACTGGCTGAAAATGTGATGTGTGGAGTCCAAAAACAGGGTGTGCGGAGGCTGAAAACACGATACGCGAAAGCCGAAAATGTGACGCACGGAGGCTGAAAATGGCCAAAAGATGGGGGTGGTGGGTGAGCGGGGCTTCTGCAACATTCAGTGTATAAGGCGCACCACAATTTTCACCTACTTTTAGGGGAGGGAAGTGCATCTTATACCCCAAAAAGTATGGTATTTTTGGAGATGGTGCTGTGTGAATGATAGCCTAAGGTTTAGGGTTGATATCAGCTGTAGTCTCGTCATTAAATTTATTGGCAGGAAGTCACAAAATTGTCTATTTTCATAATGCAATCTTTTTCAACTTCATGCCATTCTATGAGTATTTTGGGGGATACAAATGCTGACTCGGAAGAACCAGTTCAATCCTGCCATAGTGCCATAGTATCTAAAAATATCCAGCCAAGGCCTTGAGTAAGACACAACAACAATCATTGGCAGCTGGTAGCCTTTGATCATGACTTTTCCAGTGCATGGGCATTCTCAAGGATTCTTTAAAGTTGTGGGAAATCTAATTCTAATTCATATGGATGAAAGCAACAGCTTTGGGAAGGCCGATTTAATACATGAGCGCCCAAAATTTTTACAGAAACACAGCATTATGATACTTCTGAGGGAGAATAAGTTTTTATAGACAGCAGACGTAAATTAATTTACTGGTGTTCACCTGACAAAACACTGTCAGAAGTATGTTGGGCCATGAAGAATCATCGTCCAAGCACATTGGGAATCAACCTTACTTTTGTTTATATATCAATCCCTACCTTCCTAAATGTAGGAGAAGCCATAGACCTGGGCTGCCCTTCTCCTAGCCTTTCTGAGCATCTTCTGCTCCCAGCTCAGAAGACCTTTTTGTCTCCCAGCTCCCTAAATTGTTCTAAGAAACTATTTCTTTGATGTTCAAAGGTGATTTTTTTCCAAAGCACCTTTGGGACAACCATGACCAGTGTGATTGAGAATCTGGGATAGACATTTTGTAGAACTTCTTTCACAGCCGCCTTTTAATTTCTATTAACATTAATTACTATTAAATAATAATTAATAATTGTTATTTTGCAATGTTGTTTAAAAAATGATTTATACAATATTTATAGAGGACCCACCCAAATGCTTATGCTATTGGGTGGAGTGCAGTGGTGAAATCCAAATTTTCTTACTACTGGTTCTGTAGGCATGGCTTGGTGGGCGTGGTGTGGCTTGGTAGGCATGGCAGGGCAAAATCTCCATTTCCATCCCACTTCAGGGGAAGGATACTGCAAAATCCCCATCCCCACCCCACCCCACTCGAGGGGAAGGATACTGCAAAATCCCCATTCCCTCCCCATTCCTGGGGGAAGCATATTGCAAAATCTCCATTCCCATCCCACTCTGGGACCAGCCAGAGGTGGCATTTGCCGGTTCTCCGAACTCCTCAAAATTTCTGCTACCGGTTCTCCAGAACCTGTCAAAACCTGCTGGATTTCACCCCTGGTGAAGTGTATAAATTGTAGAAATAAATAAATAAGTAGGCAGATTGCTCAGGCAAAAAAGTATTAAGAGGGAGAAAGACTGGCCTGCTTACATCCACAAACAGGAAGAATCTGCATAGCCTCCCTTTAGGCCAACACAAAGTAATACAACCTTCTATAATAGGATTACTGTTTCTAGATGATTATGGAAAAAGGAGAAGTGGGTTGAACGTGGCATTTCTTCCATGACCAGTCAGTATGAGTTGAAGGAGTCTTTTAAAAGAAACAGGAGAAATCACTTAAATGAGTCAGCCCATTGATTGTGCTTGTTCAGGACTACCATGTTATTCACTAGTGAGGCATTCACCACTTCTACCTGGAAATGCCAAGCACCAAGTGTGGATACAAAGCATGCCCTGTATTGCTAAGGAACCATGAACCTTTCCCTCTTTTCCTCGCTACCTTAAATGAGCCGGAGACTCAACTCAATTCTCCTTTGTCCAAGCATGACCCATCATAGAATATTATCTTTGTTATCTCTATGTTAACTCAAAGTAGACAAAATAGTCTTTATGATTATCCATCTGTTTGTAAGACATTATGTTAAGTATCTTCTTCTGGTACTATACTCTTGCAAACCAGTAAAAATAAATCTCCTACTTTTAAGCTGGGGATGTTTAAATGCAGCGTCTGAGCAAAAACAGCCTTAAATAAGCTTCACAGTTAGATATATTGCTGCAGTCACATATAAGACCAAGCCAAGATTTTTAAATTGTGCTATTGAACAAGTCACAATGGCTTGGTTCATACAAAATACTAAACCATAATGGGTGGAAGGTCATACACCAAGCTTTGGCAAAACATAGAAGAAAATGTTAATTGTTAAGTCAGGCAGAATGTACATACAACATTATTAAAATTTTCAATGGACATCACTGTAATCATGCACTAAGATGAACTGGAGAGCTTCTGTCTGTGGTCTCACTGTGGCTGGAATCTGTGGTGAAATGACTAAGAATATGGCGTTCTTAAGTTTGGCATCAAAAATTCCATCATGTGAAATTTTCATTTCATTTTTTTTTCATTTTATTTGATTTATATACCGCCCTACTCCCGAAGGACTCAGGCACAAGATAAAACACATAGAATACAAAAATTTAAGAGCAGAAGTAAAAGTGAATTAAATCAATTTAGTCCAAGACAAATTTAAAACCCCAGGTTAAGAACAAATTAAAATTTACATTAAAATTTACATTAAAAAGAGAATGGGAGAGGTTAGGCCAGACCAGCCTGGTGAAATAAAAAGGTCTTGAGAGCGCGGTGGAAGGTGCGTAGATCCAGGATCCTCTGTATCTCTGGGGGGAGCTCGTTCCAGACAGTAGGTGCCCCCAAAGAGAAGGCTCTCCCCCTGGGGGCCGTCAGCCAACATTGTTTGGCCGACGGCACCCGGAGGAGTCCCTCTCTGTGAGAGCGTACGGCCAGTGGGAGGCCGTTTGCGGCAGGAGGCGGTCCCATAAATAACCAGGCCCTAAGCCATGGACCGCTCTGGTGGTAACCAAAACCTTGAAGCGCACCCGGAAGACCACCGGGAGCCAGTGCAGCTCGCGCAGGAAAGGTGTTACATGGGAGCGCCACGTCACTCCCATAACCACCCGCGCGACTGCACTCTGCGCCAGTTGGAGCCTCCGGGTGCTCCTCAAGGGGAGCCCCATGTGGAGTGCATTACAGTAGTCCAGGCGGGAAGTGACAAGGGCATGAGTGACCGTGTTTAAGGAGTCCCGATCCAGAAAGGGACGCAACTGGCGAATCAGGCGGACCTGATGGAAAATCCTCCCGGTCACGGCCATCAAATGCTCTTCTAAAGACAGCTGTGAATCCAGGAGGACGCCCAAGTTGCGAGCCCTCTCCATGTGGGCCAGCGATTCGCCCCCAATAGTCAGCGATGGTGTCAACTGACTATATCAGGACGTCGGAAACCACAGCCACTCAGTCTTGTATGGGTTGAGCCTGAGCCTGTTCCTGAGCTTGTTTACTGCGATTGCGATGTAATTATTTCAGCCTGTTATACAAATAAAAATCAATGCAATTACAAAAAGAAAAAGAAAAAATAGAAAAATGAGAATATAGCAAAGAAAAATATATAAATTACTTCCCCCATCACTGTTTATTACAAAAAAGAATGTTCCAACTGTTTAATTAACTGTTAATTAAATGTTTGAGTTAGCTAATTTGAATTAAACGTTTGAATTAGCAAACTTCTTAAGGATAACCCCCACCTTTAAAAACATTTTTTTCCCCAAGGAATTCAGCTGGCCTTGAAAGAGTTTGCTTCATATCTGCAAATAACTTGAGAACAGTGTGTGTGTGAGCCAGGAGTGAGTTCTACTTACCTTTACTACCGGTTTGCATCGCGCCCAGTAGTAAAGCTTCTGCGCATGCACAGATCACCTATGACGACGTCTGGGTCAGTGAGTGGAGCCTCCCGCCAGTTTTACTACCGGTTCTTGCGAACCGGTCCGAACCGGGCACAACCCACCACTGGTGTGAGCAAGTGTGTATTTAATTATGTATTTACTGTTTTGCCCATAACAAGATACAGACTTCAGGTGCAGCTAGTTTCTTTCTTACTTCCTTGTCTCACACACAGGAAACAATTAGGACAAATTTCTGGATGCTTGATACCAACTTTATTAATGGGTAATTTTTATTCAAGAATCAGTGTGGTGGATTAGTTAAGGTTAACTAGCTAGAAACAGGCAGACCATTGTGTTCTAATTCTGCCTTAAGCACAAAGCCAGCTAGGTGATCTTGACCTGTTCGCTCTCGGTCCTAGGGAGAACACAAGGATAAGCCACTTCTGATATCCAGCCAAGAAAACTGCAGGGATGGGTCAAGGCAGTCGCCAAGAGTTAACAATGACTTGAAGGCAAATGTGTACATGTTATGTACCGACGGAAGAGAATATTTGTAGCTCAGGGTTGAACTGTGGGATCCTTGGTTCTCTCTGAACTTGGTTGTTTTCTTGAAGACATTTCTTTACCAAACTAGGTAACATCATCAGTGCTAGTAAGCAAGTGGGGTTTGCTCTTATATATACTAGAGGCTTGCCCTGTCAGTCTTGGGTGAGAGTGGTCTTGGCGGTTCCTTGATTAGGCTGTTATTTACTGTTAGCTTGTTTGTCTGCAATGGTTCCTTGATAGGAATATTGTTCTATTTCTTGATTGTTGATCTAGAGCTAATGTTCATCTCTGCTCATACGGGTGTTGACTGCTTGTAAGGAGGAGTTTTTGTTTTTTGGGAAGCTTTTTGAGTGTCTTTTGTGAGTGGTATGTAGATAGCAGAGACATAAGCAGCAAGTATACAAAGGACAATAAGGACCTTCCTCAAGAACTATATGGGATTGTGGAAGACAACAATAGAAACAACTCAATTCAGCTCAAACAAGTGGCCCTCAAACGGGCATATACCAAGTGACACACTGTCCTTACTGCTGTTCTGCATAGGCTTGAACTCTCTTCAGCCATATAACTCACAAGAACTGGATACAGATACATATGTTCAAGAATGCAATTACTATCAGCCACCTTCTCTACATGGATGTCATTAAGCTGTACATGGATGAAATTGACTCACTGATCCATCTGGCACAACTCTACAGCAAGGACATTGGGGTGTCCTTTGGAACTGAAGACATATGCCTGAGGGTAATCAAGAGAGGATGGAGTGGGACTATCAGTGGCCCACATAGCAGACATATTGATCAGTCATAAGTACTTGATATCCCATAAGTCACATGGGATCCACAATGAGGAGGTAAGAAAGACAGCAACATAGTAAAAGACAGGTCCTAGATTAGCTAATTCAAGCGGAAGAACAAGATCCAGCCCATAAACACTTATGCCCTGCCAGCCATCAGATCTCCTGCTGTTATAGTGAGCTAGCTGAAGGAGGACATGGAAGCTGATGATGTGAAGACCCAGAAACTCCTCACAATGTACAGAGTTTTCCACCCCAAGTCCAACACCCAAACCAGCCAGAAAGAGGACGGGGTGGGGTCTAGTGAGTGTCAAAGCCACTGTCCTGGGTAAAACCCAGAGCATCCAGGAGTACATCCGTAAGATGGCAATTGAAGATGCGCTGCTGAGAAAATGCATGAAGCAGCAGCAGACATGGGAGGAAAATCAAGTGAAGGAAGTGCCATGCAAAACAATAGTCTGCACGGAAAGTATCATCAACATATAACTGAGGTGGCAGACATTGGGAAATCTTACAAGTGGCTGGACTAAAAGACAGAACTGAAAGATTCAAGTTAGTTTACTCTTAGATTTTTCTCCCACCTTTATTTTTGGTTAACTCAGAATAGCATACTGTACGTACTGAATGATCCTGTCTGTTATTTTCCCCACAACTCTATAAAATGGTTGGGCTGAAAAATAATAACTGGATCAAAACCACCCAGCTGTTAAGGAAGTATTGATTTTTTGTCTTGGCCAGCACATTAGCTGCTTCACGACACACTTTTGAAATACTGCTGAATCATATTAAAGGGAAAGGTTGAGATCTCCAATAACTGTGAGGCAAGAAGGGATCAGACTAAATAGAGTGAGAACACAATCGTGTGGCCCACTTCCTCTTTAGATAGAGATAGGTTTCTATATGCATATGAAACGTTGATATTTTTGCAGATTCCATGAATTAATTCCTCAACAGGTAAATAATCTGCTTCTATATTTTTACAATGACATTGTCAACCACTTCGCTGAAAAAATAGTAGCTCTAAGAAGAGGCTAATCACCAGAGGAAAATGTCAATGGAGATTTGTCAGTCATCCAGGCCATGGTTGCTTTTTCAACTGGGCTTTGTTTTTCCTTGAAGACGTTTCGCTTCTAATCCAAAAACTGAAGAAGCTTCTTGGATTAGAAGTGAAACGTCTTCAAGGAAAAACAAAGTCCAGTTGCCTTTTGAAAGAGCACCTTTGGGTCACCAGAGGGAAGTTTGTATTTTTCCCTCTCTTGAGGCAATTTGCTAGTTCCTTTCTTGTTCTACCGCACTGGCTGTATTCACAAGACATACTGAAGAGAAAAATCCTTCAGTTTCCCAATGTCTTATTTACTAGCAGGATAATCTTTACCCAAATACCAGTAACTGCACCTCCACTGTCTTTAATAAAAGGTCATGTGATAAAGGACAAAGTAAAATGTTTCAAAACTCAGGCTGAACAAAAGAAAAGAGCACTGCAATAAATGAAACTTCCAGCGAGACTGAACATCGGTCCTTTTTTGCTGCTGAATTCAAATGGCACTAGCTTCAGGGTTTTAGAAAATAAGACAAGGAATCATAAGTAGTCTGAGATTTAGACCTGCCATTCCTGCAGTATCCTTGCCTGGCCCTTGTAGTTACTCAATTAGCCATAGTGCAAACCAATTACAATTATAAAATGTGAGGAGCCCTCATTAGTGCAACCTGGTTAGCCAAGTAGTGAAGGTGGAAGTTTGGGAAGGCCAGAAATGGGTCCATTTCTGGCCTCCAGAGGGCCTCTGCGGCCTGGGGAGGTCATTTTCACCCTCCCGGAGGCTCGAGAAAAACCTCCAGAGCCTGGGGAGGGCAAAAACGCCCCCCCCGGCTGTGGTGCAGGAGGCCGACTAGGCTACGCTCACCATGGCCACGCCCACCCAGCAACCAGGCAGAGAACCCCTTGCTAAAATTTTTGAAGCCCACCCCTATATTTGTGCCTAGAGGTACTCCATTAAATCTTTTTGGAACTGAATCCAAAGCACCACATGGCATACACACTGCACTGGAATTTTCCAAAAAAAATCGTCATCGCAATACGTGAAGCTATGGCTTCGCCATCGTTTCTCAAGGTTGTGTCACTTGGGTCTTTACAACACATGATGTACTTTCAGTGTTGCTGTATGTTTCGTAACATAGTTTATTCATCTGAGCTACTCATTCTTCCGGGTATTGAGCACTTTCATTCATTAATTTCAGAATTGTAATTGTTCCTCCAAAAGTAGCCTAACTCATGCCTTGCAAGACTTTGTAACCTAAAAAAAATACTATTGAAGATAGCAGGTCACGTATATATTTTCTTATGAACATTATGCAATTGAGTAATTGGATCTTTACAACACTTGACGTACTTTCAGTGTTGTTTTATGTTTCGTAATATAGCTTATTCATTTAAGCTACTCATTCTTCCTGGTATTGAGCACTTTCATTCATTAATTTCAGAATTGTAATTGTTCCTCCAAAAGTAGCCTAACTAATGCCTTTCAAGGCTTTGTAACCTAAAAAAAAATACTATTGAAGATAGCATGCCATCTATATATTTTCTTATGAACACTATGCAATTGAGTAATTGCCTGAGTGGTGCAGCAGACTAATGCTACTGTTAAAAGGTAGTATTTAGCTTCCAGCTGCCTGCAATTACTGCGAGTTCAACTCTCACCAGGCTCAAGGTTGACTCAGCCTTCCATCCTTTCTAAGGTAGGTAAAATGAGGACCCGGTTTGTGGGGGCAATAAGCTGACTTTGTATAAAATATACAAAAGTATGAAGGCTATTGCTTAACGCAATGTAAGTCGCCCTGAGTCTCCGGAGAAGGGCGGCATATATATAAAAAAAAGTCTGCTTTTTAGGATACCAATTCCAAAAAATACACTTTAAAAGGTATTTCTGGATGTTCAATAATTAACTCTGCAAACTACAGTCCTCCCTTCGACAAATTGCAAGAAGTATCAAAAAAGAATTAGAGAGGAGGCCTGTAATACAGGAATACTACTGGAAAAAGCAAGGTATGAATGCCTGAATTGTGTAAACCGTAAAACAGTTTGTAGGAGGCAACATTTGCAGTTAAATATATGGTTTGCCACGGGTATTTCAAAACTTCCCTCTGGTTGATGAAAGTCTATCCAAAAGATCAGATATACTTCTTTTGATGATACCCAGAGTCCTAAATTTACCAGCTAGGTCTACAATTTTGAAAGCTCCTCTGAAATACGGAACTTTGTTTTCAAGGTTCTTTCTTTCTTTCTTCTTTCTTTCTTTCTTTCTTTCTTTCTTCTCTTTCTCTTTCTTTTCTTTTTCTCTTTTTCTTTTCTTTCTTTTATCTTGGTGTTACTGTTGACTCTTGGAGACTGCCTGAAGTAATGAATGAATGAATTTATTTATTGATTTGCCCTTGGGCCATATCAAAGTGAAGAGTTCCAGAAACAAAAACTGCCTGAAGTAGTTCCTACAGTTTTCCTCTCAAGATTTTGGAAGTGGTTTGTCATTACCATCTTCTTTCTAGGGCTAAGGGAAAAAAATGGCTCACTTAGGACACTCAGATGGGTTTCATGTCCGAGCATCTAGCCTCATGCTTTAACTTTAACATCAAACTATCTCTCAAAAGGTGGACCATTGGACATTTACAAAAAGAGACCAATGGTTAATAAAAGAATCACTTATAATTTTACAATTAGAATTCCATGTGGGTGGCAAAAGAGAGAGATTTCATATGGGTTGGACCGAATTTCTATAAAATATTTTGTTAACCCGAACTTGGACAGAGCATTAACTGGATGAAATATGCATTCAATCAAATCTGTATAAAAAATTAATATTCTACAATTAAAGGTGTTCCAAAAGTGTTTAGGAATCTGGGTTTATATTCATAAAACCATGATTCTTATTTTAAGTCAGAGCTCATTGAGAAAAGCACTTTCAGCCTAATTTGCCTCACCAGCTGTTATGAGAAAAACACAGGAAACAAAATGTGACACATTCTTTGTACTGAAAAATGTGACACTCCAATTAAAAACAGGTCAAATTCTCTTTTGTAATTTAAGGCACAGTTTATGGCATGTTGTGACAATACTACATGGTGTATTTTGTCAACCCTCCCTTCATATTGTTGATTACCGGGCAGTGCCCAATGCCGTAGATATGGTGTTGCTAAATGTTACAGAGGAAGGACAGGAATTTTGAGATGTTTCCCAAATAGCCTTCACTAACTTTGCTTTCCAGATGTGTTGTATTTCAATTTCCATATGCCCAATGTTACCAAGGAGTTTGAAATCATCTCCAGAAAACACCATACTGGGGAAGGTTTCTCCAAAATGACCATCTTAATTGAAACCAAACCTATTCCCTGGGCAACATTAAAATAATAAACAAACAAATTTAAATTATTTCCAATTTGGGCAATTGAAAGGAAGTAAGATTGGTTTGTTTTCAATATATATGCACTCAACATTTACAAAACCAGCCAAATCCTAATTTATGTTTTCACTAAAGCTAACCCACTTATTCATCTGTCCAGTCATACTGATAAGTGATCTTCTCACCTGCTATTTGTGAGATAAACATAAGTATCTATTATTATGCAGATACTCTAGAAAAACATCATCATCATCTTTCTGTATGCTTTTCTCACTGACCTTGGCTTCCCACAGCCTTTTGCCAAATTACTTTTCTTCATTGCACCAAGTTTGAATCTGCAACTCATATTATTTTAGCAGACAACTATAATTCCACTCCCCATGTCTAAGATATTATAAACAAGTTACCCAAGCGTTTATTTTTTGAATTCCCACACAAGGACATCAGATGAGGCCAGGATACCTACTTGACCATCCTCACCTGTCTGTCTTTAGCCGAGACCCTCTACCACAGGGGTGTCAACTTGCAGTCTGCGGGCCGGATGCCATGCCCACGTCCGGTTTAGAGAAGGGGAAAAAACTCGTGATACACCACGTGACGACATCGTGACACCGTGAGTTTGACATCCCTGCTCTACTATAATCCCCTCCCCATGAATGAATAAACAGTAATTCTTGGGAGGGAGAATTTGCATGGCTGGTTTTCTAAAACACAAGACTAGTAATCCAAGTTTAGCCATAGATATCTACCTCCTGCACCTACTCATTGTCACTAATCATTAGCCACCTGAGCTTTCTTTACTTCATACCAAAATAGGTAGATAGCAAGAAAAGAGAAAGAATGCTGGAAGGAACAAATACTAATTGTTCCATTCCATAGAGAACAATTGATGCTAGGATAATAAGAATGCCTGGAGTAACACACTGAAACATAAAAGCATTCTTTGTTCCCTGCTTGATGCCTGCTCAATAGAATCTGGAACTCACATTTTTCACACTGGCAGTTCAGTTTTAAATCTTGACTCTCGTAGTATTTCACTCCTATACTAGACAAGGGATCCTGGCCACCTAAAAAAAGCTATCTGTTTCCAAACAATCTGAGCAAATATAGAATCTCAGCAGGAAACATAATTCCTATTGGTTGTGCAAATTCAAGAAAACTAGGTTTGAAGCCTGTCCATACATTTTGCAGAACTGGATAAATTTGAACCATCTTAGTCTGCATGGAACTGTCCTATTTTTTGAAAAGAATTTCTACATGTCATATTGAGGACTTGGTGAATGGTGTTCCAAGTGCTCAGCAAGTTACAAGCAAGAAAATAAATTACAAGCTCCTTGTATGTACGTAATAACTAAGCACTTTGGAGAAACAACCATTTCTACTATACTAATAATTTTGCATCTGAATTGAAAGTGAAATGGACATTCATTTTTCTGAGCTCTAATAGCTTACATACAACCTACTCTACTACCAACAAATCACCTTTATTACTTTTGTGAAATAACCCAATATGCATAACCTTTGAGTTGCATAACTTTATTTTTATATAGCCTCAATAAGCTTTTATTATAATACACCTATGCAAACAACCTAGGTCCGTGATGGCGAACAGGTGCCTGAAGTGGCACACAGAGCCATCTCTCTGGGCATGCGAGCTGTCATTCGTTGCTCTTCCGGGTTCCGGAGTGCCGGCCAGCTGCTCTTCACGTGTGTGGGAGCGTCAGAAACTGGAAGAACAGCTGCCCAGTGTGCATGTGCGTGCTGGGCAACTGTTCTTCTGGTTTCCAGCACGCACATGCGCACCAGCCACCTGGTCTTCCGGTTTCTGGTATGCATGCACGCGCGAAGACCAGCTGGTTGGTGTGCATGTGCGTGCCGGAAACTAGATCATCTTCCTGGAGTGAGCATGTGCACCAGGCAGCTTCTCTTCCAGTTTCCGACACACACATACGCGCGCTCGTTTCGGCACTTGGTGCTGAAAAGGTTCGCCAACCCTGGCCTAGGTTGTGAGGGGTCCTCTCTGAGCTTGCTTGTTTTCTTGCCGATGTTTCATTACCCAAACTAAATAACATCATCAGTGCTAGTAAGGAGTGCAGCTTGCTGTCAGTTTATATTGTAATACCTTAGCTTGCCCTGTCAGTGTTGGTGAAGGTGGTCTTAGAGATTCTTTGGTTGGGGTGTATCCTGTTGGCTTCTTTGGTAGTTTCTTAATTGGTGTATTGTTTATTTGATTGTTGGTCTGTTGTTAACCTTGGAGTTAATCTATGCTGATCTGGGGGCTGATTGCTGGTGGAGAGCTGCTTGGGTCTTTTTGCTCCTTTTTGGGCTGAGTGTGGGTGATATTCTTTTGCATAGTCTATATATGTTGTTAATGTCCATCTGTCTATTGATGGCTGATTTGTCAAGAGTGGCAGGCTTCTAGAAATTTCCTGGAATTTTTGGACTTGGCTTGGCCACATTTTCCCAATTGAAACAATGGTTAAATCTGTCTATGTAAAATTAAAGAAATTTCAACATGTCCTCTGACTGTTAATTTGTGGATGCGTCCTGCCAGTCTGGCTATAAAGAGATACAAGTACATAGATGTCCATATGTACACCCATATGGCATGGATACAAATATACAAATATATATTTCCCCCGTCATTCAGAATTTATACTGAATTCTATTGTATTGTTGACAGGCAATACTGTCAACATTTTGTGAAGCTATTTGCAAGATAGCGATTATAGGTACCTACATCAAATACCATTTGATATGAACATAGCAATTATTTGGAATTTTGTATAATCTATCCTTTTCTGAGAAAATGGCTCTAAAAGGGAAAGCATATCCATATTTCCTTGTCTAGGTACTTTAAAAATCTGTATAATGGAGCTGCAAAATCTACCCAAGCACTAGATGGCAGCAAAGAGCAACGTAAGTTTCTTTATCTTTTTGCTGCCACCCAGTGGTCACCTGACTTTTGCAGTCCAAATCTTGCAGTACATATCTGTATGTAAAATCACAATGTGGTAGTTTTGGGGAGGCCTTACAAAAATCAGTGGTGAAACACTGACCTGATGTATCATGTTGTTAACAATAAAATGGCCTGAATAAATGGATGGTTAAATGAATTAAAGCTTGTGGTTTTCCTAGCACACCTCAATACAATGAATGCACATAGCATGAACTAACCACAATTTATCATCTTCAGACAGCAGTAAGCCCCAAGAGATACCCTTGTAATTCCCTGTAATGATTTATTTCTAGGCAAAGAGCCTGTCTAATGAAGAAAGGTTACAAAACAGAACAGTAATGAAACACTCCAACTAATATTGTACAAAACAGAGCAATACTCTTCTGTGACAGACAATCAAACAAATTTCTTGTATATTTACATCTTGTCCTACGTCTTATTCCCTTTCTTGTCTGAGCACATATTATTTATTCTAAGATTTAGAATATAGGTATGATTTTTCTCCCATTATAAATTCAACAAAATTTCCAATCCTTAAATACTTATTTCCCTGACCTGTATTTATTCATATTATGTTCTATTGTGGTTGTTATTCTGTGTTGCATTCCTATTCCTGTTGCTGCTCTGTTACTCTGTTTTCTTGCCCCAAAAGAACATCAAAAATCCATTAGTGAATCAAGACCTTCATTTGACTCCACTCTTCTTTCACCCAAGGCTACCCACAAGGTTATCATATTCAGAGATTATTATGGCAGCGTAATAAAACATGGTCAACTTTGCACACATTTCTTTACAAGTGAGTCTAGAACACCACATGTATTTGCAGAGAAGTAAATCACACTTTAAACAACAGAGCTTCCTGGTCAATAACCATCAGTATACCCAAGAGAAAATATGTTGATTTGAATTAGAAACCAACCCAAATTTAAATAGTTTTAAATTGCATTGTTCCATAGCATTCAAACATGCTGCTTTAAGTTTACCTGAATAAGGTCCTTAACCAGGAAGCACTTAAAAAATTGTTTGCCAAGTGATGCAGATGGCATAAAAGATAAGGTTGCCAGAGAAGACGGAATATAATTTGCAATTTATTTTGGATTAAAAATAAAACAAACAATTAGTGGTGGAACTTAACTTTTATTATGTTACACCCAAAATAATTTTTTCAGTAATTTCTATGCCTAATGTTTGGAACTGTGTTTTAAAAATTGCACAGGGCATGTATAATTTAAGATCAAATCTTTTTAAAACACATACCACATGAAACAGTAGTTGTTGTTTATACTATTTAACTATAAGAAAATGATATTTAACTATAAGAAAATGCATCAATATCTGACCATCCCACACAGTGAATATGGCATTAATCCAGAATAAAGATAAAATATGGTTCATAGAGATAACTCTTTTTTTATTTTAGATTCATAGTACACTTCAAATAGTTATGTGAAATCTGAAGATGTATATTCATGAATCTTCACAATAGGCTCATCAAAACATTATGCTGTTTCCTAAGAAAAGAACAGCTTTTCTTCATGTTTTCTAAAAGCCCCAATCTGGTGGGGAGGATTCCCAATTACTTTGAAAACACCCTTTTAGATGGGCATCAAGAGAGGTTGCTTATTGAAACTGCCTCTCACAGTCAGGAACAATAATTGAAGATTTTTTCTAATACATTTGGCAGTGGCTTCCCTTAATGTATTTCTCTGGCTTATTATTTCAATTGTATTTCCTACCCTCCTGACTAATAGAAATCTGGTCAATAAAAATAAATATTATCTAGTTTGGTGGCCATGCCGGGTGCGCTTCAAGGTTTTGGTTACCACCTTTAAAGTGCTCCATGGCTTAGGACCCGGGTACTTGCGGGACCGCCTACTACCACCAATAGCCTCCCACCGGCCGGTACGCTCCCATAGAGAGGGGCTCCTCCGGGTGCCGTCAGCCAAACAATGCCGACTGGCGGCCCCCAGGGGGAGAGCCTTCTCTGTGGGGGCACCTACTATCTGGAACGAGCTCCCCCCAGAGATACGGAGGATCCCGGATCTGCGCACCTTCCGCCGCGCCTTAAAGACCTTACTATTTCACCAGGCCGGCCTGGCCTAATTTTCCCCCTCTTTTATAAAAGATTTTTAAAATTTTAAATATCTTTTAGTATTTATATATTCAATTTTAAATTGGTTTTAAAAGTTTGGGGTTTTAAATTTGTCAGGGCCAAAATTATTTAATTTGATTTTATTCTATTTTTTAAATTTTGTATTGCATGTGTTTTTATTGTTTGGCTGTGCACCGCCCTGAGTCCTTCGGGAGTAGGGCGGTATAGAAATCTAATAAATAAATAAATAAATAAAATAGTAAATGTATTTGTCTGAGCCTTCAAAAAGTAGGACGGCTCAGACAAAAACGTAACACATCTACCCTACAATATCAATCAATGAAACAATGAAGCTGAATATGAATAAAGAAGCTAATACAAGCTGGGTTTTTTTCTTGCATGTTTTTCATTACCCAACTAGGCAACACCATCTGAGTTGGGAATGAGTACCTTAGTTAATGATATTCTCGGAAGAAAACAGTCAAGCTTGGAGGTCAACTCTACGCTACAGATATTCTCTTCTGGTGGATACATGGAAGACTCCAAATCACAAGAATTTCACTTGCCAAGTGCAAAGACAATAAGTTTGAAATTAGTTAAGTTTTTACAATGGTTGCCTCTTTTTTTACTTGTTGACTTGTACATGTTTGTCTGAATGGGTTACTTACTGAAGTCATCTTAATGTGTTTTATTAAAGTTATTCCAACCATTGCAACAGTTTTTCCAGGAGAGAATCATGTCAGTCTGTGGTATCAAAACATCAGGAAAAGTCCGACAGCACCTTTTCCAAAGAACAATTTTTATTAAAGGCTCCTTCGTGAGGTTTATGCCTTTTAGCAAAAATTGTTAGTAGGAGGAGATGCTACTAGTGTCTTGGAGATTTTTGCAGCAATTCCTATACCATGGTTCATTTCTAATTAGATTTCTCTGTTGGGGATAACAGTCATTCTCGCTACTATTATTTAATATTCTGTAGCTGTTAATGGGAATACTATATCTCCCTGTATACTGTTTTATAACCGAGCCATTGCCATACAACATTTAATTAAACAAAAACTACTAATAACACAGTTGTTCTTGAAATCTGAACACTTGATTTTGCTGGCAATTAGAAATCCAAATACCAAACCATTAATGGGTGAAAGTTAGCATTATACAAAGAGGTAAAATCATGTACACAGAATAATTATAATAATAAGGAATAATTATGGAGATTTGGATGGAGTGGTTATTTTCTTCCTCGCCCCTGCATTTCCTCTATTCCTCACATAAATACAAAATTATATTTTTAACCAACACTTGGAAGACTTGGGATAAAATCTTGCCTCAGCCAAGAAATTCACTGGATTAATATTGAGACCAGGCACTGTTACTCAGTATAACTGATGTCAAAGAGTTGTTGGGGGGATAAACTTGGATGTTGGGCTACGCAGGTATACCATCTTTGAATTACTGGACAAAAGGCAGAATCTGAACTCTGTATTTTATTTATCAAATGTGTATAGGATTTTAATAAAAAATATATTATACAAAAAGCAAGAGTTGGTTTTTGTTTTTTAGAAAACTCTTTGCTTTAAAATTTTCTCTTACTTTTAGCTCCGCACTTTGTTATGTCTTCTTTCAGAGGGCTTAAAGGGGAAGCAGAGGTTAAACTCCAAGTGCAATGCAAAGAAATTGCTCCTAAGTCCTGAAAGAACATGAATCAACAAGCACTGTGCAGTCATGTGTAAATATAATGACTGAATACATCTGGAGTACTTTTAATGTAACTACAAAATAGACATCCCATAACTGGGGAAGCTTTCCACAGGCCATGCCTCCGGGACTGAATGTATTACTTGGGTAATCCTACGAGTTCCAGAAAGAATGCAGATGAAAACAAATATGTTAATCTGCTGGAGATCAGCTGCTAAAGTCCCTTTTGCTCTAGACTGTTTAAAACCAAGAAGGGATCACTGAGAGATGAAGGTTGCTTTATTCTAGCATGGATGGGAGCTTCCTGATTGGCCAACTGCTATTTATTGATTCCAGCATTTTTGTTCCTTCTTTTAAAAAAAAAAAATAGCTCTGAGGTGGAAGACAAAATGTAATAAACCACATATATGTTAAAGAGGAAGGAAACTCAGAGGTATCAACTATTGTTTGCTTAAAAGTATTGGCCAATGTGAATGGATGAGCAAATGGATGAATGCATTAATATTACTGGTGATTTCCATTTTAGGGGGTGTAACTCCACTGGACAAAATTAATTAAAGCAGTGGCAGGAGGAGGAAGTTCTCCTCCACACACACACATAGGCACACACATCTGTGTGTCTGCGTGAGAGATTTGGAAAAGAAATATCTCTGAATTCAATGGCATAAGAGGAACCTCAGACATTGTACATGCTACATTAATGTTTCTTATAGCCATCACCTGATGAGAAGCCAGAACCGAAATAAAATACACTATGCGTTAAGCATGGACCTAGTGATCCTACAAGCTGGAGAAACACACTTCCAAAAGTAACTGCTTGAGAGGAAGCTGATTATAGAAATTTTTCAGAAACCTTTAACCCACAGAGGTAAAACTTGCTGTTTGTCCCCTTCTCATATCTCTAGGAAGAAGCAAAACAAGAAACAGAAAGTCCCACCTTCCAGATGTCACAATTTCCACCTACTTTGGGACTTCTAGGCATGGGTACCTCCAACACATCTGGCTGGGATCACCAGGAAAACTGGCTTAGCCTAAGGAAATCTTAGGAAGCTATGAAAGACCGGTGCAGACTTTCATTTTACTGGCACACAGCAAAAGGAGTGGGCGATCCAAGAGCTGGGCTAAGGGCTTTTATCAGTGTCCAAGCCTTTGCCCTTAAAAAAAAACAACCACCACCAGAATTATTCTGGAATGATCACTGGGTAGGTTCAATGCAAGGCTTCTTAAGAAGTGCGGATTGATTGCCTGAATAATCTACACAGGGAACTGAGGCTGCTTGGCATCCCTAAGAAACCTGCAAAAAAGGTGACATTACTCTATCCATCTCTGGCACCGTCTCTTGCTTCAAATTCCACCAGGGGAAAAAAAATTGCACCCGTTTCCCGGACTCCTGCAGGACCCAAGGGCTAATTTTTCCAGGCGGCGGAAGTCTGACTCTGTGGTTTCTTCCCCAAACCCCCAAAACTTTAACTTTAGACTGTCTACTGTCGACCTCACCACATTCCTAAGAGGTCTTTAAGGGGCATACGTAAGGGCACCAGCGTGCCTAGTACCAACCCTGTCCTAATGTCCCCATTTATTTGTATCCATTTCATTTCATGTATTCATAATCATGTTTATACTTATATCTGTTATCTAATACATGCTTGACTAAATAAAGATAGATTAGATAGATAGATAGATAGAATGATATAGATAGATAGATAGATAGATAGATAGATAGATAGATAGAATGAGATAGATAGAATGAGATAGAAAGATAGATACATAGATAGATAGAAAGATAGAATGAGAGATAGATAGAATGAGACAGACAGAAAGATAGATAGAATGATATAGATAGATAGAATGATAGATTGACAGAATGAGATAGATAGAATGAGATAGATAGAAAGATAGATACATAATGAGATAGATAGAAAGATAGATAGATAGAATGAGATAGATAGATAGATAGACAGAATGAGATAGATAGAATGAGATAGATAGATAGATAGATAGAATGAGATAGACAGAATGAGATAGATAGAATGAGATAGATAGAAAGATAGATACATAGATAGAAAGATAGATAGAAAGATAGAATGAGAGATAGATAGATAGAATGAGACAGACAGAAAGATAGATAGATAGATAGATAGATAGTTAGAATGATATAGATAGAATGATAGATAGATAGACAGAAAGAGATAGATAGAATGAGATAAGATAGAAAGATAGATAGAATGAGATAGAAAGATAGATAGAAAGATAGAATGAGAGATAGATAGATAGAATGAGACAGACAGAAAGATAGATAGATAGATAGATAGATAGATAGATAGTTAGAATGATATAGATAGAATGATAGATAGATAGACAGAAAGAGATAGATAGAATGAGATAAGATAGAAAGATAGATAGAATGAGATAGAAAGATAGATAGAAAGATAGAATGAGAGATAGATAGATAGAATGAGACAGACAGATAGATAGATAGATAGATAGATAGATAGATAGATAGATAGATAGATAGATAGATAGATAGATAGATAGATAGATAGATAGAGTCCCATCCCGAGAAACCGGGCAGCGAAAGCCGGTAGCTCAAGGGGGCGCGCTCAGGTTGGCATCCTCCGACCTGTTGGTGCTGCTATCCCGGGCTGGAGATGGGGGGGGGGGAGGAAAGATGACAGCCGGGGAGGGTGGGGGGCAGCAGCAGCCAGCCAATCAGGCAGCAGCCGGAGAAGCGAGGATGATAAGGATGATGATGATGAGCGAGCGCGCGGGACGGAGGTGGTGGAGGAGTGGGGGGGGGGGTTAAACGCCAGAGGGGAGCGGGTTACCGCGAGCGGCGGGTGGAAAACTCGGCTGGAGGCGTTACTTACCACCCTTTGCTTTTTGAACTCGGACATGGTGGAGGCTCGCGCGTCCCGGACGGCGGCGACGGTGGTTCCCTCGGGCGCGGACAGCGGAAGAAGAGGGAGGGAAGGCAGAAAGGAAAAGCCAGCAGCGAGCGACGGACGGACAGAGGGAGAGAGGGAAGAAAAAAAACCGGCGGCTGGTTCCCGGCTGAACTGAACGAAAAGGAGGGTAGTAGGTTATATGGGCTGAGTAGACACGTAGCACTTCCCAACCCACGGCCCCGTACTCCTCCCCCTTGGCTCCTCCTCTCCGGGCGACAGTTACGGAACAGGGAGAGCAGCTGGCCGAGCGGAGTTTATGGAGCGGGGGGGGGAGGAGGGCTGGAGAGGAGTGGAGAGGCTTTGTCCCTCGTGCGCCTGCGCCCTTCCCTCCTCGCTTTGAGGGAACTTTGGGGGGGGGGGCAAGTGACGTTCAAGTCGGACTCCGGCACCTTTGAGTAGTTAAAAATGGGTTGAGGCGAGCACACAGGATCGCCCACACCTCCCTCTCTCTCTCTCTTTTTGTGTGTGTGTGAAAAGAGGGTCCAGCCGCGGTTAAAGCAGAATTAAAGGCTGCGCTTGACCATTTAATGTTACCTTTCGGGGAAAACTCCACACCCGCGAGGGCTGCTTGGGCTCCCGCGCCAACCCGGCGTGTGAGAGAAAAGGAAGGCAAAAAGTTTGCCTTTGCGCAATAGTCCTCGTTCTCTCGACCTTTCCGCTCCTTACCTTTTGGCTTGTTTTTTTCTAGAAGCTTCGCCGCTCCTACCCACCCATCCCCACCCCCTCTCTGGTTGCAATTTAGGTGGATGCTTCGCTGGCCGTGAACTTGCCTGTCCTGAGGGGGCTGCTGGTTGCTTTGGAGGCTGCCAGACGTAGCTGCTTGATCCAGATTGACAGATTCTCCTGCTTCTAATCTTCTCCACTGTTTCTTTCTTTTTTTTTTCTTTCTCCAAATTGGAAAAAAAGTGCTAAGAAGCCAAAGATGGAGTAGCTGAATACAGGTGGTCTTCGACTCACGACCACAATTCAGCCCAAACACTTCTGCTGTTAAGGGATTTTTGCCCCATTCAGGCAGTCCTTGACTTACGACCACAATTCAGCCCAAACACTTCTGCTGTTAAGCGATTTTTGCCCTATTCAGGCAGTCCTTGACTTACGACCACAATTCAGCCCAAACATTGACATTTGTTACGTGAGTTTTGCCCCATTTGATGAGCTTTCGTGCCTCAGTTGTTAAATGAATCATTGCACTTGTTAAGATAGTAACCCAGTTATTAAGTGAATCTGGCTTCCCCGTTAATTTTGCTTGTCAGAAGGTTGCAAAAGGGGATCACATGACCTTGGGACACAGCAACAGTCATAAATATGAATCAGTAGCTAAGCGTCTGTATTTTGATCACGTGATCATGGGGATGCTGCAAACTGAAAAACAGCCACAAGTCACTTTTTTCAGTGTCGTCGTAACTTTGAACGGTCACTAAATGAACTGTTGTAAGTCAAGAACTACCTATAGTTCATTGGTGCTGCCATAGCCATTTAGAACTCTCAAGCTGATGGTTGCACCTGGCCAACTTTGCCTTCTTAAGTACAGGTAGTCCTCGACTTAGGATCACAATTGAGCCCAAAATTTCTGTTGCTAAATGAGGCAACTGTTAACTGAATTTGCCCCATTTTACGACTTTTCTTGCCACAGTTGTAAAATGAATCACTGCAGTTGTTAAGTTAGTAACACGGTTGTTAAGTGATCTGGTTTTCTCATTGATTTTGCTCAAAACCAGAAAAAGATTCAGCAGAAGCTGCTCCATTACATACAAAGACAACAACAACAAACAAACGTAGCAACATTGTCATTCCATACATTGCAGGAATATCTGAAAAGCTCAGGAGAATTTTCAACCAACACTACATATATGTACACTTTTAAGACCAAGAATACACTAAGGCAGAAGCTTGTTCACCCCAAGGATAAAATACCCAGACACAAACTGAGCAATGTGATATATGGAATACAATGCAGTGAGATATGCAGATCTGTATATCGGTGAAACAAAACAACCACTTCACAAATGTACAGCATAACATAAGAGATCAAAACCATAAGGACAAGATTCAGCAGTCCATCTGCATTTTAAAGACAAAGGTCATTCTTGAAGACAGCAAAGTCCACCTTCTGGACAGAGAGGATCACTGGTTTGAAAGAAGTGTAAAAGAGGCCATTTATGTTAACATTGAGCAGTCCTCTCTCAACAGAGGAGGAGGAGGAGAGATAAGACACCACCAGTCTGCAACACAGCTCTTGTAGCAGTGCCAAGAAGATTACACAACCAATTAAACTCTGAGGGCAAAGATAAACGCCTCAAAGGCTCTCACGAGAGTATTAATGAACCAGATGACTGCAAAGAAATACCATCCTTCCCGCTCCTCCCACCTCTACCATCCAGTCAGAACCTATTATATCTCCCACCATACAATCTCATCTGTCAGTACCTATCATTCAATCTCCCAATCCTCCCCCCATCACAACTGATGAAGTTTCTTGGATGAGAAAAGAAACATTTCATTCTTTTTCCTCAAAGAAAAAACAGTCCAGTTGCCTTTTGAAAAAGCACTTTTGAGACAACTATGACCTGGATGACTGAGAATCTTCACAGATAACTGGTTAGGCTACATGAAAAAGTAGACAGAATTTGGTAGCAGCTTCCAGATCGAGCAACTTTACTAGTAGGGCACCAACTTTCATCTGTTCATGAAAACTACTGCCCTAATAAAGTTGATGTATCTTGAAGCAGCTAACAGTTTGGTTCATTTCATCAGTCCCCAGGAGTTGCTTGAAATTTTTTTTTTTAATTTGATTTATATGCCGCCCTTCTCCGGAGACTCAGGGTGGCTTACAATGCGTTAAGCAATAGCCTTCATACTTTTGTATATTTATACAAAATCAGCTTATTGCTCCCACAAACTGGGTCCTCAATTTACCTACCTTAGAAAGGATGGAAGGCTGAGTCAACCTTGAGTCTGGGGAGATTCGAACTTGCAGTAATTGCAGGCAGCTGAATCTTAATAACAAGCTATTAGTCTGCTGCGCCACCAGGCTCTTAATTTTAATTACAATTTACCTTTTTATATTACCACCCAGCAATCACGATGGGGATGCCTAGCCTGCATTCATCACAGAGATCATTGACATCATGGGTGATATCAGTTCACTGAAATTGATAAATCTTAAATCAGCTACATCTTTTTTTCAGGTTTAGTTCAGAAGCCTAGGGATAAAAGGGGTTGCTTTAATGAACACAAAGAGGTACAAAGAATGAAGCTTCAAATTTGAAGTGTGCAATTTTAATTTGCACAAGAAATTCACTTAATTCTTTCTTTAGTGCTTACATGTTCCAATCTTTGTGAAATGTGATCTAAGAGGTCAACTGTACTCACAAGACTGTCTGATATTACCTAACTAATTATATACTCAAGAAGCCAGAGGTAGAATTATGTTCTGACCCTAAAGAATTGCTGTAGGAGATTCAAAAGTTTTGAATACAAGGAGATCATCTTTCTAGATTGGTTGTCATGATGGTATGTCCCGCTGCTATGACAAGCAATCATGCTACTTGCAATTATTGTTTGAGTTATAAAGCTGAAAGCTAAGTCATTTATTCATCTATTGTAGGTAAGTTCAGCAGTGTCTACAAGGTTTCATCAGAATGATTAACTGAGTCATAATGTCATGAAACAAGTTATATTTGGTATATGCACATCCGGCTTCACAATATAATTGCAAAAGGGTGAAACTTACATCTTAATACATATTTCATTACCTGCTCCCATCCTAGACACCCAGATATAAGTTGCAAGAAAATAGATCGGTAGGAAGGAAAGATTTTTAGCACACCAGTGAACCCATTTTCAAGTTCGAGTATTAAAAAGCCCACACTAAATCAAGACTAAAAACTGTCTCACAATAAACCAAGGACCAGCAAGCTAGAATACTGAAAGTTAAGATATGCCTTATAAATCTACCCCATGATCATTAATATTGCTATGCAGTGCCCTATATCACACTTACATACCATAAGTCTTCTATGCTTCCACATTTTTCTTTTGTTTTTCAAGGCCAACTGTTGATAGCAAGGAAGGATAGGGCAAAAATGCTCTCAGTGTTCAGGTGCTCCATCCTTTTATGAAGCATTTAAACCTGATATATGATACTGTATACCTTTCCGTACCATAGACCACGCCTCTGAATTTCCAGTTTCCTGCTTTTGTGGCGTTTCAACCAAGTATAATAAAAAAAATGTGATCTTAATTGGAAGTATTTGTTCCATCATTGAATAATCATTGTTTATGGCTGATACTCCCAGTACATTTCTATACATCTTATGTTATGCATATGTGTTCAAAACTAAGTTTTACTTAGCTCAAAAGAGTTTCTACTTTTTTTTTTTTTTTTTTTTTTTTTTTATTAGATTTCTATACCGCCCTTCTCCCTGAGGACTCAGGGCGGTGTACAGCCAGATTAAAAAACATGCAGAACAAATATTAAAAACAATTAAAAGATATATAAATTTGGCCCAATTAAAACTCATTACCAATTAAAAACGTTTAAAACATTTAAAAAACAGTTAAAAATTTCATCTTAAGCCAGCCCGGCTTGTTTAAATAGATGGGTTTTAAGGGCGCGACGGAAGGCACTGAGGTCTTGGATTCTCCGTATCTCTGGGGGGAGCTGATTCCAGAGGGTAGGTGCCCCCACAGAGAAGGCTCTCCCCCTGGGGGTCACCAGCCTACATTGTCTGGCTGATGGCACCCCGAGGAGGCCCTCTCTGTGGGAGCGCACGGGTCGATGGGAGGTCGTTGGTAGCAGCAGGCGGTCTCGAAGATAGCTAGGCCCTATGCCATGGAGCGCTTTAAAGGTGATAACCAACACCTTGAAGCGCACCCGGAAGACAACTGGGAGCCAGTGCAGCTCGCGCAGGAGCGGTGTTACATGGGAGCGCCATGCTGCTCCCGTCACTACCCGCGCTGCTGCGTTCTGGACCAGCTGGAGCCTCCGGGTGCTCCTCAAGGGGAGCCCCATGTAGAGAGCGTTGCAATAGTCAAGGCGAGAGGTGACGAGGGCGTGAGTGACTGTGCACAGGGAATCCCGATCAAGAAAGGGCCGCAACTGGCGGATCAGGCGAACCTGACAAAAGGTCCCCCTGGTTACAGCCGTCAGGTGTTCCTCCAAGGACAGCTGCATATCCAGGAGGACTCCCAGATTGCGAGCCCTCTCTGTGGGGGCCAATGACTCGCCCCCAATAGTCAGTGATGGAGTCAACTGACTATATCGGGATGCCGGGAGCCACAGCCACTCAGTCTTGGAAGGGTTGAGCCTGAGCCTGTTCCTCCCCATCCACCTTAATTAACTTGCTAATTAACACACTCTGCCAGAGAAAAGTTCCCTGAGGATGGGTTCCATCATGAGTCCGAAAGCTCAAAAGACAAAACTTCTGGTCCTGATGACTGACCCAGATTCGATCTTGCTTATTAATGTTCAGGATGGCAGCTTAATATAATATACTGCATTCACAAGCCACAATACATTGAAATTAATGTTTCACTGTGTAAACCTATGAAACACATAAATGGCAATAATTACCATTTTAAAGATCTACATTTAAATGAATTACAGATGACTCAATCATTGCAATATTGGTAACAATATCTCATCAATATCAATACATTACAATTTAAATTAATGTATATTTCTGGATGCCCGCTTTTCAATTACAGTCTATTAAATGTGCGGCATATTATGGGTACTTAATAACCCATGTTTATAAAAATGTATTGTCAGATGTAAATGCCTTATTCTCTAATGTGTAAATAATGTATATATGGAACATCAGGGGTTAACTTATTACTTGAGCTTTAATGTATTCATATTTTACCACTCCCATTCCTGGCTCCGCCCCTTGTATATAAAAGGAGCCATCCTCCCCATTTTCCTTGCTTCTATCTTGAATATTCAGCGAATATAGAATGCCTATTATGATTAAAGAGAATTATATTTAAACCTATAACTTCTATTATCTTTATTGAGTCTGATCCTGAAAATATTGCAACAAGCTGGTAGCAGAGGATGGTTAATTGACTCAATAAGTAATTAAAAATGTCCAAGAAAGATAGGCCCAACACCAGGGCCTACAGCAAAGAAATAGAAACTGATCAAGAGATGATCAACGAATCCACTAATGCGATTTCGAGAGAATCCGAAGAATACACCACTGAAGAAGAAGAACTGATGAGTGAAAATAACGACCAGGAAGAAATCGAGATAGAAAATAACGAACTCAGGTCAGAAATATTAAAAATACTAAAAAGCCAAAAGAATGATGAAAGCCTCATCACGGACCTCCAGGAGATGCTGAGGAACAGCGGAGCAGCGAGAGAGAAAAACATCATTAAAGAAAAACCCAAAGATCAAAAAACTGTGAGTGAAATGACTACTGAGAAAATAGTTGTAAAAAAGAAAAGATGTGACCCCGCGCGAAATTTTGAACGGCAGCCATCTTGGTTTCAACGAACTTCAAAAGAGAGTGAAGCAGAGCCAATCAAAACGCTCAGTTCAAAATTTCTGGCGCGAAAAACGCTATCAGACGAAGAAAGTGAAAAAGAAGTCTCAAACTCTTCAGATGAACCAAAATCAGAAAGTGAAGACGATTTAACAAAGTCTCAAGTAGAGTCAGCAATGAAAACACTTTTTGCTGCTTTTGGGCCAAGATTGAAAATTTCTAAGACATCAACGAAGAAGCAAGCAATCAAACCGACAACTCAAGACCTGCACGCTCCCATCCTGACTTCGAAAACGACGACACCCGAGCCCAGAGAGCCATGCCGATTCCGTCCTACACCGCAGACAGAATCGAGTGCCAGCACACACAAGAGAAAGAGAAGAACCGCCGCCATCACCAAAGCCCCAAAAACCGAGCCAGAGACCGACTCATCTGAAGAGGAGCGGATCGAGAGAGCTGAAATGGAGAGAACCTTCCACAACGGCGCCAAAGAAGAAATGAGCAACGCGCATGTGCAAAACTACGTAGACGGCCCCGAAAGACTTGAACTGGCCAGAGAACCGCGCAGACTCGTTACAAGCATCCCAATGCCGTTCTGTAATTTCCTGCACTTGAGAGACCACGGACTGCCTCAGGTTGTAAGTAATGGACAAAATAATGTGGGGAACTTACCCAGTGACTTCCCAAAACTTAGAGTTGATGGCATTAATTTACAAGAGTGGTACCAACAGCTTCAGGTTATTTTTATGAAAGAAAATTTACTATTCTTTATAACTAGTCCTCCAAGAAGACCTTGGACTTTAAAAATAGACTGTTTACATCATAGAGCATTTTTCATAATAATTTCTAGCGTGTCTCCTGCAATGTATCATAGCATCAAACCAAACCTAACTGTATCAGAAATAATTCAATGCATGTTTAATCTATTTCACAGCGATAGCGTAGCCACAACCACAAGAATGTCTAAGGATTTCTTTTCTTCTAGAGTGAAACCAGGGGTTTCTATAAGTGAACATTTGATAAATCTAAACAAAATAAGAGCTGAGCTGCAATTGAAGGGGGAAGTGATTTCAGATCAAACTATGAAAAGTGTTATTATCAATTCACTTGATCCATCATGGGATAGCTTTATGTCACACTTAGATACCATTAATTTGGGATATTTATCAATAGAAAGTCTATCTAACAAATTGATAGCAGAAGACAATTCAAGAAAAAATCGTTCCAGTAACCAAACAGAACACAAATCTTTTAGGAAAGTAGTCTTTCAAGATAAATATAATGAAGCCTTTAGATGCCACAATTGTGGATCCAGGGAACACAGTAGAAGAGACTGTCCCAAAGTCCCAAGGGAGAGACATAGGCCAGAATATAGGAGCAAATACAATTACAGACAATCTTCCACAGATAGACACAAATATAGAAGTCCACCAAACTACAGAGAAAGTAGAGGGGGTAGAGAAAATTCAAAAGAGAGAAAATCTGGGTCACTAAATGGGCTAAATAAACAAGACAGCACCAAAACACAACAAGATGAGAACAATAATTGGCTTATTGATTCTGGTGCAACAAATCACACCACTAATAACAAAAGTATATTATCTTCATTTACAGAAGATAAGTTTGTGATAAAGGTAGCTAATCAAGAAAAGGTTCAAGTATTAGGCAGAGGAAATGTGACCTTGCCTGGTTTAGGGAAAATAGAGGGGGTATTATTAATCCCAGAAATACCTCACAACATACTAAGTGCTATAAAACTAAGCAGAGAATCTGACATCAATATAATTTTCTCAAAGGGGAAAGCAACTATAGAAAAGAACAAAACAAATGTAGGCACTGTGATGATAAAAGGGGGTCTACCCTATCTGATAACCAAAGAAAGATGGTTACATAACATTGATTCAAATATGGAAGATTGTATTGAAGCAGATGATGAAAATGTCAGTAACAGTGACAATGATGAATGTAAAATAACTCATGATAACAAAAATACACACAATGAGAAGAAACCAAAAATAGGTAAACCAATTCATGATGAGTGTGCTCATATCTTACATAGGAAGTTAGGACATGCAAGCTTTCCTGTAGTACAAAAAATGACTGAACACGCAGAAGGTGTAAGAATAAAAAATTGTGAAAATTATTTAGAATGCTCAGTATGTAAATCCACCAAACTAAAAACCAGTCCTAGACCAAAAAAATCTAACAGATCAACTAACAATATTTTTGATTTGGTACATATGGACTTAGTTGGTCCATTAACTCCATCAATTACCTATAGAAAACGTTACTTCCTAACAATAGTGGATGATTACAGTCGCTATGGTTTTGTTTACACATTAAAGCACAAGGATGAAACCTTTCAGAAATTTAAGGAATTCTACAAACGCATAGAAACACAACATAATATCAGAATAAAACAAATTATGACAGATAGGGGATGTGAATTCATGTCTAAAGAATTCTCCCAATGGTTAAAGGATAGAGGGATGCTACATTTCACGTCCAATCCATTTTCTGCCTTTCAAAATGGGATTGCAGAGAGAAAGAACTCCACACTACAAACCATGATTAGATGCACATTAGAGGATGCTGGTTTAGGCAAACAATTTTGGTCAGAAGCCTTACATTATTCAAATTACACTCAAAATAGAACATGGTCCAGTATTGTGAATAAGACACCATATGAGGTGATGTACAATAGAAAACCTAAATTAGCACACATGCACATATTTGGAGTTACTGCAGACGTGCACATACCTAAACAATTGAGGAGAAAGGGAGAAAACGTATCCAGGAGATTAAGATTCATGGGATACGAAACTGGAACCAAAGGGTACAGATTCATCGATAATAATAACAAATTTATAGTATCCAGAACAGCTGTGTTTCATGAGCAGGCCAATTGGTCTAAGTTGCACCTTAATGAAATTTTTCCTAATAAAAGCAAAGATAATATATCTTGCGAGGAAGGAACAACAGAAAATCAAAATATTAACAAAAGTAAGAACAAAACCAAAACTTGGATAAATAGTCAGCATAAAATAAAGACAGACACATTAACAAAAAAGGAAGCCAGATATTTGCATGACAACCATAGCAAACCTGAAAGAAATATTAGAAATAATAGAAACCAAATACCAAATAAATACAAAGATTATATTATGCATATGGATGGAGAACAAATAACACCTAATACATATGAGGAAGTATTGAAACTCCCCCGTGAAGAAAGAGAAAAATGGGAACTAGCTATGGAAAAAGAAATGAAAAGTTTACAAGGATTAAATGTATTCACACCTGCGATCGCACCTAAGGATAAAACAATTATAGGTACCAGGTGGATTTATAAAATTAAGAATTTAGAAGGAGGTAATACCTTATACAAGGCCAGACTAGTTGCACAAGGTTATGCACAAAAATATCCAGAAGACTATACTGACACATATTCACCCACAGTGAGAACAGAGAGTGTCAAAACAGCTCTTGTAGTAGCATCTGCACTCAATCTAGACGTGTTTCAATATGACATACAGACTGCATACTTACATGCAAAATTAGATAAGGAAATATATGTAAGAGCACCACACAGTCAATACACTAATAAGAACGAAATTTGGTTACTAAATAAGAGTCTGTACGGATTGAAGCAATCTGGCAAAAGATGGTACGATTGTTTGGTAAAAGTACTAAAGACCATGGATTTCAACGCCACCACTGCTGATAACTGTTTCTTTGTAAAAAAGAGTAATGATCATATTGAATTTGTATTAATTTATGTGGATGATATTTTATATATTGGAAAGCATAAAGAGAGCAGGGAAATCTTTGTAAATAAGTTAAACGAACACTTCTCATTGAAATCACTAGGTAGAGTGAATAAATACCTTGGTGTACAAATTAACAAAACAAAAAGGGGATTCAAACTTACCCAAAAAGATAAAATCATTGAACTCCTAAACAAATGTAACTTAAATAATGCCAAAACATGTGACACACCTATGCAAACTGATTTTCTTAGAAACAATGATGAATCTTCCCCTGAGTTTAAAGACAACACATTTTACAGATCAGTTATAGGTTCACTCCTTTATATATCTAATTGGACTAGGCCAGATATTGCATTACCTCTCAATTTATTGTCAAGATATGTTAGCAAACCAACCTTGTATCATTGGGAAGCTGTCAAAAGAATTTTAAGATATCTGAAAAGTACATTAGATTTTTGTTTAATATTGGAACCCAATAATGACAAAGAACCAAAAATTACTTGTTATGCTGATGCAGATTGGGCTGGTGATACATCATGCAGAAAGAGTACCTCTGGTTATGTTTTTCTATTGAACGATTGTCCAGTTTACTGGTATACTGGTAAACAAGAACTGGTAGCCACCTCTACCACAGAAGCAGAATATGTTTGCTTGTCTAAAGCTGCAAATAACCTTGTATGGTTCAATGATTTGATCACAGATGTTTGGAAGAAACCTACTTTACCATTTATTATGCATGAAGATAATAAAGCGGCCATTGAAATTTCTAGATCCGATGCAATTGGACAAAGGTCCAGGCATATTGATATAAAATTTAAGCACGTGAGACAACTATCTCAAGACGGATTCATCAAAGCAATACATTGTGATACTTCTGAACAATTAGCTGACATATTAACAAAACCCTTACCTTCTAAACAACACAAATATTTAACTTCTAAATTATATGTATTATATTGTCCTGAATCTGAATGTAACTGGTGTTGTATAACGAACCGGCATTTAGAGGGGGATTTGTCAGATGTAAATGCCTTATTCTCTAATGTGTAAATAATGTATATATGGAACATCAGGGGTTAACTTATTACTTGAGCTTTAATGTATTCATATTTTACCACTCCCATTCCTGGCTCCGCCCCTTGTATATAAAAGGAGCCATCCTCCCCATTTTCCTTGCTTCTATCTTGAATATTCAGCGAATATAGAATGCCTATTATGATTAAAGAGAATTATATTTAAACCTATAACTTCTATTATCTTTATTGAGTCTGATCCTGAAAATATTGCAACATGTATAAACCCAGATTATAAAAATTTTCTTGTGGTGGTTTGGCAGATAATTCTTTTTTTTTTCCTGGAAGTTGACATATTTTTATGAACTGCAGGTATATGGCAAGTATGCAAACATGGAAACCTAGATATTCTATTTCTTGTTGAAGTCTGACTGTACATAGAATGTATACATAATAAACCACATACTGACATGCGTCGACATGTACACACAAAGGTTACATCTCTTCTTAATGCCTTAATTTTTTTCCCCTGCACAAAACACCTACTATTTTCTCTTATTCCAGCTGCAGCCAATGTTCATATACTGAGACATACTCCTTTCATTCAGATTGACAGGCAGGAATTATATAACCCTGTTGTAGATATAATTCAAAACACAAGAAATGTTTGTGGAAAAGATAGAAATTGGTGGGGCCTTCACATATACAACTTTGAAAAGGAAGACTCTAGAGCTTGATTTGGCCTTAATCAGGGAGGAAGCAGAGCCTCATGTGGGCTCAAGACAGTTGTTATGTTCTATTGATGGCTTGGTTTGATAATATTGCAAGCAGGGATCCCAAAAAGCTTTGAAGAATGCATGAAAATTGAAGATTTCATTAGTGTATAGTTATGTATTTTTTGGAAAAATATTATGACATCTTGCACTTATTAGTCATGCTTGCACATTACAATAAATCAAGAGACAATAAATCAAGAGAAAGGTATCAAATGAGTGAATCTGGCATATGTCATAAAGTTCATTGTATTAAAATGAACCCTTTGAACAATTAATAATGATATCAAAATGCACTTATCTTAGTCAGGAGAACATGTTGTATTGTTTGTATATCCTATGGCCTAGATAAGGTCATTAAAAACTTGTTATATAACATGTATAGCTAATCCCTGGAAGACTTATTATATTTAATATTTGCATTGTTCCATAGAATTTAAACCATATTCATGTGGTTTGGTGCACACGAGTGCTTCTTTGTTTGGGGTTTTTTTTTTTGGCCACATACAAGAGTTTTGCCATCACAGAATTTGAAATAACTGTCAGGATTGCAATATTTTTCACTAACCTTCCAGAGCCAACCCATTACTTCTCAATTAGGGATTTCATCTGAAAGCAATTCCTGGTCATTCTTATTCTAACCTTTGTAAAATTAAGAGAGTCTTTTTCGATCTGAAAGAATCATGCATAGCCAAAACCTAACAGTATTGTTCTTTTCCCGGACCTAATTTTTATCCCGCAAATAAACTCCATAACTGGACTAACATAGCACAATAGCATAGCTTGTTTAACTCCAATTAACAATCCATTATTGGCTAGATTCATACATTGCAGTTGCTTATCATGGTTTATTAGACATGATGACTGAATTCCTACTACATTTCACATCAGAACTAAGCAAACCTCATTATTTGGAATTAGTTGGAATTTAGTGGTTCACTGGTGCTAGGAAGTTGTCAAATTCAAATTCTTTCTTATCTCATCCCAAACCTGCTAAAAGGAAGTATCACATGCTTACTGCCTATCAGTATTGACACATTCTCTGTAACTACCACATCTCACAGTTATTTGATGGGATTTTAATATTGTATTATTTTTCAGCATAGGCTGGCAAATAATTCTGATTTGGTAGATTGCTGAGAACATTTGGGGGGCGGGGGAACCCCAGGGATCCTCAGACCACACTTTTGATGAACACTGAATTACAGTACTCAAGATTTATGCACCAAAAGAAAACTAAAGAATGTTCCTCTGGAAACCTTTGATTTAATAAAATAACTTTTCATTAAAATAAGTTATTTGATTTTCCACTTTGTAAATGGCACTATTAATGTCCCATTAGAGTTGCATATGTGTATGCATATATGTATATGTGTATGTGTGAGAACTGTAACACTTTTATAAATGCCTACTGATTTGAAATATTTGAAATATTTTTTAATTCAAATTGAATTCTAATTTCAAATGTTCTTAAATTGTACCTAATAACTGTTCCTTGAGTGAAGGTGTGTCAAAAAATTCAAAATGGTAGCTATGACCTTTAATTCTTCCCCATTGCTGAAGCCCAGTTATGAACCATACTTCTAATAACCCGTGTCCATCCTGGTTGGTACTGGCCTCCTGGGAGGTGACGCGAGGCTGGCTCCAGGAGATTATAAATGCTTCTTTGAGTGAGGGTGTCTTTCCCACCGTCTTGAAAGAGGAGGTGGTGAGGCCCCTCCTCAAGAAGCCCTCCCTGGATCCAGCTGTATTAGCAAATTATCGTCCTGTCTCCAACCTTCGCTTTGTTGCAAAGGTTGTTGAGAGTGTGGTTGCACGACAACTGCCTCAGTACCTGGATGAATCGAATTATCTAGATCCGTTCCAGTCGGGATTCAGGCCTGGGTACAGCACAGAGACAGCATTGGTCGCATTGGTTGATGATCTCTGGAAGGCTCGGGACAGGGGTTACTCCTCTGTCCTGGTCCTACTAGACCTCTCAGCGGCTTTTGATACCATCGATCATGATATCATGCTGCACCGGTTGGAAGGGTTGGGGGTGGGGGGCACTGTTCTACAGTGGTTCTCCTCCTTTCTCTCTGACCGGTCGCAGTCTGTGTTGACAGGGGGGCAGAGGTCGACCCCGAGGCCCCTTATATGTGGGGTGCCAAAGGATCGGTCCTCTCGCCCCTTCTATTCAACATTTATGTGAAGCCGCTGGGTGAGATCATCCGTGGTTTTGGGGTGAAGTACCATCAGTTACGCTGATGACACCCAGCTGTACATCTCCACCCCAGACCACCCCAATGATGCCCTCGAGGTGATGTCCCGGTGCCTGGAGGCCGTACGGATCTGGATGGGGAGGAACAAACTCAGACTCAACCCATCCAAGACCGAGTGGCTGTGGTTTCCGTCGTCCCGATATAGTCAGTTGGCGCCATCTCTGACTATTGGGGGCGAGTCGTTGGCCCCCACAGATGGGGTTCGCAACTTGGGCATCCTCCTGGACTCACGGCTGTCTTTTGAAGAGCATATGACGGCCGTAGCGAGGAGGACTTTTTATCAGGTTCGCCTGATTCGCCAGTTGCATCCCTTTCTGGATCGGGACTCGTTACACACGGTCACTCATGCCCTTGTCACCTCACGCCTGGATTATTGTAATGCTCTCTACATGGGGCTCCCCTTGAGAAGCACCCGAAGGCTCCAACTGGTCCAGAATGCGGCCGCGCGGGTGGTAATGGGAGCAATGTGGCACTCTCATGTAACCCCCCTCCTGCGCGAGCTGCACTGGCTCCCAGTGGTCTTCCGGGTGCGCTTCAAGGTTTTGGTTACTATCTTTAGAGCGCTCCATGGCTCAGGACCAGGGTACTTACGAGACTGCCTCCTGCCACCAATAGCCTCTCACAGACCAGTTCGCTCCCATAGAGAGGGACTCCTCAGGGTGCCGTCGGCCAAACAATGTCTACTGACGGCCCCCAGGGGGAGAGCCTTTTCTGTGGGGGCACCTACCATCTGGAACGGGCTTCCCTCGGAGTTACGAAACATCCAAGACTTACGCATATTCCGCCGTGCCCTGAAAACATTTCTATTCCAACAAGCTGGTCTGGCCTAACTCTCCCTTTTTAATTGGCTTTTAAACTGGCTTTTAAATTGGGTTTTAAACCTCTTTAGATAAATTTGGATGTTTTTAATCTTTGAGCCTAAATTACTTAATCTGTTTCTTAATAGTTTTTAACTTCTATATATATTTGTATTTATTATGGCTGTTCACCACCCTGAGTCCTTCGGGAGTAGGGCGGTATACAAATATGAAAAATAAAATAAAATAATAATAAATAATTTATTTCTATTGCCATAAAATTTGATGCCTTTGTTTAGCACTGTATGAATACATTGGCTAAATGACACCTAACATTATAAATCATTTATTGAATAATATCTGAATATGGATGATATAAACTGGTTTGAGAAAATCTGACTTCTCTGACTGTATAACGTCTGTTTTTTTAATTAATGCATTTTAACAGTGCTAAAGAGTCAAACAAGTCCGTGAGAATTTTTTTTTGCTATATCTTTTTTTTTTTTTGCTGTAAAGTTATACAGAAGTCTTTGTTATAGGATCCTTGTAGCTGAGGAAAAATAATCTCTAGTAAGCATAGATTTTCAAATGCGTGACAAGCTTATCTGAGGCCAAAAGTGCTATTCAAACATGACATTCAATATTAATAAGATTGAACGGACTGTCTTGGGAAAGTGGATGTGGTTTTCTTCTCTGTTTACCTTGGTGTTGCAAGGGGTCTCCAATTTGCAAACAGACGAGTTAGGAAATAGTAGTAACGATGTACAATCATGAATATCCTAACCCAGGGGTGGGCAAATGTGGTCTTTTTACAACCTGTGGACTTCAACTCCCAGAATTCCTGAGACAGCCAAGCTGTCTCAGGAATTTTGGGAGTTGAAGTCCACAGATTGTAAAAGGGCCACATTTGCCCACCTCTGTCCTAACCTACTATTCTCCATAAAGGGAATTTTAGAAGTTGGGCCAACACTTTGGCGCCCCATCCTGCTAGGGTGGTTGATATATACAGTATGAGTTTTAACAAAGGAATGGACTTTAGGCCCCCATATTTTTTTTTTCATGAATCCATCAACAGATGAATCACTGATTTCTACAATAATCATAAGAATGAAGCAATAAGTAATGGTATGAATAAATTGATAAGAAGCAATGTCACAGAAAGCTTTCAAATGCTCAAACAGTAGGAAGCCTACAATCCTTCTTCAGGCTTAGGACCTGGCTATCTACAAGACCGCATTCTGCCACCGATTGCCTCCCACCGACTGGTACGCTCACAGAGAGGGCCTCCTCAGGGTGCCGTCAGCCAAACAATGTAGACTGGCGACCCCCAGGGGAAGAGCCCTCTCTGTGGGGGCCCCTGCCCTCTGGAATGAATTACCACCGGATATACGAAGGATTCCCGACCTCCGCGCCTTCCATCATGCAGTGGAGACCCTGTTATTCCAGCAAGCCGCTCTGATGGGATAAATGGTTAATTTGGTTTTAATGGGGTTTTAAAATTGTTTTAAAATGAGAGTTTTAAATTCGGCCTATGATTTAATTATTTTAATCTGCTTTTAAATTCTATTTTGTACATTGTTTTTATTATGGCTGTTTACCGCCCTGAGTCCTTCGGGAGAAGGGCGGTATATAAATTAAATAAAATAAATAAAATAAAATAAATAGGTGTTAGATTTCAATTCCTATTTACCTTGACATTTGGGCAGACATTTGAGAGTTCTATAATATTTGGTGGACCCAGGATTGCCAATTCCAATCTTTGATACACATTACTTCATTTAAAATGCCTAGTTAGTAGTGGCCACTAGTCTCTCTTGATTTAGAGCTGAGATAGTTACAGTAAGTGAGAAAGATAGTGGATAGTAATGGAGGTGATCTTAATGCATTCTCTTTTCTGGTCATTTTACTCAGTTTCATTGTCTCAGTTCCTCCTGTTGGTACAGGGGAAATGAGAGAGAAAGAATCATAGCCATACAAACTTGGAAGTTTAGATGATAAATATAACTATAGATATTTTCGGTGAGCTCACTCTTATCTTAAAAGTGTTAACACAGGAAACAGTCGTTCCATCTTTCCTATCCTTTTTAATGTAATAAATCTGATATACTGATTAAGAGCATTAAATATATGTCATATAATTTTCCCCAACAGTTGCCAGAATAAATTCATCCCATCTTTTTGCTATTATAGTCTGCTATTATTTTGGTAATGACCTTCACTTTATCAATGAGAGCAATGACTACCTGTTTCTGCATTGCTACAGGAAAGTCACATAGATGCATCCGTAAGTTAGATACTTTATTATGGTCAGTGACTGATCCATAAGATGCCCTACATATGTAAAATGAATATTAATTAATTAGTAGATCAGATAAGCATATTAATTATACTGTGCACCTTGCATATTACAAGTCAGAATTTAGCCATTCTAAACAACTAGAATCAGTAGTCAAATCCAATTTTTTTTTACTACTGGTTCTGTGGGCGTGGCTTGGTGCGTGTGGTGTGGCTTGGTGGGCGTGGCTGGGAAAGGATACTGCAAAATCACCATTCCCATCCCACTCTAAGGGAAGGATACTGTAAAATGCCCATTCCCACCCCACTCTGGGGCCAGCCAGAGGTGATATTTGCCGGTTCTTCGAACTGGTCAAAATTTCTGCTACCAGTTCTTCAGAACCTGCTGGATTTCACCCATGACTAGTATCACTTGAGTGTGAAAGTATGAATTGTAGTTAGAAAGAGTAGAGAAATTGGTTAAATATGCAGTTAGCATAAAATGAACAGCATTAAGTCATACCTCTGAATGGAATAGATCTGAATGGAATTGAATGTATCTCCCATCTAAAACAATTCATGGATATATCCATAAAGTTACAAAAGTGTTGAGCCCAACTTGAAGAGGGTTGTCTTGAGGATTGTCAATTTGAAGATTTTCTTTTCCCATACAAAACACAAAACATTATTCTGTTCTTCTTCCTTAAATTATAGCATTAATTTCATCCCTAATCCTATTTTGCTTTTAACTGTTTCTCTGAATCCCTCTTTGCAAATTATCTTTCCATTACACTATTATTGATATATATTAATATATATTTAGAAAATGCTCACTTGAACAATAGTGAGATGCATTGCTAAAAAAATCAGTTTATATGAACCTAACACTTTAAAAAAAAAATTGTGAGGTGACTTAAGCAATGCCAATGTTTGCAAATGTTCTGCATGCTGATGCTTGGAGGAAAAAAACAATCAGCACTGGGACTTACCAATTGGACTGGTTCGTTATGTAAGATTTTAATCTGAAAAGTTGGCACAACTATAATTAAATCAATAATTCCAACTTATGTGTACTTGCCCAGAGGCAGTATTGATTTCACATTTCTTTAAAAGCTAATTCACTATTATGTAAGTGAATTCTTCCATTGCATTCCTGCTTGAATTAAGTCAACTTGGAGACCAAAAGAAGAGAGACTCGTATTCTTATTTGGAGGATTATGCAACTTGACCTCTATACAGCAATATGCATATAAATTTTAAATCTTTTTTTAAAATTGTGTTATTTCAGTGGGTTTGATTTGAATGAATCAAATAGCCAGCTCAGCTTAGCTGAGCTGGCTATTTCCACAATTCTAGTTAGTGTCGTAACAAAATAATGAGCAAATAAAAATGTACCTTGATCAGGTTGTGAACTTTGTGTGAAGTTAGATAACCAGCTAATAATGACTACAAACAAGTTTTCTCAGAAAATGCACCTATCCCTTCCTTCAAACTAAAGACTTACTGTAGCTGCAAAGAGAATTACTCTGCTTATATTACATCTGAAGGGAAGATGTTTTCAAGGATTAAGTTTGTAGTTGGAGTGTACCCGATGTTTGCTAAGATTCTCATGTTTAGGATAAGTAGCCTAATCCAAAGAATGAATTACCAGAGGGTAGTTGCATAATATCTCCCAACTCACAAGATTGTGTACTTTATTCATCCAGGACATTTCTCAATAGTCTTTATAGCATGTGAATGTTTGTTGTTTTGGTGCAATTAGAACTGGGCATTTTAAAGAGAAATAAGAAGCAAAACTACAATGGGATCCAATATTGCATTTAGTTACTGTTGTACAATTATTTTTTACTTAATAAGCTGTAAGCAGTTAAGTTCACCCAGTATGCCAAGCTAAAACCAAAGTATTAGAGAAACTACTCTGGTTTTTAAACCATAAATTTAATGTGATTGTGTCCATCTCATGTAAAAGGCATTTACATGCACACAAGCACACACACACAGATGGAGAGACACAGAGAAATAATTATTTCACACTAATGAGATTTGTTGCATTTGGTTAAAGATGATTATGCAATAGATTGTCACTAATTTACACCAAGCAAAATAAATACAGACATTTCCTAGCATAGCTAATGATTTTTAAGACAATATTTATTTATTTATTATTTGTTTATGTATTTATTTGCTGGATTTATTGGGCGGCCCAACTAAAAAAAATGTTGTGATTTTGGAGAGTGTACAATAGAAAAACAAGCAATAAAGCTAAAGAATCAAATCAAATCAAATATATCCAATATATAAAATTAGGTGGGATTACTCCTTTCATGCCACCCATATTCATCTATATAAATAATAAGATAAGGATATAGGTGTCCCGGGGAGTGGGGTTGTCACAAACTTTAGGGGGCAATGCTGATGTGTGTTTTTTAACCCTAAGAGCCAGAGTTGCCTGGAGATGTTTCCACGGTCATTTGGGCAGCATGACATCGCGCCATAGCACAAAGCATGGCGCTCACATTTTAACCGCTGTGTCCCTACATATAAACAATATGTATAAGTAAATAAACCCAAAGCCTGAGGGAAAGGCAGGATCTTCAAGACTAACAGGCTTTGGGATGTCTGAATTTTAGAGGTGGGAGGAGCTATTCCAGAGGACAGGTGCTGTGACCGGAAAGGCAAGGTATCTGTATGATACAGTGAGTGTGTTTTTGTGTGTCTGTTAAAAAAGACTCACTGGGTCCCATCCTAATCTATGAAATATAACCAGTGGTGGGATTCAGCCAGTTCACACCACTTCGGGAGAACCAGTTGTTAACTTTCTGAGCAGTTTGGTAAACTGGTTGTTGGAAGAAATAATTAGGGCAGAGAACCGGTTGTTAAATTACTTGAATCCCACCACTGAATATAACTGATCTGCTTGCAGTAAACTGAGGTGTATCTCGCTGATTTTTCCATAATGGCATGCAATTGCTGTGATTTTTATCCAAGCAAGATTTTTCAGGTTTTCTTTAGCAAGATTTATTGGGACAAAAAGGATAGGGTTACAGGAATTCTAGGAACTAAAATGTTTTCAGGTCAATGTTTGGGGATCAGTCATGGCCAGATTATGAAAGTTGAAAACCCAAAAATATTGGTCTTTGGGTTTTAGGATTGGTGTCATTGTTGCTATTAAGATGTTTTATGATTATCTAATTTGAAGGTTTGAGGCTGTAATTTGAGGGGCTGTAACTTGTTCAGTCCAACTCTAGAGGGCAATGCTCATCTCCATGTCTTAGCTGAGGGAACCAGAGTTGTCTGAAGATATTTCCGGGTCATGTGGGCAGCATCAGTGATAGGTTGCTCCTGGTTCGGTCCGGTTCTATAGAACCGGTAGTAAAACTGGCGGGAGGCTCCGCCCACCCACCACAATGTCATCATGGGCGATCTGTGCATGCACAGAAGCTTCTGCGCATGCGCTCCCATTGTGAACCAGCAATAAAGGTAAGTAGAACCCACTCCTGGACAGCATGACTAAATGCTGAGGCACAGGGAATGCTGTTACCTTCACACTGAAGTGGTACCTATTTATCTACTCGCATTTGCATATTTTTGAACTACTAGGTGGGCAGGAGATATGGCAAGTACCAAGTGCTCATCCTGTTGCGCAGCACTTGGGTCTCAAATTCGGCCTGTCACCTTTCCAGATGACAAGCTCAGTGTTTTTAACTGCCTCCTTTATACAGCCCCCTCTGCAGCTATGATGTTACCAGGGCTGAGGTGGAGAGGGGCAAATCCCTCTCATACTAATTCTCCCAAGCTGGAAAAAAAAAGGATTCTTACTTCACACCACATAAATTTAGCTATTCTAAATTGTGTTGGAATGACACAAATGGGGTGCTGGGGCAGCCTATAGATTACCCATTGCTAAGATAAAATATCAGAAACTGATAAAAAGTTGAGTAATCAATCAGGAAATTTGATTGTAACGGTAAATATGTCATTGCAAACAGGTTTCCAGATTGATTAACTTTTACCTGTAGAAACATACATACATACATACATACATACATACCTTGCTGTTTCCATTTGCAGCACTGAAGTAGAACAGTGAACATTTGGAACCAGCACTGTAAGAAACATGTAACAGTCTGTCAGAAATCCCTGATAGATAAGGTCTGTACAACCCAATTATTTGCTAATTTACATTTAATGTTGTGGAAAGTTGTGCAATCATATTGGCCTAGGATTCATCTCCTTTCTTCCTGTAATTTTCAGAATCGTAAGTAGATGTGGTTTAATATACTCATAAAGTTTAAGCCAGTGTGGTTAAGGTATTGGACTGGCATTGGGGAACCTAAATTCATATCCACAACTGAATAACTTTGGGCAGCTCATTCTCTCTCCACTCAGCGTATTTCACTGGGTTGTCGCTGTTGGGAAAAATGGAAGGAGAGAATGCTATGTGGGCTGCCTTTTGCTCCTGGAAAAAAAGATATACAGTAAATCTATGAAACAAATGGATAAATAAATACCAATACATGTATCAGATTAGCAGAGAAATTCATGTGCATTCTGCCCAACAGTATATCTGGTATACATTTTAAGAATAGAACCAGTCCCAGAATTTGGCCATGATCAAACCGTCTTCATTTTATCGAGATTAAAATTTTGCCAACTTCGACTTGTTTGTAATGGATCTTGGGCTTCTCACCGACACACAATATAATTGCAAAGTTTAGGATGATTACCAAGGTTCAGGATGAAATAGTTTTCAAGACCAGTGAAGTCCTGGTTGTAGTCTCTAATGACAGAAGTCAAGAGAGCTGAAAAACTGCCCTGCTTGTTCAATCTGCCTACTTTCCTGTTATCCTCCTGTAATTAGGGGACTTAGTTTAATGTAAAAACAATATAAAACAGGGCGTCTCTGTATCTTCGTTCTCAAGTCCTTCAATCCACGGCTGCAGATTGGAGACTGAGTTCGTTATTCTTGAAATATGGTCCTCTGTGGTAATGACTGTATCTCCTTGCCATGTATTTTAGGCTTTAAATTGGTGTGTGTGTATGTGTGTGTGTTGTATCTTTCATTTGATTATACTTTTAAAAATAGCATTTGTGACTTCTTATGAGCGGCTCTTACCTAGAACAGTAAATATATATATTTTTTACTTAGGACCAAATAATTTTTCAAAGATGCTGATAAGCCATCAGTAACTTTCCTGAAGGCAGTTGCTGCTGTGTTTTCTTCTTATTCATTTGGATCTCTTAATAAGCTGATTCTAAAAACCACTGAAGTAAAGACAAGGATAGAGAAAGCTCAAACACGGTTCTTCAAAATGAAAAGAGTCTTCTGCAGTCACAATATAAGCCTAAGACTGAAAATCAGGCTTATTAGATGTTACATCTTTTCTATCCTGCTCTACGGAGTAGAGAGTTAGTCTCTGACAGAAAGTCACTTGAACAGACTAGAAGAATTTGAAATGTGGATTGACAGGCAGCTGTTACGTATAAGCTGGGTTGACAAAATCAGAAATGAGGAGGTGATAAGCCACCTGGGAAAGCCAAGGGAAATCATCAAAACCATAAAAAAGCGAAAGTTAGAATATTTCAGACATGTGATGCGACACCCGGAAAAATATGGCATACTTCACTTACCGTATAAGACACTCCCGACTATAAGTCGCACCTACCTTTTTTGGTGAGGAAAACAAGAAAAAGAAATCTGCCTCTACCTCCCAGCGATTTTGCCTCGTTGCAGCAAACAGCAAACAGCAAACAGCCTGCTATACTTTCATTTTCGATTTCAGGATAGCTTGATTAGCACAAGAAAAAAAAAAATCTGCTCCCAGCAATTGCAGCAAGCAGCAGAGGCCCGCACATCAATAGGCAATGGCAATCCCTGAAGCTTGAAACAACTGAGAGTTGGGAGGCCGATCCAACGAACAATCAACTTGTGCTAATTGGGTTGTGCTGAAGCTGAAATGGGCTGTTTCTTCTTGTTGCTTGCTGCAAGGAGGTAAATTGCTGGGAGGCAGAGGCCAAAGGGTGGGGCCAGTGGGTGGGCGGGGCTACATTCAGTATATAAGACGCACCCAAATTTTCACCCCTTTTTGGGGGGGGAAGGTGCATCTTATACTCTGAAAAATACGGTAATCCTCCAGGGAAAGATTGAAGGCAAATGAGGTCCAGGCAGAAAAAGATGATCATGGCTTCAAAATCTAAGGGACTGGTTTGGACAAAACTCAACAGCACATTTTCATGCGGTTCTTGATAAAAATAGGATCACTAACATTATCGCCAATTTCTGATGACAGATATGGCACAAGAGGAAGAAGAAGAAAAGTAATATCAAGATATAATATGTTATCATTAAAAGCAGCTTTCCAGCAATGATTGCATATATAGATAGGCTTGGTCTGATTAAGTTCTATTCCAACACTATTAACCAGTTGTATACAAGTTCTATAAGTATATTGTGAGATAAAGAATTGGGACAATTCTAATGGTAGAATAGATCCAGACTTCCTCCACTATTCCCTGAGAGCAAAGTATGCAGAAAGTAGGATGATGTTAAAAGCCAAGTAACTAAATCTTTAGTGAGAAAAATGGTGGTTGTGCTTCAAACTATTTGTTAGTTTTCAGCTACTGATCTAGTTAAGCAAACAACAACCGCTTCCAAAGCTAACTTCACCCAAGTAAAAGATTTGGGTAGCAACTGCTTCTTTTAAATACCACTCCTCTCTTATACAAGGAACATTCTCAAAATGTTATACAACTATAACTGATTCTTGTGTATTGCATCATTCTTAGCACTTATCATATTCCTGGAGTTTTCAAGATTGTTGTGGAGCCCTACAACAACAACAACAAAACGTGAGGGCAAGAACCACATGATATTCAGAAAGACATTGGCATCTTTAAGTCAGTCGGGATAAAAACAAAATCTTGAAAACCCTATGAATAAAATCCCAGGCAGAGAATTTAGGGAGTCAATTAAAACAGATTATCCTGGAATAGCTTTCTTCCCATGGCCTCCATATCTGGCTTGTGTTGCCTCTTCCCACATAAATTTAATTTCTCCTCACAATCTCTCACAAGACCCCTAATGAGTCCTGGAAGATGTAATACATGCCTGGATGCATATGTTGACCTTAATAGGTTCAGACTGTGCAGTCTACCTGGCTTTCATCAGGGAACATCTTGTTCACTGATGAAGCCAAATTCAGTTATGGAAATAAGTCGGGCAGATTTAGTATCAGAGTGGTGAAACTTCTGAGAATTACTGTACTGTAGTATTCTGATCTGAAATACTGCCTTTACCACAAAGAAAATAATGCAGGTAGTCCTTGTGAGAAAATAACAATTAAATCAAGTGCAGGGAACAAAATAGGAGCAGGATGTAGGAAGTTAGCACCCACCCCTCTCCTAGAAAAATGATATATTTTAGGAGATATTAAAAGGGCAGAATATTTCCCCTAAAAGGGAGGCAGAAATTCAGACACCGCCCCCTTTGGCAATGGGCCATTAAGGCCTGGGCCAGTCTATTCTACATAACGAAGATTTACCTCCTTCAGGCAGAGCCATAATAGGAATCCCAAATCCCTTTCATTACATCATCACCCAGCAAGGCTCAACCAAGCTTGGGACTCAAAAACACAACCTACAAAGTTATCCCTGAATGGCCCCATGGGAGTCTGACAACCAATCAGAATACAAGCTCAAATACAAGCGGCGGGGGGGGGGGGGGTAGAAAACTCAGGCACTCTCAGCATCTCTTCCCTTTTTTCCTTCACCCAAGATTTTCAAGGCATGTGATCCTGTCCACCATTAAAACCATCTTTTCAAGCAGCCACCATGTTTCCAGTGTCTTCTTTCCCCACATGGAACTGAACCCAGAAGGAAATTTCTTCCAACAAGGACTATGCAAACATGAATGGGACTGCCAGGCATTTAAATGCAGCTACAGTATAAATCATAAGTGAGACTAGGCTGCAACAATGCTGACACTCATTGCCTTTACAATGCATGCATGATTTAAACGTAGCAAGATTTTGGCACATGCTTTTTCCTGCTACAGATTGGCTTAGCTCCATTTTGAAAAAGGTAGGAGGCCAAATATTGCTAACTGAACACATGTTTACATTTATTTTGGGAGATTATGTTCAGGGCATTAAGTATAATCTTGAAAAAAAAATCATTTTGAAACTTGGGAGAGATACACATGACGAATTCAAATTAAGGCTGTTCAGGCCCATTGTCTTTGACAGAATATTGCATCATTAACCAGCAGGAAATTTGCAAAGGGAGTTGTCGGTTTGGGAAGGGAATTACCATCACCAAGATGAGTGAATTAGAAACAAACAACAACATAAAAACTGTTGGCAGGCCTCTGAAACTGAAGAAATTTTATTACTGCCACGTGAAATCTTTATGCAATACTATCCCAACATTCATATGAAAATATTTTAGGTTATGTTCAAGCATGGGCATAAATACTATAGCCCAGTGATGGTTAACCTTTTTGGTGCCGAGTGCCCAAAGTGCACATGCGAATGCACCAGTAGTGGGTTTCAATTTTCTTCGCTACTGGTCCGCTGTGTTTTTGATGACATCCGGGAGGGTGGGCGGAGCTTCATAATGAGTCCCCCCTGCGCATGTGCAGCAGAGACCCGAAGACCAGCTGGCTGGTGGGAGGTGTGCGCGCATGCATGGTGGAGTTGGGCTGGGGCAATGGCTGGCGTGCCCGCAGAGAAGGCTCTGCATGCCACCTGTGGCACGCGTGCCATAGGTTCACTATCACGACTGTAGCCTAAATCCTGTGTGATAAGATTGTCACAGCCCCGCACAATCCCAAGATAATTTAAAAACACCCAAAGACTTAATGAACATGGAGATCCTCCTTTGCAATTTATCTGCTTGCTTCAAATACCTACCAGGTAAGCTGCAATTTACCTTTGAAACTCCCCAGTGTTAAAGATACCATTGAGATGAAGGCTCCTCACCCCCACCCAAAAATCATGAACATTTAGACCAGAATGTCTACTTACCACGGCAGTAACAAAAGTTCTGTCAGATGGCTGTTGAAGTCCACATGTCTTTTAAGTTGCCAAGGTTGAGAGACACTGGTCTAGATAGCAGAGACATTTGGGCAGTTCTTTGGACTAATTGCAACTGGTTTTTTTGTTGGGGCAAAAAATTGAATACGTTCTTTGTTGGGGGTAGAGGAAGGTAGAAGTTAACAGGGAAAAAATAAACGTAAAACTTGTATTTTCATGCTTGTGAAGCTAAGCGAATACCTTTTATCTTTTAGTAGGATAAGAGGAACAAGGAAGTCTGTAAAATAAATGAAATGGCATCCTCAAGGAATCTAGAAATTGATAATAGGAATCTATTTTAAAAAATGGATCCTGCTTAGATATCAATTGATTGATTCGGTGTTCTCAATTTCTTAATTTTTAATTTCAGAACTTGTGTTACTGCAAGTAGCAGCAACTCTTTTTGTGATGTTTTCTGGTCATGTACCTTTCCTGTTATTTGGAGCACGGCTGGAAAATACATGATGTGGCAATTTCTATTTCTATAATACACTGCTGTAGAAGGAACTGCATAGCACCGAAACATGCTTACCTCAATGGCTCACTTAAGCTGCATTGGAATAATAATAAGACATCCAGCAGATATTTCTGGGACCAAGCCTGTCTTGGTATATTTTGCAACTAGTTGGAATGGCAAGAGAGAGTAAGGAACATAAACGTTTCCCCCTAATCTGGGAAAAAGTCTGTAATGGTAGGAATTATAACACAATATTAACAGGTTTGAGAAAGCTGCTATAAACCAACAGGAGTTCTAATGTCTGGCTTATCTAGATAGTCAGAGAGGATCAAAATAATGTGTGTGAGTGCGTGTCTCTAGTCTTTTTTATTTTGTGAAGATCCAAAGTTGTGTAGGAGCTCTGCAATAAGTAATTCGTTCATGTTGTGTAAGTATTTCTTTGTCTGTTTGGCAATGATTTGCAAAACTCTTACCTACAGTTTAAGAAAGCCAGTTTGGTATAGTAGTTAGGGCATCGGGTTAGAAGTCAGGAACCTGTGAGGTCTAGTCCTGCCTTAGGCACAAAGCCATTTGGGTCACCCAGGAAGGGAACAATGGCAAATGTCTTCGGAAACACCTTGCCAAGAAAAGTGGAGGGACCTGTCCTGGCAGTCTCTGAGAATCGGATACAAGGGGAGGAAAAAACCCTACAGTTTAAGGAACTGTAGTTGAAGGAACTACAGAAGGAGTATCATAGGGATATTGTTATTAAAAAGAATCAAGATACCGATTATATTCTGGAATGTATCCCTGATATCTGACCTGGCAGGTATTACGGAGACCTGGTTGGGCCAAGAAGGGGGGGTTCCCCTCGTAGAGATGTGCCCGCCAGGTTTCCGTGCATTTCATCAGCCAAGGGCCCAGGGGAGGGGTGGGGGAGTGGCGGTGATCATTAGGGAGAGTCTTTATCCGAGGGAGACCACTGTTCCTCAGATAGCCGGATGTGAGTCCCTTTGTGTGAAGTGGGGCCGTGGGGTGCAGATGGGTCTGCTGACTACGTACCTGGCTCCCTGCCACGTGGCAGCGACCCTGCCCGAGCTACTCGACGTCATTGCCGGGGTGGCGGTCGATACCCCCAGACTTATTGTCATGGGGGATTTCAACCTCCCATCCACAGGTGGGGCGTCAGAGGTGGCTCGGGAGTTCATGGCTTCCATGACGGCCTTGGACCTGACCCAGTTAGTTCAAGGCCCCACTCACATAGGGGGACACACTCTGGACCTGATTTTTATCTCTGGTCAGTGGTTGAATGATCTTGGTAGAGGGGACCTAGACATCAAACCCTTGTCATGGACAGATCATTCGCTCCTTCACTTAGACTTTCCTACCGCTTTCCCCCGCCGCAGGGAGACGGAACCAACCAGATGGTTCCGTCCCAGGCGCCTGATGGATCCCGAAAGGTTCCTGACGGAGCTTGGGCCGTTTCCTGAGACTCTAACACACGACTCGACTGAAGAACTGGTGGCCGCCTGGGAAAGGGCGGCCGCTGGAGCTTTGGACCGCGTCGTGCCTTTGCGGCCTCTGACCCGATGCCGATCTCAATTAGCTCCTTGGTTCTCTGAGGAGCTGAGAGAGATGAAGCGTCGGAAAAGACGCCTAGAGAGCATTTGGAGGACTAGTCAATCCGATTCTGACCGGACACAGGTGAGGTCTTATATCAAGACCTACCTAGTGGCGATAAAAGCGGCAAAATCTAACCATTTTTCCGCTCTTATTGCATCTGCAGAGAACCGCCCAGCTGCCCTGTTTAGGGTGACCCACTCCCTTCTTCGGGGGGGAGTACGGGAAGATCCCTTGCAGGGTCGTGCTGAGGATTTTGTGCAATTCCTGCATGATAAAGTCGCTCGGATTCGGGATGGCTTGAACTCCGATTGGATGAGTCCACGGGAGGAGACCGGGGCAGGTCTTGAGAATGTTATCTGGGAGGAGTTTGATCCTGTGACTCCCGAGGATGTGGACAGAGTTCTGAGTAAGATTAGTGCCGCCACGTGTTTATTGGACCCGTGCCCCTCCTGGTTGGTACTGGCCTCCCGGGAGGTTACACGAGGCTGGCTCCAGGGGATTATAAGTGCTTCTCTGAGTGAGGGTGCCTTTCCTGCCGCCTTGAAAGAGGCGGTGGTGAGGCCCCTCCTCAAGAAGCCTTCCCTGGACCCGGCTGAATTAGCTAACTATCGTCCAGTCTCCAACCTTCGTTTTGTGGCGAAGGTTGTTGAGAGCGTGGTGGCACGACAACTTTCCCGACACCTGTATGAAGCTATCTATCTAGACCCGTACCAGTCGGGCTTCAGGCGGGGGTACAGCACAGAAACGGCATTGGTCGCGTTGGTGGATGATCTCTGGAGGGCTCGGGACAGGGGTTGCTCCTCTGTCCTAGTCCTATTAGATCTCTCAGCGGCTTTTGACACCATCGACCATGGTATCATGCTGCAGCGGTTGAGGGGGTTAGGAATAGGGGGCACCGTTTTGCGGTGGTTCTCCTCCTTCCTCTCCGACCGCTCGCAGTTTGTGTTGTCAGGGGGACAGAGGTCGACCTCGAGGCGTCTCACATGGGGGGTGCCGCAAGGGTCAGTCCTCTCGCCCCTCCTGTTCAATATTTATGTGAAGCCGCTGGGTGAGATCATCCGTGGTTTTGGGGTGAAGTGCCATCTGTACGCTGATGATACTCAGCTGTACATCTCCACCCCAGACCACCCCAACGATGCCCTTGATGTGATGTCTCGCTGCCTGGAGGCCGTGCGGGTCTGGATGGGGAGGAACTTGCTCAGACTCAACCCCTCCAAGACCGAGTGGCTATGGCTTCCGGCGCCCCGATATAGTCAGCAGGTGCCATCGCTGACTATTGGGGGTGAATCTCTGCCCCCCACAGAGAGGGCTCGCAATCTAGGTGTCCTTCTGGATGCACGGCTGTCTTTAGAAGAGCATATGACGGCCGTGGCCAGGGGGGCCTTTTATCAGGTTCGCCTGATTCACCAGTTGCAGCCCTTTCTGGATCGGGACGCCCTACGCACGGTCACTCATGCCCTTGTTACTTCCCGGTTGGACTATTGTAATGCTCTCTACATGGGGCTCCCCTTGAAGAGCACTCGGAGGCTCCAACTGGTCCAGAATGCTGCCGCGCGGGTGGTTATGGGCACAACTCGTTGTGCCCATGTGACACCCCTCCTGCGCGAGCTGCACTGGCTCCCAGTGGTCTTCCGGGTGCGATTCAAGGTGTTAGTTACCACCTTTAAAGCACTCCATGGCATAGGACCCGGGTACCTCCGAGACCGTCTCCTGCCACCAATAGCCTCCCACCGACCAGTCCGTTCCCACAGGGAGGGTCTCCTCAGGGTGCCGTCAACCAAGTTATGTCGACTGGCGGCGCCCAGGGGGAGGGCCTTCTCTGTGGGAGCCCCATCCCTGTGGAACGAACTGCCCCCGGAAATTCGTAAGATCTCCGACCTCCGGGCGTTTCGCTGCTCACTGAAGACCCTATTATTCCACCAGGCCGGACTAACAACACAATAGCTTTTAAATTGGGATATTTAAATTTATTGGGGTTTTAAATCTGAGCCACTTTATTTAATTATTTTAAATTTTATATTGTTGTTTTGTTTGTGTTTTTAAACAGGCTGTACACCGCCCTGAGTCCTTCGGGAGAAGGGCGGTATAGAAATAAAATTATTATTATTATTATTATTATTATAAATCATTTCAGCAAAGCTAGTTAAGATGTCTTTATCTCTTCTGGTTCTATTGAAATTAAAGTCAATGGAAAGAGAAAATAGAATATATATGTATACAGGTAGTCCTCTACTTACAGCCATTCATTTAGTGACTGTTTGAAGTTACAATGGCAGTGAAGAAAGGCACTTCTGACCGTTTTCACACTTATGACTGGAGCAGCATCCACATGATAACGTGATCAAAATTCAGATGCTTGACAACTGGAATGTATTTATGACAGTTGCAGTATGCCAGGTTCATGTGATCACATTTTGCAACCCTGTAACAAGCAAAGTCAATGGGGAAGCCAGATTCACTTAACAACTGTGTTAATAACAACTGTAGTGATTCACTTAACAACTATGGCAGGAAAGGTCAGAACACCGGGCAAAATTCACTTAACTATCTTGCTTAGCAAGAGAGGAAAATGGAAATTTTGAGCTCAATTGTGGTCGTAAGTCAAGGACTACCTATATAATTGCATACCTAGAGGCACACACAGTGGTGAAATCTAAAATTTGTTACTACCAGTTCTTGGTGTGGCTTGGTGGTGGTGGGTAATGTGACTGGGTGGGCATGGCCAATTTTTTTTTTAATATTTAAAACCATTTTTTCTACAACCTCTTCAGCGAAGAGGTTGTAAAAAATGCTTTCAAAAGGCTCCGACGATCCCAGCTGAGTTGCCTGATCGGCAGAGGCTTTTTTTCTTTTAAAAGGATCTGCCAATCAGGCAACTCAGCTTGGATCATCAGAGGCTTTTAAAAGAAAAAAAGCCTCTGCTGATTAGGCAACTCAGCTTGGATTGTCAGAGGCTTTTAAAAGCATTTGATGATCCCAGCTGATCCTGCATGATCATCAGAGGCTTTTTTTTTTTTTTTTACTTTTAAAAGCACTTTTTCGGCCAAAGAGGTTGTAGAAAAAATGCTTTTAATTTTTTTAAAAAAAGGCTCTGATGATTGTGCGACTCAGCTGGGCATTGGGGGGGCGGGGGGAGGCAGGGATTTTTGCTACCGGTTCTCCGAATCATCACTACCGGATTGGGTGATCCAGTCCAAACCGGGAGCATTTTACCCCTGGGCACACATCCCAGAATGTTGGCCACCCATCTTTTTCTACTTTCTTCATAACAAATCTTGCTGCACAACAAAGCAGCTACTGTTTCAAATACACATAATGCAACAACAAATGTCCCAATGTTTAAAGCAAATAATTATAGTCATCTTCATATAAAGCAGGTGAAAGACTTTTCAGAAATGTGTACTGAAGGTGTGAGGCTGCGTTCTTTGGTGTAAAAATAGTGACAACTATAAAAAACATGTCCTCCCATTAAAACATTTACAACACTTTTAACAGCAATAGACCACACCTATTATATTGCTTTTTGAGAAACTTTAATGTTCCAAGAAGCTTAACAGACAATATGTCAAAGGTGAGTAATTTGGGGTCCTTTGGATGTTGCTAAACCAGAAGTTTGGAAGTCTGGCAAATTAAATTATACCTAGTGATTTTAAAAATATTTTTTAAAAAATCTCAAAAGAGTTTGAAGTAGTTATAAAAGTGCAAGACAAAGTCACAGGAAAGTGTTCTGACCTAGGCTTCCTTAGAAATTAAACTGCACAAGCTTAGTCCCGGCAAACCTCCTTAATTCATATGGCTGTAAATTACTTTCATTTACAGTCCGCAAGGCTTGATAAACAGTCTTTCAGAGGAAGGTTATCAACACCCACCTATCTCATGTGGAATGCTGCCAAAGAGTTAATTTCCAGATGCAGGGCAAGGCCAAACGTGGCACAGAGTCACAAACAGAATTTTCAAATCTTGAATCGGCCAGATGAACTAATTGCTTCCTGCAAAACCTCATGTCGCGTTCGCTTCTCTTTTATGTCTTATGGAAGGGGCCAATCAACTCCAAGCCTTACTCCCAAATCGACCCTATTTCTTAATTGTTCTTGTCTCCTGGCAGCTCTGAGTATGCACACACTGGGAACAGGCTTACGCTGTTCTTCTGCCTCGCTGATGTTAGACTCCGGAGACTCCAGGGGCAGCAAAGAACTACCAGATGGCCTCGGCCCCCTCTGCCTCTGCAGCCATCGTCTGAGCCTTCCCCAGACTCCAGGACTGGCCCACATTCCTCCCCGACCTCCTCACTGTCCGAATCTGCTGCCAGCTCTGCTGGCCGCTGGCGGGCCACAACATAATGGTGGTTAACGAAGATATTGGGCATTAGTCCTTCATTCCTGCCATAAGTGAGAACTGACTCAATATTTACAGGAAAAACTTTGGAACTTTACTATATATGTTGACAGCAGCAAGACTATTGTATGCACAAAAATTGAAGGACACTTCGATTCCTACCATGGAGGAATGGTTGCAGAAGTTGATGGAATTGGCTGGAATTGCAAAATTGACTATTTTGATCAAAGAAAAGAATATAAATACTTTTGTTTCCACATGGAAACCGCTTCTGAACTTTGTGCTTGAAGTGCAAAAGAATGAAACTTTGATCTTGGGTTTTATCAATTAGGTTGATAGATCTTTATAGAAATGGCTTGTTCATATTATTATGAAAAAACAAAAAGTTATGATGTTAATGCCTTCTTTTATTGCAACATAGAATCGGAAGAAAAAAAAAATTCCTACCTTTCCTCCCTTCTCTTCCCCCTCTTCCTCCCCATCGTTCTTCTATTTACTTTTGTATTTTGTATCTTATTTTATTTTATAACTCAATAAAAATATTAAGCTGGAATACTTACAGGAAAAACTGAATTGCTATGTCATGATTACTGCACACTAAATTCCCATGTTATGTGGATTAGTTAGATATGCAGAAAACATTGTTCATCCAATGAATGCACATCCCACAATCTATCAGTAGCGGTACTGTAATTTGCTAACTGAATGTTATGTTTCTGGTAGCTGTAGTCACCATTTCATGCTTCCATCATGTCATTAATCTGTATATTGTTTGTGGTGTTTAAGGTAATAGTTTCTTTTCTATCTTGTTTCCCCCAAAATAAGACATCTCCTAATATGCCCAATCGGGCTTTTGAGGGCATGGCAATAAGGCCGAGTGCTTATTTCAGGGTTCAAAAAAATATAAGACGGGGTCTTATTTTCGGGAAAACAGTAATCATATGAGTTGAGAATTTGGGTTCCTTTTTAAAACCAAATCAGACACTTCCTGAGTTTGAAATAAAAACCCAGGATGCTGTTGAATCTAATGCTAAACATTTTTGCAGACTTTTTTTTCTCCTTTAACAAGGAAACCAGGAGGTAGATAAAAAAGAACGGAATGACTGAAGAAGTTTTACTAAGGGAAAAACCCATGTTGCTTTCTGCTTACCTCCTAAAAATGGTGGTGAGAGAACATCACAAGTCTGGGTTAACTGTCTTCGATGCCTTTCCAACATTGGCACCCTCCAGAAGAGAGGAACTTATTCAGCTTTAGAGATGTTCAAATTGCAGCTCTCACCGGTTGTAGGAAGGAGAATTAATGGCCCAAAAGAAACAAAACTGCCCAACATTTCTTTGTTCTTGCTGGTTGGGGAATTCCATACATCTTAAAACTTGGCCCAAGTTTGAGAAATACTTTTTTTAAACAGTCAGATCTGTTTTCATTATTGCATATGGTCCATCAGTTAACCCCACCTCAGTACTCAGTTTGCTAGCCTAAGACAACCCGAGTGCTGCCGAATGGTGGGGCGAGCTCCCTTCATTCAGTCCAGCTCCTGCTGACCTACCGTTTTCCTGAAAATAAGACCCTTATATTTTTTTGAACCCTGAAATAAGCGCTTGGCCTTATTGCCATGCGCTCAAAAGCCGGATTGGGCTTACTATCAGGGGATGTCTTATTTTGGGGAAAACAGGGTAGAAGTACATAATTTGGTCCTAGTCTCTCCCGTCTATATTGGGATTATTATTCTGAAAGAAATTTGAACTTTCTCATAGTTTCATTAGCTACTTTCTCATTCAAATATGTATTTATTGCTTTCAAGTCCCTACTTTGCATTTCCACAAAGCATAGAAGGACTGAATTTTTTTTTTCCTGCTACAGAAATGCTTCTCTTGCTCCAGGAGATTCTCCAGCCATTCTTTGTGGTTTGTTAGTCATCAACTGAATCAGATCTCTATAGCTCTTCCTTGTTTTAAACACATGATCCATTTTTATAGAGAAGTTAACTCTTATGACCAACATTTGTTTATATGTCAACAAATCAGTGTTGGCTCTTAGTGACCACAGATACTTTAAACCTTTTCCAGTTTGATCTGTGTCCAACCTGGCCCTTCAGGTCTTCCAATAGTCTACAGTAATCTATCTTAACTAAACATTTTCATCATGATGAAAAGGGACTGTTACACAACAAGTTGTCACAAACATTAAATGGATAAGATAGAATAGAATAATAGAGTTGGAAGGGACCTTGGATGTCTTCTAGTCCAACCTCCTGCTTAGGCAGGAAACTCTACACCACTTCAGACAAATGGTTATCCAACAACTTCTTAAAAACTTCCAGTGTTGGAGCATTCACAACTTCTGGAGGCAAGTTGTTCCACTGATTAATTGTTCTGTCAGGAAATTTCTCCTTAGTTCTAAGTTGCTTCTCTCCTTGATTACAGCTTCCACCCATTGCTTCTTGTCCTGCCCTCAGGTGCTTCGGAGAATAGTTTGACTCCCTCTTCTTTGATGATCTCTAAGATTTTGTTTTTAAGTGAAACTGATGAAGTATGCTTTCAGAACAATTCCATCTGACAAGGACAAGCTGTTCTTAGTTATGGGGAAAGGATTTCAATAACATTTCAAAAACCTTGAAAACAACCTGCGGCCATCTAGACCTGTTTAAAGCAATGCTAAAATGTTCTACATTTAGAGAATAAAAAGAGAAGCACTTCATGCTGCATACTTCACACTGGGTTGAGTCTCCTTTTTTTCAGACCCATATTTGATTTAAACAAATGCAAAGTTAGTCTGTAAACATTTTAGGTGTTACTTTCTTCCTGTCCCTTAATGGATTATTTATAAAGCAGAAATAATGTAACATAATGCCTTTGCTAAAGCACTCTAAATGGAATAAATCTAGACATAGTTTTTTTAAATGTATTTTCTATCAAGGCTTTGTTTTTCATAACACTGCAAATTCAACAGCTGTAAAAACTGTCACCAAAGAGGAATAAAGAGAGAAGGGACAAAATGCAACTCCAAGCACAAAAGGAAGTCCTTTCTCCGTAATCAATAATTATCCTCAACTGAGCTTATTTTTCATGAGTAAATGGAAATCAGAGATCTCATGCAGGACTTAGTGAATGGGAGGCAGCTGCTTCCCCCCACCTCCAATTCACTAAGTCCTCCTCTCTGCATGAAATCTCCTTTCTTTCCACACTCTATCTTTTTTTATTGCCAATGTGCGTCCTGGAATCCATGTTCACCTTTAATCTGCATCAAATTCCCACACGAAGCAGATCAAGCAGAAAATTGTAATTAAACTTGTTTGAATTTAACCTGCATAACTGCTTCGCAATGTTATTTGAACTTGAACTTCTTGATCAATCATAACATTTCCCTCACATTGTTAAACCTCAATGTAAAAGACTTTAGTATACTAAGAATGACAGTGATCTTGAGTCATATGATGAGTTATCTGTTTAACAAGGGCTTGCAAAATGAAAACCTGAATTGCAAGAACTATACACCTCTTAAAGCCTTATCCAGTTTACATTCAGTAACATATTTAACAAACATGCTATATTCCACTTAATGAAAGATCACAAAAGCAATGGAATGTTCTAAAATCAAGGCAGCTATGAGTCTTTTGCCTATAATAATGATTTTAATTGTACTAGTAGGTTTAATGATCGATATTCTCAAACAGGGTTCTTGATAAATGTTCCTTTAAGTTAGTGTCAATTCTTAGCAACCACAGAAATAAGTTTTTTTTCCAACCCGACTCTTCCAATTTTTCAGCAGTGCACTCATCACTCCTTAGTCTACCTTGCTACTGTCATCATTTTCTCTTCCCTTTCATCTTGATCACTAGAGCCATCATTACAGACTCGATCCTTTAATTACTTCCATTAAAAGCCTAATCTCTAAAAGCAAGTTTAAAATCCCTTTCTTCAAACTCTATTGTAATTCTAATTCAGTACATTTAATTCAAATTGCTTTTGTTAAGACATATAAAGTGATTTAAAATGAACTCTAATCAGATTTCTGCTTAAGCATGAAACCTCTTACTTCAGCATCTGATCTTATATACCGTAGCTGCGTCTCTTAAATTCAAAAATTTAAGGTAGCAACTGTTGTTCCCAAATGATTCTTTAAAAGAAAGAATCTAAAAATATTTTCTTGATAAAATGAATCCAGCATACTGGCTGGGGAATTCAGGAAATTGAAACCCACTCATTTTAAAGTTGTCAAGTTTGAAAAATACTGATTTACACAATCAGAATATATATATATCTTTTAAAGATTAATGAAAATTTTCACAAAAGCACTATATACTGTCTTTATAACATGCAATATAACCTTCTCTCTAAACAGGAGTTGGCAGCTAATCACCTTTGTACTGGAGGCAGTTTTAATAACTTGTATTTGTCTCCCTAACATTATGAAGTTGAAATGCAGAGATACAGAAGCAAAATGGGCTTTTATTTCAAACGTTTGATGTTGTTTTTGGTGTTTGAAGGGATGTTTCGGAGTTAGAATGGTAGACATTTCTCATTCCCACTGTAAGTCGTCTCTTTCACACCCAAAATGGATTAAATTTCAGGCCATTTTTCATGGTTGTTTTTTTTAAATCACCTGCTGTACAGACTAACTTTATCTTTTTGAATCTGGAATAAAATCCACTAATTCTTCACCTTCAACATGAATACAGAAGAAGACAATTGGAATAGTTAAATACTGAAACTGGAATGGCCTTTGTCCAAATGGCAAGTTCACAAGTCTTCTTTTTCTGGTCCTAGAAGATGAACATTATTACTGGACAAAGTCTACCATTAAAAATAAACGACTGCATTATGGAATGTGGTCAGTTACCACTGGGCTGCCCAAATGTATGCTAAACCTTTGAAACGGAATACAGAGAAATAAATATTTAGGCAATTCACATGGCCTCAAAAGTCCCCTGAGATTAACAGGAATATGTGAATGTCCCTTGGAATCGAAAGTAAGAAATACTTGTTGAAATCCACCTTTTTTTCTTTTTTGAATCGAAAGTAAGAAATACTTGCTGAAATCCAGCTTTTTTTCTTTTTACAAAGTACCAGCAACCATTTTTTCATTATCATTAACTCTGGAACTATTCACAGTAGACCACAGCCAGCACAATGGAGTAAGCTGAATGTGGAACAGCACAACATTACTTTTCAATCATTCCTGATTTAGGAACAGGGGAGAGAGAGAGAGAAAGAGAGAGTTATTTTTCATGAACAGAGCGTCAGTTTGTTTCAAGCTTTGGAAATATCCAGTATGCCTTTCTTTCTTTCAGGCTTCAGGTTTGATGCCACCGTTAAAAATTGCAAATATACATTTAAGGACTTTTTTTTAACACTGCAGTATCAGCAGTGCACCAGTCTTAACAGCAAAAGCAAAAATATTACCATTTGTCAAAAATATGCACACGCCGAAACATTGATCTTCTTTTTTTTTTACGATGTCTCTTTATAACAATTTAATGCTAGTACCATTTTTCTTGATACTGCACACTTTGGCAAACTCACAATTCTGAAGGGAATATTTATAATGGTTTTTCAGTTTGGTGTACAAAGAAACTGTTTTCCCCGAGTACGTGAAAGGCAGGAGCTTCTCGTTGAGAAGAATCTGAACCTTATACTCATCTTTAGGAGACCTAGCTTGATCACAATGATAAAGCACAAATAACAAGTTGGCAGCATAAGGGACGATACGACCACTACGGAACTTGCGTTTCGACTGACTGCGATAGTTTCTGGCATTAAGAGGCACTTTGTCTTTAAAATAGCCCATAAGTGAGAGAAGTGGCTGAAGAGTCTCTGCATGTCCAAATTGGATGATCACCGGCGAAGAAATAGGTTTTGACCTGGAAAGTTAAAAAGTCAAGAAAGAAATGATTACTCAAATTTATCCAAGTTCAGATGAATAGGAAACTACTGTTTTGTTACTACGGTAGGTGCTGTAGTCAAATCTGCTATGTAGTAGAAAACCTAGATTTAATTGTAGTGATTTGAAGCTAAGAGGATCAATTCAGTTGGAAAAAGTCATGCTTTGATCAAATAACACATTCAAATAATGGCCAGTTCCTCAAAATAGGACTCATTTTTAAAACCCTACCTCAAAAAAAAGTACTTAAAAAAAAAAAAGACAGTCTCTCTGGCAGATTACAGAGGCCAGATTCCTGACATGTTTGCAACTAACCTGATTAGGCTAGGCCGAAAGGGAGTGACTGGCCCAAGTCACCCATCCTGCTTTCATGCCTAAAGGAAGCCTAGAATTCAGTATCCTGTTTTTTTGCCCAGCATCTTAACCAATACACCAAACTGAGACTCTATGTATTTATGTAATCTAAACGATGGTCCTTTTATGACTTGTGGACTTCAACTCCCAGAATTCCTGAGCCAGTCTGGCTCAGGAATTCTGGGAGTTGAAGTCCACAAGTCATAAAGGGCCTGTTGTACCCCACCGCTGCTCTAAAGGGTTGATTTTTTTTCTGCAGATAAGCTTGTCCTTATTTTAAGAAATGCCTAAAGCATTTTTTTTCATCCATTTATTTATTTATAGGATTTATGTGGCTGCCTATCTCATACAATTACTAGGCTGCTCACTGCAAACCATAAAAACAAAGGTACCCTCCCTGATAGGGTATCTTAAGATATTCTTATCTATGACTTCCTTTTGCGTATTTCTAATTTCCCTTGTTCCATTAAATTACTGCACCCAGTCTCCCTTGCTTCACCGCAAAATGCCTCTTTGAATATGCACGTGAGAGCAAACATAGTTTTCCTTTAAATGCTTTTCAATATGCACTTTTTCTAGGGGTCTGCCACATTTAGTTAAGCTGAAAATGCATTTGCTAGCCCTTTTGTTAGATTATAAATAAGATATTCATGCAAACTTTGGAATTTTGTGAATCACTAAGATAAGAGTGCGGTGCAAAGCAGATGATGCAAAGCCTGAATACCGTAAAGAATTACAGAGATAGTACAGTATAAAATACTGTAGGTACATAAATTCCAAACTGTAGTTCATTGCTATAAAAACCTATCGGCTGAGCCCATTTCTACATTCTGGGAGGGTTTCTAAGTATATGGATAAGCCACATCTAAAGTGATTTTTTAAAAACAGCCTAATGTGATATGTGCACTAGGAGTTCGTTTAAAGTTCTGAATACACTAACAATATGGATTAGTGCACTGATTACTGAGATCTGGAGTTAATTACAACTCAGAAACCGGCCTTAATCCTTCCTATCCTAGTACTCTTTAAATGTGGTAGACTATGGCTCTCTCTATCCAACCAATACAGACTGCAAGATGATGGGATCTGAAGGGTAGGGAAGTCTGGCTAGATACGTTATCAAGACTAGAAGCCGTAGCTTACTGTTCCGACACAAACCAGATGTTAACCCAAGAAGCCCTTGTGTTTGGACCCTGTGTTATTTGAGATTGATACGATCAATTATCCAATTCAGATGATACATTCAAACAAATTACTTCTGGTCTGTGGAGTCCTTGATGCTCTGACCTTGATTGTTTGCTTAGAGTTGTTTCATTTCTGTCTAGGTAACATCCTCAGTGCTAGTAATCAAACCCCACGGTCAGTCAATGTTACCAAGTTGAGTAATGAAACATCTGCAAGCAAATGTCTATGGAGATTCTCAGTCATCCAGGTCTTGGTTGTCCCAAAGGTGTTTTTTTTTTTCTTCAAGAGGTAAATGGACCTTCTGGTTGCCATCTATCTCAAAATTGAACAGCCCTCTCTCAACAGTGGGGGAGGGATACGATGACATCATCTATCTCCAGTCGACAACACAGTCCTTTCAAGGTTTCCAAGAAGGTTCCACACCCATTTGCACTACTCAGGTGACCCTGAGGACACAGATAAACTTCCAAGTGGCCTCAATGACTCTCTAAAAGAATGCAAATGACCATCTGTCTGCAAATCCTTATAAATCCTTCCATTCCCCACCATCAGACAAACTGGAGAAGCTTCTTGGATGAGAAGTGAAACATCTTCAAAGAAAAATCAGAAAGTCCAGTTGACTCGGGGGGGGGGGGGAGGGAGGGAGGGAAGCATCTTTGGAATCTGTAAGCAAACAACCAGGCTTAGAGAGCACTAAGGACTCCATAGTTCAACCCAATACTACATATATTCTATTTCTGGTTTGTTTAGCTGCTCATATTACTGGAAAAATTCAAATGGGAGCAAAGAGGGTGTTTTCACAAGCCACAACATCCTGCAGATTTGCCATTCTGAGCTAACAAGTCCATAGTTTAAAATTATCGAAGGAATGCTTTTAGTTATATGGGCTGGTCTATAATATCATGTAAAAGGCAACAAAGTTCAGTTAATTGTTTGATTGCCATATTTGTAATATATTGCTTTACTATCTCATTACACAGCATTACTGATAAACTTATTTTAATATAAAATCAAGCTAGCAAAATTAGGCAAGAGATATATTTCTGAAAGGGAAGGAAGGGTGAGAAACTTACCATGATTGCACTAAGCCATAATGAAGTTTATTAGTTTTGGCTTAACATGCTATATGAATGAGCGAACTGTACTTTATGTAATAATCAATGACTAAACAAATATACTATGGCACAATTTTGTAGTCAGCGAAATTCATTTACAAGTTTTTGTAATTCAACCAATATTAAGAGTCTTTAATCAGGATGCATTTAGTCCTGGCTTATTTCCTTCACTGAAAACATAGTTCCTCACAACTCTAATATTAAATTCTCATAATACCCATGACTATTGGGATTTGGGATTTACTAAAATATTAACCAGTTCTATGCAGCAGAGATACAATTAAGTAGTTTCCTAAAGTAATGTAAATGAGCACCGATTCTTGAACAAATGATCAGAAACAGATACGAGTTACCCTAGAAAGACAGATTTCTATAACAGCTTTCTGTGTACTAAGCTTTCAATACAAATACATCTATGTTCTTTTTATTTTATTAAGGCAAAGGGTTATGTTTGATAATCCTGTTTGCATCATAACATCACAAAGGTCCCACCCACATAGGTCAACAAACCTTGACTGCTATTCAAAAAAGAAAAGCAACTCTTGAGAAAAAATTTCCCTGGAAAATTCTTGTATAACAGAACACATTCACTTGCCAAAAGCATATTAAGCAAAAGTATCTCGTCAATCAACACAAAGTTTTAACTTTAACTCCAACCTTTTCTTTTACCTGCACTTAAGGACAACTGGCAACTCATATGGGTAGAAGGAGTTGCTTCCAGAAAATCAGAGTCTGAACTCGAGGGAAAGAAAATTGAAAGAAAATTGGATAGAAATATCCGATTTGAGCTAACAAACTGATGTTTTTCTGATGATTAAGTTGGACCTCTTTGGTGTGTGAAACTTGCAGAGCTGCCAGGAATAAGAATTGTCTAGAACTGTTTTTTGTTCTACTTTATCTTTTTTTTTTAAGGCAATTTGCCATTTTGATATTTTTAGATTACTCTAGGTACGTAAATGGTAACTGGTCAACAAAAATGCGTTTTCCTTCAAAATTATAAATCAGAAGATCATAAGCTTCCCCAATCTGCTGCCAAAGACTTGGGTGTAATCTCTAGAAGTCCTCCAATAGGTACTATTGAACTGTAAGTTTTAATGTGACTAATAATAAAAAATAATTATTCCTTATTTCCTTACAAATATTGTTATCTTCCTTTGGCTCCAATGGAATGCAGAAAATATATCTATAATAAAATATTATTTATTGTTTGTATCCTGCCTTTTATTTTTTTTAACAAATAATCCACTGCAGTGAACATATTCAACACATTCCTCCTATTTTTCCCACAAGAACCCTGTGAGGTAGGTGAGTTGGGCTGAGAGTGTGTTACTAATTCAAGGTGACTCAGTTAGCTTTCAGGTGACATTAAAACTCACTGTCTCTTAGCTTTCTAGCCTTAACCACTTTATTAACCGCTATATTAAATTCAATTTAATAAACCACTATATTAAATTCATAGCAACTAAATTAAATTAAATTTAATAAACTAAATTAAATCCTATCTTCTGTTTTAAATATGGCCCTCATGAAAAAACTTGCATGAAATCAAAAGCACAAACGGGATGTTACTGAAGGCCATTGTTCTGTTGTCATTATTAATATTTTGGGACAATAGATATATTTTCTGCATTCCATTGTAGAAAGGTCCCCTCTCATTTAGAAACTGGAGGAAATAAAGAGAGAAAATTCCCCTTCCCCAGGATTAACATTTTAAGTGAAAGGCTCCAGTGTTTCCTTTTAACCAAGTTTACCAAGCTCAGGTGGTTTTGGAGCTTAAAAATAAAGCATCTATATTTCAAGAAAAGCAATAAAGGAAACATGTAAGATACAGGTTAAGTATGTAGTAAGATTGAATCTGCATATGAAAGCCAGAAAACATTAATCTGTTAACAGGATGAGCAAAGAAATAAAGAATTACAATGGCAAATGGGAGCGAAGGCTATTGAAGTGTCTACTCAAACTTTCCCCATCAAATTTATCTTAACTAGTTCTAGTTCCAATAAAGGAGACTACTTGTAGCTCAGGGTTGAACTGAGGTGCCCTTGTGCTCCCTGAGCTTGGTTGTTGGTTTTTTTGCAGACATTTCATTACCCAAACTAGGTAACACCATCAGTGCTAGACATTGTTGGTTTTAGTTATCCCAAGACTTTTTGGACCCATCCTGAATCTCAGATATAATGGGCAAAAATACGTTCCCACATTCTTTTGCTGTGTTTAGGATTTTCCAGCTCAACCATCTAATTGGAGACAACAAAACTTCTAACTTCTCCACATTAGTCTCATCCTCATCTCTTGTTGGAAGAGGATGATGGTTTTAATAGTAGAATACTTACAGACCACCCAGCTCACCCAGTGCCCCCTAATCTGCTAGAGTTTTACAGACAGTTCTCAAATTACAACCATAATTAAACCCAAATTTTTCGATGCTAAGAGAGATAATTAAGTGAATTATACTCCATTTTGTGATCTTTCTTACCATAGTTGTTATATGAATCACTGCAGTTGTTAAGTCAGTAATACGGCTGTAAAGTGAATCTGGCTTCCCCACTGACTTTGTCAGAAAGTCACAAAACTCACATGACCCTGGGACACTGTAACTGTCATAAATATGAACTAGTTCCCAATCATCCACATTTTGCTTATGTGACCATGGGGATGCTGCAACAGCCGTTAAATGTGAAAAATGGGCATATGCCACTTTTTTTCAGGGCCATTGTAACTTCCAACGTTCACTAAATGAACCTGTACTTGTTTTATGTAATTGTTTTAAGAAAATAAGAAAAAGTATAATAAGTAAAACCTCTTTCCTCTCTGCAACCACCACTAACTATCGATTTAAAGATCTCTTGGGTTACAATATGGAGCAGGGATGGGGAACTATAGCCCTTTTATGACTTGTGGACTTCAACTCCCAGAATTCCTGAGCTAGTATTTCAAACATCTGGTTCAGTTTCCATTCTGTATAAATGCAGTTCATTTGGGCACCAAAATCATCCATGTTGTTCCTGCCAAACAGATGGAGGGATTCCAATCCAGTATAAAAAATGCCTCAGTAGTTCTGCAGGTAAATGTGACCATGCTTCAACAATTATTTCTTACAATATTTTACTTATTTGTTAAATTTATATCCTGCCTTTTCTCCAGGAGTTCAAAGCAGCTTACAAGAGGATCTCCCTTCCTTTTATCCCCACAACATCAAGCAGACATGATGAGGAAGATTAGGCTACGTGACTAATTAATGACTAAGGCTTCCTGGCACAATACCTTAACCTCTACATCACTTTACGAAATACTTTTTCAGCAAAATCAAATAAAGTTTACTATAAACCTCTCTTAATTTTTTAATAGATGCATTTACTATCATACCTTACAAGAAGTTTATCTTCTAAGGATATTATACTTCGGTGCCCGAAGCATTGAAGCACTATTGCCCAGGGTCTGCCCAGTTGGGTCTCTTTTCACATCCCATTATGTTACTGCAAAATGATACCCTTCTATCTACTTGAGGTCGCCCGCTTTCAAACTGCTGAGTCGGCAGGAGCTGAAGTGAGTGATGGGAGCTCACTCCACCATGGGGCAGCCACTGGGCCACAAACACGAGCTTGCTGATCATCCGACCAGTGTCATAATCACCTGAGCCACTGGGCTCCGGCATCTGCTAGGTTGATCAAATACAGTAGGCCGAGCACAGGGGATCTAGATCCTAAATCAATGCTTAGGTGAGTTTTTGTAAGTAAAGCTCCCTTTGTTCCCTACTGTAAATACATTTGAAATAGCCTCTGTAGTTATTCCCAAGTTCTCCTTGGGAATAAGAATTCACTCACTTCGGCTTAGGTTGCAAAGTGTCCTTGCTCATCAAAGAAGAAAAGGATGTTGAACTTTACTCCTACTCTCTGTAATTGAAATATTGTTTGATTTATAATTGAATAGGATTAGGGTTAAAGTCATCTTCTTTTTTATGCGCTCTGTATTTGCCAACTACTTGACTGCTCTCTGTCTCTCTGTTAGGGGATATCCGTGCCATAGTCCCAGCAAAATTGATTTTGAGCATTTTCTCAATGGGATGCTATTCAAACAGCAGAAAGGCAACATTAGCCCTGAACCTTTAGTTCTTTCTTAGTCTTCTAGGTGTGGCTTTATCACCATCTTGATTCTGTAAATTACATATTCTAAGTCACTCAACCCAACTGTGCTTTATCCTACTTTATAAAAAAAAAAAAAAGGTCCAAATTACCTAATCCTTTCCGATGTCAGGCTTATATTTGTTCAGAAATATAAAGAAGAAATGGACACATTGAATTACATAACCTAAGGCAGCATTATGAAAATATATGCTAACATCTTGTATTTACACCGCCATCAAGTGTTAGGAGATAGAACACCATGTGTTGAAAGCAGAGTGGATAAAAACTGATTTAAAAAAAAAAACAAATTAAAACAATCGGATTTTTAAAAAATTTAAATCAGATTTTTTTTTATTTTTATCAAATTTATTTTAATAAAATGCTTTTTGAGTAAAAATGTATCTCAAGATAGTTTTCTATTTAAGATACATTAATAATTTACGGTTGTTCATTCAGCATGAAATGGAGCTGAGTTATGTAGCATGTATATGCTGCAATATTTACATTTTTGGTAAACATGTTATCTCAGCTTGCAGAGCTTGGATTCATTCAATGAATCCAAGCTCTGCAAGCTGAGATAACATGCACTTCATTGATCCATTCACACAATTTCGCAGTAACCGTGAGATAAATCATAAAACAAAGTTCAGGAATATTCCTTTATCTCATTGTTTTGCAAATCTATGTACACTACAAACTGTATGATTGAAGAGAAATGCATCTGTACCAGCAGGTTCTAAGTGTGAGGAGGAAGGACAAGCAGTAAAAATGAAAGTGAAACCTTCTAAGCAGCTTATAAATATAATATGAAAGAGCACCTGTCATTTCCCATCCATCATGGCAGCGCCTGTTAGTGGGCATCCATTCACCTGCTGCCTGCCATGTCCCTCACCTTGTTGTGTCACTGCTGCATCGCCAGCTGTCCCATTAAAGTGAATGGGACTGTCAGTGAGTCAACAGTGGGTCAGAGGAGGAGCCGCTGGGGGACAGAGATGACAGTTGCTCTTTATGATTTAAATTATGATTAAATTATGATTTAAATTGAATTGATTTAAATCAAGCCTTTTTACTAGTGATTTAAATCGTGATTTAAATCAACTTGGTTTAAATCAAATCCACCGTGGTTGAAAGTCTCATTAAAAACCCAAAAGCCGTGGAACAGTGTGTACACAACTCCTGTCTGTAACTCCAGCCTTAAATAGTTTCAATATAAACTGAGGCCAACACAAATGCAGCATTCCTAATCATAATTAAAAGGCTGGGAGTATATTGGTTTTCCTTTCTCAAGTAGAAATTCAGCCCTTCATTCCATGGCTTTCTGAAAGGATTATGGCTGCATTAATATGTTCCCTGACTACCAAAGTTTAACACAGCCTATCTACCATGAATCATGACAAATTTAGCCACCTAAGCTTAGCTTCTGTAATCTTTTGGTTTACTATTCGTCAGAGAGCAGCTTGGAAGCAGAAACGTTCTTTGCTGCACATCCTTCCTTTCACGCTGCATGTTTGAACAAACTCCGCCATGACTGTGCTGTGAGAGCTTCAAAGTTACTGGACCATAAATAGAACGAAGGAGCCAATCTGCACCCAATAGTTATAAGAGAGACAGCGGAAGAGGTATAGTGTGAACGTTTTACTTGTACTCAGGTTAAATGTTGGGTAAAATTGATCCCAATGGGGATATATAGCCGTGATAGAAGACCTCATGAGCCATGAATGAGAAGCTGCATTGCAATGGGTCTAACTACGGTTGGTATTTGTCAGAATTCAGGATCAAAGTAGTGCTGCTTCTAGCCCTGGTCTCCACTCTTCATCCATAATGAAGGCAAAATTTGAGAAGTTGCGAGCCATACAATTGATATGTACAAAACCCTGTTCCAATAGTCATTGTACCACAGCACCTACCTTGCAGTCAGGCTTAAACGTTCTGTATAAGCAAAATCAAGGCTATCTGTTAAATAGTAAATAGTATAGACAACTCCTGAAATATACACCATGCATGGATTGTTCATGTTGGCTGTAACAAAGAACCAAAGATCAGAGCCTCTAGGCATAGACTGGGCTGGAATTTTAACTGCAGAAGAAAATGCAGGTAATCCTCGACTTACAACTGGTTGCTTAGTGGTTCAATGTTACGACAGATTCCCCCCAAAAGATACTTATCACCTTCAACATCCCCCCTCCCCCGCCCCATGTGATCACATGATCTCATTTTGGGCCCTAACGTAAGAAACCCATTATATAAAGTCTATTTAGAGGACACTTGTCGCTAGTATTATTATGAATGCTGGTGATGTTCCTGAGTCATCCGCAAACTCATTCGTCTTATTAGTGCATAAAAAGGATGAACAACTTTTATGTTGGCATCTATATAAAAACCCAACATTTCTGGAACTTGTCTTTTATAAGATACATTCCAACAAAAATGATCCTTTGGACAACGATTATGCTACACCTTTATCAACATATGGACCTTATTTCCATAATTTCTCAATCAGTTAATTGTGAATTATTTCATATTCACTGGCAATTTACTTTTTATTTTTGGTCATAATATTTATTTCAAAGACTTCTGTTCTGGCAATATACATTTAATAAAAAAAGGTAATTTAAAAAAACCTACTTTCTAAAAATGTAATTAATTAAATTATATCCACTACCTTTTTGATTCAAGGTCCTTGTTTTATTGATCTTCTCTATTTATTTAGGGTTAAGTGCCTACTGACTAGTGACTAGCACAAAGTTTGATCCTTCTATCTATCCATCCATAACTGTTGACCATAACATGTAGTATCAGTTTTAAACTGTTAGCAACATTATTTCCAGAGAGTGTTCATGCAATAATACATGAATTTTAAATATACCAAATAATGCTTGAATTAGGCATAACAGTTACTATTCAATGACATGTTATGTGCTGGTTAAGCATTTAGGCAAAACTTAGGAATCCAAAGATTTTTTTTTGCGACCAATGTATTTATTACAGTGGTGGGTTTCAAAATTTTTTACTACCGGTTCTGTGGGTGTGGCTTGGTGGGTGTGGCATGGCTTGGTGGGTGTGGCAGGGGAAGGATACTGTAAAATCTCCATTCCCACCCCAGTCCAAGGGGAAGGATACTGTAAAATCTCCATTCCCTCCCCAATCCAGGGGAAGGTTACTGCAAATACCCATTTCCTCCTGATCAGCTGGGACTTGGGAGGCAGAGAATAGATGGGGGCGGGGCCAGTTAGAATTTTTACTACTGGTTCTCTGAACTCAAAATTTCTGCTACCGGTTCTCCAGAACTGTTCAGAACCTGCTAAAACCCACCTCTGATTTATTAGTATTTGTGCCTGAACATAAGAAGATACTGTGTAATAAGGAAGCCGTTCAATGGTAGTATTTCCAATTGGGATATTTACTGGTATCTTGATTTGGATCCATGGAATTTTTATCTTCACTGAAACAAATTTATTAGAAGTTATCATTAAATACCATGAGGCAAATACACCCACGTGTAGTCATTATAAGTTCCTATTATTGAACAATAAATTTGTTATGTACATTTTAAAGACTGCATAGAGTAAGGAATCGGAGACCCCCTATTTTCTTAAACAATGGGAAACTGTTATAACAGTTCTTTTTAAAAAAGTACTTTTTATGGCTTATTAATAAAAAAAAAATCATACTTGTGTTTTTAAAATCTTTAAAATGCTTTAAAATGTTGGATAGAAATACTAGATACAAATACATTCAAGTGGTCAGAGCCAATTTATTGCTATCAAGTATCAATCAGCCAATCTATTATTGCGAATTATCAGTCCCAAAGTAGTGTTCCCCTCCCTTTCAAAACAATACCTTTTACTCTCTGAAACTGCCTTGTCCAAATTTTTGAAGATATCTTGGAGAAGTATGCAGCTGGACTGACTGTTAATATTATATCCATAGGCTCTCTTCCAATATTGTTTGAGATCATTCAGATACTCAAGTGCCTAGAAATAAATATTAAACATTCTATTGAATTAAAAATGCCAGTTTAGATTTGATACTCTGACACTTCACATTACATGGCTTAGAGATAATACATAGTCCTCAACTTACAACAGTTCATTTAGTGACCATTCGAAATTACATCACTGAAAAAAGTGACTTACCGTATTTTTTGGAGTATAAGACACACACACACACACACACACACCCAAAAGTGGGTGCAAATTTAGGTGCATCTTATAGACCAAACACAGGCATTTTTGGCCTCCCAAACCCTCCGTGCATTGTGTTTTCATCCTCCCTGACCCCCCAGAAGAACTTTACAGGCCAAAATTGGGCGCATTTTTGGCAAAAACGAGCCGTGCAGAGCACTGCAGAATACTTCTGGGTGCCTAGGAGGCTGAAAATCTGACGCGTGGAGGCCAAAAACTATTTTTTTCTTGTTTTCCTCCTGTAAATTTAGGTGCGTTTTATAGTCCGGTGCGTTTTATAATCCGAAAAATACGATATGCCCATTTTCACACTTATGACTGTTGTAGCATCCCCTACACAATTTGGATGCTTGGCAACAGGTTCGTTTTTATGACGATTGCAGTGTCCTGGGGTCATGTGATCAAACTTTTGCAACCTTCTGACAAGCAAAGTCAGTGGGGAAGCCAAATTTATCTAAAACCGTGTTACTAACTTAAAAACTGCAGTGATAAACTTAACAACTGCGGCAAGAAAGGCCGTAAAATGGGAGAAAACTCACTTAACAAAGTCTCACTTAACAACAGAAATTTTGGGCTCAATGGTGGTCGTAAGTCAAGGTCTACCTGTATTCAACACTTACCTTGGCATCTTCTTTGTTGAACAGTGAACACCAGGGGGAGCTAATGTTTTTTATACTTAGTCCAAAGGAGCAAGTAAAAAATGCCACTTGAACCAGATCTGCAGGGGAAAAATAAGATAGCAATAAACTAACTCGGCTTTTAAGATACTTATTCAAAAATGGCAAGATGAAAAAACCTACTTCAAAAAAGGAGAAAACATTACTTTACAATACTCCCATATCAGTGAAGAAAAAAGGAAACTGAAACATTAATCCAGGAATAGAGCCCTACAGAGAAACAACATGGTAGTAGAACAGAAAGTACCACAAACAAAGTTGTTACTTCTTTTCCCAGACAACTCGCAATTCCGCTGAATGGATAGCGCCACACAGAATTTATTGGTTTATCTACAATTTCTGCATCTACAATCTTTGCATCTACAATCTGCAGTCAGATGTCAAGATGTATAAAATGTAAAGTACGAACTGGCAGATGTTTAATATAAACTTATCTATATTATTCATAAATGACATGCAGATGGGTGTTAAGGGTGTGCAGAGAACTTGTTTGATTAGTATAAGCAAAAACAGAATTTTTATAGGTCCTTATTTTCCAAAGATGGTTGCAAACTCCTGGACTCACGACTCCTGCTTGAAGAGCAGGTGACGGTCGTGGCCAGGAGGGCTTTGCGCAACTGCAAGTGGTGTGCCGGTTACACCCTTTCCTGGACCGGCAATCCCTACTCACAGTCACTCATGCCTTAGTCACTTCCCGTCTTGACTATTGTAACACGCTCTACATGGGGCTGCCCTTGAAGAGCATCCGGAAGCTCCAGTTGTTGCAAAATGCAGCGGCCCACATGGTTTTGTGCAGACCACGGTGTTCACATGTATCACCTTTCCTGCGGGAGTTGCATTGGCTGCCGATCTGCTTCCGGGTGCAATTCAAGGTGCTGGTTGTCACCTTTAAAACCCTTCATGGTTTGGGACCAGGTTATCTGAGGGACCGTCTCTTGCCGGTCACATCTACCCAACCCATCAGAGCGGGGAGGCAGGGAATGCTGTGGGTCCCATCCCCGAGGGAGATACACCTGGTGAGACCCAGAAGGGCCTTTTCTGTAGTGGCTCCCTTTCTCTGGAACATCATTCCCCCAGAGATTAGAACAGCCCACACTCTAATTCTCTTCTGGAAGGCACTGAAGAACTGGTTCTGCTAGTGGGCCTGGGGAACCCAGAGCAGGATGGAGCCCATTACATGGCTCGTGTGATCAGCTATCGCTGGGGCGGGAGGTGGGGAGTGATTTTATAACATTAATTTATCTGATTTTTTATTACGTTTTACTGTTTTTTAAATGTGGTTTTTATATTCTGTAAGCCGCCTTGAGTCGCCCTGGGCGAATAGGTGGCAATATAAATTTAAGAAATAAATAAATAAATAAATAAATAAATAAATAAATAAATAAATAGGTTCAAATGCTTGTCCATTTAAGCTGCAAAGTGTGAAACCTGAAACTTAATATATTATCTTTTCTACATTCTCATTCGTAGGCAGACATTAACATACTATACATAAACATGCATACTATATAAAGGACAATTATTTACCTACTTTTGTACTTACTGTATTTTCTTTCATTCATGATATTCTAATTAAAAAGCCCACTGCTTATATAACTCCACGCTGTTACTCTGATGAATTTTAAGATTTTTCTCCTATTCGGGTTTTTGAAAAGACAGTGATCCTAATATCTGTAGCGTGCATTTACTTAAGCCTTACTAAACGGAAGTATAAACAATGACTGATGGCAAGGATATTATTAGTAGCTACTCAGCTTGCTAGCAGTGGATGCTCTACAGCAGTTACATGTTTGGGGATTGAATTACCTGAGCTTTGCATGAAAATTGCTGATAGGTTACTTCCTTTCTGTCCTCCACACCTGATCTTACAAAGCCTTTCCAATCAGTGGGACTCAATGGTAAACGTCTGTCTCCTCTCTCCAGGCTACCACATAAACATGAATCAAGTTTCAGTTTTTACTCTTGGTGGCAAATGTGCAGGTAGTCCTTGATTTATGTCCATTCATTTAACGGCCATTCAAAGTTATGACTATGTTGAAAAAAGCAATTTACGAGCAATCCTCAGTGGTGGGTTGCCCCCAGTTCAGACCGGTTCTATAGAACTGGTAGTAAAACCGGCGGGAGGCTCCGCCCACTGACCCTGATGTCATCAGAAGCGATCTGCGCATGCGCAGAAGGCATGCGTGCAAGCAAAGCGAGCGTGCACGTGCAATCCCATTGTGAACCGGTAGTAAAGGTAAGTAGAGCCCACCCCTGGCAATCCTCATACTGACAACTGTAGCAGGCCCCATGGTCACGTGATCAAAATTTGGATGCTTGGCAACTGGTGTGTATTTACAATGGTTGCTGCATCCTAAGATCACATGATCAGCACTTGTGACCTTTCCAGGCGGCTTCTGACAAGCAAAGTTGTCAGGGTAATGAAGATTTAAACCTGACCAGCCCTTAAGACTGAGGATGAATCAACAGGGTCATTGCCCTTTAAGAAGCTGTCTATATAAAAGTCATACAGAAAAGTCGTATTCACTTAGTGACCATGGGTGATTCGTGTGGCAGAAAAGGTCGTAAAATCGCATATAACTCACTTAATGGTTGTATTGTTAGTGAGGGATGTTCCTTATTAAGTTGTGGTCATAAGTAAAGGACTACTTTTGTGCACGTGAGACATACTACCCACAACCAGGACACTTTGGTATTGAAGAGGTTCAAATTCAAGTGGTATTATCATGTTTAACATTTCATGTCCACCTGATCCTTATCATAACCGAAGACAGGTAGCAAACACAATAAGCTTCAAGAGTTCAAAGACTGAGTATTACCTGCATTTAAGTCTTCCGCTGGTAGACACAAAGTATGTGTGGTTTTATTCACTACCTTCATCATCTCAGGGCTTTCCTTAAAGGCGTCAACCTCATGCATGGCTGTGTCGTTGTCTTCAACGTCTCGTACAAATTTTTCACAGTGATCAAAAAATCTCATCAATTTATCATTGATTTCAAATGTTTCTGTCAATGTAACTGAAAATAAACGAAGTAATGTTAACAATTTCTTTATTTCATCATTGTCATCACATTGCTGTTATAACTACTAGTGTACACTTAAGAGTTAATTGCATTAAATCAGTTATGTAAACATCTTTTCTCCTAGTGATGAAGATTTCACTAAATATCCATTGAAAGCATTTTCAGCATCCTTGGGTGTGGCACAAACAGTATGATACAGTTAATCCCCGGGTTATGAGTGTTCCCTTAGCAAACGTTTGAAGTTATGTGATCAGCGCCCCCTAGTGTTTATGAACAAGTCCCGAAACTACGAGTCTTGCAGCAGTACGGCAATTGTTCACTCTTACGAACAACTGCAGAGGTTCTGCAAAATTCATCCTGCACTTTGCCGGCCAAAATGGAGGTTAGGAGGGGCGGGTCCTGATCAGGCCTAAACGGAGCTCCGATTTTGCCAGAAAAATGCCAGCCTGCAGAGGCCTAAACATAGCATCGGAGGGGCACGCTTGGCTGAGAAGCTGGAGAAGAGACAGCTTGCTAAATCTTCGCATGGTAAGTGACCTGGCGCAGCAGGTTTGGGGGGGGGAAGCAATTGTGAGATATTTCAGTGGGTCAAGGAGGCCTTGGGTGGTTTTAAGCAGGTGGCCTGTTCCATCACTAGGCCCCCACATGGCCTTCCCAACCCCGAAATACCTCATGTGCACTTAACGAGCTGCACATTCGATTAGCAAATGCGTGGGCAAAAGGAGGGAGTGATTGTGTTCAAGGTACGATTCACTCCCACAAATCTCCAGGTTACGAATGGCTCCATTACATTCGTAACTCAAGGACTACCTGTATTATGTCTATTTACGTGCAGTGGTATCATATCAATTTAATATGCAATATTAGGAGAATGTACATGGACCTCAACGGCAAAAACAAAGAAATCACAACTCAGTCCAAGATTTTAGTTTTACATGCAAGATCCAGGGGAACTGGAAGCTAGTAATCACTTGTTGCAACTATTATAATTGGTATCTTAGTCTATGCGTTGGTATTAACTGACTGATCACTGGAAGTGGTTGACTATTCCGTACCATTTTGATGCAGGATGATACTTAACAGTTGCCTACTGCAACTGTTATTGAACATCTTTTGCTTATTATTACTTGATTTAAATTAGACCTTCTATAACTGAGCCTTTAGCTCCAAAACAATCCCTCCCCATAGTATCTTATGAAATTGTTTGTTTCAAGAAAAACAATAAAGTACTCGAAAGGATGGAGATCAGATATTTTATGTTGAAGGTGTTCACTGATCTACCTTATATCATTGTGTGATCATTTAGTACAAGGTAGCCCTTGAATTATGACCTCTCATTCAATGGCTGTTCAGAGTTACATCAGCACTGAATGAGGACTTACGACCGGTCCTCAGAGTTCCAGCCATTAGTGTCCCTACAGACCTGTGATCCTGATCTGGGCACTTGATCCTGACTCACAATTATGTTGTAGTGAGCCATGATCACATGATCGTGATTTCTGACATTCCCAGCCAGCTTCCCACAAATGATGTCAATGGGGGAGCCAGTAGAAAGTTGGAAGTTGCTCTTGTTCCTGTCAATTTTTCACCTGACCATGGTCTGTAGCACTGCCTGTGGCACTTGACCACATTCCGTAGTGCCTGACCATGGCATCCTCACTCCTGCTTACTTGGACTCCTGCATCTTCCTGCTTAATGGCCTGTATGATTCTGGGGTTGCAATAGCAAATGGGACTGTGGGATTGCAGTTGCTAAGCAATGTGGTTACGTGATATTGGGCTTTATAATCATATGGCTGTCATGGGGATCGTGTATTGTGTATATTAGTAGATTTATGGGAAAATCTTTGAATGTTAATAATGCTAGTGCAATGTTGAATTACATACCAAAACATTGGGATTTGACTGTTTATTAGGAATTGTGAATGTATCAAGCATTGATGGTGGCGAAAGAATACTAAGAAATGGTAATAAAAAAAAAAAAGTGGAATTATCCCAATATCAAGGAGTAATTGTTGGAAATGTGTGATCAGTCTGTTTTGGGGAAGGCAATATCTTTTACCAAAAGAAAAAAGAATCATTCCGGGCCCAAAGACTGGATGACAGGCCTTTAATGGCTTGGAAGGAGACAGGAGCAGGCTTGAAACTACTGGCCAAAAAGAATGCAATCAGAAGTGGCAACAGCTGACCAAGCACCAGACTGACTCCACTGAACAACTGAATGGATGGAACAATGCCCTAACATGGCAACTAGACCTTGGATGTGATGGTGCTGGCCCCTCCTCTATCCAAAAGTCCAGATAGCTTGGCATTGTCTAACTTGAGCCAAGTGCCAGACCAAAAAAAGGACTGTTTCAAACTGTGGTCTTGGATTGGACAACCTGGACAGGGCTAGGTAACTGCATTCATCAATTCCACACTTTGTGACACTTTTACAGGAAATTTTGCAAAGGTACAAAAGATGTTTTTAATCACAATACAGCAGCCACTCATATAGCTTCAAGTTTCAATACTTTATGGAGCTGAAGATTAAGTGTTATGATTTCCTTGCTTGAAAGTCTTAAGAGTACTGTTTCTAATGATTTGCATTGCCATGGTGAGTGAATGGGTATGCAAACTTGAACTATTCTTAGACACACTCATAACTCAATCTGTAAGTTTTAGGCAAAACAGTGCCCTCCTCTGGAACGTATTTAAGGAACACTGGTTGTAATACATTAATCACTTTTACTTTTAATTAGGTAATCCTTGATTTCAGAGCATTTAGCTATTGTTCAAAGTTACCACGGTACTGAAAAAAAAAGACTTATAACTGGTCTTCACACAATATGACCACTGCAGCATCTCCCACAGTCATGTGGTAAAAATTCAGGTATTTGACAAGTGGCTTGTATTTATAATGATTGTAGCACCCCAGAGTCATGTAATTGCCATTTATGACCCTCTCCCAGATGGTTTCTGACAAGCAAATTCAATAGAGGAAGATTAAGATTTGCTTAATGGCAGTATGATTCAGTAATGACCATGGTGATTTGCTTAACAACCAAGGCCGCAAAATCAGGCACAAGTCAGTTAATGATTGCCTTGCTCAGTGATGGAAATTCCAATCCCAGTTGTGGTCATAAAGGCTATTTATCTTGAATTAATTTTAATTACTATTTGATGAAGCCACTGTTGCTGGGAAAGAGACTATTGTTAGTCATCTCTCAATCTGGCCTGGTCTGTCCCCAGCTTTTGCCATGTACAAATACATGAGGAACAAAGCAGGGATTACATTCTTTTTGCTGATGTTTTTGACTATTTTTCAAAGCACAGCAGAAAATGAGAGATTGGCCTAAAATACAGTTATCTGACAAATTGATGAAAAAATTAACAATATACTAGGCCCAGGGGGGGGCCTTCTCTGTGGGGGCACCTACCCTCTGGAATCAGCTGCTCCCAGAGATAAGGAGAATCCAAGACCTCGGTGCCTTCCGCTGTGCCCTTAAAACCTTCTTTTTCCAGCAAGCCGGGCTGGCCTAACACTTTTTAAAATGTTTTTAATTGTCTGTTATTGTTTTTAATCATGGGGCCAAATTTATATATATCTTTTTAATTGTATTTTTAATGTTTGTAGTTTATGTTTTTACTTGGCTGTTCACCACCCTGAGTCCTCAGGGAGAAGGGCGGTATACAAATTTAAAAATAAATAAATAAATAAATAAAATTAGATATACATTGCCACATTTTGTAGCTATTGAATCCCGCTCTCAAAACTGACAGCTGTTTTCTATCTTCTTTTCCAAATACGTCAAAGGAAATAGATCAAAGACATGCCACTATGATTAAAGATGCTGGAACCTTAGTTACAGGTTTTATATCCTTTCCCATTCCGTCCCAACACAAAACACAGAATCATAGAGATGGAAAGGATAATTTAGTCCAGTGTTTTTCAAACTTGGCATGTAGGCTGGGGAATTCTAGGAATTGAAGTACACGCATCTTAAAGTTGCCAAGTTCGAAAAACTTGATTACAGCTAACAACAGGCTCTAACATCAAGATAGACCTGACAGGTGATTACTCTGCCCGTCTGAACAAATTTCAAGGGAACCCATTGCCTCCCTTGAAAATTGGTTCTATTGTTGAATGCTTTGAGATGTTTCTTAGTATTTAGCTAAAATCTGTCTTCTTATAACTTAAGAACATTACTATGCTCCAGAACAACAGAAAACAAATCTTAACCTTCTAAGTGAACTTGATGAAAAATGTTGCTGTAACTTTCCACACTTGTCTTTTCTTAAGGCTAAATGTACTGTATTTGTATTCTCTCTTCAGAGGACTTCTTTTCAAGTCACCAGATCATTCTTCCCCACTGCTCTAAGAATAGATTATAGTACTCAAAGGTTGAAGTCTAACCAGCACAGATTATATTGGAGCTACTGTTTCCTGAGACGTAGAAACCATACTTCAAGTTCCAAAGTTTGTAATAGCCAGTTTGATTTAGTGTTTAAGGGATCAGGCTAGAAACCAGGAGAATGTGAGTTCTAATCCTGCCTTAGGCATGAAAACTGCCTAGGTGACTTTGGGCCAGGCACTCTTTCTCTGTGTAACCCACCTCACAGGCTCGCTGTAGTGGAGAAAACAAGAAGAAAAAGAAGTACTAGGTATCCCAAAGGTGCTTTTTCAGGATTTTCTTGTTTTTTCTTTGAAGACGTTTCGCTTCTCATCCAAGAAGCTTCCTCAGTTCTGACAGAATAGTGGGGAATGGAAGGATTTATATTCCTTTATATTCCTTCCATTCCCCACTATCTACTGTCAAAGCTGAGGAAGCTTCTTGGATGAGAAGCGAAACGACTTCAAAGAAAAAACAAGAAAATCCAGTTGCCTCCTGAAAAAGCACCTTTGGGACAACCATGTCCCTGGATGACTGAGAATCGCTAGAGTTTGAGAATTAGGTATGGTCGCCATCTTGAATTATTTATAAAAATATAAAAAAGTGTGATAAAAATCAACATAAATACTTCTATTGAAGCCACCTCACACTGCTCACTCATATGCATTTTTCCAATCTACATCTAAATATTATTTCAATACCTGCTCAGTAATACCTCTATAATTATTACTTAAATAAAGTGTAATAAGAATATATGAAAATATACACGAGCCTCATAAAATCCTCTCTACTCTAGTCTTGTTAACAGGAAAAAATAAACAAAAAGTGTGTGTGTGTGTGTGTGTGTATGTATGTATGTATATATATATATACATACATACATACACACACACACACACGCTATAGTTTTCTTTTGTTTTCTGTTCCCTAATAGCTAGGAAACTCCCTTCATGGAGAATTTCAATTTTGAAAGTGTAATGTGAAATGCAAAAATTCTTTTTTAAGTTTTCTGTTTTCTTCTTTTATAACTATGTGTGTTCTTTCTCATTGGCTTTTGTATTTTGTTAATTAAAAAAGATTTTAAAAAATATGTGATTAATTTACTCAAATAAATTAGGAAGTGCCTTTTTTAATGACCCCAAAATTGTTCTTGGATAAGCAAAAAAGAAACTAAACAAAACAGAACTTGGTTTTACTATTTAACTTCTCTGTTCTTATTTATATATTTATAGGTCGTAACATTGTACATAACATTTCCTATTGTTCTCCATAAAAATCACCCTGTGAGGCATAAAGATAGTCCTCGGCTGAGGACAGTCAGTTACAACGGACTTTCTCACATCTATTTACAACCCAGTTTCAAAGTTCCAATGGTCATGTGATCATACGTGAGGCGCTTGGCAACCAACCTGTGTTCAAAACCTTTTGCAACATCCCCAAGTCACGTGATTGCGATTTTTGGTATTTCTTTTTTTGCCAGGAACTGGTACAGGTAGTCCTCAACTTACAACAGTTCATTTAGTGACCGCTCAAAGTTAAAACGGCACTGAAAAAAGTGACTTATGACCATCTTTCACACTTACGACCGTTGCAGCATCCCCACGGTCATGTAATCAAAATTCAGATGCTTGGCGACTGACTCATATTTATGATGGTTGCAGTGTCCCAGGGTCATGTGATCTCCTTTTGCAACCTTCTGACAAGCAAAGTCAATGGGTTAACAACCGTGTTACCAACTTTACAACTGCAGTAATTCACTTAGTAATGGTGGCAAGAAAGGTAGTAAAATGGGGCAAAATTCACTTAAGAAATGTCTCACTTAGCAACAGAAATCTTGAGCTCAGTTATGGTTTGTAAATTGAGGACTACCTGTATTTACTTCTAATTTCTGGCAAAAAATAGGTTGATTTGATAAAGCCTGCAAAAAGGTTGTAAAATCGTGTGTGTGTAATTCCAAGCTCAATTACAGTCATAAATTGAGGACTAACTATAGGTAGACTAGATCTGGGACTCCGTGTTCCAGGTCAACATTTAACTACTACACCATGCTGGCATTTGCTGTGACTATCACCTCAGCTTCCAAAGTTACGATGTGTAACATAAAGTTAGAAAATTCAACTTTTTGCTGGCTGGAGACTGCGTTTAATATTGTGAGTGGCTGAGAGTCATGGTGAGTGGATGATGATCCAATGTAAATGGAATCAGAATTTTCTCTCTCCTCCCTCCCCCTAAGCTTTAAAGGGAATTCAGGGCATGTTTGTACATTATATTGACCTATTTTAGAACACAGACTGCAGATTTTTGTTTTCTTTGTTTTACAAGAAATCATACCACAAGTGTTAGGAAAGCAATGGTCAAAGGTGGATCTGAGGATCATCAAACAAACAAACTCTAACTAATCTAACTTTTTCTCCAAGCACTAGATAGCTGTAAATGAGAACATTGAGAATGTTTCTGTGATAGAATACTTTGGATTATGCAGCTTGCATTTAGCTAGAATGATTAACATTTTTAAACTGTGCAGCAAGAGGGCAATGTATAGCCTGCAGGCAGTATAAATACAAAAGAACTAATTCGGTGGTTCCCAAGTTAATAGCATATTCAGCACATTAATTTAAAAGGTACTCAAAGACACTTCTTCTTTCTTAAAAGAAAGAGATAGCAATTAAAAAAGGATCAGTATGGAAAGCATGGAAAGGAGGAGCATCACATATTCATAAAGATGAGCCCCAAATCAGGATTTAGAAAGCAATGTGAAAGCAGCGGATGGCTAGAGATGAGACTGCCCCTCACAAACAAACAAAGGTAGTTCTCAATTTACAAACAGTTCAATTTAACGACCATTTAAAGTTACGCTGGAAAACATGACTTATGACCATTTTTCACACTTCGAATATTGCAGCATCCTCATGGTCATGCGATGCTTGGCAACTGATTTAGATTTAGGATGGTTGCAATGTCCGGGGATCATGTGACCACTTTTTGCAACCTTCTGATAAGCAAAGTCAGTAGGGAAGACAGATTCACTTAATAACTGTGTTACTAACTCAAAAACTGTGGCAAGAAAGATCTTAACATCGGGCAAAAACTCATTTAACAATTATCTCGCTTAGCAACAGAAATATTCTGCTCAAATGTGGTTTTAAGTCAAGGACTACCTGAAGGAGGCCAAGTGGATTTTGACAGGGCAAGAGTTAATCCCCAAAATGCTTTTCTTGCTTGCTGCACTCCAATCTCTTGACTTCCAGATAAACCATCATGGTGAATGAAGTGATGGAAAAAATGACTGGGTGCCGAAGTTAGTTTAAGCCCAGATGATTGAAGGGTACGAGTCAAGTTTGTAAACAGAAGATACACAGGTATACGTAAGAGATGAAAGTTTGCTGTTCCTTTAAAAATTGGTTAGGACTGTTTGAGAATGTCGTTTCCTGTCAGCTGGAGATAAAGAATTAGGACAGTGATAGAGTGGCTCAACAGAGACTTAATGAACTTGTGTGTGGCAGGGCAAGCAACATCCAAAGAGGTGTTTTTGTATGCTGCACTCCAGCTTTTTGAAAAAGGAGCATTTTCACATGCTGTCACCCAGGGACTGCTTTCAATTCCCTGACCCACTCCTGTACAGCTAGTCCAGCCTGGCCCAATAGCCAGGCCAGGCATGCCTCATCAGCAGTGGGAGCAAAAAACAAACAAACAAAACAACAAACTGAGATGAGCTAGGTGTTAGGCCTGGAAGCCATCTTTTGCATTTGGCCTTCAGGCCTACGACATTTACTACTGTGGGAAATTGGGAGGGGGGATTGTATGGAGCATGAATGATATATAGTCATAATAACATTCCTTTATCAGGGAGTCAAGGACATCTTGCCCTGCACCTGGACAGATGAGACTGGGAAGCATCTCCAGTTGGGACGGTGTTTTGATTGGACCATGTGATGGACATGTGGGCGTTGGGCAGGGACTTGAACTTTCCCGGAAGCTTTCAGATTCGGGTTTTCCCGGATGTGCCAATATGACATTTCTAATAAAATGGAACTTTGAGGAAACTCAAGCGTCAGAGCTTTCTTTCGTTGGGGGTGTTACTTGGAACCCTGACAATAGCACACAGATGGGGGAAGATAAGCAGGTGGGGGCAATTGGAGTAAGCCCCTTATGTTACTGAGGGTCAGGGCTGGGAGGTACCAAGCTCAGAATGGGTTGGCTTGGATACTTGCTTAACAATCCACAGTATTTTTTTTTTGTATATGTTTTATTTACAGTTTTTCTTTAACAACCAACATTTTTTTGTGGACAGTGTAATGACTGGGTTGACATATTTTTCACACAGTGCTCACAGTAATAATACAATTACACATACAGAATTTTTGTCTTCCAACTTCTAGCCTTAATGTGCTCATTATAATTGTAATATATTCTTTTGTGTATCAATCTCACTATTTCCCCAATTTATCACTCCACAGTTTTTGATTAACAGGGAGAGACAGGATTACAGTCTTAAAGCAATCATGTGGCATCTTGTTTTTAATGATGACATTACTTAGTGATTGAAATTCCATTATCTAGAAACTGGAGTGCAGCATGCTAAAACACGTCTTTGGTAAGTTTGGAAGTTTGGTAAGTATCTGCTGAGCCAGCCTATCACTACCTTAGCTGATAATTCAAGTGACTGAAAAGTCAAGGACTACCCGTAGATCTTTTGAGTTGCTTGTGAAATCCAGCCAGAGTTGAAATGTTTTGGAAATTGGTCAGCAACCAAGGAGTAACAATGCTTTTAATTACAATCAGAAGAGAAATGTAAACAATAATTACTACCTTGCCCCATAGTGTTCAGTTATTTCTACCTTGGTTTTTTTCCCCTACATATACCCTAAAATGAATTGGGTATGGCCAGTCCAGAGAAAAGAAGGACTGAGATGACATGATAGAAGTATTTCAGTATTTGAGGGGCTGCAGCAAAAAAAAAAAGAGGAGGTCAACTTATTTTCCAAAGCACCAGAAGGCAAGACAAGAAACAATGAATGGAAACTAATCAAGGAGAGAAGCAACCTGAAATTAAGGGGAAACTTTTCCTAACAGTGAGGATAATTAACCAGTGGAACAGCTTGCCTTCAGAAATTGTGGGTGCTTCATCCCTGGAGATTTTTAAGAAAGGACTGGACAGCCATCTGTCTGAAATGGTATGGATCTCCTGTTTGAGCAGGGGGTTGGATTAGAAGAGCTACAAAGTCCTTTCCAGCTCTATTCTGATTTAAATGACACCAGCAAAGTCCACTGGGGAAAGGAAGGACCTCAAATGAATCCTGAACCCCTAGAACTGTAAATCTGTACCTGTTTACTGAATGCAGTTTCTTCCAGATCAAGGGACTTCGGGGATCAAGGAGTATTTAAAACATAACCTGCTCCATTATCCACAGCCCTTCTGCCAGGCTGGCTGAACAGCATGGGAGAGGAGAGAGGTTCTGGTCTAACTGTAGACCAGAAAAGCCAAAAGACCCCCACCTCTAGCTGTACCCCAGCTACTGGAAAAATCTTTTCAGGTCTAAGATATTTTTAAGTGGGGGGGAGAGAACCCACAGTATTATAGGTTTTTCCCCCCCTCTGCAGGGTTGAATGATATCTTCAAGGAAAGTAAAAATTGGATAGGTGCAGGAAAAGTATCTGTATTGGAAACAACCATGAATCATAAAATGTGTAATTTAAAGGAGGGGAGCGTTTTATGAAACAAATTTGCAATGTAAAGAGGGAGGGAAAGTATTTTACGAAATAGCATGCAATTTAAGGAGCTGAGGAAAGGTGTTTTGTTTTTATTTCTTCCTTTCTGACCTGGGGGAAGCTGGAGAGGGGGGCATGGGAGAATCTATGACAATTCATCTTGGCTAACTCACCAGGATCAACTCAACTCACCAGGGTCAACTAGTTGCAGGACAAGAGTTAACACTAATATCAAAGAAAATAGTGGAATAAGAGTAATAGAAGAAAGGAGCAACGCCAAAGGAGGGACAGAATGAAACGTGAAGGGCAAAACATTAAAATATTTGTTTTTTTTAAAACTATATTTGGCAGGGGAAAAAATCAAGAATCAAAATACAATCACTGCAAGGTAGTAGAGAAAGAGGAGGATTTGGACTCCCAGATTGGGAAACCTACTATAAAACAACATCACTTATATGGATCAAAGACTGGATGGAATTACGAAATAAAAGAATTTTAGCATTAGAGGGATATGATTTGCAGAGAGGGGGGGCACACTTTTTTCTGGGAAGGAAAAAAATAAACAGCATAACTATTTTCAACCACACTTAATTAGAGATGCACTAATTACAAACGTGGCAAAGGGATAAATAAAAAATCATTATGATAAAATTCCAGAATGGTTCTCCACAACGGAGGCACCAATCTACCCAAATGCATTAGACATGGACCAAATGAAAAGATAACCAAGATCTATTAAAACAGTCAAGGGGAATTTCAAACAAGGCAGGAATGAAAAGAACAGGCTACAGACATTGATTGGTGGCCTTACCTGCAAATAAAATATTTTTTTTTAAAAAAAGTGAAATTGTCCCGCAGGCGAGTTTCCCCAAGCCTGAGGAGAGCGGACTCACCGTTTTTCCCGCCGCCGCTCATCAGCGCCTCGCGGAGCCCTTCGCGGAAGGCTTTGCTGCTATCCACGCACCGGTGCTTGGAGCTGCTGGTGAAGGCCAGGCGCCGACCGGGAGCCAGGAGGCTGGGGAAGCGGGAGGCCAGACGCTTGGCCAGCATCCCCATGTCGCTGAAGCCTTTGGGGGCCAGCTTCCCGTCCATGCTCGGCTGGTACCACATCTCCCATCGCGCCAGGCGCTCCGCCACCGAGCAGCGCTTGCCGCCGCCGCCGCCGCCGCCGCCGCCCCGTAGGAGACCGTGCAGGCTCGCCAGTTTCTCGATCTGCTTGCGGGTGGGGAAGCGCGTGCCGTGGCGCACCACGGCGCTCAGCTGAAGCGGGGTGCAGGAAGCCGGCGGCAGCGGGAAGCCCGAGAGCGGCGGCCCGAGCGACAGAGGGTCCCGGAGAAGGTACGGGTGCAGCTCTTCGTAGCGGGATTTGGTGCCGAAGAAAGGGCTCAGCAGCGTGGCTCGCTCGGCCGTCTCGGCGTCGCCCTGCAGCTCCCCGTTGGCCAGAAGGAGCAGCAGCAGCTGCAGCATCGGGACAAAGCGCGGGCGGGTGGCTGGGCAGCACATGGCGGACAACGACGGCAACTCGCTCCGTGGAGGAGAGCGCGAGTCCTCGCTGCCGCCGCCGCCGCCCGCCTCCCTTTTGTTTCCCTCCCCAGGTTGGAGAACGGCGGCCACGCCTCGGCACGGCGGCAACCCCCTGCCTTCGTTTCCTGCCCTTCTCCAAAATGGCCGCCTTTCTCCATGACGTTTGAGCCTCTGGAAGGCCTCCTCGCCCACAGTCAGCATGGCGCTCTCTCCTCCTCCTCCTCTGGCTCGTTTTCTTAAGGCAGGGGTGGGCAACTGTGGCCCTTTTACAACCTGTGGACTTCAACTCCCAGAATTCCTAAGACAGCCAAGCTGGCTCAGGAATTCTGGGAGTTGAAGTCCACAGGTCATAAAGGGGCCATATTTGCCCAGCTCTGTTCTAAGCAGCAGGGGACTCCCAAGCTTGCCCACTTTAAGACTTGTGGACTTCAACTCCCAGAATTCCTTGAGGAATTACATACAGTAGTTTATACATACAGTAGTACTGAATTACATACAGTAGTTTATACACTGCTCAAACAACTAAAGGGAACACAAAACTACTGTATGTAATGAACAAAGTATTTAATAAGGCTATTTCATTCATTCAGATCTCGGATGTCTTCTGCTTGTATTCCCTTTATTTTTTTGAGCAGTGTAGTTTGCCTCTCTCATCTTTGTGAGAAACCTTTAGTTTTTGTCCTGCATGGCCAATGCAGGCAATAGCAAGGCTCTTTCCCAGGCCTCCAGGGAGAAAGGTCTAAAGCTAACTTTGATAATGCTAAAATGTCAGTGACATGACGTCAAAATACAAGAAAGCAGGGGTCCGGCTGACACGAGCAGCATCTGGTGATCCGGACGTAAGGACTGCCCTCCTTCTTTGGGTGTTGCGGTGTCTATCGAACTTTCATCCTTTTGAAGAAAGTGGTGGGTTCTTGTTGGCTCCACTCTTTCATACCCGTTTTGTGATATCACAAAGTCAAGTTTTGGTTTTTTTTTCTTTATTATGCAATTATAAATCTTAATACATTGTATTGTCTCAGTACAGTGATGTTTCAGTTAATATGATTAAATATTATTGACATTCTATTATTTAGATAGCTTAGAGTACAGTACTGAAAATAAAGGAGAGAAAAAAGCATTCTATCAATATTAAAGACAATTTAGGATGTCCATGTTACAAGAATATTTTTTTAAAAAAATTTGAAGTTGAGTATAACACTGAGAAATGAACCACTACTTCAAAGTATTTTATTTATTAATCAAATTTGTATGGCTACTCATCACACAAAAGTGATCCTGCAGGCTCCATCACCTACTGTATATATTCTTATGAAATGGTCTCAAGTTGAAATGCCTATTAGCATTCAATGACATGTAACGTTTAAAAGAACAGTTCCTGATTGGTTACTAATTAAAAACAAGGTAATATGCAATGTTTTCTCAATATACAGTACAGAAGCTTTCATACCTTATAAATATACATTTCAAGATGTTATTGACAGCGATATATATTTCTAAACTATTAACTTCCAGCTTTAAACCTTTTTATAATTTTTATATCTTACCATACCTGAGTTAATAAGTAGACATCATTTTTTTGACTGATGAAAACTCCTGGAGCCAATTGACGAATACCAAGGTATCACTGTATTTGCAAGAAAGGTAACTGTGGATGTACTTTGATTCCTGATTGATAAATGTACAAATTTCTGTAAATTAATATTTAACCCTCAACATTCCTATTCCTGGGCATATCCACCACAATTGAAAACATGCATGTTTTTCACTGTAGTTATTCCAGCAGAGTCTAATTTATTTTTAATTCTAGATTCCAGTTTCACAATAATCATATACCATCTACCAATTAGTTGTTTGTAAGGCCAAATCTTATTACAAGCCCCTTTCTTAATAACTTTTATTTCATTTTCCAAAGAGATTTTAATTTGCCTAGTGGCAAAATTTTATACCATAGTAAGAATGTAAAAACAGCATATTTGTCAATGCATTAATATATTGAATTAATTGAAATAGAGGAACAAAACCAAGTAATTGAATAACAAACGTGATTGTTTCCTTGAATCAGCTTGAGCCACAGCTCTTCTCTGCTATGTTCTCTCCTGCCCTGAAAAACAAACTATACCAGTGAAACTTCAACTATCTCTTTTAGAAATTTGGAAGTAATAAGTACCTTAAACGCTCAATAAACACCACCTAAAGTCTTCTGTTAAAATAACTGGCTAGTGAGCAATTTGGAGTAGTAATGAAGGAGTTGACCTAGAAATCAGGAGATTTCTAGTCCTGCCTTAGACATGAAAACTAACTGGATAACTTTGGGCAAGTCATTCTCTCTCAGCCCAATTTACCTCACAGGGTTGTTGTGAGAAAATAGGAGGAGGAATGATTATTAGCTATGCAATAGTGGCGAATATCTGTAGCTCAGGTGCAGGATGACAGTGAAGGTTCAATCTCCGAGCTTGTGGGTTGGTTTCCAAACATTTCATTACCAGGCTAAATAACATCTTCAGCAGGATTGGGGTTAGGGAGATTGACACTAACATCCCATAAACTCCACTGAAGATGTTACCTTGCCTGGTAATGAAACGTTTGGAAACCAATCCACAAGCTTGGAGAATAAATAAACTCTGTTTTACAGAATTGTTTGGGAGTGAATTGTGTTGCTCAGTAAAGCTAAAAAAAGATGCTAAAAAAATTGCATGTGCTGTGAACATGGCACCTGTCAGTAATTCTTTAAAGCAGCAATATGTTTTCCTGGGATCACAGAACTGCTTTAGAAAGATGCGCAGATGTATTATCTTTATATCCCTGAATACGACAAAGTATTTTGAGGGAATCTGGTCACAGCAGACTTGTATTGCTCAGAATGTGTCACATAATGACCAAGTCTACCTATTTCTATGTTTAATAGAAATCTGTCTTTTTGTAGCTCCCAGTTTAGTGGGGAAACTGGGATGAAGGCCTCTGGAGGCCTCTTGTAGTATTTGAGCATGTGCAGATAAGACACAGCTATATGGAGCTGTAAAGAACACAAATGCCCCTGAATTAGGCTTTTGTGCATCTGAAAAAAATATTGGTGTCTCTAATTGTATTGGTCAATCCCAATACATAAGTTTGAACTGATTTTTTCCAACAACACAGAAGAAAATTCAACTAGATGTAGTGCATCTGAAATCTTAGTACAGTAAAATTAGTTTAGAATTAAAGTCCTCAGCAGAAATTATATCTCATATCTGTTTTGGCTGTGGGTTTTATAGAAGAAAACAGTTTCATGTCCAAAAGGCCTTAGATTGCTGCAAAGCTAGAACACATGATAGTTAAAATTAGTCCTTAAAACTGCATTTCTTAGCATTTTTTTAAAGAAGTAGATGCCTATTGTCAAAATAATCTCAGTTGGGGTTCTTTTTTATTTAACAGTACATAAGAGGAGAATTTAACAGCTGACTAAACATTACATGTTAATTTTTGTCCATGTTAATGTTTTAAAGTTTTATACATTCTGCCAAATAAATAATCATCCAAATCTGAAAAAAAGATTTGAAGTATAAAGAATGAGACTCAAGCAAGAACAAAAAGTAACTTGTTCATTTAGGAAGAACGTTTTGCACATTAGCTCTTTTCCTGAAAAGCCCAGCGGCTTTCTGTACCCATTTTAATATAACAATGATTGTATTATATATAATAACTGTTTAAGTATGTAGTACATGATCCCTTCCTTGCACCAACTCAGCTCTTCTCTATGTTCTCTCCTTGGAAAATGAATCACACAAATGCAATTCACACCTTTCTGACTTAGACATATAGAAAAGAGTGAAGGCTTCAAAATTTAATGAATGTTTATCAAAACTATGCGAAGGATTTGATGAAAGAAGCACCTCTCTGAAATCTGCTCTTTAAAATTGCAAAGTGGCTGCAGCCATTCCAAGATTGGGTGTGTGCATATCCATGTGATTATAGGAATTGATATAAACCAAGTAATTACAAAAACAATTATAGTATTCAGCCTAACAAGTATTCATTCCCCAACAAATGTTTGTTTATTTTTCACGTTTCTGAACCTCCCATCTCCCTCGAGGTTTTAGAAGAAGACAAGCTGAATGTGTAGATCTCTAGAAAAGATAATTCTTTAATGGAGCTTATGCTTTGCATGGAGGAAGACTAAGATCCATTTGACTATCCCAAGGGAAGTGGAAATGTTCTCCTTGAAACCCTAAAAAGGTTTCAATGCTAGCTAAGGCAGACCAATATAGAGTGACAATATAAGGCAGTTCCTTATGTGGCTATTCCGTAGAATCTCTGTTATATCAAACAGTGTACATCTTAGTGAGAATTTAATATAGATCTTATATCCCTATTATACTGGCTTATTAGACACAGGAATTGTTTTTCCTGTTTGATCTATCCATTCTGTGCAAGAAACCAATATACAGGCAATCGTGTGTAAACTAACAAGAGTTCTTCCTAAAGAAAAATGGATAGAGTGTGTTTATCATCTGGAAAACAAAACAAAATTAATTTGGGATGAAAGGCCAGAACCTGATGTAACTCGCAACCTCACTTGTTTGATCTTTGGTAGATGTGAATTTTGGGATTGTGATCATGCTTACAACAAGTCCCTTGTAACCATATTGTGAGATAACTCTTAATATCTCAAAGCACATTTAGCCTCAATAAATGTACAGTGTATCATGTTCTATGCAAAGAATCAAGCATAACCAATCAAGGATAATTGCCTAGCTATAATTTCCTCCTGCACATAAATTGTGCTTCCTTGACTATACATAGATGCACACAAAGATAATTAATCTATTATCAGGCTGATGATTCTCATTCAATTATTAATGCATTTAAAAATAATAAGCAGAATATATAACCAATTAACAATGTTAAAATAATGTTTTCCGCCATCTGTCCTATAGATTTGAGGCCTATAGTTGACCTGAATAACATTTCAACTAAAGCATGAGCATATGCTTTCATGCCAAAACCTCATCAATTCATGAGGTTTTCTTGTGAACAAAAATTCATTTCAACAGCCTGTTACATTTTTTCCCCTAAAATCAAGACCTAATCTGAGAGAATTTGATTTCACAGATGGCTTAAAACTAAGACATATTTGAATTCTTGGCTAGGTCAGCATCAAAGAAATGAAGTGGTTAAATCAAGATACTAGGCTTGTTCCACAATAAATCTTTTCAGATCCTTAGTTTTGTTGGGTTTATATCAGGGCTCACCTACTGTTTAATTGCAATATATGTATTATCATTCATTAACATGGTTTCATTTTTTAGAGTTTATCCTGCTCTTTTAAAAAGGGCAGTTCCAAGTTTCGGTATATTCAGAACAACGCCAAACAAAACAAACAGAAACAGCCAAGATCTTTGCTATAATTTGCTTTCCAATGATGGTGACAATTACCATGACTTTTGGCACATTGGATGACGCAGATATATAGATACAGTCAAAGTCCAAAATAGTTGGATGGTACCAGGATGTGGAAAGATTCCAAGGATGGAATTCAAAGAATGGAATGAAGTCCATTTCCTGTAGGATCCTATCTGTGGCTTTCATTTAAGACATTACGTGGCTCGATAAAATGTTACCTGCAAACTCTGCAGAGATTAGATTGAAAGATAAAGAACTGGTAATAATAATAATAACTTTATTGTCATTGTACGTGTATACACACTATACCCATACAACAAAATTCACTTAACACCCAAAGACCAGGTCTAACACACATAACAATTCCCAAACACATTCCCACCCAGAACAATTTCCCACCCCTAAACCACCCAAACATCCACACAACAGACCAAGTAATACTGTCCAACAGCTCACTGATGGTGGCCCTTTAGTTCATTGTTGAGTGCAATTATAGCTCTGGGATAAAAACTATTCAGAAAACGTGTGGTCCGAGTTTTAATTGTTCTGTATCTTCTGCCAGAAGGCAACAGTCCCAAAAAATTGTAAGCAGGATGGGAAGAATCTCTGAGAATGTTATGCAACTTTCTCAAACAGCGAGATTCGAAGATGTCATCCAGGGCTGGTAGCTGGAGCCTGATGATATTCTGGGCAGTTTTAATGATTCTCTGGAGAGCTTTTTTGTCCACTACAGAGCTGCTCCCATACCATGCAAGAATGCCGTATGTCAGGACACTCTCAATGGTGCTGCAATAGTAGGACAGAAGTAGATGCCGAGATAGATTTATAATTTCTGTACTGTGCCAGAACTGAACAAAGTACCAGGTTTAAAATGACTAAGCAGGTGCCCTTGAATAGATTTGCTCAAATATATGGGTTTCAGATAATGGGACAATTAGCGCACAGGGAAGAAAACAGTATGCGATAGGAGCCAGTAGGAGATAATCGCAAATAAGGTATCAACACAAAAGTTGCAACCTCAGCAAAGTAAGGCTTTTTAGGAGAGAGAAAACATTATCATTTGTTTGGGTGTTCATGTGGCTCTGAGTCATGTCTATTTCCCATTCAGTTGCTGCTGTGGGATCATCTTCCCAACATTTATAATATAATGAAAAGATCATCACATTTCATTTCCTGTGACTCTGAATGAAGATCGAGTCTAATAAAAAAACATAGAGTCGGGTGTATATATTCTGGAAGCATCTGAATGCATCACAAAATTTCCAGGAATAACTGAACCACGAAAGAGGAATGTATCTACCATATTTTTCGGACTATAAGACACACCGGAATATAAGACGCACCAAGATTTTGAAGAGGAAAACAAGAAAAAAAATAATTTTTGACCTCCGCTTTTCTGGTTTTTGCCCTCCCTGGCCCCCAGAAGCACTCTGCAGGCTTCCTAAACCCTCTGCGCATCCTGTTTTTGCAAAAAACGGGCCTGTTTTTAGCAAAAACAGGATGCCCGGAGCGGGGGTTTTTGAGAATGGGAAATTTTTACTCTGGAACCTAGATATAAGTGGTGGGTTGCTACCAGTTCGCCCCGGATCGGACGAACTGGTAGTGACGGTGGGAGGCTCTGCCCCACCTGCCCAGACATCTCTGCACATGTGCAGAAGCTTCTGCGCATGCGCAAAAGCAGCACATGTGGGCGCCCCCACAAGCAAACCATTAGCGGCCAAAATTGAAACCCTCTACTGCTAGATATATAAAGTCTGTAAGTCCTTTGTGTAGCAGTGGTTAAATAATTATTGTGTTGAGGTTTCTAGTTAAATCATGTCTGGAAGTCTTTTGTCTAGACTAATCAAAAATTATTTAGAGAGCTGTGATTCACTACTAAGCAGATAATAAGATTAGCAGATTACAAACTATGCCTAAATGGCAAAAAGCTAGAGCAACTAGAAGTATTTGTATATTTAGGTAGAATGTTTACTAAAGATGGAAAATGAAGATACTTGAAGGCACGTAAATGCTAATAGAAAATAAGATCTGTTGTGAGGAATGCATATTGGTTGAAAAGAGCTAAAATATTTGTGTGTTAAGAGCATTTTCCTGCCTTTTTGTTATCTAGATATGAAAGGTGGTTTATGTATTAAGAAGAAATGTGGACTCGAGTCAGAAGCACCAAGATGCTTCTGGGTTGAAAGGATTAGCAGGTGTACATCACCGTTGTTCTGGGGATGCCCACTTGGGGGCTCCTTTCATGACCCCGGCAGGAGATGAGTGATGGACAAGAGCCCAACCCCTCCCCATGGCAGTTATCGGATTTCAAATGTGGGCTTGGTAACCTCCTGCCTCCGTTACAACCACTCGAAGCATCATGCTCCTTATTAAGAAGAAAGGGACATACATGTTAGAGGAATGTGGTACCATACTTAAAAGGAGGTATAGTTGTTAGGAAAGAAATCTTACCAGGTTTGTTTTTGAGTTGAGAATAAAAAACACAAGTAGTTACTTGAATCAGGGGTGAAGTTTATTCCAAGAGTGCAATATACAAAAATCAGCCATGGTTTAAGTCTCTATCAAGAGGTCCTTATTTATTATTATTTATTTGGTTTTCATCTCGCTCTTATTATATTAGAAATAACTGAAGACAGCCAACATACAGTAATGTTTCTTCTTTCTTCTCCTATTGGTAATCTCTTCTTTTCTTATTTGATAAAAGAGATCTCAAGTTAGGTTTCAAACAGAGAGGAATTGTTCACCTATTACATTTGTTGTTTCCCGTTGCACTTTGATCTTTCTCTAGACTAGAGCAATGGTGAAATGTAAACTTTGTTACTACCGGTTCCGTGAGCGTGGCTTGGTGGGTGTGTGGGTAATGTGACTGGGTGGACGTGGCCAACTTTTTTTTTTTAAATGTTTAAAAGCATTTTTTACAACCTTAAGAGGTTGCAGAAAAAATGCTTTTAAAAGCCTCTGATGATCAGGCAACTCAGCTGGGATCGTCAGAGGCTTTTAAGAGGTTGCAGAAAAAAATGCTTTTAAAAGCCTCTGACGATCCCAGCTGAGCCGCACGATCATCAGAGGCTTTTTAAAAAAAACTTTTAAAAGCATTTTTTTGGCCGAAGAGGTTGTAGAAAAAATGCTTTAAACTTTTTTTTAAAAAAGCCTCTGATGATCGTGCGGCTCAGCTGGGAATGGGGGGGGGGCAGGGATTTTTCCTACCGGTTCTCTGAACCACCCACCACCATCACTATCGGATCGGGTGATCCGGTCTGAACTGGGAGCATTTCACCCCTGCATTAGAGCCTATTCTAATCTATGACTTGGAATTACAGAATTACAAGATGTGTGAAGATAGGACTTACTTTCCTTCCTGCGGTAAAACAAGAAGCAGTAAGTTTGAGAATCAACAGATGAATTGGACAGAAATGTGAGGCAGCCGCATGAAAGGAGCACAGTGATGGCCATACAAACATAATGAATAAAGATTGAATTGCAAAAGAGATTTATAAAAGAAGAACGAACATGTGAAAAGGAAAGCTGGAGAAAGTTGAGAAAGAACTGATATCTTCAAAAACAGGGAGATATATAGTGAACTAACAACAATGTTGATCAGGCAGTGTGTGAACATGATGAAAAAGAAGATGGTTTGTACGAAGAGAGAAGCATGGATAATTATAATGAATAATGTATACAGGTAGTCCTTGACTTACAACTATTCAGTTAGTGGCTGCCCAATGTTACAACAGCACTGAAAAAAGTGACTTATGACTGTTTTTCACATTTACCTCTGTTGTAGCATCCCTATGGTCACGTGATCAAAATTCTGGCATTTGGCCGCTGGCATTTGCACTGCCCAGGGTCATGTAATCACCATTTGAGATTATGAGCCGTGGTGGCACAGTGGTTAGAATGCAGTACTGCAGGCTGCTTCTGTTGCCTGCTGCCTGCCTGCAATTTGGCAGTTCAAATCTCACCAGGCTCAAGGTTGACTCAGCCTTCCATCCTTCCAAGGTCGGTAAATGAGGACCCAGATTGTTGGGAGTAATATGCTGACTCTGTAAACCGCTTAGAGAGGTCCGTAAAGCACTATGAAGCAGTATATAAGTCTAAGTGCTATTGCTATTTGTAACCTTCCCAGCTGGCTTGACACAATGGGAGAAGCCAGATTCATTTAACGACTCAGGATTCATTAACACTGATTCACTTACACACCGGGGCAGAAAAGGTTGCAATGGGATGCAACCCACTTAGCAACTGCCTTGCTTAAGCAATGGAAATGTTGGCCTCAATTGTGATTATAAATCAAAGACTTCCTTTTTTTCCCCATGCCTTGTATTTCCTTGGTTTACTTTTTCTTACCCCTGGAACTTTGCACAATAATTTGAGCTTGGTCATTTGTGACTTGAGTGAATGCACTTGATGGATTTATTTGATGATCCATTTTTATTATTATTAAAATTTATATGCTGCTCAACTCCCAACAACCCTGGGCAGTTGTTGTCCTCTTACTGCCTTTAAAAAAAAATCCCTTCTACCGTGTTTCTCCAAAAACATGACCCACCTTGAAAAGAAGCCCTATCACATTTTTGAGCGCATGCAATCAAATAAGCCCCACCCACAAAATTAGCCGTAATTAAGACCCTGCCCAACCCAGGGTGCAGGGGGTAAGGCGAGACACACAGGTAAGAAATAAGCTAGGGTTGGGATGGGGGGTGGTGGAGCTGCCCTACTTACCAGGCCTTGCTCACCCCGACACCTGCCTCTCCTTCTTCTGCGGACACTCTTCTGCAGCCACTTGCCGCCACTCGCTCGCATCGCCCTGGCCTCCGTTTTGCGTTCAGATGCCTGCCGGAAGGCATCCGCAGCCAATAAGAGAGCTCCGGAGCTGAGTTTACACCTGGCTTAAATTAAGATGTTCCTTAATAAATCTACATTTTCAATGCAATGAAGGAATAATTTGGAAAACTCATAGGTACAAGTGTACCAATTTGTTGAATTTAAGGAGTATGAATGAGATATTTTATTGGCTTCAGCAACAACTTGGTCTTGATTCTTTCTGGTCAAAGCTTATTAAATTTAGAAATATCTAACTACAGTAAAAAGTAATCTAAAATTTATAAGAACTAATTCTTCCTCAGAAAAACATTGTGCAACGTTTAGAAATCCAAAAATTTCTATATGGCAGGGTTGTTTATATAATAAGAAACTATAGTACTCCAAGAAATGCCTTCCCAGTTTCTTTCCTTATCCTTATCCTTTCCAAAAAATGATAATTGGATAACTTCTGAAGAAAGCTTATTTGGATCAAGAACAACTCAAAATGGCCAATGGCCAACATTCTGTTCCCGAACAAGATACTCAACAGAGTGACAGCCAATCTCTCTTGGATTACTTTCTGAATTCATGTCCACTGGGCTTCAGGCCTGGCTTTGAGACAAGCATCATGTTGGTTAGCTTATCAGAGGGAGAAAACCTCCAAATGTTTTAGTTTTCTATAAATCTTGACTTCTGATTTTAGAATTAAAATGAAGCAGGCTCAATCAGCTGTTCTTGTTATGTTTTAATCTGTGGAGATGATCAGCACATTATGTGAATTTGGAGAGTACCGAGATGGCTTGAAGGAGGAATGCAACAATTGTTTTAACTACATCAGTGTAGCTGGGAAACATAGGATGAGTAAAAAGGAAACCCAAGATTCCCCGTGTTTGATGTAAGCGAAAAGCTCAGACAGGTTTTCAGGATATTATGATTGACTGGTTGATTTATGTGTCATAATTTTTGACTCCTAACCACCAGATAGATTTTTCTCAATGAACTTTTCCTCCATATAACAATAGTCAAAATAGTTCTTGTGATGTCTGTTTCCTAACCTAGTTTTTCTCAAAGGACAGACGGTAAATGTTTACTTTTGTAAATTATAACATTCTCAGCTGCTCAGCAATTGGCTTTTCAGTTTAATAGATGAAGAACATACCTGATTTATTCAGTATTTATCAACAGTGTGTTGCCACCTGGTGGCCAGTTAGAAGCCAGAAGGTTCATTTAGATACAGGAAGTAGTTCAAACCAGAGAGAAATGTCAAGAACAATTTTATTGAATAAATATTAAGAGAATAACTGAAAAAGAAACATTTACTAAATTATGTCTTTTCTTTCACTAGGAATTCCTTACCTTTTGGAGCAGCTGGTTATGGAGTACTCTTTCTTTCCTGAACTTTAAGTCTGTGCTAAAGTTCAAACTATCTGGTATCACTTATTTATACAGATAATCCTTGATGCATTGCTATGAACATATGCTTTGGCATATATCATTATATTTAAATATAAAAATTATTTAAAAAAATTTTTATAACGCAGGTAGTCCTCAATTTACGGCCACAATTGAGCCTCAAATCTGTGTTGCCAAGTGAGACATTTGTTAAATGAGTTTTGTCCCATTTTACGACTTTTCTTACCATATTTGTTAAGTGAACCACTGCAGATGTTACGTTGTTAACATGGTTGTTAAGTGACTCTGGCATCCCCTTGTCAGAAAGTTGTCAAAGGTGATCACATGACCCCAGGACATGGCAGCTATCATAAATATGAACCAGTTGCCAAGCATCTGAATTTTGATCCCTGGGCCAGATGCTGCAATGATCGTGAATTTGAACAATGGTCATAGGTCACTTTTTTCAAGTGCCGTTGTAACTTTGAAAGGTCATTAAACAAATGATTATAATTTGAGTACTAGACTACCTGTGTACCGCAATAACACCTAGAAATGGCCTGATAGTTTATCTTATCAGCAACATGCAGTGGTGGGATTCAACCGGTTGGCATCACTTCAGCCGAATCGGTTGTTAAATTGCTGGCTGGTTCCGCCCCGCCCCTTCCAAAAGTCCCCACACACCCCGTTTTGGCTCTCAGGTAAGTGCAGGGAGGCCTACTAGCCCAAAACGGGGTGTGGGGGTGCGGCATGGCCCCCCGTGGCCCATTTTTGCTCCCAGCGGGATGCAGGAGGCTGCCTCACACCCTCTGGCCACGCCCACCATGGCCACGCCCACCCAGCCAGTCATTAGGGCAGAGAACCCTAATGTGGGTTCTCTGTGGGTTCTCTAATGTGGTGTGCTGAGGATTTTGCGCATTATCTGCACAATAAAATCGCTCAAATTCGGGACGGCCTGGACTCTGACTGGGTAGGTTCAGGCAAGATGTTTGAGGCGGGTCTTGAGAATGTTATCTGGGAGGAGTTTGACCCTGTGACTCGCGAGGACGTGGACAGGATGCTGGGGAGATTGAACGCAACCAATGTTTACTGGACCCGTGTCCCTCCTGGTTGGTGCTGGCCACCCGGGAGGTTACACGAGGCTGGCTCCAGAGGATTATAAATGCTTCTTTGAATGAGGGTTTCTTACCTCCCGCCTTGAAAGAGGCGGTGGTGAGGCCCCTCCTTAAGAAGCCCTCTCTGGATCTGGCTGTTTTGGCAAATTACCGTCCTGTCTCCAACCTTCGCTTTATTGCGAAGGTTGTTGAGAGTGTGGTTGCATGGCAGCTCCCACAGTACCTGGATGAAGCTGTCTATCTGGATCCATTCCAGTCTGGCTTCAGGCCTGGGTACAGCACGGAAACGGCATTGGTCGCGTTGGTCGATGATCTCTGGAGGGCTCGGGACAGAGGATGTTCCTCTGTTCTGGTCCTATTAGATCTCTCAGCGGCTTTTGATACCATCGACCATGGTATCATGCTGCGCCGGCTGGAGGGGTTGGGAGTGGGAGGCACCGTCTTATGGTGGTTCTCCTCCTATCTCTCCGACCGGTCACAGTCCGTGTTGGCTGGGGGGCAGAGGTTGACCTCGAGGCACCTTGTTTGTGGGGTCCTGCAAGGGTCGGTCCTCTCGCCTCTCCTGTTCAACATTTATGTGAAGCCGCTGGGTGAGATCATCTGTGGATTTGGGGTGCGGTGCCATCTGTATGCTGATGACACTCAGCTGTACATCTCCACCCCAGACCACCCCAACGATGCCCTTGAAGTGATGTCCCGGTGCCGTGCAGGTCTGGATGGGGAGGAACAGGCTCCGACTCAACCCCTCCAAGACCGAGTGGGTGTGGTTGCCGGCGTCCCGATATAGCCAGATGGTGCCATTGCTGGCTATTGGGGGTGAGTCATTGGCCCCCACGGAGAGGGCTCGTAACTTGGGCATCCTCCTGGATGCATGGCTGTCTTTAGAAGAGCATATGATGGCCATGGCCAGGGGGGCTTTTTATCAGGTTCGCCTGATATGCCAGTTGCGGCCCTTTCTGGATCGGGACTCCTTATGCACAGTCACTCACGCCCTCGTCACTTCTCACCTGGACTACTGTAATGCTCTCTACATGGGGCTCCCCTTGAGGAGCACCCGGAGGCTCCAGCTGGTCCAGAATGCGGCCGCGCGGGTAATTATTGGGGCAACTTGGCGCTCCCATGTAACACCTCTCCTGCGCGAGCTGCACTGGCTCCCGGTGGTCTTCCGGGTGCACTTCAAGGTATTGGTTCTCATCTTTAAAGCGATCCATGGCTTAGGGCCTGGGTACTTACGAGACCACCTTCTGCCACCGATAACCTCCCACTGGCCAATTCGCTCCCACAGAGAGGGTCTCCTCAGGGTGCCGTTGGTCAAGCAATGTCGACTGACGACCCCCAGGGGGAGAGCCTTCTCTGTGAGGACACTCGCCCTCTGGAACGAGCTACCCCCAGGAATATGACTGATCCCGGACCTCCGTACTTTCCACTGAGCGTTAAAGACTTTCTTATTCCAGCAAGCCGGGCTGGCTTAAAATTTTAATATTATTTTATGGGGAAAGGGTTTTAAAATTTAGGGAAGCCAAACTGATTTAATTTTGTTTTAATTCTTTTTAATTTTTATACTGTATGTGTCTTAAATTTTGGCTGTTCACTGCCCTGAGTCCTTCGGGAGAAGGGCGGTATACAAATTTAAATAATAAATAAATAAATAAATAAATAAATAAAAACCGGTTGTTAAATTATTTGAATCCCATCCCTGGCAACATGGTCATTTCAGCCAGCAGACCCTCCGGCAGAGATATTTTTAAGTGAGACAGGTTGGGCAGTGTTTTTCAATCTTGGCAACTTTAAAATATGTGGACTTCAACTCCCAGCATGCCAGCTGGGGAATTCTGAGAGGAAATCTGCCTATTTTAAAGCTGCCAAGGTTGAGAAACACTGGCCTAATAACATCAATAGCTTGGCAATCCAGATAACAACCCTCTGCCAAAGATATGCTGAATAAGATATCACCTCTTGGCGATAATATTTAGGGATGGCGTGGTGACATTTTTGGCAAACTGAGTTGGCTCTTTGCTAAGAATATTTTTTATGGGAACTGTTTCTTGTGTGTAACCCTGCTCCCCTCTCTTTAATAGGTGTTAGAGTCCGATGCTCTATGTCTGTCTAAGTATGGTCTAGAGTTGTGTTTCTCGAAGTATGGGTCCAAGAATCCTTGGGGGGCTCTCCCAAGTCCCTCTCAGGAGTCTGCAAAATCAAAATTATTTGTCAATTATTATGTTGTGTTGGAAGAAATATCCAGATCCAGTTCCAAGCCAGAAGAAAGGCACTGGAAATAAAATGGAGGCGGGAGGCTGATTGGAAAGAAAAGCTCCAGTTATTGATGAAACAGAATCACCAACCACATGTGATTCTGGGACAGCTGACCATTAGCTAGATTAGTGCCAGGATTTTTATACAGGTCCTGAAATGCTGCTGGGAATGGGTTGGGGTTATACAATGTCTGAAATGCCCTTAGGAAATTGTGTAATGTAGTGAGCTCTGTGTCTTCTGCTAAATGGTAGTGTGTTAATCTCATTATGTCCTAAAAGGTCATGACCTGCTCTTAGAATTTTGGGTGGAGGAGAATGTAAATTTTAATCCCATTTCTGAATAGGCTGGCACAGTCTTTCTAAATGGACACAAAATAGCTGGGGGCTATTAAGAAAGACTGAGTTTGCTGTCTGCCCCTAAAACATGTTTCTCCATTTCTCCTTTTGAGGAAATATAGTATTCTGCCTTTTTTGAAATATTCCCCAAAATATTTCATTCTGAGGAAGACCACAGCCTTGGCAGCCAAATATACTTGGAAATTTGTAAGATTGGTGTCAACTTTGTGGGGTAGTCCAGACAAGAAGCACCCTCAGATGAACTAATCCTACTTTATTGTAAGGTTACATTAACAGAGTCTTGCAAAACTGAAAGTATTTTTCAGTTTTCTGGAGACCTTTTGATCTCCGGTAGTAAAAGGGTGGGTTCTACTTACCTTTACTACCGGTTTGCAATGGGATCGCGCGCACGCTTGCTTTGCTCGTGCACGTGCCTTGTACATTGCTTCTGATGATGTCAGGGTCAGTGGGCGGAGCCTCCCACTGGTTTTACTACCGGTTCTATAGAACTGATCCGAACTGGGGGCAATCCACCACTGCTTCTGAAATTCTTCCCATGCTTTTCTTCCTCCGATATTTAGATCAAGTTAATGTAATCAGATTGGATTAGATTAGAATTGGTATTTGTGCTGGTTCTATCACCTCCTTTATCCTGCCAGCTTCTAACTTTTTGCAACATATCCTTCCAGCATATCCAGAGCCAAGCATACTGCTAAACCTGAAGAAGTCAAGCGTCCGTGAACTACTGAAATATATTGTTTTGAGCAACTTCAGTCCAGTAATTGTAAAGAGGAAATAAACTGGTACAGACGAATCTGCCCCTGGATTTCTGTTACCAAAATAGAGTAAAGGAATTGTTTTGCACCAAGGTTAAAACAAAAATTGTAATCTACAGTGAAAATAAACAGCATGTCAGTGCATTAGCTACATGGTGTATTTGAAAAATGTTCTCTGTAGGAAGGTAACACCAGCAAGCTCAGTGAAAAGCCACTGCAGGGTTCTCCATCAACCCTCAGTTTGATGGAGCATGTAATAGAGATCTGAGGAACAACTGTACTTTGCCACGTGAGTCACTGCTAGAGAAATGCCAGGCAGGCAAGAATAGTAATAAATCATTGCCCTTTCTATAACGAGTCTAAAAAATCGATATGTTCATTATAAAATTATCTGGAAGACATGCAAGTGGGAACAGCTCCCTAATCAAGCAAGAGTGCTTGCTGTAAGAATGACAAGATTAGATTAAATCAATGTTCAAAAATAAAAAGAAAATCTGTATTGATCAAGAAAAAAAAAAAGGGGGGGGGAGACAGTTTTAATTCAACACACTAGAAAAGACCAGTGACAGTTTACATTTTAAAAAGTGTTGAACTTTTCACATTTCCATGAATTCTTCATCAAGCGAGATGATACGATTTTTATCCTGCCTTTATATATATGTGTATGTGTATTTGTGTGTATATACACACACACACACACACACACACACACACACACACACACACAGTCAATAGAAGATGATGAACAGACTTAATATCTCTGCCTCTTATTATTCCTACAACAACAGCTGTGTGAGGTGAGAGAGTGTGAATGGCCAAAGTCACCCAACCATCTATAAGAACTCACACTGACTTATTTTTTTTAAAAAAACTTGTAAGTTTTGTACATACATATTATTGCTGTTTTGAAAAGAAAATGATAATGATGTTATCCATTCATTGTGTCTGATTCTTGCCGATTCTATGGGCCAGGTCTCTCCATATCTTCCAGTCTTGCATCTTCTTTGCATCTTCTTTTTTATCCTCTGTCTGGTGTCAGCTTTGATGATGTGAAAAGAAAATATCCTAACTATTATGTCTTTAACAAATTTCTCAAGGAGACATTTAGTGAAAAGAAAACAACAAAACCCAAGAATTCCTTTCATCATCTTTTAATGACCCCATAATCCCTTGTGAGGTGGAGTCTGGGCAACTGAATGGAGCTGAGTATTTACTGGCCGCATGCCCTTCCTGTCGCCAATTTGGAGTTATATACAACAGATATATATATATATATCCTGCCAAAAGAGAGAAATATACCTCTACCTAGAATTGAACTCACAGCCTCCTGATTGTGAGGTGAGAGTTCCACCTCTAGGCCACTGCACCACTCGAAAATCAAGAATTCCTATAGGTTCCATAAAATATAACTACTCTCTATTCCATTAGTTGAAATGAATGGTACAAAGCCCAGATAGATATCTTTATAAAATGTTGCATAAATAATTCCATAGAAAGATTGCACTGACTGATTTAGATTTAATGTAAAGACAACCATATCCTAATCTATCAACTTTCAAAAAACCTCCAAATCCACCTGCCTTTAAGATAACAATAGTTTATAATTTCAGTCCAGAACATTATAAGCTATATATTTCATATGTATAGATGGGAAACAAACCCAGTAGGCTTGTATTCCTCTGTGAATAACAGTAATTAAACTCTATGCTGGTTAATCTGGATAGTAACCAGGGCCTAATAAACCAGAGCAAATCTGAAAAGATTTTTAATATGGTTCTGATCTAAAACCATTTTAAGGAGGAGCCATGATCTTTTTCTTGCTTGCTTATTTTCAAGAACATGTGATGTCACCATCAGCATACAATAGTTTGTATTCAATTGGAAACAATATACCCACAGCCACAATCATCATTTGGAAATATAGCCTGTGTCCATAAAAAAAGATAAAGGTAAAGGTTTCCCTTGTCCAATCATATCTGACTCTAAGGTTGGTGCTCATCTCATTTCCTACCAAAGAGAGGCAGTGTTGTCTCAACAGGCTTCTGTGGCCATGTGACTGGCATGACTGTATGCCAAAGGGCACGGAACACTGTTACCTTCCTGCCGATATCTATTTATCTATTCACATCAGAGGTGGGTTTCAGCAGGTTCTGACCAGTTCTGGAGAACCGGTAGTGAAAATTTTGAGTAGTTCGGAGAACCGGTAGTAAAAATTCTGACTGGCCCCGCCCCCATCTATTCTCTGCCTCCCAAGTCCCACTGATCAGGAGGAATAGGGATTTTGCAGTAACCTTCCCCTGGATTGGGATAGGAATGGAGATTTTACAGTATCCTTCCCCTGCCACGCCCACCAAGCCATAGCCACCAAGCCATGCCATGCCCACCAAGCCACACCCACAGAACCGGTAGTAAAAAAATTTGAAACCCACCACTGATTCACATGCTTTCGAACTGCTAAGCTGGCAGGAGCTGGGGAAAGAACAGGAGCTCAACCCATCACAGAGTGCTTGGGTCTTGAACTGTGAACCTTCTAGTCCACAAACTCGGCAGCATCTTAACCATTAGGCCACTATGCTCTTGCCTGGGTCCATACACTGTACTATTTAGTTTCTTCTGATGATCTGTGGTTTCCTGAACAAATAAGAACGTACGTGCCAAGATTTGCAAATGACAACAGTTGATAGCTTGGTTAATTTTTGTCAATTAATTTTGCAAATTTTGCAAATTTCACCAAAGGTGAGTCAATCATACTATGGTTCAGTGTGCAATGCATGAATGTAACCATCACAGAATCTAGCATGAATTTCAATTGAAATCAATGTTCTGAGGCAAAAAAACAAAATCTGAATCCCAATCGGATTTTCTTAAAACCGCAGCCATGTGTCAAGAATGACGTGATTTTTAGAAGGGAACAAGTGTGAATAATTCATATTTTCATTTAATTGTTTAAAAACTAAAAATGGCTTTAATTTTTGGCTTTAAAAAATAGAAAGAAATCAAGCTTGTGTAGGCAAATTAAATTTGGGCTGGAGATTTCAGACAGTTGTTAGATGGCACCAAAGAATAAAGAAAGGCACTATATCAGGGATGGCTAACCTTTTTACCGTCGTGTGCCAAAAGCGGGGGTTGTGCAGGGGGGTCGCGCGTGCGTGCCCACACCCATAATTCAATGCCCCCTGCCCCCCGCACAATGCGCGCACGACCCTCCCGCTGCCCCCACTTTTGGCACGTGATGGCACTCCAGTTTTTTGCCCTCCCCAAGCTCCAGAGGCTTTCTTGGAGCCTGGGGGAGGATGAAAATGACCTTCCCCACCCCCCAGGGGCCCTCTGGAGGGCGGAAATGGCCCGTTTCCCAACTTCTGGTGGGACAGGAAGTCCCATTTTTTACTCTCCCCGGGCTCCAGAGGCTTTCTAGGCGCCGGGGGCAGAGCGAAAATGGCCTTCCTCACCCCCATGGAGGGCCTCCGGAGGCCGGAAGCAGCCCGGTTCCTGACTTCCAGTGGGCCCAGAAGGCCCGAACATCATTTGGCCGGTGTGTGTATGTGCACTGGAGCTGAGCTAGGGCAACACTCACATGCCCACAGATATGGCTCCACATGCCACCTGTGGCACACGTGCCATAGGTTCGCCATCATGGCACTATATCTACATTTCTTTGCTGCCATCTAGTGATCATCTGGATGTCTGGAGCTGAGAAATGAGAGGCTTAAGCCAGCTGCTTTAACAACTATCCTGAGGAGCATGTTCTAAAAACAAAAGGGGAATAGTTAGGAAAGGTTCAGGAGTTTCAAAGAGTTTGTACATCTTCAAGACCTAAAAAGCACTCCGTTTACCCTTTCAAAGCCCACAAAATATTAAAAAATTACTAAAAATAAAAAAAAAATCCCAAAGCCAACACACTCTGGGAATCATAAATAAGATGTCCCAAAGGTGCTTGAAAATTTTAAGAAACAACTGTACTTTCTGGTTTTTCTTTGAAGGCATTTCGCTTCCAGAGCTGAAGAAGCTTCTTGGATGAGGAACGAAACATTTTCAAAGAAAAACCAGGGTTCCAGTTGCCTTTTGAAAAAGCACCTTTGGGGCAATCATGACCTGGATGGCTGAGAATCTCCATAGACATAACTGGGATGTTAGTGGGCCAACTTTGGTCCTGAATCATGTTTTAGTCTTTGGGGAAGGTAGAACTACAACGTGCTGTGTGCAAAGGATATATTTTTGAAATCTCAAGCATACTAATTCTAACCCCCATGCCATCAGTTCTAAATACACTTAGGAAAATGTTTTCCCTGTATGTAAAAAGTAAAGGAGTTCCTGTGGATTTTACTCCGCTAATTGTTGCCTTCTATAGGGGGTGCTGCTCATCTCCATTTCAAGGCCATCAAGCTAGCCTTGTCCAAAGACATTTTCGCGCTCATGTGGCCAGCATGGCATCACGGAGTATTGTTACCGTCCCACTGAAGTGGTACCTATTAATCTACTCACATTTGCATGCTTTCAAACTGGTAGGTTGGCAGGAGCTGAGGTGAGGACAGGAGCTCACCCTGTTGCATGGCGCTTGGGTCTCAAACCTGGGCTGCTGACTTTTCAGCTGACAAGCCCAGTGACTTAACCACTGAGCCACCACGCCACCCTTTTCCTTGTATGCGGTCCACCCAAAATGATATTGTTTTTTTTTTTCAAGTTTGCAGAAGCCAAGAAGTCCAATGTAACCTTTGTGGAAAAAATAACAGCTTTGTGATTACAGATGATGAAGCTGGTTAGGGTTAAAGATACATGTGAGGCTGCTATGACCTTTGCTCTATAAATTAGTCATCTAAAAACTTTATTTATTTACCTTTCTTGTAACTCTCCATTTCAATATTGACCTTGCATTTTACTGAGATGTGACATACTAATCTTTAATCCTTTTTCTGCTGACTCAACCCCAATTGGTATAAAAAAAAGTCTGAGTAAGACAAAAATGTAAAAAGAAAACAAATTAACTTTAAAAAGCAAATTAGAGGAATGAACAGTTACTTACGTTATTATTACAACTGAAAAGGCACCCTCGAGGCTGAAATTTAATGTCCTTAATTGCTTGTGTAGAAATTGTAAGAGTCTGAGGGGGAAAAAAAGGTTTAAAAGAATTTGCTTTGTTGCGAGATTGCCAGAGCTTGACATTTCCAGTCAGAACTGCAAACAAAAACTATGAAATTCCTCAAATGAGACTACTACAAACAAACCAATCTATAAATTTCTAGAAAGAACAATCATATTATATTTGCTTATTTCCCCAAATTGGTCCATAGATAATAGAAAAGTCAGGTGCAATAAAACAGAAAAACTATTTGCAGAATGATAAAGGTGGCAGATATCTGTAAGATGCTTGTGAAGATTTGATTCAGAATCCAGATTCGTGCTTCTGGAAAAAAGGGAGCTTTTTAAGTAGCACACATATTTTATACAGAAAAGATCCCAGATTCTGTTTCTGGCATCTGCAATTAAAAGGGTTCCATATCCTAGACAAACTTTCCTGATGATCTGGATAGCTGAACTTGACAGTATTAGGCCAGAGGGACCAATAATCTATCATGGATAATGGTATTTTTATTACAATGATTTGTTTATGTTGCATTACAGTTTAACGCAAGGTAATGTGCCCTCGTTCATAGTATCTCCTTCATCTTCAGTCTAGTTTCAGTACAATGGAATTTCCATCATGCCATTGCTATAATGAGAGCGCAGTTGAAGTACCAGTTAAAGCATCAGGCTAGAAATTGGAAAAGTAGAAATTGAGTATTAGTTCCGGCTTAGGCACAAAGCCACCTGGATAGCCTTGGGCCAATCTCTTTCTCTCAACCCTAGGAGGAAGGCAAACCAGTTCCAAATAATCTTGTCAAAAAATCTGTAAGAAGTTGGCCTAGTCAATACTAACTTGAGGACACAAAAACAAAGGCACTATATTGAAAACCTTCATTAGGTTTTCTGCTTTTAAGGAGATGTTTAGCTGGATTGTTTAATACGTTTAAAGGAGTTTAGATCCATTTTTTCATAAGCATATTGAGGCAGGATTACTGAGGGCAGTAATTCATCACTTCAAGTTTTATAATTGGGTGTAAGTAAGTAAGTAAGCTTTATTGCGGTCAGAGACCAAATTAAAATAGACAAAGAAAGGGAGCATATTTTACAAATACTCAATACCAAACAAGCCGACAAGAATAGACCAACTGAAGAATAGAAATGAGACATAGTAAGTAGTACATGGCCAGTACATTAAAAAAAAATAGTAGACAATAACAAGACCTGGCAATGGCGAAGAGCAGGAAAGTTGAAGAAAGATATAAAGTGGCTAATTCTGGTTGCAGAAGACCACGTTTTAAGATGAAATGCATACAAAGCCAGAATTGAGAAGACAGCAATATCCAGCAAGTGCTATCTCTACAAAGAAGCTGAAGAAATAGTGGACCATCTGGTTAGTGCCACAAGAAGATTGCATAAACCGACTACAAACAACAGCATGAAAAAGTAGCAACAATGGTGCACTGGAAGATCTGCAAGAAATACCATTTGCCTGTAAATAAGAACTGATGGGGTCACAAAAATAAAAAAAGTAATAGAAAATGAAGACACTAAAGTGCTCTGGGACTTCAATATTCAAACCAACAGGAGCCTGCCACAAAACACCCCAGACTTAACAATTTTCAATAAAAACAAAAATGTATGGAGAGTGGTTGTGGCAGTATCTGGAGACAGCAGAATAGAAGAGAAAGAACTGGGAAAAAATAACAAGATACAAAGAACCTCAGAAGGATTAGAACGACTATGGCAAAAGAAAGCAAAGGTAGTACCAATAGATGCCTTGGGTGCAATCCCAAGACAACTGGATCACCACTTGAATACTCTTGGCACTGACAAAATCACCATCAGTCAACTGCAAAAGGCAGCTTTATTCAGAACAGCTTACATCTTGTGACAATAGCTTTAACACTCAAAGAACAACATGAGCCTATTCCAGACCCTTGGGGGATTCTATAGGTTGATACAAATGCCAAATCCAGCCTAAACATCTGGTTTATGGTTTATGCAACCAACCATAATAATAAATAATCTGTTCTCACAGTGGCCTCCAGTTTATTGCGAAGATTTCTTAACACACAATCAGAACTTTAGGTACACCTATTTCTTGGACAGATTTTCAAGGTCTTGAATGAAAAGCTTTGGACTGGCATAGAATATTGAAGTAGAACAGTTTTTAATATCCAACTAAGTTTTTCACCATCCAACTAAAATCAATTGCATAATCTCATGTTCCCATTCCTTCTTAAGCCTTTGGTTCAACTGACATTCTTTTCTACATGGAGGATTCTTTTATATCTTTAACTGAAACACAGCCAGCATAAAATGTTAGGGCTCTTTGCTGCTAATTAAAACATTCCTCCAAACCTTTTCTTTTTTAGGAATTGGTATAGGGCCATGATGGTGAACCTATGGCATGGGTGCCACAGGTGGCACACGGAGCCATATTTGTGGGCATGCGAGCATTGCCCTAGCTCAGCTCCAGCGCACCGGTCAGCTGATTTTTTGGGCCTTCTGGGCCTACCAGAAGTCGGGAAACGGTCTGTTTCCAGCCTCCAGAGGGCCTCCAGAAAGCCTCTGGAGCCTGGGGAGGGCGAAAAAGAGGTCTACTGGGCCCACCGGACCATTGCATGCCAAAAGCGGGGGTTGCACGGGAGAGAGGGTCATGTGTGCATGTGCAGGGGGTGGGGCGCATTGAATGATGGGTGTAGGCAGAATTTATGAAGAATTTATTATATTCTGATTGCATTCAAATTCTATATCAAAGATATTTTTCTTATGCTTGATCTTGACACAAGGGCATCCCTCAAAAAACATAGTCAATATTATTTTTCTCGATTTGGAGATTCCAGGAGGAATCCTAGTTATTAATATTAAGTATGTCAAACCTTGAGGATGAAAATGAAACATTCGTCAGCATTTGAACACACAGAGCCTTGCCCTTGTTGTGACTTTTGTAAGCTTCTACCTGCAGGCAACACTGAACAGTAATTTCACTTCTTGAAATAGCTTTCCTAGGAATTTTGACTGCATCCGTTCCAGTATTTGATGATTAATACTTTGGTTTAATTATGCTCTATGTAAGAGTTAGGATAATATCTCAGCTTTAAAAAGCTTGAGGGTGATTTTTAAATTAAACTTCCTCAAAACAATCAAATAGAGGTAGTCCTCGATTTACAGCAGTTCATTTAGTGACCATTCAAAGTTACAACGGGGATGAAAAAAGTGACTCATGACCATTCTTCACACATGACCATTACAGCATCCTCATGGTCACATGATCAAAATTCAGATCCTTGGCAACTGCCTCATATTTATGATGGCTGCAATGTTCTGGAGTCATGGCCCCCACGGAGAGGGTGCGTAACTTGGGTGTCCTCCTGGACGCACGGCTGTCCTTAGAAGAGCATTTGACGGCCGTGGCCAGGGGGGCTTTCTATCAGGTCCGCCTGATACGCCAGTTGCGCCCCTTTCTGGATCGGGACTCCCTATGCACGGTCACTCATGCCCTCGTTACTTCCCGCCTTTACTACTGTAATGCTCTCTACATGGGGCTCCCCTTGAGGAGCACTCGGAGGCTCCAACTGGTGCAGAATGCGGCCGCGCGGGTACTTATGGGGGCGGCATGGCGCTCCCACGTGACACCTCTCCTGCGCGAGCTGCATTGGCTTCCAGTGGTCTTCCGAGTGCGCTTCAAGGTGTTGGTTCTCATCTTCAAAGCGCTCCATGGCTTAGGACCCAGTTATTTACGAGACCACCTTCTGCCTCCGATAACCTCCCACCGGCCAACACGCTCCCACAGAGAGGGTCTCCTCAGGGTGCCGTCTGTCAGGCAATGTCGGCTGGCGACCCCCCGGGGAAGAGCCTTCTCTGCGGGGGCACCCGCCCTCTGGAATGAGCTGCCCCCAGGGATACGACTAATCCCGGATCTCCGGACCTTCCGCCGGGCCCTGAAGACGTTTTTATTTCAGCAAGCCGGGCTGGGTTAAAAATTTTTAATTGGTGAATTTTATGGGTAACGGGGTTTTAAATTGGAGAAGCCTAAGATAATTTAATTCTGTTTTAATGTATTTTAATATTTGTATTGTGTGTTTTTAATTTTGGCTGTTCACCGCCCCGAGTCCTTCGGGAGAGGGGGCGGTATAAAAATTTAATAAAATAAATAAATAAATAAATAAATGTGATCAGCTTTTGCGACCTTCTGACAAGTCAGTGGGGAAGCCAGATTCACTTAACAACTTTGGCAACAAAGGTCATAAAACGGGGCAAAACTCACTTAACAAATGTTTCCCTTAGCAACATAAATTTTGGGCTCGATTGTGGTTGTAACTCAAGGACTACTGTGCCAAGTTTAAAAGGTCATTAAAAACAAAATATAGCTAGATATGTTTTCATATGCTATTCTGCTCCAATTCAAAGGAAATTAGAGTGATGTTCACACAAAATTAATACAGTCCACTATGAGTCACAAGATTTGTCTACCACAGGGGTGTCAAACTCAAGGCACTAAGGGGTGCTTAGATCTGTCCTGCTCTGAAAAAGCAAAGGACTGACCCACTGTGGCTCTGCCAGTGAAAACAGAGCTCAGGGAGGTCGTGCGAGGCCTGTCCAGGCTCCGTTTTTGGCCGTGACCATCACCTGGAGCTTTCTGCCAGTGAAAACGGAGCCTGGGGAGACCAATGAGTGACATCAAGCTGGCCATGCCCACTCTGGCCACGCCTACCACCACGCCCACTGTCCTCCCCAAGGTCCCTAACCCTAACCCTAAACCTTGGTCTACCAGAAGCTCCACTTCTCAATATTTTCAACATAAGCTCTTCTGCAAAAGGCATTTCACAAGGGGTAAGAACAATTAAAAATGACAGTTTGATCTAGTGGTTAAAGCACAAGGATAGAAACCAGGAATGAAAACCAGCTGGGTGACTTCGGGTTGTCATTCACTCTCACCCCAACTCACCTCGCAGAGTTATTGTTGTGGGGAATAATAGGGGGAAAATAGGAGGAGGAAGTAGTGTTGAGCATGTTCACTGCTTTGAGTTATTTATAAAAATAGTAAAAGTGGGATTAAAAAAAAGTCTCAAAAAATGTATGCACAGATACAATGTTGTCACCGAGAAATCCAGCAAGTTCAAATAAAGCCAACTTTACATCTCTTGCTGATATGCAGCACTCTATAAAAAGATGAAAGTGTGATTATACTTGAAAAAATCCTCCATAGAAGGTATCTGAACGTGCTTATGACAGCAAGCCTACTGAACAAGATCTAGATCCGTAATGGCAAACCTATGGCATGCATGCCCAAAGCGGCATGTGAAGCCATGTCGCCCGGCATGCACGGCCTTGCCTGCTTGTCTTCCGGGTTTGTGGCACATGCGTGTGCGCTGATCAGCTGACCTTTGCACACGCGGCAGTGCCAAAAACCGGCCTGTGCATGCACGCCGGCCAGCTGATTGTCAGGCACGCATGTGCGCTAGAACCCGATAGTTCAGCTTTTCTGGAGCGTGATCCCTTCGCGTGTGCAGCAGTGCTGAAAACCAGCCTGCGCATGTGCGCCAGCCAGCTGACTGTTGGCCACACATGTACATTAGAACCCGGAAGTTCAGCTTTTCTGGAGCACAGCCTCAATGAGCACGCACATGCGCAACATTTCCGCGTGACCTTTTTGGCACTCGGTGCGGAAAAGGTTCACCATCACTGATCTAGATCAATAAAATTAAAGAAGTTGAGAAGGAGTTCAGTAAAATACAAATCATTATCTCAATAATGATTATTTTGAGAAAATTTCATGTGCCAATTTCCATTGGGACAGACTGTGATTTATGCTAAGCCCCTCTATAGATTTACTTTGAATAAGTATAATTCTACGGGCAAATATGAGGGGAAAAAATTAGCCATTATATGTTAGCATAACAATGCAGGCAATTGCTTTATTCCCTTTAGGGGGCTTTTAAGGTTTGGTGTGTACTACTATATTAGTTTTGGGAATTTTCAAACATAGAGCACTTACTATGAAATCCGAGCCTCTCCCCAGTCTAATTCCCTACAATGCTAATAAAATCACAGACCAGGGAAAAAAACACTATCAAATGAGCCTATAATGAATAAGCATAATTAAGGAAGCCAATAGCATTTTGTGATGGGAGGAATTCCACGTTTGGCTCTGCGGACTGAAGATAGAAAGGCTAACTTTTGCAAATTTGAAGATGCTATCTGCAAAGACTCAGAAGCCACACATACAGCTCCACGCTGAACACAAAGAAATTTTTATCCCTTATACATCATTTAATTAAATAAAGACAAACAATGTAAAATTACTGTATGTACTTTAGAAGCAGGAAGAGGAATAAATGATCAGATTGACTTTTGAGTTCCACAGAATTCCTTCCAAACTGAATAGGCAATTACAGGCCAACACAAGCAAGAATATACTTATTTGCGCAAAATATTCTAATTTCACACAGACGCCAGTGTTCTAATTTCACACAGATGGCCAATGGCTGAACAGGATTAAGCAGGAGAGAGATTTTGCATGCTAACAAAAAGCTCAATGAAGAATTTGGAAACTATGAAAATAGCAAATTCCAGCCATGTGGTTTTTGAAAGTAGATCAAAAATAATACTTTTTGTATTGTACCTTTTAATAAATCTACAATACAGTTAAACACTGAATTAAATCAGTGGTAGGGTTCAAAATTTTTTTACTACCAGTTCTGTGGGCGTGGCTTGGTGAGCGTGGCAGGGGAAGGATGCTGTAAAATCTCCATTCCCACCACACTCCAGGGGAAGGATACTGTAAAATCTCCATTCCCTCCCCACTCCAGGGGAAGGTTACTGCAAAATCCCCATTCCCTCCCAATCAGCTGAGACTCGGGAGGCAGAGAATAGATGGGGGCAGGGCCAGCCAAAGGTGGTATTTGCCGGTTCTCCAAACTACTCAAAATTTCCGTTACCGGTTCTCCAGAACTGGTCAGAACTTGCTGAAACCCACCTCTGAACTGGTTCATATTTGCAATAGTGGCAAATATCTGTAGCTCTGATGTAGGCTGAAGGTGAAGGTTTGTTCTCTGAGTTTGTGGGTTGGTTTCCAAATATTTCATTACCAGGCTAGGTATCATCTTCAGCAGAGTTTAGGGCATGTCATTGTTCCTCTGTTTGTAAGAGCTTCCAGTGGTCAGTATGTCTTTTGATGGGTCAGGTGTGGGTGGGTCAAGTGAGGATCTTGTGATGAGTCAGGTGGGAGTCATTAACGGGAATGTGATGGGTCTTGTGATGTAGAAAAATGTCCACACAGCATGAATAAACGAGATGATACCTCCCGCCTACCAGCCATTTGGAAACCTGCCCTTATTGACAAACGAGTCCCTAACACAAAGAATGACACAAGACCCACACTCACGAGAGCCACACAGGATGTAACCACCACACATCCACGCAGAAAGCAGACTCAAACCCACACTGATGATGAGGCACGACCGCGGACCAGAAGCCAGACCACAGCTGCATCATTAGCCCCTTTAAACCCCTCCAATCCATACATGAAGCAGACTGACACCCACCATGAAGAGGTAGCACGGCCACGAACACGAAGCCAAACAACAGCAACACAGCTCACCAGCTCAAATCCCCCTGCTACTCAGACTAACCCGAGCACAACCAAGCCCCCATCTAAACAGAACACACACCCATCCAATCAGAGCACAGCCAACCCCCCATCCAATCAGAGCACAGCCAAACCCCCAACCAATCAGAACACACCTCCACCCAATCAGAACACAGCCAAGCTCCCACCCAATCAGTTCACACCCCCACTGGCAGTTAAAAGGAAGAAACAGCTGCGATCACACACATTGCTCCTAGAAGCATGAAGCCGAAGACACCAGCCTGAAGATGACGAATGAGACTTCGTCGAAACGTTGCCAAGAAACCTCCAATTTTACGCGGGAGAAAACCCGAATAACCAAAGACCTACATACAAACACCCGCGAAAACCTCAGAAAACACACACACACACACACACACACACACACACATATAGTCTCCTCTGGGTTGGTTGATTTTTACAGGTTTGCCATGTATTCTTTTCATCTTCTTTTAAAGCAGAGGTCCCCAACTCCTGTGCCACAGCCCACTATGGAGTCTTGAGCCACTTGGAACCGAGCTGCGGAAGTGGTGGACGAGCGTGCATGCACATTTCCACTTGCGCGAGTAGCAAGAAAGCGCAGGTGCTCCATTTTCACAAGCGTGTGTGTGGCTGCCTGCTGCTTGTGCAAATGAAGCTGCATATGCACGCTTGCCCATCACTTGCACCGAACCATTCCCTCTCCCCCACCAGTCTGCAAAACTAGAAAGGTTGGGGAACACTTGTTTTAAAGCACATGTAAAGACGCATGTTCTGTCCCTGTCCCCACACACACACAAACAGCCAGCCAGGGATTAAAGAAGTACTCGGCACACACAAGGTTTGTTATCAGGAATTTGGCAGCAATACGATAACCGTCTGCCAAGTGCTTTACTTCAAGAAGAGGGAGTGTTCCTCCACCAGATAACACCAACTAATACACACAGTTTTCAAAACAGTCCAGCTCAAACATGAAATCTTCAGCAGATCAGGCGTTGTACAAAGTGACTAGCCAGAAGTTAGCTTTGTCCGTCACAGAGTCTAAATGGCCACCACACTTTCTTATATAGCCTGTGGGGTGTGGTCCAGTGACTCAGCTTAATCCCTGGCATGCCTCCTCATCTGCTGCAAACGTTTATCTCGCCTTCGTTGGCGTGGATCCAGGAACGACTTATCACCCCCATCGCTGTCATCGGAGACACCTGGCTCCTGGTCAATCTCCTCTCCCTCAGCAGACACCTGAGGCATTGCCAGAGAGGAGGGGCCTGGAGAGGGAGGCCTGGCCGGTTCCTCTCCTTCATGTTCGGAGCCTTCTTCCTCCGATAAGATAGGCTCGGAGGACGGAGCCACAACAACGCAGTGGCACAGTGGCTAAGATGCTGAGCTTGTCGATCGAAAGATCAGCAGTTCAGCAGTTCGAATTCCTAGTGCCGCATAACAGGGTGAGCTCCTGTTACTTGTCCCAGCTTCTGCCAAACTAGCAGTACGAAAGCACGTAAAAAATGCAAGTAGAAAAATAGGGACCACCTTTGGTGGGAAGGTAAACAGCGTTCTGTGTGCCTTTGGTGTTTAGTCATGCCGGCCACATGACCACGGAGACGTCTTCGGACAGCGCTGGCACTTTGGGTTTGAAATGGAGATGAGCACCTAGAGTCAGGAATGACTAGCACATATGTGTGAGGGGAACCTTTACCTTCACCTAAAGTTTAAAAAGTTAATTAACCATGCCATCATTAAATGTTTGGGATGTTTCTTTTCTTAAACAGATCCTTCTTCTCCCAGCTTTGTTATTTTCTTCTATTTGTCCTCTGGCTTTCAACAGTCTTATCAATATCTTTCAAGAAAGGAATGTACAGGATACAATCATATATTATGGAAACCCATCATCCACTTCATAGGCAATTCCTTTCAGCTTTTGTTTACTTTACGCACTTAAGTGTTTCTGAACCCACGAATCTCCTGCTCAAATTTTAGTGCGTCAAAAACAATTCCAGCCAACATAATTGAGGGGATTACTAACATAATCAAAGCAAAGTGGTTCAGAAACATGCATTTGTATATAGATGCTGAACATGACTCATTACGGGAGTAGACAATCTTTTAGAACCAGTTTGGTAACATATTTACAGGTTAATGTATTTTCTAATGCAGAGATATGCAATCTGGTGCGAACCAGGACTTCTGCATTCCTGCCATTGGCCATGCTGATTAGGATGAAGGTCACCTTAAATTCAAAGCAGCTGCTAGGCACCGGTTTGCCCATCTCTTGGCGTGTTTGAAGAAGAAATCTCTGTTAACTTTTCACCTTTCACATAATTCAGACTCTAGCCTTACGAGAAGAAAAAAAAGTCTTCCAGTTAAATTAGACAAAAGGATTCGAACAAACTCTAAATGAGGCATGCCTTTAAAAAATACGAATTATGAAGAAAATGTAAACTTTGAGCCCTGAGTAGACAATCATGCTTAAAATAATGCATCATCGGTATGAATCATTGTATCCATTTCTTTAAACATGTTTCTCCATTATTTCATTTAAAGCAATAAATAAATACAGGTAATACTCGATTTAAAAGTTCATTTAGTGACCATTCAAAGTTACAACAGCACTGAAAAAACTGTCGGATGGCCATTTTTCACACTTATGACCGTTGCAAGCATCCCCACGGTCATGTGATCAAAATTCAGACGCTTGGCAACTGATTGATATTTATGATGGCTGCAGCGGCCCGGGGTCATGTGATCTCTTAAAACTGCCCAGAATATCATTGGGCTCCAGCTACCAGCCCTGAACGACATCTTCGAATCTCGCTGTTTGAGAAAGTTGCATTATATTCTCAGAGACTCTTCCCATTCTGCTTACAATCGTTTTGGACTGTTGCCTTCTGGCAGAAAATTAAAAAATTAAATTAAATTAAATTAAATAAATAATTAAATTAAATTAATTAAATTAATTAAATTAATTAAATTAATTAAATTAATTAAATTAATTAAATTAATTAAATTAATTAAATTAATTAAATTAATTAAATTAAATCTCAGATCACATGTTTTAATGGGCCACCATCAGTGAGCTGTTAGACAGCATTACTTGGTCCATTGTGTGGATGTTTGGGGGGTTTAGGAGTGGGGAATTTGTGGTGGGTAGGGGGGTGTTTGGGGATTGTTATGTGTGTTGGATTTGGTCTTTGGGTGTTAAGTGAATTTCGTTGTATGGGTATACTGTGTATACACATACAATGACAATAAAGTTGTATTATTATTATTATTATTATTATTATTATTATTATTATTATTATTATTATTATTATTATCTATTAACTCATTCTCAGCATAGTTTAAACTAATTCAAAACAAATTCTTCATAACATGATTCTTCCGCCTTATCACCAACCTTGGTCTAATTAGGCAACCTGCCATAGGCTTTTCTTGGCAAAAGTTCAGAAGCAGAAGATGCCGACAAGAAATAAATGCAGCAAGACAAGAAACAAATCTATCAACGTTGTTTTCCGACAAAGACCCCAAGAGCCGTTGCTGGTTTTTTAAGCCTTATGGGAGGGGCCAATCATCTCTTGGCCTTACTCCTGAGTTGTCCTTTTTGCTTTAGCTGCTCTTGCCTTCTGGCAGCTCTTCTTATGCATGCGCTAGGAACAGGCTCCTCCTGTTCCTCTGCCTCACTGCTGTCCGACTCTGGGGGCTCCGGAGTCCGCACATCACTCCCAGATGGCCCTGGCCCCATCTCTGCCTCTGACGCAGATCCCTCATCCATAAGGTGACCAGACGTCCCGCTTTTGGCGGGACAGTCCCGCTTTTTAGCAATTTGTCCCGCGTCCCGCGGCGTTTCAAAAAAGTCCCGATTTTTCATTCTGCCTCCTCAGTCCCGCTGCCTCTTGAGCCCCAGCTGATGGCTAGAAGAAAAAAAAACTGTTTAAACTCTTGCCCGGGGCTTCAAAGGGCCGCCCTACAGGCAATCAGTGTAAAGAGTTCCTGAAGCAGTTTTTTTTCCCCCTAGCTAAGCTGCAGAAACGAAACCGAAACCAGGATCTTTGGTGGAACGTGACAAAATGAGGCAGAGAGAGATTTATTTTTATTTTTATTTTTCCTCCCCAAAAAAGGTAGGTGAAAAACTGCAAACAATGGGAAATTTAGGAGGAGAGTTCAAGATTTTAAAACACAAAAGAAAAAAAAGCTGTATTTAACTAGGGAATTGTAATAATTGAATTGAGATACTATTAATTGTATATTGTGTTGAAAGCAGAAATGTTTAAGTTGTGGTTCAGAGGAATATATGGGGGAAATTATTTGGTTTATTATTATTGGTAAATATAATTAATTGATTTGTAAGAAATTGGATTGCATGGAAATAATTGGAATATTCATGTTCATATTGATTAATATACAAAAAAGATAGTTTTATAACTAATTGATTTATATTAAAATGTTGAATTTGTATTAAACAACTGTATTACATAATTACATAATTAAACAATGTGAGGATGGATAAAAAAATAGATGACAATGGAAAGGAGTATAATATAGAATAGAAGGGAAAAATTGAATTTGATTAAGATTAGAGATGAGGATGAAGGGTAATATTGGTTTTTTAAAAAAAATAGATGAGGAATAAATATGGCAAAAAGGAAATATAGAAATTGTAAATTTAATTGAAGTGACTAAACACTGTTTAAATTTGTGAACCGGCCAAATACTCTGTTCAAAGAAAATAAATTGTATGTTTGTATGTGTGTTTCTAATTACTGCTATTTATTCATATTTGTTCTCTTTTATTCTTTAAAGTTTAACCATTCATTCTTTATCTTAATATCTTTATATTTGTTTGGGGTTGGCTTTCTTCCCTTTCATCTTTTTTATTGTACAGCAATCTTTCTCCTCAAACCTACCACCTCTCTCTTTTCTTTCCTTCTTACTTTCTCTTCCCCCCCTCTTCTTCTCCTCCCTACTTCCTCTTCCTTTCTCCTTCTCCTCTCTTCCTCCCCCTCTTACCCTCACTCCTACTCTAATTTCCCTTCCCTTCCTTCATCCCTCTCTATTGCTGTATCCTTTTATTCATATGGACTACTCAGAGGGCTGAAAAAGTTATTTTTGACTGGTCCTCGCACTTTTGACCAGTCATCGAACTTACGACTGTCTTCACATTTTATGTTTTTTGCCCTATCTTATCACCATGGTGAAGAGAAGCAGTTGTGAAATGAGTGACATGGTTGTTAAGGATGCTGCATGGGCATAAATGTGAGGATGGTCATAAGTGTGAGGACCAGTCAAAAGTGCGAGGACCTGTCAGAAATGACTTTTTTCAGCCCTCTGGTTAGTCCTTTTGTGCATATGGACTACTCAGAGGGCTGAAAAAGTTATTTTTGATTGATCCTCGCACTTTTGTCCAGTCCTCAAACTTACGACTGTCCTCACATTTTACATTTTTGCCCTATCTTGTCACCATGGTGAAGAGAAGCAGTTGTGAAATGAGTGACATGGTTGTTAAGAATGCTGCACGGGCATAAATGTGAGGATGGTCATAAGTGTGAGGACCAGTCAAAAGTGCGAGGACCTGTCAGAAATGATTTTTTCAGCCCTCTGGTTAGTCCTTTTGTGCATATAGACTACTCAGAGGGCTGAAAAAGTTATTTTTGACTGGTCCTCACACTTTTGACCAGTCCTCGAACTTACGACTGTCCTCACATTTTACGTTTTTGCCCTATCTTGTCACCATGGTGAAGAGAAGCAGTTGTGAAATGAGTGACATGGTTGTTAAGAATACTGCACGGGCATAAATGTGAGGATGGTCATAAGTGTGAGGACCAGTCAAAAGTGTGAGGACCTGTCAGAAATGACTTTCCAGCCCTCTGAGTAGTCCCTATACACATAGCCATGGCCACCCGGTCACATGACCAGCTAGCCACGCCCACCCAGTCACATGGCCTCCAAGCCACGCCCACACAATAAGTCACGCCCACAATGGTGTCCTTCTTACCAATGTTAAAATCTGTTCACCTTACCCTATACACATAGCCATGGCCACCCGGTCACATGACCAGCTAGCCACGCCCACCCAGTCACATGACCAGCTAGCCACGCCCACAAAATAAGCCACGCCCACAATGTCCCTCTTTACCAATGTTAAAATCTGGTCACCTTACTCATCCAGGCCTTCCCCAACCTCCAGGACTGGCCCATGTTCTTCCTCAGCCTCCTCACTGTCCGACTCTGCTGCCAGCTCCGCAGGCTGCTGGTGGACCATAACAATGCTAACTTAGAAGGTTCAATTCAATACAGTGGCACCCCCATATGATACATTTAATTCTTTGAGACGCACTGGCTTACAATAGGTTTTAAGGTGCGGTTTAAAGTGCTGATTAGGTTCCTCATAGCATAAGACTGTGTTACCTGATGGAAGGCACACTTTAGATTTCCTCAATAATGCAATGCGGCCTTATACAAGTAGTCCTTGACATACAACGGTTCATTTAGTGACCGTTCAAAGTTACAACAGCACTGAAAAAAGTGACTTTTGACCGTTTTTCACACTTATGACTGTTGCAGCATCCCCACAGTTACATGATCAACTGATATGAGTCATTTGGCAACTTACTCATATTTATGACAGTCACAGAGTGCTGTGGTCATGCGGTCACTTTTTGCGACCTTCTGACAACAAAACCAATGGCGGAAGCCAGATTCACTTAGCAACCATGATACTAACTTAAAAATGGCAGCAATTCACTTAACAACTGTGGCAAGAGAGGTTGTAAAATGAGGCAAAGTTCACTTAACAAATGTTTCCCTTAGCAACAGAAATTTTGAGCTCAATTGTGGTCGTAAGTCGAGGACTATCTTATAGGACTTCCCAGGGGCAGCCCCTAACTTTTGGAACAATCAGCCCTCAACATATGGCTGGCCTTCACTTTGCAGGTATTTAGAAAGGTAATCAAGATCTGGCTCTTTCCCAGGGCTTTTGGTTGAGTTGCTGTGCATTTTAATTTGGTCGCCATTTTGTTAATTGATTTTTCGTTCATTGTGTGATTTTCTTGGGGTTTGTATTTGCTGTTGATTTTCTCTACACCACTCAGAATTACTTTGTTTCAATTGGGCAACCATATAAATACCATGCAATCAATCAATCAATCAATCCAAGGTTTGTACATCTTTTCTACCACTAACAGAGTTCAAATAAAAATGTTGTCTTTCATGGAGCTTTGTATCCACAGAAAATAGGGATGTTTCAAATATCTGGTCAATTTCTTAAATTTATTCATGTATACAAGCAGTAGATAAGTGAATCCTAAATAATAATTGTTTGGATGGTTTGTTGAGATATGCAGCAAATTTTACAGGACTGAGAGAGGTTGATAGTATACAACAAGCTATTTTTTTGGTAGTGTCAAGAGTAAAAGTTGGGAGAAATGGATAAGGAAGAAAAGAAGAGAACGAAACTGAAGTGAAAGTGGAATAGCTGCAAAAAAGGGTGTGTTTTGTATAAAAAGCTATAAATGTTGATTGACCCAGAATTAATGAAAGAGAAACTGTAATATCACTTTAGGTGTGAAGCCAGTCACTTTCTCAGCCTTAGGAAAGAGGCAATGGCAAACCACTTCTGAAAAATCTTACCGAGAAAAATGCAGTGAATTGTACAGAGTCACCAGGAGTCAAAAGTGATGAAGGTGCATATGTGCACAAATAACACACACTCACAATCAAGTATACCTAAGAATGTTAGGGAGATGGAAGAATTCTGCAAGAATGGGAAAAATGATAAAAGCAAGTACAGAAGGACATTAATTGATACATGAAATACTTGGAAACAGTTATTTCTGCAAAGGAGTTACTGTAAAGTGCTAATTGAAAGAATGTCCAAAGTTTTATATCTACCATAGTTAATTTACAGACTTCTGTTTTGATTCACTGAAACATACAATTTGACCAGCAGTACCTAAACCTTTATATGCAGCAATATATTTACATTGTTTTTTTAAAAGACAGAATTGCAATGTTCATGTCTGTTCCAATGTTTGGCACGCTATTATTCCCATTCAAATCTCTTAATTATTCTTTCTAAACCTCTCATTTCATCCCAATTGATTTTATTATTTTCATTGCTAATTCCTGCTTAAACTTCTTAACTCTTTTCACTCATTTCCCAAATAAGTCTTTCATGTCCGTTCAAATTTATCCTGCATTAGTTTTTTTTTTTATCCTGGCTTTGTTATTTTTATAAATAACTCAAAGTGGCGAACATATCTACATACTCCTTCCTTCTCCCATTTTCCCCACAACTCTATGAGGTTTAGTTGGGCTAAGAGTGAGTGGCTGGTGAGTGGCTTGGCTTTCCTGCCTAAGGCAGGATTGGCACTCACAGTCTCCAGGTACTTTAACCACTAGACCAACTGGTCCCTGCATGCTTCAGATCTTCCTGAATATTTGCAGTGATATATTTATCTGGGGACTGGGAACTTTTATTTTTCTTTACTGTAACTATTTCACGATTGATCTCAAAGGTATATTTCACTGTCTTGCTGAAACACCTAAATTCTTTTCAGTTTCAATTAATTCACTGACAGTTAATTCAGTAACAGTAACAGAGTTGGAAGGGACTTTGGAGGTCATCTAGTCCAACCTCCTGCTCATGCAGGAGACCTGTACTAGAGATTCGAACCGCTGAACTACCGACCTTTCTGCATGAGCTTCCCAGAAACTGGTCAAACAGTCTTCCAAACAGAACCCCCCAAATCAATGAAAAGTTTATCTGATATTGGAGATCTATAATAGGACTGCTTTATACAAGCAGGGAAGAATTGTCAAAAGCACATCTGTACTTCACCACAAGAGTCACTTTCTAAAATATCAAAAGAAAATGTTGATAAAACTTGAACCATTTTGCAAGAAGATACCTTGGACTGGCGAAACAAAAATTAAACTGTTGAGCCCCAATCATGTTTGGAGAAAAAAATAGCCTGTCAGTTAATACACACTGGAGTGATTGTGTTATGCTTTGGGGTTATATAGATGCCAGTCATACAAGAAGAACTGTGTGGATGGCTTGGCACACAGATGACTTATCCTCTGAAAACAAATACTGGGGGGGCAGGGGGGGAGAAACATCCCTGGTGTGTGTGTGTGTGTGTGTGTGTGTGTGTGTGTGCCTGTGTGTATGTTCCAGCATAACCGTGGAACCCCTGGGCAGAGAGTGAGGTATCCTAGAGCGGCAATTGTTTGTGATGTCAGTTCCTTCGCACCTTCCTCTGGAAAACCAGCCATGACGTTTGCCTTCCAATGGGGAAGTGCCTGATGGATTTGGGGCAAAGTGCCAGGATTGTAGACAGGTGGGAAAGAGGAGCACATGGGAGCGGGAAGGGAGAGGGCAGGGATGATGGGCATGGGAGTAGGGGGAAGAAAGGCCCCCGTCAGACAAACGCTTTGACGTCTATAAATACCCGGGCAATGCCGGGTTATTGGCTAGTAATCAATGATAAACAGATTTAGTTTGTTATTAGTTTCATTATTTTAGCAGCAATTTATCATGCTGAAATATATTTAGTTAGCTCTTTTTCCTATCACGGTTGCTTTTTTCACACTTGAAGAAATCTTTTCAGTATCCACTGAAGACTTAGGTATATGTAACTTATCCATGCTTGAACTCAATGGGATTATTTCTGTGCAAGCATGACAATATATTTGCCACAATCTTTATTTTACACACCCAACTCTTAATTTCAAGTAACCTGTTTGAGGTAATAAACTTCACTTCTGGGAACAAACATATCATCATTAAAGTTACACATTAAATATAAATGTGCTGATTCATGAATTGGCCAGTCCTTTTACTGGCTTCTAGGACCTGATGGTACAATAACTCTGGAATAAGATAAAGCAGCTGAGATACCATCTAAGCATAAGGACAGGTTATATTGTACTGTACTTTATTTTGTTTTAATGAAGGCATTTATATACCCACCCATTTTAAGAACAACTGGAGGTGACTCATATATCAGTCTTCCTGTAGGTAGTTTTCTCTTGGGCCTATTCTTTTCACTTTTTTTTTTTTTTGCAGAAATTTCCTGTCACTCTGTACATTCACAATAAACTTGTTAGGCAAATCAGGAGAGGGGGTCCAAGGCAGTGGTGAAATGTAAAATTTGTTACTAATGGTTCTGTGGGCATGGCTTGGTGGTGGGGTAATGTGACTGGGTGGGCGTGGCCAACTTTTTTTTTACTTTTAAAACCATTGTAAGTTTTAATGTAAGAAAATACTTTTAAAAGCCTCTGACGATCCCAGCTGAGCCGCGCGATCATCAGAGGCTTCTTTTTCTTTTAAAAGCCTCTGACGATCCCAGCTGAGCCGCACGATCATCAGAGGCTTTTAACAGCTGTGACAAGAATGATCGTAAAATGGGGCAAAATCTCACTTAACAAATATTTCACTTAGCAACAGAAATTTTGGGCTCAATTGTGGTAGTCATCACTTGTTTCAGCTTTACTCACAGGACATACCAGATCATAAACTTACCTATGCCTAATATTGTGCATTTTACAAGCCCAGGATCCTACAAACACACTAGCGGGGAGGGGCGGGTACAAGATATTTGGGTACCAGCAAATCCAGTCAGATACTACTACTACTACTACTACTACTACTACTACTACTACTACTACTACTACTACTAATTTTATTTCTATACCGCCCTTCTCCCGAAGGAGTCAGGGCGGTGATTGAAAACACAAAGACAGACAAAATTTAAAAATAATTAATTTAAAATCCCACATTTAAAACCAATTAAAATCTTTACATTGATAGCCCGGCCTGGCGGAACAACAAGGTTTTGAGGGCACAGCGAAATATACGGAGGTCGGAGATCTTACGCATTTCTGGGGGCAGTTCATTCCAAAGGGCAGGAGCTCCCACAGAGAAGGTCCTCCCCCTGGGTGTCGCCAGCCGACATAATTTGGCCGATGGCACCCTGAGGAGACCCTCTCTGTGGGAGCGGACTAGGCGGTGGGAGGCTACTGGTAGCAGAAGATGGTCTCGAAGGTACCCAGGTCCAATGCCATGGAGCGCTTTAAAGGTGATAACCAACACCTCAAATCGCACCCGGAAGACCACTGGGAGCCAGTGCAGCTCATGCAGGAGGGGTGTCACGTGGGCACAACGAGTTGCGCTCATTAACCACCCGCACGGCTGCATTCTGGACCAGTTGGAGCCTCCGGGTGCTTTTCAAGGGGAGCCCCATGTAGAGAACATTACAGTAGTCCAGTCGGGAGGTGACAAGTGCGCAAGGCGTCGCGATCCAGAAAGGGCTGCAACTGGCGAATCAGGCGAATCTGATAGAAAGCCCCCCTGGCCATGGGGGGGGGCACAAGTTGACAAACTTGTTCAGCATCCAGAGGCTAATGAGTATCATGCCTGGTACATATTTAGATACAGGTAGTCCTCAACTTACGGCCACAATTGAGCCCAACATTTATGTTGTTAAATGAGACATTTTTCAACCTTTTCTTGCCACAGTTGTTAAATGAATCACTGCAGTTGTTAAGTTAGTAATTTGGTTATTATAAGTGAATCTGAATTCCCCATTGAATTTGCTTGTCAAAAGGTTGCAAAAGGTGACACAGTCATAAGTAGGAGCCAGTTGCCGAGTGTCTGAATTTTGATCACATGGTCATGGAGATGCTGCAAAGTTTGTAAGTGTGAAAACAAGTCACTTTTTTCAAGAGCCGTTGTAACCAAATGAACTGTTTTAAAGTTGAGGACTACCTGTAGATGGATAAGAAAAGCCAAAGCTTTTAGCTAGAGGGGAGAGGAATTGCAAAACCCTTGGACCTGCTCTACGTAATCTAGGAGTGGACCTTGATCCGAGGATCATTTTACTTTCAGGGAGTGATTCATTGCCCTCTCGAGTCAGTGCCAGCCTGAGCAGCCACACCCCTGAGACCAAAATAGAACAGAATAGTAGAGTTGGAAGAGACCTTGTATCTCATCTAGTCCAACCAATGGTGTAGAATCCCCTGGAGGGTTGGACTAGATGACCTATAAGGTCCCTTCCAACTCATCTGTTAATTCAGGGGTTCCCAACCTTTTTCTATACTCTGCACCCCTAGAACGCTTCTGATATATTCTCGCACCCCTTACAAAAGTAAACAATTATATGCATGTACACTTTTTGAGTGCAGCATGCAGTCAGGGCTATGGTTTTCCCAGTTGCAATGTATGGCTGTGAAAGTTGGACCATAAGAAAGGCTGAGCGCCAAAAAATTGAGGCCTTTGAACCTATGGTGCTGGAGAAGACTCCTTGGACTGCAAGGCAATCAAACCGGTCAGTCCTAGAGGAGATCAACCCTGACTGCTCTTTAGAAGGCCAGATCCTGAAGATGAAACTCAAATACTTTGGCCGCCTAATGAGAAGGAAGGACTCCCTGGAGAAGAGACTAATGCTGGGAAGGATGCACGGCAAAAGAAGAAGGGGACGACAGAGAATGAGGTGGCTGGATGGAGTCACTGAAGCAGTAGGCGTGAGCAGTGGTGGGATTCAAGTAATTTAACAACCGGTTCTCTGCCTTAATGATTTCTTTCAACAACCAGTTTGCCAAACTGTTCAGAAAGTTAACAACCGGTTCTCCCGAAGTGGTGCGAAGTGGCTGAATCCCACCACTGGGCGTGAGCTTAAATGGACTCCAGAGGATGGTAAGAGAACAGGAAGACCTGGAGGAACGTTGTCCATGGGGTCACGATGGGTCGGACACAATTTAACAACTAACAACAACAATTATGCATATACACTATAAATTTAGAAACTTCTCAACCCAAGTTTTCACACCCCCTGGAATACCGTGTCGCACCCCCCCTTAATCTGTTAAACCTCTCCTCCCCCCTCAAGCAGGAGACCCTATGCTGCCATTTTTGACAGATGGCAGTCCAGTCTCTTCTTGAAAACTCCCAGTCATGAAGCCAAGTCACGACTTCTGAAAGGCAAGCCGTTCCAATGGTTGGTTGGTCTCACTGTCGGGGTGTGTGTGTGTGTGTTGTGTTGTGTTGTGTTGTGTGTCCCCTTCAGGGGAGTTCAATTCAACCCGGGGAAACGTTGCAACTCTTCCCCGACGCTCAGACCCGGCGCGCTCCCCTCACACGAAGAGGCTCGCCGACCAGCTCGCCTTTTGCGCCGCCGCCGCCGCCGCCGCCTCCCTCCCGCCTCCCTCCCTTCCTTCGCCAGGCGGAGCCACCGAGACGTAAGACGGCTGCGCAAGCGGACAGGGCCCATCACGTGGCGGAGTCGTCGTTCTCCTGCTGCTTGCTCAACAGACCCTCCCTGCTACGTCCGGGACTCCGCGGCTGCCGCTGCCTCCGACGCTGCTTCTGCTGCGTTCTCAGCGCGCGCTTCTCCCGGTGCAGGTAAAATAATAATAATAATAATAAATAAAGCAGCTCCCCGAGACCGGTCAGAAGAGCCTGACGTGGGTTCCCGTCTTGCCAGCCCGGGGAGTCCCGTCCTTTTTTTTTTGCAGCCGCCGAGCTAGTAAGCGGCCCCCTTTCGCTTCTCGCCCTCGCCTTCCCGAGGGTAGCTGGGTCAGGCGGTCGGGGAGAAGCAGCGCGCGGGCGAAGGGCCAGCTTGGAAAGGGTGGGAAGAGGGGAGCGGAGGAAACAAACCACAAACCCCCGCAAGTGGCGGGCATTGGGGCGAGCTTGCCGGGAGTTGCTGGGGAAAGAGGCAGCCCGAAGGCCTCTTTCTCTCCCTGGGAACGCGGCGGCGGCGGCGGCGGCGGCGGGGGGGAGAGATAAAATTGCCCCGAGGCGGGAAGAACAGTGCTGGGAAGAAACTTCAAGCCAGCCACCTCCCTCCGTCCGTCCGTCCGTGGCGCCGCCGCGATCGTCGGTCGTAAGGTTGGAAAAGCAGGTGGTCGTGGCGAAGTGTCGGAGGAAGGGAGCGGGAACGGCTGGAGAAGATTGAGCGAGAGAGCTGGCGAGCCCTGCTCGTCTGGAGCAGGGGAGGATCAGGGCGGGGAAGACGGGAGAAGAGCAAGCCGGGCGGTCGCGGGAAAAGGTTGGGTTAGGGGGGGTCGCCTGCCCCGGAATGGAGACCTTTGAAAAGAGGGTTGGGGACTTTGGCTGGCTGGGCTTTTGCAAGATGCCCTCCCCTGAGGATTAAGGGAGCCGCGGGTGGATGGCGCGGAAGGGGGGGGGGCTTTCCTTTGGGCAGAATTGCGCTTGGTCCCACGGCTTGCTGCTGATAGAAAGCTCTGTGTGTGTGTGTGTGTGTGTGTGTGTGAGATGCTGAGGCCAGGTGGAGGAGGTCGTGTGTGAAATTGCGACGTGTAGACGTCTAGGGTAGGTACGGCCAAGAAAGAGGCAGGTTAAAATGGTAGGATGCCAGCGATGGGAGTTCTGCTATAGGGCTGTTCAGATTTCCACGGAGGAAAGTCTCCTTTGGTTTTTAAGTGTGTTTATGTCACGTGGTAAGATTTCCACCCAAAGAAAAGCCACAGAAGTGTGATGGGAAGATAATGTACTGTCATCGTACTTACATTAGAGCGGTGGAAGGTGTTTCAGCCAGTGGTTTAACTGTATGGCTGCAGTTATATGTACACTGCATAATATGTGCATTGAGAGCCTATTAATAGCGAAACTTCATATGCAATGTTGCTCAGTCATAGGGCTTCTGATGAAACACAATATTAATTCAGCCATCTGCCTTGTACTGGAGGAGATTATGGTAGGCCAAATTGTAGGCAAGCAGCTTTTGCCTGAGACAGTAATGTGCTTATGGCTCTCTCTTGCATCATCAGTGGAGCCGGATTTGAACTAATTGAAATACCAAGAAAATTACAAAGAACGTTGTACGGTTGGCAAAAAGACTAGAAGAATATTTAGGGCCCTGGTTCTTATGCCATCTTGTTTGAGGATTGCCAGATATTTTTCTCTGCCCAATATTAACAGCTGTTCTGCTTTGATCACCAATTTTTCATCAAATGAAATCCTAGTTTGTTTGAAGATGCATTTCAAATAGATGCACAAACTTCAATATTTTTTCAAAAATTGACACAATAAATGTGCAGGCCAATGAAGAACAGGTTTTTTTCGTCTTATTCCTTACATGGAATAACCATGTAAACCATTTGCTTGTCTTCGTGCAGTGAAAGATAGTACCTTTAGCTTTGTTGTCAAGTAGGAGGTGAGATGCAACCAGTTTGAAGCAACAAAGTTACCAAGTAATATTAAAGAAATGTTTATTTCAGGGCAGGACAGGAACTCTTTGCTGTGATCTCTGATGTAGCATTTCCACTGTCAGTTTTCCTGTTTGGCTGTTAGCTGAGAGTTACGCAATTAGCAATATAGTCTTAAATTAATATTAGTAGCATTACGTTATGCATATATTGGAATTTGCACCTAGTATTAAAGTACATCACTGGATGATACAAACCTAGTTAGGAGCTGAATAACTTCCTTACAGAAAAGTCCTGCATTTAATATTTATTGGCATCTTTTCCTGTTGCCAACAAATGTTAAATATTATATATTTATACAGTATAACATCTGAAGGACAAGTTCCTTATCCTGACACTAGTAAATAACTGTTGATAATAAAATCCCTTCAGTGCATCGTGTGTGACTGAAATCATTCAAGCTAGTAAAATTGAGGTTGCTTTTAAAGATAGGGCTGGGATTAATGTTGTCCAGAGAGCTGCTAATAGTCACTGGTGCTGAAATAGATCGATTATTTATCTGATTTGGTTGCTGAATTGTGTGCTATGCTGTAGCCATTAGGTGATAAATTAGGAACGGTGGCTGGGTTTAGGCATCATGCTAAGCCAAATCAAGCATGCCAAATTGTGATGTTTGAATCTAGGTAGAGTAAGATAGATTCGTTTCTAAGCATCACAGACTGGCTGACGGCTTTCTCTGACCATGAGAACAGAGTTGGCCCCTCTCTGGTAGCACCTGTTGAGCTGGCAGCTAGTTGAACAAAGGCCCAGTTCAAAGACTAGTTTAACTGACTATTAGATAATAATAGGCAATAAGGACAAGCAAGGATTTACGCTAAATTGGCTCCTCAAATTACATGTCTGTTTAATGCAAGATATTCTCATATGCTGGTAAGTTTGTATCCTGTTCACAGTGTATCATTAGAATTGCTGTCATAGTCATTTAAGACTTCCTTAATCATTGTAGTTTTAGGTACATGCATATAATGAAAAATAAAGATGTATTTGTGACAAACAGATATTTAAAAATGGGCATGCCTACCAAAGTTGAAGTTGACTTATGGCTACCTAAAGCATAGACGTCTAAATTTTTGTTTTTATATAAAACGACCTTGTAGAATACGGAAAAATGCTGATAGAATCATGCAAAAATGTAAGCAGTAGAAATTAGCTTGCTTTCTTAGCTAAACTATAAAGATGTATACAATTTTTTCTTTGCCAATTATGTTGAAAATTAAATCTCTTTGGTAACAACTAGAATGATTACAGTATGTTGAAAATTTGACATATGTTTCTAAACCTTGAACTTTTTGCAAATATTATCTATCTTTTCTGCTGTACCTGGCCTTATTATTCAGTTTCAGATTGAAATGGATGTTCCTTTTCCTGTTTATAAAACCAGCCACTACATCTTTATTAGGATTTATGAACAACTATGAGTGACTGCTTGCAGAAGAAATTAATGAGTTAATTTAATAAATTAAAAAATTAGAGCTAGCTTGGTGTAGTGGTTAAGGTATTGGGCTAGAAACCAGGAGGCTGAGTTTTAGGGTTGAATGAAAGCTGGCTTGGTGACTTTGGATAGTTTCTCTCTCTCTCTCTCTCTCTCTCTCTCTCTCTCTCTCTCTCTCTCTCTCTCTCTCCTACCTCACAGAGTTGTTGTGGGGAAAATAGAAGGATGTTCACTGCCTTGAGTTATAAAAAATAATAAAGGTGCAAAATAAATAACTACATAACTGAAGATTGGTTGGTACATAATATAGTGCATGGGCAATTTGCAAATGAGATGTATGAGTCACTTAAAAGTCTTCTGTTGTTGTTTCTGCAAGTTGACCAAAACTTTGCTCCAAAGTTGTTGCCATTTACTTGAAAACCACAATAAATACTGTCTTGAAACAATATTTGGAAGGAGCATAATATTTATTTTAATAAGTTCTTAAACACTCAAAGAACACTAAGTTTTGTGTGCTCAAAATGTCTTCTTGTGATCTTTCTCTTGTCCAGCTGTGGCTTTATAAAAGCAAATCAGTTAAAGATTGTGATATTTAGTTGCAGATGATAATTGGAAGTAGTGATCAAAATACATATAATTTTGTCCAAGCAGAGAACTTCATCAGAATACTGTTCTTTTTGGAGTATAAGACGCACTTTCCCCATCCCCCTAAAAGAGGGTGGAAATGTTGGTGCGTCTTATACACCAAATACAGTCATTTTTGGCCTTGCCCTGCATGTCCCATTTTTGCGAAAAACAGAGCCGTTTTTCACAAAAACAGGGCACGCGGGGGCTTTGGGAGGCCTGCAGAGTGCTCCTGGGGGCCGGGGAGGGCAAAACCTTTTTTTCTTGCACACCTCTTCGAAATCTTGGTGTGTCTTATACACCGGTGTGTCTTATAGTCCGAAAAATAGGGTACTTTATATTTCTTAAAATGCAACTCCTTGTAATTTCCAGGTACTGTATATAAAGGATTGTAGCCTGTTCTCTGATTCATCTACATTACCCTACAACAATCAGTAGTTATTACTATATTACCTTTGGGGTTGATGATTCAGATATCATGGTGAACTGAGCCAAAATTTCTGCATACGAATCTTGGAAAAACAAAGAAAAGGCTAGCATAACAGGAAATGTGATTAAAGTTCAACACTATCCATGGATGATCTGGGATTTGGTATGGAATCAAAGTTCAGGGGATAACAGGGTACAGCATTCCTCAAAATGGCATGCTCTCCCAGGCTGAACCCCCATTCTAGACAGTATTGCCAAACCAAATGATGTCATCAGACTCCTCTGAGCGCCAGTTTTGCAAAGCACATTCCGTGTGGTTGAAGCATCCTCAGTTTCATTCAAATGCTATGTCTTCAACTTTCCATGTAGCATTACGAAATGTCTGAAATCCTATTTCTCTTATTCTATATATTATCTGTTATATGAAGTGTGTTTTGGCCACCTGCTATTTCACTGCAGCATGCCTTCCTCCAGGAAATTGACAGTTTATGTTCATGAAATTTCCATGGAGTATATTACTTTTTTGACCCTGCTTTTAGCATTTAAATAAAATGGACACACTCTTGATTTCATATTGTTGGTTTGCGGTGTAGCTTAGATATAAGATTGGTCAAATTTAAGCATGAATGAAGATCCTGTTATAGTACTGAATTATTTATATATGGGATTAATCTGGAAATTGCTAGTTAATATATGGTGAAATTAAATGTTAAATTGTTCTTCTGTCTTCCAGTCATTTCCTGTTAGGCTCTGCATTTTTGAATATTTCTTTCAAGATTAGTACTGGTCTCTTTAGCTTTGTTAATTCCTCTCTTTTTTCCTGTAACTCTATTGCTGCTTCTTTTCCAATGGACTCAGGCTCCATCTAATTAAATTGATTCACATAAGTTTTGTTCATTGAGTAAATCATAGCAGCTGGATTTACACAATACAGTAAACCAGAGGTCTTCAAACTTGGCAGCTTTAAGACTTGTGGACTTCAACTCCCAGAATTGTGGATTTCAACTTCCAGCATAGCTGGCTGGAGAATTCTGGGAGCTGAAGTACACAAGTCTTAAAGCTGCCAAGTTTGAAGACCTCTGCAGTAAACCATATGCTGAAAAAAATTAGGTCCATTGCATCTGGCTTATTGTATCCTTCACAAAAGTTTAAATAATACAGTTATAATTTGATTACAGATGTAATTTCTGGCTGAGCAGTAGGTCTCTATTTCTTACATCATGATGCCCTCCCGCAGAGTTTGTCATGTATCCCCATTTTGTGAATACTTATCCATATGGTTTCCCATCAGTGCTGGCATTAAGTCTTTTCTGAAAGAAAAGATACAATTTCTGGCTTCTTTTCTCTTAGGAAGGGAGACTGTTGCTAAATATTACTTACATCAGCCCATACAGTCTGGTCAAAAAGAAAGTGATAGTGGAAATTCTAAGTCAGCAATATAGGATAATTAACAGTTGATATAGGACAGTCTTCGTAGAAATCGAGTTTTGTAAATACATTGATTTTTGGTTTTACGTGAAATAGCTTTGCACTAAATTGCTTATGGCTTATTGTGTATGGTCACTCATTTCTACCTTAATTTTCAGTAAGTAGCATGGATGTAATGGCCTATTCCAGGGGTCTGCAACCTTAAACACTCAAAGAGCCATTTGGACCCCTTTCCCACAGAAAAGAAAACACCGGGAGCCACAAAACCCTTCCCTGTGCCTGACTGTTTCTTGAGTGGCCCCAAAACTAGCATATGTAGTTGCATTAAATGGTCTGTTTTCTTCTGGAACTTCTCTTTTCTTGGATTTATCCATGGTTGGCCTATGGTTGAAAAGCTCAATAAATTGTGTGCTGGTGGGTGTCGCACATTGGCAGTTGTGACGCATATTTTGAGTGACAGGGAGCCGCAGCAGAGGGGTGAAAGAGCCACCTGCGGTTTCAGAGCTGCAGGTTGCTGACCCCTGGCCTATTCATATTGTGACATTGCTTCCAGTATTAGCAAATCTACCTACAAACTAGCTTTAAAATTATTGTATGAATAGGCCCATTAGAGAGATTTTTACCGATGCTGGGTATAAGCATTGTCCTGAATTTTGTTCAAAGATTTCATTCAGAGTTTATAATATGAACGCTACGAAGGCTTCCGTGTTTACAGTTCTGGCCTCTGGAAGACAGCATCTATCATGTATCATTCCAGATTGAAAATTGTGTATTATGATATCCACAAAATGCTTCTGTAATTCACGTTGACCTTCTACTATTGACTTGGCACACTCAGCAGGCTCCTGGCACTGTCTTTCCTTTGCTTTCAAACAAAAACTCATCATACTATAGAAGTTTCTTTCGTTCTGCCAAATTGGGGGGAAAGACCTACTCATATAATAGAACATATAAAAAATATACTACAAATCCCAAGCATTGAAATTGGGGTTCTTCTTTGCATCAAGTGTTACTTTGCATATGTTTTGTGATATTTTTGATAATATTGTGTAAAACAGAAATGTGGCCCAAGAGTTAAACCTAGACAGCAGGTTCTAAAGTTAGACAATAACCTTTCTCTAATGGGCGCCTCTCTCCAAAAAATAGTCAGAACTCTGAGGAGCTGTATTTTAAAGCCCTTGGAGGATTTGAAGTAATGTTGGCTTCTCTTGTCTTTACCTAAAGACAAAGCTGAATATCCAGTAATTATATCTTCCAGGTGTATTTGAAACAACGAATCTGAAGCAAATATATGATTTATCACTGGCATGGGGGACATTGTGATTCCCATCCGCTTACGTTATCCGCCCTAAGTGGGGGTCATAAAGTAGATCCTGTTCTCTGCTCAACATTTTTGCATAAATGTTGTGACAAGCGGGTTCTGCATGATTGGTTGGCACGTAGAACTTGTTCTGCAAGATGTTAATAGCTTACTATTTCTCTGCTACCTCCAAGATATTAAAAGCAAAGTGGAATAATTACACTTATAATATATGCGTTCAGTTTGAGCTCATTGAAGAAATCCTGGCAACATTAATAGAAAAATTAGTATGTGGAATGAGAGCTCTGTTCCCCAAAGCTATTTTAGTATTAAATCTTTTAATCTGTTGTTTAGCAGGTTGAAGTGATGTGAGTTAAGGAGGAAAATATCAGTTGCCTTCTTCTTCTTGTGCCGTAGCCGTCATCAGATGTTGGCGATCCTATTTTTATCAACAGCTGCACAAAAAAGTGCTGTTGAGTTTTGTCCTAACCAGTCCCTTAGATTTTGAAGCCATGATGTTTTTCTTCTACCTGGACCTCGTTTGCCTTCAATTTTTCCTTGGAGGATTAAGTGAAGTATGCCATATTTTTCTGGGTGTCACATCACATGTTCAAAATATTCTAACTTTTGCTTTTTTATGGTTTTGATGATTTCCCTTGGCTTTCCCAGGCTTATCACCCCCTCATTTCTGATCTGAGGTGGCGCAGTGGTTAGGGTGCAGTACTGCAGCTACTTCAACTGACTGCTAGTTCAGCAGATCAGCGGATCAAATCTCACCAGCTCAAGGTTTACTCAGCCTTCCATCCTTCCGAGGTGGGTAAAATGAGGACCCAGATTGTTAGGGGGCAATATGCTATTTAGTATACTGTCTTTGGTGTAAGCGGCCCAGAGTCCTCAGAGAGTGGGCAGCATAGTAATATGACTAATAATAATAATAATAATTTTGTCAACCGAACTTGTTGACAAAACTTTACAGCAACAGACGCCTGTAGATCCACAGTTGCCTTCATTGAGACAAAAATGCATGTGTTAGGAGAAGAAATTAGTTACATTACACAGCGTGGCAAAATTAACAGTCACACAACCAACAGAGATAAAACCACATGTGTGTGTGTGTGTGTGTGTGTGTGTGTGTGTGTGGAGTGTGTCTACAGAGATCACAGGTTTTATCTCTGTTGGTTGTGTGACTGTTAATTTTGCCACACTGTGTAATGTAACTAATTTCTTCTGCCACTCCTAACACTATTAGTGGCAAAGAAGAAGTAATTTCAAGTATTTGGGAAAGCTAGACCAAATGTTGAAAAATGAGTTGAAATACAACACAAATATACGCCAGCTACCTTCTTATCAACATTATTCTGTCTACTCTTACAAGAGAACTTAACATCAAAATATAAAAGGGATTTCTAACTATAGTACAAGTCCCTGCTACTAAATTTGGTTCAGAATAACTCCTCCCAAAAAATATTCTATTTGTCATACTTTTTTCTCAAGAAAAAAAACAAAGCTTTAAAAAAGTTGAATTAGAAATAAAATAAACCAATGACAGTAATTAATAATAAAAAGTTAAATGCTTACAGTTCTTTTTTAATTCTAAATTTATTGCCTCAATAATGTTAATTTAATAATTTCTAACTCAGCTCCCAGACAGAAGCATTTTGAGGTACTGGGCCCTTTGGGATGGAGGGAAGCACTAGGAAGTCAGAGCACTTGCTTCTTCATAAAGAGGTAGAGGATTTTGCTTAAGGTTCAACAGATTGAATAACAGCCCACGTTTGGCCTGCAGATCTGAGATTCCCATAACTTGTAACTTAGTATGTAATATTGTACTATTTGATAGATTCTTGAAATTTATTTATGAACATTCTATTTTTTTTAAGATGGATTGTAAAGGATAAAAGCCTTTCAAGGCAACATATACAGGTAGCCTGTGACTTACAACCATTCATTTAGTCACTGTTTGAAGTTGCAAACAGATGAAAAAAATGACTTACAATTATTTTTCACACTTAAAGGCCATTGCAGCATCCCCATGATCAAAATTTGGATGCTTACAGGGTCCATATTTATGATGAACCCTGGGTTCATATGATCACATGGCCAAGCAAAGTCAATGGGGAAGTCAGATTCACTAACCACTGTGTTACTAACTTGAGAACTGCAATGATGCATTTCTGTGGCAAGGAAGGTTGTAAAATGAGGCAAAATTCACTTTACAACTGTCTTGCCAAGCAACAGACATTTTGGGCTCAGTTGTGGTTGTAAGTCAAGGACTACCTATAAAAGAGAGTCTTAGGCCTATCAGAAGTAAGCAGTGCTCAGTTCAGGTTGGATAGAAAGGCCGTTATCATAATATTAAATTTATTTATTTATTTATTTGTTTCAATTTGTATACCGCCCTTCTCCAACAGGACTCAGGGCGGTGAACAGCCAGAATAAAAACAGAACATACAAAATTTAAAAACAGTTTAAAATAATTAAATATTTTTGGCCGCAATTTAAAACAAACCCAATTAAAATCAATTAAATTTAACCCAAAACTGTGGGATCAAGCCAGCCCGGCTAGTTGAAATAAATAAGTTTTCAGGGCCCAATGAAAAGTCCGGAGGTCTGATATTGTACGTATCTCTGGGGGGAGGTTGTTCTAGAGGGCGGGCGCCGCCACAGAGAAGGCTCTCCCCCTGGGGGTCGCCAGCCGACACTGTCTGGTGGACGGCACCCTGAGGAGGCCCACTCTGTGCAAGCGTACTGGCCGGTGGGAGGCTATTGGTGGCAGAAGGCGGTCTCGTAAATACCCCGGCCCCGGTACCCCAGGTACCGGGGAAGCTGCTACGCCACCACACTCTCAACAACCTTCGCAACGAAGCGAAGGTTGGAGACTGGACGATAGCCAAAACAGCCGGATCCAGAGAGGGCTTCTTGAAGAGGGGCCTCACCATCGCTTCTTTCAAAGCGGCCGGCAGGACCCCCTCACTCAGAGGAATAGCAATGAAAAAGGAATAGCACACATAGATAATAATTAAGATTGATCACTTTGGACAGAAGTGCAAAGGTTACGCTTTTGATGTGAGCAGTTTCTTTCGTTATCAGTGGCACTTTCAGCTTTCTGAGTCAAGGCATAGGTCAGCCTGCTCAGAAGTGACTGTGGCTTAATAGCACTTAGCAAAAGCAATCAGACTTATATATCTCTTCACAGTGCTTTACAGCCCTCTCTAAGCGGTTTACAGAGTCAGCATATTGCCCCCAACAATCTGGGTCCTCATTTTACCCACCTCGGAAGGATGGAAGGTTGAGTCAACCTTGAGCTTGGTGAGATTTGAACTGCCAAATTGCAGGCAGCTGGCAGTCAGCAGAAGTAGCCTGCAGTACCGTACTCTAACCACTGCACCACCATGGCTCTTAAATAATAAAAATAATATAATCTTATTAAACAATAAAAAGCTATGGAGACCCAATCAGTTCTGCCAAGATCTGTAAATTGCTTAGTCCAAATATACATTTGCTTCATAATGGTTCATCAACATTAGGCCTGTTTCACTGTCCCCGTTGTTCATTAATATAATCATTGTTATCATTATTTTTCTACAAAGTTAATTCAGTGATGCCTTAGAAAAAGCTCTCTTTGTGTCTGCCTGACAGTTACAGCTCTGTTTTTTTTCAGCTGCAGTGTTCTGTGTCTGGCAGCCATAGAGACTGCAGCCTCCAAGAACCAGAGTGTCACTGGAGGACATTCATCTATCTTTTCCAGATGGTAAGGCACAGGAAGGAGAGAGCAATGCATCACTTTTGATTGTGTGTTGCAAACATCTTTCCTAGCAAGTAGAAGACTAAAATTGAGTTTATGAACTGCTGGAGAAGCTTGCAAAGTCTGTAGCTACATCGGGAAGACATACATTTATTGTGGCAGTTTGTTGTTAGAACTAAGATATAGCTCAAGCTGGGCAAGGGTTTGGGAAAGTCTGATGGACACGTGGGCTGATTTTTGATAGAAAATCTACAGGCATTTGCAAAATGTCTCCAGTTTCTGCATTAAGGACAGATCCTTCTTGAGAAGGTGTACTTGCATAGTCATTAAAAGTTGATACTGACTTGATGGTAAAAAAAGTTCAAATCAACCTGAAGCACAGGACCACAAATAACTTTTTATTCGTGGACTGTTAAGATTGACAAATGTAATAATTATACAGTGCATACAGGGTCTCTCCCCCCCCCCCCGCCCCCGGAATATATTTCATAGGGTTTTTTCCAACTTTTCCAATGTTTTCATTGTAAAAAAAAAAAAAAGAATTAATTATTTTGCTCTCATTCACTCTCTCTGTGATTGTGTTTGTGTGTGTGTAAATTCCAGGCCTTCACAATTCAAGTCATGCGCAGGAGCGTTTGCAGGCTTCTTGACTGTTTAGTGTCTGAACTGTGGAGCAACTGATACATATTTGAGAGCCAGTTTGGACTCTAGTGGATAAGGCACCAGGCTAGAAATCTGGAGAATTCTAGTCTTGCCTTAGCCATGAAAACCAGCTGAATGACCTTAGGCTAGTCACTCAGCCCAACTCACCTCACAGGGTAATTATTGTGGAGAAAATAAGTGTAGAAAGTTGTGTTGGATATGTTCGCCGCCTTGAATTACTTGCAAAAGTAATAAAGGCGGATACAAATAAATATTTATAAAATGATCTTGCACAAAATGATTAAGTTGCTATTTTGGAATATTGCTATTACTTCAAGTATTATGCATAAGTGCTAATATGAGAACCAATGAGGTCTTTTACCAGTGGCAGTGTAAAATCTGGGAGTCTTGTAGTAATTCATAAATGGGGAAATGGAAAGAAAAAAATCTAATAGTTTTATGTTTGTATCTCAGTAAAATTAGTTGGGAAAGAAGTTTTTGCTTTATATTTGAAAACTAAGAATTTTTATCTTCAGCATTATTTTCAAAGTCTGATATGACACTTGCTTATTGTTTTTTCCTGATTAAATTAAATTAAAAATACATTATTTTGGTATTTAGTTATTGAATTCTTTTAGTAATATTTATACTGTTCTGGCTAAGAGTTTGTGAATTCAAAGAAATGTGCAAGTTATTTTCATCCTTCTCAGCAGCCTCTTAGCTGTTTATTATGTTCTTGATTTTTAATTTAATTATTCCAGTCAATATTCCTATTACTGACTGACTAATAAGGTAAAAAGGCATCTTTCTGAATCATAACATAAAATAAAAATAAAATACTTTTAGAAGAATTTTAGCTTAGCATATCTGCAAAAAGCTTAATAAAAACCTTGATCTGCTTTTCTTCCAAGACTTAAAAATCTTGCCAAGTTCTCCACTTATGTAAAATACTAACAATAGAATGCATTCTCTTCTCTTGGTAACCAAGAGACCAGAACCCCGTGAATTAAAATTTTTGTTGTTCTTTATTTTTTCTACTGTTTTATACTAGGAATATTTTTTTATCAGTTAATTAATGTGTTTTCAGTGTGCTGAACATGCAACTGAGTCTGAGTGACACATTTCTGTTCTAGGAAATGAAAAGTGTTGGCAGCTATTCCTGGTCTTGAATGCTCTTACACATTCTTACAAAGAAATATCTTGTGCAATAGAAAAGTTGGGTTAGATGATTGCAAATTACATAGATGCTATACATTTGAACTTTGGGGGTATCGTAGCCTATAAATAAAATTTTCCTCGCTTTTAATGGCAACATATAGTCATGTTAACGTAAGTATTGCGCTGCTACACAGAAAGATCTTTTGACAATGGATTGTAATTATAATGTCAGGCCTTCTGGGTAAATTGAACAGGAAACATGACTAGATGAGCTAATTCTACTTTATCAGAAAGGATAAACAGAATCTTGCATGTCTGAAGGTACAAACTTCCTGCCATCACTTTTAATCGTCTGGTTCATTAGGGCAGGTCCTGCCCAAGTTTCTTCCTCTGTTGTAGGTCAAGGACTCCCTGTATTCAGGAAAAATGTGCATGTGGAAAAAATGTCTTTCTAAATAGGAAAGTCTTAGACCAGCTGATAAAGGCTACTATGGAGGATGTTTAGATGGTCTTCCATCTAAAGCCTGGAATTCCTCAGTTCATTTTGTTCATTTTGTTGAGTTCTTCCACAGCAACTATTTTTCATTCCATATCAACTATTAGGAACACAGGTGCTTTTTCAGGAGGCAACTGGACTTTGTTGTTTTTTCTTTTGAAGACGTTTCGCTTCTCATCCAAGAAGCTTCTTCAGCTCTGACAGAAGTGGGGAATGGAAGGAATGGAAGAATGGAATGGAAGGATTTATATTCCTTGCAGACAGCTGGTAATATGCATCCTTTTAGAGAGTTGTTGAAGCACTTGGAGGTTTATCTGTGTCTTCAGGGTCACCTGGTTCCTGTAGTCTGCAATTTTTCCATTTTTCCACTGTAATGGTGAAAATAGGAGGAGAAAGTAGTATTTAATATATTTGCTCCCTTGAGTTAGTTATACAAATAATAAAGTGAGTATTTTTAAAAAAACTAAACAAAATCTAAAGTAAAATGACACAACTCAAATTTAAGGAAGCATGTTACATTTTTCTGTATCACTTCTCCTTGGGTACAATCTGTTTTTTAGCTTGCTTAAAAATAACCAAGCTCTTAATTTAACAGTTAAAGAAGTTAATCTGTGTTGAACTATAATACCTGGAATAGTAAAGACCATGGGATAATAGTATTTAAAGGGATGGCAAGGCAGAACTTCCCTGTTTGGATATATGACTCTTGAGTACCTGCCACAGGAGTTACACTATCTGTCTATTGCCATTTTGAGATAATGACCACTAGCCTCTGAAAGTTGTAACTCCAATCTAGAAAAAAGATAATTATGAAAGAAATGAAGCCCATTTCTAACATTAATTTTCCAAAAATGAGAAAAATAGCATAAGAAAATGATGATCCTGCACCTTCCTTAAATCCAAATATTGAAGTTCAAGAACAAATCAAATGAATGACTTATTTATTAGGAAAGCCTAGTTCAAAACTAAAATAATTAAATCATCTGGATAAATTAATAAAATATATTTTAGCACATAAACCAGGTAATCCAAAATCAAGCAGTAAAATAAATTTGAAATACTGCCAAACCATAAAAGAAATAAAATAATTCCAAGAATTTATAATAAAAGAAGATACAGGATCGTAAGAATGAAATATTTGGCTTTGAAATGAAGCTGAATAATAAAAACTAATAATTATTGGACCCTCTTTAATAGAATTATATGCTAGGGAAAATATATTACAAACTATAATTCATATTAACAAACTAAATTTCCTAGTGTGCTAGAAGGATTATATTCCTAGAGATGCTGAATAGTCACCACAGATATATAAAATAGGATTAAATTTCCTTCTGATCAGCTGAGACATGGGAGGCAGAGAATAGATGGCGGCGGAGCCAGTCAGAATTTTTACTACCGGTTTTCCGAACTACTCAAAATTTCTGCTACCAGTTCTCTAAAAGGCTCACCCACCATGTCCAATACTGTAGTATATTATAATTCAGCAAAATCTGGAAGGCTATTAGTTCAGGACATGCAGATTGAGAAATTAAAAATAGTTCAAATAGAATGGGGATTTTGCAGTAACCTTCCCCTGGATTGGGGAGGGAATGGAGATTTTACAGTATCCTTCCCCTGGAGTGGGGTGGGAATGGAGATTTTACAGTATCCTTCTCCTGCCATGCCCACCATGCCACGCCCACCAAGCCACACCCACAGAACTGGTAATAAAAAAATTTGAAACCCACCACTGTACTAATTGGTCTATACTTCCCTTTTTGGATTTTTAAAAAGCATTGTTATGAAAAAATCTTCTCATATTATTGGTTTATATGCTGGTTTTCTCAGCGAAAGAAATACCAAGCTTGAAAAGGTGTGATGGATTGTAATATTCTACTCTCCAGTGTGAAATAAAGTATTATAAGGGAAGTTAAACCACCAGAAGGGTGATGGGGAAAATTGATTTGAACAATTATATAGTATTGAGTATATAACGAAAAATAAAGAATAAAGCACAGTATTACCAACATAACAACCTACCTTTAGGGAAAAGGTGTTAAGGTTTACTGATTTTTTTTTAACCTTAAGACTCAAAGAGTAAATAAAATTTATAAAGGGCATCGTATAATATAACTGCTGCTGTGTTAAATGTTAATATATTTTTGAGTTTGTTAAGTAAAACTTTAAAAATCAAGAAATGAATAATGATGGTGTAGTTAGTAAGTACATACAATTGCCACATAATATGCCAAATTTTCTTCTCTTGAGTCAATTCCCCATAGAAACATTTCTGATCAGCTTTGGGATTCCCCGTGTAATTTCTGAAGTATATTGAAAACAAGCCGGTACTTAGTCACTAGAATTGGCTGATAGAAACATGGTGTTATTAGCTGTCTGCTTTCTGATATCACTGAACACACTGAAAAATTAGACTGAATTGGTTTTTTTGGTTTTTTGGTTGGAATTCTGGTTATGACCTTGGCTAATCCCAAAATATATAGAGGGATGCGGTGGCTCAGTGGCTAAGACGCTGAGCTTTTTGATCGAAAGATCGGCAGTTCAGCGGTTCGAATCCCTAGTGCCGTGTAATAGGATGAGCTCCCGTTACTTATCCCAGCTTCTGTCAACCTAGCAGTTCAAAAGCATGTAAAAAATGCAAGTAGAAAAATAGGGACCATCTTTGGTGGGAAGGTAACAGCGTTCTGTGCGCCTTTGGCGTTTAGTCATGCCAGCCACATGACCACGGAGACGTCTTCGGACAGCACTGGCTCTTCGGCTTTGAAACGGAGATGAGCACTGTCCCCTAGCGTAGGGAATGACTAGCACATATGTGCGAGGGGAACCTTTACTTTATGGCAGGGCAGATCCATCCATTTGTCCCTTGTGCCAAATGGCAATAAGTGAATGACTGCACAAGAAACAGAATTACAGAGTTGGAAAGGATTTTGAAGATCTTCTAGTCCAGTGGTCTCCAACCTTTCCAGCTCAGTGGATGGGCAGAGGCGACGGGACGGGAGAGGGGATGGTTTTGTGCATATGCTCTGCTTTCACAAATACAGATTTGCATGCCCACACACCCACGACTACCGCAGCCCATTTCCAAAAGGTTGTGGCTCGGGGATTGGGGACACCTGTTATGGTCCAGCCCCCTGCTCAAGAAGGAAGCCATATACCATTTCAGACAAATGGAAAGAGGTAACACTGACTAAAAATAGTATTGATAGCCCCAGAGCTGTGGAGTCGGGAGATAAATGTTCCGACTCCGACTCTGACTCCGACTCCTCAGTTTTTTGTACTTCCGACTCCGACTCCGACTTCGACTCCCCGACTCCGACTCCTCTGTATTAATATGCGAATGTATTTTATACATTCCTTGAAGGAAAGAAAGGCAACATACATGTCATTACCACAGGACTACTGGCTGGGAAGCCAACAGTCTACTGTATTGAACAGTTTAAGCAAAAGACAAACACAATGAAAACAACAAAGTTTTATTAATTTTTTTTTATTAATTTAATTAATCAAGTTGCTGGATAGTAGCAGCAGGCATAAACATCAGGAACAGGAACTTTACCAGTTCAAAAATACAAACCACATTATTTGGTTGTTTTAGAACAAAAACAAAGCTTATCTATATGAACCAAAAACAAAATCTGTAAAACCTAGAAATGGTTTATATTAATCTTGAAATGTAGTTATAGGCTTAGCAAATGCAAATCAATTCAATGTAGAGTTCTAAGGAAGAGAATTGCCTCTGCCAGATCCTCTTTCATAGAGGCTCTTAAGTCAGACTTTATTATTTTTAGGGCTGAAAATAATCTTTCGACACTGACTTGGGTGGGTGGCATTGCAGTAACTATTCTGGCCACATCACTAACGATCTCTGGATAAACAAGGATGGCTTCTTCAACAGTAAGTTTTGATGAGCGATCATACTTTTCAACTTCTTTTAGTGCTTTATAAAACTCCTGTTGGAATTTTTTTATTTGGACATTTACTGGTTCTGTAACGCTTATGCGACGTCGCTTTCCTTTAGCAACTTCCATTTTGTCTAAGAAGGAATCAAAGTCTAATTCTTCGTTTGAAGAAGATGATTCTGAGTTACCACTATTGCTTAAAAGAACTCCATCCTCCTGTGGAGGTATTTCAGGTCGTAATCCCTTCATGCGAACTGCTACATCATAGAGGGCCTTTTTCCCAGTAGCAATCTGTTTACTGTTCAATAAAAGTCGGCTCATTATGCTATCAAATGCTATCGAAAATCTATAACTTTATATTAGATGAGGATAGAGCCGAGAAGATAGCTAAAAATCAGCTAAGCATTTGGGAGAAAAATTTAGGATATGGCCTTAATTTCAATGATTGGGAGATAGCTTGGAACAGAAATCTCAAAATAACGAAATCCGTAACATTCAGGGAAAATCACTACAAAATGTTGCATAGGTGGTACCTAGCCCCGGACAGGCTGGCCAAAATATTTCCAAATTCTTCTGCTTTATGTTGGAAATGTGGAAAGACGGTCGGCACCTTTTATCATCTGTGGTGGACTTGCCCTGAGACCAAAAAGTTTTGGTTAAAGATCCGACTCTGGCTCTCGGAAATAATGGGACAAGAGATAGCCCTGGCCCCGGAATACTTCCTCATAGGTATGATTGAAGATGGTCTCGACAACAATAAAACCCAACTGGCAATTCAAATTATTACTGCGGCTAGATTAGCCTTTGCGAAACTCTGGAAATCCAACTCTACCCCCTCTGAAGAAACATTAATAAATAAAATTCTAGAGTGCGCAGAGATGGCCAAATTGACGAGCGAGCTAAAAAACGAAGAGAACTTTAAGTACTACGAAGTATGGGGAATTTGGTATAACTGGTTAAAGAATAGAATAAAAATATGATAATAGGCTACGATCTGTTAGACACCCGAAATGGACTTAATTGTATAGAAATGTAGAGAACTGTATAGAACTGTATATTGTATAGCTATGGATGGATTTCATTTATTGTTTGATCTAATGAAATGTGTAACATTGCACCTCGGATTAAGACTGTGATTGTATATTGTCTTTTTAAAAATTGGAAAATTCAATAAAGTATTTAAAAAAAAAAAAAAAAAGTCGGCTCATTGGGTCGACATAAATAGCCGCTAACAAGATTTCATTTTCCAGCAAAAGACTCTCTCTTTTCATCATTGAAGATGCAATGCCCTCAGCTATTAACCCTCCATTTTTGTTCAGGCGATATAACAGGCTCTTCCATTCCAAGAGGAATTTACCCGGGGTTAGATCATCACATTGCAACCTCTTGGTGACAGTGAAGGGGTGAGAAAGAAGGTTCTCCAGCTCTTTTGTTTGTGTCCACTGGCTTGCAGTTAATGCAAGATTTTCATTGTCCATTTCTTCTATGAAGTCTTTAAGTTCAAGCAAACGCTTCACCATTAAATAAGTGCTTCCCCAGCGAGTTGTTTGATCCAAAATGGCTCCTTTTCCTGCACGTCTTTTCAAAATTGCATCTGTTTTTGGGGCCCTGGCTGCAACAGTTACTTGCCGTAATTTGCCAATTAATGTAGCTGCATGGCGATCTTTTAATCCATCTCTTATGGCAAGTTGCAGTGTATGAACAGCACATCGCATATGATGAATAGTAGCAAGCTTCAATGCTTCTTCAACAAAGTTGTCTAAAAAAATGTCAGCATTCTCTTCAGTTTCTAAACTTTCTCTAATACTTGCAGAGCTGTCTTCCTCTAAGTCTAATATCTGTTTGATACCTTCTTCATCTGCCTTCATCTTCTCAATTGTTCTCAACATGTTAGAAGCGTTATCTGTCACAACACATAAAATCTGTTCCTTTTTAATTTCAAAATCTTCTAGAACACCCTCCACTAACTTCTGAAGGTAATCACTGGTGTGATGTGCCTGAGTGTCCTTTACTCCGAGGGTCCGTGTTATTGTTTTGTTATTTTCATCCACAAATCTAACATTAATAGCGAAATAATTGACTCTGTGACGTGTGCATGCATCCATTTTAAGGAAGACAAAACGTCCTTTCATAACTTTCTGTAGTTCTTCCTTTTTACATTTGGCCTCCTCAATTATAAGTTTCCTTATACTTTCTCTTTCCAGAGAAACACCAAGTTTTTTTGCCATTTCTCCATTTAGGCCTAAAAAGGCTGTCTGTGAAAAGAAGGATAGTGGTACACTATTCTTTACTACCATTTCAATAATGTGGTGTTTGAATTTTTCTGGTGTCATCCTTATGGTAACTTTGTCAGATATAAAGAATTTTCTTATTTGTGATTGTTCTCCAGTAGATTTCTGAACGTTTTTTGTCACAGAAGTAGATGCAATGTTTTCATTGCTATCTTTCTCATTCACGGCTTCTAACACTTTGGGATGAAAACGCTGTAAGTGTCTTTTCAAATTTGATGCTCTTGTAGGTGCATTTTTATCAGGCCCACTGAAACTGCTAATTTTTGCATCACATTGTTTTTCACCATCATCATCTTTTCTAATACATTGGCACACGTAATGTTTTCCATCACTTGATAATGCAAAGTGCTCATAAACAGTAGACTTTGTTGTGTTTGTTGTTAGCAGTCTTTTTGCCATTGTTTAGGATGCCTCTTTCCCTAAAATATAAAATATGTTATACTAACTGGCATATAATTAGATTTTTAATATCAACATACACAGTCTTGTAAGTTGTACGTACATGGCTTTATACAAACAAATAAGCTATATATCCCAGCACTAAACCTAGACATGATTTGTCCTATACAATATAAACACTTACAGTTGAATCCAAGAAGCTGTTCCACCAAGTTCTTCTAAGCCAGTGGTTCTCAACCTTCCTAATGCCGCGACCCTTTAATACAGTTCCTCATGTTGTGGTGACCCCCAACCAGGGGTGGGTTCTAAATTTTTTTACTACCGGTTCTGTGGGCGTGGCTTATTTTGTGGGCATGGCTTGGAGGTTATGTGACTGGGTGGGTGTGGCTAGCTGGTCATGTGACCGGGTGGCCATGGCTATGTGTATAGAGGGCTGAAAAAAGTCATTTCTGACAGGTCCTCGCACTTTTGACTGGTCCTCACACTTATGACCATCCTCACATTTATGCCCGTGCAGCATTTTTAACAACCATGTCACTCATTTCACAACTGCTTCTCTTCACCATGGTGACAAGATAGGGCAAAAACGTAAAATGTGAGGACAGTCGTAAGTTCGAGGACTGGTCAAAAGGGAGAGGACCAGTCAGAAATAACTTTTTCAGCCCTCTGAGTAGTCCATATACATAAAAGGATACAGCAATAGAGAGGGATGAAGGAAGGGAAGGGAAATTAGAGTAGGAGTGAGGGTAAGAGAGGGAGGAAGAGAGGAGGAGAAGGAGAAAGGAAGAGGAAGTAGGGAGGAGAAGAAGAGGGTGAGGAAGAGAAAGTAAGAAGGAAAGAAAAGAGAGAGGTGGTAGGTTTGAGGAGAAAGATTGCTGTACAATAAAAAAGATGAAAGGGAAGAAAGCCAACCCCAAACAAATATAAAGATATTAAGATAAAGAATGAATTGTTAAACTTTAAAGAATAAAAGAGAACAAATATGAATAAATAACAATAATTAGAAACACACATACAAACATACAATGTATTTTCTTTGAACAGAGTATTTGGCCGGTTCATAAATTTAAACAGTGTTTAGTCATTTCAATTAAATTTACAATTTCTATATTTCCTTTTTGCCATATTTATTCCTCATCTATTTTTGTAAAAAACCAATATTACCCTTCATCCTCATCTCTAATCTTAATCAAATTCAATTTTTCCCTTCTATTCTATATTTTACCCCTTCCCATTGTCATCTATTTTTATATCCATCCTCACATTGGTTAATTATGTAATATTACAGTTGTTTAATATGAATTCAACATTTTAATATAAATCAATTAGTTATATAACTACCTTTTTTGTATATTAATCAATATGAACATGAATATTCCAATTATTTCCATGCAATCCAATTTCTTACAAATCAATTAATTATATTTACCAATAATAATAAACCAAATAATTTCCCCCATATATTCCTCCAAACCACAACTTAACCATTTCTGCTTTCAACACAATATACAATTAATAGTATCTCAATTATTACAATTCCCTAGTTAAATAGAGCTTTTTTTCTTTTGTGTTTTAAAATCTCCTTTTTTCCCTAAATTTCCCGTTGTTTGCACCTACCTTTTTTGGTGAGGAAAAAGAAAAGAAATCTGCCTGCCTAATTTTCTAACATGCAAAACCAACAGCCTGCTTTACTTTCTCTTTCGTTTTTCAGTATAGCTAGGGGGGGAAAAATCTGCAGTCTTTCCAAGCAAGCAAAAGAGCACTGAGCAAAACAGCTCAGAGCAAATCAGCTGGGGGTCGGGAGCCGATCTAATCAAGGGCTAATTAGCCTATGCTGAAGCTCCGTGGGCCAATAAAATTACAAAAAAACCACCGAACCATTTGTTAAATTGCTGGGTCGCCCGCCCCTCGCCCACCACTATTTATTGGCAATAAATAGTGGTGCGGAGGGGCGGGGCAAGCCAGCAATTTAACAAACGGTTGGGCTGCACCACTGGCTCTAGGGCGGCCCTTTGAAGCCCCGTGGCAAGAATTTAAACAGTTTTTTTTCCTCTAGCCATCGGAGGCAGCAATAGATTGGGAGTGGGCGGGGTAAACGAACGGCCAGCGATCCAACAGAGCAGAGAGTGAGGGTGAGTGAAGGCATGGGGGGGGCAGAGAGGGCTTTGGCGACTCCTGTGAAATGGCCGTTCGACCCCCAAAGGGGTCGCGACCCCCAGGTTGAGAACCGCTGTTCTAAGCTCTTCTAGCAGAGAGAGGTAGTTGGGCAGAAGCTGCTGCCTTCTCCTTTTTGTGTGCTGATCTGCTGCTGAAGATAGGGCAGTGGGAGGATCCAGGAAGGGGCATTTATTATAAAACATGATTTCCCTAGTAGAATCCCATAGTCATGTTTAAAGTTTAAGCTAACAATCAGAGTTTACAAGTTTTTATAGCCTTAGCTGAATGACAGCAGTTTTTCCAATGGTTTACAGCTTCAGTCTTGAACTATTGACCCTCCATTCCCTTCACTTATGCAAGTGTCTCTAGTCCTGCAAAAAACATATTTACTTAATCCCTTATCAGTGAGAGGCTAGGTTACCCATGGGCGCTGCGTTCCCTGTAACAGCAGAACACAACACTATGGAAAGTATAAGTATTGCCACTCCTAATTGTGCGTTGCGTGCCTTATAGTGAAGCACATGAAAAGCATGCTTCTTCACGGTCACTTAACGTGTTCATTTTGCGGTTACGTGAGGCACTGCATGCATTGGTCTTTATTCTTACAGTAGAGAAGTCATTAATTATAACTTTTTGTGAATTGGGACATTTAAACTTGCTTTTTTTAAAATTCCAATCTAAATTTAGTAGGAGTCGGAGTCGGTGCATTGTTTGCCGACTCCGACTCCGACTCCAGGTACCCAAAATTTCCTCCGACTCCGACTCCTCGACTCCGACTCCGACTCCGACTCCACAGCACTGGATAGCCCATGGAACCTATTATTCTCAGCCCAAAGATTGAATGCAGATCTGGAATTTATCTAAGGGTCTTAGGGACAAGAATTAAGTTTTAAACAAGCCTCAGTTCTTGTGGCAGCTGTGAATTATTTGTCTCATTCACACATCAGACTATAAAAAATAGTTCTTTCCATGAAATAGTTATATACTGAATTGGTAGAGTTGGCAACACTCAAGATTCTCCTCTCTTCCCTCCCCCACCCTTTATAAAATAGGAAAGGAACTTAGGGGTTTTTTTTGTATGCATTGGACATATGAATTCATTTTAATTAATTGCTTCAAAATGTCTGGGAACATGGCAAAAAATATTCAGTTAATATTCAGTATTAGGTGTTGGCTGCTTTTATTTAACTATTCTGCAAATATCCAGCTGGAAAAACAGGTGTGGAAGTGAAATCTTAAAATCATGGTATCATCTGAATGAAAATAAAACTTACTGGGTGCAGAACAAAAAATTAGGCTAAATGCTGGACATATGTTGAAATAGAAGACTTTTTAATAATATAGCCATTCATTAGTTACAGCAACAGATAATAACTATTACGGACACATAAATAACATCCTCCTGGATTAAATCCAGCCCAATAGAGGACACCATCCTGTTTCCCAATAAGATGATTAAACAATCCTAGAAAATAAAGAATTTACTGCAGGTCAATAACAATGACTTGATATTGCTTGTAATTATCTGGTTTTGGAACTATGCTGTTTTTCTTCCTGGAAGTCCTAGGTAGCCATTACGATTAGTTGCCAATGGTGCTTTCTTCCTTGAAATGTATCTAATTCTGTTTTAAAGTGTGAATTGCTGTGATTGTCATCTCATTTTTCAGAAACTGTTCCTGTAGTTTTAATACTGGATACTAATAGTATACTAATATACTATTAGTATTCTAATATTAATAGTGTGTGAATAAGTACCATAATTTTCGGAGTATAAGACGCACTCCCCCCCCCCCAAAGAGGGTGGAAATGTTGGTGCGTCTTACGCACCGAATACAGCCATTTTTGGCCTCCCAAAGTCCCGCCTTGCACGCCCTGTTTTTGCAAAAATGGGGCGCACAGAGGCTTTGGCAGGCCTGCAGAGTGCTCCTGTGGGCTGGGGAGTTTTCGAAAAACTGGCCAAAAACGGGGTGCACAGAGGGTTTGGGAGGCTTGCAGAGTGCTCCTAGATGCCGGGGAGGGCAAAAACTTTTTTTTTCTTGCTTACCTGTTCGTAATCTTAAAGCATTTTATACATCGGTGTGTCTTATAGTCCGAAAAATATGGTATTCTTTCTCACTTAACTCAAGTTGTTGGACATTCACCTTTGGTGGGAAGATTCAGGTTTTTTTATAAGGTAGTCCTCTACTTACAACAGTTCTCTTAGTGACTGTTCAAAGTTACAACAGCACTGAAAAAAGGGAGTTATGACCAGTTTTTCACACTTACAACAGTTGCAGTATCCCCGTGCACATGCGGTCAAAATTCATTTTACAACCGTGTTACTAATTTAGCAACTGCAGTGATTCACTTAACAAATGTGGCAAGAAAAGTTGTAAAATGGGGCAAAACTCACTTAACAAATTTCGCACTTAGCAATGAAATTTTGGGGTCAACTGGGGTCGTAAGTGGAGGACTACCTGTATTTTATCTGGGTTGAGAATTATTCTTTGTATCAACCAATGTAATCAGCTTCTGTTTCCATGTTCTAAATAACTAAGTAAACCCAGCTTCAATCATACCTTCATCCATCTTCCTAAATCCAAAGCTTTTAACCTTTCCTTGTACAAATAAGTGCTCTAACTGATGGGATCTTTAGTCAACCAATTGCTTATGTTTGCCATCCGTGTAATGTACCTTTTGAGATGTTGTCATGGGAACAATAAAGCAATTAAATTTAATAGTAATGAGTTAATTGGGGGAAGTACATGAGTTAATTTATTAAGAAAGTACAATCGGGTGGGCTGCTAAGCTAAGCTAAGATTCTGTGCAGTTCGGAAAACCCCCAAATTCCACCCCTGGCTGGCCCCGCCCACCCCTCCCCTCCCAGGAGTCCCCACGCAGCCCACTTTGAATGCAGGTAAGTACAAGGCGTTTGCGGTGGCTCGGGGAGGGTGAAAAACGGGCCTACTGGAAGTTCTGGAAGGCTGGAAACAAGCCATTTCTGGCCTCCAGAAGGCCTCCGGAGTCTGGGGAGGCCGTTTTCACCCTCCCTGAGGTTCGAGGAAAGCCTCCAGAGCCCAGGGAGGGCAAAAACAGGAGGATGACAAGGCCACGCCCATCAAGGCCATGCCCACACAGCAACCAGCAGAGAACCCCTTGCTAAAATTTTTGAAGCCCACCCCTGAGTACAATATCATGTTAGTCAGTGGCAATAATAATGCCTGCTGATGATACAATTACTCCTTGCTATAGTTGTGTGAAAAACAGTTATAAATCACTTTTTTCAGTGCCATTGTAACTTTGAATGGTCACTGAACAAGCTGTTGTAAGTCAAGAACTACCAATATTTAGTTGGTTAAATGCATTCAGTAGTACTGAAGCATAGTATGATTGTAATGCATGGTTTCAAGGGTAAAATCCCGAAGTATAAAGTGGAACAGACACAGACCAGGTAGAGAAGAGAGTTATGACCCTCTAAAATTTGTACTGGAGGTTGGGATTCCTTTGCCATTTAAATTTGGGAAGAGGAAATGTGCTTATTGCAATGTACAGCCAAAAGCTTCCTTATTATGGAGGTGGTATTTAGCAGGTATTCAGAGGTGGTATTCAGCAGGTTCTGACCAATTCTGGAGAACCGGTAGCAGACATTTTGAGTAATTCAGAGAACCGGTAAATACCACCTCTGACTGGCCCCGCCCCCATCTATTCTCTGCCTCCCGAGTCCCAGCTGATCAGGAAGAAATGGGGATTTTGCAGTTTCCTTCCCCTGGATTGGGGAGAGATTGGAGATTTTATAGTATCCTTCCCCTGCCACGCCTACCAAGCCACGCCACACCACTCCCACCAAGCCACGCCCACAGAACCGGTAGTAAACATTTTTGAATCCTACCACTGATTTAATTCAGTGTTTAATTGTATCATAGACTTATTAAAAGGTACAATACAAAAAGTATTATTTTTGGTCTACTTCCAAAAACCATATGGCTGGAATTTGCTATTTTCATAGTTGCCAAATTCTTCATTGAGCTTTTTTCTAGCATGCAAAATCTCTCTCCTGCTTAGTCCTGTTCAGCCATTGGCCATCTGTGTGAAATTAGAACATTGGCGTCTGTGTGAAATTAGAATATTTTGCGCAAATAAGTATATTCTTGCTTGTGTTGGCCTGTAATTGCCTATTCCAGTTTGGAATAGGCAATAGGCTGTAATTGCCTATTCCAGTTTGGAAGTAATTCTGTGGAACTCAAAAGTCAATCTGATCATTTATTCCTCTTCCTGCTTCTAAAGTACATACAGTAATTTTACATCGTTTGTCTTTATTTAATTAAATGATGTATAAGGGATAAAAATTTCTTTGTGTTCAGCGTGGAGCTGTATGTGTAGCTTCTGAGTCTTTGCAGATAGCATCTTCAAATTTGCAAAAGTTAGCCTTTCTATCTTTGGTCCGCAGAGCCAAACGTGGAATATTTCCCATCATAAAATGCCATTGGCTTCCTTAATTATGCTTATTCATTATAGGCTCATTTGATAGTGTTTTTTTCCCTGGTCTGTGATGCAAAATTTTATTAGCATTGTAGGGAATTAGACTGGGGAGAGGCTCAGATTTCATAGTAAGTGCTCTATGTTTGAAAATTCCCAAAACTAATATAGTAGTACACACCAAACCTTAAAAGCCCCCTAAAGGGAATAAAGCAATTGCCTGCATTGTTATGCTAACATATAATGACTAATTTTTCCCCCTCATATTTGCCTGTAGAATTATACTTATTCAAGTAAATCTATAGAGGGGCTTAGCATAAATCACAGTCTGTCCCAATGGAAATTGGCACATGAAATTTTCTCAAAGTAATCATTATTGAGATAATGATTTGTATTTTACTGAACTCCTTCTCAACTTCTTTAATTTTATTGATCTAGATCAGTGATGGTGAACCTTTTCCGCGCCGAGTGCCAAAAAGGTCACGCGGAAATGTTGCACATGTGCGTGCTCATTGAGGCTGTGCTCCAGAAAAGCTGAACTTCCGGGTTCTAATGTACATGTGTGGCCACCAGTCAGCTGGCCGGCGTACATGCACAGGCTGGTTTTCAGCACTGCTGCACATGCAAAGGGATCACGCTCCAGAAAAGCCGAACTATCGAGTTCTAGCGCACATGCGTGCCTGACAATCAGCTGGCTGGTGCGCATGCACAGGCCAGTTTTTGGCACTGCCGCGTGTGCAAAGGTCAGCTGATCACGCACACGCATGTGTGCCACAAACCTGGAAGACAAGCAGGCAAGGCCATGCATGCTGGGCGACATGGCTTCACATGCCGCTTTGGGCATGCATGCCATAGGTTCGCCATTACAGATCTAGATCTTGTTCAGTAGGCTTGCTGTCATAAGCACGTTCAGATATCTTCTGTGGAGGATTCTTTCAAGTATAATCACACTTTCATCTTTTTATAGAGTGCTGCATATCAGCAAGAGATGTAAAGTTGACTTTATTTGAACTTGCTGGATTTCTCGGTGACAACATTGTATCTGTGCATACATTTTTTGAGACTTTTTTTTAATCCCGCTTTTACTATTTTTATAAATAACTCAAAGCAGTGAACATGCTCAACACTACTTCCTCCTCCTATTTTCCCCCTATTATTCCCCACAACAATAACTCTGCGAGGTGAGTTGGGGTGAGAGTGAATGACAACCCGAAGTCACCCAGCTGGTTTTCATTCCTGGTTTCTATCCTTGTGCTTTAACCACTAGATCAAACTGTCATTTTTAATTGTTCTTACCCTTTGTGAAATGCCTTTTGCAGAAGAACTTATGTTGAAAATATTGAGAAGTGGAGTTTCTGGTAGATCAGGGTTTAGGGTTAGGGTTAGGGATCTTGGGGAGGACAGTGGGCGTGTTGGAGGGTGTGGCCAGAGTGGGCATGGCCAGCTTGATGTCACTCATTGGTCTCCCCAGGCTCCGTTTTCACTGGCAGAGGGCTCTCTGAGGGCAGAGGGTGATGGTCACGGCCAAAAATGGAGCCTGGACAGGCCTCGCACGACCTCCCTGAGCTCTGTTTTCACTGGCAGAGCCACAGTGGGTCAGTCCTTTGCTGTTTTCAGAGCAGGACAGATCTAAGCACCCCTTAGTGCCTTGAGTTTGACACCCCTGTGGTAGACAAATCTTGTGACTCATAGTGGACTGTATTAATTTTGTGTGAACATCACTCTAATTTCCTTTGAATTTGGGTAGAATAGCATATGAAAAAATACCTAGCTATATTTTGTTTTTAAAGGCCTTTTAAACTTGGCACAGTAGTCCTTGAGTTACAACCAGAATCGAGCCCAAAATTTATGTTGCTCAGGGAAACATTTGTTAAGTGAGTTTTGCCCCGTTTTTACGACCTTTGTTGCCAAAGTTGTTAAGTGAATCACTGCAGTAGTTACATTAGTAACACAGTTGTTAAGTGAATCTGGCTTCCCCACTGACTTGTCAGAAGGTCGCAAAAGCTGATCACATGACTCCAGAACATTGCAGCCATCATAAATATGAGGCAGTTGCCAAGGATCTGAATTTTGATCATGTGACCATGAGGATGCTGTAATAGTGATGTGTAAAGAATGGTCATGAGTCACTTTTTTAATTTATTTATTTATTTATTTATTTATTTATTTATTTATTTATTTATTTATTTATTTATTTATTTATTTATTTATTTATTTATTTATTCATTTATTCATTCATTCATTCATTCATTCATTCATTCATTCAACTTGTATGTCGCCTTTCTCCGAAGACTCAAGGTGGCATACCATTGTAATTTTGAATGGTCACTAAATGAACTGTTGTAAGTCGAGGACTACCTGTATTTGATTGTTTTGAGGAAGCTTAATTTAAAAATCGCCCTCAAGCTTTTTAAAGCTGAGATATTATCCTAACTCTTACAGAGAGCATAATTAAACCAAAGTATTAATCATCAAATATTGGAACAGACGCAGTCAAAATTCCTAGGAAAGCTATTTCAAGAAGTGAAATTAATGTTCAGTGTTGCCTGCAGGTAGAAGCTTACAAAAGTTACAACAAGGGCAAGGCTCTGTGTGTTCAAATGCTGACTAATGTTTCATTTTCATCCTCAAGGTTTGACATACTTAATATTAATAACTAGGATTCCTCCTGGAATCTCCAAATCGAGAAAAATAATATTGACTATGTTTTTTGAGGGATGCCCTTGTGTCAAGATCAAGCATAAGAAAAATATCTTTGATATAGAATTTGAATGCAATCAGAATATAATAAATTCTTCTCACTCATTTGGTCCATAGCAATGCACACTTCAAAATAGCATTGTATTAGACCAGCTTATAAGCAATAAATGTTGGTGAGTATTTACCCATATTTTTCAAAGTATAAGATACACCGGAGTATAAGATGCACCTTAGTTTTTGGGGAGGAAAATGGGGGGGGGATCTGCCTACCAGGTATTCATCTGGCTAGTGTCCTTAGCCTGGTTAGCTTTAACACATTAGTTTGCTCGCTGGTTTTGACGTTGGGGCTAAAAAACAGCTTCTAAAGCACAGCTGATTGTCGGAGGGAGCAGCAATTAGAAAAGCAGGCAAAGCGTGGAAGATTGCTTCACTCGCATTGGGGCTGAAAAACAGCTTCAAAAACACAGCTGTTTGTCGGAGGGAGCTCCAGTGAAGCAGGCGAAGTGGGGAAGGGGTAAGAGAAGGCAGCAGCTGTTCCGAGTAGCCATTTTGGGTACGTCGCGTCGTGTTTTCAGTCTCCAAATGCGTCATTTTTGGATGGCAATCAGCAGCAATGTGCTTTGGCTATCCCCGCACCCTTGAAGGGCTCTCAAACAAAATGTTTGGAGGCTAAAAATGTGATGCATGGAGCCCAAGAACACAATCTCTGCAGCCAGGAAGAGGACACGTGGGGGACGGTGAGTGAGCGGGGCTACATTCGGAATATAAGACACACCCAAATTTTTAGCCTCTTTTATGAGAGAAAAAGCCTGTCTTAACTGCAAAAAATAACAGTACATTATTACAATACACCAACAGAACTGGATGTAAAATGTACTACAATTCCTTACATGGCAAGGCTCAGCCCATGTAGCTATGGAAACATTGGTAGCGTTAAATTGCGAACTCATATTCTATTTCATTGCAACTTCTGTCAAGAGTTACTTGTATGTAAAGTATGTAATGTATGTATATGTAAAGAGTTACTCATCCACTTCTAATCTCATTTTGAGATGGACGGGGGAATTTTATGGTCCATTTTTACTGGCAAGTGATTCTTACCTATGCAAAATTTGTTTTTGCAGCTTGTAAAACTTACAGAAGACTCAAGTGTGGTGTAGTGGTTAAGACAAAATTGGGACACTTGAGTTTCTAGTCCTGCCTAAAGCACAAAGCCAGCTGGGTGTCTTTAGACCAATCACTTTCTCACTTCTAGGAAGAAGGCAGTGGCAAACCATTTCTGAAAAACCTTGCCAAGAAAACTGGAGGGACTTGTAATGGCAGTCTCTGAGGAACAAACATGTCTGAACATAATTTTTAAAAAGCTTGCACACTATTGATAGCAAAACAGTGTGTAAGCATTTGTGTATTTTTAAATCTTGTATACCTTATTTTACTTTTGTAGGTTTTAGTAAATCTTATTTAATCTGGGTCACTGATGTGTAATACAGATTTTGATGTAGAAATCAAGAAACTACCAGTATTTAATTTATATGGGTATGTAACTAAAGCAACATCGTTGATTAGAGAGCAAGATGTCTTAAAACCACAGTATTATAGCAAAATAATTGCCCTTTATGCAGTAGATGGAAAGTGTGCCTTTCCTTGTAGTGTAGGGGTGTCAAACTCGATTTCATTGAAGGCCACATCAAGGTTGTGTTTGACCTTGGGAAGGGGGGGCAGGCGTTGGGTGGGCATGGCCAGCTCAGTGTCACTCGTGTCGGCGTCTGTGGTGACCTGAGCGCTCTGCCAGCGAAACAGGCTCCCGAGCTCCTTTTTTCACTGGCAGAGGCACCACAGACTGGTCCTTTGCTGTTTCCAGGGCAGTCCCGTGGGCCAGATCTAAGCACTCACGGGGGCAGATTCGGCCCCTGGGCCTTGAGTTTGACACCCCTGTTGTACTGTATAAGTAGTGTAGTGTATAAATAAGCAGTGTACTATTTGAAACAGTTCTAGGAAAGAAATCAAGATAGCTTACTAATGTTGACATTGAAAGTTTATCAAAGTTCTGTTCCTCAGGCTCTTCAGTTCAAAGTATCTGTCAAATGTTTTCTACTTTGCTTCCTCTTACCACTTTGTGCAAACTTTAAAATTTATAGGAAAATATTTTCAAAGTCTTTGTGAAATCTCTACCAAAATTCAGAGTCAAATTTTTTTGTATGGCAGTGTGAATATGAATGAATATATACGCATTCATGAAGAGAATTTAATTCGCAGCATTTTGAGATGAAACAGAATTTGGCAGCAAAGATGTCTGCCTAAATCATGGAAACCATGGCTCTCATTCTATTTTTCTGCCAGTGGAACAAAAGTTGCTGATTGAATGGACTGCCTTTTTTCAGTCTGAAGCCTCCCAAATCTCTCCTCTGATCTGAAACAAATTGGGAATACATAGAATATGTGTGAAGAACAACAACTCTGTTGCTTCATATCATATTGGATAAAGTCCTTAATATTATTGCGGTTGGTGAACTAATGATTTCTTCACATGAATGCATTTAAAACAAGTTAGCCTGAGTAAAAACGATGAATTAAAAACATACATATATTCTTCATTTAGGAAATGAAAGGCAGGGCAAAAAACCAAAAATCTCCTCCTCCTCCTCCTCCTCCTCCTCCTCCTCCATCATTATTTCCATCATCATATCACAAAAACTGCTGAAATAATGGGCTCTCTCAGTATTCACCATATTGTCAGAAACTGAATCGCAAATATGTGAAATGCTCCTGTAAACTGGTTGCATGTATGTAGCATCTGTCCTAACAGAACAACTATATTTATTCTGAAACCAAAAATACCCTAATGATATTATCAGTATTCACTTCCATTTTTCAGCATGCTTTAAAGAATGGAGAACTGATTTGTTACAAGCCAGTCAATAAAATCTCTAGAATATTTAATCCACAGTGAGAATAACAGTGAAAATCATAAAGTAAAATAGTGGTACTTTCTTAAGGATAAAACAGTACCCTGGACCCAGGCTTTGTAAATCATGTCATATAGATTAAACTTCTATTTTTGTTAGTTAAAGAGTAACTCAGAGTTCAGTTTCAGAATAAACTGAAAGCAAACAAGATTGTTGTCACAAGGAAAAAATCTATTTTAGTCTCCTAGGAACTTAATTCAGATAGTCGCTATGCAAAGGCCATGAGAGAAATAATACTTGGGGAATATTTAAATAGCATCCTATTTCTAACCATTCTTAGTTTTTGAATTCAAAAAGTAATCAATCTTGTGGCTTTGTATGAGCAAACCAGCATTTAAGTGTTACCAAGTGTAGCATTGTGAATTTCCATTTTAGTTGTGGTCCAAGAATATTGTGAAGGGGTTATACTTTGAATGATTTAAGTTTTCATTTAATTGAATGATTGAAAAAGAGAAATGAAATACCTTTTTTCCTTTCTTACTTGTTTTGTAGACAAGAAAAAAAACATACGAAGCAAAGATGATTAATCTGGGAACAGAATTATAATGGTAAATATTCTATTTTATGTAATTTTTCCATTTAGAAAAATGTTTTATCTTCTTAACTTATTATCGGAATAATCTTCTTATGCATCTGGGTTAATAAAGGATGGAAGAAAATCTGTTGAGCCAGAGGATTTTAAGAGCAGTGCATTACAGAAAAAGGGATCATATTTTAAAAGCATTCTAATTAATCAGCTATTTGTGTCACATGTCCTCTCTAAACTTTGCTTTTCACTTTTATATTTACTATGTACTTAGTTGCACAGTTATATAAACTAGATTAACTTTCAGCTAAGGTTAGATTTTTCAGGTGTGGCTGTTGGGATAGTATCCATCCATTTATTTATCCAAGTACTGGACTCCCACTGATGTTTTTAAGGATAGAGAAAGAAAAGTACACTATAAAACTTTCTTCCGATAGAGAGCGATTCAATTAAATTTGTCTCCCTCAGTATAGTATAATTTGGAAGTTAGGAGGAGCAAACTGCTGAGAGGGGATGTGTGTTCCTTCTAGATACAGTTATCTTAAACGAATATTTGTTTCATATGTGAGGGAACAAAGGAAATAGCACTGCTTTAAAAGAAAAGACATAAGTTAGTGTATATGCATCTGTATTCAAATATTATTTAAAGTTTTAAAATGTGTTGCCAGATTAATTGGGGCAACCCTTAATCTGGCAAAATATTTTCGTGTGTGTGTGTGTTACAAACAATGATGTATGATCTTGAAGTAACATGTTTTAAACTATAACGGAGAAGTGGCGATGAATCAGCATGAATGGTATGAAAAATTCAGTATTTCTAAAAATAAACTAAGATATGAATTCCTGTCCTGTAAGGCAATTATATGCAAATGTTCTTTCTCTGATCTCCCTTAGATAACTATGATATAGCACAATAGATGACAGGATAGAGAACTTCCTATTTGGTCTAGCCAGGAGGACATTAGCTTGAAAGTGGTTAACATAGAAGCTAAGAAGATAAAGGGGCCGAACCAGTGAATAGGTAGTCTTCACTTAACTATGTTACTTGGAACTGAAATTTCCATTATTAAACAATTCAGTTGTTAAGTATGAGGTCATGTGACAGCTTAGTGGCAGCAATCCTGACACTCTCTCTTGCTGTCATTAAGTGAGAATTGCAGGTCATTCAGCAAGGATCTCCTTGCAACTTGCTGCTGGGTTCCAACAAAGAAAGTCAGTGGTGAAACCAGCTGGAAGTCAAAAGTCCTGGTCGGCTCACAAGCACTGAAACACGTGGCTGCCCCTGGGAGGATGTTTGGGTGGCAAGGATGAGCGTAGCAGGGCTAGGTTGACTGCTACTGGGTGAGGGAGGGCATGAGAATAACTGATGAGACGTATGGGTGTGGCAGGGCCGAAGTGGTTGCTGCCAGGGTACGTGTGACCAACACGGTTGCTGTGGGGGTGGGAGGAGAGAATGCAAATGATTTATTGCAGTGACTTGTGACCTTCCCTACCAGTTTCTCCATTGACTTTGCTTGTGGGAAGCTGGCAGAGAAGGTCTCAAATGGTGATCCCAGGACAGGACGCTTCAACTTTCATAAGTGAGGACTGGTAAATGATTGTTTAAGTGCCTGAATCTTGATCACATGACTATGGGGATGCTGTGACAGTCATAAGTACAAGGGCTGGCCATAAAGTTACTTTTTCAGCCCTGTTGTATCTTTGACTCTTTGCTAAGCATGGCAGTCTTTAAGCGAGAACTATATTTAAAGAAGAAATGATATGATTTTACTTAATTAAACCTTAATTGTTTGTGACTGGATGGACAGATAGCCCAGATGCAACAGAATAAAAAGCCTATTTATCAAAAAGGAGTCTCTGGACAAATATATTAACTTTTGTTTCTTGTTTTTTTTAAAAAAAACTTCATTAATGATTTAACCTTTCATCAACCTGACCCCAGAAAAAAAGTTGCGTAAAAGGGGACAAAAAAGAACCAAATAGGGCCACAATTTGGAAGCATATTTAAATCTATCTAGAATCTGAAACAGCTTTAAAGTTGTAAATATTTAATTTCAGTATGTTTGCCTGAAGAGAAATTAAGTTATTGAGAACAACTACTTTGTTGATGTGCCAGTATGACATCTCTAATAAATTTATACTTTGAGGAAGATACTTGCCTCGGAGTTTTAATTCTGTTGGGGGGAACCCTGACATCTAAACGGAATAAAACAACCCTTAGTGGAAGAATTTGTGAGGATTTTGCTGTTGTGCTAATTTTTTAGTCAAGTTATTCCCACAGTTTTAAAAACCATTAATCCCAAAGAATTCCCAGGATTCCCAGTAAAATTTTATACTTTTTCAGTATAAAATCTAGCTACCAAGTCCCCCTTGTCCCCCTTCTCTAAGAATTAATAATTTAATAATATGAAATATTTGCCCAAGACTAAGTAATTTTTTCCACTTCATCAAATACTTGCCATAAAAATGACTGAGTATTGTCACCAGTTATGCTAAAGTGTAATAATTTTATTAAAACTTTTCCAATACAAGGGTTGTGATTAATGTAACGTAATTTTAAAGGAATGAATTATTTTATAGTTTGTTCTTGATGATTCACCAAGATATTAGACTACATATTATATTATAAAGAATTTGCAAGTGACTCATAGAATTCAGATTCAAGATCCCTTCTTATGTGAATTTTTTAAAACTTTGAAAAGTATCTATTGTATTTAATTTAAAAGTTCTATATACTATTTTAGGAATTTTTTTTTATTTTAAATAATTTACTGTAGACATGAAAAACTGTTCAACATTGTTAAATATTCTGGATTGGAAAGTAAGAATTTATTAATCTTCTCTTACTAAAACCCAGGATGGAATATATGACCAATCCTTCCTCTTCTAGATATATTTAGCAAAAACAGGAGTTTAAGCAATAATCAAGTGCTAATCCACAAATTCTCAATTTATCAATTGTATGTTCGCTCTTACTAATTACAAGCACACATTTTAAAAAAAAAACTTGTTCAGACTTGCATAATCAAAAGTAGGAGTGTTATCAAAACTCAGTTGTGTTTTTTGGTGCTCTGGCCAACAAAGCACACTTTACTTTGTATGCTTTTTTTGTACAAACCAAGCAGTAAAACCTGGAACACGTTTTATGAGAAGGTGACATAATTCTGTCTAAACCCTCTTACAATCACAACAGTTTTAATAAATCTTTTATTAACTAGCTTTTATTGGAATTTAGGTTTATTATTTTAGTAGCTTAACAGTATCACAAGATTTTAGAATTCTCTTCTATTGAAAATTCTTGCTTTAATCCTCTAATTTCAATCCTATAAAGTTTACTGGCCTCCCTTGTGTTAAACATATGTATCAAGGAATTTAAAAGTTGGGTGATTTAGAATTTTGTCAACAGGAACATAAAATAAAATCAAGAGAACTGGTGGCAGAGGTATATAGTTGACAGTGGTTTTTTTTATCTACAATTATTATTATTATTTTTTGCTTTAATTTATATGCTGCCCTTCTTCGGAGACTCAGGGCGGCTTACAATGCGTTAAGCAATAGCCTTCATACTTTTGTATATTTATACGAAGTCAGCTTATTGCCCCCACAATCTGGGTCCTCATTTTACCTACCTTTGAAAGGATGGAAGGCTGAGTCAACCTTGAGCCTGGTGAGATTTGAAGTTGCAGTAATTGCAAGCAGCAGATGTTAATAACAGTGCTTTAGTCCACTGTACTACAGGCTCCTTTGAAAGATTTAAGATTATGGTATTTATTGAGATGGCTAAATTGCACCCTTTGATCAGAGAAAAGATAATACAGTATCTATGTTTATTGTTGACTAGAAACCCCTTATGGGCTTTTGTGCAAAACAGGAAAAAAAATGAACTTATGATTTATGGTTTTGATGATTAAACAGGATAGATTATAGAAAGAAGACAGTCTTTCTTTTTCTTTTTCTCCTATTTTGAGTGAAGATATTCTTTGGAGTTTAAGCAATAGCAAATATCCAGTTTCCAGTGTCCCATGCTGTCAGATCTTAATTCAAAATTGCCTCAATGACATAAGAAAACATGCATTTTAAACTCTAAAATCACACTTAGATATTGATAAAAAGGAAAAAATTATGTTCTTTAAAAATAAGTCTTGTGCATTCTATTATAATATTTCTTGAGAGTTGTCTTAGAACTGAATCTTACTTTGAATGACTTAACTCATACATTTGTTTTCTTTGCAATATCATGGAACTTCTTTATCACTATAATCTTTCAGCATGAAGGACACACACACACACACACACACACACACACACACACACACACACACACCCAACCAACTAACTACAGAGTCAATTTTCCAATGTAACCTGCATGAAGGTACTACCAAGGGCCAGCCTTGCTTACATTTTTGAAATCAAGCAAATTAGGTTCTGCCACTTATCTGGAAAATAGTCTTGGGATAAGAAAAATATTAACACTAATGTAAATGAATATTTTTGGAGTGAGAAGGGAATATGCTAATTTGGTATAAGAAATACTGTAAAATACTGTATTTTGTATTATATGGTATATACGTTTAAAAGGCAATTCTTTATTGGCAGATTGAATTAAGTTGGAGAACATAAATATGAAGTTATTTCGGAGTAGTTTCCTAAAATATTTGAATTTGTTGAATGTTGGTACTTTAATTTTTACATACTAAATTGGATACCACATAATGATGGGTGAGTCCTGCTTTTAGCCAGCAGAAACCATCTCACTCCCAATCTCACTTAGAGAAAAAACTGCTAATTTTCCATTGACTACAAGGCTTGAAGTTGCACAATACTTTTCAGAGTTCAGTTTTTTTTTCTTGCCGTGCTTTTAATGCAGAAACTGGGCTTTCATTCTCAACAGCCTAGATTTTTGTAAGGTCTCCTCCTCCTCCTCCTCCTCCTCCTCCTCCTCCTCCTCCTCCTCCTCCTCCTCCTCCTCCTCCTCCTCCTCCTCCTCCATCATCATCCCTACACTGGTTTTAAGAATTTAATTAGATATAATAACAAGTATTAATACTTAGAATATTATTATCTGTTATTATATTATTATTTATTTATTTATTACATGTATTTATATGCAGCCATTCTCCCGAAGGACTCAGGGCGGCGAACACAAGTTAAGAAACAAGTATAATAAAATCATAATTTAATCCAAATAATTAATTAGTAGTAAATAATAAAGCCCGGAATCAGTCTCAGCCTATTTGTTTGAAAAACCAAGTCTTCAAGTCCCGACGGAAGGAGCGGAGATCAGGAGCTGTCCGGAGCTCAGTAGGTAATTCATTCCAGAGGGTGGGAGCACCCACAGAGAATGCCCTACCCCTGGGCACAGCAAGGTGACATTGGCTCGCCGTCGGAACCCTGAGGAGAGCGGCCCTATGTGAGCGAACAGGATGGTGACAGGCAGGCAGGAGAAGGTCATGCAATTATCCTGGACCTAAGTCATGAAGGGCCTTATAGGTGAGGACTAGCACTTTGAAGCGGACCCGGAGAACCACTGGTAACCAGTGCAGCTCACGCAGGAGGGGTGTTATATGGGAGTAACGAGAGGCTCCCATAACAACCCGTGCAGCTGCATTCTGGATCAGCTGGAGTCTCCGGGTGCATCTCAGGGGCAGGCCCATGTAGAGGGAATTGCAGTAATCCAAGCGGGAAGTAACCAGGGCATGAGTGACTGTGCGAAGGTCATCTCGGTCCAGGAAAGGGCGCAACTGGCGCACCAGGCGAACCTGTGCGAAGGCCCCCCTTATAGATAGGTGGATCTAAGTATTAGTATATTACATCAGGTCTTGTTCTTTGGTTCAGGAATAACAGATTTTTTTTTAATCTTATGTTCCATAATAATGATGTTGATGGTGGTAGCAGAGAAGATGCACATGTGTGTGTATAAATTTGCATGCACACATAAGGTATTTGAAGGATGTTTGTTTTATACTACATAGCAAAATAGTTGCACAGAGAAATAAAATAGGAAGGCAGTGTTGTAAATGCATGGTTAGCATGCGGCCAATTTATCACATTTGATGTCAAGACTTAGCATAATGGCGTTTTAGCCTTGAACTAAATGATTTAATAATTTCAGCAGTTGAAAGGAAGGGACTAAAACGTCAAAGGAAAAGCTGACTTGTTGCACTGTTATCAGAAAGGAAGTTGCATAATTTTTGCAATGAACTGAACACTACTGGAAGTTGACTCAGCTTTCCGTCCTTCCGAGGTGGGTAAAATGATGACCCAGATTGTTGGGGGCAATATGCTGACTCTGTAAACCGCTTAGAGAGGGCTGTAAAGCAGTATATAGGTCTAAGTGCTATTGCATATGTAATGCGTAAGACTTCAGATTTTGTATATACACTATATAATATTTGGTCCACTATGCAATACATAGCAGCCTGCGCCTCTGCTTTTTCTTTGAAACAGCCATCTGTTTCTCTGCTTGGAAGCTTGTCAAATTCTTTTAGCATAGCTGTGTAAGGTTGGTCTTGTTACATCCTGGGGCCTTGTATCTCAATGGATCAAAGAACGTATTTGTTTGGCTTATAAACAAAGACATTGTAATCAAGAAAAAATTAACCTCAATAAGCAGATTTGTTTTTTCTCCATGGTTTATTCATTGTCGGGTTTTTGCTTAAAGCAGGGTGTATCAATACAGCATTTTATATCCTGATTTTTTCCTCTTTATTGTAATTACAATTATGCAAATGTGTTGTGACAATTTGTTCTTAGGGTATTTTAAGACAGTGTAATGAAGCTTGATCTATATCTGATTATTGATAGGGGCGTCAGTATGATTACAATAATTGATATTTCATGTAAGTGTAATTTTTAGATTTAGATTGTTTGCCTCCATCATCAAATTATTTAGACCAGGAGTGTCAAACTCAAGGCCTGGGGGCTGGATCTGGCCTGCAGGGTGCTTAGATCTGGCCCACAGGGCCGCCCTGGAAACAACGAAGGACCGGCCCGCAGTGCCTCTGCCAGTGAAAGCAGAGCTCGGGAGGGTGAGCTCCATTTTTGTTGGCAGAGGCTTGCAGGAAGCTGTCGGAGCCGAAAAAGGAGAGGTTGTAGAAAAAATGCTTTAAAAAAAAAAGCCTCTGATGATCACGCGGCTCAGCAGGGCATTGGGGGGGGGGCAGGGATTTTTGCTACCGATTCTCCATCGCTACTGGATTGGGTGATCTGGTCTGAACCGGGAGCATTTCACCCCTGGTTCTTTTGGTTTGCAGTGTATTGAATCTTCCTTTTTTTTTTTTAAACTTCGAGTTTAAATTTTCTGCGTGTCTGTTCACTATATCTCCCTTTTTATGTCTTTGCTATTCTTTGCTAGACCATAAAAGTATATAACTGTTATCTGTTTATATATGGCATATCTCATATATATATATTTTTACATAGCTTCTATCTAGATAAGAAAGAATAGCATTGGGTATTTAAAAAGTCCATACAGGAAGTCCTTGACTTACGACTAGTTTTTTTTAGCAAACCGTCAAAGCTACAGTGGACCTTCCCAGGGCGATTTATAACCTAGAATAGAAATTCCAATGGCTGCCCCTCCCCAATCCCATGATCTCATTTTGGGTGTTTGGCAATTGGGCAACATTTACAGCACTTTGCACGAAATATGTGATTCTGTATTTATGACTTTTTTGGTGGAAACCAACATTTACTTCCACTTTCTAGCAAACAATACCCATTGATTTGCTTAATGACCGCAGCATATGCTTAACAAAACCCTCAAAAAAGGTCGTAAAAGCAATTTAAAACCATAATTCTCGGCTCAATTACACTTGTAACTTAACAGCAGCGATGATTGAAAACAACTATGGCTAGAAAGGGCGTGAAATGGGGCAAAACTCACTTAACGGTTGATTATTGGAAATTTTGGGCTTAATTCCGCTCAGAAATTGAGGATTACCTGTATTAACTTACTTGAAACTGCTATTTAGAAAAAAATTTTTTTGGGAAAACAAGTCTTGGAGACTTGACAACTTATTAGTTAGATTGTTATTCGTCATAATTGAATAATCAAGCTTCCTGGAATCTTACAGCCTCTTAGCTTTATTAAATCAGGAATTCAAAGTTCCTTGCTTATCTCTTGCTTAAAGGAACAATTCTTTTATTATTACTTATACAGTGGTTAGTTTTTACATATCGTACATTCTGACTGCAATAAAACCAAAAGTATGGCCTTTGCATACCTATCTTAACAATGGCAAGTATGCAACATAACATACTTAATTAATCCATGGCCAGCAGAGAAATGTCATCTCTTTAAACACTTGTGTATACATTTCCAGAGCTTGTTGTCCTGGATAGTACATCTTAATACAACTTCAATAACTGTCAAGCACTAAATGGACATTAATGCTAAAGATTTACCTCAGAGAGAGATTCAGTTAGCTCTTTCTGTATTCAGAGTATTCCATGGCAAAGTGTCACAGCTTTTATATGAGGCATTGATTGACAATACTGTTTACCCACATAGACATATACCATAAATAATATTTTTTAAAAAGAAAAACCTCCGTCTTCCATAGTTCATCCAGGCACACAATCTCTGCCAGAGCCACCTAACACAGTGGTCCCCAACCTGTAGACCATGGTTCATTACCAGTCCATGGCCTATTCGCAACCGGGCCACGTGAATGGCTGGCTGGTGCACATGTGCGCACACTGTCCCACCCGTGTCACGGGCGATCCTGGTCTCACTCGCATGAGCATCTCAGGCGCTCTTGGCCCCATTCGCTAAGCAACAGGTGAATGCATGCACATGTGACTGCCCCTCCCACAAAACCATCTCCTCTTTCCTGTCCTCCCCATGCTCAAACCGGAAAAGTTGGGGAACTCTGATCTAACAGTTCCAACATACTTTAAGGCAATTGTTAGCTTCCCATAATTTAATTTTGGTATAAGCTTCCCTAGGAAAGAAATCAGCTGGAAAACAAATATTTGCATTCTAGTCTCCAATAAACTTACATGTCCAAACAGTGCCCTTGCTTGAACTTTGAAGGCAGATTCCAGATACTGTCCAAAGTACAGCCACTATCACTGCCACTGTGTCAGAAATAGAGGAGAACATTTAACATTCTCTCTGTCATGCTCCATTTATGCTGTGATTAGGAATAAAATACAAGTCCCATTTAACAGGCTCTCAGGCTGAATGTTTCAAAGTGTTTTGCTGACTGAATCGTTCCATTACATTAGATATCAAGTGGACATTTCTATTTCATTGTCTATTGACATTTGGAGGAAATAGACACCTAGCAGACCTTTTTGACTTTTGGCCAATTATAATTTTAGAAATAGCCTCCCCTAATTTCTAGTCCCATAAGCGTTGTAACCCTGGGTAGATATCTAATGTCGTGTGCTTACTACAATAAACTTTTATCTAATGTTTATTTAAAATAGCAGATAGGAAAAGCTCTCAAGAAGTATACGTTAATGTTATCTAACAGCTCAGATAACATCGTTGTGTTGCATTTAATTTATTCTTCAAGCTGAAAACAGACTTCTCTGGCACCTAGAAAGTGTAATAGATACCAGTTTTATTTAAGTAACAAATGGCTACTGTTAGCAATTGGGGTAAAAGGGTCTGTGAAACTGGCTGGCTGCCCGGCCTGCAGCTCATCCTCCATAGCTCCAAATCTGTCACACGTCACTGGAAACCAATGCATATTATGAAGGAAAAGCTCATGGCAGCGACTGAATATATCCCACCAAAACCTCTGACTTCAGAGACCTGTATGAAGTCCCCTGTCATTCTTCCTAAGGAACAGACTGGCTATGAAAGACTTTTGTGACGCCAAGGGAAACAAATATTTCTTGAGAATAAAATGATTATTGTGTGCCAATGAAATTATATTCCTGGAAATGATATGGTAATATTGTGGCATTGACTGCGGAAGTATAATATCTATGTCAGATTTTTCCCCAATAAGATAATGATTCCTTTTCTTTTGGAATCTAACTACAAGAATCTCCTCCCTCTCTTTGTGAAACCTTCTACTTGTCAGTATGGAAACAAGGGCCTAGATTAACATGCTAGGACAGGGGTGTCAAACTCAAGGCCCGCGGGCTGAATTTGGCCTGTGGGATGCTTAAATCTGGCCCGCGAGGTTGGCCTGGAAATGGCAAAGAACTGGCCTGTGGTGCCTTTGGCAGCCAAAACGGAGGCACAGGGGGTCTGTGTACGCCTCCCTGCACCCCATTTTCATCCTGGACGGCCTCCTGCAGCACTCTGCCAGCCAAAACATGCCCCGTTTGGGACGGCAGGATACTTCAGGAGGCATTCAGCCTGTCTCCCCTCCCCAACCCCAGCCAGTCCAGAGAGGAGAACTACAATACTGATCTGGCTCTCGAAGAAATCCAGTTTGACACCCCTGTGCTAGGAGCTTGCATCGACAATGTGATACTAAGCCAACCAGGCTTTGTAAATTTTGCTAAGGTGCCATCCATAATAACTGCTCAGGTTTCTGCAGAGTGGCTCTGTTCACCTCTGTTCTTTGCTGGACCAGTATGTTCAACAGGAGAATGAAAAGGTTGAATTAATAATTTAATTTAATTTAATTTAATTTAATTTAATTTAATTTAATTTAATTTAATTTAATTTAATTTAATTTAATTTAATTTAATTAATTTAATTTAATTTAATTTAATTTAATTTAATTTAATTTAATTTAATTTAATTTAATTTAATTTAATTATTTAATTTAATTTAATTTAATTTAATTTAATTTAATTTAATTTAATTTAATTATTTAATTTAATTTAATAATTTAATTTAATTTAATTTAATTTAATTTAATTTAATTTAATTTAATTTAATTTTTTAATTTAATTTAATTTAATTTTTTAATTTAATTTAATTTAATTTAATTTAATTTTTTAATTTAATTTAATTTAATTTAATTTAATTTAATTTAATTTAATTTAATTTAATTTAATTTAATTTAATTTAATTTAATTTAATTTAATTTAATTTAATTTAATTTAATTTAATTCAATTTATATGCCGCCCCTCTCTGAAGACTCAGGGCGCCTCACAATACATTTTAAAAAATCATTATAAAAAAAATTTAAAAATTAAAAACATTAAAAACATTAAAAACACATTCACCCCATTCATGGCCGGATCTCGCCAGATCACAAGAGTGAGATCAACAGCCCCAGGCCTGCTGGAAAAGCCAGGTCTTCACCGCTTTTTGGAAGGCCAATAGGGTGGGGATGGTCTGGATCTCAGGAGGTAACTGGTTCCAGAGAGCTGGGGCAGCCACAGAGAAGGCCCTCCCCCACGGGCCTGCCAGCCGGCATTGTTTAGCTGATGGGACCCAGAGGAGACCAACTCTATGGGATCTTACCGGTCGCTAGGAGCTATGCGGCAGAAAAAGCAGATGGGAACATCAGCTAAACTGGAAACAGTTTTAATTCTTCTATGTAAAATCACCATATTTACTTCGCTGCATGGCCTTTGGTTGATGGGAGTGGTTAGTTAGTGTGAGGGATAAAAGTTCTGGATATCAATTAAACTACATGGAGAAAAAAAAATACTGTCCGAGTTTAGTTATCTGGATGGGGATTCCAATTATCAAGATCAATGAAACTATACAGTGCAATTAGAATTAGAAAATAGAGTTAGGAAAAAAGAATTAAATGGTTGAAATGATAATGCTGGGTGAGGCAATCTTTTTGGTATGAATAGAATAGAACAGAATAGAACAGAATTCTTTATTGGCCAAGTGTGATTGGACACACAAGGAATTTGTCTTGGTGCATACGCTCTCGGTGTACATAAAAGAAAAGATACATTCATCAAGAATCATAAGGTGCAACACTTAATGATAGACATAGGGAACAAATAAGCAATTAAATCATATTGGGAAACAGTCAATATAAATCTTAAGGATACCAGCAACAAGGTTACATTCATACATTCATAAGTGGGAGGAGATGGGTGATAGGAACGATGAGAAGATTAATAGTAATGCAGACTTAGTAACTAGTTTGACAATGTTGAGGGAATTATTTGTTTAGCAGAGTGATAGCAGAAATAGCAGAAACAATTCATGCCCTAATGCTGGAAAATAACAATACTGAAGTACAAACTAGATGAAATGATAATTGTGCGAAAGCAGTTATTAAATGGCTGGCAGTTCCAGAAAATTTAGAACAGTGTGTACACCTGCTAGATGAATAAAATCGTCCCCAAAACAATACTTTAGACCTTTATGATCTGTTAATTTTTAATCTGAAGTTTGAAATATTTTAATCTGTTTGAAAGAAAGCAACACTCCAGTAACTGGGGTATAAAAAGCATAAAAATGGTTTGATCAGGATTGTGCACTGCGGAAAAGGTCATTTCAAACAGTGTATAACAAGAATAAACATTCTCGTCCCAAAGGTGCTTTTCTAAAAGGCAGCTGGACTTCCTTGATTTTTTTTTCTTTGAAAACATTTTACTTTTCATTCCAGAAACTTCTTCAGTTCAGAACGGAAGAAACGTCTTGGTTGAAAAGTGAAATGTTTTCAATGAAAAAACCCAAGAAAAACCTTGGAAAAGCACCTTTGGGACAATCTTGACCTGGATGATTTGAAATTTCCATAGGAAGTAAATATTTTCCTTCTGAGAACCAATTACTTTCCATATGGAATTTAAAGGCTCAAAACAAAGCCCTCTTAAAAAGAAAAGACTGGCAATGAAGGAGACCTGGTTGAAATTAATCCAATTCATCAGGAAGAGGGATTCGTCCCTCTGCTTGCAAATCACCCAAAGATTAGGGAAACTGCTATCCTCTCTCCCCCACAACTTACCATTTCAGGTTTGGGAGGAGTGTTTGAGAGAGTTTTACATGGACCTTGCTATTAATATAAACCGAGAGTCAAAACAACATGAACAAAGTTCAAAATAGTCCCCCTGGCTCTGTCCACTTATTTCGTAAGGTGAACTAGGCTCTAGATGTTGATTGTGAATTATTGTGAAATAATTCCAAAGACTCCTAGCTGGTAGGCGCTTCTGTTATCATTCTTGTTTACATTCATAGTTAAGACTGGTTGTATATTTCAAAAGATTGGGGGGGGGGGAGACCATAGTAGTCCCATTTTATAAAAAGGGCAGTAGGAACGATCCATGCAATTATAGACCTATCAGCCTTTTCAGTGTCGTTAACAAATTATACACTATTATACAAATTATGCACTAAATATTTAAATTACAAGCCCTGAACCTCGATAGAGACAAGAGAGCATAATTTGGGATGGCTAGGCTGGATTCAAAGACCAGAGGTCATAAGTAGAGCACATTTGGTGCCCCACCATTGTGCATAAAATACACTCATGAAAAGAAATCCTCCCTCTTTGAGGCCTTTCTAGTTTTTAAACATGCCCTTGACTTGATTTCCAGAAATGCCCTTTTTGGGGAAAAAACCCACAACTATTGATGGATGCCTCCTTTCCAATACCACCTTAAGAGTGAGTATAATCTCCAAAAGGTCTCTCTGCCATAATAAATGTTGTGAAAGCAATTCAACAAGGATGTATTTTTCCTTCTCTCTTTTTTAAATTTGTACCATCAATTCAGTGGTGGATCTTCTACATAATTTGGATTTCCATATACCTAAACTACCAGGGCACAAAATCCCTATATTCCTGTACGATGATGGTACCATCATCATTTCACAAACCTTGTTGGGTTAAAAAAAAAAGGCAATAACAATATTATAAGTCCTGCAGACAAAATCATGCGATTCTTAATTTTGAAAAAACTAACATACTAGATTCGGCTAAGAGAGCCAGCCAACAATGCTTGAGAATAGAAGTATACAATTTACAGCAATTTACTGCATTTAAATATTTTGGGACGGTTTTCCACTCTAAAGGCAGCTGGAGCGCTCACCAGAATCACACAATGCAGCTAGCTCTTAGGTCCACAAGTGCTATCAAGTGCTTCTTTTATACAAACAGAGGCCAATTAATCCCCGTAGCATTATAACTTTTTGAGGCCAAATCACTGGCCCAAATCTTTTATGGTGCACAAGTAGGAATTTATGCGAAGAAGTACCGCAAACATTGTAAACAACATTTTTGAGATCAGTCTTCACTGTACCTGGTACACTGAACTGCAAACACCCACATAAGGTGAGTGTGAGGCAGGAATGCTCGCAATCCAGGTAAGGGCCTTACTGGCCGAAAGTTCAGGTTTTCCCAGTTGGTGTGATCCCTCTAGTTTTAATAGACAATTTTACTTCTCTCTGGAAACAGGCCATAGAGCAGAGTTCCCCAATCTTTTCGGTTTTGCAGACCGGCAGGGGGGAAGCCCTAAAGGTGCTTTTTCAGGAGGCAACTGGACTTTTTTGTTTTTTCTTTTGAAGATGTTTCACTTCTCATCCAAGAAGCTTCTTCAGCTCTGACAGGATAGTGGGGAATGGAATGGAGTGGTGGGAGGAAGGGGATGGTTCTGTGTGAGCAGCAGGAAAGCGCACATGCATGCGTTCATCTGCTGTTTGTGCAAGCGCGAATGCGTGGGCATATACTTACTCACCCGCCACTTCTGTGGCCCAGTTCCATATGGCTCAAGGCTTGGAGGTGCCAAAGGCCTGAGGGTTGGGAACCCCTGCATGTGGTGATGATGAGATTGAAACTAATTTGCATGTATTATTACTTTGTAAACTCTACAGGGATAGGGCTGCTTATATTCTATCTCTAATACATAAATTTCCAAAAAGGCAGACATTTATGTGAACCATCTTCTAGAACAGGGCTGTCAAACTCCCAGCGGGCCAGATGTATTATGCACTGGCTACGCCCACGCCCAGTTTAGCCAAGGGGAAAAAAGTCGCGATACATCATGTGATGATGGCGTGATGATGCGAATTTGACACCTCTGTTCTAGAAGATTTAAAACTCTTTTTATTATCACTTGTATAATAGCCAAATTCTGGGTTGCTACAGTGGAAATAAGGTTTAACTGGTCAAGAAGTAGTCACAGAAATAACCACTTTATTCATCATTTAGTACATGCTAGCTTTCTTGTATGTTTGTATGTGTGTGTACACATACATGTGTGTGTATGTTCATAGATTTATACTTGCACAAATATAAATTAACACACCATTATATAGCTATGTATGTTTTATTTTTTATTTTATTTTATTTTTGTTTTTATCTACGTTACTCTAGTATTTTCTCATTTATTTGATTTTACTTTGATCTATATTTTTCCCCATTTTGCTGGTCATTGATCAAATAAACAGGATTTCATTTCATTTCATCAATTTTTTAACTTACACTTTCGCTATTGAAAAGATAAAAATCAGCATTGTTGAAAGTTAGCATTTTTTAGAAGGACATAGATTGGTGACACCCATGGTCTATTGCAGAGGTCTTCAAACTTGGCAGCTTGAAGACTTGTGGACTTCAACTCCCAGAATTCTCCAGCCAACATAGCTATCTCCAGCCAGCATAGTCCACAAGTCTTCAAGCTGCCAAATTTAAAGACCTCTGGTCTATTGCCTAATCAGTGACATTTCATTGTAAAACATTTTGTATGTGTATATACTTTTTACTTCTCAGCGCTATTTATCCTTTAACTGAAAGGTGTTTGTTGACATCTAGAATATGCAAAACCACTGCTTTATTATATAGGTGAGGCAATAAAAGGCAGTTGTTAAATAATAATGATATAATTAGTTGCCTGCTACTGGTGGGTTTAAATACATAAAAACTAATTACAAAGAGTTAATAAGAGGGTGAAATAAATTTGCTCACCTATGTTCTGATCCTATGACTAAGATCGATACTGGATACATACTTGCTCATATATAAACTTTGTTCTGCCACATGTCATTTGCACGTAGTCCACTAATCAGCATATAGATAAGTTACTTCTCCAAGGGGAAAAAAATCATATCAATCAAAATGTAAAAATTACCATTTCTGTGTATTCAGTTCTGCAATGGTAGTTAATACTTTATTATTAGTGCCTTCAAGTCAGTTTTTGACTCTTAAGAAATCTGCCTGAACTAGTCCCCGTAGTTTTCTTGGCATGGTTTTGGCAGGCATGATTGCCATTGCCACCTTCCAAGGTGAAGAGTGAGTGAGAGTGACTGGCCCAAACTTACTTAGCTAGCTTCATGCCTAAGGCATGACTAGGATGGTCAGTCTCCCAGTTGTGCCTTAACCACTGCACCACACTGGCTCTCAGTTAATGCTTTATGGCAGGGGTGTCAAATACGATTTCATTGAGGGCCAGGGTTGTGTTTGACCTTGGGGGCAGAGGTGGGCGTGGCCAGGGTGGGTGTGGCCAGCTCGATGTCACTCATGTGGGGGTGCCTGAAGTGGCCCGAGCACTCTGCCAGCAAATACGGGCTCCCGAGCTCTGTTTTTGGCTGCGATGGCCTCCTGCAACTCTCTGCCAGTGAAAACGGAGCTCGGGAGGGCTGCATGGGGCACTCCCGAGCTCCATTTTCACTGGCAGAGGCACTGCGGGCTGGTCCTTCACTGTTTCCAGAGTGGCTCCGTGGGCCAGATCTAAGCACACCACGGACCAGATCGGTCCCCCCCCCAGGCCTTGAGTTTGGCACCCCTGCTTTATGGTGTCAATAACAATATTCAAGGACAATGAATAATTACTGTTTTATATTCCGTGTATATATTTTATGGTGCATTTTAATAACATGTCTAGTGTCTCTCCAGTATTCCAGTAAGATGAATTACATTTGTTTCCCATGTAACACAAAGGAGACCTCACCTATGCACTTTGATTTGGAATCAAGCCCAGGGAACTTGGAAGGCTGATTAAATATATTTAAGATTGGATTTTGAAGGTGTGGTTTTTCCATGTTTATCTAGCAATAAATCTTAGAAGGACAAACACAGTTATGAAAGTCTAGGAAATTACCAGATTGAATTAGTTACAACCAGCGTGTACTACTATTTGGGCGATGTTTCTGGCTGTTCTGGACTGTACAGATCAGGGAGAATAAATTACATTGTGTTCTGGCTTCAGTAGCAATTTAGATGTCATATACCTACAGAGGATTTTTTTATGATGATGTAATTCTTTCCAGTGAAACCTCTGTAACTTTGCCCTTTAAAGTTATTCCTATGTATTTAATAGAATAACAAAGAGACATTGGAAGGAACCTTGGAAGTCTTCTATTCCAACCCCCTCAGGCAGGAAACCCTGAAACCATTTCAGACAAAGGGTTGTCCAATTTCTTCTTAAAAACCACCAGTAATCAAGCACCCACAACTTCTGAAAGCCATTCTACTGATTAATTGTTCCCACTGTTAGGAAATTTCTCCTTATTTCTAGGTTGGTTCTCTCCTTGATTAGTTTCCATCTATTGCTTCTTTTTCTGCTTTCAGTTAGATTTCTGTCAACGTGATTGTTTGGGTATCTTCCCATTGTTAAAGGTAAAGATAAAGGTTCCCCTCGCACATATGTGCTAGTCGTTCCCGACTCTAGGGGGGGCGGTGCTTATCTCCATTTCAAAGCCGAAAAGCCAGCGTTGTCTGAAGATATCTCCGTGGTCATGTGGCCAACATGACTAAATGCCAAAGGTGCACAGAACGCTGTTACCTTCCCACCAAAGGTGGTCCCTATTTTTCTACTTGTAGTTTTTACGTGCTTTCGAACTGCTAGGTTGGCAGAAGCTGGGACAAGTAATGGGAGCTCACCACGTTACGCGGCACTAGGGAGTCTAACCGCTGAACTGCCAATCTTTTGATCGACAAGCTCATTGTCTTAGCAACTGAGCCACTGTGTCCCATTGTTAATTCTATATAAATACATAACTGGTATAATAATGTTTCAAATCCTGATTTTACATCCAGATATAATTCAGATTTTGGCTACAAGTTATAAAAAAATTACACAATTATCTGTGAATTACACTACATTACTACTACCTGCGGATCTAGATGGGGAGAAACAGGCTCAAACTCAACCCCTCCAAGACTGAGTGGCTGTGGCTTCCGGTGGCCCGGTATAGTCAGCTGGCACCATCGCTGACTAGGTGAAACCTTGGCCCCCACAGAGAGGGCTCACAACTTGGGCGTTCTCCTGGATGCATGGCTGTCTTTGGAAGATCATATGACGGCCATGGCCAGGGGAGCTTTTTATCGCGTTCGCCTGGTACACCAGTTGCGTCCCTTTCTGGACCGGGATGCTCTGCGCACAGTCACTCATGCCCTCGTCACGTCCCGTCTGGACTACTGCAACGCTCTCTACATGGGGCTCCCCTTGAAGAGCACTCGGAGGCTCCAGCTGGTCCAGAATGCGGCCACGCGAGTGGTTATGGGTGTGACTTTGCGTACCCATGTAACACCCCTCCTGCGTGAGCTGCACTGGCTTCCGCTGGTCTTCCGAGTGTGATTCAAGGTGTTGGTTACCATCTTTAAAGCGCTCCATGGCTTAGGACCGGGGTATATACGAGACCGCCTTCTGCCAGCAACAACCTCCCACCGGCCAATACGCTCCCACAGAGAGGGGCTCCTCAGGGTACCGTTGGCCAAACAATGCTGACTGGCGACACCCAGGGGGAGAGCCTTCTCTGTGGGGGCACCAGCCCTTTGGAATGAGCTGCCCCTAGAGCTTTGTCTTAGCCCCGACCTGCGCACTTTTCGCCGCGCCCTTAAGACCCTTCTGTTTCAGCAAGCCGGACTGGCCTAATATGAATTTTAAATGGGTATATGTGTGTTTTAAATTGATGGCCAAATTTTATATATTTGATTTTAATTGGTTTTAAATTTTATAAATTCATTTGTTTTAATATGACTGTACACCGCCCTGAGTCCCTCGGGAGAAGGGCGGTATAGAAATTTAATAAAACTAAAACTAAACTAAACTCTGGTCACGAACTTTTCTCACCACAACCAAATCATTCCCCCCCCCCCCCCCCCCCCCGTGGCCGATTTCCTTTTCTGCACCATTTTTTTTGTAAGTGCCAAATTTCCAAAATTAGGTTCAGGTCACAACCAAATCAGGTTGCGACCAATGTTATGGAACGAATTATGATCGTGACCAGAGGTTCTACTGTACTTAGTTTAAGCCTAGCCCTGATTTCCTAGTCAGTACAATGCTTTCTAGAGACCAGTTTTCCTTGTTTAAATGGTTCATAACAATCAATTTTAGAAAGTCCAAAGGTATCCAACTTCAAGATACTGAATACTTATTGCTGGCCTGGACAGGCTCTTTGTTGAGGTATATTATGTGTTCATTGTAACTCTCCTACTCATATCATGTATTTATTCAGCTATACTGCAGCAGTGTTGTACTATATATTTTGGGTCAAAAGGAATAAACATTTGCTCACTTCTGGTCTGCCTGTATGATCTTCATAGTACAGTCCACAAGGGTGGGTATCTGCTCTATAAATTAGTTAGTAATTTGCTATAAAGATTAGTATAGCAAAAATCTTGATTGTGAAATTTGTAAGAAACATATGAGACCTATGTATAATTTCTCCCACTAGCTTGCAAGCAGTTAAGAAAAAAATACTAAATATGACTAAAGAACTACAGAAAGTTTTTTCTCCCAGTTCTATTTTTTGTAATGAAATCATAAATCATTAGCATAATGATAGAGGGATACAGTACATTTTATCGTTTGTCATATCATGTGCACAATATGTGTACATTATGATGTGTACCTTTGGCATGAACATGAATTATGTTTGGTTTAATAATTAACACATCAGGCTAGAAAACAGGAGACTGTAAGTTCAAGTCCCGTCTTAGCCATGAAAGCCATCTGGGTGACCTTGGGCCAGTCATGCGCTCTCAGCCCAATTTACCTCATAGGGTTGTTCTTGTGGGGAAACTAGGAGAAAGAAGGTGTATTGAATATGTTTGCTGTCTTGAGTTATTTGTAAAAATAATAAAGGCAGGAGATAAATGATAGATGGATAGATGGATGGATGGATGGATGGATGGAAGGGAAGGATAGATGGGTGGATGGAAGGAAGGAAGGAAAGGAAGGAAGGAAGGAAGGAAGGAAGGAAGGAAGGAAGGAAGGAAGGAAGGAAGGGTGGGTGGGTGGATGGATGGATGGATGGATGGATGGAAGGAAAGAAGGAAGGAAGGAAGGATGGATGGATCGATAGATTCTTTGCTGAGTTTATGATTTTGTGTTTTGATCATTCAACATGATTCCAGATATTATATGGATAACAGCGTGTTGAAATGTCAGAAAATAGGTTCTTTAGAGAATAGAGCTGGAAGGGACCTTGGAGATCTTCTAGTCCAGCCCCCTGCTCAAGCAGGAGAACCTATACCATTTCAGACAGTAGAAGAGACTACTGTCTAGACTCTTCTTAAAAACCTCCAGTGAAGGAGCACCCATGATTTCTGAAGGCAAGCTGTTCCACTGGTTAATTGTTCTCACTGTTAGGAAGTTTCTCCTTAATTCCAGGATGCTTCTCTCTTTGATTAGTTCAATATAGAATATCTTAAGGCTGATTTACAGTTGTCCACAATTGCCCATAGCCATTGCAGCACATTTACCACGTCAAGGGTTTGACGGGCGATTGGAGGTTGCAGAAAGCTAATGCAGTAAGTGCCTCCCAAATCCCAACTGTGCATTGTGTGGAGGTGTGCGCCCTGCATGCTGATTGGTTCCGGCTTCCTGCTGGGAGGTAGGGGAAGGGAAGGGAAGGCACATTAAAGTGAGAAACATTAAAAAAAAAAAAGCCTTTGCAACCATCCCCGAACAGCGGCCACATACGTTCCATGCAATGCAGTGCAGAAATCTACTCCAGCCTTGAGTTTGCTTCAATCACAAGCAAATACTTTATTAATCCATTAAGCAATTAACCATACTTGTTCAGTAGTGTTCCACTTGATACTTCTAAGATAATTTTCTTAGACATATAAAAAAATGTTTCAAATGAAAATTCCATTTAAAGTAGGTATTTATCGTGAATGTTTATATGATTTCAATGTAATTGAAATCGCCCTCGTCATCTCTCGCCTGGACTACTGCAATGCTCTCTACATGGGGCTCCCCTTGAGGAGCACTCGGAAGCTCCAGCTGGTCCAGAATGCGGCTGCGTGGGTAATTATGGGAGTGACTTGGCGCTCCCATGTGACACCTTGCCTGCGCGAACTGCACTGGCTTCCGGTGGTCTTCCGGGTGCGCTTCAAGGTATTGGTTCGCACCTTTAAAGCGCTCCATGGCTTAGGGCCCGGCTATTTGCGAGACAACTTTCTGCCACCGATAACCTCCCACCGGCCAATTCGGTCCCACAGAGAGGGCCTCCTTAGGGTGCCGTCGGTCAAGCAATGCCGACTGATGACCCCCAGGGGGAGAGCCTTCTCTGTGGGGGCACCCGCCCTCTGGAACGAGCTACCCCCAGGAATACGACTAATCCCGGACCTCCGGACCTTCCGTCGAGCTTTGAAGACCTTCCTATTCCAGCAAGCTGGGCTGGCTTAAAATTTTAAAAGGGTTATTTTAAGGGTAATGGGTTTTAATATTTTGGGAAGCCAATTTGATTTAATTATGTTTTTAAATTATTTTAAATTTTGTATTGTATGTATTTTAATTTTGGCTGTGCACCGCCCTGAGTCCTTCGGGAGAAGGGCGGTATACAAATTTAAATAATAAATAAATAAATAAATAAATAAATAAATAAATAAATAAATAAATAAATAAATAAATAATTGCATTGACTCAGTTGCAAAAGGTAGAAAATATGATGAATTATTAAAAAAAGAGAAAAAGTTATCTTGACTTGTCATATTTTTCAGAATTATCTTTTTACTTTGGAATTCTTAGTTGAGGACTGTATTGTAACCTCCTTAGAAATTAGCCAGAATTGCAAAACCTTATTTGTTATAGTAGATTTTAAGGCCAATCAGCAGCCCTGCAATCCAAATCTCTCTAAAGTTTATAGACATAAAGTTTATTTCTTCATTACTTCAATTTAATAGAAACAAAGATTTTATTGGTATTATGTCCAAACACACACACACACACACACACACACTAAAATAGGGTATCCTAATTCCTATAGATTAATTTAAATTTCCTACTGAGTTTACTAGAAAGCCTTAAAAGAGAAAATAGAGAAGAAAGTGAAACAAAAATATAAAACACTGGATTCTGAGTAAATAATAAAAGCTGTTCAATATAATAGTAGAACCCCAACAGAGCTTTATTATTTTGTGGACTGTATTCCATAATAATGAATCATTACTATGTTTCCCAATGAAAGTTTCACTTCTGTATTTGGGTGAAATTTCATATGATTTATGGTTATTCTACCTTTTTCCATGTATTTCCATAGTTTGGAAATAAAATGGAGCTTCTTAGGTATATTGAACTACAATTTCTATTATTTCCATTAAATGGGAGTATTTTGTAATTTTCTCAGTGATACATGCGTGTTTCTTTGATGTTGACATTTTAATCTGTTTAAATTTTTCTTCACAATCTCATTGTCATTTGAATTAGGTGAGCCTAATTCTGGATAATGAGATGTCTTTCCTTCAATTTGGCTAGCTGCCTTTTTTTCCAAGGCCATTTTTTGCAAAATGGTTTTGTGCAAACTGAATAGGAAATAGAGACTATTGTTAGCAATTTAAGGTAATGTATTGTTCATCATGACATCTTTATTCTGCTATTCACTTCGTTGTCATTATCTTAAACAGGGTGACATATAATAGTCAACACAGTTTGTTATCTGATTTATATAACAGCTAAAAGGACTTTTTGGTAGAATATCTTTTCTGACAGCTTTGTCTAGATCTCTTTAAACATCAAACTTCATGCACTGAGGACCTCTAGTCTGGAAAAACAGAATAATCATATACTTCTTTGCTAAAACTAGAGCACATCGTTCAACAATTTACAAGAAAATAAAAGTTTTTAATAAATCAAGTTTTTAGTCTACATTTCTCCCAATTTAATGCTCTGTAATCTCAGAATTAATATGATACCAGCTTTTTGTTAGCTAAATTTAGGGTAGTTTGAATGTTTAAATAACTTGGGGATAATTAATTTTAATTTCATTTGAGCTAATTAGTGGATAGCAGCATCATTTAGGCATGTTAGATTTTTTCCCCCCACATCAAATTACTTTAGACTGATCACTTCTGAATATTCTACTTTGTTGCTCTGGAGTTTTGTAAATTGTTATTTCTTGGCTTGAACTTGGAAAATAAGCAGGGTCAGGCATAATTAGTACTTGGATTGGGAATATCACAGCTGTTTTGACATCTATCATGTTTTGATTATCAAAGCCTTTTTTTAATGAAACCATCTTTAATCTTAAAGAAAAGATATTTAAAAAGTAAATAAAATTACAAATGAAGAATACAAACCAGGAAGAACAAAAGGGGAAATTATCTTACATTTTATATTTAGCAATAGTCGCTGGTTTAGCAAAGAATTCACTACAATATGAACAATTCAAGATATTACGTATTGTAACATATCACAGAATCTCTTCTATATTGGGTATTTGCTTCACTTTCAACAACTGAGTGAAACAGTGAAAGGGTAAAAAATAAAACCAATCCTAAAGTTGAGTCAACTGTATAAGAATGAAAAGAAAAATGTTATAACAGACCTCTTCAGTACTTGTGCACTTGGAGAAGTTACATACTGTATTTTTCAGAGTATAAGACACACCTTTTCTCCCCAAAAAAGAGGGTGAAAATCTGGGTGCGTCTTATACTTCAAATGTAGCCCCGCCTAGCCTCCCAAACAGAGATTTCAGAGGCTAAAAGAAGCCTCAGAAAGAAGCTTCAGAAAAAAAGCCTCAGAAAGGCTTTTATCTAAAATAATATGGCAGGCAACAAAAGAAGAATCAGTAAAGGTTCTAACCAAACTATGCTAATAAACCTGGAAAATGACACAATAACCAACAGATCCAAAGAGGTTAATCTACATACCAATACCAAAGAAAGAAGATTGAACAGAGTACAGATAGTCCTTCAGAATAAAAGCCTCGGAAAGAAACTTCAGAAAAAAAGCCTCCAAGCAGAGCTTCAGAAAAAAAGCTATTTCGGAGGCTTTCAGAGGCAGAAAAAAAAGCACGGCACAGAGCTCACAACCAACGAACCTGTTGCTAAAATTCACCACTGGGAACAGCTGATTGGGGGTATTCAGGGAGGCCGATCCACCTACCAATCAGCTTTTTTCTTATTTTCCTCCCCAAAAACTAAGGTGCGTCTTATACTCCGAAAAATATGGTATTCTTGGGTCTTCCTAACTACAACTTTTATATACTATTTTATGCTTTTTATGGTTTTAAGGATATATCTAAATTGCCAGGAATACATCTGATTGGATGGATTCTTGGCAGTTTATATATTTTATATATTCAGTGATTAAATATCCTATTTATCATGTGCAAGCTGGGAATAATTGCAGCCTTGTTTCTTTAAATGTAGATTTGGGGAATCTAAATGCTCCTTAGTTCTAAGGTGAGAAATGGTATAGAGCAGGGCTGTCAAACTTACGGCCTGTGGGCCGGATGCGTCACACGCTGCCACGCGCATGCCCAGTTTAGCGAAGGGGGAAACAGTTGTGATATGTCACATCACAACACAAGTTTGACACCCCTAGTATAGAGTGTCTACTGTATTGGAAGGGTTATTTTTAATCTCATTTTCTTTTAAATAGTAATTTGATTTTTTAGAAGTCCTGTTCCTCCAATAGGTTGGGTTTATGTACTTATAAAATCCATTCAGCTGCCAATGTTATATAGTAATCCTAAATGGTTCACTTACAAAATCACTAAAACAAACCAAGCAAAACTTCATAACTTTTCTACCACACCCCAAAACAATCCATACTTCACATGTCATCCCCATCCTAGCCCAGTGCTTAGAGCAGGGGTATCAAACTCATGTCATCGCAGTGACATCACCCGACGTATCGGGATTCCCTCCCTTCGCTAAACTGGGCGTGGCTAGCATGTGACGCATCCGGACCGGGTGGGAGTTTGACAGCCCTGGCTTAGATAAACAACCAGTTCTTTACCTCCTTATGGAAGGCTAAAATCTCAAGCTGTCCAGATGGAGGCAGTTCTAAGCAATCAAAATACAGTTTTCTTTGCTCTCTTCCTTTGTTCCCTCTGATGGGTTTGTTAATGAAATGATTACTGCCCATCCACTGAGAATAAAAAGGGGGTGATCTTTGCATAGCTTCAATTTTCACATTTGGTTGATGCTTTAAATAGATCTGTGAAAAAGGTCTGTGGCAGGCTAATTCTTTCCATGCAGGTTCGGTTTTAATCTTCCCCAGTGTATTTTTGCAACATCATAACTTTTAAGTTGGGCGTTCATTATGGAAAGCAGGCTTGGGCTAGAGTCAATTAATTCTCAAGGGCTTTTCTACGGATAGGAACAAAACCAGACATGCAACTAACCAGGGGAATATGAAACTTTATTTCAATTCAATTTAATGCAAAATATATTTACAATGATTCTAATAATAAGGATTCAGGTATGTATGAATGTTTAGTAATCAGACGTAAGTGTAAGTATGTAAACTAGCAACATCTAACTTGCAAGTTACGCTAGCAGAATTTTAAACAACTCCAATCTCTATTCTTTTACTTTATAAGCTGAAACATTCAACTATTAGTTTCTTCCCTGTTCCTACACATAACTTATCTTTAGGAAAGCTAACAATTTTGCCTACCTGTCTGCCTACCTGAAACTACTACAGGTAGTCCTCAACATACGACAGTTCACTTAGTGACCGTTCAAAGTTACAATGGCACTGAAAAAAGTGACTTACGACCATTTTTCACACTTATGACCATTGCAGCATCCCCATGGTCACGTGGGGACATATGATCGCTTTTGCAACCTTCTGATAAGCAAAGTCAAGGGGGAAACCAGATTCACTTAACAACCATGTTACTAATTTAGCAACTGCAGCAATTCACTTAACAAATGTGACAAGAAAAAAACCGTAAAATGGGGCAAAACTCACTTAACAAATTTTTCACTTAGCAGCACAAGTTTTGGTCGTAGGTTGAGGACTACCTGTATAGCAAAATTTACTATTCTTACTCCTTCTGAACTCACTCTTGCCTAGTTCTCCATCACCTGAATCACTGAGCATTTGTTCTGCCACCACAGTGCCAAGAGCTCTGTTTTACTGACTACCACATCTTTACAGATTCCTCCTCTGACTTCAGCTGCCTCCAGTACCTTCCTGGTTATTTCTTGGCTGTGAATAGTCTGGTTCCTAACTCATCCAGTTGTTGTCTCTTCTGTTTCACATCCTGTGGGATTACTTTTTATTCCAACAGCATCTCCTGCCAAACCTAGAAACCTCTCCCATCCTTTCCCACCCACATATTCCGGCTTTCTTTTTTTACTTCTTTCTTTGAAAACTTACTGCCAGCCTTCAAGTGATTCTAATGAGTTTAAATTTTTCCTTCACTTTTCTCTGAAACTGCCTATACCTGGACGATCCCCACAGAGGAGGAAAGAAACTTGAGAGTAGCACATAACAATGTTTTGGGACAGGTTGTTCCTCCACACAATTTTATTTCTTTTGTCTGTGTTTGGTCTCTCTGCCTGCACTGTGATTTCTCTCTGTGTTTGGGTTTTGGGGTGATGTCTTTTCATTCTCACTGACTAGATTATGGTCATGGCTAGCTATAGCAGTCTGAATGGCATTGAGTTATTGGGCATGTCCAGTGAGTGATTTGTTACTCAGTCAAGCTGTTTGTCAATATATGTAATTGATGGGTGATTTGTAACATAATTTTTTTGAAATTTGTGCATGATTTGAAGCATTTAATTCAATACTTCACAACCAGTTTCCTTCAGTACCCCAAACTGTTTATCAGAAAGTTTTTTTAACCACCTACCTTATTTAAAGGTCCCTTTTGCATTTAGGTAATGAGTTCACATTACCCAAAGAAAAACCACTCTTATCCAATTTGGGGTAATTTAATTTGGGGTAATTTAATTTGGGGTAATTTACCCAGGTTTGAAAAGCATTGATTTAACATAATGCTTATCAGACGTTGAAATTTATATAGAGTGTTGTTTTGTGTTGTGCTTCTTTTTATACTCAAATGTTTCTGGAAACATGAACGAGAGATGTATACAGTGGTGAAATCCTCCCCAGTTTGCCACTGGTTTGCTGCCCGTGCATGCGTGGTGCGTGCCAAATGCACATTGTGCTTGCACAGTATGCGTCAAATGCGCACTGCACACGGAAAAAGGAGACTTGGGAAGGTAAATAGAGCAGCGAGGGGGGGAACAGCTGTGCCGTGCGATTTAGATTCACTAGAAAGAAAGATTTCAAATTTTAAATCACGTGTCACAGCTGATTGTCGGAAATACCGGTTCGGACCAACCGGTAGCTTTTTTTTTTTTAATACCGGTTCGCTGAACCGGTAGCTTTTATCACTATCGGTTCGCCTGAACCAGTGCAAACTGGTAGGATTTTACCACTGGACATATATGTTTATGGCACAAGGGAGCCCCACATTCTTCTCTGTGATAGGAACCTTGTTGTGGAGGTTAATAAAATCAATGAACCGTGAACCTTTCTCTCTATGAATTTCTACTTTAACAAATGAGCCTTTAAATCATTTAACAGTAAATGTTTTTATTTACATAATAAAAACATAACAATATCTATACAATTAATAAACAGCACTTAGTTACTATGATTAATTATCCTGTCAGCTATATATCTCTCTATCTCTATCTCTATCTCTATCTCTATCTCTATCTCTATCTCTATCTCTATCTCTATCTATCTCTATCTCTATCTCTATCTCTATCTCTATCTCTATCTCTATCTCTATATCTATATCTATATCTATATCTATATCTATATCTATATCTATATATCTATTCTCTCTAAGCTATGTTATCTATGATTATTCTTCCTCAGAAATATTATTATAAACCACCAGAACTGCTCTTCTAACAGACTTCCAAACTGCTCACAGTTGTTTAACGGAAGATCCTAGAAGAGTTAAGACCTAAGACCAAATAGCTAAGACGAGTGAAGATCGAAGAGCCAAGAGTTTCTGACAAGAATCTCCTTTTATACTGCTAACTATGACAGTTAGGGTAGGACCCTGGAGATTCAATCATATTAGCTGCCCTCTGATTGGCTTATGTATCTGTCCATTCCAAAAGCCATTAATAGGCACAGCTATAGAGAAATAAATTTTCTCTAACAAACCTGAGAAGAGAATAACCTTAATGTGATATAAACATGGAGATAAAAAAGTCATCTTTAAACAACCCCAAAGCTGCATTAGATGAAATTTCTCATTAAAACCCTTAGTCTTTAAAGTAGCACATGATTTGTGATGGCTTTGTTGCAACAGACCCACAAAGTTATATATTTGTTTCTAAGTCAAGTCTGCATTATATTGGATATGTTTCAACGGCACGTTTTGTGCTAGGCGATGTTAATAATTACAGAGCTTTGTGCGTGAATGTTTATGTGTCCTTATATCCTTTAAGTTTTGTTTACTAGTTGTGATAAGTAGATTGTTGCTAAGGAAGCTTCTACCACACAATTAGCTCTCATGTTTACATTGCTTTTCTGCTGGTAGTTATAGGCAGTTCTGTAAGAATGAATAATTTCTTTGATGCTAAAATCTTAATTTCAAATGCTCATAAAATGGTTTGTTACTCATTCAGTGTTGTGTCTAGATTTTGGAGAGCAGTATGGTGGTGTTCTAATGTAGAAAGTAGAGGAATGGGAAAAAAAAAAACAGATTTGGCCAAAACAATGGTTGGAATTAGCAATTGGGCCACCCTTTCACTTGGTTGAACTTACACTTGGTTCTTCCTCTTCAATTTCTCCTTTTTGAACTGAACATCATGTTTTGAAATATCCAGGGGCAGTGGTGTGAAATCCTCCCCAGTTTGTCACCGGTTCACTGCCCGTGAACGCGCAGTGTGTGCCAAACGCATGCTGCCCACACATGCACAGTATGCACCAAATACATGCTGCAGAGGCTTGGGAAGATAAGTAGAACAGCGGGGGGGGGGGGAACAGTTGTGCCGCGCAATTTAGATTCACTAGAAAGCAGGATTTCCTGCTTTCTAGCGATTTTAAATCACGCGGCACAGCTGATCGTCGGAAATACCGGTTTGGACCAACCAGTAGCTTTTTTTTTAATCACTTTTTTTTTTTTTTAGCTTTTCTCACTATCAGTTTGCCCGAACCGGTGTGAACTGGTAGGATTTTATCACTGTCCAGGGGTTACTTGCTGGAATTCTGGTGATTTTTGTACTCTTTTGGTCCTTTCAATTCACATTTTAATGTGGGTATTTTCTAAATGAGGAATGGTGATATCAGGAAACGGTAGTGGAGAGAGGAGTATTTTTAAGTATCTTCCTGCTCACCACACCTCCTTCCCAGTATGATGGCTCAGTATTGAAAGAAGTGAAAAATAAAGGAGAGCATTGTTGTGAGAAATGTATTCTTTATTATATCAAATTAGAAATGTATTTTTATCATGCCAAAAATGCTAACACATCCTTTTTTCTTTTTTTTTTTGAAGAAATACCTTTTTGTTGGGGATTGAAAAAAAAAAGAAATGTAGGGTAGGGTAGCAATAACCAGAAAAAAGGAATGCAAGGACAAGTGCATAAACATCAATTTAGCTCTGAATGAAAGGAGGGAGTGAGATAGAAACTGAAGATTGCCCCGCCTTAATTCTCAGCAGAGAAAATCTCCAGTAAACGTTCAAGAGTCTGTTATTACACCTTGCAACAATAGAGTTTCAATAGTCCTTGTAGAGTCTTATTTCCTAACCTGGCCTACTTCAACAAACTGTCATGAAATGACATGTATACAATTTGTGAAACCAATTTCAAATCTATGTAATTATATCTCTCTTCCTTTGGAGATACATGAAAATATGTGTATGTGTGTGTGTGTGTTTCCTGACTATTTTACTCTATCTCTTATATATTTGAAAGGACACGTTGTTTCTCAAACTAATGTTTCCCTCATTTTCCACCTCTTTGGCCGGTGTGTTTCCACTTGCAGCTCAATATACAAATAACCTTTCAACGGGTATTTCCATATTTTAAACATGGTTTCCTGCTCACATTTTTTTCATCGTTTTCTTGTGGTATGTAGCTTGCTGTGATTGTGGGAATGTAGGATATGCTCCATATAAAACAAGATAGGGAAGCAGGGAGAGTTTGTCTTCTGAAATTCCTTCCAACCGTTTTCCTGGCAGTTGCTAGGGGTGGCATCTTTGATGGAATGAAGTAATATATTTGCAGAGGAGGTATGTTTGATGTGCATGTGTCTATGTACTTTCTTAGGGGCTAATCAGAATGGGTGCAGATCTGTTGCTTGCTTATGTCTGTGAAGGTCTAATCAGAGTGAGTGCAAAATACATTACCTCTTTTTGGGGTGGGTGCTTCCGCTGTGCTTTCTTATTTTCTGTTATCTCTTCCTGTTTGTGTGAATGTGATAAACACAGGAAGGATTTTATATGCTCTCCTCTGAATCCCATGGTTGGGTGAGTTTAGAAGTGACCAGCCACTACTTAACTTCCCTTCTCATAGGGATCTATCTATCTATCTATCTATCTATCTATCTATCTATCTATCTATCTATCTATCATCTATCTACCATGTTTCCCCAAAAATAAGACCCTGTCTTATATTTTTTTTGATCCCTGAAATAAGCGCTTGGCTTTATTGCCATGTGCTCAAAAGCCTGATTGGGCTTATTAAAAAGAGCCTTGGTGGCGCAGCAGACTAAAGCACTGTTAAGTAACACCAGCTGCCTGCAATTACTGCAAGTTCAAATCTCACCAGGCTCAAGGTTGACTCAGCCTTCCATCCTTTCGAGGAAGGTAAAATGAGGACCAGAGTTTGTGGGGGCAATAAGATGACTTTGTATAAAAAAGAACACCGCTTGGGCGCCCCCCGAAAGCCCTACTAAGCAGGTATATACAAAGGTATGAAGGCTATTGCTTAACGCATTGTAAGCCGCCCTGAGTCTCTGGAAAAGGGCAGCATATAAATCGAACCAATAAATAAATTATCAGGGGATGTCTTATTTTGGGAAAACAGGGTAGATCTGTCTGTCTGTCTGTCCGTCCATCTGTCTGCCTGCCTGCCTGCCTACCCTACCCTACCCTACCCTACCCTACCCTACCCTACCCTACCCTACCTACCTACCTACCTACCTACCTACCTACCTACCTACCTACCTACCTAGAGAGATAGTCTAAAACTAGCTGGGAGTGATGGTTTCAATTATCAAAGCATCCATGTTGTCAATGTTGACGACAATCATTCCTCACTGCTTCCAATAATGAATGACTCATCCAACATAAATAAAGTATCACAGGAAGCAACAAGAGAAATATAACCTCTGAGAGTAGCTCTGGTGATAAAATAAAAGCAGTCATCTCAAATATGTTGGGTGTGGCTGCTTAGTGGTTTTTTTTATTTTAAAAGAAAACCTCTTTTAACTTTATATGGGAAACTTTCCACACACTCAGGACCGTTAGGTGTACAGTTAGCAAATTGTAGATTGCAAATACAGCAGTTATAAAGGGAAGCACGAAATATTTGTTCTTTTTGGTGGCTTCCCATATTTGTGCAATTTCCTCCACCAGAACGTGCAAACAAATTCTGCTTGTAATCTTTTGATTAAGCAATTAACTTGTGTGTTTTTGGTGCCTTATGGAACATTACCCCCTTCCCCCAAGTGAGGTTAGCTTACTTCCCTGTTGATATTTAGGAAGGTCCCTCTGGTTATGCCAGCAGGCTTGGGGGTCCCAGGGGACCAGTGACATTTTAATGTGCTCCCCTTTTTATGACTAATATAGTTACTCTCTCCATTTGTAGTTTGTAAACTTTACTTTTTAATACTACTTTAATTTTAATAATGATTGTCATATTTTTGTAATGGTTATTTTTCTATTATTTCATTTGATTGTTGTATACTGCCCAGAGTCACTTCTGTTTGATGGTGTTAAAAAGATATAAGCTGTTAAAGGTGTTAAAAAGATATAAGCAGGATATAAGCTGTTCCGAGTAAAGCAGTTTCTTGCAAGTGAGTAATAGTGATTTTTGTCAGTGCTGAGGGTATTCAAGTGGTGATCCAGTTGTTTTGGGATCACACCCCAGGTGCTTATTACTATTGATATCATCTTTGCTTGCTTTTGCCTCAATCATTCTATTCCTGTTTGCAGATCTTAGTACTTTGTTATTGTCTTCAGCTTTTTCTCTTCTACTCTGCTGTCTCCCAAGTACTGCTACATCCAGTACCCAGACTTCTTTTTGCCTTATTGACAATTGTTAAATAATAATAATAATAATAATAATAATAATAATAATAATAATAATAATAATAATAATAATAATAATAATTTTATTTCTATACCACCCTTCTCCCGAAGGACTCAGGGCGGTGTACAGCCTATTTAAAAACACAAGACAAAACATCGATTAAAATTTTAAAATAATTAAATAAATTTGGCTCAATTTAAAACCCCACAAATTTAAAATACCCCAATTTAAAATTATTATGTTGATAGCCCAGCCTGGTGGAACAACAGGATCTTCAGTGCGCAGCGAAACACCCGGAGGTCAGAGATCTTATGTATTTCCGGGGGCAGTTCATTCCACAGGGCTGGGGCTCCCACAGAGAAGGCCCTCCCCCTGGGTGTCGCCAGCCGACATAACTTGGCTGATGGTACTCTGAGGAGACCCTCTCTGTGGGAGCGAACTGGCCAGTGGGAGGCTATTGGTGGCAGAAGTCGGTCTCGAAGGTACCCGGGTCCTGTGCCATGGAGCGCTTTAAAGGTGGTGACCAACACCTTGAATCGGCCCCAGAACCATTGGGAGCCAGTGCAGCTCGCGCAGGAGGGGTGTCACGCAGGCACAATGAGTTGCGCCCATAACCACCCGCACGGCCGCATTCTGGACCAGTTGGAGCCTCCGAGTGCTCTTCAAGGGGAGCCCCATGTAGAGAGCATTACAATAGTCCAGCTGGGAGGTGACAAGGGTGTGAGTGACCGTGCGCAAGGCGTCCCGGTCCAGAAAGGGCTGCAACTGGCGAATCAGGCGGACCTGATAAAAGCCCCCCCTGGCCACGGCCGTCATATGCTCTTCTAAAGACAGCCGTGCATCCAGGAGGACACCCAGATTGCGAGCCCTCTCTGTGGGGGGCAAAGATTCACCCCCAATAGTCAGCGATGGCACCTGCTGTCTATATCGGGACGCCGGTAGCCACAGCCACTCGGTCTTGGATGGATTGAGTCTGAGTTTGTTCCTCCCCATCCAGACCCGCACAGCCTCCAGGCAGCGAGACATAACATCAAGGGCATCGTTGGGGTGGTCTGGGGTGGAGATGTACAGCTGAGTATCATCAGCGTACAGATGACACTTCACCCCAAAACCACGGATGATCTCACCCAGCGGCTTCACATAAATGTTGAACAGAAGGGGCGAGAAGACCAACCCTTGCGGCACTCCCCATGCGAGGTGCCTCGAGGTCGACCTCTGCCCCCCTGCCAACACAAACTGCGAGCGGTCGGAGAGGAAGGAGGAGAACCACCGCAGAACGGTGCCCCCTATTCCTAACCCCCTCAACCGCTGCAGCATGATACTATGGTCGATGGTATCAAAAGCCGCTGAGAGATCTAATAGGACTAGGACAGAGGAGCAACCCCTGTCCTGAGTCCTCCAGAGATCATCCACCAACGTGACCAATGCCGTTTCTGTGCTGTACCCCTGTCTGAAGCCCGACTGGCACGGGTCCAGATAGATAGCTTCATCCAGGGTGTTACGTGGCAGGTGTTTGAGAGTTTAAATTCTAAAGCCCCAGAGCAGTTTAGCTTCTTCATTTTCCATTACTTTGTCTATTTTATGGTCCCACCTGTCCCACTCTGCAGGCAGGCGGTATTTCTTACAGATCTTCCAATACACCATTGTTGCTACTTTGCCATGCCATTGCTTATAGTTAGTCTGTGTGATCTTGCAGCACATACCAGGTGGTCTAAGGTTAAAATTTTGGGGATTTTGGGATGAAACCACAGAGTCAGGTAGTGCATTCCAGACATTGACCACTCTGTTGCTGAAGTCATATTTTCTGCAATCGAGTTTGGAGCCATTCACTTTAAGTTTGTATCTATTGTGTGCTCATGTATTGTTGTGGTTGAAGCTGAAGTAGTCATTGACAGGTATGACATTGTAACAGATAATTTTATGAGCTACGCTTAGGTCATAATTTCTGGAATTTATCCCTTCATACTATAGACTAGTATAATATAGACTAGTATAATATCCACTGTTTCTTCAGCTTCTTTGTAAAGGTGGTATTTGCTATCTGTTGTTGTCTTCTCAGTTTTGGCTTTATATAGATTTGTTCTTAAGACTTGGTCTTGTGCAGTCAGAAATAGCCCCTCTGTTTCTTCCTTCAGTTTTCCCATTGCCAAGTCCTGTTGTTATCTACTTCATCTGCTACTTTTTTTGGTATTGACCCAGTAGTGAAAATGCTACTGGTTCGTCAGAACTGGTAGTAAAAAAATGCTTTAAAAAGTAAAAAAAAAAAAAAGTTCTGACCATCACACATATTTTTTTACCATCAACAGTATTTTTTTACTACTGGTTCGGGCAAATAGGTAGTAAAAAATGCTTTAAAAAAGTTTTTTTTTAAAAGCATTTTTTTTACTACCTATTGCCCGAACCAGTATTTTTGTGTAAAGTGTGATAGTTTGTTTTTGAGCTCTCTGTAACTCTGTGAGATTCCTCCTTGTTGCAGGGGCCATTTTGTGTGATATCCAGCTGCTTTTGCATTGTGTGTGAGTCAGTTGTGTAGCTTTTGTGTTATTTTTCTGTAAAGTGTGATAGTTGGTTTTCCTGATCACATGACCACCAAGCCACACCCACCCAGTCACATGACCACAAGCCACGCCCACAAAGCCACACCCACAGAACTGGTAGGGAAATTTTTTGAATTTCACCACTGTATTGACCAGGCAATACTTTGCCTTGCCATGTCTCTTTCCTATTCTTCATTTGGTCTTGTAAGCCAGTTTGATCTCTCTACAAGTCAGTAAGCACACATGATATACTATCTTCAGTGCATCTTTTTCATTGTTATTCAGGCAATTCAATCCTTTTTTCTTCAACTGTCTGGTGTACTTGCAATATTCCATGTCCATATTACTATTATTTTTATTATTATTAATCCTCTTACGTTTATACACCTAGTTTCAGTTTAAACACTTACGGTCATTAGCTGATGGGGAAAAAAAGAGAATAATAGCCTAGTAACAAGGGAAATTACAGTATTTAAAATCCGTAGTTAGCAGACTGGGTAGAATACATAGTGACAGAGGTAACTCACTAAATTAAGTCCTGATCTCTAAATCTATTTGATTTGTGGCAAAACTGGAAATAATCATTTTTCTGTGAACTCCAGTTTCTTCATTAGACATTCTAATTTTCCTTTGTTTAGGAAACTTTTGAAAAAGCAGTCACAAAAAGACTATTCTTTCCTTTAAAGGCTATTTGTTTCCTTTATCTGTTCTTTCTGGGTGAAGAATATCAGCATGAACTAATCTTCCTCAGCATCCAGACCTTCGAAATGAGTTTTGTTTACTCAGAAATTAGCTGCATAGTCACTTAAACTAAAGGCCATGTGATAAACCAAGCAAACCCCATCTGTGTCCCAGGAGTAATTGCTATATAAAGAATTTAATTGTCTTTTTTACAAGTGTAATCACTACTAGCTCTTTTCCCCAAGGTTGTACGTAGGCTGCTTTAGCATATCTGAAAAGATAGATTTAAGGCTGTTTTATCCTTCTAAAAGGGATGCAGTGGCTCAGTGGCTAAGACCCTGAGCTTGTCGATTGAAAGATCGGCAGTTCAGCGGTTCGAATCCCTAGTGCTGCATAATGGAGTGAGCTCCCGTTACTTGTCCCAGCTTCTGCCAACCTAGCAATTTGAAAGCACGTAAAAAATGCAAGTAGAAAAATAGGGACCACCGTGTGCCTTTGGTGTTTAGTCATGCTGGCCACATGACCACAGAGACATCTTTGGACAGTGTTGGCTCTTCGGCTTAGGCACCGCTCCCTAGAGTCAGGAACAGAGTTATAAACATAAAATAGAAATACATTTGCTCCCCTATGGACTGTATTTCTTGATCACCACTGTGGATCAGTGATTTTCTCTTCTTAGAACAAGACCAGGGATAGCTCATTGGGGACAATATAAGTCTTCATACTTGCAACACTGAAAGATATACATGGAGTAAATATTAACTTTTAAAGCTTCGTTTAATTTCAGGGTTCCTCTTCTCCTCCTTTTTAAGAAATTGCTCTCAGGAATTAACCTATGCCAGGAAGAAAGAAAACAGCGGTTTTTGTATTGTAGAAATTTGCATAGCGAGAGAGACAACTCTATGCATTATTGTTCTCCTGTTTCAGGCACATTAGAGCAAAAGTTCATCTCACAGAATTTACCTCAGGCTACAGTGCATTGATGACGTGCATGACGTACATGTGAAAGGTGACATGCCATGATATTTTGTGGGACATACCAGAGTTCACCAACTGTTGTCCCTGTTTGGGCTACCGAAGAAACTGAATTGAGCTTGAATACCAGAAATACATAGCCCTGTGTCCTCCAGAGCTTAAAATTCTCATCATCCATATCAGTACATGATCTGTTATCTTCAGAATTGTGATTTGTGGTGACATGAGAGACCAACTTGTAAAATGCGAACATGGCAGCTGCATAGTTCAGTTGTTTTCCAACCACTGCACAGAGTCGCTATTCTGTGCAACTAAGCTTAATTTCCCGGTGCAAGCACAGAGGTTATCTGCAACCACAATTTCCAGCATGAACACATCATCAATGATTCTATGAAACATGAAGAGCATTGAATTATAACTGAATATGTAAAGAATTCTTTCTCTTTTGTTTGGGGGTAGGGAATTTTTTGCTAACTTAAAAAATATATTCTTAATATATTTTGAAAAATATATTCTCTTCCAGCTTATATTACTTTCATATTCTTTCCTTATCTGTCCTCACTTTTCCAGGGATGTCAACTTTTCGTTACAATGTTTTGGCAACGTAATGCTTTAGGAAGAAAATTAATGTTTCTGTTTTCATTGTGTCATATCACTTTAACAGGAATGGTAAACACATGAATTTAATCATACTCAAGAAATCTGATTTTTGGTTATTTCTTCAAATAATAACCTGACTAAAGATCATGCATTAACTTCATTTTCTCAACAATTGTCCTTCCAATCATGAAGGACTTTTAATCATTTTTAAATTAGCTATTGAAAGAATAAATACATAATATGTTTAGCTTGAAATGTGTCTTAGTGGAACTCGCCTTTAAGTTAATACACTTTATAGCAGGAGTGTCAAACTCGTGTAATCATAGCGTCATCACGTGATGTATTGCGACTTTCCCCCCTTCGCTAAACCGGGCAAGGGCATGGGTAGCGCTTAATGCATCTGGCCCATGGACCACAAGTTTGACACGTCCCCCCCAGCTTTATAGCATTCAGAAATATCACACTCTTCTCTGTGTTGTTTATGGTTCAGAGGAGGAAGAGGAGAAAAGAGGAGAAGAGGAGAAAAATCCTTCAATGGTTGGAAATCCAAACAAATTTATGTACTCAAAATCATTTTTTGAAAAATTTTGCAAAAACGGGCATTTTTGCCCTCCCCCAGACCCCAGGAGCATTCTGCAGTCCTCCTAAACCCTCTGCGTGTCCCATTTTTGGCAAAAACGGGCCTGTTTTTTGCCCATTCTTTGCAAAAACGGGGATTTTTTGCCCTCCCCCAGTCCCCAGAAGCAGTCTGCAGGCCTCACAAACCCTCTGTGTGCCCCATTTTTTGCAAAAATGGGCAAAAAACAGGCCTGTTTTTGCGAAAAACGGGGCATGCAGAGAGGAGGGCAAAACCCTTTTTTTTCGTACTTACCTCTTCGAAATCTTGGTGCGCCTTATACACCAGTGCATAGTCTGAAAAATATGGTAGCTATTCCAGATAGCATACTCTATCAGAGATAGACTTAAGCAGATCAAGGTATGAGTAATGGTGAGGTTTTGCTTGCCCTGTCCTATCTCATCCACTAATTTAAGTGCAACGAAAGATCGTCAGGATAAAAATAAAATCTGATTGTTTTATCACATAAGATTACAGTGTGGGTATTATCTTGTCCATAAGATCAGGTAGTAAAATACATGGATTAGCCCTGATTCAGATGGCATGGAATCAAGCTATTGATTAGAACTGATCGATAAATGGGCTGTGCATAAAAAAAGAGAGAGAGAAAATCAGAATGCAGTTGGTTACATTCCAGTACAAATTGTCTAAGCAGAGGATGTTTGAGTACAACATAATTGCTCTTCTAATCTTTTTCTTCATTCCCTAAATTACCAGGAAAACGGCAACTGCAGATGCAGAAGGAAGATACCCCATTTTCAAGCAATTTGAGGCTGCTTTGCATCAGCCTGCAGAACTGGTTTCTGCTGTGGCTTAAGCAGGATGAACAAACCAAAGAGGGATTTTCTCTTCTGCAAAAATAGTGACAGTTGTCCTCCTTAAAGTAATTGAGAAGACTACATGCAAACATTCTGAAGAAATGAAAGAAGTCGAGCTCTGGTCACGCAAGGAAGTGGCAGATTGGTTGTTGGAGAATGCAGTGCCCGAATACTGTGAACCGCTGAAGCATTTATCTGGGCGTGATTTGATCAACCTAACCAAGGCCGATTTTGAGAAACCCCCTTTGTCGCGAGTAACTTCTGACAGCGGGCAGCAGCTTTTAGACATGATAGAGACTTTGAAAATAGAACACCACATCGAGGCACACAAAAATGGGCACGCCAACGGCCACCTCAGCATCAGCACAGAAGCCCCAACCAGTGAAAATGGCTTCAGCAAAGCCCCCAAACCAAACGGGGTGCCGAATGGCTACAGGAAAGAAATGATAAAAATCTCCATGCCGGATCTGGAACGTTCTCAGTATCCTGTGGAGTGGGAGAAGACGTTTCTGGCTTTCCTTTATGCACTCTGCTGTTTCTTCCTGACCACGGTGACAATCTCAGTTGTCCACGAACGAGTGCCTCCCAAAGAGGAGGAGCCCCCCCTTCCAGATGCTTTCTTTGATTACTTTAACCGGGTTCAATGGGCCTTTTCTATCTGTGAAATTAATGGTTTGATCCTTGTAGGACTTTGGTTAGTTCAGTGGCTGCTTTTAAAATACAAGTAAGTGAGTGATGGTTGCTCCTGATTTTATTTTTATAGACGCTTGCTTTAAATTGTGATTTTTCTGTGTCGGGGACTCTACTTAATGGTAAATCTGGGTCAAAAAAATATTAAAGTATACATGAAGGAAACTCGTGAGTGAAAATTAGAGCAACAACTGAATAAAATATGCTGCAGAATAATTATTTACACAATACAATGTGAACAATGCAATAATATTTATTTGATCAATAAATAAGCAAAATTTAGAAGAACAAAAATGGAGTGAAGGAAATACATTCAATGCCACACTAGCAACTAGCAAAATATATCACTTATTATAACATTCACTCCTCTACTACTATGTTGATATATTTGTTATCCAGATAATATGAATAGAAAACATTAATAGGTGTAAAATAAAAACTATATATCCCCTAACAGTTTATTAAATTAAGATGTATCAAATGGAAATGTTTTAATGTTTTAAAACCAAGGTGAGTATGTTTTTAATCAGTTTTGTCTTATTGTGGCAACCCAAAATTTAGCTATAGCACATGTAATGAATGGTTTCAGATCCTAAAGGAGAAGGTTCATATAAAATCCATTTGGATTTCCTGGAAATTTATCTGTTAGGGGCAAAATATAGATTTGCCTAATATCTCTGTAAAATTGACAGCATAATTACTTGTGAGATTGTTTCAACTTCCTTGTCATCACATAGGCCGATATGCTCAGTTACAGGGACTTTATTATTACTACTAAAATAGTAAAGTTTACTATTTACTTTTACCATTTTATTATACATGCTTTGAAGAAGTGCAGATTGAAGAATATTGAATCTAGCTTTAAAGGATGCAATTCTCAGTTTAGGGAGGGTTAGATTTAGCAAGTAACTTCTGCAAATCTTGGATTCCCTAAGACAGGGGTATTAAACTCACAGTCCGTGGGCTGAATGCGTCATGTGCTGGCCACGCCCACCCCCATTTAGTGAAGGGGGAAAAAGTCCTGATATGTCACATGACGACGTGACGATGTGAGTTTGACACCCCTGCTCTAAGATGAGAGAGGAATGGCATCAGTGATGCCTTCAAGTGTGTGAAGAAGAAAATAAAATGGAGATCCAATTAGATTCTCCTGCATCATGGAGAAATGTGTTGTTCAGAGAAGCATTATGACTGTTTTGTATACTCCCTGCAATTCACAAGTTTTGGGGAAACTTTTGTAGTGTGGCATTTCTGAGATGTGGGGTGAGGATAGGATATATAAAGTAGAGGAGGGGGAAGATTATCGTTATTCAAGAATATTTCTTGACCTCATCGTAAGATTAGGACTTGGGTTTAAAAGAAGCAAAATACATACAGACTGTCCAGCCTCTATAATGTTACATCGGGATTTTTTCCTTGTTGAAAACTTTCTCGGGACAGTTGTGATAAAATATGAGATATTTGGCAGTTTCATATAAGTGATAAATGTGCCCTGAATGGGACAGGGCAAGTGATTTTACACTAGTTAAAAGCCTATAAAGTTGAGTAAAATAGTTCTCAAAACTGGTTTATATCCAGACGAAGACTTTCACAATCTTCTTGTATTTATGTTGAAATTTGGATTTTCACTCGTAAATAGAAATCAGTGGAGTTCATGATTTCAAAGACCCAAAATGAAGATTTCAAATACCCAAAATTAAGCCGGCAAACATATATGGAAGAAAGATTGAAAGCAACATAAAGTTGTTAATACCATTAATTTCAATTTCCTTCAGTTTGTCTTACACTGAAAAATATTTTTCCTGGTTCTAAAAGAGAAATTTTGACAAAATGATTGAGAACAACATTGGATTACTGCCTTCACTCTGACATAATGTTGTATAATAAAAGTTGCATTATGTGATTTGTGAAAAAGCCAAATATTTGTTATGCAATCTCCAACTTGAAAAACATTTTGGAGTGCTTGCTTTTGAAATATGGCAATGTTTTGAGGGAGAGCATCCATTAATATTTCATATAGTGGTCTGGATCCAAGAAAACTGTATTATTAGTTTTGTACACTAAATGGAGGATTGGATAACAGCTTCCCTACATATTAGAGCCAAGCATTTTAGAGTCTTGCACAAAAAGTTTGTAAAATAACATTAGTGGTGAATTGTACATTGCCTTTTCAGTAGAAAGCATCTAAAACGCTTTCCCAAAATAAATCTTCACAATCTGTTCAGCTTGATATTTATACTTGATAATTATTTTATATAGTTATATATATATATATAGTTATATATATTTATATGAATATAAATATATATAACCCACATTCTGTTTTTGTATGTTGTCATACTACATAGATATTAACTAAAACCCTGTTGATTTCAATGATTGTGCTATACAAGTATGCTAAATCTGGAAACTATATCTGATTGAAAACATTTTACTATCAACTCTCCCAATTTTATTTTTTGATAACGATATGAAAGTGGCTTCTAGTTGTTTCCTTCTTAGATTTAAAAAAACCTTTCCAGTTTAACTTTCTGCCCTGGTATTTTTCGATAGTCATCATCCAAGTTCTAGCCACATTTTAAGCCTAATTGGCTGCCTCAGAACATCTAAGATCAGTTAGGTACTGTTACTAGTTGGACTTGTTACCCATACTTCACTCTTAGACTGGAACGTTGTCTTCTAAAACTGTTAACAAAATTCAGAATAACTTTACACGAAGTAGTTACTGAGATTAAAGAAGAATCTGAGGAAATGTCTTCTATGTCTTGTAATAGTTAAGAATGTCTGAAGTTTTAAGTAGTCCAGAGGAACTAGAAAGAGGCCTTACAACTAAGTATTACATATTTATAAAAGCAATAGGGAGTTTATTTAAAACGAAATAAACATATTTAGTTTTAAGAAAATCATTTTGATGTCAATTTAAAAAAATGGCAAAAGGTCTCTAAATGGGGACTAAAGGCAGAATAACAGTTAGGAAGAAAAATCTCTTTTTTTTTCTTAGTGTAATTTGTTTTTTCAACTGTTTTTTTCAGCTTCTTGCTATCCTAAAAATAAATGCACCACCATTAACTTGCATTGAAAAAATGAGCAAATCTGCATAGTGAATTTACAAGCCCATAAAAACTTAAAAACCCATGAATGGGAGATAAATACATTTATTTGATTAGAGAAGACAGTGAATATGCATTCAGCCCTTCTACTCCAGGGGTGTCAAAGTTGCGGCCCAAGGGCCAGATGCGTCACACGTTGGCCACGCCCAGTTTAGCAAAAGGGGAAAAAAAGTCACAATATGTCACGTGACACCGCCATGATGACACAAGATTGACACCCGTGCTCTACACCATTTTATTCCAGATTACACCCCATGCTGCATTCAGTAATTTTTTGCAGCTCTTTGGGAAAACTTCCAATAGTTTTGTTTTTGTTTTGTTTTTTGGTCATGTAGAAAAGAAACCTAAGAACCAGATTTAATGTAGAAACAGTTTGCAGAATTTTCTTATGCTTTTGCTTACACTACAGTCTTCTTGCAACTATCCTGGTTCTGTGAAGTTGGAATATTTCATTTGATTTTGTTTTTAGTAGTTTTTAGTAGTTTTCGGCCTAAATGGAATAGTGCCTTGTGGAGAGCACTCTTTTTACAGTATTCTGAAGCAATATGATATATTACAATTCTCTCTATCTTTTCTTTCCCCCTTCAGGTCTATTATTGGCAGAAGATTTCTTTGTATAGTTGGCACATTGTACTTATACCGGTGTATTACAATGTATGTAACGACACTTCCAGTACCTGGCATGCATTTCAACTGTTCGCCAAAGGTAACCTCTTTTTGGTTTTGCTATCCTCATCTAACAACATTTTTCCCCATTTCCTTAGACATTCTGGAAGAGCTGGCTCAGAGTGACTAATGAATTTCTTACAAGGGGAAATTGGCTGAATTTTTTTCAAAGATAGTCAGTATTGCTTATTGCTTAATGTTGTGTTGCTCAACCAGATGAACAGGTACTGTCAGGATTCAGTTATATATTTCTGTTATCCTGTCATGGCTTTTCGTTCAAAAGCAATCATTTGATTATCACATTGAAATACACCCATGAAATACCCAGCTTAAAAGGCAAAAAAGACTGTCAAGAATTGATCTCATTCCTTAGGCAGGCCAGAGCAGTACGGCACGTGAATTTTGAAGGAATTTATAAACTCTCCAGTTACCATATTTGAATGTAGTGTGATAGAAATAACTGCAATCGATTTAGGGTAACATCCTTAATATTGTTCCACAATTTATAATCCAGAAAAATTGCTTGATGTTAGGAGAAGCACAAGACAGGTGGATACCTCCTTTGGATACATAGATGTAGAGCTAGACAGAGTTTTCTGTCTAGACAAAAATTTTAAATAGACAAGGTGGAAGAGGTTTTCACAGCCCTCCAGAAGGTTAATTGGATGCGGCCCTCTGAATCTCCCAGGATAAATTGTTCCAAAGAATCTAGCAACCATGGAAAAGATGCTTCTTAGACATTCTATACTATTTAACAACATTTAAGGGAAGAGGCCTGGATTGTGCCCATCCTATCTAATCTGATAGTGTAGTTGGCATACCAGTAGCGTCACATGAGCCAATGATGAAGCCTTGAGAACTGCCAAGTGCCACTGCATGCTGGGTCAGGTGCAACTTCTGAGTGGTCTTCAACAGCAGCTCCATGCAAAGTACATTACAGTAACTAAGATTACTAAGGTTTGAGCAATGATGAGCAAGGCCTCCCAGTCCAGGAAGGGGCACAATTGGTGACAATCCAAAGCTGTGCAATGGCTGCCATAGTGACTGGAGACTCTGGGGTTGTAAACATATGTAAGCAACTTCATCCACATTTTTCTTTGAGATGTCAGCTAAATGGTATTGTTGTTTAGAATTTTCAAAGAAACATGATAATTGAGTTAGTGACGTTTTAACCTTGAAACTTTAGATATCTGTATAGGACATCTTTGGGTTTAAACCAGTATTTTCTTTCTGGATCATTGTAGTCTCTATTTTTCTTGATATCATACAGTGCCAATATATAGAAAAAGTACACATACCAATGAGGAGTGAATCTATTAAACTTGGCCCCTAACTTTGTGAGATTGGATTTGCCATACTTGGAGGATCTGTTTATTTCTATCCAAAAAGAGTAATATTCATTTCAATCATTTCTTGTTAATCAACATCCTTCTGCAAAAAAGATATGTCAGTTCTCCCCACCTAAACAATGATTCAGACTTCTTGTTATTTGACTGATTATAGTAGAGAAAGAAAGAAAATGATTGTGCTTCTCTGATATTTTAACCTATTTATATAGAACAATGAAAGTGATTTTAGGTTCTTACTTTCTGTTTGGATGAAACCATCACGACTAGAAAAAAAAAGTGGAAAGTCTGTGGTTATGCAACGAAAAGTTCCCTGTGCAATTTTCATAAGGGGTATCTGTGTTATAATTTTGAAACCTGTGAAGTAATTTGCGGTTCTGGAAAAGATTAGCAAACACGTTCTTGTAAAAGCTTTTGTATAGTGAACGTACCTCCCTCAAGCTTATGTTATAATCCATGAGCCTTTGTGTTGGGACAAAATTCTTTATTGCTATTTATTCCCACTGCTGCTTTGATTCATTCAGTGGCCTGGAAATTTAATTACTTGTAGTGCAGTGTTTTACAGTTAGGCGCATTTGAACCTAACATGTTGATTTATCCCTTCCTCCTTTCTGAAGCTTTTTGGCGACTGGGAGTCACATATGAGAAGGATCATGAAGCTGCTTGCTGGGGGTGGTCTGTCAATCACAGGAGCACATGACATGTGTGGTGACTACCTATACAGCGGCCATACAGTGATGTTAACTCTGACATACCTATTTATCAAAGAGTGTAAGTACCTCCATTATTCTATATAGAAAAATATATGTTATTCGATTAATTGAGATCACCCTGCCAAGGTGCTGCCATTCACAAAGTTTTATACCTTATTATATATTTTTAAAAGAAGTATCTTTTAGGATATAACTCTCCCCAAAATAAAGCAATTCAGAGAAGATTTGTTAAGGATATTGATTTTTCAATGGTCTAAAAATATACAGTATAGATTGATGCAACAATGTTTTGTAATTGCTTTATATTATATTTGCTACATTGCACCTATTCTATCAGTAAAAGACTGTAGAGATTTTGAGTTATCCAGGTCATGATTGTCCTAAAGGTGCTAAATCCGTCCATTCATCGCTATCCTGTCAGAGCTGAAGAAGCTGCTTGGATGAGAAGTGAAACGTCTTCAAAAGGAAAAAACAAGAAAGTCCAGTTGCCTCCTGAAAAAGCACCTTTGGGATATTCGATCAGTATTTACTAAACTTTATGACAACTAGTAACAGTTGCATGAATTGGACAAAAATTTTAACCATACAGAACTTGTTTCGTAGGAGTGACCTTCAGGACTTCTTAATTTTCAGTAATTGCAAACAGTCCTGAATAAGATTTTTTCAAAGCTTCATACCAAGTTAGCCATCTTATAACTGAAGCAAATGAAAATTAGAATACTGTTGAAGCAACTGGAGTAACACAACAACTTTTTAGTTCTTACTGTTATGCGAGTAATATCCTTGTTGAATAACCACTTGTTCAGCAACCATTCAAAGTTATGCTGCTGAACAAGGGGGACTTAAGAACTGTTCCTTGTAGCGGCAGCCATCATAATGGTTCCCAAGTTCACACGATCATGATCCCGGTGCTTGTCAACTAGTTCACAGTTATGACATCACCGCATCCCACCGTTTGCTGGTGTTGCAGTGGTTAGAGTGCAGTATTGCAGGATAATTCTGCCGATTGCCAGCAGTTCAATCCTGACCAACTCAGCCTTCCATTCTTCCGAGGTCGGTAAAATGAGGACCGAGATTGTTGGGGGCAATATGCTGACTCTGTAAACCGCTTAGAGAGGGCTGTAAAGCACTATGAAGCGGTGTGTAAGTCTAAGTGCTATTCCAATGTGATTTCCATTTATGACCTTCCCAATTGGCTTCTGACAAGCAACGTCAATGCAGAAGCCTGTGGGAAGTTGCAAATGGTGATCATGTGATCGTGAGACACTTTTGACTACATGGTATTTTTACTTTTAGTTTACTTTTATTTAATTTGTATACCGCCCTTCTCCCGAAGGACTCAGGGCGGTGAACAGCCAACAATAAAATACATACATACAAAATTTAAAAAACAGAACTAAAATCAAATTAAATAATTTGGCCCAGACAGATTAAAACCCCAATCAATTTAAAACAGATTTAAACTTTAAAAATTAAAAGATATTGAAAATATTAAAATTGTTTAAAAATTGTTTAAAAAGAGGGAGAAAGTTAGGCCAGGCTCGCCTGGTGAAATAAAAAGGTCTTTAGAACGCGGCGGAAGGTGCACAGATCCGGGATCCTCCGTATCTCTGGGGGGAGCTCGTTCCAGATAGTAGGTGCCCCCACAGAGAAGGCTCTCCTCCTGGGCGCCGCCAGTCAACATTGTTTGGCCGACGGCACCTGGAGGAGCCCCTCTCTATGAGAGCGTACCAGCCAGTGGGAGGCTATTGGTGGTAGTAGGCGGTCCCGCAAGTACCCAGGTCCTGAGCCATGGAGTGCTTTAAAGGTGGTAACCAAAACCTTGAAGCACACCCGGAAGACCACCGGAAGCCAGTGCAGCTCGCGCAGGAGGGGTGTTACATGGGAGCGCCATGTCGCTCCCATTACCACCCACGCGGCCGCACTCTGCGCCAGTTGGAGCCTCCGGATGCTCCTCAAGGGGAGCCCCATGTAGAGAGTGTTACAATAGTCCAGGCAGGAGGTGACGAGGGCATGAGTGACCCTGCGTAAGGAGTCCCGATCTAGAAAGGGATGCAACTGGCAAATCAGGCGAACCTGATAAAAAATCCTCCCGGTCACGGCCTATTTGCCTAATGACAGCAACTGGGACTGCCAGAACTGCTTTGTAAGTTGGCATAGTCACATAAAATCATGCTTTACTACTGCATTGCTTAGCGATGTAATTGTTGGTTTCAATTATCACTGTTAACTGAGGACAACCTATAATGTTTTCTGTTCTACTTAATCAAGAAGTGGCACTTATAAACTAGTTATCCTCTCATAAGACACTGAGTGGAATCCACTGGTCTTCCTTCACTGATAAAAACCTCCCATCAGCAGAATGTGGAGACGAAAATTTATTTCTTGTATGCTCCCTCCAAATCTCCACAAGGTTGGAAAGGCCTCTGTGGAGTACATTCTGAAGAATTTGAAGATCAGGAGGAATAAATAAAACAATAAAATTACCATTCCTGTTTTGCTGATCGAAGCTTTCTGTTGATTCCATCCAGTCATTTTTAGAATATGCACAGAGAAATTAATTCAGGGGCAGAACGTGCAGAAATGAGATTAATTTAACCACGATTTTTTAACCAAAAATCAAGCTGTGCTATAGATTGAACATTTATATTTAAACTTCATAAATTAGCAATCCAATTATTGCTGTATCTAGCTGACTTGTTAAAATGTCAGTCACGATAGTACTCTACAGGGTGGGCCATGCTTGCATTTAAAATGGAATGCTTATAAATTAAATATCTATTACTAGGTGTAATAAAATATTCGTAATAAATGAACCATTAATACTGAAAACATTCAGTTCATCCTTATGGGGTTTTTTATATCAAAAATTACATCAATTGGTAATCGCATTCCAATAAGGGGATTTTAATATTTCTCAAAGGGTAATAGGAATGAGAGATTAATCTTTTCTTTTACCCTTAGAAAGTCCATTTCATCCACTTGCTTTGATCCTGATCCTGTTCCAAACTTTTCAAACTTCAATTTGAAATGCTATGGAGATTCAACTCTTGGAAAAGTTTTTTAGACAAAAGTTATATCTCATTCTTTTTTACCTTTGTCAGTAATACAGCATGACAGGGCCTTAGAAGCTATAGTCCTTGATACGAGAGCATAAATTGCCAGCGAATAGAAGGAAGCACAAATACCTTAGTTATTCTTTTCTCTCCAAACCTCTCAACTTGGTTGGGGAAATATGTGGGTTTGGAAATAGAGAATTTGTAATCTAATACTTGGGATTATGAAACAGCAAAATAACACTGTAATGGCATTAATACATATTTTCAGTTGAGATCTCATTTGAATGGTGACAGTTTTCTCCAAAACACTCCATGTTTATCAAAGTGGATTTAGGATCATTTCAGGTTGTGGAAATCATAGAATCATAGGATTGGAAGATGTCTTGGACTGGGCCTTTTAGTCCAATCCTATGCATATGGCAGGAATCTCATACTTGCTCGAATTAATGGTTCTCCAATTTTTGCTTAAAACACCTCCCACAATGGAGCACTTATGGTTCCAGATGGCAAATATTTCTGCTTAATACAGAGGTGGGGAACTATGGCCCCTTTATGACTTGTGGACTTCAACTCCCAGAATTCCTGAGCCAGAGTGAATTCCCCACTCCTTGCTTAATAACTCTTAGAATCAGCAAATTCTTCCTTCATTTGATTTTGAATCTTCCTCTACAAAACACCTATCCATCGGAGCTACAAAGAATTAGTCCAGACCAGGGCCGGATTTAGATGAAAAGAGGCCCTAGGCTATTCCACTTATGAGGCCCTTTCACCAGTGGTGGGATTCAATTTTTTTAACAACAGGTTCTGTGGGCATGGCTTAATTGGGGGTGTGGCTTGGCAATCGTGACTGGATGGGCGTGGCTAGCTGGTCACGTGACTGTGTAGGCGTGGGTAGCTCGTCATGTGACCGGGTGGGCGTGGCTATGTGCATAGACTTTTTTCAGAGGGCTGAAAAAAGTCATTTCTGACTGGGCCTCGCACTTTTGACCGGTCCTCACACTTATGACCATCCTCACATTTATGCCCGTGCAGCTTTCTTAACAACCATGTCACTCATTTCACAACTGCTTCTCTTCACCATGGTGACAAGATAGGGCAAAAACGTAAAATGTGAGGACAGTCGTAAGTTCGAGGACTGGTCAAAAGTGCGAGGACCAGTCAGAAATAACTTTTTCAGCCCTCTGAGTAGTCCATATGCATAAAAGGATACAGCAATAGAGAGGGATGAAGGAAGGGAAGGGAAATTAGAGTAGGAGTGAGGGTAAGAGAGGGAGGAAGAGAGGAGGAGAAGGAGAAAGGAAGAGGAAGTAGGGAGGAGAAGAAGAGGGTGAGGAAGAGAAAGTAAGAAGGAAAGAAAAGAGAGGTGGTAGGTTTGAGGAGAAAGATTGCTGTACAATAAAAAAGATGAAAGGGAAGAAAGCCAACCCCAAACAAATATAAAGATATTAAGATAAAGAATGAATTGTTAAACTTTAAAGAATAAAAGAGAACAAATATGAATAAATAACAATAATTAGAAACACACATACAAACATACAATGTATTTTCTTTGAACAGAGTATTTGGCCGGTTCACAAATTTAAACAGTGTTTAGTCATTTCAATTAAATTTACAATTTCTATATTTCCTTTTTGCCATATTTATTCCTCATCTATTTTTGTAAAAAACCAATATTACCCTTCATCCTCATCTCTAATCTTAATCAAATTCAATTTTTCCCTTCTATTCTATATTATACCCCTTCCCATTGTCATCTATTTTTATATCCATCCTCACATTGGTTAATTATGTAATATTAGTTGTTTAATATAAATTCAACATTTTAATATAAATCAATTAGTTATATAACCTTTTTTGTATATTAATCAATATGAACATGAATATTCCAATTATTTCAATGCAATCCAATTTCTTACAAATCAATTATATTTACCAATAATAATAAACCAAATAATTTCCCCCATATATTCCTCCAAACCACAACTTAACCATTTCTGCTTTCAACACAATATACAATTAATAGTATCTCAATTATTACAATTCCCTAGTTAAATAGAGCTTTTTTTTCTTTTGTGTTTTAAAATCTTTCCCTAAATTTCCCATTGTTTGTACCTACCTTTTTTGGTGAGGAAAAAGAAAAGAATTCTGCCTGCCTAATTTTCCAACCTTGCAGCAACAGCAAAGCAGTTTCAGTTTCGTTAGCTAGGGGAAAAAAAATCAGCACTCTTTGCAAGGAAGCAGAAGAGCCCTGAGCAAAACAGCTGAGACAAATCAGCTGAGAGCCGGGAGGCCAATTAGCCTATGCTGAAGCTCCGTGGGCCAATAAAATTACAAAAAAACCACCAAACCCTTTGTTAAATTGCTGGCTCCCCCGCCCCTCGCCCACCACTATTTATTGACAATAAATAGTGTGGAGGGGCGGGGCAAGCCAGCAATTTAACAAAGGGTTCGGCTGCACCACTGGCTCTAGGGCGGCCCTTTGAAGCCCCGCGGCAAGAATTGAAAGGTTTTTTTTCCTCTAGCCATCGGAGGCAGCAATAGATTGGGAGTGGGTGGGGTAAGAGAACGGCCGGCGATCCAACAGAGCAGAGAGTGAGGGTGAGTGAAGGCGTGGAAGCTGCTTTCTCCATCCTCCTCTCTTGCGTCCGGAGCCGGTGGGGAACCACGTGGCAGCCCACGTGGATCCCAGGCAGCGGAACTCAGGCTAGGGAAGGGGTGGGCAATTGTGGCTCTTTTACAACCTGTGGCCTTGACTGTCTCAGGAATTCTGGGAGTTGAAGGCCACAGGTTGTAAAAGAGCCACAATTGCCTACCCCTGGCTACGGTAGGCTGGCGCCGCGCGGGTGGGAGGCGAGGGGCGGGCGAGCCAGCAATTTAACAAAGGGTTCGGCCGAACCCCCTAGAACCACCAGAATCCCACCACTGTGTAGGCCCCTCTTGATCTTGAGGCCCTAGGCTGAAGCCTAGTTAGCCTATAGGAAAATCTGGCCCTGGTCCAGACCATTTTCCTTATGATAGCCTCTCAAGTATATGAAGACTGCTGTTATGTGCCTTGCTTTTCTGCATATCACTTGCAAGAAGCACTTATACGTATGTACCACTTCATAGTGCTTTACAGCCCTTTCTAAGCGGTTTACAGAGTCAGTATATTGCCCCCAACAATCTGGGTCCTCATTTTACTGACCTCGGAAGGATGGAAGGCTGAGTCAACCTTGAGCTGGTCAGGATTGAACTCCTGGCAGTGGAATGCAGTGTTAGCCTGCAATACTACATTTTAACCACTGCGCCACCATGGCTCACCCCGTTCTACTTGGGAATGATCTTGTTTTCAGAATAGCAAACATTTTAATTTCTGTGCATGAAGATATTTTGTGTTTAAAGAATTCATGAATTAAGGCCCCTATGTTTTTCCTTGTTTTCAGATTCACCTCGGCGATTCTGGTGGTATCATTGGATTTGCTGGGCTCTCAGCATAGTTGGGATGTTCTGTATTCTTTTAGCTCATGATCACTACACTGTGGATGTGGTGGTGGCTTACTACATCACTACAAGACTTTTCTGGTGGTATCATACCATGGCCAATCAACAAGTGAGTTTCTTTCTTTCCCCTGTAAAAATGAATTATTATCTGGGTCTAGCTTGCTCAAGCCCAGTCCAATATAATGATCATTTCAGCACAAGCTTATTTTCTGGCTGCATCCCTCCTTCCTACAGTATCACGCGTATAGTTTAATTTCTTACTTGAAGGGGTTTTTTTAGGTTAAGATTAAAATGCAGGTAGTCCTTGACTTACAACACTGTATTTATTGACAGTTCAAAATTACAACGGCATGAAAAGAGTGACTTATGACCGTTTTTCACACTTATGACCATTGCAGCATCCTCATAGTCATGTGCTCAAAATTCAGATGCTTGGCAATTAACTCATATTTGGGACGGTTGCAGTGTCCGGCCGTCCTGTGATCCCCTTTTGCAATTTTCTGACCACCAAAGTCAATGAAGCCAGATTCACTTAACAACCATGTTACTAAATTAACAGTTGCGGTGATTCACTTAACAGCTGTGGCAAGAAAGGTCGTAGAATGGGACAAAATTCACTGAACAACTGTCTCGCTTAGCAACAGAAAGTTTGGTCTCAGTCATGGTCCTAACTCAAGGACTATGTGTAAAGGACTGGACAAAAATTGGGGCAGTAGATAAGGCCATGATATTGGACTGTGCATAAACCTTTTTTTGCAGAAACTGGAGCCCTTGTGGCCATTCCCTCTTCCCAAATTATTTGGGGGATTGATCTGCTGGATATTGGGTAACAAATCAATGTTTTGTCATACCTCAGTCATTCTAAGGTAGCTGGGAGGAAGAATAAGCTGAAAGACCCATTTCAGCAAGTTGGGAAGCCACGAGTTTTAACCCATCACACAGCTGGTGACTGAAGGCCTCACATGAGTCACCCACAAATAACATTTCTGTAAGAATTGTGGAAGAAAGGGGAAAGATTGTTCCTAAAGTAGAAAAGTGCTATGCTGTTAAATAAACAACACGCACTGTGAACTTGTCTATTTTATAACTTTGAGTTTTATAATTAGACTCATTTTTGTTCATAGGAAAAAGAAATCTTAAGTAAGTGTTATATGTGTCATAAGACTAAGTCCATTATTGTTTCCTTGATAATGGTCTCTGTTTGAAATAACAGATAATTTGACAAGTTAGCTTTTGATGCCACTATCATCATCTCGAATTTAGTCATAAGACTAAATCTCATAACATGATGCAAGTGATAAAATATGTTCTGAAAACTGTGCTTACTGAATGAATATTGATCTGCTTCCTGTTACTTATGAAGTTATGTACTTCAGTGTAACTTTAAAGGTAATTGAACTTCCTCAAGCTTATTTAGAGCCTCTTCTATGTAACAGAAAAACTAGGAGGCAAGGGTAAACAAGACAATTGAAGATCATCCTTCAGGGCTTCTGATATATTATCTGCAAAACGAACTAGGACCTCTGTTTGAAAAGTAAATGTGTTCGGTAGACATAATATAGGAGCCCAAGAATGGCATTTTCCCACTTTGCAGAATAGTCCTCTATTGAGCATTAGGCTGAGCCATATGGTTTTGGCAGCATGTAAAAGTGCAGTGACAGTTGCTTAATAGCAATAGCACTTAGACTTAGATACACTTCACCGTGCTTCTCCCGTGGAGCTGTGGAATAGTCCAGAAATGGGTTGCTACAGTCAGATCTGCCTGGAGATTGAGTCATATTTTTTCAGCCATGCCTCCTGTCTTCCTCCCACAGGCCCAGTTTCAACTCAGTCAGCCTGAGAGAGACATTTCCTTGCAGATCGTCTAATCGCAATCCATTTCTGTACTATTACAGCAGTCAGGTTTTTTCTTTCAGTTTCTTGATTTTTCAGCCTAATTTCTTATTCTTTACGGAGCAGCCCCACGAGACCAGCTAAGTCCGTGCTGGCTAGTCCAGCTTAGCTGGCAACGGCGCCAGGGCCCAAGGCGTGGGCCAGCTGTCAGGCGGCCCCACGCAGCGAGATTTTTCGGATTGCCACGTTGCCATTCTTCCGAACACGGCTGAGTCAACCTTGAGCCGGTCAGGATTGAACTGCTGGCACTTGGTAGAGTTAGCCTGCAGTACTGCATTCTAACCACCACGGCTCTTAAGGTCTGCAGTTACTCATGTCTTAAGTAACTCTTACAGTATCCGATCACATGGTCTACTCCAAATCAGTCTGAACCACAATTAATAGAATGTTTTTTTAAAAAAATCTCCTTGCAGAGATGTTTTGTCATCTCTTCTGACTCTGAAATCGAATCAATAGGTCACAGTTTATTCATCTCTGCTGCATTTAGCATGCAGAGTTCAGCCCTACTTCTTGCTCATTTTTCAGGCTAGTCTGAAATCAAAGTTACTTGCTTTCTATCTCTTGGCTAGTCCACCCAACTGCACTGGAAACAAGCCACCACCAGAACGGAATAAAGCGGTATCTATCTATTCACTTCTATTGAAAACTTTAGGATTTTGCTTAATTGCATTTGCTATTGAAAGAAAGTAACTGGTTTAAGGGTACTTGGTTGACTTAATGTCTAAGGCAAGATTAGAATTCATAGTCTCTTATGGTTTCTAGCCTGGTGCCTTTAATCACTGGCTCTCTTATGTTGGTTAAGGCCCCTGAAATTCCAGACATACAAAGATAGACATACACACAGGCATTATGTATATACAGATGTCGATGTTTAGATGCCTGTACATTTTTGTATTTATTAACAAAATTTATAAGACTGCCAAACTCGTACAACCTTTCCTTCTTTCCTTCATTAGTTTTACTGTATTCCATTCCATTCTATTTTTACAATAAGAGTTGTTAGAATCACTAGCACTTACCACTTTCTGTAACCTGCTTCCTCTTGTGCCTTGTATAAATTGTGGGGTGTTTTTTTGTGGGAGGGAGGTGTTTAGAAGTAATGAATAAAAGTAAGAAACACCACTGTTTATGGAGGGAGCTCCCAGCCACAATCTCTTTTCACCTCCTCTAATAATCCCATTTTTTAAAAAAGGACAACAGTAGTTCTGTATTGGAAGGGCCAGATGAGAAGATCTTTACCTAACAAGAGTATGAATTTCACTAGAAAGGTTCATGGGTTTCCTGAAAAACAAATTCATTATTCTGAGTGCTGTTAACCAAATAGCTTATTTATAATTTTTTATTTCAGGTGCTAAAAGAAGCTTCTCAGACTAATCTTCTTGCACGGGTGTGGTGGTACAGACCCTTCCAGTACTTTGAAAAGAATGTCCAAGGCATTGTACCACGTTCCTATCATTGGCCTTTTTCCTGGCAGGCTTTGCATCTGGGCCGGTCAGCAAAATACAGCAAACTGGTGAATGATACATAACAAATAACAATAAGGAGATGGCGAGAGAACTGTCCAAAAGTGCTCGGAACTCCCCTTGATGTGACGCCATAGCAATTGAACTGGTCCCTTAATTCTACCTTTTAACCCTTACCTTGACTTTAATCTCTTACCTGGTAAGCACTGTGATAACTTTTTTTTCTCCAAAGGATCTGCGATGGACAACAATAAAGTTACGGTAACTTATCATGCACTGTATACATTTCTTGTTAATAGATTGTGGATTTGCATTGCTCATCACCATATTTCTTTGTATATGATGCAGCAACATAACAAAAAAAAATGCTTTTATATCATAAGTTCTGGTCTTTCCAGTCAAATCTGGGAATGAAGCATATTATTTTCTTGGGAAAACATAATTTTCATATCTCTTGCCCCAAAGATTGGGCTGTAAGCCATTTTCTAGCAAATGTCTATATGAAGGTTTCTAAATACCTGACTGGGATAAATATACAGAAATCTTTCTATCTGTTTCACTGAAGCTACAAATGATAGACACAGAAAGGTTTGGTAATCATTGATTTTGTAAATCTGCAGTGACGGTGTCAAACGGTGCAAAAAAAAATTATTCTGTTGTAAAGTGATTTTCTAAGTATTTCCTAACTTTATTTTTCAAAAGATAATGCATTCAAATGAATTCTAAAAAGGTTTTTACATGATAGAGAAAAGAGTTAAACTTAAAAAAAAATGCTTCTTGGGAGAAAGATTTGTCTGTTCTTAGTGCCTTTCTTGTCTTGATAGTATGGTCAGTAGGCAGTCTTTACAAACTTTTGTTTAAAATAAAGTATTCCACAAAACCAAGATTATACGTATTGTACACATTATCAAATTTTATATCTAAATTAAACTGGAAATCTGTTTGCAATATTCAGATGACTGAATTGGGCGGGTGGGTGGAGGGGGAGAAATCTAATATGATAATCATGTCTTCACACTTTGTGAGCAGGTTAGAATGAAATATACTATTTAAATTATTTTATTGTCTACTCCATACATGGATTTTTAACTATAGCAAGAAAACAGCCATGACTTCCTTATTATGAGTTTATTTTTCAAAGTATAAACAAATAAAAATAAATTCAAATTATAAACAATGTCTGATCCCTAAATGAAAATATTGTTGAAAAACAATTGATTTATTTAAAAACAGGTATGTGCAGAAACTGCATGTAACTTTAAAATTTTAAATCCTGCCATACATACTTTGTTTGAGGGAAGTATTCTATCCTATACTTGCCAATGTGCAGAAGAAAAATAGTTTTTTAAGAATGAAGAAGCATATATATATCTATATCTATATAAATATATATATATATTCATTCTGTATTTTACGTGAAGCAGAATTATCTTCTGTAGGGTTTTTGTGTGTTCAAAAAGGTGAAATTTGTATTGTAAAACAATAACGGTGAAGGAAAATAAAAGGCTTTTAAAGAAGCAGTGTCCTTAGTTTGTTAAATGCAACAAGCAAAAAAACCAAAGCAAAGCTCAGAAAAGCACACATCTGATCCATATTAAAAGGAGCTCTATATATTATATATTATTATTGTCTACTTAACATTGGAAAAAATGGAGAAGGAACCATAGAAGGTACGTATCTGTATGTGGACACACCTGTGCCTCCAAGGCACTGTTAACTCTGGCAATTGTATGGACAAGACCCTGGAATTTTCTTGGCAAGATTTTAGAAGTGATTTGTCCTTGCCTCCTTCTTCCTGTGGCTGAGAGCGAGAGCGAGAGAGCAATGGTCACCCAGCTGGTGTTATGTCCAAGATGAAACTAGAACTCCCAGTCTCCCAGTTTTTCACCCCTTGCCTTAACTAACCGTTAATTAACCGTGTCCCTCCTGGTTGGTACTGGCCTCCCGGGAGGTTACACGAGGCTGGCTCCAGGGGATTATAAATGCTTCCCTGAGTGAGGGTGTCTTTCCCGCCGCCTTGAAAGAGGCGGTTGTGAAGCCCCTCCTCAAGAAGCCTTCCCTGGACCCGGCTATATTATCAAATTATCGTCCAGTCTCCAATCTTCGCTTTGTTGCGAAGGTTGTTGAGAGTGTGGTGGCGCGACAACTACCCCGATACCTGGATGAAGTTGTCTATCTGGATCCGTTCCAGTCGGGCTTCAGGTCACGATACAGCACAGAAACGGCATTGGTCGCATTGGTGGATGATCTCTGGAGGGCTCGGGACAGAGGTTGCTCCTCTATCCTGGTCCTATTAGATCTCTCAGCGGCTTTTGATACCATCGACCATGGTATCTTACTGCACCGGCTGGAGGGGTTAGGAATAGGGGGCTCTGTTCTTCGGTGGTTCTCCTCCTTCCTCTCTGACCGTTCGCAGTTTGTGTTGGCAGGGGGGCAGAGGTCGACCTCGAGGCACCTTATTTGTGGGGTGCCGCAAGGGTCAGTCCTCTCACCCCTTCTGTTCAACATTTATGTAAAACCGCTAGGTGAGATCATCCGTGGTTTTGGGGTGAGTGTTCATCAGTATGCTGATGACACACAGCTATACATCTCCACCCCAGACCACCCCAATGATGCCCTTGCTGTGATGTCCCGTTGCCTGGAGGCCGTGCGGATCTGGATGGGGAGAAACAAGCTCAGACTCAACCCCTCCAAGACCGATTGGCTGTGGCTTCCGGCGTCCCGGTATAGTCAGCTGGTACCATCACTGACAATAGGGGATGAGATCTTGCTCCCCACAGAGAGGGCCCGCAACTTGGGTGTCCTCCTGGATTCACGGTTATCTTTAGAAGATCATTTGACGGCCGTGGCCAGGGGTGCCTTTTATCAGGTTCGCCTGATCCGCCAGTTGCGTCCCTTTCTGGATCGGGACGCCTTGCGCACGGTCACTCATGCCCTAGTTACCTCCCGTATGGACTACTGTAATGCTCTCTACATGGGGCTCCCCTTGAAAAGCACCCGGAGGCTCCAACTGGTCCAGAACGTAGCCGCGCGGGTGATTATGGGCACAGCTCATTACGCCCATGTAACACCTCTCCTACGCGAGCTGCACTGGCTCCCGGTGGTCTTCCGGGTGCGATTCAAGGTGTTAGTTATCACCTTTAAAGCGCTCCATGGCTTAGGACCTGGGTACCTACGAGACCATCTTTTGCCACCAATAGCCTCCCACCGACCAGTTCGTTCTCACAGGGAGGGACTACTCAGGGTACCGTCAGTCAAATTATGTCGACTGGCGACTCCCAGGGGGAGGGCCTTCTCTGTGGGGGCTCCAACCCTTTGGAATGAACTGCCCCCGGAGATACGGAATATCCCTGATCTCCGTGCTTTCCGCCGTGCCCTCAAGACCCTGATGTTCCAACAGGCAGGGCTAAACATACAAACATGCAAATGATTTTTTAAATGTTATCTAATTCTGGGTTTTATTTAATTGACCAAACTAAGTAACAATTTTAATTAGCAATTTTATGATGTTTGTGTGTCTATATTTTTCTTGACTGTACACCGCCTTGAGTCCTACGGGAGAAAGGCGGTATAGAAATATAATAAATAAATAAATAATAAATAAATAAAACTATTACACCAAAGTGGCTCTCCCAGATGCTGCTACAAATTGTCAAATTTTGGTGACAATATTTTAAGCGATAAAAAGCTTGTCAAAGTATAGAGAACTCTTCAAATCATGCTAAAAATGATGGAGAATGGATGTCTTTCAAGCTTTTTAATATCTATCTTTTTTACAATCTGTAAAACCCAGCATGTTCCCTAGGACAAAATAATAGTATTTTATAAATAGCTTAAAAAAGAAAATCTAGTCACATTCTGAAAAACAAAATCACCACCAGACAAGAGCAACTGTAAATAACATGGATCTGGGTAGATTGGAATTCTGGCTAAATGAGTTATTAGCTATAACCAGGCATTTTTATAAGGGAAAAATGTGAATTAATGTTACAGGGTTTCTTTACCACAGGGACAAAGTCTTTGTTCAAATGGAATGCTCTAGAGTTTCCTTGCAAAACTGGATGTTGGAAGGACATTACAGCTTGCTAGAGTTAGGATTTCTCTGAATTTTGGGACAATTATTTCGCTTAAATACCTATAGTTTAAAATGCTATAATTATTCAGTTCATAATTATGCCACTGAGAACGATTATACAATGTCTCTGCCCACCTTTTGCATATTGTCAAGTTAAAAAAGAGATTTTAATTATATAGTTAAGTTATTCTGAGGTGTCTATGGAGATTCTTGGTCATCCAAGTCATGGTTGTCCCAAAAGTGCTTTTTCAAGAGGCAACTGTACTTCCTTTGTTTTTCCTTGAAGAAGTTTCGCTTCTCATCCAAGAAGCTTATTTAGTACTGAACTGAACTGAACTGAACTGAACTGAACTGAACTGAACTGAACTGAACTGAACTGAACTGAACTGAACTGAAGAAGCTTCTTGGATGAGAAGCAAAATGTCTTCAAGGGGAAAAAAAAGTTATTCTGAGATCTTTCCCAATTTTAACTCTAAACTTATTTTGCACCTCTTAAAAATACACCTAAGGGAAAGAGAAAAAAATTATGGAAGTAAAAAATGTATGGAAGAGATATGCACAGGCAAATCTTACCAATAAAGTGCATCATGTTGTATTTGAGCTCATTAAAAAAGAAACCCTACTGGTTACTTCTTTTGATTCTTTCATTTCTTCTTCTTGTGCCATATCCATCATCGCATGTTAGCGATCATGTTGGCAATTCTATTTTTGTCAACAATCGTGTGAAAAAGTGCTGCTGAGTTTTGTCCAAACCAGTCCCTTAGATTTTGAAGCCATGATGTTCTTCTTCTGCCTGGACCTTGTTTGCCTTCAATCTTTCCTGGAGGATTAAGTGACGGATGCTGTATTTTTCTGCGTGTCGCATCACATGTCCAAAATATTCTAACTTTCGCTTTTTAATGGCTTTGATTATTTCCCTTGGCTTTCCCAGGCGGCTTATCACCTTCTCAATTGTGATTTTGTTAACCCAGCTTATACGTAACAGTCGTCTGTAAATCCACATTTCAAATGCTTCTAGTTTCTTCAAGTGGTTTTCTGTCAGAGACGAACTCTCTACTCCGTAGAGCAGAATAGAAAAGATGTAACATCTGACAAGACTGATTTTCAGTCTTAGGCTTATGTCGTGACTTCTTCTACCAACACAGTCTAGAGTAGAGAAATGATTGATTCAAAGTTGCCTAGTCAGCAGCCATGCCTAAGGGAGAATTAGAACCTGGGTCTCCAGCACAGCACTACTTAAATCACTACATAACACTAACTCTCTTTTTCTGTGTGTATACACACACTATCTGCACACCCAGGCACCCACATATGTACACATTAGACCATATTATTTCTTACGTTGGTATAGACTTTTAGGGAACATATAATAGATTTCATCCATGACAATCTGTTCCTAACCCTGGTCCTTCAAGTCTCTCAACAGTGCACTCATTACCATTATAACTGAATCCATTCATCACGCTACCCGTCTTCCTCTTCTTGTTTTCACTTTTCCCAACATTAAAGTCATCTCTAGAGAGCTAGGCTTTTGCATAATGTGTCTGAAGTAGGATAATTTGAGTCTGATCTCAGTGATGTGAAGAAGAGCTCTATGTTCATCAGAATTCAGCCAAAGGTAATTGAAATGGTTTTAAAATGCAGGCAAATATATAAGTAACTGGTTCCCTCTAGCTACCAAACATTAAATGTGGCTTGAGTTTTGAAAGCAACTTAAGTAAGTTGATAATCTTGAAGAGAGCCAGTATGGTGGGTAGCGAAGGTGCTTGACCATGAGCATGGAGAACCAAGTTCTAATCCTCCCTTAAGTGCAGAAGCCATCTGGGTTAGTTTGTGCCAGGCACTTCCTCTCAACCCTAACTAGCATCAGGCTCTGAAAAAAGTTGGGAATATGACCTACTTTCATTCCAGGTAAGTCTCAGTTAACTACGGTAATTGGGATCAGAATTTCTGTAGCTAAAGCGATAATGATCAGAAAGCTTGGCATCACACGATCATTCCTGATAGCAGTTCCAGCAGTGCCTGATTACCATTGTTAAGCCAGGACTTTGTAATTAATATGGACCTCATATGACCATGACTCTTGACTTCCTGCCAGCTTCCCCATTGACTTTGCTTGTTGGATGCTGCAGAGTTGCCCAGGACAGAGCAATGAATACTTGAAAGGGACAAGTTATCTCAAATTGGCTTTAAATTGTTTCTTGTATGTGTACTTTTGTGCTTAAATGTTTTATTGTAAGTCTAGGCAATCTGGTGTACTCCAGTTGTTCTGGGTTTCACTTCCTATTAACCGCACTCAGCAGAGCTACTGGCTATTTAGTACTATTACTATTCTGGGAAATAGAACCACAGATCTTAGAACAGTGTTTCTCAATTTCAACAATTTTTAAAATGAGTTGACTTCAACTCCCACAAGTTATCATATATACCCTGTTTCCCCCAAAATAAGACATCCCCTGATAATAAGCCCAATCGGGTTTTTGAGCACATGGCAATAAGGCCAAATGCTTATTTCAGGGTTCCAAAAAAATATGACGGTCTTATTTATTATTTATTTTTACTAATTTATTTTTATTTATTATTTTTATTTATTTATTTATTATTTATTTTTACTTATTATTTATTTTTATTTTAATTAATTATTTATTTATTTTTTATTTTTTATTTATTTTAATTTAATAATAAATAATAAATTTATTATTTATAAATAATAAATTTGTTATTTATTATTTATATTTACTCCCGAAGGACTCGGGCGATGAACAGCCAAACAGTAAAAATATATAGATACAAAATTTAAAAACAAAGTAAAATTGAATTAAACAAATTTGGCCCAAACGTATTAAAACCCCAATCATTTAAAAAACCAATTAAAATTTACATAATTAAAAAGAGGGAAAAGATTAGGCTAGGCCCGCCTGGTGGAATAAAAAGGTCTTAAGAGCGTGGCGGAAGGTGTGCAGATCAGGGATCCTCCGTAAATTAAGTTTGTTAAAATGGTTATATAATAAAAGTCTCTGAGGAAACCCAAAGAATATAATAACAGCATTCTCATTGCTAGTAGCCCATATCCTTTTGAGCCATGGTGGCACGCAGTGGTTAGAATGTAGTATTGCATGCTGACTCACTGCCAGAAGTTCGATTCTGAACGGCTCAAAGTTGACTTGGCCTTCCATCCTTCCGAGGTTGATAAAATGACGACCCAAATTGTTCAGAGAAATATGCTGACTCTGTAAACTGCTTAGAGAAGGTTGTAAAGCATTATGAAGTGGTATATAAGTCTAAGTGCTTATTGCAAGTGATATGCAGAAAAGCAAGGGACATAACAGCAGTCTTCATATATTTGAGCGGCTATCATAAGGAAGTTGGTCGGCCCTAATTCTTTGTAGCTCCAATGGGTAGAAGCTTTGAAGAGGCAGATTCAGAATCAAATGAAGGAAGTATTTGCTGACTTTGAGAGCTATTAAGCCAGGGATGGGGAACTATGCCTCTTTTATGATTTATAGACTTCAACTCATCCAGGCGCTCGTCACTTCCTGTCTGGACTACTGCAATGCTCTCTACATGGAGCTCCCCTTGAGGAGCACCCAGAGGCTCCAACTGGTGCAGAATGCGGCCGCACAGGGGATTATGGGAGCGAGGGGGTGCTCCCATGTGACACCTCTCCTGTGTGAGCTGCATTGGCTTCCAGTGGTCTTCCAGGTGCGCTTCAAGGTGTTGGTCACCACCTTTAAAGTGCTCCATGGCATGGGACCTGGGTATTTGCGGGACCACCTTCTGCCACCGATAGCCTCCCACCGACCAGTACGCTCCCACAGAGAGGGACTCCTCAGGGTGCCGTCAGCCAGGCAATGTCGGCTGGCGACCCCCAGGGGGAGGGCCTTCTCTGTGGCAGCTCCTGCCCTCTGGAACGATTTGCCCCCAGAGATACGAAGGATATGGGATCTCTGAGTATTTCGCCGTGCCCTAAAAACTTTTCTTTTCCATCAAGCAGGGCTGGCGTGAAACCCCCCCCTTTTTAGTCTTTTTTAGCTTTTTAAATTGTCAAATGGGTTTTAGTTTTCAATGTTTTAAATTTTTGAGCCACAGTTATTTAATTCTTTTAATAATTTTAAATTTTGTATTGATATGTGTTTTAGTTCTGGCTGTGCACCGCCCTGAGTCCACTAGGAGAAGCTGAGCTGCACAATCATCAGAGGTTTTTTTTTATTTTTAAAAGCAATTTTTCTACAACCTCTTTGGCCGAAAAAATGCTTCTAAAAGTAAAAAAAACGTGCCTCTGATGATTGTGCGGCTCAGCTGGGATCATCAGAGGCCTTTAAAAGCATTTTTCTACAACCTCTTCTGCCGAAAAGGTTGTAGAAAAAATGCTTTTAAAATGCTCTGACGATCCCAGCTGAGTTGCCTGATCGTCAGAGGCTTTTAAAAGCATTTTTAAACAACCTCTTCGGCCAAAGAGGTTGTAGAAAAATGGTTTTAAAAGTAAAAAAAAAAAAAAGTTGGCCATGCCCACCCAGTCACATTACCCCCCCCCCCCCACCACCAAACAATGCCCACAGAACTGGTAGTAACAAATTTTACATTTTACCACTGATTTAAAGTACTGTCACAGAGAAGAGGAGGTGAACCTATTCTCCAAAGCACCTAAGGGCAGGACAAAAAATAACCGGCGGAAGGTCTTTAAAGAGGATACAAGCTAGAACTAAGACATTTCCTGACAACTTGCCTTCAGATGTTGTGAGTGCTTCATCACTGGAGTTTTTAAAGAAGAGATTGGACAGCTATTTGTTTGAAATCGTATAGGGTCTCTGTCTTGAGCAGGGAGTTAAACTAGAAGACCTCCAAGACTCCTTCCAACTCTGTTATTCTCTTTTTAAAAGTCAACAATTTCAGGTCCCCAGGAAGAAAATTCCTGATGCCGGCAGTTCAAAAAATGTGGAAAAATTCTAGAATCATTCCAAATAACACCCTGATTTGGAAAGGAGAGGTATTTCAATATTCAATGCTATGGCCAGCAGATGTCACTAGTCTTCTATGGAATGTCAAATCTCAGCCAGCAGTACAGTCCACCAAGATTCCAGATAATCAGCCTTTCAGTCTCCAAACCCTTTGAACCCATTTTAAAATGTATTCACATTTACTTAGGTTATGATGACTGTTTGTAGGTCTGTTCTTCCCCCCCCCTCCCTCCTGGCCACTTTTCTTATGTGTGTAGAAGCCCAGGAGAAGCAAAGGGAGGCAAAATTTCCCAGCATTAGCTAACTAAAGTTGAAAACTGTCTTTTTTACTCTTTGTTTATTTCATTTCAGAGAAATATAACTATTTTGTCCATGGAAGCAATAGGACCATGCAAATTCCTGAAAATCACTGGTATATTATAAAAATCCAGAGTCTGATGGGTGTAGAGATTGTTGCTTTTCTCTCTAGTTGTCAACAAATACTAAATTAGCATTTTTTGCTAAATTAGCAGGAAATTAGGCTAAAATATCTTGTTGGCTTTTGGTAGGCTCTGTGTGTGTGTGTGTGAAATGTGTGAAATGCACAAGGCCCAATAATTAGTGTTATATTAGTAAATCTACAACCTGGCATAACAAAGATTAGGAAAAATAACATTGAAGTCAAATTCTTTAAAGTGTCTATCCTGGATTTTGCCTCAGAAAAACACTTCCAGTTGATGCCACACTGCTATTTATTCCCAAGATATATCCCTGAAGTAACTTTTGTGCCTAGTATTAGGCAGCACGTAATTTGTCTTTAAAATGAAACCCAGAAGCATCAATGTGATATTTATTTTTAAAGCTTCTGCTTGTTTTACCCCAAACCCTAAAGATAAACAGAACTCTGCACAGATGTCAAAACTCTTATCAATAAAACAGCAATTAACCTCACAAGAAGGGCAGTGATGCTCTTCGTGGTCATATCACAATGTCCAAAACACATCACCCACATTATAAAACAAATCTAATGTTTCTACACCAGTTATCAGGTTATTTCAGTCAGAAAATCCCCCAGAACCCAATTCCGTCTGACAAAATACAGTCAAAATAAATTAAATAATAACTTCCTAGTTTCTAGCTGCTGAGGCAGGAATATTTAGGTTGGAATGTACCCAGAATTTGGCTTTAAGATATGTTCCTATACCAGGGGTCAGCAACCTTAAACACTCAAAGAGCCACAAAGGTCCTAACCGGAAGCCCCCATTCAATTCTGTAGCCGACCGGAAGTCTGGTTCCCTCTTATCATAGTCTCCTCCTAGCGCAGTGTCCTCTTTCCTCTGCTGACCGGAAGTCCGGTTCCCCCATCATAGGGTCTTCTCCTAGCACATCATCCTTTTTCCTCTACCTGTCCTAACCGAAAGCCCGATCAATTGTGGAGCCGACTAGCAACAGGGAGCCACAGCAGAAGGATGAAAGAGCCACATGTGGCTCCAGAGCCGCGGGTTGCTGACCCCTGGCCTATACATACATTTTAAATAAACAGACACATTTCATTCTGCCCGTTGGAAACAGTTGGTCCTTGCTTGTTTTCCTCCCAAATTTTTCTGCTTTTTAAAATCCCCCAATCAGAGAATTGGTAAATGTGACTGGAGTCTCCCTATTTGACAGAGAACAACATATCTACTATAAATAAAGATACCTCATTAGAGAGGCAGCCAAAACCTACATTTTCATGATATATTTTCCTTCCTCTGGAGAGATAAAAGTACAACATGGGTCTTTGTAGAATTTGGAATTAAGGCAAGATGGGAAATTATAAATATTCAGGTAGGTTAGATTAGTCTTTGTCCTATTTTCTTCAATTAGGGAATATCAATAAAATTGTTGCATTAGGACACCTGCATGTTCAAAAAGGGTACAAATTGGATTGTATTGATTATACCTCAGGTGCTCTGTGGGTGCCTCTGCACTTTCTAAAGGACAGAGAGAGTAGTAGAACTGGGAGTTGTTTTGCTGTTTTGTTGATTTCCCAGTGTGCATCTAAAATTATTCCCTGGGCCTTTTGTCCTCATTGGGAACAAAATGCACCAGAGTTGTTCTTTTCTGCAGAGCTCCTATCTACACATTGTCCCATCGACTAAGTACCCTAAATGGGCTCTCTTTGCTAGCAATTTATCATGTTGAATGTCTCCCACAGAACTTTCCTTGCTCTCCTGTGCATTCTCTTGCAAATTCTGTGCACAGCCGAGTTCTGTAACAAACAACATTATTTAGGGTGAGGTTTGGAGTCCCAATTAATTTGCTCCTTCAGCTCATGGAGTATTATTAAGGGAAGCAGTTGAAAAGCACTTTCTAGAGTTGGAAGTTACTGGCTGTACAAAAATTGATAGATCAGTTAGAGATTGCCTTTATTAACTATTTAATCAACCATAATGTTTTCTTTCCCATCAGAAACATGGACAATCAGCAAAATAGATCTTGATGGATACTGTTCAAAACTGAATACTATGCTTAGTAAGACATATAACAGAATAAATGGTGCACTGGATGTGTTTGCTTCCAAGTAGAAGTTATTAATGTATTCCTGACATGCCCACTGGGCTGTGGTGGGCCTAATTAAGTCCAAACATCACACACCTACACACCCACACCAGTGGTGAGTTTCAACCGGTGTTACCACCGGTTCGCATCATGCACGCACTCCGGGCAAGCGCAGTGTATTACAGAACAGCTGAAATGTGGCAATCCACTCTGCCAGGCCTTTCAGCTAGACTAAAAACGACCAAATATAAGGTATGTATAACGCACGGGCAGGTGGGAGGGCAACCTAACCGTCAGAGAGAACCGGTTCGCTCTCAGCTCACCATCATTGCTACCGGCTCACCCAAACCGGGCTGAACCGGTAGAAACCCACCACTGACACACACACACCCCTCCACAGTGTGTATGGTTGCACATTAAGCAAACATGGCATGATCTGAAAAAAAACACACTGCTAATAAACCAGTAATCTGCTAAGCAGCAAAACATGTGAACTAGGCCAAAGGATGAGATTGTGTTTCTACAATTCCTAGTTGTTCTGTATCTCCTAATGACAAAATCTTTTAACCTGTATATTCTTCTATACTGGAGCAGCTCAAAATGACCGTTCTGTGAAATTTACTTGTGAGTCAGGTTCATAAATGTTAGTCATTGATTATTTGCAGATATGTTGCTGTTCAGAAATTCACCTAGTTGACTAGAAGTAGGTATAAGTCAAGACAGGAATAATCACTTAGTCTCTCTCCCAAGAGACAAATCTGTGTCAAATCTGTTTTAGCTTGTTATTGGGATGGCAGCTGGAGTTGGGCGGGTTAAATGGAGTGAGCGAGAAACGTTATTATCTGTTCCATTTGTCTGAATTTCTGACAGTTTGGGAATTAATTATTTTGGTCTGTACTAGGAAATTCAGTTATAGACCATTATAATAATATGATTTGGAGATTATAGGAATATCTAATTAATACAAATGAAAACACCAGACAATTGCATCTGCATAGATTTAAATAAAAGAGCTGCTACCTCAGAACTCTGTGATTGCTTCAAAGGAAATTATTAGCTCCAGCAAAGCTTTTAAAGTCAGTGGTTGTCATTCCCCCAGAACTCCTAAAAATGAAAAGAACATATATGTCTTCCAAAGTTTGAAAAGAGAGATGAACACATTAGCAGTAATTTAGTTAAGACCAAAGTCTCAGCCCTTATATTATCTCTGCACACTCAGGGTTGACTTGTTGTGTAGCAGGTTTGCCTGCTGTCACACAAAATCCCTTTTCTAATCATTTCATAGCTTCCAAGTTGTAAAACCAAAGTTTCAGATATAATGCTTATATGATGCTCAAGTGTGTACAGGTAGTCCTCCACTTACAACAGTTCATTTAGTGACTGTTCAAAGTTACAACGGCACTGAAAAAAGTGATTTATGACTGTTTTTCACACTTTACAACCATTGCAACATCCACATGATTAAAATTCAGACACTTGGCAACTTATTCATATTTATGATGGTTGCAATGTCCTGGGGTCATGTGATTATCTTTTCTGACCTCCTCAAAAGCAATGTAAATGGGGAAGCCAGAATAACAGCGTTGGAAGGGACCTTGGAGATCTTCTAGTCCAACCACTTGCTCAGGCAGGAAACCCTATGCCATTTCAGACAAATAATAATCCAATCCCTTCTTAAAAACTTCCAGTGTTGGAGCATTCACAAGTTCTGGAAGTAAATTGTACCACTGATTAATTGTTCTAACTGTCAGGAAATTTCTCCTTAGTTATAGGTTGCTTCTCTCCTTGATTAGTTTCCACCCATTGCTTCTTGTCGTGTCTTCAGATGCTTTGGAGAATAGTTTGACGCCCTCTTCTTTTTGGCAACCCCTGAAGTATCGGAACATTGCTATCATGTCAACCCTAGTCCTTCTTTTCATTAAACTAGACAGTCCCAATTCTAGCAATATTACTAATTTGATTAGCCTCAGTGATTCACTTAACAACTGTGTCAATAAAGGTTGTAAAACGGGGTAAAACTGTTTCACCTAGCAACAAAAATTGGAGGCTCAATTGTGGTCATAAGTCGAAGACTACTTATAACTCTGAGGAGAACCCAAGCTTAGAAACAATTCAATCAAACATCCTAAAAACAATAAATGTATTCCTCACTCAGTGTCTATTGGTTCAATATGATAAGAGTTAGGATGCAATTAAGCAGAGTCAATTAAGATTCCTCTAACTTTAATTCTAGCTGAGGCAAATCTTTGAGGAACCTCTTTGGTCCATCTGTTTACCTTGGCATTATTTGGGGCATTACCCATTAGGAGACAACCAACAGATACTCTTAACTACCTGCATGAGAGCTCACTTTTCTGTGCTCAGATACAGAAGTTAAATCTGCAGTATAAGTGCTGTTAAAATGCCTGTTATATACTCAATAGCATCCAAAGCTCCTTGTTCCAATTGTCGGTATTTTTAATTGCTCCTGCAATTCTGAGGTTACTGCTCTTCTTTGTTGTGACCATTGTGAAGAATCTCTAAGAAGGTTGCCCAGTGCCTATCTATCACAAGAGGTTTTTGAAACGGCCAGGGTATCTCTTCACTATGTGTTGTTTCAGGATTTTCATGTAATTTTATCCTTTTTATTCACTATGCTAGCCATATTTGTTTTCTTCTTTTTTTAAGGATGGTTTTGGTCCATAAATAAATAACTGCTACCTAAATGAGTCCATGGTGACCACAAAAGTATTTAAGGGTCATTTGTTTGAATGCCAAGTTGTTTCACTTGCCAAGCTTCAAACCCAAACAAATTAGCTGGCAAAACACCCTATTTTTACATTTCAGCTACGCTAATTAAGGCAAAAATTGGGTTTGCTTTTCACCTCCATCTGTAAAATGGTGTTCATTAGCAGTTATCCCTGTTTTCCAAAGGCAAATAAGGTGGATTCTACTAATTATTGCCTCATAAAACTCTTGAGTACAATAAGTGAATGATGTTTAGCATCTGTTTTAGAAACTTTGGGATGGGCTGGAACAGAAGAGCTTTCTGGCTGAGAATCAAGAGGTCTTCAGAGTTGGACGTTCTACCTTGGCCTGCCCAGCTTTATAACATATGGTTGAAAATTGTACTAATCCCTAATGAGTGCTATAGATAGCACTTATCCAATTTATCTAAAACATAGCTTTGACTAAAACGCCAGAGAAATCTTGTGTGAAATGCTCTAGGGTTCCTCAGATAGGTATACACCTGCTCCTGTCCATATGTATAAGATATATGCAAATGTTGTCCAGGTAAGATGCAACCCAATAGAATAATTTACAAATAGTACCAACCCAGAAAGAAATTAGGCAGAGCTATTGATAAGGTCTTTCACTTTTCAACTTTTATTATATATGGTTTGAACCAGTGGTGGGATTCAGCTCTTCGCACCGGTTCAGGCAAACCAGTTGTTAAATCCGCCCCCCCCTCCCGCTATCAAAGTGGATCCTGGGTGCTGCTGAGCTGCCATGGAGAAACAAGCAATGGAGCGACTGGGAAGGAGAAGGCCTCTTTTTCTTCTTTCTTCTCAAAGCTCCTCCTCTTCTCCTCGTGCTAGCTGTTCCATTTCCCGTTTCTCCATTGCAGTGCAGTGCCCAGGATCCACTTGGATAGTGCATGGGTGGGGTTTTAATTTAACAACTGGTTCACCCAAGGTCAGGTTGACCATGGCGGGAGGATCATCCCGCATGTGTGGCGGAGCTGGAGGATGGGAATGGGCCATACTTCCCACAACAGCCAATCTGACCCTGGGCAAACCGGTTGTTAAATTATTTGAATCCCACTTCACTGATCTCAAATAGCTGGAAAAAGCTAAGGTGTTGGAGCAGGTGGGATCAAGGAGAAGAGCTTTTTCTGCCATGGTCCCATCTCTATGGAACATTCTACTACCAGAGGTGAGAATTGCCCCCCTCACTTTTGGCCTTCAAAACCTGGCTTTGCTGGTTGGCCTGAGGCCCTGGGGTGGGGGGAACTCACTGATGGAAATGGCTGACAGGGTAAAAGATATCCTCATCCCATCCGTCTCTTAACTCTTGTAGGTGTGGTTTTAGCACAGCTTTTAATAATATCTTAATGTTGGTTAGTTTTAATCTTTTAATTATTTTTCCCCTGTCTCTATAATTTGTAAGCCACCCAGAGTCACCTTGTAGGGGAGATGGGCAGCATAGAAAATAAATAAATAATAAATATATAAACAAACAAATAGTTCATTAATTGTACCTAATGTAGATGAGCTGTTAGCCTCAGGAGAACAGTGAAGACCCCTTGCTCTTTAGTGCAGTGATCACAATTGTCCAACTAATGATCAGAAGACAAAAATCCTTTGCCTGAAGTCCCAAATAACTGGGAGATCCAGGGCGATACCCAATAGTTAGAGATAGTAGCACTCCGTGTCTGAAATGTAGAAACTGCAGTGCAGATTTCATGGAGATAGCTGGTAGGTATTTTAATGTTATTTTGCTTTTGTGTGCTTCCTGGTAAGTGGGAATGACCTTGGGAAGCAGAAGGAAGTAAGTCACAGAGGTAGTTCAGAGAAGACGCACAACCAGGCTTACTAGCTCTTTATTGTAAAGACATATTAACACATACTTGCAAAACTGAAAGTATTTCTACCCCTCTTTCCTTTTACTCCCTGTAAAACTAGGGAGGGTCCTTTCTGAATTGTTTCCCATAGCTTCCCTCCTTCTGTGAATGGAGATACTTTTTCAAAAGAAATGTGTGGCATAGAGAGTTATAATTTGAGGCTGTTAGCAAAAGTGTTACACCATCTCTTTCTCAAGTTGTAGTGTAAAATCTCTTACTGATTTCATGCTAAGATTAAGACTGGGACTTTATTATGTATTCTATTCCCAAATATTCATTTTTATTTGCTGGTCTGGGCTATAATAAACAAATTCATTCTTTAAAAAAGTAAAAGTTTCTCCTGTTCAGTTGTGTCATCTGACTCTAGAGGGTGGTGCTCATCTCCATTTCCTAGTCGAGGGACCCAGTGTTGTCCGATAATGCTTCTGTGGTCATGTGGCTGGCATGACTATACGCCAAAGCATACGGAATGCAGTTATCTTCACACCAAAGTGGTACCTATTTATCTACTTACATTTGCATGCTTTCAAACTGCGAGATTGGCAGGAGCTGGGGCGAGAATGGGAGCTCACCCTGTCATATGGTACTTGGGTCTCGAACTACCAACTCTTCAGATTGACAAGCCCAGCTTCTTAACTGCCAGGCCACCGTGCATGAAACCTGAAATCCTGTAATAAATTACACCTTAGCACTGTAAAACTTTCTCTATTAATGGTGCTTGATTTGAACTGGATTGCCTGATTGGTAGGAACCATATGGCTACCTCTACTTGGGATAACTAAAAATGCAGGCGAAATCCAACTTTATAACATGCTAAAATTTTATTTATTAAATTTATATACCACCCATGTCATCTCTAAAGTGATTCTAGGTGTCTTACAAAGTAGTAAAAAGATAAATATATAAAGTTAAAATTAGTAAGTCTTATAAAAACTAAAAGCCAAAGGGATGAGTGACACAGGGATGGGATCTTCTCTATCACCCTGATAACCTCCTCCACCAAAGAGCACCCCCATCGGAGCCCCAATCTGGCCAGCAAAACCAGGTTTTAAGCCCCTTTTGGAAGGCCAAGCCAAAAAAGATGGGGGCAGATCTCACCTCTGGTGGCAGAATGTTCCAAAGGGTGGGGACCATAGTGGAAAAGGCTCTTCTCCTCAACCCTGCCAGCTGAAGTTCCTTGACAGGTAAGTTCTTAGCAAGCTTCATCCACTGGAATGAGAGAATAGAATAAGGATAGGATAGGATAGGATAGAATAGAATAGAATAGAATAGAATAGAATAGAATAGAATAGAATAGAATAGAATAGAATAGAATAGAATAGAATAGAATAGAATAACAGAGTTGGAAGGAACCTTGGAGATCTTCTAGTACAACCCCCTGCTTAGGCAGGAAACCCTACACCACTTTAGACAAATGGTTATCCAACATCTTCTTAAAACCTTCCAGTGTTGGAGCATTCACAACTTCTGGAGGCAAGTTGTTCCATTGATTAATTGTTCTGTCAGGAAATTTCTCCTTAGTTCTAGGTTGCTTCTCTCCTTGATTAGTTTCCACCCATTGCTTCTTGTCCTGACCTCAGGTGCTTTGGAGAATAGCTTGGCTCCCTCTTCTTTGTGGCAGCCCCTGAGATATTGGAACACTGCTATCATGTCTCCCCTAGTCATTCTTTTCATTAAACTAGACGTACCCAGTTCCTGCAACCGTTCTTCGTATGTTTAGCCTCCAGTCTCCTAATCATCTTTGTTGCTCTTCTCTGCAGTCCTTCTAGAGTCTCCTAGAGTGGGGTGGGCCAATCCCATTAGGGTGAGGCAGGTTCTCAGGACTTCATTTACAGTTTACCCCATGGAACTACCGGCAAAACAAACTTTTAAATCTGTCACCTTTGTTGCTTCTGCATATACAAATGACTGCCGCTATCTTTCTAAACATTTAGTAAACGTTTTGGCTCCAAAACATCCTGACCCGTGAGAGAGCTTGCCTTCACTGAAGAATACTCAAGGTTGAAAAATCTGCTAAGATCTGTGCAAACCGGCTGCACCTGAAAATAGCTTGGAGATACTAAAAATGCATTCCACTTTTGGGAAAAAAATATTTAGGTCAGCCTTTTAGAAGATTTTTTTACTTTTTGGAATATGTTATGCCATCTGCTGTTCTTGAGATGCTCAGCAAGAGCAGGCTTGGTTAGTACTTGGATAGAGACCACCAGGAAATCCCAGGGAATGCCAAACCACCACCGTTTGACTGCATAAACAAATCCTTACAATCCCTAGGAGTTGAGCTCAGCTCAAAGGAGACTTTTAAAGGCTCCATTGTTACTTTTATTATTACTCAAATTCTTGTACTCAAGTTTGTTTTAATTTATTTCCCAGAAAGAAAACATAGTACTATAAAAAAAATAAATTAACATTCTAGACTGTCTGGAACCTGGAATGGAAGATTACAGTTAGATGACAAGGATAAATTTGTGATATTTGGTTGCAGGTCACACTTGCACCTTCTTGGGTACTATAACTTGTTATTCATTCTTTAGAGCCAAGGAAGGACCAGAATCAATATGGAACTTTTCCAATTAATGTATCTTGAGTAGCATGCTAGCAAAGAACTCTTCTTTTAAAGAGCTGCTGCCAGTTAGCATAGCCAGTAACGGAAATGATAAATCAATGGGCTGATTGATTTTTTTTTTAAAAAAATAAACATAAAAAAAGCTATTTATCCTATTAAGAGTAGAAATATAATCACAAAACTGGTGGTGCAAGCTTTTGTCTGCCGCCTCTCTATTGTTTATGACCATCCTTGTCCTCTTTTATTTCTTGTCTGTGCCTTTCAGATGGTCTCTAAATGAGGATATTTTTAAAGCATGTTGCAATAAGAGTCAATGAACTTTTCCACAAGGAGGGGCCACAGGCAGAGAAAATTTTAACTGGGATTCATGTGTATCAGGTATTAAAGAAATCTGTCTACAGCAGGGGTGTCAAACTCGATTTCATTGAGGGCCACATAAGGGTTGTGATGTGGGGGGGGCGCGGGGTGGGTGTAGTGGGGTGGGTGGGTGGCTGGCTTAACGTCACTCATGTCAGGGGAACCTGTGGTGGCTCAAGTACTCTGCCAGCGAAAACAGGCCAGCTGTGACGGCCTCCTGCAACCCTCTGCCAGCGAAAACGGAGCTCAGGAGGGCCGTGCACGGTCCTCCTCAGCTCCGTTTTCTCTGGCAGAGGCCCCACGGGTCAGTCCTTTGCTGTTTCAAGGGCGGCCCCATGGGCCAGATCTAACTACCCCGTGGGCTGGATCTGGCCCACAGGCCTTGAGTTTGACACCCCTGGTCTACAGAGTGATAAATCTGGGACTGTGATCTTAAGTGTTCTGGAGTGATATATTGCAACCTTAAAACTATCATTTTTTGGCTCTTACAGCCAGACTACAGAAACTTCTACAGAGGTTTTCTGCACAGTCCCACGTTGGACCTCAAATGAAGAAACCAGTATGCAGTAGCCCTGAGAGATAAGTGGCCTTTGTCTTAGGTATTTCATCCTGAGGGATTTGCTTATTTCCACTTTGTTCCCATATGTTCTCCAGCCAAATATTTATGCTTCTCATCCATCAGCAATAGATGGTCGATGAATTTATTTTTTTTATCCTTCCCTTATTGGCCAGTTTTAGCTGGTCCCTAATTATTTCTTTGGTTTTTGATCTGTCTTCCAGTTGTTCTATTTTTCAGACTAAATTAATGTTAGGATTATTACATAGCTGTTCATAAACTTCACCAATATTCAGGATAATGTGCAGCTGCTTTCATAGGATAAAGCTGTTAGATGTATTTAAAAAAAACTGCTGTAAAGTTCAGTTTGAAGGCTCCTTTCTGAATTATTTGTAGCTGAACTTTCTAAGAATTGAACTGGTGCCTGATTTGGCTTTTCCTTCTTTCCTGGCATGCTTTTTTTCCTTTTTGTATCATGTCAATTTAAGGACCCCGGGGAAGGACTGTTTTCTTATTGATTAGAGGCAAGCTTTTCTGGGATCCTTTTTAATGAAAAATATAAGCCTATACAAGCCACATATCAGTTTGAGTTTAAAATAAAACATTTAGGATTTGAGTGGTGAGATTGTGTGTTTTGATATTCCTTTTTGTACGTATCTGTACAGTTTCCTTACTCTGGTGGTGTTCAGATCCCTTCCCATTTATCCAGTCTTTTTTGTACAACTACTTATAGACTAACAAACCTGGACAGTACTAGCCTAATACATTTGTGTTTATTTATTTAAACTATCTTAATACAAAACTTTTGGGCCCAATTGGCAAAAGAAAGCTCAGGACTGTATTGATTGGATAGATGTGGTCTTCATCCTGCAGTGGTCAGACAATGGCTAAAATGATGATGATGATGATGATGATGATGATGATGATGAATATGTAGTTGTAGCTACCGGTAATTTTTAAATTATTAAAATGTTTAAACTTCAAAATGAACCTGCATTTTCTGCGTCGTATGAGAAGAGCACATCTTCCTTCCGCTGTCCTTACCACTTTCTATAGAGGGCTAATTGAAATCATTCTGTCATTTTTTATTACTGTGTGTGGTTTCAGACAGGAAAGCTTTGCAGAGAGTGGTGAGGATGGCAGAAAATATTACTGGAAATTCATTTCCTTCTATCCAGGACATGGCATATAAGCGATGCTTGACCAGGGTCCACAGTATTGTCAGGGATGCTACACATCCTCTCGATGACCAGTTTTCTGTGTTACTTTCTGGCAGGAAGCTCTGCAATATCTGAAGTAGAACAGGGGTGGATTCCTTTACTTACCTTTACTATCGGTTCGCAACGGGGCTGCGTGCACACATGCGCAGAAGCATTTGATGATGTCGGGGTTGGTGGGCGGAGCCTCCCCTCAGTTTTAATACTGGTTCTATAGAACCAGTGTGAACCAGGGGCAACCCACCACTGAAGCAGAACCATTAGATTCTGTAATAGCTTTATACCACGTAGTATCAACCTTGTTAACTCTCAAGGCTCTTTTGTCTGCTATGTATTCAAAATGAACTGTGATTAATTGTGTGTGTGTGTGTATGTGTGTGTGTTTTCTTTTGAAAGCGGGCATCAGAATTTCATTTTTTAATCTGTGCCAGTATGTTCACAGAAAAAAGTGACACTAAAGGTTATCTTATCATGGAAGGAGAGGAAAAGGGAGGAGACAGAAGTAGGGAGGAGAGAGGAGAAGGAGAGAGGGAAGGAAAGGGAAGTGGAGGGGGGAAGGGAGGGAAGGAGAAGGAAAGAGACTGGAAGAGATGGACTGTCATTGTAAAATGGAAAATGTGATGTATTATAAAGGAATATGTATAATAAAAACATTTTAAAAAGGTTATTTTAGTGTTAGTCTATTTTTTGAGCTAGACAAAGAAGGTTGGATGGCTGAGTTAGAAAGAGTTTTGTGAAAAAAAAACGTAGGAAACATCACAGTTAGATTATATGGTTGTTCATGAAAAGCAACATAGTGTATTAAGAGAGGTTTCTTGTACTCCACATTCATAAGAGGTCAGGGCTGGAGAGATTTCTAACACAATTTTCTCATGCTTTGAAGAAGCCTTGACTGTAAGCAGAGGCTGGTAAGATTGTTATTATATTACAAAGTCTAGAGTGAATCATGTTCCTTGGCATTTAAAGTTGAATACAACATGAAGGAAATGTACAGGTCAAAACCAAGCTAAATGGTAGCCTTTTAAAGAGGGCATTGACTTATTCTCCAGGGCACCAGATGGCAAGACAAGAAGTAATGGGTGGAAATTTGTCAGAGATCCAACCTAAAAGTAAGGTGAGACACCTTACTGACAGTGAGAGCAATTAAGCAATGGAATTGCTTGCCTCCTGAGGTTATGGGTGCTCCATCACTGGACATTTTCAAAAATACACTGGACAACCATTTGACTGGGATGGATGAAGGCTCCTGCCCTGAACAGGGGGTTGGACTAGAACAGGGGTGTCAAACTCGATTTCATTGAGGGCTGCATCAGAGTTGCAGCGGGGCGGGCGGGCAGGGTAGGTGTGGTCAGAGTGGGCATGGCCAGCTTGACGTCACTTGTGTTGGTGGACCGAGCATTCTGTCAGCAAAAACAGGCTCCCGAGCTCCATTTCCGACTGCGACGGCCTCCTGCAACTCTCTGCCAGCGAAAATGGAGCTCAGAAGGGCTGCACATGGCCCTCCCGAGCTCTGTTTTCACTGGCAGAGGCACTGCGGGCCGATCCTTCGCAGTTTCGAGGGGGGGTCCACGGGCCAGATCTAAGCATCCCATGGGCCAGATCCAGCCCTTGGGCCTTGAGTTTGACACCTCTAGATTAGAAGACGTCTGAGGTCACTTCCAGCCCCATGATTGTATGAAATCCCAATTTGATCCAATTTGCTTTCATGATAAACTAGGCTTTTTAAAGGTCTGTTTGGCAGAAATATATCATATATAGGAGGTATGGGCTGCTGCTTACCTAACTATCTCATTCTATTTCTTAAAGGTTATATTTTAGGCCCTTTCCATGCTGCTGAATTAACAGTTATCCCTTCTTTTTGAACTGGCAAAACAATGATACCAGAATAAAATAGGCTGTCCTCATTGCCAATACCTACTGTCCTTTTGGTCCCCCTCACAGATGAATGATGCTTTCAGATTATACCCATATAGAGCAGGTACTCTATTCAGCAAGCTAACTGGACAGTTCCTCTGTATTTGCTACACTCCATCTTCAACATGTGATCAACTGGAGAGAAACCCCCCCCCTCCCCAACCACAACATTGCAACAGGAATGAAGTGGGTTTGGATGCAGAAGTCTGCCAACTCTAGATTCTTTAACAAGCCTCCCATACATTTTCTCATTATCCAATATAAGCAAAGATAAAAAAATAAAAGAATGTGGAGCCATGAGGAGAGGTGAGTCAGAAGTAGCATTTATTTAGGATTTTGTCTCCTCTTCCCTTCCCTTCCTTTCCTTTCCCTTCCTATAGAACTGTTAGAATTCATTGTTGGAATGTATTTCTATGCAACAACTTCAGCACTATTCAGCCAGAAAATGGCAGTATTTACAAGTTTGGATCTATGGTATATACTCTATGTTTTTTTGTTCTGAGTAGAATTTCCTGTTTCCTGTTACAGTTAAACAGTTGAGCAGTAAAGCATATTGTGACTGTACTCTTTTGTTTGACCTGTGTGGTGCTTTATATAAACAAAAGAACAAATGCCAACTTCCAAATTTTTACATGTGCTATTCAAGAGGCAGGGAAAGAATTGATCCAGTCAATCTACTCTTACTCTAGTCCAGCCTTGCACTGAAATAAAACACAGTGCTGCTAGAGGAGTGGTTTAATACCATTGCGCAGTTTTGATAGAGCACTGGACAGGATTGCTATATTCAGTTCTCTAGTGAGATCACAATAGAATTCAGCAGACAAGGCTAACCCGGGGTTGAAAAGGCAAGACACCCTTTTCTGATCCCAACTGCTACTAGTCACCCAGCAGTTTCATGTGGTCATACAAGAGAAGAGCCATTTGCACAAAGGATTCCATACAGCAGTGGTCCCCAACCCCCGGTCCGCGGACCGGTGCCGGGCCGTGGAGTACCTGGCACCGGGCCGCGTAGCGGCCGGGGGACATGAACGCTGCAGCGCAAAGGCTCCTGGGCCGTGCGCAAAAGCTCCTGGGCCGTGCGCAAAGGCTCCAGGGAAGAGAGCCCCGCGCAGGTACGCACGTGTGGCCCAAAGCCACCACCCCTGCGCGCGCTCAGCGGGCCACGGTAAAATTATCAAAGGCTGATTGGTCCGCGGCGATAAAAAGGTTGGGGACCACTGCCATACAGTACTAGCTTTCCCATGAAACATCGGACTTACAAAAGTCCTGCTTCACGAGATCATTTAAACTACTAAAGGGTGTTGGAAGAAATCAATCTGGGTTCAGTTCCAAGTGGGGAGAAAGACACTGGAAACATGGAGACTGCTTGAAAAGATGGTTTAATGGTGGACAGGACCACATGGTTTTGAGATCCTGGGCAAAAAGACACGTGGGTGAGAGAGAGAGAGAGAGAGAGAGAGAGAGAGAGAGAGAGAGAGAGATTTATACCCTCTGTTGGGCTTTGAATTTGAGCTTGTATTCTGATTGGTTATCAGACTCCCATGGGGCCATGCAGGGGTAACTTTGTAGGTTGTCTTTTGAGTCCCAGGCTTGGTTGACTCTTGCTGAGTGGCTGGGTGATGATGTAATGAAAAGGCTTTGGGCAATTCCTACTATGGCTCTGCCTGAAGGAGGTAGTTCTTTGTAATGTAGAATAGACTGGCCCAGGCTTTACTGGCCCATTGACAAAGGGGTGGTGGTGAGTTTCTGCCTCCCTTTTAGGGGATATATTCTTCCCTTTTAATATTTCCTAAAACATCTCATTTCCCTAGGAGAGGGGTGGGTGATAACTTCCTACAAGGGTATTGATACTTGGTTCAAGCAAGTGAAGCAAAGTTGTATCAATACCACACCCTTTGGAGTTAAATAATTTTGTGGAACTTCTGTAGGTCTGGTGTTTCATGTGAAGGCTATCCCTGTATGGAGTCCTTTGTGCAACTAGTTCTTCTCTTGAAAGCTTAACTGGACTAGAGATCTCCTGGATTTTTATGCATCAGATCGTGGAGTTGAGTAAGCACTATATATTAATATGGGAACCATATTTTCATCCCTGTGGACTGTAAGGTTGAAATGTTACTATTATATGTATTTTTCCATGAGGTTTCCAAGATAGGGAGATTTGATTGGCTTGTAGTTCAATTTTAGGTATATCAGTCTATGAAATAAAAAAGATCTAGTATCTTGGTAGGACTGAGGGTTGGAGACCAGGACTAGTTCATATGAACTTTTGTTGTTAGTTGCAAAGTCGTGTCCGACCCATCGTGACCCCATGGACAACATTCCTCCAGGCCTTCCTGTCCTCTACCATCCTCTGGAGTCCATTTAAGCTCACGCCTATCATATGAACTAGGGATGCAAAATTGAATTCAGCCAGAATTGAAATGCTGCCCACTCTGATCAGAAAGAGTCATAGTTCCAGCCTCCAAAGCTTCTCCTTTCCAACTTACGTCAGAAAGTGCTATGCAGTTTTCCACTGAGAATATGTAGCTATATCTGGACAATTATTTTGTCAAGGGACGCGACTCTAGCCTCAATCAAATGAACAAGAACAACTTGAAGGGCTGTAACAGATAAAACATTTTCTATACAGGCACCCTTTGTTTGTGTATGAAGATTCTATTGGAAATTCAAATATTTTAAAATAACCGCCCTGCTCTACCAAATACAATGAGATCTAAATTAAATTCAGTGTTAAGCCTTCCTTTCTCTTTTTTATGTTTATAAAGAAGACGGTTTATTAGCATATGTGTTTTAAAAGCCAAAATGGAATAGACGACTGTAAAATAAATGAATTCAGCATAAAGTACGCAGAATCTCTTTAGCAGTATGTAATAATGGAGAAAGGACAAAGCTTGGCACTTGGTTTGTGATCTTTGATCTAAGATGAGTACATTATTAATAAATAAGAGTTCCTGTTTTCCTCTGTGAAATGTTGGCTGGCATGGTTTCAAGTGTCATAAAAGAAAACCTAGTTTATATGCAGATGAACACTAGGACAAATGGTTTCCATGGAAGTAAAAGAGATAACGCCAAATGCTAAAGATTAATGCTAAAGATTAAATATGGTTGAGGTTAGAGAGGTGAAGGATTTGATTTAAATAAACTAACACAATAATTATAGAATATGCAGATCAAAACTTCTTATTCTATAGCTTGTATCCTTTCCAAATCTTGCAGTATGGACCTGTTGAAAATTGCATTAAAATGTATAAATTAAGAAAATGTGTGAACAAATATGCACAAATTGGCGAAATGTGTATACAGAAAAAAAGATAGATGATATAATTTTGTGTTCTAAATGCATGGGTTAAAGAAATGGGTATGTGTGAATGCATGGCTAGATTTAACAAATGTAGACAGGAACAAAAAGTTGATGAGAATGAAACAATACTTCATATACAAGAAATTGTCATGGACCAGATGTAGATTGATTGATCCATCTCTAGGAAGAGCATCAAGGATACTGAAATATCATTCTAACCACACAGTATAAAAGGGTTTAACATTTCTACACAAGAATGTTTAATCATTTCTTAACATCCGTTTGATTAACAAAAAAAGTAATAGACTATAATTTGACAAGTTTTTTTCCTTAATTATTTACAGTTCAAGATGTGACTGATGAACTCTGTTTTCAAAACAACTTGTTATGTCAAATCAAAGTAATTATGTATGGTTTTACAGTGTTATAGTTCTATACAAAGACTGTAATACAAATATGAAAATATAAGTGCTTTTACATGTATACTTTTAATACTGTTTCTATGTTGTTGACATCAGCTTTATCTTACTATATATAAATAATGTGCATGGGGAAATTGATGAATAATATAGTTAACAGAAGTAAGAAGCAATTTTAATTCAATAGACTTATTTTATCTTTACACATCAGATGTGAGAATTCAGTAATCCTTGGAAGCTTTGATAGGTGTATAATTAGTACGACTGATTTAAAACAACCTTGAGACTGACCCACATTGCATTTTGTCCACACAGCGAAGTGTTAAAATAGCTGTGGGAAATGTTCTTCAGACCGCTACAAATGCTCCATACCACAAAAACATGTGGAGACAAAATGGCAGCCTACATGATGGTTTACTCATGAATCACCAAACAGGTTAGACCAGGGCTGTCAAACTCGTGGCCTGCGGGCCAGATGCATCATGCGCTGGCCACGCCCACACCCGGTTTAGTGAAGAGGGAAAAAGTCGTGATAAGTCACATGGTGATGCTGTGATGACACGAGTTTGATACCCCTGGGTTAGACAGTTTTGTCAGGTATGAGTCATTTTGATCATGACAGTTTTGTCATGATCATAATGACTCATACCAATATAGGAAAGGTTAAGATCTGAAACACATCACTGGTACTTTTCCTCTTTGGAGATAAAAGGTCTCTAAACCATGGACTGGTTTTAAAAAAAAGAATCTTCTTATCTGAGACCTAGATAAGTCATTGCCATTTGTAGAAGCAGCATTGGCATATCTTCAGAGGTTGACATGTTAAGAACTGATAACAGAGAGCACTAGCAATAGCACTTAGACTTATATATTACTTCACAATGCTTTTACAGCCCTCTCTAAGCAGTTTACAGAGTCAGCATATTGCCCCCAACAATCTGGGTCATCATTTTACTCAATCTGGGTCCTCAGCATGGAAAGCGGAGTCAACCTTGAGCCAGGTGAGGACTGAACTCCTGGCAATCAGCAGAATTTGCCTGCAGTACCGCACTGTCACCACTGCGCCATCATGGCTCAAGGTTGCCTTGAAAGCAAGATTAAAGCAATATAAAATATGCATAAAATTGAAACCATTGGGCAATATTGGTGTCATATTAAACATTTTTCCTCCGTTGTGAGGCGCAAATTTAAAATCACAGAAATTTCCAAATTGGAACCAGGAACCAGAAAAGGAATGGACAATGCATTAAGTTTGATCAATGCAGCTAAGCATAGTCATGCACATAGAGTGAGCATATTTTAAAAAGCGTGAACGAGGAACCAGTAAGCTGTAATTTTTACAGCACTGGGATAACACTGATAATACGGCAGTCATATATTTGAGGCCGGCTTCTGCTTGCACCAAGAATACGTATTGAGAGAGGTATCACATCACTAGCAAAAACTTCACCATTGCTTGCATTTTGGTTCTAAAATATATTTTTATACTCTACACTGCACAATATTCCCTTTATTCCATTATGAATGAAACGCTTGCTTCTAAATACAATATTGATTGGGTTGTTTAATCTATCTATCTATCTATCTATTTATTGGTTCGATCTATATGCCACCCTTCTCCGGAGACTCAGGGCGGCTTACAATGCGTTAAGCAATAGCCTTCATACTTTTGTATATACCTGCTTAGTAGGGCTTTCGCCCCCCCCCAAGCGGTGTTCTTTTTTATACAAAGTCAGCTTATTGCCCCCACAATCCGGGTCCTCATTTTACCTACCTCGAAAGGATGGAAGGCTGAGTCAACCTTGAGCCTGGTGAGATTTGAACTTGCAGTAATTGCAGGCAGCTAGTGTTACTTAACAGTACTTTAGTCTGCTGCGCCACCAAGGCTCAATTTAGGAATTGCTGAAGACCTGTCATTTATCTTCCCCCCCCCTTTTGTTTATATTGAGCTCTTGTATGCAATATCTAAAGGTTAGCTGTGCATAAATTAAAAAAAAAAGGTCAATTGCAGATATAAGGTCAAGCTAAAAAGAGATCCGGATAAGCTAGCCTGGAAAATTTGTGTATTATAATCAGAAGATATCTGGACAAGAGCAGATTGAAGATTATAGCAGGTGAGTGCAGGTAGTCTTCGACTTACAACAGTTCATTCAGTGACCATTCAAAGTTACAGCGGCACTGAAAAAAGTGACTTATGACCATTTTTCACACTTAGGACCAGTGCAGCATCCCCATGGTCACATGATCAAAATTCAGATACTTGGCAATTGTCTCATATTTATGACAGTTGCAGTGTCCTGGGGTCATGTGATCAGCCGTTGCAACCTTCTGGTGAGCAAAGTCAATGGGGAAGCCAGATTCACTTAACAACTGGGTTACTAACTTAATAACTGCAATGATTCATTTAACAACTGTGGCAAGAAAGGTTGTGCAATGGGCAAAACTCACTTGAGAAATGTTTCACTTTGCAGCATACATGTTGGATTCAATTGTGGTTGTAACTCAGGGACTACCTGCATAGCAAAGAAGCAGGCTGAAGGAATGGATCTTCTTTTTCCCACATCAGTCTAGTATGTCCTACCATGCACATCGTGGATTGCAATACCATATAAACATGACTCATGTTTTATTGGCCATTCCTCCCCTGATGCATAAGCTTATTTATTTATTTATTTATTTATTTATTTATTTATTTATTTATCTATTATATTTCTATACCGCCTTTTTCCCGTAGGACTCAAGGCGGTGTACAGCCAAGAAAAATATAGACACACAAACATCATAAAATTGCTAATTAAAATTATTACTTAGTTTGGCCAATAAATAAAACCCAGAATTAGATAACATTTAAAAAAAAATTATTTGTGAAGTTTATACTAGAAAATTTTCTATAATGGGCTTCATATCCCTGTGGGAAAAATTTCAAATAATTCAACTCTTCCAAGACTTGATTTGCTCAGTAGGAATAAAGCTTTCCTTTATAGTACATCTAACAGATTTTCTGTAGTTAGGAAATGGGGTGTTCTTAAATTGTCTCATGTTGTGGCTAAGACAATGTCTTTTTAATTGCAAAATGATGTTGTTTTGTGGCACCTAACGGTTGCACGCCATCAAAATACACTGCAGGCAGCAGTCCTTATTTCCTTCAGAGTGCAACAGAAGCTCCTCCTGATTAAAATGTACTCTGACACGGTTAGATGTAGGGAATCCTGCCATCTCTTGAATAAGGCGCTCCGAGAGATGTAGCAACAGGAAACAGTTTGTGCTTTTCAATTTCTGGCCATAACCAGGTAGTGACCCCTTCGAGAATCACAGTTTATAAATGCAGACAGTACTAAACCAAATGAGCTAGCACAGCTTTCTGTGCTTTTCATGCCATTTGTTCTCTACTGGTATGCTTCTGGCTCAGAAACTGGATGCATTTGAAAGCCAGTTAAATTCTCAGTTCTCGTGTTCATCTACCAAAGGACAATAAAAACTCTTTTAAACACTATTGGCCAGAGAGACAGTATTGTACAATATAGAGGCAACAGGATCATGAGGACCACATCTCATTATAAGATGCGGACTGTTTGAAAGGGGTCCCTGTGTTCCTGGAGATCCATCAATGACTTCAAGAAGGAAAAAATGTTGCCGTGATGACAATGAAATATAAACCCATTGTTAGCCTTGATAGTGGAGGGATAGTAGTGAAATGTTCTTTATAATATTGTGATAAGCCCATCCTCATCTATTTGCATGAGCTACTGCCAAACAATTATGAAATGTGTTGCGATGTGATGATACATATTTCATTCTTTTGGCATCATCACATTTAGAACAGGCACCTGTGATGGTTTGTCACCCACATTCAATGAATATTCATAATAGCTACTGGTAGTTATCTCATGGTCCATTTTAATCAACACTATTGTCCAATAGTGAATAGCCTAAACCAGGGGTGTCCAACCTTGGCAGCTTTAAGACCTGTGGACTTCAATTCCCTAAGTTTCTCAGCCAGCTGGCTGTAGAATTTTGGGAGTTGAAGTCCACAAGTCTTAAAGTTGTCAAAGTTGAACACCCCTGGCCTAAACTATATTTATGTATCAGTAGTTCTTAATGTTGACCTTTGATTTGAGAAGGTCGAGATACAAGTTCAGATTCCCCCAATCAGCTTGATAATAGTTGTGTAACCCACACATCTGGGAGGGACAGAGAGACTCTTCAAATTCAATCATAAAGAAGAATCATTTACAAGAAGAGAAACTGAAATGAGCCAAGAACTTGGCAAGTGGAATATGTGCCAAACAAGCAATAAAGAGCATTGCTGGAGCTTTGATTAGAAAAATCACTTTGACATGGCAGAGTTGCTAAGAACCCATCAAGTTGCTCCTTCTATTCTCATGATGATTCGCAATAACACCAGAAAGGAATAAACTTTTATAATTTGCGACTTTTCATGAATATATTTTATGAACAAAGAAAAAAAGAGATCCAAATTAGCTATTAAATTTGGAAAAATGTGGGTTGTGTGTATGCATTATTTTTGTTATAATTCACATCAAAATTCAACCTTAATTTCATATGTATTGGCATTTTTTCAGATCTGCTTTGGTTTTCGCTGAGGGATACAGAAATTTTTTACTTTCTTTGAAATCCATATGCAAATAAACTACTGGTAGCTAAATGAGATTGAAAATAGAACTATTTTATGTCAGATATGCAATTTAGTTGATGAATATTTTCATCTGGTTTACTAAAATATTAAAATGAAACACATACTCCAAAATTCAATTAAAAGATAATTTGTAATGGCAGTCTAAATGGAAATTTGATATAATTCCTTTCTAGTAACTATAACAGAATACTCGGGATTTGCTTCAGAATAAAAATGCACTTGTCTGACCTCCTTGGATAATTCAAACTATGATTCCAAAATATTTTTTGACTTAGTCCAAAAAATAATTATGAATTCTTAGAATTAATTTGTCTTCAATTCTGAAGACATAGAACTGAATATGTCTTCAGAACTGAATATGTTATCATATTTTAAGCTCAGATTTTCTTGTCTTGAGATAATGACAGAAACATTATTTTTAGATTTAAGAAATGGTCAGTTTTAAAACTCAGACAGAAAACTATACTTTGTAATGTACATCTTAGAAATCGTTCATTTTTTAATATGTCTACTTAGAAGCAGGTCCCACTGAATTCATCTCAGCTTATTTTTATGAGAAGTTATATTGCTAATGAACAGTGGTGCCAACCCAACTCAAAGTTGCACTTAAAAGCCTAATTTCAATGGGTTGATATTGAGAATAAGACTTTTTCAATTCAATAGGATGAATATCTGCAAAGATATGTATAGGACTGTGGTCTAGATTTTGTTATTGGTTGTGACCAGTGCAGATGGTTACAACCACACTTTTACCAACAGAAGTTAGATTAACTGCTAAGAGTCAAACTTCAAGTGACCTTAAATATGTTTTGCCACATAACATACTTCTTTAAAAAGGCAAATAATAGAAGAGGGATAATTGCAGCACATGGAAAAGGAAATTGAATTCATTCTTTGCAGAGGGTGCTCTTTTAGTAAAAACGTACTACTCTTTTACTAGTACATATGCACACGCATTATACTGAACAAGAAATTAGAGAAAAATGGTGCTAGGAGAGGAAAATTGAAAGAAACAATTAAAGAATTGCCTGAAACTGTGTTTGTGTGTCCCTATCTTCACTATATGGGGCATCTTGCCCAAGATCAGCTTAACACTGGCAGCAACATTGTAAATGCATTCACATATTTTCTACCATATGTTCCTAGGGTCGTGGCAATCCAGCTATTCCAATTTTGTAGCTGTACAAAACATTTTACGACAAGAAAATCAGAAATGTAATAGCTTCACAACTTCAAAGAGCTTTCCACTCCTAAAAGTGTAAAGACTTTGAAGTTATGAAGCTATTACAAGCTATTACTTTCAACAATACTACTAAAAGTGTTATTGAAAGTGGTAATTGTTGAAAATTGCCATCAAGGATACATATAAATACCATACACACAGAGAGACAGACACTCCTCTGAAAAAGTTTTCTTTCCTTTCTAGTTATGATAATTTTTCCCCACTTTAAAGGCTTTTTAAAAAAAGTACAGCTTGTCAACCTTGTTAAACTAAAGCAAAGAATTCTTGCCATATCAAATTGTGCCTTACCATCAATTGAGAATAATTAAGGGTGACTTATAATTAACCTGGAATAGCTCCTATTCCAGTCACAGCTTAAGAAATGAAAAAGAGATATTTAAATAAAGCTGGAGGTATGTACTGTATGCATGTACATGTAAATATATATTTAAATATATATATATATATATTTAAAAGGCTCCATAACCATCATTACGAGTAGCTACCGCAAAGGCTGGATAAGCTTCATAAGCTGTGTAGGTTGCCAAATCTTGTCCTAGATTCACTGCTTGCTTAAGCTGGGTAGCTGCGACAGTGGCAGCTGTGTTAGCAATATATCCTGGAGAAAAATTCAGAAAGAAAACTTTTTTTACCAGAACGGTAGAGATCGACACAATCCTTTATGCATAATTTTAGTCTACAATTATATTCACACCAAAACATTGTTTTCGAAGCATGCTTTTAAAACCCGGTGCATGGATGTGGCCATTCTTGGCTAATCAGTAAGGAAATAAATCATTACAGCATCAGACTGAGATGTAAAAATTCAGATGCCCACTAGTTGGCAGCAAAGATCTTTTTCCGCCTATCTAGTGGTCATCTGGATTTTTCCACCCTAGTTGGTCAGTCCTACCTACAACTCCTACTTTATAGCAATCTGCAATATTGACTAGTGTTTGCTGACTAGTGATATTCATCTGCAAGGATACATACAGTAATGTTATGCCTTTTCTTCAACAGGTCCCAGCACTTTTACTCAGCAATGCCAATATAATCCAATGCTATATGTGTACAGATAGCCCTCACTTACTGACTGCCTCATGTAGCAACTGAAATGGCATAGAGCAGGGGTGTCAAACTCAAGGCCTGCGGGCTGGATCTGGCTTGTGGGGTGCTTACATCTGGCCCGCAGGGTTGCCCTGGAAACAACAAAGGACCAGCCTGCGGTGCCTCTGCAGTGAAAACGGAACTCGGGAGAGCCGCGTGCAGCCCTCGCAAGCTCCATTTTCACTGGCAGAGGGTTGCTGGGGTCGTTGCAGCCTAAAACGGAGATTGGGAGTTCATTTTTGCTGGCAGAGCCCTTGGGCCCCCACAGGTACCCCCAACATGAATGGCATCAAGCTGGCCATGCCTCCCCAATGCCCCTGAGATCAAAAAGGAGCCTGAGTGGCGTAGGAGGCTAATGCCTCCTACTAAGGCAGCATTTAACATCCAGCTGCCTGCAATTACTGCGAGTTCAATTCTCACTAGGCTCAAGGTCGACTCAGCCTTCCATCCTTTCTAAGGTGGGTAAAATGAGGACCCGGTTTGTGGGGGCAATAAGCTGACTTTGTATAAAATATACAAAAGTATGAAGGCTATTGCTTAACGCATTGTAAGCCGCCCCGAGTCTCCGGAGAAGGGCGGCATATAAAAATAAATAAAAATAAATAAATAAATAAAAAATAAAATAAATACAACCCTGATGCAGCCCTCAATGAAATCAAGTTTGACACCCCTGGCATAGGGGTTCCTGTCAGAGCAGGGGATTGGACTTTAAGACCTTCCAACTCTATTTTTCTGCTATTCTGTTACATGCCTTTTCCTTCCACAAATATATTTTATTTTGCCTAGACTCTCTCCTATTCAAGGGCAGCTGGAGAGAGTGAGGTAGTTCATATTGATGCATCTGATATCAGCATTGATGAACCTAACCGATACCATTTTTATTGGACTATTAGGTTCACCTGAATTGAAAGGATAAAATGTTTCAGAGCTGTTTCCAACTAAATGAACAATGACAGTGGAAGGTCATTGTAATTAAGCAGTAAATGGTGCTGAGTTCAATAAAACATCAGTGTATCTTACATAATGCGGAAGCTCGAACAAGCCTAGACAAATTGATTTTTCTTTGTGGCAGGAAACAGGATGGATTTTAAATTTTTTAAAAAGCCCTGATGCTTCTGAATGATTCCTTGCAGGTATTAATCAAAAGGACTGACTGGTATGTATACTGTGTTTCCAGTAATGTAAAAAAAAAAAAAAAGAGAGAGAGAGAGAGAGTAATTTAACATGAAAGATATACTGTATATAAGTAAAATCCAGAAAATTTTGGTTCTCATTAAGTGCATGTATATATTAAATAGTATAAATAGGTACAAAATAAATAAGTATAATAAATTTAGCAATTGGCTCCCTATATTACCTTGTATCCTTTATCATAGTCAGCATAACTGCAAGATAACTTTAACCCTACAGTAATTTTCTATGGATGCGTCTTCTCCATCAAAGCATTCCAGGTTTTTAGATGGTAACATAAAGGACCAGATCCCAACATCTGGAACATCTGGGAGGGTTTAAAAAGTCACGATGGCAGCCTTGACTATGCGATGAAAGCTGTCATCTTGGCTTTTCACCTTCCCTGCCTCCCCAAACCACTGCTCAGTAACTTTCTGAGGATTAGAGGCAGTCCTCAACCTACAACAGTTCATTTAGTGACCGAAGTTACAACGGCACTGGAAAAAAAAGTGACTTATGACCATTTTTCACACTTACGACTTTTGCAGTATTCCCGTGATCATGCAATGATCATGCATCAAAATTCAGATGCTTGGCAACGGACTCAGACTTAAGACGGTTGCAGTGTCCTGATTTACACCCCCCCCAAAAAAACCCCCAAACCCCAACAACAACAAAAAAACCCTTCCACATCCACACATTGTAGGTGTTATTGCCACTGGTTGCCAAAATTTAAAGAAAAAAAATATGCGTGTGTGATAGCAAAAAGGCCATTTACTAGAATAACCCAAAAGTGTTAATTCAAGCTCTGAATTTCAGAGAAGTTGTCGTCAAGACTTATTTTGATTACGTGCAGTTACTTCTATTTGTAGTTGAGTACGTAGCAGTCCGGCTAAGCTGTTAATTGGCAAAAGAGACAGTGATTTTTAAAAATGGAACTATCGTAATGAGGAGCAGCTAAATACTTGCGAAGGTGCAAGAATTCAATGTGACTGTGATTTTGCTACCTTTAAATACGTATTCTGACTGCAAACTTGTACCCATTCTTCTAAAAGCAAATTCCTTAGAATATCCTTATGAATAGACAATTTATAGGATCACTTTTAGTTATCCCGACGGGAAAATGTTTGGATTGTTACATTTCACAAAAAGAAACTTTAGCATCCATTCTTTTCCTCATGCCCCAACATGCTGTAATATTCAGGAGTCACCAGAGTTGCAGATGATTTTATGCAGACGCTTCTTTGCTAAACTTTGTTAGTTTAATTTAAGTTAGTCCAATGCAAAATACAACCATCACATACCAGGAAATGGTACATTGGTGGCAGAGTTTTCTGCTCCTTCAGTGGGAATCCCCAATGCCTGAAGAGTATGTTCTGCTGCATATGTTTTGGCTTCATCTACATATGCACTTAGCTTTGGTGGTGTGAAGGGATGCCTGTAAAATAATTGAATATAATCCTATATCAATCAATCGTACCAGCAAAAGAAGTGATACAGATACCAGCTTGTAAATTATTTCACCATGAAATGTAAATGTAATCTTATATATTTTTATGTACACTTTCGGAATGTCACTAAGGAAAGGAAGATTCTTTTTCCTGAAATGTATTGGATTTTAGTCAACATTGGCACATCTGGTAAGTGTTTCTCTTCTCAGTGTTTGCTGCTTTCAAAGCCTTTTTGTTGTGGCTTTTTGTTAATCCTTAATTTAACCAGGGAAAAGAGTTAGTGGGAATGGGATAGTATGTCAAAGCTTATTTTTCACCCTCTGTGGCTTCCGCATCTGCTTTTAGAGTTCATTGTATGGTATTTTAATCATAAATGTAGCATTTAGTGGGATTAGGAATTGCACTGAACAGTAAAATTAGATACAAAATAAGATCATGTACCAGAATCCCAACAATGATGAGAAAAATTCCCCGTTTAGGTAGGAGTCTTAAACTAAGCCATTATTTCTACATACAGTAAATAGCCTTGGAGAATCCATATGCCTCAGTTTATCAGGCTACAAGGCACAGATACCAAACCATGCAGAATTAGTTTAGCATTGTAGGATTCTTGACACACTGAGAAGCCATTTGGCTGTGTAGGTTTTAGATTTTATGGTGAACATATGGACCTCCAAATATCAGTGAAATGTAAGGTCCAAAATCCTTCATCTTTGGCCATGTTGGTTGGGCTATTAAAAGGCACATCCTCTCTGGTTTATGTTTAAATGTCATTTATATTCTTGTTCAGTCTTCCAAGACTATATGTATGATGTACACACACATACAACATTGTAGATACATGTACGTGCATCGATGTACCAAAATTCATTTTTATTTATTTTGAAACCTAAACGTCAAAAATATTTGGGTTTTTTTTTTTCATGGAATTTCAATTTAAAGGCTGCTGCAGCTGCTCTCCCACATCCTTCTAATTCTTCTGCAATTTCATATTATCCAGGTATTGTAATGGCTTACTTACAAAGCCCTTCAACCCTAGTTAAGCCCCATGACTATATTAGCTACTTACATTGTAGGATTTTGAGTGACAAGGGCAGGTATAGTGATTTTATATAAGAAGAGTTGTCTTTGGTTTTGTCCAGAGGCAGAATAAAGTTGGTAAACAGGTTGTCCCCAGTTATTCTTCTGGCAAATTTCTTCTAATATCTATAATGATAAAATGAATCTAATGATATTTCCATGCATGTATAATCATCACTTATGGAGTATGCAAATCACAGAAATAGTGAGCAATAGACATTCTAGGCAGGAGATAATGGTAAAGGTAAAGATTTCCCTGGCCGGTTGTGTCAGACTCATCTCCATTTTTTAGCTGAGGGAGCCAGCATTGGCCAAGGACCTTGCCATGTCCATGTGGCCAGCATGACTATATGCTGAGGCACACTGAAGAGGTACCTATTTATCTACTCACATTTGCATGCTTTCAAACAGCTAGGTGGGCAGGAGCTGGGGCAAATAACTGGAGCTCGCTGATGCTCAGGTTTTGAACTGGGCTGTCAGCTTTTCAGCTGACAAGGTCAGCATCTTTAACCACTATGCTCCCTGTATATAAAATTATGGAAAAGTCTACTTGACACTATACTCTGCCACACTTTTCTATTTGTGCAAGCTATTCTTCTTCCATGTCATCCATACATTGATTCATACATTGCTTTCCAGGTCTAATCAATTCTGATTCCTTCATATATTTGCTTGGAAATTCAAGCCTCAATCATTTTCTGATCCAAACTATTTCAACCTACTTCTCTTGTATTGATTATTCTCTTCTGTATTCCATGTACTTTCATTTAAGGTTTCATTTGGGGTCTCATTTTGTTTTATCACATATGTTTGCTAAGATCCTATGCCCATCTCATTTCTCTGGATACACCCAAGATTCACTTCCATAATTCCATTACAAAGGGGCTAGAAGCATGCTTTTATTCCTAGCCGTATAAGCATTCCTTCCACATAGAAGCCTACATACTGTCTGCAATCTATCAACCTTCTTTGAAATTTCTCCATCTATTTTCTCATCTTTAATCAATATTCTGTCAAGATACACAACTTTGCCTATTTTATTTAATATAGCATATTTATGTAGCTGCCCATCTCACAGTAAAGTGACTTTAGGTGGCTTATAATAAAACCAATAAAAACATTTTAAAAATACAATTAAAAGAGAAAGAGCCTTGATAGTACAGGGGTTTAGTGCACCCTGTTATGAACACAGCTGCCTGCAATTTCTGCTGGTTCGAATCTCTCCAAGGCTCAAGGTTGACTCAGCCTTCCATCCTTTCTAAGGTAGGTGAAATGAGGACCCAGTTTGTGGGGGCAATAAGCTGACTTTGTATAAAATATACAAAAGAATGAAGGCTATTGCTTAACGCATTGTAAGCCGCCCTGAGTCTCCGGAGAAGGGCGGCATATAAATCAAATTAAAAAAAAAAAAAAAGACATCACTTGCTTTAAAGACATTTGCTTAATTTTAAGAGCTAGACTAGTGCTGTTAAGATGCTGGACTAGGAGGGGAAAGACTCCAGTTCCAATGTTTCCATAGGCATGGAAACGAACCGGATGACCTGGGCCAGTCACTCTGTTTCAACATTAAACTGGGAAATCAGAAAGCATCTTGGAAAAAGGCAATGTAGTAGCAAAACCACCATTGAAATCTTGTCAAGAAAATGGCACGGACTGTTCCATAAATTCACTTGCACTCAAAATCAACTCAATGAACAAAATGAAACAAAAACCTTATAAACATTTGCTCCATACTCTCTGCCAAGCACAAATACCTTGACTTTTGGTAAAGAGTTTTCAGATCTGTGCAAACTATCCTTTCCTTCAAGTTATTTGGGTTCTCAGCTTTGTGTGTGGCATTGTGTGTACGGAAAACAGTGTGTTTTCACAGATGACTTCCTATAATCCCACAGTATGTCCAGCATAATCTCACTATGCGACCAGTTCATGAAGGGAGTTGTGAAAAAATATTATTACTGTAGGAATGCTGTTTTATGTCAAAACTGCATGTAGTGAAATCAAATAGAATCAACAACAACAACAAAAATGCCCAGTCTGCAAAGATTTCTTATAGAAACGGGGTAGGCAGCAATCAAGAACTGAAATGTTTCCTTTAGATCTGTTTTACCCACCTGTGGAGCAAGTTTAATTCCTTGTGGCTTTAAACTGACGTGGTTCATCGGTGTAAGCTCCATTCCAGGCAAAAGATCATAGAGTTTGTCCTCCCCTCTTTTTTCTCCTTTAAGCTGGTATCCGCGACCCAGGGCAGGGTTAGCCAAGTAGCCTCGACCTCCTACTCCTCTAATTCCAGCAGCCCCTACAGGTACATTCATGTAAATTTCTAGGAATGTAAGAAGGCATTGAACTGAATCAAATCACAGGAAAATCTTCCTGATTCTTACAGTATGGGAAGGCTTGATTGCACACGCAGGCTTAATGTCGAGTTTTGATGTGATAATGAAAAGTCACCTTTTAGCAATAGCAATAACACTTAGACTTATATACCGCTTTGTAGCGCTTTTACAGCCCTCTCTAAGCGGTTTACATAAGCGAGTCAGTATATTGCCCCCCAACAATCTGGCCCCTCATTTTACCGACCTGGGAAGGATGGAAGGCTGAGTCAACCTTGAGCCTGCTGAGATTCTATCTGCCAAATTGCAGTCAGCCGGCAGTCAGCAGAAGTAGCCTGCAGTACTGCACTCTAACCACTGTGCCACCATGGCTCATTTACTGAGTTTCAAAGAGGCAAGGGGAAGAACCAAGTATCTGCAACATTAGGTAGCAGGTCTATAAACTATTTAGACTAGTGTCTATGGAGATTCTCAGTCATCCAGGTCATGGTTGTCCCAATGGTGCTTTTTCAAGAGGCAATTGGACTTTCTAGTTTTTCTTTGAAGACGTTTTGTTTTTCATCCAAGAAGCTACTTCACCTCTTTAGACCAGTGTTTATTTAGACCAGGGTTTCTCAACCTTGTCAACTTTAACATGTATGGACTTCAAGTACCAGAATTCTGCAAGGGAATTATGGGAGTTGAAATCCATCCATCGTAAAGGTGACACAATTGAGATACAATCTGATGCATATTTCAAGAGAGCAAAATTCTGCAGAACCCAGCAGAGTTTTAGTTACAAACCAATAGGTATTACATTAGTTTCTTCATCTACTATAACACTGAGAGTTTCAGCTCCTGACATTAACATTTCTTTAGCTATGTTAATAGAATATACTCCATTGAGAAGTAGCAGTACACAAAGAACAAACTCTGTTTATTGCCTGTGAAATGAAGAGTGTTAATTCACAGCAATGTGCACAGCTACCAATAGGATTTTATTGTGAACCGGGAGGTATCCTGTGGGCTTCTAATTATTTTTAATATTTGCAAGTTCACCTCACAGATGTTGGGTTTCCTAGGTTTCTATTTAAACATGTTTCACACTAAAAAAAAAAAAAGACACTGAACCTGGGAATTGCAATCCTCTGCAAGGATCAATCACAATATTATTTTATACATTGTACATTTTCTGCGCTGCATTCTAATTATGTCATTATTCATGTAACACAGGCCTTCCCATTTTCCATTTCATTAAATACCTGAAGACTCAGTGACTGAATATCTTGGACTAATTCTAAATCACTTTCTTATCTCTTTTTTTCTCTGCAATTATTATTTTCAATTCTAATTCAATTCTAGAAGCCAATTCTAAGAGGATTATCATTTATAGGTAAAGAGCAGGGGCTCCAAAGCCACAACTGCTATAGAGACTGGAATTTATTTCTTTTAGAGTTTTAAGGTTAAGCTTTTCAGTTTTAATGTATAATTTTGACACAATAGTTTTACCAACCTTATCCCAACCACACATCGGAATTAATTCATTTCTGTAAACATTTTAGGATGGTTCACACATCCATGTATATCACTTTTGATATTTCCTTGCTGAATTTATAAGTCTACAGAAAGAGACGTGTCTGCTGAAAAACTACCAAATTTCAATGCTGCACTACAGGCATAGTTGATTTCACACTATGCCACTTTTTAGTTTCTTAACATTTCCATCAAAGGCAAATCAGTAGAGCTCTAGTTCAACACGGAACAGTCTGCTCTATCAAATGACCCAAATCTAAGAAAGAGCTCTGGTGGGGCAGTGATTAAAATGCAGTATTGCAGGCAAACTCTGCCCACAACCTGGAGTTCAATCCTGATGCAGCTCAAGGTTGATTCAATCTTCCATTCTTCTGAGATCAGTAAAATGAGGACTGTGAGTGCTGGGGGCAATATGCAAATAATGCTTCAACATCATTGAAGCATACAGTTGCTACTTGCTTGTAGACCGGATTTTCATTCAATATCCCTGTAAGCAACATAACTTACACTCTGAATGTTGACTGAAATAAGCTTTTTAAATTAAATTTCAATCACACATTTTAGCCTTCTCTCTGTAATTTGTGCCTTTGTGCCAGGGGTGAAATCCAGCAGGTTCTGAAAGGTTCTGGAGAACTGATAGCGGAAATTTTGAGCAGTTTGGAGAACCGGTAGTGAAATTTTAGGAAGTTCGGAGAACCGGCAAATACCACCTCAGGTTGGCCCCAGAGTGGGGTGGGAATGGAGATTTTACAATATCTTTCCCCCAGGAGTGGGAGGGAATGGGAATTTTGCAGTATCCTTTCTCTGCCACGCCCACCAAGCCACACCACACCAACCAAGCCACACCCACAGAACCAGTAGTAAAAAAATTTGGATTTCACCACTGCTTTGTGCCTTCCAAATATAGTGAACTACAACCCTTTACAACATCCACTTGACATTGGCATATTGACTGAAAATTTGGGAGCTGTACTCTAACATAGTTTAAATATACCAGATTGGAGAAAGGTCATAATCACATCATGTAAGATTCTTTTGGCCATATATTTCATTCACATACAAGTCCATTAGTCAGGATAATTTTATTTTGAAGAGCAATGCAGGTTTCATTAAAGATCTTTAATTAAAATGGGTTAGAGCAGTGGTCCCCAACCCCCGGTCCGCGGACCGGTGCCGGGCCGTGGAGTACCTGGCACCGGGCCGCGCAGCGGCCGGGGGACATGAACGCTGCAGCGCAAAGGCTCCTGGGCCGTGCGCAAAAGCTCCTGGGCCGTGCGCAAAAGCTCCTGGGCCGTGCGCAAAGGCTCCAGGGAAGAGAGCCCCGCGCAGGTACGCACGTGTGGCCCAAAGCCCCCACCTCTGCGTGCGCTCAGCGGGCCACGGTAAAATTATCAAAGGCTGATTGGTCCGCGGCGATAAAAAGGTTGGGGACCACTGGGTTAGAGAACATGGCTATGTATTAAAGTAACCCATTCCATATCAGAGGAGACCTGTCCAAAAGAAAAATAATAAAGGACAGTCCAACCAAGTAAGAACATTGAAATATTCCGCATTGCTCAAAAGAATTACCTCTAATGGTTGAAGGTCTAATAATGCCTCTGTTGGTGAGATGGCCTTTAGCAGCAGGGAAATGAAGTCCAGGAATGGTAGCATAGGCTTGTGGTGCATAGAAAACTGGAGCTCCTAGGTAAGCTGTGGCAGGATCATAGACATGGCCAAAAGTGTAAGTAAATTCTGGCAATGCTGCTCCTCGACCTCCTGTGCCTCTGGTGTATCTAACATAACTGTCTTTGTCAACCGGCTTTGCTAAGGTGACTTCAATGGGAGAGCCATCCACCACCTTGAAAATGGAAGAGAACACAAGGAAGATATATGATATATCATATTCTTCTTCTTCTTCATCATCATCATCACTGCACACCAGAACAACTAGACACAAGAACAGTTTCTTCCCGAATGCCATCACTCTGCTGAACCAATATTTCCCTCAACACTGTCAAACTAGTTACTAAGTCTGCATCACTATTAATCTTCTCATTGTTCCTATCACCCATCTCCTCCCGCTTATGACTGTATGACTGTAACCTTGTTGCTGGTATCCTTACGATTTATATTGACTGTTTCCTAATATGATTTGATTACTTATTTGTTCCCTATGACTATCACTAAGTGTTGTACCTTATGATTCTTGACGAATGTATCTTTTCTTTTTATGTACACTGAGAGTATATGCACCAAGACAAATTCCTTGTGTGTCCAAGCACACTTGGCCAATAAAGAATTCTATTCTATTCTGTTCTGTTCTGTTCTGTTCTGTTCTGTTCTGTTCTGTTCTATTATCATCATCATCATCATCATCATCATCATCATCATCATCATCATCCTAGCCATTGTCTATCCACTGCAGGGTGAAGGCCTCTTCTGCACGTTTCCAACCAATATGGTCTTGAGCTATATCTCATCCTATATATGAGATATAGGATGAGAAAAATAAATAATTTATAAAATACTAGATACTAACAAACCCATATATGCACACCTATACCAATGTGTCATGAGAACTAAAGAAATGCCTCTTTTGGCTCATGGCTTATTTGCAATTATAGTTTCTGAAAACCTTTCCTTGTCAGTCCTCGACTTATGACCTCAATTGAGCCCAAAATTTCTGTTGCTAAGTGAGACATTTGGTAAGTGAGTTTTGCCCCATTTCTTGCCACCGTTGTTAAATGAATCACTGCAGTTGTTAAGTTAGTCACACGGTTGTTAAGTGAATCTGGCTTTCCCCAGTGACTTTGCTTGTCAGAAGATCGCAAAAGGGGATTACATGACAACAGGACACAGCAACCGTCATAAATGTGAGTCAATTGCCAAGTGTCTGAATTTTGATCACATGACCATGGGGATGCTGCAATAGTTAAGCGTGAAAATGGTCCTAAGTCACTTTTTTGTGCCACTGTAACTTCAAATAGTCACTAAACAAATTGTTATAAGTCAAGGACTACTGGCATTGTACATCTGGATTTACTGGCATACAGCCTTGGTATCCCTGTATGAAAATTGTCTACATAAGTGGGGCAAGACTTGCAGAGATGTTTGAAGACTAGCAGGAGAGGTGCATCAAAACACACAGACACACACACAGAGCCCACTTGGTATTTTTGAAAGCAAATTGCGCACTGTTAAAACTGACCAGTTCAGACTGGTATTTTGCTAGCTGAACATTTATGGGATTATAAATAATGCAGTTGCTTTTGGTCGACTCTGATGATTTATCAGGCAGCTCAAAATCCAAAAACAATGAACCACATATTTCATAGTAGAATAAACTGCTGGAGTGCAAAATGAAGCAATTCCCTTCAAACTCTCTGCCAAGCCTTTTATAGGGCGCATTATTTGATACGTACATACCCCCCCACCCTACCCCAATAGCAGCAATACAGGTACTAGAACCAACATTATAAATCATATTATGCAACATGCATGCAACTCTCTGTCTGCCTTCCAGCAACTGCAGAACTAATCCATCATTACCTTCCCATTTAAGATTTTCATTGCTTCCACCGCATCTTCTCGATTATTAAAGTGCACAAACGCATAGTCTCTAATTTTCTTCACCCGTTCCACTGAACCTGCGGAAGAGATTTGGAGGATAAACCTCGTGTGCATAGTTGTACAATAAAAGGCATAGCCTTATGCTCAGCTTTTAAGTTTAGATCTCACACTTTAATTTTAAATTATGGTTTTTGTGCTGCATTAAATCCTGGCAGTATAAACCACGATTTTGAGGTATTGTAATATTTTCCCCCTTTGGTATATTTAGCAGATGCTACCTCCAGAAAGGAATTTCCTTCTGTGTGTCCTGTTCTGCAAAGCATGAAGCAGCATGCCATCATGTGAATCCTGTTACAGGTAGTCCTTGACTTACAACCATTCGTTTAGTGACCGTTGGAAGTTACAACGGCACTGAAAAAAGTGACATGACCATTTTTCACATGACCATTGCAGCATCCCCATTGTCACATGATCAAAATTTGGATGCTTGGCAACTGACTCATAGTTATGACGGTTGCAATGTCCCAGGGTCATATGATCACCTTTTGCAACCTTCTGACTAGCAAAGTCAAGGGGGAAGACAGATTCATTTAACAAATGTGTTGCTAGCTTAACTACAGGGAGCCACTTAACAACTGTGGCAGGAAAGGTCGTAACATGGGGCCACATTCACTTAACAACTGTTTTGGTTAGCAGCGGAAACTTTGGGCTGAATTGTGGTCACAACTCAAGGACTACCTGGACATATAAATTATGTAAGCAATTTCTGTACATGTCACGGATGGGTAACCTTTTTTTCTTGTGGAATTCCTACTTCTTGTTTTCGTTAAGGAAAAAATAGCTCACGGAGTTGTGACATAACTGTAGTAAACTGATTGCAAATCTTTGACCTCTTTTTTCATTTTTTTTAAAAAAAAAAGTTTTGGTGTTTGTTTAAAAATGAAAATGTCCAATAGGGATTGTTTTCCCTTGTAAACATCTCTGTCCAAATGCATAAATAATGCCTTTTTCGGAGAACTGAGGCTGTTCAATGGTTTTTCTAATGCCTTAATCCTTTGCAAGTTTTAAATGGCTTGTAGCATCTCCGAAACAAATTCCCTAGTCAAAAATGTTCAGCCTAGTCCATTTTTGAAGTTTGGATTCTATGGATGCCCATCGAGACAAGCTCTGGCTGCCTTCATTGGCTTCACTGATTCATAGTGATCTGAGACTTAAAGAAAGCCAGAATTTAATTAAAAAAAATGCATTCTAACTGATATACATTTAAACAGTATACCCACATTGTAGGATAAAAGGAGAAGAAACATAACATGAGGTCTAGAAGCTTTGCAGAAGAGTACTGAGAAGTGACTTCAATGGATGCCTCAATGATGTGATCTTGATACTAGCCAAAAATTAAATATTGGCTGGATTAGATTAGGGAATTGGAGGCTAAAACATATGAAGAACAGTTGCTGGAATTGAGTATGTCTAGTTTAATGAAAAGAAGGACTAGGGGTGATATGATAGCAGTGTTCCAATATCTCAGGGGCTGCCACAAAGAAGAGGGAGTCAAGCTATTTTCCAAAGCACCCAAAGGCAGGACAAGAAGCAATGGGTGGAAACTAATCAAGGAGAGAACCAACCTAGAATTAAGTAGAAATTTTTCTACAGGTAGAACAATTGCCTCCAGAAGTTGTGGAAGCTCCAACGCTGGAAGTTTTTAAGAAGAGATTTGTCTGAAATGGTATAGGGCAGTGATGGCTAACATTTTTGCCGTCGCATGCCAAAAGTGGGGGAAACGTGGGGGGGGGGGGGCGTTTCACGCATGCGCATGCCTACACCCATAATTCAATGTGCCCTGCCCCCCACGCATGTGCGTGTGACCCCCCCTCCCCCGCTTTTGGCACGCAATGGCCCGGTGGGCCCAGTAGGCCTGTTTTTCGTCCTCCCCAGGCTCCAGAGGCTTTCTAGGAGCCTGGGGAGGGCGAAAACAGCCTTCCCTAACCCCTCGGAGTTCCTCCAGAGGCCAGAAACAGCCCGTTTTCTGACTTCTGGTGAGCCCAGAAGGTCTGAAAATTAGCTGGCTGGCCCGCACATGCACGCTGGAGCTGAGCTAGGGCAATGTTCACATGCCCATAGATATGGCTCCGCATGCCATCTATGGCATGCGTGCCATAGGTTCGCCATCACGGGTATAGGGTTTCTTGCCTGAGCAGGGGGTTGGACTAGAAGACCTCTAAGGTTCCTTCCATTTCTGTTATTCTATGGTAGAGTTAGCAAGTCATATAAATTTTTTTTTTATTAATTTTTTTATTCATTTTATATTTTAAATTACTAACATTACAAACAACATATACAATATTTCACCCTGTGCAAGTCATATAAATAAAAAAAATTACACTGAATAATTGTACATGCATCTTTGGGAAAACAAAAAATAAAACCAAAATCTTTTGAGAGAAGCTATACATTTTAAGCCCAACACATAGCTTTTTAAACTAAAGCCTCTCTGTATTTCTGCTTTTCTGTTTAGGCTCTGGGACTGTGATGTTGCCAGAGAATTTGTATTCTGAATTTGCTGCAGCAAACAGCTGTGCTCAGTTTTAATAACCAAATACAACGGTTGGCCACTGATCAATATTTTATTAAATGGTTTAATGAGATTATTTTGGAGACTATCATCTTTTAAAATGCCAGTTGAAGTACTGGTTTTATCCCTCCAGAAAAAATATAGTTTTTAATCCATGCACCAATTAGGTTAATTTGACTGTTAGTAGGTCTATTTAATATATTTAAAAGGTTGGTTTAATGAGGCTTATGAAAATAGGGAAATGAGTTACCCCTCCCACACGCACACATAATAATATAATTAAAAAACAGTAGGAAAAGGGTTCAAAAGCAAATAGATCTCTGGTTATACCAGAGGTGTCAAACTCGATTTCATTGCGGGCTGCATCAGGGTTGTGTTTGATCTCAGGGGGGGGGGCATGACTGGCAGGGGGGGGCCTGGCCAGCTCAACGTCACTTGCGTCGGGGGCATCTGTGGTGGCCCAAACGCTCTGCCAACAAAAATAGGCTCCCAAGCTCCGTTTTTGGCTGCAACGGCTTCCTGCAACCCTCTGCCGGCAAAAATGGAGCTTGGGAAGGCTGCTCGTGGCCCTCCCGAGCTCTGTTTTCGCTGGCAGAGGCACCAAAGACTGGTCTTTTGCTGTTTCCAGGGCAGCCCCATGGGCCAGATCTAAGCACCTCGTGGGCTGGATCCGGCCCGCGGGCCTTGAGTTTGACACCCCTGGATTACACTATTCATTGAGCATTTACTCTTATTGGTGGAAAGGAAATGCTGCCGTTCCAGAGGTAGATTGCTGGTAGGCAATGAAATGGAAGCAGGGCCTTCCTAGTGGTGACACCTGTTTTATAGAATGACCTGCCTTCAGGATGATTCAGCAATGGTGTGTTTTATTAGATTTTCCATCCAGGACCTCTTCTAACATTTGCCTTTTCAATGGACTAATTCTAACTTGAACACTCCTTTTACAGCATTGTTGGTTATTTTTGTGGTTTTAAATTAAATAAATGAATGCACCAAAACAAAGTAAAAAATGACAAGGGATGACAATCTCTTTTCTCCCAAGGATGCATTAGGGAACAATGCTAAAGCCTAATGCAGGTAGTCCTCAACTTACAACAATTTGTTTAGTGACCGTTCGAAGTTACAACGGCACTAAAACAAGTGGCTTATGACCATTTTTCAGACTTACAACCTTTGCAGCATCCTCATGGTCACGTGATCAAAATTCAAAAACTTGGCAATTGACTCATATTTATGACCGTTGCAGTGTCTCAGAGTCATGTGATCCCCCTTTGTGACCTTCTGACAAGCAAAGTCAAGGGGGAAGACAGATTCACTTCACAACCATGTTACTAACTTAACAACTGCAGTAATTCATTTAACAACTGTGGCAAGAAAGGTTGTGCAATGGGCAAAACTCACTTGAGAAATGTCTCGCTTAGCGATATAAATTTTGGGCTCAAGGTTGATCATAAGTTGAGGAATACCTGTGCAGCTCATTGCTACCAGGCTATGTTCTACCTATTGGGATTGTCATTCATGCAATATTAGGAGCCCATAAACTGTTGTATTCCATTTGGAAATCTTCTCATCACTTTTTGGGTAATTTTTATTTCCAGAAAACATCTACAGTATTTTTCTGAGTATAAGACGCACCATTTCCTCCCCAAAATGAGGGTGAAAATCTGGGTGCGTCTTATACTCCGAATGTCGCCCCGCCCAGCTTCTCAAATGGAGGTTTCAGAGGCTGAAAAAAGCATCAGAAAAGAAGCTTCAGAAAAGAAGCCCCCAAACAGAGCTTCAGAAAAGAAGCCCACAAACAGCTTCAGAGGCTTTTTTTCTGAAGCTCTGTTTCAGAGGCTTTCAGAGGCAGGAAAGAAAGTTTTTTCTGAAACAGAGTTTCAGAAGTTTCAGAGGCAGAAAAAAAAGCAAAAAAAAAAGCAAGTCACAGAGCTCACAACCAAGGAAACTATTGCTAAAATTCACCTCTGGGAACAGCTGAGTGGGGGTATTCCGGAAGGCTGATCCACCTGCCAATCAGCTTTTTTCTTATTTTCCTCCCCCAAAACTAAGGTGCATCTTATACTCTGGTGTGTCTTATACTCCGGAAAATACGGTAATAAAGGTGGAAGGAAGGACATGGCAGCTTTCTGATAACAGTAGGAGCCCTTTATTTGAGAGAAACTTGACTAGTAGCAAAGCTTTATTGATTTCTTAGGTGGTTTGGAAATGTCAGAGCTTTCCTGGCAGGTGATGGACAGGAGAGGTTAGAACTTGATGCAATCCATATATTGATGGCAATGAAGTTTAAATCTCCATCCGAGAATGTTTTGGCCATTCCTGTAGATGTTAAACAGCATGGTATGCATAGATCTGAACTTTATATAACAATGGTCAAAGGGATGAGCAAAAATCACCCAATATAACTACCTTATAATTGCTGTCTTATTCTGTTGCTTTTTCTTTTCACCTTTTGAGTAGCAACCAATCTGCAGGCAATTTACACTTACCAGCTAAAATGGGCACTTTTCTCATATCTCCCTCATTTGTCTACTTTTATTCAAAAGGACTCTGGTGCCAGCCATTCATTAAGAAGTGCTTGAAAAGTATTGGCATCGGAAAAAGAAACTTAAAAGTTTCAAATACTCTTAACTGTTGAAAATTTGTGGATATTCTTTAAATGTGTGAATATAAGGAAATTCCTTACTTACTTGATGTTTTTGAATTCACAACATTATATGGCCATGTGGACAAAACTCTTTCGTACTTCTAAACTGTGAGAGTAAATGCAGGCCTCAGAATTAAGTTGCTATATAGACAGAAGTTATGGGGAACCAGATTGAAATTTAAATGCAGATACATTGAACATAAATAACAGAGTTGAAAGATAACTTTTTTTTACTTTTTAAAAACATTTTTAACTACCTATTCACCAGAACCAGTAGTAAAAAAATGCTTTAAAAAAGTAAAAAAAAGGTTCCGACAATCGTGCAACACAGCTGTGATCATTAGAACCTTTTTTAAAGCAATTTTTACTACCTATCCATCGGAACCAGTAGTAAAAAATTATTTTAAAAAGAAAAAAAGGTTCTGACGATTGGGCGGCACAGCTGATTGACAACCGGTAGTAAAAAAAATGCTTTAAAAAAATTGTTCTGATGATCGGGCAGCATAGCTGATTGATAATCAGCTGTGCTGCACGATCCTCAGTGTTGTGTCGGTGTGTTACCATAGCGATGGAAATGCCTGCACCTGATTGGTTGGGACGGGGTTATGTTTTTAAAAAGTAAAAAAAAAAGTTGGCCATGCCCACCCAGTCACATGACCCCCCCCAAGCCACGCCCACCAAGCCATGCCCACAGAACTGGTAGCAACAAATTTTACATTTCACCATTGGATTATCTATTATTGTTGCAGGAAACTCAAAACAATGCACTGCTTTTTTTATGCATACAACATGCCTATGAGGTTGGTTAGACTAAGAGATTATCTGCAGTTGCCATCTCCCAGTGAAAGAGGAAATCATGTACATCATTTCCTTGGTGATATGGCTGGTTAATGAACCAGTGAAATTATGGTTTGCTAGCCTTAAAAAAACAGATTTATTTAAGAATTCTGGAATGCACCACTTAAAAATTAATTTTGATGTTTATTTGAGCAAACATTAGTGCAGTTTTACATCAATTTTAAAGAATTAACTACATTCTGAGCCTGTCTTAATCCAGATGTGTTGGACTACCTATTAGCCACAGTCAGCATCTTCAACTAAAAGTGTAATTTATTTCAACACAAATACTGTTTCTGGACAATAAAGTAATTCTTTCTTATTTTTAGTTTTTTGACATTCGTACAAATTAAAAATATTTCAATTGGAATTAGTGTTTTTCTAGATAAATAGTGGATTAGTTTATTAAACTTTCTAGCTTACTAAAATATTGACCAGGCTAGTTTTCTTTTTTACCTGGCTTAATGTTGTTGAATTCTTTTTCAATTGTTTCTTCAGCAGTAGTTAACATAAGATTTCTCACATAGAGGATTTTAACAGATGACATTGTATCTTCATCAACCTCAACTTCTGGTTCTGCCCAATCTACAGCAATCGGATGTCCCCATAACTGTATCCGTCCTGCAATGTAATTGGAATGAAAATAAATATAAAAAGTTAAGTCATCTTTATGGAAGGAGGTAAGAAGGTTTTTGTTGAAGAGATGCATTGGTAAACTGAATTTATGCTATTGTAAAAGATACTGCTGAACAAGGAAAAAGCCGATTTTTTTAAAAAAATTTGATTTATATGCCGCCCTTCTCCGGAGACTCAGGGCGGCTTACAATGTGCTCAGCAATAGCCTTCATCCTTTTGTATATTTATACAAAGTCAGCTTATTGCCCTCACAACTGGGTCCTCAATTTACCTACCTTAGAAAGGATGGAAGGCTGAGTCAACCTTGAGCCTTGGCGAGATTCGAACCTGCAGTAATTGCAGGCAGCTGGTCTTAATAACCAGTTTAATAACAGGGTGCCTTAGACCACTGTACTACCAAGGCTCAATTAGGATTTTTTTTTTAAACATTTACTATAGTTTATACTTTAACCATCAATCTGAATCTTCCTGGAGTCCATACTGATAATCCTCGATTTACAATCATTTGTTTAGTGACCATGCAAAATAATAAGAGCCGTGGTAACGCCGTGATTTGAATGCAGTATTGCAGGCTAATTTTGCCAAATGCCAGCAGTTTGATTCTCACTGGCTCTAGAGTGATTCAACCCCCCATCCTTCTGAGGTGGGTAAAGTGAGGACCCAGATTGTTGGGGGAAATATACTGACATAGTAAATTGCCCAGAGAGTGCTGTAAAGCAATATGGGACAGTATATAAGTCTAAATGCTATTGCTAAGTGCTATAATGGCACTGAAAAAAGTGACTTATGACTATTTTTCATACTTACGACCACTGTAGCATCTCCATGGTCAATTGATCAAAATTTGGACTCTTGGAATGTATTTATGATGTCCTGAGATCATGTGATCGCTTTTTGCGACCTTCTGACAAGCAAAGTCAATGGGGAAGCCAGATTCACTTAACAACCATGTTACTAATTTAACAGCTGCAGTGATTCACTTAACAACTGTGGCAAGTTAGGTTGTAAAATGGAGCAAAACTCACTCAATGTCTCAATTACCAACAGAATTTTGGGCTCAATTGTGGTCGTAAGTCGAAAACTACCTGTAATATTTTTTGAAACAGTTTTGCTGATGTGACTTTTCACCTTGTGAAGCTTGGGAGCCGGATTCTGTTAGTGTGTTGCTATTCTAATTAGCTTCACATCTTACATTAAAGGAAAGTGTGATTTCCTTGGATCAGATTTAGCATCCAGTTCTTTCCCCTCACTTAGTTACCAAAATTCAGTGGGAGAATGGGGGTGAATTTTGACAAGATGATTTATCAGAGCTAGGTGTTTTAAGGATTGGATGGGAAGAGTTAGTCTCAAAGAGGTTCCAAATCTGATTCTCACCCGCACCTCAGTAACAACAATCACATAAAAAAACTGAAAAATTAATCCCTTTTCCAACTGGTGGTTCCTAGACATCCTGCTGGGGATCTCCAAAGTATCAGAAGGCTTCCAAATGCCTGCTCAAGTTTACTATATAAAACAGTGTCGTTCAACCTAGGCAACGTGAAAATGTGTGGACTTCAACTCCCAGATTCCCCAGTCGGGCTGGGGAATCCTGGGAGTTAAAGTCCACACAACTTCAAGTTACAAAGATTGAGAAACACTGCTGTAGAGTAAACTCAATCTTTCTAGTTTCTTAACCATTTTAATAATGCTTGTCCTGTTTTAAGGGCCTATTCTGGTCAACTTCTCTGCTCTTCTTTTAAAACCCACACAGATTTACACACTTCCTCAGAGGCAGCCAAAGATGCAAAACAGCTAGCAGGCTGCCAGGCCACATTGAAAAGAGGGATGGAGGTTTTCCACTGTTCAAAGTGGGGGATTTTTTTTTTCCTGCCTCAGGTGGCAAAATAAGTTGTTCAGTGTATTGAGTTCTGCACACTGAGAAGGAAGATAAGGGAGTAAGGATAACTTTGTGACCTCTGGCTCATGTTTCTTGCATGAAACTTGACAAAAGCGTTAGAAATGATATCAAGTGCTAATGTGCTGAGCTGGAGATCAATCTTTGGGTTTTTTATTTTTATTTTTAAAGTGAATATTGGTATTCAGGATAGGCTGCAGACACTTTAGTAAAATAATAAGTAGCAATTTTCTGCTTTTCTGTGACCCCTCCCTCCCAACTGCAGTTTGAGGTTGGTTTGGCTACATCAGTGGCTGGCAACCTTAAACACTCAAAGAGCCACAAAGGTCCTAACTGAAGCTCCCCATTCAATTCTGGAGCTGACCGGAAGTCCGGTTCCCCCACCTCCTAGTGTGGTGTCCTTTTTCTTCTGCCAACCAGAAGTCCGGTTCCCCCACCATAGAGTCTCCTCCTAACGCAGAGTCCTTTTTCCTCTACCCTTTGAAATCGAAAGCTCTATCAATTGTGGAGCCGACCGGCGACAGAGAGAAGAGGGATGCAAGAGCCACATGTGGCTCCAGAGCTGTGGGTTGCTGACTCCTGGGCTACATGTAAGGGAATTTTTTGGGCCTTACCTGGAAGCAGTTTTCGTCTTGCCATAGCTGCTGCTCGGTGGCTTCCATATTCCACAAATGCAAATCCCCGGTTTTTTGCTTTATCAGCTGCACTAGGGTACACAATGACATCAATCACACCTTCCGTCACTTTCCGCATCTCAGCTAAAATTTCTTCCCTCTTCTTGGCTTTTGGAATTCCTCCTACAAATAAGCGGCAGTTGTCCACACTGGCACAAACGCCGAGTAACCGACCATCCCTGTATGAAAAGAGAATTTCATTGAGGGAGTGAAACTCCTTGGAAAATCTTTATTTATTTTGTGTTGTTTTGTTTCCAGATCTTGGCTTCTATACCATCTGTTAAATTTTATGGTCTTTTAAGGCAAAATATCAATCCATTAAATAAAAATCAAATATTAAATTATTTATTTATTTATTTATTTATTTATTTATTTATTTATTTATTAAATTAAATAAAAGTCAGCTTACCGAATTTCATAATTGTTCAGTTGCTTGATTGCATTCTTTGCCTCTTGTTTGTTACAGAATGTTACAAAAGCATATCCTCTGTTATTGCCACTGAAATCCATCATCATCCGCATCTCATAGATTTTACCAATCTGGAAAAGTCAAGCACAAAGTTCCATAGGATTTTTTTTTTTTTTTTAGAAAAGGAATTATTATCTGCATTACAGTTTATCAAGATCTGTTGTCCTCACAATTCTCACTGTATGCCTGTTTCAGTTTAGGACAGGTTACCTTACAATAGACTTTATTTGAGATCTGTTTTCTGACTCACTATACAGTTGAAACAATCAATCAATCAATTAATCAAACCAACCAACCAACCAACCAACCCAAGAGGCATATGCTGAAGCTCCAGGAAGTTAGTAAAGACCTTTATTAACATATTCCAAAAATTATAGACTTGTTTCAGGAAACCTCTGTGTTTCTTAAACTTTTTTCCTCTCAAGACTCTTTCCCACTTTTAAAAATTACGAAGGGCCTCAAAAGAACTTTTCTTTGTGTGGGTTGTATTATTTGACATAACTTATATTAAAAATTAATATTAACACGTTTGCTGCTGCTACTACTTATCATGGTTGGTAGGATTTTAATATGGTAGTATAGTATTTTTCTATGTAGGTTGTAGGTTGGCAAATAATTTTGATTTTTGAGGACTCCTGAAAGTATGGAGGACTCCCCTTAAGAAACCTTAGAAACCCTGATTTAAGTTTAAGAAACACTGATTTAAATGTACCTAAAGAAAATCTGATTTAAATTGTCATATCAACTTGAATGAATACGTTTCTTCTTGGGTTTTAATTTAAGTTGTAATAATAAATTAATAAAATCAATACTAAATTTTCATTGTGAATGTACTATAAAATGTATGGTAAGTCATACTGTTACAGTGAATTGTTTGCATTGAGAAAAATACTTCACGACAAAAATAGCCGAAAAATAGCTCCCTAGTCAATGCAATACAAGCATGAGATTTTTTTGGTATTTAGACTTAAATTTAGGCTTAGATTTAGAATAACTTTATTGTTGCTTTGAATGTACACTAATTGGCATACATTAAAATGAAATTTCGTTCCATATGAATGTGGAAAAAGTTTCCACATTAACATCTAAAAACTGAGGCTAGTCCATTTAAAGTTGGTTATGAATGAAATGACATATAAGCCCAAGAAAAATAAATAGATAGGTGGCTGCTTTTGTATACTTAGATCCAGTGGTGAAATCCAATTTTTTTTTACTACAGGTTCTGTGCGCGTGGCTTGGTGGGCGTGGTGTGGCTTGGTGGGTGTGGCAGGGGAAGGATACTGCAAAATCTCCATTCCGTCCTCACTCCTGGGGGAAGAATATTGCAAAATCTCCATTCCCACCCCAGCCAGAGGTGGTATTTGCCTGTTCTCCAAACTACTCAAAATTTCCGCTACCGGTTCTCCAGAACCTGTCAGAACCTGCTGGATTTCACCCCTGCTTAGACCTCACTGAGACATTGAGCATACTCTGAAGAACAATTTTCTCAGAATTGCTATCTTCCAGATGTGTTTGATTTCAATTCCTGTATATCCCAGCCAGCAGTGGCCAATGGCCATGGTGGTTAAAGAAATTCAATACAGACCAGTTACAACAACACGGAAAAAACTGACTTATGACTGTTTTTCACATTTATGACCGTTGCAGCATCCTTGATCAAAATTCGGGCGCTTGGAAACCGGCACATATTTATGATGGTTGCAGTGTTCTAGGTCAAGTGATCATTATACTTATCACAAAGGATCCAAAAATTATGGATTTTTAGTTCTTTCTGATACATTTCCTTAGTTGGATCTGCTTTGATAAGCACCATTTTAGTTAGACATTAATGGTTTCTAAATGAATGTGGATTAGTCAATGTAATACTTTAACCACTTCAAGACTTTCTAAAAGGCTTTGGGAATAATATAGATAAGTTACAGAATAGTAGACATATTTGTCTAAGAACAACACTAAATCCTGTGTCATCTTGAAGATTGTTGTGTGTCCAGAACAATACTTAGAAATGATAGAGGCTGCCATAAAGATATTTGAGTAGCCCTTGTAAAATCACTTTTATAGATTACACATGGAGTTACAAAACAGGATGCTTACCTGGGAATTGCAAATTAGCTACCTCCGGTCAATATTTAAAAGTGGGTTATTTTTTGTGCAATTATTAAAAGTGAATGAGACAGAGCAGGTCTGTATGAACAATGGATTCATTGAAGGATAAGATTTACACGAGGCAACCCACTGCTCTGGAGAGCCCAGCAAGGTTTTGACTATGACCTATGAGATGTTAGAAAATGTAACATCTGAGTTGCTGTGGTAGAGTCTCTGTCTAACATGCAGTGCTGTTCTAGGAAAAAATATATATATCCGAAGAAATGTGTTGCATCCACAAAAATACATTTTCTCCTGAGAAGTCCAGACACAGGCACTGCAGAGAAACGTTCATTTAACTTTACTTTTTTTTTTTTTTTTAAGGTACGAGTCCTGCCAATAACTTTATTCCTTGGAATATACACAAAAGAAAAGAAAACCTACTAAATTATATTATTACTTTTTCACATAATGGAATGAGTTCATCTTCAAAGAGATCTCGGGGAAGTTTTCCAATGAAAATCTCAGAGCCTCGTTCTGGTGGTGGCCCATTCCAATCAGGTGGCGGCCCTCCATATTTTCGTTGACCATTTTCCTTAATGAAAAAAAAAACAAAAAACAAAATTTGGAATTGTATTAATTTCAACATTGCTTATATATCCCTAGTCATATCATTGAATTGTCTTCCTGTAGTTATATCTTTTTCACTCAAACTTTATCCTCCTTTTATTTGCTCCTGGTCCTGTCTTGACTCCATTAGATTTGTTTTAGAACCTCTGTTTACCTCTCGAGTGATTAAGGAACTTACCTAGTCATGAGGAAAGAGCATTTAAAGATGGCTGGAATTGTGCAAGAATGAAGACGAACTGGGTTCATTTTGTATTTCATTGTCTGATTTAAATTGCAAATATATACTTTCTGAATCATTATGGTAAATTAAATGTGTGTGTGCGTGTGTGTCATTATGGTAAATTAAATGTGTGTGTCTCTGTGTGTATATTTGCCTTTCATAATGTTAGGCAGGGGTGGGATTCAAAAATTTTAGCATTCAAAATTAGGCAAATTTTCTCTGCCCGGTTGCTGGTGGGCGTGGCCATGGTGGGTGTGGCCTACTCAGTCTCCTGCACCATGGTGGTGGGGGGGACAATTTTGCCCTCCCCAAGCTCCAGAGGCTTTCCTCAAGGAGGGCAAAAATGGCGTCCCGTGGGCTCTGAAGGCCCTACGGAGGCTGGAAACAGGATCGTTTCTGGACTTCTGGAACTTGTGGGATGCCCATTTTTCACCCTTCCAGAGCCTCCGCATGGGCCCTGCACTTACCTGGCATCCAAAACAGGCCACGTGGAGACTCCTGGGAGGGGTGGGGTAGGCGGGACTAGTCAGTCTTTGCAACTACCGGTTCAGTGAACCAGATGTAAAATTAGCATCTGGTCCGAATTGGCTGAATCCCACCCCTGATGTTAGGTTGCAATGCATTACTAGAGGAAGCTGCATAGAAATCTATGTATATTATGTAAAAAGCATTGTCTGAGGAAATATATTAGCCCATGCATACAGTATATTCAGGAGAAATGTGCATGAGAACATATTCCATTTTTCTGTGTGTGGAGTTCAAAGCCATAAACCTGCATGGAAGGCAAGAGAATGAGCAGCTGATTGGAAAAAAATCTGAGACCAATCATCAATGACCTAGTTGTCCCTCTGCTGAATCCTAGATTCACATTGATACGTTGAATGCAGGGCTACCATGTGAATTGGCACTTCACAGAAACACCCCTGGCAGCAAGATTATCAGGATGGAAGTCACTGGCATTGGAAAACCCATGTAGCATTTGATCCTCATTACGAAACAAAATATATTACTTAGGGGAGAACTTCTGGTGAAACCCATTGGGAAGCGTAGTAGACATCAATCTCCTTGTTTTACTTTCAAATTAGCAGTTGTATTTATGTGACAGGGAAGTTCCTACCTGAATCAAACTATATCCTGTGCGCTGAATTAAAGTGCGTAGGGCAGCTTCTTTCTGTGAGCCGGTCAATCCATCCCCGGATTTTTTATTTGATTCCATTGTGTGTGATTACCACCAAAAAATCAGGTTAATTAGGAGTACTCACTGCAATCAAATTTAAGATAAATTAAGCAAATTAAAATAGTTTTGTAAAGGAAATTTCCATCACAGCAACGAAGGAGGTCTTTATAGGAATCACTCAGAGTAATTAGAAAACAGAACTGGAAATCCAACACCTTCAGAAAAGACAGAGAATCAGGCTGAGGATATTCTTATTTCCTAAGATTTGTGAGGACTTTGAGAGAAGAAATTGTTCAGATGGTCCACTCCAAAATAATGTATAAAGCAGCAGCCTCCAACCTTTTGGGCATCAGGGACTAGTTCTGTGGAGAGAGGTTTTTCCGCAGACAAGAGGGGGTGTGGTTTTATGTACTGCCTGCATCCTGTAGATGGGGCTTCACTTGTTTGCATGGCCTGGGCTCTGGCATCCCGCATCCCAGTGCTGGTCCACAGACCGGGAGTTGGGGACCCTTGGTATAAAGTTTTTGTATAAAGCAATGCCTGGCTTTAGCTTGCAGTATTTGAAATGTCCTATATTCCTTTAAATCAGGGGTATCAAACTCAAGGCCCAGGGGCCAGATCTGGCCTGTGGGGTGCTTAGACATGGCCCATGGGGTGCAGCCTGGGATGCCTCTGCCAGTGAAAACAGAGCTCGGTTGGGATGTGGGCGACCCTCCCGAGTTCCATTTTCACTGGCAATGGGTTGCAGGAGACCGTCGCAGCCAAAAATGGAGCTCGTGAGGGCTGCGGGCAATCCTCAGCTCAGTTTTTGCTGGCAGAGGGTTGCGAGAAGCCGTCACAGCTGAAAATGGCGCTCAGGAGCCTGTTTTCACTGGCAGAGTGCTTGGCCCACCACAGGCGCCCCCAACACAAGTGACGTCGAGCTGGCCATACACACCCTGGCCATGCCCCCCCGGCACCCCAAGGTCAAATATAACCCTGATGTGGCCCTCAAGGAAATTGAGTTTGACATCCCTGCTTTAAATGATTTTCAAACATCTCTTGATGATAAGATAACATCTTTTAAATGTTTCTTACCAACTTCAATATTATGTCTCACTATACTTAACCTGACCCTTTTTATCCTTCAAGGTAGTCTAGACAAGAAGCACAAACCATGAAAACTATCTTTATCGTAAAATTACAGTAACAGAATCTTGCAAGTGTGAAAGCACTTCTCCTCCTCCCTTTACTTCACTCTCCAAAAAACTAGGGAGAGTTTCTTCTGAGATGCTTCCCATGCCCCTTTTTCTTTTGTAGGTTGTGAAATCGTTTGTGGGACAGCTTCTTCCCCTATCTCTCAAAGTCATTCTCTCAGACCATTATTGACCCCAGGCCTCTTTGTCTGTCGCTGGCCTGAATATTGACAAAGTAAATAGTATCAGCACTATCATTATCCACCCTGATGGTAGGATGAAAAATTACAGTTATGAGATCTATCAAAATGTAGATCCTAGGACAGTGATGGCTAACTTTTTTGCCCTCGAGTGCCAAAAGCCGGGGGAGCGTGGGGGGATCATGTGCACGTGTGCCCACACCCATAATTCAATGCTCCCCCTGCACATGCGCATGTGACCCCCCCGTAACCCCCATTTTTGACACGCGATGGCACAGTGGGACCTGAAGGCCCATTTTTTGCCCTCCCCAGGCTTCAGAGGCTTTCTTGGAGCCTGGGGAGGGTGAAAACGGCCTTCACCTGCCCCGGAGACCCTCTGTTTCCTGACTTTTTGTGGGCCCGGAAGGCCTGAAAATTAGCTGGCTGGCGTGCACAGCTGAGCTAGGGCAATGCTCGGGTGCCCATTGATATGGCTCTGTGTGCCACCTGTGGCACACGTGCCATAGGTTCATCATCACGGCCCTAGGAGTTTAGCTTGATTTCAGAGACATTTCAAATGTATGGGAACTTCATTTCAAGTCATTTCACTTTGCTGCGCATGTAAACACGGTATTTTAAAAAGTACCTTAAATTATCTAACACATGTATGAAATACCCCTTGTTTGTTAAATATTTAGATAGTTGCTGATGAAAGGATTTCTATTCTAATACCCACGGAAGAACTGTCTGCACAAAAACCAAATATAAGTTTGCTAAGGAAATCCAGATAAGATTCAGCCATCCAGTTCAGGTCATCTTCAGAAATTCAATGAATATATAAAATGGGAAGGGGATTGAATATTTTCCTTATATGCATTTTTCTTCAGTGTTCAGCAAGTGTCACATGAATTTACTTTTTTTATGAGTAACATTATTTGCCTCTGTGTAGGTTCTCCCATCCTTATTTTAAAGGTCTTTTAAAATAGGCCTTTTAAATGTTGCACCCCGAACGTACAAGAACCTCTCGGAGTAGAAGATGAAGTTAGATTGGCACTCTGATCACTACCAAACTGGAAGGCTACATGGATTGACAGAAATATGGAAAGCAACAGAAGAAGTACAGATTCTAATCGAATATGCCAGCAAATCTGGACAGTGACACATTAGCCAATAGGTTGGAAGTCTACTTACCAATACCAAAGGTAGTAGACTTAACAGAGTGTGAACACTATTGTCTAGTATCATTAATGTCACATGCTAGCAAAAATTTGTCAGATCATCCAAAACAGGGTTAGAAACATGCTTGGAAGGAGAAATGCCAATTCAAAAAGCCAAGGAACACAATGCATTATTGTTTTTTCTTGTGACAATCAACAGAAGTGAAAATTGGTTTTTGAAGAAACAGGCTAAAAAGAATATTGAAACTTTTGAACTCTGATGCTGAAGAAGACTGTTCTCAGGCTGTCCTGAGAATACCATGGACAGCCAAGAAAACAAACTAACAGATAAATTGAATAAATTAAGCCAGATGATGTACAAAGCACCAGAATCAAATTATCATGGTTTAGACATATTATGTGATGACCTAGCTTTCAAAAGAAAGCAATAAGGCTGGGAATGATGAAAGAAAGAGAAGAAAAGAATAATCAGCATCAAGTTGCTGGACCCCCCCCAAAAAAAACTGGGGCAGATCATTTTCAAGATGTTTCTGTCTGGTTGATAAGAGTTGATGTTGCCTTTATGGCTCATCATCATAGAATAGAATAGAATAGAATAGAATAGAATAGAATAGAATAGAATAGAATAGAATAGAATAGAATAGAATAGAATAGAATAGAATAGAATAGAATTCTTTATTGGCCAAGTGTGATTGGACACACAAGGAATTTGTCTTTGGTGCATACGCTCTCAGTGTACATAAGGAGAATAAAATACATTCATCATCAATCACCACCACCACCATCATCATCATCCAAATACTTATTTAGTACTTGAAAATGTTGATCTACTCCATGCCATGTTATAAAAATAGTTCTTAGCACAAAATTATTGGTCAAAAAATGCTCTTTAGCCAAAATCTTCAAGTAGTAAATATTTCATATCAGCCAAAGAGATGTTCCTAGCTCAAATCAAGAGATTGATATTTGTTTTTTTTGTACATAATATTCATTAAAAAGTTTAAACAAGAAGATAAAAGCTAAAACAAACTGATATAAAATAAGAAAAAAAGAAAAAATCAAAGAAAAAACAAAAAGTGCAAAAAAGAAAAATTTGAAAAAAAAGTAGAAAGGAAAGAAAAAATATAACAGAAGTGGCTTCTGATATTCTTTGCAGCAATTATGAGTATAAATTATCTTTTAATTTCTCTCTCTCTCTCTCTCATTACAATATATTTCTAATTATGAATAAGAGATTGATATTTGTCATAATAGCTGATAGTTTGAACTGTGTCAGATTTCCCATTCACATTTCCTTTTATTATTCTTCATTCCCATTTGATATGAAATATTTATAAATAGAAGGCAGTAAGCACCTGAAAGAAGTATTGAAAAATCCTAGTTATTCAACATGTATGCAAAGCCAGAAATTTAGAAATGATTTCTTATTGAAGATGACTTTCAGAACTCTGTCCAAGGATAAATTATCAAGCATACAGTATTGTATTATGAGTGGGAAGATCAAAGGATTCAGCTTGAGAGACACAGATGAATGGATTCAAAAGCATTCCTTTCTTAATATTCCCCATTCTTTATCTAATATTCTAATATTATCTAATACCCCGTATTCCTTAATAACCTTCTGCAGCATGGGGGTGGATTTTGAATGTTTAATGAACACTAAATAAAAGTTAATTGATATTTTCTGAATAATAATGAAAGAAATCGTCACGAATGGAGAAAAAAAAAATCAAATCATTGTTGGATAAACCACTTCTGTTCTAATTCATACTTGTGATGCTGAAATCTCGTCCTGCATAAAAAAGTATGGTATTATAAACCTGAAGAGAAAGTAGAAGTTACTCAGAGCACTGAATATATCATTAGGGAATGAGATTTGATCAAGCCACTTGAAAGCATACAAAGTGTCTTTATTTGCCTCATTGCTGTAATTTTAATATATATATATATATATATATATATATATATATATATATATATATATATATATATATATATATATATATATATATATATATCTTTCCTCATCTTGAAAACTCTTATGAGAACCTCTTCCTTTCATTGTCACTGTATTTACAAATAGAAAGGCAATATTTTTATTGCACTGGACCCCACCCTCAGGGAATTTCTCTACTGGAATACGTGCTTTGGGCTGTTCTGTGAGTCGTGTTTATGTGGTGCCTTTCTATTCGCTGATTGGTGTATTGATGGCTGGTGAATGGCTGTTGTTTCCTTGTGCTGCCAAGCCACCGGCTCCAAAGTATTTGATAAGCTGGTAGTAATTCAGCACTCCTGTTAACTGACAATCACTTGTCAGTTTCCTGGGCTTCAATCACTTCCCTGGCTATCTTTGTGCTTGCAATACTGCAACACTACTTCGTAGTGCTTTACGACCCTCTTTAAGCAGTTTACAGAGACAGCATATTTTCCCCAACAATCGGACCCTCATTTTACTGACCTCCGAAGGCTGAGTCAACCTTGAGCCGGTGAGAATGTTGGCAGCCGGCAGAATTAGTCTGCAATACTGCATTCTAACCACTGCGCCACCATGGCTCTTGTTAGTATGGACTAAAATTTCTTTTTATTGAGGTCTTGACTTTTCAGTGATCAACAAGACAGATTTCTTCAAGATTCATACGCAAGCACAAAATTTGAGAGAGAATTTTTATAAAATGTTTTATAGATGGCACTTAGATCCTAAAAAATTATCATGTATGTACTCTAATTTGCAAGCTAAATATTGGAGATGTGAATGTAATGATGCAACCTATTATCATATATGGTGGACCTGTAAGAAAATCAAGGCATTTTGGATAAAAATTTGGTGGGTGATGCAAAATATTCTGAAAAGAAGGTTGAAATTTACTCCTCAATTGTTCCTATTGGATATAACTACGGACTGTACAGTATCAGAGACTAAATTGATTTTGAATCTAATATCAGCAGCTAGGCTGTTGGTAGCACAATATTGGAAGAAGGACTCTTTGCCTACTATTGAAGAGTGGATACTGAAAGTAACGAACCTAGCAGAAATGGTGAAAATCTCAGCGTACTTGAAGGACTATACAAAAGAAAGATATATATCGGAATGGAGAAGATGGATTGACTATATTCAAAATAAGTATCAGACAAGGAAATATCAAATAGCTTATGAATGATCGTTAAGTATTAGAAGTATTATGTTATCTATAGTGGAGTTAAGGTTTCAGGGGGGGAGTTAGTAGTCTGAAGGTTAAATGAAACACCTTGTATTTTGCTCTGGAAAGTCTGGGGGGGAGGGTGGGATGAGGGGAAGGATAGGCTGGGGGGAATATGGGGGAAAGAAAATTTTTGGGTTTTTTTGTAAAACTTGTCAATAAAAAAAAAAGATTCTTTCTCATATACTGTATCTTTTCCACAGAATTTTATTCATGCTTTAAGAATAACAAAATAACAGAGTTGGAAGGGACCTTGGAAGCCTTCTAATCCAGGGGTCCCCAACCCCCGATCCACGGACTGGTCCATGGCATGCAAGAAACCAGTCCGCACAAACAACCGAAACTCCATCCATCAGGTGCAGGCAGCGCACAAAACCATGCCCTCTTCGTGCATCCACACGATAGTAATTGCAACCCCACAGATCTAATATAGGCTTTATAGAAAGCTGCCCAGTGCCCAGATAATTCTGCCAATAGCTTGTGCTGTCCCTTCCCTGTCATCAACCTGACAGTTGACTTTTCAGATATGATGTAACTTTTACCTGCTTTTGCAATGAAAGCTACAATTCTGAATGAAATGTTCATCCCTTCTCCAACCTTGTCCATAAAAGCTATTGTTTTCCAACTTAGCTCATATTCAGAAAGCAGGGGGGGAAAAGCCTCTTTTGATTTATCGATTAGTACACTGGTTTGAAAATGCTGCAAAAGGGCATCGTGGCATTTTTCTAAGCATGGAATGTGTAGAAGTGTAAGCAGTGTAAGCAGTGAGTGGATTTCCAGACTGATGAACCTCTCTTTTTAAATATTCACGGTTGTATTTACTTTTGAAAGTGTTTGTGAAAGAGCATAGTTTGCTTCACAGGTGCCTCACAATCGATAATTGCATTTCGCACCTGTTCACCATTGCATTCAGCCTCACCTGAGCACAGCGCCTGTCTGCCATTCATTAAAGGAACTCACCCAAACACTGATTTTTTAAAAGGGTTCTGGTCTAAAAGGATATTATGATGTCCATCATTTCCCTCTAAATTGTTAAGTGGAGGAAGACGGAGAAGTGGATGACTGTCCTGATACTATCTGTCTCAAAATTCTCAAGTTATGTTTCTGAGGCCATCTTCATAACCATTTTTAATCTGTATGCCATTTTTATAACCACTGTCCACTAAAATATAAAACCTAGATTTTTATTCTTGCACAAATCCTTCTGCTTCGATTAATTTGAAGCAGTAGATGAGGTGCTTACAAATTTTATCTACTCATGCTCCAAGGTAGATTTCAATAACTCCTTTAAATGAGAGAAATGTTTAATCAATCAAAAAAAAAATAGACCAGAACCACTGTGCTTATTCATTTCATCATTGGCAGAATTAATAATTGGCTAGCTGCACAAATTTCAAAAATAGCCACGTATCTACCGGTACTTCCACTTATTCCAAATTGAGGTACACGTTCACTAGAAAACTTGCTCTCCCTAATCAAGGTGAATTCAGTCAGTTTGCAAATTGCTGACTTGGTTCCTGAACCAAATTATATAGTTGAGGCTCATGTTTGATAATGAGTAATCAATGAACTTTGCTTTCTGCTTCATAGTGGTCTTTTTGACCAGGTTTCTCTGCACCTCTCTCCCCCACAAAACTAAACAAGGCAGAGCTGACAGAACTGGCAGAAAAATAGTGGTAGGCTTTTCATCCTAGCAGAATCACTGTATGTGTGATTCTGCAGGAAGGAAATTCTCATTTCATAATTGTCTTTCAACTTGTCTTTCAAAACATATAAAGAACGGTTGCTGGAATAGGTATGTCCAGTCTGATGAAAAGAAGGACTAGGGGAGACATGATAGCAGTGTTCCAATATCTCAGGGGCTGCCACAAAGAAGAGGGAGTCAAGCTATTCTCCAAAGCACCTGAGGGCAGGACAAGAAGCAATGGGTGGAAACTAATCAAGGAGAGAAGCAACCTAGAGTTAAGGAGAAATTTCCTGACAGTTACAACAATTACCCAGTGGAACAACTTGCCTCCAGAAGGTGTGAATGCTCCAACAGAAGAGATTGGATAACCATTTGTCTGAAGGTTTCCTGCCTAAGCAGGGGGTTGGACTAGACGACCTCCAATGTCCCTTCCAACTCTGTCTATTCTATTCTATTCTATTCTATTCTATTCTATTCTATTCTATTCTATTCTATTCTATTCTATTCTATTCTATTCTATTCCATTCCATTCCATTCTCTGAAATCACCTGCTCCATTTTGGCATTACTTCCACCAGCAGGGTTGGATTACAGGTAGTTTTTATTTAGGGACCATTTGCAGTTATGATGGTGACGAAGAAATAACTTTATAACTAATCCTCACATTGATTATCTTTGTGGGTCTGTAAAGCAAAGAAAAACTGAAGCAAGATTGTAAGTGCAGTCACAGTTTCACTGTTGCTGGTCTCAATTGTGGTTGCTAAACAAGAACTACCTATATTCCTGAGCTCTAACTAGAAATTCCATTGTTCATATATGCAAACTAGGTCATGTTGTAAACTTCAATGAAGCAGATGAAACGTTTACAAAGATTCTCAGTCATCCAGGTCATGGTTGTCCCAAAAATGCTTTTTCGAAAGGCAACTGGACTTTTGTTTTCCTTGAAGACATTTAGCTTCTGATCCAAGACCAGATGACTGTAAGGCAGGGGTGTCAAACTCAAGGCCTATGGGCCAGATTCGGCCCATAGGGTGCTTAGGTCTGGCCTGCAGTGCCATCCTGGAAATATCAAAGGACCAGCCTGTGGTGCCTCTGCCAGCGAAAATGGAGCCCGAGTGGGCCGCACACTGCCTTCCCGAGCTCCATTTTAGCTGGCAGAGGGCTACAGGAGACCGTCATGGCCAAAAATGGAGCCTTGGCGAGTGATGTCGAGCTGGCCATGCCCACCCTGGCCACACCCATCCTGGCCATGCCCCCCCAACCCGCAAGTCAAACACAACCTTGATGTGGCCCTCAATGAAATCGAATTTGACACCCCTGCTGTAAGGAATATAAATCCTTCCATCCTCCACCATTTAGTCAGAACTGAAGAAGCTTCTTGAATGAGAAGTGAAAGGAAAAACAAAGCCCAGTTGCCTTTTGAAAAAGCACCTTTGCAGTGGTGGGATTCAGCCAGTTCGCACCACTTCGGGAGAACCGGTTGTTAACTTTCTGAGCAGTTTGGTGAACTGGTTGTTGGAAGAAATCATTAGGGCAGAGAACCGGTTGTTAAATTATTTTAATCCCACCACTGCACCTTTGGGACAAGCAGATGAGACCATCGTAGGCAAAATTATTAGTCCATACTATCAAGTATAATTTTGAGAACCTTTCTGAAAGTAGACAAAATGAAGATCTTCCCAATTCTACACATGGAAGGCTTACCTCTGTTGGAAGACATTTCTGCAAGAGCTTCTGAACATTGGAAGGAATCAAATGACAGTCCCACAAAACCTACAAATTTTTGGAGACAAACTAATATGCTGTAGGATTATATCCTTACTGTAAGATTGCAGAAGACTGTAGGGGAAAAAAGTATCTTTGCTTCTAATATAGTTAAATGTGGAGAGGGATCTCAGTTCACAATAAGTATTATCTGCTATCAGAATACTGCAAAGATCTTATTTCCTAATTCTATTATGGCATGGAACTATCAGTACCATTTCAAAAAGAAAATAACTATATTGGTCAGTTCAATCTGCATCTCATTTCCATTCCCAATCAAAAAGCAGTTTCAAAATGTAGACTTTCAATAGTAAGTCTTTTGATCTAGACTTTTTAAATTTTCCTTTTAAATATAGTTTTGATGTAGACATAAACACTTTATAGAAAACAAGGTTTTTTTTAAAAAATAAAGTAGAATAGAAACTGTCTTAGTCTCCAGAAAGCCATTCAATTTCATTTGCGTTTTAAACGGCAGTGGGAAATCAGATAATCCTCAGCAATAAGTCTGAATGACATTGCAAATTTAGCATTTTTAGATTAACAAGAGAAAGAGGCGCTTTACAAACTCCCTTAAATCATCTGAAGAATAATTTTCCTAAATCCGATAGCTAGAGCCTTTTTTATGAACAAACAACAACTCAATATCTTACAAAAACTGTCTTTTCAAATAGAGCAGTATTTCCCAATTTTGGCAGCTTTAAGATGTGTGAGCTCCAACTCTGGGGATTTGCTGTTTGGGGAATTCTGGGAGTTGAAGTCCACATATCTTAAAGCTGCCAAGGTTGAGAAATACTGAAATAGAGAATAAGACTAATTTTTCATGCTGTATATGTCTGCATAGGCCTCCAATCTTGGCTCGCTTTGAAGGGCTCCAATCTTGGCTCGCTTCTTGAAAGAAATAAATCCTTCAAAGATTTAATTAGTTCTTAATTTTGGTATATATTTGACAGCCAGTTTGGTCTATTGGTTAAGGCATCAGGCTAGAAAGACTGTGAGTCCTAGTCCCAGCTTAGCCATGCAAACAGCTGGGTCAGGAACTCACCTCACAGAGTTGTTGCTGTGGAGAAAATAGGAGGGAGATATGTTGGATATGTTCATCACCCTGAGTTATTTGTAAAAATAATAAAAGGTGGAGTACAGATTAATTATTTAAATATTAAGTGCTATTTAATGTACAGCTTTCACATTACAATGTGTCCTTTTGTGGAGGACTGTTCCTCACAGTTCTTGAATTCCTGACTTAAAGGGAATGAGATATAGTTGTTTATTTGTCTTATTTGCATATTTTTATCTTGCCATTTCTCTATGAAGCTTAGGTTTCTTCTCTCTTCCATATAAAATCTAAAGTAAATTTCAAGACTGCAAAGAGACAAGACCTGAGGCGTTTTGATCTATAACCACCACTCTGTTGAGTACAGTGTCATATACCAATATGAAACACTGTCCAAACTGAAAATTTTAAAATGATGCCTCTTAAAGTCTGTGTTATTCAGGTAGCCAATTAGTTCTGAACTTATGATTGGTTGCTTGGAAACCACTTGAAGTTACAATGGACACCAAAAAGTACTTACGACCTGGTTCCAAAGTTTTGATAGCTGTCCCCCATGGTCACTTGACTGCATTTTGGGTGCTCAGCAATTTACAACGTTTTTACCTAAAACTGGTGCTTACTTTTGGTTTTCGGCAAAAAGGCCTCATAGTGGACAATGGGTTTGCTTAATAAAATGGCCATCATAAAATCAGGTTGGTCATGTGATAACCTGTTTTATGACCATCATGGCTTATGACTGTAATGGATAGGCTCCAGTTTGACTGCAAATTGAGAACTACCAGTAGTTCCTTCTGATTGGCAGTAGGTAGATTTTCTTGACAGTAACAGGGAGAAGTTTTTTAAGGACATTGTAAAAGTACTTATGGACATAACAGAGTTTTCTTATTGCTATTTTCTTGTAAAAAATAATTGGACTGTGATATTGTACAATAATAGGAGCCATGCTAAATAAATAAATAAATAAATATAATAATAGGAAATATTTAAATATACATTTATTTACTCTAACATCCTGATCCCTGAAACTCTTACCTATGAGCATGTAATATGTTAACAACACATTCTCATTTTGATAGCTACTTCTAGCTACTTTCCACAACTTTGTTTACTATATTCACTTTCATATACTAAGTAGGTCTATCGCCCCCGACATCCCACTGCCATTGTTCCTGACACATTTGTCTTCCTCTTCATTGCAAAGAATAAAAAACCTGGAATTTCTTAATCTGATGGAAAGACAGGTTGCCACTGGATTACTTTCCCACCATCTGTGCTTTGCCTTCTGAGGTTGCCTGTTAGCAGCACTCTCTTGAAGCTTAGTTACTGTTTACATGAATAAGATAAGAAAAAATGATGTTTGTCTTTTGCGGATCAATAGAGCAACTCACTTGGAAATACTGCGTTACCAGAGACACCTAAAACAAAGCCATATTGAAATGGTAAAGCCTGTATTTGAAAATGGAAACCTAAAATTACTGAATGAAAATGAAAACCAAAAATTACTGAATGAAGAGCAAAAATACTGCAGTTTACAGTTCCAGGCACTTTGATTTTCGTACTCGGTTCTTTTTAAAAGAGCCAAAATATCAAATTTTAAAAAATGAAGTCAAAGCAACAACCTACAGCCTTTTAAAAAAAGGGTTAAGCATGATATGGTAAATGAGTTTGATGGTAACATTATAATGAAATGTAGGTGAGCTGAGGCAAGAAACAATCCATAGTATACAAAGCAATGTTAATACAAAATATATGAATTCTTTCACCACATTCTCACATACAAATACAGCAAACTTTCAGTACGTGCAACTATTATTATAATCGTTCTGCCTACATTGTGTAAATATTTTATTGCCTTTTAATCCTTACCCTCAAACACAAACAGGATAATATCATTGTCAAAAACTGACTTTTTCTCATTTGTTGGAAAACATTATTATAATTTATTTAGACAATAAATGGCTTTGGCTGAACAATGACATAAATTTATGGTCCATTGCCATGATCTGCCTGCTATAATTCTCCCTGAAATATGAAGCATTCATATTTTGGAAGAGTGTTATCTTACATAGAAACAACACTCTACAAATAGGCTATCTCAGTTTGGGTGTAACTGTGCATAGTAGGGACTCTGCTGTCTATTGTGCCATTGAGGATCCTGGAAAATTGGGTTGTGCAGTATATCGGGTGGAGAAGCTCCATGAATAGAGGAAAGTTCTATGTGGACAGTGATAAGAACAAGGCTAGGGAGGCAATCTACAAAATTTACTATCTTCCATTTTCTCACATACAAAATTTCATATTTTAAAAATGAACGAGGAAAACACCAGTACAGATACATTGGCTGTTATTAATCTACTTTACATTAAATACTGACATGTAGGTTATTTAACGTGGACTCTTTTTATCTCATTGTTATTACTGTTCAGTGTCACTTAGCTAGGTATTTCAAAATCTGAAAACACCCCTGTCAATCCACCCCCCAAAAAATCTATCCGTGCAAAACGATCTAAACCTAAACTTTAAATAAACAAATGAACTGCTATTTGAAAACATATATGTATTAAAGCGAAAGGCTGTTTTGTAAAGGAAAAATGAAGACACATATAATGATTAGCCACAGCAAGTTGTGCTTCAACAAATCTAAAATTAATTGTCAGAATGGGAACAACTAGAACTGTTCTTTTAAAAAGCCTCTTTTATATAAACGAAAGCAATATATTGTTGGCCGGTTGTTTCATTTCTGTTCGTATAAACCTGTCATAAATGTTTCCTTCTGCTGATAGAAAGATAGAAATACAACTATCTAACCAGTTAAATAGCAAAAAGGTAGCTGTCTATTAACTGAATCCTATGACTCTCTCAGCAACTGCCCACCTTGAAAATGAGGGAAAACAACATTGAATTGCCTGTGATACTATCTTTACAGAACAATACTCGGGGAAATTCCCATTTCAGTTGTGGCTGATAATAGTCTTAGGAGCTACAGACTCCAAAAGTTGGATTTTGACATTTGAAAACTTTCTAGTTCAGAAAACACTAATATTAAGATCTTCTTTACAGACTCTAGTAACAGACAGTACCCATTGATCAACTAAAATGCTATATACTATTACTGGCTACCAACACCCCAGCCTATGATGGAAAATGCCATATATCATACCTGAGCAATTTCAGAGACCACCACCTGGAAAAGTTCTCCTTGATTATGCCGAACTTGCAACGTGTCACTCTGGTTATTCTCTAATCATTATATCAAGCTCCAAAGGTTCAGCAAACCCCTAGTCAGTTTACAGTTCTATAAGTTAAACTTTAACAGGCCTATCTCTCTGCTCTGTGCAGCCCTTTGACCAGATAGCTAGGTCACTGCTGCTCATTGTCTACAAAATCTGTTTACAAAATCCACAAGACACAAGTCAATAGTGTGGACCTGAATAAATGTCTATGAGGTGAGAAGGATATCATTTTAAAATTGGTCAGCTAGATTACCTGGGAAAATGTTCAGGTACAGAACTTTACCCCAACTTAATTTTATCTTATCGGTAGGATAGCTCCCTGCGGACTGTCTTCAGAGCTTCAGGAAAGCCCCTGTGGCCAGATCTTTATAATGTCTACTTTGTAAATTCAATTTTATCCTAGGTAACAATTTGGAGTAAGACACATGGTGAGGAGGTATTTGCCAATGTTGAGAGGTAAGGATGCGAAATATAAACAGAAGTGCATCATTTCAAAAAAAAAAAAAAAAAAAAAAGGAATCTAGCTAAAACCAAAAATATCTTTAGACCAATATAAAATTTTTCACTGAAAATTCTATACTCTATACACAGCCAAGTGATAAACTTTTGCAGAAGAAAAAAAAATCCAGCAATTCTCCAATGATTAGTAGATCATTGGAATAGTAGTAGATCATTAGTAGAGCTATGAAAAATCTTTTTAAAAAGCACTTCATAACACATGGGCCATTTCACATATGACTACACATATAGCTACAAATACGATACTGAAGCAACTACCCAGCTCTGGATTGAGAGAAAGATGCAGCTGCTTTAAGGAGTTTTCCAAGAGAGATGCATTATACACACTCCCAAACATTATGAAGTACTTCTTCCAAAAGATTTGTGATGCCTTGATAATTACTAATGCCAAAATCAAGATTCCTTCCTTCTTTTTTAAAAGCCTTGCTATTTCTCCCATGAGAAGTAGACTACTTCTCTTTCTGTGTCTCTCTGTCTCTGCCTCTCTGCCTCTCTCTCCTTGATTTCTATCATCTCTCTCTCTCTCTCTCTCTTCTATCTATCTATCTATCTATCTATCTATCTATCTATCTATCTATCTATCATCTATCTTCTATCATCTATCATCTATCTTCCTTCCTTCCTTCCACCATCCATCCATCCATCATCCATCTTCCTTCCTTCCTTCCTTCTATCTATCTATCTATCTATCTATCTATCTATCTATCTATCTATCTATCATCTATCTTCCTTCCTTCCTTCCACCATCCATCCATCCATCCATCCATCCATCTTCCTTCCTTCCTTCCTTCCTCCTTCTTCCTTCCTTCCTTCCTTCCTTCCTTCCTTCCTTCCTTCCTTCCTTCCTTCCTTCCTTCCTTCCTTTCATCTATCTATCTATCTATCTATCTATCTATCTATCTATCTATCTATCTATCTATCTATCTATCTATCTATCTTTCTATCTTACCCCTAGGGGAAAAACCTTTTTAAACATCAATATCCCAGTTTTAAATATTAGTATTTTAAATAAATACAAAACAAATCATAATCCTTCCCAGACTACTTGAATTCCATTTAAATCTTTAGCAAGGTTATGTTTTCTGTAGGTCTATGAAATATACATCTATTACATTATGAACTTGTTTGATATCTGTTATTCACTGAACTAATTATTTTAAAAAGTAAGAAATGGCTCTTAAGTTCAAAAATAATACTAATGTAGTTATTCAAATGAATATCCACCAATGCATGTCTATGTTTTAGGTTACAGAAGTGGAAAATATGATATGGAATTTATGCTTGAACACATTCAGATCTATAACCCAACACTCAAAAAGTAATCAAAGGAAAAATAAATATACTGTACATACCAATTATTAACCAGGAATCCACAACTTTTGAGGAAATGTGAGAGCATTTGGAATTAGGGGCATATCTGGGGATTTATGCAAAATAATTGTTGCAGGACTTGCCCATTTGCAAATGGCAGTGGGCCTAAGGGATAATAATTAATCAGATTTATTGCCATTCTCTCCAATTTACCGTCCCATAGGAACCTATTGTGTTGGGGAAGGGGGAAGTCGAAAAAAAGCAAAATGGCACCTATGACTATGTGAGTGAAGCACTGGTTTTACATGTTCTCTTCATCCAATACACATAAAAAAGTATTGTGGCTAACTGTTGGATTGGTGAATCAAAAATAATTTGTTTCCTAACACTAATATTTATCATCTCCTCATACTGACTCTTCCAACAAACTTGGTCCCAGGGCGCTCTCTCTCTCTCTCTCTCTCTCTCTCTCTCTCTCTCTCTCTCTCTCTCTCACACACACACACACACACACACACACACACACACACACACACACACAAAATCTGCTATTGTAGTAACAGAAATCAGGTTAAACACACTGATGTCCTTAATAAACTGGCTATGCTATGGAGATGCCCCTCTAAGCCACTGTGTGTTTTTAATTTCAGCATGATGAACAAGACCAGTTAGAGGAGGTGTGTCCAACCTTGGTAACTTTAAGGTTAGACATGCCTGATTTAGAGTGTGAGCAAAGCAATATTTTCTTCTTTGGCTCGTTCTTAATATGCTGTCCCTCTTCTTTTAAAGCTGTTTTTGTCTTGAATAGCTCTACCTTGCTTAGAGGCTTGGTGAAATGGTTGATCTCTTTGGAACTGAACAGAATGGGTAGAGTTTCAATTTTTCAATTGCAGCCACTGCCATCTTGATTTTTTTTTCTACTTCCATCTTGGATAGTCCTGCTCCCTTCCTAACCTTTGCTCCTTTTTTCTGCATATGTAGGGGATATCTCAAAACAGCCAAAGTCATATTATCATTTTTTATTTTCTAACAAAAGTTTGGGGATCAATTTGGGCTGAGAGGCATTTTTGGAAATAAAAGTAACAATGAAGGCTGTTCTGTTGGTACATGCCAGCTTCCCCCCACTTTTTTTTTAAATTATAAGGCTTTAAAAAAATGTAAAAATTTAGGTAGGAGAAAATGCCTGGTAATGGCCACATTGGGAAATTTAGTAATCAGTAGCAGTATCTTGGAATGAAAACTTATCATCTAGTTTCTATTTCAGCTGTTTCAGAGAAATAGGCTATTTCTGTAGGGATATTAGATAATGGAAACTCCAAGAGCACAGCATCTATTTTTGTTCTCAGTCAGGAATCTAATTTCTTTTGTTCATGTCTCATATTATGCTTTCTAAACAGGACACAGTCTTAATTAGTTATCAGGACACAGGGTTCATAAATTCTTCCTTAGAGCAAGATGATTTAAAATTAGAGATTCTCAGACTTTTCAAGAAGAATGAACATCAATATTGGCATGGGGTTCATAAGCATAACCAGAGGTGGTTTTCAGCAGGTTCTGACCAGTTCTGGAGAACTGGTAGCGAAAATTTTGAGTAGTTCGAAGAACCACCTCTGACTGGCCCCGCCCTCATCTATTCTCTGCCTCCCGAGTCCCAACTGATCGGGAGGAAATGGGGATTTTGCAGTAACCTTCCCCTGGAGTAGGGAGGGAATGGAGATTTTACAGTATCCTTCCAAGCCATGCCCACCAAGCCATTCCACACCCACCAAACCAGTAATAAAAAAATTTGAATCCCATCACTGAGCATAACTGTTATGTCCATATAAGGGCATCCGCCCTGATTGGCTGCCAGCCATCGGGCGGGAGATTTGAATCCCTGTCTAGGGGCGGTGCGTCTGCCGGGAGCGAATATAAGGAGAGCTCCGGCAGCGCGCCAGCAGTCTTCTTTTACTTGTTACTATGTAAATAAAGTTGTTACATGTATCGAGCTGGTCACGTCTTCTGTTCCTGCGCCTGATCTAACACTGGCGACGAAGGACTAGAGAAGAGAACCTGAGAAAGACTCACGGCACGATCGCCCAAGAGCTGAAGTCACTCCACCACAGCGACTTCCAGAATGGCTACCCCGCAAGCCCCGATGACCGCGCTGAACCCGTTCGACCCATCCCGGGAGAAGTGGAGGTCATACATGGTCCGATTCCGGCAGTTCCTGCGAGGCAATGGATACCAGAACCTCGATGATGAGAGGAAAAGAGCCCTCTTCCTGGCTCATTGCGGATCGGACGTCTTAGAGATGGCGATGGACCTCGTGGCACCTAGGGACATCGAGGAGATGTCCTGGAATGACCTGCAGGACGTCTTACAGGAGCACTATGCACCTACAGGCACCCCCATCGCAAACAGGTTCACCTTCCAGCAAAGAAACCAGCGGGAAGGTGAATCAATCAAAGAATTCGTGGCAGCGCTCCGCCAACTCGCTGCCAACTGTGAGTTCGACAATGTGGACAATGCCATCCGGGACCGCATTGTGTTTGGAATGCGAGATGTGGGGCTGCAAAAGAAATTCCTCAGCAGGAAGAAGATTCCGCTTAAAGACGTCCTCGACGAGGCAACAGCGGCGGAAACGTCCGAACAAGCAGCCGCTGCAATGGTAAAAGCAAGAGGGATCCATAAGATCCACAAGTCGGGCCCAACCTCATCAGACGAGGCAACCACTCAATCCGAGTCTGATGAGGAAATGGCCGTCCACAAGGTGTCCCGCCCTCCCAGGCGGGAAACCCCACCGCATGGCGACCGCGGAGAGCGATGCGGCAGCTGCAGAGGCGACCACCCCAGAGCGACCTGCAGATGGAGGGACGCGACCTGCCGCCGATGCCTGAAGAGGGGCCACATCGCCGAGGCCTGCAGAGCCACAGACCCAGCCCCGAAGCCGCCCAGACCGCGATTCCGGGAAAATCGCAAAGATAACCAGAGGACATCCAAACGGTCCTCAAACCAGTCCCGGCGCGGGGAGGAGGAATATCCCCGAAACAGAACGGTGCACCAGACCACCACCATTGCTCACACAAGCGACGAGGGGACCACCAAGTTCCACGTGACGCTGCTAGCAGAGGGGTCTCCGTGCAAGATGGAGGTAGACTCCGGATCCGCCTTCTCCATCATGGACTGGCAGCACCTACAACAGCTGAAACCGGCATACAAAAGGACCCAGCTGAAAGCCCCGAAAGACAAACTTGTGGACTTTAATGGAAACCCCATCGACATCCTAGGCAGAGCAACCATCCATGTGAAGTACAACGACTTCGATGGAAAGCTGCCCATCACCATCGTGCAGCACAGCCGACCGAACCTGCTGGGCGTGGAGTGGTTCAAGCCTCTAGGACTTTCACTTCAGGGCATCCACGAGATCCGCAGGGACGAACTCGACTCCATCATCGAAGAGTTCAAAGAAGTCTTCGATGGTAAGCTGGGGAAATTTGTGGGGAGGCCAATCTCCTTTAATCTGGACAAGGGAATCACCCCAATCAGGCTCAAGCCCCGCCGAGTTCCATTTGCCCTGCGGCCGAAAGTAGATGAACAGCTGGATAAGCTGATCGCCCAGGGCGTACTGGAACCGATCGATCATGCCTCATGGGAGACCCCCATTGTGACCCCACTGAAGCATGATGGGTCTGTGCGCATCTGTGCTGACTACCGTTGTACCATCAACAAGGCGTTGGCACAGAGCGCATACCCAGTCCCAGTGGTGCAACACCTGCTGCATTCCCTGGGATCTGGATCAATTTTCGCGAAACTGGACCTGGCCCAGGCTTACCAGCAACTGCCAGTGGATGACAAAACGGCGGAGGCTCAGACAATTGTCACGCACAGAGGGGCATTTAAATGTAACCGCCTCCAATTTGGAGTCAGCGCTGCCCCTGGCATATTCCAATCCATGATGGAACGCCTTCTCCAAGGCGTTCCAGGGGTGGTGCCTTACTTCGATGATGTGCTCATCTCCGGTGACTCGAGACCCCAACTCCTTGAAAGGCTCAGGCTTGTCCTGCAGCGGTTCAAGGACAAGGGTTTGAGGGTCAGGCGGGACAAGTGCATCATAGGAGTACAGGAAGTCGAGTTCCTGGGCTTCCTCATTGATAGCACAGGCATACACCCCACCAAATCAAAAGTGGAAGCAATCCATGAAGCTCCAAGCCCAAAAAACAAAACGGAGCTTCAGGCTTTCCTTGGGTTGCTCAACTTCTACGCCATTTTCTTAAAACAGAAAGCCACAGTTGCTGAGCCACTCCACCGCCTGCTGGGGAAATCGGCTTCCTGGAAGTGGGGCCAGGAAGAGGAAGCGGCATTCCGGGCCATCAAAGGACTATTGACGTCCAAAAGCGTCCTCATCCAGTACAGCGAGACGCTCCCCATCAGACTGACCTGCGACGCGTCGCCTTACGGGGTGGGGGCAGTCCTCAGCCACGAACTGCCCAATGGCTCGGAAGCCCCAATCGCGTACTTTTCAAAGACTATGTCCGGCGCAGAACGGAACTATAGCCAGCTGGACAAAGAAGCCCTGGCCATCGTGGCTGGAGTGAAGCGCTTCCACGAATACCTCTACGGAAGACGCTTCACCATAGTCACAGACCACAAGCCTCTCCTGGGACTCCTCGCAGGCGACCAACCAACCCCGACCTTCATGTCCCCAAGAATGACGAGATGGGCCATCTTCCTAGCTGGCTACTCCTATAGGCTCGTGCACCAGCCAGGCACAGCCATAGGGAACGCTGACGCCCTCAGCAGATGCCCGTCGAGGAAGCCGGTCGAGGACCCAGCCCCCACGCTCCACCTACTTCACATTGATGACGACGCCAGCTGCCCGGTGTCATCCGCAGATGTGGCCGTCCACACCCAAAAGGACCCCACACTCCGCCAAGTGAAGTCCTGGATCCTCAGAGGGTGGCCAGCGGAAAAGCCAGAGGAAAGGTTCAGCCCGTTCGCAAGGAAACAGGAGGAGCTGTCCACCATCAAAGGCTGCCTGCTATGGGGAGACAGGGTGCTGATTCCAGGCACCCTGCAACGGCGGACGCTAGAAACCTTACACAAGGGGCACCCGGGCATCGTCCGCATGAAGGCCCTGGCACGGAGTTATGTCTGGTGGCCCTCCATGGACAAAGACATTGAACAATGGGTCTCCAGATGTGACCCGTGCCAAGAAGTCCGCCCAGCGCCGCCGCAATCCGAAGTCGCGAAGTGGGAGACCCCCAGCAACCCCTGGTCGAGGATCCACATTGACTTCGCGGGTCCGATGCAAGGGCGACACCTCCTCATCGTGGTAGATGCCTTCTCCAAATGGCTCGAGGTGGTGCCGATGGCATCTACCACAACTGAAGCAACCATCCGAGCCCTGCGCCGCCTGTTTGCCACACACGGCCTACCGGATGTGCTGGTCTCAGACAACGGCCCCCAGCTCACATCCCTGGCCATGGAGTCCTTCCTGGCAGGACTGGGCATCCGCCACGCCCTGTCCGCCCCTTACAGGCCGGCCGGAAACGGACAAGCCGAACGCATGGTCCGGCTGACCAAAGAGGCCCTCACCAAGATGGGCCCGGGGGACTGGCAAGAGCGCATAGACAACTTCCTCCTCACACAGCACATCACGCCACACGCCACCACCCACAAGAGCCCGGCCGAACTGTTGATGGGCAGAAGGTTGAGGTCACCCTTGGACCGGCTGCACCCCCAATACAGCCCGGAAGTGACCGCAACCGCCAGCCGCCCGCTTCGCGCCTTCAGCAAAGGAGATTCAATCTTCGCGCTGAATTTCAGCGGCTCTCCTAAGTGGCTGAAGGGGAAAATTGCCAGCACAACCGGGCCCAAATCCTACATCGTTGAGTTGGAAGATGGACAGTTCACGAGACGCCACATCGACCAACTCCGAAAAAGGTGGGGGGGGCACATGAAAACCAGCCTGACGAGGGAGGCCTACAACACCCCGACGAGGTAGGCCTCCAACACCCCGGCGAGGTAGGCCTACCACACCCAGACCAGGTAGGCCTACAACACCCTGACGAGGTAGGCCTACAACACCCTGACGAGGTAGGCCTACCACACCCCTGCGAGGCAGAGCAGCACCACCCCGACAAGGTTGGCCCAGCCCACTACCAAATGCTGTCACACCGGCAGCCCAGCGAGGTAGACCGGGGCCAACCGCACGGGGGATGGCACCACCAACCCAGCCAGGTGGGCACCGGGCACGGCAAGGCCAAGGACCACCAACCCAGCCCGCAGGTAGACCGGGACCTGCCCAGAGGAGGAGCAGCGCACCCCACCAGTTACAGCAGCCCATGCCAGCCCAGCAAGGGAGACTGCAGTTCCAGGCGAGTAGACCGGGACCCATCCAAGACGGGCACCCCCAAACCTATGGGCAAGGGTGGCACTCGACTCCCCGGCGAGAGGGACCCCCGCCCATCACAAGAGGCAGCCAGGAAACAACACCCCGACCCGGATGACCCCAGGCACCACCCAACGGTAGACCAGGGACTAGGGGGAAGGGAAAGCCGACAACAACCCGGCCAGGTAGGCCTGCACCACCCCGGCAAGGGAGACCTCCGCCGCCCCGCAGAGGTAGGGCCGCAACAACAGCCCGACCAGGTCGACAACCACCGACCAGACAGGGTAGACCAACGCCAGCCCGACCTAGCAGACCAACACCACCCCTGCGAGGTCGGACAACGCAACACGGGCCAGCACCTCCCGCAGCCGGCGGGCCGGTCCAGAGGGCACCAAACAGAACCACCACCCACCCGGCACCAGGCCGAACCGCAACCGAACCGCAGCGCCCGGGAGACCAGGGAGGAGCAAACGATGGACTTACCGAGACTCAGACGCTCTTCCCGGGTCGGAACCGAGCCACCGAGACGAGGAAACAGATCCACAGGCCAGGAAGAAGACCACCAGAACCAGCCACCCAAGGTCTGCGGTCCGGCCGGAGGCGCTGGGGGTGACCCCGCTCACTCGACAGCCGAACCAAGCCCGGTTCCGGAGAGGGAGCCCGGAGACGACAGAGCCCCGTCCATCCAGGTCGGAGACGGAGAACAAGTGAGACTGCGCAGGTCAGCTAGGGTGCCGAGGCGTCCTACGTACCTGCGCGACTACGTGACTTTTGTAAACGAGATTGACAGTTCAGACTAAGGGGGGAGGAGTGTTATGTCCATATAAGGGCATCCAGCCATCGGGCGGGAGATTTGAATCCCTGTCTAGGGGCGGTGCGTCTGCCGGGAGCGAATATAAGGAGAGCTCCGGCAGCGCGCCAGCAGTCTTCTTTTACTTGTTACTATGTAAATAAAGTTGTTACATGTATCGAGCTGGTCACGTCTTCTGTTCCTGCGCCTGATCTAACAATAACCATAGACACAAATCATACGCCGGTGATTGCAGAGGTGCTGGGATGTCCAGAACTTCAAGAACTGGTTCAGCACTGTTGTAACTTTGAATGGTTGATGAACGAACGTTCATTAACTGAGGACCCTCTGTATTTAAAAGATATTAAAAGAGAATAGGATTCACTTATTAACTGGGCTGAATTTGGACTGAAGCCTGGAAACCTTCTGACTGATTTTGTTTAATTAATTAAAATCTATGTGAGAAAGAACATCTGGAACTTTGCAAATATTTTTATTTACTTACTTATTTGTGTTTTATTCATTTATTCCCGGGGGCAGGGATTGTCTGGCATCTTAAACTGATGCTATTTGTTTCATTGGCTCATTTTACTTTTGCATTCATATAAAAGACAGATAATAATAGGAAAATTAATGTTTGGGCCTATAGCCGCAAAGGTTTTTGTATAAGCCCCTAGTCAGATGACCATGAAGATAAGAGTTTATGGATTACAGGTAGTGTTTGACTTACGACCACAACCAAGCCTACAATTTCTGTGCTAAGCGAAACATTTTCTTAAGTGAGCTTTGCCCATTTTACAACCTTTCTTGCCACAGTTGTTAAATGAATCACTGCAGTTGTTCAGTTAGTAACATGGTTGTTAAATGAATCTGGCTTCCCTGTTGACTTTGCTTGTCAGGAAGTCACAGAAGGAGATCACATGACCCCGGGACACTGCAACCATCATAAATATGAGTCAGTCTCCAAGCATCTGAATTTTGATCACGTGACCAAGGGGATGTTGCAAATGGTTGTAAGTGTGTAAAATGGTCATAAATCACTTTTTTCAATGTCATTGTAACTCTGAGCATTCAGTAAATGAACTGTTGTAAATTCAGGACTACCTATACAAGATTATAGTTCTTGTATGCTGTTGGTAACAAAAGCAAGGCACTGAATTTTGAAATACACTCTGGAGTAAGAGGAACCTACAATTAAAAATCTACATATCAAGGACAAATCAAGGTAGTTCTCAACTTACAACAGTTTGCTTAGAAAGAACAAAAAGAACTGTGGCAATATAAGTCTAGAGCAGTGATGGAGAACCTATGGCACGTCTACCAGAGGTGGCACGCAATGCCCACTCTGTGGGCATGCGAGCTTTTGCCTCAGTTCAGGTCTGCTGCACAGGTGTGTATGCCTCCCGCTGGCCAGCTGGTTTTTGGGTCTCTGCTGTGCATGTGCGGAGCAGGTGCGGGGGGCCGTGCGCGCATGCGTGGGTGAGGAAGGGCGCATAGGGGGGGCCTGCATGTGCATGCATGGGAGGCACATGCAGGGGGTGCATGTGCATGCATGGAGGGTGGGGCACATGCAGGGGGGCCACATGCACATGGGGCAGAAAGCATGTGGGGGCATGCATGGGGGAAGAGCACATGCATGGCCCCCCCATGCACATTGCATTTTGGGGGTTCAGCTGAATGCACGCTATGGGCAATTAGTCCGGAAAAGGTTAGGCATCACTGATCTAGAGTCTCTTCCCAAAGGTGCTTTTTCAAGAGACAACTGGACGTTGTGGTTTTTCTTTGAAGACGTTTTGCTTCTCATCCAAGAAGCTTCTTTAGCTCTTCTTGGATGAGAAGTAAAACATCTTCAAAGAAAAACCACAAAGTCCAGTTACCTCTTGAAAAAGCACCTTTGGGACAACCATGACTTGGATGACTGAGAATCTCCATAGGCATCTAGAGTCTCTTTCATAATGCCTGTATGACAACAAACTGGATCTCCTTCACTTCTTTTTGTGAGGAGAAAATCTACCTTAATGACTAGCCACAAAGAGTCATGGCAGCAATACAGCCTGAAAATCCATTTGTTCTCTTTGAGCCTGGCCATTGTTGAAGAGCTATCTTTTCTTTGGTGGGCAGCTTATTTGAATATACTTACTTTTGACCCATATGGCTCCCCCTAATAAGACACAATCTAATCTTCTTGGATAAAGAAGCAGGAACAGGACAGAAAAAGGAAAGAAAAGAGAAGATTGGTGGCAAAAAATGTCACTTTCAAGATCCCATTTTGAAGCACAATCTTCAGGCCATTCCTTCTGTACTTGGGCTACTTGTATAAGCATTCATTACATAAGTTGAGTTTACATAGGGTTATGATTATTATTATCATTTTCACTTACAACAATATGATTATTGGACTAATATTGGTAGAACTGTCACCAAACTGATTCTTCTTATCAAAAGGAAAGAAAGAAAGGAAGGAAGGAAGGAAGGAAGGAAGGAAGGAAGGAAGGAAGGAAGGAAGGAAGGAAGGAAGGGAAGGGAAAGGAAAGGAAAGGAAAGGAAAGAAGGAAGGAAGGAAGGAAGGAAGAAAGAAAGAAAGAAAGAAAGAAAGAAAGAAAGAAAGAAAGAAAGAAAGAAAGAAAGAAAGAAAGAAAGAAAGAAAGAAAGAAAGAAAGAAAGAAAGAATCAGCTCAGGCATTACCATCTGCGGTGTTCTTATTTAAATTTCCAGTCAGCTGGAAATTTAGTCAGTCAAGATAAATGTTCATCCTTCAGTAACCATCTAGCATTCTATGACTACCCACAATGACAAATTCTCATTAGATTAATTTTGAGAGGAGCAGGCGTAAAGTTTTCTTCCAGTTTCCTGCAAGACTGCTTATTATTCCAGCTCCTTGGAGGGGAAAAAAGCTATTTGTGCATAGGATGAAGAAGACTTGTATTTTAATTTGCAGTTTGTTTAAGATCCTCCTTGATTGATACCATTTGTTTAGACTTATCGATATGTCATTAGTGGTGCAGTGGAGTATGAAAACAAGGCAATCTTCTAAAAATTGCCCATTGCTAACAGGCTTCTGAACGAACATACAAGGCCAGATGTGCATTGCACAGTTAGAAACAAACATGTAATTATTCTTTCCCCCGACTATTACATGCAAAATTTGATAATTATTGTATGATTCATAGAGAAAAATATTATAATGGAAGCAAAGTAAAATTGTTTACTTTTTCATCAGTTTCAGTAATATAGGCCAAGAATGTCAAACTCAATTTCACTGAGGGCCACATCAGAGTTGTGTTTGACCTCGGGGGGGGGGGGGGTCAGGGTGGGTGTGGCCAAGGGGCACGGCCAGCTCATCATTCATGATGGGGGCTCCTGTAATGGCCCAAGTACTCTGCCAGTGAAAATGGGCTCTGGAGTTTCGTTTTCAGTTGTGGCGGCCTCTTGCAGCCTTCTGCCAGTGAAAACAGAGCTCGGGAGGGCCGTACGAGCTCCATTTTCGCTGGCAGAGGCACAGTGGGCCATTCCTTTGTTGTTTCTGGGGTGGCCCTGTGGGACAGATTTAAGCATCCCGTGGGCCAGATCCGGCCCCCGGGCCTTGAGTGTGACACCCCTGGTATAGGAAAACACTTTAGAGATACCAATAAAGGAGAATATTTGTAGCTCAGGGTTGAAATGACAGGTCCTTAGTGCTCTCTGAGCTTGCTTGCAGATGTTTCATTACCCTAATTAGGTAACATTGTCAGTGGCTAGCTTTGGAGATATTTGTAACTACTGAATAGGTGAGTCACTTTGGCAAATGTGCACATAGAGCTACAGTTTTTTTTTTTATTCAGAAAAAATACTTTAAAGTAGTTAAATTTGTCAAGTAACAATGTTTGCTTCAGAGAGAACTGTCTGAAGCACGGCAGCTCAAGACTGTGTAAATTCTTGAAGATGACAGAAGATTAGATTAATGCTCGGCCTTTGCAGTTGTTGGACGTAGGTTCATTTAATACTATTGCAAGTATTTACAAGATGGTTCACTTGACGGATTGTAGCTAGTCACAAAACACAAATTCACAGATGACTTATATTATATTTCCTGAGAAAGTTTAACATTAGATTTACTTCCTTAAAAATATTCCCCACTTGTCATTGGTGTGGTAGTAGCTGCATTAAGAAGTTTCTCTTTTACATTTCAATTCATAAGGAAAATGAAGAAAAACAAGTAGTGACTGATTTTACAAGTACTGTTTCCCTAAATAAGATAAAGATCCCGGTAGTATTTTTTACATAGAGTAAGTTATGTGTGTGTGTGTGTGTGTGTATGTGTGTATGTAGGTCTTTGGTTATTCGGGTTTTCTCCCGCGTAGAATTGGAAGTGTCTTGGCGACGTTTCGACGAAGTCTCATTCGTCATCTTCAGGCTGGTGTTTTCGGCTTTGTGCTTCTAGGAGCAATGTGTGATCGCAGAAGAAACAGCTGCGATCACACATTGCTCCTAGAAGCACGAAGCCGAAAACACCAGCCTGAAGATGACGACCATGGTCAGTGGTGGGATCCTCCTGGTTTAACAACCGGTTCGGTGATTTCTTGAAACTGCGCACGCACGCACAGCGCACACACAAATCACACAATTGCTGTACGCACATGTGCAGTTTTAAGAAATCTTCACTTCCTGGTTTCTTCGGAGGAGTAACACAGCTGATTTGTGTGGCAATCTGCTCTACCGTGCAAATCAGCTGAGAAGATAAAGGTCAGAAATTAGCGTGGACGGGCAGGTGGGCCCATCTGAACGTCGGGGAGAACCAGTTCGCTCCCAACTGATTGTCGGAACTATTGGTTCGCCTGAACCAATCCGAACTGGTAGAATCTCACCCCTGACCATGGTGGCTTCCTTGGCTAAGATGCTGGATTGGAAATGAGCAAGCCTACATTTGAGACCCGAATGCTGCCATGAGATGGGGTAAGTACCCATCCTTTGCTCCAGCTCCTGCCAGGAACACAAAAGGAGCCCCAACTGGGTGTTCCCCAGGCAATGGTGATGTCACTGGCTAATCCTTTCAACCCAGAAGTGACATTGTGCTTCTGACATGAATGTGATTTGAACGTTTTCGGATTTAGAGAATATTTATTTCTGAGGTACTACAATTATCTCTACCGTTACGCTTTTTCATTTTTAAAGTTTTTTCTTTTTAAATATGTTGAATACTGCTTTACATTTTTTTTCAGTAGTGACTGAAGAAATATCACATATTCAAAGAATTAAGAACTAGTAAATATTTGTGTATGAAATGTGGATTTACAGATGGCTGTTACGTATAAGCTGGGTTGACAAAATCAGAAATGAGGAGGTGATAAGCCGTCTGGGAAAGCCAAGGGAAATCATCAAAACCATTAAAAAGCGAAAGTTAGAATATTTCGGACATGTGATGCGACACCCGGAAAAAGACGCTGTACTTCACTTAATCCTCCAGGGAAAGATTGAGGGCAAACGAGGTCGAGGCAGAAGAAGAACTTCATGGCTTCAAAATCTAAGTGACTGGTTTGGACAAAACTCAGCAGCACTTTTTCGTGCGGCTGTTGATAAAAATAGGATCGCCAACATGATTGCTAACATCCGATGACGGATATGGCACAAGAAGAAGAAGAAATATTTGTGATTGATTTAAGTTGCAATTTCATGAGGATATTCCTGGAAAAAGAAAATATAGATTCTTGAACTATGCAAAGTTTTATCTGTTCAATTTATCCCTTACTTTTAATAATCTGCTTATTGTTGGATTAAAGGTTATACGTTTTTATGGTATTGAACCAAATATTATTGTACAGACCATCTGGAAGTCTTGGTCTTTTGATAGAAGCAAGCCATCCATAAGGTGATGTGATCCAAAATTGTCTATGATCCAGGTTAAACAACTGGCTCAGGAGAATGACTGATTTGTTATTTTGGATTTAGCTTCATTGTAAAAAAAATGTCTTTGAGGCAAAAGCAGTGATAATTATTTTTAGACATGTTCTTCTGTTGCTAGTATAGCAATTATTTGACATAATATATGGCAAGACATGGAGCAGTTCACCTCTTGTGTGGCCAGGATGGTGCTATTTTAATACTTTCAACCTCAATATTTGCTTTAAAATGTTCCATCAATTTAGGTGACACTGAAATACTATTGAATCTTCATAACATCAAAAGCCTGTTCTATCCTCTTAATGCAAATTCTAGAATTATTGGTATTTTGCTTCCACTGCCATGGTATAGCCTAAGGATGCCTGGAAAATACTACTATTTTGAAGTGTTGACTTGTAAAACAAACCATTTAAAAAGGAGCCAAACTTAGATCTTCAAACTTTCCTTGTTTTTTAAAAATGTTACTTAAAAAAACAAGCCACATCTGTATTTTTTCCAACCCTTTCCTCAATGTCTTTTAAAATAGTGATAATTCAAACATTGAATAAACCTTTTGTGTTCATTCAAAATCTCATTTCCTATAAAATCTATCTAAAAAAGTCTTTAGAAGGATTTAGGAACCTGGCTCTGACAGATGTTTTAGCATGTGATAGGCAAAACCATTGGGCAATAATTTTTGCTTCCCCCACTAATTAAATGTTTAATTATAGCCAAGAAATGCAAATGTATGCGTACATCCATAGACACTACACTTGATTTCATTTTTCTCTAACATTGCAGGAGAACAAAAAAACTCCAGATGTGTCAACAAAGTATGGTTAAAAAATGGCAGGTCAAGATGGCAGGTGTGACAGGGCAATCGAAATTCCACGTTTTTTTCACATGTGATACACATAGAACCTTGATCCAACCATCTCAGCTGCCATTCTGACTTTCTGAACATACCTTGAACACTTTACCTTGAACATACATTGAGTGCTTTCTTTTACAAAACAATTAAGATGGTGATTGCAACTCTAAAAATGCTGAGTCAAAATTGGAGTTTTCTAAAGAGTCTGACAGCCTATTCTTGAATGAAATTGACCTAAATTATTGTGATTTAAAAAAAATAAAATAAACCAAGTGACTGAATGCTGCTGTGAGATCTTCAGGCCAAGCATCAAAGATATGATGACTACTCTGGTAGCAGCTCCTTGCTGAATGTCTTGCATTATCTTTTAAAAAAAAAAAAATTAGCAAGCAATAACATTTTATGGTAGCTGGCAAAGATATAGAAAGGGCTGAACGCTGGATGATTTGAACTCCATGAGCTCTTTTTGTACTCATGCCACCGTGTAAGGTGTGTAGCTGTTTGGTGAAGCCAATGTGAGAAAGCTGGCTATTTCTTTTGGCTATTTCATATACAGGTCCCTCCTTACCTGTGAAGTATTTTACAGGCTCCTTTTGAACAAAGATTTAGTGTGTTAAGGACTAAAATCCCATTGCATTATGGAGAAGAGTAGACCGGCATGGTAAACAGAAGACCTGACCATCAGGATTCTAACAGGAAACTGAACAGCTGAGTGATTGCAGTGGGGGATGGAGGATTCAGTTGTCCATAGTGCCAAGATTTACTAAAGCTTCCAGTTATATTTCAATTCCAGATTGACTCTATAGAACTACAGGAATGATTTATGTCTCGATCTGTACGCCTAGGGTTCATTTAATTTCTGATTGACCCAGCCACTAAGCCTTGGGGGAGGGTAATGCCTTATTTTCTAACAAGCAAGATCTGGAGTCTTTAATTGTTAGCTTCTGCTTGAAATTATCTTCCCTGAACTCAGGCATGCCGTGAGTTCTCCAAATCCAAATTTTGAATAAGATGTGAGAGTTGTCCACTTTGCTTATTCCCTCAGTTATTAGGATTATTGAGGACAAGAATAAAACCTACCCAATAATTGATTGCCCATTGCTGGTGAGAAAACATAAATGGCATTTATGCATTTTGGGATTAAATTTGTGGCTTCTTCTTCCTGCCTTTCTGAATTTACTAAGATACTTTGTGCATAAGCTGGTGGTCCTGAAACTGAATGGCTTTCTTTGTTTACATAATGGACATCTCTGAGCTGGGAGTCACCAGTTTGTACCTCAAATCACACAGTGCTTGTCACTGGCTGATGGTTTTGCTTCTGGCTGGTAATGTTGAGAAGGTGTGGGAGGTCATCCTTTCCTGCATGGGAAATGAGAATTTTCTTTTCCAGATGCACATGAGAACTGAGGAAATTGGGATTATCACTGGGGACAGACAATACGTATATATATAAACCAGTGGTGAAATCCATTTTTTTTACTACCAGTTCTGTGGGCGTTGCTTGGTGGGCATGGTGTAGCTTGGTGGGCATTGCTTGGTGAGTGTGGCAGGGATACTGCAAAATCCCCATTCCCTCCCCACTCCTGGGGGAAGGATATTGCAAAATCTCCATTCCCACCCCACTCTGGGGCCAGCCAGAGGTGGTATTTGCCAGTTCTCGAAACTACTCAAAATTTCTGCTACCGGTTCTCCAGAACCTGTCAGAACCTGGTGGATTTCACCCCTGATATAAACATGTACGTAAATATATATACATACATATTTATATAAATTCCCTAAGCAAGGGAAGAAAAACTACAATATGATGACGATGATGATGATAATCAAAAGAAGAAAAAAATATTTTGTTATGGTCACTCCAGTAGATTGTCGGGAGCTCACAAAATAATAAAAAATACAGAGTAAAAACAATTAAAACATGGAAGAAAATTTACTGAAATAAAAACAGTCCTACAATAGAAAGACAACAAGGGCCCCACAAACAAATTAACTTCAGGCCTGGGAACAAAGCCAGGTCTTAAGAGCTTTCTGAACCCCAGGAGAGTGAGTAACTTTCTGTTGCTTCTATGATTAAAAACTAAAAATTGCTCACATTTCAGAAAACGTTATGCCCATTATTTTTGAAACCTTAATCATAGTTTTTGATCGTGGGAGATACTTAAGCTATGGACTTTCTGATTTCCATCAGAATAAGTTAACACAAAATGAACTCTTACAGCATTTTCGCCTTGAGCCTCACTACCCTTTTCATAGCGGCCTAGTGCCTCTGGGCTCCTCTTCTGTGCTGTAATTCCACAATAAGTGGTTCACCAATAAACACCTAAGTTACTTTTGTTCTAGCTCAGCTATGGAAAAACTTAAACAGCAAAACCTGATGTACTCAAAGCTAAGGGGATGAACTATGGGTCAACCTTTGTCACTTCAGCTGTGTTGTGGCCCCTACATGGCCTGTGCAGCTAGTAGCTGATTCTGACAGCGAGGAGGCTGGTGTGGTGCTGCGCCAGCAGCCTGTGCATCTGGCACTCGAGTTGGACAATGAGGAGGCTGGAGAAGATGTAGTGCCAGAGGCGGGGATTCAGCCAGGGCCTTCAGAACCTCCAGAAGCTTCCTTAAGTGAAGAGGATGAAGAGGAGGAGCCTCTTCTCGATGTACGGGCGCGCAGAGCTGCCAAAAGGCAGGAGTGGCTTCTCAGGAGGAGGTTGCCTCGAGAGTAAGGCTTGGGGTTAATTGGCCACTCCCTTAGCCTATTTAAGGAGGAACTTGACAGAAGCAATTTGCAGGAAACAACTTAGTTCACATACCTTCGTGTCTTATTTTGCTTATCTTATCAGCTTTCTGCAAATTGCTTCTGGGCATTCTGCCAACCACGGTAAGGTTACGATTATTTATTCTTTGAATTCTTGGTGGCTGTTAATGCAATTAATTAACAGCCGTTGTTATAAAAGACTGGTTTATTCAGTAAACTAAGGTTTGAACGGACTTTGTGTGTGCTGCGTTCTTTGGGGTCCGTAGCTGGGGCAGAACAAGCTGTGACGTTATTATAGATTACAGGGATTTTTCTAGGTATACCACTTGTTATTATTCCTTGCTATAAACAAATATGGCAAAACAAAAGATGGAGGTAGAGGAAAGGGTCACCAGCCATGGTTGATCTCTGGTCAGCTATCAGGAGAACAGACTGGCTCATTCTAAGCAACCTTACAACAGCTATGAGCAAGGAGTCCACAAACAAGGATTTGAGAATGTTTGGGAGGTGGTGATGTTGTCTATGTATAAATCCATATCCATTAGCATGAATATTTAAACTTCTGTTCTTTCTGATTGGATGGTGACCATTCTATATAAAAATGAATGGCATTTTAAAAATTAAAAATTTAAAAATTCATTGGTATTATTCAATTTATCTTAGTATGTTGCAGCATACGACCCACTTGTCTATGGAAATCTCAGTCATCCAAATCAGGTTGTCCCAAAGATGTTTTTCCAAAATCCAGTTCTGGAAAAGCATCTTTGAGATATGAACCACTGGGCTTGGAAGCTGAATAGGATTAGACCTGATTGACACTAGAATGGGAGATCATTGAAGGATATCGGGGCTTTTGGCTGAAGTGGGAAACTCGAAAATATACTGAAAGAATTTAGTGTCAACCCTCTTTCATAAACATGTAAGAAAACTGCAGAATTGCATCCCTTTATAGTCAAGAATCAATCACCATAGCACCTTCACTCTATAGAAATGCTAAGCTGTATTTTCTTCTTTTTGTGGACATAGTGAAATCCCAATGAGGTTGTTCTAGGTTGTTCTAGGAAGGAAGGAAGGAAGGAAGGAAGGAAGGAAGGAAGGAAGGAAGGAAGGAAGGAAGGAAGGAAGGAAGGAAGGAAGGAAGGAAGGAAGGAAGGAAGGCTGAATTATCATGGAACTGATGGGAAGAAGCTAAGCCAGCCAAGAGAAGAGAGCTAAATACAAGCAATTTTTTTCTTTATTTCTTTATTAGAAATAATTGTCTAATTCTATTAGAAATAATAGAATTGGAATTGGAATTGGAAGATATTTCATTTTAACGAGCCTGCTAATATTAACTATGACTAATTTCATGACTAACTCCAGGGCAAGTTTCATTGATTTGATTGAGTCTCCTCTAAATTTAACTAAATCTATGGATCTAACCCATTATATAAAGCAAGTTGTAATCTTCTTTCAGTTACTTTTGAAGTTTACATGTATTTAATCTGTGCCTTATTTCTCTGATTTACCCTCAAAGGGTATTTCTGACTCATAGGTTGATTTTATAATTCAAAAAACAAACTTTATACTTATATTCTGATTTGACCTGAAAATAGAGTTTTCCATCTATATTTTTCAATTCTTTCACTTGATTGCAAAATGAAAACAAGAGAAGCTTTGACAACAGAATGACTACTTCAGCTCCAACCACAACAATACACGAGCACACAATAGATACAAACTTAAAGTGAAATGCTCCAAACTCAATTGCAGAAAATATGACTTCAGCAACAGAGTGGTCAATGCCTGGAATGCACTACCTGACTCTGTGCTCATCCCAAAACCCCCAAAACTTTAACCTAAAACTGTCTACTGTTGACCTCACCCCATTCCTAAGAGGTCTGTAAGGGGCGTGCATAAGAGCACCAGCGTGCCTACCGTCCCTGTCCTAATGTTCCCTTTAATTGTACTCATTTTATATATTCAATTCATGCTTATATTTATATATATTATCTAATATGTACTCGACAAAATAAAATAAATAAATAAATAAATATACTTGTCAATGATTTTGTTATGGACAATTGTTTAAGGGGATTTTTTTTTGCAGTTTTGAATAAAGTAAGATTGAGTTTGAAATAGAATTACGTACTAATGACAAACATATTGTTGCTAAAATGTATAAACATTTGCTGAAATATGAGACTGAAGAAAATCAAGGTTATGAAAGAATGCATGATCAAATGGGCTAAACCTTTTGGCTATAATATACAAATGGATCAACGGGAAAATATGTTGCTGAAAGGCCTGAAATTTATATTATGTTCTAGCTTTAAAGAGAATTTTTATAAAATGATATATCATTGATATTTTTCACCAGAGAAATTGTCTAGAATGTATAAAAGTATTTTGAGTCATTCCTGGAAATGCGAACAACATGTTTGGGAAACATGTAAGAAAGCAAAAAAAAAAAAAAAAAAAAGAAAGAAAGAAAAAAGGATAAAAACATATTAATTTATTCAGAAGATATTAAAGGTTAAGGCAGAACTAAATCAGAGACTTTTCTTTTGGGACTAATGGATAAACAATTAGAAAGTATTCATAGAACTTTGTTTTATGTATGATAGCTGCAGTGAGAGTATTATAGGCTCAAAAGAGAAAACTACCAACAATGGACAAATAATGATGGAAGTTCCAGAGATGGCTTAATTCATACCTTTGATCAAAGAAAAAAAAGACAATATTTCCATTTCTGGCTGATTAGAATCCCCTGATAGATTTTTTTTGCATGAAACAGAAAAAAATGCACTTTTGACTTATAGTTTTGATAATTAATTTTTTTTTGGATAATAGGCAAAAGTGAGGGGTTTTTTGTGTAATCATGGAATAAGAGAGAAATTTATAATCATAATTATATTTGCTGCAAGGGAAATCGGAAGATATGGCTTTTTTCTTAGATCTTTCATTATCTACTCAGATTTTAGGCGCTTGTATCACTCTTAGGATTTGGAAGTAAATTGTAGCAAATATGCTATTTGGATTATTCTATTTTACTGAGTTTATAGTATGGAGCAGCTTTGCCACTTCTATGAAGTTTGAAGAAGCATAAAACATTTGAAATATGTAAATAAACTTGCATCAGAGGTGGGTTTCAGCAGGTTCTGACCAGTTCTAGAGAACCGGTAGCAGAAATTTTGAGTAGTTCAGAGAACTGGTAGTAAAAATTCTGACTGGCCCCATCCCCATCTATTCTCTGCCTCCCAAGTCCCAGTTGATCGGGAGGGAATGGAGATTTTACAGTATCCTTCTCCTGGAGTGGGGTGGGAACGGAGATTTTACAGTATCCTTCCCCTGCCACACCCACCAAGCCATGCCCACCAAGCCATGCCAAGCCCACCAACCCACGCCCATAGAACCAATAGTAAAAATTTTTGAAACCCACCACTGACTTGCATATTTAATAATTTGACACTGAATGCAGCCATAACTCTTTGTATTTGATCAGTGCATAGTGCAGCCTGGATGTCTAACATTGAAAGATTTATATTAGTTTCTGTTTTCACATGAAGCTGCTCATTTTCCAGAATTGCTTCATCTTCATTTGTAAATGCTGCCAGGGTAATACAATGCAAGCATTGAAAAGTTAGATTCTTGCAATCTATCACGTCTAATAATACCCTTTTCAACATTCACCATACACTAAGAAAAGGTGACTGAATACTTTTGAGAAGATCGTATAAGTGGAGGATTTCCCCCCTTACTGCCTGCTAGTTTTGCTTTCTTTGAACTAAGAGCTCGCCTGAAATATATCTAAAACTCAGCGGCATTTTTGTCTTTATTTGATTTTTTGAACTCCAGCTGAGTTTTGGCAGATGAGCACTTTCTGATTCTACTCTATAAAGTTTGAATTGGAAAGGTGCCACACAGATATCCTTACAAAGTTCTTCACATCACCCAGTTATAACAAGAACTTCTATTCTAAATCTAGACAACAGAAATTATGAAATAATACAGCTTTGGGTATAATTTTAACAACCTCTCCTTATAAACAACCTATATCTCCAAGTGTTTCATTTTATATAAAAAAAATCTTTTGCAGCAAAGCAATTCATTGAAAAACAACTTATAGGTTGGAGCAGTGTTTGTTCTTCAGTGTCAGCATGCATCGTGCATTTATTCTAGGACTTACGGAAACAATGAAATAATCAAATACTGCACTCCTTACAGAGAATATGCCCTATATTATTTTAAAACTCTACCCACCAATGTTCCACTGAAAACTGTCTGAGAATGAGCAATGCCACCAGAATAGATCTGAAGTATATATTTCCTGGCTCAAGTGTGCAGAGGTTAATAGCCTGAGCAGAAGACTGTGTTGACTAGGCAAAAACTGGTCAAAAAAATATTAGCAAACTTGTCCAATTGGCAAGGTTCGTTTACCAAGTTGCCCTATTTTCTTCCAAATCTGAAGGCTAAAAGCTGGAAGTTACTAATGTGGACTATGTCACGATTTCCTAATTTCTAACTGAAAGAACATCAGTTATAAATGGAAAGACCATAGAAGTCCATCGTTTGGACGAACAGGTTTGAAATCAATGGTGGACGTAGGAGTGACATAAAAAACCAGACTTCAGCTAAACAAAAGAGTAAGTTTCTGGTGAAACAGAGGATAGCATCTTCTCTTTCAGTAGAGAAGATTTAAGCTTAGGATGAACATCCATCAGCGATGAGGTAGCGAGACCCTCGATTGCATATCTTGAATGTAATAGGCTTAAGCAGGCTTTCCTAAAGTGACACCTTCTTGTTGAGTTGGAACTACAATTCTCCAGCTTCAGAGGAGCTGCGGTCCCAACCCAAGTGGAAGAAGACCACTTGGAAAAGTCGACACCATATGGTCACCAAGGACCTTTGCAAAAGTTTCCTATCGCCACATATTTTCCAATAATCCATATTTTTCTCCATGGCTTTTTGCCAAACTGACATGATGATTGAAAAATAATCCCCAAAAATAAATTAAAAAAACCCTAAAAACTAGAAAGAAAAATTGGCTCTTACCCAAGTACTATACTGTTGTTCGTATATATGTGTGTGTGTGTTTTTTTTTTTTCTGTTGAGACACCTGGTCTACCCCAGCATGTGGGAGCGAGCGTACTGCATCCCTTTTGCCTTTCAGCTCCAATCCAGGAGCCCTCAAGAAGTCGCATTCATGACAAATCATTTTATACCAAATTTATATTTTGCTGATAAAGAAATAAAGGGAGACTAGTATAGATCTATTTCAAGCTATTTAGCTAGCCATACCCTTACTTGGATTCGAACTTGGGCTGTCTGCATGTTAGGCAGTTGTATTAACCTCTGAGCCACAAGTTCTCTTCCCTTCATCAGCTTGAGTCAGGGGAGAGATTATGTGTTTTTCTATCAAGACACCTGGTCTACCCCAACATGTGGGAGGGAGTGTACTTCCTCCTTTTTGCCTTTCAGCTCCAATCCAGGAGCCCTCAAGCAGTATAGAAAGAGATCTATACTAGTCTCCCTTTATTTCTTTATCAGCAAAATATAAATTTTATATATATATATACCCACACACATACACACACACACATATATATTAAAGAAAAAAGTCAATTCTTCCATGTCATTTAGCCCAAAACAATTATTTTTAAAACCTGGCAACTTGGTTTTAATGGGCACTACGATGGCATGAAATATTTGTAAAAAAACAAATGTTAAATGAAACATTATCCATGAAAACTCAGTTGGTCATGTTTCCCATTTTCTAAGCCTGATATCCCAAATAACGTAATTCTTAGGAATACCCAAACATTCACTTTATTTGAAGCTTGTTAGCCATGTTTCCATTCCTCTAAAGCAGACTTCAATTTGCAACATGCCAGCTATTGAATTCCATTGAAAGAGCTTGTGGTGGAGCTTGGAGAAGCACCTTGATTTAAAAATGTCTGTCTTCATAAGTAAGTCTTTCATGCACATTTCGTGAAACGCAGTTCACCAACGCTTGCTAAAATTACTGTGAGACTTACACAGAGCCCCTTGTACCTACAGGTGTTATTTGGGGAGGAAAGGGAGGGAATTAGACCAGCCTTAATAAGTAGAAGATGATCAAAGGCACTTGGAATCTTCATGGTTGGTGCAAATCTTCATTTCTGTCAGTGAAAAGAATGTCCAAGAAATACCACTCATAGAACAGGAGTTATTAAAAGCAGTTTTATTCTGAGTTTTTATTATTATTATTCAATACAAAAGGGCTTGTTGCTAGGTGCTCAGTAAGCCTTTTGTGAGCCAAATACTTTACTGTTTTTAAAATATTTCTGAGGTAGCCAGGATCATTATTAAAACCATATTGTCCAATTCCTATCCCCCCTTTTTTCTTCCTATGTATATTGTCCTCAAGGTCAATCAGCCTGATCCTCATTAAAGGCCATCTACGTTGCTTCCTGTATAAGCTGCCTTTTGGTGGCAGCCAAATCTTGTCACTTGTCACTTGAGGGGTGCTGTAAGATTAAAGTTTATATTTTTTTGAGTGACCAATCAACTGCCTTTTGGGAAATAAAAAGAGCAAAAATGAAATCAAAGGACCAGTTCTACCTTCTCTGGCCTCAACATGGCACCACGATCTAGGACAGTTGATTTTCTGTCTTTTATAATCACATGCAAAAATTGCATCATTTGGTTTGCATTGGCCTTCAAACTTGTCGGAGAGGGTATACTTTCCTAACTTATATTTAATACAGGAAATGTTCTGAGCCACTCGTTTCTTTTTTCAACTCAAATTAGTTCAAATGTTTAAATTCAAATAGTTTGACAATTTGCCATCGTAGAATTGGTGAACGGCAAAGAAGAAAGGGATTTCAAGAGATCAACGTGGCCTCTTTGGTGCCATCGATGTCATTAGGTTACTTGGAAATTTCAGCTAAAAATGCTTCATTGATAGCCTCCGAAGTCATTGAGTGACTAATACTAGAAGGGGACAAGGTTCATCTTTTGTAATTCTGCATTTTCTATTGCAAGACTCTTTTGAGGTTTTGTTTGAGTTGGCAGAAACCTTTGGAGAACCTGCCAGCTTAGGTCGTTGCTATTTTATCGATCTATATCTCAGTCTTTGAATGTTTTTCCTTTGCTATCACATTCGACTTGCCTTTAGCTTTGTGTGAAATTTGTGACTTGGCTCTCCAAACTAAATCAGGATTATGTACATGTAAAATGCATTTTTTCCCCCACATTTACTTCTTGCTTACCTTGGCTCTTTCATTTCTTTTCCTCCTTTTCCTTTTTCAGTTGTATGGTATCTCTTTCTTTCTGATTTTTCCAGTCACACAAACTTTTTGAAATGCAGATTGTAGCATAAACTCTTGCAGGAGAATCATAACCAAATCTGAAATCCTGGAAAATTTTCTAGTCCTTGTAAACCTACTTGTAGTCCCATAGATGTTTAATTTGGACCCTGGCTGTATTGGTTGTATTAATGGATGCATGACTTGCCCTTGCCTGTGCATTATGTTTTTTGGTTATAAATTTTGGTTTTATTTTGGGTTTATAGGGGTTATTGGGTTTTTTTTTTAATCGTTGCATTTTGTTTATTGGTGATGTTTGATTGTTTTTAATGAAGCAAATAATCCAGAGTCACAAATGTGAGATGAGCAGGTATATCAAGGTGTTGGTTATTACCTTTAAAGCCCTACATGGCTCAGGGCCAGGTTATCTTTGAGACCGCCTTCTGCCACATAGCTCCCAGCGACCAGTAAGATCCCACAGAGTTGGTCTCCTCCGGGTCCCATCAGCTAAACAATGCCGGCTGGCGGGCCCACGGGGGAGGGCCTTCTCTGTGGCTGCCCCAGCTCTCTGGAACCAGTTACCTCCTGAGGTCCGGACCATCCCCACCCTATTGGCCTTCCAAAAAGTGGTGAAGACCTGGCTTTTCTGGCAGGCCTGGGGCCGTTGATCTCGCTCTTGTGATCTGGCGAGATCTGGCCATGAATGGCATGAATGAGTTTTTAATGTTTTTAATTTTTCAATTTTTTTAATAATTATTTTTTAAAATGTATTGTGAGCCGCCCTGAATCTTCGGAGAGGGGCAGCATATAAATTAAATTAATTAAATTAAGTTAATTAAATTAAATTAATTAAATTAAATTAATTAAATTAAATTAATTAAATTAAATTAATTAAATTAAATACAAATTGAACAAATCAATCAATAAATATGAAGAAAATAAATAAAGAGAAGCCTGATTCCGAATGGGTTTTGTGTATTTCAGTTTTGTGCCCATTGATGGTGCTGCCTAAATTAAACACGATCAGAATAGATTGCTTTTCAAGTCACACAACAGTTAAATGCCAACTAGGCATCAAAACATTTCTGGAATCCCTGGAGATAGTTTTAAGAAAAGGTTTATGATATTTTCCAAGACTTTGAGGCAGCGATACAATCCCAGGAGAAGAAACAATTGCTTTAAATTGCAGACAGATATTCTGATCCTCACCTCCTTCAAATCCAAGTTCTGCATAGGCTTAATACCATCGTATGCAGGGTAGATTAGCAGAAATGTAAGTATTTTGAGACATGGGAGATAATTTCAAGGAAATAGAATTCTCTGTGGACCAGTTCATTGATTCTAACCACCACACCTTTCCCTGCCCGAAGTATTTTGAATGTTCAGCTGAAGCTACAGAAAAGATTTCCTGGCAGGGTTCATAAATGGATAACTGCAGCCACAGCATGAGTAATGTCTAAATGTCTTGTAAAGTGATCTCCACCTTTTTTTTTTCAGAGGGAATTTTGAATGGGAAATCAAGGCTCCACTTCTGCCGGCAAGTCTTTGATTTTTCTTCTCTGCCATCTCAGGTAGTGATGGACAGAGAGGCGATCAGTCCTCTTGTATCCACTGAAAAGATATCCTGGTGCTCTTGGCGCTGTAACTCTCCATAATTACCATAGGAGCCTCAGACATGGAACTTCTAAGCATAACCTGTGTACAGCTTCTCTGAAAATACAGTGTATGCCCCAGGCTATTTTTATGATCAGTAGGAAGAATAAAGAAAAATTATAGAATGGAGGAGAGTTGGCTTCTGTTTGCCTTTTCATACAGACTTACCTAATTTGCACATATTCAGCCATTAGGGGAACTAAATTTAATTGCGGAGCATTTACAGATTTTTCAAGCAGTTTTCTAATTTAAAAATGATTTGAAGAAATGTTATGTTCAGATATTTCTATTCTATTCTATTCTATTCTATTCTATTCTATTCTATTCTATTCTATTCTATTCTATTCTATTCTACTCTACTCTACTCTACTCTACTCTACTCCACTCCACTCCACTCCACTCCACTCCACTCTATCCTTATCCTTATCCTTATCCTTATCCTTATCCTTATCCTTATCCTTATCCTTATCCTTATCCTTATCCTTATCCTTATCCTTATCCTTATCCTTATCCTTATCCTTATCCTTATCCTATCCTACTCTACTCTACTCCTATCCCTACCCCTACCCCTACTCCTACTCCTACTCCTACTCCTAATCCTACTCCTAATCCTAATCCTAATCCTTATTTTCTATTCTATTCTGGCTGGACAAGTCCCTGCAGTATTCTGCAGTATTCTTGGCATAGTTTTTCAGAAATAGTTTGTTGTTGCCTAAGGCTGAGAGAAAATCATGGTCCCAGGACCAGAGCTCAAGGTTTCTTGATCTCTGCTCTAGCTTTAACTACTATACCAGACTGGCTCTCGTGTTTAGATAAGGAGAGATAAAAAGAACAACAAATTAAAAAAATTATCTCCAAAACAAGTCAGTATTAATTACAAAAACAATATACGAAAAAAAATATGCATCTTACAATACACACTGGAGAGTCAGACATGAAATAAGCCAGTCTTAATAGTCCATCAAGAATCAATATCATACTCTATTCTACAGCAGAACAGAACAGAACAGAACAGAATACAGGTAGTCCTCAATTTACAACAGTTACAACAGTTCATTTAGTAACCATTCGAAGTTACAATGGCACTAAAAAAAAATTATGACCTTTTTTCACATGATCAAAATTTAGACTCTTGGCAGCTGGTTCATATTTATGACTGTTGCTGTGTCCCGGGGTCATGTGATCATTTTTTGCGACCTTCTGACAAGCAAAATCAATGGAGAAGCCAGATTCACTTACTTACTGTTTTGCTAATTTAACAACTGCAGTCCAAGTCGTAAAATGGGGAAAAACCCGCTTAACAAATTTCTCACTTAGCAACATAAATCTTGGGCTCAATTGTAGTCGTAAATCGAGGACGACCTGTAACAGAGTTGAAAGGGATCTTGAATGCCTTCTAGTCCAACTCCCTGCTCAGGCAGGAAACCCTTTACCTTTTCAGATAAATGGTTGTCCAATCTCTTCTTAAAAACCTCCAGAGTTGGAGTTCCACTGATTAATTGTTCTAACTGTGAGGAAATTTCTCTGTAGTTCCAGGTTGGTTCTCTCCTTGTTTAGTTTCCATCCACTGCTTCTTGTCCTCAGGTCCTTTGGAGAATAGGTTGACCCCCTCTTCTTTGTGGCAGCCCCTTAGATATTGGAACATTGCTATCATGTCACCCCTAGTCCTTCCTTCCATTAAACTAGACATACCCAATTCCAGCAACCATTCTTCCTATGTTTTAGCCTTCATCCCGTAATCATCTTTGTTGCTCTTCTCTGCACTCTTTCTAGAGTCTCAACATCTTTTTTATATTGTGGCAATCAAAACTGGATGCAATATTTCAAATGTGGTCTTACCAAGGCATTATAAAATGGTATTAACACTTCACGTGATCTGGATTTTAAACTTCTATTAATGCAGTGCAGGACTGTGTTGGCTTTTTTGGCAGCTGCAGCATACTGCTGCCTCATATTTAAGTGATTGTCCACTAGAAATCCAAGATCCCTCTCACAATTACTGTTATTGAGCCAGGTAATTCACCTATTGTGAATTGCACAGGAAACTGGGAACAAGAGATGTTCTTACTGTTTGCAAGTGAAACATTGAATGTGCAACTTCTGAAGATTGAAAAAAGAGCCTGCGAGAGATTAAATTTCAGGGACCCAAATGCATATGTCTGATCTTAGTTTGGTAACAATATTGAAATAATGAAACACAGGAGTATATATGAATTTAACTCAGTATTTAGTACCAGAGCAAAATATCATAGAGATTCAAACTTCTACTTGCTTATGTAGAAGTCCTGTTCTCAACACTTCTAATATACCAAATAGGAAACATAACTTAGGAAGAAATACAACTCAGTTTTTCCTCAAATAAGTAAATTTCCTGAGCTCTGTATCCCACATTTGTATTTTGATTTTGAAATGTCACAAGATTTAAAGTAGGGGGAGAAAGGATTAGAATTTGCTCTTCAAATACCTGGAATTGTTTATAGAATCTAGACAAAACTGATTTTTTTTAACCTATTGGTAATGTATTAACCAGCTAGGAACTTGACAGGCTATTTTTAAAAAATGTTTTCAAATGAAAAACAAATTAATGATGTTATGAACATGATATCAAGATGTCACATTGTACTTACCTAAAAAGAACATGAGATTTTCTTTTTCTTTGAAATAGGATGGCTATTTTATATTATTCAGAATATAGTAATGACAATGGTTAAGTAGTTCCTGTCTAACATTTTGTGGGGGACGGGAAAGCACTATTCTTAAATTAGAAAACCATTTTGGTGTAGTGGTTAAAGGCACCAGGCTAGTAACCAGGTGACTGTAAATTCTGGTTCTGTCTTAGCCAGTAGTAGGCTTCAGATCTTTTAGCAATGGGTTTGTTGCCCCGTTGCTGGGTGGGCATGGGCATGGTGGGCATGGCCTAGTCGGTCACCTGCACCAGGGCGTGTGTGTGTGTGTTTTTTTTCGCCCTCCCCGGGCTCCCCAGGCTTTCCTTGAGCCTCCAGGAGGGCAAAAACTGTTTCCCCCGGCTCCGGAGGCCGGAAACAGGCCCGTTTCCGGACTTCCAGAACTTCCAGGAGGCCCATTTTTCACCCTCCCCAGGCTCCAGAGGCTTTCCTCAAGCCTTTGCAAGGCTAAAAACAGCTTTCCCCAGCTCTGGAGACCCTTTGGAGGCTGGAAACAGGCCCGTTTCCAGACTTCCAGAACCTCCGGTAGGCCCGTTTTTTGCCCTCCCAGACCCTCCGCATGGCCCCTGCACTTACCTGGAATAATGAAGAGATAGACAAATAGGAACAAGGATGACAAATATAAATAGCAGATGGTGTTGGACTTTGTTTTGTTTTTAGAAGGCTATTGTCAAGAATGTGGAAAGCCAGTCTGGTATAATGATTAAAGACAGGAGGTTGGAAACTGGGAGTCTGTGAGTTCTAGTTCTGCCTTAAGTACAAAGCCAGTTAAGTGACCTGGGGCCACTCACTCTTTCTCAGAGCTAGGAAGAAAGCAAGGGTAAGCTGCTTCTGAAAATGTTCTTAAGAAAACTGCAGGGTCTAATCCAGACAGTTGCCAGAAGTCAACAGTGAATCAAAATCAAAGCCAAGCCAAGCCAAGTCAAATCAAGTCAAGTCAAGTCAAGTCAAGTAGTGAAGTGAAGTGAAGTGAAGTGAAGTGAAGTGAAGTGAGGTAAGCTAAACTAAAAACACTAAACACTAAATTACTTACATTAAATTTCTATCCTTTTGGGGAAAATATGGAACATACTACCAGCATACAGTCAGCTTGAGTTTATCACAGATTTTCCCACTTGAAATTAGGAAATGTTTAAGAGACACTGAAGGAGGTTTCTATCTTATTATACTTGGCTCACTTTAGTAAAGACATTTACTTTCTTGATGCTTCCATTGAGCCTCTGAACATTGACATCAACTATAGGAATCGCGAAGGCCTTTTCTGACTTTATGCATTATGCAGTTTTGAGCAGTTCTCCGAACTGCTCAAAATTTCCGCTACCGGTTCTCCAGAACCTGCTGGATTTGACCCCTGGTCGCAGGGTCATGTGATCAGTTTTTGCGACTTTCTGATGGTTTGCTTATTTATTTATTATTTACAGGTAGTCCTCAACATACAACAGTCCATTTAGTGACCATTCAAAGTTACGACAGCATTGAAAAAAGTGACTTATGACCATTTTTCACACTTACAACCGATGCAGTATCTCCATGATCTCATGATTTATATTCACATTACATTACAACTGGTTCATATTTATGACAGATGCAGCGTCCCAGGCAGTGGTGAAATCCCAATTTTTTTACTACCGGTTCTGTGGGAGTGGCTTGGTGGGCGTGGTGTAGCTTGGTGGGCGTGGCTTGGTGGGTGTGGCAGGGGAAGGATACGGTAAAATCTCCATTTCCACCCCCCCCCACTCCAGGGGGAAGGATATTGCAAAATCTCCATTTCCACCCCACTCTGGGGCCAGCCAGAGGTGGTATTTCTCAATTTCTCAGGAGTGGTATATATACTCAAAATTTCCGCTACCAGTTCTCTGAACTGCTCAAAATTTCTGCTACCGGTTCTCCAGAACCTGCTGGATTTCACCCCTGGTTGCAGGGTCATGTAATCAGTTTTTGCGACTTTCTGATAAGCAAAGTCAATGGGGAAGCCAGATTCCCTTAACAACCATGTTACTAATGTAACAACTGCAGTGATTCACTTAAGAACAAATGTGGCAGGAGAGGTTGTAAAATGGGGCAAAACTCACAACAAATTTCTCACTTAGCAGCATAAATCTTGGGCTCAATTGTGGTCGTAAGTCAAAGACTATCTGTATGTATTCTGCATTTACTCCCAGTTTTTATTATATCTTTTTTATCACATGCCAACAGTTTGATAAAATGAACAAAACAAAATAAACAGGGTATAATATCTGACTGTCTATCATCTATCTATCATCTCTATGTATCTATGTATCTATGTCTGTCTGTCTGTCTGTCTGTCTGTATCCATCCATCCATCCATCCATCCATCCATCCATCCATCCATCCTTCTATCTATCATCTATCTATAACCATCTTGCAAAATAGTACTGCAGAAAGTAGTGCAACTGAGTTGGCTTAGATACAAGATCTTGGCTTTTTCCAAAGTCCATTTCAGGCAACAGTTTGCTAGAAAATGTCAGTGTGCAATCTCATCTTGAATTGCAGGGCAACTTCAAAGAGTTGCAAGCCAGTGATATGATCACACTACGACGTACCTTTTTGGGAATCAAATCTGAAATGCTGCACCACCTAGAATATAATGTTCTTAGAGCAAACAAGATCTATGCTGCAGTTAGTATGACTCATGACACAAGATGGCAAATGTAAAAGGGAAATTGTGAAGGTAGTGATATATTACTTAGATGGGAAAAAGCATTCCCTAAACAGCAATCAGAAATGAAATATTGTGTCCCATAGGTCCTAAAATAATGTCTTTATGGTTGCTTCACCAAACTAAGTCAAACATTCATTAACTTTAGTAGGGCAAGATAGAATTCATGAAATGGCAATGACATTTTCAAATTTCTTGGAACTTTGCTGTAATTCATTGGTAAAGTAGAGTCAAGAGAACAAGGACAAGAGAAACTTCTGTCTCAAATCTAGAAAAAAAAATGTTTCCAACCACTATTGCTGGATAAATGGCTCAGACTCAGTAGCTTCTCCATGTGATTTGGTCTTTAACTCTCAGCTAGTATAGACAAAATATTGTGAGATTTGCAGTCCAAAATACCCAAAGGCTAGTGATACTTTTTAAAATGATGGCATTATTTTAATGGAAAGTTTGTTTTTTTTCTCCCTATACAAATGCTCAATAAAACTATATTTTTACCTCTTGCAATTATTCTAAAGTACCAGTGAAATCCCCAATCTTACCTTAGATAAGATAAACACACAAATTCTACCGTAACTCATTTACCTTGACTCTAGATCAGGGCTGTCAAACTCCCGACCTGGGGGACGGATGTGTGACATGCTGGCCATGCCCTCGCCTGATTTAGCGAAGGGGAAAAAAGTCCTCATACATCACATGATGCCGCCGTGACAACAGGAGTTTGACATCCCTGCCCTAGATTGTCCTGAAAGAAACTGAATTTATTTCCAGGCAAATCTGTATAGGGTTATGTTGTATATGCCAATCTGCACCAATTAGGAACTGGAAATGTATTGTGTTCAAAATATCAATTGTTCTTGCCTTATAGAGTATGCAGGAGCATAGCTGATTTTCCCAGTTGGATCTAGAAGATAACAGGAAGGAGTGTTTAAAATCATAGAAAGATGGAGATAAATAGCGCTTTATTGCAGCCACTTGAGTTTAAAATCATTTTACATTAGCTTTATTTTTAAATTATTTTGTCGACATCTCATGTTGGGTAATACATTCCAATTGTTTACATTAAAAAAAAAAAAAAAGAAAGAAAATAAATTATTTATTTGATCCAGAAAGAAGCTTTACAACTCAAAGACTATGAGTCTTTATCCTATTTACTCACAATTGATTTACAAACCATGTATAGGGTTGCAATCTTAATCATGAAAATAATTATTACTTAACTTTGCCAATTCTGTAGCATTCCTTTAAAACATTATGGTTAAGATTGGATGTTAGTGACCTGTAAGTGATACACCATAAAAGGTAAGCTTGATACAAAAGCAGATGGTTGAAAACTATTACAAATGCATGTGATATTGGGTGAATTTCAACTTAGAACATTATATTCCCCAAGCATCAGTAAAATGTAAATGGAATGGCAAAGGATTCTATAAGGATGGAAACCAAAAAAATTACCTCCCCTCATTTTACGCACATTTTAAAAAATGTTTTATAATAGCAGCATTATTTATTTTTGATCAAAGAACTGATCTTAAGCTTTAGAGCAACATCCCAGCCACTTTTATGTTTTTTTTTTTTTTTTAAAAATGATTGATTAGATCTGATTAGTCATACCGGACTTCCTCTGTGGCATAAAGATTATATCTGTTTCCTGCACAGAATGTTGAACAATCTGAAGAAATTGATCTGGAGCTCCGTTCAGTCCCAACCAGGATGGCTACCACACTCAAAGTAGGGGAAGCAGATAACAGAATTATAGAGTTGGAAGGGACCTTGGAGGTCTTCTAGTCCAATCCCCTGCTTAGGCAGGAAACCCCATATTCAGGAAACTTGCTGTCCCACTGCTCAGGAAACCCTACCATTTCAGACAAATGGTTGTCCAATCTCTTCTTAAAAACTTCCATTGTTGGAGCATTTACAACTTCTGGAGGCAAGTTGTTCCACTGATTAATTGTTCTAACTGCCAGGAAATTTCTTCTTAGTTCTAGGTTGGTTCTCCCCTTGATTAGTTCCTACCCATTGCTTCTTGTCCTGCCTTCAGGTGCTTTAGAGACTCCCTCTTCTTTGTGACAACACTTTGAGATATTGGAACACTTACTGCTATCATGTCACCTCTACTTTTGGGGAATCAAAGCATCCATTAGGATTCCCCAAAATGTTTTGTCCTCTTAACTCCATAGCCACTCACCTCAGATCATATGTAATTTGGTAGTAAATAACCTGAATTACGATGAGCATTTGGTGTGTGTGTGTGGGGGGGGGGATGGAAGGGTTTAACAAGAATAGTAAGAGATAGGTTCATTAATAGATCCATCAATTTTTTAAAAATTGTAATTTCCCTCCATTTCAAAAAATGAAGAAGCTGCAAATTCTGCCAGCTTCTTCCAGTTACACCACTGCTTTACTTTCATGTCTACCATCGATCTCAGAGGTTGAAAAGCAAGTTTATTATTTTTTCAATAAATGTCTTTTGGTTTCAGAACTGTTTTCTGCCCCTATCTAACATAGTTGCTGCTACTTGGTTATTGTGACACGTTTCTTTCTTGATCATCGAATCAATTCTCAAAATTCAGCCATCCCAAATATTCTCAGGATTTACCTCTCCCCAAAAGTGGATCTCAAGAGCCTATCTTAAGGTGAGATGAACATCCAGATATTGCTTATCTTCTGATGAGTCCTGTCAATCCAATAATCGATTATGGCCGGGGTGGGCAACTGTGGCCCTTTTACAACCTGTGGACTTCAACTCCCAGAATTCCTGAGCCAGCTTGGCTCAGGAATTCTGGGAGTTGAAGTCCACAGGTTGTAAAAGGGCCACAGTTGCCCACCCCTGGATTATGGCCACTGTAGATCATCAACCTGTTCCCTCTGTTAGTATAGCCAAATTATTATTATTTTCTTTTGGAGCATTCTTTATTTTTGAGTTTGTTTGATCTTTTCTTCTATTGGAGCTTAACTTGCATCTCTTTGTGGAAGGTTGTACCTTCTTGCTTGAGGTCTTCCATTACAATTGTGTAGACAGCAGTTTTCGTTTGTTCTCAGCTACAAATATCTGGTCAATCTTTAAAACTCTAACTCTTGTTGTCAAGAAATGATCTAGCCTGGGCTGACTAGCCCCAATGTAGCCCATGTAAATACAGGTGGTCCTCGAGTTATGACCACGATTGAGCCCAACATTTATGTGTCTGAGTTTGCTAAGTGAGTTTTCCCCATTTTACGACTTTACTTGCCACAGTTCTTAAGTGAACCATTGCATTTGTTGAGTTAGTAACGTGGTTGTTATGTCAATCTCCTGCTTGACCAGGGGGCTGGACTAGAAGACCTCCAATGTCCCCTTCCAGTTCTATTCTGATTCTGATTCTGAATCTGGACTCTCCGTTGAATTTGCTTGTCAGAAGGTCGCAAAAGTTGAACACATGACCGATAAATATGAACCACTTGCCAAGCATCTGAATTTTGATCACGTGCCCATGGGGATGCTGTAACGTCGCTAAGTGTGAAAAACAGTCACAGTCACTTTTTTTAGTGCTGTTGTAACTTTGAATGGTCACTAAATGAACTGTTGTAAGTTGAGGACTGCCTGAATGAAACGTCTTGCCTTTTCATTCTCTTTCTCCTTTTCTCCCAGTTCGTTCTACTGTAAATCGTTCCTTTCTCTGGAAGCATCCATTAAAATAGCAGGTTGGCCTATAAGCTAAGAAACCAGGCCAAGCGTGACTTTTAATTGTTACCCTGCCAAAAAGCTTTCATCAAGGTTCATTTTAGTTTTCTGTCCTGGGAAACTGGACAGGTTTCTACAGGATGATAAGGAAGAGCTTTTGCCCGCCAGAGGGTGCTGTTTTCCTTTTATTTGTTTTTCTTCAGCAAAAGTTAACACAAAGTACAACATTTCTCTCCCTTTGGGGTCGATTTCTCGTCAGCTCTCTATTTGGGAGAGGAGGGGGGGGAGAGGAGGCCGAACTGGCTTCCAGCACCAAAATAGTTCATTATTTTATGTTCAACATTTCCCTGGAGGAGGCCCAAGAAATCTCAGAGCTGAGTTTTAAAATATTTTGATTGGAGAGTTTTAAAACATTCAGCACGCAGGGAAATGATTTTCTATGGGTAGGTAAACTCTTTTTAAAAATGCTTCCTACCCATCGCTGAAGGACAGATTCTGTTTTTCCCAGGATATTTCATTTTCTTTTAAAATAACCCTTCTTTAAATAGCCCACTGAACGTTCTTTAAATATGCTTCCTTGCCCCTTCTCCATTTGTTTCTGGCAAATGCTTAAGGGCTGCTGTTCTCAAATGACTTTCTTCATTGCCTCCCTCCCCGAAGGATGAGCCCAACACATGTGCATGTTGCCAGACACACATTTGCTGGGAGAATGCAAGTCAGAGGGCGGGAAAGACGCTTGCCAGAGAGGGTTAAGTATTGCTTAACTCCACTATCATTTTCCAAAATCCTAGCAGAACTGTGGAAGTCTGGCTGGGATAAGAAAAAGTGCTTGAAAACAGTCCAGAGAGATTTCCTCAGAAAAACTGTGAGATAGACATGGTGAATGAAGTTAGTTATGTGTCATTCTACCTAAGAGTAACTTCTGTAATTCATTTCCAATGTTATATTTTGAAATAGACTAGACTAGACTAGACTAGACTAGACTAGACTAGACTAGACTAGACTAGACTAGACTAGACTAGACTAGACTAGACTAGACTAGACTAGACTAGAATAGAATAGAATAGACTAGAATAGAATAGTTTATTGGCCAAGTGTGATTGGACATGTAAGGAATTTGTCTTCGGTGCATAAACTCTCACTGTACACAAAAACTATAAGTGAAAAATCATGATCATAGTCATCATAAAAATACATTCATTATAAACCATAAGATACAACACTTAGTGAGAGTCGTAGGATACTAAATAAGCAATCAATATAAATCATATTAGGAAACCAAATAAAACAATATAAATTGTAAAAATACGAACAATGAAGTTATAGTCATAAGTAGAAAAGGAGATAGGTAATAGGAAAGATAAGAAGAATAATAGCCTTACTAAATAGTTTGACAGTGATGTGGGAATTAGTTGTTTAGCAGAGTGAGGGGATGGGGGAAAAACTGTCCTTATGTCTAGTTGTTCTAGTGCGCATCATTTTGAGGGTAGAAGTTGAAACCATTAACGTCCAGGATGCGAGGGGTCTGTAGATATTTTCACAGCCCTCATTTTGACTCGTGCAGTCCTCAATGGAAGGCAGGTTGGTAGCGATTGTTTTTTCTGCAGTTCTAATTATCCTCTGAAGTCGGTGTCTGTCTTGTTGGGTTGAAGAGCCAAACCAGACGGTTATAGAGGTGCAGATGACAGACTCAATAATTCCTCTGCAGAACTGAATCAGCAGCTCTTTGGGCAGTTTGAGCTTTCTGAGTTGGCGCAGAAAGAACATCTTCGTTGTACTTTTTTGATGACGTTTTTGATTTAGTTTTGCTTGATGAACCAAGGTTTCAAAAGGCAGTTTTAACTAGGCAGGTTAAAAGGGAAGAATCCCACCCACCATAGTGCCGTACAAAAGCATTTTTGGTGAGCATAGTAGACTCATATCTCCATACAATATCTCTCTTTCTCTAGCTCAGTCCTAGTCACCAAGGCTAATAGCAGGAGCTAGGGCGCAACGTCTTCAAGACCACAATTTTCCCAACCTTGCTGTAGGGCCCCAAGAACTCTTCCAAGTATACAAGTAGTCCTCGACTTACAACAGTTCATTTAGTGACTATTCGAAGCAACAACAGCTTTTTCCCTTTTGCCACCCTTTCCTTTACATTTTGCAACCTTCTGACAAGCCAGATTCACTTAAGAACCATGTTACTAACTCAACAACTGCAGTGATTCATTTAACAACTTTGGCAGGAAAAGTCTTAAATGGAGCACAACTCACATAACAACTGTCTTACTTAGCAATAGAAAATTTGAGCTTGAATGTGGTTGTAAGTCGAGGACTACATGGAGTGCACAAATATAGAAGGATAAAATTCTGAAGTAGCCTTCAGCCTCCTTAACAGTTTTAACAGAAGTGAAATCCACAGGTTCTAACAGGTTCTGGAGAACCGGTAGCAGAAATTTTGAGCAGTTCAGACAACCGGCAAATACCACCTCTGGCTGGCCCCAGAGTGGGCTGGGAATGGAGATTTTGCAATATCCTTCCCCCAGGAATGGGGAGGAAATGGGGATTTTGCAGTATCCTTTCCCTGGAGTGGGGTGGGAATGGAGATTTTGCAATATCCTTCCCCTGCCACGCCTGCCAAGCCACACCACACCCACACAACCGGTAGTAAAAAAATTTGGATGTCACCACTGAGTTATAAGCATTCACAAGAAATAATCACTGTAATAATATCACTGCATTTTAGCCCCTGCAATCTGCACCAAGTAGCATAAACTAAATTTGAAACTTTGGGGGGCAGCAGCATTCTTCAGTTTTATAATTTTTATTTCAAATTAAAATCCTCCCCGCCTCCTTCCTAACCCTCCTTTGGTGTGCATTCTTTCCTATTTCCTCCAAGTAATTAGATGCAGGATTCCTTCCTTCCCTTTATTTATCAACCTATTTTCCAAAGTAGCAGAAGGCAAGACTAGAAACAACGGATGGAAACTAATCAAGGAGAGAAGCAACCTGGAATTAGGGTGAAATCTCCTAACAGTAAGAACAATAAACCAAGCCATTGGAATGGCTTGCCTTCAGAAGTTGTGGCTGCTCCATCACTGGAGGCTTTTAAGAAGAGATTGGTTGGCCACTTGTCTGGAATGGTATAGTCTCCTTCCTGAGCAGAGGGTTGGACTAGAAGACCTCCAAAGTCCCTTTCAATTCTGTTAATCGGTTATTTAGAGACTGATGCGGTGATCAGGATGAAAACGAGTGATAAACTGGAAGGATCTTTGTAATTGTATCTGGATTGGACCATCTCCCGTCTTCTGGATAGACTACATCAAACTGGTGCTTCAATTTTCATCCTAAAGAGAAAAAAGATAGCACTTAGAACTCTTGACAACTCATAAGCTTTCCTCCTGGGACTCTGAGCTATTTTGACTTCATGGTGTCTCTGCCCTTTAAAATGAAAATTGACACAGTCCCCAAAGCAACACAAACCCAGAGGGGAAAAAAACCCCAGTCTCATACTGTATATACTGTAATTAACCAAAACTCAAAGTGTTGCTTGATATAATGAACATAGGAAATATGTATGCAGAGGGAATAAGGTTTTCTCAGCAGTGGCTCCCTAACTGGGAAACTTCCTTCCAATGGATTTCATCTTAGATTCTTCTAAATTCTCTTTTAAGAAGGGCTTTGTAGCAGTGGTGAAATCTAAAATTTGTTACTACCAGTTCTGTGGGTGGGGCTTGGTGGGAGGGGGTAATGTGACTGGGTAGGCTTGGCCATTTTTTTTTTTAGTTTTAAAACCATTTTTTTACGATCTTTTCGGCGAAGAGGTTGTAAAAAATGCTTTCAAAAGGCTCTGATGATCCCAGCTGAGTTGCCTGATCGGCAGAGGCTTTTTTTTTCTTTTAAATGCCTCTGATGATCAGGCAACTCAGCTTGGATCGTCAGAGGCATTTAAAAGAAAAAAAGCCTTTGCCGATCAGGCAACTCAGCTGGGATCGTCAGAGGGGTTTTTTTCTTTTAAATGCCTCTGCTGATCAGGCAACTCAGCTTGGATCGTCAGAGGCATTTAAAAGAAAAAAAGCCTTTGCTGATCAGGCAACTCAGCTGGGATCTTTGATGATCCCAGCTGAGACGTGCGATCATCAGAGCCTTTTTTATTAAAAGCATTTTTTTTGGCTGAAGAGGTTGTAGAAAAAATACTTTTAAAAGTAAAAAAAAAAAGCGATTCACTTAACAAATGCAGCAAGAAAGGTCGTAAAATGGGGCAAAACTCACTTAACAAATGTGTCCCTTAGCAACAGAAATTTTGAGCTCAATTATGGTTGTAGGCTGAGGCCAGCTGTACTTGCGTACCTATCTTATGGGTCTACAACACTTTGTTTTTATGTCATTCGATAAAAATGTGTACTTTATTGTGAAACTCAATGATCAACACATGTGCATGTTGCCAGACACACGTTTGCTGGGAGAATGCAAGTCAGAGGGCGGGAAAGACGCTTGCCAGAGAGGGTTAAGTATTGCTTAACTCCACTATCATTTTCCAAAATCCTAGCAGAACTGTGGAAGTCTGGCTGGGATAAGAAAAAGTCTTAAAAACAGTCCAGAGAGATTTCCTCAGAAAAATTGTGAGATAGACATGGTGAATGAAGTTAGTTATGTGTCATTCTACCTAAGAGTAACTTCTGTAATTCATTTCCAATGTTATATTTTGAAATAAACTAAACTAGACTAGACTAGACTAGACTAGAATTCTTTATTGGCCAAGTGTTCCAACAAGCTGGGCTGGCCTAAACATTAATTTTAATGGGTTGCTTTTGTTTTTAATGATGTTGGGGCCAAATTATTTAATATGTTTTTAAATTTCTTTTAAATTTTATATATGTGTTTGTTTTATCTTTGGCTGTGCACTGCCCTGAGTCCTTTGGGAGAAGAGTGGTATAAAAATTAGATTAAATAAATGAATAAAATAAATAAATAAGTGTGATTGGACACGTAAGGAATTTGTCTTCGGTGCATAAGCTCTCAGTGTACATAAAAGCTATAAGTGAAAAATCATGATCATAGTCATCATAAAAATACATTCATTATAAATCATAGGATACAACACTTAGTGATAGTCATAGAATACTAAATAAGAAACTAAATAAAACAAGATAAATTGTAAAAATGTAAGTAACAAAGTTATAGTTATAAGTAAAAAAGGAGATAGGTAATAGGAAAGTTGAGAAGCATAATTGTAATACAGCCTTACTAAATAGTTTGACAGTGGGAATTAGTTGTTTAGCAGAGTGAGGGGATGAGGGAAAAAACTGTCCTTGTGTCTAGTTGTTCTAGTGTGCATCATTTTGAGGGTAGAAGTTGAAACAATTTACATCCAGGATATGAGGGGTCTGTAGATATTTTCACAGTCCTCATTTTGACTCCTGCAGTATACACATCCTCAACGGAATCCAGGTTGGTAGAATTGTTTTTTCTGCAGTTCTAATTATCCATTTATTTATTTATTTATTTATTTATTTGATTTGATTTCTATACCGCCCTACTCCCGAAGGAGTGTAGTCTGTGTTTGTCTTGTTGGGTTGCAGAGCCAAACCAGACAGTTATAGAGGTGCAGATGACAGACTCAATAATTCCTCTGCAGAACTGAATCAGCAGCTCTTTGGGCAGTTTATGTCATTCGATAAAAAATTGTACTTTATTGTGAACCTCAATGATCAAAATAAAAAGGGAATACATCTCTTTCTATTTACATAGTTTCATAAATAATTATAGGTTCTTTAAGCACCTTATATATTTTATGAAGTTAGAGCTCTATGCTTTTACAGTTCCCAGGATTTGGGAAGAAGTAGTAAAATGGGAAAGGAAAATTATTGTCAACCCAAAGCTATCTATCTCCCTGATTCTCAACCTTGGCAGCTTGAAGATGTGTGGATTTCAACTCTCTCAGAATTCCCCAACCAGCATGCTGGCTGGGAAATTCGGAGAGTTGAAGCCCACACATATTCAAATTGCCAATGTTGAAAATCACTCTCCTGTCTGTCTTTGGCCTCATTGTCTCATAGCTGCTTTCCTGTGCTCCCTTCTGGAACTGGTAGGAAATCTTGTTACCCTAAATCCAGTCCCTATACTCCACTCTTACTGTGGTATCCCTTATAGTTGTGTATTGCTTTTGAATCTATACACCATCAGCGTGCAACACTCAGCGGGCCATGATTGGCAGTCGCGTTGGCTGAAATTCCACCTGTCTCCTGTGAAAATTTCTTCCAATTGGCATGCTCAGGGTTGTACTTACTCCATACACTGGGTTTTTTTTCTTTTTCACGAAACCATTGATTATTTAACTTTTTAAATATAATATTCCGATAACTTCAGGCCCTTAATTGTCTGCCCACGTTCATCTGGAGGTGCGGTAGGAGCAGGGGTGAAATTCAGCAGGTTCTGACAGGTTCTGGAGAACCGGTAGCGCAAATTTTGAGTAGTTTGGAGAACCGGCAAATACCACCTCTGGCTGGCCCCAGAATGGGATGGGAATGGAGATTTTGCAATATCCTTCCCCCAGGAGTGGGGAAGGAATGGGGGTTTTGCAGTATCCTTCCCCTGGAGTGGGGAGGGAATGGAGATTTTGCAGTATCCTTTCCCTGCCACGCCCACCAAGCCACACCCACAGAACTGGTAGTAAAATTTTTTGGATTTCACCACTGGGTAAGAGAAACACACTACTTTTACACCTCCCAGATAAATGGAACATCTCAAAGACATCCTGAGGCTACTGTAGCTGTAGACCAAAATGAAAGACAATTGGTGGCATATAGACACCTCCCTTGGAAATGGTTAATGTGCTGTCCTTGAGCTGAACAAAGAATCTCTGTGGATTTGCTCAATGTGAAATTGTCCCTGTCCCCTATTCCTTATCAGTTAATTGTAAATTCACTAGTGAAATATAGCTTTCTGGCTATATTCTTAGATGACCTACTCCAAAATTCTACATTTCCATCTTGGAACATATAGATCCACTCCAGTCTGGAGTGTGTTCACTGCACCAGAGTTATGCATTTCATGTTCTGCTGTCATCAAGGTGTGTTCTTTTTTTAGCTTTTCCATTAGAGTGTTATGTATGAATCGCTTTTCCAGATAATTACGATAAACGAGCCAGAAAATCATTGTTTTTATTTGGATGTGAAATATAAGACAGTGACAATCTAGCACTTTGCTCATCTTCACTGGATTATGAAAAATAAACGTTGACTGTGAATACAGCACGCCCTTGGGTTAAGAACACCCTAGTTTAAGGATGACCCACAGTTAAGAAGAGAGCCTTTTATAGCAAAATCTGAGTTAATTATACAATGATTCAAGTTAAATACACAATGGTTTGAGTTCATTACACAACGCTATTTGTTTGTTTATTTATTTATTTATCAAATTTGTTTGCCATCTATTTCGCTGCAAGGTGACCAAGGCTTACAACATCAAAGTAAAACCATAAATAATAAACAGAGATAGTATTCAGCCGATTAGCTCCGACAATCAGCTGGCCCTGCCCACCCGCCCCCGCCCTATCCTGTCCTTTATTTCCTGCTTTCTAGCTTATCTCAATTGTGCAGCACAGCTGATTCCCCCCCCCTTCGCTGTTCTACTTACCGTTGCTGACATGGAAGGTAAGCAGTTCAGGTTCTAAATGCTCTATTTTCAGCGAGAAGCGCGTGTTCACCGAACCGGTTGTTAGAAAATTTGAATCCCACCACTGATAATAAATATAAAATCACAATAAACGTAAAGGTTATAACAAAAAGATGGGAAGATAGGGATATACTGTGTTATATAATGATACTGTTCCAGCTTACATACAAATTCTAGGTAAGGACAGATCTTGGAAATTGAACTCGTTCTTAAACTGGCGGCTAACCGTATGTATTTATAAAAGTTATTGGCTGCCCATCTGGGTGGCTTACAGTCATAAAATATATATATCTACATTAAACCATAAATAAATTAAAACCAAAAATTAAAATCAAGGACACATGGGGAGGGCAGGGGCAGAATCCCTCCTCTCACCCCAGGTGAATGAAATGAAAGGAACCAGTGACAGAGTGACATGAGGTAAATTCAACCATCATGCTGGCTCTGATAGATGCCTAGAGTTACAAGTTTCTCTTTGCTTAATCAACCTAATTGGATTCATTTGAAGCAGTGTTAAATGCTTAATCAACTTAATTGCTTTGTGGATGTTGCTTGAATTTTTCAGTTACTGATTTCTGAATTGGAGACCAATTATTTCTTGTAGAGATTTTGCTGGGTTGTGTCTAGACTTGGTAACCAGAATGAAACGGGACAACTTAGTGTGGATTCTAATTGACTTGAGGCGAGATGGAGAGTGGTCTTATGTGCCAAAATAGATGATTTTCTTTAAAAAAAATGTTTTCTGGTATTCGCTAGCAAGCTAACATATATTTGACAACTGACAGATGTGTCCTCAAACCAAAGTTGATCTTGCAAACAAACACCACTTGCTCCAATCACACCATGATCATGTAATATCATGTAATAAAATTCCTGAAAAATTCCAAAGACCCTGTAATAAAATTCCTTATCCACTTATTTCACTGATTCTCATAATCTGTCTTTAAATTGGGAAAATTATTTCATTTCATTTCATCATTTTATTTTATTTTATATTTTATTTATTTTATTATTTTATATTTTATTTTATTTTACTTATTTTACTTTATTATTTTATTTTTTCTTTTCCTGACATAATAACTATATAACTTAATAACTATAACTGCCTGGTTTGGCTCTGCAACCAAACAAGACAGACACAGACTTCAAAGGGTAATTAGAACTATGGAAAAAAAAAACAATTGCTACCAACCTGTCTTCCATTGGGGACCTGTATACTGCACGAGTCAAAAAGAGGGCTGTGAAAATATCTACAGACCAGTGGTAGGATTCAGCCGGTTCTCTCCAGATCGGGCGAACTGATAGTGGCGACTGCAGGAGGCTCCGCCCATCCACCCAGATGTAATGCGCATGTGCAGACGAGGTCACATTTGAGAACCGGTAGGGAAGGTAAGTGAATTCCACTGCTGCCATCCTGGACATAAATTGTTTCAACTTCTACCCTCAAGATGATGCACACCAGAACAACTAGACACAAGGACACTTTTCCTCTTTTCCATCACTCTGCTAAACAACTAATTCCTGCAACACTGTCAAACTATTTAGTAATGCTGTATTACAATTATGTTTCTCATCTTTCCTATTACCTATCTCCTTTTTTACTTATAACTATAACTTTGTTGATTACATTTTTACAATTTATATTGTTTTATTTAGTTTCTTATTTAGTAATCTATGACTATCACTAAGTGTTGTATCTTATGATTTATGATGAATGCATTTTTATGATGACTATGATCATGATTTATCACTTAGAGCTTTTATGTACACTGAGAGCTTATGCACCGAAGACAAATTCCTTGTGTGTCCAATCACACTTGGCCAATAAAGAATTCTATCTATCTATTCTGTCTATTTTTATGGGAAAATGAGTGTATTATTCTCTTCACATCTCCTTAGCTCCTGGCCCGGCTTATACTCAATTCCACCACATTAAAAAAACAAAAGCACAATTATTCCTTCCCACAACCCAGTGGTGAAATGCAGCCAGTTCTATCCGGCTCGGGCAAACTGGTAGCGCCGGCAGCAGGCAGCTCCACCCATCCGCCGAGAAGTCATCACACCCCGTTTTTGACCCTCTGTGTAGGCACAGAAGGCTCTGCGCATGCATGGAGGAGGCACGTGCACTCCCATTTGCGAACTGGTAGCGAAGGTAAGTGGATTTCAACCCTGCCACAACCCATTCTCTTTGCATTGAAAAAAAATCCAAAAACCCCTTTTTCTAGAAATGGTTAGTTTATATTATTATGTAAAAGTAAAAAGTTGAAGATTGAAGCTATTATTTTATTCTACTGCATCAAAAGGAGTTGGAAGTCAATACCTTTTCTTTCTTTTTTCCCTTCCCTTTTCCCTCCCTTATTTTCCTACTATTTTCTTTTGTATTTTTGTATTTTACATTATGAAATAATAAATAAACAAACCGGTTAAAAGAGAAAAATCCAAAACCCTTAAACTTTCTAGCTCTAATTTGCTATTCATGTTTTATTATTGTCACGTTCACCAGAAATTTCATTACATTCTGTCTCAAAACAAAATATACTTAAATTACCTCACAAGTGAAAATTGCATAATTTTAAAATTGCACACTGATTTCAACAATAAATAGGCATAATTTATCCCTTAATGTTGGTTTTCTTTTCTTGGAATCTTTGGGGGCATGGGGAAAAAAAACTACAGCCACTTTTAAAAAACAGATTTTAAAGACATATAGCCATTTCTATTAAATTTGAACCATTGTGCTCATGTATATGATTCTAGCATCCGTGAAAATGTCATCTTGATTTTTTTAAAGGTTAGAATGATTTAATAACAGGTAGTCCTCAGGATACAACCATTACATCCAAGTTTCTTAAATAAGGAAAAGCAGCTTCGTACAAATGCAAAGTTAGATATAAAACACCACATCATGCCAAAGTAAAGTAAACTATATAATTTAGTGCTGTGTGTGGATGAAAAAAAGAGCCTGTAGTACAGTGGACTAAAGCACTGTTATTAACATCTGCTGCTTGCAATTACTGCAAGTTCAAATCCCACTAGGCTCAAGGTTGACTCAGCCTTCCATCCTTTCAAAGGTAGGTGAAATGAGGACCCAGATTGTGGGGGCAATAAGCTGACTTTGTATAAATATACAAAAGTATGAAGGCTATTGCTTAACGCATTGTAAGCCGCCCTGAGTCTCCGGAGAAGGGCGGCATATAAATTAAAGCAAAAAAATAATAATAAAAAAATCAGATTTATCTTCACTTGTGATTGGGAGTTGGTTGTAAGATATATAAATATTTTAAACAGACAAGCACTTAAAACTGAACTGGCTTAAAAAGACCTGGATCAGTATTGATTTAAATTTGCTTCAACACCCTTCTGTGACATTTAAAGGATCCAGGTTATTCCTGTAAAAATTCCAGCTTAAAGGACTACTGCATTTAAACACAGTTATTTTGAATGGAGCCTATAAATTGGTGGAGCTTATTTCTAGATTAAACATATTTATAAACCAGGCATATTGCCAGAGCTAGGGTAGCTATATACTACTAACACTCTCATTGTCATGATTTTTAACTGGGTGAAACAGTGCATCATATGGCAATAATTTTTGACTCAAAGTACCTCAAATGAACTAACTTTTAAGAATGTGTACAAAATCAGAGAGTCATGGGGAATGAAATTTGGACACCTTATGGCTGCTTCAATTCAATTGGCTGCTGAAGTCATATGTTCTTTTTCAACATTCCGTGACCCTGGAAACCCCATGCACTTTTCTTGACCTGCATGTCCCCCCGTGCACCTTACCTGACCTATGTGGCACCTATTACACAACGTGTGACTTCCATATACCCTTCTTGACCTGTGTCATCCACCAGGCACCCTACCTGACTCTTATAGCACCTCTTGTGCAAACGTAGGCATTCTTCTTGCCCTATGCTACCTGCCCAGGCACATTCCCCAACCCACACAATTCCTTATTTGGCCCCCCTCCCCACGACTCCCTGGCTCCTCCTCCACTTGGCAGCAGGCCTTGAACTTGCAACTTCTAGATGGTCCCCCATTGATTTCTCTCTGCAAGCTTCCCACAAGCAAAATAAAGGGAGAAGCTGGTAAGAATTTTAGGGAGGGAAAGAAGGAAGGAAGGAAGGAAGATAACCACAGAATGATAGGGAGAGAGGGAGGGAATAAAGGAAGGGGAAGGGAGGGAGAGAGGAAAAGAGGGATGGAAGCAGGAAAGAAAGGAAGGAGAGAGAGGGTGGGAAGAAAGGAAGGGAGAGGGGGAGGGAGGGAGGAAGAAAAGAACAGCCGATAGGGAGGGTAAAAGGGAGGGTAAAAGAAAGGAAGAGTGGAATGAAATGGAGAAAGAAAGGAGGAACAGTAAAGAAGGGAGAAGGAAGACAGAAAAAGGAGAAGGGAAGGAGGTAGAGAAAGAGGGGAGAAGGAAGAAAGAATGGAAGGGTGAAAGGGAGAGTGGAAGTGGGGGAGAGAAGAAGAGATACGAACAGCAAAGAAGGGAGGGAGGGAGGGAAGAAAATAGGAGGGAAGTGAGGAAGGAAGGAAAGGAGAGGTAGGGAGAGAAGGCAGGCAGGCAGGCAAGCAGATAGGCATGAGGGAAGATTTCTGATGCACCCTGCTAGCTTCCCACAAGGGAACTCAATGGGGAAGCTGGCAGGAAGTCGGAAGGCACTCCCGCCCCCACTGTTATTTTTGGCCACCTGAGATTATTCTGCTTCTCTATTTAGGGAATATCTCTGAAACCATGACCCAATGGAGTATCGACCATCTAATTGGATTTAAAAGAAGGAAGAAACCACTTCAGAATTACATAAACAGAGTTATTATACATTTCAGCATTTTAATTATGACTACCCTTTCATGAACAATTGGAAACCATACAATCTGTATATCCTCATATGTTCAAAACTACAGAGATTACAGAATTAAACCTTTTTGAGGGAGGAAAAGAGGCTTCATTTTGAATATTCTGAATGAAGATAGAATCAGAGCTGTCTTAATGCATGGGCCCGATGGGTACTTGCTCGTGCGCCCCACAAGCATAGGAGCCCCATACTAATCTGTGTATGCTAACCCTTCAATCCATCTTGTATCATATAAATACAGCAACATATTTACTACATTTTACTGCATTTTTATTAATACTAACGTGTATTAATAGAAATTAACACCGATTTTTTTTTCTGTAGATGATGAGACGAGCCTGCACATTATTCTGTGCGGGCTCGTCATTCTTTTTTATTCTTATTTATTTATACATTTTTATTCCTGTGAGTAGTTGTCGTAGGGGCCCCAGTACACTGCTTTACCCAGGGCCCATAATGCTGTTAAGACAGCCCTGATTAGGATTACCAATTTTGCAAACATGCTTGGGAATTAATCCCCTTTTAACACCCTGTACTTTTCTTCTGAATAAATATATCTCAGAATGGAGCATTAAATTTATTACAGGTCCATGCCACAGACACCTGCTTGTTTACCTACCCCACTTGGCAAGCAAACTATTAATTAACATACAGCAGAAACAGAATTCTCCTCACATAATGGCTATTATGAATTCTAATCCAAATACATGAACACTCTCAATAGCACACATGCTACTCATTATTAAAAATAAAGTCTTCCTCAACTCCATCCTGACTCTTGAGAAGCAAATGGGTATCACCTTATTGATGCCTAGGTAATAATATGGTTTCCCATTGCTTTCATCCACAGTATAGTTCAGTTTTACACAATCTGGTGTCCTCCAAAAGTATTGTGATTACAGGTCCCAGAATTCCTTGTCATTAAAGTGAGAGTTATGGTCTGAACTTATTGACGAGTAAACAGGTTGGGAAAATCTGCATTGGTCAACAAAATTATTGGTAGTTTCTGAATGTGAGAAGTCCTTTAAACTAAGGCCAGGGATTCAGAAAAGTGACCTTAGTACACTGTGAGTAAATAATGGAGTTGCTATGTTTCCGGATGACACCAAGTTCTTATAAAATCCAAATTTAGATTGTAAAGTGGCATGGAAAGATCTTTCAAACTTCATGAAATGGTCAAAGCCAAATATAAGTGCATAGCGATGCATGAGGCTCTGAAGCAAAAATAACCATAACTTAATTTATATAGATCCAAATTATGCCACTTATTTGCTTAGTTTAGATTTATAAGGCTGTCCAACTTGACACTGACTCTAGGCAACAGGCAGATTAAAAACAAATACAGTATTTTAAATAAAAAAGTAAAAGTAAAAATAAAGGGGAACAAGCATATTCTAATTAAACCTTGTATATAGTATAAGGACACACCCCCAACCAATCCCAAAGCTTTGGGGGAAAAAAACCAAAGATTTCCAGATATAATTCCAGATATGTAAGATAGTGGGAACTATCTGTAACTTTAGGGCAGCGGCCCCCAATCTTTTGGGCATTAGGGACCGGTTCCATAGAGAGAGGTTTTTCCGCGGTCCATAGGAGGCATATTGCATGCTTGGGGCTTTGTTTGTTTGTGTGGCCTGGTTTCTGGCATGCTACGGTCCAGTGGTGGTCCATGGACCAGGGGTTGGGGACCTCTGTTCTAGGGAGATGCTATTCCCAAGGGCAGGAGCAACAGCAGAGAAATTGCTTCCTGGATCCCATCAGGTGACATTGCTTAATGGATGGGATCTCATCCCATCACATCCCAGCCTAGTGGTTTGGGAAAAATAATAGGAGAGAGACAGTTCTTATGCCATGTACGCTTTAAAGGTGATAGCCAACTCCTTAAATGTACTTGGAAACTCACTGGTAACCAGTGCATGTAGCAGATGTGTTAGATGGGAGTACTAAAGTGCACGCATAATTGCTTGTACTGCACCTCATACTGTGGACCTTCAATAACTTCCAAGTATCTTTAAATAAAGTCCTGTGTCAGCTGTTGTTGTTGTTGTTAGTTGCGAAGTTGTGTCCAACCCCAGGCCTTCCTGTCCTCCACCATCTCTGGAGTCCATTTAAACTCACGCCTACTGCTTCAGTGACTCCATCCAGCCATCTCATTCTCTGTCATCCCCTTTTTCTTTTGCCCTCAATTTTTCCCAGCATTAGACTCTTCTCCAGTGAGTCCTTCCTTCTCATTAGGTGGCCAAAATATTTGTGTTTCATCTTCAGGATCAGGCCTTCTAAAGAGCAGTCGGGGTTGATCTCCTCTAGGACTGACCAGTTTGATTGCCTTTCAGTCCAAGGGACTCGCAGGGGTCTTCTCCAGCACCATAGTTCAAAGGCCCCAATTCTTTGGCACTCAGCCTTTCTTATGGTCCAACTTTCACAGCCATACATTGCAATTGAGAAAACCATAGCCTTGACTATATGCACTTTTGTTGGTAGGGTGATGTCTCTGCTTTTTTGAATGCTGTCTAGATTTGCCATAGCTTTCCTCCCCAGGAAAGCTGGGGAGGAAAGCATCTTTTAATTTCTTGGCTGCAGTCCCCATCTGTGGTGATCTTGGAGCCCAGGAAAATAAAATCTGTGTCAGTACATTTCAACAATTAGTGTTGAAGATATAAGTGACCAAGAGAAGGGACTTCCAGATCAGGACAAGACACAATTAGTGCACCAAACAGATCTGTGTGAAGTCCTTCTGGTCACCATTGTCATCTGCTCTCTGAGCAAGAGCTGTGAGTACAGGACCTCCTCACCCCTTCACCAAGATATGCAGCCACTCTGTTTGGGGAAGTGCTACTTCATTCAAAATCAAAGAAAGAGAACTGAAAGAACCATTTGAAAAACCATGAATATAGCCATATGTGCCTCACCATCCATACTCAAACAGCCAGCAGGCTCTGGGACAAAATCTTGATAAAATTATTAATGTTGACCAGGTATTGAGATATACACATACAAGATGACTTCACATAGCAATTTCATACAGATCTTAAAGAGGAGGGAGGATGGGCTCCCTGAAAGACCTTTTAAGCCAGAAGCTTTGGACTAACCCTCTCTCCACCACTCAATACTGACTGGAACTAGATACAGAAAAAAAGAATGGCTACAACATCATTATATCACACTCCCAAGCCCAATAATCAGTCCAGAAGGATACCACAATCAATGATATGGAAAGCCACGGAGGGATCAATGAAGTGTAGGGTGGATGCAATGCTACCATCCTAGTCCTACCAAAAGTCATCACATGCAATCAATGCTGACTTTGTGTCCTTAGCTAGAAATCCAACTGAGTCTATACAGTAGTGGCCAAAATTGTGGAAACCTTTTGGGAAAAGTGTGTTTTTGAGATTTGGCTAATAACTGTTTTGGAGTTTCAAGATAATCCTATTTCACTGCTGGAATGGCCTGGGAATAGCCCAGACCTTAACCCAATTGAAAATCTATGGAGCCGACTAAAGAAACTTGTTAGTCAGAAGGGACCCAGCAATAAAACCCAGTTAATAAAAGCAATCCTTCAATCTTGGTTTCACATTATCACAGCTGCAGAACTAAAAGACTTGGTTCACTCCATGGGAAGACATTGTAAGGCCGTAATTCATGCTAAAGGTTACCCAACTAAGTATTAACTGACGTGATAATTTTTGTATATCTCGTTTTTTCTATGGTGATTTAATTTAATTTAATTTAATTTCGAATTTATATACCGCCCTTCTCCCTGAGGACTCAGGGCGGTGTACAGCCAAGATAAAAAACATAGAATACAAATATTAAAACATTTAAAAATATATATAAAATTTGGCCCAAAAAATTAAAAATCACAGACTAATTAAAAGAATTTAAAAATTTTAAAAATTTCTTCTTAAGCCAACCCGGCTTGCTGAAAAAGATAGGATTCTTCTTATCTCCGGGGGCAACTGATTCCAGAGGGTGGGAGCCCCCACAGAGAAAGCCCTCCCCCTGGGGGCCACCAGCCTACATTGTTTGGCTGATGGCACCCTGAGGAGGCCCTCTCTGTGGGAGCGCACGGGTCGATGGGAGGTCATCGGTAGCAGCAGGCGGTCTCGGAGATAGCTAGGCCCTATGCCATGGAGCGCTTTGAAGGTGATAACCAACACCTTGAAGCGCACCCGGAAGACCACCGGGAGCCAGTGCAGCTCGCGCAGGAGTGGTGTTACATGGGAGCGCCATGTTGCTCCCATCACTACCCGCGCTGCTGCATTCTGGACCAGCTGGAGCCTCCGGGTGCTCTTCAAGGGGAGCCCCATGTAGAGAGCGTTACAGTAGTCAAGGCGAGAGGTGACGAGGGCGTGAGTGACTGTGCACAGGGAATCCCGATCAAGAAAGGGCCGCAACTGGCGAATCAGGCGAACCTGATAAAAGGTCCCCCTGGTAACAGCCGTCAGATGTTCCTCCAAAGACAGCTGCCTATCCAGGAGGACTCCCAGATTGCGAGCCCTTTCAGTGGGGGCCAAAGACTCGCCCCCAATAGTCAGTGATGGAGTCAACTGACTATATCGGGATGCCGGGAGCCACAGCCACTCAGTCTTGGAAGGGTTGAGCCTGAGCCTGTTCCTCCCCATCCAGATCCGCACAGCCTCCAGGCACTGGGACATCACTTCAAGGGCATCGTTGGGGTGGCCTGGGGTGGAGATGTACAGCTGGGTGTCATCAGCGTACTGGTGGTATCTCACCCCAAAGCCACGGATGATCTCGCCCAGTGGCTTCACATAAATGTTGAACAGAAGGGGCGAGAGGACCGATCCCTGCGGCACTCCACAAATGAGAGGCCTCGAGGTCGACCTCTGCCCCCCTGCCAACACAAACTGTGACCGGTCGGAGAGAAAGGAGGAGAACCACCGTAACACGGTGCCTCCCACCCCCAACTCTTCCAGCCGGTGCAGCATGATACCATGGTCGATGGTATCAAAAGCCGCTGAGAGATCTAATAGGACCAGAACAGAGGAATAACCCCTGTCCCGAGCCCTCCAGAGATCATCAACCAACGCGACCAATGCCGTTTCCGTGCTGTGCCCAGACCTGAAACCCGACTGGAACGGATCCAGATAGGATGTTTCCTCCAGGAATTGTGGAAACTGTTGCGCGACCACACTCTCAACAACCTTCGCAATGAAGCGAAGGTTGGAGACAGGACGATAGTTAGCCAATATTGCTGGATCCAGGGACGGCTTCTTGAGGAGAGGCCTCACCACCGCCTCTTTCAGGGCAGCGGGGAAGTGACCCTCACTCAAGGAAGCATTAATGACGCCCTGGAGCCAGCCTCGTGTAACCTCCCGGGAAGCCAGTACCAACCAGGAGGGACACGGGTCCAGTAAACATGTGGCCGCACTAAGTCTCCCCAAAATCCTGTCCACATCATCGGGAGTCACAGCATCAAACTCCTCCCAGATAACATTCTCAAGACTGTTCCTCGTCACCCTGCCCTGATCTACCCAGTCAGAGTCCAAATCCCCCCGGATCTGAGCGATTTTGTCATACAGGTTTTGTCCGAAATCCTCCGCCCTGCCTTCTAAGGGATCCTCCCGCACTCCCAGATGGAGCAGGGCGCGGGTCACCCTAAACAGGGCGGCCGGACGATTCCCTGATGACGCAATAGAGGCGGAAAAGTAATTAGACTTTGCCGTCTTTATCGCCACTAGGTAGGCCTTAATATGCGACCTTACCAGTGTTCGATCAGATTCAGCGAGACTGGCCCTCCAACCGCTCTCCAGGCGTCTTTTCCGGCGCTTCATTTCCCTCAGCTCCTCAGTAAACCAAGGAGCCACCCGGGATCGGCATCGGGTCAGAGGCCGCAAAGGCACAACTCGGTCCAAGGCCCCACCAGCCGCCCGATCCCAGGCGGCTACCAGGTCCTCGGCCGAGTCATGTGCTAGATCCTCAGGAAATGGCCCAAGCTCCGTCTGGAACCTATCAGGATCCATCAGGCGCCTGGGGCGGATCCATCTAATTGGGTCCGCCTCCCTGCGGCGAGGGGTCGCGGTTCGAAGATCTAGGCGAAGGAGTGAGTGGTCAGTCCATGACAAGGGTTCCATGTCTATATCCCCTATAACAAGACCACTCAACCACTGGCCAGAGACAAAAATCAGATCCAGAGTGTGACCTCCCCTGTGAGTAGGGCCATGAACTAACTGGGTCAGGTCCATGGCCGTCATGGAAGCCATGAACTCCCGAGCCACCTCAGACGTTTCACCGACAGATGGCAAGTTGAAATCACCCATGACTAAAAGCCTGGGTGTATCTACTGCCACCGTGGCTATCACGTCGAGTAGCTCAGGAAGGGCTGTTGCCACGCGGCAGGGAGCCAGGTACGTAAGCAATAAGCCCATCTGAACCCCACGGCCCCACCTCACAAGGAGGGACTCACATCCGGCTATCTGAGGCACAGTGGTCTCCCTCGGATCCAGATCCTCGTTAATAATAACCGCCACCCCCCCCGCCCCTCCCCTGGGCCCTCGGCTGATGGAATGCTCTGAAGCCTGGTGGGCACATTTCAACCAGAGGGACACCACCCTCCGGGCCCAACCAGGTCTCCGTAATACCCGCCAGGTCCGCTCCTCCCTCTTGTATAAGATCGTGAATGAGGGGGGCCTTATTAACCACGGACCTGGCATTGCATAACATCAGCCGAAGGCCCAGATCCTGAGTATCTAAGCCACCTAGTCTCCAAGAGGAGCCATGGGGACCGGGGCAAGCAATTGCTCTCAAACAGCGAGTGCGAGCCCCCAACACATGATATGGTCCCCTGCTCCCGCCATATCTGCCCCTCCCATCTACCGTGCTGATGGTACAGACCTCATAGGTATCGTCCCCCATCCCTTTCCCAGTCCCTCGACCAACACCTCCCAAATCGTTACCCTGTGCCGGGCTCGGCTCTGACCCTGGTGGATTTCCCCCCCATCCCCCAGAGTCTTCTTCCCAATTTCTCTAGAAAGATCATTACAAACCCCCCTCCCAGAACCCCTTAAAATCTTAAAAAATTTCCCTAAAAAACCCCACAAATTCTTCCTTGCTCCATGCCATCTCTCTGGACTCCAAAGTCCGTCATCGAGATAGGCCCTCGATAATGTGGAGGGCCAAACCTGCGAGTGGGGAGAATCTCGCAGGGCGAGGAGTTCCGACACCGAATACATATAATCAGGGGAGACAGAGTCCAAGGGAAGGGAGTACCGCTGATGTTACAGACATAGGGAGAATTCTAGTCCATGGTTAGGCCATCAAGCCCATTGTCCTCTCACGACAATGGCCAAGGAGGTACATATCCTTCGACCCCGGAGGTTCCAGGGCAGCCATGCTCTCACCTAGGCCACCCATGGAAACTCTGATGGAAATCCGGGCGTGAAGATAGCCATAGTCCGCCTCCCACTGGCCTTATGTCCATAGAACCAGTATCCCTCCTGGGATTAGTAGCATCTGGGGGTCCAAGTATCCTGCTCAGAAGGAGGTTTAAGTTCGTAAATTCACGTTGAAGAGATTTTACATGGCAGGGAGTTCAGACAGACTAGATGTAAAAGGGGGAAAATTTGGAATAATTCAGCAGGCCAAAGTAGATGGGTAGCTGCAACCGTAGTAAGGCCCATAGGCCTAAACTCGGTCCAAAGGATGGAAGAGGGAGGGGAAATTCAAGCCGCATAGGTTTGTAGTTCTTTTCCGACCCCTGCAATCCCTCAACCATTATCTGATGGATAATGCGGCCCTATTTCGTTCCCCCCCCATCCAGCTCGTCCTAGGGGGGTGTCTCTGGGTCCCCATGGAGGTAACCCTTCCCCCAAGGGTCCAACACTCTCCAGTCTCCCAGAGCTCAGTCTAAGGCTGCTGCTGAAGAATCCTATGCTGTAGTTCAGGTCTGCAAGCCGCTGGGAGCCGCCCCGACATCCGCTGCCGTCACCGCAGCCGCCGCCGCGGCCGCCGCCGCCACCATCGTCGCCGCCGCCATTGACCTCCCCACGGACGCCCCCAGCCGCCCCCTGCCTCTAGATCTTCCTCGAGGCATCCAGGGGCGTGGGGAACCTCCGTAGGGGCCTCAAACGTCGCCGTCGTCAGGGGGCCGCCACCGCCGCCGCCGCCGCCGCGACTGCCCGTAGCCGCCGGTGCTAGTGCCGCCCCCGCAGGCCGCATCCTTCACGCCCTCACCCGCCGGCGCTTCAACGTCGTCCTCCTCGGAGCTGGGATGGTCCGGAGAGCTAACAAAGCTCTCAATGGGATCCCCAGGTGCTCTCTTTCCCAAACGGGGGTCATAGCTGTTCAAAATGACCCCCCCGAAGTCCCCCCAAGCCGAGGCATTGCCCCCCAAGGATCCGGGATTCAGCGCCGGGACGCCATCTTAGACATGCGCAGAAGAAGATTTTTGTATATCTCGTTTTTGTGATAATTTTTGTATATCTCGTTTTTTCTATGGTGATAATTTTTGTATATCTACGTGTTTCACTTTTCTTCTTTATACTGAAACTGCTATTCTAATAGCAAAGTCTTCATAAAAGTTATTGCATTACATTCTTGATTAAATTATCTTTCCATTGATATATAATTTTATGATACTACTCCTCCCCAAAAAATGGTGTTATTAGCTAGTTTTAGAAAATGCACTTTCCCCAAAAGGTTTCCACAATTTTGGCCATTGCTGTATTATTTACTTTTTTCCAGGTTCCTCTAGAATTGTAGTCTGACCATCTTCTCATCAATTGTTTCCTATAAAAGAATGCTGGAGAAATTGGACAAAAATTGTCCAAAACATAGATAAAAATTGTCCAGAACTGTTTGGGTCCAACAATGGCTTCTTGCCATCATTCAAAGTAAGCTGAGCCATTCCCTCTTTCAATGATAAATTTACCACTGCATGGATGGACGTGGATCTAACGAACAGGTAATCAGATTCAGTTGTAAAGTCAAATTCTTTAGGAATCACAGGGTCAAACACGGTGCAGGTAATAGGAAAAGACTATACATTGGCTAACTTGACAAGATCTGACTAGTTGGAAACGCAGAACTAATCCAAGCACCTTATCCATTAGATACTTAAATATTCCTCACAGTGGCCATGTAGATATCTTTGTGACTGTCCTTCCCCAGTAAGAGATGTATCATTTAAGGCCCATGACTGGCTATCTGCAGTTTTGCTACTCTTATCATCATAACGTAATGCGTAATATACATTATCCCACACACGTAGGGTGGGATTTGCTCTTGTTTTAAGACATCTCTTCTGTTATTTAACATCTCAAGTAAGCCTCAATCAACCTGCCTATCAGATCTCTAGGAAAAAAAACTTTTTTTGAAACCATCTAGGTCGGGGTGGGTTCTACTTACCTTTACTACCGGTTTGCAATGGGGCCGCGCGCGCGCAGAAGCTTCCTGATGATGTTGGGGTTGGTGGGCGGAGCCTCCCACCAGTTTTACTACTGGTTCTATAGAACCGGTCCGAACCGGAGGCAACCCACCATTGATCTAGGTCCCTTAGTAGAGTGGTGCAGTGGCCTAGAGGTGGAGCTCTTGCCTCACAATCAGGAGGCTGTGAGTTCGATCCTAGGTAGAGGCAGATATTTCTTTCTGGGCACAATGAGAATATATCTGCTGAATAAAATTCTGCATTGGAGACAGGAAGGGCATCTGGCCAGTAACCACTCAGCTCCATTCAGTTGCCCAGATTCCACCCCAAAAGGGATTATGGGGTCGTTAAAAGGAGATGATGATCTAGGTCCCTTAGTATCCTGGGATGGACCAAATTAATAGATCCTTTCTCCTTCCATTCCAAAGGTTGGCTGAGAATAACCTGAAAAAGATTGAGATAGATAGTTATCGAACATGTCTGCTGAAAAAGGTCAATTTAGCATTAAAAGATATTGGGGGAAAATATTAACACAGACACACACACACACACACACACACACACACACACACACACACACACACACACACAGACAGCCCAAAGACTTAAGATATGGTAAAGCTATCCCTTCAAGCTCCATACAGCATTCAGCTGGTCTTGTTTGGCCAATGAAATTATAGAATTACCGCAGGAGATGATCAGGGTACAGGTTGGCTCAGAAGTGGAAAAACATTCCAGAATAAAATAATGGTAAACCACTTCCAAGAAAATTGCATGGGCATTAATTTACCTGTCACAAGTTGAAGGGGGATTTTACTTTCTATCCCTTTGATACTGCCTTTCAGCGGAGGGGAGCTCCACTGAGGGGGAGGGGCCTTTCAGCGGCCTTTCAGCGGAGGGGAGCTCCACTGAGGGGGAGGGGCCTTTCAGCGGCCTTTCAGCGGAGGGGAGCTCCACTGAGAAGAAGGCAGAGTCCATGACTCCCTGTAGCACTAAGAGATGATGAGTGGCTCCATCAGCAATCTTCCTATCAGCCCAGGGGGCAGGAAAGGGCACTGAATCTACTGGATCAAAGTTGCTCCAGATTCATAAGATGGAGTTGATTTGGCCCACCAGCCAGATAGGAACCAGAATAATGGTCAACATTTCCATATTGCTTCAGTGAAGAGATTTTAAATTACAGTGATCTGTCAGACAACAAAAGTTGGCAATCCTACCCAGCCTGGTTGGCATGAACCAACCGGACTTAAAATATAGCAACAGATATCTCAATCCCCTTTTCCCTGACCCAGTTTAGAATGGTTTGGATGTGTCTCTTGCAAATTATACATCATGGTTTATATAATAACTTTGCAATGTAAGAACTAAACCAATGCTGGCATATTCAATCAATCATATTTAAGTAAATCACAGCTCTTTACTTTGTTCCCAACTGAATGAATATAGGCTAGCTAAGAAAATCACCTACCAGAGGACTTTGCGATGACCAATAGGTTCTATAACATTTTTAGGAAAAAGAAGTTAGGCCTAAAGGTAGCCCTTGATTTATGACCACAATTGGGGCCAAGCAAGGCAGTTGTTGAGTGAGTTGATTTTACGACCTTGCTTTGAACCACGGTTGTTAAGCAAATCAGCGCAGTTGTTAAGTGAATCATGCGGTTATTAAGAGAATCCAACTTCATCCTTTAACTCTGCTTATCAGACACTGGCTGGGAAGGTTGAAAATGCCAGCTCCCTGACCCTGGGATGCTGCCACCGTTTTAGATAGTACATGCTGGTTGCCAAGGGGGCAAATTTTGATCATGTGACTGTGTTTTCTGCGGCAATGCTTATAAGCGTGAGGACCAGTCATAACTGGTGTAACTTTTTCAGTGTAACTTCCAATGGTCGCTAAACGAATGGTTGTAAAATAAGGACTACCTGAAATTATGGCATACACAATTCCATAGCAGTAGATCCTATCCAAAAACAGTTGTGAAGTAGTTGGGAATAAAGACATGAAAAAATGCTGCATCTTTCAGCATCTTAGGGATGTTCTAAGGCAGGGGTATCAAACTCGACTTCATTGAGGGCCGCATGAGGATTGTGTTTGACCTCGGGGGGCCGGGGGGACATGGCTGGGCTGGGGAGGGCATGGCCCTCTGCCAGCAGAAATGGAGCTGGGGGGGCATGAGACCCCATTTTCGGCTGGGATGGCCTCCTGCAGCCCTCTGCCAGTGAAAATGGAGCTCAAGGGGAAAGGCATGCGGCCCTCCTGAGCTCTGTTTTCATTGACAGAGGGCTGTAGGAGCCGTCCTGACCAAAAACAGAGCCTGGGAGGGTTGCGTGTGGTCCTTCTGAGCTCCGTTGTGATTGGCAGAGGCACCGCAGACCGGTCCTTTGCTGTTTCCAGGATGGCTGCGCGGGCTAGATCTAAGCACCCTATAGGTCGGATCTGGCCCACGGGCCTTGAGTTTGACATCCTTGTTCTAAGGTATTTTGCAAAGTCCCTCAACTTCTAGTGACAATACACATTACAGGTAGTCCTCGACTTACAACTGTTCATTTAGGGACCATTCAAAGATATATCATCACTGAAAAAAGTGATTTAGGATTATTTTTCACACTTATGACCGTTGCAGCATCCCCATGGTCATGTGATCAAAATTCAGACACTTCGCAACGGACTCATATTTATGCAGTGTCCTGGGATCATGTGATCCCCTTTGATGACCTTCTGAGAAGCAGAGTCAATGGGGAAGCCAGATTCGCTTAACAACCGTGCTACCAACTTAACAACTGCAGTGATTCACTTAACAACAGTGGCGAGAAAGGTCATAAAATGGGGCAAAATTGACTTAACAAACGTCCCACTTAGCATCAGAAAATTTGGAGTCAATTGTGGTCATAAGTTGAGGACTATCTGTATAATATCCCCAACTCTACAGGGCCTCCAAAGGTTGATGAGAAGAGCTCACCCAAAGGACTTACGTCTTTTCAACCCATCAGGGCCCAGAGTCATTGTGAAAGCTAAAGTTGTAGTTGATGACAAAAATTTATTTTGATAAAGACAAAGGGAAAAAAATCCTTTACGAAGGGCATCTAATTTAACAAGGAAAAAACAAAAAACAAAAACCAAATCGGAAGCTCCAGTTACAACTGCCTGACCCTTTAGGCCACATGCTAATAATTGTTGCTATTTCAAGGATCACATCTCGAAAAAGTGGCACCGGAAGGTAGGTGTGTGTGTGTGAATGAATGCCTTTCTTCTGCCCCTCTTCTTGTATGTCCCAGTTAACACGTAGGGGGTGTGCCTGCCTGTGTGTGAAGAAGATTGGAAGAGAGACAGAGAGAGAGACACACACACACAGAGAAAGAGAGAGAGAGAAAGAGAGAGAAACAGACAGAGAGAGACAGAGAAAGAGAGAGAGAGATAGAGAGAAAGAGAGACACAGAGACAGAGAAAGAGAGAGAAAAAGAGAGAGATAGACAGAGAGAGAAAGAGAAAGAGAGAGAAATACAGAGAAAGAGAGAGAGAGAGAGAGAGAAAGAGAAATAGAGAGAAAGAGAGAAAGACAGAGCGAGAGAGAGAAAGAGAGAGAGACACACACAGAGAGAAAGAGAGAGAGACACAGACAAAGAGAGAAAGAGAGAAGAGAAAGAGAAAGAGAGAGAGAAAAAGAGAGAGATAGACAGAGAGAGAAAGAGAAAGAGAGAGAAATACAGAGAAAGAGAGAGAGAGAAAGAGAGAAAGAGAAATACAGAGAGAAAGAGAGAAAGAGAGAGAGACACATACAGAGAGAAAGAGAGAGAGACACAGACAAAGAGAGAAAGAGAGAAGAGAAAGAAAGAGAAATACAGAGAGAAATACAGAGAAAGAGAGAGAGAGACAGACAGACAGACAGAGAAAGAGAGAGAGAAAGAGAGAGAGAGACAGACAGACAAAGAAAGAGAAACAGAGAGAGACAGAGAAAGAGAGAAAGAAAAAGAGGCAGACAGACAGAAAAAGAGAGAGAAAGAGAAAGAGAGAGACAGAGAAAGGCAGAGAGAAATAGCGACAGAGAGCGAGAAAGAGAGCGAGAGAGAGAGCGAGAGAGCGAGAGAGAGAGAGAGACTTTGTGCTGATGAGGAGTATGATGGACTGAAACTGCTATTATTAAAATGCCTTTTTCCACCAACCTTCTCCTCCCCCAGCCAAATCCGGAAGGTGGGTATCAAGGGCAGCCAGCCAGAGCAGAAGCAGAGTTTTAATTGCTTTCTCAATGAAAGATAATCACCGGGTCCCAAGAGAGGCTTCCAGATTAGCACTCAACAACTCTCCCCTCGGTGATCTCAGCCCTCTCATCCTGTTGCCTCCATTTACAGCCCATTCAGCAGTAAGTGGATCGAAGAAAGCCGCTCACCACTAACCCATTAGTGACAGCAGATCTCTCCCGCTGCCTCTCGGACTGACTTTCCCTTTCCTCTCCCTCTCTCCCTCCTTTCTCTCTTAGAGGCGCTCCATTCACTCTCCGCTCCGCTCGCCCGGGTCGTTGCCGCTGCTTTTTACTCGCTCGATTCCTCCGGGATTCCCCAAAGTTGAAGCCAAGCGCCGAGCCGAGCCGAGCCGAGCCGAGCCGGGGCCGGGGCCGGGTGAACCATGAGCGAGCTTGAAGGGGACTTCGCGAAGCTTTTGCTCTTCAAGGATGAGCGGATTAAAGAGCTGGAGAAGCGGCTGTCGGAAAAGGACGAGGAGATCCAGGAGCTGAAGAGGAAGCTGCACAAGTGTCAGTCCGTCCTGCCCGCGCCCACCACTCACATCGGACCCCGCACCACTCGGGCTCAAGGCATCTCCGCCGAACCGCAGACCTACCGCTCTTTCCACGACCTCCGGCAGGCTTTTCGGAAGTTCACCAAATCCGAAAGGTAGGGGCAATGCGGGGCCGGGGGGACGGGCGTGGGTGGGGGACAAAAGAGAGGGTTGTGGTTTTGTGTGTGTGTGTGTGTGTGTGTGTGTTTTTTGCACGTGTTTCAATGTGTCACGTTTTGCACCCGGGTCTCCCTTCAGCAGCCCCCAAGTCTCCTCCGTGCTGGATGGTTGCAGCGACTTGGGGGCGGAGTTCGGGTGGCGCAGCCCCTCGGTCGCCCTCCGCTACCTCGCTAAGCCTCCAGGTGGGGGAGAAGGGAGTAAGAGAAAGGAAACTTGCCCCCTAAAAGGCTTAGCGGGGCTCCGGAGAAGCGACGCGGTCCGCCCAGCCCATCACGGGTCGCCCGACGGTCGTGCAAGAAGAGATCCGGCGAAGGAAACCCAACAACCCTGCTATTCCCCCCCTCCTCCCCCCCCAATTCTCCCTTCTCTTTCTCGCCCTCTCCGCGTGGCCCCTAAACTTCTCGGGACCCCCGCCTGGCATAGCTCACGCCATGCGGGTGCGGTGCCTCTTTGCTTTCCATCCTTTTGGCAGCCCGGGCTGCCTTTCTATTTTTGTTAAGCGTGCTCTGGGACGGCCGCCGAAGTCGCTCGCCTTTGCCTTTCCTCCCGGCGCCTTTTTGGAAAGCGCTGCTCCCACGGAGCGAAGGAGAGAAGGAGGAAAAGGAGGAGGAGGAGGCTGCGCGAGTGGGGAAGCTTAGAGGTTAAAGGAGGAGGGGAAAGGCGCTGAGAAAGTCAAAGCCCTCCCTCTTCTTTTTCAACAGTCTCTCTCTCTCTCTCTCCCCCCCCCAAAAGCATCCCGCCCGCCTCATCCCCGCCCTGTTCCAGCTGGCGGCGGCTCTGCTTTTTGCAAAGACAAGAAAAGGGGGAAGGGAGAGGAGGGGAGGGGAGGGGAGGGGAGGGGAAGAAAAAAGTCCCGGACACTAGAGAAGAAGCCCCATCGATCGGCCCTCCGCATTAAACCCCCTGTGGACATTAGCGAGAGGAAGTGCATTAGGAGCTTTTAAGTCCCTGGAAGTGCAGAACAAGAAGTGCGCCTTGCAGGATATCAAATATCCCATTAAGCTGCGCCTCTCCCCCCCCCCGCCTTTCCCTTCCCATCCTCTCTCTCTCTCTCTCTCTCTCTCTCTCTCTCTCTCTCTCTCTCTTTCTTTCTCTCTCTCTCTCTCTTGATGAGCCCCGCCGAGTCCGAGCCGTCCCACGCAGCCTCGCTCGCTCACTCTCTCGCTCGCTCGCTCGCTTGGCGGCGCCGGTTTTCGGAAAGTGAAGCGGAGTCAGGCGCGCAAGCGGGATTGGAACCGTCCGGGTTTTTTGCACGCGCCTGGCTCGATTCGGGGGCGGGCGGGCGGGAGGCGGGGGAACCGCGCCTGGTTTGGTTGTTTCGTCCCGATCTGCCAGCATTTAAATATGGTTTTTTTTGGGGGGGGGAAGTGTGTGGGGGGGTATTACTGTGCTGCAGGGCCAAGTGCCTCTTTGGGGGGGGGGCTTCTCTTTAAACGTGCGTTTGGACACCGGGCGATCCCGAACCACGTTCCCCCAGTGTAGAGGTGACTGCCCTTGACTAATGGTGTATCTGAGGTTAACCGAAGGGCTTGCCTTCAGGAGTGGTGAGTGCTTCACCACTGGAGGTTTTTAAGAAGAGACTGGGACAGCCGCTTGTCTGAAATGGTAGGGTCTCTCCTGCTTGAGGAGAGGGTTGGACTAGATGACCTCTAAGGTCCCTTCCAACTCCATTCCATAACTAAAGTTATCATGGCAATGAATGGAAGCAAGAGGGTTAAGGAAGTACACTCTCTCTCTCTCTCTCTCTCACACACACACACACACACACACACACACACACAGAGAGAGAGAGAGAGAGAGAGAGAGAGAGAGAGAGAGAGAGAGAGAGAGAAGGCCGATGCAGAGGGCAGCTGAAAAGCATGCCTTCAAAAACAGACAGCTGAGGTCTCTCAATTGGTTATATTTTATGTGAAGGATATCTTGAGAATCTTTGACTGCCCAGGACAAATGATGCATCCGAGGTTAAGCAGTGGAACAGCTGGCCTTCAGAAATTGTGGGTGCTTCACCACTGGAGGTTTTTAAGAAAAGACTGGACAGCTATCTGTCTGAAATAGTAGGGTCTCTCCTGCTTGAGGAGAGGGTTGGACTAAATGACCTCCAAGGTCCCTTCCAACTCTATTCCATAACTAAAGTTATCATGGCAATGAATGGAAGCAAGAGGGTCAAGGAAGTACACACACACACACACACACACACAAATACACACTCCGGAAGGCTGATGCAGCGGGCAGCTGAAAAACATGCCTTCAAAACAGCTGGGGACTTTCAATTCCCTTATATTTTATGTGAAGGATATCTTGAGAATCTTTAATGTTCTGCAGGAACTTCGTTCCATTCCCCTCATTATGTATTTATTTTATTTACTTATTTCAACATTTTTAAGCCTGCCCAACTTGGACACTGTGTCTCCGGGTGGCCTATAATAAAACACACAATAATAGCATGTTGATGAGGATTAGGATCCTGCTTTTATGCTTCATTATAAGCTCTTCAGGCAGGGAGCGCTGACTTGTAAAAGTGCCACAAAGACTGACAATGTGTATGAATGACAGATAATAAGAATGACCACTAATAGCGATGTAATAATAATTGCTGAGAGTGATGCCATCTGCTTGGCCCTGGTAGTGATAGTTAATAGCAATACTCTCCGGTTTCCTTAGTTATTTATTCATGAATGAAATCATCGTTTTTCCAAGAAAGAGGTTAAAAGGTGCACATATGGCTTTGTTTTTAGCAGGTGCATTGCACTTTTTTTTTTTTTAATTTGATTTATATGCCGCCCTTCTCCAGAGACTCAGGGCGGCTTACAATGCGTTAAGCAATAGCCTTCATACTTTTGTATATTTATACAAAGTCAGCTTATTGCCCCCACAAACTAGGTCCTCATTTCACCTACCTTAGAAAGGATGGAAGGCTGAGTCAACCTTGAGCCTGGCGAGATTCGAACCTGCAGTAATTGCAGGCAGCTGTGTTAATAACAGGGTGCTTTAGACCACTGTACTAACAAGGCTCTTACTGTAGGCACCGTTTTAGGTGAGTTGATCCCATTGTGGGAAAGAAATATCTTTCACACAGGCGACTTTTCGGCCTTGGGGGCTGTTTATTAAAATAAACAATTCAGCTATTTTATCTCCTTCTCGGTGAATTTGCTGTGATAGGAAAGAAGATGGACAATGGCAAAGGCAGGAAGGATAAATATGGAAAACAATGATTATCTGCAGCCATCATAATGTATGAAGTGTAGAAGCCATGGCGCAATAAATACCCTCCAATAGCTACAACTTGTATTGTGTTCAGGTACTTATTAAACATTTTAAGATGCCCAATTATTTGCGGTTTCTCTTCAATTTAATTAAAATGGCTTAGTCCGATTATGTCCTTGAATAGGTAAGTTCTCGACTTACAACAGCTTCTTTAGTGACCGTTCAAAGTTACAACTGAAAAATGTGACTTACGACCGTTTTTCATAGTTACGACTTTTGCAGCAGCCCCATGGCCATGTGATCAAAATTCAGATGCTTGGCAACTGGTTCATACTTATGACCTTTGCTGTGTTCCAGGGTCACGTGATCCCCTTTTTGTGTCCCTTCGACAAGCCAAGCCAATGGGGAAGCCAGATTCACTTCACAACCGGGTTACTAATTTACCAACTTAACAGTGGTAAGAAAAGTCTTAAAGTGGGGCAAAACTCATTTGAACAAATATCTCATTTCATGTCAAGATTTAACGACATAAATCTTGTTTGTGGTTGTAAGTCGAGGACTACCTGCAATAGCCAAAGGCTGGGTTCTAGGTAGTTCTAGGCTGGGTTCTAGGTAGTTCTAGGCTGGGTTCTAGGTAGCAACATTAAAACCTAAAAAAAAATAAAAGTTCCCCAAACATGGAAGAATTTCTGTAGGTCAGCTTCTTAAAAAGAAGAAGGGATTGGATAACCATTTGTCTGAAATGGTATAGGGTCGTGATGGCAAACCTATGGCACACGTGCCAGAAGTGGCACACAGAGGCTTCTCTGTGGGCATGCGTGCCATCGCCAGCTGCTCTTCCGGGTTCTGTCATACACATGTACACTGGCCAGTTGCCCCATTCTGGGTTCCAGTGCACGCATGCACAGCGGCCAGCTCGTCTTTGAGACCAGCTAGGCTGTGTGCATGCACGTGACGGAACCTGGAAAAGCACCTGGCCGCCGCATATATGCTCACCAGCCAGCTGCTCTATTCCGGGTTCCAGTGCATGCACACTCCAGTTTTGGCACTCGGTGCTGAAAAGGTTAACTATTACTGGTATGAGGTTTTCTGCCTAAGCAGGTGTTGTGGCCCATCAGCGGCCTGTGCAGCTTGTAGCTGATTCCGACAGCGAGGAGGCTGGTGTGGTGCTGTGCCAGCAGCCTGTGCAGCTGGCACTCGAGTCAGACAATGAGGAGGCTGGAGAAGATGTGGTGCCAGTGGCAGGAATTCAGCCAGGGCCTTCAGAACCTCCAGAAGCTCCCATAAGTGAAGAGGACGAAGAGGAGGAGCCTCTTCTCAATGCACGGGCGCGCAGAGCTGCCAAAAGGCAGGAGTGGCTCCTCAGGAGGAAGTCTCCTCGAGAGTAAGGCTTGGGGCTAATTGGCCACTCCCTTAGCCTATTTAAGGAAGGACGACGACTGAGGCAATTTGCAGGGAACAACTTCATTCACTCTCCTTCGTGTCCTGATCTTAGTTCTCTTATCAGTTTCCTGCAAATTGCTTCTGGGCTTTCTGCCAACCACAGTAAGGTTACGATTATTTATTCTTTGGATTCTTGTAGGCTGTTAAGAAAGTTAATTAACAGCCTTTATTTGAAAAAGACTGACTTAATTTAGTAAACTAAGGTTTGTACAGACTTTGCGTGCGCTGCGTTCTTTGGGGTCCGTAGCTGGGGCAGAACAGCAGGGGGTTGGACTAGAAGACCTCCAAGGTCCCTTCCGACTCTTGTTATTCTATTCTATTCTTAAAAAAAAAAAAGCATTTTTGGTGTGGCTAGAAAAGCAGGTAAGGCTGGAACAGGGAAGGATTGTCACTGTTAAGGAGTTCCAGGGTCAGCAAAATGACCAGTGGTCTCTGTTAAACTGTGAGACTCACTCATCCCATGCAAGAAAGCCAGAAGGCTGTGATTAAAAACTGGCTTTCTTGCAGTGTCAACTGTGGCTTGAAAAACTCTATGTGTGCTTTCAGGTTTGGCTTCATTTTTAGACTATTTCTGGTTAGCGTGCTCCTCCTCCTCTCAAACACTACTGGAGTTCGGGAGTTGTGCAGCTGAAATGAGGACAGGTTGTCAGCGTCTTTAAGACACGCAGGTCACTAAACCCCCCCCCCACCTCTCTTTATTTAAAGGGAGGTAGTGGAGCCTTTGCTATGTTTTACATTTTTTTTTTTTAAAAAAAGTGTTAATGACTGAGGTTATTTTATGAATTTTGAAAGTCCTGCTTTCAAGGCCCAGAGGTCCTCTTGAAAGACGCTACTGTAGGTCTTGTGTTAAAATTAAACCGGGTTTGTAAATATAGGATTTTAAAGTTAGGGTTCCACGAGCTTGATATATTCCCACTGGAAAATGATTTTGAAAGAGGATTTTTTTTTTTTTTTTGCAAGGCAGTGGATGCCATTCCTTCCTGGACTTTTCCAAGCGGGAGGAAAACAGAGAGTTAGTTTTACATTTATCAGATGTCAAGACTTATTTTTTTTTCCCCTTTCCAACATTTATTGGAATTATTAAGCCCTGACTTCCTCTTTCTTTGTGGTTTACACTAGGACATAGGGCAAACTTCTTCTTTTTTTTTTTTCTTCCTTAGCATTTGGACTCCTGCTTTCCAATCGAAGCCATGAAGTTTATTTTCAGCACACTGAGTCACTGTAGCAGGGAGTTATGACAAGTATAATATATGGAGATCGTAATGGTTGGAATTGAGGGTGGGAGAGGTTCACTAGCATGCTTAAAGGAACAGAATGTCTTTTAAAAACAAGACCACAGGCAGCTCTGATTCTCTCTTTCTTTTGACCCGTTTCTTTAGATGCACAAGTTTGGCTTTAAACATTTTAGTTATTTTTAACACTGTGTTCTATTTTCACTCATTAGAGGCAGTGTCTTCCATTTCTGATCAATAATAATAAAAAAAAGGCTGCAACTCTCAATTGACAGATTCTATGCACTTGGAGAAAATTCAGTGGAACTTACTTTTGAATAGATATGTATGGCATTATAAATGTCTACTTTTAAATTGAAAAAGCCTGAGAGTTCACCATTGACACAGCTAATATACGTGAGAATAAGACCCATAGTAAACAGAATACCTTACTATTAAACACATTTAGGATTACAGTGCACATCCCATTAAATTGGATTTAGCCTGGAAAAAGATAATCATGAATTAACATGCTGTACAGCTTCTCTGTTAAAACATGAATAAAAGAGTGCTACATTTTGCACGTGGGATCCTAAGTGAAGTTGAAATTTCTGGAAAATGTCTTGATGTTTGTTTATTTTATTTTTTAAATTTGTTTTATTGAATTTTTACAATTAAACAATCATTATTCAACTCTTGTGCATGACTTTGACCATTTACATATCATCATACTAGTATTCACCTATACTCTATATATTTTTTACTAAATCTACATTCTATTATTTTCCTTTTTTTCTATTTTTGATCCAATGATACCATTTCTCCAATATTACGTAAAAATCCGAGTCCATCAATCCTTTCAACTCAAGTGTCATTTTGTCCATCTCGGCACAATCCAATATCTTTTTAATTATTAAATCTTCAGAGGGTATATTTGAGCTTCTCCAACATTGCGTGAAATGTCTTGATATTTAATGACCAAAGAAGAATGGTTGATTAGATACTTTTATACTTAGTCTTAAACTCAAGGTGCAATCTGAATCTTTTCATCTACTTGTACCTTAGATGCACAGAATCAAATTAATTGTAATTGAACAAATAAACTACTTGAACGCAACATAGATATTACGCATATAAGCCTGTCTCCACTATTGTGTTAAAGTACTATCCATCCATTGTTAAGTTGAAACAAAACAGCACTGTTGCCAAACTCCTTTCTGTCTCTGTTGTACCTGTTCTCTCAAATATTACGGAACTTGTAGCAAAATATGTTCCTCACCAGTGGTGGGATTCAAATAATTTAACAACCGGTTCTCTGCCCTAATGACCACCTGGGTAGGGATAGCTCGGTGGTCATGTGACCGGGTGGGTGTGACGAACTCAATGTCACTCACGTTGATGGGCGCTTCGCCTTAGCTGTTACAATGTAATAAGGGTTAACCAGAGAGGCAGTTTCTGTAAGCAGGGCAATAAAGGTTAGGCTAGAAACACCACCAGAATGTTTACTTCCTGCCTTCCGTACAGGATTAGCCTTGTAAAGTGGGAAAAAACAAAATAAGATTTCTTCCAACCTCTGAACTGCTTAGAAAGTTAACAACCGGTTCTACCGAATAGGTGCAAACTGGCTGAATCCCACCACTGTTCTTCACGATAGGTGGGGCTTCCTTCTAAAAATTGGTTGCCATTCTTTTTAATACATTACAAGCCAGACAAGCCAAACAATCGTGATGGCACTACACAGCATGAATGGAGCAGATCAGGTTTAAGGAATCTGTGCTGTTCTGCAATTTAAGCTGCTTGGCTTTTCCATGTGAAGTGCCTGGAAATGAATCCAGCTTTAAAAACAACAAAATCCTTTCCAGATTTTAACCCGTTCTTTTGTCGGTCATAGTGGCGGTCAGGGATTCTGTCAAAACCACCCATTCTACAGCCCTTGATTAGTGGGTGGCCCACAATTCCTTCCTGTCTGAACAAACTATCCTGATTAGGTGGCTCAGTGGCTAAGACACTGAACTTGTCGATCAGAAAAATCAGCAGTTCGGCGGTTTGAATCGCTAGTACAGGTCTCCTGCATGAGCAGGGGGTTGGACTAGATGTCCTCCAAGGCCCCTTCCAACTCTGTTACTGTTACTGATTCTCTTTTCCATGGGCAGGTCTTGGAGGACATGTATAGAACCATCTCCTCCAGGGAGAATCAGAGTTGGAAAGGCACCTTCGAGGTCCAACCGACTGTTGAGTGCAGGATTTGCTCGCTTGAGTTGAGTGCGAGTTGATGAGGTGGTGATGGACTCAATGCAACCCTTCGCTGTTCTTGCTGTTGGTGGGGATAGAAGGAGAAAGCAGCATTTGCCTTACTTTCCTTGCCTTCTCTCTGCCATTCGAAGAAGCTTCAACAAGCCCCAAACAATGGCAGGGAAAATGGAAGGAGAGGTCAATTTGTTTTGATCCCTCTACTATATGACTTACTATATAGTAACTGTGAGAGAGGAACTTGGAGTCTTAGTGGACAACCAGTTAAATGTGAGCCGGCAGTGTACGACAGCAACCAAATAAGCCAATGCAATCCTAAACTGCATTAACAGAGGGATGCAATAAAGTTCAAGTGAGGTACTAACACCACTCTATAAAGCCTTAGTAAGACCACACCTAGAATACTGCATCCAGTTTTGGTCACCACACTATAAAAAAGATGTTGAGACTCTAAAAAGAGTGCAGAGAAGAGCAACCAAGATGATTAGAGGACTGGAAGCTAAAACATACGATGAACAGTTGCAAGTGTTCGGCATGGCTAGTCTAGTGAAGAGAAGGACCAGGGGAGACATGATAGCATGATAGTCTTCCAATATTTGAGGGGCTGCCACAGAGAGAAGGGGAGGGGGATTAAGCTATTTTCTAAGGCACCCGAAGGCCAGGCAAGGAATAATGGATGGAAACTGAACAAGGAGAGATTCAACCTGGAAATAAGGAGAAATTTTCTGACAGTGAGAGCAATCAACTAATGGAACAGAAGTTGCCTTTGGAAGTTGTGGGAGCTTCATCACTGGAAGCTTTCAAGAAGAGATTGGACTTCCACTTGTCAGAAATGGTGTAGGATCTCCTGCTTGGGTGGGGTGGGGGTTTGTACTAGATGACCTACAAGGTCCCTTCCAGATCTATTAATCTGTATCTATATGATTGTCAAGAAGAGGTATGGGCTTTGCTTGCTTCCTTTCTGTATTCTGCAGATTGTATCCACATACCTCAGATTCTTCCACCCTCAGCCCTTCCTCCTACTTGCAGCATATCTTTCTCCCCTGCTGGCCACCCCCAGCCTCTTGTCCCTCTGTTTTCAGGGCAGCATCCTTGCTGTTGCTAATCCAGGCATCTGAATGCTGCTGGTGCAGGCTGCTCTCCAGGCTGAGAGCTTCTCCAACCACGTGGGAGAAGGAATGTCTCCCACCAGGTGCAGCCAGCTGCTTTCCATCACCCACCTACAGGCCACTCCATAGAGATGCCAAGGTGGTTGCATTGAGGAAAGTTGAGTTGCCTTCAAGCAATCCCCAAGTCTTCCGGAGCCAATTGGTGCGGCTGGTTGGCTCTCTGTGCAGTTGCCAAGAATCTTTTCTCCTCTCAGCATTTGGGGATTTTCCAATACAGGAGGGGAAAATCATGATATGAAGCTTGCAAAAGGAATCAAAGCAGCGATGGATGGAGATCTGATAAGCCTTACACGGAATTGTAGGGCTGAGCGGTATTAGCTGAGCTACGGCTAAATAGTGCTGCTTGTTTAGAAGCAGTATATCTGTAATTCACTTATTTTCTCCCCATTCTTTATGCCACTTAAAAGGTAAAGATAAAGGTTCCCCTTGCACATATGTGCTAGTCGTTCCTGACTCTAGGGGGTGGTGCTCATCTCGTTTCAAAGCTGAAGAGCCAGTGCTGTCTGAAGACGTCTCCATGGTCATGTGGCCGGCATGACTAAATGCCAAAGGCACATGGAACGCTGTTACCTTCCCACCAAAGGTGGTCCCTATTTTTTTACTTGCATTTTTATGTGCTTGTGAACTGCTAGGTTGGCAGAAGCTGGGACAAGTAACGGGAACTCACCCCATTACGTGGCACTAGGGATTCAAACCGCTGAACTGCCGACCTTTCGATCGACACAGTTTTGCAAAAAGAAGGTGGGGAATAGTTGCACCATTCTTCTTATGGTATCAGTTGGAACAGGGAGAAAGGGGATTTCATTCATTTCACTATTCCACAGTAGACTGGTTCAAGTAAAAAGAAATCCAGTTTCACTGGTCCAGCAGCCCAGCACCTAGAGAAAAGAGGAGGTGGGGGGGGGCAGTGACTAGTTGTAACGCAGGCCTTAGAACCACAGCAAGTGAATCAGCATTAGTGGCACATGCAGAATGTGGAAAACACTGCAGGAAAAGATGGATGGAAGTCATCGTCACTGGTAGCAGGTAGAAGGTGACATCATGAGTTCCTGACTTTGAGAAAGGGTCAGCCCCTGCACCTATGCTGGGCCAATCTTTTTTTTTTAATTGTATAAAATACAAAAAAAGAAAAGAAAATAGGAAATTAAGGGAAGGAAAGGAAATGGGAAAAGGGGGTGTGAAATACAAGGGGGAGGTGAAAAAGAAAGAAAAGGGAGCATTGACTTCCCACTCTTCCTAGCACAGTACAAGATAAATACACTCCAACCTCAACTTTCTGCTTTTACATATTAATATATAACTAGCCATTTCTATAACACCAAATCTTTCTAATCAACAGACCAAAGTTTCATTTGTTTTTCTTCACAAGCACAAATTCCAGAAGTGTTATCCAAAGAAGAACATATTTTCCTCTTTAAATAAAGTATTCCATTTAACCAGGGATGAAATGTAAAATTTGTTACTACCAGTTCTGTGGGTGTGGCTTGGTGGTGGTGGGGGTAATGTGACTGGGTGGGCATGGCCAACTTTTTTTTTTAAACTTTTCAAAGCATTTTTTCTACAACCTCTTCGGCTGAAGAGGTTGCAAAAAAATGCTTTGAAAAGCCTCTGACGATCCCAGCTGAGCCGCACGATCATCTTTTTTTTTTTTACTTTTAAAAGCATTTTTTCGGCAGAAGAGGTTGTAGAAAAATGCTTTTAAAAGTAAAAAAAAAAAAAGCCTCTGATTTTTTTGCTAGCAAAAGGATTTTTGCTACCAGTTCTCCAAACCACCCACCTGCATCGCTACCGGATCGGGCGATCCGGTCCAAACCAGGAGCATTTCACCCCTGCATTTAACCATTCCTGCTTTATCTTCCTTGCTATGGAAATAGTATGTATTTCTATTTGCAACCTAATTTTTGTGAATGGTCACCATTTTTATTTACAACATTTATTGTATTCTTTCAAATTCTTTGGCCTTATTGAAGGGTGGGGTTGGGGGAACCTATGCTGGGGCAATCTTGTTGTGCAGATTGAAAATCTCTTAGCTTCTCAATGCTGGGTTATTGGGACCTTCCTCCCACATCCCATTCGTGAAACAGATGGGGAAACAGAAGGGCAGAAGCAGCCCCAGAGAAGGAGGCCGCAAAGCTTGCCATGACTGTGCAATTTGATAAGTCCTGCGTAGTGGGAGAACTGAAACAAACTAGCTGTCCGGAAAAGGCGTGATTGAAACAGTGAATGACCATTAATAGCCCCTTGGTCCTGAAAGGCATAGATGAGTCCAGAAACACATCCAAGGCTTGTTCTGTGGTCCTGCAGAAGATGTCAGCCTCATCATGGATACAGGGCTCCCTTGCATCAGATGTTGTAGACTAGAGACCAATCACTCATGTCAGGCATTGCTGATTATTTTCAGCTATTGGTACTCGCCTATTTGGAGACATTATAATTTACTGTTGGTTCATTATTCATGTCCATTATTTGATGTCGGGAACGCATTGCCAAATATCCAGAAGAGACAGAACTTTTATACGATCCAACTTTAGCTGAGGCAGGAGACTTAAAAGTGCATTCAGGAACTGATGCAGTTTAAATCTACTGATTTTCTCACAGTTATTTATTTGTGCTAATAGGGTATAATTTGTTTCTGTTTTCTGTTGCCTTTCCCTCCCCAAAAGGTTTTATTTTTGTATTCTTTTCATCACTGTCATTGTACACCAGTAGTGGGTTTCAATTTAGCTTGCTACTGGTTTGCTTGTGTGCGCGTGTGATGTTTCTGCGCATGCGCAGATGCGTCTGGGCGGGTGGGCGGAGCCTCCCGCCACTGCTACCAGTTTGCCTAATCCGGGGTGAACCGGTAACAACCCACCACTGTTGTACGCACTGCTGAGTTTCGGATTTGTTCTTTAAAATATGCTTTGGAGTGTTTAAGAATGTGAATAGTAGCACCTACTTAAAACAAATTAAAATAGAAGCCTTTTTTTCAATCATCATTAACTTTGTCTGGGATGAAAATTGAAAAACCAGCTTCATTTTTTAAAGATGATATATGCTTGGATTGCTTTAGTAGAAGTATTCCTTCTAATGTCTACGAGATTCTCAGTCATCCAGGTCATGATTGTTCCAAAGATGCTTTTTCAAAAGGCAACGAACTGGATTGTGGTTTTTCCCTTGAGGGAGAAGATGTTTCGTTTTTCATCCAAGAAGCTTCTTCAGCGAACTGTGAACTGAAGCAGCTGCTTGGATGAGAAGCAAAACATCTTCAAGGAAAAATGAGTCCATTTGCCTTTTGAAAAAGTACCTTTGGCTATTCCTTCCGATGCATCAGAGAACAACTCTTTTAAGACATCAGTTGCTATCTGAAGTTTTTATAAGCAAGTTGGCATGGTAAAGAAATTGACTTGTGTTAGATTCAACCTGGAAGAATTATACTCAGATCTGGGGTTAAACATGAGTTCAGTTGGGTCTGTCATTCTCAGCCCAACACTGTTGTCTTGTTTAAAAAAACAACTGGGAAATCTGTAAATCTTTGTACTTGTTTTTATTTCATATTATTTATTGGCTTTTTTTTTATTTACTGTGATAAGCTGGCCAGAATCATGTTTTTTTGTTGAGATGGAAGCCATATAAATATGATACATAAAGAAAAATAATACCCCATTAAAGATGGTTTATTTCTGAGATCCCCATTCAAATATTCATTGTGACCAGAGATAGATTACTGCAAAAAAAGAGAAGAAAACCTTTTGAAAACTAATATGCAAATTTTCAAGTTTTTTTAAAAATTTCTCTGTAAGAAAATTTTAAACTACCGATTGAATGATGCCACTACTGTTTTCGAGCAAGAATTCTGTAAAAGAAAGTACATGTTCATATATTTACCATAGCGTTCACCCCGATGTTGAAAATAACATGCAAAAATATGTTACAGATTTAGCTAAATATGGGAAATATTTGCAGTTTTTGCACTGATATTCCGTGCATTGGTTATTTTTTTATTATATTGCATAATTAGGCAATATCACATAACAGAGCACAATATGCAAAAGGTCAAAGATGGTATGTGAAAAATGACTTCCTTTCACTTGTGATAGTGTTGCAAGTTTCTTGCTTCTGGTATCTGTGAAATAATAAACAAACATCATAATTACCATTAACAAGCTGTTCTTGGCTTAACATACCATTATGATATATCCTGTGTAATTGTTTATTTTATGTTTATGTTAAATTGGGAAAGGAGCCTCTTGCTAATCTTTGTTTTGAAAAGATTTTGATTCTGATTTATGGGACTTATATTCCAACATATCTGGATCATACACAATTTCATATTAGGTACTACAGGTAGTCCTCGACTTAAGACCACAGTTGAGCCCCAAATTTCTGTTGCTAAGTAAAATGTCTGTTAAGTGAATTTTGCCCCATTTTACGACCTTTCTTGCCATAGCTGTTGAGTGAATTAATGCAATTGTTCAGTAGTAACACGGCTGTTAAATGACTCTGACTTCCCCATTGACTTTGCTTGTCAGAAGGTCGCAAAAGGGGATCATGCAACTGTCATAACTATGAATCACTTGCCACACATTTGAATTCTGGCCACGTGACTATAGGGATGCTGCCACAGTTTTAAGTGTGAAAAATGGTCATAAGTCACTTTTTTCAGTGCTGTTGTAACTTCGAACGGTCACTAAATGAACTGTTATAAATCGAGGACTAACTGTACTTTCTTTAGTTATTTGTACAATATCTGGCAACTCAGACTTATTGAGCTGGTTTGTCAGTTAGTTCTCTTATCTACCTCAAGCAGTGATTATACATCCATGCCTGTAAGATAATGTTACAGAAACTTTTGGGAAGGTCACTCATTTTTTGGCAATGTCCCTCAGAAGTTAGTGGGAATGGCTACAACTACCATATTTCAACTTAAATTCTAATTTGTCTGGTCTATTATGTACCTAATTATTCTGCCTTTTCTATTAATACTGTACAAGGTCCTTTTCCATTGCATCCCTACAAGTTGTTGGGTTATAAATGCAACTGCTGAAGCTTACCTGACTTTCATTACAATGTTGCATGACTTTTTCTTCCTTTTAAATCATATAATAATTTCTGCTGCAAGATATGCCTCTCTCTCTTCCCTCTCCTCCCCTTCTTAATCTCTCTCTCTCTGCCTCTCTCTCTCATCTGTCTCTTTGTCTATCTATCTATCTATCTATCTATCTATCTATCTATCTATCTTCCACCCGTCCGCCCGCCATGCATCCATGCATCCATGCATCTATCCATCCATCCATCCATCCATCCATCCATCCATCTATCATCTATCTATCATCTATCTATCTATCTATCTATCTATCTATCTATCTATCATCCACCCGTCCATCCATCTGCCATGCATCTATCTATCTATCTATCTATCTTTCTATCTATCTTTCTATCTATCTATCTATCTATCTATCTATCTATCTATCTATCTATCACCACCACCACCACCCACCTACCCACCCACCTATCATCCATCCATCCATCCTTCCTTCCTTCCATCCATCCATCCATCCATCCATCCATCCATCCATCCATCCATCCATCCATCTATCTATCTATCTATCTATCTATCTATCTATCTATCTATCTATCTTCCATCATCTGTCTGTCTGTCTGTCTGTCTGTCTGTCTGTCTGTCTGTCTCTGTCTCTCTCTCTCTCTCTCTCTCTCTCTCTCTAAATAAAAGCCCATTGCCAGGTAGAGCTCTGTATTGCTAGCAGCATTCCAAAGTATTTTAGCCCTGATCTCATTCAAGCAACATTTACTGTAATGGAGAGGAAAAGTAATGCTCTCTTTATTTTGAGTTCTGCTCCTTGTGACTGTATGCCGAGGTCTATGTATTTTTTGTTTGTTTGCTTAGTAAAAATATGGAATTGATATGTCATGGCCATTTTCTGCATGTTTTTTTCCCAGCCTAGCCAACAGATCTAAGGTCTTGTAGTAATCTTCCATCCAAGCAGTGATCAGCCAGAAGCCTGGTTAACTTTTTTCCCCCAAGCTCAACCCATGTCATTTAGATGTTTCCAATCAATTAGACTTTACCAAGGATTGCCTTTTTTTTAAAAAAAAAGTGAGAGGGGGGAAGATAAATATTCACATAACATGAACACACATTTTAATTTTTAAAAAATATTTTGCATATAGCAAAATATAGATCTACATGGCCTGAGGTTGCACAACAAGCCAGATAAACTGTAATTGGCTAGCCTGTAATTTAGCATGTTATGTGACAGAGGGGAAGCTGCTACTAGTATCATATGAATCTATCCTGCCGATGGAATCCCTTGAGATATTTATTTATTTAAAATTCTGAGTGGCTCCCCATCAGATATTTCCAACTCCAGTAGAAAATCCCAATTGGCTTTTGATTTATATATCTAATATCTGATAAAACCTTTACTATTGGCAGGATTAAGAGACCGATATGTATGTTTACGCAGACATAAATTCTACTTTCTTAATGGACATTTATTCTCAGATATGTCTGCTTAGATTTATAGTCTGATATTCTCAAATGGACTAACTTTCCATGAAATGAGTGACTTCACTTCCGAAAAGCTTTAGTATCTCTAAGGGTTATCTCTGTAAGGCATTTTCGTCATCTGAAAATGTTGTTTTTATGATTGTTTGGAAAAAATCAAAGAACAACTTGAAATCACCACTTCCAGAGCTGGCTGTATTATGTTGCTCACAATAAGAGGTTATTCTGAGCAACAGAATACAATTGATGTAGGATCAAGGCTTGTAATTCTTTCGCCATTCAGATAAAAATATGTGCATTCAGATAAAGATTTGTTGGCACATAAAGTTTTGATCTTCAGTAGGAGCTGTGAGATACTAGATAGCCTAGGGCAGGGGTGTCAAACTCGATTTCATCAGGGTTGTGTTTGACCTCAGGGGGGGTCAGCGGGTGCGTGGCCAGGGGCCATGGCCAGCATGACATCACTTGTGTCGGGGGGGCACCTATGGTGGCCCAAGTGCTCTGCCAGCCAGAATGGATTCCCGAACTCTGTTTTCAGCTGGGATGGCCTCCTGCAACCCTTTGCCAGTGAAAATGGAGCTCGGGCAGACCACGTGTGGTCTTCGCGAACTCCATTTTCTCTGGCAGATGCACTGTGGGCTGGTCCTTTGCTATTTCCAGGGCAGCCACATGGGCCAGATATAAGCACCCCGTGGGCCGGATCTGGCCCCCGGGCCTTGAATGTGACACTCCTGGCCTAGGATCACAGAAGAAGAAAAAAAATTCTGGCCAGAACTTACCTTGAACAAAGATTCAGCTGCCTGTAGGAACAAGAGGCTATATATTTCATCTTATCTTTCTTGCAGGTAGTTGTCATCTAGTGACTACAGTTGTCATTGGAACATGGTCATTAAGTGCTGCAGTCACTAAGTGGAAAATGACCTCACTTCTGAGAGCCTCGTAGAAATGAACTTTGTAATAATTGCAATATTCAATTTTAATTGAACCATTTTGAATAAATTGTAAATTAAATCATCGTCTTTATCTCACTTGCCTTATTGGGCCTTATAGTCTACCAAGGCACTTACCTAGAAGCAGTGGTGGTTCCACTTACTGTCGCTACCGGTAGCGTGTGCGGTACACACACACGCTACCGGTTTGGAACCGGGAGTATGTGTGTGTGTGTGTGTGTGTGTGTGTGTGTGTGCTTGCTTCGCTCACTTATGGTGCTTCTGTGCATGCGTAGAGCCTTCTGTGCATGCACAGAATGTCCGTAATGACATCTGGTTGGGTGGGTGGAGTCTCTCGCCACCGTTACTACTGGTTTACCCAGACCGGGGCAAACCGGTAGAAATCCATCACTACGTAGAAGGCATATTTGGCCATCACTTCCCTTTTGGTTGTTATGCAAAATCCTCACATGGTTGTGAGGGGCTTATTTTCCTCTTTATTCATTAAGCAAAGTGGCGTGGCCACTAAGTAAAAAATAATATGAGAACGGCTTACAATTTTACTTCCATCTTCTCTATTAACTTGCTTGTCGCAAGTGGTCTACGAAGCACACACATGGTCATCACACAACTGTGGGAACAACAGTTGTAAATGCAAGGATCGGTTGCAAGTTGTTTTTATTTTTACCGTCATAACTTTGAATGGTCACTGTGCGAGGCAGTTGGGAAGCAAGAACTACCTGCATTAAGGAAAATGTTTGGTTCTGGCTACACAGGTACAAGATGTCAAAATGTGTATTCTTAGTATTTATTTGCTGCTGCCCAAGCAGATGTGTTTCTTTAACAGTAGCTTGCTTTATAACTCCTTTTTTGTGTATGAGGAACAAAAGTATCTTAGGCAGGTTCCACTCACTCAAGAGGCAGACCACAGAAAGCTAAGCAGGATCCAATCTTCATTTTAGATAACAGACTACTATAAAATCTCGGGGCTGGAATGTTTTAAAACCGACAAAGAACAAACATTGTTTGCACAAACCAGGAAGCTATATGAATGACTTCCTGTTCATTGATATAATTTCATAGACCAAATCTTAACTCCCCAAGTTATCACACAAGTAATGTCAAAAGTTATTCAGATACTAATTGCACACGTAAAAAAAAGTTATAAAGCTAATTGTGGCGCTTGGTGAACCAAACAATCTTTTTAAAGGAAAGGTATTTTAAAAGAGATATTCGTTTACATGAGGATATTTTTGTGTTGTTGTGTTTGGTGTAAAAATAAATCCATAACTAACTGAAATTCTCTCTGAATTTACATGTACATTCATGGCTCCAATCAAACACTAGTTTACCTTGATCCATAAATACATTAAGCAAAAGAGATATCATGCATACTTGTCTTATTCTCTAGTCAATGTTGAACCATTCTCTGTGTCAGGGGTGAAATCCAGCAGGTTCTGACAGGTTCTGGAGAACCGGCAACGAACATTTTGAGTAGTTTGGAGAACTGGTAGCGGAAATTTTGAGTAGTTCAGAGAACCAGCAAATACCACCTCTGGCTGGCCCCAGAGTGGGGTGGGAATGGAGATTTTGCAGTATCCTTCCCCTGCCACACCACGCCCACCAAGCCATACCACGCCCACCAAGCCACGCCCACAGAACCGGTAGTAAAAAAAAATGGATTTCACCACTGCTCTGTGTATTTTACTATTACTACTACTACTACTGATGCTGCTACTATTACCAATTTATTAAATTTGTACGCCATCCGACTCAATATCTCTGTGTGGCTTGCAACAAGGAAATAAACAATACACAACAATAAAACATATTTTTTTCAATTAATTTTTATGAGATAAAATAATCCAGGTTTTATTCTCGCATCACTTTTATTACATCCAGGAACCATCAACTCTATTTTCTTATAAAACGTTTTTAAAAACTGAAGCATATTTTATCATATGCTTTTTCCAAACAAACAAATGTACATTATACTTTTTGTGCTTGGTTATATTGTAACCTACCAAACTACCTATTTCAGTATTAGACTTTATCTCGTTTGGCATTGTCCTTATGTTGACCCCGATCTCCTGCTCGACAACACATATGAGAGGAGGAGGAGAATGTGACCCGAAGATACCTAAAAGCATGGGGATACTCATCACAGGGGCTGGTGATGGTGGCACAGGGTGTTTAGGCGGCTGGAGGCGTCGGGGGAGAGGATCGGCAGTGAATAGAAGGATCACGGACAAGCAGAGGAGGCGGCAGCATTTGATGACATCATGGTCTGGCACAGGGATAATTGATGGCCCGTTTGAATGCCTCACTCAGGTGGATATAGCTCAGCTGTTCATTATGTGTGTGGGACGGATGGAGCCTGTGTGGACATATAAAAAACGCTGAGAGGCAGTTGCTCTCAGCACCAACTTTAAACTAATGTAACTTAGCGTTGCCGTGGAGCTACCTTGCAGCTGCAATAAACCATTTGCCAACTCCAGTTTCATAGTGGATTGTTTGGGGCTGTCAAGGTTTGTTTAGGAACGCTGAGACCTTATTTTTGATAAGAACTGCATCTTAGACTACCTTTGTCTCCCCCCCACCCCCCCCCAAACTGGTTCAACTTACATATCCAAGCAGATAGGATGGCCTTAGTGATGCTGTCAAGCAGGGTGGATAAAAATCAATGATTTTTTTTAAAAAAATAAAAAAAATCGGATTTTTTTTTTATTTAAATCTGATTTTTTTTAATTTAAATCAGATTTTTTTGATTTTTATCGAATTTATTTTAATAAAAAACTTTTGGGGTAAAAATCTATTGTAAGATAGTTTTCAATTTAAGATACATAAATAATTTAGTTTATTCAGCATGAAATGGAGCTTAGTTATATAGCATGAGGCTGTATATTCTGCAACACTGGGACTATCGGTGAGTCAACAGTGGGTCAAAGAAGTAGCAGAGATGACAGTTGCTCTTTAAAAATTATGATTTAAATTGAGTTGATTTAAATCAAGCCTTTTTACTAGTGATTTAAATCATGATTTAAATTGTGATTTAAATCAACTCGATTTAAATCAAATCCACCCTGCTGTCAAGAGCCTTTAGCCTTTCCTTAATCATGTCTCCCAAACATATTTAACACATTATCAATGAAGTAAAATAAATTTTAAAATGGGCAGTGAATCTCTAAAAATATCTATTACTCAGGCTTAGTATTAAAATAGAGGAAAAACCAGAATTTGAAATTAGACTAAGCACCGTTGGCCATCAGCCTCAGCATTCCCAGGGAGAAAGAAGGTAAATTGAGACCCTCACCCAAATATTTTTATAACATTAATGACCTCAGCAGCACATTCTAAAAGTTTTCTAATAATCCAAAATTCTGGAAAAGTGTGTAAAGCAAACTGAATATTGCTATATCTCATTTTTAGTATTCTTTTGCCAAGAGCCTTGATAGTACAGTGGTTTAGTGCACCCTGTTATTAACACAGCTGCCTGCAATTTCTGCTGGTTCGAATCTCTCCAAGGCTCAAGGTTGACTCAGCCTTCCATCCTTTCTAAGGTAGGTGAAATGAGGACCCAGTTTGTGGGGGCAATAAGATGACTTTGTATAAAATATACAAAAGAATGAAGGCTATTGCTTAACGCATTGTAAGCCGCCCCGAGTCTCCGGAGAAGGGCGGCATATAAATCAAATTAAATAAATAAATAAATAAACTCGAGGATAGGACTGTTGGAAGAAATGTCCATCTGGGTTCAGTTCCAAGTGGAGAGAAAGACACTGGAAACATGGTGGCTGATTGGAAAGATTGTTTTTTTAATGGTAGAAAGGACCACATGGTTTTGAAGTCCTGAGCAAAAAAGAAAAGAGATGCTGAGAGTGCCTGGGTTTTATGCTCTCTCTAAGCTTTTGAATGTGAGTTTATATTCTGATGGGTTGTCAGACTCCCATGGGGCCATGCAGGGGTAACTCTGTAGGTTGTCTGTGTGCTAGGCTTGGTTGAGCCCTGCTGGGTGATGATGTAATGAAAGGGCTTTGAGCAATTCCTACTATGGCTCTGCCTGCAGGAGGTAGATCTTTGTTATGTAGAATAGACTGGCCCAGGCCTTAATGGTCCATTGACAAAGGTGGGGAGCTGAGCTTCTGCCTCCCTTTTAGGGGAAATATTCTGCCCTTTTAATATTTCCTAAACTATCTCATTTTCCTAGGAAAGGGGTGGGTGCTAACTTCCTACAGGACTTTCTAATTTTTTTTTTTGCTCCTCAATTGGTCAAGTGGCCTAGCTAATCATCCACTTCCCTAGAAAACTTTCATCAATAGCAAATACACTATAATTCAGTCACGTTTTTGGCTTGACTGATGTTCATTTATGGCTACTGTGAGAATTGTAATTGCTTCAGCTGTTCCAGCCTTTTTTTCTGTCTTGTTTCTACACTATACTTTATAGTTATTTTATATTTTATTTTAATTATTATTAGCCATCTTAAGCACTGTTTGACAGAATGGCAAGATTAAAAAATTAATAATTATGGTTGGATAGATTAGTATGCAGCTGAGTTGCCATATTCTACTCTATAACTTGATTATCCAAAAGGCTGCCAAGAGCTGTGACAAAATGCAATTTTATAAAGCCTTCTGTCTTGTATTAAAAACAGATTTGTAAAAGTGAAGTCTATTTTTACATGGTGCAGTTTTTCTCAATTGAATACAGCTAGTCCTTGCTTAATGACTGCCCTCTTTAGCAACCATTTGAAGATAAAAAGCTGAAAAAGTATCTCTATGACTGGTCCTCACACTTATGACCATTGTAGCATCCCTGCAGTCAAGGGGTCAAAATCCAGGTGTTTCACAATTGGCAGATGTTTACTACCATCACAGTGTCTTGTGGTCACTTAATCAAATCAAATCAAATCAAGTTTATTACAGTCAAAGACCAGAGACCAGAACAAATAAAAACACTAAATGAATATCTAGTTTAAAAAAATCTAGAATAAAATAATAAATAACAGAAAAAATCTATATTAAAATTACAATTTGGCATCCAGTCTGTCAGTTACACATGGCCTAACTATACTATAATATCAATCCATAAACTGTGAGCCCCGTAGTCATTAAATACTAAAGTGCTAATAATAATAATAATAATAATAATAATAATAATAATAATAATAATAATTGAAGATAAGCAGCAAGAAAAAATCACAAAGTACCGGGACTTACAAATTGAAGTTGAGCGACTGTGGAAAAAGAAATCGTGTGTTGTCCCGATTGTAATTGGAGCCCTCGGAGCAATACCCAAAGGGCTACCCCGCTATTTAGAAATTCTAAATTTGCCGGACTTGAACATTTTGACTCTACAAAAAAACCACCTTACTCGGAACAGCTTACATCCTCCGACAATACCTTAACAGTTCCTAGGTCCTTGGTTAGGACTCGAGCTGCTGAGCTATTAACCAGCCTCAAAGGCTGTGAATCTCACTAAAGATTAACCAATAAATAATAATAATAATAATAATAATAATAATAATAATAATAATAATAATAATAATAAGTTGAGTGACTGTGGAAAAAGAAATCGTGTGTTGTCCCGATTGTAATTGGAGCCCTCGGAGCAATACCCAAAGGGCTACCCTGCTATTTAGAAATCCTAAATTTGCCGGACTTGAACATTTTGACTCTACAAAAAACCACCTTACTCGGAACAGCTTACATCCACCGACGATACCTTAACAGTTCCTAGGTCCTTGGTTAGGACTCGAGCTGCTGAGCTATTAACCAGCCTCAAAGGCTGTGAATCTCACTAAAGATTAACCAATAAATAATAATAATAATAATAATAATAATAATAATAATAATAATAATAATAATAGTATTGCAAAAGAGTTTGCCACATTAGTTGTGTAAAATAGCTATGGTGGATTATTCACATGTTTCCGACAAATCCCCAGTGCTGCTGCACAGAATTTAGCCACCTGCGTTGTAATCATAGTCTGTTCGCCCTTAAGCAGCCACTGGAGATAAGCAGTGTTGGAACGACCAGGATACCTACCAATTATTGGGAGGTTATGTTTTTTTCAAATATCTCTATAAAAAGAGCATCGAAGGAATATGTGTTCAATGGTCTCCACCTCTCCTGAGCGTTAGGAGCAAAGCCTTACAATCAGGTGGGTTCTACTTACCTTTACTACCGGTTCGCAATGGGGCCATGTGTGTGTGCTTGCTTCGCTCGTGCGCGCGCTTCTGCGCATGCACAGAAGCTTCCTGATGACGTCGGGTTCGGTGGGCAGAGTGTCCCACTGGTTTTACTACTGGTTCTATAGAACCAGTCTGAACCAGGGGCAACCCACCACTGTTTCCAGTCAATACTATCTTTTTATACTTGCCATGCAGGACTGCCGATGGAAGCACGTGGCACCTTGTGAGTGGAAATGCTTTCTGGTGGTTTACCGTCTCCAACTGGCTAAGATAATTGGCAGGAGTAACAACATAACTAATAGCATATGGAGCCAGAAACAGCAGAGATTTCCCTAAGTCCGGTTGCCTCTTGATGTCCTCTATCCTTTGTCGTACTTAAAGATTTGGGTGTTTGCAAGCATCAGATGTCTACAACCATGTCTTGCAGTCACATAATCATCATTTGTGCACTTGACAACCAGCGAACAGAGTCAGTCGAAAAGCCATCAGTAACATCATAGTCATGTGACATTTTCTTTAATGATGGTGACTGATTTGGTTAACAACCATGGGGGAAGGCAGGTCATAAATCCAGCGTGGTGATGTAATGTTTCGCTTAACAAGTACACCATTTAGTGATGGAATTACCAATCCCAATTGTGGTTGTTAAGCAAGAAGTTCCTGTAGTATCAATTGCATAAGATTTTATAGTTAAATCTGATTCACACAATTTTGGGTTTACTGGTACTATCGTTTCAGTTGGTAATGTCTAGTCTGAAAGTGTACTGATGGTTTTCTTCACTATTTATCAGAGAGATATTTAACAGCTGGAATTCTTCCCAGTACTGCAGATACATACTGGAGTTGTCCATTTTAAAGATTTGTTGTCCCCTTGTCTTATTTTGGTGGTAAGAGATAAATATCAGGGGGGGGGGGGGAGACAGAATCTAACCAGTGCAGCCTTTTTATTCCTCCATAATATCTTTGGAATGATTTGTCACATTTCTTAAGATCCATATCAGTTGAGGCTCTCTCTTCTCAATGCTCAAGGCCATTTGAATTGGCAAGCATTAGGCATTGCCTACTCATGCCCGGTGTTAAATATAGCACAAGGAAGTTGGCTGAAACTTACAGGGATCCAGGTGTCTGCCACCACACCTATAAAAGAAATAATTACTTTCAAATTTATGTTTTATTTTTAAGGAATTAGCAGGTATCAAATTGCTGATTCTTGGAACAGAACCTTCTTCTGCCTCATGTGAGCCAACAAATAGACATCTGCCTTTTAAGTAGGGATAGAGACTTTAGGAGCAGTGATGTCTGGATTAAATCCCCTTTAGGAAGACAGTTTTTCCCTAGAAAAAAATGAATATGATACAAACTATTTTGCTGAATAATATAGATGTATTACTAAAGGCTATTTGAGACAAGAGAGAGACAAATGGGGTCCAAGAGGATCTGTGACCTGCTACTAGACCGGATGAGAGGAAAAGGAAGGAAGAACAAGGCAAAAAGAAAATGAAAATGAAAGGCATTTATTCTAAAAAATAAATAAGAAGCAAAGAAAATATGTCTTTACTTGTGTCTTTGCTTTTCCTGAGATAGCTGGAGTAAGATCAGTAAGTAGTAAATAAGATTTTCTCCCCCAGCAGATCAGACTATTGATCTAAGTTAATACTTTGCACCGTGATAGGCAGCAGTTTACCTTAGTTATAGATAGAGACCATTTCTTTAGCAATAGCACTTAGTACTTAGATTTATATACCTCTCTGCTGTGCTTTACTTTACTCTCTGGGTGACTTACAATGTCAGCATAATGTCCTCAACAATCTGGCTCCTCATTTTACTGAGCTCAGAAGGGTGGAAGGCTGAGTCAACCTTGAGCCGGTCAGGATCAAACTCCTGGCAGTGGGCAGAGTTGGCTAGCAATACTGCGTTCTAACCACTCCGCCACCACGGCTCCTATCTTTAAATTGATAGTCTGATCCCTTTAATTGTAGATGCCTCAAACAAAGCTTCGTCTCCTGCTTGAAGACTAGATTGATATCTGGATGAATGACTAAATACTTTGTCTCAAGTAAGGGCAGACAGGCACAGCATATGCTGAATGGTGTAACCAAATAGCTGGCATTGTGTACAGAACATTTGCACAGGATATAGGTTAAATCCTCCAAGTATATACATATATTTGTATGTGTGTGTGTATGTGTCGACGTATAATGCATTAGAAACTAACATTTTATTGTGTATAAATAATTCATGATCTTCAATGATAATGTTACATATATGATTATGTCATAGGAATCAAGATATTATATTTCTATAAGGTAAGATGTATTTTTTTGGTGGGGAGGGGAGAGAATAATACTTCCAAATTGGGTAGCTCGAGGTAGTGTTTTCTAATTGTAGGATCTGAGAACTTTATTCAGTATGGGAGAGAGTACCATCGTATAAGCCAAATCCTTTCTAGTTTGTAAAGAAAATGCAAGCAGAAGAGTTATATTGTTTTGAATAGAGTAGAACTCCCAAAATATTATTTTACTGGTCATGGGAATATTATTCACGAGCTATTTGGTTGGTGGGTGGTTGTTGTTTTAAGCTGTTTAACATTCAACTAATTTCCCAGTCTCCAGCTCTTAAGAAATATTTAATATAGTTTGACAGGAAACTATTTAAATATGCTATCATCTGAACCAAAACAGAAGACAAAACTTCCTTTATGATTGCAATTAGTTTGTTAAGTGTTTTGAAAACCAGAACAATATTACTAGTATATCTTATTACTGTTTAGTTTTTTCCCTTTGGTTTGTTTTGATGTAGATTGAAAATATCCCTCTGCGAACTACTGTTAAATTCTCTTTGTTGCATTATTAGTGGGAGAAAGAGAATTACAATTCCCCCAACTAGACTGAAGGCAACTAATTATTGCTTTTGTATTATATATGGAGGCAATTTGGGCAGAGCCAAATATATTTTCCAAGTTGCATTTAAAGCAGGGGTGAAATTCAGCAGGTTCTGACAGGTTCTGGAGAACTGGTAGCAGAAATTTTGAGTAGTTTGGAGAACTGGCAAACACCACCTCTGGCTGGCCCCAAAGTGGGGTGGGAATGAAGTTTTTGCAATATCCTTCCCCCAGGAGTGGGGAGGGAATGGAGTCCCTGCCACTCCCACCAAGCCAAGCCACTCCCACCAAGCCACACCATGCCCGCAAGCCATGTCCACAGAACCAGTAGTAAAAAAATTGAATTTCACCACTGATTTAAAGTGAAACCATAGTTTACAACATATCCGTACATATAGTTAATTTATACTTGTTTATGGGATCTACTCAGTTTCTGCACAGAACATGATCTCAATGGCCTCAGAGCATTCAAGCCAGCTCAGTTAAACCTGCTATTATGATCCTGGTCAAGAAAGTGAATGTGGCTGGTCTCCTCCATATCTGTAAAATCTGCTTCATTCTGGGCTGCCGATAAAAACAATACAACATGTTCATCTAATGCTGTAATGGCGAACCTATGGCACGTGTGCCACAGGTGGCACGTGGAGCCATATCTGTGGGCACGCGAACATGGCCCTACCTCAGATGCAGCGTGCATGTGCATGCCAGCCAGCTGATTTTCGGGCCTTCTGGGCCCACTGGAGGCTCCTCCGGAGGGCCTCCAGAGGTGGGGGGTTAGGAAAGGCCATTTTCACCCTCCCTAAGCTCCAAGAAAGCCTCTGGAGCCTGGGGAGGACGAAAAGCAGGCCTACCGGGCCCACTGGTAATCTTTTTGCCATTGTGTGCCAAAAGCGGGGGGAGTGCAGGGGGTTGCGCGCGCATGCACGGAGGGGGGCAGGGCATGAAGAGGCATTGAATTATGGGTGTGGGCACGCGCACGTGTGACACCTCCCCCTGTGCTCCCCCCGCTTTTGGCACGCGATGGCATAAAGGTTAGTCATCACTGATCTAATTTAAGCTTACATAGCCTGTGTTGTTTAAATTGAACACATGCACATATATTTTCAATCACTTTTCAGCAGCTAGTCAACTTCCAGGCGTTAGTTGCTAAGACTGACCAACCCTACAGACTGCCTGTTTGACTATTAAGAACATGATTTATCGCTCCAGTTCCAGTGTGGAAGATAAGGAAGAATGCATCTCTTCCTGTCCTAAATTAGACCCATTGGAGGACATCCTTGATTTTATTGATTCAAGAAGAGATGTGCATTCGGATTTTGCATGAAGTGACTTCTCCTCAATTTTACATTTAGTTTTACAATGGTATTTAAATTGGTTCAAGTGCAGGAGCAACAGAAGAAAAATATTTTCAATAAACGAATGTCATAACTTGTCATAAGCAAGCCTAAACATTTATATTTAAATATTTGGTATTGGCCAACTGAATTCTGCTTTGTACTATTATAGCAAAAGTGAAATGTGCCCTTAATTGTACTGGGAACTTGCAAAACCTTCCTGGAGGGCTAACGTAGAATTGTTCGTCATGATTGCATGAAATTATTTTGGATTACTTCCTGACTATGATCTTTTGCAACATTTATCTTTCTAATTGATCTCTTCCTTCGGTGGATGGTTTTTCTTTAACACTGAAGAAAAACATTGTTGTCATTTCTTTCTCTTCCCCTGTGCCAAACTGTGTGGGTGTAGGTTGCAATACTCTTAATTTTCCCATAGGGTTATCATATGTTTTGCCACAAGATGGCAGCGGGAGTTAAGTTTATCACACATGAAGATGTGTTAAGAGTTCCTTCCTAGCAGTGGGAACATTTCAAAATAAAATTACCAGTAGCTACAGATCAGCTCAGTTTCCTCGCAGTTTTCCTGATCCATTTGATTCCTACTCATCTCTATTATGGGAAAATAATACATGAAACGCTTACATTCCGGAAGTCTATTGGCTTCCCAAAATCTCTTACTCAACTTCCTTGTTGTATTTTTGTCTCACTGTGCACATTGCAAAACCAAAACACGGCTTACTAATTTATGAAATTGAAAGCAGATATTTGAATCCTGCTAGCGGTGATGCTGTATTTATTTCTTCCTGTTCGCTTTCAACAAGATTGCAACATTTCCTTGCTCTGCTGAAAAATAGCCAGTGGCCCAGAACATACAACACAACTCTATCCAGAGTGGAAAACACATGAGAGTTTAGGCAGAGAGTCCTTGACATGAAAATATACTATAAAATAAGACTCTTGGTGATTATAATTCATATATTAAAAAGGTAGAATTCTCCCAGTGGTAGTTAAGTCTATGGTGGCATACACTAACAGTAATAATAACGTTGCAGGAATGTCTTGTTTAATGAAAAAAAGGACTAGGGATGATACGATAGCAGTTTTCTAATACTTGAGGGGCTGCTACAAAGAAGAAGGGGTCAATCTATTCTCCAAAACACTTGAAGGCACAACAAGAAGCAGTGGGTGGAAACTAATCAAGGAGAGAACCAACCTAGAACTAAGGAAAAATTTCCTGACTGTTACAACAATTAATCAGTGGAATGACTATTTGTGGGTGCTCCAACACTGGAAGTTTTTAAGAAGAAACTGGACAACCATTTGTCTGAAATGGTATAGGATTTCCTGCCTGAGGAAGGGGTTCGACTAGAAGACGTCCAAGGTCCCTTCCGTTATTCTGTTGTTATTATTAGGTCAAATATGAAGGCGCTAAAGAAACAGAACAATTTTTAAACACTTTCCATATGCAGGCATATCTAGAATATGCAATTCTCATTTTGGGGAAGGAGGGGGAAGAGGTACCACATGGTGGGGAATAAGATATAATGAGGTCATGTCTAATTGACTGCAATTTTCTCAATCAATATTCCCTCAGAGCTTTCCACTCAGCATGGCATAAGATGTGACTCCATTCATCTTTACCTGGCTTTCATTGTGTTGTTTCTCTTGAGGCTATAAGTGAAGTAATCTTTTCTGATGTCATGGCTGGCATTTTAGAACATTGGGTATAAAACCTGCAGTATATTAACATGCAAGGCTGCTGACAGAATTACGATACAAAGGATTGGGAAAAGAATAGCATTCAGATTACGGAAGTAGCTATGGAGAACTTTCATAGGTTTAAATTGTCTAATGAGTAGTGTAACATTTAATCCGTAACACTGATGAAATATCCCAGTCGCTACTAAAGATATCAGGACCTGACATTTTTTAAAAGGCAGCCATACATTTTGTTGTCAGTGGCTCACAACCAGTGCTATATCTTTGCATATAAATAAAGTTATCCTGTCCTGCTACTGTATCTTTGCACATAAATAAATCTGTCTTGCCAATCCAATTACTGCCTGAAAAAGAGTGACAATAATGAGAAATAGTGTATGCAACTTACGGCACTTCCTGTTTACAGCTGGTATGTGACACGTTTAAGGGCAAAAATCCAATTTGTCAATTGGCTGCATTCGTCATTAAAATGGTCAAAGAACATGACACATGCCTTTCATTCAATCAGAAAGTTATATGGGTAGCCTAAGCGTGGCCTGAAGCAAAGTAAAGTTTATAAAAAGGTGGTTTCTTCTGTTTTGGATCCCATCGAGTGTGTGTCTGGAATTCTCAAACCCCATGTGGGTACCAACTTTGAAAGATTGTTATCGTTGTTTCTTATGATTGTACAAAACATTAGCATGAGGCAGTTTCTACAATTCACTGATGCATGCAAAGTTCTGCTTGGAAAATTAAAACAACCACATCCTACAAGAGATTAATGCAACTGTGTCAGTTGCTTTTACTCAGAGTTTACACAGTCACTTATATGATGGTAATTGGAAAGTATTTCTATCCACGTGTGCAGATAGCTGGGTGAAACCAGGGGTGTCAAACTCGTGGCATCACATTGTCATCACATGATGTAACACAACTTTCCCCCCTTCGCTAAACCGGAAGGGGTGGGTGTGGGTGTGTGTGGCCAATGCATGATGCATCCGGCCGATGGGCCACGAGTTTGACACCCCTGGTTTAACTTTTAAAAATGATAGGCCGACCCTTTTGGAGGGCATAGTTGCTTTAATGCTTCAAGAACAAATGCTTTATTCATGCACGAGACTTTACAAATGCTTTGCTAAGCTGCATTATTTACGACATTCCTTATATATTAAAATACTTATAAACTACCCTGTTTCCCCGAAAAATAAGACCCAACTGGAAAATAAGTCCTAGCATGATTTTTCAGGATGCTTGTAATATAAGCCCTATCCCCAAAATAAGCCCTAGTTAGGATTGTCAGCCAGATGGGTGCATTTAGTACTGTATTTCCCCCAAAATAAGACCTAACCAGAAAATAAGCCCTATTGCGTCTTTTGGAGGAAAAATTAATATAATTAATTAATATAACTTTCGGGGAAACACGGTAACAGACACAGAACTTCAATGCCACTATGCCAAACTTGCCTATTTGTTAATCTGTAGCATGTTATGGAAAGGTTAAGCATGGCTTTTTGCATCCAAGGTTGTAGGCCCATGCAATACAAGACTTCTTGTTATTGTTATCATCACAACCATCCTCCTCTTCATGACAACCGCTGGTATGATTTTGGGCAATTTAAGAAGGCCAGCAATAAAAATGAAATATATCCAAGGTCAAGAGAGATTGTGAGGCATCTGAAGACCAGGAGGAAAGACTGAAGCAACTGTATTGTTCTGGATAAAAAAAGAGATTAAAAAGCAATATGGTAGCCATCTTCAAATACTCCAAGTGTTATTTGATAGGGTCAATGTGATGGAGCAGATCTGGTCACTGATGCTTCAAAAGAAGGAGTTCAAATTAAATAAAAGACTATGTTGACTAAAAAGTAGCAACTGTTTTCTAATTATGAAGGTTACTCAATAGTGGAACAGATGGTCTCAGAAGATGAGAGCCCATCATTAGATATGTTTTAAGCAGAGACTAGATGGTCAAATTTAGAGATGACGTAATGATGTTTTTTGCATTAGTGAAAATAGGATTGGGTTATCTTTAAATGCACAGCTGTAACAAATTGTGAACTAAAACAAATTTCCCTGAAATGTTCCTTTTTTTTTTGCTCAGATGTTAGACTGGTTTCTTTAGATTGTTAATTTAAATGATTGAAAATTGTATTGGACAGCTCATATTGATTTTATACTAATTGTATGTTCTACAATGTGTAAACATTCTCATTTAATTTTTCACATTTTTCAAATTATCCCACTCATACGGGAAATCTGCGATACCAAATTCTATGAATAATACATTTTGGCTCTGGTAGTCATATAGAGATACTATTTTTTTAAAAAATGAATTATTTAAAAAATAATTTAGGAGATAAAAAACTGGAATCACAATTAATGTTCCTGTGTTCTCCTTTATTGATCTTTCATATTTGCTTTAAGATTATTATTGTAAAATACAGTTATTCTTTCTTATTCATTTCTGGACTTTCCAGAAATCAATTAGCTATTTGTATTCTTTTAATGCATCATGATTAGATATCACTTTGTTATCACTTCAAAACAATTTTCTCACTCCAAATATTTAAAGGCCATTTGTAATATTTCCTTCATTTCATTTGCTATTTTGTTTTAGGAATATTTTCTGCTTGCTTTCTCGTTATTTTACTTGGTCTGATTCTATTTCATATTTCAGAAGTAAATTTAATTTTTATATAATAAACATTATGTCTTTTTACTACAAACCTTTATAATATTTGTACTGCTTATCAAATAAAGGCAATTTAAAGAGATCAGATTTGAATACATTCAAACCAAGGTGTAGTTAATTTAATTTTATATTTCCTTTTCATGCGAATCTCTTGAAACTGGCAAAGAATGTTGTAGAATCTCTAAGATTAACATTACAATCCATGCTTTTGTAGACCAGAATTCATCTATCAGAAATATCCTAGAATATTTTAATATTTGTCTTCTTCAGGTAGAGGGAAGTGAAACTAATTACATGTTCACATGTGAAATAAAAAAACACTAATTTTTTTTCCTTACCACTGACAGTAAACTACATGCAGGAATTGCCTATGCACATAAATAGAAATCCAGAGGAAACAAAGAATATTATCTTTTCCTTTATACAACTAAATCTACTTTAATTGCAAACTATGGCACAATGTATTTTAGGGCAGTGGTCCCCAACCTTTTTATCGCCGCGGACCAATCAGCCTTTGATAATTTTACCGTGGCCCGCTGAGCGCGCGCAGGGGTGGGGGCTTTGGGCCACACGTGCGTACCTGCGCGGGGCTCTCTTCCCAGGAGCTTTTGCGCATGGCCCAGGAGCCTTTGCGCTGCAGCGTTCATGTCCCCCGGCCGCTGCGCGGCCCGGTGCCAGGTACTCCACGGCCCGGCACCGGTCCGCGGACCGGGGGTTGGGGACCACTGTTTTAGGGGACTGAAGGCTAAAACATATGAAGAATGGTTGCAGGAATTGGTTATATCTAGTTTAATGAAAAGAAAGAGTAAGGGTGACATGATGGCAGTGCTCCAATATCTAAGGGACTGCCACAAAGAAGAGGGAGTCAACCTATTCTTCATAGCACCTGAAGGCAGGACAAGAAACAGTGGATGGAAGCTAATCAAGGAGAGAAGCAACCTAGAACTAAGGAGAAATTTCCTGACAGTTAGAACAATTAATCAATGGAACGATTTGCCTCCAGAGATTATGGGTGCTCCAACACTGGAGGTTTTTAAGAAGAGATTGGACAATCTCTTTGTCTGAAATTGTATAGGGTTTCTGCTTGAGCTGGGAGTTGGACTAGAAGACCTCTAAGATTCCTTCCAATTCCATTATTCTGTTATATTCAGAGGACATCCAACCTCAGTGGGCACATCCATTCTAGGGGTGAAATGCTACCGGTTCGGACCGGTTCGCTTGAACCGGTAGTAAAAAATGCTACCGGATTGGGCGAACTGGTAGTAAAAAAAAATGCTACTGGTTCAGGCGAAACAGTATTTCCGATGATCAGCTGCTTTCTAGCGAATCTAAATCGCATGGCACATCTGTTCCCCACCCTGCTGTTCTACTTACCTTTGCAGATTCAGAAAAGGCTTCTTAATCCTCCTTTTTCAGCGCCTGCAGTGTGCATGCACGCAAAGCATGCATTTGGCACGCACTGTACATGCGCGCACAAAGCAAACCGGTACTGAAGCGAACCGGTAGCATTTCACCCCTGATCCATTCCCACAGACAGACTTGCATATATATTTGCCTAAAGAAATTTTAAAGACATCACTTGTTTCTCATCAGCTGCTTCACCTGATGTCTCCTTTGGCAACATTATTTTAAAGAAATATGACCACTTTAGAATAGTTGAAAAGTTTTTGACTGGTTTCTGGATCTCTGTTTCCACTTATATAGAGGTAGCTCCCAGGGCATTCCATAGGACCTATTCCTGAACAGAGGCATGTGGTCCTGAATTGCCTTATTGCTATTTTTGGTTTGGGAGTCGTTTCTCTTCATTTTTCATTTTTCACCATCTATACATTGAATTTTACACTTTTTATTCTTTACCTTTTATACACATTTTATTTTGTACTGCATCTGTCATGTTGCATAGTATTTTGCATTTTATTTTATAGGACTGCAAACCATGTTGAGGTTTATTATAATAAAATTATATTAACATATGTATTTTTCGGAGTATAAGATGCATTGGTGTATAAGATGCACCAAGATTTTGAAGAGGTAAGGAAGAAAAAAAAAGTTTTTGCCCTCCCTGGCCCCAGGAGCACTCTGAAGGCCTCCCAAAGACCCTACGCGTCCTGTTTTTGTGAAAAATGGGCCCGTTTTTCACCAGTTTTCCTCAAAAATGGGGGTGTTTTTGCCCTCCACATCCCACAGGAGCACTCTGCAGGCCTCCCAAAGCCTCTGTGCACCCTGTTTTTGCGAAAAACGGGCCCATTTTTTGCAAAAACGGGACGCGCGAGAGGCCAAAAATGGCTGTATTTGGTGTATAAGATGTACCAACATTTCCACCCTCTTTTAGAGGGGGGAAAGTGGGCCTTATACTCCGAAAAGTAAGGTAAATACGGGATTGATACCATGGAGTAATTATGCAATTAATCCAAAAGGAATAAGTCTTTGATGTACACTTGCCAGTCTCATAAGGAGAAGATTTTATCCTGTCCTCCTGCTGATAAACAGTATTGTTTCAAGTATTATTCTCTATCCATTTCAAAAGTCTGAAACAATAGAAGATTTCCCTTGGGGGAATAATCCACAGATGGATGGATTTAATGAGATTTGAAATATTATATTAAATGCTAAATTCAGCCTGAAGAAATTTTTCATGCCTTTGTTATGGATTTTTGAAAACATGATTTCCCAGAAACCTTAAAAAATATTGCATATGTTCCAGGACAATGCAGTGATAGACAGATCCAAGTTATCACATCTGTCTTGTGAGCTCGTTTTAAGTATTGGCAAAACAGGTGAATCTGTTTTGCATATTATTGACAAAGATAACATTCAGGTGCCATGGATGCTCCTGGAAAGATAGTCTAATATGAAATAAGGAGAACTGAAAGGGAAAAATCACTGTTTGAAAGGCTCTTACTAGTTGCTTTGGAATAGAACAAAAATGGCTTAAGTCAAGTCAGTGTAAGCAAAATGGGAAAAAATGCTACAGGACTGTAGAAGCCAATATCACTTCTAAATGTTTTTACATAGAATTGCTTTAGAGTTGTTTCAATCATGAAAAAGCTGGAGGAAAAAAATGTATAATCAAAGGTAAGTAGAAAATATATTTCAGACTTGATTGGATACCAGGAATTTGCAAGTCATCATCTAAAATTTTAAACTTCTGATTTAGGACCATTTGTAATACTGTCAGGAGCAAAAACATAAAGTTATATTATCTTCCTGGGCAGTTTCCATCTCAATTACCGGATAGTTTGATTGCCAGACTACATTTGTTATTTATATCTTGAGCTGGTATAAGTATGGTGGTTAAAAATTAGAACAGGGGAACTGATTTGAATAAGAAGTGGGGAATATAGTGTATACTAGTGGATAAGCTGAGAATTTATGGTGCCAAAATGCAAGCCCATAATTGTCCCAAAGGTGCTTTTTCAAGAGACAACTGGACTTCCTTGCTTTTCTTTGAAAATGTTTCACTTCTCATTCAAAAGCTTCTTCAGCTCTTCCTTTTTCCTCTTTTTTTTAAAGCATAGCAATTAAAGTATGAAGTGAACAAGAGATGATGGATGGATGATTCCTCTTTTTTGTTGTTGTTCTGAATTGCTTTTCCTTCTCTCTATATATATATATTCCTTTTTTTTTTGGTAGGTGATATGATTAGAAGTTAGGAAAAAAAGTAAAAAAAGTTTTAAAATAAAGAGTGATATGATTAGAAGCTAGAATAAGTGATAGAAATAAGGGGAATATTAATGTATATATTTTTATTTTATAAAATGAAAGTAATAATGAGAAAATGTGGAATAATTGAATAATGATAGACTACAATCTGTAGTAAGCTGACTTTGTATAAATATACAAAAGTATGAAGGCTATTGCTTAATGCATTGTAAGCCACCCTGAGTCTCCGGAGAAGGGCGGCATATAAATCAAATTAAAAAAGTTTTTAAAAAAACCCTAATATAAATGTGTATTGTTATTGGAAATACATAAATTAGAAATGCCGGCTGGCGACCCCCAGGAGGAGAGCCTTCTCTGTGGTGGCACCTACCCTTTGGAACAATCTACCCCCAGAGATACGAGTGATCTCCGACCTCCGGACTTTTCATCGGGCCCTAAAAACTCATCTCTTTCAGTTAGCCGGTCTCTCTTGATTTTATGATTTTATGGTTGATTTTAAATTTTGATATGGATTTTAAATTGATAAATTTTAAACTATGGGCCAAATTTAATTATTTTAAATCTATTTTTAATCGCACTTTATGTATAAATGTTTTATTTTGGCTGTTCACCGCCCTGAGTCTGAAAGGAGAAGGGCGGTATAGAAATTTGAATAATAAATAAATAAATAATAAATAATAAATAAATTGATTGAATGTAATAATTATGATTAATCTGATCAGTTTCATTTGTATTGGAATGTATGGCGCCAAGGTGCCACACTGTTCATGCATTGATTTGATATTTTTATAAAAAATAAAAAACTTTTTAAAAAGAAACTTCTTCAGCTCTGACTGGATGGTGGGGAATGGAAGGATTTATATTCCTTGTAGACAGCTGGTCATTTGCATTCTTTTAGAGAGCCACTGAGGCCTCTTGGAGGTTTGTTTGTGTCCTCAGCGTCACCTGAGTAGTGCAAATGGGGGTGGAGCCTGGAAAGGACTGTGTCCTTTCGGCAGTTCCAAGAAGGTCCCAGATGCTGCAAATACATGCTGGTTGCATGATTGCTGGTTTCAAAGGCCTGAATTTTGATCATGTGACTTTAGGGATGCTGCAATGGCAGTAAGAATGAAGACTAGTCATAAGTCACTTTTTCCAGAGTTGTTGTAAGTTTGAGCAGTTGCTAAACGAATGGTTGTAAGTCGAGTACTACCTGTATTCTAGTGTATAAACCCATTTGTGGAAAAGCCAACCCTTGAATTTTTAAGGAAGATACTATGAAAAATGCAAGTCGGCTTATCTGCGGGTGGCACATTTTTCATGCTATTTTGGTTAAAAATTTGAGGGTCGGCTTATCTGTGAGTATATGCAGTAATACCTTGCTTTAGGCCTGATCAAATTTGAATGGTGTAGGAAGTACTATGACAGATATTACCTATCCAATTTTAGGGTTTTTCCATCCTCCAGGAAACATTCCAATATTTGAACAAACTCACTTAATTCAGTGGATAAGGAGAAATTGAGATGAATATCATAAGCATACTAAATTAATAATATCTCAGCAGTTTCATTAGAGTCATGAAAATGCCCAGGGAAAGAATAAAATCTTGGGGTTTCTCGTGATATGAGTGTGGGAAATCCCTAAATGCCCCTTTCTGAAAATAATCCTGCAGAAATGTGACCATCATTTCACAGCACCCAGTTAGTTGAACAAGATACTACTAGTCCAAAGAAAATCCATTGGGCTTCCCATCCAGTCCTCTTGGCTCCTTTTCATCAAACAGCTGGTGCCATTTCGTTGGTGGAATGGGTCAAGATAAGCCAATTCTCTGAATAATTCCAAATTAAGTTTTCAAGGACCTCGCCCACAAATGGGGTACTTGAAAGAGAGAGCAATTATCACAGATACCTAGATCCATAGGTTGCTTGTGTTTCAAAAATTGGATACCCAATCTCCATCTTTTACGATATCTTTTGGTAGGATGACTTGTTCATTCTAGTCTGCACTCAATTTCCAAGCAAACAGAGCTAAGCTACACTGTCATCAAAGGAATCTCCAATTAATTTTCAGCAGTATGTAGTGCAATGTTAGAAGTGACAAAAGTACAAGATCCTAAAAATCCCATTCATGAAATTATATGCTTTATAATTAGCATTTATTTAGTGCTGAAGAAAGCAAAAAGGTTGACTTATAAGAAAAAAATTATATGAAATATTACTGATGTAGTTATTCCCTTCTGCCAAGAATCTTATTTTGAAATTAATAAAAATACTTTTTGGAATGACTGAATTGGTAATTGATATGTTCAAGCACTGAAAGATGATATGTTCATGTTTGTAAAAATAAAGATGCTTCAAGGAATCAGTTAAAATAATGTTCAGTGTCATAATTCATGCTACAAAACAGCTGGCATAAAACACGAGTGGAATAAAACATGATTAGAGATCATTGATCTGATATAATAATAAGCAGTGTTTATTTCCTTCCATGTTTTAGCTCTTCCCTGCTTGATTGTTCCTGATTTTCCAAGTTCACACTTCTGTCCTTAAAGTAGGTGGCTTTAGGGGGAGGTTCTAGGCCTCTTACCCAACAAACACTAGTCAGATATTTTGGAGAAGAACTCTGAATATCTATAAGTATGGAGATTATCCATGCAATGAAATGCCCTTTTGGTATACTGCGGGGCCCACAATCCTTAAGGTGTCATATGGTTCTTATGCTTTCCTTCATTGCTTGAAAAGTTTCCTGAATACCTTTAGTAATGGTGTTAAATCTTATTCTCCTTAATTTCACAACACATGGACAGTCTTAAACATAGTTTCAACTGGGAAATTGAGCACGCTAGATCAAGCTAAATCCAAAAATGCTAGGGAATTCCTGAAAGCTTGGCACTCAGACAAATCAACCATCAACAGGCACATAGAGGTAAACACACCATTCCAAAGAGGCTGTAAAAGAGCTAAAAAAGTAAACATAAGGACCAGAACACCTCATCACTAGCAATAACACCGAGATAAATAGGGATTAAAATCAAACAACCAAGCAGCACCCTAATTGAGAAAATACCAACTCAGATAAACAATCAAGCAGTAAATAACAGCCTAATCAAGGAACTACCAAGGAGAAAGCAACATCCTAACCAACACTGACAGGTCAAGCTACTGTATATAAACTGAGAAGAAACCCCACACTCTTCTGACACAGAAGATGTTATCTACTCTGTTAATAAAATGTCTGAAAACAACCAAGCTCAGAGAAAACCAAGGATTTCTCTTATTCTCGTTTACACAAGCTCCTTATTATATATTTCTTATATCCAAATCCTCAATGTATTGACAGAATCTTTTTTTAAAAAAAGGCTTTTCTCTTGATGATGCTGTTATAGTGGTCCTATACAATGGTGAAATCCAATTTTTTTTATTACCGGTTCTGTGGGTGTGGCTTGGTGTTGCTTGGTGGGCTTGGTGGGCGTAGTTTGGTGGGCGTGGCAGGAGAAGGATATTGCAAAGTCTCCTTCCCACCCCACTCCAGGGGAAGGATACTGCAAAATCCCCATTCCCTCCCCACTCCAGGGATTACAAAATCTCCATTCCCACCCCACTCTGGGGCCAGCCGGTTCTCCGAACTGCTCTAAATTTCCACTACCGGTTCTCCAGAACCTGTCAGAACCTGCTGGATATTACCCCTGGTCCTATAGTTTATTGGTACTATCAGATAATAAACAGCATTTTGATTCATTAGCTCTGGACTAATTAACACTAACATTCTAATGATATATTATTCTGCATCATTCTTTAGCTAAATAATGAAGGAGGAAGGGAGGAAGCACATTTTAATAGCCACTGATTCTCAAGGCTCCATCCTAGGGCAGCAATTGATGCATTTTTCTAATTTAGTGGGGGGGGGAATGGGGGTCGAACTTTTTTTTACATACAGAATAAATTAATGGACTGGATTCAAGTTATTAACTTTCTTTCCCTTGAGTTTTTCCTAGTTATTTCTAGATGACTGTAGGAAGTTACCACCCACCCCTCTCCTAGGAAAATGAGATATTTTAGGAAATATTAAAAGGGCAGAATATTTCCCCTAAAGGGGAGGCAGAAATTCATCCCCTCTCCCACCTTTGTCAATGGGCCATTAAGGTCCTGGCCAGTCTATTCTACATAACAAAGATCTACCTCCTGCAGGCAGAGCCATAGTAGGAATTGACCTCACCCAAGTTCCAACAAAAATAGGATTAGCCCTCTACCCATCTAGCAACAGTACTCACCACATGGCACCTGGGGAGATTGCATCACCCAGCAAGGCTCAACCAAGCATGGGACACAGACAACCTACAGAGTTACCCCTGCATGGCCCCATGGGAGTCTCACAATCAATCAGAATAGAAGCTCAAATTCAAAAGCTTAGAGAGGGCATAAAACCCAGGCACTCTCAGCATCTCTGCCCTTTTTTTCTTCACCCAAGATCTTCAAGGCATGTGAACCTGTCCACCATTAAAAACATCTTTCCAAGCAGTCACCATGGTTCCAGTGTCTTTCTCCCCACTTGGAACTGAACCAGTGGTGGGTTGCCCCCGGTTTAGACCGGTTCACAAGAACCGGTAGTTAAAACGGTAGGAGGCTCCGCCCACTGACCCGGAATCTGGTGGAGAACTTGCTGAATACTTAACCAATTCCTACATCTGAAGCCAGCATTTTAATTGCTGCGTAGTAAAATATGTGACATTACCAGGGGAATGAAGGCACGGTTTCTCTAAAGCTTCTGCTTCAATTTGATATGTTGATACACAGCTTCTATTAGGACTAATCCAAATGCGTGGAAAGCAGGCAGTATGAAAGGTTTCTTCTGAAATGTTGCTCTTCTTCCCTTTTTGTATAGAGATTCTGATTGAAGTGACTTAAGTCTAGCCTAGAGATAAGGTGGATGATTATTTTACCAACAGAAAAAGCAGTAAAAAGTAGAAACAAAGCACTTTAGAGGGGAATAATTGTATTTCTGCCAATGCATGTTTTTTATTTTTAAAGCCATGGCAGAGATACAGCATAACCTCTTTGGGAGTTTTTATGCTATTGATCTTTTAAGCATTATCACTGGAGGGCAGTAATGTCTGAATAGAAGATGAAATAAGTGCAAAACTTTAGATAAATAATACATAAAATGGTGTATGGCTTTCCATTCTTCTCTTCCGTCTTCAGTGCTGTTTTGGCTCTGCAAGTTGTACACAGCATTGATCATTAGGAAAAGTTGCTTTTCAAAGCTAGCCTGGAGTCTCTTGATCTTTACTTATTTAATAGTTTCATCATCACCTGGAGCTCAGAGGACTCCATCTTATGACAGCAGGGAAACAACATATAATAGCTGGAAATTGATTTGTCGTTTTTCTTGAGAATTTGGTGAAACTTTGAGCCATTAGAGTCTGCTTGAGATTTCTCAACTTTCTTCTGAGAGCGATACGTTCCCTTTCATTTCTCAACAATAATAACCTTCCCTGTATTTATGCACCTGTGTTTCAAATATGCCTTAGCAAAATTGACAGGTGAATTGTCACTCAATTAAGTCATTAGCAGTTATTTCTTTCCTGGTATGCACAGATGCATTTGCAAATTAAAATTCATTAGCACCACCACTTCACAGCGTAGATTTATCTCCATAGTTATCTCTTTTTTTCTAACATCTGAAAAGGCTTTCGATTCAGTAGAAGCCACTGCATTTTACGTACTGCAAAAATAAATGACTAAATAAATGCATAAATACCTTCCATATCCTTCATCCTCTATTATTTAAAAAATAATTTCCTTTTGATATTTTCAGAGCTGTAGCTTTTCCTTGATCTGAAAAAAAAAGTGCCATTATAACATGTATGGCACTTGAGTTTCAGGAAATTAGATATAAAATTGGAAAACTGAAAAATGCTCTGTGAAATAGTGAAGTGGATACTCAAGGAAAATAGGATATAATGATTGTTTTCCTCTCAATCCACCTTTAATGCCCAAGGTGATATGGGAGGCCATTCAGAGAAATCCTAATTTTAGAAACTACTTACCATTAGAGGCATTTTCCCTAAATAGTAATATTATATCATATAGCGAATGTTGTTGCATCAATAATGCTCTCTATATTCTTTTGTAGTCACTTAAGTTTTGGATACAAACATGTATGATATTCAAATAATTTTTTTTTTTAAAATAAGTAAATGGTGGTTAAAAAATACTTTGCTGCTTGAATTTAATTCAAGCAGATCCATTTTAAGGAACTTGCTTCACAATTCAAACATTAACTCCAATCTTATGCCTCCATATACTTTTGTATATTCCTCTCCAAGCAACACTGTCTTATTTACACCTTAGGTAATATTTTCACCAAGAGCATGGCAAAACAGTACACCTTATTAAGTATTCTTGAAGTATTCTCCTCTTGTATACCCTATACTTAATTTGTTCAGTGAAATATCTGACTAGCTTCCAGTACCTTGAATATTTTAAATTATTGCAAGTGTGGTTTTTTCTGCTCTTTGTTCTTTGTTGCTTGAATGTGACTTTCTTGTTGGACAATATAATATAAGGGTAAGGGGATTTGTGAGAACAAGGGGTCAGTTGCTAGGATAGCTCCATATTTATGAGATGAAATTCACTGGCGCCAGAAATGAACGTTGGTAAGAGTAGATTAATGTCTACTTACAATGAAACCACAAATGGAAATTCAACAATACGGTAAGGACATATTTAGCCCTTGAAAAGTTCTGCATGAGATCATTCTTCAAATCTATTTCATTCAAAATTTTAATTGCTAAAGAAAGTAAGCATATGCTGATGTTATTTTCAAATGATACAATAGGATGAGAAATTTAACTTTTATGGATGGAGTACTTAGGTAAAATAGATGAAAATGATCATGTAAACCCATACTATTATCCATTGTGTCTTTTTCTCCCCAAGTAATTTTTTAATTAAAGATCATAATCATAATATAACATCAAAGCTGATACAAAGTAGAAGATATAACAATTGAAAGATGCTGTGATTGACAGGGTAGCTTGGAGAGCACTTGCCTATAAAGTCACCAAGAGTCGAACATGACTAAATGGTTAAAACAAAAATAATAATGAAAATAATAAAAACTAATACAAACTAAAGGAAAATAGAAAGAAAAGGGGTAAAGGAGAACAAAGGAAAGAAAACAAAGAAAACAAAGCATAAGAAACAGTAAAGAAAACGAAAAGAAATATATCAGAAGTTCCTTCCAATCTCCATCATAATAAGTACAAACAATTTTAATAACTTTTTACCTCCTCTTAAATTACAATAAATGATCTCTTCTTCCCATATCTTATCTATAAACCAATCCATAAAGCATTGTCATTTCAATCCTGGCGTCAACAAAAGTCCATTAAAGGTTACTAGAAATAATAACATATGTGTTTTAAACTTGATCAAATAAAACAATTCTACAATCCTTCATTTTACTTTTAAAAATCTTAGTCCAGGGCTGTCAAACTCCCGGCCTGCAGGCCAGATGCATCATGTGCTGGCCATGCTCCCGCCTGGTTTAGAGAAGGAGGAAAAAGTCCCGATATGTCATGTGATGCTGTTGTGACAACGTGAGTTTGATACCTCTGCTTAAGTCCATTCAAATATTGTCCTAGAACTTTATTTCTTTTCATTTTTTCTTTGTTTCTTCTCATGAGATTCTTCAAAACTTTAACAAGTCTCTTTTGTAAGTCCGATATAGAAAAAATATCCAGGTAACTCTCTTGATTCATTGTTTGTACATCATGTACTCAAAATAACTTAAGGCTACATCAATTTAGGTATATCTGGAGAAGTGGCAATTCCACCATAGTGTTTCCACATTGGAAAATTGAGGAATAACCTCAGTATTACGCAGAATAGAACATGAAATCAAACAGAATAAATTAGAAAATTTTATGATTTGAATAAACAAAGAACTGAATTTTTCATAGATACAGAATGCATGAACTCATTAGAATGTGGGTGGGAAAAGAGTAACCAGATAAAAGCAGGAAAAAAAATCTGATTGTTGGATTTATTTGAGAATAAATTAGCTTTTAATGAATGTGCTGCCCACCTCCAGTATTATATATGCAACAGGGTTCTACTTAACTTTACCACCGGTTTGCAATGGGATTGTGCATGCACAGATCGCTGATGATGGCATCTGAGGCGGTGGGCGGGGCCTCCCAACTGGTTTTACTACCGGTTCTTGCGAACCGGTCCGAACCAAGGGCAACCCACTACTGATATGCAATTGCTTTTCTGTAGGTTCTTTTTTTTACACCAGAAACAGGCCTTCATTTGTTCAAAGCTTACCAAACAGAATCCTGTGCTATTTGTGTTTCAGGCTAATGGATGTTTCTATGTCTACCCCATAACAAGAGTCTCTCTCTCTCTCTCTCCCCCCCTCTTTCCCTCCTTCCCTCCCTCCCTCCCTCCCTCCCTCTCTCTCTTTCTCTCTCTCTCTCCAAAATGTTTACAAGAGAGATCACACGTGAATTAGGTGCTGAATTTTGTGACCTTCAGCTCTTATGTTAAAAATATTTGGGAGAGGAGAAAAAAGGGCAGATTATTGCCAAATTGGGAGTTATAATACTATTATGCTAAATTAGAAGTTATTCTACAATGTTATAGTATAATGTCTTTTTTTTTTCCTCTTTTCTGAAATGTATGGATAAAGGGGGATGTTATAATATTAATAATATTTTTAGTAAGTAAAGGTCAGTATTTAGAGGAGGGAGTAAGTAATCTGTTATGAATTAGGTTTTTTGTTACGAAGAAGTCACAGGGGGGGATGGGTGGGGAGGGGGGTTAGGGAGTGGGAGGGGGAGGGGAAAAAAAGGGGGGAAAAATTTGTATTTGAAAACTTTTTCAATAAAAAAAAAATATTTGTAAAAAAACCAAAAACAATTCCTGAGCATGACTAGAGACAGATGGTTAATCCTATTTTAAAAGCTGTAAATGGAAGAACCAATATCAAATGGGAATCTGTACCTTTAGTCTAAAAAATGGATTTTCATTTGCACCAACATGGCAAACCTATGCAAAATACCCTTAATGAACGAAAGAAAGTTATTTGAATATGTGCAAGCGTGGATAACATGATAAGGGCTCACTGGTTGTACAGATTGATTTGCATGTTATAATCCTCCTTTTTTTTTTGTAAGGAAACTGGCTTAAGATCCCACGTTCACCTCTATATTTATGGTGAACAATCCCTAAACACTCTGACAACTCATTTAAGTTGCATAAGAATTTAGGTAGCCATTCTTTGTTAAAGGATCTTAGCTGCAAATTGTTCTTTAAAATCGGTACAGATTTGAATTAGAAATCGAATGATTGATTGATCAAATTCTTACAAATGTATTTGCTCAGTGATGCTTTATTACTGTTGGAAGAAATGTCCATCTGGGTTCAGTTCCAAGTGGGGAAAAAGACACTGGAAACATGGAGGCTGCTTGGAAGGATGGGTTAATGGTGAACAGGACCACATGGGTTTGAAGTCCTGGGTAGCTGACCACATGGAGTGGAGAGTGAGTGTTATTTATACTCTCTCTTGGGCTTTGACATTGAGCTTCCTGTTCCTGTGGCAAGGGCATGTATCCTATTGATTGCAGACTCCCATGTGGAGTCATGTTTGTCTGAATCGAGTTTATTGTACCTTGCTGAGTGATGTAATGAAGGGGCTTGGTTGTTCCAAGTGGTGAGCTGGATAATCCTATTATGTCCTGGAGGGTCATGTCTTAATCCCATCACCTGGAGCTGAAGATCTAATTGTTTTGTAGATTGATTGATTGATTTTTTATTTATTTATTTATTAAATTTTTATACCGCCCTTCTCCCAAAGGACTCAGGGCGGTGAACAGCCAGGATTAAAATACATACAATATGAAAATTAAAATAATTTTAAAAATAATTAAATCAATTTGGCTTCCCAAATTTAAAACCCCTTACCCATAAAATTAACCGATTATAATTTTAAGCCAGCCCGGCTTGCTGAAATAAGAAAGTCTTCAGCGCCCGGCGGGAAGTACGGAGGTCCGGGATCAGTCGTATCCCTGGGGTTAGCTTGTTCCAGAGGGCAGGTGCCCCCACAGAGAAGGCTCTCCCCCTGGGGGTTGCCAGTCGACATTGCTTGACCGACGGCACCCTGAGGAGACCCTCTCTGTGGGAGCGTATTGGCCAATGGGAGGTTATTGGTGGCAGAAGGTGGTCTCGTAGATACCCAGGCCCTAAGCCATGGAGCGCTTTAAAGATGAGATAGGCTGGCCCAGTTTTAATGGGCACCAAATATCTGCTGGGGGCAGGGAGCTGCTCTTCAAAAACTTGTTTCTCCTTTTCTCATCTAGGGAAATATAATATTCTGCCTTCTTAACATTTCCTGAAATATTTCATTCTTCTAGGAAGGGTAGGTGCTAACTTTCTTCATTACTAGGATAGAAAATCTATCTTTTGCACCTATATGTATCCCTTTATAAATGCTTGAATACAATAGAAGAAAGGATTGAGTCTGAGCTGTTACATGAGATAACTTTGCCATTTCCTTGTTTCAAGAAACCTGAAGTCAGACTCTGTATTTATTTTTGATTATTGATTTTTACTTGCCTTGGCATTCACCCACAAGCTGGACTTATACACTAATTTCAGAGAGAAGCACTTTCCTCGAGTGTGATATTTGGAAGAATAAATAGTTGTCAAACATGGTTAGTGTAAAGTTCAGTTACTTAATTCCAGACTGTGTAAGAGTTCCAGAATAATTTTTTTTTTTGCAGAGAATAACAAGGTATTATAATTTTGGGCTTCTGTACATATAAGGCTTTTTCCAGATATTGGTATGACCACTCAATAGACATTGTTCATCTATTCCTTTCTAAGCAATTTTGTGGTAAGAAAAAATCGAAGTGTGGGGAAAGGACAAAAATTGGGAAGGTAGAACACGTCGCTCCATGCTAACATCGTGGTGCCAGGAAAAACTGAGTCCTTACAAAAACCCTGCTTCAACAAGTTATATTGGCCAGAAAACCAGAAGCAAACCATGATTGATAGCAGATTAAGAAGGGGTATGGATCAGATTCTGCCAAAAGCTTGAAGTGTGAGACTAAACAGGCTAGTTCAGAATAGATTTTCATTTAACTAAGCTTGAGTGGACAATACTTTCCTTTTGCTTCTGGTTTTCTGTTCTTAGGAAAGGTGATGATCTATCAGTCCGTTTCCTCCACCAAATTTGTCACTTGTAAAAAATACTAAGGCGGGAGCATTTGGATTCTGATCATCCTTCTAGTTTTTATGTTAGGCTAACTTTTAATTACCAATCACAGTTTTTGGAGGAAGGGCAGGTGTTAATTTACCTGGGACAATAACTTGATTTATTCATGGAAAGGGGTCCTTGATGCTCTCTAAGCTTGCTTGTTTTCTTGGAGACGTTTCGTTACCCTAACTAGCTAACTTCATCAGTGCTAGTAAGGAGTGCTGTTTGTTGTCAGTTTATATTATAAATATATTATATTATATTAATTATATTAATTATGTTATGTTATGTTATGTTATGTTATGTTATGTTATGTTATGTTATGTTATGTTATGTTATGTTATGTTATGTTATGTTATGTTATGTTATTATATTATTATATTATATTATATTATATTATATTATATTATATTAATTATGTTATGTTATGTTATGTTATGTTATGTTATGTTATGTTATGTTATGTTATGTTATGTTATGTTATGTTATGTTACGGTACGTTATGTTTGTTATGTTATATGTTATATGTTATATGTTATATATACTATATACTATATACCCATGATGGCGAACCTATGGCACGGGTGCCACAGGTGGCACACGGAGCCATATCAGTGGGCACGCGAGCATTGCCATAGCTCAGCTCCAGCACACATGCGTACGCTGGGCAGCAGATTTTTGGGCCTTCCAGTCCCTTCTGAAAGTTGGGAAATGAACTGTTTCCCACCTCTGGGGTGGGTGGGGAAGGCCATTTTTGCCCTTCCCAGGCTCCTAGAAAACCTCTGGAGCCTGGGGAGGGTGAAAAACGGGCCTAGTGGGCCCACCGTGCCATCACGTGTTAAAAGCGGGAGGGAGGTGTGTGCACATGCGTGGGGCACATTGAATTATGGGTGTGGGCACGCACATGGGTGACCTCCCCATGCTCCCCCCACTTTTGGCACGTGACGGCAAAAAGGTTAGCCATCGCTGCTATATACTGTACTGTACTGTACTGCACTATACTAACCATGTTTCCCTGAAAATAAGACCCTGTCTTATATTTTTTTGAACCCTGAAATAAGTACTTGGCCTTATTTTCGGGGAGGGCTTATTATTTTGAGGCGCATGGAGCAAGATTTTTGCCGTCTTAGCTGTTTTCCAGCTCTGCGTTTAAATATTTTCGGGGAGGGCTTATTTTCAGGGGGAAGCTTATTTTAGTGCATGCGTTCAAAAGCCCGATTGGGCTTATTATCAGGGGATGTCTTATTTTCAGGGAAACAGGGTATATTATATTATACTATACTATATTACTAATATAAGAATATAAACTGGCAGCAAACAGAGCTCCTTACAGTTGTTACAGCTGTAAAAATTAAACCAAGTAGGAGGAATGTGAATCGTGAAAGCAAAACGTGTTTGCTTTTCATTTCACTAGGAGCTGGCTAGGGGCTCTTTGACCCACATTTTTGGCCATCTTTTATGGCAGCAAAGTGGCAAGTTTCAAACAATGAAATATATCATTTCCCGTAAAAGGGATTATTTAGTTCACCTCAAGCTGTCTAGTTTGCAATACATGAGAACAGCACAGCTGGTGTATTCTTGGTTTTGGGCTTGCCCTGGAGCCCCTACGACCTGCCTTAATTCTGCGGGAACTTGGGGAAAACCAAGTTTGCTTTCTTGTCCTTTTTGATTCAATGATTCAATAATTGCTTTTGATTGATTGAAACATTGATTTGCAACCACGAGCTTTAACAAAATTAATAATTGTTTTTTTAACTACTCCTTGAGTAACTGCACTTCTCTGGCGCAAATTGCCAACGTCTCTAAATCCAGGATAAATAAAAAGCACCCCACCTTCAGTTTTTGACCCATTCGTTCAATGTTTGTTAAGCCTGAAAGCTGAGCATTGCATGCATTTGATTGGAACAGTGGGGGGAAAAAATATCCCACAGGTGATTTCTAAGCATGCTTACCTAGAAGATCTGTTAGGTGGTTGTGGCTATGGTTGCTACGATACCCATCCCTATCATTGTTCTACTGTAATAAATATAACAGACGTTAAGCCTCCTTCAAAGCTGTCAAAGATTGATAACATTAAAGGCACATCACCGCAGACATTGTCATCTGATGAAGCTTCCCACTCGTCATAAGAAAAAAGATGATTCCAGGAAAATTGAGTCTCTTTCCTAAGCTGTTATACATTGGTGCAGAAAATTACAGGAAAGAACTAAGAGCTTTCTTTCTTTCTTTCTTTCTTTCTTTCTTTCTTTCTTTCTTTCTTTCTTTCTTTCTTTCTTTCTTTCTTTCTTCTTTCCTTCCTCTCTTTCTTTCTCTCTCTTTCTTCTTCCTTCCTTCCTTCCTTCCTTCCTTCCTTCCTTCCTTCCTTCCTTCCTTCCTTCCTTTCTTTCTTTCTTTCTTTCTTTCTTTCTTTCTCTCTTCTTTCTTTTCTTTCCCGCCTTCCTTTCTTTCCTCTCTCTCTCTCTTTCCCTCCCTCCCTCCCTTTCTTTTTCTCTTTCCCTTCCTGTGTCTGCCGTCATACTTATGAATCTGAATCTGAATAGCAACATTCATATATCAATATTGATGTTTATAAGATTAAAAAAAGATGTCCTACAGTCTTAGAGATGTTCTGTGCCCTTCCTTCTTTTATAGAATTTGTGCAATTCCATGACTGATTTTACAGTATGTTTGAGAAGCTGCTCTAGAGAATCAGACTGAATGACAACAGTCCTAAACATATTTCTTAGCTTGTCCTTTTGAACAATGCCTTATTAGGCAGAAAACTCTTTAAAACCCAGTGGGGCTGACTTTTGAGTAAACATGCTTTCGATTCTGTTGTTAGGGCACATCCAGACAGAAGCAGCTTCAGGTTGTTTTGTTTTTTTTGGTTCAGCAGCTGAGCTGATTTATTTCTGACTCAGAGATGGCATATCTAAACTAAAATAAAACAAAGTAAAACGCACCAACAATCTTTCTGATTGCAACATTGAAACTCTGCACTCTTCACTGGGGGAAAAAAAAAACCCTTTTGTTACACATTCTTTTGCCTTCTGGGCTTCAGCTGCCTGAATTTGCATTAAGTTCCAGGGGTCTTTGAAGGGGAAAGGTGATTTGATACCTCCACAAATCTCCCAACTGCTCAGAGATTTCAGATGTGTACCTTTTTTGATTTTAAAACTTATTTTGAGCTAGCCCCTTTGAACATGCTTGCAACTGCAGTAGGGCAGAAAGATGAAATGTCTATTTCCCACAACTATTCTAAAAGAAAGCACATTGCCTGCAAAGCTGCAGGATATCCCCTCCCTGTGTTCCCCCAGCAATAATCTCCCAGATCACTATTTCTCAACCTCATCAGTTTTAAGATATGTGGACTTCAACCTGGAGTTAAGAAACACTGCCACAGATTCTGCAGATACTAGTCATTTCTTTCTCTTTTTGGTGGAGAGGAGATTTTAGATTTTCCAGGTCTATCCATTCTTCCCCACTGGGCTTTTAAGCTATCCTTAAGCGAATAGAATAGAATAGAATAGAATAGAATAGAATAGAATAGAATAGAATAGAATAGAATAGAATAGAATAGAACAGAACAGAACAGAACAGAGTAGAGTAGAGTAGAGTAGAGTAGAGTAGAGTAGAGTAGAGTAGAGTAGAGTAGAGTAGAATAGAATAGAATAGAATAGAATAGAATAGAATAGAATAGGACAAAGTTGGAAAGGGACCTTGGAGGTCTTCTAGTCCAACCCCCTACTGAGGCAGGAAACCCTATACCATTTCAGACAAATGGTTGTCCAATCACTTCTTTAAAACTTCCAGTGATGGAGCGCCCACGATTTGTGGAGGCAAGCTGTTCCACTAGTTAATTGTCCTCACTGTTAGGAAATTTCTCCTTAATTCCAGTTTGCTTCTCTCTTTGATTAGTTTCCAACTATTATTTTTTCTTGTCCTGCACTCTGGTGATCTGTAGAATAATTTGACCCCCTCTTCTTTGTGGCAGCCTCTCAAATACTGGAATACTGCTATCATATCACCCTAATTCTTATTTTCTTTAGACTAGCCAGACCCAAAACCAGACCCAAATTTGTTCAGAGCATAACTCCTGTTCTCATCTACTCCAACAACATGTAAATATGCTGCAATTGCACTACTGGAAAAAAAAAACAACAAAATTGTTGGAATGATATACTCCCTAGCATAGGGACTAAGAGGTTTTGAATGCAATCAGCAGGCAGCTCCACCAACAAGGACCACACTACAGTAGAATTATCTGCCAGGAGTCCGTTTCTGAAAATCCCTCTGGATTTTGTGGGACCATCTATTTGTGAGCTGGTCCTTGCAAGGAAAACAAAGGACAACTTCTTGTGGTTGATTTCTAGTTGGGAACCTGCTTAGGAACTGATGGATTTACAATGCCCCTTAACTGCTGTATGGCCTTAATGGACATTTTTGACCCCAAAGTCTCACTTCTTAAATATATTTGGACTTAATAACTTTACAACCTAAGAAAGATGGCTTGAATGCCAGTGAATATCAGACTCTCCACGTGTGCCTTCACTTTTTGAAATTATAAGAAGAGGAAAAAACACTTTTTTTTTTAAAAGGATTTTAATTTAAAAGCAAAAACCTTAACAAGATTGGGATCCAAGAAAGTTTTACACAGATAAATGGGAGAATAACTTTAAAAAAAAGAATAAGAATCTTTTTTTTTTCCTGATGAAAGTGCCCTTGAAAATAGCAAAATTAATTAGATCAACATACTGGGCCTTCATGGGAAAGCTGATTGTTTATTTTGATAATTGATGGATTTTACAAAACAAAAAAGATAAGGATAATATAAGCTAAACTGTAACTATGGGGTTTTATTTTTAACTTGTTAGTCTTAATTGCACTTTTAACTGTTAAATTATGAGATTTGGATTTAATTTCTTTTAACTTTTTCATTAGATGTTTTTTACTGTTGTGAGCCACTCTGAGTCCGGCTGGAGATAGGGCGGCATATAAATCTCATTAATAAATAAATAATAAATAATAAATAAACTAGGTAAAGATAAAGTCCAGTTGTATCTGATTCTAGGGAATGGTGTTCATCTCCATTTCTTAGCTGAGAGAGCCAGGATTGCCCGAAGACACTTCCATGGTTATATGGCCAGCATGACTGTACACTGAAGCTCATGGAATGCTGTTACCTTCCCACTGAATTGGTACCTATTTATCTACTTTTAGCATGCCAGGTGCTAAAGACACAGAAAAGCAAAACAGAAAAAATGGAAAATCCTACCTTTTACTTTTATCAAAATAATCAGCATACTTTCACTTTCCCAGAGTAACAAAAACAAAAAAAGCTAAATTAGGAAAAGGATGTAGGGGTTCACTAGAAGAGATCTACATTCCTAGGAGGAGTGGAGAAAAAGTTTAGATGAGAAGATGCATGACTTTTGCATCTTTGTATGGTCAAAGTGGAATGGAGAGAGGATGTAATTACTCTTCTTCTCGTCTGTAATCCTAACAATGAATCTACAGGCATGATGGGAATTCAAGGCTGTTGCATGCAATTTTCTGTTTAACAAAGAAAAAAAAACTAATTGGAAAGGGAAAACAGGCCAAAACTTCATATTAATTAAAATGATGGCACTATAACATCCTACCAGTATTAAACCCAGAATGCTGTAGCAGACTTCTGACTTATGTTTCGGTGGAACAGACAACATAGTAGTATTTCCAGCAGCATTTGTTGTAATAAACAAGATCTATCATGCACTATCAGTAATTAAACTGGACTTCCTTTATGTTGTTAACGGAAATGCAAGGAAGGCAAGAAAACTCAACAATAAGGAACAGATCCTTTTACTTTTACTCCCTAAAACTCTACAACTTCCTCTCTTCTCTAAACTACCTGATTTGAATGATCCTGAGAAATCTAAAGAAGTGTCCTGTTTATTAGCTCTGGTTACTATTTTCCAGGGGAAATCCATGAACTTCAAATAACCTCCTTCATAAAGCCATCTGTTTTGAATATTGTTTAAGCCGCACTATCACATAGCCCTATTGCGATGGTTGGCCTGGTTATTATCAGCTACGTTTATGTTTCTGTAGTTTCCTTGCAAATTATTTATGTACAAAGGACCATTTTTGACCCAATATGAAAGTTTATAGAATGACTACTGGAACACCTGCTTTTTGTGCACAAGATTTCTTTTGGTTAGGTCTGTGATGGCGAACCTATGGCTCGCAGAGCCCTCTCTGTGGGCATGTGAGCCGTCGCCCAGCTCAGCTCCATCCCGCATGCATGCGCATCTCCCGACGGCCACCTGATTTTCAGGTCTCTACCATGCATGCACAGGGGGCGGAGTGCATGTGAGAGACACACATGTATGCCTGGGGGGGATCGTGCATGCATGCACGGGGGTGGGGGCTCATGCGCACATGCATGGTGGCGTGGTGGCATGGGGGAGAAATGAGTGGGGACATGCCCCCTATGTGGCCCATTTTGGGCCTAACAGGCCTCTCTGAAGCTTCCTGGGACCAAAAACAGGCCACTGAGGGAGGATCGTCGCACCCCCCAGCAGCCTGTTTTGGGCCTAGCAGGCCTTTTTGGTCCAAGGAAGCTGCAGGGAGGCCTGCTACACCCAAAATGGGGGGAAGGGGTTCATGTGCACATGTGCGGGGGGTGGGGGGAGTGCAGGGGGGTCACACATGCATGCACAGGGCATGTTGCGTGGGGGGCGTGCATCCATTGATTATGGATACAGCCACGCATGTGCGCTGTTGTGCAGACACGTGTGCACTTTCAGCACACAAGGAGCCTTGGTAGTACAGTGGTTTAAACATCCTGTTATTAAGACCAGCTGCCTGCAATTACTGCAGGTTCGAATCTCGCCAGGCTCAAGGTTGACTCAGCCTTCCATCCTTTCTAAGGTAGGTAAATTGAGGACCCAGTTGTGGGGGCAATAAGCTGACTTTGTATAAATATACAAAAGGATGAAGGCTATTGCTTAGCACATTGTAAGCCGCCCTGAGTCTCCGGAGAAGGGCAGCATATAAATCAAATTAAAAAAAAAAACCAATGACAAAACGTTAGCCATCACTGGGTTAGGTCTTTGGAGAAATCTGTGCGTCATCATCATCATCATCATCATCATCATTTTTGCCTCTATTTTATTGTGCACCTTGCTGTCAAAAAGCCAGCATTTCAAAGAATCAGAGATGACTGGTCGGAGGGTGCCTTGAATAAAATACAGGATTAACATTGTAGGTGGAACACATGAAGCTCACATTCAAACTTTGAACCTACTTTGTATTTTGAATTAGGGATTTTAACTCTTTAGATTAAGAAATGATTATGGAATATTTTAATTATGAATATAGGAATGGCATGTGGACTTTGATGTTGATGTTTTTTATGGTGCCATAATAAACGAAGATGCAGATCACATTCTGAAAAATGAAAAATATTTCTATATATTTGCTTAGGTTAAATAATTTAAAATACTTTTTTCCAGTGCATTAATTTAAATTATTAGAAGCAAAGATCTGCTTGAGAGAGTTCAACTGGTTTAAATAATATTAATAATATTAACAAATATTACAAATTTACTGCCAGTCAATTGCAGAAGGCATCTTATATCTAATATTACCATAATACATCAACAGCTGCCTATTCCAGGTCCTTGGGAAGGACTTAATAGATGGATAAAAAAAAATGCCAAATCCAGCCTGAACATCTGGCTGCCTGTGTGATGAACCATAATACACAGCTCATGCAAGGACCTCTAGGAAATAACACATTTGCCTCTCCCAAGTTGTTGAGAAGAAATCAATAGGTGGACAAAAAGCCCAAATCCAGTGTAAATATCTGACTGACTGTGGTACAAATCATAATAATCAGGTTGTGCAAGAAGATCACATAAATGAATGATAAACAACATTAAGTTCCAAAGTGATTCACTGGAACATCTGTAAAAGTTATCATGTACCAGTAATGAAAAATTGATAGGAGCATATAGTTAAAAAATGAGTTGGTTAAAATATTATGGGATTTCCAAATACAAACTAATAAAGTCTTGGCTGATAACACATCAGATTTAACTATGGTTTAAAAGAAGAAAGGGACCTTGGACTAGTGACTAGTCCAACTAGTAAGCCCAAGTTTTACATCCTGTGATAATGCATTAAATATTATTAAACAGAAATATCTTTCTATTTCAGTTCCTTGGGAAGGACTCAATAGGTGGACAGAAATGACAAATGTAGCTTAAACATCTGTCTTACTTACTTACTGTTTTACCAACCATACTAATAATAATTGTTATAAGATGATGATGATTTTGTTGTTGCTGTTGCTGATGATGATGGGACTCTAAAGCCAGATAGATTGAAAACTATAAGGAAGTTCTACCTGTCCCACTGTAAATATTAATTGAATGCACCTGAATTCAGCACATGCATTGGAGTTGCTATTGTTACCCAGTATAAGGGTTTCATTTGGTCAGCTGAGGACTTCAGAATATGAGAATGTTAGCCTGCTGATTACTTTTGTTTTGCATTATATCTGTCAGGTGCAAGAAACCAGGTACAGGAGTAGAGTTCAAAGCACTACGAATTTATTTAATACTAACTATATGCAAGAATCTGATCTACTAACGATCAAGCCAAATTATCCAGCCAAACTGCTGGATAAGAGTCAACAGAATTCACAGGGGAGGGATGAACTTAGGTCTCTTGTGGGAATGTAATGATTCCAAACTGATGATGCATTTGACCCCACCCTCGGGCTCCGCCTGGTCATCTCCTATAATGTCTTCATGAAGGAGAATAAGGATGCACAACATAAGGACATAATATAATAAGGACACAACATAATAAGGATGCATACAAAACCTTTGCCAGACCAATCCTCGAATACAGCTCATTTGCCTGGAATCCACACTGTAAATCGGACATTAATACAATCGAGCGGGTCCAGAGGTAGAAGAGTGAAGAGTACTCCACTCCTCTGCTCACAATAGAATCCCTTATGCCACCAGGCTTGAAATTTTGGTCTTGGACAACCTTGAATATGCCGCTTACGGTCTGACTTAAGCATAGTACACAAAATTGTCTGCTATAACGTCTTACCTGTCAACGACTAGTTCAGCTTCAACTGCAATAATACACGGGCAAACAATACATTGTTTTCCCCAAAATAAGACATCCTCTGATAATAAGCCCAGTTGGGCTTTTGAGCCAATTGAAATAAGGCCAAGCGCTTATTTCAAGTCCCAAAAAATAAAAGACAGGGTCTTATTTTCGGGGAAACACAGTAGATAAAAAACCCAAGGTAAACTGCTCCAAACTCGATTGCAGAAAATATGACTTCAGCAATAGAGTGGTCAATGCCTGGAATGCTCTACCTGACTCTGTTGTTACTTCCTCAAACCCCCATAGTCTTACCTTAAACTGTCTACCGTGGACCTCACACCATTCCTAAGAGGTCTGTAAGGGGGTGTGCATAAGCGCACCAGCATATCTACCATCCCTGTCCTACTGACCCCATTTATTTGTACTCATTTAATGTGCTCATGTCCAAGTTTATACTGATACCTGTTATCTTGTAAATGTTTGACAAACTAAATAAATAAATAAAAAAACAACAACCCATTCCTGTGATTGGTAGACAACAATTCTATGTTGGCTAGAATTGGTATCACTGAATGGAAAGCAGCCCCTTTTAGCAGAGAAATATCTTGTGCGGGCTCCACTATTCAGTATTTTGAGACTGACTTTGAAGAATCTTGTAAGTAGAACATTGGATAAATAACATAGGGTGGACCATGGTCTCAATATGACCATGACTTTCTTGAAGTGATTTTTACAGTTATTAACTGTGTGCTATTGTGTTAATATGAAAGTTACATTTTATCCATAAATGTGGGTGAGAAATTTATATTTAAAATCTCCAGATCTTTGTCCTCATGTATAGTGTGTGATTGGTATAAATACAGACTTATCAGTCAATATTTCACACCAGGATAACATTACAGAGAAATACTCATTCATTTAGAAAGTTGATCGCTGGCAACTGTAAAAAAAAAAACATCATTGTATTTAGATTATGATTCTGGTCACTGGTTTGTTATTATGGCTATGTATCTGGATAATGCTCAAACCAAAATTATGAGGTTGGGGCAGACAGAGGCAAACCGCTCAGCACAGAGGAAAATAAAACATGCCAAAGATCTATCAAATAGTTTTCATACAATTTTTGCTATGAAACCAGTCGCTCCTAGGTATGCATACAAGGTAAAATAGAGTACCAGACAGCTTGCTTTTAGCTGAGAAAAGTGAGTGAAGTGGGATGTTGTTTTCAGTATAGAGAATATTAATGGTTTTGTTTTGTCTGCTCACAGTTACCTAAAGGGTAGTTTTATATATATTAACCATCAGCTCTAGAGATTAAATAATAGCAAAACATTGTCTATGATGGAAAAGCAGTGTGATTCAGTAGTGAGTATATATATACAGTATATCTCACTACTGAGGCACAGTGGTTTTCCATCTTAGATGAGAGAGGGACATGAAGAGAGAAAGAAAAAAGGGGGAGAGAGAGAAAGAGTAGACTAGACTAGACTACACTAGACTAAAATATTCTTTATTGGCCAAGTGTGATCGGACACAAAAGGAACTTGTCTCAGTTGCATAAAGTCTCAGTGTACATACAAACCAGAAAGCGATAAATCATAAATCATTAGATACAATAATAAATCATAAGATGACCATCAAAATGATAGTCATAAAATACCAATATTGTGGACAGCCGAAAAAACGAACGAATGGATCGTTGCAAAAATCAACCCAGAATTCTCATTTTAAGCCCAAATGATCAAGCTCAAATGATCTTACTTAGCACTGGCAATAGCACTTAGACTTACATACCGCTTTGCAGTGTTTTACAGCCCTCTCTAAGTAGTTTACAGGGTCAGCATATTGCCCCCAACAATCTGGATCCTCATTTTGCTGACCTTGGAAGGATGGAAGGCTGAGTCAACCTTGAGACTCGAACTATCGAACTGCTGGCAGCCGGCAGTCAGGAGAATTAGCCTATAGTACTGCATTCTAACCACTGCACCACCATGGCCCTTAGACATATTATGCAAGGACCCTGCTCTCTGGAAAAGACTCTAATGCTGGGAAAGGTAGAAGGAAAATATAGAAGAGGATGACTAGCAGCAAGGTGGATGAACTCAGTTACAAAGGTACCACTGGGAGATAGGTTAGGGACAGATTGTCAGGGAGAAATTCTACCTATGTGGTTGCTAAGAGCTGAAAGCAATTTTATGGCACATAATTGAAAAGCAGCAGTTGAAGAATCTGTAATCACTACTCTCTTTTGTTTCTTCAGTTGTGTTTGCATCTTATTTGGCTTTGGATCCTATCTAAAATACACTCAATTGTAGTTGTCTTTTCAATCCAATATTCACAAATAAAATCTACCTGAATAAACAAGACACCTCGTAGTGATATTACTGAGAACAGAATGGGACATGCAGAACAAGGTATGGAATAGATACAGTTTATGTGGGGAGAAAGGCAAAACGACTGATGTGGATTCGTGCATAAAATGGTTTAATGATAATGATTGGTTCAACTAAAATCTCTTGATTTTTCAGCGTATTTACACACAATCCCTACAGTCATTAGACTAGCATTTATTAAAAAAAAAAAAGATAATCCTGAATCATCATTGACTATTATTGTCATGCAAGAAAGCCTTTCACACCAGCATAGCAATTTATGGATTTTTAATTTTTTCCTACAGAATGGCCCCAAGAATTCTGTTATATATAGAATTCCTTTAAAGAGAAAGATGTAAACGTAGTGTTATCCCTTGGACCATGTTTTTGCAGGATAATGTAGCTCGAAAACAAGATAAAGGGAGTCCTTGACTTGCGACCACAGTTGAGCCCCAAATTTCTGTTGCTAAGTGAGAGAGTTGTTAAGTGAATTTTGCCCAATTTTGCGACCTTTGTTGTTGGAGTGGTTAAGTGAATCACTGCAGTTGTTAAGATGGTGACACAGGTGTTAAAGGGATCTGCCTTCCCATTGACTTTGCTTGTCAGAAGGTTGCAAAAAGCGATCACATGACCACAAGACTCTGCAACCATCATAAATGTTGCCATTTTGATCTGAATTTTGATCATGTGACCACGGGGATGTGGCAACAGTCATAAGTGTGAAAAACGGCAGTCATAAGTCACTCTTTTTCAGTGCCATTGTAACTTTGAACAGTCACTAAATTAACTGTTGTAAGAACTACCTGTATTTGCATTTGAGTTCCTTGTGAATGATTGTGGGAAAGATGGGATGAGTCAGTTGAAGTTTCCTCTTAGGAAAGGCAACTCAGTCCAGATGTTGAGACTTCTGGGAAAAAGTGCCTCAAACAGATCCCACCTTAATTAATTCACTAGAAGTGAAATTGGAATATTCCTATTATAGTATCCATTATTATGTATTTACTCCAAACTAGCCAGTTTGGTGATTAAAGCCAGGCTAGATTCAACCAGGCTAGAAACTGGAAGACTGGGAATTCTAGACCCATCTTAGGAAATGTTGGAAGAAATATCCTTCTGGGTTCAGTTCCAAGTGGGGAAAAAACACACTGGATTCATGGAAGTTGCTTGGAAAGAAGGTTTATTGATGAACAATATCACATGGCTTGAGTTCCTGAGCAGAAAAAGGGCTGAGATCAGTGGTGAAATCCTGCCGGTTCTGTCCGGTTTGTGCGAACCAGTAGCGGCGGCAGCACGAGGCTCTGCCCATCTGCCTGGATGTCGTTACTTCCTGGTTTGAACCAGGAAGTAACCCGTTTTTGACCCTCTGTGCATGTGCAGAAGGCTTTGCGCATGCGCAGAGGGTCAAAAATCGGATGTGATGAATTGCACTTCCGAACCGGTACGGAAGGTAAGTAGATTTCACTCCTAGCCGAGATGCTGAGAGTGCCTTGGTTTTATGATCTAGGTTGGGCTTTGATTTTGAGTTTGTATTCTGATTGGTTGTCAGACTCCCATGGGGTCATGCAGGGGCAACTCTATAGGCTGTCCTGAATCCCAAGCTTGGTTGAGCCTTGCTGGATGATGCAATCTCCCCATGTGAGTTCTGTTGCTAGATGGGTGGAGGGCTAATTCTATCTTTGTTGGATCTTGGGTGAGGGCATTTGCCTATGAATAGACCTAGCTGTCTCTTTATCTCTTAAGTGTGGACATCTGCTGTGGGCTATTGAGGATTGTGGGGGCTATTAAGAGTGAGTCTGTTTCCTGCCTAAAAACATGTTTCTCCATTTCTTATCCTGGGAAATACAATATTCTGCCTTCTTAATATTTCCTAGAATATTACATTTTTCTAGGAGAGGGGTGGGTGCTAACTTCCTACAGAACAAAGCCAGCTGGGTGACCTTGGGTCAGTCACCTTCTCTCAGCTCTACAAAGGGTGGCAATGGCAAACCACTTCTGAAACACCTTGCCAAGAAAACTGCTTGTCCAGGCTGTCTCTGAGAATTGGACACGATTGAACAGAAGGAAAAAAAAAAAAAGCATTAAGGATACCTTACCTTACTAAAATCTATTTCCTTGGTCTTGCCAGCTGGGAGGATCATAACCTTCATGCTCATGAAGACAATTGTTGGTGTTTTGCAGTGGAAAGCAACTTTAAAGGGATCTGTTTTACTGGATCATTCAGAATGTTATCCCTGTGTCTGTCTGTATCCTTGTAACTCCTCCCTCAGTCTCCTTGTTTCCAAAATTTCCCTAAATTCACTGTCCCTCTGGGAGGAGGGGAGAATGGGACAGCGATCACCTGATCCCTTAGATTGTCTTATTTTCCATTTTTGACTTGTCCTTGAATTAAGGGAAAGAAAAATAGGGGAATACCAATGCTAACAGAGATAAAAGTGAGAGAGGCTATTTTTACTCTTCATAAGTATTTGGAAGAATGCATTTTCTCTCTCCCACTGATTTTTGCTCTCTGACACCGAACTCTTTGTGCTGACAATTTGGTTATGAACAGAATAGAATAATATCTATACCCAGACCTACTGTGACATGCTTTCTTTCGTATTACATTGTGATTTTTATCATGCCTTTCCATTTCTAAGTGACCTCAAACATTATTTTCAATTATCCAATAGAGACACATTCTGAATTATAACATGAAAACAAAACACACAGGATAAACACAACTTTAATTTTAAAACAGATATATGCATGTCCTTGAGACAGATTATATTTTGGAATGTAAAAAGATCCTGGCACTGATAATCAAAATGCATTGGGTAGCTATTCTGCCTTTCTCCTCTCCATCCATCAGTCGTTTTTCTAGTTAAAAGAAAATACCAATAGCACTTACACTTATATACCGCTTCACAGTGTTCTGCAGTGTTCTAAGCAGTTTATAGAATAAGCATATTGCCCCCAACCATCTGAGTCCTATTTATTTATAGAAAGAATAATGAGATGCAATTATATCTGGACTGTCCTTCTGTGATGTGTAACCGTAGTGTATGTATGTGTGAGCATGTATGTTTGTTTGTGTGTGTGTGTATCTAGCGGTGATACATGATGTGAGAAAAGAGCTATTACAAGCATATTTGGAGCCTACCTTTTTATACCTGTGAGGTGCAAAAATGAAACATCACCAGTGGTAAAAATAATTTGCAAGCATTGGACGACTGCTCCTAAGTAATACTAGTTGTTCAATCTATTACAGTAATTAGACTGGATTTTTGCTATTTTATTATAAAAGCAGAGGATGTAGTGGCACAGAAGCTTAATGATGCTGGAACTGCCAGCCAGAAATGGTCTGAACTCCAGCGGTTCGAGCCTGGCACTGCGAGATGGGGTGAGCTCCTGCCACTTGTTTCCCAGCTCCTGCCCACTTCAATACAAACAGGTACCACTTTGATGGGAAAAAAACCTAGCTGCATCCGTGTATGCAGAGGGTGGAAGTCGATGCTGAACCTGGTTGGACGCAAGGCAACACAACATGAAGCGAGGCAAGCAAGACTGGTGGAGAAACCCTGCAGAGCCAGCAACCCGAGCGCCACTAGTCAGTGGTGTAAATTAATCCCCCCCTTGTGGTACACCAAGGATAGGCACACAAGTGCTGAACACAATGAACCAGCAAGTTAGACTGTCAGGACTGCCTTGTGTCTAGCATCTGTAGATTTCCCTGACATTTTACAGGTAGTCCTCGACTTATAACAGTTCATTTAGTGACTGTTCGAAGATACAACAGCACTGTTGTACAACAGCACTGACCATTTTTCACACTTACGGCTCTTGCAACATCCCCGTGGTCACGTGATCAAAATTGAGATACTTGGCAACTGACTCATATTTATGATGGTTGCGGTGTCCTAGGGGCACACTTATGACCGTTTTTCACACTTATAACCATTGCAGCATCCCCATGATCACATGATTTACATTCAGATCAGTGGTGGATTTCAATTTTTTTTTACTACTGGTTCTATGGGTGTGACTTTGTGGGCGTGGCATGGCTTTGTGGGCGTGGCTTGGTGGGTGTAGCAGGGGAAGGATACTGTAAAATCTCCATTCCCACCCCATTCCAGGGGAAGGTTACTGCAAAATCCCCATTTCTTCCCAATCAGCTGGGACTTGGGAGGCAGAGAATAGACGGGGACGGGGCCAGTCAGAATTTTTACTACTGGTTCAACCTGCTGAAACCCACCTCTGATTCAGATCAGTGGTGGGTTCCTCCCGATTCAGCCTGGTTCCGCCGAGGCGGTAGCAATGACGATATGACGTCACCCAACTGGTTCTGCCCCCCCGCCCTCCTGCCCCTCTGCATTATTCTTACCTTTTATTTGGCCCCACCTCCAATCTATTGCTGCCCCCTGAGTCCCAGCTGATCGGCTAGAAGGAAAAAATCTGTTTAAACTCTTGCCGTGGGGCTTCAAAGGGCCGCCCTACAGCTGATCAGTGTTAAAAGGCGGTGTGGTGGTAGACCGGTGCCTCCAAAAACAAATGAGTAGACCAGTGCCTCCAAAAACAAATGAGTAGACCAGTGCCTCCAAAAACAAATGAGTAGACCAGTGCCTCCAAAAACAAATGAATAGACCAGTGCCTCCAAAAACAAATGAGTAGACCGGTGCCTGCAAAAATAAATGGGTAGATCAATGCCTCAAAAAACAAATGAGTAGACTGCTGCCTGCAAAAATAAATGGGTAGACCAGTGCCTCCAAAAACAAATAAGTAGACCGGTACAGCTCTGCAAGCAGTTAAAAGCCTGGTAGACCAGTACCTCTGCTAAATCGTAAAGAATTGTCACATGACCAACAAGCCACACCCACAAAATAAGCCACGCCCACAGAACCGGTAGTAAAAAATTTTTAGAACCCACCTCTGATTCAGATGCTTGACAACTGACTCATATTTATGACAGTCATGTGATCCCCTTTTGCGACCTTCTGACAATCAAAGTCGATGGGGAAACCAAATTCACTTAACAACAGTGTTACTAACTGAACAGCTGCAGTGATTTACTTCACGACTGTGGCAAGAAAGATCGTAAAATGGGACCAAACTCACTTCACAAACGTTTCACTTAGCAACAGCAATTTTGGGCTCCATTGTGTTCGTAAGTTGAGGACTACCCATGTGCCACATGCTAAATAGATAATTAATATAATTATAAAAATGACTAAGAAAAGCAACTTCAAGGAGAAATGCAGCCTATTGAGCAAGTGAGAAAAACCCAGGCTGCAAAGAAAAGCTGAGGTTATTCATCGAAAACGACTTCTCAGAGAATTCTGAAAGGCTGGGTTTGGAAAGAAGAATTTGTGACTGTGTGTGCATGAACGGAAGTGTGAGGGTGTGTGAGAAAAATAAGCTGCGGTACGGAGAGAGACAGAGCTAAATTCTCAGTGGGACAGCAAAAATAGGTATTGGAAGTGGGGTCAGACTAGGCAAGACTAATGTGAATTGTGGGGTACCAAACGCTGAATCTGAAGGGCAAAATCCAAGAACTCACAGCTGAGGGATTTTCCAAATCCCCCAGAGATGTAATTGTTTAGAAGCCCTCAGAATGAGGGTAAACAAATTCGGTTTACAGGCCACGCCTGAGCTCACATTCTCTTCAAGAAGGAAACTCTATTTTATTCTAGCAGTCATCATGATGATGCAATTTAAAATGGGCCTAAAATGTAAAACCACACATGCTCAGAATATGTTTTTCAGTCAGGAGACGCGAACTAAAAATTACTTTGCACTCTTTGCTGTAAGAGCTCAGGAATGTCGGTGCAGTTGGGAAGCATGATGTTATGATTAGGGCAGTAAGGAGACGGAAAAATGTTAATTATGTGCTTCATGGGTATTGAAAGAGAAAGGGGTGTCAGGCCACTAAAATTATCTTGGTGCCCCACAGAAGATGAATGAAAAGCTTCAGTGTTCAGTAGCTCGTATTTTTATCAATTTAAACTGCAGTTTTGTTCAGCTGAAGGCTGAGGAATGGGGAACAAATGTTATATAGAGGAAGAATGCTGGGATCCCAAACAGAACTAGAATGCAAAAAATATTTCTATTCCTGCCAGAAATTCATTGTCTCTCTCTCCCTCCCTCCCTCCCTCCCTCTTCCTCTCCCTCTCCCTCTCCCTCTCCCTCTCCCTCTCCCTCTCCCTCCCTCCCTCCCCATCTAGGGAGACAGAGACATTCACTTGCCTAATGCAGAGTTGTGGGTGCCTCTTGCTAGAGATAAAATTTCAGGCCAAAAGATTGCTCCATCCAAATCACTAATCTAAATGTTTCTCTGCATTAGGGAAGGAGGTGAATGACTGCAATTCGGATGGAGTGAAAAACCTCAATGTGCTGGCTTCCACCTCTGACACATTGTGAAATGGATGCAGTAGGAACTCTTCTCTTCTCTTCTCTTCTCTTCTCTTCTCTTCTCTTCTCTTCTCTTCTCTTCTCTTCTCTTCTCTTCTCTTCTCTTCCCTTCCCTTCCCTTCCCTTCCCTTCCCTTCCCTTTCCTTCCTTCCTTCCTTCCTTCCTTCCTTCCTTCCTTCCTTCCTTCCTTCCTTCCTTCCTTCCTTTCTTTCTTTCTTTCTTTCTTTCTTTCTTTCTTTCTTTCTCTTTCCTCCCATCTCAACCTAGGAACTGTAACTATACCTTCTATGCAGTAGTGGCTAAGGACAATAAAAATGCAGCACTGTATAACTCAGGTACGGAGAGGGAAGACTGTACATAGTTATCAATGGCAAGCATATATTGGTTCCACCCAAAGCATATTTAAGAGTCACATTCATTGTGAGCATTAGAGTTCCATTAGGAGCTATGTCAATAAGAACTGATTAACACAGAGTGAATTCAAGTAATTGATGAATTAATAGCAAGCAAAGGAAGAATGTGAATGTCAAATGTGAAGTCAAATGGGCCTTTGGAAATCTGAGCAACAACAAAGCTAGCGGAGGAGACAGTATTCCAGCTGAAGTATTCAAAATCTTAAAAGACGATGCAGTCAAAGTGCTACACTCAATTCGCCAGCAAATTTGGAAAACTCAACAATGGCCAGCCACAAGATTGGAAAAGGTCAGTTTACATTCCAATTCCAAAGAAAGGCAATACCAAAGAATGTTCAAACTATCACACCATTGCACTCATTTCACATGCTAGTAAGGTTATGCTTAAAATCTTACAAGCTAGGCTCCAGCAGTATGTAGATTGAGAACTACCTGAAGTACAGGCAGGATTTCGAAGAGGCAGAGGAACTAGAGATCAAATTGCCAACATATGCTGGATTATGGAGAAAGCTAGGGAGTTCCAGAAAAACATCTGCTTCATTCACTATGCTAAAGCCTTTGATTGTGTGGATCACAACAAATTGTGGCAAGTTCTTAAAGAGATGGGAGTTCCAGACCATCTTATTTGTCTCTTGAGAAACCTCTATGTGGGTCAAGAAGCAATAGTGAGAACTGGACAGGGAACCACTGATTGGTTCAAAATTGGGAAAGGAGTTCGGCAAGGTTGTATACTATTAACCTGCCTATTTAACTTATATGCAGAGCACATCATGAGAAAGGCGGGACTAGATGAATCAAAAATTGGAATTAAGATTGCAGGGAGAAATATCAACAACCTCAGATATGCAGATGATACACTTTAATGGCAGAAAGTGAAGAGGAACTAAAGAGCCTCTTGATGCGGGTGAAAAAGGAGAATGCAAAAGTTGGCTTGAAACTCAACATTAAGAAAACTAAGATCATGGTATCCGGCCCTTTCAATTCCTGGCAAATAGATGGGGAAGAAATTGAGGTAGTGACAGATTTTATTTTCCTGGGCTCCAAGTTTACCGGAGATGGGGACTGCAGCCAAGAAATTAAAAGACGCTTGCTCCTGGGGAGGAAAGCTATGGCAAATCTAGACAGCATTCTAAAAAGCAGAGACATCACCCTGCCAACAAAAGTGTGTATAGTCAAGGCTATGGTTTTCCCAGTTGCAATTATAGCTGTGAAAGTTGGACCATAAGAAAGGCTGAGCCAAAGAATTGAGGCCTTTGAACTATGGTGCTGGAGAAGACTCCTGTGAGTCCCTTGGACTACAAGGCGATCAAACCAGTCAGTCCTAGAAGAGATCAACCCTGACTGCTCTTTAGAAGGCCAGATCCTGAAGAGGAAACACAAATACTTTGGCCACCTAATGAGAAGGAAGGACTCACTGGAGAAGAGCCTAATGCTGTGAAAGATTGAGGGCAAAAGAAGAAGGGGACAGCAGAGAACGAGGTGGCTGGATTGAGTCACTGAAGCAGTAGGCGTGAGCTTAAATGGACTCCAGAGGATGGTAGAGGACAGGAAGGTCTGGAGGAACGTTGTCCATGGGGTTGTGATGGGTTGCACACAACTTTACAACTAACAACAACAACAAGAGGAAGAACCTCCTAGGATGACAATCCATGAAGAGGTTGCCGGGTTTTTTTCCATGCCATTGAAATCAATTTATTTGTTGTATTATTCTTCAGAGTCAGCTGCAGGAAACTCTCCTTGTCAAAAAATAAGAGATATTCTGAGTTAGGACATGATAATGGAAGCTTTGGGAGATGGAACATGACTTTCAGGCTTGAATCAGAACAGAACAAAATGAAAGCTCCCATATGTCTGTACTACAACATCTAACACCTGCAATTAAGGGAACAAAAGGCAGCCAGTGATGCATGCAGGGTGATGTCATGATACGAAGTACATTTGTGGGATGTACTCAGGACACAACTTGTTTTATTGTCTAGTTGGCTCAAAATGTTGAGCTGGAGGCTGAGTAATCTGTGCTCAAGCATGTTACAGAAACATAACTCTTGCTGACTAAGAATCTGCATCAGCCATCTAGTCACTCAACTTCAGAGGTGACTTGGCAGTAGTCACTAATTCTCAACCTAACCAACTTCTGGTGGAAGAGAGAGTATAAATAAATTACCCTGAGGACTATATAGCTCCAAGAAATTACATAACCAGGCCAGCAGAGGTCAGGCCAGGAACTGGATCTGGGATAAACAAGGGTGAAATCTACTTACCTTCCTTACCGGTTCGGAAGTGCCCTTGCCGTGCGCGTGTGCTTGCTTCACTCACGTACGGGCATGCATCACATGCGCACACAGACCTTCTGCACATGCGCAAAACTTTCTGCGCATGCGCAGAAGGTAAAAAACACATTACTTCCTGGTTAAAACCAGGAAGTAACGACACCTGGGCAGGTGGGCGGAGCTTTGCTCCACCATCACTACCAGATCGCCGAACCACCCGCCTCGATTGCTACCAGATTGCGAGATCCGGTCCAAACCAGGAGCATTTCACCCCTGTATTATATGCATTTATTAATTTTATTTGTACTTGTGTCCTTCTTGCAAATTTACATTAGGACTACCCATTGCTCATTTTCTGCCCTTGGTGCCATTATGGGGGGGGGAGTGCATTTGGGATGTTTAGATAACAAATCAAATCAGTTCTATTGAGTACTGCTTATGGATATGGATGATGGGAGTTGTAGTATGTACAATGATTATGAGGAAAGGGGGAAAATTGAAGTTTAGGAATATTTTGAAACTAGAGGGTAACAAAGTACTTCATGGAAAGGTTTGCACGTAAGGACAGCAAGAGAAAGGAGGCATACTCACCGCCCTGAGTCCGAAAGGAGAAGGGCGGTATAGAAATCTAAAAATAAATAAATAAATAAATAAATAAATAAATAAATAAATAAATAAATAAATAAATAAATAAATACTTGTTTCAATAGATCTCTGGGCAAAGGTGGGCCATGCAGCTGAATTTTTGGTCTCAGGCAGGGGTGGGCTGATGGGGGTTCATAGTGGTTTGGGAGAACCTCTAGCTAAGATTCTGTGCAGTTCGGAGAACCCCAAATCCCACTCCTGGCTGGCCCCACCCAACCGCCCGCCCCGCCCCTCCCCTCCCTCCCCTCCCACGCGGCCCATTTTGGATGCAGGTAAGTGCAGGGTGTGCATGGAGGCTTGGGGAGGGAGAAAAACAGGCCTACTGAAAGTTCGGGAAGAGGGCCTCCGGAGCCTGGGGAGGCAGTTTTTGCCCTCCTGAAGGCTAGAGGAAAGCCTCTGGAGCCCGGGGAGGGCAAACCCCCACCTCCAGCCGAGGTGCAGGAGGCCGACTAGACCACGTCCACCACGGCCATGCCCACACAGCAATCAGGCAGAAAATCCCTTGCTAAAATTTTTGAAGCCCACCCCTGGTCTCAGGGGTTTCTTGGAATGAAAACAAGAAGAAATCACCCTCTTTCTCTGCAACATTATTTCCTTGTTTGAAGAGGGAAAGCAGCCCTCCCTTCCCCCCACTTTCTGCTCCTTCTGTTTGTCTGATTTATCCGCTCAAAGATCCGCTCAGTCTGCCAAGTCTAATAACAGTGGCTGGCTCCTAATAACTTCCTTGAGTGAAATTGAGGGGAAAAAAATAAGTAAATTATTAATTTGACTTTAATAATTCACATGGAAACACAGAGTTTGCATGTAGAAAACTGACCATGATAATGATGAATGATTTTTAATTAAACCGTATCAATTAAAACTTGCAGAAAACTGAGTATTTTCAGTACTTTCTTGTATGCTGATATACAGTAATCCGAAGGGTTCCATAACAGAGAGAAAGAGCGAGTGTGTATTTGTATGTTTGTGTCTGTGTGTCTGTGTGTCTGAGAGAGAGAGAGCAAGAGAGAGAGAGCTATTTTAGTTTTATTTATGAATAAATCATAGCCTTGGATTATAGAGATTATTGAAACAACCTATTTCAACATTTGTTTTTTTTTTTAATTTCATTTATTTCAGAAAAAATTAAGCAGAAACTTAATTTTGGAGGTAAACTCAATTGAGTTTGTGATTCCCACCAATCCAATCAGTGGATATTATGTTAGATATGGGAAATGAAAGTTCCCATACCTTCTTCAGCCTCTTACTTTAGTAATATCATTGTTAAGAAGATGCAAGCACCAAGGAATGGTAAGCACCTGAAGTATATTTCCTTTGATTCATAGTTCGTTGAATTAGATGTAGGGGTCAAGTTCACACATAATCCTGAAGTCATGTGTATTGCATATATGGATTGTTGGATTAGCACACTGATCGATTATGTACTATGAAGTTGGTGCCACTTCACTTATCAATCACATGGATAGATTTTCTCCAGGAAGATCTGTCACCAATCTTATCCTTTAGGTCTTTCAGTATTTGTTCTGCCCCAGCTCCGGATTCCCAAGGATTGTGACACACACCAACGGTCCTTATCAAAGTTATAACGTACCAAGAATAAACAAAGTCCGGCAAAGGTTGGCAACCAGCCCAGAAAACAAGATACGATAAGACACTCACTCTCCAAAATGCTCTGTAATAATTACACGTTGTTTCCAGCAACTGGTAGCGCAGCAGACTAAAGCACTGTTATTAACATCAGCTGCCTGCAATTACTGCAAGTTCAAATCTCACCAGGCTCAAGGTTGACTCAGCCTTCCATCCTTTCTAAGGTAGGTAAAATGAGGACCCAGGTTGTGGGGGCAATAAGCTGACTTTGTATAAAATATACAAAAGTATGAAGGCTATTGCTTAATGCATTGTAAGCCGCCCTGAGTCTCCAGAGAAGGGCGGCATATAAATTAAAACAACAACAACAACAACAACTGCGTGTGACTTAAATAGGCTAAGGGAGTGGCCAATTATCCTCAAACCTTACTCTCGAGGAGACCTCCTCCTCCTGAGTAGCCTCTCCTGCCTTTTGGCAGCCCTGTGTGCTCGAGCATTGAGGAGAGGCTCCTCCACTTCGTTCTCTCCATTTGAAGGAGCCTCTGGAGGTTCTGAAGGCCCTGGCTGAGTCTCTGCCTCTGGCACCACATCCTCTTCAGTCTCCTTGCTGTCCGACGCGAGCGCCGGCTGTGCCAGCTGCTGGCGCAACCCCACACCAGCCTCCTCATCGTCAGGATCAGCCACGATCCATGCAGGCTGCTGGCGGGCCACAACAGTATTCTAGCCCTCACCACTGTCAATCCATCATGATATTGGTTGTCCACTTTTCTTTCTTTTCATCATTTCCAGCATTATAGATATTTCCAGAGAGCCAAGTCTTCACTTATGGAGTCTGAAGTAAGTAAATTTGAACTTCGTTCATTTGTGCCTTGAGTGAAGAACTCTGCATTGATTTGTTCAGTGGTCAGTTTATCTCTTTGATTGTCCATTATATTCTCAGGTGTCTTTTCTAATGCCAAAGTTCAAAAACATCAACACATTTCCTATCCTGCTTCTTTAAAGTCAAACTTTCACTTCCATGATATATAACGGGAAAACCATTGCATATACAATTCTGTTTGTTTCATATATAGACACATCCTGGCATCTGAATATTTTTTTCCAAGACCATTGCTACTTTCCCAAATACTAGCGTTTAGTGTATTTCTTGAATGCTAGTTCTTTTATTGTTGATAGTCATCCCTAAAATGCACCAAAATCTACCCACTCCTTGAATATCTTCATTGTCAACATAATGACATAAAGGCTGGTGGCTTTATCTGCTGTCATTAGTTTCACCTTCCTTATATTGAATTTTTCCCCATTTTTTTCACTCTGGTCCTTGCCTTTCATTACTAGAGCTTCCAGATTATTTATATTAGAGGTAAGTGTATCAGAGTAAGTGCCATCAGCATAGCACAGGTAATTAATGTTTCTTCCACACTGCTTTTTTTCCATTCCAGCTTCCTTCATTGTGTAAATATATATTCAGCACATACATTGAATAAATAAGGATAGGGTCTTTCCAGCTTGTAGCCAATAATTTTGCCTAGTTCTGTCTGGATTGTGGTTTCCTGACCTGTGCATAGATGTTTCAAGAGGACAATGAGATGTTCTGTGATTCCTATTTTTATAAACACACTCCATAGCTTGACATGATCAATACAATCAAAAGACTTTTCTATGATCAATGAAGCAGATAGGGTCTTTTTAAAACTTTGGCTTGTCTTATCTTGTTATCAATTTCTACTGTTTGTTCTGACATCCAGTTTTGCTTTCTTCTGTTTATTTTATTTTTTTTTAAATGCCAGTCTCTTTTCACATTTATTCTTAACAAGGGTGCTTACCATCCCTTGGTGCTTGCATTTTCCAAACAAAAATATTATCAAAATAAGAAGGTGGAGAAGTAAATTTTCATTTCTCATATCCAACATAGTATCCACTAATCAAACAATAACAGAATAACAGAGTTGGAAGGGACCTTGGAGGTCATCTATTCCAACTCCCTGCCCAAGCAGGAGACCCTACACCATTTCTGACAGATGGTAGTCCGGTCTCTTCTTAAAGCTTCCAGTGATGAAGCTCCCACAACTTCCGAAAGCAAGCTGTTCCATTGGTTGATTGTTCTCACTGTCAGAAACTTATCCTTATTTCTACGTTGACTCTCTCCTTGATCGGTTTCCATCCATTATTCTTTGTCTGGCCTTCAGGTGCTTTGGAAAATAAAAATCAGATTGGTGGGAATCACAAACCCAATGAAATTGTTTGATTTCATTTCACAGTTCCCTAACAATAGGTTCAGGACTTCAAAGGGATTCCTGATGTTCTTGAAAATGGTGAGTATATATGGTCAACAATCATATCTTGGAGACTGGTTTGGCCTTCTGCTGCTTTAGCTTAATTTAGAAGCTGCACATAAGTATTTGTGATCTGTTCCACAGTCAGTCCCTAAGCACATCTTTCTGCCAAAGAGCTCTTCTACCTTTTGGTATAATATAGTCAAATTGACTTCTGTGGACTCCATCTGGTGATTGCCATACTTGTAGGCATTATTTTGGTTTTTTTTGAAGTCTGTTAGCAATGGAGAAATAATTGGTTTGGCAGTTCTCCTGCTTCATTTTGGTTTCCCTGGCTTTCTGTCCCACTACATTTTATCACTTAATATTTCCAACTATGGCATCCCAGTCTCCAGCCATAAGCAGCACATCTTGTTTCCACAGTCTGCTGATTTCAAATCATAAAACTCATTAACCTCCACGTCTTCTGCATCACAATAAATGCAACATAAGCATATGAAAACAATGCCATTCCTTCTTCGAGTTTCATGTCATGTGTAGTAAACCATGTGTGACCTTCCAACTGAAAGTATCCAATTCCTGTCCATATGAACTTGCAGGTTCCTACAATTTCAGTGTATAATTGATTCATTCCATCTTTTATTACATTGGACTTCCCCAAGTTCATGCTTCTTACATTCCATATTCCCATTGTAATTCTGTCTTTGAAGCTTCAGATTTTATTATCCTGCATGGCAACATCAGCAACCAGACCTCCATAACTCTTTAATCCAGCCATGCTTAAATAATATTAAAATTCCAAAGGATCTTCAGCTCTTCCTCAATAGCATGTTGTGTGCCATCTAACTAAAGGGGCCCACTATCTGTCAATCATTTTATATTGCCTATCCATGTGATTTTCTGAGTAATATACAAGAGAAAGTCTATCTCATGCATATGAGAGAATGCTTTTGCCATTATCAATAAAGTGATAATATACTTCTAGTATCTTACTATTGTGGGAAGCCACCCCCCTCCTAGAAGAATGAAATATTTTTGAATATTTTGAAATATATTTTTGAAATATATTTAAAAAAGGCAGAATATTATATTTCACAAAGGGAGAAATGGTTTTTTTTAGAGGCAGAAAGCAACCCCCACTTTTTTAATAGCCCCAGCAGACATTTTGTGCCCTTTAAGAAAGATTGGGCCAGCCTATTCAGAAACCAAACTGAGGACATTTTAGAAATGAAGATTTGGTAATCCATTCAAGACAGGATATTTTGAAACAAAAGGCAGAATGGTAGAATTAGCCCTCACTAGATCCAACACAAGGCAAAGCCATTAAGCCACAATAGGAATTGCCCAATACCCTTTCAGAGCAGTCCAAGCTTCAACCAAACTTAGCTCAGACAAACACCTAGGATTTGCATTTCCTGTTTTGCCTATAGAGCCAGCTATGACAACAGCCAATAGAATACATGTTCTTGCACAGAAACATGAAGCTCAAGTGCAAAGCTTAAAGAAGGTATAAAAACCTCTCACTCTCAACTCCATTTTGGCAGCTGCACCAGAACCATGTGCTTGGTGGTTCTGTTCATCTTTAAACCTTCTTTCCAATTAGCCCCCATGTTTCCAGTGTCTTTCTCCCAGCTTGGAACTGAACCAGATGGACATTTTTTCCAACATTATATTGCTGTTGCCCAATATAGGTAGCTGGTTGCTTTAGCTAAACAGTAGGGAATTACTTTCACCCTTTGGATGATTCTGCTTTTATTATCTCCTCTTGGAAAATACTCCTATTATTTTTTGCTCTCTCTTCCAAAAATACTCCTGCCGGTACTTCAGGTGGGAGTGTGTTTGGGGATTATTATGTGTGTTGGACCTGGTCTTTGGGTGTTAAGTGAATTTCGTTGTACGGGTATACTGTGTATACACGTACAATGACAATAAAGTTATTCATTCATTCATTCATTCATTCATTCATTCATTTAACACATAGCAATAACAATTTTTTTTAAAAAAATTCTTTTTAGTTAGTTGTATGTATTGACATGGCAACAGGCTGGTTGCTGTAGAATCTCTTAGATATTATCCTGACAATCATCCTTTCCAGCCCAACCTTAGATTTAAATTCTGAAATAGACAGAATGGGTTGTGAATGGTGTTCCTGGAAACCAATATTTAAACTCACTTTAAAATCCTTGTTTGCTAGTGATTTCCTAGCCCATCCCAAATACCGACACTGGTGTACAAAGCTTTATACAATTTAGACCCAAACTACTTTCCAGATTACACATTTCCGTGTGTGTATGGCTGCTGCCATCCACACGTTTTTATCAATGACCAATTTTGAATTCCTCTAGAGTGGGCTTATATTATGGAATAAACTTCCACTTCCTTTAAATAAGTCCTCTTCTTTAATGTTGTCTTCATGGATATTTTTATGGCTCCTTTTATGGAGCCATTGATAGAATGGTTGGCATGTACATTTTCTATGTGTATGTGCCTATATACAGTACATACATAGATGAAAACTATTGTTTAGGATTACCCAAGAATCAAATTGCTGTCATAAATCACAACTCCAGGTGTACACTTGTGGGCTTATACAACTTGTGGCTACATGCAGGCTTCAGCTGTTTAATTAATTAGTGTAAGTACAATTCCACTAATTGAGGTTTACAACTTACTAATGGCTTCAGTATTCCTTCAGTTTATCTGCTACATTCATATCTGTGGGTGATTAATAGCTGCTGGTTTCTGCTGAAGCAATATAATTTGGTATTTGGTATTACAAGAGAAGTAACAGTTTTATTGAGGTTTTTCTGTGCAAAGGAGCAAACTCCTGCTTTACTAAAAGCATTCCTCCCCCCCTTTCTTTTGTTTTAATAAAAACATTCATTTATTATTTTTTTAAGGAATGACACACCAGATAATGAATGTTCATACTGGTCACAAATCTAGTGTACATGTTGTGTAATAACATGCAATAAAGAAGCCTTATTTGAGTTAAGGCTTCACTGCACAAATAATGCAGTCTCAGTACTTTGTAAAACTTTGGTTCCCTGGATATTTTTGTAACATAAAGTCCAACTTTCTTGATTTCTGAAATCAGTGGAACAACTTGCCTCCAGAAATTGTAAATGCTCCAGAAATGCTTCTGCTTTCAGAAGTTGTGGGTACTCCAACACTGGAAGTTTTTAAGAAGAGATTAGATGACCATTTGTCTGAAGTGGTGTAGGGTTTCCTGCCTAAACTGGGAGTTGGACTAGAAGACCTCCAAGGTCCCTTCCAACTCTGCTATTCTGTTCTATTCTATTCTATTCTATTCTATTCTATTCTATTCTATTCTATTCTATTCTATTCTATTCTATTCTATTCTATCCTCCCCTCCCCTCCCCTATCCTATTATCATTGGTCCATCCATCAATCCATCCATCCATCCATATTTGCCTTTCAATCTCTTTTACCCTATGACTATCATTAAGTGTTGTACCTTATGATTCTTGATGAACGTATCTTGTTTTTTTATGTACACTGAGAGAATATGCACCAAGACAAATTCCTTTTGTGTCTAATCACACTTGACTAATAAAAAATTCTATTCTATTCTATTCTATTCTATTCTATTCTATTCTATTCTATTCTATTCTATTCTATTCTATTCTATTCACATCACCTGTGGTGGGAGGCATCCCAGCTATGTATTTATTCCCTCGACAATGTGTAAAATTCCCACATGAATATTAACTCAAAGTCTCCTGCTAAACACTTATATGGAATTTAGAATACCAGTGACAGTTGTTTGCCTCCATTATCGAGTGGCAAATAAAGGCAGATTGAAGGTAATTTTTTCAAAATATCTATTTTCACGAAATGAAGCACCATCTTCATTAATGTATTTCTGTCCTTGCCTGCTTTTCAAGAAAATGTTTGAAAGAGACAATCAGTTCTGACAGCTGAAGAATTGTTTGGCTTCAATATTTTCACCCTTATATTGAAAGATGATAGTTCAGTTATTTGAGTTAAGGCTTCACTGCACAAATAATGCAGTCTCAGTCCTTTGTAAAAAGTTTGGTTGTCTGGTTTTTTTGTAACATAAAGTCCAACTTTCTTGATTTCTGAAATTCCAGGTTAAGAATGAGTGATGAAGATAATTCAAGATATGTGAATGTACTTGAATATAGGTTCTCTGTATTAAATGAAAGTGCCTTGGAACAAAGCAGTTGAACATGTATTTATAATATTTATTAGATTTCTATCCTGCCTTTCCTCTCTAATCAGGAATTCTAGGCCTCAAGGCAGTGCATTGTTCCTTATTCCCCCCCCCCCAATAACGCTTTTATCGGCTGGACTGTGAGTGGGATTAATCTAAAATCAACTGGAGGAGGAGGAGGAGGAGGAGGAGAATGGAGAAGGGAGAAGGAGAAGGAGTAATCTGTGGAAAAAAAATCCTATAAACCTTTCTGCTTTCTTGGGCAATCAAATTTCGAGGAAATGTCCACTACATTAAATAATTCACAATTTTGCTGCTCTTTCACAATACCTCAAATCAGTTTACCTAAAAGTAAAGTAAGGCCTGATTTGTGCCTTCAGTAAGTTTTATTATTTCTGAAGATCCCTAAATATAAGGTTACATGATGCAAATGCCAGGCAGCGAGCTAGATTAGTTATATCCAAAGACCCTTTGGGAGGCCCTTCCAGCATAGACAGAAATTGATTTTTGTGACATGAAATCAGAGTATGAAAAGTGGATAACTTGTATCTTAGTTTACCCTACTTAATTCTGATAGAGTTTCTACCAGGGGAATAACAAGTTCTTTTCAACGTTCTTAACAATCTCGTTCTTTTGGTCTCATTTGGTAATAAAATCTGTTTTGTGTATTGAGTAATGTAAAAACGCACTTAATTCTCCCTTTTTGTTAGAAATGGCACTAGGCAGTGGTCATTTTGCAAGTTTCTAAAAGCTACTACAAGTAGTCCTCAACTTATGACCATAACTGAGCCCAAAATTTATGTTGCTAAGTGAGAACTTTGTTAAGTGAGTTTTGCCCCATTTTACGACTTTTCTCGCCACAGTTGTTAAGTGAATCATGGCAGTTCTTAAATTAGCAACACGGTTATTAAGTGAATCTGGTTACCCCACTGACTTTGCTTGTCAGAAAGTCACAAAAGGGGGATTACGTGAGTCTGGGACACTGCAAACGTCATAAAGGTGAGTTAGCTGCCAAGCATCCGAATGTAAATCATGTGATCACGGGGATGTCGCAACGGTCGTAAGTGTAAAAATTGGTCATAAGTCACTTTTTTCAGTCTCATTGTAACTTCAAACGGTCACTAAGTGAACTGTTGTAAATTGAGGACTACCTGTATTCCAAATTTGCCCACCCTATCTGACCTAAGAAGAGAGATCATAATGTATTTATCTCAAGTGAGTTGCTCAATATATAGTAAAGCATCCAAATTTATGGAAAGATGATCTTAAGAAATCTTTTAGAGCAGGGGTGCAAAACTAGCGGCCTGCAGCCCGGATGCGTTACGCGCTGGCCATGCCCACCCTCATTTCAGTGAAAGGGGGAAAGTCGCAATGCATCACATGATGACAACGTGATGATATGAATTTGACACCTGTGTGTTAGAGACATAAAGTGTGCACCCAGCTAATGTTGATTGCATTATTCCAAAACATTCTTTCTAAACTGCGTACAATTTTCAATATTGAGCGATGTTTCTGAATTTATGTAATTTATTACAGCATTACTGCTTATTAAAGGAAGTGGCAGGGTTGGAGTTCATAATATTCAGTCACAATTGTCTTAGTTTTCTCCCTCTTCTTCTGTATATTGGTTATGTAATTTATACCACTATTGTCAAGCTATCTTCTAACTGCCCAGTTTTGTATGCTGAATTCATAACCATTCAGCATCCATTCGTCGCTGACCTTCTGATTTTTTATTTAATACATACACTTCTCAAGTATTCCATTCCCAGTGCATTCCACTTCTACAGGTTTTTTTTTTTACATGCTTAGCTCACACTTCTACAGAACAAAGTGGGCAGAAGCATATTCATATACATAGCCATTCAGTTCAAAAAACATTCACTCCTTGCAACATACTATCTATGATTTTTCTACCAGCATTTGAACTCCTTAAAATTTCTTCACCCATTGTCTAATCTCCATATTTGTGCAAAATGTTACTTACTCTATTTATCACAGGACATTTCTAACTCAATAGATATTCAATAAACTGTCTTTCACACATTCAAGCATTTGTCAACGACCTGATGAAGAGCAAAAACCCAATTTACACAACTCTTGCCTGATGTAAAACTGCATTGCACTTCCCAAAATTTATCAACATTTGCACACTTAATAGAGTGGAATGGAATGGAATGGAATAGAATAGAATAGAATAGAATAGAATAGAATAGAATAGAATAGAATAGAATAGAATAGAATAGAATAATAACCATTTGTCTGAAGTGGTGTAGAGTTTCCTGCCTAAGCAGGGGGTTGGAGTAAAAGACCTCCAAAGCCCCTTCCAATAGTATTCTATTCTATTCTATTCTATTCTATTCTATTCTATTCTATTCTATTCTATTCTATTCTATTCTATTCTATTCTATTCCTTTATTGTCACTTTGAAAGTACCCTAATAGGCAAACATTAAAATGAAATTTCGTTGCATACAGCTCTTAAAGGCTCACCATCTCCAATATACACTACATAAACATGACTAGCTAGCTAGCTAGCTAGCTAACTAACTAACTAACTAACTAACTAACTAACTAACTAACTAACTAACTAAAACATTATGCATGTGTCCACATACATTATGTGACACAGAGAAACAACACAGTCTAGTTTGGATGTATACATGTACATGGCAAGAAAAACGAATCTTGCAAGGTTACCAGACGGATGGCATAGGGAACAAAGCTGTTACAGAATCTGGTAGTCCTTCTAGAAATATTTCAAAACACTTGTTATCAGAATTTTGCCAAACCCATTTCAGAAATGAACTCCTTGATAGTTTTTTCATTTATTTTGCTACATTTCTTTCTGTAGTGAATGGCATTCTTCCATTCATCAGGCACAAAGGCAGTCTTGCCACAACTTTATTTTACTGTTCCTTCAGGTATGCCATCTACATCTGAAGCCTCTTCATTTTTCAAGAACATTTATAAAGTCTAAATTTCACTTTTATGATTGGGCCAGCACAATCATTACCACAGAGAATCTAAAATACTCTCTCTGGTATTCCCCCACTTCACGATCTGCTTTATCACTTTTATGCTTCTTTAGCTATCTCTGTCAACTTTCAAAGCCATTTTTCAAGTTTCAGGTTACTGAAACTTAACCATACTTCTTTCCTTGCATTTGTGGCAACAATATTTATTCATTTATTAAACACTTAGATTGCCGAATCTTATCTGTGAGATTGATGAGCATGAACACACAAAACCAATACGTAATAAAAGTATACCAATCAGTTGAGATAAAACTATTTGAACAGAGCAATATGTACATCCAGTCTTGTATGTGTTGTGGCCCGCCAGCGGCCTGCGCGGATCGTGGCTGATCCTGACGAAGAGGAGGCTGGTGTGGTGTTGCGCCAGCAGCTTGTGCAGCCGGCGCTCGCATCGGACAGCGAGGAGGCTGAAGAGGATGTGGTGCCAGAGGCAGAGACTTAGCCAGGGCCTTCAGAACCTCCAGAGGTTCCTTCAAGTGGAGAGAGCGAAGTGGAGGAGCCTCTCCTCAATGCTCAAGCACGCAGGGCTGCCAAAAGGCAGGAGTGGCTACTCAGGAGGAGGAGGAGGTCTACTTAAGAGTAGGGCTTGAGGATAATTGGCCACTCCCTTAGCCTATTTAAGTCACATGCAGCTAGTGCTTTCTTGCTGGAAACAACTCGTATTTACTATCAGAGTATTTTGGTTTATCATATCTTGTTTTCTGGGCTGGTTGCCAACCTTTGCCGTCTTGTTTATTCTTGCTACTTAATAAATTTGATAAGGACCGTTAGTGTGTGTAAATATCCTTGGAAATCCGGAGCTGGGGCAGAACAGTATGCCACAGGCACACACTATAATTAGAGAGGTTAGCTCTCAAAGGCCTATAAAATAACTCAGTTATTACTGCTTCATAACATAATATCAAAGTTGGGGTGCCAGTCTAGTTTATGAAAAGATACTATTCGTTATGGTAGGAGCCATTACATAGAGGCACTGCCTTGGGGTCCCTACTGGTCTAGCTTCTCTTATTGAGGATAATGAACATGCTCAGGTGATGTTATCTTCCTCATTCTATCATTCTATCGTCTATCATTCTACCAAACGTTCTTTTTTGTAATTATCTTTAGAATAACTTTAAGTATTTCTGTGATACTCCGTAATATCACCTTCTCTTAAAATACAACAAATGATCTTTTCTTCCCATATCCCATCACTCATCTATAAACCAATCCTTAATATCCTCATCATTTGAGTCATGATTGTCAAATGTCCATTAAGGGTTATCAAAGATCATAACATATCTATGTTAACTTTGATCAAGAAAACCAGCTTTATATTCCTTCCTTTAACTTTTAACAATATTGAATTTTAATTCCTTTAAATAACGTCCTAGTGCTCAATTTCTTTCATTTTTTATTTGTCTCTTCTCACAGAATTCTTCAAAGCTTTAATAAATCTCTTTTGAAAATCCAGTATGGAAAGATTATTCAGGTCACTTTCTTGGTTTGTTATTTGTATATCCCTTTTAATTATTAAGACATCAGCTGAAAAGCAGTTAATAAGCAATTCCTGAAAGTGATTATAAAAAGAAGAATGTGAGTCCAGTGTCCTTTTGTAGGTGCTGACTGTGGTTTATGCAGTATGGCTATTTGCTCATCTCACAGATCTCAAAACCGACCAGAGACAGTGTGTCTTGTGATCCTCTCACAAGAAACAGCTGTCCGGAGCACTTGTGGTTGATCTCAAGTCCTCTCCAGACAAGGAGAGGAAGAGAGCCAATCTATTCCTGGCTCTTCATTCTCCCCCAGTTGTCAGCCTTGTTTTTCTTCAGTGTGCCATTTCTTTCCTGGAAGTCCCCTGTTTTTAATATATTTTCATACAGGATTCCAGCTTTCTCTTTCTCAAGCAGATATTTCACTTCTTTTCTTTTGTGTCAATATTTTCTTCAAGATCCGTTTTAGATATTGCCAAAAAATGGCCCCTCCCATATGCAGCATCTCTCATCACACTTGTTTCCTTCCCATTTTATTCATTAATTCATTCTCTTTGCCATTTACTCCTGTTACTTTTCTAAACTTCCATATGCTGTGCCACTAACAGGTCGATACTGTTTTATAAATATTGCGCTGTTCAACCTGTCATTGCTTTGGTCAATGGTGGTTTTTCAAATAATGCTGTTTAATAGGATAGGCAAAGAAGAGGCAAGGTATCAGCTTTTGCCACACCCACCAATCAGATTTGGTATAATTTAACCATTATACTATAAACCGAACCAAAGCCAAACATTCTCATTCTATTCCATGCAAGCTGTAATCTCTAATCTAGAGATTAATCTGCAAGTGAAGATACTGTTGTTACTTCCATTTGTTAGAAGGTACAGACAGTGCTTTGACATACACTCAGGATGCCAGATACCATTCAAAACAATAAATCAACAATGTACTTGTCAGCACTTCAAGCTGCCTTTACTCTAGTGCTGACATAAGGAGGAGAGGAGGCGTCTGGAAAGGGACGTTTGACTTTTCACCTACTTATTTTCCCTGGAGATAATATTCCCTAGGAGATGGGATGGGAGGGGGGGAATTCCTTTGAGTTGGAGTAGTAAATAGGGGTAGAGTGACTTGGAAGATGGCCAATGAGTGCAGGGGAGTGGGGAATGGAAAGGGAGGGTTTTGGGTCTGGAAGTCAGTGTTGGTTACAATGAGTCGGACTTTGAATGTCATGCTGAATAAATGGGAGTTTTCTTCAAAGACTTTGTTTGAAATGCAATTTATTTGAGACGACCTCGAAACTTGACAGAACTGCCCTTTAGATCATGGACTGGAATGTTGTTGAATCTTAGTTCTAAATATTGTTAGTCTTATCAGCCCTAGTTAGGCAGGCTGATTGAGCAATGAGGATGGTGAGACTTGTGCTGCAACAACATGAGGATGATACACATTGCTCATCCCTGCCCAACAAATTTGGAGCGTCCAAAAACTGACAGAAAAGTTATACCGATAGAAAGATGAGTGTGCAGATGCTATCTGAATATATAATAAAAATATAATTATAAAAAGTAATAGGACAAGAATTAAGGTTCTGTGTTCAGCACACACTGAAATTACAGAGCTCCATATTTTTTAGATGTAGCTTATTTGTAAAGGTGCTACATAGATTAATGGTTGAGCATACAAATGAAAGTTTAATTAGATATTTTTAATTAATTTTATGAAGACTATTTTTAATATTTTCCCCAGACATATGCAAATGATTTACTTGTTAAATGCTTGCATTAGCAGTTCAGCACTTGAAAAGAGTTTGTCTCATACTTATTGAATTATTGAGATAGTTCAGAATTAGTTACAGAAAACTAGACACTAGAGGGCACAATTGTTCCTTGAGACTATATCTCTCCCCCACCCCCCAACCTAGACTCTGTTGGGTGTGATGCATATTAAAGCTTTAAACCATTTAAGGAAACATCAAATGCTTTTTAAAAAAAAGACGAGAAAGAATCTTGAGTATGTTTTATAGAAAAAGTAAAGAAAAAAGAGGCCTTGCACTAATTAAAATGGCTAGAGATACACACTGCATTTATTAATGCATTTGTAACAGAATATTGACATTTAAGAAAAACTGCAGAATTTACAATTGTGTGTTTGAATGGCAAAAAGGAAATGTAACTCTTTGCTGAAGTGCAATATCCTTATGACCGGAGATAAGACACTTAAAATCCTGCCCTTTTATGCTGTTATATCAGTAATATTGTCACTAATGGAATGCTTAACAGCTAAAATGAGATACAACCTGAGCACACTAATTGTGCATTTTTCTGGAAATGTCACAAGCAAGTTAGTACAAGCAAAAAAATAAGGGAGACATGCATGATAGAAAGTTGGATTTGTATCTTTAATGAGACTAGCATATTTTATAATAAAATATGTAATTGTTACAAATAAGGACACCTCGAATTTAATTTGGGGATCTTAAGCTAATTGGAGGTAATATATAGTAACCCCATTCCTGAATTTAGAATAAGATTACAAAAAAAAAAGCTTTATTTTCTCAAGTTGTAACATTAAATGTAATTTTTGATTATGTCATAGTAAAACATTTAAGACACAAATATTATAGAACTAGTGCAGTGTTTTAAATTATGATACTTTAAAAGTTTTATTTGAAGAGGCAAATAATCCTTGTGGTTGAAACACTTATTTCAAAATTCACCCAGGTTGAGGGAAAGGATGTTCAGAAGAAACCCTTATACTCCTTCTTATATGTGGTGGAGTTGAGGTGGAAGAATGAAGGATCTTGACCTTGCGTCGGTCACTGTCTTTGAGGCCAACTCACCTCACAGGATTGTTGTTGTGGGGAAAATAGAAGGAGGAAGGTGTGTTGGTTATGTTCGCTGCCTTGAGTTATTTCTAAAAATAATAAAGGTGGGATATAAATAAATAAATAAACTAACTGCCTTTTTGGTAAAATGAATCTTAACCGGGATGAAATCCAGCAGGTTCTGACAGGTTCTGGAGAACCGGTAGCGGAAATTTTGAGTAGTTCAGAGAACCGGCAAATACCACCTTTGGCTGGCCCCAGAGTGGGGTGGGAATGGGGATTTGCAGTATCCTTCCCCTGGAGTGGGGTGGGAATGGAGATTTTGCAGTATCCTTCCCCTGCCACGCCCACCAAACCACACCATGCTCACCAAGCCACGCCCACAGAACTGGTAGTAAAAAAATTTGAATTTCACCACTGATGTTAACTAATGACATTCATTAAAACATTGTCTTATAAGCATGCACAATGAGAGATTTATATTTCACTGGTGGACAGCGAAGAAGAGCAAACGGTTTTTCAATTCAAAATTTCTCTTAGCCCCAAAGTGGAGATGTTCAGAAGGGTGCCAAAGAAATTAAGATGGCAATTCATAACTACGTAATTGAAGTCATATCTTTCTTTTGTGTACACAATACATTTGAAAAAGGAGTAGGGCTTCAATTTGTGGGATCATCGTTGCCAAATTGACTTTTTTACCCTCTGATATATATATGTTGAGGGACGCAGTGGCTCAGTGGCTAAGATGCTGAGCTTGTCAGCATCTTAGAAGAGTCAGCAGTTCAGTGGTTCGAAACCCTAGTATTACAGGATGAGCTCCCGTTACTTGTCCCAGTTTCTGCCAATCTAGCAGTTCGAAAGCACATAAAAAATGCAAGTAGAAAAATAGGAACCACCTTTGGTGGGAAGGTAACAGCGTTCTGTGCGCCTTTGGCATTTAGTCATGCCGGTCACATGACTACAGAGACATATTCGAACAGTCCTGGCTCTTCGGCTTTGAAACAGAGATGAGCACCACCCCCTAGAGTCGGGAATGACTAGCACATATGTGTGAGAGGAACCTTTACCTTTACTTATATATGTCCTTGCCTTGATGGCCCAGGACTCAGATAACTCAGAGAATAAAGAAGAGGTTCCAGTAGAACCTGAAGAATGTCAGTTTGAGGAGACACAAAGCCAAGAATCATCACACACAGGTACCATCTGAACAGCTGAAGCAATCAGTTGATTTTGACGATGTAAGGCTGGCCTGTCAAACTGGCACTCACAGGCTGAATGAGTCACATGCAGGCCACGCCCACCCTGGTTCCACAAAGGCAAACAAGTCGTGATACTTCACGATATTTTACATGACACTATCAAGTTTGACACTCATGATGTAAGGTCTCTCAGCCCTTGCATCTGGTGAATAGAGCAAAGAACAGGGCAACCTTGTTCTATTACGCTTCTTGCCAAGCAAGGGATAAAGGTCTTGATTGATGACAGCTGGCTGTAGCCTGATATAAGAAGTAACTCTGAGACATATTTTTTTTGCTGGAAGCAACACTGATTTTCAGCTGTTGTGTGATGTCCCTGTTTGTATAAGAAACCATAAAACTTTGGACTGGATTATTCCTTTTTGTACTGCTATTTGAGAGCAATTCATTTAGGCAAGCATTTGAGACTGTTTTGGTTTGCATGCTATTATCTCTTGATCTTGAGTAATCCAAAGATATCATAGCAACTATTGGTGAGTCAATCATTGAGACTTTGAAGCAGGACAAGACTGAATTTCCATTTCTGAAGATGCAAGCAATTGTGGGTTGGTAGCAAGGAACACAATGATTTGAGAGCAACCCACCCTGTCAGATATTTCATTAATGCTTGCTTCTTCAATTCTTTCACATGGCTGCTTGTGATTTCTGATGGCTGTTTGTGATTTGCTAATGGGACATATGAACCAGTGGTGGGTTGCCCCCAGTTCGGACCGGTTCTATAGAACCGGTAGTAAAACCGGTGGGAGGCTCCGCCCACTGACCACTGACCCATCATCAGAATGCTTCTGCGCATGCGCGCGAGCAAAGCAAGCATGCGTGCGCGTGGTCCCGTTGCAAACCAGTAGTAAAGGTAGGTAGAACCTCTGATATGAACTATGGATAATTAACCTGGATTACCAGGGAGGCCCAGGACTGGAACAGAAGGTTAGCAGTTAAATCAACATTTGTTCTGAACCATCCCACTGTGCCGCAGGATAGACTGATCAAATCATACACAAATTATTGTAATAAACACATAACAAATTATTGTAAGCAAAGTATTTTCATCATTACTAAAACAGGGCTATGCAATGAAGCTGAATGAAGTTTATCCAGTACATAACTCAATTATAGAACATACTTTCACAAAGTGTAAGTGATAGCCACTAATGCTGATGTCTTTAAAGGTGTGTGTGTGTGTGTGTGTGTGTGTGTGTGTGTGTGTGTGTTACTGATAAATTCATGGAAGGTAAGATTATCACCACATACAACAATTAAGTAAAATGTCTTTCAAAATTTCTAGAATCAGAGACTGGCTGTGTTCATACATTGCATTGGATTATGCGTTGTTGAATAAACCACAGGATTTATACAGCATGCTGAACCATAATCCAAAATCTGGATTCACACAGCATGCTATTCTGCACTAGGCAAACCAAGTATGACTTAATGTATATGAATCCAGTTCCAGAATATTTCTGAGTGACTGTTGTTAGAAATATCTAGTTGAAAATGGAAGATGGGATAGGTTTTGTCCATGCAGATTTTTTTTCTAAGAGTTATTACAAAAGTTGCATTGGGGATTTTGAAGACTTGACAAAAACAATAGCAAACTAATATTGTATATCTGTATGTATCTGATGATGATGTATGACTTAGAACAGTATATTGCAATAGGGGTGGCACTGAGTCCTGGTGGTGCAGTGTTTAGAATGCAGTATTGCAGACTAACTCTGCCCACATCTTAGAATTCGATCCTGACCAGCTCAAGACTGACTCCGCCTTTCCATCCTTCTGAGGTCAGTAAAATGAGGACCCAGACTTTGGGGGCAATATGCTGATTCTGTAAACGTCTGTAAAACTGTAAAGCACTATGGAGTAGTACATAGAGAGCCTTGGTAGTACAGTGGTCTAAAGCACCCTGTTATTAAGACCAGCTGCCTGCAATTACTGCAGGTTCGAATCTCGCCAGGCTCAAGGTTGACTCAGCTTTCCATCCTTTCTAAGGTAGGTAAATTGAGGACCCAGTTTGTGGGGGCAATAAGCTGACTTTGTATAAAATATACAAAAGGATGAAGGCTATTGCTTAGCGCATTGTAAGCCGCCCTGAGTCTCCGGAGAAGGGCGGCATATAAATCAAATTAAAATTAAAAAAAAAATAAGTCTAAATCCTATTGCTATTGCTATATAGTAGAGATTGACAACATGTGGTCGTCTAGATATTATAAAAACCCAGTTCCCTTAACAGTAGTCAAAGAAAACTAATGCCTGCAGGATAATTCAAAATTTAAAGACATGCTTGGCTTACCTTCTGTTCTAGGCACTTTGTTTAGATGAATGTATTGTATGTACCTGGAGGACTTCTCTTTTTATTGTGAAATTCCATTATCCCTTTATTACAGATTGTTTAGGGAAATGTTTCTTAAACTATTTTCTGTGCAACATGAGAGTTGTCGTACAACAACCTAATAAAGAAGTTCTGTGAGCAGATTTCAAGATCAAATGTCATATTGAACAACTGGGGGGGGGGAATCCCCCCAGAAGACTTTGAGCTGAAATGTCACAAAGAATCTCAGCTTTGAAGAGAGGAAAAAAAAAGATTAAAGAACTTTCCTGTTCATACCTGTGTGAAAATGAATTTTGAGCTGTTACTACAAACACAACCAAATAATGAAGGTTTGTCCACTTTAGGGCTTCCTTTAATAATCTTAATCCAAACATTAGTAATATATCCATCAAAGGCTAGTCATATATCCCATTACGTCAGGGATGAAATCTACTTACCTTCCTTACTGGTTCAGAAGTGCACGTGCTCTTGCCTTCACTCGTGCACACATCACATGCACGCGCAGACCTTCTGTGCATGTGCAAAACCTTCTGCACATGCGCAGAAGGTAAAAAACACATTACTTCCTGGTTAAAACCAGGAAGTAATGACACCTGGGTGGGTGGGAGTAGCTTCGCTCTGCCATCGCTACCAGATCGCCAAACGAACCGCAATGATCACTACCGGATCGCCTGATTCGGTCCGAACCGGAAGCATTACGTTTTGTTGTACATTTCCTGGAGTTACTTCAAACGAGATGTATGGCCATATAAATTTTAAAAATAATAACGTTACTAGAAGATAGTACTGTATTTATTAAAAATTGTTACTTCAACATTCCCCCACTTTTAAAGTTAAAAATAGTATTGTGGGGTTTTGAAGAATTTAAGAATCATTCAAGTTACTGAAACTGAAAGCTATTATGTTCATATTGCAAATTAGGTCTGTGACAATACATTGACTTTGTTTTCACTTTTCATAATGCTTTATAACCAAATTCCACACTAGTTTTGGCCAGAATTGTTAAATAACCTACACAAAACTTCTACAATAGCTGTATTAGCTTGGAAAAAGACATACCGGTAGCTGCTTTCATGATTGAGAAATTGGTCACATGACCACCAAGCCACGCTCAGCCAGTCACATGACCACAAGCCATGACCACCAAGCCTCGCCCACAGAACCGGTAGGGAAAAATTTTGAATTTCCCTACCATTCACCACTGGGCCAACCTATTCTCCAAAGCACCAGAGGGCAGGACAAGAAGCAATGGATGGAAACTAATCAAGGAGAGAAGCAACCTGGAATTAAGGAGAAACTTCCTAACAGTGAGGACAATTAACCAGTGGAATGCTTTGCGTTCAGAAGTTGTGGTTGCTCCATCACTGGAGGTTTTTAAGAAGAAACTAGACAGCCACCTGCCTGAAATCCCTAACCCTATCCCTAACTTCAAGGTCTCTTCCAGCTTGAAATCTTCAAGTCAGGGAGTTCAATAAGTGATTCTAGTACTTTATGAGTTCTTCCTTGTGCAAATTTGTGATAAAGTGATGGAAAACAAGTTTAGCTTCTAAACTGCCAGGGGGAGGGGCGAAGCTGAAACAATTTATAAATGGGTGGGGTGAATTTCTGGGTCACAGTTGCTGAACAGAGAGCATCGGCAACATGCATTGTGTTTTATAATTACATCTTTATTTGGATCTGGTATGTCACGATTGGGGAATGTGGCTCATTGTATATGCATATATAGAGGGGATGTTATGTTAAATGTTGCCAAATTTGGAATGCTGTGTAGGCAGTGGAGGAAAGGAGATATTTCTCTTAAATCCAAATCACAAATATGAAGAATGTGGGACTGTGGAGAACCAGAAAGACAGAAGTTTGCTATGCTTGGATTCGAGACTTGAAAGATCAATCATGTCAACTGGCTTTTATTTTTGTGACATTAGCATTATCTCCAGGTTTAGAATGCATTTGCATTCAGAATTAACCAGATTAATAATTGGGACTTAGTTTGCAAGCCATACTGTTTTTCATAAGTGGCTAAAGGAATTAAAAGGAGATAAAAGAAAAATGAAACATATGCATACCACTTGCAAATGTGCTTTGAATAAATATGTTAAGCAGGTATATCAGAACTGGTTTACTAAGTAGTTGTCTTAAGGCTAACAACACTTGTACATGGGTGTTTTCTCTTGCTTTTTCACATGGGTACCTAGCTGTAGGAGTAGTAACTCCATCACTACTCATGTGGGTACTTTGGCCCTTTGTTTCTTTGTGGTCTTTACCCACATTTGTTCTTCTATATCAGATAACAGTTGCCTAGAAACCAAAATTTCTCTGCTATACTGAATCCAGAAACATGAGAAAGTTAAGAATAAAATAATGGTTTAGCTGGTGTGATACCACAGAAGGATGGAGGAGAGGGACAAACTGATTGCTTAGACTGGGAGGAGCAGAAAAAAAATAGACTGACATCATCTCTGTATTTACTCTGTAGTAAATTAGCTAGAATTTTGTTTTGCAATTGTTTGATAGGATCAAAAACAAAAAGGAAAAATCTCCCCTCTTCATTTTCTAGCTGGAGAAAAAACAATACAGGAAAAGCAGGATGGACAAAGTTGATATTAAAAATTGATTTCTCGGCTGAATATGTGCTTAAAAGAAGCTGCTTCTTATTTTTAACTTTATATTCTCTATTCCATTTATCTGGGATGGGGCAAGACTTCAATTACTTCGGTGACAATAAATAAATCAGAGATAGGTTTTAGCTATTTCCATTCCATTTTGTCATTCCATAAAATAATTAAGTACAGAACTGTTGTAATGTTAATTTATAACTGATCCAGTTTCCAGAGTAATTCAACTTGTCTCCTTCTGTAACACAGGAGCTCATCTATTAATTTATTTTATTTAAAATGCCTGCATGCTGATACCGCTAAAGAAAAATTTTAACAATAAAGATTTGTAATTTGAAATCATTATAGCCAAGTGATATGTTGCTGATAGGAAGAGAAACATTGCTTGATCTAAAAGGCTATTGGAGAAATAGCCCATATACTTCACATAACAGAGATGATCAGTCTTGGAAGTCAGCAGAGGAAAAGCAATATACTAAATGGGTTATAAAAAAAGAAAATATGACTAAAATATTCATTTATTGTTATTGCTGTGGTGTTTTTTTTAAAGAATGCACTAACTTGGTTTATTGCACTGTCTCAGAGCTATAATAATGTATTATGCAACATATGCACGCACAGAGACACACAGAGAAGAAGTGCAATTGCTGGGATTTGCTAGAAGGTCCCAAAACTGACATTCTGGTGCTTTGAGATGAGTGAAGGTAGGTTCTTGGTCCTAGCAAAAAATGAATTGAAAATGGCCCAGTTATAGGCTAAAAGCTGGTGTGCAAATAAATGTGATACATTTTACTCATCTGGCTTATAACCCTATTTATGTATGAGATCAGCTATCGTAGTAGAGCAGAGTGATATTCTAAAATTCCTGTTTAAATCTTTAGAAATAAAATGTAGAGCGACTGTCTGTGGCAAACAGATATAATATATATTGCAAATTTGTACAATACTTTATGTGTACAATACTTCATGTGTACAATACTTTAATTTTTTAGAATTTATTTTTATTCAAACAATACTGAGAACAACTTATAAAATTAATAGTCCCGTACCATAAAGCAGTCCTTTATAAAACCTAATATATTTCTAATATATTCATTGTGTCATATTTGACAAGATTATGACTAAAGACCAAATACGTTGACAAAATACTTTTTTGTGATTAGTACTTTAGAACATTCTTGTACCATGGATGTCCCATGACTTTGTCTTATTTAGCATTATCTTGCAATTAAAGTAAATCATCCACAGAAATACATTTGACCCCCAGTGGCAACATCTAAAGTATGTCTACAGGTGCTTGTGGTAAGCTGGTGAAGTGTGATAGCAATAATTCTGGAAATATCAAATGAATTTAGTTGTATCATGGTGAATACATAAGGAATGAAACCAAGAAACGTGGAAGTCTGTTTGAAGGAAGCATAAGACTCGCTGTATTCAGGTTATCAATGAATATTCCAATATTCCAATACTTGAGGGGCTCCTACAATGACAAGGACTCAAACTATTTTCCAAAGCTCCAATAGGCAAGGCAAGAAACAATGGTTGGAAACTAACCCGGGAGAGAAGCAACTAAGGAGAGATTTCCTAACAGTGTAATCAATAAATGGAACAACTTGACTTCACAAGTTGTGCGTGCTCCATCATTGAAGGCTTTCAAAAAGAGACTGGACAACCATTTGTCTGAAATGATATAGGGTCTTCTGCTTGAACAGGGGGTTGGATTAGAAGGCCTCCAAGGCCCCTTCCAACTCTATTATTCTATGTTCTATGAAGATACGCTGTTTCCCCAAAAATAAGACATCCCCTGATAATAAGCCCAATTGGGCTTTTGAGCGCATGCACTAAAATAAGCCTCCCCCCGGAAATAAGCTCTCCCTGAAATTTTTTTAACGCAGAGCTGGAAATCTGGTAAGATGGCAAGAGGAGCCCCATCTTGCTCCACACGCCCCAAAATAATAAGACCTCCCTGAAAATAAGGCTAAGCGCTTATTTTGGGGTTCAAAAAATATAAGACGGTCTTATTTTTGGGGAAACATGGTATTGAAAAAGCAGAGCAATTTGCATTACAGGGTGATGCCTTAGAGCTAGGCTAGGAACTGCCTTGTTACAGTAACAGCTACCTATGGTGTATGCCAGCAGAGCATTATCTGAAACTAAATGAGGTTACGCATAGATCGAGAAAGAATTGTTGGCTGTATAATTTGGCATGGAAAGCTTCCATCAGTTTACATTTGGTCAGACAGCATAGATCCAACTGGATCATAAATGTCTGGAAACTATTATGTGGAAACCATTGCAGAGTGCCCCAAAGTGCCTTCAACATATGCAGATGAGATTACAATAGTTATGATGTGTGCAAATATCACCCAGGTCAACAACTCATACTGGCAGATACTTAAACAGAACATCCCTCTCTAAGCCAAGTGGGGAAAAAAAAGTTTTGTACAGGAGGAAATATGAATATGCTGAAATACCCATTTAGCTTCTTCATTGTTTATAGCAGTGATGGCTAACCTTTTTGCCGTCACGTGCCAAAAGTGGGGGGAGAGCGGAGGGGTTGTGTGCACATGTGCCCACACCCATAATTCAATGCGTCCCACCCACTGCACATGCATGCGTGACCCCTCCTCACTCCCCCCACTTTTGGCATGTGATGGCCCGATGGGCCCGGTAGGCCTGTTTTTTGCCCTCCCCAGGTGCTTTCTAGGATTCTGGGGAGGGTGAAAACAGCCTTCCCCACCCCCCTGGAGGCTCTCCGGAGGCCGGAAAAGCCCGTTTCCCAACTTCTGGTTGGCCCCGAAGGCCCAAAAATTAGCTGGCCAGTGCACGCATGTGCGCTGGAGTTGAGCTAGGGTAATGCTCGTGTGCCCACAGATATGGCTCCATGTGCCATCTGTGGCATGGGTGCCATAGGTTCTCCATCATGGGTTTATAGGTTACAAAGAAGGCTACAAAATAAGGTCAAGTTTTGCCACAGTGGTGAATATCTTCACCAGGTGAACTTCTATAAGCAAAAAGTAACATCCTGGAAGGTTGACTGAAATAAAGCATAAATTACCACTGAAAACTCAACTCCACTTGTTAGAAAAAGAACTTCAGAGAGTCCGATGTGTGTGTGCATTTGATTCAGGAGTAAGTGAAGCCTTGGGTTATGCTTAATGACAAGGACATATTTCTCTTATATAGGGCATTGGGTTGCATAACTGCGTGTCAACATGGTATGAATTCCCACTTGGAAATATACATGGAAAACCACAGTCTTTTGATATCATTGGGGGACAAAAAGGAAAATGAGACTGGGAAACGACGAGACTAGATCTGTTGTTTATGGCAGCAGAAAAATCTATCTTCTCCCTGTAGTCTTATTATCTTAATTTTTGTGTGAAATAGACTTAGTGATATATAGCTGATCTCAAACAGTAAACTGTAAGCTGAAGTGTCACTGTGGCTGCAGTGAAAAAAATTAAAGTAAGAGCAATAGCATTTGACATATATACAGCTTCGCAGCACTTTTTAGCACCCTCTAAGCATCAGCCTCCAACAATCTGGGTCCTCATTTTACTGACCTCGGAAGGATGGAAAGGAGAGTCAACCTTGAGCTGATTAGGATCGAACTGCTGGCAGTGGGCAGAGTTAGTCTGCAATACTGCATTCTAACCACTGTGCCACCATGGCTGTTACATTCTTAAACTACAAGGTACAATTTACCCTAGAAGGATTCATTTTTTTTCTGGACACAGTAGGAATTTGAGCATAAAAACTGCTTTCCCTGTTACATCCAGAGCAATGGAAAAGTGGAAACAGTTGTCAAAATGTCCAAAACAATATTGGAAAAAGAGAAGAAAGCTCCGTCTGATTCATAGCCAGCCATCCTTCAGTATTAAGACATGTTTTCAGAGGGATTAGATTGGAGTCCTGCATAAGGTCTGATAGATCAATGGATCTAGTTGCTACTGCCAGAAATCCACAATTGATAGGCTGAAATTTTAGCAAAGGATAAACTATGATAGGTTCCGTATTATGAGAGGGCAATGAACAGCTTTCCAGGCATAAAAGCAACTGAGCTAACATGTGAAAAGCCTATAAGGAAAGATAGCAGAAGCTGAGGAAAAAAGCAGAAGCCCAAAGTCAAGTGTCTACTGCAATTGGTTGAAGTGGTAACCTCAGAAGGGAGGTTCTAAGGTCAAATTATAGACAACCGCAAAGCAATTATCCAACTGTTGATGAAGAAGGACTGGAAAGAGAGAATAATGGAGTAAATTCCCAGGGAAGCCAATAAGGATGCTTCTGTGATTGACTCTTAGCCTGTAGTGTGCCTTGAACCTCTAGCTCCACTTACTAAGAGATGGAAATTTGTTGGTGTATTAACTTGATTTGACACCGCCTGACTCCATACAACAAATAAACTTAATTCAACAACTAGAGATCATCACTCCCAGGAATGAAGTAATCTTCTATGCTGTATCACATATTAGCATCTGGGCTAACATACAAGATAAATAAATGGTTTTAATTTAAGGGAGTTGTGTGTGGAAAATTTGAAATTACCGTATACATTTCATTCATATAGGAAAATATACAAAAGCTGTGTGTTTGTATATGCGATTGTGTAATTTGTGCAGACTGTGTAGCAGAGATGGGTTTCAGCAGGTTCTGACCAGTTTTGGAGAACCGGTAGCGGAAATTTTGAGTAGTTCGGAGAACCGGTAGTAAAAATTCTGACTGGCCCCGCCCCCAACTATTCTCGGCTTCCCAAGTCCCAGCTGATCGGGAGGAAATGGGGATTTTGCCATAGCCTTCCCCTGGAGTGGGGTGGGAATGGAGATTTTACAGTATCCTTCCCCTGCCACGCCCACCAAGCCACACCCACAGAACTGGTAGTAAACAATTTTGAAACCCACCAGTTTAACCACTGCTGTGTAGTGCTTTAGATTCCATTTCCAAAAGGTACTTCAGATTGGAGGAGAGCACAAACATAACCCTGATCTGCAACTGGTTAAAAGAGCTCTGCGTTTTTGCAGCTACCTGTCTGTTTAATTTAATTTAATTTAATTAATTCAATTTATATGCCGCCCCTCTCTGAAGACTCAGGGCAATGTTGTGGGAAAAGGTGCAATTTGCCTTAAAGATTTATAGACAACTACTGGGTTCATCCTCTGAAGTACCTTTGAGGAATTCAGCTCTATATCTGTTTGTATGTTTTGTGTGTGTTATTATATTTCTCTGTGTACATTTGATTTCAGTAAATATATAACAGGAGATATGTCAAATAAATGCATTGAGAGCTAATGTGGTTCAGGGATTGGGTTAGCACTGGGAAGATCGAGGTTAAAGTTCCTTCTTAGTAATGGACGCTATCTAGGTCATTTCAGGCAGTAATTCTCTTTCAGCCCAACTAACTATGCATTATTATTTGTATGGAATGAAATTGGAAGTGGGATTGCTACATTAAGGTATCTTGAGTTCCTGGAGGAAAGGTGAAATATAAATTTAACAAATAAAAAACATGAAACAAAAAGAACATCAGGGCAACTAAGAAAGGATCAAAATGGGAACATACTGGATGAAGGAATGACTATCAGGATACACTGATGGACTAATTGTTTCTCAACACCTCATAACCAGCAGCATGGAAAAAAATGAAAAGAATGGAAAGAAAAGGAGAAAATTAAGACGATCCATAGAATAAATGATTATTTTCACTTCATTCTGATCCAATTTTGGGATGAAACATTTGGAAGTCTGTGAAAAAAAAAACATATTTTCAAAGAGGTAGTTAGAACAGACTTCCCGAGGATCTAATAATGTCTAATTTCATTCTTATGTTTTACTTCCTCCTTTTAATTATTTTGCACTGCTCCTGATTTCTGTTTGGGCCAAAGTCCTTTCTCAGGATTGCTTGAGTTATTGTTCAAAGTCTGAACCAAACCTGTTACAGCAGTTAAGGAGTTTTGCTGGCTTGCCAAAAATTTAGAAACTATGCTTATGTTTCTGAATAAAGAAACCTAATGCATGACTTTGTTCAGATTTGGCTATGTAAAATGTCCTTGTTGAGATTGAATTGCTTAAAATCATTTCCAGAGGATGCTAACTTTTGACTAAAAAAATGTGTCACTGTTTGGCTTAATTATCTTCTATTTGGAAGTCAGAACCTGTCTCTAGTCGCAAAAGAAACCTGCAATCTGCATGAAAATTGTAGTGCTACTCCTGGCTCTTGGCTTTGCATCAACATTCATGTCATTCATCTTGATTTTGAAATGAAAACGGCAACATTTCTAATCCTCTAGATTTGTCTTTTGCAGGGCTGGTGTACATGTGCAGATTTAATGCGGTAATATTCTATGATCCAATAGTGTAGTGACTGATTGACAGGTCCTGAGATGCTTTGGCATTAGCATGTATGTCAATATCGGTTCATTTTAATAGGGTTGCAAGGAAGGAAATGAGATATAAAAGTACAAAGCTCAAGTATGAATAAAGATTTTAAAGGCATCCGCTCCAGACTCTTGTGCTGAGAGAGTAGATGAATTGGCAGAGTGAAATGGTGATGCAAAAATCTTGGGCCTATGTGAGGCACCCTGGATAGCCAACCAAGGCAGAATGAATGATAAGAAAAATGGCTTGCTTTCTAGTAATGTAGAATGCTTTGGCCTAGACCCGTCTCATTAGGAAAAAAGCCAAATCTTGAGAGAAAGAAATTAATTTCTATTTTGGCTAAGATTTATAAAAGAGTTAATATAATTCTGTTAGGCTTCCTGAATCTGTAGAAAAGGTACTTGTGGTATAATTATGCTGAAGACCTGAAAAACAAGCCAGCCAGTGTATCACATTAATATAAAAGAGGAAATGTTTAAGTGATGTTTAATATTCCTGTCATAATTAGTAGGATTTGAAACTGCTTGGCTCTGAATGATATTCTTGCACATTTCACTTTATATTTTAAACCAGCATAAAGTGGCTTTGTCTTACAATTACTTCTCTCTGATGCTTATTGTGCATCCTTGCAGATAATCTTAAAAATACATTAAAAATAAATTATCGACTCCCTTATTCACTCCAGTTTCTTTTATTTGTGTGTGTTTTTTTTTAAATTGATGCTACATTCTGCCATGGAATGGCTGTTTCCATTTCCCTTTATAATATAGTTGATAATATTATTCTATTGCCTTGCAATGCAAATCCATCCAGGCTGAAGATCTGGATTCCCATTCTGGCACCTAGAGACAACTATGTGCCTATGAATATTTGTCTTGTTACCCACTAGGCTGTCTGCTCCATCTGAATGTTTTAAAACATTTTCCTAATTTAAAAAAAAAATTGGGCAAGTGTACAATAAAGCAAGGGACCGGCCTTAAACAAAATCTTTATTCACAGAAATGAATGCTAATTGAACCCACCTAGGCTTAATAGCAATAACTGTGAGAGGGATCTTGGAATCTTAGTGGACAACCAATTAAATATGAGCCAATGGTGTGCGGCGGCAACCAAAAAAGCCAATGCAATCCTAAATTGCATTAACAGAGGGATACAATCAAGATCAAGTCAGGTACTAATACCACTCTATAAAGCCTTAGTAAGACCACACATAGAATACTGCATCCACTTTTGGTCACCACACTATAAAAAAGATGTTGAGACTCTAGGAAGAGTGCAGAGAAGAGCAACTAAGATGATTAGGGGACTGAAGGCTAAAACATATGATGAACGGTTGCAGGTATTTGGCGTGGCTATTCTAGTGAAGAGAAGGACCAGGAGAGACACGATAGCAGTCTTCCAATATTTGAGGGGCTGCCACAGAGAGGATGGGATCAAGCTATTTTCCAAGGCACCCAAAGACCAGACAAGGAATAATGGATGGGAACTGATCATGGACAGATTCAACTTAGAAATAAGGAGAAATTTTCTGTCAGTGAGAACAATCAATGGAACAGCTTGCCTTCGGAAGTTGTGGGAGCTTCATCACTGGAGGCTTTCAAGAAAAGATTGGACTGCCATTTGTCAGAAGTAGTGTAGGGTCTCCTGCTTGGGTGGGGGGTTGGACTAGTTGACCTACAAGGTTTCTTCCAACTCTGTTAATCTGTAATTTAATAAATAGACTATGAGGAAGGAGGGAAGGTGCAACCCAATGATTTATTTTTAATGTATCAAAAAAAGAGACAAATATGAATGGCTAGAGAACATTCCAGGAGCTGGAGGATCTTCCTAGTTGACCATTTGATACATGGATGTTTTATGAATGATCACGCCCACTAGCCCAGCCATCTGTGTGAAAGTGCCCTTGAAATTTCTCAATCTTGAATTGTGCCCACTGATTTGCCAAAATTTCCCTTGCTGCGGGAAAATTAGCCACTAACACAGAGTAAGCAACTGTTTCTTCTTTTACACAGCAAAGCCCCTTGAGATTAATCAATTTGGAAGAGCAATGAAAAGATAACAATATTATTCTTTTCGTTATTTTGACAACTGCTGTCACTGTAATGGAGGAAAGAATGGCCAAGAAAAGCAGAACTGACTATAATTTTATTTTTTTTGTGCAGTCATCTCTTGCTTTGGAATTACATGTCTCCCATTGTTTTTTTCCTCTCTTTGCTGTTCAGACATTATTACTCTAATAAGATATAAAAAGCTAAGTTTATTACCAATTATAGTGCAGCACATCATTATTTTTAATCACTGTCTCAGGTGATTTCCCCCCCTCTACTGTTAGCATGGCTTTGGTTTCCCTTCCTCTCTCTAGTCCTATTAATTGCCAGCCATCTGCCTGTAGTTATCCAATTTTTCTTTGTAGCAGCGCTACTAACTTGAGCAGGTAGTCAGGAATAATTCTACACTAATAGCCTGCCACCTTCTAAGGAAGTTTTTCTGAATTAAAAAAAAATCACGAGCCTACATTCTGAAATTAATTTTAGTGCTTATTTCATACTGGATAGGAATGAATAAATGGTGTAGTATTACATTCCTTTTAGTACATGGAACATTTGCTGCAATTCACTCTTATTTCTACTCTTATTTTCTTTCTGTCTTTCTTCATTTTATATTTAAAGCAGGAAACAAGTATGGTTGTGGTGAGCATCTTACAGAGATGTCGAAATTATGACATTAAAACCATTACAAATTTCCACAATACTACAATTGTAGGCTTAGACCTAGCCCTGAGATATGATATTATCTATCTATCTATCTATCTATCTATCTATCTATCTATCTATCTATCTATCTATCTCTAGCCATCTATCATCTCTATCATCTTCTATCATCTAATTAATTTGGAACTGCATACTAAGTGCACTGAAAACTGCTAAAAATTTATTATGCTAGCCGAGGAAATTGAAATCTTATAGATACAATTATAGGGCACCATATAGAATAGAATAGAATAGAATAGAATAGAATAGAATAGAATAGAATAGAATAGAATAGAATAGAATAGAATTCTTTACTGGCCAAGTATGATTGGACACACAAGGAATTTGCCTTTGGTGCATATGCTCTCAGTGTACATAAAAAGAAAAAAACATTAATCAAGAATCATAAGATACAATACTTAGTGATAGTTATAGGTTACTAAATAAGCAATCAAATCATACTAGGAAACAAATAAAACAATATAAATTGAAAAGTTACAAGCAGCAAAATTATAGTAATAAGTGGGAGGAGATAGGTAATAGGAAGGATGAGAAGAATAATAGTAATACAGTTTTAGTAAATAGTTTGACAGTGTTGTGGGAATTAGTTTTTTAGAGTGTAGTAGAATGATGGCATTCAGGGAAAAACTGTCCTTGTGTCTAGTTGTTCTGGTGTGCAATGCCCTATAGCGTGATTTTGAGAGTAGAAGTTGAAACAATTTATGTCCAGGATGTGAGGAGTCTGTAGATATTTTCACAGCCCTCTTTTTGACTTGTGTAGTATACAGTTCCTCAATGAAAGGCAGGTTGGTAGCAATTGTTTTTTCTGCAGTTCTAATTATTCATTGAAGTCTGTGTCTGTCTTGTTTGGTTGCAGAACCAAACCAGACACTTACTGTATAGAGGTGCAGATGACAGACTCAACAATTCCTCTGTAGAACTGGATCAACAGCTCCTTGAACAGTTTGAGCTTTCTGAGTTGGCGCAGAAAGAACATTCTTTGTTGTGCTTTTTTGATGACGTTTTTGATGTTAGGTGTCCATTTTAAGTCTTGAGATATGATAGAACCTAGAAACATGAAGGAAATATGAGTTAAATTGTTGATTTTCTATTTATAGTTGTTATTATTACAAGTTTATTTACTTTTCCTTAGCATCATGCTTTAAACGCATAACTTAGAATTTCAGAATGCCTTACATAGCTGCTTACAAAGAGGTATTTCGTAAGTTCATTCTAGCAACAGAATGGTAAAAAAAGATCAAATGCATAAATGTCTTCAGAGGATATAATACAATCTGAGTAGATTAAAATATGAACCTTTGTAAGAGAACCAGAGACATACTTTCAAAAGACCAAATGTGAATTCCTTCAATAAAAAATATAGTATATACATGAAAATGTGAAAGAATAAGGCAATTTAACAATTTTTTTTTATTATTTTAAGGAATCCACTTACTCAGTTTAAAGTAACTCTTTGAATGGTATGATGCTGAACTAAGGGTTTAGGATTCCTCTACAAGAATAAATAAAGCATACCAAAGGCTGATATAGCATTATATCAACGAAAGATCTAATAAATTAGGATAAGAATGCAGAAAGATGAAGTGGAGAAATTTAAGTTAGTGGTTATGCAAAGAACAAAAAAATGTGGGTTTGCTATTTTAACATATATTTTCTTTTTTTGCGCATGATAATAAATGCAAGGAGGCCATTATTTTATTGTGATTAGATCTTTTGAAAAGGATACACTTTCCTGTAATTTAAATTTATGGCTTAATCTTGATGCTTGTGACATATGCCAGGATTGTGTAAACCACCTTGTCCTTTTTAACCTATGACTTTTGGATAATTGATGGACATTTTAATGTAATGAGTCATTTTCTTAATAGCCAATTAGCAAAAAAGTCATTAGAACAAGAACAATTAAAGAGAAACACTACTTTTTATTGTCTTCATTTGTTACTCATCCCTTCCAGATATTTTGAAGAAACTGAAATGTGCCAAGTATTCAGTGAATAAACTATTGAAGGTGGTTTTTTTTTTTTGCCAAGGGAGATCCAATTTAATTCCATTTTTCTTGGAGAGATGTTTACAGTCTGGTTTTTCTCACTTTTCCATTGCTTAATCTGAGTTTAGAAAGTGAGCGCATGCAATTAGGCAGAACGCTAAAATTAATTATCTCAATATGTGCAAGTAAAAATTATATAATAATTCTCTTTGGAGAACAGATGTTGGTATTTATTGATAAAATTGAATTTTCCATACCAAAATTAGTATATTTAGCCGATGAGTCTTGAATCTTTTCTAGGTATAGTATTATTTGGCTTAAGTCTGAATTGATGCCTCTGGGGGTTATTAAACTCTAAAAATGAATTTTTTAAAGATAGATTGGTTTGTCTTCAGCTGTGAATACCTAGGGATATACCTAAGATTATTAAACTTGTAAAATATATGTTCATAAAAATGTTTAGGTTCCCCCCCCCGCAGTGTTTAAAATGTTAAGTTCAAGAAATTCCCTTCCTTTTGTTTTTGTTTTGTGAAATAGTTTCAAATGCCAGTTGGGGAAGAAAAGTTTAAATTTCCAGATTTTTCTCATAAAGGGAATTTATCAGTCTCACATAAAGGGATGCCAAGCCTTGTCTTGAAAATTTAGTTCCAGCTATCACAAATTGCAATATATATAAATTGATGACACAATAGCAGTGTTCCAATATTTGAGGGGTTGCCACAAGGAAGAGAGGTTCATTCTATTCTCCAAAGCATCTGAAAGCAGAACAAAAAGCAGTGGATGGAAACTAATCAAGGAGAGAACCAACCTAGAACTAAGGAGAAATTTCCTGATGGTTAGAACAATTAATCAATGGAATGACTTGCCTCCAGAAGTTGTGGGTGCTCCAACACTGAAGATTTGTAAGAAGAGATTGGATGACCATTTATCTGAAATGGTATAGGGCAGAGGTGTCAAACTCAATTTGATTGAGGGCTGCATCAGGGTTGTATTTGACCTTGGGGGCCAGGGTGGGTGTGGCCAGCTCGAAGTCACTTGTTTCACCGGGGGGGGCGCTTGCGGTCACCCGAGCGGTCTGCTAGCGAAAATGGGCTCCCAAGCTCCGTTTTGGCTGCGATGGCCTCCTGCAAACCTCTGCCAGCGAAAACAAAATTTGGGAGGGCCGCACGCAGCCCTCCTAAGCTTCGTTTTCACTGGCAGAGGCACTGAGGGCCAGTCCTTAGCTGTTTCCAGGGCGGCCCTGCAGGCCAGATCCAGACATCCCATGGGCCAGATCCCATGTCTTCCATGTCTATACCAAGGGGGTTGGATTAGAAGACTTCCAAGGTCCCTTCCAACTCTGTTCTTCTGTTATATGGCAATCTTTGGAATGAGAGGGTTGAAATCAAATACCTTAAGAAGTATGGAATTGTCATATTTTCTCTATTATTTAGAAGGGAGGCAAGTCATACAACTTCATACCATCTGCAATTTGGCCTCTATGATTGATTATGTTGTTATGGAGAAATCCAAATCAGAAAACAGCAAGCAACCTGTTTGTTGGAGAATCTGGGTCTGCTATAGACTGTAGGTATTTATCATACTTTTAAAAAAGTTAGCTCATTTTAAGAAATAAAATAAAATTAATAGGCACCGAAAATTGATATTTGATATTTCTGATTGGTGTAGCCTTCATAATTCCAGAGAAATAGATGCAATGAAAATTACAGAGATTGTAGAGATTATGCTTAATAAGATGCATTAAAAACTATAAAACCACTCAGACACATATATTATTTTATTTTCCTCCATGCACATTGGGCATGAAAAATAGTGAGTAAATACATAAATAAATAAATTACTTGATGTTAGATTAAAAAAATACTTGATATTCACCATGGTCAAATAATTTGATTTAGAGGTAAACTTCAAATCAGAGGTGGGTTTCAGCAGATCCTGACCAGTTCTAGAGAACCGGTAGTAGATATTTTGCGTAGTTCAGAGAACCGGTAGTAAAAATTCTGACTGGCCCCGCCCCCATCTATTCTCTGCCTCCCAAGTCCCAGATGATCGGGGGGAAATGGGGATTTTTGCAGTAACCTTCCCCTGCCACGCCACCAAGCTATGCCCACCAAGCCATGCCATGCCCACCAAGCCACGCCCCCAGAACTGGTAGTAAAAAAAGTTTAAAGCCACCACTGCTTCAAATCTTTTGGTCACTGTAATAAGACAGACAGACCCTGGGGGAAGAGTCAAGGAAGTCTAAGTCCAGCCCCTCTTAAATTCTGTTAACTCTTAGCTAGCACCAATGTAGCATTGACTGTAAATTTATTAGATTCTTGTGTATAAGCATGAGCAATAAATCAGTTTACCAGTCTCTGGAGTGGTATTGGTATGCAATTGTGTTGCATAACATTCTCAGAGACTCTTCCCATCTTGCTTACAATCTTTTTGGACTGTTGCCTTCTGACAGAAGATACAAAACAATTAAAACTTGGACCACACATTTTCTGAGTAGTTTTTATCCCAGAGCTATCATTGCACTCAACAATGAACTAAAGAGCCACCATCAGTGAGCTGTTGGACAGCATTACTTGGTCTATTGTGTGGATGTTTGGGTGGTTTAGGGATGGGGAATTTATGGTGGGTGGGGATTGTTATGTGTGTTGGACCTGGTCTTTGGTTAAGTGAATTTTGTTGTATGGATATACTGTGTATACACGTACAATGACAATAAAGCTATTATTATTAATAAATCAGTTTAATTGGAACTTATTGTGTGGTTGCATATGGAGATCCTCAGTCATCCAGGTTGTCCCAAAGGTGCTTTTTTCCAGAGGTAACTGGACTTTCTGGTTTTTCTTACTGTGTGGTCTGATTCTTCATACCTGATAGTTATTTTGTCTGAGTATTTGAGATGAATAAATGCCTTAAAGTGGCAATCAGTGGCCTTTCCTCCATATCAGGTTGGCCCTAGATAGGTAAAGGACTTCTTCAAAACTCTGTGACTGTGTGACCCTTTAGATTAAGCATTAGTGTAAGTAGTATGCTCCCCTGCCATATAGTCATAGATTTGCTATTAATTATCCTGCTTTGAATTAACCTAAATTTGAGGCTCCATAAGCCAAAGCAAATATGCATTTGTCGAGTTGCTGTGTGGTAAGCAATGTGTATTAGGGATTAGGCAATATGCTTTACAACAAAGAGACAATTAATCAGCTGCAATTGGTGACGTCATCTGGTAGGAAGTAGTTTATCTTAAGACGGAAACTAACACTTTCTTTTTTTATTATATATGCTCATTTCCAACGTCTTTGAAAAGAGCAGCAATCTTAGCAATCATTATTTGCTTATGAATTATAGATGGGATAAGCTTTCACTATATGTTCCTATATCCTGAGTTGTCTATTAGTTCCAAGACACAAGAGTATGTGATGTTTCATATATCTCATCATTCTTGACCTTTTATGCATCTTATGCTGTTATTGATTGAAAAAAAAATGTTTTTCCCATTCCCCCCCTCCTTCTGAATTAGCATTCAGGAACCTCTGCATCAGAAAATGTAGTTTCCATGATATTTGAGTAAATCAGCATGAGATTATTCTGAAGAAGAAAAAATGACATCAGAATAGCACTCACCTTTTTTTTCTCCAGCAATTTCTTGGGCTTGGTGAATTTTACTTGGTGAAATACTGTGACAATAACTGTTCAATGTGTGAGCCTTTCACGTAGAGAGAGAGAAAAAAAAAGATATTACTGTCCATCAGTGGCAGAAATGAATTATGAATATTATCTCTAGTTCTTTAACTGTAACTTTTTATTTTTGAGCAAATGAACCAATTCAGCCGCAATTTATCAACCATTTATAAGCTGATAATTGCACAACTTTGTGTAGACTAGCAACTCCAAAGCTCTCTTATCTTTGCACTGTCCAGAAATGTATTACCATACTTTTCGGAGTATAAGACGCACCTTTCCCCCCACTAAAAGGGGGTGAAAATTTAGGTGCGTCTTATACACCGAATGTAGCCTTGTCCACCCACTGGCCCCCACTATTTGGCCTCTGCCTCCCATCAGTTTACCTCCTTGCAGCAAGCAGCAAGAAGAAACAGCTCGTTTCAGCTTCAGCACAGCCTAAATTAGCACAAGTTGATTGGATCGGCCTCCCGACTCTCAGCTGCTTTGCTTTCAACTGTTTTGCGCAGGCCTCTGCTGCTTGCTGCAAGGAGGGAAATTGCTGGGAGCAGATTTTTTTTCTTGTGCTAATCAAGCTATGCTGAAAACGAAAATGAAAGTAAAGCAGGCTATTTGCTGTTTGCTGCAATGAGGCAAAATTGCTGGGAGGCAGAGGCAGATTTCTTTTTCTTGTTTTCCTCACCAAAAAAGGTAGGTGCATCTTATAACCCGGAGCGTCTTATACTCTGAAAAATATGGTAATTGTTTATTAAGAATCCTCACCAAATCCTTTATAAATGTTGAACAGCAAAGAAGAAAGTTCTAGAATATGCCACCCAACACTTGTCTGTGAAGATTCTCAGTCATGATTGTCTCAAAGTTGCTTTTTTCAAAAGGCAATTGGACTTCTTTTTTTTTTTGAAGACATTTTGCTTCTCATCCGAGAAACTTCTTCAGTTCTGAAGTCAGAACTGAAGAAGCTTCTTCTATGAAAAGCAAAACATCTTCAGGGAAAAACAAAGAAAGTCCAGTTGACTTTTGAAAAAAAGCACCTTTGGGACCACTCAACACTTCCTTCCAGTCTGGCTTGTTATGCCAAGTATGATTATTCAATCACATTTGTATCCATTTTATGGTGACATAGTCCAGCTCATATTTTCCCATCTCCCATTTTATAAGAGGTTTCGTCGAAGGCTTTACTGAAATCAAGATAATCCAAGATAACCCATGGCTACCGCATTCCTATGATCAACTAAACCGAACATTCTATTTAAAAAAAACATGATCAGGTTGACTATTTTGATAAAACTATACTACTTACTACACAGCCATGGATTCTCTCCTAAATATTTAAAAATAATTCCAGTGTTTAATCTAGCATCAATATAACAACATGCCTATCTAGATTCTCTTTAAGAAGAAGAATATTTGTCCTCCTCAAGTCACCCCATGCCGTCCTCTGTGATGTCTCAAAGATCTCAGAAAGGGCTTTCAAGATGACCTCTGCAAGCTCTTTGGATGTCAGTGATCTATCAGTCACATCCATACCACGTTGAAGCTAATGTGTATTTCATTAGGATTGCAAATTTAATAAATTGTTCCTGGTGCAGACAAATAAGACTGCACGGCACAGCAAATTGAAAACGTGCAAGAGGAAAGTGCATACTTGTATACTGGTGATGTTACAAGCCACCCATAAATTAATTACTCATTAAAGTGCTCAAAATTAGATACCTGAGATAGCATCTTCATTTTTTTTAATTTTCAGCCTCTCCTGTTGTTCAAATGACATGCATCTTCTTTCAGAAGTTATAACAGCACTGAAAAAAGTGAGTTATGACCATTTTTCACACTTATGACCATTGCAGCATCCCCATGTCATGTGATTTACATTTGGATGCTTGACAAATGGTTCCTATTTATGGTGGCTGCAGTATCCTGGGGTCATGAGATCACCTTTTGTGAACTTCAAAGTCAATGGGAAAGCCAGTTTCTCTTAACAATGGTGGTACTAATTTAACAATTGCAGTGATTCACTTAACAAATGAGATAAGAAAAGTCATAAAATGGGGTAAAACTCACTTAACAAATTTCTCACTTAGCAACATAAATTTTGGGCTCAAGGACTACCTGTATTTGTAAAAACAATAGAAGTAGGATATAAATTAATTTTTTTTTAAAAAAGTTAGTACAATTGTACTTATATAGTCTTTGTTATTATGACTTCTGTGTTATTCTTGTTACTGCCAGACACTATCCTCAGATATGTTGTGGCTGTGTGATATTTTCATACATATTTTCTCTGAGATCCCAACAATATTTTTTTACATTACTCTTAAGACATGGTTTATTTGTTTGACATGTGATATATATTCCACTTTATTCATATACTGCGTAACATGACTAACAATATCCATTTCCAAAAGCCAGTGACAACTTTGTATATATTAAATTACAAAGGCAGTAAGTTAAAAGTACCGCAAGACTTCCAGTAAAATCCACATATTAACACAAGGCATGATTCAAAAATTAGTCAGCTCAATACAATCAATATTTTGTCTCAATAAAAATATTGTTACCTGATGCTGATAGAAAATCAAAGTAGCTGAGCCAGTTATTGGATATACAGGACATTAGATATTTATTTTTTTTAAACTGTACTTGTTTAAAATTTTTCTTATTTTTTCTTTCTAATCAGTTCATGCAATAAAAATAAATAAATCTCAGAGAAAACTTTAGCCAAATCTACATTGGCCAATTTTCTTTCAAGGTATCCACAAACTGCTTTCTGAACCTTTGAAATAATTTGTGCAGCACTAGAAAAGCAAATCATCCCCCCCCCTCAAAAACAACAACAACTATACTTGAATTAAATTTCATCTGTTGTACTGCTAGTGGTATATCTAATTTGAAGTTATTCATTTGGAACTCTTTGTAATCTGTTTGTATCCTTATAATACTGTCATCAAAACTGCTCATGTGGCTCTTTCTTGTATTTGAAAATAATTCCCCATACAACTAGACGTGCACAAAAACTTTTCCATAGTTGTGAAAATAGAGCAGCTCTGGCATTATGAGCAGAGACTGTTTCTATTTGTCTGTCTGTCCTTGATCCAAAATACGCACGTTTGGGTGTGAGATGAATCTGGAAATAAACATGCGTTCATTCACTTTTTAATTTGCTGAATTCATATTCACAATGTAATTTACAGTAGGAGGAAAGTTTGTGTACACTTTGGTTTTGAGAAAGGTGTGAATGGAAAAAAGATACAGATGTTTCAAACAGATTTTGGATAAAGTGCTTGGACTAATTCCATAGACTGAAGCAAATTATTCTAAGGTTGCAACCAACTCAGCATTACAGAGATTTACACAAAACAACCATGACCTTCTGTAGCTTTTCTTTTCCGGCTGAAAAACGAAACCCATAAAATGAGTTTCCGAAACTTGTGCTTCATAATACATTGACATTATAGCAATCTTTCCACCAGAGTTCACTTCACAGCTTCCTTTCTGAGAGCCTTTGGATGAATTATTGATTTCCGTCTTTAGTTCATCTTCTTTATTCTGTAGCGATTGAGACAGTGAACAATGAAAACAAATTATTTCCCATATGTAATAATAAAGATGCAAATCCAAAAAGATCCTAAAGTCACCACAAAATAGAACTGTTTAAAGTCAAATACCAGCTGAACTTAATGTGCCAGCCTTTTCATTGCAAAGCTTCATCCAAGTAAAATGGATCTGACTTGGCACAGTAAGAAGAAATAAGGAATCTTGGCTCTTCAATAGAAAACTAACCCAGTATTCAATTGTTATTATTTTATTAATTTTTATTTATTTATTATTAAATTTATATGCTGCTCGCCTCACTATATGGTTATCACCTTGACTTTTTTTAACTTCCTCAGACACCCTTGCCTTTTCTTCATTCATCCTCTTTTTGCTGTTTGCATTGGAAGAACAGAGGGAAATAAACTTAAGTGTTTTTTGTGTAACTGTGATTTATGAATAAGAGAAGTTAATTGGTATGCAGAGAAGGAATTCCTTAATTTTATAAATCAGGTACTTATTCTACAAATAGTTATTTTAATCAGTACAGTAATTAGAATACTTTATTGGCCAAGTGTGATTAGACACACAAGGAATTTGTCTCTGGTGCAGAAGCTCTGTGTACATGGAAAGCAACAGAGTAATAATAAATTTTTCCTTAATTCAATGTTGCTTCTCTCCTTGATTAGTTTCCATCCATTGTTTCTTGTCCTGCCCTCTGGTCCTTTGGAAAATAAATTGAGCCCTCATCTTTGTAGCAGCCTCTAAAATACTGGAATACTGCTATCATGTCCCTCCTACTCCTTCTTTTCTCTAGACTAGCCAAACCTAAATTCTGTAACCGTTCTTCATATGTTTTAATCTCCGGGCCGTTAATCATTTTAGTTGCTCTTCTTTGAACTTTTTCTAAAGTCTCAACATCTTTTTTGTAATGTGATGACCAAAACTGGATGCAGTATTCCACGTGTGGTGTTACTAAGGCTTTATAAAGTAATTCTTCAGTGATTTTGATTCTGTGCCTCTATTTATACAACCAAGGATTATATTTTTGGCTGCTGCTGCACATTGCTGACTCATGTTTAAGTGATTGTCCATTAGGACTCCAAGATCCCTCTCACAGTTACTGTTTTTGAGCCAGGTTTTGTCTATTCTGTACTTGTACTTTTGGTTTTTCCTGCCCAGGTGTAAAACTTTGCTTTTCTCCACATTAAATGTAATTTTGTTGGATAACTTGTTCTCAGTCAGTGTCGACTGGCGGCCCCCAGGGGGAGAGCCTTCTCTGTGGGAGCACCTGCTATCTGGAATGAGCTCCCCCCGGAGATACGGAGGATCCCGGATTTACGCACCTTCCGCCATGCCCTCAAGACCTATTTATTTCAACAGGCTGGCCTGGCCTAACTTCCCTTTTAATTGTAATTTTTAAAATTGGTTTTAAAACATTAGGGGTGTTTTAAATTGTTTTGGGCCAAATTATTTAATGGGTTTTTATATTGTCTTTTAAATTTTATAGTTTGTGTGTTTTATCTTTCTGGCTGTTCACTGCCCTGAGTCCTTTGGGAGTAGGGTGGTATATAAATCTAATAAAATGAAATGAAATGAAATGAAATGAAATGAAATGAAATGAAGTCTATCAAGATCTGTTTGGATTCTGAGTTTTTCTTCTGTATTGTTGGCTATTCCTGCCAGCTAAGTATCATCTGCAAATTTGATGAGTTCCCCTTCTATTCCCTCATCTAAGTCATTTGTGAAGATATTGAAGAGTATGGGGCCCAAGATGGAACCTTGTGGTACCCCACTACTTATTTTCCTCCGTGTAGAGGTAGTTCCATTAAGAACCACTGGTTGAGTATGGTTTGTCAGACAGTTACAAATCCATCTGCTGGTGATGCTGTCTATCCAATATTTTTCTAGTTTACCAAGAATTAGATTGTGGTCTACTTTGTCAAATGCCTTGCTGAAGTCTAAATATACTATGTCCACAGCATTTTGCTAGTCTACTAATTTAGTCACTTTGTCAAAGAATGAAATAAGATTGGTTTGGCATGAACTGTTTTTAACAAAACCATGCTGGCTTTATTTGTTTCTAGATGTTCACAGATCTGGTTTTTTTATTATTAGTGTTTCCGGTATCTTCCCAGGTATTGATGTTAAGCTGATTGGTCTGTAGTTTCATGTTTTTTTTCTTTCCTTGTTTTGAAGAAGGGAACCACATCAGCTCTTTTCTAATCCTCTGGTAGTTCCCCAATGCTCCAAGGTTTTTTAAAGATATGATACCATGGCTCTGAGATAACATCTGCCAGCTCCCTCAGAACTCTGGGATGCAATCCATTAGGTCCTGGGGATTTATATTCATCAAGGTCAGACAGGTATTCTCTTACCATTACAACAACAACAACAACAACAACAATAATGATATCAAAAAGAGGGGGTAGTAAAGAAAATGAGAAGGATAATAATAATAATATTACAGCCATGGGTAAATATACCTTGGACGTAAAATAGTATTGTGAGAATTAGGTGTTCAGCAGAGTGATGGCACAAGGAAAAGAAATTGTCCCTGCGTCTAGTTGTTTTGGTAGACATTGCCCTATAGCAGGGTCCTGAAGAGAGTTGAAACAGTTTATGTCCAGGATATAAGGGGTCTTTAAATGTTTTCTTAGCCTAAGATGCACAATATACAGGGCTTCTATGGAAGCCATGCTAGTTGCAATAGTTTTTTCTGCAGTCCTAACTATCCACAGGAGTCTGTATCTGTTCTGTTTGGTTGCTGTATCAAATCAAATAGTTATAGACAGTTATAGACTATATAAATGCAGACTCAATAATTCCTCTGTAGAACTGTATCAACAACTCCTGGGGCAGTCTGAACTTCGCGAGTTGACGCAGGAAGAACATTCTTTGCTGTGCCTTTTTAATTACAGTTTTAATGTTAGGTGTTCATTTGAAATCCCGGGAGATTATAGAACCCAAAAACTTGAAGGATTCTACTGCTGATACTGTGCTGTCAAATAATAGTAAGAGGTGATAGAATAAAAGGGCTCCTCCTAAAATCTACTCTCATCACTACAGCTTTAAGCAGGTTCAGCTTCAGATTGTTCCAGCACTTCTATCTTTTTTCTCCTCTTGGATGACTGAAAACTATCAGAGCATGATTTTGAGAAGAAAAAAATGTTTAAGGGAAAATGGTTAATGGTTAACCTGCTGTTCTTTTTCCTGATTCTCTAGTCAACAATTTTAAAATATTAAGTAATAATAAAATAGATGCATACTACCATGACTCTGAAGCTGAATCAAGCGCTTTCTAATTTTTGTTTTGAATTTTTGGAGATATCCTGTTTTTCCATTAAAATGCAGGATGCACCCAGCTCCTTTTTTTGTGCAAGAAAGACCAATCAGAGATTAGATTTTTCTCATAAAGCCTGCTCATGCAATCCATGTCCATTTTCTCTTTCTAACACAACTTCTTTTCCCCCTGAAAACTCCTCCACAGAAGAAAAGTATAACTCATTAAGCTTCTTTATGAGGCATAGAGCAGTGCTGTGAGCTTAAATACTGTGAACCACTGATTTCTTCAGGGTCTTTTATTTTAATTGAACAATCCTCCCTCTGCATATGTTCATGCCCATCCCAGCACACTAGTCTGCTGTGTATATGTGACATGGATGCAGGAGTTTATCATGGGTTAGTTTTGAGAAACAGTCTAAAAACCAGCATGAAAAATACACATAGTTCTCAACTTACAGTGACTGTTTGAAGTTATAACGGCACTGAAAAATTGACTTATGATTAGCTTTCACATTACAAGGGTCGCAATATCTCCATGGTCATGTGATCAAAATTTGGGCACTTGGCAGCTGGCATGAACTGAAGACAGTTGCACCAAACCCAGGGTCATATGATGACCATTTATAACCTTTTCAGCCAGCTTCTGACCTGCAAAGTAATTTGGGGGGGGGGGGTAGCCAGATTTGCTTAATGACTGCATGATTCACTTAACAACTGCAGTGATTCGCTTAACAACTGTGGCAAAAAAGGTAATAAAATGGGACAAAATTCACTTAGCAACTGCCTTGCTTAGCAAATTAAATTTGGGGCTCAGTTGTGGTCATAAGTTGAGAACTGCCTGTAAACACACAAAGTGCTCAGCAATGGGATAGGATAGGATAGGATAGGATAGGATAGGATAAGATAGGATAGGGAAGGGCAGAGCAGAGCAGAGCAGAGCAGAGCAGAACAGAACAGAATAATTCTTCATTAGCCATGTGTGATCAGACACACAAGGAATTCATCTCTGGTGCATAAGCTCTCAGTGTACATATAAAAGCAACAAGTGATAAATCATGATTATAATCATCATAAAATACATTCATCATAAATCCATATGATACAATACTTAGTGACAGTCATATGATATTAAATAAGCAATCAACATAAATCATACTAGGATACTAAATAAAACAATTAATATAAATCGTAAGATACAAGCAACAAAGTTATAGTCATAAGATAAGGAAATGGATAATAGGAAAGAAGAGAAGGATAACAGTAATACAGCCCTACTAGATAGTTTGCGTATTGTGGAAATTAGTTATCTTGTTGTCTTGAGGGCAGAAGTTGAAACATTTTATGTCCAGGATGTGAGGGGTCTGTAGATATTTTCACAGCCCTCTTTCTGGAACATGGCAGTTTACAGGTGCTCAATGGAAGGAAGGCTGATACAAACTGCTTGACTATATCTTTCCAGAAACCTGATCCTCTCCCCAGTTGCACTGTAAGCCCAATCAAATGCTACAAAAATTCATAAACAGAGGAGGTGGAGGAATATTATCCTGTTGCTTGCAGGCACCATAATATCTTTTCATGAAGCTTTCTGTGTTCACTGGTGAAAACTGAAGGTGACAGTATAGATGCAGCATCAGGTGCATGTTCTAACTCTAACTCTAATCCTTGAATGCTATTCATTTCTTTAATATAACAGGACAGTCAAATTAGTCTACGATAGCCAAAATTCAAATAGACTCTATAATAATACTAACACATTTTATTATACAGGATAGGTTTTATGAGCTGTCTTAAATCCACCCATTAAGCTCCATGTATCTAAGGCTTGGCTGGCGAAATCTCATGCCCATTATATTAAAAATGCTTAAATGTCTTAAAAGCTACTACTGGACTCTGAAATTTGGCATTTCTCACAGGTAGCTAAGATAGTCAAATTTGTCAAGTGATTCCCCTGAGAATGTTTTGGCTCAGGTGATCTATTTATTTATAAAATATCTGCTTTTCATTATTACCATACTAACATCAAAGCAGAATACAAAATAGCATTAAAAAACCATAGCATTATAACATCTTAAATCCAAAACAGGAACAAAGAGATGCATAGCAATATAGATTCAATTAAAAGCCTGGTGAACAAATTAAGATTACCGCTGGCTCTGAAAACTTCTAAGGCTTAGTGACAGCTTTAACCGTATACTGAAATTTTCTCATGGTATTATATCTGCCATGACTCATGCAAGTTATCCCTTATTATTGTGGTTGAAACTGAATCAGATAAGTCTGATAGTCACTCATGTCATTTAATCATGTGATTCTGTTTCTTTCGCTATCTATCAATCTATATATACAGTATATATTTATCTATATATCTATATATATGTGAAATAAAATACAGAATGTTGAATGGCCCTAAAAGCAGCTTTGTATTTTAATCATGTAGTGGGATTTGCAGTATTATAAATGCATATCAATGCCCAAGGCAGAAATCCTGCAGAACTTGAAAGGTGTAAGCTTAGTTGTGTCTTGTATGAAGTTATTTTTGCCTTTTGGCAAAATGTATGTACTATACGCTCTGTCACATTCTTTAATTCGGTTTCCCCTCTCTCCTCTCTGTTGTTACAGCAGCCTTGCTGTTGTTTCTCCCCAATAGTAAAACCTTGGCTTGCAGGTGGGAATGAACGCTGTCTAGGCCAAGCAGGGTCCAGGTGCAGAATCCAAAGTCATACATGATTTGCTGGGAAGGGACAGCAGAGAGCTAAATGAGTTTGGATCTGATACTGAATAATGGCTGCACCTGTTTCTTCTGATTATATCAGGGGAAGGTCTGGGCCCAAACTCAGCAAAATCGAGGCAAGTTAACTTGCAAGCTTGCCGTTGAGTTGCCACATTTGAAACCAGGGATGGGTTCTACTTACCTTTACTACCGGTTTGCAACGGGAGCGTGCGGTCGTCAATTATGACATCTGGGGGTGGGTGGGCGGAGCCTCCTGCGGCTTTTTCTACCGGTTCTAAAGAACCGGACAGAACCGGAAGCAACCCACCACTGCTTGAAACCCAGAAAGATAAAAACCCTCAACAGCCTTTTCTGTGGATACTGCTTAGCATCTGGTTAGGTGGCTAAGATGCTGATCAGAAAGGTTGGCAGTTCTGCGGTTCGAATCCCTAGTAGAGGTGTCCTGGTGAGCAGGGGTTGGACTAGATGACCTCCAAGATCCCTTCCAACTCTGTCTCTGAGGGCTCAGCCTTCATCTTCCAAAAGCCATTTAAAACGGGGGGGGGGGGGGGGAGGGGGAGAAGCTTTCTCACTCATAGCCCTAGGAAATGGTCTTCTTTCCCCATAGCAGCCCAACAGGGCAGGTGAGGGTTTTTTCCCACTCATAGCTGATTGTGACAGGGGACCTCCCCCCCACACTTCCTAACTACCCTGAAGCAGGTGGACTGCTGACTCACTGGTTCTCCCCCATTTTTTCCAGGCTCTGCGAAACGAGCATTCAGGTGGTTGGAGAAAGTGGAAAAGCTTTGGGGGAGTGGGGGGGACTTTCAGAAACAGTGGAAAATTCTGTCCAGGCAGCCTAGAACGGCCATGCGGGTGTAAAACAACCCTATCAATATATCTCTTCTCGGCCCTGCAGCTAAAGCTTCGCCTGCTTTAGGCAGGCTTAGAAAGAAAGCCAGTGCTGTTTCTCGCCTGGCAATGCTTTAAGGAGAATTGGGGGCTTGAGGCAGCCGATATTCTCATCTCTGCCACAGGTGAGGCTGTCAGAACGACTTTTTGGCAGGCACGCAACGCCTTCTCCTCAGCCTCTCCGGCACTAATGAGAGACGCGGCTCTACTGCCCTGGGGAAGCAAAGCCTCTCGTTTTGTACACACACTCCGCTGCTGGCGGATAGGCACGTATGGGTGACTTGGCGGGTCCATCCTGGGCGCGGAAGTTCTGCCGCTAGCCCGGCTAGAACCGCCGTTTTTTTTTTTTTAAAAAAATTATTTTTCCTATGGGGAAGCGCGCTTCTGCCTGGGGGAGTGGGGGACGACTTGGGGGGGGGAAACTCTCCGCCCCGCCAAAACCAATGGCTCGAAAGCGGCTCCTCTCTCACCCGCCCCCCACTCCCCCCAAACACCTCCCTCCCCCCCCTTTGCAAACGTGGCGTGCCATTTGGGCGGGAAATGCCTGGAACGCAATAAAGCCCACCCACTCACCTCCCGCTGGCAGGCTGGCTAATGGGGTGAGCGGAGAGAGAGGCGGAGAAGCAGGAGGGGAGCCGAGCGGATAGTAGCCCTCCGAAAGAAGGGGGCTGAGGGGAAAGTGCATGTGCTACGGCATGCTGCAGACGCCCCTCGCTCGCTCGCTCGCTCGTTCGCCTGGCTTCCCTCCTCCTCCCGCCGTCTCCTCGGCTCTCGCTCGCTCTCGCCCTCTCTCCCGTCTAGCTTGACGCAGGCGGCAGCTCGCGATCGCCCTTTGCAAGCCCGCCGTCGGTGAAGCTGGGCGCCGAAACCAGGATGGTGGGGCTTCTCCTTTCCTCCGCGTAGCTCTGCCGAAACGACGCGAAAGCGAAGCGGCAGCGGCTTCTTTGCCAAGCCAGGCTGGAGGCGTGCGTTGAAGGGCGAACGGGATCTGCTGGCGGCGGCGGCGGCGGCGGCAGCAGCAGGTCGCTCGGAGCAGCGATTGGCAAAGTTGGCTTGAAGTGGGACAAGCGGCAGGCGGCGGCGGCGGCGGCTACTCGGCGGGGCGGGGGGCAAAGTTGCGACGAGAGGAGCGGGGGGCGCAGGCAGGAGCCCCAGGGAGGAGGAGGAGGAGGAGGAGGAGGTGGTGGTGGAGGAGGAAGAGGTGGCGGTTGAGGATGGGGACGCTGCGGGATTTACAATATGCCTTGCAAGAAAAGATCGAGGAGCTCCGGCAGCGAGATGCGCTCATCGACGAGCTGGAACTGGAGCTGGATCAGAAGGACGAGCTGATCCAGAAGCTGCAGAACGAGCTGGACAAGTACCGCTCCGTGATCCGGCCCGCCACCCAACAGGCGCATCAGCAAAGCTCCGGCACCTTGCAGGGCGAGCAGAGGACCAAGAGGCAGGCCATTTCCGCCGAGCCCACGGCTTTTGACATCCAGGACCTCAGCCATGTCACCCTGCCTTTCTACCCCAAGAGCCCACAGTAAGCCGTTGTGTCCGTGTGGCGTCCCTGTGGTGTGGTCGATCTCGCTCTCTTCCCCCCGCTTGTCTCTGTCTCTGTCGCCCGTGCTCTCCCTCCACTCCGCCCTGTGGATCCGCCGCCTGCTTTCCATCGCTTCTCATCTTCAGAAATCGCTTCTCCCTTCCCGCCGCCCCACTCTGCCTCTTCCTCTCCCCCCTCCTAAGCCCTAAACTCTTGGCATCTGGTGGGCTGCCACCTTTCTAAAGCCACATCCAACCTTCAGCATTTCTCTGTGCTCTTGTCAGGTATCGAGGTACCTCGGTGTCCCCTTCCCCGGGGGAGGAAATTTTTTTTCCCCCCTAGAGTGTGAAAATGCTGTGTCTGTTTCCCTCTTCCCAAATTATCACAACAGCATCGTCAGACTGGCTCTCTACCAGCGTGGTATGTGTTTCTATCTGGGGTTTTTTGGGGGTTTTTTTGGTGGTGGTTTCGGTTTGCCCTGGCGGTTTGGAGGTAGGAACCAAATTCCCTAACCTGAAGATTTTGGGGGATGGGGTGGGATGGGGGGGGCTTGAAGGGTTTCCATTCACTCTGTCTGGGAGGTATTTATTTATGTAAGGGCAGCCAAAGAGCCTGGCATCCTCATAGACCATCAGGTTTGTTTGTTAGAGTAAGAGATGGGTAGGTTTTAAGGTGCCTTAAGACTCTTTGCTGTCTTGTGTACAAGAGACTAACTCAACTAATCCCCTGGGAAATGTTGGCTGAAGCAAAAGGCTTTGCCCCTGAGGCTAGTTTCCTCTGGTGACTGGGCACGGACAGGCAAAATTCTGTAAAGGAATTTCTATTTTTTTAAAATGACCTTTTAAAAAGTGATCTGACACCCTTCCGGGATGTTTCCGAGGAGTGCAACTGCTACCCATCAAAGGGACAAGGTGGGAGAGAACTGTCACCAAACGATGGTTCAGTAGGGTTAAACAGAAAGCAGATGAAAAAATATCACTATCTTCTTCCTCTCCGTCACTTTCTCCTTTCATTTTCAAATGAGAGTAGAACATAAAAGGCTTGTATACCTTGTCTTGTCTTTCAGCGCTTCGCTTTTTCCCCTGTGAAGTTTCTCCTACCATTTCCGAGAAGAGTTTAGCTTTGCTTTAATCCCTCTCACCTTTTGGGTGTTTGCGGTTTTTTTTCTCCTTTTCTGGTTGGAAAAAAAAAAAGGCTTTGAATCACTTTATTCTTTCATCCTAAGCTTTGTCTGCTATTCCTTACTGGTCTCTTGAGTGGGGCAGGGGATGGGGTGGGCTGTAAAGCAGCAGAGAAAGATCAGAAATTCCTGAGATCATGGCTTACCGTTTCTCAAAGAAAGAAGTCAAATCTCTTTTGGCCTCCTTCTCCTTCTAATCCTAGCTGTGGAGAGAGGCTTGTTGCAATGATTTGATAATGAGGGGAAGACATGCTACACACACTTTGCATTTCTCTATTACTATATCACGTGTACCACTCCAGCCCTATCACTCCAAATGTGCCCCGTGCCTATGCAGCAGTCTGAGCATGCCGAATGAGAATGTGAGTTTCCTCTATGCTCCTCCATCCTCCAGAAGAAACCTTGGATTTATCCTGTCAACTTTGGCATTCCCTGCTCATAATTTAAGTTGTCCCTCAGGCATAGCATTGCCAGTGCAGGATTTCCTTTTGATTCCTCTCCTTTCACTATTCCGCTGTTTCCTCAAATCTTTCTTGAGCTTTTTCAGAGATGCCTGTCCTGCTTCACAGCCTACACAATTGGTGTAGTGAAGCTGACAGGGTTTTTGAAAGAGGAGAGCAGCCAGGATGGGGGAAGGTGCCTGGTTCCACTTTTTGACAACCAAGGCGTGAATGTCCTAAGTCTCACCATCTGATGTGACACAGTGTGCATATCTTTACCTTAAAATATCAGGAGTTGTATCCTTGCAGTGATAGTCAGATGCTGTGCATTTAATTGTCTTGAAAAGATACACATTTATTGTATCTTACAGTGGACTAAACTCCACCAAACTGAATGAGATCTACTCTCAACAGTTTGGAGTTCTCTAAACATTCTGTACAGAATCATACTAGATCTTTTCCTAAAGTATCATGCATATTAATATATAATAGATACATGCTAACATACTTAACAACATGAGGTGTTTCTTATTCATTATTCATCGATTTGGGGGTGCTCAGAGTTACCAAGCATTTGCTTATTTTAAGAAAAAGTTTGATTTAACACACCAAGTCATGTATTTCAGTGTAATAAGTGCCTTTATTCAGAAAAGTGAACAAATGCCATCTTATGTTCAATACTATCCATTATTATTAGCTAAATGAATCCACATCTAAACAGTAATAGTTATGTCTCTACTGTTGATGATTGATAAAGGATAAAATGTTATCCTAGATGGAAATCTAAACTGGAAGACTAAGAATTATAAGTTGGTAAAGTGATCTTGAAATTTTCCTCTGGCTTATTCTTGCATTTATATCGTTTTTTAATGTGTTTATTTAAATACCTGGCTGGCCACCACTGAAATGGAATGGCTGATTAAACTAGACTTAGGAGAGAATCCAGCCTGAATCTTTACGCTTAAATTGTACAGTTATAAGAGTTTCACATTGAACCACAGAAAAGTATGCCAAGCTCACATATGCAGCTCAAGCTCTTGGTGTTAAAAATGTTTTTAGGCAGGCTTAAGTTTGATTCATAAATCTAAAATTGAGCTCCGTTTTTGGCAGCGATAAGGGCATTTGTAACATGTTGGCGCTGACTGCTAGGAAAGTCAATTGCCAACCCACTCCATCTTTGCTGTATTGCTGTTCAGCAAACTACTTGAATAATTTCTTTCGTTCCGGTGCAAGTTATGCCAATCTGGGTACTTAGTGGGGCTATCAAACAATTACTCTGCCACCTGGATAGCTGGCAGAGACATCGATTTGAATTCACTCATCACGTTGAGTGGTTTAGGCTCCGAGTCTGGAGTATACGATGAGGATAAAACCAAGGTAACATTGTCAGAGAGGCTGAGAGAAATATTACATTTACTAAAATGCAGATTAAATCACTGAATTGTAAAGGTTCACACAGTTAATGAAAACAAAGATTTTTCTCACTTTGGTGTTATGTTCCACTAAAAGTACAGAAGAACTAACATTCTGTTAGAACAAATGCCCCAATTTACATTCCATTCTGCTGAGACATGAAGTACTGTGAGATTACAACACTGTACATGCTTCATAATTGTAGCCAGGAATAACCGGGGCAAAAAACCCCAGGGAATGGAGAACAGATTTGTTCTCTTTCCCATCTCCTAAATGTCCTTAATATACATTTTTTTTAATGCATGACTAATGTCACAACTTTCCTTCGCTCAAGTGTTTGATAAAATATTCTTGTGGCTTTCCTGTGTCCTGTTGTGTTTCTGGTTTCTCTCAACTCCTTTTTCTACAATAGTCATGACATTTAGGAAGGATCCTCTGGCATTTGTTCTGAGGACTATAGAAAAAGAGGTCTATTATGCTGGATGGGTAGATCTCATTGGCCACAGGTTCCTTCTTCTCTGAGTGCCAAAATCCGGTTCAAAATATTGTTAAGTAGGGAAGCTTTATTCAGGGCAGCTTTTTCTGTTCTACTCTGAGCCTGTCTGTAAGAATGAAATTTGCAAATGTATTGGGAGTGAAATTCTTGAGATTTTTATAAATTTGTAGTCCTACAAGTTCTAGAAAATATCACATGTAGTTTTTTTTAAAAAAGTAAAAAGGTAAAGGAGTCCCTGTGGATCCCGCTAGTCATTGCCGATTATAGGGAGTGGTGTTCATTTCCATTTTAAGGCTATTGAGCCAGCACTGTCCAATGACATTTCTGCGGTCATGTGGCCAGCATGACATCACAGAGCACTCTTACCTTCCCACCAAATGGTACCTATTTATCTACTGACATTTGCTTGCTTTCGAACTGCTAGGTTGGCAGGAGATGAGGCAAGAACAAGAGCTTGCCCCGTTGGAAATGGGTCTTGAACCTGGGCTTTCCAGCCAACAAGCCCAGTGTCTTAACTGCTGAGCTACTGCACTGTCCATTATTAGTCGTAAAGCAGGGGTGAAATCCAGCAGGTTCTGGATTTGCCAGTTTTGCAACCGGCAAATGCCACCTCTGGCTGGCCCCAGAGTGGGCTGGGAATGAAGATTTTGCAATATCCTTCCCCTGCCACGCCCACAAAGCCACGCCCACAGAACCAGTAGGGGAAAAATTGAATTTCATCCCTGTTGTAAAGTCATTAGTAGGGTGACTTTATTCTGTCTGGAAACTTCTTTTCAATCTCAAGCCATAATCATTTTCATGACCAGCCTTTTAACTGGTGATCTCATGGCTTGAATGTAGAATGTCTTCATGCAAAACTTTACAGTTTCTGGAAGACTGTGGCTATTTTTGTTTATTTCACAAACTTCCTAGGTATTTTAATATATTAAATTTGTATTTGGAGAAGGGAAGAAGTTGTAAGCTGCATCTTCTACCATGTTTGATGGTTCTGTGGAATCCTGCTGCATTTATGGATTGCTTTAGCATAGTAATGGATCAAGTCAAAAAATATAAAGAAGAGACTGTAACAATATGTTTAGAAAGTGGGCAGAGAGAAAATGAAAAAGAGAAGTACTTTCCATCAAACATTGTTTAATGTAGGCAGCATATCATGGTGTAGCAGATAATGGTAAGAAGGTGAATCAGTGGGAACTTATTATATCTAGGGTAATGTCTAATAAATGTTGGAATTAGAAGAAAATTCAAGTGAGCGCCAATATAACACTCAATTTGAGTCTGGAAATAACTCACAAGTCCACTTTTTGATTTTCCTCAAAGATGTGCCTTGGCTTCTATCCTCTTTCTGGCTTGAATGCTTCAGAGGAAAGGGAGTGGGGGAAAAGCAGACACCTGCTTCAAAATCTTTTTCTATTGGTCTACTGGTTTTTCCCTTTTTGAAAAGGACATACTGGAAAGATTGTTGTAATACATCTTGCTTTGGAACTTTTAAAATAAATTTTATTAAAAAAATACCTGTTCTTGTTTCACACTTGTTGTCTGAAGTGTTCTGTGGGGAAACTAAAACCTCTAAAGGAGACATACGGCATTTTTCACAAGGCACTAATTTCCTTTTATGACTGTTTTATAATCTGTCATGGATATGATATGGTAATGATGAAAAAGCGAAAGTGTACTTAAGAAAGAACAACTTAAAATACAGTACATGAAAACACAAAAACTTTAAGCAGATGAGGGTAAGTGTGAAGTTTCCCCAATGTAATGCCATCGGATATATTTGTCCAAAAAAATAATGACAATCAGTTACACCAACTGGCAGATGTAGGTGCCACAATCCAGTTTATTTGAAAGTAGCTCCAGGAAGAGGAAGGATATTCTAGAGGATACAGTATATAGGTCAAGTTATGATTTCATTAACTTCCTGTAATTGACAACCCTCTTTTTCTGGTTCCATACTGAATAAATGTTCTATTTTGACACAATAATTTACATTGGGATCATGTACAATGATCACATTTCCATTTAGACGCTGCTTTTAGGAAGAGTTTTCTCTCTTACTGATGGTCACTTAAAACTAATCATATAGCAGAATTAGAGAGGAACCTCATTACAGCAAAGCTGCATAAATCTTTTTAAGTAACGTTTTCCTTTTCTACAATGAGCTACTAACTGGAGAATAAAAGCAGTTTCTTCCTTCCCTGAACTAAGGTTTGTTTCACATTAGCTAGTTTTATTTGTGAATTCAGTAAAACAGTTCCCACTTTCTGCTGATTGAGGCAGATGATTATTATGAAACCCGTTAGATTGTTTTTTCCTGCGAAAGAATAATTTGCAAATATTTGCTATAATACGATTTGTAACAGGTAAATTTGTAATACTGAAGTTGGCTATGTAGATATGAGAACAGATTTTCCTTGCTTGTTTCTCTTAAATGTATGTCATAAATCAGGAACACATTTAAAGCAAGAATTCTTTAACTATAGCTATTTTTTAAAAATAACTATATTATTTATAATTTGATTGCCATTCAGTCAGCTCTATTGAATTCAGTGGAATTTTCTTTTCAGCAGACATAAACAGGACTGTTATTCAGAAGTAAATTCCACTCATTTCTGTGAAAATAAATAAATGAATGCCTAGGTATGTGACACCATAAAATGCCTTTGAAACATCCTGTACAAAAACTTCCTGTACAAATAAAATCAATACAAGTTGATTTTATTTCATCAAGTTGGTTTTATTCCCCATTTGGGATACTTTGCTGACATTTTCCTATAAAGCAAGCCTTTTGACTTTTAACTAAGCTTGAACTAGCCAGACCAAAAAGAAAAGTGATTTAGAAATGCTGACCTACAGACTTCATACCAAATGTTGGCCCAGACTTTAGGCAGACGTGTATGAATGGAAGTTAAGATGAAATTACATGAATTGTATCTGCAAGATACAAAGAGAATTTAATTATCTGACAGAAAGGTTAAATTGGCCAGATAGGTAACTGGGCTGGATCTACAGTTGCTGACAGTGTCAGTTGCTAAAGAAATAGGAGTGGGGTAAAATCTTCCATGGGAATAAAAGATTTTCCATGGGAAATATCCTGTAGAATAGGGGTGAGCAGCTATGGCATCTGTACGACCTGTGGACTTCAACTTCCGGAATTCCTGAGCCCGCATGGAAGTCTGGGAGTTGAAGTCCACAGCTTATAAAGGGGCCATAGTTGCCCACCTCTGCTTTATAACTACCTCCCACTGGCCAGTACGCTCGCACAGAGTGGGCCTCCTCAGGGTGCCGTCCGCCAGACAATGTCGGCTGGCGACCCCCAGGGGGACAGCCTTCTCTGTGACGGTGCCCACCCTCTGGAACAACCTCCCCCCAGAGTTACGTACAATAACAGACCTCCGGATTTTTCGTCGGGTCCTGAAAACCTATTTATTTCAACTAGCTGGGCTGGCTTGAGTTAAATTTTAAATTGATTTTAAATTGGGTTGTTTTAATTTACGGCCAAAATATTTAATTATTTTAATACTGTTTTTTAAATTTTGTATGCTCTGCTTTTTACTTTGGCTGTTCACCGCCCTGAGTCCTATTTGGAGAAGGGCGGTATAGAAATAGAAACAAACAAACAAACCTGCAGCTTTTCTACTGGATTTGGACTTGACTGAAAAGATAAGGGAGAGAACAGGAACTATAAATGCTGTACCATATGTTTCTTGTTTCTGTGCTAACACATCTAATACAAGACACTGGAAGCTTGTTCCAGAAACCCAGATAGTAATTTTCTGTTATCTGCCTTCCCTAAGTTGCTGTTATTAGTCATGCACTTATTTTCTGCTTCCAACATGATAGAACATACTGTGAAGCCTGGTTCTTCAGATGACTATACCATATAAATGACCCAATGTGCCTTAGTAATATTCTACAGTAAGTATTATTTATTAGGGCCATCTGATGCCCTCCAGATGTGTGGGCTGATGATTCTTACAGTATCCTTACCAGCCAACAAGACTTTGAGAACTGCAGGTAAACAGACCAGATTTCAGGGTACGGCAGGCTGATTTGTATCATACAAAACCGTCCTGTATTGTGCAGAGTTCCAATCTCAATTCTGCACAATTTAATTTATGGCCCGTATTCCAATCTAATTATTAGACTTCCATTCTCTACAGCAAGACAGACAGTTTGGGTGCTGCTGTTAAAAGATTTAATGGAAAATGCAATTCATTATGTGGTACAAAAAGAGTAATGGCATTTTGCTTTTGTCACTTCAAAATGTGTTCGCTTAACTATGTGTTTCCTTTAAGGAATTCATTCATAAACAATGATTAAAAAAAAAAAAGATTGATGACACTAACATCAATAAGATAACTTCCAGATATTCTGACTCAGCTTAACACAGCAAACGGCTAGAAGAGCTTTATATTTCAAATAAACAAATAAACAAAATGGACAAGTGTAGACTGGCAGGTCGTTAACTTGAGACTCAGGCCTGTGCTTTCCAAATATTAATCGCCCATCCTCTGCCTAGTTTATTGAGGAAACTATTTGAAGGTTTGTGGGGCATGTTATTTTATTGGAGAAGGGCTGGCCTCTTTCCCCAGAGTAGAGATGGGCAGGGAAAAGGAGCATCTTTCTTTTTCTGACTGCTGTTTGCTCATAAGGCCTAGACATTTAAAAAAAAAATCCTCCCTTGTCTGCTTAGCGATGGAGGGTCTTCACTGTATCCTAGCAACCAGAGGCTAAAACGCTGGTCTTTTCCCCATCTCTGTCTCTTTAGTCTCCTTGATTGTGGCAGTAAGGCTTTGGATAAGTCGGTTGAGAATTAACTTGGGATGATAGGTCCCCTCCTTGTGGCAATTTCAGAGGTTTTTAGAGACTGTGTGGTGCAGTTGTTGGGCCATCCTAGCTCTCGCTCCTGTTACAAGCATCCTGTGTGATGAGGATTCAGCTGCATGTGGGATATTTGAACTGTGCGGCGTAAGGGGTGAGCTGTCTCTTCGGATCGGCTTGCTTTTTCTTGCTCATTTCTGCCTCCTTCAAGCCAGATTATATACTTCGAGGGCTTTGCACCTGTAATGTTTTACACGATTGACAACGTGCGTGTAAAGAGTGAGCCAACAGAGATGCAACTGGGCATTGTTAAGTCCTGTAACTTATGGGTCACACATGATTAGCCTAGAAAAGAACATGATGAATACACCAAATGACTGTAACTGTATAATTTCAGCTCGCTTAAATTATAGGTAGTCCTGTATAATACCTCATGTAGACTTACAAACACAATTGGGACCAGAACTTCCATTACTAAGTAAAATGGTGCTTAAATGATTCAAGCCTGATTTTATTTATTTTTTTCTGCAGTCATTAAGTGAATCATACAATCATTAAACAAATCCAGCCTCCCCCATTGATTTTCCTTGTCAGAAGCCTCCGGGGAAGGTGGTAAATAGCAATTATGTGACCACAAAGATGCTGCAACATTTGAAAGTGCCAGAGCTGGTCATAAGTATTTATTTTCAGTGCTGTCTTAACTCTGAACAGTCATTAAATGAATGGTTGTAAGTTAATGGCTATCTGTATACAGGTAGTCCTCAACTTATGGCACAATGGAGCCCAAAATTTCTGTTTGTTGTTAAGTGACACATTTGTTAAGTGAGTTTTGCCCCATTTTATGACCTGCCTTGTCACAGTTGTTAAGTGAATCGCTACAATTGATAAATTTGTATCCCGGTTGTTAAGTGAGTCTGGTTTCCCCATTGACTTTGCTTGTCAGAAGGTCACAAAAGGTGATCACCTGACCTTGGGACACAACAACAGTTATAAATATGAGTCAGTTGCCAAGCATCTGACTTTTGATCACATGATCATGGGGATGCTGCAAAGGTTGTAACTGTGAAAAATAATAATAAGTCCCTTTTTTCAGTGCCATTGTAACTTTGAATGATCACTAAATCATTCGAGGACTTCCTGTATCTTGAATCTTTAGGTAACTTAAGGTGGGAAAGACTCAACTTCCTTCAGCTATGGAAGTTCACTCTCCAAGTGAGTTTGGGCCAGTCATTATATATTTTATAGTGTTGTTTATGGGGACAAAAATGGAAAGATAAACTGCTCCATGGGTTTCTTCAAACTCCTGGTACAATATAAATCTAACAAATGATCATAATAATTAAACATAATTCATCCTGCTTGGATATTAAACTCAGTTGGCTATTTGTATTTTATTTAAACAATTTATAGAGCAGTGACTTTGGGTGGTGTACAAAGATTAAAATCACCATCGCAACTCAGAACATTTAGGTTAAAATATTGCTACTACTTCCATTTCTGTGGTGAAAGGATCTGCTAGTGACATCATTATTGCCCAGTTGGGGGCTTCTTTCATATCACCGTAAAGTTGCCCACTGAAGTGGCACCCGTTTATCTACTCTTGGTCACCCGCTTTCGAACTGCTGGGTCAGCAGGAGCTGGAGCATGTGATGGCAGCTCACCCCGCCCCACGGCAGCAACTGGGTCTCAAAACACGAGCCTGCTGCTCATCAGCCCAAGATTCTAACCTTTTCAGCCACCTCACTCCTTAATTGGTTAATTACATTGGTTAAAATAGCAACACTCCAAACACTCCAAAAAGTCACAAAAGTAACTTTGCTTAACACCTAGGGAAACAACTTTATGACAGGGTTGAAGCCATTGGCATCTCTGCAGAGATGCTGTTACACAGGGCAGGCAAAACCACAGAGAAGACATGACTTGGGTCCAACAAAACAACATTGTTTGATTCAAGGGACCTGGAATATGTTCTCCTGCTGGACCTGGAGCAGAAACGAGAGAAAACAGGCAGTCCCTCCAATAGACTGGTCCCATGCCACATAGGGCTATTTTACCTGGGAATAAGCACAGACATACAGTACATTTCTTAAAGTAATATATAAAAAGAGTGGTCATGGATTATTCTCTTGGCTGGAGGAGTTAGGTTTTGCTCTGAAGTCCCATTCTGGTTGGGAAGAATGCAGGGAATCTGCTTGGTGTTTTTATCCCATATTTTTCTCTCATCCAAGTTTATTTAAAGTATTTGAGAGCAAAGAAAACAAGGTAGTTGGGCTCAGAACTTCTAGTTCTTGCTTTGTCCCTTTCCTTTGTGGACAGCTCATTGGGCAGGCCTGCATTGGGAATTAGTTTCTGAGTTCATTTCAAAGCCCTTTCTCGATGTGGCAGCATTATCGAAGTGTGCTTTGATAGTTACCGGTAGAGTATATTTTTTTACATTAAACTAATGGTAATAGGATGAAACAGACTTCTTTTTTTCCCTCTCTTGCCTTTACTTTTTACTAACTAAAATCTTTTTCAGCACTTTGCATAATGCTGCTTATCATGAAATGTGTAAGTATGGGTGTAAAAATGTAAGAAGCCATGATAAGCCTCCTCCTTGGCACAGAAGTCCTGTCCTTCCACAAATGTAATATTCAAAGGTAGTTGTGCAAATTGTCTGGCTACAGTTGACAGTCTCATTGCTCCTCTCCCCGACTAGCAGTTATAATAAAAATGTTCAGATACAAAGGTTCCATCTATTTGCACTGCAAAGTTAAAAGAACACTGGAAATATTTCCCAGGCTTTTAGAAATCTCCATGGTCTTCTGCTTTCAATAAGTACTAAACTGTATTTTACTATTTTAGATTCGCAATGACAACCATACAGTTTGTACTACTATGTTAAAAGAAAACACCACCAAAGGAAAAAAGTGCACTTAAAAAGTTGCCAGGAATAAACAGCCTGATTTTTTTCTCCAATGCCCATTTTTCCTAGATGTAATGGAAATATTTATTCACACAACTTTCATTTACTTTCCGGGACAGCTCAGACAATCTTTTGTGAGCTCAGTATAAATTAAGCCTGTGTGTGGATAATGATATGAAGATAAATATCTTGAAATTCCTGCCAGAAATGACACACAGTATGCTATAATATTAAAAGCACCATCAGTCAACTGGGTGAATTCTGGAGGGCTCCAACCTCAAGAATACTTTAAGCATTGGCTTTTAAGGAGACCATCTTAAAGCTATTAAATATAGCTTCAGAACCTGGTGCCATTTTGACATGCACTTAAAGACGTTGGATGCAATACTCTCCTCCATAAACACTATTCATAATAGAGTTAGGTCTGCCTTGAACATAAACACATCCTTCCAAACTTGGTGTTGTACTTGTAAATTAACTACAATGAAAAACATTGAATTGTAGGGGAAGTCAATGATCGTTAATAACACTTTTTAAAAGCATGTGATATTTCACCCACAAATACAGATCAGTTGGCATTGCAATGAATTTATAGACTTTTAGGCATAAAGCAGTCCTGCACAAACCTTACTCTCTTTCACAAATAGATTGTCTTACCCTCCCTGAAACACATCAATAGCAATCTATTTCTTCCAGTTATTATATTATCCCATGCTTTTTAATTGCTCTTTAATTAATACTTTTTGCTGCAATCTTACTGGTTATAAGAACCTGCTAAGCCAGCCCTTTATGAATGATACAGTCACAACTGCTATTCTGTCTCTCCTGATTCTACTTTTTTCTGCATTTTCAATTCGTTATTTCTACAGATTTTTTGCCCTTTTAAGGCAAATAGCTTGATCAGCGTTAGGCCATGATTTTAAACAGATTATTTAAAGGGCTATGTGTGGCTTGGGTTCTTTTTAAGAGTCTCTCTTTACTTCCTCAGTCCTTCTGTCACAAACATCTGGTCTGTGTGAAGTTATTGAACTGGGAGATATTGATTGAACTACTAGTCAGTGGGAAAAACTAGCTCTGGGAAAGCAGCGTAATAGACCTTTAGAGTAGATAGTAAAATGGATCCTTATCATTTGCAGTTCTTCCGTAACTTATCTGCACTATTCCTCAGCAACAATGATTGAGTCTTCATTGAAATATTACAATACATTTTGGGGATAAATCCCTGCAGTTGGTGTGACAAGAGTTGGTATATTCCAACGACTTTCTGACTCTGTCTAACTATTTTTTTTTTATTATTTTGACTGATGAAGTTACTTGGATAAATAGTGAAACATCTCAGATTAACAAACATTGGTCCAGTTACCATGATTTTATCCTTTTTTAGATACTTTTGGTCTGGATGATTGAGTCTTCATTGACATATTGCAACACATTTTGGGGAGAAACCCCTGCAGTTGGTATGGCATGAGTTGGTATATTTCAACGACTCTTTGACTCTTTACCTAATTTTTTTTATTTTGATTGATGAAGTTACTTGGATAAGTAACGAAACGTCTCAGATTAACAAATTTTGGTCCATGATTTTAACCTTTTTTTAGAGATTCCAGAAAAGACTATAAGTTGCCGAATGAGACCAAATAATGAAGTGACTTGTAACATCTTGAAAATCAACATGTCTATTATAGCATATGCTATAAAATTCTTCAAACAATATATAAAGTTAACCTAAGTTTAAAATACATCTACATCCATACTAAGAGAATGATTATAGTGAGTGGGATTTTAGAGTCCACTGACCTGGACATATGTAAAAAAGAGGAATGAAGAATATACAGATAATGATAACTATATTAATGCATACCATGTTTCTCCAAAAAGAAGGCTGGGTCTTATTTTCTTTTGATCCCCCCAAAAAGGCCTTCCTTTTGGAGGGTTCTAATTATTGACTCACCTTGCGGTCATGGCACTAATAGCCCTGCCCAGCAGAAGCCCGCTGCTGGCTCACTTCTTCGGCTGCTTGCCACCACTAGCACACATTGCCCCGGCCTCTGTTTTGCCTTCAGATGCAGCTGATAACAGAATTCCAGATTTATCTGGATCTCTATTATCGGCTGCAGAGGGCTTTCTGGAAGGCATCTGCAGCTGATAACAGAGCTCTGGATTTATCTGGAGCTGGAGCTCTGTTATCGGCTGCAGATGTCTCCTGGAAGGCATCTGAAAGTGAAATGGGGGCCAAGGCAATGCGTGCGAGTGGCAGCAAGTGGCCGCAGAAGATACGGTTGCAGAAGAAGGCGAGGCGGGTGTCGGGGTGTGCGAGGCCTGGTAAATAGGGCAGCTCTACCCCCCATCCCCACCCTATCTTATTTTTTACCTGTCTTGCCCCACCCCCTGCACCCCAGGGTGGGCGGGGTCTTAATTAGGGCTAATTTTGTGGGTGGGGCTTAATTTGATCGCACACGCTCAAAAACGTGGTAGGGCTTCTTTTCAAGGTGGGTCGTCTTTTGGGAGAAACATGGTATCATTCATAAATTATTATTATTGTAACATTGTTCTTACATTGGTGAGCTGATTGACAAATATCATTTTAGGATGATAGTAGTGATACTTTTTTTTCAGCAGCAAACCGCCACTGTTCAAGCTAGAACAGGTACAATTGAATCTCTTACCGAGGAATAGTACCTTTGCCATTTTAGCATTGAAGTTTTTTGTTCAATAACTGCTACGTTAATATCAGCGAAGGAGCCTCCTAAGAAGTTTTAAGTATTTTCCCATTACTTCCTTAATATTGCCATTCCTCAGTATCTGTTTCATAATGGACTTTTGCACAAAGGATGGTCTGTTTTTCATAAATGCACCATGATAATTCATTGCTAGCACAAGGCAAATTACCCTGTTTCCCCCAAAATAAGACATCCCCTGATAATAAGCCCAATCGAGCTTTTGAGCGCATGGCAATAAGGCCAAGCGCTTATTTCAGGGTTCAAAAAAATATAAGACGGGGTCTTATTTTCGGCGAAACACGGTACATCAAGAATTGAAACAGGTAATGAACTATATGAGGTTGTGTGTGATACAAGGTAGACCTGTAATAATGTCAGACTAGATGACACGCAAATTCGTGAAGTGTTCCATATTTTTAGTAAGAGCCTTGGTGGCGCAGCAGACTAAAGTGCTGTTAAATGGCACCAGCTGCCTGCAATTACCGCAAGTTCAAATCTCACCAGGCTCAAGGTTGACTCAGCCTTCCATCCTTTCGAGGTAGGTAAAATGAGGACCCAGATTGTGGGGGCAATAAGCTGACTTTGTATAAAATAGAACACCGCTTTGGAGGGGGGGCGAAAGCCCTACTAAGCAGGTATATACAAAAGTATGAAGGCTATTGCTTAAAAGCATTGTAAGCCGCCCTGAGTCTCCGGAGAAGGGCGGCATATAAATCAAACCAATAAAAATAAAATAAATAAATAGATGCAGAGGAACGTTGGGTTCTGGGTATGCTACAGAGACGGATTATAGGTCTGTATCTTTGCAATGTGGTTTGGTCTGGCTAATCATCCTTTTTTACTTCGAAAGTAACGAAGTCAAGAACCAGTGAGAAAAACATGTTTGAGGGTTTTGTAGATCATGATGCATTTGAATAGTTTCACTTGGGATCTAAATCTATTCTTTGCTGGTCTTCTCTCTATTCATATCTATTCCTCTTCCCAGGTAACCAGATTAGCTTTTTGCCTCATTCTTTTTTATTTTTACATTCTTCTGCTGTAAAATTTAACAACAATAATAATAGAAATAGAATGACTGTGGCAAAAGAAAGTACTCCCGATAGTAATAGGCACCTTGGGTGCAATCTCAAAACAACTGGAACACCATTTGAACACCATCGGCATTGATAAATTCACTACCAGTCAATTGCAAAAGGCAGCTTTACTCAGAACAGTTTACATCCTGTCACGGTATCTGTAACACCATCAAACACCCACATCTGCCTATCCCAGGTTCTTGAAAATTACTCGATAGATAGACAGAAATGCCAAATTCAATCTGAACATCTGGCTGACTGCTGATGAACTATAAAACAATTAAGAAATGGAATTGGAAAAAATTGGATACAACAAAAAAAGTTTTTGCTAGTTTTTAATCAAAGGATGTCCTACCCACTTCTATTTTATAAGTAAATGTATTTATATTTGGCTTTACTTGAATGTAAACCTGTTTCTGGTTAAACACTTATCATGATTCAAATGCCGATCTACTGCTCTGGTTAAGCATTTAAACCAGGATTTTATACTTAGTTTACATGGTTGCCTGGGTTGTATATAATACTGTCTAATGACTATAGCATTTTCTCACTGTCTGTTGTATATAATAAGATTGTGCAATAGGTGAACAAGGTCATTGGCCATGTATTGTGATCTGCTGGGCCCTTGAAAAATCTCCCCCATTTTAAATAGCTCCAGGATGTCAATTTCAACAGGTCTACTTGGAGGGGGGATGACATTTGTTTGATAAAATACAAGTTATTCAGATCTTTTAACTATTTTATTAGGGGCTAAATGCCAGTGAGGTCAAAGTCTCTGTGTTGAGGAACAATTATAATCATTTACTGCAGGTAAATGGTAGTAGTTAATCTTTCCAGCACATTTGAATGGTATAGAAAGTACTGAAAGCTCAGAGACTTTCCTTTTCTTCTTGCTTGCTCAGATTGAACTGGTATTTATGGCATAACCTTCTCTAGTCTCTCAGACTAAGCCTGACAGAATTGCTCTATTACTCTTTAATACAATTGATGGTTTACGGGAACTCTTGAACTGATATATTGTGGATTTCCTTTGCCCTCCAAAGTAGAACTGCGAGGCAAAATGAAAACACAATTCTGTGTTTTTGGTTTTGCAGTTCTGGTTTGCAAGTCATATTCAGTCTATTGTTTACACTGCAATCACACAGAAGAGAAAATAAGTTGTTCATGCTTTTGCTATTGTTTATTTTCAAATTTTTATTTCTTTCTAGGTATACCTAATATTTATGTACACGTATTCCTCGATTTACGACCAGTCACTAAATAACCAATTACCAATAGCCATTTCTTCAGGCTGTACCGTGTTTTCCCAAAAATAAGACCCAGTCTTATTTTCTTTTAGGCTTCACAATAAGTACTAGGACTTATTTTCGGGGAATCTCTTATTTTTTTTCCCCATGTACTTTAAGAGTACATGGGAGGCCCACTTCTTCTGCTTGCTCGCAGCAGGGTAGGAGACCGTGCAGCATGCAAGTGCCACCACCGTGAGGAGGGAGGTGCAGCTGCCCCACACGCCCCACACTGTGTTATCTCAGGGCCCTCACAGCCAGGCTATCTACACCCTGACACTTGCCTCATTTCGCGGCGGTGGCTCAGCCATCCCATCCAGCAGGACTTTGCATGTCCACCGGCCCACTTCTTCTGCTTGCATAACCGCAACAGAGCAGGAAGCTAAGTGATGTGCTGGTGCTGTGGCCACGAGGCAAGGAAGGTCTCAGGGCATGGATGGCCTGGCTGCAGGAGCCCTGAGGTAAGCTGGTGTGGGGTGCATGGGTCAGCTCCACCCCGCCTTGCCTTGTGACTGGGGCACCACAGCCAACAAACAAAATGGGCAACCAGCTGGCTGTGCAGGTGCTTAAGTAGGGCTTATTTTGGGGGTAGGGCTTATATTGGGTGCAAACGCAAAATCATGGTAGAGCTTATTTTTGGAATAGGGCTTACTTTCGGGAAAACATTGGTATTACTATTATTGTTAGATAAGGAAGAAGGACTAATCGAAAAGTAGTTTCACACTAGATTGCCCCAGATCCTAAATTTGCATTAAAAGAAGGAGAAAAGAAGCTTATATTATTTATTGCACATTTGTTTATCTATTTGGATTTAGAAGCTGCCAAACTCCCACATGCATTTTAAAAATTGGAAACAGTAAATGGGAAAGGAAAAAGAACATGTACATCCAGAAAAGTAAACCCAACATATCGGAAGAAAAAAAAATGATAGTGCTTGACAACATGTTAACTTCAGGTTTGGGAGGAAAGCCAGTTTTTTCAAAAAAAATTTGAAATAGCTCCATGGGGGGGGGCATATAGATCTCTTGGGGTTGAGGCAAGGCTATTCCAGAGGCAGATGTTATGACAAAAAATGATGTAGATTACTTCCTAGATGATGTAGATTACTTTGTTTTATTGAGGAAACCCAGAGCATGTCCACTTTTCCCAATGTTGCTGGAAGGGCAGAACCTATCAAGGATGGTCAGTCTTTCAGAAAAAACAGGTCTTGTAACATGAAGGGTGTTATAGATGATAATCAACATCTGGCGAGCATTATAGCTTACCAGGATCCCTGGTATTTAGAATGTAGTATTGCAGTCAAACTCTGCCTGCAGCCTGGAGTTCCATCCTGATGGGCTCAAGGTTGACTCAGCCTTCTGTTCCTTCCTAGATCACTAAAATCGGGACCCAGATTGTTGTGGGGCAATATCCTGACATTGTAAACCATCCAGAGAGTGCTGTAAAGCTCTATGTGGTGACATATAAGCCTATGTGCTATTGCTATTACTATGTCTCTTGAACCCTTGGTAACACATGGGTGCCATGTCCACCACTGCCTGAGTTACATAGCAATAGAAGTTAGACCTATCATATTTTTCAGAGTATAAGACACATCCCCCCCCAAAAGAGGCTGAAAATTTGGGTGTGAATGTAGCTTTTTCGAAGCTTTTTTCCAGCTCTAACGAGGCACTAGCAAGTGAAGCGATCTTCTGTGCTTTGCCTGCTCCCTCCAACTCTCAGCTGTGCTTTAGAAGCTGTTTTTCAGCCCTAATGAGGCGCTAATGAGTGAAGCGATCTTCCGCGCTTTGCCTGTTTTTTTCATTGCTTCTCTCTCCAAAGATCAGCTGTGCTTTAGAAGCTGTTTTTTATCCCCAAGTAGGAGATAAAAAGGGCGTGTGCACGCTCAAAACCAGCAAACTAATATGCTGAAGCTGACCAGACTAAAGACTTTAGCCAGATGAATACCTGGTAGGCAGATTTTTTTTCCCTATTTTCTTCCCCCAAAACTAAGCTGCGTCTTATACTCCGGTGCATCTTACACTCGGAAAAATACACTGCTTCGCAGTGCTTTACAGCCCTTTCTAAGCAGTTTACAGTGTCAGCATGTTGCCCCCAACAATCTGGGTCCTCATTTTACCCACCTTGGAAGGATGGAAGGCTGAGTCAACCTATATTGTGGATCAGCTGTAGCTTCCAAGTGTCTTCGAGGGCAGTCCTATGAAGAGTACATAGCAATAATAGGCTATTTGTGAGGTGATTAAGGTATGACTAAATTATTTTACGAGCCTCCCACAATAGTGGTGGGTGCAACTGGCATCACAGGTAGATCCGTGCAAAGGTTGTCTGACCTATTCTCCAAGCAGGAGCCTTAAGATAATGATCTCATACTCATGAGAAACAAAACTTTTATTTTGTTGACTTCTTTCCTCTGGTGAAATTAAGACAAAATACATAGTTCTTTTTCTTTCTACAACAACCCAGTAGCTGTGAGATAATGGGCTGTGTGTCAACAGAGACGCTCATGGCTTTGTGGACATTAAAATCTGAGTCTCTCCATCCTGTCCATCATTCTATCCCCAACAGATATGCTATGCAGATTCCAAAAGCTGCCTGGGTTGGAAGTTTGTTCAGTTTGTTTCCCTTCTCCCAAATTAACTGTTTGCCAAACTTAAATATTAGCGATTATACCTGATAGGGTAAAAGGGATGCGGTGGCTCAGTGGCTAAGACGCTGAGCTCGTCAATCAAAAGGTCGGCAGTTCAGCAGTTCGAATCCTTAGTGCCGCGTGAGCTCCCGTTACTTGTCCCAGCTTCTGCCAACCTAGCAGTTCGAAAGCACGTAAAAAATTCAAGTAGAAAAAATAGGGACTACCTTTGGTAGGAAGATAACAGCGTTCCATGCGCCTTTGGCGTTTAGTCATACCAGTCACATGACCATGAAGACTTCTTCGGACAGCACTGTCTCTTTGGCTTTGAAACGGAGATGAGCACCGCCCCCTAGAGTCAGGAACAACTAGCACATATGTGCGAGGGGGAACCTTTACCTTTACCTGATAGGGTCCATTTCAATGTGAGATTAAAAATTTTTCTCTTGGGTTCACAGTGGCAGAATGGGATGCTTTTATGCACAGAGTGAACAGATAATAGAATTGTAAATACTTGTTGATGAAAATAAGCTTCACCTAATCTGTATCAGTGGTGACAAGGTATTTTCATTCCTGATTTTGAAATATGAAAAATCACTGAAGAGACAGAGCACACAAATCCAGTGTAATAAGAATTATTAAAGAAGCTGGTGTATTCATTACAAGGAAAATTACTAATAAGAATAAGCATTTCCATTATGAATGCACCGTTCTGCCGTAAATCTGCCCGTTATGTTTAAAGACTACGAATAACACTTCAACATACTGCTACTGACAGAACCGCTATTCACTACACTGCAGCTTCTGCATAGGTTGTGTCATTTGGGCTTCTTCAGTTTGGCATATTGGAGATGCGATAAGACAATGTGGCAAGGCATTAGGGAATCCTGGGAGTTGTGAAAGCTGTTTAAACACTATTAAGAAGTTGTGTCAAGCTGCAGAACCAGAATTCAAGCTGAGAAGTGGAATTCTTTATAAACCACTGTTTTGAGAGAAAAGAAATTCATAGTCCTCATAGTACATTGTTCTGGGTTTTTTGTTTGCTTGTTTTTTTACTTTTTCCAATAATGTTGGCTAAAGAATGAACATGTTTATGAAGAAGTGGGTCAGATTTTCACATTTGCACAGTTTACTTTTGAAATCTGAAAATGCAGTTGCTTGATACTGAATTGTTCATGATGATATTTTCAGAAATACTCCAAGAGTAATTTGACTCTATTAAGAATGTAATTAATTCCTCTGGCTGATGTGCCATTTCTTCTACCCAAAATACTTTGGACTGTAGTTTGGTGAAAAGCAGTCAGGAAAGAAACTTCTTTTCAGTTTCTTCTCCAAATTATAATTGTCATTGTTTATTTCAATGTGTGTACAAATGTTTCTAAGAGACACAGCCACAGCCACACACCTAATATTCTCTAAAGGAAGCATCACTAGAGCAATGGCTCCCAACCGCCAGGGATCGGTTCTGTGGAGGGTGGTTTTTCTGAGGACTGGTTTCACGCACTGCCTGGATCCCACATGTGTACAGATGGGGTTTTGCTCACTTGCGCAGACTGGTTCTAGCAGGCCACGGACCAGTGCTGGTCTGCAGCCCAGAGGTTAGGGATCCCTCCACTAGAGAATCCAATGGGATTGTCTTTTCCACTCATTCAATTTCAGCATCTACAACTAGGCCTAAACATATGCACACTCTTCCCATATACACATCTTCCCTCTTATCATCTCTTCCCTCTTCTTAATAACAGAATAACAGACTTGGAAGGGACCTTGGAGGTCTTCTCTGCTCAAGCAGGAGACCCAAATATCATTTCAGACAACACCTACAGTGTTGGAGCAGCCACAACTTCTGGAGGCAAGCTGTTCTACTGATTAATTGTTCTAAATTTCAGGAAATTTCTCCTTAGTTCTAGGTTAGTTCTAGGTTGGTTGTCTTGTTAATTAGTTTCCATCCACTGCTTCTTGTTCTGTCTTCAGGTGCTTTGGAGAATAGGTTAATCCCCTCTTCTTTTTGGCAGCACTTTCGATGTTGGTATACAGTTATCATATCACTAGACTAGACATCCAAGTCCTGCAAATGTTCTTCATATGTTTTAGCCTCCAGTCTCCTAATATATATATATATTGCTGTTCTCTGCACTTCTTTTAGAGCAGGGCTGCCCAACCTCCGGTCCCTGAACCAGCACTGGGTCACGGCATGCCAGAAACCGAGCTGTGCAAACAAGCAAAGCCCTTCTGCAGGATGCAGGCAGCATGTGAAACCACACCCCTTCCGGTCTGCAGAAAACTGTCTGTCCACAGAACCAGTCCCCGGTGCCCAAAAGATTGGGGGCCATTGTTCTGGAGTAGTGATGGCAAACCTTTTTGGCACGGAGTGCCCAAACTGGAACACGTGCACATGCATGTGCAGGTGTATGTGTGTGCGCACCGGCACACCAGAAACCCGAAGACCAGCTGGCTGGCGTGTACATGCCTGTTTTTTGACCATTTTTGGCCATTTTCTGGGCTGTTTACAGGCTGTTTTTCGGGCTCTTTTTGGCCCAAAAACGCCCCCAAAACAGCCTGTAAACAGCCCAGAAAATGGCCTGGAAAACAGCCCAGAAATTGGCCCAGAAGACGGCCCTGCAAAGACCAGAAGAGCAGCTGGCGACGGCGCACATACCCACAGAGAAGGCTCTGTGTGCCACCTCTGGCACGCATGCCATAGGTTCGCCATCACGGTTCTAGAGTGTCAACATCTTTTTATATCATGGTGACCAAAACTGAATGCAATATCCCAAGTATATTCTTAACAAAGCATTATAAAGTTATCACACTTCACATGATCTTGATTCTATCCCTCTGTCCCATTGGTTGGGTTTACAAACAGCTTAGCTTCCCTATATGATTTCCCCAGCTGATGTTCTGCCCCAGCTCCGGATTCCCGAGGATATTGACACACACCAACAGTCCTTATCAAATTTATTAAGTAGCAAGAATAAACCAAAGTCCAGCAAAGGTTGGCAACCAGCCCAGAAAACAAGATATGATAAGACTTTTCCAAAAATGCTCTGATGCTAATTACAAGTTGTTTCCAGCAAGAAACTTACTACAGGTGTGTGACTTAAATAGGCTAAGGGAGTGGCCAATTATCCTCAAGCCTTATTCTCGAGGAGACCTCCTCCTCCTGAGTAGCCACTCCTGCCTTTTGGCAGCCCTGCATGCTCGAGCATTGAGGAGAGGCTCCTCCACTTCGCTCTCTCCACTTGAAGGAGCCTCTGGAGGTTCTGAAGGCCCTGGCTGAGTCTCTGCCTCTGGCACCACATCCTCTTCAGCCTCCTCGCAGTCCGACGTGAGCGCCGGCTGTGCCAGCTGCTGGCACGACACCACACCAGCCTCCTCCTCGTCGGGATCAGCCACAATCCACGCAGGCTGTTGGCGGGCCACAACATCTGATCAGATTCAATTCTCTTCCCCAACTCCCTTTCAATTTTTAAAACTTACAATTACTTGACAAATGAGAACCTCCCTAAACAGTGGCTAATAATTGCTTTAGTTTAGGAAAATCTGAAAGTTTGTGGGTCCAAATCTCTCCCTGAGAGACCGAGGGCTTTTCTCCTGCGTCTGTGTTCTGCTATGTTTGCAAAAAGCCTTCCATCCAAATCAAAGATAAGAACTTTTTTAGAAACCAAATCACAAGGGAAGACGACATCTGAGAATTGCAGCTGGGATGGGACAGTTAGCCAACCCTGTCATTCCCATCTGCTGTAACCTTCCTCCTAAAATTGCTGCAGCAATTTGGCTTTTAATTTTTTTTTAAGCTTCCCTTATGCAGATTGAAGGCTTGTTTTAAAGCCTAATAAATATGCACAGGAGGCATCTATATGTGTTTATTAGGAGCGGGAATAGAAATGCATGTGTGTATGAATAAATGGATGAGTGCAAGCGTGTGAATGAGTATATTACACAAGAAAATGGACATACACAGAAAGGAAGAGGGGAGATGGCTTCATTCATTATATCTTTGATTTTCTTTTGGCTCTACCTTTCCTCAACATTGGCATGTGTTCTCTGGAAATAAATAAATAAATAAAGAAGCCTTCTCACTTTAGAGAGTTAATTTCTAACTCTCTTTTTATGACCCTATAATTCCTTAGGAGTTGGGGTGACTGGATGGAGTTGAGCATTTACTGGCCGGATGCCCTTCTTGACACCACACAGAGTTCACAGCAGATATTTTTTTCTTTGCGCCTTAGGAGAGAAACATCTGCCACTACCTAGGATTGAACTCTCAGCCTTCCAAGTGGGAGCCAAGCATCTTCACCACTAAGCCACCATATACCACTCATACAATTAATTTCTAACAGTTTTTTATAATCCTGTTGTTTTATCCTAAATTCTAGTGAGTACTAACTGTGGCATCCAAATGAAATATAGCTGTTCTTTTTTGAAAAGAGAAGCAGAAGCTTCCAATTTCATTGTGACTGCCCTGGAGGAGAAGAAAGAATCCAATTTGTGACTCATTTACACTTGATCTCACCGGGTTATATTCTAGTTTATTGTTGTTGTCTGAATATACCCCAAATGTTATATTTTTATTAGAAGCTAAATGTCAGAAAGAATGTGATACTGCTGTATGTTGTTGTTATAAAAAATACTGCAAATTATGGAAACTTAAAATCTTTATACATGTGCATTATACAACATGGTTGAGACATTTTGACACTTGATTCCAAATATTCACAAACTTTTAGGAAATGAAATAAATTTAACAAAGATGTGTTTTGTCACTTGTGGCGAGTGGCAACATGAAAAAACAGAGTGATAGATCTAAAGGTGCAATGAATATTTACCTTGCATTTTACTTGCCATCCAATTATTTTCATATTATGGTATCAGAAAACAGGATAAGATCAGCAGAATTGCAACATCAATGCTATCATTGTTAAGAAACTAATATGCCAAATTTTGGAAACTTTCAACAATGTCTTCTACAGAAGACAAGTGGTAGAAATATGGGAAAGTGCTTGTGATAACAAAAGCTCTGTCTGGTTTAGTATTGTTTGGCAACCAGTTTTGGATTCTGATATTCATAAAAATGTTCTCCTGTACTTGAACTATGTGTTTTATGGCAGAGTTCCCCAACGTTTCTAGATTTGTGGACTGGTGGGAGGGGAGAGGGCATGGTTCTTTCTGAGCGGCTGGCAAGCGTGCACTTCTGTGCGCAGCTCTATTTGCACAAGCGACATGCACACATGCCTGCCACTCGCTTAAATGGAGCACGCATACATGTCTTCAGCTGCTTATGCAAGTGAGGACATGCCTGCACGTGCGCACGCTGGCCGTTTCTGCGGCCTGATTGGAAACTCCTCACAACCCACTAGCGGGCCGCACAGGGTTGGGTTGTACTTACCTTTACTACTGGTTCGTAACGGGGCCACACCAGGGGTGGGTTGTACTTACCTTTACTACCGGTTCGCAATGGGGCCGTGCGCAAGCGCTTACTTCGCACTCACACGTGCTCTTCTGCGCATGCGCAGAAGCATTTTCATGGCGTCAGGGTCAGTGGGCGGGGCCTCCTGCTGGTTTAACCACCGGTTCTATAGAACTGGTGTGAACCGGGGGCAACCCACCACTGGGCCAATAGCGTGCTTCTGCACATGCGCAGAAGCTTCCTGATGGCATTGGGGTCGGTGGGCGGAGCCTCCTTCCAGTTTTACTACCGGTTTTTGCGAACCGGTCCGAACCGGGGCCAACCCACCACTGGGGCCGCAGTCCACAGGTGGGGGATCCCTGTTTTATGGAACACTGCCATTTACGGAACACTAGGCTACTTGGTTGTATTTATTATTTTATGAATGTATAATGCGAAAGAAGGAAGGAAGGAAGGAAGGAATCCCATAGATTTTGTCTGTTAGATGCAGCATTAGAAAAGTGGCATTTATAATGGCCACCTGAAAATTGACACTATATTGAAAATGGGGATGCGATGAGGGAGACAGTAGGCCGAGTCTATATTTCCATATAGTGCCCACTGGTGCAGGGGTCTCCAACCTTGGCAACTTTAATACTTGTGGACTTCAACTCCCAGAACTCCCCAGAATTCCTCAGCCAACTTTAAGACTTGTGAACTTCAACTCCCAGAACCCCCCAGAATTCCTCAGCCAACTTTAAGACTTGTGGACTTCAACTCCCAGAATTCCTCAGCCAGCTTTGCTGGGAATTGAAGTCCACAAATCTTAAAGTTGCCAAGGTTGGAGACCCCTGCACTAGGACACAACTCACTGGTTTGTTAATAAGGTTACTTAGCCTTAAATTTATTTGCAGGAAGAGACTATTTCTCCCTTTTCTCAAAAACATCCTTTTTTTCCCATGTGACTAAATGCTCTTTTTTTTAATAAATATTATTTTGGCATGCAGTCCTCCTCTGCCATAAATGCTGTTTCCTGTCTGATAGCTTATAACACAGATAAAAGCCACGAGTGGTCCGGCTTTGCTATTTCTGTACCCATGGTGGCTTGATATCTTGGCCCATTCTCTGCCAACCAGCTGGATATCAGTGATTCAGAGCAGGTTCATTGGAAAAAAGGGAGCAGAATAAAGCTTCTTCCTTTTTCTAGCAGTCCTGGGTATGGAAAAGGAATGTGTGTGGTAAAGAGAGGAAGGTATCAATGGCTAGCTGGAATCCCCATTAACCTGTGTAGGTCTCTTCCTGAAAAATAAAATCAAGAGAAATGTCACAAAATTCTTTTGGTGAAGGTTCTTGGCTCTTTTTGCACAAGCACGTGAGATGAATGGACATAGAAACCATTGTCTTTTCCTTCCCTCTGCTGTCTGGGTTCTATTCTAATCCCCTTCAGATCCTGTCCTTCTGAAAATATTTTTCCTGCCATTATAAAAAAGCTGGTGTTTAATCAAACAAACTCCAAGCGCTGACTAGGGAGAGCAGGACAAAAGACATTCACGTGTTTATAAAAGACAAGTTGGCAGCAAGGCAATTATCTACTATATATTTGGAAAGATGTCCCACTTGATTCAGTTGGACGTATTCCTGGGTGAGTGAGGACAGATTTATAGCGCAAAAATGTTAGCTTTTGGAAGCAAGATCTATAATATATTCTGATGTTTGTTTGGGAAAAAAAATATAACTTTCAGTGCAAAAATTAATTCATGATATATAGCTGTAAAAGTCTGTCTCTATTCTTTTAACCTTCCTTGGATTGAGTTTTGCTACTGCCATTTATAATATAGGAAATTATTTTTCAACAGCGTACTTAGGACTGCTTCTTTAAACACCACACGTAACACTTTTTTCTTCTTTTTTTTTTCCTATGGGAAAATATATCTTTTTAAAATGTTTTGCTTCGAGATGGACCACAGCTGTATTGCTTCTCGACCTTTTCGCTAAGATCAAATGTAGCATGCATTTTGAAAACTGCACATTTTGTCCCTGTGGAAATCACCAGCTCTGATGGGAATATATATTTTATGTCAACAGAATAAAGAAATAATGGATTTCTTTTATACTGGATCCTCTCCCAGAGTTCAGTGCTGGGGGATATAGGATTTGACCTACTTATTTAAGCATGCACTTCCATATATGCTTGGGTGTGTGTGTCATCAGCACACACACATACACACACTTTGCAAGAGGCTGCAGCACTAGAGGAGAAAAAAAAATGCAATAAAGAACAGAGACCCAAATTATATGTCACAAAGTTTTTATTCTTTTGGGAGCATGCTTAACAAAAGAGATAAAATACCAGAGTGAGTCTAGAGGCATTTTTAAAGGATAGGGTACAGTCCAAGAAGCAGTTCAGAAATTTTAGTATCTTGTCATGGTCAAAAGGAGTCTCCCAAATAATTTAAAGGTAGAAACTAACTTTTCTTTTTCATTACGATTATAATTTTAACCAAAGTAAATTTTATCAGCGCTTCTCAGTTTGGTGAAAACAATGATTGTGTTTCGTTGAACATGTTAGGGCAGCGTTTCCCACCCAACCCCAGTCCATGGACTGGCACCGGGCCTCGGCCACGCAAACAAGTGAAGCCCCATCTGCAAAATCTCCATTCCCAACCCACTCTAGGGGAAGGATACTGCAAAATCCCCATTCCCATTCCATTATTGCTGAGCACATTGTAAGCCGCCCTGAGTCTTCAGAGAAGGGCGGCATATAAATCAAATTAAAAAAAAAAAAAATTCCCTCCCACTCTGGGGCCAACCAGAGGTGGTATTTGCCAGTTCTCCAAACTACTCAAAATTTCCGCTATTGGTTCTCCAGAATCTGTCAGAACCTGCTGGATTTCACCCCTGCTTCATAGCCAGTCACTTAATCAATAACGGAGGAATGTCCAGTTAGTTAGAATGTGAATCTTACTCCAGTTCTAAAGATTCTATTATAATAGCTCAGCTAAGGAATATTCTATCCTGCAAAACAAATTGGTCTAAATACTGTGAAGGCATCAACTGTGCCTTATTCAATAAATCATGGATAGGAAATTCCCCTCAGTACATGGGTGTCAAACTCATGATGTCACATTATCGTCATGTGGTGTATCGTGACTTTTCCCCCCTTTGTTAAACCAGGAGTGGGTGTGGCCAGCATGTGATGCATTCAGCCCACGGGCCACGAGTTTGACAACCCTGCCTTAGTACAATGGATTGGCTCACACATGTAAACAAAGGCAACTGTTCAGGAGACAGAATTCTCTATTTCTCTCATATTTAATATATAATTTTAATTATAGCTAGTCCACATTACCTTTCCCAACTTGCTATCTCAAATGTATTGGATCTGTGGATAATGAGAACTGTTGTTAGCACATAAAAAGCACCAGTTTGAAGGAAGTTAATCTCCCTATCCTGCAAAATGACCTTTCTACTAAAAGCTTGTTCCAAGGACAGAGGGATGAAAATATATAATTCCTCCTCTTTGTCTTTCTAAGTGAAATGATTTGCCCTGACTTTTACTCTTTTGTTTGACTGCACACAAGTGCTATTATATGGGATTCCTGAACTGTTTTTGTTTTGCTTTATTTTGCTTTGGTTTTTTTTTTTTTTTTTTTTTTGCAGGCAAATGCACAAGCTTAATGGATCAAAAGTTACTACATCCTTTAGCACTTATACGGAGTGTAGACAAGTCATTCTATTGTCTCTCAGTAACCACTTTTGGTCACAGCTTTTCAAGTTTCTATTAGAGCCTGGTATATTCTTATACGAGCCTGTATACTTCTTATATAGCCTGTATACTATCTTATTCTTCTTATAAGAGCCTGGTGGCACGGCAGACTAAAGCACCGTTATTAACATCAGCTGCCTGCAATTACTGCAAGTTCAAATCTCACCAGGTTCAAGGTTGACTCAGCCTTCCATCCTTTCTAAGGTAGGTAAAATGAGGACCCAGATTGTGGGGGCAATAAGCTGACTTTGTATAAAATATACAAAAGTATGAAGGCTATTGCTTAACGCATTGTAAGCCGCCCTGAGTCTCCGGAGAAGGGCGGCATATAAATCAAATTAAAAAATAAAATAAAAAAAAGTTTCAAAGTTAGCAAAAGGCAGAAGTTTTTTAAGTTTTAATGGCAGAAAACAATATTCTGATTCTGATGTAATGAGTGCTAGCAATCGTAGTCTAAATGATACTATTGAGGGTTGCTAGCATCATTATCATCCTTGTAACTGTTGAGCTGCACCTAGGATGAAATCTGAAATAACAAGAATGGAGAAGTGTGAATGTAAGGCATAACTCAGAGGAGATGGAAGAGGAGGGCCAAAGGAAAGAGTGGATAGTATCCTCAGAAATCGCTCCACTTCACTTACTAAAAATAAACGCTCTGTTCTGCCAAGCTGTGTACACCCACACATTGTAGCAGGCTAACAGATGAAACTAAAACAGCCCTAACTATATCTGTGTCACACATCCGAGAATGCTAGATGTGCATGCAAAGCAGGTTAGCTCATGTTCAGGCGGCAACCACTTGTGTGCACTGTATTTTCACATTCAGTTTAAGCTTTGAGGAAAATGTGGGGAAATACTTTTAGCTTTTGTTAATGAGGAATCGCTAGATGAGAACTCATTTGCACATTCTCACTTCCTTGGCTTCCTTTGGCAGCTCAGTTGGTAACTCTACTGGGTGGTAGGAGGGTATGCTGGTGGCACCAACATATGCGGTATTTCTGGCAATAATTAAACTAAAATGTCGATTTTGATACATAAAAGTAGCAAAAGTAATATGATCTGGCATTTGCTCAACTAATGCATGGTTGTGTTAGGCTACAACTGAAAATGAATTGGCTGTCACAATTGTTAAAAATAAAATCAAATGTTGTCCTAGTATGGGGAGACAACTTTGTTATTTTTAATTGAATAAGGATATGTAGAAAGATTGGTAACATTTAACCATCTTGGAAGAAGATGGCTTGAATTCTTGAAATTCCTAAACTGCTATAAGGACTAATTTATAACACAAAACTTGGAAAAATACTTCTTTCTGCTGGGATAGTATGGTATATATGTATATTGTTGCAGCCTGCCACTTGCTCCTTAGGTCTTTGTTTTCTTGTCACTGGCCAGACAGTTTTTCATATCACCAAAACGCATCAGATATGTGATGCACAAAGTTGAATACAATTACATCAATGACTGGCAATGTTTTATGGGAGTTGTGTATAGAAAAAAGACTCAGATGAGTCTCTGTTAGCAAAAAAAAAAAAAAGTTTTCTGTCCTGCATTATACTGTAGATCCTTCACTGATCAAGGAGGCTAGATTAGATAACCTCCAAGTACTTTACATCGTGGGATTCCATGGAATAGTTGTCAGGCATTCCATTCAGAATAACAGAGCTGAAATCCCAAAGGTGCTTTTTTCAAAAGGCAACTGCATTTTCTTTTTCCTTTAAGACATTTTGCTTCTCATCCAAGAAGCTTCTTCAGTTCTTCAGATGAAGCGATGAGACTTCTTTGGATGAGAAGCGAAACGACTTCAAGGAAAAACGAAGTGCAGTTGCCTTTTGAAAAAAACACCTTTAGGGCAACCATGATCTGGATGACTGAGAATCTCCATTGAGTTGGAAGGGACCTTGGAGGTCTTCTAGTCCAACCCCCTGCATAAGCAGGATACCTATACTATTCCAGACAGTGGAATAGTGGCAGTCCAGTCTCTTCTTAAAAGCCTTCAGTGATAGTTGTTGTTAAAGTGATTTCTTAAAGCCTTTGTTACTCTTTTACTCTTACTCTTTGTGTGTGTCATTTTTTCCCCTTTTAAACAGGAAGAGCGAGAGATACCTGTATTCCTATTATTAAAGTAATAAAATGGAACTTTTTCAGGCATGGCTTCCCCTCACCCCTAAGCATTTTATCAGTTGATGCAACATGAGTTTATCCTGTAAATTTACTCTCAACTCGCTCTGCGTTTAGAAGTCAATTCAGCACTCACCAGTCTGTCCCTTGGAGCAAGTGCATAGTGGATGCTACAGGCTTCTAGAAAAAAAACAGCAACAATATGCAGCCACAAAACCTGTTTCTACTGAATGAGCTGTAACTGCAGAAACATTGCCGTTTTTTTTATCATACTCAGCAGAATGTTGGACTTGCATGAACCTAACAGTGATTTTCTAATCCATTCCATCTAGGCCAGGGGTGTCAAACTCGATTTCATTGAGGGCTGCATCAGATGGCCGTTTTTAACTGAATCTCCTGGTTGTTAAGTGATCCAACTGTCTGCCAGCTTCTCACAATCAACGTCAGTGGGGAAGTTGCAAGTCCGTGGCTGGCAGGCAGGCAGTTGGTTGCTGCCAGATGTGGAAGCAAGCAATGGATTGCAGAGGAGAGTCGGGGCATGTGCAAGGAAAGATAGTTGTGTTGAAAAGAGGGGAAATAAAAACAAGCTGAAGAATTTGTTCTCTTCTCCCCCTGGTATCAAGGACAAAATTATGTGGAAACTGTCCGAAGTAAATTTCTCTAAAAGATGAACAGAACAGAACAGAATAACAGAGTTGGAAGATCTTCTAGTCCAAACCCCAATCAACCAGGAGACCAGAGGTGAAATCCAGCAGATTCTGACAGGTTCTGGAGAACCGGTAGTGGAAATTTTGACTAGTTCGGAGAACTGGTAGTGGAAATTTTGAGTAGTTCAGAGAACCGGCAAATACCACCTCTGGCTGGCCCCAGAGTGGAGTGGGAATGGAGATTTTTCAGGATACTTCCCCTGCCACACCCACCAAGCCACACCATGCCCACCAAGCCACACCCACAGAACCGGTAGTAAAAAAAATGGATTTCACCACTGCAGGAGACCCTATACCATTTTAGACAAATAGCTTTCGAATCTCTTCTTAAAAACCTCCAGTGTTAGAGCGCCCACAATTCCTGGAGGCAAGTTGTTCCACTGCTTGATTGTTCTAACTGTCAGGAAATTTCTCCTTAGTTCTAGGGTTGGTTGTCTCCTTGATCAGTTTCCATCCATTGCTTCTTGTCCTGCCTTTGGGTGCTTTGGAGAATAAGTTGATCCCCTCTTCCTTGTGGCAGCCCCTCAAATACTGGAACACTGCTATCATGTCACCCCTAGTCCTACAACACAGGATCATTTTAATGTGATTTAGGGCAGATAGATTGTGTAGAGTGTGCTATTAGATAAGGAACAGGCAAAATGTTCTTCTTTTACTTCTTTTAAAATAATTTACTTCTTTTAAAATAAGAACCTTTTGTGGCGGGATGGGTGCTAAATAAATAAATAAACAAACAAACAAATAAATTGACTGACTGACTGATTGACTGACTGACTTGGCAAAAATTGCACATTTCTGCAGAATGGAACCAAAAGTAGAAAACAAAAATTGTGGGAGAAAAGTCCAGATACTGAGGGGTGTGTGTGTGTGTGTGTGTGTGTGTGTGTGTGTTTTGCTTTAAGCCTATTTCACGCCTTCTTGTACATAAATCCTGAAGAAAGATTCTAGAAAGCATGAAAGCTTGAACACATTTCCAATCTTTTGTTTGGTTCTTAAAAAAAAAGGTCCATTTGGTTTGTTTATTTATTGTCCGATGGATCCCTGGTACAACGGTCTTTATTTTTTATCGACTGGTCGGTACATTGAAGTTAAAAATGTTGTTTCTTCTATTCAAAATCTGGGCTTAGTTAAAAGCTTTCTTAATGGTCCTTGTGAAAACCCCCTTGAGGTCATTGTGGGACATAAAAAAAGACATATTTTAGAAATGTTGGCAAATTCCCCTAAAGCAGCAGTTTTCAAGATTAAGATGTCAGGATAATTCGGATTTTAATTGCACTCAAATGTGGTGGAAAATTTGCATGGCAGAGATATCTGTTTAATATGTACAATAGATCTTGGCTGTGGAAAAAGGATTCTTTCAGTAACAAGAAAGACTAATTGCGATTTTTCAAGAGTGTGTTTGTGTTGTACTGATTTAAAAATAGCACACATGCTGACTTGGATCAACATTCAAAATTACTGCAGACTAAAATAAAAGTATAAATAAAAATATGTTTCTGAAAATGGATTAATCTTTGGCTACAGAAGCTATATCTGTTTCTGCAGCTTGGCAACCGCAAAGTATAGTCAGATAACAGCAGAGAGAAGTTTAATTGGACACAGAATTGGAAAGTAAAATTAACTTTCTTCATTCCCTTACCTGACCATGGTAGTCCTTACAATCTGCCACTGTTTGACAATTTGCACGCGGTAATCTTAGGGGCTGTAGCAGAGGTGGGTTTCAGCAGGTTCTGACCAGTTCTGGAGAACCGGTAGCGGAAATTTTGAGTAGTTCGGAGAATCGGCAGTAAAAATTCTGACTGGCCCCACCCCCATCTATTCTCTGCCTCCCAAGTCCTAGTTGATCGGGAGGAAATAGGGATTTTGCAGTAGCCTTCCCCTGGAGTGGGATGGGAATGGAGATTTTTCAGTATCCTTCCCCTGCCACGCCCACCAAGCCACACCCACAGAACTGGTAGTAAAAATTTTTGAAACCCACCACTGGCCTGTAGGAAAGGTTATATGAAATCAATAAAATGTTCTATGGATTTTTTGGTGCTACTGCCAGTCCCTCAATATTTGAAACATCTATCTCTACTTAATGGGCAGGCTGATCCAGTTCAATATGGATTGCAGAGACAGTTCAACAAAGAGAAGTTAAAGTGGACATACATTGCAAAATATAACGGAAGGAAATGTGAAATAAAAATAAGTTTCATGGAAATGGGACAGGTAATCCTCAACTTGGGACCACAACTGAGGCCAAAATTTCCACTGCTAAGCAAGCCAGTTTTAAGTGAGCATTGCTACATTTTGTGACTTTTCTTTCAGTTGTTAAATGAATCACTGCGGTTGTTAAGTTAGTAACATAGTTTTTAAGGGAATCTGGCTTCCCCATTGACTTTGCTTGTTTAACTTCGAACTGTCACTAAATGAATGGTTGTAAGGACTAAGTATATTTTTAAAAATAGATGAATTTAAACAAAAGTGTTTATACTATGATATTCCATATAAGAAACTCTAAACAATATTATAGACAGATATATTATAAAGGTAAAGTTTTCCTCTGGCCAGTCATTTCTGACTCTAGGAAATGGTGCTCATTTCTGTTTCTTAGCCAAGGGAGCTGACATTGTCAGTAGATATTTCCACAGTCATGTGGCCACCATTACTATATATTGAGGCACATAGAATGCTATTACCTTCCAACTGAAGTGGTACCTATTTATCTGCTCACATTTACATGCTTTCGAATTGCTAAGTGGGCAGGAGCTGAGGCAAGAATGGGAGCTCACCCGTCACATGGCACTCGGGTCTTGAACCCAGGCTGTCAACTTTTCAATTGACAAGATCAACATTTTAACCGCTAAGCTATCACACCCCCTTGGACATACTGTGGGTACCCATATATCCAGTACACAGTAATCAGTAACCTACAAATCAGCATAACTACAAATGAGGATGCTTACCATTGAAAAATAATTCCACAGAGATGGTTTCTTGAAGCATTATATCTTAAGTCCCATGTTCACCAAACTGCTCTTATCCACAAAGGTAAAAAGAGTAAATAGCTTGTGTTTGTCCTGTTAAAGAATGCTTCAAACTGTATTCTTCACTAATTAAACACAGAAATATGTGTATAAATTTGTGGAGTTTAGCTAATTTATGCACGTATCCTGGACATACTTTTTCTTCCTGATCTCTACAGTAGAAACCCACGCTTCCTTTCCAAGATTTAAAGAATTCTAGATGTAATAATCATTAATGCATTTTATCATATGGGTGATGCTTCTTGGACAACTCCAGTAGAAGTTTTAAGAAGTCAGATTTATATGACCAACATTACGATTTCTGTGTAAGAACCAAAGCAGAGGTGGGTTTCAGCAGGTTCTGACCAGTTCTGGAGAACCGGTAGCAGAAATTTTGAGTAGTTCAGAGAACCAGTAGTAAAAATTCTGACTGGCTCTGCCCCATCTATTCTCTACCTCCTAAGTCCCAGCTGATCATGAGGAAATGGGGATTTTTCAGTATCCTTTCTCTGGATTGGGAAGGAATGGAGATTTTACAGTATCCTTCCCATGCCATGCCCACCAAGCCACACCCACAGAACCGGTAGTAAAAAATTTTGAAACCCACCACTGAACTAGAGCTCTCTTACGAGACCGCCTTCTGCCACCAATAGCCTCCCACCGACCAGTTCGCTCTCACAGAGAGGGACTCCTCAGGGTGCTGTCGGCCAAACTATGTCGGCTGGTGACACCCAGGGGGAGAGCCTTCTCTGTGGGAGCTCCTGCCCTTTGGAACGAACTGCCTCCGGAAATACGCACAATCTCTGACCTCCGAGTTTTTCGCTGTGCTCTCAAGACCCTGCTCTTCCGACAGGCAGGGCTATCTTTGTAAAGTAGTTTTAAATTCGGAGTTTTAAATGTTTGGGTTTTTAACGAAACTTGGCCGTAAATGTAATAATTTTAATAATTTTTAAATTTAATTGGGATTTGTATTGTTTTTTACTTGGCTGTGCACTGCCCCAAGTCCTTCGGGAGAGAGGCGGTATAGAAATAAAATTATCTATCTATCTATCTATCTATCTATCTATCTATCTATCTATCTATCATCTATCTATCTATCTATCTATCTATCTATCTATCTATCTATCTATCTATCTATATCTATTTATCTATCTATCTCTGTGACTATTTCATCTTCCATTTCCTAGTGACATAGATTTATATTAACAAAATATCATGATGCAAAGTGTAATGGCTGAAAATCATGCTGTGATTTAAAGAAAAATCTTTCAGCAAACTTTACTAATAATAAAGGGAATTTTAGCTGTTCAAGGCTAAAAGCTGTACTTATCAATGCTTTCATTATGAATAGCCCAATTCTCTAAATTTTAAACATACAGTACTTTCTTTCAAGGTTAATGATCAAGGATTAGGAGCAAATAATGAGGGGACCAAGTTTGTACAAAGGAACAGCAGAGATTTAATTGGATCTCTCCAAACCAGGAAAATAGGTATTGTACATAAAGGTTATGTAACAGGTTCAAGGTGATGATTAATTTCAGATATATGTTGATAGAATCAAAACTGGGAAAGTGATCTTAGGTTTGTTCAATTAAAAAGTCAAACAGGTGTCCTGCTGCTGAGGAAAAACATAAATAAATTCCAGTCTGGGAATTATAACTAAAGGGTTTCAAAGAAAGCACATTTTATTTTATGTATCATATAAAACTCTGATCATTGTACATTGGTTAGAACAGTGTATGTACATTTGGAGAAAAATGTAGTTGAATTGTCAGGGGACTGAAGCATTTCTTCTGAGAAAAGGTTAATTATTTGGGGTCTTTTTACCTAATCAATAAGGTGACATGGTAAGAGAGGTTAAAATGATGTGCAAAAGGGAGATAATATTAGCATCCAAGTTTATCTGATAAGATCACATTTCTAACCATTGTAATCTTTACCATAAAACGTAGAAATGCTTGTTAATCTGAATGGCTCTGAAAGGGCATCAGGCAAATGTGAGGAGAAAAGGCTTTAAGTGGATTCAGTTCATTATGGCTATGTGTAAATGTCAAGCACAGGAAATCAGGAGTTCAGACTGGAGTCCAAATGGGTTATTGTATGTTAATGCACTCTACAAGAATCTGAACTAATAATGGTCAAAGCAAATTGGCGGTAGATAAGAGTCAATGGAATTCAAGGTGGGCAGGACTTATATCTCTTGTGCGTGGGAAGAGACTCAAGACTGATGATGCGTTTGACTCCTCCTTCACGTTCAGCCTGATCATCTCCTATAGCAGGGGTATCAAACTCAATTTCATTGAGGACCACATCAGGGCTGTGGTTGACCTTGGGTGGGTGTGGCTGACTGGGTGGGTGTGGCCAACTGGGTGGGCATGGCCATCTTGACTCCACTCCCCAAACTGCTGGCATGTTTACTCTTCGGCACTGGGTAGACAGGGCTGAAGCGATGTGGGCTGGCCCCTTACATTTTCCAGGACGGCCCCACGGGCTGGATCCAACCACATCACGGGCTGGATCTGGCCCGTGGGCATTTGTGTTTGACACCCGTGTCCTACAGTATAATAACCTTCAGTAGTTAATTGTTGGGAGAGATGGACTGCTGTACTTTTGTGCCTTTCCTGGAATTGCATGTTAGCAAATAGGAAGACAGTAAATGAGACATGATAGTCTTTTCAGCTGACCCTCCATAGTTCTATTTATGCTGATTGACTGCAGGTAAAATAAAGGTAGTCCTCAAGTTATGATCACAACTGAGCTCAAAATTTGTGTTGCTAAGTGAAACATTTGTTAAGTGAGTTTTGCTCTGTTTTACAACTTTTCTTGCCAGAGTTCTTAAGTGAATCATTGCATTTGTTAAGTTAGTAATTGGTTGTTAAGTGAGTCTGGCTTCCCCATTGACTTTGCTCATCCGAAGGGCACAAAATTCCTGAATTCATTCTAAGGATAAGGATTGCCACCCGTATTCTCTTGCATTCGTTCTATTGTGTAAATCACTCGTTCTTTTTCACTGCAAAACTGTCAGACAGTAAAGCGTTTCTGCATTACCTGTATTAAATCATTTGGTAGATTTATTAATTTGGCCACAGGAAGAAGCAGGGCAATGGGGCATGAGTTTCTAATTGTGGAAATATGGCAAAGCTGCATGCTACCGTGTTTCAACCAGCAGTTGCAACCTCATCCTTTCTTTCATGTGCCACTATTTTTTGTTAGGTTTCAGACACAAGGGGAAACTAGCTTTGATTCTCACACTGCCAGATTCTTGCTCCTACGAAGTGCAACAGCTGCTCTACCTTCTGCTTTTCCAAGTATCATTATTTCGCCATCAAGCCTCCTGGTACATTTCTTGCAAACATCTGTTATGAAACAATCAAACTGCCCTTCATTAAAAGTGGCCTTTGTGGTGCTCCTTGGAGGTTAAGTTAGACAAAGGGGAGAAAAACCACTCTGAGTAGATCCACAGCCTTGGGATTAGTGAAATTCAGAATGAGGAGAAAATACTAAACGGTACCAATCTTGTCTCAGATGGTGAAATCACACACATACTGAAGAGAATATGTGATGCCAACTGAGCAACAGGACTGCTGCAGTATGATGAGTCTAATACAGTGGTGTCAAATTCAAGGCTCGGGGGCCAAATTTGGCCTGCGGGGTGCTTATATCTGGCCCACAGGGCCACCCTGGAAACAGCAAAGGACTGGTCCATGGTGCATCTGCCAGTAAAAACAAGCCGTACCGAGCTCCGTTTTTGGCTGCGTGCAGCCCTCCCGAGTTGTGTTTTGGCTGGCAGAGGGTTGCAGGAGGCCATCACAGCCAAAAATTGAGCTTGGGAGTCCATTTTCGTTGGCAGAGTGCTTGGGCCACCACAGGCCCCACTGACATGAGTGATGTGAGTTGGCTACGCTCATGCCACAGTCCCCCCGCCCCCGAGGTCAAACACAACCCTGATAAAATTGAGTTTGACACCCCCGGTCTAATACATTCAGCAACATACTGGAACTTTTTTTTGCTATGCACTTTATGTATAAAAATTTAAATCTTAGCTGAATTGGATGTTCTGCTGGAAGGACTTTGGGGGTGGGTGGGTAGAGGGTGGAGTGGAACCACAAATGTATGTCCTCCATCTCCACAAAATTTGATAGCCAAGGGCATTTTAACAGTGGATGCCAACTACCTTTTTCTAAAAGTAATGAAGACCTGTATAAAAAAGTCTATGGAGATTCTCAGTCACCCAGGTCATGGTTGTCCCAAAGGTGCTTTTTCAAGAGGCAACTGGACTTTCTGGTTTTTCTTTGAAGACGTGTCTCTTCTCATCCAAGAAGGCTCCCCACCCATTTGCACCACTCAGGTGACCCTGATGACACAGATAAACCTCCAGGTGACCTTAACGACTCGCTAAAGAATTTGCTAAGAATGCAAATGACCAGCTGTCTGCAAGGAGTATAAATCCTTCCATTCCCCACCATCCAGTCAGAGCTGAAGAAGCTTCTTGGATGAGAAGCGAAACCTCTTCAAAGAAAAACCAGAAAGTCTAGTTGCCTCTTGTATAAAAATGAATAATTTGCTACAGTTTCAAAACCAACTGCTCAGCTCTGCTCAGCTGATGAACAAAACTGTTTTCTTTCTTCTACTTTTCTCCACCCTGATCAAATTTCTTTCATTTTTTTTTAATCTTCTGAGAAGCATCTGAGTGGTGAGCTCCTGAGCATGCAAAGAATGAAGAATTTCTGACTTCTCATTAACTTCTGAGCCTCCACACCTTTTGACTACACTTCCCAGAAACCTGTAGGTTAAGCAAGAGAAGATGGGAGGGGATATCTCCACCTTCTTACCCACCTTTCTCTGACTTATGCCCCCAATTGGCTGCCAGCAAAGTCCAAAGAGCTAGAGGCCATTGGAAACAAGGCCGAAATTTTAAATCTCTTAATGGTGGTGGCAGGTGAGAGAAGAACGAGGGAGTGACTCTGATGCTTCCACCATGGTAGGTCTTGCCGAGAAGCTCTAGTAGTCAATGGGTGAGCCTTTCTGAAGGGAGGGGGACTTGAGAACATGTCAGAATGTGGAATGGGATGTAGTTTTCCTTATGGTTCGTGGCTCTCTTGGTTTCCCCTCTCCCCAAATAAACAAAGGGGCAGGAAGTTCCACAGGTCAGTTGAAGAAGAGGAGGAGGTGATGGTTTCACTGGGGCTCTCTTGAGGGTTTTGGTGCAAGCCTATATTATATGCGAAAAGAAGGCTGATTCAACGTTTGACGAGTTGTCTAGTATGTAATTAAAAACCGAACCTGCAGCATTATGAACTTAGTAAGGTCATGTCTTGAGAAGATTTGAGTCCTCTGAACAAGAGCAGAAAATGGCCACTTTCTGTCCCTTGATTTACAGTCTGAGAGTACAACTATGCAATGGTTCAGCAAAAAGCAGATTCATGCCAGCCTGTAACAGTTAATAAAGACAAGTCTTCGGAACCCATGGAGAAAAGACCTTCCGGTAAAGATTTGCTGCCAGCAAGAATAAATGATGGCACACAGAGCCCTGTTACGGAGGGTAAATATGGCTTGCTGATCCAGTGCGTTGGTTTCCCATGCTGTTGTTTTTCATCTAGAAGCTTGAAAGGGAGGTTGGCTATCGGGGAGTCTTAAGTGCATCACAAAAGGTTTTCCTCTTATAGGAGAACAGAAGACAGATAAGGGAATGCATCTTCTTCTTGAAGGGAAGGAAATCTCTTCCTGCTTATGGCAGAATGAGTTGAACATTTGGCTACTTGCTATGATGTTCGTCCATCGTGTTTGAAGGGGACCTTGACATCTAACAGGTTGTGGGCTGTCCACAATGTGTCCGCAGGTGGCTGCTAAGGCCTATACGGGCACGAAATGTTCTGCCACATGTCGGGCAGACATGTGTGGGCACCATTGTTGCAGCATTTGCAGCTCTGGCTTTGCGAGTGCTCACTTCTCTTGTGCTATAGTTGTTCTTCTGCCCTCAGAAGTCTGGCAGCCTTGGTGGATCAGCGTGCGCCATGTCGATCGATCTTGTGCCAGGGTTTCCCAGGAGGTGATGTCGATATACAGCAGGGGTGAAATGTAAAATTTGTTACTACCGGTTCTGTGGGCGTGGCTTGGTGGGGGTGGGGGTAATGTGACTGGTTGGGCATGTCCAACTTTTTTTTTTTTTTAACTTTTCAAAGCATTTTTTCTAATGCTTTGAAAAGCCTCTGCTGATCAGGCAACTCAGCTGGGATCATCAGAGAGGCTTTTTAAAAAATGCCTCTCTGCCAATGAGGCAACTCAGCTGGAATCGTCAGAGACTTTTCAAAACATTTTTTTTTACCACCTCTTCAGCCAAGAGGTTGCAGAAAAAAAAATGCTTTGAAAAGCCTCTGACGATCCCAGCTGAGCCGCGCGATCATCAGAGGCTTTTTTTTTTTTTTACTTTTAAAAGCATTTTTTCGTTGGAAGAGGTTGTAGAAAAAATGCTTTTAAAAATAATTTTAAAAAAGCCTCTGATGATCGTGCGGCTCAGCTGGGCATGGTGGGGGGAGGCGCAGGGATTTTTGCTACCGGTTCTCTGAACCACCCGCCATCATCGCTACCTCCGAACTGGGAGTATTTCACCCCTGATATACAGGGACTTGAAGGACGCTTTCAATGGGTCTTTGTATCGCTTCCTTTGTCCCTCGTGCAATCGCTTTTCTTGAGACAGCTCACCATAGACGAGCTGTTTAGGGAAGCGATGGTCTGGCATCCTTGCAACATGGCCTGCCCAGTGTGGCTGGGCCTTCATCAGCAGGGTGTGAACTCTCCTCTCTGCTCTGGAGAGGACTTCTGTGTCTGGCACCTTGTCCTGCCACTGCAGTGTTTCTCAACCTTGGAAGCTTGAAGATGAGTGGACTTCAACTCCCAGAATCCCCCAGCCAGCAGCGCTGGCTGGGGGATTCTGGGAGTTGAAGTCCACCCATCTTCAAGCTACCAAGGTTGAGAAACACTGTGCCACTGGATCCTCAGAGTTCTACGGAGGCAGGTCATGTGGAAGTGGTTCAATTGCCTAGCATGCCTCCTGTATAAAATCCAAGTGTCTTGCTATAAGCATCCAACGGATGTTCTTTAGGACATCTCAAGTCCACTGGAGCTATCTCCTGGGTAAAAACATGACATTTTCTCCTTGGGTGGTTACACATTTTATGGCTGAGAATGAAGCATTTTCAGCAACATTCAACATTTTCATGTTGGCTAATTCCTGAAGCTTAGCAAAATGGCGAAGCTGGAGCAGGAGCTTCTATGAAAGTTTCAGTTTTCAGAGCTTGAGGGTATTGCCAGGAACTTTAAAAGTTTATCCCGATTCCTTCCTATGTTAGCTAATAACATCTAGCTAAGTGAATTGAAAGAAAGAAAGAAAGAATTGTCATACAGGCAATGTGTCTGGCAACTGTTATATAAACAAGACCCAAGGGCAGACTGATTTATCCGCTGAGAAGAAAGTGTCATCTTCCTTGCTACGTTGAAAGTGCAGCAGGAATAAAACAAGAATCTAATTGCTGTGAATTACTTAGAAAGAAATGGCATCGAGTTAGTTTGGTGTAGTGGTTAAGGTACCAGGCCAGAAATCAAGAGACTGAGTTCTAGTCCCATTTTAGGGATGAAAGCCGACTGGTAACACTTTAGGCCAGTCACAATATCTCAGCCCAGGGTTGTTATGGGGAATATAGGAGGAGGAAGGAATATTAGGTATGTTTGCCATCTTGAATTATTTATAAAAGTAATAAAGGTAGTATATAAATAATTAATAAATATTTGTAAACAATTACTGACTGGAGTTATTGTGCTCCCTGTTCAACCATTCTTTAATAATATATTAACCTGAGCTCACAGAAGATCCTCCTTTGCTATTCTCCAATTCTCACCATTGCTAGGAAAGTTTTAGAAAATAGTGGTTAGAAATGGTGAAGGAGGCAATCTTGACTTTACTGATTGTTTCTGAAAAATGTCTCCTTGGACTCGTATGAATGTTAATATCTGATCTTGTCTCTTGTCTCTCCTCTTTTCACACATTGCTGAAGCAAATGCTGGACAATTTGAGACATTTTGGAGGAAATAAATTATTACGGATTGGATTACCCTGTTAGAATCTGATTTCTGATGCAGGGAATTAGCCTTGGTGATGATCTTTGTTAGGGTTATTCACTAGGCTGCCCTACAGATTCATCCCAAAATGGGTGGCCTTCAGATGGCTGGACTATAATGCTCTAATTCTCAGTCAGTAACAACATGTTGGCTAAGAATTCCTAAGAACTATAGTCTAGCATTTTTAGAAGATACAAATATTAGAAATTCTGCTCAAATCTTGGAAATTCTGTATTTCTCGGAGGCTTACAATATTCTGGAATACACTCTTTATATGAGAATCAAAAGAAGCATATTGTACTGCAATATGTTATGATTTTAAAAGATAGTGGTAGCAGACCTCTTTAGCCATTGGGTTACAAGGTGGTGCACAGTTTTGTTCTATATTCATAGATTTTAGCAGATTTTACTCTACTAGTCTACTAATCATTGCCAACTAGGGGGACAATCCTCATCTCCGTTTCAAGGTCATTGAGCCAGGGCTATTTGAAAACATTTACATGGTCATGTGACCAGCATGATGCCATGGAGTGCTGTTACTTTGCTATCAAGTGGTACCTGTTTAGCTACTCAAATTTGCATGCCTGCAAACTGCTAGATTGACAGGAGCTGAGATGAGGACGGGTGCTCATCCCATCGCATGGTGCTCGGATCTCGAACATGGGCTGCCGGCGTTCTAGCCAAGAAGCTGGAAGGTCTTAACCACTGAGCTATTCATATTGAATATTCATATTTTACTTACATTGAATAAAAAGTAAAACATATTTTGACATGTTAGGACACATAAGAGAAGATATTGAATTAATTTTATAATGATTTCTGTTATATACCATATAAGGAAATAAGGAAGTGAGCTGCAGGCTTCACTCAGGTCCTCCAAATAGGCAGGAAAATACTTGAATCTCATTGGCTAAGCCATCTGGCAGCCCTCTATAAAAGAGGACACTGCCAGACAAGCAGGTTGTTGAATTGTACTGGTCTATTATTAAAGAGCTGTTGTAACTGAAGAACTGTGTCCATCTCTTCTGTCACCGAATTTAACAATTTCCCCACTAGTAATATATAGTGTCTTCTATAGTGATCTAATTATCTTAGTGCCAAAATCATAGTAATGGTTGGATGATGCTATGAAGCTGATTTAAGTGATTATATTGACTATATTCATTAAAGGTAAATAATTACATATTTTAAAGAGTAAGATGTCAAGACAGCTAAAGTTATTAATTGTGTTTGACACAATTGTGTCAAATTCAATTGTGTCAATTCCACAAGGTGGAATCTGCACACCAAGTTTAAATGATAGACAACAAGAAATTAAATGACTACAATACTTTGGAAAACTATTCAATGATAATAAAGTCAAATAGTAATATCTATTGATTCTATATTAGTAATAACTTCTGTGCTCTATGTTGTTTTGCACTTGGGAAACATTTAAAAGACATATTAGATTAATCATCTGAATGTAGAAGAAAATCTATTTTTATTAGGCTGTCATTTTTGTCATGTTTTTATATTGACAGCACACAGAGAAACAGATTGTTTTTATCATAAAAGGGTGAGAAGTCTGTAAGACACTTGAAGCTTCTCAGTTTCTACTTCTCGGCAGCAACCTAAAATTTGGCTTATTAGGTGGAGTAAATATAATTAGTGCGATTAATCACAAATCATGCAGGCTGTAAAGGGACTGCTGGGAACAGAAGGGTAAGCTAATAAAAATCCAGAAAGTATAATCCAGAGCCAAACTAAACTTTAGGCAGAATCCATTGCCCATAAAAAGGGTCTAGATTAGTGGTGTCAAACTCAAGGCCCAGGGGCCAGATCCGGCCTGCGTGGTGCTTAGATCTGGCCTGCAGGGCCACCCTATAAACAGCAAAGGATTGGCCCTCTGTGCCTCTGCCAGCAAAAACAGAGCTCGGGAGGGCCACAAGCGACCCTCCTGAGCTCTGTTTTCGCTGGCAGAGGGTTGCAGGAAGCTGTCACAGCCGAAAACAGAGCTCAGGAGCCCGTTTTTGCTGGCCACTACAGGCGCCCCTGACATGAGTGACAGCGAATTGGCCACACACACCCTGCCCTCCCCGAGGTCAAACACGACCCTGATATGGCCCTCAATGAAATCAAGTTCGATACCCCTGGTCCAGATCTTCTTCATCAGGTAGTTTGAGAAATAACCCCAAAGCCAAAGTTAGATGGCCTAACAGTTAACACCACACAGTTTCAAGGACATGAACAAATCCTAGGAAAGGTGGAAAAAAGCATGAATAGCTATAAGAGAATTCTACTTTCAACTGATGTTGGTGGGGATTGAGATATCCAGATGGATTCTAGACATGGGAACTCCAGAGAGAACTCTGAAAGCTTTCAAAAACTGCAGCTTGAGGCAAATATGTTGGTGAAATGATGTTGGCTTCTTGGTTCAACCAGTTATCAAGTCTCTAGCTTGTTTTTTATTTTTATACTTAAATATGAACTTTATATTAAGAGCCATGATGACTTAGTACTGCAGGCTACTTCTGCTAATGTTGGCTGCCTGCAATTTGACAGTACGAATCTCACCAGGCTCAAGGTTGACTCAGTCTTCCATCCTTTCCGAGGTTGGTAAAATGAGGACCCAGATTGTTGGGGGTAATATGATGACTCTATAAACCACTTAGAGAGGGCTGTAAAGCACTGTAAAGCAGTATATAAGTCTAAATGGTATTGCTATGCTATATCGGTGACCTGAAGCAACCAATAAAGGAGAATATTTGTAGCTCGAGCTTGATTGTGCGATATTCTCTGATAATTTGGAGAGCCATTGCAATGGGAAAACCATTTGTTTGAAATCTGGTACAACTTGCTGAAAATATTGTGGCAAATGAAATATGACTTCCTTGCTGTTTTGAATTCACGAATACCTTCGTAGAACCATGTGTTCTACAAAGCTAGCTTTTGATCACCAGGGCTGGCTGCTTTAAATGAATCTTACAGGCCCAGTTATTAATTGTGACCAATAAGTATTATTAAGCAAGAATGCCTGATTCTAAAGCATTGTCCGTAGGGTAACTACGTCTCTTTTTCTCCTTGGGTGATCACAGTTAGCAAAGGCAAAAGAGTGTATAAAGAAATCGCTGTCTTGCTATGCTCATTCAAGAAGAAACAGCTGTTAGTCTTAACTATGAACAGGGCCGTAATTTAGCTACTTAGATTGAACTGTACAGTTTAAGAAGCCCCCAATGGGCGCTTACTTTTGCCCCCTTACTTACATGACAATACTTGTCATGGATCCTTGTTGAAGTCCTCTGAAAAGATTTAGATGAATTAAATATACCACATGGAGTTAAAATACAAGCCTCTCCAGTGCTTCATTGTTGACAATAATTTTGAAGCTGTTTATTTAATAGAGGCTATTATATTTGGGCTTCAAAGAAACTGGAAGGCAAACTGCAGGAGTAACAAAGACATGGACAATTTTTGCATTTTGCTTCCCCCGAAAGGTAATGGAGATCTTTGCAACCAGAAACGATAGTTCCATATTTAGATCTATGCTTTATCATCACGATGGACAACTTGTAACACTCCAATTTATATAGGCCTCAGCCAGAGGTGATATTAAGCCCGTTTGGACAGGTTCAAGTGAACTGCTGGTTCCAATGATCAGTTGGCCCTGCCTACCTGCCCCCGCTCTATCCTATCCTTTATTTCCTGCTTTGTAGCTCATCTCAATTGCGTGGCACAGCTAATTCCCCACCCCTCGCTGTTCTACTTACTGTTGCTGACTTGGAAGGTAAGCAGCTGAGCTTCTGAATGCTCCATTTTCAGTGCTGTGCACGAGCACCTTAGGCGCATGTGCACTCACCAAACCAGTTGTTAAACCAGCAGCATTCCACCACTGGCCCTAACTCAGCAATACGGGTAGTCCTCAACTTACAACAGTTCATTTAGTGACCGTTCAAAGTTACAGCGGCACTGAAAAATGTGACTGATGACCATTTTCCACAGTTATGCAGCATCCCCATGATCGTGTGATCAAAATTCAAATGCTTGGCAGCTGGTTCGTAATGTTGACAATTGCTGTGTCCCAAGGTCATGGGGATTTTGCAGTAACCTTTCCCAGGAGTGGGGTCGGAATGGAGATTTTACAGTATCCTTCCCCTGCCACACCTACCAAGCCACGCCCACCAAGCCAAGCCACGCCCACCAAGCCACACCCACAGAACCGGTAGTAAAAAAATTTGAAACCCATCACTGCTAGGCACACCTGTTGGGATGTACTTAGCAGTTTTGTGACTTCATGTATGGGATAAGAGCCGGAATGGCACAGTGGTTAGAAGGCAGTACTACAGGGCTAACTCGCTGCTCATTCCAGGAGATCGATTCTGAGCGGCTCAAGGTTGACATATGCTTCCATCCTTCTGAGGTTGGTAAAATGAGGACCCAGATTGTTGGGGGCAAGATGTGGACTCTGTAAACCACATAGAGAGGGCTGTGAAGCACTTTTAGAATTGTTAGAATAAAATAGAGCTGGAAGGGACCTTGGAAATCTTCTAATCCAGCCCCCTGCTCAAGCAGAAAACCCAACTTCTGGAGGCAAGCTGTTCCACTGATTAATTGTCATCACTGTTAGAAAGTTTCTTCTTAGTTCTAGGCTGGTTTTCTCCTTAATTAGTTTCCATCCATTGCTTCTTGTTCTGCTTTCAGGTGGTTAATTGTCCTCACTGTTAGAAAGTTTCTCCTTAATTCCAAGTTGCTTCTTCTCTTTGATGTTTCTTGTCCTGCCCACTGTGAAGGGGTATATACTGTAAGTCTAAGTGCTATTGCTATAAGAAGCACAATGTCAGTTATAAAGCACTTTTCAAAGCTTGCATATCCATAACACAAGTCCAAATGAGAATTAAAGGCACTGGCTGGCTCTAACAAAAACTAGACCTTCTAGATCAGGGGTGTCAAACTGGAATCTGAATTTCTTTGAGGGTCAGATCAGCATTGTAGTTCTTCTCTACAGGCTGGGCCATGGGGGGATGGGATCAGTGGTGGGATTCAAATAATTTAACAATCAGTTCTCTGCCCTAATGATTTCTTCCAACAACCAGTTCACCAAATTGCTCAGAAAGTTAACAACCGGTTCTCCCGAAGTAGTGTGAACTGGCTGAATCCCACTACTGGATGGGACGGAATGGACACCTCCTGCAGCACCTTGCTGGCCAAAACAGAGTGTGGGGCCTCTGTGCAAGACCCTGTATTGGCCAGCAGAGTTCTTGCAGGAGACCGTCTAGGCCAAAAATGGGGCATGGGGCCACACGTGGCCCCCTGCGCCCTGTTTTGGCTGCCAGAAGTACCATAGGCCAGTCATTTGCTATTTTTATGCCGGCCCTGTGGGCGCCGGATTTAAGCACCCCTGTTTTAGATCATAGTTCTTGACTTCAGCAGAGGGAACAAGCAGAAGATGCTGTGTCTTGACTGTTGCAGATTCAGTGTCTGGAATATGTTCATACAATGTTAAGCCATAGTGTGGTTTCTCTGCATTGCTTGATCCAGGCCACTGTGATTTGTAAAACCTAATTTATAGCTTAATGCAATGCGTCCGCTTTTCCAATTATGGCATATTTCACAAAGCATGGTTTAATACGGCATACAGCTGCAGTGCCAATTGCAGATATGAGGAAATTTCAGACAAGCTGAAAAAAGAAGTACCTATTTTTAGTTTCGTAAATATTTTTTTAAAAAACAGCTAAGGATTCTGAGCTAGAACATAGTGAGGGCTCCTGGTATCAAAAAGTATTCCTTAGTTATGTAAGCTTCCCACTCACAACCATTAATACGGTTTGTAATTTCAAATATGAGTGAAAACAATGTGTGTGTGTATGTGTGTTGAAAAGATGGAAGAAGATAGAAAATCATTGCGCAAATCCTTTCAGAAAAGTATTTGGATCACATGGGAGTTTGTATGAAGAATTTCTTTTTGACTTGTTCAGTTGGTTGCATATTCCTTCATGTTCATACAGCTGCTTTGGAAGCTCTTCCTATCCATGCATACCCTGTGCTTACACAACCACTTTATTTTGGGGAGGGCCATGTTTGCACATGCAAGTGAGAATAGCCATGAACATCTTCTGAAGGCATGGCACAACTTGAAAAAAAAAAACACAACTGCCTGGAAAAAAAAAAACACTTTTGTGCATGCTCCTGAGTATTCCAAAAAGCTTCTTGGAAAAAATTATACAGTCCAATAGAAATCGCTAATAGGTTATAGTCTCTGGAATTCATATAAAAATTTGGTTCAAGTGAATACCGTAATAAAAACATTGCCTATGCTCTGATATTAGGAGGCTTGATGTTTGTTTTTCTGAAGAGTTTGACTTCAAAAGTAATCATTGGTATCCACATAAACAATGCTCTCAACAACAACAACGAAACTTTTTTTTCCAAGACATTTGTAAAGAGAGATTTCAGAGGATTCATTTATTGGTTTAAAATTGCGTAAAAAATGAACATTGCAAAGAGCTAATGGGGATTGGACCTGGCATGTTGCTAGGTAGAGGATCACTGGGCAACCATAGAATAGAATAGAATAGAATAGAATAGAATAGAATAGAATAGAGTAGAGTAGAGTAGAGTAGAGTAGAGTAGAGTAGAGTAGAGTAGAGTAGAGTAGAGTAGAGTAGAGTAGAACAGAATAGAATTTTTTATTGGCCAAGTGTGAATGGACACACAAGGAATTTGTCTTGGTGCATACGCTCTCAGTGTACATAAAAAGAAAAGATACATTCATCAAGAATCATAAGGTACAACACTTAATGATAGTCATAGGGTACAAATAAGCAATCAGGAAACAATATCAATGTAAATCGTAAGGATAAAAGCAACAAAGTTACAGTCATACAGTCATAAGTGGAAGGAGATGGGTGGTGGGAACGATGAGAAGATTAATAGTAGTGCAGAATGAATGGATAGATGAGTAAAAAAATTAAAACAAAGCCCAGAAAAGCAGCGGCAAAATACACCTGGAAAAACAGAAATTATCTGATAAGAATCTTATTTTAGAGGGTGCATTTATTTTGGAAGGTGCATTGGAAAACAGGCTACATACGATAAGGGGCATTGGAGGATAAGATAGAAATGAATATTTCCAGTGACTGTACAGGACTGTCCTTGACTTGCAACAGTTCATTTAGTGACCGCTCAAAGTTACAATGGCACTGAAAAGAGTGACGTAGGATCATTTTTCACACTTACGACCATTGCAGTGTTCCTCCATGGTCACATGATCAAAATTCAGATGTCTGGTAACAACCGTGTTACTAACTTAACATTTGCAATGATTCACCTCACAGCAAGAAAAGTCATAAACGGGGGCAAAACTTCCTTAACAAATGTTTCACTTAGCAACATAAATTTTGGGCTCAATTGTGGTCGAGGAATGCCTGTATAATATTTAAAAAGTTGAATTTTGCTCTGTTTCACAATTTAGAAAATATATTTCATCCATTTAGCTCTCATCGCAGTCCCGAAAGGCTCTCAGCAGCACTTAGAATGAAGCTAGATCCTGGCTAGATAAAAACAATTTTGCATCCTCACTTAAAATGCCCTCGGAAAAGACAAAAAGATTAAAAAAAAAAAATTCCAACAGGTTATCTGCCATTTGGGATTGAAAAAAATCCTGAGAGTTAAATTACTCAATTGAACCTTCTAGTTCACTCATTAAACCACCTGAGTACATTAACATGCTTGTGAAGAAGGCATAGAAGAGGCTGTACTTCCTGAGAATGCTCAGGAAGATAAATCTATCTCAGCATCTACTTCTGTCCTACTATTGCAGCACCATTGAGAGTGTCCTGACATACGACATTCTTGCATGATATGGGAGCAGCTCTGTACCAGACAAAAAAGCTCTACAGAGAATCATTAAAACTGCCCAAAATATCATCGGGCTCCAGCTACCAGCCCTGGATGACATCTTCGAATCTCACTGTTTGAGGAAGTTGCATAACATTCTCAGAGACTCTTCCCATCCTGCTTACAATCTTTTTGGACTGTTGCCTTCTGGCAGAAGATACAGAACAATTAAAACTCGGACCACATGTTTTCTGAATAGTTTTTATCCCAGAGCTATAATTGCACTCAACAATGAACTAAAGGGCCACTATCAGTGAGCTGTTGGACAGCATTACTTGGTCTGTTATGTGGATGTTTGAGTGGTTTAGGGGTGGGGAATTGTGGTGGGTGGGAGTGTGTTTGGGGATTGTTATGTGTGATGGACCTGGTCTTTGGGTGTTAAATGAATTTCGTTGTATGGGTATACTGTGTATACATGTACAATGATAATAAAGTTGTTGTTGTTGTTGTTGTTATTATTATTATTATTATTATTATTATTATTATTATTATTATTATTATTATTACATTCATCTACAGCAGGAGTGTTAAACTTGATTTCATTGAGGGCTGCATCAGGGTTGTGTTTGACCTCGGGGGAGGGGCAGGGGGCATGGCTAGCTTGATGTCACTCGTGTTGGGGGTGCCTGTGGTGGCACTAGCGCTCTGCCAGCAAAAACGGAGCTTGGGTGGCTACGCGCAGCCCTCCCGAGCTCCAATTTCACTGACAGAGGCACCGCAGGCAGGCCCTTTGCTGTTTCCAGCCCCACAGGCCAGATCTAAGTACCCAGTGAGCCAGATCCTTCCCGCAGACCTTGAGTTTGACACCCCTGATCTTGAGATCTTCCATTTTGTTATTTGTTTTGTTTTGTAACTTATGAAATGTTTACTAAAACACAGGGGGAGAAAAACAGAACAGGTGTGCTTCTATGCAAAGGTAGATTGAGGTAGCCTAATCTTGAGAAGGACCTTCTCTCTCCATGTATTCTTCTTTGAATACAGCCAGCCTTAGGATTATCCATCACAGAACTTAAAAGACAGATAAACGCTGGAGCCTGAGAGACTCAAAATCACCCTTTGAGGAGGGCTGGCTGGCTCTCGCTGATGTCAGGAAATCACCTGCAGGCAGTGGACAGGAATGCTAGTGATTTAAATTTGCCCCCCTCCGGTGCAGGCAATGGGATGTTTAAAAAACCTGCCATAACAAACAGAAACAGCAAACACCAGGAAGTAGATGGATGTGCAGAGTCTCCCTGGTTTCATTCCAGCTCTGCAGTTGGCAAGAAACAAAAGCTATTAAGGGCTCCAGGGTTAGCAGAAGCTTCTTCCAGAGTTCATCAGCCTTTTGAGCGACTTAGCAGATCAGTCACGGTACTGAAGCACAGCATGTCAGGGTCCAATGAGAATTGAAACTCCTATTCAGATTTTTTTTTTTGACAGGTGGGGTGGGGAGGAAAGAAGACTTAGTACAGAACAAGAGAAAAGGAAAAGAGGGTTATAATGATTCTAAGCCAACGTTAACGTTGAGCATGGACCAAAAATATTTTATTCACCGAAGAATGCTGCAGATCTTCACATTTGGTTAAGTTCACGAGAAAAAGAAAAGAAAGCAAAGCAAAGCAGAAGATGCATCACCAATGGGAAATCCCAATATTTAATGCAAGTTCATACTCACAGGATATCATGATATCATTCTATGTGATGTCTTCCTTTCCTTTCCTTTCCTTTCCTTTCCTTTCCTTTCCTTTCCTTTCCTTTCCTTTCCTTTCCTTTCCTTTCCTTTCCCTTCCCTTCCCTTTTCCTTTTCCTTTTCCTTTTCCTTTTCCTTTTCCTTTTCCTTTTCCTTTTCCTTTTCCTTTTCCTCTCCTCTCCTCTCCTCTCCTCTCCTCTCCTCTCCTCTCCTCTCCTCTCCATTCCATTCCATTCCATTCTGTCAGTCCCTACGAAGTAGACCAGACTAAGGAACCAATCCTTAAATCATTTCATTTAGTGACCATTCAAAGTTACAATAACACTGAAAAAGGTGACTTATGACTATTTTTCACACTTACAACCGTTGCGGCATCCCCATGGTCACATGATCAAAATTCAGATGGCTCATATTTATGACGGTTGCAGCTACCTTCTGACAAGCAAAGTCAACGGAGGAAGCCAGATTCACTGAACAACTGCAGGGATTCACTGTGGCAAGAAAGGTTGTAAAATGGGGCAAAGCTTATTTCAGGAATGTCTCACTTAGCAACAATTTGGGCTCCATCGTGGCCGTAAGCCGAGGAGTAGCTGCATAGGTCAGGAGTGCTTTTAGTTACAGAAGCTTCCAGTTTTATGGGCTTCCCAACTCCCTTACTTTATCTTTGTGTGAATTAGGAAAGGGCCTGTCTGAGACATTTTCTCAAGTTATTTTCTGTTTATCTTATTGGTTTCTCATTTCAAAGTTTTTTTAAAAAATCTTTCCTTTATTATTTTTATAAATAACTCGTAGCGGCAAACATGCCTAATGCTCCTCCCTCCTATTTTTCTCCCAGCAACCCTGGGCTGAGAGAGAGTGATTGGCCCAAAGTTACCTAGCTGGCTTTTCATGCCTAAGGCCAGAGGTGAGCTTCACATAATTTAACAACCGGTTCGCCCCAGCACTGAAAATGTGAGCGCGCACATGAGAATGCTCGCTTCACTCATGCGTGTGCTTTCCATACATGTGTGAGACCTTCTGCGCATGTGCTTTGCTCACACACGCACTTGCACACATGTGCGTGGCTTAAAAAATGCAGCTAAATAGGACGGCATAGTGCCAGGGCTGGCGGCCGCGCCAACCCACAGATCACAACTACCGGTTCGTCCGAACTGGGCCGAACCACCCCTGCCTAAAGCAGAACTAGAACTTACAATCTCCTGGTTTCTAGCCTGATGCTTTATCTATTAGACCAAACTGTCTCTTATAGACAAAATGGCTCTCATAACAAGAACTGTAGCAGTTCTTCCTCCTGTCTTCAGAGCCATTTCCTATTCAAACATCATCATGAACAAAAGCCAAATCTGAAGAATTGTAGCACTGTATATCTAACAAAGCCAGTTATTCCTCCCACCCCCCTACCCCCAGGCTTATTTGTCACTTCACTCATGACCCAACACAACAATGTTAAAACCAACCAAACACCCATCACATAATCAAAATACTGTAGACACTTTAATGACCAATGTGCCAACTTGCAACTCACAGTAAGCAAAAACGTACTGAAAAGCCAAAAGACGTTTACTATAAATCACTGTAAATATCATGCTAATAACTGTATATTTTACTAGAATAGAATAGAATAGAATAGAATAGAATAGAATAGAATAGAATAGAATAGAATAGAATAGAATAGAATAGAATAGAATTCTTTATTGGCCAAGTGTGATTGGACACACAAGGAATTTGTCTTGGTGCATACGGTCTCGGTGTATATATAAAAAAAGATACATTCGTCAAGAATCATAAAGTACAACACTTAATGATAGTCATAGGGAAACAGTCAATATACTTTATTTATTTTATTTATATTTCACATTTCTGAACTGCCCATGTCCTTCAAAGGGGAACTCTGGGCGGTATATAATCAAACATCAACATAGAAAATGGGATATAAAAATTAAAATGTTAAAGTTAAAAGTTTGAATTATTTTTTTAAAAAAATATAAAAATTAAAAGGAGCAAAAATAATTAAAGCCTGCTAAAATTGGTTGGCAAAGGCAAAGGGAGAGCTCTCCTGGCATTTACCAACCCAATGACTTCTTTGGGCTCCTTTTTGGAAGGCCAAGAAATGGCGGCTTTCCTCACCTCCTGGGGAAACATATTCATTCTAGAGGGCAGAGAAGGCTCTCTTCCTTTTATTTTATTTATTTTTTATTTTTTATTTTATTTAACTTATATGTCGCCCTATCTCCAACGGACTCAGGGCGGCTCACAACAATAAAATCCACAATAACCACAATAACCATAGTACAAAGTTAAAACACCTAATTAAACCAGATAAAAGTTAAAAACCCATATAAAACCCCATCAATCCTTTTAACTATATTTTTATCGCCTGTTCTTATGATTTAATTTCCTATCTACAGAGTTATCATTCAAATTTAAAAATGGGAAAAAATTGGTCCATTTTAACTTTTCCCATCTTTAAACATTTAAAAAAATATATTTGAATGCTAATTCTTAAAGATCTGTCCATTTCTAATATGTGAAAAGAAAAAGAATACATTTTTATATCTACTTCTTTAGCTGGTTTTATTAGATGTAATTATTTTCACCTGGGAGAGAAACATTTTTTTTCGCAAAGATTTGCGAAAGTTGAGGAGTGCTGTTAAAAAAGAGGGGTTAATTTAGCACAACAAAGATCAATATTTTTCTGCCTGGGTACCCAGATTTTTCACATAGAGATCCTTTAAATCTTAGAATTTTTTCTTAGAATCTCATTTAAGAAGAAATTATTTTAAATTATTATTAATTTTAAAAATTAAATGAATTGCATTGGTATATTCATTCTATTCTATATATGCTTCTTTAGAATAGTTCCTTCCCCCCTCCCTCTCTCTCTCCTTCTCTCTCTCTCTCTCTCTCTCTCTCTCTCTCTCTCTCTCTGTATGTTAGTGTTTAGAGATATTCTAATTTTAATTCTGAGAAGTACTATTCAGATTCAGGTTGGAAGAGTTTGTCAACTTTATTTATTTATTTAGCATGGTTTATCAAGTGACAGAAAACCAACTAAATCAAATCAACAATTTTAAAGTATACATAAATCTATAATTTTTATCATTAGCATTTGGTTGATTTATAGAATAAACTAATAAACAGGTGAGGTTCTGAAAAACCATCCTGAATGTTCTGCAAAAAAAACAAAAAAGGAAGGTCAGATAAATTTGTTCTGCTTACTTAATTTGTTACTCCTTATTTTCTATTTTTCTTTGCCAGCTGACAGTCAACGTTCCATTTAGAGCACGGATGATATTAATGTAGTTGTTTGTGGGTGGTTGTTCTCAGATTTGTATTTTCCAATTGTGCTTTTTTTTTTTTTAAATCTGTGGGCTCTGTTAAATGTGCTAATAGGTTCCACTTATCTATCAATAGCTCTGTGGGCATTCACCATCTGTCCAGAGTAATGCTATTTCTTATATTAGCAAAGGAGACCAAGACAGAGAACTCTGCTTTCCAAAATTCAAGTGAATGGGGTTAAAGAAATTATGGTGCCACTTACTTGATTTATCTTGGTTAATTTATGTTTTGGCCCAACATTTCACGGCATGTTTGCACAGTTTTCTTGGGAGTGGGGCCAGCCACGACTCAGATTTATAAACACACTGCCAAATTCTCAGAGCTGGCCATCCAAAATAAAAACAACAAATGGGATTTTTGAATGGATGTCGCTGGGGCAGCCAGGTCAGTTCTAGGGACAAAATATCCAGGTAGTAAGCAAGATTGTGCAAATATTTGGAAAGCCATTCCTTGAAGTGAGAAGGAATATGGATGAAACATCCCTCATTGGGTTATTAAAGCAGTTGCATCCTTTTCATGATGATTTGGTGGCTGCTTCTGAAGCAGCTCCTGGCTTTTTCTACATGTATATATTTGCACAGCCTCTTCAGTTTGCTTTTCCACCAGAACTGGCAATGGATTTGCACGGCTCTTAATAAGAGAAGCAGGGAAGCTAAGAAAGCAAGAGGGTCTAACACAGTGGTGAAATGTAAAATTTGTTACTACCAGTTCTGTGGGTGTGACTTGGTGTGTGCGTGGAGGGGTAATGTGACTGAATGGGCATGGTCAACTTTTTTTTTTTAACTTTTAAACCATTTTTTTTACAACCTCTTCGGCCGAAGAGGTTGTTTAAAAAAATGCTTTTAAAAGCCTCTGGCGATCCCAGCTGAGTTGCCTGATCGTCAGAGGCTTTTTTTTCTTTTAAAAACATTTTTTTCTACAACCTCTTCAGCAGAAGAGGTTGTTTTAAAAAAATGCTTTTAAAAGCCTCTGAGGATCGCAGCTGAGTCGCCCGATCATCAGAGGCTTTTTTTTTTTTAACTTTTAAAAGCATTTTTTCGGCCAAAGAGGTTGTAGAAAAAATGCTTTTAAAAATAATAAAAAAAGCCTCTGATAATCACGCGACTCAGCTGGGCATGGGGGCGGTGGGGCAGGATTTTTGCTACCAGTTCTCCAAACGAACCGCTGCATTGCTACCGGATCAGGTGATCCGGTCCGAACCAAGAGCATTTCACTCCTGGTCTAACAGCAGATTACATTCAGCTTGCATACCCTTGGAACAGTGGTGGGTTGCTACCAGTTCGCCCCAGATCGAGCGAACCAGTAGCGGCAGCAGCGGGAGGCTCTGCCCACCTGCCCGGAGCACGAGCGTCCATGAGCGAACCGGTAGCGGCCAAAATTGAAACCCACTACTGCCTTGGAAGTACCTTTCATAAAAAAGAGATGGTTCCCAGTTCTGCTTGGTACCCTTATCTCTCTGGATAAGCTCCACTGATGACAAGCAGATGCTCTCAAACTAGAACCCCAGCTGGACCAAATTACTTGAGTGCACGGTTGTGCAAAATACGTTTTTGTTTTCTTTTGCCTTCAGAAGTTGTGGGTGCTCCACCGCTGGAGGTTTTTAAGAAGAGCCTGGACTGCCTCTTGCCTGAACTGGTATAGGGTCTCCTGCTTGAGCAGGGGGTTGGACTAGAAGACTTCCAGTGATCCCATTCAGCTCTATTGTGATTGAACTTTTCCTTTTTCAAAAAAGCTTCTCAAGTTAAATTGGCTTTCCAATATAAGAAGTCCTTGCTTAGTGAGTGTTTTGGACAATGACGGTGATGAGAAAGTAACTTTGCAAGCAGTGGCCACACGTACAAACTTCACAGCTTTTCTTTCTTCATCATGTGTTTTCTGTTACAGTCACGTGTTGTACTGTGCCTGACCTAATAGCAATAACGATAGCATTTAGACTTATATACCACTTCACAGTGCTTTACAGCCCTCTCTAAGGGGTTTACAGAGTCAGCATATTCCCCCAACAATCTGGGTGCTCATTTTACCAACCTCAGAAGGATGGAAGGCTGAGTCAACCTTGAACTGGTGAGGTTTGAACTGTCAAATTGCAGTTAGTCAGCAGTCAGCAGAAGTAGCCTGCAGTACTGCATTCTAACCACTGCGCCACCCTGGCTCTCTAATATTCCCCCCTCCCCCAGTTCAGAGACTGCCTAAACAAGCAATCTCTTCCCAAGCTTCTTTTCTCTACAGTACAGCCGTCACTAGCACATTCCTTTCAATATGTATTCCCCATTGTGTCTCTACTTACTCTCTTATAATCCCTTCTTCTCCAATGAATGTAAATGCAAACATCAACCCCCTTCTTAGCTTCATTTCCCATTGGTTTTTGTGGGAAGATTTATCCCTAAAATCTGTATGTTTGATATTAAAATACTAATAATGCAGTTTTAATAATGTCCTCTTCCATGAGAGACCTGCTCTAGTATTTGTTTTTAATTAAAAAGTATTTACTTACTGTAAGTCTGGGTCATAGCACTTTTAACTCCTATGAGGTAATAGAATTCTACTGGTAAAATAGTGGCGTTCGCTCTTTCGAATTTTATGCTGGTAAAATGGGTTTATCTACCTATCTTTTATTGAACTTGCAATAATTGTTTTAAAAAGATTAGATGTATTATTATTTTTTTCAATCCAAAGATCCTTCAGGGAAATTGACTGTAACTAAAACGTCTACAGGAATGTAGGTCAAATATCACTATATTATTTTTATGTCTAAAAGCCTTCAGTATCCCCTTCCAATTTTATTTCATGGGCAATTGGCATTCATAGTGTCAGGTTTCTGTGAAAATGCTTTGGTGTAGTAAAACTACTTGAGCTGCATTTGAACAAGAAGCTAGGAAGTCTGTAAAGAGAGATTCCGTTATGGAAGGTTCTCATGTCTCTGGGTTGCAGAAAGTCAGATACCCATGAAACGTTAGCAAAGAGACTCAGGAATTTCACATTCTGTGCTGCCCTCTGGTAATCTAATGGATTACTTTACAGCAGCCGCTGAACAGAGATCAAGTAGATATCTAGCCATCTAGCCATCTAGTCACTAGTCAAAATATCCGCTAACCACCAAACAAGAAGGCTTCCATTTTGTTCCCTGTTGTCTGTTCATTTAAACTCACCTTGGATGGATTCACACAGTATAACATGTCATAAGTTTATTTATTGTTTTTTTTTTTTTAAATATGAATCCAATGGAGATCAGGACAAATCAGGATTTAGCTAGGCTGCCACATCTAGGCTGGAAGAAGTTGTACTGCCACTAGATGGCAGCAAAATTTGCTGTCCCCAATTGGCCATCTGTTTTTTCCCCCCAGCCTACCTAGATAAGGTAAGGCCTGTTTTAGCCTGATGTGTCAATCCCATGATAGGTTTGATTACAGTATTTTATTTTATTTTAAATTTATTTTAAATTTAATTTATTTAATTTGATTGTGGTGCAACCCAAATCCAAAACAACTCTGGACAGTATAAAAGCAAAATACAAACATAATAAAATCAATAAGAAAAAAATATACAATAAGGGAAGTTACGTGGCGATCTGGACACTGACAATGTCATGTATGACAGATGACAAATACTTTTAACGAATTAGTGTGTCTTTTCTTCATGTGAACTGGGCATTCACCGAGGTGGGGTGACAGAAAGGGTCCCAATAATGACATGGTCATTGTACATGAGGTTTCATTTTAATATCATTACAGTTTGTTACAGATTGTCAACACTTCTAGATTCTGCAGAATTTTGTTTTATCCCCTTCCCTTCTTTTATTTGCCTTGGAAGCTTGTATTGAGGAAACTCACAACTTTGTTGCTCATCCTTCTGCTTTTCCATGACTCATTCACTAACTGTTCAGGATCAGAAGAAGTGTGTTGCATTTTTAATCCATCCTTTTCTGACCTCCTTATGTTGACAGGCATTGTCTAAATAGCAGCTGTGTATATATGTTTAGATAAACAGGGCCACTGTCATTACACATGGAAATTTGTGTAATCAGGGTTTTGAATCCTGTGGAACAGCACAACTGCATTCTGCTGAACAAGTCACTCCATCTCTTCAGAACTTCCCCATTAGGGGTGAAATCCAGCAGGTTCTGACAGGTTCTGGAGAACAGGCAGCAGAAATTTCGAGCAGTTCGGGGAACCAGCAAATACCACCTCTGGCTGGCCCCAGAGTGGGGTGGGAATGGTGATTTTGCAATATCCTTTCCTCAGGAGTGAGGAGAGAATGGGGATTTTGCAGTATCCTTCCCCTGGAGTGGGGTGGAAATGGAGATTTTGCAATATCCTTCCCCTCCCATGCCTACAAAACCATGCCCACCAAGCCACACCACACCCACCAAGCCATGCTCACAAAACCAGTAGTAAAAAAATTTGGATTTCACCACTATTCTCCATCAACATACGGAAAGGATACAAGATTGGATGTCCTGTCTTTGGCTCTTGTGTATAGTTGCTACTCAGGGGTGGGTTCTACTTACCTTTACCACTGGTTCGCAACGGGATCACGCGCATGTGCAAGCGAAGCTTCTGCGCATGCGCAGATTGCTGATGATGACATCCGGGGTGGTGGGCGGGGCCTCCTGCCAGTTTTACTACCGGTTCTTGTGAACCGGTCTGAACTGGGGGCAACCCACCACTGTTGCTACTTAAATATCTTAAGAGGTTTACTGAAAGAAATATCTTCAAAGGTTTACTGTATAATCATTGCAAGCCACCAATCTTTCCAGAATCCCGGCCTATTGGCTTGCAGTGTTGTTGTTTTTTCTTGTTATATTGGATTGAATTGGGTAGTTATTGGGTTATTCTAATTCTGGGGCTTGACCAAATAGCAATACCATTGAAGTCTAGGTTCCTTTTGATATCCTAGAGTTGGAAAATGCCCACTTCTGTTCTGTGACTGTGAGTTGACATCAGTATACGAGGAAGTAAATCTAGGGTTTTCCTCCTCAGTGGAGTAGCAAGAGGAAGGAACTTCCAGTTAAAAATTGCTTAAAATAAGTGGGTCGGTACTTTCTCCCACATAGTTAAGATAAAATTGCATAATTTAATTCTTCTGTTACTTTCAAAGAACAATACAGAAAGAAATAATGGCTTTAGTTTGCTTCTCTGAAATTCTGCCAGTTTTAGTTCTATTATTTGGGGTTCAAAACACAGCTGGGCTCTGCTTTATGTTACCTTATTTGGTTCTTAAAACAGTGAGCTTCTTAATATATGTGTAATTGTCATGTTCAGTTCATCCTGAAGTTCTGATCCTTGCTCTTTAAAGTTTTGCAGTTGATTCTGAAAGATTCTAATTACCTTTTGTCATATTTATTGCATGCGCTGACCCTATTAATCCTAAAGAATTAAAAAGTGTGCACTGTCCAAATATTTTCAGTAGACTGCTTCATATACAACAATGGTGATATAGGTAATAAATGCATTACTGACAGATTAATACTTTCAGTCACTGGGCAGTGTACAAATACACTGCTAATTGTACTTGTGGACACTTCTCTTGCTGTCATTTTGAGTACTGGATAATAATTTTTTCCAATTTAATGAAGCGCAAAAAAAATATTTGTAGTATTTTGTTAAGTTTTTTTCTGTGGCTATAGGCCAATAAGTATATTTACTCCTTGGTAGCACATATCTAAGTCAAATAGAAATGTTATACAGGTGGTCCTTGTTTAATGACCGATCACTTAGCAGCCATTATGTTATGACACACCCCTCCCTAAAGCTACTTAAGATTCTGTTTTAAAGCTACGGCCTGTGCTGCATCCCCATGATCATTCTTTTTTTTTTAAATAAAAAAAAGCTGGGGACCAAATTACAGAATTCAGAATTCAGAATAACAAAATTGGAGATCTTGGAGATCTTCAAGTCCAACCCCCTTTTCAGGCAGGAAACCCTATGCCATTTCAGGCAAATGGTTGTCCAATCTCTTCTTTAAAAATTCTAGCGTTGGAGCATACATAACTTCTGGAGGCAACTTGTTCCACTGATCAATTGTTCTAACTGTCAGGACATTCCTCCTTAGTTCTAAGTTGGTTCTGTCCTCGATTAGTTTAGAATTAGAATTAGAATTCTTTATAGTGTGATTAGACACACAAGGAATTGCATCTCTGGTGCATAAGCTCTTAGTATATTATTTATTATTATTATTAGTCATATTTCTATGCCGCCCACTCTCCGAGGACTCTGGGCGGCTTACACCAAAGACAGTATACTAAATAGCATATTGCCCCCAACAATCTGGGTCCTCATTTTACCCACCTCGGAAGGATGGAAGGCTGAGTGAACCTTGAGCTGGTGAGATTTGATCCGCTGGTCTGCTGAACTAGCAGTCAGCTGAACTAGCTGCAGTACTGCACTCTAACCACTGCGCCACTTCGGCTCAACAGTGTACATACAACAATAGTGATAGATCATTATCATAGTCATTGTAAAGATACATTCATCATAAAACATCAGATACAACACATAGTGATAGTCACGGATACTAAATAAGCAATCAATATAAATCATACTAGGATACTAAGTAAACAATATAAATCAAAAGATACAAGCAACAAAGTTATAGTCATAAAAAGATAAGGAGATAGGGAATAGGGAAGATGAGAATAATGATGGTAATACTGCCTTTCTAGTTTGACAGTGTTGTGGGAATTAGTTGTTTAGCAGAGTGATGACATAGGGGAAAACTGGTTCTTGTGCCTAGTTGTTCTGATGTGCAGTGCCCTATAGCGTCCTTTTGAGGGTAGAAGTTGAAACGGTTTATATCCAGGATGTGAGGGGTCTGTAGATATTTTCACAGCCCTTTTTCTGGCTCGTGCAGTACACTTCCTCAACGGAAGGCAGATTGGTAGCAATTGTTTTTTCTGCAGTTCTAATTATCCATTGAAGCCTGTGTTTGTCTTGATTGGTTGCAGTGCCAAACCAGACAGTTATAGAGGTGCAGATGACAGACTCAATAATACCTCTGCAGAACTGAATTAGCAGCTCCTTGGGCAGCCTAAGCTTTCTCAGTTGGTGCAAAAAGAACATTTTTTGTTGTGTTTTTTTGATGCTGTATTTGATGTTAGGTGTCCATTTTAAGTCTTGGAATATTATACAACCTAGAAACTTGAAGGTCTCTACTAGTACTGTGAGTGGTGGTAGTGTAGGAGGTCTTCTCCTTAAATCTATTATCATTTCTACAGTTTTAAGTGTGTTCAGTTCAAGGCTGTTCCAGCCACACCACACAGCTAATTGTTCAACCTCCCGTCTGTATGCAGATTCGTCGTTGTCTCGAATGAGACCAATCACTGTTGTATTATGCAAACTTCAGTACTTTAACAGAGGGATCCTTTGAGTTGCAGTCATTGGTGTGATTCATCCAGTTCACACCAGTTTGGGTGAACTGGTTGTTAAATTAGCCCCCTCCCATCAAAGTGGATCCTGGACACTGCAGTGCGCTGCAATGGAGAAACGGGCAACAGATCGGCCAGCGTGAGGGAAGGAGAAGACCGCTTTCCCGCTTTTCCCTGCTCCTCCTCTTTCCCTCGTGCTGGCCGCTCTGTTACCCATTTTCCAATTGCAGCACAGTGCCCAGGATCCACTTTGATAGCACGGGGGTGGGTGGGTTAATTTAACAACCAATTCGCCCAGGGTCAGGTTGGCTGTAGTGGGGGCAGGAGTGGGTTCTAAATTTTTTTACTACCGGTTCTGTGGGCGTGGCTTATTTTGTGGGCATGGTTTGAGGGTCATGTGACAATTCTTTAAGATTTAGCAGAGGTACTGGTCTACCAGGCTTTTTTTTTTTTTTTTTTTAATTTGATTTATATGCCGCCCTTCTCCGGAGACTCAGAGCGGCTTACAATGCGCTAAGCAATAGCCTTCATCCTTTTGTATATTTATACAAAGTCAGCTTATTGCCCCCACAATCTGGGTCCTCATTTCACCTACCTTAGAAAGGATGGAAGGCTGAGTCAACCTTGAGCCTGGTAAGATTCGAACCTGCAGAAATTGCAGGCAGCTGTGTTAATTACAGGGTGCATTAAACCACTGTACTACCAAGGCTCCTAACTGCTTGCAGAGCTGTACTGGTCTACCCATTTGTTTTTGGAGGCACCAGTCTACCCATTTGTTTTTGGAGACACTGGTCTACCCATTTGTTTTTCGAGTGCACTGGTCTACCACCACACCGCCTTTTAACATTGATCAGCTGTAGGGTGGCCCTTTGAAGCCCCGTGGCAAGAGTTTAAACAATTTTTTTCCTTCTAGCTGATCAGCTGGGACTCTGGAGGCAGTGAATAGATTGGGGGCGGGGCCAAATAAAAGGTAAGAATAACCCGGGCGGGGGCAGAGGGCCCAGATCCCAAACAAAGAGAACCGGTTCAGTGACGTCATATCGTCACCGCTACTGGCTCGGCCGAACCAGGAGGAACCCACCACCGAGCGGGGGGCTCGTCCTGCATGTGCGGGGGAGCTGGAGGACGGTGATGGGCCATGCCTTCCACGACAGCCAACCTGACCCTGGGCAAACCGATTGTTACATTATTTGAATCCCACTACTGCCTTTAACCAATTGCTAAATTTACTGCATGTCTGGAAAGAGAGTGATAAAATCTGTAAATTGCTTAATTTGATGAATGACTGCCAGGAAGAATAGAGGAAAAGAGTGGATTGCTAAAGGAAAATACCTTGATGAAGGACATCAAACAAGCAGCAAAAAGTTTGGAAACCTTCTTTGGAAAGCTTTTTGCTGCTTCTCTGACTCCCTTTAGAACTCAGCTTCTGCCCTGGCCATTTGCTGCATCTGCTATGTTCTCAGTTCTACTGTTTAATATCTCTCATATGCAGGAAATTCCTCCTTATCTCGCATTTGTATCTCCCGGTATAAAACTTCATTTCATGAGTTCTTGTCCTACCCTGAAGTGAGACAATCCACATCTTTTTTCCTAGTCTCTCAAATGTTGGAACATTGTGACTATGTCAACTGTTAATTTTTCTCTTCTTTAGGCTATGAACTGTACCATGTTTTTTTGAACTGTTTTTCCTAGATTGCATTCTCTAAGCCCCTCACAGGAAAGGAATGCATCTGCCTAGCTATCCTTAGTATATCAGTTGCCAGTCATTTCTAGATTAGGAGGATCTGGCAATGTTTACCTGTCCCCTGATTACCTTGCAATTAGGTTAATGTAACATGTTTTGTGCGGGGTTACTCTGAAAATGTGTTTAGAAGATTTCATGGCACAAAATGCAGCAGTTACAGTGGCTTTTAAATTTTCCAATGACTTGCAACCTTGGAAGCTTTAGTTCAATTTTCTCTACTTTTAGCATCTTCAGACAGACTTTAATGTGCATTTGGAGCGGTGGTGGTGCAGTGGTTAAATTCAGTGGTGGGTTGTCCCTGGTTCGCACCGGTTCTATAGAACTGGTAGTAAAACCGGTGGGAGGCTCTGCCCACCGACCCCGATGTCATCAGAATGCTTCTGCACATGTGCGCGGCCCCACTGTGAACCGGTAGTAAAGATAAGTAGAACCCACCCCTGGTTAAATTGCAGTATTGCAGGCTAACTCTGCTCACTGCCAGGAGTTTGATCCTGAACTGCTCAAGGTTGACTCAGTCTTCCATCCTTCCGAAGTCGATAAAATGAGGACCCAGATTGTTAGGGGCAATATGCTGACTGTGTAAACAGCTTTGAGAGGGCTGTAAAGCACTTATTACCAATAAGTCTAAGTGTTATTGGTATTGCTATTGCATTTGAGTTTTAATTGTAATAATTTCAGTTTAGAGCGTCAGCTTTTTTTTTTTAGTGTTCTATGGACTGAAAAGACAGAATATAAATCAAAATTCTACTCTTTATACCTCATAATATCAATAAGCTGCACACAACAGTGATTTACATTGTCTAATACTGCATTTTCATTCTGTGCTAGCAATTCTAGGAACTTTCTAAAATGAATACATAAACATTAATAGAGTTTATTTCTTGGTAAAATTGTTCATAAATATAAACAGTAATTGAAGGCTTGATAGTTGTATTTATGTGTTTTAACATGGCTTAGTTACATCTTTATTGAGAAGCTACTGTAATTTCAGTCTACAGAATAAATATTTATTTTATTTATGTTGCGATATTTTCAGGATCAGACTCAATAAATAATTTGAGAATTAAGAGTTCAAATATATCTCTCTTTATTTACATAAGGCATTCTATATTCACTGAATATTCACAGATAGAAGCGAAGAAGGGATGTATGCAGCTTTATATATACAATGGGTGGAGCTAGATATGGGAGTGGTGAAGTATGAATACATTAAGAAGTGAAGAATAAGTTAACCCCTGATACCCTGTTCATATACTATTTACATAATGGAGAATAAGGCATTTACTTGTGACAATTTATTTATTTATTAAACTTCTATACCGCCCTTCTCCCGAAGGACTCAGGGCGGTGTACAGCCATTTTTAAAACAAACATATACTCACAAAATTTAAAAACAATTTAAAATAAATATATAAATTTGGCCCTTATGTTAAAAGCTACAAACACCTAATTTAAAATTCATTTTCTAAGCCAGTCCGGCCTGTTGGAACAAAAGAGTTTTAAGGGCACGGCGAAAGGTACGTAGGTCGGGGATCATGCGAACCTCCAGGGGCAGTTCATTCCAGAGGACAGGTGCCCCTACAGAGAAGGCTCTACCCCGGGTGTCGCCAGTCGACATTGTTTGGCCGATGGCACCCTGAGGAGTCTCTCTCTGTGAGAGTGTATTGGCTGGTGGGAGGCTATCGGTGGCAGAAGGCGATCTCGTATATACCCAGGTCCTAAACCTGGGTACAAGCCTGGGTATTTAGTACAAATACATGTACTAAATAGTTTTCTGAGGGCTACTGTGATCATAACTTATTTATTTTTATATATTTTTGCCTTGCCTTTATTATTTATAAATAATTCAAGATGACAAACATGCCTAATGCTCCTTCTGCCTCCTATTTTCTCCACACAACAACCCTTTGAGGTGAGATGGGCTGAAACTATTTGACTTGCTCAAAGTCACCCCTCTGGCATTTATATCCAAGGCAGGACTAGAACTCACAATCTTATGGTTTCTAAGCCAACACTTTAACCAGTGCACCAAACGGCTCTGGAAAACTGGTATCTACTTTATTACTGCCCATTAAATACTGTACATGTCTTCTTTACTTGTAAATAAAGGGTCCATCAAGAATCATCTACAGCTCAAGGAATATTTCCCAAGAAATATTCTTGAACTGTGCTCGCACAAAGGTTAGATTTCCATTTTCTATTTAGTTTCTTTGTGCTGCTGCACAATTCTCCATACTTTTTTTTTTTTTGGTTTGATTTATATGCCGCCCTTCTCTGGAGACTCAGGGCGGCTTACAATGCGTTAAGCAATAGCCTTCATACTTTTGAATATTTATACAAAGTCAGCTTATTGCCCCCACAGTCTGGGTCCTCATTTTACCTACCTTGACTGAGTCAATCTTGAACCTGGTGAGATTTGAACTTGCAGTATTGCAGGCAGCTGATGTTAATAACAGTGCTTTAGTCTGCTGCGCCATCTTAATGTATAGCATCCTCTTTATCTTCTGATTTTGTTTTAAGGTTATTATTCATACCTATCAGGGTAGAGAGTACAGCATGGTGGATATGCTAGCTTTTGAGCAAGTATTCCAAAAGCATTCTTTTGATCTAAATCCTCCTGTTGTAGTAACATATTACTGATGGCTTTTTTTGATCTTGGGCAAGAAGCATGATGATCTGCAGAAGGGGACTCTTTTTAGTCTGGGTAAGCAAAAATCAAGAGTTGGGTTGCACCTTCTGTGACTAACAAATGTTAGTTTTTGTTAGCATCAGCTGCACTTATTTCAGCAGATGCACGGAGAATGTGATTTGCTCATTTATTGTTGAAGAGTCATGGCAGAAATCTCAAGGAAGGTTTTTATCCTTATAAAACATATAAAAAGTATGCCTTTTATACTTGCAAAGACTTATTTGAAAGCACGGTCTGATGGCCAGCAGAACTTCAGTTTTCTCTAAACCAGTCTGTGTTCCAGATCTCCATTGACTCTAGGGGAGGGGGGCTGCGCTTGGGACAGGGCCTTTAGAAAAGCATAATCTGGATCCTTTTTGGAATATTATTGTGGTTGATCACTGGGATCAGGATAGGAAGAGTACAACCCTTTCCTAGGCCTGAGCCTCATTGGTCTCTGAGCTACCATTTATACCATTGATCATTTTTCTGAAGCCTTGGGGGTCGGAGTGGAGTAGGTGGTACTATTTGCAGGGGTTTATTTTCATTCTCTGAAGATGTTTTCAGTCAGTGGTGAGGGGATTGGAGGCCAACACCTATTTAAATTGTGAGGGTTTTTTTATTTATTTATATTTGAATTTATATACCACCCTTCTCCCCCTTGGGACTCAGGGCAGTGAACAGCCGAAATTAAAATACACACAATATAAAAGTTAAGACAGCTAAAATAAATTAAATCAATCGGCCCCCATTTTAAAATCCCAAAGCTATACAATTAAAAAACTAACCCATAAAAAACCTAATTAGGCTAGGCCGGCTTGCTGAAATAAAAACGTCTTCAGGGCCTTACGGAAAGTACGGAGATATGGGATCAGTTGTATTCCGGGAGGAAGCTCATTCCAGAGAGCGGGTGCCCCCACAGAGAAGGCTCTCCTCCTGGGGGCCACCAACCGACATTGCTTGACCGACGGCACCCTGAGGAGGCCCTCTTTGTGAGAGCGTATTGGCCGGTGGGAGGTTATCAGTAGCAGAAGGCGGTCTCGTAAATATCCTGGCCCTAAGCCATTCTCTTTATCACGGGATTGATGAATTTTCTTATTTACTTTTCAAATCTTTGTTATGGTATGGTGTGTCCATAGCTTGGAATCGATTGCAATTGAACAAGCTAATGAACAAATAAATAAATATCATTGGCAGCAATACAGGAGGCTGTTCCAGTAGCGTATGATCAACCTGTGCCTTCAGCTGCTACTTGGTTGTCTCTGTGTTCTGAGACCCAAAGTTCAATCCAACTCATTGGGTCTCATTAATTAATGCAGAGGTGGGGAATGTTGGCCCCGTTATGAGTTGTGGACTTCAACTCCCAGAATTCCTGAGCCAGAATTCTGGGAGTTGAAGTCCACAGCTCATAAAGGGGACATGGTTTCCCACCCCTGAATTAAAGGATGTCACTTGGCGGAATCCAGGAAACATGCCTGCTCAGATCTCCTCCCAGAGGTTTGTGTGTCTTCCACTGTTATGTCATTCAGGACATAATTACCTGAATGTCTTAGTTGTTCATCGAGGCCTTGGATATGGGATGATTATGGAACCCCCTTCTTCCTTTTTTTCTGTAGTATTCTGGTTCAATCTATTTCAGGTAGTCTTTTGGGAGGGGAGGGATGCAGTGGCTCAGTGGCTAAGATGCCGAGCTTGTCGATTGAAAGGTCGGCAGTTCAGCGGTTCGAATCCCTAGTGCCGCATAACGGGGTAAGCTCCCGTTACTTGTCCCAGCTTCTGCCAACCTAGCAGTTCGATAGCACGTAAAAAAAGACAAGTAGAAAAATAGGGACCACCTTTGGTGGGAAGGTAACAGCATTCCGTGTGCCTTTGGCATTTAGTCATGCTGGCCATATGACCATGGAGACGTCTTCAGACAGCGCTGGCTCTTTGGCTTTGAAATGGAGATGAGCACTGCCCCCTAGAGTCGGGAACAACTAGCACATATGTGTGAGGGGAACCTTTACCTTTGGAGGAGAAAGGGGGATTTTGTTCTTTTTGTCTTTTTATATGTTGTTGTTTTTTTTAAAAAAAATTCTAAGTTGCCCAGAGTCATATAGGAGTTGGGTGGCTGTAAGATAAAGCAAAGCAAAGAAAGCAAAGCAAAAAAATAGAAAGCCCAAACAATACAGGAAAATCAAAACAAACTTCTCTGTCTTTTTCCAAAACAAAAACCCCAAAACAACACCTTAGGAAGGACTTAGAGGCTATAGGCCACTTGAAATAAAAAGTTTTATAACAACAGAAATATTGAGGTACTATTCCAGATTGGACCTTGAGGCAGAGGTCTGATCAAGTGAAGCTTGTATCAGTGATAACAATATTGATTCCTTCATTGGGGTTCCTGGTACGAAGTTTTTCTCTTAAGCCAAAGGCAATGATAGAAAAAAATCACAGAGCCATAGGTTTGATGTTGGAATGAGTCAATATCTCATAGGAACAAAAGAAACAGTTTTTCTATTCCCAGTAGCAGTTGTTCTCTGAACACCATCAACAAGGCCATTGCTCACCTGAATTTTATTCATCCAATTGGCCCTAGGACAGAGATTTTCAGGATGTGAGACATTGGTGAAGATTCTCCACATCCTCATCTAAGTATCAATGTCATGGATTGAATAATTATTTTTAAGACAGGAGGTACACTGTGATTATTTTGGACTATACCAGTTGTGGGTTTCAAATTTTTTTACTACCGGTTCCGTGGGATGTGGCTTGGTGGGCGTGGCTTGGTGGGCATGGCAGGGGAAGGATACTGTAAATCTCCATTCCCACCCCACTCCAGGGGAAAGTTACTGCAAAATCCCCATTTCCTCCCGATCAGCTGGGACTTGGGAGGCAGAGAATAGATGGGGTGGGGCCAGTCAGAATTTTTACTACCGGTTCTCTGAATTACTTAAAATTTCTGCTACCGGTTCTCCAGAACTGGTCAGAACCTGTTGAAACCCACCTCTGGGCTGTACCATAAGAGAAGTTGATATGGTTTCTGTAACTGTTAGCATTCTTTTCTTTGCTTATAGCAAAAGCACTTAGACTTATATACCGGTTCATAGTGTTTTACAGCCCTCTCTAAGTGGTTTTACAGAGTCAGCATATTGCCCCCAATAACCTGGGTCCTCATTTTACCAACCTCGGAAGGATGGAAGGCTGAGTTGACCTTGAGCCGGTCAGGATCGAACTGCTGGCAGTTGGCAGAAGTAGCCATATTTAGAATTTTATAAGGTGGATACTTCATTATAACCACTGCACGTCTGAACCAATGAGACAAGCATCATTGTACAATCTTGGGGATGGGGACAAGATTTTTTTTCAAAGCCCCAGTTGACTTTATAATTTGGAGCTAAGCACTCTGTGTCCCCAATGTTAGCGAGGACAATTCCCTTACTTTGTAGTGCATGAGCCAATAATGGTATGTAATATTTCTTCAGTAGAAAATACAATTGTGGTCTGGATTGAAATGTCATCTGACAAGATGTCTATGTGACTGTCATGCTGATTATTCCTGAAGACTTTTCCTCAGATTCCGAGCACAAGAGTTCAATAACCCCATTTTGGGGGTCAGTGATTAGACAATAGTTCTGGATAGTCAAACCTACAGGGAACAACTATGGTAGGCAGTAACTCACCACTTGACAGTGAGAATCTGTCTAGCTGTTGCCCTGATGATATGATGATATGATAAGGTGTATACAAATGGCAAAAAACACGCCTTGTATGTGGGAATAAATTCTGGTGCCCAACCATAGCAAGAGAGTACCAGACTACAGCCAAGACTAATTTAAACCTTAACCAGAGACTGGAACTGTCACTTGTTTTATATATTTTATTTTTATATATGCATTTTTATGTCCTACCTTCATCTTTTCTAATATATTTAGCCTTGAGGGCTAAATTGATTAATAGCATATAAAGGCAGAGATCTCTGTAATGGTAGTTTAATACTCTGACGATGTCAGCAGATGGCTGATGAAAGCTTAGTAAAATAAAATTGTAATTCTTTTAAAATTTTAAAATCTTAAGTTCCGGAGTTCGCAGTATGTTTGCTTCTTTTTTTTACAAATATACCTGGAACTCGTATTTTTAGAATAGTTTGTAATATATAATTTATCAGTCAGTACAGATTTCTTGAGTGGCTTCAATGATATATATATATTATTGAAGCCTCCGAAACCTCCGAAAACATATGTATCTTTCATTGAAGCCACTCAAGGAATCTGCACTGACTGATAAATTTATTTCTGTCTGCCAAAACAGAGGTTTAAAAAAATGCTAAACTTTCAAAGACAAAAGCTAACTGAAATATTCAAAAGAAAAAAAAGAAATCTGAGAAAAAAATACACAAAAACAGAAAAGTAATATCCCTTTCTCCCAGTTAGATGACTGTTAGTAAAGCCCTGTTTTTTCCAAGCTTTTCTACAACCACATTTTTTAATTATTGAAAGAAAAAAAGTTGGAACTCTGTGTTTCTGGGATTGAAAAATGTTTTCATACCCTCTAATATTGAAGCAGAAGGATAATTTTTCAGTATTGCATTCCATTCATGCCAAACCTGAGAAAAGATGTTTCTAGAGAGTGGACTGGACCTAAGTGGAATCAGACAAAATTTCTCCTTCTCCAACCAAAAGGCCACTGGCATGGTAATTTCCTTTTCAGCAAAATCTCAGTACGACATCCCTATTCCATAATCTTCACTAAGTCTTATGTATTTTTATGTTGCTTCTATGCAACTGTTCTCCCAAACATGCAATTTCTGTTACATTTAATTTATTTTCTGCAAAGTTGCTAGTGCAGTTTCCAAAACTGTTCCCATGTGTGAGTTCATACTTTCAATTTTAGCAATTTGTACTGCAATTGTATCAACAGATGCTTGAGCAACAGCCTTCAACTCAAATGTCTTAAACTTAACTGTCGTGTTTTATTTATGTGTGAGTGGTCCTTGGTACTCTCTGAGCTTGGTTGTTTTCTTGCAGACATTTCATCATCCAAGCCAGCACCGATGATGTTACCTAATGTGGGTAATGAAACATCTGCAAGAAAACAACCAAGCCCAGAGAGCACCAAGGACCCCACATTTCAACCCTGAGCTACTAATATTTTCCTTTATTGGTTTATTTATTTGTCTAAGGCTGGAGTTTAAAAATACATGTTCAGATGGAGGCATTGTATTCAGTGGATTTTAAGAAATTGTAAAGGGCAGCCTTAAACCTTGAAGAGGCATAAGGTATCTTTTAATAACACCCCAAAGAACTTGGGGTGAATTTCCCCAATATTTTTTCCTTCATTTTAAGAGTTGAATTGTTGCAGAAAAATAGATGAATGAAATGAATTTTGAGATCAGAAAAAGCTTTTATTTATTTTGGCCAAAAGGTTCAGACATGCATTCTGTTTACATTCTGAACAAAAGACCTTCTTTAAGACACGTATCTTTATAGTAACAAAAAACAGGAAATGTGAAATAAACCTCCTATGTAAACCTCCTATAGGCTCTCCCCCTCCTCCCATTACAGGAAGGTTAGTTAATTCTTGTGGTTTGACTTCTTGAACTCTCCAACTGTAGAATAGTGCGTAACCTTGCGGTTTAACTTTTTGAACCCAGCAACTGTCTTTTATAATAATTAATCAAGGGGTCCTTCAGAGGTCATCTAGGCTGACCCCGTATTATTTCACTCTTATATTCAATTTCATTTTACATTCTGCCTTAGAATTAGGATTACTAGATGTAAAGCAAAAGGAGGCCACCTCCTCTGTCCAGCAGCCATAGCCTTAAAAATCAATTTCTTCCCTGCTTTTTCCAAATTTATGATCACTGTAGTCTGTGGCTCACATGACTTCTTATGTCTTTCTATTGTGGAGTTTGGAAAGCATGCCATAGTCCATTCCCACAATGCTAGTATATGTTCTTGAAAGTAAAGATTTGTTGGGAAAATACTGTGATTGAAAAACCAATCTTTCTGATGCTGGAAAAAGAAATTTCATATACATATAGCAGGGGTGGGTTCTACTTACCTTTACTACTCGTTTGGAATGAGATTGTGTGCGTACATGAGCATAGCATGTGCGATCCCATTGCATGCGCAGATCGCCGATGATGACATCCGGGGCGGGGCCTCCTGCCGGTTTTACTACTGGTTCTTGCGAACCTGTCTGAACCAGGGTGTTCTGTCCCTGTCCCACACACGCACCCCCACAGACGGCCTGGAGTTAATAAGCCACATGACAAAGTCTTTGAAGATAAAACTGGCAGCAACCCAGTGGCTAGTTGCCAATTCAGACTTTACTCACACAAAACAAAGATTAGACTGCAAGCATTCCGATAAAGCAAGCAAAGTTTCAGCAATACAAGGATTAGTCCAAATGCAGTCCGACAAGGCAGGCAGAAGTCCAGTAACGCAGAGATAATGGATTATTTCTACTTTTTGCTCGTCACAAACTGAACCGGCCACCACACCCACATTTATACCCTGTGGGGTATGGTCCAGTGACTCAGCTAATTTCTGGCACGCCTTCCCCTCTGCTGCGCACTCTTCTCCCTGCGCTGCTGTCGAGGATCCAGCCAGCACTTATCTCCTTCGTCGCTGTCCACCTGTGGCTGCGGGGACGTGCTTGGCTCTGGGCCTATTTCTCGGCCTTCGGTGTCCTCCAGAGGCATTGCCAGAGAGGAGGGTCCTGGAGAAAGAGGCCTTGCCAACTCCTCTCCCTCACTCTCAGAGTCTGCATCTGTCGATAGCCCAGGCTCAGGCAACGGAGCCACAACACAGGGGCAACCCACCACTGACATGTAGGTACACCTTTGTGCCTCTTTTTGTCATATTTTTCTTTTTTTGGCATGGATGCCAAGAAAGGTAAAGAGTTAGGTCTCCCCCCCACCCAAAAAAAATTATCTTCTTTGTCTGTGTCCTCCTTTGCCTGTTCAGATATCTGGTAACTGTCAGTGAAACAGACACTTTAAGCCTGGGAGAGCTTTACTTTGTCTTTTAACCACTTTAATCCTCTCCAAACACTCACATGGAAAGGCTCACTTCTGTTTGAATACAAATTGAACTCCGTTCTCATCCTTTTGAACCAGGTTCCCGGAGCAACATTTTATTCTTATTCAAACAGACATGAGTGAAGTGTCTATTCTGACTTCCCAGCGAATGCAATCCATGCATATTGTATACGGTCAAGATGTACAGCTAGAAGACATTTTCAGAAAAGGGGATTGGCTATTGATGTCAAAAACATGAAACTAGTTGTAATGAATGGCTACGGAGGGTTAAAATATTGGGAAGGGCTCCTGATCACCTCCAGATGCTCTCCTGACTTGGTGGGGTTTCTTGATATGGATTACATCATACTTCCTGCTGCACTCTGACATCTTACAATCAGTGGTGGGTTCCGCCCGGTTCTGCCGAGCCGGTAGCGGTGACGATATGACATCACCGAACCGGTTCTGCTCTCCCGCCCCCTGCCCCCCCTGCATTATTCTTACCTTTTATTTGGCCCCACCCCCAATCTATTGCTGCCTCTTGAGTCCCAGCTGATCGGCTAGAGGGAAAAAACCTGTTTAAACTGTTGCCGTGGGGCTTCAAAGGGCCACCCTACAGCTGATCAGTGTTTAAAGAAAACAAATGAGTGGACCGGTGCCTGAAAAAATAAATGGGTAGACCAGTGCCTCCAAAAACAAATGAGTAGACCGGTACAGCTCTGCAAGCAGTTAAAAGCCTGGTAAACCAGTACCTCTGCTAAATCCTAAAGAATTGTCACATGACCATCAAGCCACACCCACAAAATAGGACATGCCCACAGAACCGGTAGTAAAAAATTTTAGAACCCACCCCTGCTTACACTGATGCAAAACTTACAAAAGTTGAGAAAGCATTAAAGACCAAAATAGAGAGGTACATGTCTATCTGGTTAAATTCCAAGCCGGGAGAAAGACACTGGAAACATGGAGGCTGATTAGAAAGATGTTTTAATGAAGCAGAACCACATGGGTGGTTCTGGGCAGCTGACCACATGAAGTTGAGAGTTGGGGTTTTTTTATACCTTCTCTTGGGCTTTGCACTTGAATTTCCTGTTCCTGTGCAAGAACATGTATTCTATTGGCTGTTGTCAGACTCTCATGGTGCCAATGGTAAAAATCCTAGGAGTTTGTCTGAGCTAAGCTTGGTTGAGGTTTGGCTGATGCAATGAAGGGGCTTGTTGGGCAATTCCTATTGTGGCTGAGGGCTAATCCTACCTTTGTTCAGACCTTGCTGCAGGGAATAATGAATTACCAAATCTGCATTTCTAAAAGCTGATCTCAGCTTAGTATCTGCTTGGGGGCAGGGAACTGGGGTTCTGAGATTCTGTCTTCCTTAAGATTTTTATTTCTCTTTTAGGGAAAATATTTTATCCTGCCTTTTAAAAAACATTTCTCAATTTTTTTTCATTCTTCTAGGAGAGGGATGGGTGCTAACTTTCTACAAAACAGTTTATACCTTTCAACTATCAGAATCCCTAAAACAGATGTGCATATTTTGACACAGGAATCTGAACACAAATCCTGACCTTTGGCTTCCAAGAGGGTATTGTCCCCTGAACTGGCCCTACTAATCCATGACTTCTACAGCTGTAGCCTTCAAAACAGACAGACATTTCCTCTTAGCCCTTGTTTACTTCCTAGAGCAGGACTCTCCAACCTTGGCAACTTTAAGCCTGGAGGACTTCAACTACTAGAATTCCCCATCCAGCAAAGGAATTCTGGGAGTTGAAGTCCGCTAGGCATAAAGTTGCCAAGGTTGGAGACCTCTGTCCTGGAGAATCCAAAGAAGATGCCAAAGTTTGGCTTCTTCTTGTCAACTCACAAAGCACTTCCATGTCTGTTATCGAATTGCCATGGACGGAAAGGGGGAGGAACATTCCATGCATACCTTCAGCCAGAGTCAGAACTCAGATTACCATAGCAGGCTTGTGAGGTGTGCAATTCTAAAGCTTGCTGGAGCACCTCGTTGGAGAATGTGATTTATGACACAGATTGAGGGGAAGGGAGAAACAGGGATAAAGTTCAGCCATAACTCACATGAGGTCAGATCTGACTCCGCTAGGGTATTGCCGAAATGTTGTTCCTAATAAATGCCTGGATTTCTTTTGAAATTTGGCTCGAGGCTCATGAATTAATTAGGGCGTCTTTCGGAAACCTGACACTTCTCTCATGTCCAGTCCAGAGACACTGGGCCCTGTGGCCCCAGAATATCTATCTACTCTTTGCCCAGCAGATGTTTGAATGTTATTTTTGGCTCCCATTCAACATCTTTCGTCATGTTCAGTACCAGATAAGCTAGCTTTGCTCTTCTTAGGGCTCATTCCCCTATGAGCTCTGGTTTATTATCTCTCTATTTCTTGGGGAAACTAATACACCCAAACCATGTGGCTATTTTCAATCTCCAATTTATCTGCATTTTTCAAAAATCTCCCTCTCTCCTCCTTCCAGTGCAGGTGGTCCTTCACTTACGACTACAATTGAGTTCAAAATTTCTGTTGCTAACCGAGTCAGTTGTTAAGTGAGTTTTGTCCCACTTTAAGTTAAGTGAATCACTGGAGTTGTGAATCTGGCTTCCCCATTGACTATGCTTGTGACAAGGTCGCATCACCTGACACTGCGACCGTCATAAGTATGAGTTAGTTGCCAAGCATCTGAATTTTGATTATGTTACCATGGAGGTGCTGAAATGGTTTTTAAGTGTGAAAAAGTCACCTTTTCCCCTACCATTGGAACTTCAAATGGTCACTAAACAAACTGTTGTAAGTCAAGGACTACTTGTAGTTCTTCTTTTGGGCCTCTTCCCAAAGTGAGGTCCTTCCCCTTTACCTCAAAACAAAGGGGTTTTTTTGTTTTTGTTTTTAAGGAGGACAAACTGTAGCTGAGAAAATCTTGCTTCAGCAAAACCTTTCCACACAGTCTTCTCCTTCTGGAAGGCAGGATTGCAAAAATGCCAAAAATTCATTCTATTCAAAAGTTAGTTGTGGTTCATCCCTGGTGTACGTGCCTATTTTTGAAGCATTTGAAGGCATTTGAAGTCTCCTTCCTGTTTGCTCAGGCGTCTAGTCTAGGATATGGATATCAGGTCTCTGAGGCTCTCTGCCTACATGTAATTCAGGCTTGGGTGAATGGCTGAGTGAATGTGGGCAGGAAAGGATTTGCTGTTCACTATACTAACATTGTAAATTTAATATAGATATTGTAAGGCATTAGTTTCAAATGGTCCTTGATGCTATGAGTTTTGAAGGAAATCCAAGATTTAGAATCAATGAAGGGATTCATTTAGAGCACCATTGGGCTGTTCATACCCAAAAACGATATAATTCTAGGCATTGTACAAAGCACTTATATCAGCTACATATTTAGGCAGCGTGAAAATAATACATTTCAACATTTGAAGTGAAAAATGTTATGCAGAAATTTCTGAAAACGTAGTTTTTACTTTAGCTGTAGACATTAATACACACATAAATAGTTCCTTTGTAATATTTGATATATGGTGTGATTTGATAGGCTTTGTTCTGTATAAGGGAGAAAGATAAGAAAGAGAATTGGGGTTATTTCCCTTTTAAACTATCAGATGGTTCACCAAAGCTATTCTGTTCAGTATCTCCTGAAAATATTTATTTTGAAGTGTTTTGTGTCATTTGAGTATGTAACAATATCACTCTAGAACTTGTTTGCAGCATTTATTTTGTGTTGTTTTAAATTCCCAACTAAACAGTTTCTCTTATTATGATTTTTATTTATGGAAAAATTAAAAAAACCCAATAAATTAAAGTAAAAAATAAATTTATTTATGGAAAAAGAGTCAATATTTGTTTACAATCCTGCTAGTAATAGGGAGCATAAGAAGAAACCTATGAAGTCAAGATAAATTTATGGATGAAGTCAAGATAGAGCCTGGATAGCTCTGCAGACAAGGCACTGTAATTTAACACCAGCTGTCTGCAATTAAAGTAAGTCCGAATCTTGCCAGGCTCAAGGTTGACTCAGCCTTCCATCCTTTCTAAGGTAGGTAAATTGAGGACCCAGTTTGTGGGGGCAATAAGCTGACTTTGTATAAAATATACAAAAGTATGAAGGCTATTGCTTAACGCACTGTAAGATGCCCTGAGTCTCCGGAGAAGGGTGGCATATAAGTCAAATTAAAAAAAAAATTAAGATTAAATATGATTTGGCATTACTTCTGAACTAAAATTTAGAAAACAACTTCAAAAGCTGTTTGAATTATTAAACTTTGTACAATATGGCTAAAGTTTGTGAGACAGTCAGAAAATAGCATAGTATTCTTTTAATAATATAAAATGGAATTCTATGACTTTTATGTACAGTTTTCTACAAACCATCATCAAATGAAAGCTTTCGTGAGTCTATAAACTCAAAATCTTGAAAGTTTGCTCCCTCCCACATGCTGGGGTAGACCAGGTGTCTCAATAGAAAAACACTTTATATATATACAACACATATAAAGTAATAGTGCTACATGCAATCTGTAGCTATCATAAAAGTTCATAAGAATCCATATTTTCAGTCTATGTTTTTGTGTTAACTCTGGAAAACTATCAGACAAATGACATGAAGGAAAGCTTCAGTGCTTGATATGTTGGACAGAATCACTCTATCCTATATAAGGAATGCAAAGAGCAATTATATCCTCCATTACATCCTCCTATCCATCATTTGTAACCTTTTCATTTTTCCCCAGAGAAAATGTACAAATGAGGAAATGGTAGATATGCTGCACATTCACAAGGACTGGGAACTCTCCATCCAGAAGCTAATATAATATACATTAGATATTTTATTGTTCATTATTCCATCCAAAAACAAGCGAGAGCGGTGCGTTGGCCTAGAGGTGATGACACTCGCCTAACACCTGGAAGGTTGAGAGTTCAATCCTAGGTAGTGGCAGATGTTTCTCTATCGGGGCGCAAAAAGAAAATATCTGCTGCGAACTTCATGTAGGTGTTAGGAAGGGCTTCCATCAGTAAATGCTCAACTCCATTCAGTTGCCCCTACTCCACCTCAAACAAAGGGATTACAGGGTCATAAAAAGGAAATAAAATTCTACCTCAAAACAAGTATTGTCCGACTACACACAGAGTGACATAACAAAGACAATAAGATTTCATGTTCAAATGAATGTTATCTTTTAACTGAGTCCGAGATTTACCAAAGCACACGTGGAAAAACACAGAGTTGTAGTCTCCCTCTCTGCATGTTTTTATGTGTGTGCAAGAGAGAGAGAGAGAGAAAGGAGAAAGAAAGAGAGTAGTAAGGAAATAGGATTTCTCATAAAGTAATGTGTTAAATGGAGAATCAACTAGTATAATTGGTAAATGATGTTTTTCCTTAGTTGGACTTATGTAGAAGCTACTTGAGTTTCATCTGCAACCGGCAGCAACATTTGTAGATTTTCCCAATGGGTGGTTTTGGGGAAATCAAAGATGGCTTCCACTTATCACTTATATGGAATCAATTGATTTCCATATAGGCCTGGCTGTTTTGTTATGTTGGAAGGAAAATCCATCTGGTTCAGTTCCAAGCCAGGAGAAAGGCACTGGAAACAAAATGGAGGCTGGAGGCTGATTGGAAAGAGAGGTTCTCTTTATTGATGAAGCAGAATCACCACATGTGATTCTGGGCAGCTGACAAAATAGAGTTTAGAGTAGGGTCGGTTTTTATACCTTCTGGATTCCTATGGGGGGGGTCATGTAGAGGTCATGTAGGGGTCATAGCTGGCTCTATAGGCAAAAGAGGAAATGCAAATCCTAGATGTTTGTCTGAGCTAATTTTGTCAACCTTTTGTTTGTTGCTTATCTGAGTTTCTGTCTTGACCCAGTCTTTCTGAACGGATTACCAAATCTGCATTTCTAAAAGCTGGCCTCCTCAGTTTCTGCTTGGGGCAGGGAGATTTGGGCTGGTTGCTGTTTTTAAGATTTTTTCACTGATGACAGTTTCTTGGGAAGAATTAATAGCTGCTGGAGAAAGAAGAAGGTAATCAGAGCTTGATAAGATTTGCCATGAACAATACATTAAACTAGTTTTAATTTCTGGTTGGACAGGAAGTTAATCTGGATAGTAGGGTTTTTTTTTTAATATGCCATTTCTAAAGCAATAAAACAATTTTATTGTTTGTTTAGTTTGGGGATTCTGTTCTCTTCTTCACATTTCATGGAAGAGACACATTTATTTTATAGTTCAAAGGTATGTTGTTATCACAGACAATATTAATTTGCTGTAGAAATGCTAAAACAGTTATTTGCTGTTTTATATAAAAAAGAATCCTATAGTAAACATTTTGCAAACAGACCAGCACATCCTTTCATATTTATGTTTGAACATTAATTTAGTTCACATATCAGATGCTTGTTTGCTTAAAATCCCTTACATAGTATTTAAACAATTACGGTCTGTAATCTTTACGTATGGGGTATTATCAGATGGATAAAATAAGATTTGATAGACATTCTGGAGGGAAATCGAATATGCAAATGAAAATGAACGCAGAACTGTTAATATTTGTGCCTGATTGGCTCAGAGAAGGAGATAATCCTTAAGAGTTGATGGTGCTTTATTAAAAACTTGTAAGACATTATGAAGAACAACAGAACTGATCCTGCATGCTTTGTAAAAGTACTGAACCATGGAGACTTTTGAAAAGGTTATCCACAAATTACAAAACAATTAGAAGTACACAATTGAAAAAAAAACCCAATCCACTTAATGATTTAAAAAGTATAAAAATATGTAGTGGTCTTATTTTTTTTTAAATTAAATTATTAAATTCAGATGAATATTTGTTATAGCAAAAAGGGCCAGGTGATTAACATTTTATTCAAAAATTGGATATTCATGTTTGTTTGTTTATTTATTTGTTTTGCTATGGAATACTGAATAGTGGGTGGGAAAAATACTAAGTTTTTCCCAATAAAGGACAGCATCTGGTAGATGGGCTGAAGCTGGAAAAGTCAATGATAGGTGCAACTGCATGATTAAAGGCCTTTTGTAATTGCATCAAACGTGGGAAAAGGGGATGGGAATTTTCCAGACATATACACACAATTTTGTATTTACAGTAGATTTTGCTTCACTAACTATGCATATACCATTCTATGCAATTACAAACATAGCATTTTACATTTTATCTGTTTTCCTCTCTTGGTTTGGCAGTTTCTTTCTGGGGGTTTATTTCTGGCTTCCTAATGCTTTATCCTAAGGAAGAGGGAAAATAACTCTTTTTGAGGCTTGTGGGACTACAACACCCTTGTCAAGCTATCCTCCCTGACATCTAGCCCACTGTCTGAGAACTATAGACTTTTCCATTAGCCATTTTGCTCAATGGATCGCTTTCTTGGGTTCAGTTTCCTCCTGCTGGGCCTCTGGTGGCAGATACCTCCTCTTTGATATACACAATATTACAAGTCCATGCTGTACAATCCAAAAATGTCCAACAATCTTCTCTTCCATTATATGATGCTATTGCCCTTTTATGTTTTAATGTTTACAACTAGAAGACAGGTGTTTTAATCAGGGGTGGTATTCACTTACCTTCACTACTGGTTCGCAAACTGGAGTGCACACTCATGTGCACTTGCTTCGCTTGCAAGTACCACCTCCGCGCATGCTCACGATCTTTTGTGTATGCTCAGAGCATCAAAAACAGGATGTGATGACATCCGGATGGGTGGGCGGAGCCTTCCACAGCCGCCATTACCGGTTTGCCCGAACTGGATAGAACCAGCTGAATAGCACTGCTGGTTTTAATTAAGCTTGAAGCTTCTCTCTGTCTACATGACACAGAATAATTTTGACCCACAGACTTTGTGACTGTTGCATCATCCCAAGTCCATCAGAGCAATACACCCTCTCATATATATATAAAAGACCAGGACTTGAATGGTCTTGGTCACTAACTCAACCTTCTTATTATTCTATCGTGCTCTTGGAGCTCTGCTCCAATGATAACTGCTGTAATAGCATTTGTGAAGGATATCAGGTTGGAGCTGGTTAGAGCAAGCACTTATTAAGGACTTATGCTGATTTAATAATCTACTCCTTACCTTCTGCATAAATGGAAATTGGGTGGCTTTTGAGATTATTGCCAATTTAATATTTTCTGAATTGTATAGATACCCTGTTCCCCCCAAAATAAGACATCCCCTGATAATAAGCCCAATCGGGCTTTTGAGGGCATGGCAATAAGGCCAAGCGCTTATTTCAGGGTTCAAAAAAATATAAGACAGGGTCTTATTTTTGGGGAAACATGGTAGCTAATGAGGTCGTTAATTATTGTACTGTCCTATATTCTTGGGTGACAGGATAGGGTCAACCTCATAGCCATTTTGGGAAGCAAATGCAGGGGAGGGCACAATGCTATCTTTAGATAATCTTGGTATGAGTAGAGCAAGGTGGGATGATACCTTAACCTGCTAATCTAAGTTTAGATTTGGGGTTGGTGAAAAAGTTTAAATCTCTCATTTCTATGTGATCTTTATAAGAAGGCTGATTGGTACAACCAACTTGTACAGTACAACTTTACTTTCTCTCTCTAGGTCAAAGGACCTAATAAAGGAAGCTATCCTTGACAATGACTTCATGAAGAACCTGGAATTATCTCAGATCCAGGAAATTGTGGATTGTATGTATCCAGTGGAATATGGCAAAGACAGTTGCATCATCAAAGAAGGAGATGTTGGCTCACTGGTGTATGTCATGGAAGGTATGTTACACAATTGAAAACTGAGAATTTATGTGAAGTATATGCGTGCTTGCTTTTTCCCTTACCATACCTGATTGCACAGAGTTGACTTCTGGCAGACAGGAAATGTTCTGAAATTGTTCAAGACCATCATAATATTCTGAAAGAACTCTTAAATGATTCCAACTTGGTTTAGGTCTGGTGTGCTGCAGTTAGGACTTATTCTAATGATGAGAATCATTACATATCACAAGTCTCTCTGTGATTTGCTGCAGGGTTGTTTAAAATAGTCCATGTAAAAAGTAAGAAGGTTGACAAATACACTCTCTCAATAAGGGAGGCTTATATAGGACACAGATTTCAATTGCATCATCCTCACAATTCTTCAAAATTAGTGTGAAGCGCAACTTTTGATTGTCTTTTCTTTGGCCTCAAAATGCTGGAAATGGGTGAGAAACACTGGCAGCCATGCTATTTTTTTTTCCAGTTGACCAAAGGAAAAGTTGTAAACATTGGGCTCAGGTGATGTTCCACCTTTTCAGCTAACCACAACTTCTGAAGGAATAAAACTTCCTCATTTTTTTATATTCAGGACATGAGAAATACAGTATGCAGCACAAATATGCTCTTGAGAGCTTTTTAACATTAAGGTTCCGTTGGTGGACATGCGAGTCTGGAAAAGGATGCATTTGAATTTAAATCAGCTCAAACATACCTGTTCTGAAGCATCTTTCCCCACCGCTTTCAGCAATTCTTTTAGTCAAACATCTATTGTCTTGGAGTTGTCTGGCTATTGTGAGAGCTCAGACAAAGAGGCTCCTTTTTGAAGGAGGCACTCAGAAATGCAACATGCACACCCTCATCCTTTCTGAAATATCTTTCAAGCTTTGTATCTTAAGCAATACATTTCCCCGTAACACACGTGTCATATCTCTGTCTAGCCAACGCAAAAGTAATCAGCAACAAAAATAGGAAAAAAAAAAACTCCACTGCTAACAGCAAAGAAGATTCCCTCTTCTTGATTTTTATTGAAATGCCTTTGGAAATAGTGTTACTGTACTGGAAAAAATAGCATGGTGCCAGGCTTTATAACATGTTTCTAGCTAAGAGCAGTGTGTGTGTGTGTGTGTGTGTGTGTGTGTGTGTGTGTGTGTGTGACTAATAGTTCACTTGATCCCTGGAGCTGCGATATGGGCCGAGGGAAGGATTTGATACAGGCTGTTATATAAGCAGAGAAAATCAAGCCGAGAGATCTTTTTGTCAGGGTGGAGAAATTGACTGGAAACTGACCAGGAGTATTAAGATCATGTTATCTGATTAGTTCTCTGTATTTTTGAGGTTGCTGTGGATGCTGGGGGAAAAAAAAATGGTTGTTGTCTGTAAAACCTGGAAGATTTGATGCAGCAAAAGTCATATGCAGACCGCTCGTGTACCTTGGCATTATAAAAAGATCCAGCTTTGTTTTAGTTAAGAGTCCAGAGGCATAAAAAGGACAGTTGGGGCTTCAAAAGATTGAGCATCATGGGAATGAACAGAACCTAATCTGGAGCTGGTGAAAAGAAAACAGTAATTACCTTATGATTCTGTTACTGAGCTGATTGCATCCTCTATGCAGATATTCGCTGTACGGTCAAAGGACAGAGTAAATACCGAACAGACGATTCACTTGTTCTTTTGAAGACTATCTAATGCCAGTTGAATGGTTAAAGGCACCACATTCCCACTTCTTACAGTTCAAAGATTGGTGTTTGGGTCAAATCCAGCTCATGGGACCTGACAATAGCTCAGCAGATTATGAAAGTTTTACTGAGATGTCTTCTAGGATTCTATTTCTGAGATGATTTTCTTTCCATTTGCAGTCAATTCCCAAGGCAGCGGTTTTATTTTGAAGAATGCTTGAGGTTTGCGGTCTATCCTCTACTGTTTCCTTATTTACTTACCCTTAAATTTTTGTCACCCTCTTTAGAATATACCTTATCTTTCTGAGTTTCCAAACAACACCCTTTGTAACATCCTTTGTAATATTGCATATTACATATGCAATATTATTGCATAATACTCCCTCTCCCTCTCCCTCTCCCTCTCCCTCTCTCTCTCACTGAAAGCTCCATTCCTTCTTCCCCCTCGGAGCTTTCAGGTTGCCTTGATGCTGACCCTGACTCCCACGCCTCCTTCTCATCTGATTCGGTTGCTGACAGGCCACAATAATATAGTTCTCACCATGTAAGGATAATTAATTTTAAAATCACTGTTATTCCTCTGTAAGGGATCAAAATGGGGAAAATACAATATTTTAATGTTATCATTGATGTAAAGTACCTGGATATTTGTTGTGGTCTGCCAGCAGCCTGCAGAGCTGGCGGCGGAATCGGACAGTGAGGAGGCTGGGGACAAACATGGGCCAGTCCTGGAGTCTGGGGAAGGCCCAGACGAGGGCTCTGCGTTGGAGGCAGAGATGGGGCTAGGGCCATCTGGGAGTGATGCGCGGACTCCAGAGCCCCCAGAATGAGACAGCAGAGAGGCAGAGGAACAGGAGGAGCCTGTTCCTAGTGCATGCATGCGCAGAGCTGCCAGAAGGCAAGAGCAGCTAAAGCAAAAGGGATGACTCGGAAGTAAGGCCAGGAGATGATTGGCCCCTCCCATAAGGCTTAAAAGAGAAACAAAGGCACTTGGGCCTTTTTGCAGGAAAGCAATGTTGCTAACTCTGTTTCCAGTCAGCGTCTCTTGTTTGTTTCTGAACTTCATGGGGCTTTGCCAAGTAAGACCTTTGGCAGGATGTCAAAGAAGATAAAGGTTGGTAATTATCCTGAAGGACTTCTTCTGAAGAACTTGTTTTGCGACTCAGCTGGGAATGAACGTAATTCTCAGCTGTTACAATAAAATAGGTTTATTTGGGATTAATTCTGACTTATAATGACTCAGTAAGCCTAGGTCACAACTGTATCTTCATGTATTTTCTTTAATCTTCTTTTGTACATGATGTGTAATACAATGTTATTGCAGTTATGTCAGATATTCTAACAGAAGAGACAAAGGACACTCCCAAGAACCTCAAATAGGTTTAATAATCTGTACCCATGTATAACCATTTCTGAGATATGATGCATTTGAGAGAATGGACTATATTCTGTCACTGTGTTTTCAAAGTTTTGGGAAAAAGCAAGTGGTGTTATTGTATTTCTACATTTCCTATACTTTCAAAATATAGTAACACATATTAGAGCCCTGTTGTTGATCATAATCAGTAGTGGTAAGTTAAGGTACCAATTCCGACTAAGCTAGCTGTTGTTTTTGTTGTTTTTTTCTTTACTAAAGAAATGAAAGTGCACTGAAACTACAGGTAGTCCTCGAGTTAAGACCGCAATTGAGCTCAAAATTTATGTTGCTAAGTGAAACATTTGTTAAATGAATTTGCCCCATTTTACGACTTTTCTTTCCACATTTGTTAAGTGAATCACTGCAGTTGTTAAATTAGTAACACTGTTGTTAATCGAATCCAGTTTCCCCATTGACTTTGCTTGTCAGAAAATCACAAAAGGTGATCACACGACCCCTGGGACACTGCAACCATTGCAAATGTGAATCAGTTGTCAAGTATCCAAATGTAAATCACGTGACCATGGGGATGCTGCAACGGTCATAAGTGTGAAAGATGGTCATATCTTCCTTTTTTCAATGCCATTGTAACTTTGAATGGTCACTAAGTGAACTGTTGTAAATTGAGGACTACCTGTAGTAAGTTTAGGTGATAATGTTATAAACAGTATAGTAGTCAAGATTCCAGCTAATATTGTACTTTTCATATAAACTTGTACACTATATGCATTGTACATTTATATAAATTCCTCTTAGCTTTTTTGTCTATTGTTTGTTCAAGAAGGCACACAAAAATATGTTGGTAATTTTTAACTGGTTATTCATTGATCACAGAATTGAGTAGATTTATATTTTGCCTTTTAACATTTTCATGAAATATTGGGAATACGTTTCCAAAATCCTTTTGTCTATAGGTCATATCCTACACTTGACAAGGTGTATGTAGATGCTTTCTCAAATTCCTGTCTTGGATTTTAACCTACAGCTTCATAGAATCAGATCAAGTTTATTAAGTCTGCCAAAACATACATTGTGTACTTTCTAATATGCTAAAACAGCTATTAGAGATAGATTAAGTTGTTGTACACCAAGACATCACATTTTGTGTCTAATACTGTCTGTTTTCCAGTCCAGTTTTTATTGGGATCCCAAATTATTTAAAAGAAATACTTCGAAAAAATATTCTTATGTTCAACCATTGTGGGGAAAAAAGAGAGATTAAACACATAAGCTAAAATTTCCCTTTTTGTTGTCTTAATGACTGTCTACATCCTCTTTTACAAATTTGTATGCAGACGACAGCATATGTTAACTTTATTGGCAAGAGGTTTATAAAACCTGAAGGTGTAGTTTGCAGACATTTTAAGCACTGCATTCTAAAAAGCATGTGCTGTCTCTGATATTCTCTTGAGTACATGGACTCCAGTGTGTAAAAAAAACCCAAAAATTAAATTGCATAGATTTTATATACAACTATCAGTAGAAACCTTCGTTTTTCATGAAGTATTATATAAAGCTATGAGAATTGCAGCCAATTCCATTTTATGCAGATTTAATGTCAGTTTGCTAACCTTCATCCACTTCTGGATCTCTAATGACCACAATTGAAGTCAGACATGAGATACACAGTTTGATGTCCCCAGTCATCAAGAAGGGCCATACTGTTGGCCCTTCTTTCAAGCCACTTCTTGTTAAGGGAGCATTAGAACCAGGGGTGAAATGCTTCCGGTTTGGATCGGATCGGGCAATCCGGTAGCGATTGTGGCAAATGGTTCACAGAACCGGTAGCAATTGTGGCGCGAGGCTCGACTCACCCGCCCAAGTGTCATTACTTCCTTGTTTTAACCAGGAAGTAATGTGTTTTTTACCTTCTGCGCATGCGCAGAAGATTTTGCACATGCGTAGAGGGTCTGAGTGCACGGCGCATGCATTTCCGAACTGGTAAGGAAGGTAAGTAGATTTCACCCCTGATTAGAACAGTATAATTTGATAAAGGATGACATGGAGAAGTGTTTGACACTGAACAAGTATCTTCCAGCACCATCTTTGTGATCTATCAAGTGAGGCCCCGTTGTCCTCGCTGTTGTAAGTGTCCAGTTGGTAGTCCCCAGCCATTGTCTCTTCCCCTCCTCCTGCAGGTGACTCTGGGACCTCCACTGCCTGATGCGCCACCCTGGACTTCTCAGGAGTTTTCCGGGGTACTTTCACTGCCTGTCCAGGGGTCCCAGCCTTAGCCTGTGGAGTAGGGACTGGGCATTCGGCCACGCGATGGCCTGGTTGATCACTGCTTGTCTTCTGACTTAGAATAATGGAAGATGCGGCAGACCTAACAAATATATTTTTCCCAAATTAAATTTTTCTAGTGCAGTTCATCAGCCCACACAAAAATGCACCTAGGCTTGAAACCAGATTTAAATAGATTTAAATAATGGATTCCACTTTTTTTTTTCTTTTCTTTCTTTCTTTCTTTTTTTTTTTTTTGGAGTTGTTAGCCTATTGACATTTAGAGGCTGTATCAAAAGGAGACAAGCTTATGTGAAAACCTATTGCGTTTTTCCTTCTGTGGTTCTCCCACCTTTGAGGCCGACAATAGTGTCGCTACACAGTTTTAAACCCAGCAGGACAACTGTCGTTTGTGGCAAATGAAAGTTGGCAGCTTTACTTTAATGAGACCTTTTCACAAGACCCTTCCTTCAGCTTGTTTTAATACCTTGCTGAATCTCAGCCGAGAACTCATTTCCATCTCCTCAGTGATTCCTCTCTACTGACACAGTAACTGTCAGCTCAGCTTTCACCCCTGCCTCACCTTACCATCGCTGGGGCTTGTTTATTTTTCAGTACATATATAGACTGTGCAGCTTCATTTAAGCTCTGAACCGGGCCTGTGTGACTCAGGTGAGTTCATCTCATCCTAGCCACAAAGAAGCTAGCTGTTAGGATCTAGGTTTGCTTTGAGTGCTTGTTGATGCTATCCAAAATAAGATTTTATAAAAGCCCATTTTCAGCTAAGTACTTTGTTCTGTCCAGTACAGTTTCCGTTGAAAACTACAATCATCCTAGTATCAAACATGGTGTTTTTTTAAAAAAGGAAACTATTCTCTTTTTAGTTCCGTTAACTTTTTTTTTCTTTTGATTCAAGGATTGAATGTTTAATTAAAATATTTTCCTGTATATAGGGTTCAGGTTACCTTTACTACCGGTTCGCAATGGGATCGCACACACGCACTTGCTTCAGTCGCACACACGCCTTGCTTCTGCACACACACCTTGTTTCTGTGCACGTGCCTTGCTTCTGCGCATGCGCAGATCGCTTCTGATGACGTCAGGGTCAGTGGCTGGAGCCTCCTGCCAGTTTTACTACCAGTTCTATAGAACTGGTCCGAACCTGGGGCAACCCACCACTGGCTCAGGCCTTTGTATGTAATGAAACAAACAAAATGTTAAAAAACTTATGATATTTATGTAGTTACTTACCAATCACATCTAAATTATATTAAAGTAACCAAAATATCTTTACAATCCCAAAGGCGTGTCACAACTTTTGAGCACCTCTAATGTTTGGAAATTGAAATTTGAAAAATTTGACACACCCTAATTTATGCATTCAGTGGTAGAGAGGGAGAGAGGAGAGGGAGAGGGAGGGAGAGGGAGAGAGAGAGGGAGAAAGAAGGAGAGGGAGAGAGAGGTGGGAGGGGGATGGAGGGAGAGAGAGGGGAAGTGAGCGAGGGAGAGGGGGGAAGAGAGAGAAAGAGGGAGAGATTTGATAAATTTGTTTATTTATTTATTTATTTATTTATTTATTTATTTATTTATTTATTTATTTATTTATTTATTTATTTATTTATTTATTTATTTATTTATCTTATATGCCGCCCTCTCTCCGGAAGGACTCAGGGCGGCTCACAGCAATAAAAACAGATAAAATCAATATTACATGTTAAAAACCATTAAAACTCCCCTTAAAAACCCCTTCAGTCCAATCCGGCCTGGTGGAATAACCATGTTTTAAGGTCACGGCGGAAAGAGTACAGGTCAGGGGCCACCTGGAGCTCCAGGAGGAGTTGATTCCATAAGATAGGTGCACCCACAGAGAAAGCCCATTCCCTAGGAGTCGCCAGATGACACTGCCTGGCTGATGGCACTCCAAGGAGGCCCTCTCTGTGGGAACACACCGGGCGATGGGGAGCTGTCGCTGGCCGCAGATGGTCCGTCAGGTACCCCGGGCCTAGGCCATGTAGGGCTTTATAGGTAATAACCAGCACCTTGAATCTCACCTGGAGGGCAACCGGTAGCCAATGCAGGTCATGCAGGAGGGGTGTAACATGAGAATGTTGGGAGACTCCCATCACTACTGCATTCTGCACCAGCTGAAGCCTCCGAGTGGTCTTCACCAAAATTACTTTGGTGCATGCACTAAAACTTTATCATGGGTGCCCACAGGATATGGTCTAGTGGTTAAGGCTAGAAAAGAAGAGACTGTGAGTTTAGTGGGTGACTTTGGGCCAGTTAATCTTTCTCTGTCCAACTCACCTCAACAGGGTTGTTGTTATGAGGAAGATAAGAGGAGTAAGGTGTGTTGGATATGTTTGCCCCTTGAGTTATTTGTTAAAATAATAAAGGCTGAATACAAATGAATAAATAAAATAAATAAATAAAAAGTCAAGATGGCGGCCACAACAGTGTGATTGAAACTTTGCATGGTTTTTTTTATATCTGTTGCATATCTGCTGCATTTTTAAAAAATCTCTGTATATAAATTCCAATATTTTCCCTTATCATCCTTCTTATCTTTCCCTGTGGTTATTTAAAATAGAATTGACTAACTTTGCTTGGATGAATTTGCATGCTTTTTCCAGTAGTTATATGTGGTGTGTGTGTACGGTGTGTTTTCTAATAGCACATAAATAATAGCAAAAGAAGCATTAATAATATACTGTAGTGGGTTGGATTCACCTCTAGTCTTTAAACATCAAAGTTCAAACCCATAGAAACTAACAGGAGTTAAATTAGCCATTGTGGCTTATTTTTTCCTATTTATTATAATGGAATTAAACCATGAAAAATTTAATTAATTTCTGGGAATTTTACAGTTCTGTTCAGTTAAGTGGCATAGTGCCTGCATATTGGACAGATTTTATTTTATTTTATTTTATTTTATTTTATTTTATTTTATTTTATTTTATTTTATTTTATTTTATTTTATTTTATTTTATTTTATTTTATGGGAAGTGGTGGCTCAGTGGCTAAGACACTGAGCTTGTCGATCGAAAGGTCGGCAATTCAGCGGTTCGAATCCCTAGTGCTGCGTAATGGGGTGAGCTCCCATTACTCGTCCCAGCTTCTGCTAACCTAGCAGTTCGAAAGCACGTAAAAAAATACAAATAGAAAAATAGAACCCACCTTTGGTGGGAAGCTAACAGCATTCTGTGAACCTTTGGCATTGAGTCATGCCGGCCTCATGACCACGGAGACGTCTTCGGACAGCGCTGGCTCTTCGGCTTTGAAACGGAGATGAGCACTGCCTCCTAGAGTTGGGAACAACAAGCACATATGTGCGAAGGGAACCTTTACCTTTACCTATTTTATTTTATTTTTTTATTTTACTTTTTTATTTTATTATTTTTATTTTATTTTACTTTTTGCATTTTGTTCTGCAATACCTGTTAACAACCCATCCCCACACGATGTTCATTGCTTTTAGTTAGTGCCATTCAGGAGCTGTTGAAAGCAGATCCTCATGTAGGACCTATCTAAACTTAATCTCCAACTCCAATTCCATTGCCTGATCTCCAAAATTTCTTCTCATTTTTCCTCTGACCCACTAAAGAGGCATGCATGATAGCAACAGTCTCCGTTGGCATGCAAGGAAGTAAAACCTCATCTCCACCCATCTTTATTGCTGGGCATGTTGACATGGTGCAATGGTATATCGAAGGAGGGGGTGTTCTCCTTATTAAATCTTGCAGATGAGTGAGCATCATGAGTCCCTTGGTTTTAATTTTCCAAGCATGGCAATTGCATCTCAATGGTATCACATTGCAGTAAAAGAAAAAGAAAAAAGAAAGACAAGTAGTTGGAAATTCAGTGTATAGCCAGTTTTTGACTTGCAGAATGATTGGTTTTAATTTCTAAATATCCATTTCTTCCCCGAGGCATTATCTTATACGCTGTGCAGTAATATCCTGTGAACCTGAGCATTACCTGAAGGTTACTTAGCAACCATGTTTTAATGAGTAAACGGTTGCTTGGTATGTGTGTGTATACGTGAGTGTGTGTGTGTATGTGTGAGGCAGAGAGAGGTGAGTAAATTTCCACTACAGACTGCTTGGAAGAATCAAACTACTTCTCTGTGTCCTCCCCGAACAGCAGGATTCCACCCAATTGCTGAGGCTGATAGAAAAGAGAATAAAAGGAAGGCTTTTGTGACGAGTAAGAGAGCGAAGTTATTATGGAATGGATCAACTCTCTCCAATCTGGTGCTTTTCAAATGGAATTCCACCGTTCAGAATTAGATGGAAAATTGGGAGATATGGTCCTAATGCATTTAGAGCAGGAGTGAAATTCAGCAGGTTCTGACAGGTTCTGGAGAACCAGTAGCGGAAATTTTAAGTACTTTGGAGAACCAGCAAATACCATCTCTGGCTGGCCCCAGAGTGGGCTGGGAATAGAGATTTTGCAATATCCTTCCCCTGGAGTGGGATGGGAATGGAGATTTTGCAGTATCCTTCCCCCAGGAGTGGGGAGGTATTGGGGATTTTGCAGTATCCTTCTCCTGCCACGCCCACCAAGCCACGCCCACAGAACCTGTAGTAAAAAAAATTGAATTCCACCACTGATTTAGAGACCCAAAGTTGGGGAAAACAGAGTCAACACCTTACCCTATCATGAAGAACCCAGAAAGTTTATGTGCATTTAACCAAATATGATTTCTTAGGAATTGAGAAATTCTCAATTGTGTTTTAAAAGCAGTATATTTTATATTTATACTAAATTGGTTGATTTTTTTTTTACATTTTAATAAATGGTGGCTTCTAGCAAAATAGAATAATTTTTCAGCCCCGTGCTTCTTTATGAAGCTATCTCAATCTTTGCTTAGTTAAATACCAAAGAAAGAGTTGAAACTCAGGGCCAATTGGAAATTTTCCTTTGTAATCTTAATGCAAAACATTGTTCTCTGTTATATTCTTTATATGCATGCCTCCTTTGGTTGAATAAGCTCATCTTTCTGCAATCATTATTTTTAATTAAACTATCCACAAAGGTCATTATGAGGAGACCAGGCAGCATTTTAATATGGCCAGCCATGTGCTGGGTTAACAGCTATCAGATGTGTGGGTGTCATATTTTCTTAATGAGGATCAGTGTGCCATTTCATCATTTAGAACTAGAAACCTTTATTGTTTTTTCCAAAGAGAGCTGCATTTAGTGAGACATTGTTTTAACAGCTGAAATATCAGGTGAAATTTTTATTTGGTAATTAATTTATTTTTGAGAATTATAATGGCCAAAATACATCAAGTTAGGGAATGCTTCCTTATTGAAGACCATGGTCAAGTGCCCAATCTCTTTGATTACCCAGGCTGTTTAAATTGTATTTGATTTATTTAATATTTTTAAAGTTTGACAAAATTTTGACAAAAATGCTTTTTATTCTTTAAATATACTGTAACAATAAAATCTAATACAATCGAAACTAAACAAATTTAGTGATTCTTCAAGCTGTCTAAGGTTATAAACATCTATTATTTCATCCATTTCCCAGCTCTTATCTATAGACAAATTCATAAAATATCTTTCCAGTCCTGGTATCAGCAGAAAATCCATAAGGGTCTAACAGAAGTAACAACATACTTTCCTTTGACCTCGATCAAATAAACCAACCTTATATTCCTTCCTCTTATGTCATGCTCTCTAACATTTATTTCTAACAGTTTTAATCTTTAGTTTGTTCAAATATTGTCAAAGGGTTTTATTTCTCTTCATTTCTTCTTTCTTCCATTGCACAAAATTCTTCCAGTCTTTAATGTGCTCTTTTTGTAAATTCAATAGGAAGAAAAAAAAAATCCAAATCAGTCTCTCGGGTTGTCCTTTGTATTTCTCTTTTAAATTTTAAAACATCTGTCAGTTCCTTTTTTAGATTCCATGAAATTCCTTTTCTAAATCATTCTCTTATCGGTTGAACATATTCAACCTAAGTGATAGTTCAGCTATCACTTTTGATAGCATCTCTATCTGTCTTGTCAGATAAAATTTATTCTAAATCTGTCATTTCTTTTGGACATAGATTTTCCATAGAAGCAGATATCATTACTGACATTGTTGTATAAGATAGAAACTTTGCTGTTGATATTGTGGCTGCTATTTTCTGATTCCATTCTTCAAAAGCCTCTTTCAGTATTTTTATTGTTATAATGCTTGCAATTATTTTTGAAATCATGAAATTACTTATCTTTGTTTTCTCTTGTAAAAATCAGAATCTATTTCTCACAAGAAGCTGTTTGTTCCTTATAATTAATTCCAAACTCCTTTTGTAGATATGTAAAAATTTCAATATTCTAATTTTATCTAGACCCATAATTTTCTAAGATCAAAATCTTAGTTTCCTTTTTGCTGTTTAAGCTTATGATTAAAATTTTCTTTCATTAAAGATTGAAAGCAGACTCATTCGATGTTTTTCAACTTATCATTCCAAAGATCTGTAACACCTTAAAAATAATTAATGAATAATGTCTAAAACTAATTAAAAAGGGAGGTTTGTGCACTTTATAAGTGTCTGTCATGGTTGCAAGTAAGATGACTAATTTTGTCATGTCCTGGCATTCAAACCCATAGAAAAACACTTTCCTGTTGCCTCCTCATGAGGAGCAGCTGTCTAGCACACATAGGGTTATCTCCTGGCTTCTTGTTATCGGGAGAGGTTCCAAAGAACCAGTCTGTTCACTGTTTCCTTGATCTTTGCTGCAGTTGCCTTCTGTACTTTTGCAGAGCCATCTTCAGTTTGTCACATCTCCCCCAAAAGTCATTTGAAAAAAATATTTATGTTGCAATTTTAAAAAGCCTAACCACTGAAATAATTAACTGAAATAATTAGTTTCCAAACTTTCCTCCTAATCTGGTAAAGAAATTTTCTTTTCTGCACTTTAAGTCTAGAAAACTGGAGTCATTCTTTGTTTCAAGTTTAGCGGCCCCCTGGAAATGATTTTGCCTGCTTCTCCATGTTGTAACACTTTTTTTTTTTTTTTACTATTATGAGCACTGCCGTTTGCTTAATTTCATGGAAAGCATGGAGCAGTCTCCTGCGGAGCAGGGAGGTTGGACTAGATGACCTCCAAGGTCCCTTCCAACTGTGTTACTGTTACTGTTACCTTTTCCTTGTTATTTCTGTTGACACATTTGAAAAGGTAACACGGCAGGGAGGAAGAAGAGGGGAAAGAAAGCCAAGGCAAATCTGATATCTTGCCAAATTTGGGTTTCATCAAATCTCTCCTGATTGACATGGTATGTTACTGCTAATAGAAAATCAAATGAGGAAAATCAAATGCATTGTTATTTAATTTAATTTAATTTAATTTAATTTAATTTAATTTAATTTAATTTAATTTAATTTAATTTAATTTAATTTAATTTAATTTAATTTAATTTAATTTAATTTAATTTAATTTAATTTAATTTAATTTAATTTAATTTAATTTAATTTAATATTTAATTGAATTTAATTGAATTTAATTTAATTGAATTGAATTTAATTTAATTTAATTTATTTTTTTAATTTTCCCATGGTCTTAAATGTATGGCTGAGGTTGTATCTTGGTTAATTGTTGCTGTTGACTGTTTTTTCTTGAGTACTATATATCTTATTTATAATTTTGTTAAGGGCAACAGAACTTACCATATTTTTGGAGTATAAGACGCACTGGAGTATAAGACGCACCTTAGTTTTTGGGGAAGAAAATAAGAAAAAAGCTGATTGGCAGGTGGATCGGCCTCCCCCAATCAGCTGTTCCCAGAGGTGAATTTTAGCAACAGGTTCCTTGGTTGTGAGCTCTGTGCCTTGCTTTTTTTCTGCCTCTGAAAGCCTCTGAAACAGAGTTTCAGAAAAAAAAGCCTCTGAAGGTCTGTTTGGGGATTTCTTTTCTGAAGCTTCATTTCTGATGCTTTTTTCAGCCTCTGAAACCTCCATTTGAGAAGCTGGGCGGGGCTACATTCGGAGTATAAGACACACCCAGATTTTCACCCTCTTTTTTTGGGGGAAAAAGGTACGTCTTATACTCAGAAAAATATGGTATATATCTGCAAGCACTTTCTCCCTTGTTCAAATGAAAAGGGAAATTGTTTCTATTGACATTAAAGAGTTAGAGAAAATTGTTCCATGTGTATTTTACAGATTACACATCTAATTGGGGATTGGATTTTATCACTGCAGTGTCGCAATCACTGTCCATAGCTTTGCATCTAGAAGGCCAGATATATTGAGATTTTCTGTAACTTTTCCATGATTACAAAATGTCTCTCTGAATATCGGAAGACCTCTTCTCTTTTGCTAGAATGCTTGTTAACCCATCGGAGCAGAGTATATAATCATTTGAAAAACAGCATATTGGGAAATGGATTATTTTGCTTTTAATTCCTTGTGATATAATACAAGGTGACAACAGAATTACTTTGGAATTTGCAAGTTTGCATAGTACTGATTAAAACTGAAGGGCATGTTTGTATGACAATATTTACTTTGCAGATATTTACATGAACACGTTAAACTTTTTTGTAGGGGATACTTCTACATAGCATTTGGTACTCACACATCTACTTCATTGCCTGGGAGTCAGCATTACACAAGCAAATTTCTACTCAAGAAAACCACAAAGTTTTGAATACCTCCTATCCTATGAGCAGAAACTATTTGTGGATGATATGCACACTTTTCTGTCATGCACATAGCAGTGGTGGGATTCAATTTTTTTTACTACCGGTTCTGTGGGTGTGGCTTGGTGGGCGTGGCAGGGGAGGGATACTGTAAAATCTCCCTTCCCACCCCACTCCAAGGAAAGGATACTGCAAAATCCCCATTTCCTCCTGATCCGCTGGGACTCGGGAGGCAGAGAATAGATGGGGGTGGGGCCAGTCAGAGGTGGCATTTACCGGTTCTCCGAACTACTCAAAATTCCCACTACCGGTTCTTCAGAACTGATCAGAACCTGCTAAATACCACCTCTGGCACATAGTCGATCTGGATAGAAACCAAACTCTGCAAAAAAAGTTTTTACAATAAATTGTAAATCTTCCCTCAAGTTTTTCTCTGGGCTGAAATAATTGATATAGGAAGATATAGGACTACAGAAGAGAAAAGACGAGCAGAACATTAGCACGGAACTGTTCTAAATCCAGACTGCAATCTGTGAGGACGGGCACATTTGTAGCTACTCTGAAGAAGAGGAGTTCTCCATCTGGGTTCCTGCCGTATATGACTTTAGTTGGCTCCATGCTGTAGTTCTTACAGTTGATACAGTTCATTCTGGTTGGGAACAGAACAAATGGAGGTTAAGAGTCCAATTATCACCCGAGCAATAAGTTCTCTGGTTCAGTCTAGGCATTAAAACTTCAAACGAATTGTCACAGGGAACTGAATCCCATGAAAGGGAATCTGGATTTAGCTCTCCAATCTCCTGGGGCTTTTTTTTTCTAATACTGTAGCTTTCTTATGCAACAGCAGGGATTAAGAAGTCTCCAAAGCTGTGACTGCACAGAGAAACTCTCTTTTCCATATACAGATAATTCTCGACTTACCACCATCCCTTTAATGACCGTTCAAAGTTATCATGGCACTGAAAAAGTGTCTTATGACCATTTTTTACACGCTATGACCAGTAGTGGGATTCAAATCCCTGTGCTACCGGTTCACTATCAGTAGCACGCAGCGCTTCTGTGCATGCACAGAGTGTTTTTGATGATGTGTGGGTGGGTGGGCGGAGTCTCCTGCCACCGCCACTACCGGTTTGCCCGAACCAGGGCGAACCGGGAGCAACCCACCACTGGTTACGACCATTGTAGCATTCTCATGGCCACATGATCAAAATTTGGATGCTTGGCAATTGGTTTATGACGGTTGCCGTGTGGGTCATGTGATTCCCTTTTGTGAAGTTCTGACAGGCAAAGTCAATGGGCCAGATTTTCTGGGCAGCCATGTTACTAACTTAACAACTGCAATGATTCGCTTAACAACTGCGACAATAAAGGGCCGTAAAACAGGGCAAAATTCATTGAACAAAGGTTTTGCTTAGCAATGGACGTTTTGGTCCCAATTGTGGTTGTTAAGTTGAGTACTACCTGTATTAGAAAGCTGGAAGATGAGGGTCCATGAAAAATGGTAGAGGAAGGCTTGTAGGCCATGCTTTTTTTTTTTTTTTGATTTGATTGTTTCATCATTTAGGGCCCAGACAAGGCATTTCCTGCAAAATAATATATTTGCAATAGTGGCGAATATCTGTAGCTCTGGTTTAGGATGAGGGTGAAGGTTCATTCTCCGAGCTGTTGGGTTGATTTCTGAATGTTTTGCTGCCAGGCTAAGTAAGATCTCCAGCAGAGGTTAGGGGACATCAGTGTCCATCTTCGTCTGTGGATAAGGGCTTCGTGTGGTCAGTACAGTGGTGAAATCCAAATTTTTTTTACTACCGGTTCTGTGGGTGTGGCTTGGTGGGCATGGTGTGGTGTGGCTTGGTGGGCATGGCAGGGGAAGGATACTGCAAAATCTCCATTCCCACCCCATTCCAGGGGAAGGATACTGCAAAATCCCCATTCCCTCCCCACTCCTGGGGGAAGGATATTGCAAAATCTCCATTCCCACCCCACTCTGGGGCCAGCCAGAGATGGTATTTGCTGGTTCTCTGAACTACTCAAAATTTCCGCTACCGGTTCTCCAGAATCTGTCAAAACCTGCTGGATTTCACCCCGGGTCAGTAAGTCTTGTGATGGGTCAGGTGTGAGTGTGTCTTGTATATAGAATATATTATTTATATTATTTTATAATTATATATATTACTGTTAAACGAGTAGTGAAATATACATGCCCAATCTTCTCACAATATAAACCCAGTGTGGGTGAGGGATTGGGGTGTGTGTGAAATAACACCAATACTTTCCCTAGTAATAGTTGAGCTATTGAGTTTTTGTTAATGCAACATGAGTAGCTTGTAAGAAATGAAAATCACAATAAATTATACATTAAATCAAAGAAGCACTTATACAGTTCTTTCACTAGTCCTTGAGATTTAGTACAGAAAGAGACAGCATATTTTGACATGTAATTGAAGGCCTCGTGCATATAAACAGTTTTTTGTGGGATGTAATAGTCAAAGCCATTGACTGAAATCAGAGAGCTCTTTGTATATCGAAAGCTTTGAAATAATAAAGGACTGAAACATTTCTTTAAAATGTTGGCAGTGCATCACTTGCTTAAAAATCTGACATTTTGATTGCTGGAAGTCAAACGTTTTAATGCATTTGCAAAAGAAATTCTTAAATATGTTAACATTAGTGATAACCTACAAAGGCTAGCTTACATTATAGCAGAGACAGGAAGTGTGTGGTTCTTGAATTGTTGCTAAATTACATCCCTCACCAATCTTGATTGTTAGCCCTGTTGCTTGACAGTTGTATGTCAGGATTATCTGGAAGGTAAAAGACTTTTTTCAGCATGAATTGATCTTTCAATAAAATTCATTATTTAAGTGAGCATATGCTGAAGTGAAAATGTACTCAACCCAAATGTTTTAGAAGTAGGCTGCTTCTATTTGAACAGTTCATTAAATAAAAATGAATGATATTACAATGCCCCAATTCTAGGGAAAACAGATCCCTATTTCCATCTCACTCCTATTTTATACTTTGATACTCTCTGTAATAAAGATAAATTATATTTCAGCTGTTCAAACGCTTAGGGTAACTTTCCTATTTTGTCCCAGAGAAGCTTAATTATTTAGGGTTTGCATTAGAAATACTCATATAAACTCATGTTGATACTTACATAAACAGGAAAAAAAATTAGGTACCTTTGTTCACATTAAGATGAGTCTGGAACAAAAAAGAAAAATTGGTAGGACTATGTTTCTCCCCCGCCCCCAAGTGTATATAAAAAGAAAAAATTCCCAATTTTCTATAAGACTACAAAGATATTGTCTTTTGACTCAACCTTACTATTTTGTTTTCTTTTGTTTTGAGGAATAGTAATTAATGTATAACCAATCCTTTTTGTGGGGTACTTGTGCGCTCTCTCCCAAGCTTTACTTATTTCTAATTCATTCCACCATTTCATTTAAGAAGACTAAGAAGGAACCAGGTATCTAAACTCAGCTTATCATACCTGGTTCCTTCTTAGTCTGTCCAAAATGCCATTACATTCACTCTTGCAACATATATGGCGAATCACTTCTCAATAAGCCTTAGCAACTATGTTCTAAAGCAGGGGTGTCAAACTGGTGGCCCATGGGCCGGATGCGTCATGCACAGGCCACACCCACCCCACCTCCATGAAGGGAAAAAACCATTACGATACATCACATGATGTAAGTTTGTAAGCCGCAAGTTTGACACCTACGTTTTAAAGGGCGAATATTGATAGAGCTATATTTCATGTTTGGCCTCATGGATTTTGTGTCTAATTCCTTGGCCTACTTTACAGCTCTTCCATGAATTCCTTAAACCTTCATTTATCTCTGCTTTTTCTGATCAGCTAAATCAAGCAGCCATCTATTCCCAGTGCTATAAAAATAACACTATCACTCTAGTTATTTTGTAAACATTATGTAACCCACATCCTGAAAACCAGTTATCAGTGTTGTGATGTATATTACTGTCACTGCATTAATAATAATAATAATAATAATAATAATAATAATAATAATAATAATAATAATATAAGCCAAACTAAGAAGTTTGAGAGTATTGAAAATTACTATGATCATTAGTACTTTAAAAGTGACCAAAGCTTGCTATCTGTCCTAGCTTTGTGTGAAGAGTTAGAAATGAGTAGATTGAAGTGATGGTTATTGCTCTCACCCATCTGTAATTGAAGACCAAAATTCCCTGAGATTCGGCAGGTGAATATTGTCCTTGCTTTTTAAGGTGTGGATCTGGTAGTGTTGACATCCTATCCAGTGGTGAAATCCAATTTTTTTTACTACCGGTTCTTTGGGCGTGGCTTGGTGGGTGTGGTGTGGCTTGGTGGGTATGGCTTGGTGGGCATGGCAGGGAAGGATACTGCAAAATCTCCATTCCTACCCCACTCTGGGGCCAGCCAGAGGTGGCATTTGCCAGTTCTCCGAACTACTCAAAATTTCTGCTACCGGTTTTCCGAACTGCTCAAAATTTCCGGTACTGATTCTCCAGAACCTGTTAGAACCTGCTGGATTTCACCCCTGATCCTATCCCTTGATTCTCTGGGCATCAGTTGTTCAGATACAGAGTCTGAGAGTATTCCCACATGCTACAGTTTTTATTCCCTAATTCCTCTAAAGACTTTTGAAACTGACCAGGTGATGATCTTTCTTATCTCAGAATGCCAGAAGAGGAGGAACCATCTGAATCTATCAGGGGTGTATCATACCACATAATGAGGACCCAGATTGTTGGGGGCAATATGCTATTTAGTATACTGTCTTTGGTGTAAGCTGCTCAGAGTCCTCGGAGAGTGGGCGGCATAGAAATACGACTAATAAAAATAATAAATAATAAATAATAGGAGAATGTGTATGGGGGTGAAATCATTGTTCAGTTAATGCTCTGGCCTCTAAATCATGACAGGTTCTCGAGTAACCATAATCTCCCATACATTTTGGACAGCAAAGCAGAGCTGCTTGCTTCACCCATGTTTTCAATATACATTGTTTTCATTTGGCTTGTTTCTTTTTTAAAAAAGAGATTTCCCCTTCCCTAATTTAGCCATAAGTAAAAGGAAAAGTCATCATGCACCACCAACAAAAAAGAGTTTAAGCAAAAGGATTAGGCAACGATTTCTGCAAATAGGAAAATGGCCAATGAGTGCAGCCAATCACAAAATGGGTTTTTTTTCAGCAGCTGAGCTCAAATTAACTGAACTGCTCAAGGAGAAAAATGTTGAGGGAGCACAATGCCATGGCCCCAATGATGGATCAATACAAAAGACATATCCAGGAAGGCCTTAAGACTGTCCAAACTTCACCCCTGGTGTCCAATTCCTAGTAAGACAAAACAAATTTCTCCCAAAAACCTCCATAATCAGATTAATGAAACATGCAAATAGATTAGGTCACAGAAATGTTTAGGATGCTCGAATCTTTAGAAGAAGTTTATCTCTTGAGTTGCAAGAATAAGGCTTTCTTGTTTCTTTCGTCAACCACATTTTGGTAAATATAATTGACTGTTTCCTTGATAAAGGAGGAAGGTGCGGTTGTTCAGAGCTTTATTTTGCCTTCCAATGTGTCCTCCTCTATCTTCAGTTTGGCACAGTGTCACTATACCTCTTGCCTTGCCTTGAGATGAAGTCTGCAGTTGCATTTTGTAACTACCGTATTTTTCAGAGTTTAAGACACACTTCCCCCCCAAAAGAGCCTGAAAATTTGGGTGCATCTTATACTCTGAATGTAGCTTTTTCGAAGCTTTTTTTCAGCCCTAACGTGGCGCTAGTGAGTGAAGCGATCTTCCGTGCTTTGCCTGCTTTTCTCATTGCTGCTCCCTCCAATGCTCAGCTGTGCTTTAGAAGCTGTTTTTCAGCCCTAATGAGGAGTTAGTGAGTGATGTGATCTTCTGAGCTTTGCCTGCTTTTCTCATTGTTTCTCTCTCCAAAGATCAGCTGTGTTTTAGAAGCTGTTTTTCAGCCCTAACGAGGCACTAGTGAGTGAAATGATCTTCCAAGCTTCACCTGTTTTTCTCATTGCTTCTCTCTTCAAAGATCAGCTGTGCTTTAGAAACTGTTTTTTTATCCCCAAGCAGGGGATAAAAAGCGTGCGCATGCTCTCAAAACCAGCAAATGATTGTGCTGAAGCTGACCATACTAAGGATGCTCGCCAGATGAATGCCTGGTAGGCAGATTATTTTTTCCTATTTTCTTCCCCAAAAACTAAGCTGCATCTTATACTCTGGTGCGTGTTATACTCTGAAAAATATGGTAGTTCTCTTATTGTGGGTTCTATCTATGAAGGTTGGCATAGAGACTATATTTAAACAAACATTTAACCCCTCTATTCTGTACAAAACTACAGGGAGTTCCAGAGTTATATTTTCAGAAAGGCCTTTTCTTCTCTAATGTTTTTTTCTAAGAAATGTTCAAATGCTTTGGAAAACTCCCAGGAAAGCTCTTCTCTTGAATTTTTGTTGTTGTTATTATGGGGACTGTCTTTTCCCCCACCCCTTGATCTGAAATTAGAAGAAAGATGGTAGAGGATTAAAAACCAGTCTACTACTTGTGCTTTTCTTTTTCAGAGTAAGACACTTCATTTGGATTATTAACAGTCTGAATGTTCTTGAGAGTAGTTGATGATGATGTTATCCATTCAGTGTCTTGGTGATTCTATGAGTTGCAGTCTCGCCACATCTTCCGATCTTGCACTACTACTTTGAGTTGTTCTATGCTCTGGCTGAGGTCAGTTTTGATGGTGTCCAGCCACTGTGTTCTTTGGCAGTCTGGTTTCCTTTTACCGCTAACTCTTCCAAATATAATTACTTTCTCCAGTGAATTCCCCCACATAAAACTCTCTTTTTATGATCCTGTAATCCTTTAATTCAGGGTAGAACTGGGGTGACTGGATGGAGCTGATTTTACTGGCTCGATGCCCTTCCTGATGACATGTAGAGTTCACAGCAGATATTTTTTTCTTTCCGCCCTAGGAGAGAAACATCTGCTACCTAGGATTGAACTCAACCTTTCGAGTGGGAGGCTAGCATCTTCACCACTAGGCCACTAGGCCACCATACCGTTTCTCCACTTGACATGACCAACATAAGTGAGATGCAGTTTTATGGTTTTGTCTGCTTCAGTACTTGCTTGTGAGAGTAGTTAACCATGCCAAAAATATGTAGATACAATAAGATGCTGCATATACCTCTCTTTATTTCGGTATTGAGGTCCTTGGGCTAACATGTGATTTCTTGTCTATGAAAAGAGACTCTCAATGTGTAATGAAAATATCACTTGGTGGGAAGAAAAGAACATAGAAGGGCTGGGTGATTGACTACTGAAGCAATGGAGGAACAGTTTGGGACATGTACAGACAAAGGCTTGTATGGAAATAAATATGCACTGACATTATACAATTGTTGATGCTTTTGGCATATGCTTTTGGCAGATTTAAGTATGAATAAATAAGCAGAAGAACACAGTGTATAATGGAGTAGAGCAAGGCTTTATGAAAAAAGTGTATAAATAATATAAGATGTGTAAAATCTAAATCTAATTATACTGGTGAAACAGGATGCTAAATTGTCATGAACACATTCATTAGGATTCATACATTGTTCTGCACAACTTGGCATTTTGGTTTCCTGCCTTTGGTTTTACCTGTTTTTCCCTGATTAATCCCAGGGAGGCTGTGGGGACTTTTAAAGAAGTCCCTGAAGGCAGTTTTGGGATACAGAAGAACGAACAGAGAGCTTTGCGTAGAAAAAAAGCAGAAACACTGCGAATGGAGAAAGCTGTACATCAGGGTTGTGTTCCTACTCAAAAATTGAGTTCGTAAGTTAGCAGATGCTTTCAAATTCAGCCCTTGGGTCTTGAATAGCTAGGAATGCCCTTTATTAATTTTAGCTATGACCCTCCCTAAGGAAAATGGGCTTGTTGCCACTAAAGATGAACCGGCGGCCACCTAGATAGAATTGTTCTAATGTGTTACCCACGGCACAGATGAGGAATCTAACCACCAAGGTACACTATTGTGCTGAAGGCCACTGTATTGCCAGTCCCAGTTCAATGGGCAAAATGTGTACATATAGTGTATTGAATGGTTCTTCAATGGCAATATTTATTTGAGAGTATTTCTATGTTATATACACTCAGAAATAATATTGTAAATCTAAGGAGTCTTGTTAAATGAAGGCATATAATCTAATTAATTTTTGATGCACATTATCAGGGGCTGATAGAGACTAATATGATTTTTAAAAGGATTAGTCATTAATGAACATCTTCAATTACATTAAATGGGACTTAGAACAACAGCAGGGAAATATCCTGCATTGTATAGGATATTTATCTGAGGGAACGATTTCTCTTGAGTGTAAAAAAATGATTGGTTTGAGCATGGAGGTTGAATATAATTGCTAGAGGATCTGTTTTGTGCCATCTGATTTCGTTTGGAAAATAATAAGCAATACTGTAACTGCATCCATGGTTAAAAAAATGATGCTCTTCTTTCAACTTCATAGTGCTTATTATTTGTTTTCTTTTTCCTGAAAATTGCCCAAAGAATTTTTATAGGAGATTATCTCTTCCTTTAAAAATAAGCATTCCCTGCATGAATCATGAACGACAGGCAGATAAGGTTTATGAAATAGATACATTATGTCTAGAGCATTTATTTTTTATTTTTTAAAAATTGATTTTAGTGTTTGGAATATGTTAAATTGTTTAGCTTGTGTTTTAATTGTGCATTCTGGCTAGAGTCACATGCAAGTAAGGTGGGCGGCTATATAAATGCAAGAAATAAATGCATTTGGGGAGCATGAAGAAAGATTGGGATCTATGCCAGTATCAAAGTTGGCCAAAACTGGAGATTTCAATATACAAAGACAAAGAACAATTCATTGTTTGGTCCCATTTGTTTTATGACTTGGAAACTTTGAAACACAACTACTGTTTGTAGTAATGAGCGGTACAGTTTCACAATGTCATTGTGATGGAATGTGCACCTGCAGGAGCAGTGGGGGAGAGTTTTGGCAACACATATCTTTCCCAGAGAGAGGCCTGGATTGAGAGACCGTGCAATGCCAAACTAGTTGGGACAAAGTGGAAGAGGTTCAGGGTAGCTACACCCTAGAATCTCTCAGGATTTCTCTAACAGGTTAGAAAGTTATACCTTGAGTTCGGCAAGATTCTGTCCATTAGGTGTAAGCAAATAAAGAATTGAATTTGATTAAATTTTGCTGTCATCTCAGAGCTGATAATCTTCAACCCTTAAAGAGAAGTGTTATTTTGTTTTCTTTGGTAAGAACTCAAGAGTTCAGCTCTTAGAGTTTGATAGACGGAATCTTTTTTTCAGAATTTCCATATGAAATGTGATGTGCCCTGAGTTACAGTGGGTTGCATCTGTCAAACAAGGCTATCTAACATGGCACCTGCTGTCTTGATAAATATCTCTCCAGTGGTCTCCATGATTTCCACCATGATGATCCTCTGGAAGTCTTTAAAAATCTGGCTGTTCTCCCAGGCTCTGGATTAAGATAGCTGTTGAGTTCCTCTTTTGTATATTTTGTGACATGTTTGTCTAGATGGTATACTCTTCAGTTTACTTTTTTAAAAGCCATATTTTATAATATAAGCTCCAGGATATTATATATTATAATATTATATATAAGCTCCAGGATATTATATTTTATAATATAAACTCCAGGATCTCTCTGGAGTCAGACAGAATCAAATCAAATAACTAAGTAAACTGAGTTATTAAGTGTTCATAGAAGGTGCAACTGTATTTTGAAAAAGAATGATAAAGTTACTGTTTATTTATCTATTAAAAATAAAGATAAGGCCCTGTGTCTTTGATTCAGCAGTATTTTAAGTTGTATTTAAATTCAATGATAGATTCCTTTTGACTAGTATTGGGAGAAGGCGATTTTGAACAGACCCTAAGCACTGCATTTGTTTGATAGTTAATCTACTCTATTAGAAGTGCCAACGAACAAACTGCAGTTAATGAAAGCTTATGTAGTTCAAATTCTGAAAGAAACCATTCAAATAAAAGCTAATGAATAAGGTATTAAAGAATTGGCTAGCAAGCCAATTAATTTATTATAACTAGACTATCTAGGAAAGCATGGCTAAAATTATGAGTGCTAGAAGAATCAAGCGTAGATATAACGTAACTTTCCCCATCCACTTAATTAAACTGGAATGAACTTCTCTAGAGGTGAGAAACAAAGGCCAGGTACTTTCTTTCAGTAGACTTGTAAATGTAGATTTTATTTGTACAATTTTTAATGGTGCAAATCCACCTTTGAGTTATATATGAAAATGACCTGCACATTTTGGTGGAGTATTAATAATGTACGAGTGGCACACAGAGTTTGCTATTGGACTCACTCAAATTCATAGTCTCCTGATTACTCCTGACATTTTGCCCACTGTGTCTCTTGCTCAGTTCCTTTCATTTGCATAAAGGTTAGAAGAAGGAAAATGAAAAAAAAAAAAAAAAGGAAAGTTGCAAGGAGGTCATAAATCGAAACAAAACAAAAAGGATAGCTGAAGCATTTAGCTTCATAACACGTTTGCCACACTGTGGACTATCACCCACAAGGAAAATCCTCCAGTTGTGGTCTGACACAACCAATCAAAAAATCCAGACAAAAGACTTTTTTTTTTTTGTCCCTCTGCTTCTGCATTACCAAGAAAGCTGCTTCTGGGGCATCTCTTGAAGAGCACCTGGAAGCTTCAGCTGGTGTAAAATTCAGCAATGCATTTAGTCATGGATGCATTTTGTTCAGAGCATGTGATATTTCTGTCCCATGAGGTATTTTGTAGGCCTTCATGTCATGGGACTGGGTTTTTTGCAAGACAGTTTCTCTTGACTTTTATCTATCCGTCCTGTGAGATCCAAAAGGAGAGATGTGCTTCAGGTCCCATTTGCTAGGGAGCATCATCTCTTGGGTCCTTGGAAGAGATCCTTTTTGCTGTGGTCCCTTGTCCTCTGGAACATCATTCCCCACAGAGATTGGAATTGCTCTGACCCCACAGTTTTTACACAAAGTCTTAAAAACCAGGTTGGTTTGCCAAGCTTGTGGCCCAGGTTGCGTGGCTGAACCTTAGCTTGATGATGTTGATGGTGTTAGTTGGTTTTATCGCAGCTCCTGTATTGTTATTTATTGGTTTTTTTTAATGATGTCTTTATCATATTGTTTATTTTCTGTCAGCTGCTCAAAGTCATGTTTCAAATGGGTGGCCATATAAATTGAATCAATCAATCAAAATAAATCTCTACCACTGAACACCCCGCTGCTCAGGGGGGATCCTATCACCTGAAAGTAGAGTTAATGAGAGGAAACAGAGGAAAGCAGGTGCAGTCATACTATATGATGCTTAGCTTGCAAATTACACGGGTTATAATTTGTCAGGGCTTACTGATTTATCCCAATAAACCCATGGTCTCAGGAATTCCTCTAAGCTTCAAAAGAATCACAGAAAAGCCCATAAATAAAAGAACTCCCTTCTGATTCTGGGTAACAAAAGTTAAATTTTGCTTCAAATCCTGATGATGGGACACTATCCTTCATTCACCTGAGGAGAACAGGCAAGGTAAACAGGCAGGTGGATTGTTTCCATATTTTCCATACTTCTGGGGAAGAAATATCCATCTGGTTCAGTTCCAAGCTGGGAGAAAGATACTGGAAACATGGAGGCTGATTGGAAAGATGGTTTATTGATGAAGCAGAACCATATGGGTTTGTGGTTCTGGGTAGCTGACCAAAATGGAGTTGAGAGTGGGGATGGCATCTTTTGGGCTTTGCACTTGAGCTTTCTGTTCCTGTGCAAGAACATGTCTTCTATTGGCTGTTGTCAGATTCCTATGGGGTCATGTAGGGGTTATATACAGATCATAGCTGGCTCTATAGGCAAAAGAAGAAATGCAAATCCTTGTCTGAGCTAATCTGCTCAACTTTTTGTTTGTTGTTTATCTGTGTTTCTGTTTGACCCAGTCTTTCTGAATGGATTACCAAATCTGCATTTCCAGAAGCTTGGGGCAGGGAAACTGGGGCTGGTTTCTGAATAGGCTGGCCCAATCTTTCTTAATGGGCACAAAATATCTGCTGTGGCTATTGAGAAAGACTTGGGGGTTGCTTTCTGTCTTTTAAGAGCATGTTTCTCCATTTCTCCTTTAGGGTATATAATATTCTGCCTTGTTAATATTTCCCAAAATATTTCATTCTTTGGCGGGAGGGGAGGGGGATGCTGACTTTCTACACTTCTATCCAATTGATAAATAGCTTTGAGGGAATCACAAACATGAAAGCCAAGAATATAGGATAAAGACTAAGAAAATAATATAGCTAATATCAATATCTCCAGGCAACATGATTCCTATGGAAAGTAAAAAAATGACAGATTAAATGCTACTAGGAGAAGAAAGACTGGCCTAGTGGCTAAACTTTATAGTGAGAACATTAATTAGTGGCTTCTTTGGGAATTCACTCTGCAGAAGGAGGCCACTTCAAAGAAAGATCTTTCCCCACTGACCATCTGTCACTTTGTCTGAGGTATCAACTCCACAGGGATTCTGATGGCCATCTTAACAATCAATCAAGGCTTTTTAAAGATTGCAAGAAGCCTGGAGGCAGAATGTACTGTACTGAGGAAACTCCACCTTCACTATTTTTTTTTCCATTTCATCCTATATTTTTGGTCATCAAAATGAGGACTGTGAAGAGAAGCAAAAATATGGAAATAAATCTATGGGTTGCCCTTTAATTGATTAGGGTGTGGGGGTTTTTTGCCTTAAAGGAAATGTATCATTCAAAAAAACCACTGTATTGTTGTATTTGCACTTTAGAGTATTTCTCCATGGCCCCTGCTTTCCTTGACGGAGCAAAGATTTACTCTGCCAAATAATGTGATTGACTTGGAGAAAATTCTGTATTGGCTTATAGGTCATTTGAGAGCTAGCAAGAAGCTTACTGGGTGGTCTTTGGGTGAATCACTCTTAGACCTGCGTTAGGAGCGGACATCTTGGGATGGTTAAACAATCAAGATGGTGGCTCCAACTGTGTGATTGAAGTGAACTAAATGAATTCAGAATTTGAAAATCAGTGTGTTGTTTGGAAAATTCAATATACTTTTCTAAAATTAAAGGAATTAAAATGAGTTCAACTTGAAAGAAGTTCTACCATATAAATTAACCCTAGATTCAGTTACTGTGTATGTGGTTTCCTCCTCCCTCTCATTTTGCAGTGTGGGTTGACGCGTGGCACCAATCAACATGACTGGCTACATCTTTCCAAGAATACCATCACTAAACAAAGCCTTCTTTTATCAGGCAAATGGGTTAATAATGGATTCATTTATTTTTACAGGAGAGAATAGAGTCACGAGAGCCTTTCTGATTGTCAGCCCTCTTGCTTGCCTCTCTCTTCTTTCATTTATAATAATTTATTTTTTTTAAAAAAACAACAACAATCACAAGCAGCCACTTGGAATATAATTTATTTATTTATTTATTTTATTTTATTTTATTTTATTTGTATACCGCCCTTCTCCAACAGGACTCAGGGCGGTGAACAGCCATGGTAAAACATAACATATAAAAATTAAAAGCAATTTAAAAACATTAAATAATTTGGATATCCAATTAAAACAACCCAGGTTAAAACCAATTACAAATTAAAATTGAAGGGATGGCATCAAGCCAGCCCGGCTAGGTGAAAAAGATGTGTTTTCAGGGCCCGACGAAAAGTCCGGAGGTCTGGTATCGTACGTATCTCTGGGGGCAGGTCGTTCCAGAGGGCAGGTGCTGCCACAGAGAAGGCTCTCCCCCTGGGGGTCACCAGCCGACATTGTCTGGCCGATGGCACCCTGAGGAGTCTCTCTCTGTGGGAGCGTACTGGCCGGTGGGAGGCTATTGGCGGCAGAAGGCAGTCTTGTAAATACCCCGGCCCTAAGCCATGGAGCGCTTTAAAGGTGGTCACCAACACCTTGAAGCGCACCCTGAAGACCACAGGAAGCCAGTGCAGCTCGCGCAGGAGAGGTGTCACATGGGAGCGCCCCGTCGCTCCCATAATCCCCCGCGCGGATGCATTCTGGACCAACTGGAGCCTCCGGGTGCACCCCAAGGGGAGCCCCATGTAGAGAGCATTGCAGTAGTCCAGACGGGAAGTGACGAGTGCTTGAGTGACCATGCGTAGGGAGTCCCGATCTAGAAAGGGATGCAACTGGTGTATCAGGCTGATCTGATAAAAAGCCCCCTAGGCCATGGCCGTCATATGCTCTTCTAAAGACAGCCGTGTATCCAGGAGGATGCCCAAGTTGCGAGCCCTTTCCGTGGGGGCCAATGATTCGCCCCCAATAACCAGCGATGGCACCAGCTGGCTATATCGGGACGCCGGAAGCCACAGCCACTCGGTCTTGGAAGGGTTGAGTCGGAGCCTGTTTCTCCCCATCCAGGCGCGCACGGCCTCCAGGCACCAGGACATCACTTCAAGGGCATCGTTGGGGTGGCCTGAGTGGAGATGTACAGCTGAGTATCATCAGCGTACTGATGAATGGAAGGTTGTTGAGAGTGTGGTGGCGGCAGTTTCCACAGTACCTGGATGAAGCTGTCTAACTAGATCCAGTCCAGTCCGGTTTCAGGCCTGGGCACAGCACGGAAATGGCATTGGTCGAGTTGGTGGATGATCTCTGGAGGGCTCGGGATAGGGGTTGCTCCTCTATCCTGGTCCTATTAGATCTCTCAGCGGCTTTTGATACCATCGACCATGGTATCATGTTGCACCGGCTGGAGGGGTTGGGAGTGGGAGGCACCATTTTGCAGTGGTTCTCCTCCTACCTCTCTGACCAGTCGCAATCTGTGTTGGCAGGGGGGCAGCGGTCGACCCCGAGGTGCCTTGTCTGTGGGGTGCTGCAAGGGTCGGTCCTCTCGCCCCTTCTGTTCAACATTTATGTGAAGCCGCTGGGTGAGATCATCCGTGGCTTTCATTATTCAGCTACTGATAATGGAAAAGTAATTGTCGTAGTAGTGGATCAAAAGGAGAAGGCACATTCCTTCCATTACAGTAACATTCTCAGACTTTTCTCTGGAGACTGAGCTGTATTTTTTTTTTTTAATCCTGCAACAGCAGATCTGTCTATCAGTAGTCTTGGAACCACAGGGAGGATTTTGAATGAGGAAGTACATAAGCAGCTTCAGAACAGGCTTCTCTGTTGGCATTTTAGCAAGGAAAGGAAGAATTAAACTTCCTGCTTTGCGGTCTCAGTAATTCCCTAAAGGAATTTTTATATATAACAAAACAGAACAAAATGAAACCCATTAATTGCATTCTCTCAAAGAGTGTTGCATCTAGTTTGGCCATGAATTTCTAAATCCTTCAGGACAACATAAGCTAGATTCTTGTCCCATCGTGGTTTGTTATCTTCTCTTCTTTTTTTCCTCCTGTTGTTGAGCAGAATAAGAGCTCTGCTTGTACCTGATGCAAAGTGAAATTCAGCCAAACCCAAAAGGAAAGGATGGATAACATTGGTAACTATTTTTTTTTTAAAATGTGTTGCTTGCATGCAAAACAAATCCTGACCCAATCACATTAAAGAGGTGGCATTCTACCAAAAGAAGGCAAGCAATTACAAGAGGTATTGTTTAATTCTCTTTATGCTTCATTTAAAGCTAATTTACATTTTTCTAAACTGCACTTCCATCAAAAGCGCAACTGCATCCAATTACACCTCATTGGTACAAAAGTTTAGTAGACGGAAATCCATTTCTTGCAGACCCTGGTTCAAAAAAGGTTTCAGTGGAAGGCAGAACTAGAATTAGAATTAGATATTAGAATCTAATTAGAATTAGAATTCTTTATTGGTCAGATGTGATTGGACACACAAGGAATTTGTCTTGGTGCATATGCTCTCAGTGTACATAAAAAGAAAAGATCTTTTCATCAAAAATCATAAGTTACAACACTTAATGATAGTCATAGGGTACAAATAAGCAATCAAATCATACTAGGAAACAATCAATATAAATTGTAAGAATACAAGCAACAAAGTTACAGTCATACAGTCTATTGTGGCCCACCAGCAGCCAGCGGAGCTGGCAGCAGAGTCGGACAGTGAGGAGGTTGGGGAGGAACTTGGGTCAATCTTGGGGGCTGGGGAAAACTCAGATGAGGGCTCTGCATCGGAGTCAGAGAGGGGGCCAAGGCCATCTGATAGTTATGTGCTGCCTCCGGAGTCTCCAGAGTCTGACATCAGCAAGGCAGAAGAATAGTGGGATCCTGTTCCCAGTGTGTGCATGCACAGAGTTGCCAGAAGACAAGAACAATTAAGAAAACAGGGTCGACTTGGGAGTAAGGCTTGGAGATGATTGGCCCCTCCCCTAAGACATAAAAGAGGAGCGAATGGGACATGAGCTTTTGCAGGAAGCAATTAGTTCATCTGGTCGGTTCAAGCTTTGAAAAGTTCTGTTTGACTTTGTGCCAAGTTGGGCCTTGCCCTTCGTTTGGCAATTGGTTCTCTGGCAGCATTCCAAGGGAGATAAGGTGGGTGTTTATAAACATTCCCCTGAAAGACTGTTTGTGAAGCCTTGCGGACTGTGAATGAAAATAATTCACAGCCGTGTAAATAAACGAGGTTTTACCTGGACTAAGATTGTGCTTTATACTTTCTAAGGAAGCCTAGGTCAGAACACAGTCATAAGTGGGAAAAGATGGGTGATAGGAATGATGAGAAGATTAATAGTAATGCAGATTTAGTGAATAGTTTGACAGCGTTGAAGGAATTATTTGTTTAGCAGAGTGATGGCGTTCGGGAAAAAACTGTTCTTGTGTCTAGTTGTTCTGGTGTGCAGTGCTCTATAGCATCGTTTTGAGGGTAGGAGTTGAAACAATTTATGTCCAGGATGCATGGGTTAAGCATCAGGATTTTGAATCTGTTAGTGGCTTTCAATTGAACAGTTATTAGCCTATCTGTGGCAAACCACTTTAATGGTTTAGTTTAAGAGACTCCAAAATGAACAAAAGTTCTTATCCTGAACCACGCATGTCTATTTTTCACATGGTGGTATTCCATCAAATTTCCTATTGTAGGGTTTTCAACTGCCTCCTTATATTTCTATCTACTTGCTACCTGCTGGATTAACTATGTAGCAGTGATACAGCTAAACTCCAATAGAATTCTTTTGAGAGCAACAGAGACAAAAAGGGTAGAATTGTTCTTTCCCTACCTTTTATCAATGAAATACTTATTTATACCAGTGGTCCATGACCACAATTGAGCTCAAAATGTCCATTGTTATGCAAGACATTTGTTAAGTGAATTTTATGACCTTTCCTCCCAAAGTTGTTAAGTGAATCACTGCAGTTGTTAAGTTAGTAACACTGTTGTTAAGTGAATAATGGCTTCCCCATTAACTTTGTTTGTGAGAAGGTCACTAAAGGTGATGCAGAGGACTCCAGGACATTACTACCATCATAAATATGAGTCAGTTGCCAACCATTCAGATTTGATCACATGACCATGGGGACTGTGCAATGGTCATAAGTGTGAAAAATGGCCATAAGTCATTTTTTTCAAGGGTCATTGTAACTTCAAAGGGTCACTGTACAGATAGTGCTGGACTTACAACCATTCATTTACTGATCGTTCAAAGTTATAACGACATTGAAAAAAGTGACTTACGACCATTTTCCATACTTTTGACCATTGCAGCATCCCCAAGGTCATGTGATTTACACTCAGATACTTGATAAGTGATTTGTATTTATGACGGTTGCAGTGCGTGCTCCCCATGCTCCCCACCCCCACACATGCATGCATGACCCCCTGCGCTCCCCCCACCCCTGTGCAAGTGCGCATGGTCCCCCCTGCTCCCCCCACCCCCACACTTGCAAACATCCCCCTGTGGTCTGTTTTGGGCCTGGCAGATCTCCCTGAAGCCTCCTGGGACCAAAAATGGGTTATGGGGGTACAAGTCACATACTCCTGTGGCCCGTTTTGGGGCTGGCAGGCCTCCTTGAGGCCCCTGGGACCAAAAACAGGCTGTGGGGGGGGGTGCTGCACCCGCTGTGGCCGATTTTGGCATGCGGAGCACACTGCTTCCGCCCCGCTCCCTCCACCCCAGCGCATGCACCAAAACCCCCTCCCATCCCAATGCATATGCGCGAGAACCCCTTCTGCCCCTGCGCATGCACATGAGATCCCCGTACATGCGCATACATCTCCCGCATGTGCCAGAGACAGAAAATCAGTTGGCTAGTGGGAGGTGTGCACGTATGCACGATGGAGCTGAGCTGGGCGACAGCTCACGTGCCCGCAGAGAGGGCTCTGCGTGCCACCTGTGTCACGTGTGCCATAGGTTCACCATCACGGGTCTATGCAAATTGTGTGTCCAATTTTGGTAATATGAGAAACAGCCCTCTTCAATCCAGGAGTATTTTTATGAATGCCATAGTTAACATTTAGTAATTCTAGTTATGTGAGGAAAGGTAAGAAAGGGATAGGAAATTATGGGTTTGTCCCTGCATAAAAATATATACAAAAAACCTAGTTGGTCTAGTGGTTAAGGCATTGGGCTAGAAACTGGGAGACTGTGAGTTCTAGTTCTGCCTTAGGCATAAAGCGAACTGGGTGACCCTGAGCCAATCACTATCTCTCAGCCCTTGGACACAGGAAATGGCAAACCATTTCTGAAACCTGCAGTGACTTTTCCATCGAACTGCCAGGCATCAACACTGACTTGCTTTCATATATACTTACACATTCTGCATAAATCTTAGCTGATTGACAAAGTTTTCTGTCTACCAAAGAGCAATAATTAAACATCAATTTCTTTCTGAGCTAGGTTAGATTCAGAGACATGATGTTCCTTAATTGTCACCCACTTGAATCGCTGTTATGCATCTGGCTTCAAATAATGGATCTCGGTGTGCTAGTAAAAAAAAAACAAAAAACCTGTTCCCACAAGCCAGATGCCTGCTCACCCTAGTTCACTCTATGTTACATCATGTGAATGCTGTCAGTGAGCTCTATGATGGGATTTCAAATTACTTGTCAAGCCAGCATCGCCAGATGATATTCGGAAGGATTTACATATTCCAATTTTCACAAATCTACATCTCTCTTAACTAGGTGTAAGTAGTCTGGTCATTCTTGGATCTTACTCTAATTTTTCGTGGACAGGAACATTTAAATAAATGTTACATGCCGCCCTGAGTCTCTGGAGAGGGGCGGCATATAAATTTAATAAATAAATAAATAAATAAATTTGTTTCAGTATGTAAAGCAGATGTTCTCTTAAAAGTTTATGTCTGTTACAAACACACAAACACACATATGTATTTATAAAATTTATATTTTGCTGATAAAGAAATAAAGGTGTCTCGATAGAAAAACACTTAATATATATTAAGTAGTTAGTGTGTATGTGTGTGTGTGTGTATGTGTGTGTGTGTGTATATATATTGCTCCTGGAAGCACGAAGCCGAGAACACCAGCCTGAAGATGACGAATGAGACTTCGTCGAAACATCGCCAAGACACTTCCAATTTTACGTGGGAGAAGACCCGAATAACCAAAGACCTACATACAAACACCCGCAAAAACCTGAGAAAACAAATATATATATATATGCAGGTCTCCCAGGAAGCAACACAGAGTTGCAGTTTGTCAGCAGAAAAAGGGCCCAAGAACTTGTGAATGAGATTTCACAGAACCTAGGGCTGAAGAACAACTAAGTTTACATAGGTAAAACCTGGCTAGAAAGAATATGCACATAAAAGCCTATGAAAAAAGAAAAAAGATACATTATGCCTTTTACAGGGAGGATAATTGGGAAGTGGGTGTGGCCCACTGATGACGCCTTAAGAGGTAGAAATAGCTATCTGGGTCTCCCAGGAAGCAACACAGAGTTGCAGTTTGTCAGCAGAAAAAGGGCCCAAGAACTTGTGAATGAGATTTCACAGAACCTAGGGCTGAAGAACAACTAAGTTTACATAGGTAAAACCTGGCTAGAAAGAATATGCACATAAAAGCCTATGAAAAAAGAAAAAAGATACATTATGCCTTTTACAGGGAGGATAATTGGGAAGTGGGTGTGGCCCACTGATGACGCCTTAAGAGGTAGAAATAGCTATCTGGGTCTCCCAGGAAGCAACACAGAGTTGCAGTTTGTCAGCAGAAAAAGGGCCCAAGAACTTGTGAATGAGATTTCACAGAACCTAGGGCTGAAGAACAACTAAGTTTACATAGGTAAAACCTGGCTAGAAAGAATATGCACATAAAAGCCTATGAAAAAAAAAAAAAGAAAAAAAAAAGAAAAAAGATATATATATATATATATACACATACACACTAACTACTTAATCCTCCATTGTGAAGGAGGCCAATAATAAACTAGCCTTCCTGGATGTGCAAATCAGCCGCAACCCAGATGGGAGCATCGACACAGAAGTATACTGAAAGACCACAAGCACGGATCGCATTTTACACAATGAAAGCAATCACCCTAATGCGCACAAAGTTAGCTGCATTCGGACATTATTTAGCAGGATAGATACCCATTGCAGCACACGGGCAGCCAAAGCAAAAGAATGCGTGCATCTGTACCGGGTCAGCTCTCTCAATGGTTATTTGAGGGATTTTATCCATCGATGTATTACACCCAGGGCCCGGCAGCCCATGGAGGGCGCATGCAGAACATCAACGTGGAGGGTGCTCCCATACATACAGGGGGTGTCCGAAACTGCGGCACGCATCCTTGCACCACATGGGGTTAAAGTGGCACACAGACCTGACCAAACACTGAGGAAGAGAGTAATGCGCCCGAAAGAAGCTTTGCCAAAGGAGGAGACTTCCTCCATAATCTACCGTATTAACTGCAGCAATTGCGCAGGTCATTACATAGGAGAAATATCAAAACGACTGAAAACGAGGGTGCATGAGCACAAACTAGCGGTCAGACGTAAGGAACAGCGCTCCCAGATTTGGATGCATATGGAGGAGCATGGTCACGAGTTCAACTTCCAAGAGACCGAAGTCGTTGCCCACGACGAAACAAAAGGAGGGCGCCTCTTGAAAGAAGCCTGGTTCTCTAACAACAACTCCCTCAATAGACATGTTGACATACCACCAGCATACCAGGCTTTACGGCACCAGGAAAGACTTAAGGAGGACCGATCACTAAGACTGAATGGAGATCGGGGACAAATCTCCTCCTCTAGGCATAGAGATTGGCCCAATGAAGGTGTGACAAACCCTGATAGAGGGCAAGAGAGTAGGTTAGGGAAACAGCAGAATGAGGAAGATAGGGGGTGGTGGTAAGGAAGAACAACGCAGACCCATCACAAGATCATGGGTAAAACAAATGGGTTTAGAGGAGGCAACGTGTATGCCTAAAAGGGAAAGGCATAACAATGAGGGAGAGAGAGCCGGGAGAAATACCTTCAAAGCAATGCCTGATAACCCTGTGTTACCCCCCAGGGAGAGAAAGAGGCAACACACAATGGGGAAGGAGGTAGGGGGAAGTGCATCTTCATCTGTTAGCATGACTAAGGCAGAAAAAAAGTTAATTACAGGGAGAACACAAGGGTGTGGGGCTGTTACGCGCGCAATGACTAAATTGATCAGCATTACATAAGAGCAAGCAGCTCCTCAATGGGGATTTTATACTCTGACGAAGTCGGTAGGGGCCGAAGAAAGCTTAGCACAAGTTTTAAAATAAAAAATTTTAAACTTTTAAATGTTCCGGAGATCGTGATGTCTATCGCCTCTTCTATAACTATACCTGGAACACGCATTTTTAGGACAATTCTTTACACACACACACACACACACACACACACACACACACACGTATAATTTTTCCCTAGGTTTACCGTTCAAATTTACTTGGCAGTAATTTCCAAAATTTCTTGGTCTAATGCTAAAGAGGTTTTGTGAAGGATTTTGTAAAAAGTAGCATTTTTTTTTCTCTGCATCGTAGTCACCCACATGCCTCACTCTGGGTAAAAAAAAGAGACATTTTCTCCATCATTTATCACTCCTTTTCTCACACATCTTCTGTAGTGATTTCTCTTCAAATACATACATCATGGACAAACTTTGTTTTAAAAAAATTACCGTGTTTTCCCAAAAATAAGACCCTGCCTTATATTTTTTGAACCCTGAAATAAGCGCTTGGCCTTATTGCCATGCGCTCAAAAGCCTGATTGGGCTTATTATCAGGGGATGTCTTATTTTGGGGGAAACAGGGTATGTATTTAAAACATGGGTAGAGTAAGAACACAGTAAAGATAAATTGCTCTCAATTTTTTTTAACCTCTTTTAATATGTATTTATTCAATTCTTATCTTTCATAACATTTAATTTGGGACCTTGGACTAGATCTATGGTGGCAAACCTATGACACATGTGTCAAGGTGATATACTACAATGGCTGACATATAGGTGAAACTCGAAAAATTAGAATATCACGCAAAAGTTCATTTATTTCAGTAATGCAACTTAAAAGGTGAAACTAATATATGAGATAGACTCATTACATGCAAAGCGAGATAGTTCAAGCCTTGATTTGTCATACTTTTGATGATTATGGCTTACAGCTCATGAAAACCCCAAATTCACAATCTCAGAAAATTAGAATATTGTGAAAAAGTTCAATATTCTAGGCTCAAAGTGTCCCACTCTAATCAGCTAATTAAGCCATAACACCTGCAAAGGGTTCCTGAGCCTTTAAATGGTCTCTCAGTCTGGTTCAGTAGGAATCAGAATCATGGGAAAGACTGCTGACCTGACAGTTGTGCAGCAGAAAACTATCATTGACACCCTCCATAAGGAGGGAAAGCCTCAAAAGGTAATTGCAAAAGAAGTTGGATATTCCCAAAGTGCTGTATCAAAGCACATTAATAGAAAGTTATGTGGAAGGGAAAAGTGTGGAAGAAAAAGGTGCACAAACAGCAAGGATGACAGCAGCCTGGAGAGGATTGTCAGGAAAAGGCCATTCAAAAGTGTTGGGGACTTTCACAAGGAGTGGATTGAGGCTGGAGTCAGTGCATCAAGAGCCACTACACACAGATGGATCCTGGACATGGGCTTCAAATGTTGTATTCCTCTTGTCAAGCCGCTCCTGAACAACAAACAATGTCAGAAGCGTCTTACCTGGGCTAAAGAAAGAAAGAACTGGTCTGTTGCTCAGTGGTCCAAAGTCCTCTTTTCTGATGAGAGCAACTTTTGCATCTCATTTGGAAACCAAGGACCCAGAGTCTGGAGGAAGAATGGAGAGGCACACACTGCAAGATCAAGTCCAGTGTGAAGTTTCCACAGTCTGTGTTGATTTGGGGAGCCATGTCATCTGCTGTGTTGGTCCACGGTGCTTGACAATGCAGCCGTCTACAGGAGATTTTGGAGCACTTCATGCTTCCTTCCGCAGATGAGCTTTATGGGGATGCTGACTTCATTTTCCAGCAGGACTTGGCACCTGCCCACACTGCCAAAAGTACCAAAACCTGGTTCAATGACCATGGGATTACTGTGCTTGATTGGCCAGCAAACTCACCTGACCTGAACCCCATAGAGAATCTATGGGGCATTGCCAAGAGAAAGATGAGAGACATGAGACTGAACAATGCAGAAGAGCTGAAGGCAGCTATTGAAGCATCCTGGTCTTCCATAACACCTCAGCAGTGCCACAGGCTGATAGCATCCATGCCACACCGCATTGAGGCAGTAATTAATGCAAAAGGGGCCCAAACCAAGTACTGAGTACATATGCATGCTTATACTTTTCAGAGGTCCGATATTGTTCTATGTACAATCCTTGTTTTATTGATGTCATGTAATATTCTAATTTTCTGAGATTGTGAATTTGGGGTTTTCATGAGCTGTAAGCCATAATCATCAAAATTATGACAAATCAAAGCTTGAACTATCTCGCTTTGCATGTAATGAGTCTATCTCATATATTAGTTTAACCTTTTGAGTTGAAATAAATGAACTTTTGCTCGATATTCTAATTTTTCGAATTAGTTCGAAAAATTGTAGTTCACCAACACTCAATAGCAACTGTTCTCAAAAGCATGTCTATTCTATTTTCTAAATTTTCGGAGTCTCTGGTGTGCTCTTGGGTGGCTTCCAGATCCTCTGAAAATGAGTTTATTTTACTCATAGTTTATTTTTGTAATTATTTGACCATTTTTTAATATAATACGTACATAGCACCACACATGACTGCATTGGTTTTTTAAAAAATAGATGAATGTATAAAGAATTGTTTCTCTTTTTTGGGAAGAAGGGGAAGAATGACATGCCAGCCAGAGGTGGGTTTCAGCAGGTTCTGACTAGTTCTGGAGAACCGGTAGTGGAAATTTTGAGTAGTTCGGAGAACCGTTAAACTCCACTTCTGACTGGCCCCGCCCCATCTATTCTCTGCCTCCCGAGTCCCAGCTGATCGGAAGGAAATGGGGATTTTACAGTATCCTTCCCCTGGAGTGGGGTGAGAATGGAGATTTTACAGTATCCTTCCCCTGCCACTCCCACCAAGCCATGCCCACAGAACCAGTAGTAAAAAATTTTGAATCCCACTACTGATGCCAGCAGAATCAAGTTAGGTGTTTTCTGAATTTTTGACACATCGAGTCCAAAAAGGTCCCCATCACTGGACTAGATTGAATTTTTATTTTTGAAAATAGAGCTAAGAAACTAAGTACCAGGTAACCTTTTCAGGAATATGCTGTAACCCAGAGGAGAAAAGGAATGTCTACAAGCTGTATCAAATAGCAATCAAGGTGTGTGTATGTGGGGGTCATGACTGGGTGATTAAAGCGCCACTCTTTCTATATACTTTGCACATACGGCACAGATAAAAAACAGAGCTTCAATTGCACTGCCGTGGCTGTGGTCTTGACTATTTTTTAAAACCACACTCTGCCCCAATTAACTAGGCAGGAATTGAAAATGAATTGGGTACTGGGCTGAATAGATCCTGAATGTCACAGACCACTACTGATCATCTGGAGAAAATTCTCCGTGTTGGGGGATCTTCCATATTATAAAGATAGCAGTGATAGGATCCAATCTGAAGTTGGTCAGTGAGATCAAAAGTTTATTCTTCCAAAATGTTCAGGTTCAGGCTAGAGCCCATCATCAGAAAGCTTCTCTCTCTCCAGAATACATGCACTGGGCTGTTCTACATGTTGTATTTATATGGTTGCTAGTTGTGTGTAACTTTTAATTGCTAATTAGGGTGTTGATGGCTGGCTATTAAGGCTACTATGTCATTAAGTTATTAGTACCCAATTGTTTCTTTGAGCTGCCGTGCCCTCAGCTCCTAAGTATCTGAAAGGCTGGTGGTAAACCAGCACTTCTACTGGTTGACAAGGGGCCCATTTCCCAGACTTCAATTATTTCTCTGGCTGTTTTTGTCCCTGCTCAGCCAACAATCATAGTAGCTGCAAAACTGAATGTATGTCCTTGTTTATTGCAATGTGAGGCTACCAATAAGTTCGGCTATGATATAAGTTAGAAAGAAGAGTAAAGGTGATATACATATACAGAACTCTGCTTGCTACTGACTTTAGATTTAGCTGTTAATTGCTTTCCTCCAGATTAAAAAGGTATATTTTGGGGTCAGGGGAGGATTTCACTTACCTTTGCTATCGGTTTGCTTGCTTCACTCTCGCGCGCCTCCTGTCTGCGGATGCACAGAAGCTTCTGTGCATGTGCAGATCGTATTTGATGACATCCGGATGGGTGGGCGGACCCTCCAGTTGCCGTTGCTACCTATTCGCCCGAACTAGGGCGAACCGGTAGCAATCCACCACTGTTTGGGGTTACTGTTAGCCTAGTTCTAGCAAGCAGGGAATGGTAACAGCTTTAAATAAGCCAAATGAGTTTTAGTTTGACTTAATTCCAGAGAGGCATGTGGCTGCATTTTTTTTTTAAAATGATACCTCCTCTGAGCATTAGCCCACATGCCTCTCTTCACATTTGAATCAGCTTCTAAGATAGCATCAGAAAAATAAACGAACCCTTTTGCTCCACTAGAAAGTATGAGCTACATACCCATCTGTTCCTCTACCGAGAGAAAGTCAGTGATGGTATGTCATTCCTCTTGGTGATGAAAATGTAAAAATCACATTAAGAGCTTATAACAGCCATTCCTGCTACTGAAAAAAAAACAAACAAACACAAGTACACATTTTGAGATTCAGCAGTGCAGTCTTATTACACTGTTCTGGAGCTTCTACAAGCTTTTGTTCTTTTGCCTAAATACTTTAAATGACCATGGATTTGTTGGCTGTGCAGGTAAATGCCTCTTTAGGATTCAAGACAGAGAAAAAGCAGTAGTGATTTCCTTTCTATACTTAACTTTAACTGGCTACAAATAAAGAAAACTGAAAACATAACTGTTCTCAGTAAAGGCACTTCCATGCAGATATAGATAATCCTTGTCTTATGACCATAATGGAGCCTGCGATTACAGCTGTAAGTCATGACAGTTGTTAAGTGAGGTGCCATATGTCCATGCCTGATATGCAGTGGTTGTTAAGCAAAACCATTCTTTGATATGGGCCATATTTTGCTGGAAACCAGAAGTAAACAGCAGTTTCTGGCAAAAATGTTGTGAATTGCTGTCATGTGACCACAATATACTACAAATGGCCATAGATTCAGGCCAGTTATTGAACACACAAAATGTGGTCATGTGAACACAGGAGGGCCAGCCATCAGAACTTCAAATCCGTGTTGTAAGTCCCTTTTTGGGGGTTTGTTGCGGGGGTGAAATGCTACCAGTTCGGGCCAGTTCGCCTGAACCGGTAGTAAAAAATGCTAATGGTTTGCCGAACTGGTAGTAAAAAATGTAAAAAAAAAAGTTCCGACGATCAGCTGAGCGATGCACGATCGTGAGAACTTTTTTTTTTTTTTACTTTTTTAGCATTTTTTTACTACCGGTTCTCCGTGTGCGTTTGGTGCAGCGTGTGTTTGGCGCATGGCGCACATGTGCGGCCAGCGAACCGGTAGTAAACCGGTTCAGATTTCACCACTGGTTTGTTGTAACTTTGAATGGTAGCTAAGCTGAGAACTTCTTCCAGCTGACCAGTGGTGGTCTGTGACATTCAGGGTCCAATCAGCTTAGTGGTCTTTTCGTTTTCAGATCCTGGCCAGTCACTGTGATCTTGAAAGTTGTCCCACAAATTATTTTCAAAACAATGTAGATCAGCATTGTTCAGCAGGAAAGGAAAAGAAATATACCAATGAGAACCATCTGCTCTGGCCATCAGGATCACTGCTTCGAAACTGCAGGTTTAGTGATTCCTTCTGAGTCACATTTTAGTTGGACTTTAGCTAATTGGCTCAGCTGTCCAATAACTATGACCACGCGCTCTGTGGACAGCATTAAGATACACAGTGGTAATGCCTTATCTACTGCAGACACTCTGCTAGCCGTCAGATATACAGGCATCATAAGGATGGAACATTTGTGAAATTTCATATATATTTGAACTAAAGCTACTCTAGCCCACCATTGGCCAGAGTAGAAGTGTGGGGCACTTCAGAGTTTAAGTTAGCAAAACCAGAACAGTCACAAATTCTCCTCCTCTTAGCTTTCAAACATCAGATACTTATTTATACCTAATTAGGAATGCAATTACAGGACTTCCTGCAGCATGTAGCTACTACTGGGAAATACATTGTATATGTTGAGTTTCAAAAGTTCTGGCAGCACACACTGAGTAGGGCTGTCTGGCTATCATAATCATGCCGAGTGTTAAACGGATAGTCTTTTAGTACACTTTTCAGTTGGGCTTTTTTAGAGACAGGCACTAAAAGCCACCATGTACAAACTCAGTACCTACAAACTCTGTATGACTGTATTTTCTGGCAGCAGTCAAATATTCTGGTAGTTGAGTGACTGAGCTGTATGTCAGCCAAATTCTCATTTAGTGGAAATCAACTTTCTCGAAGGCCAAAGTGATATGATGTGGCATTCTGTCCCTCTTGTTCTACGCATGTTACAATCATCTCGGTGTTTTGATGAGAAATTGGAACAGTCTGATCTTAAGCGTGGGTTCCTAACAGAATGAGCATATGAGATCTAACAACAGGCAATAGTTCAAAAGAAATAGTCATGAGATCTAACTCTCATGCTGTATCGGACTTGTATGATATTCTGCATGATACATTAATTTAGGAAGACTTGTATGCCCCTTATTGAAAGGGGAAAATATAGAAGGGAAGGTGACAGATAAAATGATCCACACTTCAGTTAAGATTATTACAGTTCCATTGCAATTATTTTATGCTTTTTATAGTTTGGGGTTTTATCGTTTGTTTTGAGCCACCTAGAATTGTGTTTTTAGATGGGTGGCCATTCTAATCAATCAACCAACCAATTCCATTATACTAACACTATGACAAGCTTTTTCTCAGCAAGATGGCCTAGAACCACTTAAGCAGGCACAACAGAGCCCACTAACTTATGGCAAATAAATTTTATTGTACATAAAGAAGAGAAGCCATTGCAAAATAATTTAAGCTGCTGCCGTATTTCAAACATGTTAATACAATGAGTATTGTATTGGGAATTCATTGACTTGACTTGTATTAAAATTACTCATTTCAAGAAATATTTTTTTTTATTATAAGCAACAGCATAGTTTTAAAGATGGAAATAATTTTATGTGTATCCAGGTATGTATAATATATCAGGAAAATATTCAGGGAAAAATATGGGCTATGGTTTTCTTCTCTGATGCTTCCACAAAAATAATTGTTTGCTGCCACCAGTCCTGATTGTCAAAAAGAAAGTTGGTGTCTTATATTCCTGATGATTCTCAACTGTGATCTTCTCACACCATTATCTTTTACTGTATCCTAATTTAACTGTCGTGAAAATAATGTGAAACAAGATGCATGTATGCTCTTCTGCTTTTCTTGGAAGAAAGATAGAATAGAAGTATAATTTAGAAAAAGTGTGGAAAAATTTGCCTTTGTCAGCTCTGAAAAATAAGCGGCTGGTGATGTAAATAAGGAAATCAGTGATTTTTGGGACTGTCTTTGTGATCGGAGATCTCACTTGATTTTGATTTAAACTGAATCTTCATTTATAATCTTAATGTACAGTCAGGTCCAGAAATATTGGGACATCGACACAATTCTAATATCTTTGGCTCTATACACCACCACAATGGAGTTGGAATGAAACAAACACAATGTGCTTTAACTGCAGACTGTCAGCTTTAATTTAAGGGTATGTACATCCAACTCGGGTGAACGGTGTAGGACTTACAGCAGTTTGCATATGTGCCTCCCACTTGTTAAGGGACCAAAAGTAATGGGACAGAATAATAATCATAAATCAAACTTTCCCTTCTTAATATTTGGTTGCAAATCCTTTGCAGTCAATCACAGCCTGAAGTCTGGAACGCATAGACATCACCAGACTCTGGGTTTCATCCCTGGGGATGCTCTGCCAGGCCTCTACTGCAACTGTCTTCAGTTCCTGCTTGTTCTTGGGGCATTTTCCCTTCAGTTTTGTCTTCAGCAAGTGAAATGCATGCTCAATGGGATTCAGGTCAGGTGATTGACTTGGCCATTGCATAACATTCCACTTCTGTCCGTTCAAAAACTCTTTGGTTGCTTTTGCAGTATGCTTTGGGTCATTGTCCATCTGCACTGTGAAGCGCTATCCAATGAGTTCTGCAGCATTTGGCTGAATGTGAGCAGATAATATTGCCCGAAACACTTCAGAATCCATCCTGCTGCTTTTGTCAGCAGTCACATCATCAATAAATACAAGAGAACCAGTTCCATTGGCAGCCATACATGCCCACGCCATGACACTACCACCACCATGCTTCACTGATAAGGTGGTATGCTTAGGATCATGAGCAGTTCCTTTCCTTCTCCATACTCTTCTCTTCCCATCACTCTGGTACAAGTTGATCTTGGTCTCATCTGTCCATAGGATCTTGTTCCAGAACTGTGAAAGCTTTGTTAGATGTTGTTTGGCAAACTCTAATCTGGCCTTCCTGTTTTTGAGGCTCACCAATGGTTTACATCTTGTGGTGAACCTTCTGTATTCACTCTGGTGAAGTCTTCTCTTGATTGTTGACTTGACACACATACACCTACCTCCTGGAGAGTGTTCTTGATCTGGCCAACTGTTGTGAAGGGTGTTTTCTTCACCAGGGAAAGAATTCTTCGGTCATCCACCACACTTGTTTTCCGTGGTCTCTCGGGTCTTTTGGTATTGCTGAGCTCACCGGTGCAGTCCTTCTTTTTGAGAATGTTTCAAACATTTGTTTTGGCCACGCCTAATGTTCTTGCTATCTCTCTGATGGGTTTGTTTTGTTTCTTCAGCCTAATGATGGCTTGCTTCACTGATAGTGACAGCTCTTTGGATCTCATCTTGAGAGTTGACAGCAACAGATTCCAAATGCAAATAGCACACTTGAAATGAACTCTGGGCCTTTTATCTGCACATTGTAATTGGGGTAATGAGGGAATATCACACACCTGGCCATGGAACAGCTGAGAAGCCAATTGTCCCATTACTTTTGGTCCCTTAAAAAGTGGGAGGCACATATACAAATTGCTGTAAGTCCTACACCGTTCACCCGAGTTGGATGTACATACCCTCAAATTAAAGCTGACAGTCTGCAGTTAAAGCACATTGTGTTTGTTTCATTCCAACTCCATTGTGGTGGTGTATAGAGCCAAAGATGTTAGAATTGTGTCGATGTCCCAATATTTATGGACCTGATTGTATATTGATTTATTTAATAAAGTTGCACCTTGTCCCAGTCAAACAATTCTGGGTGGCTTACAGATAGGCAATCACTTCAGTTAAAACACCCATGGTAAACACAATAATAAAATCCAACAAAAACAAGGAAAACCAACATAAAATGACAATAAAAGTAGGAATGGTGCAATATGTTTCCTGTGTCAACTCAGAAAGCTCAGATTGCCCAAGGATCTGCTGATACAGTTCTACAGAGGAATTATTGAGTCTGTCATTTTTGTACCTCAATAAATGGATGGTTTGGCACAGCAACCAAACTGGACAGGTACAGATTTCAACGGATAGTTCGAACTTCAGAAAAAACAATCAGCTGCATTCCTTTGAGGATCTGCATATAGCACAAATCAGAAAAAAGGCTGAGAAAATATCTACAGATTCCTCACATCCTGGACATAAACTATTTTCATTTCTCCCCTCAGGATACCGCTATAGAGCATTGCATGCCAAAACAACCAGACATATAATTTTTTTCCCTTGTGTCCTAACTCTGCTGAACACTTAATTCCCACAGCACTGTTCTATTTCTCATCTTTTCTCATCTTCTCATCTTTTTTATCTTCTCCTATTGTTTTCTTATGATTTATCAATTGTTTGTAGCTTATGATTAATGGTTGTAACTATGATTGTAATCCTATTACTTACTGTTTATATGTACACAGTGAGCTTATGCATCAGAGACAAATTCCTTGTGTGTCCGATCATGCTTGGCCAATAAATTATTCTATTCTATTCTATTCTATTCTATTCTATTCTATTCTATTCTATTCTATTCTATTCTATTCTATTCTATTCTATTCTATTCTATTCTATTCTACTCTACTCTACTCTACTCTACTCTACTCTACTCTACTCTACTCTATTCTTTAAATCAAAATAATGCCATCTGAAATAATTTTTCAATCATTATCTGTCAACTGGGAAGGGGACAAGTCTGATTTGGGAGGGTTTAGAAGAATATGGAGATAACCTTGAAGATGATATACACAACAGTTAGAAAAACCTGAAGTTAATTTGAAAAAAATACAGAAGGCTGAAGAAGAAATTCAAGATTGCCATTGCCTTGGGGTTTTTTTTTTAATGTAAGAGGAAAGAAAAGAGAAATGCTATCAAGCTTTCAAGATTCTGTTATGATAGCCAAAATCAATAGAGTTCTCAATATAAAGAAATTTTCATCTTCCTCTTAGTATCCTCTTTCTTCTGCATAATACATTATGCAGGGAAACTAATCCCCAAATATTTTCCGCACAATTTGGATCTTGATAGTGTAACTTTCAACATACACTCTGTTGTACAATATATACTACCTTATATGCTAAGACCTTTGAGTTCAATAGTTAGAAGATGGTATAAAGACTATAATCAGTTTGTGTACATACATGCTTTTAAAAATATATCATTAACTTTGGCTGCATATTGTAGTTGACAGAAGGCAGATATTAGAATCGGTGTATTGTATTCCTAGGGAGTGATTTATGAAAGTGATATAATACTGCTTTAAATGTGCTTACCTTGCTTTTGATTATAAGTTTGCAATAATGGCATGTTGCAGTATAATATAAAATTAGAGCATATATTCAATGTGTAGTATTATTCAGTCAAAAGACTCCTGTTACTCATACTAAGCATTTTGTTATTCTGATGCTAATATATCCTTAGGTTTTATTTAGATGGTGCCATATTAAACATTGTTAAGGAAATTGAAATCATTTTGTTTGAATGATGATGTGGTCACTCATGCAAGTGTTTTAACATAATTTCATCTGTGACAACCATTCTCAACAGTTGTTACACAGATGGGATTTAAATGGGACACAAGGTAATTCACTGAAACTTTAATTAAGACTTCAGACTTTACTGTAAATAATAAATATGACAACAAAATACCTGTAAATCATATGAAAGCAAGCTTGTAGTTTCTATCCTGTTGAGACTTATGTTCTTTGTTAGTGTGATTGGCAGAAAGTGCTCTGAATAGAACACTATTTTCTAAAGCAGGGATGTCAAATTTGCGTTGTCACCACAGCATCACAATATATATTGTAACTTTTTCCCCCTTCGCTAAACTGGGCATGGGTGTGGCCAGTGCGTGATACATCTGGCCCAAGGACCGCGAGTTTGACACCCCTGTCTAAAGGGATATGTGTTGAAGCTGGAGGGGAGAAATTGTGGCCCTTGAAACACTGTCAGTGTACATGCAGGAGCCTTGGCTAATTTAGCTAATGGAAAGAGAGGCTGGGAGCTATCTGAGGGCCATAGAGACAATATATGGAATTCTTATGCACATGAATGTGCATAGAGCAGTGTTTCTCAATCTTGGCAATGTTAAGACATCTGGACTTCAACTCCCAGAATTCCCCAGCCTGTTTGCTGGCTGATGAATTTCGAGAGTTGAAGTCTACATGGTTGAAATCTACAAGCTTGAGAAACACGGACAAAGAGTATATACATGGATAGGTAAAGGTAAAGGTTCCCTTCGCACATATGTGCTAGTCGTTCCCAACTCTAGAAGGTGGTGCTCATCTCTGTTTCAAAGCCGAAGAGCCAGCGCCATCCAAAGATGTCTCCATGGTCATGTGGCCGGCATGACTAAATGCCAAAGGCGCATGGAACGCTGTTGCCTTCCCACTAAAGGTGGTCCCTATTTTTCTATTTGCATTTTTTACGTGCTTTTGAACTGCTAGGTTGGCAGAAGCTGGAACAAGTAACGGGAGCTCACTCTGTTACGCAGCACTAGGGATCCGAACCGCTGAACTGCCAACCTTTCGATTGACAATCTCAGCATCTTAGCCACTGAGCCACTGCATCCCCCCTATATACATAGATGGTAACAGTCATTTAGTCATGCATGTCCCGTCACCTCAACCCACTTCTTTTTAAGCTGGGTCATAGCTAGCTACATAATGCTAGTTACATGCATAATGCTAAACTAGAGTTTATGTCATTTGCATTCAAAATCCCAGATACAATCACTGGAATTTTCAAATGTGGCTTCAAAAAACCTTAACTGCTTGTGAATAATAAGCAATTCTAGGTCAGGTTTGACTGGCTATAAGAAGGGTTCCTTATTTTTCTAAATATGGGCTCTTATTCTGTTCTCTCCTCCTCCCACTTGCACTTCTGCTAAATTAGTGTTGAAGAAAATCAGCTTAGTTGGAATCTAAAATATCACTTCTCTGATCATATTGTCATAAACTGTGTTCTACGCATGTTCCAATATGGATAACAACACACACACAGCCGGCGGGAAGGGGGGGAGGGAGGATACAGATTCACACATTAAAAAAATGTTAAACAGAAAAGATAACAAATATGAAAAAAAATCCTGAGAACTAAACTGCTATTATAATACTATAGCCAAACTATAAATTGAAGGCTTATTACCAATTGATTTCAAAAACCTAAAGTCATAATAGATATATTAAATAAAAGATAATAACATACAATTCGCATTTTATTTAAATATATTTTACCCTAGGTTATGCAAAACGTCATACAATATTCCATAAACAAAGTATTCCAGAACATTATTTTTTTCCCCAGATGTAACTGAGTGAAGACTAGGGATTTGTATGTTGTCTGGATTGTTGGATTATCTTTTACGAATCCTCTATTATGGATTCATACAGTGTAGAATGATCTCTACACTTGAGAATATTCTCAAGGAATATTCTAGGAAGTTGCAAGGGTGACTTGCCTCCCCATCACCACCACATGTTAAAGACCAGAAAAGCATTTCCCAACTTTTCCCGTTTCTCCCCATTTCCAAACATTTGGAATGGTGATTCAGCTACAGCTTGGTTTGTTTACTTGCTCGTTGCAAATATGAAGCCAGGGATGAGGAGGAATTGACTACAAGTTCCTGCCACTAATCTACTTAATCATTTTTTGTGCCTGTGTGTGTTTGTCTGTGTGATTTGCCATTGTCTCCTTCTTCCCTGGGCTAAGAGTGACTGACCCAAAGTCCCTCAGTTGGCTCTGTCCCTCAGGTGGGACTAGACCTTATGGTTGTCTTTTTTCCAGCAGGTTGTCTTAAACCACTTCCCCAACTTGGCTCTTTTAATCTAATTAATTCATCTTCATTAAGATTCGTGCTTAAAGAGACACTTTTAAATATGGCTTTTGTATTGGTTGAAGTATATACAGTATTTACTTTGTATATATCACTGATTTTGAGATTAATTCCCTGAAATGTATTCATCCTTTTATGCTTACCACTTGGGTACAGAATAATTGCACTGGGGATTTCACTTTTCAGATGAAGTTTAGCCTTAATGCTAAACTACAGGTAATACAACTGTTCAGTTAGTGACCAAAGCTACAACAGCACTGAAAAAAAGTGTCTTAAGACTGTTTTTCATGCTTACAACCATTGCAACAGCCCCACGGTCATGTGATCAAAATTCAGATGATCGGCAACTGACTCATATTTATGACGGTTGCAGTGTCCCGGGGTCATGTGATCATTTTTTGTAACCCTCTGATAAGCAAAGTCAAAGTGGAAGCCAGATTTACTTAACAGCCATGTTACTAATTTAACAATGGTAGTGATTCACTCAACAACTGTGGCAAGAAAGGTCATAAAATGAGGCGAAACTCGCTTAAGAAATGTCTCCCTTAGCAACAGCTCCCTTAGCTCAATTGTGGTCATAAATTGAGGATTACCTGTGTTTGCATCCCCCAGAGCTTTTTCCATTACCCTTATGTGAAGAAAAAGCCTGTTGCCAGTGAACACAGAAAATAAGCTGCAATTCTTTACTTCCTTTTGCAGTTATTGCAGACAAAAGAAAAGAAAGGAAGAAGTAACCTTTTTAAAACATCCTTCATTAAAAACAAAAATCACTGCCTGAATTGCTGTTGCATGAAAGATTTCCAGCAGATGAAAAGAGGCAGCCACAGAGGCTCTGCAATAAGATAGAAAGGAGTGAAAGCAATTTATAAGTTAGACAACTGTGTATATTTGGAAAGCTAACCAGGATAGTGACTATGACCTGATAACAGAAAGCGACGAAGTTGGACAGGCTAAATAAACTTCAATTGAATTGTTACAGTTAGGGAGACAAATAAACATCATAAAAAGGCAGATAACTAGTATTGTATTAAGATCTACGTGCAGGTATGACTACTTTCTCAGCAGAAGACAGAGCAGGAGGGCTGAGATGCCTTGAAAATGAAGGGAAGAAGGGCTTCGGGCCTCCTGCAAGCACAGCATCACTCTGCTGTTCATTAAAGGAACCCAACTTTCTGAATCTTCTGCCTAAGTTTGATAATAAGAGGCTTTAATGCAGGGGTGTCAAACGTGCAGCTCGTGGGCCGAATGCATCACGTGCAGGCTACGCCCACCCCACTCCCCAAAGGCAAAAAAACAGTGGTGGAATTCAAATTTTTTTACTACTGGTTCTGTGGGTGTGGTTTGGTGGGTGTGGTGTGGGTTGGTGAGCATGGCTTGGTGGGTGTGGTAGGGGAAGGATACTGCAAAATCTCCATTCCCACCCCACTCCAGGGAAAGGATACTGCAAAATCCCCATTCCCACCCCACTCTGGGGCCAGCACGAGGTGGTATTTGCCGGTTCTCTGAACTACTCAAAATTTCTGCTACCGGTTCTCCAGAACCTGTCAGAACCTGCTGAATAGCACCCCTGTAAAAAAGTCACGATATATCATGTGATGTCATATGACATGATCGAGTTTGACACCTGGGCTTTAATGTATTTCTTTAATATTTGTATGGGTGGCTCTGATTACTCCACTAAAAGTGGAGCTGGAACAGAGCAGGTGAAAGAAGGGACAACCAAACATTATTGGGGGCTGGAGCAGATCTCCTCTCCAGAAAGACTACAGCATCTAAAGCTCTTCAACTTTGATTAGAGACAAACAAAAGGAGCCCGAACAGAAGGCTACAAAACTAGGCATAGTATGGAAAATATGGATAGCCAGTAATATTTTTCTCCTCAAAAGTTGTGTTAGCTGCCCTCCCAGGTATCCATGTTGTTAATCCCTGATGATATTCTAGAAGGCCTTCAAAATCTGGCTATTGTCCCAGGCCACAGATGTCGAACTCTATCATGTCACGTGATGTATTGTGACATATCACCACATTTTTGGTCTACGCGGAGCTGATGTGGGCGTGGCATGATGCATCTGGCCGCCAGTTTGACAGGCCTATCCTAGGCCTTGGGATGGATAGTTTTAGGAGCCTCGCAGGTAATATTTTTGATAGAGGGAGCAGGATTTTCTTGCTGTTCTCTTCCTGTTTTCTTTATTATTCTTGATGCAAGCTTCCCAAAGTCATTTTGCAGTCAGAAGGCCTCTAAATCTCATAAATAAATGAGTGAGTGAATATTAGAACTCAGTTCATCCACTGAGACTTAAGTGCAGAGAGTCAGGACAGATAAAAGTTCAGACTTTTCTTACGACAACACGCAAACAGATCGTGATGCCCATCAAGTAAGACAATTTCCTAAAGGGACTATGCAAACTCATGGATTATAAGGCCGTTGGTGGCTACTACATAGTCTTGATGGATGCTACTTGATGTCAGAATCACAGACGGTATATGTAAATATCCCTTGCTTGACAATAACAGGGCCTGATTCCCCAGGGCTCTGCTTTCGATTGAAGATTCAAATGGGCGACTCTTACTTTTCTTGAGCTCTTTAGCTAGCATACAGCTATTAATAGAAAATAAAGGAATACTGCAGAAAAAGCAGAGAGGGTATTTATGAGGCAATCAACATGGTATGCTCATATTGCATTATGCTCTCAGGTTTTTCATGTTGGGGATTAGTTCAGAGGTGTGTGTATGTGTGTGTGTTTTATAATCTTGTTATGGAAATAATTTTTTTGCTCCCCAGTGGAATGCAGTGGTGGGTTGCTCCCAGTTCGGCCTGGTTCAGCCGAGCCGGTAGTGGTGACGCTATTACGTCACCGAACTGGTTCTCTTTCTTCGGGAGCTGGGCCCTCCCACCCACCCCCGCATTATTCCGACCTTATATTTCTTCTTTTTTTGCCCAGCTGAGCGGATTGCCGCACCTCAGCTGGGCAGATTCGCAATGCGCTTGCGCAAAGCGCAAGTTTGGTGCGCACGTGGCGATTGCGCACAAAGTGCGTGATCGAAGAGGCGATCGCGCACAAAGCGTGCCCACAAAGAGAACCGGTAGTAAAGCCAGTTAGAACCCACCCTTGGTGGAATGCTGTACCAGAAGGCTGGCACAGAGACATTCAGCATTTTCCCACCTTGGTTCTCTGTGTCATTAAATGCTTTGCCTCTCTAATTTCTCTTCATTGCACAGATAGTCCTCGACATACAACAGTTCAGTCAGTGACCGTTCAAAGTTACAACATCACTGAAAAAAGGCCATTTTTCACACTTACGACCATTGCAGCATCCCCATCGTCCCGTGATCAAAATTCAGACAATTGGCAACGGGCTCGCATTTATGACAATTGCAGTGTCCTGGGATCATGCGAACATCTTTTGTGACTTTCCTGACAAAGCAAAGACACTAGGCAAGCCAGATTCACTTAACAACCATGTGACTAACTTAACAACGGAAGTGATTCATTTGACAACTGTGTCAAGAAAAGTGGTAAAATGGGGCAAAAGTCAGTTAACAAATGTCTCACTTAGCAACATAAATTTCATGGCTCAATTGTGGTCGTAAGTCGAGGACTTCCTATACTGCTGCTAGAAGCTAAAACAGAGGGTCAATAGAAAACCAGCAATCCCAGCCATTCAAGTGGAAAGTAAAGATCTTTTTGATGGGATCGCTGCAGGGTGTACGCACAGCAAAGTAATGTAAAAATCACTTAAGGAGTTTCCGTACTGATCGGTTGCAACTGCTTCAAGCTCATGGGTTGTTGTTTTTTCTTCTTCTTAATTTCTGTACTATTTCTAAATCAGTAGAGGATCTAGCAGGCATCTTTTTACAGGGTTATGCAAGGAGATCCAATTTAGCAGCTCAAGATGGTTACATGGTAGGGAAAACTTCAGCTGTTAATTTTCTGCTGGTAATGAAGCTGCTAGAAGAAATTCACCAGGGGACCACAAATCTGGGAACCCCACCTAGGCAATTTTTGCAGCTCGTGTTCAGAGTTGGTGGGTAGCCGCACATGAAACCCTTCTGCCATGAAATGGCTTTTGTTACCAGAGCAGGGAGACTGTCAGCTCTTCCAGGCATCTTCAGAATAATCTGTAGAGGAGGGATTTTTGGCCTGTGTTCCATGAGATCCTAGCATTCTGTGAACAGTTGATCGGGTTCCATGAAAAGCTAAGGGGAAAAAGAAGTTCATTCAAATGGAAGCACTGTTTTTTTCCCTAGGACTTTGCATCTCGATCAGGGGTTTGGGATATATAGGCAGTGGTGGGATTCAGAAGATTCTCTCTGGATTGGGTGAACCGGTAGCAGTGACTGCGAGAGGCTCCATCCACCCGCCCGGATGTAATGCGCGAGCACTGCACATGCACAGAAGGCTGTGCACATGCACAGATGAGGCATGTGCGAGCGAAGCAAGCGTGCACATGCGCTCTCACGTTTCCGAACCGGTAGGGAAGGTAAGTGAATCCCACTTCAATGAAGAAGCTACCAGGGAGGAATGCAAATCATGGTCACATGATGTCTCACTTAGTGACCACAAAAACAGTCATAAAATCAGGTGCAATCATGTTGTTGATTTATTTAGCATATGGCAAAGTACGATCATGTGATGCTTCTCTTAACAACTGCATCTTAACAACAAATTGTTTGGCCCCTATTGTGCTCCTAATTCAAACACAGCTTACTGACTGTTACATTGTGGGTAATGTCTATGCTCTCCCTACACTTTTTAGTTTTGTAAAATATAATGATATTTATATTTTATATACGTCACTGAGAGTCATGTTTCTGTGAGGTGGGTGGCATAATTATGATATGTAGGTAGGTAGGTAGGTAGGTGGATAGATAGATAGATAGATGATGGATAGATAGATAGATTGTTTTATTTCACCCAAGACAATACAACCCTTTTAACAAAGAGGTTTTGAAAGAAAGTGATAGGAAAAACTGCAAAAACTATGCTCTATGTGTTTTCCCCTACCACTTTGAGCAAAAGGTAGAATAGCCCTATGATATCTTTTGATTGGTGGTGCTAGGAGTTATCAGTTCAGAATCATTGTAAGTAGAAAAGTCAGTGCCATTCATTCTTGATAGTGTATGGCAATTGAGGGTTGGTTTTTTTAAAAAAAATTAACTGCCTTCCTTGTTCCGTAATTCGTTTCCCTCTGCCCCAGTCTTTCTGAAACTTGGAGCCTTTCAAATATCACTCAGCTTGATGTATTTTTGATTCCTTGGATTTGTATTGTCTGGACATATTTAGAAAACAGGCAGTTTAACTCCCTTATTTCTTTTATTCTTCCTCACAATGTCACCTCTGTGTGTGAGAGAGAGAGGGGGGGGGAAAGAGGGAGGGAGGGAGCATAAGAAGGGAGAAAAGAGAGAAGGAAGGAAGGAGGGAGGGAGGGAGGGAGGGAGACAGGGAGAGAGAGTGTTTCTGTGAATGAAAGGATGGACGGGAGAGAATCAGGAAAGAAATGGATTCTAGCTCATCAGACAAGTGTCATAAAAATGTGTTCATTCTTCATTTAATGTCTGTTTTCCACAGAAGGAGGGATTTCTTACTTTGTGCTACTCCTTGGGGATGAGTCATGTTAGAACTGAGGATTTAACAGTCACAGCACAGTGTGCTTTGTTTTCTTCAAATTTGGGTGCCCAACAGCCCCTTTCTCTTTTTCAATTCCCAATTGCACGTGAAAGCAGGGTCTGATGGCTGGCACGCTTTCCACATTTTACTGCATATTGCTTAGCCCATTGGATTATTGCATAATTGCTGAGAATCGATTGGTACGAAGCTGGCTTTTACTCTGATTTCCCTTCTTCCTGCATGCGTGATTTGTGATACTGCCGTTGACAGCCTGGGTCTTGCCTACTATATGGGAAGAATGGTCAAATTCTTCATTTTAAAAATGTCTTTTTAAAATGTCGGTGTTATCCAATACATGGTGCCCCTTCATCTACTTTGTTTAAATCGCTATGTGTATGGAGTTAATACTAGTCTGTTGTGTTTTAGAACTGCATATAAATATTATGTACTAATTATCTGCTCCTTTGCAGTGCAGTTTACAGTCACATTTTGACACTGCCACTGATTTTCCTTTCTCTGTTTGTGTGTTTGTGGGTGTGCGAATCAGAGATATGATCCCATTTCTTTGGAAAAATAAAGGGACATCATAAATAAGTAAAACTTATTAAAATGTAGCAGCTGTATTTTTCTCTACCAAGAAGCATGAATATTCACCCACTAATGTTGGAGTTAAAAGAAACCATTACCTTATGATTGTTTTGCCTTTAACAGAACTGCAGGCCACATATGGTTAACCATAATAGATATGCAGATCAAGCAGTCAAAGCCCTGCATCTGAGCTCAAAGGCTGTATGAAGAGAAAATTAGCTGCTGCAGAAATAGATGATTGCTAAACACTTAATATACACTTGCCAATATCTGCAGTTTGTCATACTATAAAGGTCTTTTGTTATATATCTGGGCATGAATGGATCTGAAAATTAACTTTTTTGCCTAGTGGTGTTATGGTTCTGAAGTGTCACAACGTCAAATGGATTGGAGATACGGAATTAAACCTCACACTCGTGTTTTGTCACTGAACAGAACTTTTGTTCAGCTCTATTTAAGAAACATTCTTTAACAAATCTTCTAATACTGTTATAAGAGACTAAACTCCTTCCTAGGTGTAAATGAACCACTACTGTAAATAATTAAGCCCATTCATTCCTTCTTTTCTATTAAGTTCAAGTACTTTGCTAATAGAATTCGTTCCATTATCAAATAGTATGCTAATGGGATTCTTTTCAGACTTTGGAAATAAATGGGCAAAGAGAACATCTGAATAGGAGAATTTGGGTAGGCGATAAGGGTTTTCATCCATAGGAGTTTTGGTGCCCCCTGAGCTCTGTCATTTGGCTTAATGTTGGTTTAACTAAAAAAAAAAAAAGAAAATAGGTACCTGACATTAATCCACTTTATTTGGAAATACAGAGACAGATCCACAAAACTATAATGTAATTCTGAGTTGGCATTTGATTTGATAGTGTTAGGTAAGCTAGAGATAAAAGTCAAAGACGTGTTTACTGATAGTTACTTCTAGCAGTACAAAAATTATATGAAGTTACTTTTCAAGAGTCAACAACAGAGTTAACAAGATCTGCTAGAGAACAGTTAAACTAAAGTGCACATTAGCCTCTCTAATAATTAAATATAACAAGTCTTCTTTCTAGCCTTCTTTCTCCATCATGGACAACAATTATTTTTCTGAGATGTTTTTCTAACTATCAAGGTACTCTTCAAATATTCTTACTTCCACTCATACTTACTTCCAGAAGGCAAGACAAGAAACAATGGATGGAAACTAATCAAGGAGAGAAGCAACTTAGAACTAAGGAGACATTTTCTAACAGTGAGAACCATTAACCAGTGGAATGGCTTGCCTTCAGAAGTTGTGGATGCTCCATCATTGAAGGCTTTTGAGAAGAGACTGTATGAGATGTTACATCAGGACGAAATGAGTGGAATTTGGGAAGAAATGGCGTCAATGTTCTAAAGCATCAAGGATGTTCTGATAAGAAACCACAAGGAGATTTAGAACTTAATACATGGCATGGATGAAAAACTGGATAATATTATACAGAGGACAATGAGTGATCAAGATGCTCAGGAAAAGGAGGAGCCAATTGAAAGAGCAGATGAAAAAGCAGAACAGATTAACCAGCAAACAAAACAAGACGACAAAAAGGAGACAATAACAAAAACAACAATGACTGAGGAATGAATAAACCAAGGGGAAAACATTTTAAGAGATTTAAAAAGGCAACTGGAGATAAAGGAAGACATTTTTGAAAGGGAGACAGGGGCAGGGGTAGATATTTTGGAAGCTAGACGATGAAAAAGGGCAGAGATGGCAGAAATGTTTAAAATAAAAAGCCAGGACTTAGATGCAGATAGGGATAAAGATCCAAGAGAGGAACATGGGAGGCAAGTTAAAAAATGAACAATTAAAACTTTAAAACGGGCAAGAGATGATGGATTTATTTTTAAATATAAAGGTGGCATAATTAAAAGTTAGAATAAGCATAGAAATAAGAAAGAGGGGGAATATTAGTATACACATTTTTATACAACAAGGCAAAACTAATAATAAGGGGGAAGATTAGAAATTGAATGATGGTATTATTATGTATGTTTAAACAATATTGTGATTGGCATTGGGATAACATATTGAAACGTATTGAAACATTGAAAAATTAAATAATGAAAGTCTATAATTTAATACAAATATGTGTACAAATACTAGAATTACATAAGCTTGAGAAATGTAACAAATATGATTAATAGCACCATTTTTATTTGTACTAAAATGTATGATGGCACACTGTTCACAGCAGGAGTGGGTTCTACTTACCTTTACTACTGGTTTGCAACAGGGCTGCGCTTGTCTGAAATGGTATAGGGTCTCCTGCTTGAGCAGAGGATTGGATTAGGACCTCCAAAGTCCCTTCCAATTCTGTTATTCATATATTCTACACATAGGTAAAATAGCTTGTATAACATTTGCATTAGCAATTATAGCATAGAACATATATTTTAATATTGCTAGCAAATCATTGCATAACTGAGTTTTGAGACATACCAATGCATAATTCAAAAGTCATTGATTTAGTTTGTTGCTAATATGTTTAATAAAATATCAAGCCTGTCTCTATAAAAATAGTGGTGAAGATATCTTTCATTAGCTCTGTTTGCATTTTGCAGAATACAGTACTGAGTCCATTTACTGTATATGGAACATGTATTATAGTCAGACAATTGGACAAATATCATTTAATTATATTTTGGTGCTATTTTCTGAAGAAAGCTAATAATCGTAAGTCAATATTATCTCTTACCAAGCTTTTAGTAATGCTAATTTTTCAAAATTAAATTTTATGGATTTGGGGTTTTAAATTTGGGTAGCCAATGATTTAATTCTTTTAATTATCTTAACTTTTGCATTTGTATGTTTTTTAATTTTGGCTGTTCACCGCCCTGAGTCCCTTCTGGGAGAAGGGCGGTATACAAATTAAATTAATAAATAAATAAATAAAATAGAAATAATAGTATGGAAGACTACCCTAATTGACATAAGGAGGAAAATTTGATTAGTTTAAGAAAAAAAATAAGGTTGTGATACTTTGGGGGTTGGCAAGAAATATATAACCAAAATGGTCAGAATTGCTGACCAATTGCTGATGCTAGATGAGTGTTATATTTTGTTGATTTTACACACATAGATAAATGTATACATTTTTTAAAACAATGATGGACAATGATGGTTTGCTTAGTGTTTTAGCTGTCAAATGTGTATCTGGGAAATGCAGATCTTAGTATGAGGCCTTATCCCAAAAGCCACTTGAAAATTCAATTACTAACTATATTCTAAAAAGCCAGATATATTTAGAGACACATGAGATGGAAAACCACTACCAAATAAGAAATGCCAGAAGAAACAGTTAATAACACTGACCCCAGCAGAAAAAATCCTAACCAAAGAAAAAGTTGGTTTTTCTTTTTCTCTAGTTTTACAAGTTCAATTACTTTGAGTGAGATTGAATGGTTTCGTATCAAAACACCTGCATCCAGGTTTCACAAATAAAGAATTTATTCGGCTGAATTGTAATAAGTCTTGTTTGAAATCTTATTTTACATCCCAAATCGGAATATAACTTTTCATCTGCATGTCTAAACTCTGTGAGTTAGACAAATCTATATTTTGAAGAAAGTAGTTACTGTATTAATTTTGACAACCTCATTATTTTTTAGGCTGATGTTGGCCATGCTTGTAAAACATAGATATTATTTATGTGAAGTGTTTCAGTAATTAAGAAAGGATAAAGATTTAATGAGGCAAAGAGCTTAGTCAGAAAAACAGAGTTCATAGTGATTGACCACTGACTTTGAGATGGGTTAATTAATGTCTGTACCTACCTAAGTATGAATACAAGCCAGATCAAGCTAATTACAGAATTGCCAAAGAACCTATACCATGTTTCCCCGAAAATAAGACCCTGTCTTATATTTTTTTGAACCCTGATATAAGCACTTGGCCTTATTTTGGGGGAGGACTTATTATTTTGGGGCATGTGGAGCAAGACTGGGATCTTCTTGTTGTCTGACCTGATTTCCAGCTCTTTCTCCCTAACCCTAACCAGAGGAAATGGCGGGGACTGGCTGTGCATGCGTTTAAATATTTTTGGGGAGGGCTTATTTTTGTGGGAGGGCTTATTTTTGTGGGAGGGCTTATTTTCAGGGGAGGACTTATTATCCGGGGAGGTCTTATTTTCAAGAAAACACGGTAGTAAGTCTTTATCTTGATTTTTTTAAAATGACTGAATTAGTTTAAAGAGCTGAGGTGGCACAGTGGTTAGAGTTCAGTACTGCAGGCTACTTCAGCTGACTGCTAGCTGCAGTTCAGCAGTTCAAATCTCACTGGCTCAAGGTTGACTCAGCCTTCCATCCTTCCGAGGTGGGTAAAATGAGGACCCAGATTGTAAACCGCTTAAGGGGGCTGTAAAAGCACTATGAAACGATATATACTGTAAGTCTAAGTGCTATTGCTATTGCTATTATAAGAAGTCGGAGATTAGAAATTTGTGGTAATTTTTTTTCTACTACAAATCCAGATGAAAATTCAGAATAGCGTATCATTACTATAACTATCATCATAATTATAACAGAGCTAATGTTCTTTTGAACTTGTGTGGTACAGTAACACAAGGGACCTTGTGATGTCTGAAATGTGATGCATATTTCTAATTTTCATTATTTAATTTCTGAACTAAATGCTGCATTCAGTCACATGTTCACATGTTTTCTGTCTGTCTGTCTGTCTACTTATATCTATCATCTTCAAGTCAGTGTTGATTTCTGGTGATTGCCTGAACTAATCCTGCAGTTTAATTGGGTAGATTTTCAGAAGTGGTTTTCCCTTGCCTCCTTCCCAGGGCTATGGGAAGTGGCTGGCCTAAAGTCACCCTGCAGGTGTGTTCCAGGTAGGACTAGAACTAATTGTCTCCTAGTTTCCACTTTGATGCCTTAATCATTATACCAAACTGACTTTCACCATGCATATCCTCCACAACTCAAAATCTACCTGGGAAGGGAAGGTTTGATTTCCAGAAGAATCCTGGTACAATTGTCACCTTATTTTGTATCATAACTCAAAAGAACTGTAGTTCCCTTACACATGTGTAAGTTTTGGTAATGGATTTGGTAAATCCATCAAGACTGGCCAGTTCCACTGTAGCCCTTCTCTCAAATCTTCCAGGTACATAAACAGGAAAACTGTGGCATTATGCAGTGATCAAACTGCATAATATCAACCTGATCGTTGCATCAAGCTGTTTATAAGGAGATTAATAAGGTTATACATAGTAAGCAGTTTCATTGCTTCTATTCTTCTGAGTACAAAGCAGGCAGTAGCCGTAAGATTGGCAAGGGAATATGATTTGATGCTATTATGAAATTTAACACAAAGTCCATCTTTTTCCTGTAACTAGACCAGAAATATTCAGTTGTTCCATAGGGATGTAAAGTCCTGGGTTTAGGAGAGATAAGAGAAGAAGCAACATGTTTGAGAGGTAGATGTTAAAAGGGTATAGGTCTTTTTAAACAGATAACTCACCACATGATGGTAAATAAATGGATGCAATTTTTACCCTGCTTTAACTGACATAAAATATGCAGGAGTAATAAGTGATATGACAGGTCTGACAGCTGGCCTGAAAAGCTTTAGTTATATATCTGCCAAGAGTTTTAATTTAGTCTGGATTTGTCCTATTTTTCAAGGTGTAATTCTTGCTATAAAATTAGGTTCTGCTAATCCAACTGAGAGCCACCCTGATGTAATGGTTAAGGCACCGGGCTGGAAACTGGTAGACGATGAGTTCTAGTTTCACTTTAGGCATAAAGCCAACTAGGTGATCTTGGGCCAATCCTTCTCTCTTAGTGTTCTGCCCTAGCTCCGGATTCCCAAGGATTGTGACACACACCAATGGTCCTTATCAAAGTTATAATGTACCAAGAATAAACAAAGTCCGGCAAAGGTTGGCAACCAGCCCAGAAAACAAGATACGATAAGACATTCACTCTCCAAAATGCTCTGTAATAATTACACGTTGTTTCCAGCAAGAAATTACTAACTGCGTGCGACTTAAATAGGCTAAGCGAGTGGCCAATTATCCTCAAAACTTACTCTCGAGGAGACCTCCTCCTCCTGAGTAGCCACTCCTGCCCTTTGGCAGCCCTTCGTGCTCGAGCATTGAGGAGAGGCTCCTCCACTTCGCTCTCTCGACTTGAAGGAGCCTCTGGAGGTTCTGAAGGCCCAGGCTGAGTCTCTGCCTCTGACACCACATCCTCTTCAGTCTCCTTGCTGTCCGACGCGAGCGCTGGCTGCGCAGGTTGCTGGTGCGAACCCACACCAGCCTCCTTGTCGCTGGGATCAGCCACGATCCGTGCAGGCCGCTGGCGGGCCACAACATTTAGCCAGAAAAAGGAGGAGGCAGCAGCAAACAACTCCAAAACTCTTGTCAAGAAAACTTCAGGGTCTAATAGACAGTCCTCAAGAGTCAAGTGCAGTGGTGGGTTCTAATCAGTTTTACCACTGGTTCGCATTGCGCACACGCTTTGCACGTGATTGTCGGGGAGAACGGTAGCAACCCACTACTGGTCAAGTGTCAAGTTTCCGACTAATGAGCCTAAGCAAATTAGAACTCTAAGGCTTCCGTGTTCTTCAAATAATTCCTTCATTGGGCACATCATATCGGCATATTTAGTGTAAAACCAACTCTGACTCTTTCCTGTGGTTTCAACATAGGTCAAACCAGCAACAACTCTTTCCCTCCAATTGTCACTTGTCATGTTGACCAATTAGCTTGGTTGGAGGGTCTCTCAGGCACTCCTCTCCTCCTTCTTCTGTCACCTGGGAGTTGACCTTGGTTTTCACAGGAAAGTCTTGTGTTGTGTTTAGTAGCGCATTTCTTCTGTCTTCCCCCCTCCCACAGTGTGTGACAATGGCAAATGGGAAAAATGGCTTCTGCCAAGTCCAGTTGACATCAAGACTTACCAAAGTAGATTTTCTTTTTAAAATACTGGAATTAGCCATTTATCTCTTCCATCCAACCTTCTTTGTTGTAATGTTCTCCAACTGGAGAGCTGAGAGATATTTGAGGACAGACACGTTTCTGGTTACAATGCTACAGGTAGTCCTCGACTTATGATCACAACTGAGCTCAAAATTTCTGATGCTAAACAAGACAGTTAAGTGAGCTTTGCCACCTTTCTTGCCAGAGTGTTAAGTGAATCACTTTACAGTTGTTAAGTTAGTAACACAGTTGTTAAGTGAATCTGGCTTTCCCCTTGTCAGAAAATTGAAAATAGTAATCACATGACCCGGGACACTGCAACTCTCATAAATTCATGCCAGTTGCCCGAATTTTGATCACATGACAATGGGGATGCTGCTACAATAGTTGTAAGTGTAAAAAATGGTCATTTTTTCCAGTGTCGTAACTTTGAATGATCACTGAATGAATGGTTGTAAGTCAAGGATTACCTGTAGTAGGTGCGCATCAAGGAGGACCTTCTTCTCTCTGTTATGTCTAAAGCTGCCTTGTCATGTGACTGATTGGAGGAGACCAGGTGTGTGGAAGTGGTCATTAGTATTTTGTATTTTATATTTTTGTAGCATTCTACTTACATAGTTTTATTTATTTTTTTAATATTGTAAGCCACATAGAATTACCCTGTGGCAGGATGGGTGGCCAATAAATTTGATAAATAATTATAATTAGGGGGAAACCTTTGAGGATGAATAATTAGAAATTTTAATATCTTCTAGCATTAGACTGGTGGCTGTGGAGGAGTGAAGACTTAACTCCTTAGCTATACCATAGTATTTTATTGTCAAAGCTATGTATTCCATTCAAGGACATTTCTTATCCAGGCCAGCATTTTATTTTCAGAAAGTGCTCAAGTGCTCCAGACAAGGGTGTTTCTTATCTAGACAGTATTTTATTTCCAAGTCTTACCTCAGAACAGAAATTATTATTATTTTTCCTTATGTAGGATAGTATTCTTTTTTTTAAAAAAAATATAAATACTCAAGTCCAGGGCTTTGAATAGAATAGAATAGAATAGAATAGAATAGAATAGAATAGAATAGAATAGAATAGAATTTTTTATTGGCCAAGTGTGATTGGGCACACAAGGAATTTGTCTTGGTCCATACGCTCTTGGAGTACATAAAAGAAAAGATACATTCATCAAGAATCATAAATTACAACACTTAATGATAGTCATAGGCAGTGGTGGGATTCAAATAATTTAACAACCGGTTCTCTGCCCTAATTATCAGCTGGTTAGGCGTGGCTCAGTTGTCATGTGACCATGTGGGCGTGGCCAACTCAACGTCACTCATGTCAATGTGCGCTTCGCCTTAGCTGGTACAATGTAATAAGGGTTAAACCAGAGAGGCAGTTTCTGTAAGCAGGGTAATAAAGATTAGGCTAGAAACACCACCAGAAGGTTTCCTTCCTGCCTTCCTTACAGGATTAGCCCTGTAAAGTGGAAAAAAACAAAATAAGATTTCTTCTAACAATCGGTTCTCCAAACTGTTTAGAAAGTTAACAACCGGTTCTCCCGAATAGGTGCGAACTGGCTGAATCCCACCATTCGTCATAGGGAAGCAGTCAATATAAATCTTAAGGGTACCAGCAACAAGGTTACAGTCATACAGTCATAAGTGGGAGGAGATGGGTGATAGGAACGATGAGAAGATTAATAGTAATTTGTTTATCCAGAGTAATATTTTATTTTAAATTCTTGCTTCCAGACTGATCTCAAGCTCTTTTCTTATCCTAAATAATACTACATTTCCACAGTCTTAATTGTTCCAGCATGCCCAATAGGAATCCAAGCAAAAGTATTATTAAACTATAGTATGTTCAGTTACTCATATTCTATAGAGGATGGTGGATTAACTTGGAAAAAAGAAACTTGGCATTAACCTTGTGATAGATATGCTTGTAACTTTCAATACTCTAGGGCTGAATTAAGTATATATAGCAGGGGTGTAAAACTGGCGGCCCGCAGGCTGAATATGTCATGCACAGGCCATGCCCACCCCAGCTCCACAAAGGGAAAAATGTTGTGAAATGTCACATGACGGCAACATGACACCACGAGTTGACACCCGTGACATATATAGAGATGTATAACTATTATTATTTAAAAGACAAATGCAGAAAGTCAGAAGTGTTTAAAGTCATCCTAAATTATGAGCCTTTCTTAACTCTTATCTAAACTACTGACAAATAACAGTAAACACAGAATGTTGATTCTTTTTTCTTAGTTTAAATTTGCCATTTGTAGTGAAATGCAGTCTTAGTAAACTGATATGGTGATAGTTAACACACAGTAATGTTGGCTTTGGTTTAAGGAAAGACTATTCCCACAGTGGAAAAACACTCTTTAATTCCAGTTAACAACATTTTTAACTATTGCATCAACCTCTGTAGGATTTTGGAGATATGCTGGGGGGGGAAAGAGCATAGAAGATCATAACAAGGAAACAAACAAACACAGAAATAAAAAGGAATAGATTTTCTCCAGATTGCTTCACTCATGAAGTGATTGTATGTTTTAGTTTAGCTGTAGAGTAAAATCATTTCCATGGTGGCCAATAGTTATTTAGCTCTAATTATTTCTTTTGGACTCCAGCAACTAAAGGAATCATAAAAATAAAGGATTTGCTTTTAAACTGAATAAACTGTTGTAGTTCATATTCCATCAAGTTGGCAGATACATAGTACTTGTGCCATAAAAGCCACATCTGTACTTGAAATTAGCAGCCAGAATGGTACGGAGGCTGGAACCTATATCCTGAAAGATAAACCTGAGTAGGTTTATTTTGATAAAAAGGTGAAGAGATCTTGAAGTAGTCAAATATTTAAAGGGGCATTCTTGGTCAAGATGTTCCTCCTCCTCCTCCTCCTCCTCCTCCTCCTCCTCCTCCTCCTCCTCCTCCTCCTCCTCCTCCTCCTCCTCCTCCTCCTCCTCCTCCTCCTCCTCCTCTTCTTCTTCTTCTTCTTCTTCTTCTTCTTCTTCTTCTTCTTCTTCTTCTTCTTCTTCTTCTTCTTCTTCTTCTTCATCTTCTCCTCCTCCTCCTCCTTCTCCTCCTTTTCTTCCTCCTCCTCCTCCTCCTTTTCTTCCTCTTCCTCCTCCTCCTCCTGCTCCTCCTCCTCCTCCAACCAGAGGAAATTGAAGGAAATCATGTTTTGGCCAATACATTAGATGAAAATTCTTAAAAGGGAACATTGCTTTCAGACTGGTATTTGCTTCCCCTTCAGCCTATACTACAGTTTTTGTGTCAAGTAGAGACTTAGACTATGAACATGAAGGGCATTTCCACTAATGGTAGTTACAGGGAAAGAGGTTATTCATTCACATAAATGACTGCTATGGGGATTTTATTTTTATTATTTAAAAAAGGTATGGCAAGAACCCTGTGGTGGAATTAAATCGCTGAAAGGAAGGAGGCCCCTGAAGGAGGAGTTAAAGAGATATGCTATTTTAGATGCTATTGGGGGAGGAAGTACACGAGATTAAACACTTGGAATTATATTAGGCCAGTGGTGGGTTACCCCCGGTTCGGTCTGGTTCACAAAAACTGGTAGTAAAACTGGCAGGAGGCTCTGCCCACTGACCCGGACATCATCGTAGGCCATGTGCGCATGGGCAAAAGCGTGTGCGGGCACGATGCGAACTTGTAATAAAGGTAAGTAGAACCCACCCCTGTATCCAATGGAAGGTATCTCTGGAGAGATTCTTGTGAACCAGTGAATCAAGAATAAAAAACTCTCTTGACCTAAATCTCAGCGCTGTTCTGGTTGCCTGTGCCTTCAAAATCTGATGGATTTCAAAGGACGTGTTTCTGGGTACATATTCATGTGTTTCACTTTCTAGATGCTATCCAAGTTCTGTTTCAATTTTTACTTCTAAGAAAAATTATCTTTCTGCCTAGTACATTTATTGCTGAATAATAATTTTCCAGATTTTGACATTTGGAGAAGAAGAATAATTCTAAGAAATCATTAAAGTTTCTATCTGTTGTCCACGTTTGAAACTTGTTATTCCATCCCTTGAGCTTCTTTCAGCCTCTTAGGTTTCCATGCTCTTGACATATTCTAGGCTGACTAACCGAGTAATTTAATTTAATGCTTAAACCAAAGCACTCACCCTGTAAGAACTGTAATTTCCTCAGACAAGGATATGAGTTCGCAATATTTTACTTGTAGAAAAAGAAAATTGTTCAGTTTCTTCTATTCCCGTTTTAATCTGAAGCTTCACTCCCCTTTCTTGGAGTATTTGAAATAAGTCTGATTTTGTATATGAAGGAAAACACCAAGTGATGCAAACAAAGGGGCAAATATATTGTACATTACACAACAGTTGTAATCCTGAGCTTGGCTGCTTAATTCCCTTTCTCTTGGACGTAGAGTGATCTTATGATTCATTAAGTGCTGTAGACTATTTAAGAGCATAATGATGTTTGTCTGATGGATACCTGTATATGCTTTTTATTAATAGGCAAGTCTAGAAAGAAAAGCAATTATATTAGTCTGTACAATTGTCAATTAGAAAGTATCAAACTAATTTCTTAGGCTGATTTTTAGCCTTTTAAAAACTTTTTAGAATTGGGAGGTATGAGCAGTGGTGGGATTCAGCCAGTTCGCACCACTTCGGGAGAACCCGTTGTTAACTTTCTGAGAAGTTTGACAAACCAGTTGTTGGAAGAAATCATTAGGGCAGAGAACTGGTTGTTAAATTACTTGAATCCCACCACTAGGTATGAGGTTGTCTAAAGCCTTCTGGTTTGTTCAGAGGAATGTAAATCACATAATGAGGAACCGGGGATGACAACTCAGAAGTAGTATCTTTTGATGGGTTACTGAAGGAAGATATTAGAGTGTAACACTACTGGAGCCTATTAAACCACACAGTGAGAAATAAGGAAGACCATTAAGTTATAAAGTGCTTGATAGGCAATTATGACTACATAATAGAGACCTTGTGGAATGAACCTCTTGACTATAATATAGGTGGCACTCAGCTTACAACCATTCAAAATTACTACAGTACTGAAAAAAGATTTACAACCGATCCTGGTACTTATAAGACTTACAGCATCCCCAATAGTCTCATGACCAAAAATTGAGCCCTTGGCAACTGGCATACATTCACCACAGTTGCAGTGTTTGGGCTCATATGATCATCATTTGTGACCTTCCCAGCTGGCTTCTGACAAGAAGTAAAATGGGGGAAGGTGGATTTGCTTAACAACCATGTGATTCACTTAATAATTGCAATGGTTTGCCTGACAACTATTGGCAAAATAGATCCTAAAATCAGGCACAAGTTGCTTAAGAACTGCTTAGTTTAGCAATGGAAATTCTTGTCTTAATTGTGCTCACATGTCAAAGATTACCTGTTTATTAACTGTGGGTTAAATCTGCTCAGAAAGAGGAAAAAAAAAATCAGTAGATGAGAAACGAGTTAAACATTAAAAGTTTTCACTTCTGCCTTGATGTTCAGAGAAACAAACTTGTGTGAGAGCCTTTGAACTAAACTAGGTGCAAAAAGAAACAAAAGCTATAATTATTGTCAGGTGGTGTTTTTTCAAAAATAAAACCCAGGTCTTTCTAAAAGATAGGAAATTTTTATAACATATTATGCACAATATATTATAATATAATGTAATGTACACCTAAGAAATACCCTATGAACAACTGTCCAATCTGCCTGAAAAATAATCATAGATTATAAATCCCAGTTTCCAACTTTAGAGAGAGGATGCTTGATTAAAATGCTATACGTTGCCACGTATACGGTAAAATAATAATAAACCTTCATTAACTGAACTTCGCCAGAAAGAATTCAAGCTGAACTCATCTAAAATTTGTCTCATTTAAAGGTAATAATTTCTTGGTTTTGTTTCTTAATAAGAATTGTATCTGTAGAAAAACCATCCTTTTTTAAAAAACATTGCAATGTGTTTTGCAATTGCACAAAGCAATGCGCAAATATAGTTTTCAGTAATTTTTAAAATGTTTTTCTGTCTGCTAAATAAAGCAAGATCTGTAAAGATATGCAATATTTTTTGAATGTGATAGAAAGAGTCATACCAACGCACATGTAGATAAATTTTCCCCCAGTCTATCAGCAATAGTGAGAAAGAAAAAAAATGAAAGTGAATTAAAAACTTTGCAAATATACAAACTGCAGTTTATATTGCAAATATACAAACTGCTTGATACCTTTTGCTTATCTGTTTGAACACTGTATCTTGAATTCTTGAAACCCATAAACCCAACTATTTCCACAGTAGGTAGTACAGCTTTTGGAAGTTAGAGGATAAAAAAGCCATGTCTATTTCAATATTTTCACTAATGTTGTTCATGGTAGTTCCTTGATTAGCCTGTTGTTTACTGTTGGCTTGTTTGTCTGAGTTTGTAATCCCTTGATTGGGGTATTATTTGCTTCATGATTATTTTGGTTTTAATCTCTGCTCATCTGGGTTTGACAGAGCACCATGGACCCCCCAGTTCAGCCCTATTGATATACCTATGTAGACTTCAAAATGTAAGAACTAGCAAGAGTTCATATTATTAGTACAAAAGTATAAACCTTTCTATATATAAGAATGATAAAATATCAAATACTAAGATTATACAACTATGATCTGGGAGAATAAAATGGAAAGTATAAAAGACAGTGATATAAGAGTTAATAAAAATCAACTCTAAGAAGTAGAGCTAGTCAGCAAATCAAAATAATCTGAGGTATGAGGTACAGGAAAAACTAAATGTTAGTATCGCTAATGCCTATAACATATGCAACATTATAATTCTAATCACCTAATACATCATGTAGAACTGCCTTCCAAAAATGCCTCAGATAATAAAACCAGTAACTGAATATCTATTTATAACATCTTATAACATTGCACAATTTACCTATACTATACTTTGGAATAAAATAGCAGTAGCTGTTTAGAATATCCCTGACACTTGGATATCATCTAATTAATGAATATTGAAAGAGAGAAAGGATAAAGGATGCAAGAAAATGCAAAGGATAAAGCTTTCCTACTCTACAAGGACATAAATATTCCATATGTGGGAATTTCTCATATCAATATCTCAATACTACATAGAGAGGAAAGGATTAAAATGAATTAATGTGAACACCCATCTGTATTTGGAAGTTCTACAGTAGTTGTTTGAGATACGTTGCTTGTACTATTATGCACTCAGGACACAAAATAGTTGGCACCCTATTGATATCACCTTGCCACTGGATACCCAGTATTTATTATTTCAACTTCATACAGGCCTTTTTATATCCCAAATTAGACCAGAAGGAGAGGATCATAAAGATGCTACTTTCATTACAATGAATTCTTTGATACCGAGTAAAATTAACAACTAAGTTTAAAGAAGACAGCCGAACTAGAGGATATGATGGCTTTAACCATTAGCAATATTCTAGCCTCTGCTTCTACCACACTAGTGTCAAAATGGTGAAAACATGAATTGAACCTGAAGGTCCATCTTCAGTCCTCTTTCTCCTTCTTAGAATGAGGCATTATCAATAACCTGATGATACCCAGTTTATATATTTCCAGCCTACCTGGAAAGGGAATGTGGTAGAGAACCTGATCAATAGAATTACCCCTTGGATTTCTCAGCCAACTTAGTTAGCTATTTCCAGGATGACTCTCTAGGCTAGATCAAAGCACCCCACAGGCTGGATCCAGCCCATGGGCCTTGAGTATGACACTCCAATCTAGGGTGTTGTAGTCATGTGATTGTGATTCGGATGCTTGGCAATTGGCATGCATTTGTCATGGCCAGCTTCCGACAAATAAAGTTAATGGGGAAACCAGTAAGAAGTTGTATGTTGTGATCAGATGACATCATGCTTAACATGTCTGATTCACTTAACCACAACTGGAGCTGCTATAATAAGTCAGGATATACATTATATTTTTGTTTATAACCGTATCACTTAGGGATTGAATTGCTGATCCCAATTATGGTGTTCAACCGAGGACTACCTATAATTGATAAGAACATTAGAATCCAGATGTTGTATGTACACCCCCCCTCCCTTTTTTTAAAATCATAGTTTAAAGCAAAAATAGGGTGGAATGAATTTATGAATTAACATATACTGGCGTAAACTAGAAATAGTCTATCTCGAGTTTATATCAATGCTCATATCAAAATAATGGTGTACACTTCCTCTAAATTGGAGAAATAATTTATTATACCTGTCTCACTGTTAATTTTTCAGCTTATTTTGTGTCTGACCTTCATAGAATATGGAAATCAATATGATCATGTATGTTTCTGATAAGGTCAAGCTGCAAATTCTGGATTTGGTGAAACTCTTGTCAATTTTGACACATGTTTCAATAACTTTCAGTTGTAATTAAGTATTGGTGAATTGGATCTCAGGGTACCAGAGGCAAGCTATTAACATTTGAATTGCTTGCTTGAGAAGGACTATAGTTTAATTTTCAATATCTTAATACTTGTGCCTTCAGATTACTCGCATGTATTATAGATGAAAGGTTGACGGCTTAGTTTCTATAGTTACAATAGTCACATTTCTGCATTCTAAAAACAAGGTCATCTATGCCTCGCTTTAGTGGTTTGTAGTGGTAAATCCTTGGTTGTAATATAAATAACAAGAGAGGTCAAGCATTTACAAAGCAGAGGAAATATAATTAAGATTGAAAATAAGAGGCACTTTTCTTTCTGCCTGTTTCTATGTGCATACAAGTATGGTATTTTGTAGAAAAGGACAGGGTGTTAGATATTGGTTTATTTATGTGTTTAGAAAGAAAGAAAAAATCTTCCAAACTTGTAACCTGAATACCATAACAGGAGTCCAAACTACATGTTACATTTAGCATACTGAAAAGAAAAGGGAATGTTATTGTTTGCCATCCATTACGTAGATGTTACTTGGCTCTCTACTCTGCAGACGAGAGAGAGAGAGAGAGAGAGAGAGAGAGAGAGAGAGAGAGAGAGGGAGAGAGAGAGAGATATGAAGATGTAATTGGTATTAGTCTAAACAATAAGCATCCTGAGTTAATATTCCATAAGTATTAAATCTTCTCAGACTTGATGAAAGATCTAAGTAAATTTTGTGGAGGAAACCTAAGTTGGGAGTGAGCACCATTCAGATAGGAAAATATGAAAAATTGATGATTGTCAGCTGTTGTGCAAAAGGTACGGTATATGCTACACAGATCATTTTTTATTGTAACACCTAGAGTAGCAGAATCTTGCAATCTGAATGTCATTCTCCTTCCCTCGCTTTATATTAGAGTGAACTAGAGGGACGATCTTGTCTCAGACATTTTCTCAAATTACTTCCTGAGTCTGGGCTCAAATAGCAGCTCTTCCTCCTGTTCTTCAAGGCCATTCCATATGCCCTCTGTATCACCTCCTCCCCTCAGCCTCAGTTCCCCCTTCTGTATTCCAAGAGAAATCTGACTCTGGGCCAAGGGAATGAACTGCAAATATGCTGTTCCTCTCCTTTTTAATGTAAACCTATTACAAAAGTCACCTTGATGCAATCTGTGGGAAACTCCACTGATCCGTCCACCATAAGCAGTTTATGTGGAGATGCTGGAATTGGTTGTGGTCTCCTTCGGATTTTACTGGCAAGCTCCCATGAGTTGCATTACTCATGCTGCTGTGTTGGTCCGGGTTGAAGCAAATTCTATCCCAACTTTTCAATTAGCTGCAGCTTGGCATTTTGTACTTTGGTTCTATGTACAGCGGATGGTTTTGCAACAGAGCTGAAGTGAATTGCATAGGTCAGGATTACTTTTAGTGGAACCGCTGTAGTAACAGAATCTTACAAGCCTGAATGAGCTTCTTCCTTCTCCTCTTTATTATCAGGAGAATTAGGAATGGCCTTGCCTGAGATGTTTTCTGAAGTTATTTCCTTGGCCCAGGCTCAAGCCCTTCTTTGCTGACTGTTGCCATGGTAGCAGCTCTTCGTCCTATCCTTCAAGGCCATTCCTTATGCTCTACAATGATAGAGATTTATTAAAAGAAGAAGAAGAAGAAGAAGAAGAAGAAGAAGAAGAAGAAGAAGAAGAAGAAGAAGAAGAAGAGGAGGAGGAGGAGGAGGAGGAGGAGGAGGAGGAGGAGGAGGAGGAGGGGGGGGGGAAAGGATAACCAAGACTTGAGAGAATTAAAAAAAATGCAAAAGCTTCCAATTTGATAGAAAACAACTCTAGTCTTTCATGTTCTGGTAGAAATAGAAGATCTATGAAATTAAGATGAAATTAAATTTACAATAAATTGCATTGTAATTTATTGTAAATAAATGCAAGGATATCAAGGACATTCTCTGAGCCTGTTCTTATAAAAGTTAGTCTGTATTTACAAAAGTTAGGAGACTAACTTAGCAACAGCCTTTGTATTTTTCGGCACTGGATAAAAATCATTTTATTAATGAAGTAAAGGTTCCCCTTGCACATATGTGCTAGTCATTCCTGACTCTAGGTGGTGGTGCTCATCTCTGTTTCTAAGCCAAAGAGCCAGCGCTGTCCAAAGACATCTCCTGTGGTCAGGAGGCCAGCATGACTAAATGCCAAAGGAGCACAGAACACAGTTACCTTCCCACCAAAGATAGACCCTATTTTTCTACTTGCATTTTTTACGTGCTTTCGAACTGCTAGGTTGGTAGAAGCTGGGACAAGTAACAGAAGCTCACCCCACATTACTCAGTACTAGGGATTCGAATCGCTGAATTGCTGACCTTTCGATCGATAAGCTCAGTGTTCTAGCCACTGAGCCTAATATTCTAATGCATTACTCATTAACATATTTTCCTAAATGTAAGGCTCATTGAACTCACTGGGACACCTAAGTAGTTTGTATCACTGCTAAACTGGTTCTAATCTCTACTAAAAATATCCAGAAGAAACTTTGGGTAAACTCCAGCCATAAAAGGTCTTATAAATTAATACTAGTATTTTGAAATGGGACCAGAAATGAACTGATAGAACCTGTGTAGTAGTTATGAGATTAGCACAATATGTTTATAAGCTATTTTTAGTTAGTGCTAATATTTTGCAATAATAATTGATATTTCCAGACTATCTTCAGAGGGAACTCGGTGCCTAATGCATTAATTCATCTAACTAATACGTTACCAAACATGGATTAATGTCAACAAAGCTGTTTTTATGCAATTAGGACCATCACTGGTGCACTAGTCTAAGTTGCTAAAAGTGTTTAATGCCTTAGAAGAGACACACACCTCTAACTGATAAAGAGATCTAGTAATACCACCAAGCTATGAAATTGATCTTTTTAGGCGAAGTATAATTCCTTCCAGAGCCATTTGAATGTCACAGTTGGACAAAATAATCAGCAATTTTAACTTTTCCAGTTTTTCTGGCCCTCATCCATACCATTAGCAGGACTGGCACTGGTTCAACATTTCCATTCTCTTACCTGGATCTCATGAAAATGAGAGATGGAACCATGTATTATTAATAACGCTCTTGGAAGTCACCAATAGCAAGCACAATCTCCATAAATCAGCAAGGTCAGAGCAAAAGTGGTAGAGATGGGTAACAAACTGATCTCTTTATTCCCTGTTGGGGAATACAAAAAACCTCTCCCAAGTTTGCTGCACAAAGTTTTTGCCAGCCCTTGTAAATCATCTTGGGCTTCTGTAAGGATTGGAAGGGAGATGTAATATTATGTGAGCATGACCTTGAGGAAGAGTACGGGAAGAGATGCTACTTAGGAAACAATCAGGAAGAGTTCCTAGTAGCTTAGAACATAGAATCAAGGGACCGAAAGGAACCTTGGAGGTCTTCTAGTCCAGCCTCTGCTCAAGGCAGGAGACCTTATGTTATAATAATCAAATAATTGTCCAATCTAGTTTTGAAAACCTCCTGTTATGGAGCACCACAAGTCCGGGAGGCAAACTATGCCACTGAATAATTGTTTTGATCTTCAGAAAATTTCTCCTTCTAATTAGACGTCTCTTTAACAATCTTCACCCTTTACTTCTTATCCTGCCCTCTGGTGCTTTGGAGAGTAAGTTAACTCTGATTTCTCTGTGACAACCCCTGTGGCTTAATAGTCAGAGGAAGAAGACTGATGTCAGCTCTTTCAAAAACACCAGCTAGGAAACGCAACTAGATGAGCCAATACTACTTTATTGTAAGGCCGCATTAACAGAATCTTGCAAGTCTGAAAGGTCAGATTTCCCTCTTCTACTTTTAACCACAGATCAACTAGAGTGGGTTCTCCCTAAGCTTTTTCTTCTGACTATTAAGCCACTGGGAGCTTCCCCTTTCCCTTGTTTGACTGTTCCCTTGGCAGTATCTCTTCCCCTTATCTCTCAAGGTTATTCTCGAATACCAATGCATCAAGCAAGATATATCTCATATCATCACTGTGCATATGATAGGTGTTACTACTAGTAAGTAACTAACTAGTAAGTAACTAACTAGTAGGTAACTACTACTACTACTATTACTTACTAGTACTACTAGTAAGTAACAGCAAAATGGTTTCTAAATGAACTAAATGGTTTCTAAATGAAATGAGAAAGAAGATGAAGATGTGATATTGTGAAGATTGCAGGTTGCTACTGTCTCATTTAGACAAAGTTCTGTTATGCAACAACGCCAGCGTTAATCTCACTCCAGCATACAGAGTTGTCAGGTGCAGTAATTTGGGTGTAAGTGTGTGCGGTGGTTGAAAAATGTTTCTCTTTTTTACTACCGTTTACTACCATTACTACCATCTCTTGACAGTGGGATGGGTGGCGACTCAATTTAATTAACAAATAAAATTTGTGGTATCATTGTATTTGCAAAAGGTTGCTGTTCAAACCTGCATCATTTGAGTTTATGATGCAGCTTGCATAATTTATGCAAATCAGATCATTGCTCATTTATATGTTTTATGTTATTAAATCTCCAACTGTACAACGGCTCTGGGGAACGCACAATAAAGACACCAATGAAAAACAGACAGTCCAAACGGAAAATTCCAAATATCAGGAGAAAACAACTATTCTCAGGGAAAAAATACATATAGAGGACTCATCCCTAACCCAAGGTTTGGAAGAAAAACCTAATTAAGATTCTTTTAAGCACAATGAAGGTGGGGGAGCCAGGTGAATCTCAGGGGAGATGGAGCTCCAAAGGGCAGGTGCTAAAAGAGAAAGCAGCCATGTTACATCGTGACTTACTGTAGGTTACTTCATCATGTTTCCAGATGAACTTGTAGGGCTGTGATGGTGAACCTATAGCATGCTTGCCCAAAGTGGCATGTGAAGCCATGTTGCCCAGCATGCACAGCCTTGCCTGTTTGTCTTCCAGGTTTCTGGCGCGCATGTGCGCACGACAATCAGCTGCCCTTCACATGTCCTTCAACAATGCTGAAAACCGGTGTACACATGCACGGTGGCCAACTGATTGTCGGGTGTGCATGCGCACCAGAACCCAGAAGTTCGGCTTTTCCGGAGCACAATCCCTTGGTATGCACGGCAGTGCCGAGAACCGGTGCATGCATGTGTGCTGGCCAGCTGATCATTGGGCGCGCATACACTCTAGAACCCGGAAGTTTGGCTTTTCCGGAGTGTGGCCCCGACAAGTGCGCATGCTGTTTCTGTGCGACCTTTTTGGCACTCAGTGCCGAAAAGGTTCGCCATCACTGTTGTAGGGAAAACATTTCAAGAATTACTACTAATACGTGAGATGCCCTGAAAACAGAAACTGAAAGGTGGCCTTCAAATAGGTTAAATATATAGTAATTTAAAAAAAAATGGATAGCAAAATGATAAAATAGGGCCTAATTTGTCCCCCCCCCCAGATTGGAATGATTTTCCAATGGTTTATGGGACTTTGAATAATGCAAAACATGCCTAGATGTGGTTTCTAATCTCACAAACAGTTTTCCCACTGAAGCACAGGGAAGATGTGTTTTATTTATATTCATAAGAACATTAAAAAAAACCCATTAAAAATAATAAAAGTTCAGAGTTACTTAACTGAGGAATACAGATGAAAATCTGCTAAGGGACCAACCAGTACGCATCTTGGATTTTTGCAGCAAGAAAAAAGAAGATGGTTTTGAAGATTAGTTTTGTGCTACTCATTATGTTACTGATATTGGATGATCTCCCTTTTTTTGGTGGGGGGGAAAGGTATTTTAGGTACATTATAGTCCTTAACTTACAACCATTCGTTTAAGTAACTATTCAAAGTTACAATCCTGAAAAAAGTGACTTATGACCAGTCTTCACACTTGAAGCATCCCTATATTCATCAAGGCAAAATCTGGATAGTTGGTAACTGGCAACTACTTTGGAGATTCTCAGTCATCCATGTCATGGTTGTCCCAAAGGTGCCTTTTCAGGAAGAAACTGGATTTTCTTGTTTTTCTTTGAAGACGTTTCGCTTCTTTCCCAAGAAGCTTCTTCAGCTCTGACTGGATAGTGGGGAATGGAAGGATTTATATTTCTTGCAGACAGCTGGTCATTTGCATTCTTTTAGAGGGTCATTGAGGCCACTTGGAGGTTTATCTGGGTCCTCAGGGTCACCTGAGTAGTGCAAATGAGTGTGGAGCCTTCTTGGCTAAGGATCTTTTTCTGCTCTGTGCCCCTTCACTGTTGAACACAAGTGCAGGCTGTTGGGGGTGAGTTTGTGTTGTCTGCATCTCAAATGGTTCCTGTAGTCTACATTTTTTCTGGAAACTTGTTCATACTCCCGCACTATTTGAAGGCTGTTCATCTCAAAGTATGGCATGTATTTATGATGGTTGTAGCATCCTGAGCAGTGGTGGGTTCCTCCTGGTTCGGCCCCGTTCAGCCGAGCCGGTAGCGGTGATGATATGATGTCACCGAACCGGTTCTCTTTGTTTGGGAGCTGGCTGGGCCCTCCCCCTCGCATTATTTTTACCTTTTATTTGGCCCTGCCCCCAATCTATTCGCTGCCTCCCGAGTCCCAGCTGATCGGCTAGAAGGAAAAAAAACTATTTAAACTCTTTCCGCAAGACTTCAAAGGGCCACCCTACAGCTGATCAGTGTTAAAAGGCAGTCTGGTGGTAGACAGTGCACTCAAAAAACAAATGGTAGACCAATGCCTCCAAAAACAAATGGGTAGACCGGTGCCTCCAAAAACAAATGGGTAGACCGGAACGCTTCAAGAACAAATGGGTAGACCGGTACAGCTCTGCAAGCACTTAAAAGCCTGGTAGACCAGTACCTCTGCTAAATCCTAAAGAATTGTCACATGACCACCAAACCACACCCATAAAATAAGCCACGCCCACAGAACCGGTAGCAAAAAAATTTAGAACCCACCCCTGATCCCGAGGTCATATAATCTATTTGTGACCTCCCCTGTTGGCTTAGGACAGCCAAAGTTAACTATTCATTTAACAATTGCGTGATTCACTTAACAACCATGGCAAAAAGGTGATAAAATTGGGTTGTGACTCACTTAACACTCGTCTTGTTTAGCAATGGACATTCTGGTCCCTTGGGGGAGAGCCTTCTCTGTGGGGGCACCTACCATCTGGAATGAGCTCCCCCCGGAGATACGGAGGATCCCGGATCTGCGCTCCTTCCGCCGTGCTGTGAAGACCTTTTTATTCCATCAAGCGGGCTTGGCCTGATCTCTTCCCTTTTTAAATATGTAAATTTTAATCTGTTTTTAAATTATTGGGGTATTTTAATTTGTCTGGGCCAAAAAGTTTAATTTGATTTTATCGGGTTTTTAAATTTTGTGTATTTATGTATTTTATTGTTGGCTGTTCACCGCCCTGAGTCCTTCAGGAGTAGGGCGGTATACAAATCAAATAAATAAAATAAAAATAAAATAAAATAAACTGTAGTGACGAGCTGAATTGGGTTTTCAGTATTTCCCTCACGTCTCATTCGGCTACGCGGTTTTCATACAAGTGTTTGAGGTAGCAATATTGTGCACACTGAGAGTCTCAAGTCAGTTCCCGCTATTATATTGCTGACAAGCAGATGAAATGAGAGAGCCATGCCAGCTCTCAGTTTAATAATCCTCTCAAAGCACCTGGCATTGCTTACTTTCCGAGTCAGACAGAGTGATATTTTAAGTGCCCATGCGACCAACTTCTTTTAGATTCCATTGTGAAAGAAAGGTGACCAGATAGTTTTCAAAACATTCTACCCTGTTTGAATCAGTAACAGTGTTTATTATGTCCCTGAACCGGAGGGAAAATAATAAGCACTCATTAAACTGCGCATTTGTTTGGATTATTAAATGAATTTAGCTGATTAGCATTTTGGTGCACAAAGCAATAAATGACTAAAACGGAGTAAGATGTTTGCGAGAATTTAGTGCTCTAGCTTGTGACGTGTTGTAATGCAGCTTTGGCATTTCAGGCACTTTGTAACCAATATGGTAATTGCTATCTGTGAGGCTGGTTATAGATCTATTAGTATATGTTTTGAGTTTGCTCTGCTGCTGGTAATAACTCTTTATTATGCAGAATAATTCTCCAGCTTGTTTAACTGATTAAATAACTTCCAGCTGAAATCCTCACCCTTTTGGAAATGTAATTATTTGTGCATTCAAAAGCCTGGTCCTTTTAAAATGGATAATTTATAGTTGTTTTCTGTCTTTGCCCTTTGTTTGTTTGGGTTTTTTTTTTTTGGTTTTTTTTTACCTCTTATTACTCTAAAAGGATTTCTTTCATTATTGTAAATTAAATGATAAAGCGTGATCAAAAGATCTATAGATAACACAGGCCATTAATCAATGTGAAGATATAGAAAACAAGGGGGCTGCATAAACCATCATCGTGGTTTCAGTTCTCTATTAGCTCTTCTTGTTTTAATTTGAACATCCTGCTAACAATCTTTATGAGAGGTAAAGTCAATAGAAGGGAATGTCGCTGAAAATGTAGGATGTTTATTTAAGGCTGCAAAGCAATATTCTACTGTATTTAGCATATCTGGAGAGATTACCATTATATCTCCAGCTCTACCAATGTACACCTGTGAAAAACTTATGATTTTGGACTGTACGTGTCATTTCATTAATTTTTTTTCCTACCAGGTTTTGCAAGACAGAACAATTGTATCTCAGCTCTTGGTAGAATACATTGGAAGCCTTCCCAATTCCTTATACAGAAGCTTGACACAACACTGGTAATGAGGTATCCCATTATTTTTCTTTGAAGGCGCTTCTTGGATAAGAAGCGAAACGTCTTCAAAGAAAAAGAAAAATATCCAGTTGCCTCTTGAAAAAGCACCTTTGAGACAAACGTGACCTGGATGAGTGAGAATCTCCAGAGACATGGTAATGAGGTAGTATTCTCCATCATTAGTGAGGAAATAGGTTACTATGTAGAAGGACTCTGTATCATGTACAGGTAGTCCTCGACTTACAACAGTTTTGTGACCAAAGTTACAACAGCACAGGAAAATGTGATTTATGACCATTTTTCACAATGTTATGACCTTTGTAGCATCCCCATGGTCATGTTTTGAGATCTTCTGACAAGCAAAGTCAACGGGGGAGCCACATTCCCTTAACAACCGGGGATACTAACTTATTAACTGCAGTGATTCACTTAACAACTGGGGCAAGAAAGGTCGTAAAATGGGGGCCAAACTCACTGAACAAATGTCTCACTTAAGAACAGAAATTTTGGGCTCACTTGTGGTCGGAAGTTGAGGACTACCCGTATCACTTTGCCTTCCAGCAGAGTGGAATGATTAGGAAACAGAGCCATGAAGAAGAGCTGAGGCATCTTTATCACTTTTGTCTTATCTTAAGGCTGACCTTGAATCTGCAGGGACAAAAGGCCTTACTCGTGTCTTCATTAACTCTTAATGTTAAGTGGCAGCTTGACTTTCCAGGAGGAATGACACCGTTCCAGTCTGTCATAAAGATCTTCACTTCCGTAGTGGTGGTGGCTGCCCTTCCTCCTTGTTATCATTGTCATTTTTAGCCTGAACAGCTCAGACAAAAGCTGAAATGTATAAGTGGCGTGACAATGTTTCACGTGTGTGTGCCATGCTGCAATGTGTAATTGGCTCAGCCTGAAGGAAACTGTCAAACTCTTTGACAGTTGCCTAACATTGAAAGTGGTTATTTTCCAATCAAGATTTTCACAGGCTTCTCTTTAGTAAAATGGATTGAGATGAAAAGAACGGCAGCAACAGAATTTCCCCCCATTTTGGAACAGTACGGTCCCTATGTACAATAAGGAAGAGATTTGCTGTGATCCAGCAAGGAGGTAAGTCTCTTTACTGATGATAGGGAAATTTGCAGTTGGCTATTTGTATAACAATCTCCAGAATCTTTATCAGCCTAGGAACCAATTCTTACTGAAATGGCTTTTTGTTCCAGTTAAAATTCACCCACAAGGTTAAAAACATGGACTTTTGTATCATCGTTATCTTTTAACGACCCCATAATCCCTTGCGGGGGTGGGGAGTCTGGGCAACCGAATGGAGCTGAGTGTTTACTGGCTGGATGCCCTCCCTGTTGCCAACGTGGAGTGGTATTCATCAGATATATTCTCATCGTGCCCAGAGAGAGAAATATCTGCCTCTACCTAGGATCGAACTCACAGCCTCCTGATTGTGAAGCGAAAGCTCCGCCTCTAGGCCACCACACCGCTGTAAAAACATGGACTTTTGTATGCCTGTAAAGTAATTGACATCAGAAAATGTGGTCTGGAGAAAAATCGCAGAAAGCTACTCACATTGTAGACCAACTTTACCTTTAGTTAGAATGCGGCAAGTGCTTTAGGATGTCAGTTGTTGGGACTCTCCCTAGGCAGCTTCTCCTGGCTGTTCTTTCTAAGCCCTTGGCCATTCTCTTGTCTCTTGAATTGATCAAGTATTGTGCAGGGAATATGATCAAACCTACATTTTAATTGACTGGAAGGGTTCTCACTTGTTTTTAAGGCATTCGGTACTGAGAATACCGAAAAATGATTATGATAATGGTAGATTGTCGATTGCTGTGTTATCTCCAACATTTACAATTGATGTTAACTGCCTTTCCACAAGTATGCATATTGTTTAAATCAGTATGGCCTGCAAGGTGTTTAATTTACAATTTATGGACTTCATGTTTACTTTAATTTGGACGATTATACTTTTATAGATACGGAGGATTCCTACAGTTGTTTGCAAAACTATAGATTTCAACACAGTGATGTTCCAGATGGATATAGAATTATGAAACGGGCTTATTTCTTATGCAGAGCAATCTTTAAACAAGTTTACACAAAAGTTAACTTCTGTTGGTTTATACATGCTTGTTTCCAGAAAAGCATACTTGGGGATTACAGCCATATTTCTTGGATGGAAAAATGGAAATGTCATTCTGTTCTAAATAAATATCTGCAAAAGGAAGGGAAGCTAAATATTTAAACCAGTTGCAAAACAGGGAAAAGGTTGTTTATCTTAGTTTATTTTCCATAGATGTTTCCAAGTTAGTAAAGAGTGGAAAAAGGACAATTTGTAGAATTAACACACAAACAAAACTGGTGTATTCTAAAGAAAATATTAGGATAGGTTTTATGCAGTTGGTATACTTTATATATAAAGTATACACTTTGTATACTTATATTGTATAGCAGTGTAGAAAACTAGATGTTGTCCCAGTTATCATTGAATTTATTGTCTTCTATATTATATATTTAGAAAGGTTTAATGTAGTTGAATGGAACATAACTTTTTATTGCCTATCAAATCTTCTGAAACAAGGGTCACTAATTATCATTAGCATACACATTTTGAAAACTAAAATTGTCTCTTCTGTTGTCTCTTCTCCTCCCTTTAATATCAGTGGCCAGCAGCTGTCAGAATATACAGCACTGAGATCAGGTTTTTTTGCATTCATGCAACATGAGTGTAACATGTTGCATGAATGAGAAGATACCATGCTGGTACTCTGTTAATGTGATCCTCTCTCTCCTCTGCTCTGTTATTGATCAGGCATATTTAAAATTTGTAAACAATACAGAAGCTAAGACCACACACACATATCTTTTTCACTTCAGGGCTGGCTGCTAGATCTAATAATATAAATCAGAAAAGTATTCAGGGTATGCTGATATATGCTTTGTTTATGAGATCACTGGGTTTCAGAATAATTCCTCCCTTCGCGTGTATGATGCACGTGCTTTTAGCTCCAGTGTGTTCAATATGTACGGTAATCCAATAGTTAATTCAGTTAGTTTCTCAGTGAATTGTCTTCACAGGAAATGCCTATTTATAGGTGAATTCTATATAAGAAGATCTATTTTGATGCCAATTTACTTGAAGGAATGCTTCACCTCTCAAAAAATAAGGTTTTTTCCCCCTCTGATTTATTTCCTTTGTATCAGTCTTGACTCTTGACAATTGCCTAGATTAGCCCCTGCTGTTTTCTTGGCAACATTTTTGAGAGTGGAACATCATTGCCTTTTTCCTAAGGCTGAGAGCGACTGGCCCAAAGTCATCCAAATGATCTCTGTGCTTAACTAGAATTTGGATCCCCCTCTCCCTGCTCCCAGGCCAATATTTTAACCACTAGACCAGTTATTTATTGCTATAAAATAAAACAAAACTAATACATTTTACAATACCTGAAAATCCCAAAGGGGTTGTGTGAAATTACCCTCTTTTAATAAGCTACTGGCCTTCATTTTTAGGAGGAAACTGTATCCAAAGACGAGTACTATGTTTAGAAGTTTCTTGGATATGGGATAAGAGCTGTGTTGGTTAGAATGTAGTATTGCAGGTTAATTTCGCCAACTGCCAGTAGTTCGATTCTCACTGGCTCAAGGTTGACTCAGTCTTCCATCCTTCCGAAGTCAGTAAAATGAGGACCCAGATTGTTGGGGACAATATGCTGACTCTGTAAACTGCTTAGAGAGGGCTGTAAAGCACTATGAAGCAGTGTATAAGTCTAAGTGCTACTGCTGTTGCTACTTTATCTCTTCATCTCAGGTAGATAAATGCAAAAGATACCACATGGACTAATAGCAGCCCTATTCTTCTAGTGTACTGTGTCACCCCGTAGACAGTTCTACTGCTGGGCCAAGGACTAATGTGGTGTGTAGAAGATGGCAATAGAATAACACTATATTCAGTTGCTTTTCTCTTCTGTCAACTTTTCTGTGAAATTGAAAGAAAAGGAAGCTGACATATTGAAAGGCAGTAATTTCCATTAATGCTTCAGGTCCCCAAACAGACTTCATAAGGTTTCTTAGAAAATAAAAATGATGGATGGGTCTTTGTTTGCAAGTATGCTCAAGAAAAGGACAAACTTAAATAAGAATAGAAAAAAAAAGTTTTATATGGGGAGGCACAAGTGGGAGGTACTATTTTGGCAAATAAAAACTTATGTGAAGGGACAATTACAACAATTGTCCATTTTGCAAAAGGTCTTACCACCACCTTTTCAGAACTTCAAAATTGCTCCCTAGGTCAGAAGTATTCTGTACTAATTGATATGAATTGATCAGTGAAATGTTGGATTCTAATTCTCACAATTTCTTGCCACTCGCTACAGAAATGCAGAGTACAGTATAGTATGTGTAGGTGGAAGGAAAAATGAGTGAAAAAACTTTCTTTTTTTTAAGTCTTGCTGAAAAACCATTTGCTTCAGCAAAAGTCCCTGTTGTAGGCGGAAAGGATTAATGTGTTGATGAAACATTTTAGCTGGATATGTAAACTAACAGTTACTAACAGCTTAGTACAGATGTAAAAAGTCTCTGCAAAACCAAAATAAAATCCATGATACAGTATGTTTTAAATGTTGCGATGCATATTTTAAATGAGACTATATAATCATTTTTATAAAAACAGTGGGAAATACAGTATGTTGTTTAAATTTCATACTTTCCAATCATATTGTGTTGCAACCTGAACAGCTGTTTTTGGTTAGCTTTTTACAAATAATTGGTTAGCTTCTACAAAAAAAAAAAAAAGATTTATCCAATATTTGAACGTCATGCTGGCATTGTTAGGGCTTTGTGATGTCCCCCCCGCCCCCCGCTGAGGTGGACGATCAGGAGAAATGCCTTTTTCTGTATTTTTTTTGACTTATCAATATTTTTTGCTATTATCCAGTAGTTGAAATATATATAATTAAAATTCTTTTAGCTTGTTTGGACGTTTGCACCACTTTTCTTGCTGAGCTTAGTGATTTTTCCCCATGCAGTGCTGTCTAACTAGCGAGTTTTAAGTGAATCTAGGAAAAGAAAGACACTTCACGGAAAATAGTTACAGAAATGTAACCAGCTGTGAAAGTAAAGAAAGGAGTTTTCTTTATTTCTCTTCAAAGTAAGAACCGTAAAGTTGTACATCGGAAGTACAGTGATTACCTTCCTACTTCCATCTGCCAAGAAAATGTGCCAACTGTTCTGAGACCATTGAGAATGGAAACTTGTAGGGCTTTGTCCGTAAAGGCAGGTCTTACTTTCCATCCAAGCCACTTTATGTAAAGTTATGAGACAGAAAATCAATAGGTTTGGCGAAATGTTAGCAATCCTGAAGATGTTTTCTTGCCAAATAGATTACCTGCTACTTTAATAACACGTACAAGAATTCCAGAAGCTTAGGAGGCCAGCCTGGCAGAAATTGCTATGAAATGGAGGGCCAGATGCATAAGTTGAACTATGCTCTGTAAATCTATCATTAATCAGAGCTGCCGTAAATATTAGATACGGTAAATGTTATTCACAAACTGCTGGGCATACATTCCACAGCAGTGGTGAAATCCAATTCTTTTTTACTACTGGTTCTGTGGGTGTGGCTTGGTGGGCGTGGCTTGGTGGGTGTGGCAGGGGAAGGATACTGCAAAATCTCCATTCCCACCCCACTCCAGGGGGAAGGATACTGCAAAATCCCCATTCTCTCCTCACTCTTGGGGGAAGGATATTGCAAAATCTCCATTCCCACCTCACTCTGGTGCCAGCCAGAGGTGGAATTTGCCGGTTCTCCGAACTACTAAAAAATTCCGCTACAGGTTCTTCAGAACCTGTCAGAACCTGCTGGATTTCACCCCGTTCCACAAGTTATGCAAGGGATGATAAAATCAAGGAGGGAGGGAGGAAGGGAGGGAGGGAGGGAGGGAGGGAGGGAAGGAAGGAAGGAAGGAAGGAAGGAAGGAAGGAAGGAAGGAAGGAAGGAAGGAAGGAAGGAATTATTCCTGCTTGCCAGCACTTATGGAGTTAAGAGATACTTATTTCCATTTCTCTATCCTTCCTTTGCGGATATAGAAAAAGAAGTTTCTGCCTTCTTTTTTGTCAGTTTTCTGTTTTCTCACACATCGATGCTTTTAGTCTGTTGGCTTTTGGAGAACAATAAGAGATAAGATAAGATTTGCTGATAAGAGATAAGAGAAGCTTTATCATCAGCAAAGGGATATCCCTGATTTTATTTTATTTAAAACATGTATTCAGTTGATCATCTTATAACAAGGTGGCTCCCAGTCAAAAACTGAAATAGTGTTAATGATATCAGAAGTTCACAGCAGAGATAGGTTTCTGAGTCCTTATGCAAAGGTTTCAGGCCTTCCATTCAGTCTAAAAGCCACTAAGATGCACATATCGATATAAAATGCACCATTGGTGCAAAACTCTTACCTTGACTGTAGCAAGAGTATAGGTGAATGTTTGAAGTATGATTTGTGAAAGAAATGAAATATTGTAAAGGCTCTCTATGTTGCATATTTGTTTCAGTTCTCAGAATTATTGACAGTCAGTGGCTAGAAGTATTCAATATCAAGCATATTACCCTTATGGCTTAAATTTACTTGGGACAAATCACGAATGGGGCAGGGTGATGAATGGCAGAATAGATTAATGACAGCAGTTCTCTTACCGGGAAAAGTATTATTAATCTGATGTTTATGTCTTTACTGAGAAGAGGTGCATGGTGTAGGTGATTTATAAGACTAAAGAGAAATCTGAACCAGGTTATAAGCTTTACGGCAGGATCATTTGAATCTTAGGAGATTAGCCACATTGTTCAATTTGTAGTTGTTTACAAGCAGATGGAAAGAGTTATGAATCTGAACCAGAATGCCAGAAAAACAAAATCCTACACAAATTGCTTTGACATCACTACAAGAAATGTTGAGCATCATAAGGATGGTCAGAAGCAGGGGTGGGTGCTACTTACCTTTACTACCGGTTCGCAATGGGATCGCGCATGTGCGTGCCTTGCTTCTGCGCATGCACAGATCACTTCTGATGACATCAGGGTCAGTGGGCGGAGCCTCCCGCCAGTTTTACTACCGGTTCTATAGAACCGGTCCAAACCGGGGGCAACCCACCACTGGTCAGGAGTGATTCTGATTCATTAAATATGTCACTGCATGTATAATGAATCAGAATATAAAACTGCACACCTTCAGGCAGTGGTGGGTTTCACTTACCTTTGCTACCAGTTTGCTCACACATGCACACTTCCTTCGTGCATGCTCCACTTCTGCACATGTGCAGAATGTATTTGATGATGTCCGGGCGGGTGGGTGGAGCCTCCCACCGCCGCTGCTACCAGTTTGCCCAAACTAGGGCAAACAGGTAGCAACCCACCACTGCCTTCAGGTGGTGTGTCAGTTGTGACCCAACATGGACTGGAAGACCCTGCTCACAGTATCTTGTAACCCCTTGTTTAGACTACTGTAACATGATCTACATGGGACTACCCCTGAAGATCATTTGAAAACTTCAGCTGGGGCACAACGCAGGTAGTAAATGGTGCCAGATACATGGCACACGTAATACCACATTTGCATGAGCTGCATTGGTTACCGGTGTATTTCTGACTGCAATTCAAGGTGCTGGTGGTTACCTTTAAAGCTCTACAAGGCTTGGGATTAGGTTATCTGTGCAATCACTTTTTCCAAGAGTCTCTACCTGCCAACTCAATTTAGCAGAATGCTGCAGATTCTGTCAACCAGAGAGTGTTGGCGGTGGGGAGTAGAAAATGGGCCTTTTCTTCAGTGATCCCTGCTCTGTGGAACCTCCTTCCTTTGGAGATTAGAATGGCTCAAATCCTGTTAGCTTTTTGTAAGGGCCTACAAATTTAGCTATGTGCCTGGGGCACTGAATGTGTCATAGGCCCTGTTTCCTGGCTTAATTGCTAACTGGCCAGATAGCTTGGCTACTACATATTCCGTATTTTTTGGAGTATAAAAGACACTCCGGACTATAAGGCGCACCTAACTTTTCTGGTGAGGAAAATAAGAAAAAGAAATCTGCCTTTGCCTCTGCCTCTGCCTCTGCCTCTGCCTCCCAGCAGTTTTGTCTCTTTGCAGCAAACAGCAAATAGCGTGCTTTACTTTCATTTTCATTTTCAGCATAGCTTGACTAGCACAAGAAAAAAAAAATCTGCTCCCAGCAATTTACCTCCTTGCAGCAAGCAGCAGAGGCCTGCTCAGCAAAACAGCTGAGAGTCGGGAGGCTGATCCAACGGGCAATCAACTTGTGCTAATTAGGCTGTGCTGAAACTGAAATGGGCTGTTTCTTCTTGCTGCTTGCTTCAAGGAGGTAAATTGCTGGGAGGCAGAGGCCAAAGGGTGGGGTCAGTGGGTGGGCAGGGCTACATTCGGTGTATAAGAGGCACCTAAATTTTCACCCTTTTATAGGGGAGAAAAAGGTGCGTCTTATACTCCAAAAAATGTGGTATTTGTTTTGGATGTTTTTATTGTTTTAAAACGTTTTTAGTATTTTGATTGTAAATAACTTTTGAATTGTAAGTCACCTAGAGTGACCTGGCTTTTCCGGCAGGCCTGGGACCGTTGATCTCGCTGTTGCAATCTTGTGAGATCCGGCCATGAATGGTGTGAATGGGTTTTAATGTTTTAATTTTTAAATGTTTTTATAATGGTTTTTTAAATGCATTGTAAGCCGCCCTGAGTCTTCGGAGAAAGGCGGCATATAAATTGAACTAATAAATAATGATAAATAAATAGAGTAGTTGACTGAGATGGGCGGCTGTAGAAATTGAATCAATCAATCAATCAAATAAACTTATGTAGCTGTCCCTTTCTGGTTTTTCTGTTTAAAGTTTTTTATGTCTTAGTAAACTCTTAAGACTTAGGATAACAACAGTATTAGGCAGAGATAAATGTTTTGCCAAAACCTAATATTTTATATAGAGCTATTAAATTAACAGAACAATCAAATAGTTCGCCTTTAAATAAATAAAGATTACTCAGAACAACATAATGTTTCTTCCATATATGGCAATGGAGTTTATGAGAAGAATTTTCCAATAGATGATGCCACAATTTTACAGTTGCTATAGTGAAAATAGATGGACATTATAACAGATTCCATTTTTAATTCCAATTTAAGATGTCCTATTTGTGCCTTATTTAATTTCCCCCCCAGGAACAATAAATGCAAGGTAGCATGAATCTTAAATATAATAAAGGACAGATATAATTTGCATTATAATGTTAATGTTTTCATGCTACCCAAAATAATATGTGAGCCAAAATCACCATATTGTGATAGTTACAGTTTTTTCAAATTTTGGGATGCATCTTTCCACCTATCTGCATGGGTTTATGTTATTTGCAATAACCCAGCTAGATAGGAAGAGCTAGGTAGTTGAAGGGAAGGAAACAATAATAGCATTAATATGCTTCTGCTGGGCTTTGAACCAGCAATTTCTTACATGTTGTGCAAAGCTCTCGACCGCTGTGACAATTCAGTCCTGACAGGAAAAGTCTCTAGAGATTGGAACAATCAGGACCTGAGGGGGAGAATGAGCTTCCAGTGTGGGGCATAACGTTTTCCATTTGGACAAGAGAGCTTAAGGTATTGTGAAGGATAGGACTGCTTTGAAGCTGCAAGAGAAAATCATCCCCAGGGTTGATTTGTGAAGGGGTTGAGTAAAGAATGGAGCCATCTGTGCTACCTTCTCAATGATTGCTATCCCTTTCTGTGCAATAGGACAACTAAACAATACAGAAGAATCTTGCCGTCCCTTGAAAGACAGGTGCAGATGGAGCAAACTGGAATCTAAGAAGAGGTTGCAATCTTAGGCTTGATACCTGCCATTGCAAAATATTTTATTTGGATCCATAAAATGAAACCTCAGTTTCTCTTCACAAATGCCATATTGCAAAGTAAAGATTCTATGTCCATTGAGTTGTTCTCAATTCTGCCAAGCTGATGGATATGTCTGCTACTTTCTTTGGCAAGAATACAGATGGGTTTTGCATTCCTTTCTTTGAATGTTTTTCCTCTTTAGTTTTACAGTCTGCAAACCCAATATTTCCTGGTGGTTTCTCATACAGATATCATCAGTTGTACGTGAGCTTTTTGTGCCTTACAACAGCGATTGTTAAAATGCTCTGGTAGATTTATAATCCATCAAGAAATGCCTTGAAAATCTGGACAGCAGAAACAGTCAGCAGAGCTGTACAAATTGGTATGATTACCACAGATATTTTTTATTTATTTATGTCTTTATGTCTTTTTGTCATATAGAGCGAGTCATAATCTGTGTGTATTCCAAGGGGTTTACAAAAGAATATTAAAGTGGAGACAATACATTAATAATTTATTAAGTTAATATAGATGGTATGGCCTCATTATTATTATTAGAGATTGCCCATGAAAAGCCACAAGCCAGTCAGTTTTCAAACTGAACATTTTAAAATGAAAATAATTTTATAGTGTGTGGGATGATAGGTTACTTACATATGTTAGTGGTGCAAATATCCAGTTTGTTTCTAATAGCTATGTTTAGGTAATGAAAGGATTGAAGATCTGAGGGGGTGGGGGTGGAGGGAGAGAAGATTTATGATGATTAAAAAAAGAATGGATTCATATCACTTGTGATGTGTTATAGGTTGCTTAGTAATGACTTTCTACCAATAAACTGATTAATAAAATATATTAATGGTTTGTGTTTATGTATGAAATTTTTGAATCCAAAGGCCATGAGAAGGCTCAATTTGATAGGAAATTCATATCACTGGGAAATGACACAGTTACGGCATTTTCCACAATATTTAGCCTAAAGCTACACAAGCTTCAATTTAAAACAACTTCCTCAATGAGGAAAAATTTAGGTCGCGCCTAACTTCCCTACCTCATAGAATCATAAAATAATAGAGTTGGAAGGGATCAAGGAGGTCTTCTAGTCCAACCCCCTGCTCGAGCAGAAGACCTTATACCAGTGATGGCGAACCTATGGCAAATTGGTGGATATGCGAGCATTGCCCTAGCTCAGCTCCAGTACGCATGCGCATGCTGGCCAGCTGATTTTCAGGCCTTCTGGGCCCACTGGAAGTCGGCAAAAGGGCTGTTTCCGGCCTCTGGAGGAGGGGTGGGGAAGGCTTTTTTTCACCTCCCCAGGCTCCTAGAAAGCCTCTGGAGCCTGGGGAGGGCAAAAAACGGGCCTACCGAGCCCACCATGCCATCACATGCCAAAATCGGGGGGACCATCGGGGGGTCATGCATGCTTGCGTGGGGAGGGCAGGGTGCATAGAATTATGGGTGTGGGCACGCACACGCGCGACCACCCCACACTCCCGCCACTTTTGGCACATGATGGAAAAAGGTTAGCCATCACTGCCTTATACCATTTCAGACAAATGGCTGTCCAGTCTCTTTTTGAAAGCTTCCGGTGATGGAACAATCACAACTTGATTGCTCTTACCATTAGGAAATTTTTCCTTAGTTTTAGGTTACTTCTCTCCTTGTTCAATTTCTATCCATTGTTTCTTGTCTTGCCTTTTGGTGCTTTGGAAAAGAGTTTGACCCCCCTCATCTTTTTAGGTAAAGGTAAAGGTTCCCCTCACACATATGTGCTAGTCGTTCCTGACTCTAGGGGATGGTGCTCATCTCCGTTTCAAAGCTGAAGAGCCAACGCTCTGAAGACGTCTCTGTGGTCATGTGGCCAGCATGACTAAATGCCAAAGGCGCACAGAACTCTGTTACCTTCCCACCAAAGGTGGTCCCTATTTTTCTACTTGCACTTTTTATGTGCTTTTGAACTGCTAGGTTGGTAGAAGCTGGGACAAGTAACGGGAGCTCACCCCGTTACTTATCTTTTTACACTCATCTTTTTACACTACGTTATACTCATCTTTTTAGGATTTTTTTTTTTAAATTTATACATTACACTCATCTTTTTAGGAGCCACTACAATATTGGAATACTGCTATCATATCTTTCCTAGTCCTTCTTTTCGCAAGGCTATACCCAGTTCCTGTTCCTGTTCTTTGTAAGTTTTAGATGCCTGCCCCCTAATCATTCTTGTTGCTCTTTTCTGCACTCTTTCTATCTTCTCAACCTAGAATTCCCAACTCCAACTGAGAGGCACCACAGGATGGTCCTTTGCTAGTTCTAGGGGGCCCCATGGGCCAGATCTAAGCACCCAGTGGGCCGGATCCAGCCCGGGCCTTGAGTTTGACTATAGGTCATCAGTGACATGAGGTAACCTGTTACTTACCTAGGATTGGTCAAATTAATGGGACCCTACTCCCTACATTGTTATGAGGAAATGAGATATGCTGCTCTGTATCTGGAAGGGTAATTCAGTAACAGCAACCCTGTGGCCCAATAGAATGAGCAAGGCCTGATCATGTGGAACCTCATTTATCACAACAGTTAGGGTCTCCCAGTATACAATTGCCCTACTACCTGCCCTGCCCTGATTTTGAAACTGATGGAAAACATGAAACCCAACTGAATAGATCTCTGTGTGTGGATCCCTTATTCTTCTCCAGCCTTGATTCAGGTCTATGTAAGAGCAGGTTTATCTTCTCACCCACAATTTAATCACAGACAAGGCTCATTTCATTACAGACACATGTGATATTCACTCTGCCTAGTGACAGTTTGATTGCCTGGTTCCTAGGTCGAGACTGGGTGGGTGGGAGCTAGAAGTAGAGATTGGAACCAAATTTCCAATCACTCTTCCCCTGTAAAATGGCTTTGTTTTCAGTCCTGTCATTCTTCGCTATGACTGTCACTACTGTTATGTTCCCTCCATTTTTACCTCTTAGATTATCTACTCTCCCTGTTCCCAGACATCCTGTGTCAGTTACAACTCAATAGATAGCCTTCCCTTTTTCTCTAGTCCCAGTCAGTTAATAATCAATGACAGCAACAATAGTTCAGCAACTCTCACCCACCTCTTCCATTCAAACAATCTACCCTACCACATGTCTACAATAAAGATCACATATGGTAGGTCTTATTTGAAAGGTAAAGTTACCCCGAAGCTTCATAATACCTAAGAAGGATAATACTTTAGTTATATATGCTAAGAACATTTCTATTCGTCTTAGCATTTTAGGTTTCATGATGGTACTGCTGCATTTTCGTGTCTTATTTTTACATTATTGTATGGATGGCATTTTAAACAATTTTAATGTATTATTTTCATTTGTAATAGAGCATCCTTTCCATAGAAAGGAGTTTATGCCACTTTTAATGTTACTGACAACAAAACTGCAGAGTAGGTGAATTTGCTTTGAAGTTACTTTCTTTAAATCTAAACATGGATGCTTGCATTGTAGACAGAAACTGTATTGTTATCCTGCTATACTCTTCAGCAGTTTGTACAAACTGCCATCCCAGCAGCTGAAGCATGACAAGTAATTTTAGTGGAATAGATTTTTCCTTGGCTCTTGAGTGATACAGGAAGATGGCAGTAATTGACCATTGAAAAAGATGGGTGTGTATATTAGTCCACTCACTGAGGACAGCGTGGAAAGAGTCCAGCTGCACCTTGGCCGAACGATGAAAAGATATGATTTATTTTCCTAGATACTTGCAGCTATCTAATTAATGGCAGCTGCAGAAGAGAATCTTAATATATATAGGCTATAATGGATTTTACTGACACCTTTGTGAGAAAAATGTCATATCAGTGTACTTTTTAAAACTAACAAACCTGAAGCTGATGGACAGCTGGTTTCCAAATATTTGTCAGATATGAAAAAGGGCTGTCTAAATTCTAATTGCATAAGAGCAGTTGTTTTAACTGTGTAAAGAATGTTCTGAATATTTTGAGGTTTACAGAAATATTCATTTGATTCTTGAGTTCCTTGATCATCAAGTAGAGAGGTGATAAATAGTATTACACACACACACACACCACAGAGATAGACGCACACAAGCACACATTATAAAGAAGATCACATCATGAAACTATAAACTCAAGAACACAATACACTGAAACCAAAAAAGCTCAACAGTTCTTCCTGTCCATCTTGGGGATTTGCTTTAGTTCTCATGATCAAGAAACTGGATCCCAAAAGTTTCTATCTCAAGTTCTCACCGATATAATGGGATGTATGAAGGAGTCTGTGATGCTTATTGTAAGTAAGAGTCATTTGAGAAGGAAATTGTTCCTTCAAATAAACTATATCTTCTCTTTTACAATACAGATAGTCCTTGACTGACAACCATTCATTCCATGACCATTTGAAGTTACATTAGCACTAAAAAAAAGTGACTTATTACTGATCCTTGCACTTACAACCCTCAGTTAAATTTCTTGCATTTATCAGGCTAATCGTGACAAACTCAACAAATGCCCACCAAGTAACCAGTTTGAAATTGACCTAGCTAATTTTTGTCTAGGTACGCCTGCAATTGGAACCCGCCATTCTCTCAATCACCTAACTCAACTTTGTGGTGTAAAATATTAGCACAAAACTCCCCATCTCAGATCTTTCGGGTAACCTTTTTAAATAAATTCTAAGAATTTGCCTCCTTTAAACCAGGAGAAATCTTGCCCTTACTCAGAGAGATTAATTAATTAATCAAATTAGTTCAGGTGTTGCAAACAAACTGACAGCTAGAAGTTGCAGGCTAAATTGGATAGAGATCTATGGGACAAATGATAAAACATAACATTTTAAATAATCTATCCATATCCGTAGGTGTCATATATCAAGGAAAATCCAGTCTAGTGATACAAAAGGAGTCACTACACATCTCTGTAGTTGACTTCACACAAAATGTGGCATAAACTACCCTGAATATGGATTGTTTTATGCACAAGAAATTGATTGCAACACACTTTCTGCTGTAGATCTCTGTAAGGAATATGTTGGGGTATGAGCTAGCTCCCAAAATATGTTAGCAGGTTATGGGTTTGATAGAATATGCACAGAGATAGATACTTCTGCCCTGCAGATACCACCATGTAGCATAAGATTTCAGACGTAGCGTACTTCATATTTGCTCTGAGCCTGAGTCTTCCTTCAAATGTGTTCTTACCATCTAACGTTCTGCTTCAGCTTCTGTGATTGAACTGTATACCATAAAACTGTCTTTGCAACAGTGTGAGGACAGTGCTGGATGCAATAAGAAATTCCTTATTTCAGATACCAATAGCAGAATCACTTAGTTCAACAACATTTGGTAGAAACACTGGCGGAAGCAACTTGATTCTCTTCTGAAACTTCTTGTAATCCAAATGAATCCTACTGAAGCAGTGGTGGGTTCCTCCCGGTTCGGTCTGGTTCGGCCGAGCCGGTAGCGGTGACGATATGACGTCACTGAACCGGTTCTCCCCCCCCGCCCTCCCTCCCACCCACCCACATTATTCTTACCTTTTATTTGGTCCCACCCCCAATCTATTGCTGCCTCCTGAGTCCCAGATGATGACTAGAGGGAAAAAAACTGTTTAAAGTCTTGCCGCGGGGCTTCAAAGGGCTGTCCTACAGCTGATCAGTGTTAAAAGCAAACAAATGAGTCGGGTCGTAAGTGCGAGGACTGGTCGTAAGTGCAAGGACCTTCCAGAAATGACTCTGACCAGCTAGCCACGCCCACCTAGCCACATGACCTCCAAGCCACACCCACAAAATGCCCACAGAACCAGTAGTAAAAAAATTTAGAACCCGCCCCTGTACTGAAGGTTAGTTTACCCTATGTTAATCTAGCTTTAACCAGGTAATGGATATTGAATTTCCTTACCAGCATAAATCACCAATATCAAATCTGAGATCTATTAAATCTGGGATTCCTTTGGTCAGCGAGGAGAATGTCCAATCTATCACTGGTCCATGCTGAGGTACAGACATGCAGCATGAATCACTTCTGTCACAACTGTTCTGACAAGGTTCATAGCCACAACACTCTCTATCCCTACCCCACAGATCTTTTCATCCACAAAATAATTTTTTTTCATCTGCCATTAATGCTCAGATAATCTTTTTTAAAAAAATTTGAGCTGCTCTAGCATTACTGAAGATTAAAGCTCTTTGTAAGGCTGGAACTATACTCAAAAGTCTAAGAGCTGACAAGAGGGTTGTTACATTGATAATTTCTTCTCTGTAGTGGCCTATTGGCCAGTCAACACCATAGTTTATTTCCTGTCACTAGTGTGATTCCTAAAATCAGGTTCCATAAATATAAACACTACTCCCCAATGCTTTAACAGATGAATTAAATACTTAAAGGCAGATGTATGCACACATACAAAAGAATCTTCTAGTCTGAAGTATAAGGAAAAAAGAAAAAATCCAGGAATTCTTACCATTCACATTGACTATCAGCGGGGGTGGGCTGCTGGGGGTTTGCAGGGGTTCAGGAGAACCTCTAGCTAAGATTCTGTGCAGTTTGGAGAACTCCCAAATCCCACTCCTGGCTGGTCCGGCCCACCCTACCCCGCCCCTCCCAGGAGTCCCCACGTAGCCCATTTTGGATGCAGGTAAATGCAGGTGGTGCACGGAGGCTCAGGTAGGGTGAAAAACAGGCCTACCAGAAGTTCAGGAAGGCCAAAAATGGGCCCGTTTCCAGCCTCCAGAGGGCCTCCAGAGCCTGGGGAGGCCGATTTCGCCCTCCCAGAGCTTGAGGAAAGCCTCTGTAGACCGGGGAGGGCAAAAATGCCCTGCCCCTCTGCCGTGATGCAGGAGGTGGACTAGGCCACACCCACCATGGCCATGCCCACCCAGCAACTGGGCAGAGAACCCCTTGCTAAAATGTTTGAAGCCCACCCCTGACTATCAGCATTCCACCTGTCATCAAGCAAGATTTAAATTCACATCTCAAATTGTTTCCAATCTCTCTCTCCCTCTCCATCCTTTCCTCCCCCCCATTCTCTCTCTCTCTCTCTCACACACACACACACACACGCACACAAAAGTTCAGATAACATTATACTATTATTCTGAATTGGATCCTTCAAAGGACCAAACTTCATATGTAGAAAAATGTTTTTTTCTATAGAAAAATGTGTGTCTAAATATATATTATGGTAAAATATGGAGAAAAATACATAGCTTGGGTCTCAGTGGCTTTTTGTAATTTATAAATCTTTTACCTTTTCGATGTATGTAAATTTTAGAATAAGTGTTAAAACAATGTATGTGTGTGTTTGTATGTTAAAAAAACCAAAGAAAATGAACGAACCTATCAAAAAAAGACAGCAGTCCGCGATGAGAAAAATCAAATTTAAAAAATTGTAACAGTTACTAAACTGATTTTGTGATGTTGGATACAGTCACTATCTTTCTTTTAACGTACATACAAAAAGTAAAAGAGTAAAAACTACAATTTTGCTAAATGTGAAACCTTTTTTAAAAATACAATTTTGGTAGATATGGAATTCATAGGAAATTTTCTTCTTCATATGATTCTGGAAAATGTGGGGCAGTTGCATGGGTTTGTCTTGAAGCAGGTTAAAATTCAAAAGGAGGTTAAACAGGGATGGATTTCTCCACATCCCATTTTTTTTATATCAGTGTTGTGGTGAGATGCCTGAACAATTCAAATTTCCACCCCCAAAACTTAGGGATTGCCACATTGCCCTGCTGTTCTATGTAGATGACATTGTAGTTCTTTCCACAACACTAATAGACTTTTAAAAAGCTCTGAGAGTTTTGGTCCAAGAGTACAATGATAATGTGGAACTATAAAAAAAAATCAAGATTAAGGCCTTTGCCAAAAGGTTGAAACTCCATTTATGGAGCATTAATGGTTATAAAACAGAACTAGTGAATAGCTTTAAGTATTTATGAGTAGCCATGCATGCCACTAGCTGGAGGAAATCCCACTGTGAATATGCTGCTGTTAGTAGACAAAGAGAATGCCAATGTCAATTTTTTTTCCAATCTCAGGAAGGATTTTACGTTCCAGCCACACTTAAACTCTTTCAGACTAAGCTAATAGACCAAATGTTCTGTGGGACTCTGGTTGGTCCCCGCAGCTTCGTGTTTCACTCCTAGTAGACAGTACAATCTAAATTTATCATAGCAGTTCTCCAGATACCTTGCTGGGTCTCAAACACACATGTACAACTGAAGGCAGGTATGAAAAAAGTTGAGTCAAGAGTTTGTCTAGCATCTACATATTTTTGGTTGAAGCTTAGCTTCTATTGTCAAGGCCGAGCACCATTAATCCTTCAAGACAATTTTCAATCCACATGGCTCAAGGCTGTTGAATCTAATCTTTTAAATCAAGACTACCTCCCTCTTTGGATCTTAAAATGGAATATGATCAGGCAAAAGAAACCAAGGAGCAAAGGATAAAGGATACAGAGTGGCAAGCATCTCTAGGGAAGGCTGCAGTCTTTCTCTCATAAGTAGACAGCAGATATAATGCCAATTACACAGCTACAAACATGCCGTTACTGGAGAGCTTTTTTTCTCGCTTGAGTCCATGCTTTCCCTTCCGCCATGTGGGATGGCAAGCTGGAAGGCTTTGTGCCTATGAAAAGGTGAAAACCCCACAACATGTGCTTCATTGCTTCTTTTATGGAGACGTCTGAACCAGATTCATACTACTGTAATTAATAGTTACAGGTATCTACCTCTACTTACAATCACAATTGAGCACAACATTTCTGTTGCTAAGTAAGAAGTTGTTAAGTGAATTTTGCCCCATTTTACAACCTTTCTTATCAGAGTTGTTTAGTGAATCACTGCAATTGTTAAGTTAGTAACATGGTTGTTAAGTGAATCTGTCTTTCCCTATATAGTCCTTTCCAAACTATTGTTGTGAATTTACAACAGAAAATTGAACTGATAATGTTGCCTAGTTGGGTAATGAAATATCTATAAGCAAACAACCAAGCTCAGAGAGCACCAAGAAAACTCTAACAGGAAGTGTCTATATAATAGGCTTGCTGTTGGGAATCCTCAAAGAATTTTAAAAAATTTTTTAAAAAGCAAAAGCATCTTTCTGCCCTTACCGTTAGAGGTGAGCTGTTGTTGGCATCTGTGTTTATATTTGCTCTGCTGTTAGTCTTTACTTTGAAGCTTAATCCATATTCAACAATTTGCAGAAAAATGAGTATGCATTTGCCAGCCAAACCAACAGTTAGCAATATCACTTAAATATACCAATAGTAATGGGGAAATAAATGACAGTCCCATTACACACAGTGCAGATCCCATTGGTTGAGTGTTAGGATGACTTGCTATGGTTATAACCCAACTGGCAGAACCAGTGGTGGGATTCAAATTTTTTTACTACTGATTCTGTGGGTGTGGCTTGTTGGATGTGGCATGGCTTGGTGGGCGTGGCAGGGAAAGGATACTGTAAAATTTCCATTCCCTCCCACTCCAGGGGAAGGATACTGCAAAATCTCCATTTCCTCCCGATCAGTTGGGACTCGGGAGGCAGAGAATAGATGTGGGTGGAGCCAGTCAGAGGTGGTATTTACCGGTTCTCCGAACTACTCAAAATTTCCGCTACCGGTTCTCCAGAACTGTTCAGAACCTGCTGAATACCACCTCTGGGCAGAACCATTGCAACAGAACAGAACTGAGTGTGGTACTCCAGGGTTTTGGGATTCAACAGGTGAACCTAAAAGGGCTTGATGAAGGTATGGTGCTGCACTGGGCCATTTGGTCCAGAGCATAGCAACCATGGTAGCATTCTAAAATAAACTTCAGCAGCAGCAACAGCTAAAGATACTGCCTTTGTAAATTGTAAGCTAACAGCACTGGAGCATTGCAGTCCTACTTCTTTGCCACTCCAGTGATTTCATAGCAGCTCATCCCTTAAAAGCACAAAATACGTTGGTGTGGTGTCAGTTGGCTGACCCTCAATTTGTTGTTGTTGTTTTTTACTGCATACCAGCTGCTGAATCAGAGGTGAAGGTATTCCTGACCGAATGGACCATGTCTTCAACTTTCTCAAACATCATGGTGCCTCTGATTTTATATCTCCACCAAGGAGCTCAAAATGTGGGGCCCCTTATTTTATTCTTATCATTTTCATCCTTTCAGTATGAGAGAGAATTCTTATCTGAATCTTTTCATTCCCAGTTTCCTATTTTAGGCCTTTTTCTTCTTCTTTAGTGTTTTCTCCTAGAAGCGATTAGCAAACCATCAGTACTACCTTTTGTTTTGACATTACTTTAAACAACAAGGATGTTGTATTTTTGACAGGTATATAGAATTTTCAGCTGGGATGTACATCGTCTGTTGGTATTGAACTTCCTTTTGAGTATTTTTTTTTATAGTTAATAAAGTAGTTGATATTTCTCATTGCATGACCTGTGTCTCAAATACTCCAATTTCCTATTCTTCATAATATTAATAATAACAATATACCCACTCATTCTTTGCAGGACCATTATTGTTTTTAATTAACGGGGCCAAATTTATATATGTATATTTTTAACTGTATTTTAATATTTGTACTTGATGTTTTTACTTGGCTGTTCACCGCCCTGAGTCCTCAGGGAGAAGGGCGGTATACAAATTCAAAATAAAATAAAATAAAAAAATAAAATAAAAATCTGTTTTGTATAAGTTCAGCCTAGAGGCCAACAGCATCAACATGGCAGCCGTGACCAAATAACATTTGATGCTGTTGACTTGCCTTGCAGTTGCCTTGACCTGGCTTGTAACATTTTATGTTAATATTCTATGAACTACATTTCAACAGTTCTGTTCTCTTGATTGTAACTTGAGTCACTGTTCAGGGTTCTATTCTAGGACTATTTTTTTTTGTGTGTGAAATTTTCTTATTGCTCAAGCACTTCAACCGGACTTTTCGTCGGGCCCTTAAAACCTATTTCTTTCAGTTAGCCGGGCTGTCCTGATTTTATGGTGGGTTTTTAAAATTTGAAATTGGTTTTGAATTGAAATGTTTTAAATTATGGGCCAAACTTTATTTAATTATTTTAAATCTATTTTAACTTTTGTGTACAAATGTTTTACTTTGGCTGTTCACCGCCCTGAGTCTGAAAGGAGAAGGGCGGTATAGAAATCTGAAAAATAAATAAATAAAATAAATAAACCTTCCTGTCTCCCTTGCTTGCCCTATTATAGTTATATTTCAGGTGACTGAACCCTGTCTTCTCTATAGTTAAATTTAAATAGTTTGTTCTAGAGTTTTCTTGTCTCAGTTTATAATATCCTTCACATTTTATGTCAAAGACTGTCTAAAGCTGAAGTATTTCACAATATTTTGGCCCTGGGAGAGTCTGAATGTCAAAATTGCATCAAGGCAGTAGCCTGACAAGCCCCTGTAGTCAAGGAACAGGAGAAAGTTGAATGAATTTCATTAAAGCATCATATGTAACACCTGTGTCTAGAATCGTATTAGTTTAGCTGTGGTGCATACCTGTATATGACAAAGGATAACTATAAATAATGTATGTTTATCATGTGTATGTCCCACTATGTGTGTTTGTAGGGGTTTGGTAGTGTAGCCTGGTTTTTGTTTTGTTCATTTCTAGTATAAATGCTTCACATATGTTCTTCACCTGTATTCACATGACAGTGTTCTCAGCTCTGCCTACTAAAGTAGAAAAATATTGAAGTTCCTCCTTTTGGGTAAAATATCCAACCATATTAAAATTCAATTTGCAGAGGAGCACAGAGTTGGGAGAAAGTATATGGGGTGACTGTTAGTAGAAAGCTTTTCGTAGAAGACCTCTCCTGTTCTTCTGTTTCCCACAATTAAATAGCTTGTAAGTATTCTTGGAACCTGTCATTTATAATCACACCAGGTTGAAAGACAACATTACAATGTTGCAAGCCTTCTCTTATGGAAGAATTTAGTATGATTTGGAATCCTGATTATTTGGGGATTTGTATTCACTGTCCAGCCTCTAAGCCAGTGATGGCTAACCTTTTTGCCATCGCGTGCCAGGAAAGGGGGGGCGGGGAGGGTCGCGCGCGCACGTGCCCATGCGCATGCGTGCGCAACCCCCTCCCCCCTGCTACTGGCACATGATGGCCTGGTAGGCCCGTTTTTCTTTCTTACCTGGTTCCAGATCCTCTCTGTGTATCTAGGAAGGGCGAAAACAGCCTTTCCCACTCCCTTGGAGGCCCTATGGAGGCTGAAAGGGCCCATTTCCCAACTCTCGGTGGGACAGGAAGTGACATTTTTTGCTGTCCCCAGCCTCCAGATCCTCTCTAGAAGTCTGTAGGAGCCTCTCTAGGAGTCTGTAGGAGCCTCTGTAGGAGTCTCTGGAGGCTGGGGACAGGAAAAAATGTCACTTTCTGTCCCACCGGGAGTTGGGAAATGGGCCCTTTCAGCCTCCGTAGGGCCTCCAAGGGGGTGGGAAAGGCTGTTTTCACCCTTCCCAGATAAATAGAGAGGATCTGGAGCCAGGTAAGAAAGAAAAACAGGCCTCCCCCCCCCGGCCCTCCAGAGGCAGGAAACAGCCTGTTTCCCAACTTCTGGTGGGCCCAGAAGGCCCGAAAATCAGCTGGCCAGTGCGCGCATGCACCCCAGAGCTGAGCTGGCGTGCCCACTAATATGGCTCCGCGTGCCACCTGTGGCACGCGTGCCATAGGTTCGCCATCACAGCTCTAAGCATTCAACTTTGCTTATGAAAAGTTTCCTACTCAGAAATTTTTGTTCAGCTTGTAGAAGATTGCAATGAAGGAGGCTTGCTAAAATTGGCCAGCTTGTGGAAAACAATGGCATTTGAATTTTCATGCTTATTGGAAAATAGGCTGATTGTAGGTAAATTAATGGTAGCTCTAATTGCAGATAAATAAGAAAGTGACCTCACTCTTCCTATACATTTATAAATGGATGTGTAACATTTGAAAATGTTGTTTTCTGATTAGCATTGGGGAAAACATTGAATTGAATATCGAATTCTGATTTTAGGAATAAATTTTTGACTAAAGTTGAAAATAAGGTGGAAAGCAGAGACATGACCCTTTCCACTCAAAATAGTGCTGTTGATTCTGCACTAGAATTGGGAAGTAATAATAATTTGGAGAACAGTTATTTGGTTCTATTTATATATAACAAAGGACAGTGATGGAAGCTGATAAAGCAAATGGGTGCTTTGTCAGGTACAACTTCCATTCTACCTTCATGTATCAGGAACTTCAGGTGAGCTATAGAGTTTATTCTAGGACCTGGGTGGGGAGCTTCTTGATAAACCCATCACATCTGTTAAAACTTTCCTTATCCACAAATCCCAGTCTAGATTTGGACATGAATAGTGGATGTTTTTCATTCAAGGAACCTTAAGTGACCTCACAGTAAACGGTTAACACCATCTGCCAACAGGATGTTTTCTGAGGCAGAACAGAGATCGGCTATTGGAACAGAAGAAATTATGCTGGCATAATTTTGGCTGCATCACAGATTGCATAAAAGTATGTTAAACCACTTAGGTGGGAGCACCCTCAGACTGTTACAGGGACAAGCATGCTAGTACCTCCTTTCTTTTAATATGTAGAGGGCAGCAGTCAGGTGCCATTTCCATTGTTGAACAAATACAGTTTTGGTTAATTGAATTGTGACGACATGGACATGTCTCAAAAAGTCTTGATCTCACAGACAGCTTCTATGAATGAAATTGTTTATTATTGCTCTGTGGAGGGAAATTCAAGAATGACATCCAGTATGCTTCGCTCTATTTCCCATAAATGCGTATTGCATATTGTTTGTGAACATTTGGAACCACGTAATTTCGGTACAATTAACCCAGGATACAAAATACAGTGTCCATTGCATAATTGGGGGCACTGCTACAACTGGACCATGGGCCATATCCTGCCAATAATGGGAAACCACAATTTAGTTTGGCACAGAGACAAACTTTGCTAATATGAAGCTGAAGGATTTAGGAATATATAGGGAACTGTATTAGTTCTAAACTTGCAACAGCAAAATTTAATTTCCAGAATATGCTTGTTCCAGTTCATTGGTTGTGGAAAGATATTTTTTTTGTTCGAAGAGAACTGAGAACATGAAATTTTCATGTTCCTAAATCACACCACCACCACCACCAATAATAAATACTTTCTTAAACGAAAATACTTTTTTTCCAGTTACTGTAGTGAGAAATAAGAGACTCTGGTATTTCTTTTCCTATTTGATGCTGGAGGACAAAAACAAACAAATCGTACAAATACGGCAAAATGAAAAATCCTAGATTATTTTGTTTAACCTGTAGAGAATTGCAGGTTTAGGTTCTGAAGTTTGCCACTTGCTTTAAAAAGTTACGTTTCATTCATTTTGGGAAGTGACACACATGAGCCTTTGCAACTCTTTTTAAAAGAGGCATATTTATTTTAATTATTTATCAAATTGATGTATGGATGTGACTCTATACTAAATAATACACTAGAATACCTAAAATTGGCTTAAGAAGATACCTCTTGAGGTTAATAATATTTTTAACCACAAGAGCTCTGTTTTTCAAACAAAAGATAAAGATCTTTTGTTTGCATTCGGAAGAGCCTACAAACCTTGGGTAAAGCTTAACATGGGCTCACCATTTATTTCTCCTTTTTTCATTCAAGAGAATGAAGAATTTGCTGCTTTATAGAAGCAAACTGTAATTTATTGGGATCTTGATTTGGAGTTCCACATTCCTAGCAAACAATAGTTCATGCAGGCCTTTATGACTTCATTTAGATTAGGCCATAAATTTACTTAAAAAGCTTCTTGTTTTAGAAATGAAAGGTCTCTAATACTCATTATCTAAAGGTAAACAACAGTTCTTCTTTGACAAAATAATTAAGTATTATATGGTACCTATTCCAGCCAAACAATCATGCCTACATTCAGAATAATATAAATTGTCAATCTTAACTCTGCCAAATACTTTCGATGCTCAACTGTTTTTTCCAAGTGACACTTATACATTCTGTGGCTTCAAAAGCCATTGAATACATTCAATTCTCAATAGCCAAAGTGTTTTTGCCCGTTATTTTTAAAAGTTTTTGCTGGGTTTTTTTTTTTTTTTTTGGCATTGGCTCAAGACTATTTGCCTTATTTTTCTTCCTCAGTGAGATGATTTTGTCTCTAATTAAATTTAATCCAATCATTGGAGGGAATTATCTGGATTTCTAGCAGATTCCTCCAAAGCATTTCGAAACCCCTTAAGTTCCTGAGGAGGGCACCCAAGAGTCAACTGACTCAGCTGACATAATATATACAGTATTTTACTTTATTTCGATTTTATACTGTACCAATCATCCTGGAACTGCTGATTTTACACTGGAAATACTTTGAAAAGTATTGTTTTAAAGAGCTAACATTTCTGGTAGTTTAGATATCAGAACAATCTCTACAACAGATAGGCCAAGGGGAGATATCGTTCATTGTGATGATGAGGCCAGAACGATGAAATATTCACAGTGCTTTAAGCTCTGCTCTTTCCTACTTCCACGGTGGTATCATCTGAAAAATAAATAAATAATTTTGTATTTATCACATTGCACAATACATTGCAAGACACATTTTTTTGTAATTTGTCAGGTGGAGGCAAGTGGGACAAATGACAGATCAACTTTCAAATGACAACCTTCAACTTTGTGCCACAACTCTGTCTCTTTTGTACTTGTACCTAGGTATATAAGGAACAAAGATATGGATATCTCCAGTGGTGGGATTCAGCCAGTTTGCACCACTTCGGGAGAACCGGTTGTTAACTTTCTGAGCAGTTTGGTGAACTGGTTGTTGGAAGAAATCATTAGGGTAGAGAACCGGTTGTTAAATTATTTGAATCCCACCACTGGATATCTCAAAACTGATTTGGATTAGAACAGCTTTCCAAAACCCAATATATTGTGAATTCAAACTCTAGAGCTTTTAGATAGCATGCTTGTAAATCTCACAGATATAAATCTCTTATTTGGAGTCAATTCTCAGATCGTTTAGCAACAGATCCAGACTGGTCACAAAGATTATGCTAGAAGTGAACTGCAAATAAGTAAGGAATAATGCAACTTTATAAATATCATTTATTTTTCTGTTTGGAGCAGTGTTTTACAAACTTGGTAACCTTAAGGTTTATAGACGTCAACTCCCAGAATTCCCTATGATGGCAGAGACTTCTGGGAGTTAAAGTCGACTTTAACTTTAAAGTCAATTTAAAGTTTCAGCCTTTGTAAAATACTAGTTTAGGGGATTAGGTGTGCCATTAAAAAATCCTAACTACTATCTGTCTGTCTTCAAAATGTTGTATATTGCATAACGTTTTGAATATTGAAGCATTTTGAAAGTAGCTGAAAGATTTGGCTTCATTTGAGTCATGGTCCAGACTTCCGCTAGGTAAAGTTGTGATTTTGTGAAGAGTCCAACTGTTGCTGCATTCCCCCCCCGCCCCCCATTACAAAAGCGATTTCTCATTTTCATTACAGGAATAGCCTTGAAAATTCATGAAGTCAGCCATGCACAGCAGATGGCTTTCACTGTAGATAGAGAAAGAAATCTAAACATTCATGAATAGTGGCTTATATTTTTAGTAATTATCCACTCTGTCAAAGGTGCTATAGGCCAGTTTCTCTGCTTCTTATGCTAGCGAAGTTTAGCTTTGCCAATTTTCTGGTAACTTTCACTAAATAAGTACAATGAAAATCAGCTCTCCAAAAAAAAGTAATTTTGATCATAGGCACTTTATGAGGGAAATAAGAAACTATCTATTGTCTGTCTGTCTGTCTGTCTGTCTGTCTGTCTGTCTGTCTGTCTGTCTGTCTGTCATCTATATCTATCTATCTATTATCTCTCATCTCTCAACTATTTATCTATCATCTCTCTCTCTCTCTTTGTCTGTCTGTCTGTCTGTCTGTCTGTCTGTCTGTCTCTCTCTCTCTCTCTCTCTCTCTCTCATCTATTTATCCTCTCTCTCTCTCTCTACACACACACACATCCATCCATCCATCCATCCATCCATCCATCCATCCATCTATCCATCCATCCATCTATGAACATTTGTATGAGTATTTTTTCTCAAATATGAAATTTGTATGGGACAGAGCAGAACCTATTATATATTTAATATGGCTATCAATTTATTTGACAAACTGATTGCAGGGCTGAATAAACAGGTGCTCGGAAAATAAGTGAAATCAGGATTGCAGGTAAGGCTATTTCTTGTGGGATATCTGAAGAACTAAGTCCAGAGCTGGGCTGTAAGCTACATCATGTAATTTTGATATATAAATATAAATATTCTTGGTTTTCTTTCCATTTAAAATGGTTACTGGTTTTTTTGATCTGGGTAAAAAGAAGTAATTTTGTAAAATCAATACATCAACATTAAATTGTGTGTGTGTGTGTGGGGGGTTGTTGGTCAGTCCATAAGTGTGTTGTAGCCCGTTAGTGGCCCGTACAGATTGTAGCTGATTCCGACAAAGAGGAGGCTGGTGTGGTGCTGCATCAAGAACCTGTGAGCTGGTGCTTGAGTTGGGCAATGTGGAGGCTGTAGAAGATGTGGTGCCAGAGGCAGGGATTCAGCCAGGGTCTTCAGAACCTCCAGAAGCTCCTTTAAGTGAAGAGGACGAAGAGGAGGAGCCTCTTCTCAATGCACGGGTACGCAGAGCTGCCAAAAGGCAGGAGTGGCTTCTCAGGAGGAGGTATCCTCGAGAGTAAGGCTTGGGGCTAATTGGCCACTCCCTTAGCCTATTTAAGAAGGAACACCACTTGCAACAAGGTGTAGAGAACAACTTTAGTTCACGCTCCTTCGTGTCTGCAAAACTGCTTCTGGGCTTTTTGCCAACCCTAGTAAGACTGTGATACCTTATCTTAGAATTCTGGTAGGCTGTTAAGACAGTTCATTAGCAGCCTTTGAATGATAAAGACTAAGTTATTTTGAGTAAATAAGCTTTGTATAGAGTTTGTGTGTGCTGTGTTTTTTGGGGTCCGTAGCTGGGGCAGAACAAAGTGATATCAAACATTCTTTTAGACAGTTGTGTTCATTAGATTTAGACCCTTGAGAATTTTAGACATAACTAGAAGTATATTGTCCAGATCCCAATTTATCCCCTGCAAATGAAGGTTTAAACCCGGTATGTTATTTTTTTTTCCCTGAGGTCAAGTTTTTCTATCTTGCAAGACCTCCTGCCCAGCCTGCTCAGTCACCATAACTACTCTGAAATTGTAAGGCTGTTCTCTGATGGTATCATGCCTATTTTTAATTAAATGTGCAACGAGACACAAAATCTGCAGCTCCAGGAACAAACTCACAGTTCCAAGATCATTGGTGCAGTATAAAATTGAAGTAATGCAAAAGCTATTTTATGTTAGCTGATGAAAAATGTGGCTGAATAATGTGAAAGTAAAGTGAGCTTCAAACTTCAGCCAATATATCTATTTCTCCTGAAACTGCTACAAAAGATACTCTCCATAACCTCCACTCCACCCTCTATTGCAGCGTTTCCCAACCTTGGCCAATTTAAGATGTGTAGACTTCAACTCCCAGAGTTCCTCTGCCAGCATGTGGTGGAGGGGAGGTTCTAGGATTTGAAATCCATACATTTTAAAGTGGTTGAGGTTAGGAAACATTGCTCTTCAGGATGACAACCAATGTTTCAAAAAAAGTGCTACCGCACAGTGCCAGAGACTCTGCTTTGAAAGATTCCAGAATGAATTTCCCAGAAAGCAGCTGCTAGTTAGATTAAGCTAATACTGAACAAGGCAATATGGGTTTAATTCAAGTTAAGGCTGTTTGCCACCATCCTGTTTTAGAATATGGAATCCTTTTGCTGGCAAATCACTTGAAGATTTCAACTTTATAGTAGAACTGTCTTCCCAAAAGCTCCTGTTGCATCTGTGGTGAGTTGCCCCCGGTTCGGACTGGTTCTATAGAACTGGTAGTAAAACCAACAGGAGGTTCTGCCCACTGACCCGGATGTCATCATAAGTGATCTGCGCATGCGCAGAAGAACACGCAAAGGCACAATGCGAACCGGTAGTAAAGGTAAGTACAACGCATCCCTGTGTTGTACACATGTAAAACTGTACTGTAGGGTTATGTCCTATACTAGGGGCCCCCAAACCCCACTCCATGGACCAGTACCTGTCCACAGCATGCCAGAAACCGGACCATGCAAACAAATGAAGCTCCATCCATGGGATGCAGGCAGCGTATAAAACCACACCTCTCTGGTCCGGGGGGAAAAACTTCTCTCCATGGAACTGGTTCCTGGTGACTAAAAAATTGGGGGCTGCTGCCCCACAAATACTCATTATTTTTACTAAAGTCTCTGCCCCAAAAGGTCATGCAGATAGTGTGCTGCTGATATATATCTCTGTATGATTTTGAGGCAAATCTCTTACATATCAATAAATAATCAGTAATAACTGAAATATAGATTTCAGTCCATAGGGTGAAGTGGGTGAAAGGGTTTGATCAAGAGATTGGAAATTTAAGTTTGCTGCCAGGATTTTTGTTAATGGTAATGGTGTATGTTTGTGTGTGTGTGTATTTTATTGATGCTGTTTTAATTGTTGATTGGGAACCACCTAGAATTCAATATAAGATGTGCAGTTATTAAAATAAAATAATAGATTCTTACATCTGATATGATATGATAGCAGTGTTCCAATATCTCAGGGGTTGCCACAAAGAAAAGGCAGGTCAACCTATTATCCAAAGCCCCTGAGGGCAAGACAAAAAGCAATGGATGGAAACCAATCAAGGAGAGAAGCAACCTAGAACTAAGGGAAAAAATCCTCACAGTTAGAATAAGTAATCAGTGGAACGACTTGCCTCCAGAAGTTGTGGATGCTCCAACACTGGATGTTTGAAATGGTATAGGGTTTTCTGCTTGAGCAGGAGGTTAGATTAAAAGACCTCCAAGATCCCTTCCAACTCTGTTATTCTGTTATTCTATTAAAATGTCTAAGCAGTACATTATTCATTGGTGATGGAAACTGACTGGCATCATCATCCACTAGACTTAGCTGATGGCCATTGTCTGTAATCATTTTATTCCTAACTCCCATTTGTGACCTTGGGGAAGAGAGGAGGTTCCTTGTGAAAAATGATACTAGAGATTTGAAGTCTCTTTACAAGAATCTGCAAATATATAAAAAGCGAACATCTGTCCCAAGCACTTTATTCAGATCTTGTCCATAATATTTGCTCCTCTTGTTTCACTTTGGCTTTTACTAGTGCTTTCTGCAGTAACAACAGTACAGTGCCCTTACAGTTTATTGCCACATGTTCCACTTAAAATTATCTCCAGTGCTAGAAAAGCTCAGATATATTTGGCTTAAATAATTGATCGTTTTCTCTATCTGTAAGAAGACCGGGAAGGTACACTATTTCTCTAGACGTCATTTTCCCCTGCTGTTTGCTCAATAGCATTATCATCCCTTTGGTTCTATCATTTCTTTTAAGAGAACACTTTATAGCAAGACAGACAATCTTTCTGTGCTGTTGGGCACATTTGGAATTTAAAAAATAAAGCTCGTGATTCTCCCAAGACATGCTACCATATGAGGGATGTAACCAGGCATAAACCAGAAGACAAGACAAAAAGTGTGCTCCATATGTCCCTTACTAGCTTGCCAGGATGATCTCCATAGCACAACTTATTTTGGTCATATTTCTGAACAAAACATTAGGCCAGGGGTGTCAAACTCAAGGCCGGGTTCGAATGCGGCCCACAGGGTGCTTAGATTTGGCCTGGGGTGTGTGTGTGTGCCCTGAAACAGCAAAGGACTGGCCCACGGTGCCTCTGTCAGTGAAAACGGAGCTCGGGAGGTCTCAGTTTTCGATGGCAGAGGGTTGTAGGAGGCCGTTACGGCAGAAAACTGAGCTTGGGAGCCTGTTTTTGCTGGCAGAACGCTCGGGCCGCCATAGACGCCCCTGACACAAGTGACATTGAGCTGGCCACCCCATCCCAGCATGCCCACCCAACCCCCTGAAGTCAAATACTACCCTGATGCAGCCCTGAATGAAATCAAGTTTGACATCCTGCACTAGGCATTACCCATCTACTTTATATTTTAAGAGTACTTATGTAACTCCTATGGGCCCAAATGCATGCTTGCAAACCAGGGGTGGGTTCTAAAATTTTTACTACCGCTTCTGTGGGCGTGGCTTATTTTGTGGGCGTGGCTTGGGGGGGTATGTGACTGGATGGGCGTGGCCAACTTTTTTTTTTTTAACTTTTAAAAGCACTATTTCTACAATCTTAAGAGGTTGCAGAAAAACATGCTTTTAGAAGCTTCTGACGATCAGGCAAATCTGCTGGGATTGCCAGAAGCTTTTAAAGGGATTTTTTTACAGAAAAAATGTTTTCAGAAGCCTCTGAAGATCCCAGATGAGTTGCGCGATCATCAGAGGCATTTTTTCAGCTGAAGAGGTTGTAGAAAAAATGCTTTTAAAAGTTTTTTTTAAAAAGCCTCTGATGAGGTGCTTGCTTGCTGGGTAAGCAAGTGGCGACCAGGCTGGGGACTGGTTCGGGGGTGTGGCCAGCCAATGTTATTATCAGTTCTCCAAACTACTAAAATTTTTTACTACCAGTTCTTGCGAACTGGGAGCAACCCACCACTGTTGCAAACAAAGGTCGTGCTATGGAGTCCTTGATACTCTGTGAGCTTGTTTGCTTGTTGGCTGATGTTTCATTACTTGACTAAGTAACTTCTTCAGGGCTAGAAAGGAGAGGCTTTTGTTTTGTGTTTATGTAGAAGAGCGTTTATGTTCATTATATTTATTGTTTTATTTATTAACATTTTTTATTATTAATAAATTATTTATTAACATTAAATTAACTATTTATTAACATTATTTATGTTACATATGTTACATAAACAGTATTTATGTAGAACAGTAGAAAAGCCTTCACTAGGCTCATGCTAAGAGCCATGGTGGCGCAGTGATTAGAATGCAGTACTGTAGGACTAACTGACTGCTAACTCCAGGAGTTCAATTCTGAGCTGCTCACGATTGACTCAGTCTTCCATCCTTCCAAGGTTGGTAAAATGAGGCCGCAGATTGTTGGGGGCAATATGCTGACTCTGTAAATTGCTTAGAGACGGTTGTAAAGCATCGTGAAGCAATATATACGTCTAAGTGCTATTGCCAAGTGCTATTGCTATTTACTGCTGGGATGCATATCCTGGTGTTAATTTCTGCATATCTGGAAACTGATTGCTGGCAAGGAGGTATTCTGGTCTTTTATGTTTTTTATTCTCCCTTTTGAATGGTGTGCAAATGTTGTTTATCTCTATGTGCCTGTTGATGATTGATTTGTCTTGAGTGCCAAGCTTCCAGGTGTTTCTTAGCATTTTGGATTTAGTTTGGTCTTGGATGCTCATATTTTCCCAGTTCCAAACTATGTTTAAGTCTGTTCATATCCACTGAGGCAGAAAGGTTGGAGACTGCTGATCTAAGAAAATAGTGAAAACAGTGCTCTTCTACAAAGCTTTTGGAATAGAAATTTGTCACTAGATGACAGGAGTGGATGGATTGGAAAGGTGGAAGATGATTATTAATTATGCTTTCATTCTTTTATAATGATAAGCATCTAGTCAGAATCAGAATATTAGATTAATTGATTCATTGAGTAGGTGTTTTCAAGTCATTGTTGGTGTTTAGTGACTAGATTTTCACCATGACTGAAAAGTAGAACGCTTATAAATGGTTGTATTGCAGGAAGAATATTCCCCCCCCCCCCTCTCTCTCTATATATATATATATATATGTATGTATGTATGTATGTATGTATGTATGTATGTATGTATATATGCAAAAAATTAAAATCTCGGGTGTTTTCCCGCATCATGTTAAATAAATTAGTTAAAATGTTTAAAATTCTGGTTAAAATCCTAGCTTAAAATCTTCTAAAAATCCTTACAGAGCACTCTGCAAGGTCCTTTAAAACCTTAGCTAAAATCCTACCTGAAGATGACAGGGTTGTGAGCCTGTCGAAACGTTGCTATAAAGAAAAAACTTTTAAGGTACTGGTAGGATTTTAGCTAAGGTTTTAAAGGACCTTGCAGAGTGCTCTGTAAGGATTTTTAGAAGATTTTAAGCTAGGATTTTAACCAGAATTTTAAACATTTTAACTAACTTATTTAACATGACACGGGAAAACACCCGAGATTTTAATTTTTTGCATATACACACCCGCGAAAACTTAAGAAGACATGTGTGTGTGTGTGTGTGTGTGTGTGTGCGTGTAGGTCTTTGGTTATTCGGGTTTTCTCCCGCGTAAAATTGGAAGTGTCTTGGCGACGTTTTGATGAAGTCTCATTCGTCATCTTCAGGCTGGTGTTTTCAGCTTCGTGCTCCTAGAAACATGAAGCTGAAAACACCAGCCTGGCGATGACAAATGAGACTTCATCCAAACGTTGCCAAGACACTTCCAATTTTACGCGGGAGAAAACCCGAATAACCAAAGACCTACATACAAACACCCGCGAAAACCGCAGAATATATATATATATCTGTGTGTGTGTGTGTGTGTGTGTGTGTGTGTATAGAGACAGAGACAGAGACAGAGAGAGACAGAGAGAGGACGTGGTGGCTCAGTGGCTAAAATGCTGAACCTGTCGAACAAAAAGTCGGCAGTTCAGTGGTTCGAATCCCTAGTGCCATGTAAAGGGGTGAGCTCCCGTTACTTGTCCCAGCTTCTGCCAATATATGTGTGTGTGTGTAAGATATATGATATCTTTTAATAGGTGCAAGCATTGCTTTCTGATTAGTGACTAGTAATCTTATGTACAGTTGCTGTTGTGTTGCTAATCGCTCCACTGAAACTCATCTCCAACAGAACAGATGTTTGTTTGTCTTTAAATGCTGCTAATCATGTTGAATGTATAATTGTAGTAAATATTTTTGCACCTTTCAATTTAGTCCAAGTAAAGAATGTAAGGGTTGGTACCAGGAGAAAAATAATACTGTGTAGTGCATGTAGTATATATTTTAGAATGGAGACTTTATCGATGCACATCACATTTCTCCACATCTGCCATTTATGTATCGCAGCTGCGAAGTAAAACACAACATTGAAATATCTGTTAGAATTCCACTGGCATTTCCAATAGAGTCAGCAAGTAATAAAACTTTTATTATGGTCATAGGCCAGCATCTACTCAGCAAGCATATATTAAAATTTTTGTGGCATGCCATGACCGAAGACTAGCTCTAAATTTCTTTTGGAATGATATCAAGTTAGACCTTCTATTGGTTTGATGTCAGGTAATAAGAGTGACATAGCCATATCTTGTAACAAATGTTGGAATTTGTAGGAACATTCTCATATATGTTCTTTTGATGTCCAAATTTTGAGTGCACAGATGGCCTGCTTAATGATCTGTGAACAAGCTCACTGTACATGGATATATGGAAAGCCATATTCCCTTGCTAGGGTTAAAGTGATTCTAGTGCCAGTCTCTTTGATTTTTCTATGTCAAATGGAGAGACAGCCCATCTCCATGCTGATTTTAGCTTTAGATTCCTTCAAAGTAACTAAGAAGATTTGGCCTAAAACTGCTTATTTTAGAGCTCATAGAAGCCTCTCCATCACTGTTCTGAGTTTGCAAAACATTTAAACTATTAAACAAGCTTCCAAAAAGTTCCAGCTGTGTTTAATTTTTAAAATTGCTTTCTAGACATTGCTCACCAATTGCCAACGGATTAAACACTCTTTGATATCAGTCATATAATTGGCAGTTTTGTAAAAATCGGACAGAGTAACATTTATCTATTGGATTGCTGACTCATTGCTGGAGTTTACTTAGATATCTGAAAATTTGAACTAATGCTGTAACTATAACTATAAGATCCACACTATTTTTATATTCTTTTAGCAGTATCAACCATGTTGGTTCAAATGAGAAAGCCATGTTATGTGACATGTAACTACAGATTCTTGCTTTGTGTCATGAAACAAGGTTACACGACATGCTGTTGACACATTTCTAGAACAAACTGCAAGTTTTAATATAAATCCTTCTTTTTGAAAGACATTGATGTTATATATAGAATAGAATAGAATAACAGAGTTGGAAGGGACCTTGGAGGTCTTCTAGTCCAACCCTCTGCCCAGGCAGGAAACCCTACACGACTTCAGACAAATGGTTATCCAACATCTTCTTAAAAACTTCCAGTGTTGGGACATTCACAACTTCTGCAGGGAAGTTGTTCCACTGATTAATTGTTTTCACTGTCAGGAAATTTCTCCTTAGTTCTAGGTTGCTTCTCTCCTTGATTAGTTTCCACCCATTGCTTCTTGTCCTACCCTCAGGTGCTTTGCAGAATAGCTTGACTCAGGGGTGGGTTCTCCTTACCTTTACTGGTTTGCAACAGGACCGCGCTTGCTTGCTTGCTTCACTCGTGTGCATATGCACTCTTCTGTGCATGCGCAGAAGCATTTTCATGACGTCAGGGTCAGTGGGCGGAGCCTCCCGCCGGTTTTACTACCGGTTCTATAGAACCGGTGTGAACCGGGGGCAACCCACCACTGGTTGACTCCCTCTTCTTTGTGGCAATCCCTAAGATATTGGAACACTGCTATAATGTCTCCTAGTCCTTCTTTTCATTAAACTAGACATATCCAATTCCTGCAACCGTTTTTCATACATTTTAGCCTCCAGTCCCCTAATCATCTTTGTTGCTGTTCTCAAAGAATACATATCTATCTATCTATCTATCTATCTATCTATCTATCTATCTATCTATCTATCTATCTCAAATATATGAAGTACTATACAGTTACAGGTAGCATCAAGCTAGGCCCATTCTTAGCAATGGCTACCTTATTATATCACATGCTTAATTGCTCTTATTTATTGATTTAAAGAATTTACATGGCCACCATTGGCCACCTATTTAACTACTACAAAAATACCCCAAACACCAAAGTTAACAGTACTATAACAACAGCGGTACTATCTAAACAATGTAGAATATGTTGACTATCACAAAAGGCAACATGGCTCCTTTAGCCAGGTAAGCTGGGTTCACCTAACATCCTGGATCCTGTGCCAGGTTTTAAACCTTTCCTAAAAGCTAAGAAGATTTGGGCATCCCAATCTTGAGGGATGAGCATACTATTCCCAAGGAGAATTACCATGACAGAGGCATATCTCCTGGGTCCCTACTCGCTCAGGCGAGTAGGTAGCGATGGTGGCGGGCAGTTCAGAGAACCAGTATCAAAAATCCCTGCTCCCACCCCCCATGCCCAGCTGAGCCGCGCGATCATCACGATCCAAGCTCTGACGATCCCAGCTGAGTTGCCTGCTAATCAGGCAACTCAGTTTGGATTGTCAGACCCATTTAAAAGAAAAAAGTTTATTTCTCCCTCCCCAGCGTCCAGCTTGCTTACCTTAGCTGCTGGTCGCAACGCACTTGCTGTAATACCTGCAATCCATTGCATCAGCAAGCAACTGAATCTCCCTACCTGCAATCAAGCTCATCGGTGAGCGGCTCTATCTGCAACTTTAAGACTTGTGGACTTAAACTCCCAGCAAAGCTGGCTGAGGAATTCTGGGAGTTGAAGTCCACAAGTCTTAAAGTTGCCAAGGTTGGAGACCCCTGTTCTATTGGGTAAGTTTTTTCCCCCTTTGGGAGCTTAAAAAAAAATAGTTAATTGGGGTTTTTTTAGTTGTTCTTTTTTTTTAGACCTAGCCATTTTAAGTTTAGGAAGTTTAAAATTTAGCTGCTTTTATATAAAAATAAAAATAAAATAAAATAATATTTGTGCAGCTTTGTGAGATTTAGTGTGTTTCTGTAGCGTTTCACTCTAACTACACAAACACACAAAATCTCACAAAGCTCTATGTGGAATTTTGTGTGTGTAAAGTGTGAAAGTTGGTTTTTTGGGCTTTTTGTGGCTGTGTGAGGTTCCTGCTTGTTGCAGGGGCCATTTTGGGTCTAGCAAAGCTGCTTTTACATTGTGGGTGAGCCAGTTGTGTTGTGTTGTGTGTGTGTGTAAAGTGTGAAAGTTGTTTTTTTGGGCTTTTTGTGGCTGTGTGAGATTCCTGCTTGTTGCGGGGCCATTTTGGGTCTAGCACACCTGCTTTTACATTGTGGGTGAGCCAGTCGTGTTGTGCTGTGTTTTGTAGGTTAAAAAAGGGCAAAGAAGTGACATTGACTTGGCCACGCCCACCCAGTCACCTTATCACCAAGCCCCACCCACTAATTAAACCACGCCCACAGAACCGGTAGGAAAAAAATTTAGATTTCACCCCTGGTTTAATGGGGGAAGACTAGCACTTGAATTGCACCAGAGGCCTTCTGAAACCAGTGTGACTTATGGAATAATAATGATATATGGGTTTAGTGTAATACTGGGTGGCTTCTGCCATCCGATGTAACTTTATGATAAAACACAAAAGCTTTATGATATGTAAATGATGAACTCTGGTTTATTCTCCTCTAATAACTCTATTTTGGAGTTATTTTGTTCTAGCTTCCTTTTCTTTCTTTCTTTTCCTCTTTTTTCTTTTTGTTGAAATCAGGCCAGCTACTTCCTGGTTTCTCAGTAATTAGACAAATGCATAATGAACTTGGAACGCTAAACTGCTAAATTGCCATGAATGAGATAGCTCTACAAAGATGTCATGAAATGACTCAGAATGTCTGCCAATCTTTTATACTATTATTGGAAATATATGTATTGATTTAGTCTATATTAAGCAAAAATTTAAATACAAAAGGTTCTGTTTAGTCCTATCCTCTTATAGTTTGTAACATTTAATAGAAATGCACATTTTTGTAACATTTCGAATAATCTTTCTTTAAAATTACTAAAGGACAGAAATGAAAAACAATTTCTTTGAACATTGTAGAATGTTAACGTCTAAACTAGAGGTTCTCTGAATTTGGATTTTAGCAAATGAAGGCGTTAACATTTATAGCACATCTGTTTATGTTTGTTTTATGTTAGTTTTATTAATATTTAATCTCTACTTTTATTCTTATGCCATTTTTGGAGAGTTCTTCAGACAGGTTTCTCTGAAAGGATCTGCTACTTTTAAACACAGTAGGGAATTTGGATAAGCTATATAAATTTGCAGTATTTAGTTATGATACATGCTTTTATGTTAGTTCAATCAAAAGTGTCTAAATCAGTCTTTTTCAAACCAGTATGCTTCTGGCAGTTCAAGTCCATCCATTTTAAAGTTAAAAAAAAAAAAAAAGGCGAAAGATTTTAAAGGTTTTGCCAGGTTTGAAAAACACTGCTCTAAATGCTTTGCAAAGTTGTGTAGAAAGTCAGCACCTACCGTCCTAGAAGAATGAAATATTTTGAGGAATATTAAAAAAAAGGCAGAATATTATATTTCCCTGGTTGAGAAATGGAGAAGCATGTTTTTTTAGAGGGAGAAAGAAGCCCCCCACCTTTCTTAATAGCCCTCAGCAGATGTCAGCACTTAAGAGATAAAGAGATAGATAGCTCTATTCCTAGGCAAAGCAAATACTGCAGGCAGAAATCCATTCAAGACAGGATATTTTGAAATTCCCTACAGCAAGGTCTGAACAAAGGTAGGATTAGTCCTCAGCAGAGGTGGGTTTCAGCAGGCTCTGACCAGTTCTGGAGAACCGGTAGAGGAAATTTTTAGTACTTTGGAGAACCGGTGGTAAAAATTCTGACTGGACCCACCCCCATCTATTCTCTGCCTCCCGAGTCCCAGCTGATCGGGAGGAAATGAGGATTTTGCAGTAACTTTCCCCTGAAGTGGGGAGGGAATGGAGATTTTACACTATCCTTCCCCTGCCATGCCTACCAAGCCACGGCCACCATGCCCACCAAGCCACACCCACAGAACCAGTAGTAAAAAAATGTGAAACCCACCACTGGTCCTCATCCACAATAGGAATTGCCCAATGCCTCTTCATTGCACCACCTCAGAAACTTCAACCAAACGTAGCTGAGACAAACTCCTAGGATTTGTACTTTGCCTATAGCGCCAGCTATGACCCCTACATAACCCCTACATGGCCCCATAGGAATCTGACAACAGTCAATAAAATACACGTTCTTGCACAGGAACAGGAAGCTCAAGTGGAAAGCCCAAGAGAAGGTATAAACCCCCCTCAACTCTATGTCAGCAGCCGCACCAGAACCATGTGCTTGGTGGTTCTGTTCATCATTAAACCATCTTTCCAATCAGGTTTCCAGTGTCTTTCTCCCAGCTTGGAACTGAACCAGAGGGATATTTCTTCCCACAGTTGTATTGACAAAAATATATCTCAAATAAGAATATGGAATTTACATGTGAGAATCTGAATTTTATAGTCATGGGCAAAGGAATAGAGAGACCCAGATCCTAATCCTTCTTCAGGCATGAAAGCTTAAGATGGGTGACTTTGGGCTTAGTCACAGTCTTTTGCCTCTTTAGACTAGGAAGTTGAAATACCTGTTTACCATCCATCAGTCTGAAAATCCATCAGTCTGGATTTTCAGGCTGGTGTCAAACATGCACACAATATATGGAATGAAATCTGAGAATGTGACTGTGCTTTTTCTCTTTTACTACCATGTCATAAATTGGTGAATATTGTTTTTGTAGACAATGTGCCTGCGAGGTACTGAAGAGACGGCATTTCAGTTTGTTTCAGAAACTGGAAGTCAGACACGTTTGGTACTATTTAAAGAAATCATTACAACTCAAACTAGCTCTGTTAAAAAAAAAATAAAACAAGATTATAAGATTTACACATGTCTGCTGAAGTGCGATCAGCTCCCTGATGCTGCTAAATAGCAAGAGTTAGCTAATAATCTTTATAACCACCAGTAGGGTGTTTTTTTTTCCACACTGCTTCTACTGACTGTAAAACCTGTTTAATCCTTGGATTATGATAGAAAAATATCAGCGACTGAGTGATGGAGTCAGGCTAAACTGACCTAGCCCAATTCTAGCAACAAGTAATAAAACCTCTAACTATATAACAACAATACTGATCGTTATATGTAGTCTTAGCTTTCCAATTTAGATTTTGCTTTTGTATTGATTTTAAGAGGGAGTAAGAAAAGGTATATCTAAACATTCAAAGAGAGGAAAGGAAGAAAAGAGCACCTATGATTCATTTGGCAAAATCTCCTCCTTAGAAAGAAATATGAACTAAGAGTTAAAACAAGGACAAAGGTGATGCATTTGTTTCCCTGTATTTCCTTCCTTTTGATTAAGGGAAGGCAGCTCTGTTATCCTCTGCAAAATTGTCTTTGTTCATACAAGATTAAAATCTTAAGGTATCTTCTCTTCAAAGAGTAAAAAAAAGGAATATAAATAATAAGTGTGAAAAAGTCACCTAATATACTGAGCTATTGATTCAATTACTATGGAAACAGGCACCTGAAGGCAGGACAAGAAGCAATGGATGGAAACTAATCAAAAAGACAACCAAACTAGAAATAAGAAGAATTTTCCTGACAGTTAGAACAATTAATCAGTGGAATGACTTCCGTTGTACCACTGTAGATTTTAAAGAAGAAATTGGACAGCATTTGCCTGAAATAGCATTGGGCAAAGGTTCCCCATCACACAGGCCATGGACCAGTGCCGGACCATACAGCCGAAGGTGAATGGCGAGTGAGGAAAACCAAAACCATCCTTCCTCGGTCTGTGGAAAAAATTGTCTTCCACGAAACCAGTCCCTCATGCCAAAAAGGTTGGTATAGGGCAGTGATAGCGAACCTTTCTGGCTCTGAGTGCACTGAGTGTCGAAAAGGGAGTGTGTGCATGGCACCGAGTGGCTAAAAGGGAGCACTTGACTCGTCTGGGCCGAGACCAGGAATAGAAAATGCCCAGGGGTGTGCGCACATTGGAGAATGTACTTACGGTTTCTTCAGGTTTCTTTTTCTTTACTGCAGTTTCTTCTTCTTTACTGCTGGCAAATTTTCAGATTACTGCCGCGCATGCACATGCACATGTGCTGATCAGCTGATGAACATGTGTCCGAAAGTGTACTTCTGGTTTCCAGCATGCGCATGCGCGGTGGCTGTCAAGTCTTCAGGTTACTGCCATGTATGCGCACACACTGATCAGCTGGCCAGCGCACATGCTCATGCTGGAAAATGGAAGACCAGCTCTGATGCAAGTACAAAGGCCAGCTGATTGTCGTGTGCACATGCGCTCCAGAAACCCGGAAGAGGAATGGGCGCCACTGTGTGTGCCAGCCAACATGGCTCCACATGTCATTTCGGGCACGTGTGCCACAGGTTTGCCATCACTGGTATAGGGTCTTCGGCTTGAGCAGGTGGTTGGACTAAAAGGCCTCCAAGGTCCTTTCCAACACTGTTATAAGCAAGAGACCTTTTTGATGAATACTAAAAAATTGTTTACAAATATCAATCAAAAATTTCATAGAAGAATTTAGAGGGTGTCCTTTACGGTCTGAAGATTATATGTTAATTAAAGTGTTATGGCCATGTAAAAAAAAGGGTGGCATAGATTCAGATCAGAGCTGAACAATCACTTCAGATAAACAATTTGAAGTTCAAAATGGTGTCTTCAACCTCAAACTGCCTCACATTCTTAACCGAAAAATGTCAGTGGGATTGAGCCATCACTGCTAGGACAGATTGTGTCAGTGATTGCTAAAAGCAACAGTTTCAGGAACAATCTACCAAAAGCTAAACGGCAGAAATAATGAGCAGATTATTTTAATTGTGATACTTCAGAACAATGCTGTGCACTCTTAAATAAAAATATATGTATATATTTTATATATAAAATAAAAATATACTGTAGGTAATGCTTATAGTGTATGCTATCAGTTGTTTAATGCTATTCCTAAAAAGTGTCTCTGCAATCACAAAGATCATAGGTGGGACTCACTGCAAATCACTCCACTTTGAAATTTTCAGACTTTTAGTCCTTTTGCTCTATTGTTTCTTGCCTTTAGCTTTTCAGTTCCTACTCAACTGTCTGATAGCATTTCATATCTGATGAGAACACTTAGTCTTCACGGATTATTTTCGAGGCTCACTTATATACGGATTCCCCTTTTTCTCTCTCCTACTTTTCTGAACTTGGATTTCATCTGAGTCTGTTGATATCTGCCTACCTACAGTACATTGGTTGTTACAATTTTGGCTGCATAAATACGACACTTTCAGTAGAAGATCAGATTCAGAAGATAAGATATAAAATATGGAATATAAAGCCTTGCATGAAACATTGTGGTGTATTCCTTATGGCTGAAGGAGTTGAAAAATCAGTAGTCAGTATCAAAGAGGAATCCCTGTATTAATATGCTAGCAGGGCTATTTTGTAAATGTTTTACAGTAAAGAAAAACTGAGCTTGAACTAATAGGAATTGTTCCTTTGCTTCTAAGTTTTGTTTTGCCTTTTGGATGTGTCCCCCCCCCCCCGACTTCTTTTGTGAGAAGAGGCTTCATCTCTGGAAGGGGAACTTTGACTAATGATGCTTCATTTTGCCTCAGAGCATTTTTATACGCCTAAGTGTAACATTTATGTCATGGTCATGTTTTATGATTTGTTAGTTACTATTTTCAGTCATTTAATTTGGCTTCTTACTATAAGCTAACCCTCTCAACTAATTTTAATTTTGCATATATAACTAGTTTGCATTTACAGCTGGTTGCAGAGTCCTGTCATCACATGATTGTAATATGCAAACTTTTTTTTGCTGATTTTTGGCAAAAAAGTTCAGCCATTGTAAAAATTGTCATAGAATAGGGTCTGACTGGATTTATGACTACAGTGACATGATGGAAATTCTGGTACCACTTGTGGATGTAAGTCGAGGATTACCTGAAAATGATTTTGATTGGATTCATATACAATAATTTCAGAGATTACAGCAGTATTAAATCAGTCTCTTTCCAAAGCATGGCCTTTGCTCTAACCTATGATGTAATATATGCTGCAAAGTTTTGTTGTCATATATGCATTCTTCCCCAGTGTAGTATTCTGTTCTGTTCTGCCCTGCCCCACCCCACTCCACTCCACTCCACTCCACTCCATTCCACTCCACTCCATTCCATTCCATTCCATTCCATTCTTCCCTTTGCATTAATATATCACAAAAGTTACGAGAGAACAGCAATGAGTTTACCAAAATGCTTATAATATGTGTAGCTTGGAAAACACAAGAGCTAAAATATGCTTTGTCCAGGTGCCAGCTTTATTTCCCCAACCTGGAAGAGGAACATACACAGACAAGTTTTGTATTCAAAATTGTCATGATATGTTGAAATTTATTGAATATGAGCATCAATCTACAACTTTTTCTGTTTCAGTAAACATAATAGCTATAGTTTAGTAGTGATTCAGGATGGTATTATTATATTTTTCAAACTTGAATTGCTTTCAACAATGCAAAATAATATTACATATGGGATTGTTGCTGACAACAGACACACAGCAGAATGGCCCTGAGGTACATTGCATTGCTAGATTATTGAATTATTAACAGATAACAGATAGCAGCACTTTTTACCTCAGCAAATTTCAGAATCCATTTCTTACAAGTTCTGGAGGAAATCAGCTATTTCCCTAAAGTATTTTAGATACAGTAGAAATTCAGATATTTTTCTCAGTGCAGATATATTGGCACGTTTAAGTGCTCATGAAAGTAGAATGAATTGCTTCAAAGTAAAGAAAAAGAAGATTAAGTAAAAGTTTATGAATTTAATTCAGTATTTTCAAGATGTAGTAAGGGTGTTGGTATATGGCTGTCTATATAGTTTAATATATCCAGCATAAAAAATAATAATAGGGCATTTATGAAATGGTTCCAGGAATCTACTCCCTCCATTAACCTATAATTAAGTTCAGGAAAAGCATTTGTATATAAATATACCTTATTATAAACATTGATTAGAAGCTATATGTTGTTTGGAACAAGATGGAGGATGAGTATGTGCTTGACTTTTCATAGAAGGAAGAGGGCCATGAACAGGTGGATGAAGATGATCCTTATAAAAGGATGGAGTCAATGACTTGACAGTTGTAGTATTCCTAAATATTTGTCTGTGTGTTTCTGGATATGAGCTCAACAAATAGCAGTAGGGTTTTTAAAAAAATAAAATTGCATTGTTATGAAATTGGAAAAATGTGAAAACCAAGTGACCAGGTAGATAATAGCAGCAATTCTTCCTAGGGGAGACATTCATGGGAGAGATATGATAGCAGTGTTCCAATATTTGAGGGTCTCCTACAAAGACGAAGGGATCAAACTATTTTCCAAAGCATCAAAAGACAAGGAACAATGGATGGAAACTAACTAAGGAGAGAAGAACCTATAACTAAGGAGAAATTTTCTAACAGTGAGAGCAATCAATGGAATGGCTTGCCTTCAGAAGCTGGGGGTGCTTCATCACTAGAGGCTTTCAAAAAGAGACTGGACAACTATTTATCTGAAATGGTATAGGGCAGTGATGGCTAACCTTTTTTTCCTTGGGTGCTGAAGGCACGCATGCGCTGTTGTGTGTGCCCCCCCATGTCCCGGCCCCCTGCACATCTGCGTGTGACTCCTTGGGCTCCATTTTGGGCCTAGTAGGCCTCCTGGAAGCCTCCAGAAACCAGAAACAGTCCGTTTTTGCCCTCCCCAGGCTCCAGAGGCTTTTCTGGAGCGTCCAGGAGAGCAAAGACGGCCTCTCCTGGTCTTCCGGAGGACCTTCGTAGGCTGTTTCTGGACTTTCGGGAGGCCTCAGCTGGCCAGCACGCACAGATGCGCGGTGGAGCTGACCTAGGGCAACGGCTCACGTGCCTGCAGAGATGGCTCCGTGTGCCACCTGTGGCACGCATGCCATAGGTTCACCATCACGGGTATAGGGTCTCCTGCTCGAGCAGGGGATTGGACTAAAAGGCCTCCAAAGTCCCTTCCAATTCTATTATTCTACGTTATATGTTCCTTCTCAAAGTTGTCCATACAGTCAGGAATGGAATTACTGTCGGCAGTAGATTCTGTATTGATGCTTAGATATGTCAAGAAAAATGGGTTTTTTAGAGATATTGTAGTGAAATGCATAAAGTAAGAGAGAGACATCTGACACTGCATTCTTTTAGGATGTTTTACCAATTTCTCAGGCTAGCCCATGACCACAATTTCCCCAGTCACCCATAAGTCCACACATCTTCAGGCTGGGAAACACTTTCTAGTATTCTCTGATCTCCCCTCCAAGCACTAACTGGCTTAAATGCTAAGTCTAAGTAAAATATGTAGGTCATTTTTTTAAAAAAAAATGATTTATATGCCGCCCTTCTCCGGAGACTCAGGGCGTCTTACAGTGCGTTAAGCAATAGCCTTCATACTTTTTATATTTTATACAAAGTCAGTTTATTGCCCCCACAAACTGGGTCCTCAATTTACCTACCTTAGAAAGGATGGAACGCTTGAGCCTGACAAGATTCGAACTTACTTTAATTGCAGACAGCTGGTGTTAAATTACAGTGCCTTGTCTGCAGAGCTGTCCAGGTCATTCTTGAGCATAATGAAATTCAATGATTATTATTCACTGGATCCCAGGAACCCATTCTTATTAATGGCAATTATTTCATGAAGAAGGATAAAATATAGTTGACTAAATCTGCAATGCATTGGCCAGGAGAACTTTCAGACCATGCATCCCTCTGGGCAAGAGAATGTCAGCTAAACTATCTGCATTCCCTTACAGTCTAACTTAGGGTGTGTATAGTTCCAAATTTTGTTGAATTATTTGTTAGGCAATTAAAAAATCAGGAAGTATTCCTTTGAAAATAATTTTTAAGTGATTGGGAGATTGGTGAGATTGAAAAAAAAAGGGGGGGGCTATAAATGAAGCCATCATCTTCAGCACTTCTAAAAGAAGATTTATTGAACCTGGCAATATTTGCAAAGACTGCATCAATGCTCTTTTTCTTGTATAGTTGGGCTATTTTATTTTACCTTTAAGATACCGTAGATGTGTAAAGTACATCTGCCCACAGAATAAATGGAACAATTGTCTCCTTTTGAAGTTTTAGAATATATACTTTAATCTTAGATGTTATTCTCTTCCAGGTGAGTGTTAAAAGTTTAGTACAGTATATCTATTTTTCCTTGGAGAACAGGGATTAAAAAACGGCTTGTGTTATTTTAGATGAGGTTAATGTTATACCATTTGGAAGCTATATTAGATGTTATTGTTAAGGCTTTGCTTACATTTACATAGCAAAGTAAAATCCCAAGGTGGCTGTTCAACATCTGTCAGATGTAATGTTTTGGAACACAATTAAGCTAGTTTCCACTGCAAAAGAGGTTGTCTTACATTGGTTGATTAAGCTGATGAATTGATTCATATTTTATACCAAAGGAATATTATTCTTTCCTTTGTTTTTGACTAATTGAACAAAATAAACCCCAATAGCATTATGGTAATATTAATGAACAATGGAAGTATGCCAAACATCAAGCTCTTTCAGTACATATATACATAGAGATGATTTTCTCTCTCCATCCTTGATTAAGATATTAGAGATCAGCAATGTCCAATTAGACTGTCATTTGTCAGTGTAGAAATGCCACAGTTCCCTGATTCACAGCTAAGGATTCCTGGGAGTTTCAATTTGCAGAAGAAAATTTAGTCTGGGAATTTGGACCATTGCAATTCCAAAACGGCAAACCTATTTGGAAATGATTGAATGAAGTCCATGCTTTAGTTCCTGTTTAAAGAATTTGCACAGCAAAGTTCCATAGTCATACGATACTTGCAAGACATTGACACCCACCACACTCATGAGTTCATCGAAGTCTGGCACTCCACAAGCAATTCCATCAACAGACACATTGACCTAAACCAGCCTACCGAATCCTTCAGAATCCAAATCAACTGCACAGCCAACCAGAGACAGCACCGACCCTCAACCAACCCACGCAACTCACCTCCCAATGATCCTGATCTGATGTAACCTCCTTATCACAAGACCCATCACAAGACTCACTGATGAGTCACACCTGACCCATCGCAAGTCCCATCACAAGACCCTCATTTGATATACCCATACCTGAAGCCCTTATAAACAGAAGAACACTGACACTGACATCCCCTAAACTCCACTGAAGATGTTAACTAGCCTGGTAATGAAACATTTGGAAACCAACCTACAAGCTTGGAGAACAAACCTTGACCCTCATAGTGATATCTGTTTGGAATCATCAGTAATTTAAGCATTAGATTCTTTCATGCTATGTAGCCTATCAGCCAGCATGTAATGGTCACAATTAATAAAGCTAAGGAACAGATTTTTCCCCTTTCTTGTGGATGTGTTACCTATTAGAGAAGTATTTCTTATGTCCCAGTCAAGAGAACCTGGATTTCTATAGTTCATGCTGAATCAGATGAGTTTTTTTTCTTCAGAAGATATATATATATAGTATATATCTTCTGAAAAGATATACATGGAATTATTTTATCATTTGCAACTCAATCAGGGATTGTATATCATCCCTATAGAAACTCTATAGTTTATGTTCCTATAGAGATTCTCAATCATCCAGGTCACAGTTGTCCCAAAGATACTTTTCCAAAAGGCAGAACTGAAGAAGTCATGAAAGTCCAACTGCATTTTGGAAAAGCACCTTTGGGACAATGGGACAATAGGATTTAGGGCAAGGGGAAATCCTGAGGAGAAAAAGAGACACAGAGGAAGAATTGTGTGCAATGCATTTAAAATCATTATTAAAAACATTTAAGAATTAAAAACATTAAAAACATTAAAACTCATTCACACCATTCATGGCCAGATTTCGGCGGATCACAAGAGCGAGATCAACGGCCCCAGGCCTGCCGGAAAAGCCAGGTCTTTACCGCTTTTCGGAAGGCCAATAGGGTGGGGATGGTCCGGACCTCAGGAGGTAACTGGTTCCAGAGAGCTGGGGCAGCCACAGAGAAGGCCCTCCCCCGTGGGCCCGCCAGCCGGCAATGTGGTTAAGTAGAACAGAACTTAATATGATTTGGAAGATTTAAAGACAACACATCAATAAAATTTAGCTCATGATTTCTAAATTAATTAATTTATATTCCATTTTCAGTATCAAACAATTATATTTATATCTATAAATATATGCATCAAAATCTCATGTGCAGTTGTATAAGGCATTTGGCATCTTATATAATTTTCATTTCAACATATATAAATTCAAACGATTTTATGCCAGGAATTCCTAGAAAGCTGTTAAAAAGGTCATATGCAATCAATATGTTAGAAAATGAGAAGTCCTGCTTTAATAATACCAGTCTCCAGAGCTGTTGATAGGGCAGTTGGATTACAAACTGCCCATTAGCCAGACTAGAAGATGAGCTCTACAGTTAGGGCTTAAGCAAATAAAGGTAGTCCTCGAGTCATGAATGTAATGGAGCTTGCCCATTACTTTCATAATCTAAGGATTCATGAGAGTGAATCTCATACCTTAAATGGGATCACTCCCTCCTTTCACCCACTCATTTGCTAATTGAATGCGAGGCTCGTTAAGTGCACATGAGGGATTTCATGGTGGGTAAGACCATGGAAGGGCCTAGTGATGGAACAGTCACCTGCCTAAGACCACCCAAGGCCTCCCTGACCCACTGAAATACCTCATGCTCCCCACACTTGCTTCCTTCCCAACCTGCTGCGCCGGGTCACTTACCAAGTGAAGTTCTAGCAAGCAGTCTCCTCTCCAGCCTCTCAGCTGCATGCGCCTTTGGTATAGGTCTGCCTAGGCCTCGCCTGGCATGTTGCAGGCCAAAATGGAGCATGTGAGGAGCAGCCCTCAGACACTCCATTTCGGCCTGCAACATGCGGGGTGAGGCCTCTGGAGGCCCAAAAGGAGCTTCCAAGGAGCGGATCTGCTCCTCGGAAGCTCCATTTTGGCTGGCAACATTCAGGATGAATGTTGCAGAGCCTCTGTGGTTGTTCGTAAGAGCAAACAACTGCCATGGTGCTGCAAGATTCATAGTTTCAGGACTTGTTTGTAAACCCTAGGGGGCGCTTATCATGTAACTTCAAACGTTCGCTAAGGGAACACTCATAACCCGTTGATTACCTGTATTTGTTGTATAAATTTTAAGTTTTGGGAGCTTATTTTTGATTCCACATGCTTTAATATTGCACAGGGTTCTTTGTTTCATATTAAAGTTTTGCCTTTTGATTAATTAAGTTTATGCCTCAAAGGAAGACATAGGCTCTATGTTGTTGCTAAGGATTGAAAATGGTTTGATGACACATAATCGATCAATCAATCAACTGAATTAAAAATGGAAATAAGCAAAATTATATACCTTGTTTGGATTTTGCTAGACACTTTCTCACCTCTTTGTAAATGTTCTTATGCAGGAAGATAACTTCTTCCTTCTTCCTTCTTGCTCTCCTGTCAAATTTTAAATAAACAATACAGCAATTATCGTATAATACCACAAGCTTTTTGTTGTTGTTGTCATCTGGCTAATTTAGAAAATGAATTGTCTTGAGAATAAGTATTAGGTTAATTAGCTCAAGGAAGTATATTATGTAATGCAGGGGAATCTGAACTGGCCTAATATTGAAAGTGATTTTTTTGTAAAAGTTAATTTCACAGAGAGCAAAACTACAGATTTTATTATTAAATTACAATAGATAATTATTATTATTATTAGATATTATTATTGTTGTTGTTGATTAGATTGATAAGACTTGACCAATCCAAACAATTTGACACTTTACAGCAGAAAAACAATAGTGTGACTCTTCCTGACCAAACAAATTCTCAAATCCTCAAACATTAAACATGTACAATATGACCTATAAATATAAAATTCAAAATGGCCTCACTGTATACTTTTCCAAAGTGCATTTTCTCATTCTACACTTTTTAAAGATATCACTATTCTTCATACAGACTTTAAACATGTCTTTGAAATGTAGTTTTTGATGGACAATGAAAGACATGACGGGAGTTCATTCATTGCTCCATCTATGTCAATGCAGAATACATTTTGAGAAATTATGTCAATTTGTAGTCACAGAAATTCATGATGGATTTGTTTTTATTTTCCTACAGGAAAATCTAAGTGGAAAAATGTTTACGTAAAATGGAAAGGAAGTGGCCATACTAATACTAATGATTTCAAGGAAAATTAAGGGGAGGAATGTTCTCCAACAAAAGACCTCCATTATTGTCATAACTTTTTGTCACTATACCAACTCATACTCAATCATATGCAAATACTCTTTAATGTATTGAATTTTAACATAATAGCAATTGTCACCAATTATTAATTTCTGATCACTTTCACTAATTGGTTATCAGCCTTTACCTTTATGTAGATGTTATGTTACCTATTCAAATATCTGTCCGCTAATACTATTAATGAAATTATTGTTCTTTCGTTCTTGACATCTGTCTTCATAGAACTATTAGTGGATATGGAGTCTCATTTTTCATATGCAAAATATTGTTCCTCAGTCATAGGAAGAGAGGTACTGAATGAGTCAAAGGAAGTCATAAAATCATAGGAAGAGATGTACTGAATGAATCAAAGGAAACATGGCTAATAATTCCGTTTCCAACATTAGCCAGGCAGATGTTGTTAGACAGCCTACAAGTAAAGCATGAAGCCAAAAATTGCTCGCATTTTTTTACAACTGCCTTATTCCTGCCCTATTTATTAGCATATTCTTACATGAAACTGCAAAGTTATAACCCATTTCTTGGAGTACTTCCACTAAACGTGGTAAGACTGAACAGACATTTATATGCCAATGAAAGGGGGAAGGGAGGGATTGAGGAAGCAGCCAGGTAAGTGTAGTGGTTAAGGTACGAGGCTAGAAACCAGGAGACTGTGAGTTCTAGTCCAGCCTTAGGCACAAAACTACCTGGATGACCTTGGGCCAATCATTCACTTTCAGCCCTAGGAAGGACTCAATCACAAACCACTTCCAAAAAACTGTGGCAATTGCTAGGAGTTAACATTGACATGAAGACATCCAATAGAAGCCATCAACTTGGAACTGAAGGAGAAATTTCCTGACAGTTAGAACAATTAATCAGTAGAACAAATTGCCTCCAGCAGTTGTGGGTGCTCCAACACTGGACATTTTTTAAGAAGAGATCTGACAACCATTTGTCTGAAATGGTATATAGAGCAGAGGGGTTGGACTAGAAGACCTCCAAGGTCCCTTCCAACTCTGTTATTCTGTTAATATATATGTATGTGTCTGGATATTTCATTATGCTTCCTTTGTGTTAACTTGCTAGTTTCTTCTGCCAGTTCCCACATCAGTTCTTCCTTTTTGTCTCTCTTTCCCGCTTCTTGTTATTCTATCTAATTTCATTTTTCCATATATGCATGAATTCTAGGCTTGCACACAACTTTTTTCTTCAGACTTATGCTTTTGAGTTTCTACAATTCAAAAAGGAGTTTTGACAATATTTCTGGGCTACTAGTTAAAAGTTTTGTTATGCTCACAAAGGGAGATGCACACATACTGTACATCCCATTTAAAATGTTTATTTATTAATGTATTAGTCAAATTTATATAGGCACCCATCTCACCAAAAGCAACTGTGGATGGCACATAACAATCAGATAGAACAACACATGTAAAAATAACAGACATAAAGTTTTAAAAACCATATTAATAAATATCCTAAAAGCCAAAAATACAAGCCATAGGCAAATAATTAACTGTAATTAATTATGTCAATAAGCAATAAAGCTTTACAGCTTTGTTGCTTATTGACATAAGCCAGTGATCATTATCACCATAACTATGTAATAAATTAATCAGACAACATGGAACTGATGGGGAGCCAGGCAACTATTCTCATTCACACTAGCCATATTTTAATGATGGTATAATTTATCAAAGAAACAAAGAGCTATATTGGTTTTTGCACAATACATTTATGTGTGTCTAATATTAGTATGGTTTTCTCAGTTCAAATGAAACTCAGTAGATTTTGAACCATAAATTAACCATGCAGGTTGCATTCAGGCAACTTGATAAGCTAAAATATGGTTGCTAGTTTGAGATTTACTGTATTATGCAAACCTAGCCAGTCACTCTGGCATGTGATAAAAATAACTATGATTTCTTTGATAATTTTTGCTTTGTTTTCTCTCCTTTGTTCCTGTTGATGCCTTGAATTTATGCGTATTCATTAAAGGTTCTGGTAGGATAAAAGAAGCCAAAAACAAGAATGAAATCATATATTCTTATTCATTGATCACATTAAGTGACAGGTATATTATAAGCCAAAAAGAAACCATGGACTTAAAATATAAGAGACTCTGGAAAATAAGCTGTGCTGAAGTGAAAAATCACTCTTACGTATTAGTTAGGAACTGACATTGTTGTCCATGTTTTGGTCTTTACATCTACAGGATTACACCAAGAAGCTCTGAATAAAAATGCAAATAGGGCTCCATATTTTATTTATTTACCCATGTACTGGCTGCCTAATCCCAGTGGCTGTCAGCATTTTACAAGAGCAATAAAATGCAGTTTACTAATTTAAATAATGTAAAATCAACAGCATAAAAGCTTTAAAACCTTTTGTCAACAGTTGTCTAAAATATCCTGACTGGTTCCCTACTGGACCTTATATAGATAATTCGGGTGCCATTTTGGATATTAGCCTTGCTTCCCTTTCAAATTTTCAAGTTGTGGTAATTCAGTCCCATTGCTTCTGATATGAACATTGAGCTATTGCTTCCCAAAGGATGGTGAAAAGCATAGCTCTATGACTAATTTTGTGAACATAAAAAAATAAATAAATGTTTCTCTGTTCTCAATAGAGTACCTGCTAATATCGGAACATATTGATATGTTTAATGAATCCAAAAATCCAGTAGTTTTGGGGCAGCCTTTAAAGAGACAAATAGGATCTGTGTTTTGTCAATTCCAGCAACATCAGCATCAGGGGCAGGTTTCAAAACCCATCACTACTGGTCTGCTCAGTGTGCATGATGCTTCTGTGCATGCACAAAAGGGTCCGGGCGGGTGGGCGGAGCCTCCTGCCGCTACCTGTTTGCCTGATCTGGGGCGAACCGGTAGCAACCCACCACTGATCAGCATTATGTCTTTTATTATGATTTAAAGAGAGTATACTGTGGGGGCGGAGGAGTCAGGATTAGATTTTATAGGTAGTCTTCCATTTACGGCCACAAGTGAGCCCAAAATTTGTATTGCTAAATGAGACATTTGTTAAATGAATTTTACCCCATTTTATGACCTTTCTCGGCACATTTGTAAGTGAATCACAGTTGTTAAATTAATAACATGGTTGTTAAGTAAATCTGGCTTCCCCCATTGATTTTATTTGCCATGAGGTCACAAAAGGTGATCGTATGAGCCCAGGACACTGCAACTAACGTAAATATGAGTCAGTTGTCAAGCATCTGAATTTCAATCATGTGACTGAATTTCGATCATGGGGATGCTGTAATGGTTGTAAGTGAAAAACAATTATAAATCATTCTTTCCCATGCTGTTGTAACTTAAAACTGTCACTAAATGAACTGTTGTAAGTCGAGGACTACCTGTATGCTGGTTGCAGCTACAATGTGCCAGTCACTCAGAAGTGATAGGAGACAAGTATCCCATCATTGGCTTTCAGTAGTCTTAAATTATGAGAAGAGAGCAAATTTGGTCTTGTGGTTAAGGCAACAACTTCAAGACCATGAGTTCTAATTCTGCCTTAGGCATGAAAGCTGGCTGGGTAACTTTGGGCCAGTCACTCCCTCTCAGCCCTAGGAAAGAGACAATGGCCAACCATGTTCAAAACTGCATGAGCTTTCAGGCAGTTGCCAAGAGCAGGACCTACCTAGACTGAATTTAACCCCTCCTTCAAAAATTAAAAACTATCCTAATGTGAAGGCTCCATGGATACAATCGGTACATGAAGTGCTGTAGGTATTGTACAATGTGTCTTTTAATCTGAGTTGGAAGTATTAAAAAAAAAATTGAAATGATATTTGACCTCATTGGTGGTGTGGACTTTTCAGGAAAAAGAAATTTGTCTTAACAGGAAAAAAATTTAGGAGGAAGATTTGAATTTCCAAAGTGTTAGGATATTTGTAATTGTAATGACTTTATTTTGATTTGTAAATTGATTTTAATTTTGAAACAACCATCCTATCATAGTTTCAGTTGTTATGAAAACGACACAGTGGTGTGCTCATAACCCTGTAACATGTGCAATTTCCACAGCCTTTCTTAATCTCATGTGGTCTTAAAATCCTAGTCTTTGCAAGATTGTATAATTAACTCAGCTGGCCCAGGAGGAGGTTGCTCTAAATTTCCATACTGATTTTCCAGCATCTATATTCATAGAAAATTCAGTGTGTTGGCTTTTCTAAGCATTGAATGCCAAACTGAAAGCCCTTCATTAAAACTTTAGTTGATCGAAGTAAATGGAACAAAGAATTGGCTATTTCTGTAATGATAGACAACACAGAAATGGAGGTCCTGGCTAACAGCTTGGCTCTTTTGAGTTGGTGATTCTTAGATCACACATCGTATGAAGGAGTAGCAAACCACTTAGAGTTTTAACTACTTGTGTAAAATGCTGTCTTTTTCTGCAGTAAAAGAAAAGATTGGGAATAATGTCATCATACCAGTTATTGTTTCTCACATGCTTCTACCTCATTTTGGGGACCATGGCACTTCATTGCAAGTGAACTGTGGAAAGCTTATTTCCACACATTTTTATATTGCATTGTCCCAGATAAAGGGGAAAAAAAAAAGGATTAAGGAGTAAAGTAGTTTGGGGGGAAAAAAAGATGTCTAAAAAAAGGAGGACACTTGAAGCCAGAAGGTGGATTTGAGGCGTGAAGGTACTTGAAGAGAGGACAAAATGTGTTTAGTCAAGCAGTGTGCTCTCCAACCTTCTTTAATCTCATCCTTGGTTGCACTTGAGATTTCTTTCCGTATTTTTTCTCCCCAATTGTAAGTATCCACTGCTGTCTTAAAACTGCCCTATAGTATCTCCTAAATCATATTCTGCTCAGCCGCTATATAAGGGTTGCTGTATGCATCAGCTGGTTGACAATCCTTTCTCTGGTTTTTTTTTTTATAGGCAGACTGTAAAAATCAAGAAGGCAATCACGCCCTGAATGGAGTTCAGTGTACATCTTGCTGACAGCTATTTTTCCTCTGTCTTTGCATGAAAACAATTGACAAAAATCTTTAAAAGATGGAAAAATACTCCTTAGGACTTCTTCTCAAGAGAGTTTAAGAGCAGAAGGCAACATAGAGAAGGCGGGGTTTTTTTCTGCCAGCATTGCAAATGGATAATAAAGCACAGAGAGAAGAATGGTGCTTCAGTAGTCTTTCTTTCCTTAAGTTGCCCTGAATAATACTATCCATTATTGAGATACATATCTGCAGCCGTTAAGCTGCTAAATCTCTGTGCCAAATGATATACATTGCACAGATATGCACAGACAGGGATCTAAAGGCCCTGTATGCTGTTCCATCTAAGGTTTTGAAAGCATTGTTTCAGCTTTCATGTTGTGTTCTAATCTGTGTTGAAACAGGAATGGTTCTTCTGGAAGTAAGGGTCTAGGTTTCCGATTTCTCTTCGATGTCTTTGTCCAGGGATGGCCACCAGACGTAACTCCGTGCCAGCCCCTTCATTCGCACGATGCCTGGGTGCCCATTGTGGAGGGTTTCCAGCATCTTCCGTTGCAGGGCACTGGGAATCAGCACTCGGTCTCCCCATAGAAGGCACCCTTTCATCATGGACAGCTCCTGCTGCTTCCGTGCGAATGGGCTGAATTTCTCTGCCGTCTTGTCCGTTGGCCAGCCTCGCAGGACCCATGATATGATTTGTTTGATTATAGGGTCCTTTTGGGTATGGGCTGCCACGTCTGCAGATGTGACTGGGCAGTTCTTGTCAACGTCAATGTGGAATAGCCCGAATATTGGGGCTTGGTCTTCTACTGGGTCTTTGGATGGGCATCTGCTTAACGCGTCTGCATTTCCTATGGACTTGCCGGGTTTGTGGACCAGTCTATAGGAATACCTGGCTAGGAAGATTGCCCATCTCGTCATCCTGGGTGACATGAACATTGGGGTGGGTTTGTCACCCGCGAGCAGTCCCAGCAGAGGCTTGTGGTCAGTGATGATCGTGAAGCTTCTGCTGTAGAGGTACTCGTGGAAGCGCTTGGTACCTGCGACAATGGCCAAGGCTTCCTTGTCCAGTTGGCTGTAGTTCCTCTCTGCGCTGGACATGGTCTTCAAGAAACAGTTGATGGGTGTCTCAGAGTCATTCGGGAGTTCGTGGCTGAGTACTGCTCTGACCCTGTAGGGTGAAGCATCGCAGGTCAGTCTGAGGGGAAGCGTGTCGTGGTACTGCATGAGTACGCTGTCCGAGGAAAGCAGTCTTTTAATGGCTCTGAATGCTGTTTCCTCTTCTTCCTCCCATTTCCAGGGAGCCGCTTTCCCCAGCAGGTGATGGAGTGGCTCAGCAGTCGTGGCTTTCTGTTTTAGGAAAACACTATAAAAATTGTAATGCTAAGAAAGACTGAAGCTCCGCTTTGTTTTTGGGGCTGGGAGCTTCATGAATGGCCTTAACTTTAGTTTTGGTGGGGTGGATGCCCATGCCATCAATGAGATAGCCCAGGAACTCGACCTCCTGAACTCCAATGATGCATTTGTCTCTTCGGACTCTCAAACCCTTCTCCTTGAACCGCTGCAGGACAAGCCTGAGCCGCTCAATTAGTTGGGCTTTCGAGTCCCCAGAGATCAAAACATCATCAAAGTACGGCACCACCCCTGGAATGCCTTGGAGAAGGCGTTCCATCATGGATTGAAAAATGCCTGGGGCTGCGTTGACTCCAAATTGGAGGCAGTTACATTTAAATTCACCCCTGTGGGTGACAATTGTTTGAGCCTTAGCTGTTTTTTCATCCACTGGCAATTGCTGGTAAGCCTGGGCCAGGTCCAGTTTTGCGAATATTGACCCGCTCCCAAGTGAATGCAACAGATGTTGCACCACTGGAACCGGGTATGCGCTCTGCTGCAACGCCTTATTAATTGAACATTTATAGTCAGTGCAGATGCGCACTGATCCATCATGCTTCATTGGGGTCACAATGGGGGTTTTCCATGTTGCATGATCGATCAGTTCCAATACGCCCTGGGCAATTAGCTTATCCAGCTGTTCATCTACCTTGGGCCGCAAGGCGAATGGAACCCGGCGACGCTTGAGCCGAATTGGTGTGATTATTTTATCTAAATTGAATGAGATGGGTTTTCCCACAAATTTCCCCAGCTTACCATCCAAGACTTCCTTGAGCTCTTTGATGATGTTGTTGAGCTCATCCTGTCGGATTTGGTGGATCCCTCCAATTGAGAGCCCTAGTGGCTTGAACCACTCCACTCCTAGCTGGTTCGGGTGGCTGTGCTCCACGATGGTGATGGGCAGGTTGCCATGAAACTTGTTGTAGGAAATCTGCAGGGAGATTCTTCCTAGGACTCCAATGGGGTTCCCTCCAAAATCCACGAGCCTCGAACGCAGGGGTTTCAGGTCCTTCTTGCTGAAGCCAGGTTTCAGTCGCTTCAGCTGGTGCCAGTCCATTATGGAGTAGATCGATCCTGAGTCTACCTCCATTGAACATGGCACCCCCTCCATGTGGAGGGTCACATGGAATTTGGTGGCATCGTCAACGTTGGTATGAGCGATGGTTGTTTGATGGACTGCCCCGCTCCTGGAGAATTCTTCCTCGCAGTGTCTGGATTGGAAAGAGGACTGTTGGGATGATCTCTGGTAGTCTTTCCGGATTTTGCGGTTTCGGTGCTTGGGCGGTTCTGGGGCCGGGTCTGCGGCTCTGCAGGCCTCTGCGATGTGCCCCCTCTTCAGGCAGCGTCTGCAGGTGGCATCTCTCCATCGGCAAGTGGCCCTTGCATGGTCGCCTCTGCAGCTGCCGCAGTGCTCTCCCCGGTCACCATTTTGTGCGGTTTCCCGCCTTGGTGGTCTGGACACTTTGTGGATGGCCATCTACTCCTCAGACTCGGATGCAGCTGTGGAGTCATCCGTGGAACTTTGGGGAGTCTTCTGAATTTTGTGGACCGTTTTAGCTTTCAGCATCGCGGCTGCTGCTTTTTTAGATGTCTCGGCAGCTGTGGCTTCCTCCAAGACGTCCTTAAGCAATAACTTCTTTCTGCTTAAGAACTTTTTCTGGAGAGCCCTATCCTTCATGCCGAATACAATGCGGTTGCTGATGGCATTGTCCACATTATCAAACTCGCAGTTGGCAGCGATTTGGCGCAGGGCGGCCACAAAGTCTTTGATTGATTCTCCTTCCCTCTGGTGGAAGGTGAATCGGTTGGCGACCGGAGTTCCCGTTGGTACATAGTGTTCTTGTAGCACCTCCTGGAGATCGGTCCAAGACATCTCCTCAATGTCCCTTGGTGCCCCGAGGTCAATGGCCATCTCCAGCACTTCTGATCCGCAATGAGCCAGGAACAGGGCTCTTTTTCGGTCATCGTTGAGGTCCTGGTAGTTGTTCCCCCTCAGGAACTGGTGAAACCGGACCATGTAAGACCTCCACTTCTCCTTCCCAGGGTTGAAGGCTGCTAGTGAAACGAGTGCGGCTTGCGATGTCATCATGGCTTCGGTGGCTTTGTCTTTGTGACTTCAGCTCAAGTTCAGCTCTTACTTGGGTGGCGGTGTGCCACGAGGTTGTCGCTGCAGTTCTTTTGAATCCTTCGTCGCCAGTGTTAGATCAGGCACAGGAAAAGAAGATACGACCAGCGTGGTCCATTTCAGCACTTTATTGAAATGAGAATAAGACTGGCGTCTGTGCTGCCGGAGCTCTCCTTTTAAGCGCTCCCGGCAAGTCGCACCGCCCAGAGACAGCATTTTGAATTTCCCGCCAGAGGATTAGGCAATCCCCGGCGGGTGTCCTTATAAGGACATAACAGTTGTGAAATGAAATGGCCGTTAAGTGAACAAGTTACACACAGACACACAGACACAGACACACGCAGACACACAGACACACACACACAGAGATGCTGTGAAGATCACCTGCTGATGCCATCTCATTCAGATAAAGTACTCTTGCAATTGTGCTGGTTCCTTCCCTCCTTTTTTAATTTTTGGGGGGCTACCTGAAAGTTAACAAGTTGAGCTTTGTAACTTTAATTAGCTGATTAGGATCTTCCAGACAGCTATTGCTCACTCAGCTTTACATTGGAAGCTTTTGTTGTCAGGTGCATGAAATTTGGTCTATGCACGTATTAGAATCCATAGAAAAATCCATAGAAAATGGATTTTTTTATTGCCTTCATATTTGAGAATGGTCACAAACCAAGCTAATTGCTAAACAAGTGGCTCTTTTTAAAAATCTAAATATTGCTCTTATTTACCTTCTTTCGTTTGGTTACATTTTGTTCTCTTTCATTTGTTCTCTTTCTTCTTCTACCTGTAAATTTTAATTGGCAGGTCTCTGTGGCGGTTTTATTGCTGTTACTGTATTTGAGCTGTTTCTAATGCCTTGTTTTAGGGTTGTAGCTACTTTGCTGGTCGCTCAGCGTACATAAAAGTTGTCTTTCATTAGTATGCAGGAAGCATATTAATAGTTTATCTTCCATTCTGTTTTTGGAGAGAACAAAACAAAATAGTTGGAATATCCGTGAAATTTGATCATGGCTCTCAAAGCATTTGTTCGTTTTCTGGCACAAATGTCTTAATCTTCAGTCTATCATTTCACTGTACTGCCTAGCATTTCTTCCACTTTGAAACTTGGAATTAAATATATGGTATCTATTAATACAATGTATGTTATAAAATAACATATGTTATAAAATAATCATGTATGTTCACTACTCTCCCTGCTCCCAACAGTGTAATATTCTTAGATTTTATTTTTCACTCACCATGTGGATGGGTCAGAGCAAAAATGTCTTATTTTGATTCTTGGAGTCACTTCTTTTTCTGAAATAGTTTATGAAATACACTGGGGGTAACTTATAACTTTATGCCAGAGAAGAGCTAGATTATTTTCTTATTGTAAAGTTTAACACATTTTAATTTATTAAAGTTTTAAATTTAAAAGTTTATTATACTTTTTTAGCTGAAGCTATCTGGGTTGTTTATAATAAAGCAAACATAAAAATACAATTTGAATTAATAAATCTGGCACAATAAATAAAATTAAACTTAAAAAACTTTACAAAAAGTAGGCAGCAGGAAGACGGTCATTTAGAATCTATAGCAAAGGATATTAAACAAACTTTAAAAATAATTAAAAGCCATTTTAAAAGCCTGGGGAAATAGAAAGTGTTTATCTGATGCTAGATGATGCTAATACAGCCCAAGCTACCTCACAGAGTTGTTGTTGTTGTGAGGAAAATAAGAGGAGGAAGGTGTGGTGGATATGTTCGCTGCCTTGAGTTATTTGTAAAATTAATAAAGATAGATATAAATAAAATTAAAAAAATAAATAAAAATGTAGGCAACGGTCAAAGTTTAGGGGTTGAGGAAATTCCATAAACGGAGTGCCGCCAAAGAAAAAGCTCTCCCTCCCTTCTAAAAGCTAATCTCCACTTCTTTTGATGGGAAACCTGGAAGAAGGCCTCAGTATAATTTAAGTGTGATATGAGGTGAAATAATTCACCTCATATCTATTCTCATTTGCTTGGTCTTTGGTACTGTACCTTCTGCTTAATGAGATGCTATTTAATACAACGTTCATTTACCAATCAAAGCATTTCATATTGTTGAGGGAAAGTACTTGTAATTATACTTCAATTTCACCTAAACTGACTATATTTTAAGTAATTTTTCTACCTATTCATGAATTTTAAAAGAGTAAGAGAATGAAACTATTCTCTTAAATGGGTTCCACTTTTTTTTTTATTTTAGAGACAGTTATTCTGAAGGAGAATAAGTTCCAGTTTTCTCAAAACAATTGTGTGATATAAAATAACAAGAAAGATCCTGCCACTTATTTAATCCCTGAAGAATAAGCAGTTTCTTGGGAATAATGAATACAGGAATAATTTAAAAATCAAGTTAATATTCCTTCCTGCCACTCTCCCTCTGTCCCATACAATTAAGCCCTACAAAGAATGTTATTGTTGCTTGAATCCTACAGTTCAAGGCAGGTATAAGATATTTGATGTTTGATAAATCAAACACTTCACAAAATAGCTCTCAAGAAAGATTTCAATGTAAACATCTAAAATATCAAATTGTAATTAGTATAAAATCCAATAACAATGAATTATAGAATTAAAATTACTATATTATTTCCAATATAACACATAGAACTAGCTGTAAGATTTAAATGTATTTAAATATTTAATATCAAGAAAAGAATTTTAATATGGATTGCACTATAAAAAGACTTCTGAATTGTATTTTTGGACAGAGAATTCCATACAACCTATTTTTTGCATAAAGTAGTGTTTATATAATTATATGTATTTACTCTAAATCCTATAGGCATTTCTATTCAGTTTTTAATTGGTTCTGATGCTTAGAAACCTATATTATAATTGTAAAATTAATAAACACATTGCTCGTTAAATTAATTTTATGCCAAGCCATAATGTGTAAATTCAGTTTGTATGAGGAAAATGTCCATCACCCTATTGAATCTTGAAATCAGATAGTGTCCACAAGAACAGCCTTCCCCAACCAGCTGTGTTATGACTGCAAAAGCAAAATTCACACCTGGATTCTCGAAGACATCAGACTGGAGAAGATGGAATGAAGGTGTCTGATACAAAGTGGTAATTCATACTTATTATTTAGTGTTAAAGTTTCCTTGAGGCTTCCTTTTAGAAATCTTCATTTTTCTTTCAGTTTTTTTTCCCCTTTTTGTCATAGCTCTCTTCTGATGAAGGGTTGGTAGATATTTCCATTAATTTAAAATGGTCTATTACAAGTTTCACATTATTGATTTCAACTTGTGATTTCAAGATCAGAGAAATGAACAGTGCCGTTGAGGCTTATATGAATGATAGTTCAAAAAATGTTCCTCCAGCCATTGTTATTCCCCTTGCATGTTTGAACTTCTAGCAAGTAGGAGGAAAAAAAGAAGAAATGGTCTCAGATTGGATTTTGAGAGTCAACAGCTAATCTTACCAGTGCCTGAAACACTTAAATAATTGGCAAAATATCTGCACTTTTAAGGGCAGGTTATAAAGAATAAAATCTGCATTTCAGATCTTAAAATGTTGATGGAATTTTGATTTGTTAAAACAAGTGACTCAAAAGTCACTTGCCACAAATGTATACCATGTTAGATTCTGCCTTTCTACCTAAATATTTTAAAATACTTTAGGCCATTTGAAGTCAAAATAGGAGAGAAGAAAGTGAAAAAATATGACTTCATGTAATATTGGAAATACCATCTCTGAATTGCAAATTTGAGCAACCACTGTACCATAGCAGAGAGATATAATTTCTCTCTCTCTCTCTTTCTCTCTCTTGCCTAATTTTTTCACTTAGAGTTTGTAACTCAGCCCAATATTAAATCATGATTAGGGGTAGAAAAAAGCCCTTTGAAAATTTAAAGCTTAGGTGAAATCATCTTCAACAGAGAGTTGAATCTGATTCAATTCCAATCTTCTCTTCCCAACTAGGCAAAACCAGGACTGAATGTGTGCGTGGTGTATCTGATTATGCTTTTCTTTTTATCTGGGATTTAGACTCCTGTCTATTACAGTAAACAAGGCAGTTAAAGATTCCTGAATGATTTTCTAAACATTCAACTTTAAACAAGGATAAGACAGATTTTTTTGTAGATGGTGTGTTGCCATCAGCTCAAGAGGGCTGTATTACAGAAGGATGTGCAGCTTGAGCAAAAGAGGGAGGTGTTGGTGCATATTTTTTTTATTAGCTCCCATACATCAGGACAAAAAAAGATACCTTGTCCCAATCAGGACATTTTTCAGAAATTTTATTCGTTCATCTTGCTTAGAGATAATTCTTTGCTACTGTTGTAAGAGTGACTCCTCCCATTTCTGAAACTTTGGAAACTTGTTTACCTGCCCTAGGAGCTGTTGATACAGAGGAATTATTGAGACTATCATTTGTACTTTTCTAAGGTTTGGTACAGCAACTAAACAGGACAAACTTCAAATAAATAGTTAGGACTGCAGAAAAAAAAAACAATTGCAACCAACCTGACTTCCATTGAGGATCTGTATACTGCATCAACCAGAAAGAAGGCTGAAAAAATATCTACAGATTCCTCATATCCTGGACATAAACTATTTCAACTCCTCCCCTCAGGACACTGCTACAGGGGATTGCATGCCAAAACAACCAGACACAGAGGCAGTTTTTTCACTCATGCTGTCACTCTACTAAACCTCTAATTCCCACAGCACTGTCTTATGTCTAAGTATATTTTACCTGTGTAGTATGGCTGTATTATTATTATCCTTCTCATCTTTTCTGCTACCTGTTCTGTTCTATTCTTATTATTATCCATAGAACTGGTTCAAATATATTCCTATTTCACTATCATAAAATGCCCTAATGTAAAATAATATAACAAGTTAATTTGGATCTTTTTTTTTTTTAAATCCTGAAAGCATTCCTGGAAATTAGTGAGAAATCTTCACATTGAATATATTTTTTGTGTAGCTTCCTATATACACATTTGTTGTTGTTGTTAATTGCGAAGTCTTGTCGGCCTGTCGCGACTCCATGGACAATGTTCCTCCAGGCCTTCCTGTCCTCTACAATCCTCTGGAGTCCATTTAAGCTCACGCCTACTGCTTCAGTGACCCCATCCAGTCACCTCGTTCTCTGTCATCCCGTTCTTCTTTTGCCCTCAATCTTTCCCAGCATTAGGCTCTTCTCCAGGGAGTCCTTCCTTCTCATTAGATGGCCAAAGTATTTAAGTTTCATCTTCAGGATCTGGCCTTCTAAATATACACATAGCTTGTGAAATTGCCACAAAGCCAACAGCCCCTTAAAACTGCTCAAAAATTAATTCTGTGTTTGCAAGAATTGTTCACAATAATAAAGAGGTAAAGTATTGATAATATAATGGTATAAACTACAGTAGTTTAAGCTCAGATTCTTTTTCTACTGTATTCTGGATGAACTTATAATGATTCATTTAGTGACTGTTTAAAGATACAGCGGCACTGAAAAAGTGACTTATGGCCATTTTTCAAACTACAACCGTTGTAACATCCCCACGGTCACGTGACTAAAATTCCAACGCTTGGCAATTGACTCATATGTTAGGACAATTTCAGTGTCCTGGGATCATGTGTTCACCTTTTGCGACCTTCTGACAAACAAAGTCAATGGGGAAAGTCAGATTCACTTAACAACCATGGTCCTAATTTAACAACTGCAGTGATTTGCTTAACAACTGTAGCAAAAGAGGACATAAAATGGGGCAAAATTAACTTAACAACTGTCTTGCTTAACAACAAAAATTTTGGGCTCAAGTGTGGTCATAGGTCAAGGACTACATGTACTCCTCTGTATGTATAATTCAAATTAGATGTATTTTAATTTTTTTTCCAATATTTTTATTTATAATTCATAAATTATAAATAAAATTCCATAAATGGATTTATGGAATTTATGGAATCCATAAATTCCATAGAATTTCCATAAATGGAAATTCATAAATTCCCATTTATGGTAATAGGATGACTTGGTTGCCTATATTTATTTCTCTGTTGACATTGTTATATCCATGACATTCTGCCTTAATAAGAAGCAAATAAAGATGTGCAGAACAATATGTTTTATTAGTTGGATTATATAGTTTCTTTGGAACTCTCAATTACACCCATGGAAACGAGAACACAAGGGATTAGTTCCATAACTTTATGAACAAAGCTTCCATGATAAATATTTCATTAAATTGAAAGATTGTGGTCTTTAAAAGATTTCACACGTAAGGTAAGATATATTGGAAAGCAGAACATTGCCAGCGGCAATTATTTTAGTTATTTCAACAATTTAACAAAATGTTCAGCTAAAATGCAGTTAAAAAGAAAAAGAGGCAATGTTATTATATTCCTTTTCTATGTTATTTTTTTATTCACAATATGATGATTTCTATCATTTACAACATTATATAAATGATGTTTTCAATTGGATTAATCAGCACTGTACAAATGCTGTCTAACTATCAGCAGACATCTGAGAAATATCCCTTTCTATGGCATACAGTAGATGAATTGCAACATCCTTTATGGTACATTACAGTAACACATGACAAGCAACAGAACAGAAGTTCTCTCTGGAATAGTACTCTAAATAATACTGTAAATATTTTTCAAGCAGATGGAAGCCAACCATGCACAATAAAATGAAGAGGAAATGGGATTACTGAGGGCTCTTTGCTGAATGTGTTAAGTAGATAATACAGTATGTTACAGGGGAAAATCAACATAGAATTAGTGAATTATAATGGATTACATTGATTCCCATGATACATCCTCATCTGAGAAGTGTTACGTTTTAATATTCAATTTCTTCTTTCCCTGGAATTCATACATATATACAATAAAAAAAAAATCAAACACCAGGACTTCCAGGGAAGAACCAGCACACTGATGACCTTGGTGGAATGAAGAGTGAGTGAATAGACTGGAATGTCACAATTCCTGTCTGGACAAGGATTACCCACAAGTACTTTAGGCGGATACTCCTTGCAAGAAGACTGCAAATCTCTGGCAGGTTTAGAACTCTGATAGACGAAGGGAATGGCAATGCTGCTCACACCACAGTTGGTGCCTTTGAAAAGATACTATGTTTCCATATTCCATATTCCATTTTTCATAATAGTTCCAGAAATTGCTAGTTAATTGCTTTTCAGTTATTTCAAACCTTTGGATTGACAAATCTGAAAAGTGAGTTTCCTTCAACTCTTAGCAAAAGAAATTTTAAATAAAAGTTTAAGAACTTTTTTAAAAATGGGGGGGGGACAGCAAAAGAATCATTAGAACTTTAATTTTAGAAAGTGACAAACAGAGTCAAGATAAATTTGAAATAAGATTTTGGAATTAATAATAAGAATCCTTCCCATGGGAAAATGCTTTTGTTTTGAATTATTGTTATTTTTTTTAATAGAGTGAGACTTTGAAGATTGGACACTATAGAAAACTAGAGTGAACTAAAGATTACAATTAAAAGAGAAGAACTCTTAAATTTCACTTACAGATACAGAAAGAAGCAAAATATTTTATCATTGCACATATTGAAAAATATTTTTGAACAATGGACTCATAAATTAATTTTAAGAGAGTCTGCATTAATAGACTGTGTTTAAAAGATGTTATGGAAGAGGCACAAATTTAATCTGATCAGATTGAGACTGATCTGAAAGTGGATTTAAAAATTTACAGGCCACAAGAACGATCTGAAAAAAAAAATGCTACTGGATTGCAGATAACAACAACAACAAAAAAAAACCCACTGGCTGATATTTTAACAAATAACCTCAATGATCTTGTGTGATTCACTTAATGATCACAACAGGAACTGCTGGAACTGCCACATGAATTGACACAATCATGTGATTTTGCTTTACTACCTTGTCACTTAGCAATGGAGTTCCTGTTCCTAATTATGGTCATTAACTGAGGACTACCTGTATAAGCAATGTTTGTCAACCTTGGCAACTTTAAGATGCACGGACTTCAACTCTGAGCTAGGATGTGAACAGCTAAAAGAAGAGAAAGAAAAGGAAAGAAGGAATAATAATAATAATAATAATAATAATAATAATAATAATAATAATAATAATAATAATGCACAAATTGAAGATAAGCAGCAAGAAAAAATCACAAAGTACCGGGACTTACAAATTGAAGTTGAGCGACTGTGGAAAAAGAAATCGTGTGTTGTCCCGATTGTAATTGGAGCCCTCGGAGCAATACCCAAAGGGCTACCCCGCTATTTAGAAATTCTAAATTTGCCGGACTTGAACATTTTGACTCTACAAAAAACCACCTTACTCGGAACAGCTTACATCCTCCGACGATACCTTAACAGTTCCTAGGTCCTTGGTTAGGACTCGAGCTGCTGAGCTATTAACCAGCCTCAAAGGCTGTGAATCTCACTAAAGATTAACCAATAAATAAGCTTACTCGGAACAGTTTACATCCTCCGACGATACCTTAACAGTTCCTTGGTCCTTGATTAGGACTCAAGCTGCTGAGCTATTAACTAGCCTCAAAGGCTGTGAATCTCACTAAAGATTAACCAATAAATAATAATAATAATAATAATAATAATAATAATAATAATAATAATAATAATAATAATAATAAGAAGAAGAAGAAGAAGAAGAAGAAGAAAATCACAAAGTACCGGGACTTGCAAATTGAAGTTGACCGACTGTGGAAACAGAAATCGTGTGTTGTCCTGATTGTAATTGGAGCCCTTGGAGCAATACCCAAAGGGCTACCCCGCTATTTAGAAATTCTAAATTTGCCGGACTTGAACATTTTGACTCTACAAAAAACCACCTTACTCGGAACAGCTTACTTCCTCTGATGATACCTTAACAGTCCCTAGGTCCTTGGTTAGGACTCGAGCTGCTGAGCTATTGACCAGCCTCAAAGGCTGTGAATCTCACTAAAGATTAACCAATAATAATAATAATATGCTGTATGTCCTGGAGGGAAACATTGCTCCTGGCTCGTGGATACAGAGCAGGTTTTTAACCTTAGCAACTTTAAGATGTGTGGCTTCTCCACATCTCAAAATTGCCATAGTTAAAGAACATTGAGCTGAAGAATGAGCTACAAATACTGGCCTGTGGTTTTTTTTTTTTTTTAAATTCTCTATTACTCAGAAAAGGGCAAACAGGGAACCAATACCTACAATCAAAACAAACTGTATGTTGCTATCCTGACTTGTTCTAGCAGAAAGGAACCATAATTATACAGATTAGGATTTATGGACATGGTGCTTTAGGGGAAGAATACTAAGGAACTTTTACTCCTGTTTAGCCTTACTCTATTAGTTTAAATGTGCCCAGTGCAATTGATAGACAGAGGACCCGTAACCAGATTGAAAAGGAAGGGATTAGCAATATACTTAAGAGATTGCAGTAATGAACCGATTTTTCTTATACAAAAGCCAGCAATTTAGTTTGTTTATACTTGTATACTTTTTGTATATTTGATACTTGAATCTGGGAAAGCTTAAAAAAATCAGAAGGACCGGGATTGGAATCTTATCAAGATTTATTCTGAACTGTTTCTCCTACAGAAAAGATCTTTGGGGATTTATGGAAATAGGCACGTGACCTCTGCTCTTTGCAATGTCTTGAAACAAGTGCCTCTCTTCCTGCGACTGCATGCTGATAAGAAAGGATGCAGCTGCTTTTAAGAGTCGCAAATAAGGGCTGTACTTGTGGCTGTGTCTATTCCAAAGCACTTTTTCCTCTTCAAAACTAAAGCATTGCACAGGTCTATTAGAGTACATATCAGTCATTTTGTGCACAAGCTCGCTTAATGCTTCTAATATCATTTATAGGGGGAAAAAAAGTTGGAAATTAACTCCTGACAAATAAGTTTGGAGAGCTTTTTTTGTAAAATCACAAGACAACACAAGTAGCTAAGCATTCAAGGAGAAACTTAGGTTTAAACAGCTCAGCGACACAGGAGATAAAAAAAAAAGAGAAATGGTGGCGAAGTAAGGATATTTATTTCCTTCGAAAGAAAACAGAAGCTAAACAATTTCACTTCCTGGTGAATCATGGATATTGCAAGAGTTTCCAGAGAATGCACATAATACCCTATGCCTTACAGGAGTGTCTGATATAGAAACAGTTTGCCTGAAATATTTAATTTTACTGTATTAGAAGTTTTATTTCCATTCTGGAAATGTCATATTTAGTCTTAGCTTGCGTCTGTGCTCATGGGTATTTCGAGAACCATTGCTACTCACGGGTGCTGAGCGTTACTTTGCCAAAGAAAAGCAATGCTTTGCATTTGTGTCCTGCTCTGGTAGGCATGTAGGAAACTACCTGCTTGTTCTGAAAGAGAATATTAGTTAATTGCTAATGACAAGAAAAGAATCCCCACTGTAAAGATAGAGACAAAAAGTTTGTTCAAGGTTAATAGCAGCAAGATTTACATCTCTTTATGTAAAACAGGGTTGGTGGTGGGGAAATCTTCATTTCTTTCTTAATCTTGGACAACAATTAATTTGCCTTTACATGCTTGTATAATTTTTGGCTAAATAATCCAGAAAGCTAAGTGGATAACATGATTACTGGATGCTACCACAGATGGCAAAACTCTGCTTGTAAAATCCATGGTTTCTTTGGCACGCCCAAGAGCATGGCAACAACACAACAGCAATGGATCACAGATCATTGTACATTGTTCCTGGTGCAAATCTGATTTTTTAAAAATATCATTCTGCCTCATAGCTCAACACTTCTGCCAGTATATGGTTCTCAGTTCTTGTTTCTTTAAAAGTATTCCTTATCTAAGAAACACTGGAAATCAATTTTCAAACTGCCCTGATAAGATTGTCCCAGAGGCCAGTTTTGTTTTCCTTTGGCCTTGGCATAAGCTCCCCCTATGATTTGTGGTGTGATAGGATTTACTATGGTTGAAAGATCCCATTAATCTTTCCTTGAAGTTCAAGAAGAGTTGGCTTACCTCAAGGATTTCTGGAAATATATCACTGGAGAAAGACAAATCCAAATATTTGAAGAGATACAAATTTGGGACTGAAAATCAGATGCATAGAACCTGCGGTTCTTCAGATGTTATTCAAGTTTCTATTAGCTCCAGAGACACAATCATTCAGGCAGATAACACTTTAAATTCCTGCTTCATATTTAATTTTTGCAGATAGGCCTTTGGATCATCTCCAGCAACTGTATAGAACAGGGTAAAGTAAAAATTTAACCTGTCTGATGCCTTGGGCAGCTTATTGTTTATTGGCTACTACAAGGTTGATATTTGGGGGGCAGTGCCTTGAAGAAGTTACCACAGGCGGGTTATGTTTTGGGGCCAAAAGATACATTTGAAATTTGAATGTATGAAATGAAGTAATATATGTTTAAACAGTGGTTGCCTTGGGGTGTATGGTCAGTTACCTGAAACCAACTTTATGAAATTTCTTTTCATCCTTCTCAATATTTTAGGATGCTATCTATTACTTTATCTTTGTTTTTTTCTGATTACAATTTCAAGTAAAGCACTACACTGCATATACTCGGCATTCATTTTTTTATTATTAAGAATGATCTGAGATTGGGCTGAGATGCATCATGTAAATAAGGCAGTTATTTAGTTTGCAGCTTGGCAAGTCCCCCTTCCCTTTTTAAAGGTATTAAAACATGGAAGTCAAGTGGGATCTGTTGGATGACAGCAAGAAAGGACACTGATACTGTGGGCACAGTGTTGCCTATCCCTGCTTTTATTTTTATTTCAGACTTTGTCTTGTATAATCTGGACTTAATCATTCAAACAGTGCTGTCGAACAGATTGTACATCACTGCATATTGATAGCTAAGGTGGATCTTCCTTCCTTCCTTCCTTCCTTCCTTCCTTCCTTCCTTCCTTCCTTCCTTTCTTCTGAAAAGGAACCAGACAGCAAAGTTTCTAATTATGTAGTTCTGTGCCAGTAAAAGGAACGAAAACAAAGAAGGTCTGACATAATATTTTAGAAGCTCAATGATTGTTATTCTAAATTGGATTGCTGTTCTTTTAGTGGTATTTCATGATTAAGTAAGGAATATTAAGGAACATGCCTTTAATAAATTAGGTTAATTAATAAGGAACCCTGTGGTTTAATACTGATCATTTTCATTAAGCAGAATGAGAGACGAAATGCCAAGTTTTCTGTATAGTTAAATATGGATAAAAATGCTTAGATAGGAGCTCATTATAAAATAAAGATGTCTGACTCTAAGGAGTAATGGATGTCTTTTGTTTCTTAGCTGAGGAAGTCAGTGTCTTCAGAGGAGGACCCTTCTGTGGGTCTTCATGTGGCCAGCATGACTACTCACTGATGCACGGAACGCTGTTACCTTCTAACTGAACTGGTTACCTATTTATCTACTCTCATTTGCATGCTTTCACACTGCTAGGTAGGCAAGTAATGGGACCTCCCCAATTACCCTTGGGTCTTAAACCCTGGCTGTCAGCTTTCCAAACTCAGCATCTTTAACTGCTGAGCTATCGTGCCCCTATAACAGTTCATTATAGCAATTTCCAAAATACTCTTAAAATATTTTTAAACATATAACATAGGACCTGATTGGAAATATTAAAATTGATATGAAATCATATGTGAATTTCGGAAACTTGCTCTTGGGATCTTAGTACCCTTTGGCCCACCAAAGTTTACAGAACTTGGTAAAATAGTGGTTCCTAAAAGCCAAACCGAGCAACTGAATAATATTAATTTGATCTCTTAAGAGTAATTTGAGATGCAAAATCCTCTTTTACCTTTTACTGGGTCTGTTTTTATGGCATATTAGCCTCTGGATTGTGCCGATCTCTGGTGAATTATGGTAATAGTGAGTTTAGCAGGAGAAGGAAGTTGTGTTAATAGCAGGCAGTGGCCTAGAAGCCTTTCGGCTGTACAGCTGAATGGATTTATTCCAGTAGTTCTGATTAATAGTCCTACCCTCCTGGACTTAGGGGTATGAATTATTAAAATCAATGAGATGAGCTTTTGAATTCAATTCCTTCCAAGAAAGCCTTTGGCTAACATTTATATTACTTTTTATTCAAACCAAATAAGCAAAACCAAAAACCTACCACGGTTTACCAGAATCATACAAGAGAATCTTAAGAATAATGGTCTGTGTGAATGACCTTGAGAGACAGAAGGAAGAACCACAGCCTAGACATTCATCATACGAAAGGTATCACAGCCCAGATAGGGGCAAATGAATGTGGGAAATATATCAGAAGGGACTCTCCCTAGTTTTGTAGGCAATGAAAGTAACGAAGGGGGAAAATGCTTTCAGACTTGTAAGAGTCTGTTACACTTTACAACAAAGGTAGTATTGTAGTCATGGTTTGTGCTTCTTGTCCAGACTTCCTTGAAGCCTGAGAGTAAGTATGTAAGGGATTATTCACAGGTTTCTATTTCAAATAAGTGCTACAGAGAAAAGCACATTTATTATTACAAAATAAAATATATTGGTATTAATATATCAAATACGTTTAATACATGGGAGGTAGTTCTTATGTATGTGTTCCTTTAATACAAAAGAGGTAGACTTACAACTATTCGTTTAGTGACTGTTTAAAGTTACAACAACACAGAAAAAGTGACTTACAACAATTTTTCACACTTACGAAATATTTTTTTTTTATTTGATTTATATGCCGCCCTTCTCCGGAGACTCAGGGCGGCTTACAATGCGTTAAGCAATAGCCTTCATTCTTTTGTATATTTATACAAAGTCAGCTTATTACCCCCGCAAACTGGATCCTCATTTCACCTACCTTAGAAAGGATGGAAGGCTGAGTCAACCTTGAGCCTTGGAGAGATTCGAACCAGCAGTAATTGCAGGTAGCTGTGTTAATAACAGGGTGCTTAGACCACTGTACTATCAAGGCTCTTGATAGTACAGATATTAAATTCAACAACGCAGAAAAAGTGGCTTACGACCATTTTTCACACTTACAACCGCTGTGGCATCTCCATGGTCACACGATCAAAATACGGATGCTTGGCAACTGGATCAAATGTATGATGGTTGCAGTTTCCTGGGGTCATGTGATCATCTTTTGTGACCTTCTGACAAGCAAAGTCAAGGGGGAAGCCAGATTCACTTAACAACCATGTTACTAACTTAACTACCACAGTGATTCACTTAACAACTGTGGCAAGAAAAGTTGTAAAATGGGGCAGAACTCACTTAGCACCTGTCTTGCTTCTTCTTCTTCTTGTGCCATATCCGTCATCGGATGTTGCTGGCAATCCTATTTTTATCAACAGTCGCATGAAAAAGTGCTGCTGAGTTTTGTCCAAACCAGTCCCTTAGAATGTGAAGCCATGATGTTCTTCTTCTGCCTGGACCTCATTTGCCTTCAATCTTTCCCTGGAGGATTAAGTGAAGGATGCCGTAGTTTTCTGGGTGTCACATCACATGTCTAAAATACTCTAACTTTCGCTTTTTAATGGCTTTGATGATTTCCCTTTGCTTTCCCAGGTGGCTTATCACCTCCTCATTTGTGATTTTGTTAACCCAGCTTATTTTATTGATTTTATTTATTTATTTATTAGTTCGATTTATATTCCGCCCTTCTCCGGAGACTCAGGGTGGCTTACAATGCGTTAAGCAATAGCCTTCATACTTTGTATATACCTCCTTAGTAGGGCTTTTGCCCCCCCCTAAGCGGTATTCTTTTTTATACAAAGTCAGTTTATTGCCCCCACAATCCAGGTCCTCATTTTACCTACCTTGGAAGGATGGAAGGCTGAGTCAACCTTATACGTAACAGCCGTCTGTAAATCCACATTTCAAATGCTTCTAGTTTCTTCAAGTGGTTTTCTGTCAGAGACCAACTCTCTACTCCATAGAGCTTAGTAACAGAAATATTGGGCTCAATTGTCATTAAGTCGAAGGCTATTATTTATTTATTTATTTATTTACTTACTTATTTCCCTCTGAATACAATAAAGGGACAAGAGAAACACAGCTTTCTGGTTGTTGCCAATTGTTGTGCAGTGGTTTTGTTCCTTCCTATTAGGATGCATCCCAGGATATATTGCTCGAGAAATTACCATTTGTCCCCAAGGTCATTAAACTAGTATGTCCCATATTGTTCCAAAGGTTGCTTACTATTTACATGAAACTGCTGAGGGAGGTCATTTGAAGCTATGGAGTAGGGCACCATCAGTATTCTGAAGGCATTTTGCATTGCTGCTCCACACAGTCCAGCTCCAAAAAAAGGACTCATTAATTTTGAACATTCCCTAATTTTGTTAATGAGCCGAACGACGAACCAGCAGAACTAGCAGAAATTTACTGCAACTATAATCATTTTAATGTCTTGTGTTGTTTTTATGGTGGTTGCAGGGTACTTTTAATATGTATGTTTTAAGCGCCATGCGAGTCCTATGGGAGTAGGTAGTATAAAAACATAGCAAATAAATAAGTAAATATTCAAGTTATATGGTGGTGATGTTGCTAAGGAAAAAGGTCACCCAAGGATTATGGAGAAGATGGTTTTGGGATTGTTTGTTTTCCTCAGAAAAAAACAGGTAAATAGTTGCTTCTGTCATTGATGTGCAGGTAGGGGGTCTGAAAAGGAATTTGATTATATAGTGACAGGTTCCTTTCACCCAGAACTGGAAAACACTGCTGGGTTTGATGAACTGGGGCCCTCTTTTTCGCTCCCTGGGGTCCCTGCCCCCTATCTGCTACATCACTTGTACTTTTTTCCCCACTCATTGCTGTTGCCACTTGCCATTTGAATTTGATCATGCTTATTCCATGAAGCACCATGGACAGCTCAAGTACATAAACTCAGTGCTTCTCCTGAGTGCCAACTGATGAAGAGGGAGAGCAAAGATTTGCCAAAACCAAATCTAGATTCTCATCTTTAAACAGAACCAAAATTCTTTTCCTGGAAAAGGGCAATTAGAAAGAGATTGATAATTGCCTGATTACATAAGAGAACCAGATTGGTCTAGTGGTTAACACATCAGGCTACAAAACAGGAGACTGTAAGTTCAAATCCCATTTTAGCTATGAAAGCCAGTTGGGAGACTTTGGGCCAGTCACACATTCTCAATCTTTACAGGGTTGTTGTTGTGAAGATGTGTTGGATATATTCATTATATAACTTGCATTGTTTATAAAAAAAAGGGAGGCAAGATATAAATAAAATATACTTATTCAAATACTTTACAAAGAATCGGTATACTTGTCAGAAAGCTAGGACTTGTTTGATTTCTGAGGATGGCAAACTTTCTTTTGATGTCATGTAATCTATGAAAATTCTCAAAAATATGCTCAGGTTAAGAGCAGCAGCCCCTTGAAAATTGTTGCTACATAGATATGGATCTGCTTATTCCCAGTAATCTTGTGCAGCCTGCAAGAGGGGAATAAGTTATTTGATGTTCTAATAAAACAGCCTCTAGAAGCAATGAAAGCCCTTTACAAGAATGAAGAATAACAGAGAGGCACGGCATCCGATAATGCGAACAGAATTGCTACATTAGAGATGCAGATGGAAGATGCAGATGGAAGGTGGTAACTGCGCATACATTTCTAATGAAATTTGCTGTGCTCTGGAAAATTACAGGTCTCATTTTTTTTCCTAGGGAAGGAAGTGCGAGTTCTCTCTCCATGGGATATTAATTAGCAAATTAAATCTGATCATTGAGTAATGTTTCGTGGTGTCATATTCAGATCCTTCTGGGAATGCATCTTTTCTTTGTCTTAATATGTTGGCCTTATGGCTTTTGTCTTTGATGCTTCAATGGACATTAATCATGAATAGTAATATTAATTAGTTATTTAAATATGTGTATCACACGACACTTGAAGTAATAAGGCAAGCAAATTACAATGTGAAAGTTACATCTCCAACACCATGGTGCCTCTGTAAGAAACTTAAGACATATACCTGAGGGAATAAAGAACTGAAAATAAAGTGGGAAGGTTGCTCTTCATAAAAAATTGAGTAAATTAATTTACAACTTACACTGCAGATACAGCCCTTTCCCATTAAACTGCTGTATAAAAATTCAGTTGACTGCACAGTCTATACTGACCAATTTTTGAAAAAGGCTAATTGCCCATTATTTTAAAATAACGGGCAGTTATCTTTCTAGCAATAGAGTTAACATTGTTTTCTATCACAATAGGCAGAGGGGGCTTTTGTGGCTTAAAGATTGTGTTTGTCATCCATCTGGAATCTGAAGACCCAGGCAAAGATATTCTGCTTCCTTTCCTTTTCATCTTTTGTTCTGAATATTTTGGGTCAAAAAAACTGTTCTCTTTTAAGTTAGGTTTAGTGTATCTTAATGGTTGTGAATGTTCTTCCTGTGTCAACTCAGGAAATTTGAACTGCTTCAGGAGCTGCTCATAGAGTTTTATATTATTGAGCCTGTTACTTGCACATCTATAACGGTTTGGTTTGGTACAGCAACCAAACAGGACAGGTGCAGACTCCAATAGTTAGATAAGATTGCAGCAAAGTCTGCAACCAGTCTGCCTTCCATAGAAGACCTATATACTCTACTGGTCAGAAAGAGGGCTGAGAAGATATCTGCAAACCTTTACATTCTGGACGTAAACTGTTTCAACTCATAGCTTAGCAGTAGTAACCGCAAGAGGGATATTGAAGTCCTAGAGGATGATCACTTGAATATGATCCAGCAGTGGGCTGCAATTGCCAAAAAAGCCAACACAGTCCTAGGCTGCATAATAGAATAGAATTCTTTATTGGCCAAGTGTGATTAGACACACAAGGAATTTGCCTTGGTGCATAGGCTCTCGGTGTACATAAAAGAAAAGATTCATTCATCAAGAATCATAAGGTACAATACTTAATGATAGTCATTAAGCAACAAATAAGCAATCAAATCATATTAGGAAACAGTCACTATAAATCGTAAGGATACCAGCGACGAAGTGACAGTCATACAGTCATAAGTGGGAGGAAATGGGTGATAGGAACAATGAGAAGATTAATAATAGTGCAGACTTAGTAAATAGTTTGACAGTGTTGAGGGAATTATTTGTTTAGCAGAGTGATGGCATTCGAGAAAAAACTGTTCTTGTGTCTAGTTGTTCTGGTTGTTCTAATAGAGGGATAGAATCAAGATCACGCTTTTATAATGGCTTGGCAAGACTACACTTGGAATATTACATCTGGTTTTGGTCACCACGATATAAAAAAGATGTTGAAACTCTAGAAAGAATACAGAGATGAGCAACAAAGATGAGTAGGGGACTGAAAACTAAAACACATGAAGAACGGTTGCAGGAATTGGGTATGAAAAGAAGGATTAGGGGTGATATGATAGCAGTGTTGCAGGGGCTGCCACAAAGAAGAGGGAGTCAACCTGTTCTCCAAAGCTCCTGAAGGCATGAAAAAAAGCAATGGATTGAAACTAATCAAGGAGAGAAGCAACCTAGAACTAAGGAGAAATTTCCTGACAGAACAATTAATCAGTGGAATTACTTGCTTCCAGAAGTTGTGGATGCTCCAACACTAGAAACTTCTAGGAAGAGATTGGACAACATTTGTCTGAAATGGTATAGGGTTTCCTGCCTGAGCAGGGAGTTGGACTAGAAGACCTCCAAGATCCCTTCCAACTCTGTTATTCTGTTTTTTCCTTCCCTCAGGATGGCACTGTAGGCCATTGTATGCCAAGTCAACTAGACACAGAGTCAGTTTCTTCCCTTATGCCATCACTCTGTTGAATACCCAGTTGTTGCAGTTGACAAAATATAGTGACTACTAAGTGTTTTTTTTTTCCTAATGTAAAAAACCAATAGGATATGACCACAGTATTATTATTTGTCCCCTTTATTATTTTTTACTTATTGGCTGTACATTTTAGTATAATTTTTATTATATTGTGTTGCTTTCCAAATACATTGAGTGCTTCTCTACTGGAGATAACTTCCTTGTGTATCTAACCACACTTGGCCAAATACATAAAGTATTTAGTAAGAATTTATAGTATATAATATTTTCTTCAGCTAGCATGCTGAAATTAAATAACACAACCGTAGGAATTTTAGGGGCTGCAAAACACGGGAGCCAGAGGGGGCCCTGGGGCTGCAGCTAAGGATGATTTTTAAATGTGGAAAAGATGTTTGATTGTAAACATCAAGAAACAGCATTATTTATTTTGAGGATGGGGTAGAAGAGGAGAAGAGGCGGTCGTGCACACAGGTGCACATTGTAAAAAAGTAAGCAATGAATCTCTTTTAATATCTCTCCAGTAATGAAATCTTTGTGCTTGGTAAACTAAACTAAATTGATCTTTTTACGGCAGACAGTAGCTTTTGTTACATATATAAGATCATATTCTTAGCAAATCTTCATGAATATACAATTTATATATTTTTGTCATAATATATAGTATCTTATAAAAACTCCAGTATTACCCAAGCTTGGAGTAATTAGTTGCACAGGGACCTGGCATGCCTCTTCATGAAAGTTGCAAGCAATTGTAAATGGCTGCACTACATTCTATAATTAAGTGGAGTGTTATGGCATTAAGTACATAACACTAAAATAAAGTTTCTGATTTATTATCACAGCATTGTCTCTATTTTTTAAAAAAATCAGAAGATATAGTGAATAATAGAGCAGCATATTTTATTCCATACTTCCCTTTACAATCATTTTTTATCTTGGGTACTTTTTTTAAAAAAAGCTATGTGTGGAAGTGAACACAGAGAGACCTATGTATATTTTGAATTCAATAATTGCTACAAGCCCAGATAGAACATATTTTTCTCTGTGCTGTACGGTAAGCAAAACCTCTGACTAGTGAAATGGATTTCAAAAATATTGTTTACCACTGCATTTTCCCTTAAGCGGAAGAATGTGAAATGTTATTGAAAAGCTAAATTTTTCAAGAGTAAGTATTGTAAAGGAAAAGAAAATGCATTTGGAATTTACTGTTGATTCCTTTTGATTTTTTAACCCTTTGCAACTTTTATCATTTTTTAAAAAATGCTTTTCTAGATTTTTAAATGGATTGCTCTAGATTTTTTTAATAAGGCATTTTAAGAAAAACTTTTCCAACATTTCCTGAAAAAGCCACTTTTTAAGGAAAGGGTGATAAACTTACTTATGAAGGTTGTTTTTAAAGTTAGTTCTACGTAAATGATATTATAGAAGATCTTGGAATCCAGAAAATATGTAAAGTAATGATTTTATTAATTAAGACGAAGTAGGCATCAGTTATGGGAGCCAATTTTTTTTTTAATTGAAAAAGTTTTATTAGTGAAAAAAAAAACACAGTTTTCCCACAACCCTTCCACCCAACCCCCCCCCTCCCCCTCCCCGACTTCCCAGAGCAGAACACAAGGTATTTCTATTAACTTTTAACAATAAACTAAATTGCTTAACCAACCATTAAACTAACACCCTCTAAAAAAATAATTCTTAACCCCCCATAGATAAAATCCTACTTCTTAGACATAATACTTCTATATATCACTCATGTAGCTCTTATACAATTAAAGAATCATTCATAAGCTATTTGATATTTTTTAGTCTGATACTTATTTTGAATATAATCAATCCATCTTCTCCAGTCCTGTATGTAGCTTTCTTGTGTATGATCCTTCAAATATGCTGAAATTTTAGCCATTTCAGCTAAATTAGTTACTTTCAATATCCAGGCATCAATAGTAGGCAAAAAGTCCTTCTTCCAATGTTGTGCTATCAACAATCTTGCTGCTGTATGGGAGCCAAATTTTAAGGGGAACCAAAACTGAAATGACTTCTGAAGAACAATAAAAAAAGTGAAAAGCAGTAAGTGCACTCTATAAGCCAGCCCACCTGCTCAATGGTTAAGTACAATTTCTCACAATTGTTTCCACATGACAGCCATGGATGCTGAGGTAATTAAAATTACTTCCTGTGTAAATAAGGTGAAAATGTCCAAAAAAAGGAAAAATTGGGCTGAAAAACCTAAGTGTAAAGCTCAAAAACTCAAAGCAAAGAAAAAAGGGTACTATTTTGAAATTCATAACAGAGTACCAGGTTGGAAGAGATCTTGGAGGTCTTCTAATCCAATCTCACAAGCAGGCTCTTCAATCTATTCTTAAAAGTCTCCAGTGATGGAGCACCCACAAATTCTGGTGGCACGTGATTGATTAATTCTCACTATCAGGAAATTTCTGCTTAGTTCTAGATTGGCTCTCTCCTTTCCAGTTTCCATTCATTACTTTATGTCCAACTTTCAGGTGCTTTGGAGAGGTTGACCCCCTCTTCTCTATGACAGCTCCTCAAATATTATACTTGCCAGAAGGAAAAATATTTCTGTGGTGAAAGGATTAACCAATGACATCACTGTTGTCCAGAGGATGCCCAGTTAGGGCCTCCTTTCATGTCCAAATTAATGAGCCCATTGAAGTGATACCTACAGTATTTATCTACTTGCGTTTGCACACTTTTGAACTGCTATGTTGGCAGGAGCTGGAGCGAATGATGGGAGTTCACTCCTTCACACAGCAACTCTCGGGCTTCAAACTTGCAAATTATCAGCCAGCATCCTAACTATGTGCTTCACTCCTCAAATATTGGAAGACTTATGTCATCCCTAGTTCTTCTCTTCATTAGACTAGACATATCCAGTTCCTGCAACAGTTCATTATATGTTTTAACTTCCAGCCTCCTAATCATTTCGTTGCTCTTCTCTGCACCTTTTCTAGAGTCTTAATGTCTCTTTTTAAGGGACGCGTGTGGCTCAGTGGCTAAGAAGCTGAGCTTGTCGATCAAAAGGTCGGAAGTTCAGCGGTTCGAATCCCTAGTGCCGTGTAATGGGGTGGGTTCCCGTTACTTGTCCCAGCTTCTGCCAACCTAGCCGTTCAAAAGCATGTAAAAAATAGAAAAGTAGAAAAATAGGGACCACCTTTGGTGGGAAGGTAACAGTGTTCCGTGTGCCTTTGAAATTTAGTCATGGCGGCCACATGACCACAGAAACGTCTTCAGACAGCACTGGCTCTTCGGCTTTGAAATGGAGATGAGCACCGCCCCCTAGAGTCGGGAATGACTAGCATATATGTGTGAGGGGAACCTTTAGCTTTTATCATCTTTTTTTGTATTGTGGCGACCAAAACTGGATTCAGTATTCCTAGTGTGATTTTAACAAAGCAATATTAAGCGGTACTAACATTTCATGTGACCTTGATAAAGATAACAAAATCAGAAGATCCTATGAAGATGATAAAATCAGATGAGCAAACCATAGGAAGTGCCATAATATGACCTTGTTTAAAACACCAAAATGTTTGCAGCTGGCATCAAACAGATATGAAGTCTCTAATCTATTTGCATACCCCATGTGTAATATATATATATATATATATATATATATATATATATATATATATATATATATTTATATATATATATATATATATATATATATATATATATATATATATATATATATATATATATATATATCAAACTTTGTTTGGGGTGGGTTTGCCTCCTGATGACTGCAGCTTTCTTGACAAGATTTTGGAAGAGGTTTGCCCTTGCCTGCTTCCAAAGGCTGAAAGAGAGACACAGGCCTAGGATTGCCCAGCTGGCTTTGCACCTAAGGGGGGACTAGAGCTCACAGTCTCCCATTTTCTTGCTTGATGCCTTAACCAAAATTGCTGTCACCTTCCATATTGCATCATGAGATGATAGGCTGCCTACAAAATGGCCAGCACCTGGATTGCTCTTGCCCTGTTCCTTTGAGGCCTCTCTGTAGCCAGTTCAGCAACTGTTGGTCATAAAAGCTGAGCAGAGAGGCAGATGGTAGTAGGGGGTGTTTGGGAGAGAGAGAGAAGGAGGTAATGTGTATTTTTGTAAAGCAGCCTAAAGTAAAGCAGTTTCAAAGAGGTAATGTTCTCCATTGTTAGAACCAGGGGTGAAATCCAGCAGGTTCTGACAGGTTCTGGAGAACCGCTAGCAGAAATTTTGAGCAGTTCGGAGAACTGGTAACGGAAATTTTGAGTAGTTCGGAAAACCGGCAAATACCACCTCTGGCTGGCCCCAGAGATTTTTTAAAAATTATTATTATTTTTATTTTTATTTATATGCCGCCCTTCTCCGGAAACTCAGGGCGGTTTACAAGAGTGGAGTGGGAATGGAGATTTTGCAATATCCTTCCCCCAGGAGTAGGGAGGGAATGGAGATTTTGCAATATCCTCCCCCCAGGAGTAGGGTGGGAATGGAGATTTTGCAGCATCCTTCCCCTTCCATGCCTACCAAGCCACGCCCACCAAGCCCCACCATGCCCACCAAGCCACACCTACAGAACCGGTAGTAAAAAAAAATTGGATTTCACCACTGATTAGAACCCATAAGAAGTAGTAGTTGGAGGAGCAGGTGAGGAGATGTAGTAGAAGGGAGAAAGCGTGGAGTTGTGAGCAGTAATTACTAACCTTTGAGTTCTTGTGCGGCTGCCTAAGGGCCTGTGTGGTTTATGTTAGCTCTCTTGGATGTTGGAAGTTAAAGAAGGGAGAAAGTTAGAAACTCTGTGTTGGAGTCTGCTCTCACCACATCATTGATGTTTTTCCAGGGAAAAAAGGAAGATTTGAGGGCCCAGTGTGGCAAAGGAGCTTTCCAGCCTCACAAACTGGTTGAATATGTGGGAAACATGGCATTGTTTTATGAACTGATGTTATTCATGGGCCCTTAAGAATAGTACATGTCCAGGGCTTTGCTGTGATTTGTGAGAATTGTTATTCTGTTCTCAAGCATGGAATTACTGCTAAAGCAGTGTACCCAAGTACAGCTAAAGAAGAAATATGAATCATGTGCTTTAATAAACTGAGTTCCTGCCCAGGGAATTGGGACTTGCCAACTCCACAATTCCTTTATAAAATAACAAACATTTATATTTTCAAGTAGGTTTGTACTGTTTACTGCAGCTTTTAGTACCATCAACTCTGTTATTTTTTTACTTTTTCTCTAGGGGAACAGAATACAACCTGATACTTATTTGCTTTGCTTGATTAGCAGCGCATTAATATGAACTGGATTGTCTGAAGACTTTACTTTTAGGAAAAGGTCTTAGGGTGGGGGCAAAACTAGATTTCCAAATGTTACGGAGGAAGAGCTTCGTCTCCATTGTCCAGATTATAAACCTTTTCCCTCTTTGTGGAAACCAGAACTAGCTGTCTCTATGTCATAGTTACATGCTGTTTCAGAACATGTGAATTCATATAAGTTTTGCTTCTTCAGCATGTCCTCAGAACATATTTATATGAGAGATATACCTGCACAGAGCCAGCACAGGTAGCCTCAACTTACAACCATTCGTTTAGTGACTGTCCAAAGTTACAGACACACTAAAAAAAGTGACTTATGATTTTCACACTTACAGCAGCATCCCCATGGTCACATGATCAAAATTTGGATGCTTGGAAACTGGCTCAAACTTATGATGGTTGCAGGACGTTTTCCCAGGGATAATGTTCCCCTTTTGAGACCTTTTGACAAGCAAAGTTCACGGAGAAGCCAGATTCACTTAACAACCATGTGATTCACTTAACAATTGTGACAGGAAAGGTCGTAAAATGGGGCAAAACTCACTTAACCATCTCACTTTGCAATGGAAATTTGGGGCTCAATTGTAATTTTAACTCAAGGACTACCTGTATTAGAAATGTTTTTGTGGACATGGAGGCTTGTCCTGTACTGTGCATAATCCGTAGCCAAGCTTTCCATCTCTCTTCAGCAGTATTGTTATTATCATAGAATAGAATAGAATAGAATAGAATAGAATAGAATAGAATAGAATAGAATAGAATCAGTGGTGGGTTGCCCCTGGTTCACATCCGTTCTATAGAACCGCTAGTAAAACCGGCAGGAGGCTCCGCCCACTGACCCCAACGTCATCAAAATTCTGCGTGGTCCCATTGCGAACCAGTAGTAAAGATAAGTAAAGAACCCACCCCAGAATAGAACAGAACAGAACAGAACAGAACAGAACAGAACAGAACAGAACAGAACAGAATAGAATAGAATAGAATAGAATAGAATTCTTTATTGTCCAAGTGTGATTGGACACACAAAGAATTTGTCTTTGGTGCATATGCTCTCAGTGTACATAAAAAGAAAAGATACGTTCGTCAAGAATTTTATTATTATTATTATTATTTATTAAATTTAATAAATATCAATAAATAAAGAATCATAAGGTACAACACTTAATGATAGTCATAGGGTACAAATAAGCAATCAAATCATACTAGGAAATAATATCAATATAAATCGTAAGGATGCAAGCAACAAAGTTACAGTGATGCAGTCATAAGTGGGAGGAGATGGGTGATAGATGGGTGATATCATTAGCCTCTTTTTCTTTATTTACAATCCCTCTTGTCTGTCTCTCTTTTGCCATTGTGAATCGAGCATTTTCATTTTCCTATCATCTTTTCTACAGCGTTTTTGATCTCTTTTCCAGAAATGCTGAAAGGTGGGCAGCAAGCTAGTATGGATTGATGTGTCATGCCTCTTTTGTTTTGGTAAAAGCCACCTGGTTGATTTGTCCCACCAGTAAAAGCTTTTGAGATAGATAGATAGATAGAATCAATTTATTTGCCTCTGCAGCGAAGCATTTCTCAGAACCAATCAAGCCAGTCTGTGTTCATAGATCCTTGGATTAAACTTTGCTGCTTAATACTGGCACCTGCTCCTTATATAGCAACACCTGCAATTGTGCACCACATTAGGTTGTTGCCACAATATTTCTTTCAGGAGGAAAAAAACAACAACCTCCTAATCCAAGCATTTTCTCTCTTCCATCTGAACAGGAGAGAGAGGCATGTGCATGATGTAAAAAAAAATTCCTTGACTTCTTTATGCTCATGTCTGCTCCTTTCTGAACTTTATGAAGAGCTATTTTCATTTTGCCATCTTATTTCCATCGGTGAATATTAAATGCATTGAATTTAGAATATGGATGCCTTTTCTGCCCAGCTACAGACCCCAAAGAACGTAGCACATACGAAGTCTGTACAAACCTTAGTTTACTAAAATAAAATCAGGTTTTTTTTCAAACAAAGGCAGTTAATTAACTTTCTTAACAGCCTGCAAAAATCCAAAGAATAAATAATCTTACTATGGTTGGCAGAAAGCCCAGAAGCAATTTGCAGAGAACTAAGATCAAGGCACGAAGGAGAGTGAACGGTGGTTCCCTGCAAATTGCTTCAGTCGGCGTTCCTCCTTAAATAGGCTAAGGGAGTGGCCAATTAGCCCCAAGCCTTACTCTCGAGGAGACCTACTCCTGAGGAGCCACTCCTGCCTTTTGGCAGCTCTGCGTGCCCATGCATCAAGAAGAGACTCCTCCTCTTCATCCTCTTCACTTAAGGGAGCTTCTGGAGGTTTTGAAGGCCCTGGCTGAATCGCCGCCTCTGGCACCACATCTTCTCCAGCCTCCTCATTGTCTGACTCGAGTGCGAGCTGCACAGGCTGCTGGCGCAGCACCACACCAGCCTCCTCGTTGTCTGAATCAGCCACCAGCCACACAGGCCACATACGGGCCACAACAATGCCTCATTCAGGTTAGCTTTCACAATGGCGTGCCAGGCTAGAAAACTTTATGCATTTGTGCAAGATTATGCACAAATAATCTTGTGGTGGGGTGGGGAATTTGATTTTTAATGGGGGCAATTTGAACCTTGTTTAAACCAAGTTAATGGCCTATTAGGCTTTCTCCACATGAGTAGAGTTCACTTTTTGAGTAAAGAAAGAATTATATGTCACAGGGGCGGGCATCAGGATTTTAGAGATGCTTAGGTGGGGCATGGCGAAAAAAAGGTTGGGAACCACTACATTGGAATAAGCTTAAAGTTTCATTTCTTCCTAAAATGATGTTTGATTCTCACATAGCTTGCTTTTGTACAGGCTTTCTTTCATCAACTAGCAACCCTATCAGATCCTATGCATGCTGTAGTAATTAAGATGGACTGCGGCACTCAATTCACCCCCCCCTTTTAATCATGGAAACTCACTAGGTGATTCTGAACTACTTACATTTGATTAGACCAACTCAACTCATGATGGCTGTCGTGGAATAAAATTAGGGAAATCTCTATATAAACTGCCTTGAGTTCTTAGAGCAGGGGTGTCAAACTTGCAGCATCACATTGTGGTCATGTGATGTATTGTGACTTCCCCCTTTGCTAAAACAGGAGTGGGCGTGGCCAGCACGTGATGCACCCAGCTTGCAGGCAGTGAGTTTGATACTCCTGCATTAGAGGAACAACAGTATACAAATCCAGTGGTGGGTTGCTGTCAGTTCGGACCGGTTCAGGTGAACCGGTAGTTCCAATGATCAGCTGGCCCCACCCACCCACCCACCCCCACCCTATCCTGTCCTATATTTTCTTCTTTCTGGCTCAGCTGATTCACGTGGCACAGCTGATTTCTGCACCTCCGCTGTTCTACTTACCGGGGCTGCCTTAGAAGGTAAGCAGCTAAACTTCAAATTGCTGTATTTTGAATGCTGCACACAAGCGCATTAGGTGCACAAGCGTGTGAAACCCACATGCGCACAGAAAGCGTGTGCTCACAGAACCAGTTGTTAAACCGGTTGCAGCCCATGACTGAACGGGTTGCAGATAATCATATGCACATTTTCCCAATTCAGTTTCCTCCCTTTGTAGTTGCTTGTCAGGATGGATACCTGTGATTCCCAAACTGTTTTGTGCCCAAGAAAATGTGCAGGGCAAATCATAGTTTCAGTCCAAATTATTTTCAGCTGCAGAAGCTGAAACATGGCTCTGTGCATGGAAACCACTCATTGATTTACAGGTGACCACTCTAACAACCATAGTTAGAAACATAGAAAACTGATGGCAGAAAAAGACTTAGTGGTCCATTGAATCTGCCCCTTGAGTTTTTTTACTTTATGTTTTTTTTTTAAATTTAAGTTACCAATAAACAACTTACTTTTCCAAGAAAGATTTAGAAAGTCACTTCTTCCAGGTTGGATCAGTGTTACACTAATTTCTAATTTGGCCTGGAAGCGGAGAGATAAAAGGACATAGAGAATTTAACATACTTATAACTGCACTTGCTCATATATACTGTCAAAGAAGTACGCTGTGGTGGCACAGTGGTTAGAATGCAGTATTGCAGGCTAACTGCATTCCTACTGCCAGCAGTTCAATCCTGACCAGCTCAAGGTTGACTCAGCCTTCCATTCTTCCGAGGCCAGTAAAATGAGGACCCAGATTGTTGGGGGAAATATGCTGACTCTGTAAACCGCTTAAAGAGTCCTGTAAAGCACGATGAAGCAGTATATACATCTAAGTGCTATTGCTAAGTGCTATTTGGAATAACTAGATTTGTTACCAAATCATTTACCTTCAAAATGAAAATAAAAGATAAAATCATCACAGTTTTCTTAGTTGAGTTGAGAATAAGGTTAGAGAGGCAAGTAAACTTGTGTGAGTGTGTTTGTATGTAAGCTTCTGGTAGGATGGATATTTTCTTAAATTCAAGGTCATCTTGCTTTTGGTTAAATTCTGTGGTGGGATTCAGCCAGTTTGCACCACTTCGGGAGAACCGGATGTTAACTTTCTGAGCAGTTTGGCAAACTGATTGTTGAAAGAAATCATTAAGACAGAGAACCGGTTGTTAAATTACTTGAATCCCACCAGGGGTGGGTTCCTCCCGGTTTGGCCCGGCCGAGCCAGTAGTGGTGATGATATGATGTCACCAAACCAGTTCTCTTTGTTTGGGAGCTGCCCGCCCCCGCGTTATTCTTACCTTTTATTTGGCCCTGTCCCCAATCTATTTGCTGCCTCCCGAGTTCCAGCTGATCGGCTAGAAGGAAAAAAAACTGTTTAAACTCTTGCTGTGAGCCTTCAAAGGGCCACCCTACAGCTGATCAGAGTTAAAAGGCAGTGTGGTGGTAGACCAGAGCGCTCCAAAAACAAATGGGTAGAACGGTACAGCTCTGCAAGCAGTTAACAGCCTGGTAGACCAGTACCTCTGCTAAATCCTAAAGAATTGTCACATGACCATCAAACCATACCCACAAAATAAGCCACGCCCACAGAACTGGTAGTAAAAAAAATTTAGAACCCACCCCTGAATCCCACCATTGGCTAAATTCAATATTTTATGAACAAAATCCTCCACCCCACTTTTAAAAAAACTTAGTCTTTGCCTGGAATTCATTTCTTATGTTTTACTGGAAGCAAAACAGTAATACCATATTCTAGGTAGACAACTCAAATAAAAACAGAAATTCTCTTTTATCGCTTCTTCTTTTACAGCATCCAGGCACCGGAGACATAAACATATGCAGAAGTCTCACAAACATGCAAAGACACACAGTGTGATTCACTGACAGCAGTACATCAGCCAAGCATGACAGGAAATATACACCCACCCACACCCTTTGCTCCCTGAGGTGAACTGACAAATGCCTCTATTTCTCCAGAGAATGGCTTGGTGTCAGTATTTTTCAGCTTAACCTACCTCACCATCTTGCAAGATGAAAAAAAATATAATAATAATAATAATAATCCATTTTTAATGGGAAATCATGCCTTAAATGAAATAACATGATTTTAAAAAAAAGATGCTTCAACAAAACTGGCTGGTATTTTGTTGCTAAAATATTAAATAAACCTGGCTAACTCTGGATCCTAGCTGATTTCTAAACTGCTTAAGTGGGATCGGGGTTGTTTGGTACTTAGGTCAAATATAATTTTTTTTTAAAATTTGATTTATATGCCGCCCTTCTCCGGAGACTCAGGGCGGCTTACAATGCGTTAAGCAATAGCCTTTATACTTTTGTATATTTATACAAAGTCAGCTTATTGCCCCCACAAACTGGGTCCTCAATTTACCTACCTTAGAAAGGATGGAAGGCTGAGTCAACCTTGAGCCTGGTGAGATTTGAATTTACAGTAATTGCAGACAGCTGGATGATAATAACAGGCTATTAGTCTGCTGAGCCACCAGGCTCTTTTTTCTTTTCTTTAATAATAAGGAAGTATTAAAGGTTGTGGAATAAATTTGGAACTTTTTCTGAAAAATAAAAGAAAGAATAGGAGAGTAGCAAAGTTTTGTTTTGTTCCCAAAAATACATTAATGTAGGTGATCATGAAAGCAGTGGTGGGTTGCCCCTGGTTCGGACTGGTTCGCAAGAACCGGTAATAAAACTGGTGGGAGGCCCCTCCCACCACCCTGGATGTCGTCATTGGCGATCTGCGCATGTGCAGAAGCTTCTGTGCATATGCAGAAGCAAGGCGAATGAAGCGCATGTGCGCACAATCCCATTGCAAACCGGTAGTAAAGGTAAGTAGAACCCACCCCTCCATGAAAGTCAGGCTTTCAAACTTGAGAAAAGCTTTCACTTTCAAAATGTGCATTGATTAGGTGTTTACTGCTTGGTGCTTTACTGTGTTTGTTTGTTTATTTACATTCATGTGCAATAGAATATAAGATACATCTGTTTGAGGAAAGAATGAATCCAGGAGACTGGTACCCTCTCTTAATATATACTGAGAGTTGAAGACTTGAAAATCTCTTGTTTTGCCGTATCGGGGAAAAAGAACATGTTAGACTGATCACAAGAATCATGCATTTTAAGGGAAAGCTGACAAGTAATTTAAATACACCAGCTCTCTGACTGACTGATGTTTTGAAATTTTCAGAAGAGGCAAAGGTAGCATTTTTTATCTCTGCTTTTTACTCTTTTTGGGGTTTTTTTGGCAGCCCAGAGTTAAGCTAAGAAAAAAATAGATAATGTTATCAGTGCTACTTGTTCTCATTTAAGCAGTGACTTAGGATGGGTAGAAACAAATGCAGGTTTGCAAATCTGTTTACTTTCTGAACTAAAAGCTTCATCACATGCTCACATGAACCTCTCCAGCTCAAAATGCAGTAGCACTAGCCTTTTGATTGGTACAAAACCATATGATTGCATTGTAAAAATTTGCTGGCTATTTAAAATATTTTTTTTATTAATTAACAGCCATAGAGGCTTAGGACTATTTTACTTTTTATGAACTTCCATGTCAAGTAAGAGCTTCAGAAGATGCCTGTGGTGTCATTGGCAGGCGCTTTTGAAGATATCTGTGTTTTCTGTGTTTTTTTTCCCCTCTGGCATCAGAAGAAGGCAAATCAGTGCACGTTCTAGGGAATTGCATTTGATTCTTGGTCTCTTAGCATTTAGACAATCTGTAAAAAGACATCTCGTGTTAATTGGTAATACAACTATTTGTTTGTTTGTTTTTGATTTATGCTCTGCTATGTTCAATAGATTCTTGGTAGTTTCTAATGAATACAGTAAAATGACAATTTAAACAACAGTATTGTTTAATATTGTGGATGCTTCATCACTGGAGGCTTTTAAAAAGAGACTGGACAACCACTTTGTCTAAAATGGTATAGGGCACAGGTGTCAAACTTGCGGCATCACGTTGCTGTCATGTGACGTTTCACGATGTTTTCCCCATTTGTGGAGCTGGGATGGGCGTGACCTGCATGTGATGCCAGTTTGACATCCCGGGTATAGCTTGTGCAGGGGATTGGACTAGAAGACTTGCAAGGTCCCTTCCAGATCTATTCTGAATGTATATGTATATCAGTGGTGGGATTCAGCCAGTTCACACCTATTTGGGAGAACCGGTTGTTAACTTTCTAAGCAGTTCGGAGAACCGGTTGTTGGAAGAAATCTTATTTTGTTTTTTTTTTCCACTTTACACTTTACAGGACTAATCCTGTAAGGAAGGCAGGAAGGAAACATTCTGGTGTTGTTTCTAGCCTAACCTTTATTGCCCTGCTTACAGAAACTGCCTCTCTCTAGCTAACCCTTATTACATTGTAACAGCTAAGGTGAAGCGCCCATTGATGTGAGTAACGTTGAGTTGGCCACGCCCACACAATCACATGACCACCGAGCCACACTTACCCAGCTGGTCATTAGGGCAGAGAACTGGTTGTTAAATTATTTGAATCCCACCACTAATGGATATGTATATAAACCAGAGATTACCAACATAAGTGACAAAAGTAGCGAGTGAAATGGTAAAAGTGGTACAAGAATTAAAATTAGCAACATTACTGTGCTTTTTGGAAATATAGTAGTACAGCATTTAGTAGCAACAGTATTTTATTTTCTAATCTTTTAATTGTCGTGTTTTTGAATTCTAAGGTATATAAATAAGTATAAATAAATAAAGGATATAAATTCAAAACTTCTTTGAATTTGATGTGGAAAGATATCTTGAAAAAATTCAATTTTTGCTTTTCTGGACACTTTAAAAAAACAACAACCCAGCTATCTTACTAACTTTGTGGAAATGTAATTTATCTTGAATGAATGAATTAAAACTAAGAAAATGCTTAAATAAATCTAAAGGACAGAAATAAAAGACTGTTCTTCATAATAAAGAAGTGGTCCCCAACTTTTCTGGCTTGGTGGCCTGGAGTGGGGGCGGGAGACAGGGGATAATTCTGTGGAAGTGGTAGGTGCCTCTCACGCAAATGGAACTTCATGCATGTGTGTGAAGTACCCACCGCTTTCGCAAGTGGAGCTGCGTGTGCGTCAGTGGTGGGTTTCAAAATTTTTTACTACTGGTTCTGTGGGTGTGGCTTGGTGGGTGTGGCTTGGTGGGTGTGGCTTGGTGGGCGTGGCATGGGAAGGATACTGTAAAATCTCCATTCCCTCCCCAAACCAGAAGAAGGTTACTGCAAAATCCCCATTTCTTCCCGATCAGCTTGGACTCAGGAGACAAAGAATAGATGGGGGGCGGGGCCAGTCAGAATTTTTACTACAGGTTCTCCAAACTACTCAAAATTTCCTCTACCAGTTCTCCAGAACTGGTCAGAACCTGCTGCAACCCACCTCTGGTGTGCATGCACATACCCATACTCAGCCCAGTTCCGAGCAGGCTGAGGCCCTCTAGTGGGTCACAGCCCAGGATTGGGGACCCCTGTAATAAAGGATATACCGTATGATCACCATTCTAAGCAATGAGCAATATATTCCAAGCAATAACCAGTTGTTATTGTTATCAATGTAGCATTCCGCCTTTCTTTTTTCCCCCCCTTTCCTTCATAGTGTTTTCCTGCAAATTCAGAGTCTTCTTTTTTTTTACCCCCAGATCAATCAAGCATTGATCCATTGGTTGTGACAGGAACTGACCTTCTGATCTTGGAGGGAGTAACTGGTCTAAAGACACCTAGCTGGCTTTCGTGCCAAAGACAGGAATGGAACAAACAGTCACCTGGTTTCTAGGTTGTTGCCTTAACCATGAAACCAAACTGGGTCTCTTCTACCATTTTGTGATATAGTAAGAAATTGAAATGAAGTCTATACATTGTCAATCATTCCTCAGTTTGCAAGACTGGAAGAACCAGTTTAAAGGAAAGTTCAAGACGTGCATTAATGGCAGGTCCCCCAGGTATGCTGAGCCCTTGATAGCTGCCCAGTTGATGGTCCAGATACTCTTGGTACTATAACTGTTTAATAGTTTGTGAAATATTCTCCATGTATGCAAGCCATTTTCCAGTCTTTCCTATTTTATAGGAAAAGCTTACAGAGATCGTTTAGGTCCCAGAGGAACTTTTGGAAACAATGAAGTAAGAGGATGACTTTTCAGCCCACCACCTTCTCAATTTAATTTAATTTAATTAATTTAATTTAATGGTAAGTGTAAAAAAAGATTCAGGGAATGAGACATGGAATCTGGTGGGAATTAAAGAAAGTGTTTCATGCCTACAGATTCCGGGTTTATCCAGGAAAAACAAAACCTACTTATGATGCGTGTGCCTACCATCTATTATAATTGCTTTTTTATAGGGGGCTAATGGAGAATATGCACAGAATCTAAATTCAAAGAATCATTCATGGTTCATTAAGAAATTATGAAGGTGGAAGAAATGGTGCATCTAGTAATGTTAATGTTCATACAACCTCTGATATAATGTTTGTAAGGAAGACAAGGGGAAAGTGCTATTATGAGCTCATCTGTGACTCAGAAATAAGCACCATTATGCTATAAAACCAGGTAATAAAAGAAGAGGGAAAAAAAAGAAAAACATCTGTTACCATATTTAAAAAAAAATAGCAAAAGGGATGCTACTACTGCTTGTCATATAATTGTCTTTGGAGCATAGTCCCAAAGGTCCTTTTTCAAAAAGCAACTGACATGTCAAAAGACATTTCACTTCTCATCTAAGAAGCTTCTTCATTTCTGAGTCCGTCTTCAGTCAGAACTGAAGAAGCTTCTTGGATAAGAAGCGAAATGTCTTCAAGGAAAAAAGAGTTGCCTTTTGAAAAAGCCCTTCTGGGACAACCTGAATGACTGACAATCTCCATAGACTTTGGAGTTTAGCAAGCTGAAATTTTGCTAAAATCATGGAACTAACTGATTAATCCTTTGGATAATTCTCCTCATACAAAGTAATTTGGGAACCTTGTGGACTTCAGGATTTCATCCCAGGATTCCTGCTCTTAATGTAGTCTGAGTTTGGCTATTCCCAATTGCCATACATGTTCACTGAAACTTGAGAAAACACTATAATTTCCTGGCTCGTTTTAAGTCAGTGCTCTAGCATGCTTTATTTTCCTGCTTGTGTTGTGTGGGTGGAAAAAAAAAATAACTATGATGCTTAAATTTAGGAAAATATATAATTAACCAAAGAGGTGTTTGTTGATGGCATGGGAGGAGAAGAGAAGTCCTATATATCAGAGGTGGGTATCAGCAGGTTCTGACCAGTTCTGGAGAACCGGAAATGGAAATTTTGAGTAGTTCAGAGAATCAGTAAATACCACATCTGACTGGCCCCGCCCCCATCTATTCTCTGCCTCCCGAGTCCCAGCTGATTGGGAGGAAATGGGGATTTTGCAGTAACTTTCCCCTGGAGTGGGGAGGGAATGGAGATTTTACAGTATCCTTTCCCTGCCACGCCCACCAAGCCATGCCACGCCCACCAAATCAAGCCCACAGAACCGGTAGTAAAAAAATTTGAATCTCACCACTGCTATATATGTTTGCTGGCTTTTCATTTTTAGGATGTCATATAAGCTATGAATAACTCTACTAGCAGTGGTTTTCAGAGTATATCCATATTGACATTTTTTTAAAGAAACCACAACAATGCATATTAGAAGCATACCACAATGTTAGGATTTAAATGTCTTTTTATAGTGTTAAACTGCTAAATCCTAGCACTGTATCCCATTTCAGTATGGTAGGAACATCTTGTCTAAACCATACACACCCACTTCCCTGCTGTTTTTCCCACTGATTTCTGAATGCTCTGGAGCTCAGTGTAAGATTTGTAACAAATCCTCTTGGAAGAAAAAACAAACAAACCAGTCCTTGAAAAAGATTAAAAAGGCAGATCGGGACACTTTTTTTCAAAACCATCAAGGTAAATTTTAAATGAATTGTTTTAAAAAGGGATCAGAGATCAATTATTCATAATATAAAAAATGAAAATATAAATGACTACGTTTATTCTACTTATTAAGCCATATATCAACTTGTAGTGAACTTTCAAAAAGCAGTGAACGATTTTGCAAAATATTGTGTGGGTTAAATGCAAATGAGGCAACACTTCCTTATGAAAAAGAATCTTAATTCCTGATTCTCTTTCCAAATGTTTTTTTTTCCCTTGGGAAATCCTCAGCAGTCATGATTTATTTATCTGAGATGAAAGAGGACTGAGTCAGAAATATTTTTCCTATATTTTTTTAAATTTAATGTCCAAAATAGCTCACTTTCTGTTAGCCAGATTCAGAAGATATCAAACTCTTGCAGTGAGATTAAAGTTGTCATGACTGTAATCTGAAATAAGGCTCTGTGCAACAAGAAAAAGAATGAAGTGAGGAAACCAGATGCTAGAATTTGAAATGGTAGTATCATACTTCCCATTGCCTTCCAAGTGAATTCTAGACTTAATTAAGCTTATTGTCCTAGTTAATTAATATCTGTCATGATTCTCCTTGTTACTGTTTTCATCATCAGATGTTTTAACAGGGCTACTGTTCTTTCCAGAACGTATTTCTAGTCAGTGGGCAAACTTAAGTGAAGGTGATGGGGCCTATTGGAGATGGATCATTAATGAGAAAATTTAAAAATAAACTGGTTTACACCTGACTTACTCAATTTAAAAAATCCTATTGCAAAGTCTAAGACAAAAACATCAAATTAGTAGGTAAATACCAGATGGCTAGTAACCCTAAATATATCACACCTGTACTCACTCTTCTATCTCCTCCTTTAGAAATGGAGAAAATTATCATATTTGCAGTATTATCTGTGTGTTGACTTTAAAGTTATGCTATAGGTTTAATGCACTCCTAACAGCTGTTGCTTTGAGAATACTGTTTTATTTGGCAATATGAATACTTAACCGTCCTCATTCAGAAAAGCATAAAAACTTAAGCTTTGCCTTGGTGGACGGTTGGAACTGTGAAATGTTTTCCTTGCTAGTTTTACAGTTGTATTGATGAAATCACCACCATAGAATGCTTTGGGATTATTTTATTGAACCCTTTTTATATTTGGATGATTGCTATCAAGTGTCAGGGAAATCAGAAGATTCAGGCAGTTCAAATGAATATAAAGATTTATTTCAAGCTTAAGCTCTCCACAAGAATCTGAGCTACTAGCAGTCAAGGAAATTCGTGCAGATTAAGAATAGAAAGGAATTTAAGGTGGCTGGACTTAGATCTCACATGGGTGCACTCATGACTGATGATTGTTTGACCCCTCCCTTGGCTCAGCCTGGTCATCTCCTACAATTACTTTTATTCATTTAGAACTGTAATGTTCATCTTTGCTATGTTTTTACTTCTGTCATATGCAACTCATAATTCACATACTTTAAGCAAAATCAGAAAACATGTTTTTTGTCCTTTGTATCATAGAGGGTTGAGATGAAGGACAAGGTCAGTGGAGGTTGGAGAAGCAAGATTAATATATTTATCTACTCTACTTCTGGACCACATTTATCTTTGTGTACTGGATTTCAAATTTGCATAGACCTAAAGAATTAGGCTTCACAAAAACAATGAAGCCATATATAAACAGAAGATCTTTCTAATGTAATGCATAGGAATCAAAGCCTATACAGTAGAACCTCTGGTCATGACCATAATTCGTTCCATAACTTTGGTCACAACCCAATTTGGTCGTGACCCAAACCTAATTTTAGAAATTTGGCGTTTGCAAAAAAAAAAAAAAATGGCGCAGAAGGGGAAATCAGCCGCAAAAAAAAAAGGTTGTGAATTTTTTGGTCAGAACCCGATTTGCTCATGGTCAGAAGTGTTTGTGACCAGAGGTTCTACTGTACGTAGTTATGGATCCATAGGTTTAAATCCTAGGCCTTTTCCTGTTGTTCTTAATCAACAGATATTTGACTGATTTCTTGCTGGCTTGAGAAGTACCTGATTTTTGTGGGCATAATGATTCTCTCTAGGTTGAAAGCCATTGATTGCTCCCTCCCAACATAATTCCTTATATAACAAGCATATCAATATACTATATAGTTTTCTAAATTTTCTAATATTTTGTAATGCATATTATATTATGCTTTTATGTCCTGTAAACTGCCTTGAGTCGCCAAGCATGAATAGGCGACAATATACATTTTGTAAATTAATAAATAAAAATAAATATTTATATGTGTAGCTTATGCTGTTGTTCAGCATATACATATGGGGATTAGAAACAGGACTGTTGCATCCAAACATCTCCAGGCCTTCATGCTTTGAGTACTAAGACATGCAGGAATGTATACTGTAAGAATGGAAGCATTAAGCTGAGTCTAGCGAAGTTTCTTCCAGCTATTTCTTGCCATCTATCTTACTGTCTTTCTGTGTCCACCCATTGAACAGTGATGCTCCTTTGATAGATAAAGATTCATATTCTAAATGATACGCAGTAGCATTTACCTACTGAGATGAATGACTCATTTACTATCACAAGTAAGAGATCCTGGTTTGGTTGCTGCTTTATGCAATTTTGTTAGATTTACTGACTGTAAGTGACTGTGCACTGCTTTCAAACTTTTGACAAAATCACTTACAGCCTGATTCTTTTTCAGCTATGAGTCTCTTGTGATCAGCTTCACCAATTAATTTTTTAAAAAGAAAATACAGTTTGAGATTAAGCAGCAGGGCGCCTATTGACATTAATGGGAGTCGTATAGCTAAATCTCAATTGCCCTTTGAAAATGTAAGGATTACCAAATTTCTTTTTATCAAGATGAGAGATTATTTCTTCTCCTTTTCCCCCTTCATTTTAATCCTCAGAAAAAGTCAGCACTGAGACAGAAGATTACAGTGGTAGAGGCAGGTTGTTAGTTAATATGCTTTGCATTTTAACTTCATTTTTGTAATAAAAGGAAAAAGCAACCTGAATTTTTCATGTAGAGTTTGGTAGAACTCTAATTGGCAATATATTAATAAGTATGCATCCTGAGGAAAATAAGAACGAAGGAGGACATAGTCAATATTTATGTTAGAGACTGCTATGGGAGCTCAAAATATTTTCTAACAAAGTTTACCGTAATGTACGTAGGAAATAAATGTATTATATATAACACTAAGCTATAAGGCAATATTAGGATACATTTTTGTAAAATAGCACAACAAGAACCTCTCCAATTGCTTGAAACTGTTCATACATTAAGATCCTTCAATACTACAGTCCTATATCTACACTGAATAAGTCACACTGAGTTTAAAGGGGCTTAGTGCAGAGGACTAGCCACTTGAACAAAGAAAAGCATACTCTACATAACAAGAGTTATGTAATTTTAGGCAGCCTTTTTTGGATATTATGCTATTGTCAAGAGTGTCAGCCCTGGAGGCCATCTTTTTCTTTAGATCTTCAGGGGTGCCACACTTAGTGCTGTGGGAAACTGGGAGGGGGGATAAGATTCACTTTAACAACTGTACTGATTTGCTTAACAACCATGGCAAAAAAAGTTCATTAAATCTGGTATGACTCACTTAAGAACCACCTTGCTTAGCAACAGAAATTCTGGTCCCAATTGTGGTCATAAGACAAGGACTACCTGTATCCCCTTCTGTGAAATATCTGAGGCTGATATAAGGCACTGTCTCATCCACCCAGATAATTGTTCATTGTTGGCCATTTTGACAATTTAGAATTAGGTTTGGACTATCCATCATTGTGGCATAAACAATAGGGCTGTGTGTAGGAGTTCGTTCAATCAGCACCAGGCTTTATTTTAGAAATGTATGCACTGCCTAATAAAAGGCTAGGAAATTGAATTTGTAATAGCACTTATATTGTGATATAAATATGTCACATATGTCCTCATCCTTTTCTGTCATTTTAATTTTCCCTCATATTGCTATGGACAAAGAAAATATATTTTCCCACCCACTCAAAGCCTACACAACATTGCTTTTAACATCATCTTTTGGTGTTCAAAATATAAAACAGTATTTTCTCAATCTGTTTTGTTCCAGAAAACAAAAGCGTAGCTCGTTTGTCAATAGATTTAAATTTCTGGGCCTATCTTTTAGCACGATCAAATTTAATAAAGTAAGGTATTAAATGCCATCAGATAGAATGACTGCTAGGTATAACAGTTGGTCATAAAAAAACTTAACCTACAAATAAGGATAATAAAAAATATAGAGGTGTTTTTATATAAATCCTGAAAACTCCTAGAGGAGTGTTTACCAGACTTTAATGCAAATAAAGCTAATTGTCCCATAACCCATTTTTGGAAACTTTCATTAAGAGCTAATTTCAAGCCTTCAATCTGCACACTATGCTCCAAAAACACTAGCTCTAGTACATTTTTTTTAATTAACATTGTTCACTATGTGCATTCTGTGCTTAAAAGCTTTTCAGTTCAGAGCTTCAGTGCAAGAAATCTAACTACTTACAAAGGTGTCTGTTGTTGGTAACAGAATCAGAACTAGATATTTTTCTGATATTAACGAAAACAGTTGTCCAGTGTTTTCACAAAGCACTTTTTTTTTTCTCAGATTCAAAATGATTGATTTCACAGTTCTAAAAAGCTGCTGGCTTAGCTTCCTCATGGAATCGAACCCTTGCTGATCTAATACTAAGCAGGGCCCACAGAATCGATCCTATATGCACAATTCCAGCCCAGGTAAAGCATAGAAGAACTGTACTCTATTCCTTTTAGGAATAATTTCTTAGGACAGAGATCAGTAATAAAACCTTGTTTGATACTAAAAGCCTATTACATCTCTAACAGACGGTCCAGTGGTGAAATCCATTTTTTTTTACTACCGGATCTGTGGGCGTGGCTTGATGGGCATGGTGTGGCTTGGTGGGCGTGGCTTGATGGGAAGGATACTGCAAAATCTCCATTCCCACCCCACTCTGGGGCCAGCCAGAGGTGGCATTTGCCGGTTGTCCAAACTGCTCAAAATTTCCGCTACCAGTTCTCCAGAATCTGTCAGAACCTGCAGGATTTCACCCCTGAGACGGTCCCAAGCAATGCAGCCCTCTCATGCAGGACTGAACAATTTTGCATTGGGTTTTGCTGATCTGTGACATCTGAAATCTGGGAAAAGTTCAGAATTTTTGACTCCTTCTAATTACCCTGAGCACTATATAAGGTCATATATCATCCCTTAACAGCTCCTCTATGGTGAGCTGTCTCAAGGAACGCGATCGCACGGGGGGGGGGGGGACAAAGGAAGCGATACAAAGATATGTTGAAAGTCTCTTTCAAGTCCCTGGATATTGACACCACCTCCTGGGAAACCCTGGCACAAAATTGAATGACATGGTGCACGTTGATCCACCAAGGCTGCCAGACATTTGAAGACAGAAGAACAACCATAGCAAAAAAGAAGTGAGCACTCCGCAAAGCCAGAGCTGCAAACGTTGCAACAATGGTGCCCACACATATCTGCCCGACATGTAGCAGAACATTTCGTGCCATATAGGCCTTACCAGCCACCTGTGGACACACCGTGGACAGCCCACAACCTGTTAGATGTCAAGGTCCTCTTCGAACACGATGGACAGACATCATCATCATTTAAGGTCATATAATGGCACCAGGAGAAGAAAAGGGCATTTAACGCTGTTATAGATATACCAATGCTATTCTTGATTTTTTTAAAAAAATAATTTTGAATATGAAAGATTATTTCTTAGTAATGTACAATGAAACAACCATTCCCTGTTACAGCCATGACCCACTGAAAAGGGTCCCAGTAAAAAAACCATACATTACTGAGTATTATAGATATTTATTTTCAGGAAGCAGATTTAGTGATGGAGCAGGCATCCATCAGAAGTCTATCTTCTCCCAAAGTAAGAAATTACTGATGGTTAGGCACCAAGTTGCAATATAGTAACTAATGCCCTCCAGGCACATTGTAACATGTTTCCCTGAAAATAAGACCCTGTCTTATATTTTTTTGAACCCTGAAATAAGTGCTTGGCCTTATTGCCATGTGCTCAAAAGCCCGATTGGGCTTATTATCAGGGGATGTCTTATTTTGGGGAAAACAGGGTCCTATAATGACCCAAATTTCCAGTTTGTATAATTATATTGCTAGAGATTTGACCACTCAGATCCAACATTATTTGGAGGGAAGAATAGATTGGGGAAGATTGGGCTAACTATCAGGCAAACTTTATATTTCTGTTCCGTGTCTCTTCCCAAAGATTCCCTTGTCACTAAAACATCATGATGAACCCTCTGCTGATTCTTCAGGAGCATTTAAAGACCATTCCATCACACAACCTTTAAAAAAATGGTCTCTATGGCCATCTTGGGCTCATGCCATGAAAAAAAAAAGATTTGTATTAGTTTTGTAGTGTTCAGGGTAGCACTACAAAAAACAACACACACACACACACACACACATACACACATTTATTTATTTTCTGGAAAGACCTAAGTAGAGTAAGACCTAAGTAAAATGCACAGGTAGTCTGCAACTTACAACCACAATTTATGTTGCTAAGTGAGAAATTTATTAAGTGAGTTTTGTCCCATTTTACGACTTCCCTTGCCACATTTGTTAAATGAATCACTTCATTTATTAAGTTAGAAACATGGTTGTTAAGTGAGTTTGTTTTTCCCCCTCATTGATCTTGCTTGTCAGTGTTGTGGCCCGTACATGGCCTGTGCGACTGGTGGCTGGTTCGGACAGCGAGGAGGCTGGTGTGGTACTGTGCCAGCAGCCTGTGCAGCTGGCACTCGAGTCGGACAATGAGGAGGCTGGAGAAGATGTGGTGCCAGAAGCGAGAATTCAGCCAGGGCCTTCAGAACCTCCAGAAGCTCCCTTAAGTGAAGAGGACGAAGAGGAGGAGCCTCTTCTCGATGCACGGGCACGCAGAGCTGCCAAAAGGCAGGAGTGGCTCCTCAGGAGGAGGTCTCCTCGAGAGGAAGGCTTGGGGCTAATTGGCCACTTCCTTAGCCTATTTAAGGATGAACACCGACTGAAGCAATTTGCAGGGAACAACTTCATTCACTCTCCTTCGTGCCTTGATCTTAGTTCTCTGCAAATTGCTTCTGGGCTTTCTGCCAACCATAGTAAGATTAAGATTATTTATTCTTTGGATTCTTGCAGGCTGTCAAGAAAGTTCATTAACAGCCTTTGTTTGTAAAAAAAAAAAAAAAAAGAAAACTGATTTTATTTTAGTAAACTAAGGTTTGTGTGTGCTGCGTTCTTTGGGGTCCGTAGCTGGGGCAGAACAGTCAGAAGGTTGCAAAAGGATCACATGACTCCAGGACATTGTGACCATCATAAATTTGAGTCAGTTGCCAAACTTCTGAACTTTGCTCATGTGAACCCAGGAATGCCGCAACGTTCCTATGTGTGCAAAATGTTCATAAGTCACTTTTTTCAGTGTCCTGGAACTTCAAACGGTCACTAAACAAACTGTTGTAAGTTGAAGACTACCTGTATTGCCACTTGTGAAAACCAAGATAATTTTTTTTAAAGTGGTCAGTATTCGTCCCAAAGATGTATTTTCAGTAGACTACCTTTGTTTTTGCATGAAGACATTTTGCTTCTCATCCAAGAAGCTTCTTGTGTGGTCAGCATTTGATTTAAATATATTGGATGTTACCATAAGACAAGGTTTTACAATACAGGACACCAATAAGCTCCTTCCTCATTCATAGAAGCTGACTATATTTTTGTCTTTGATGTTGTCTGGGAAAAAGATGTCCAGCCCATAATTGATGGGAGGTGATCTCTTCAACCTTCAATACTTAGCTTTCATCACCACCATGTCAGATTTTCTTTCTTATGTGATGTTTCTTGCCTTATCACTTTTTTTCTAAGCAAAGATAATAGCACTTAGATTTGTAGATTTAGGTTGATAATGAAAGCGATTAGTTTATCCTAAGGCCAATGTTTCTTCAAAGAGGTACATCAGCTAAAAAGCCAAAATAATTTTTTTCCTAACAGTTAAGATTCTTAAACAGATTATAGTAAAGATTTAGCTGTATACATTTATAACTATTTTTAAGTTCAGCAGCCTTTTTTTTTCCACAATTTTCCTTTTTTATTTTCTTACTTCTTCTCTAAAGTGTGTATACCGTATTTTTCGGAATATAAAACACACCTTTTTCCCCAAAAAAAGAGAGTGAAAATCTGGGTGCATTTTATACTCCAAATGTAGCCCCAACCAGCTTCTCAAACGGAGGTTTCAGAGGCTGAAAAAAGCATCAGAAACGAAGCTTCAGAAAAGAAGCTCCCAAAACACAGCTTTAGAAAAGAAGCCCCCAAACAGAGCTTCAGAGGCTTTTTTTTTCTGAAGCTCTGCTTCGGAGGCTTTCAGAGGCAGGAAAAAAAGGTTTTTCTGAAAAGGAGTTTCAGAAGTTTCAGAGTCAGGAAAAAAAAAAAACAGGGCACAGAGCTCACAACCAATTTGCTAAAATTCACCTTTGGGAACAACTGATTGGGGGGTATTCTGGGAGGTCGATCCACCTGCCAATCAGCTTTTTTCTTATTTTCCTTCCCCAAAACTAAGGTGCGTCTTTATACTCCGGTACGTCTTATACTCCAAAAAAATATGGTATTTATTTTGTTAAAATAATCTTTAATACAAAGAATGGAGATATATAGATGTAGATTTAGTTATGAGTGATACTGCACTGTATTCTAAAAAACAACAGTAAACAAGGGGGATATATACAATGTCATATGTGCTTGATTGCAATCATTTTCACTGAAATCAGAATTAGTTTTTCGTTAAGATATCATTTGACAAAAATGGTCTAGAAAGTTTTGCTAAACTGTGAGCTATCTCATGTTCACTATAATGTATTAAGACTATTCATTCTCTGGATAAGTAATTATCTAATGAAATTATAATTGTCTAATATATTTTATAACATAATTCTATGACTTACTGTCTTTCCTTCTGATGTGGTTTTTTTTTATTGTTATTTACCAGAATAAAAAAAAACACTGTACCAGAATAAAAATAAACTGTAATTAATAGAAAAGAAATACCAGGGCCTGGTGGCTCAGCAGACTGATAGCATTGTGATTAACACCAGCTGTCTGCAATTACTGTAAGTTCAAATCTCACCAGGCTCAAGATTGACTCAGCCTTCCATCCTTTCTAAGGTAGGTAAATTGAGGACCCAGTTTGTGGGGGCAATAAGCTGACTTTGTATAAATATACAAAAGTATAAAGGCTATTGCTTAACACATTGTAAGCCGCCCTGAGTCTCCGGAGAAGGGCGGCATATAAATCAAATTAAAAAAATCAATTAGTAAGAAAATCACTTCTGTTAGGATAATTCCATCACCTCAATCAATCATGAAGAGAGTTTAAATACATCATTTCATTGTACATAGCCTATAACTAGACATTTAAATGAAACACCAGTTATGTCAGGCTGTTTCCAGCTGCCTGAACTTTAAGTAATTTTTTTTCCAAGCATGATTCTCACAGAATTCTAATTAGCAAATTATAGTTACAAGAATATAGGACTGCTATAATATTTCCAGCTAGTAAACTTTGTTTCTGAGAACAAAATACATCTCTGTATATTAATGTGGGGATTACCTTAAGAACACAACATTTCTAGTATGATTTTTGAAATTTGTATTAAATTGTAACATTATTTATTTTTGGATTTTTCCAGCAAACATGTTATACATATATTTATTTAAAAGTCACAGGAAGCCAATTTTTATATAAACTACATGTTCTGAAACATGAGCCCTCAAAGAACAAAACTCTTTGTTACTTTATGTTCAATTTTTTAAAAATTCTCTTTTGTTTGAAGAAACTGATAAGGAATTAATAACATAGATATTTATATATCTATGTATCAAATTATATTGTATCTACCATGTTTCCCCGAAAATAAGACCCTGTCTTATATTTTTTTTGAACCCTGACATAAGTGTTTGGCCTTATTGCCATGTGCTCGAAAGCCCAATTGGGCTTATTATCAGGGGATGTCTTATTTTGGGGAAAACAGGGTAATCCTATAACTATTGTGTTTTACCTTACTTTTATTTTAAATTGTTTGTATAAGATTTTAATGGTGATATGTGTTTGCACCTTGTGCTTTGATATGACCTATAGGCTAATCAATAAACTAACTAATAACATATATCACTTTTAATTCTTATCAGTGTTTAGATAGAGCAATAGCCATGCACAAAATAAATTTATTAACAGTGGACACAGAATGATATCTGAAAAAGAGGTAAGGAACAAAAATCTGAAGAGGGGATATTATAGCTTGTTTGTATAATTTTAGAGTTTTTTGGTAAAGTAGTCTATAGTTTATTCCAGTAGTTTTCAACCTCTGGTCCGTGGACCGCTGGGAGGCCGCAATGTAGTCGCAGGGAGTTTGTGAATATTTGATGCAGTCTAGTGCTTTAAATCTTGAGTTACGTTTTGGTGATCCATGGCCATGGTCCATAGCCACAAAGAGAATTTAAAGAGCTTGGTGGTGAAGAAAAGGTTGAGAACCACAATTCTATCTATAAGTAGTCCAAGATAGAAAAATTACATTATATTTTCTTCAACCAATTCTCGGTTTGATGAATTTGATTTAGATATTGTTTAAAGGAAAAAAGAGAATTAACGTCTGATTTGAGATGAAGAGCAAATTGTTATCCTAAATAGTGCAGTTTTGTTTTGTCTTTTTTTCCCCTCTTTGAACATTTACCTTATTCAACCTATACCTCAGATTTCTGTTTGGTGCTCATTTGAGATTAATCTAATTTTTCTTTAAAAAAAAAAAACTTTATCAGGAATATATCTCATTTAGTAAATACATGCAAGCTTCTATTTAATTGGAAATCGTAAGTCGGATATTGTACATTTTCTATTGATCTGGTGATCAGCTTATTCTGTTGATCTGGTGTTGGAATTTATTCATCTGTTGAAGGGAATTGAATGGGAAGAAGACAATACCAATGTTACTAGGCAGATGATTAGCTTACTGATTGATTTATCATGTGTTTACATCCTGGCCTCTGTCTTGTTCGTCACTGGCCCTCAGTTGAACGGATATTTTATTTTCATGATTGCTTGACTTTTTAATTAATTTTGCTAGGAATACATTACCTTTGCTTTTATTAGACCTGCATTTCAAACAGGTATAAAAAATCTTTAAGACTGTTTTGACAGTCCTGTAGTTTCTATGCAGATTCAATCATACACAGAGAACATTTTTTTGGTATTCAGAATACTGTGATCTCCTCACAGATCCAGCTATTCTGTTTAGAAGTTTTTAATGATATGGATTATAAAAATGATTCATTGAATATCCCTGTTCAACTCTCTTTTCCCCAAATCATGGATGAGGTTAGTATATAGTTGGATATGTACTATGAAAGCATAAGTTGGAAGAAAGTTTCAGTACATGACCTGAGAACATTGCTCAATAATGTATATTCTGGCCCTCAGTGAGACTATACTTGTCATTTGGCTAATCTGCTAAACTGGAAGCCATAAAAGTAGAGAATTATATCTGATAAATTTTTTTCTGATTATATTTTCTTCTAGAATAATGATTGTGCTCATTAATGTATTTTCTGAGCTAAAATTATCTAGAGATCTAAATTTACTTACTTCCACCCGCACAATTTTATGTTACTGAAGGAGCAGTTCTGTTTCATTTGGGATTTTAAATGGCTCAATATTGTTTAAAGGCCACTATGCCATTTAAATAAATTAATTAATAGGATGACAGATTTCACACTATATCTGTAATATAGGCTGTAACATGTAATCTGTAATATATTAGTAAATGCTCTAATATTTATTTGATACATTTATATTCTGCCATAAAGTAACAACTCTTGGCAGTTAACATGATATTAGAAAAATATTAAAATATTCATGGTACGTTTAATAATTATTTGAATAATAATGTGCTATTTGTGCCTTTGCGTTGCTTTCTGGTTATGGAGCATTAATGTGGATAAGCTGATTTCTGATGAATACTTAAAGTAAAATACAAGCTCTGGATAGTAGCTTCAAACCTTACCTGAATCATACAACTCTTACCATTTCAGGTAGTATAGAAGCTAATTCTGGCTTTGATTTGTTTGTTTGTTTGTTTGTTTGTTTGTTTGTTTGTTTATATATACATTTTCTGAACTGAAATTAAAGTGGTGTTTCTCCATCTCACATAGAGAAACCAACTGAAAGGACAGTTCAGCATGGGAAATAGGGACAAACTACACAAAACTTTCCCCTTTGCTCAATTATATCCTTTCCAAAAAGACTTCTTGCTTCAATGAACCTGCTTAGATATGTTATGCTGGTTTGATGGAATTATATATTTGATGGAATTATATATTTATTTGCTGTTTTCATTGTTAAATGTCTCAGAGTTGCAAATGATATGAAATGGCTGCAAATCAATCAAAATCAAATCAATCACATTTCTACCTTCGTATCTGTTTATGATGAAACTGACCCCGAGAAAGAAGATTCAGCAGTGACCAATAATAGCTTGTCTGCAAACAGAGGTTAAGTATTTACAGATGAATTCTACAAATAAGGAAACCATATCAGGTAATTAGAGATAAATTCAGGACCCTGGACAGCTCCAAGCAAACGAGGTCTGTTGCTTGAATATTCATCTGAATCCTTGGTGTAGTGTAGAATATAGAATCCAAAACAATTGCCTTTGGACCAGATGGTGCAGCTGTCAGAAGAGAAGAGTGGATTTTGTTTTGACAGGTGCATTGTTCGCACTGCTAAGCAAGTTCGGTGAAGCATGATGCCTTTTTGAAAATATATGATTGGGCAAAGGGCCGAACTACACAAAGCTTTTCCCCATTTCCAATGTTGAACTGTACATTCAGCTGGTTTCTGTAAGTGAGATAAAACAAGAAGCACCATTTTGGTTTTAACCTAGCACCACAAAATGTGTAAATAAATAAAATTATGTACTATTTGAAATTTCAGTGTTGTATGATCCACAAAAAGGGTGAAGCTACTATGTTGAGCTTGTATTGTACTTTAAGAATGCATCAGAAAGTCTTGTTTTCAAATCCTGGGCAAAACTTGATACAAATAAAAGTTTTATGCGCCTCTGAACTCAGTGGTCCTGGAATTCATGTTTTCTCAGAATATGATTTTATCTCTTCAAATGTGTGTTGCGTCCCTTTCTGGATCAGGACTCCTTGCGCACAGTCACTCATGCCCTCGTCACTTCTCGCCTGGACTACTGTAATGCTCTCTACATGGGGCTCCCCTTGAAGAGCACCCGGAGGCTCCAACTGGTCCAGAATGCGGCCGCATGGGTGATTATGGGAGCGTCATGGCGCTCCCATGTAACACCTCTCCTGTGTGAGCTGCACTGGCTTCCGGTGGTCCTCCAGGTGGGATTCAAGGTGTTGGTGACCACCTTTAGAACACTCCAAGGCTTAGGACCTGGATATCTACGAGACCGCCTTCTACCACCGAGAGCCTCCCACCGGCCAGTACGCTCCCACAGAGAGGGTCTCCTCGGGGTGCCGTCAGTCAAACAATGTCGATGGGCAGCCCCCAGGGGGAGAGCTTTCTCTGTGGGAGCACCTGCCCTCTGGAACGAGCTCCCCACGGAGATACGGACGATTCCGGATTTACGTACTTTCCGCCGGGCCCTCAAGACCTTTTTATTTCAACAAGCCGGGCTGGCCTAACTTTTCCAATTGTTTAATTTTAATTTTAATTTTAAATGGAGTATTTTAATTGTTGGGCCAAATTCTTTAATATATTTTAAATTGCTTTTAAATTTCTGTATTCTATGTTTTTTACCTTTGGCTGTTCACCGCCCTGAGTCCTTCGGGAGAAGGAAGGTATATAAATCTAAATATAAATAAATAAATAAATAAATAAATAAATAAATAAATAAATAAATAAAAAATAACACAAAACATTTAGTGTCTTTGCTGCCAAAACAAAAACAAAAATGAAAAACAAAGTAACAGTGATTATTATTAAAACACCCAGCATATTATTTATGAACCAGAGAAGTTCTGGTTGTTTGTGGCTAGATTTAAGATTTGTTTCTGTTTCCTCATTGCAAAGCTTTAGTGAATATAATTGGCAAAGAATGTTAAAGACACTTTTTTTTTAAAAAAAAAAAAGAGGTTTCACAAGAATGCATTTCTAAGTTTTAAGCTCTTTCTCTCTCCCTCCCCCATATTTCTTGTCTGTGTGGTGTACATTCTAGCAAATGCTTTGGATACACAGCCAATCAAATTCTACGAAACACAGTTACCTAGCAACAAACACATATCTTCAGAAATAAAAATTTAGTCTTACACTTAGTCATGTTTGAAATTCTTAAAATATATGAATATGGTTGGGGGAAATTATTTGCAAAATGCTAGAAAATCTTATGGATACCAGTTTTATTAAAGTGCATTATTACAAAATACCTACAACATTAAAAATGTAAGAAATATACAGTAATTAGCTCCCAGAAAAAACTGGGACAAATTAGATGGGTGTAATTTAAATCCCATTATTTGCAGCGGGACATAAACTAGATTAAATTAGATGAAATACAAAGTGCTGACTGTGAATACAAAGAACCAGAAGATTTAGTTGTGCAACATTATAGATGGAACCACTACATTTTTAACTGGCAGGATTAAAAATCATGGTTTTGAAAAATGACAGGAAGTTTACCTGTAGGCTCAATTCTTAGCATATAGAGATAGAATCGGGAAAGATTACCACCACTTACAGTTGAGTGCTTCTCCAGAGACAGTTCAGGCATTAAAGTTTAATACTTTTGGGTGGGCTCAAAATTGAGGAAGATTGGTGTAAAGTAATACTGAGCAAAAAAAGACAATCAGTGCATACCTTAAAGTAATATTGTGTGCTTTTATAGTATATTTAGATAAACTTGGTAACTCAGTTTTGCATGTTACGCTCAATCTTCTTAATATGTGGGGAATTCTTATCTGGACAGATGATGCATGAAAGTTTTATAGAATTAGTTGACGCCAACAAAATTATTGTAAAAGTCAAGTCATAATGACATCAATCTAAAAAAGAGTTCTGTAGTTTGGCATTAAATAGATGTTAGAGTTGGGTAAGTGATAGACATTTAAATGTTGTAATTAGGAATTAGCTCCTCTGAGAGCTAATAAAATGCCATCAAACCTTTAGCATTTGATACACTTGAAAAAATCTTCTTAGTGACAGATATTACAGTTTTCAGATAATTTTGCAATTTACTGCAACTTTTACAAAAAAAGTTTCATATGTCATTACTATAAATCTGATTTCCCTACAATGCTTATATGTGTCAGAACCAAAATGTGACTCTAATAATTAATACCAGTTTTAAGTATTATTTCATCCCGTGAGTATGGACACTCAAATACTGAACAATTATTTGTGTATGGCAAATTTAACAGAATATGTTTGAAGCTAATGGCATTCAAGGCAATGAAGTAAGAAAGGTAAATCTATGATTTTTAGTTATTTATTGCATTTGTAAGGCCACAAATTCAAAAGACACATGAATCCAAAGTTAAAACATTGTAAAATTACTCTATGAAGTCAATTATACAAGTATCTTACACATGTAAATGGTGTAAAGGGTTTCATTTTACAGTGTGTCAGGTAAAAAATGCGTAGGTACTTCTTTGTTTTAGAATGGGGAACAACATGGAAGACTTTGGTTTAAGATACAGAGAAAGAAAAAGGAAGGAAGGAAGGAAAGAAAGAAAAAAGAAAGAAAGAGAAAGAAAGAAAGAAAGAAAGAAAGAAAGAAAGAAAGAAAGAAAGAAAGAAGAAAGAGAAAGAGGAAAACCTTATTTCTTTTGCAGCACTGAGATTTTTTAGTATCTAGTTTATATGGAGAAGAAAAATGAGAGTTTCGATCCTTGGTTATTTGACAGTGCCTTTGGCTGAGTTTATTCAGTATGCCCATTGGTTTTCTTGATCTAAGGATTGAGAGACCATCAAAGGTTGAGCTCCTATGTCAAGTCCGGGTTCGACTGATGACGTACGGTATGGTGGGTTCTTACAGGCTGTGAAACCCAGCTTAGAAGGCTGGACCCTGAAAATGAATATCATACAAGAGATGGAGAACTTTTAAAGTTATTAATAAAGCAGTACTATCGGAGTTAACTATCGGAATCAACCAATGGAACAGAAGTTGCCTTCGGAAGTTGTGGGAGCTTCATCACTTGAGACTTTCAAGAAAAGATTGGACTGCCATTTGTCAGAAATAGTGTAGGGCCGTGATGGCGAACCTATGGCATGTCTGCCAGAGGTGGCACGCAGCATCCTTTCTGATGGCACGTGAGCTGTCACCCCAGTTCAGCTCTGCTATGCATGCGCATGTGCGTGTGCCTCCCACCAGCCAACTAATTCTTCGGGACTCTGCCACGCATGCACGGGGGTTTGGGCATGTGTAGGGGGACAGGGCATATGTGGGGTCTGCACACACATGCACAGGGGGTGTAGTGTGGGCAGGGGGGACGTGCACATGCATGGGGAGTGCATGCACAGAGCTGCATTGCATTTGGGGGGTTTGGGCGTGCTCGCATTTGCGCGCGCACACGCACACTTTGGGCACTTGGTCCGGAAAAGGTTAGCCATCACTGGTGTAGGGTCTCCTGCTTGAGCTGGGGGTTGGACTAAATGACTTATAAGGTCCCTTCCAACTCTGTTAATCTGTTAATCTGAGTTATCCCAACGTTTTGGAAAAGCCAAACACCACCCAATCAAACCAGCACTACATGATGGTTGTTGTTGTTGTTGTTGTTGTTGTTGTTGTTGTTGTTGTTATTATTATTATTATTATTATTATTATTATTATTATTATTATTATTAATTTTTGCCTCTGGGGACCTTCTGCTATTTTTCTTTGCTCAAATCCTCCCTTTGTTTTGCACTACAGAAACTAATGGAGGGGAGCGTTTATGAGTTTTCATATCCTGTTCATTTTCTGTGATCAAATTGATCAGATACCCATAATTATTTGTGAAAGTGTTTGAGAGATAAGCTACCCAAGTCAATATGAACTTGTGAAGAGCCTATCTAAATGACAAGTGAAGTAAGGGCAAGGCATGATTTTATTGGAAGGAAATTCTGTAAAATTGAGGTCACTGGGAGGAAGACCCTGGCTCTTCTGATGCATCTCATTTCTGGTTACATTACTAGTGTATACTTGGAAACAATCCTATTATCTAGCTCACTGTTGGATTTGAGAAGATGAAATCAAGGTGCTTTATTTCCTGATGTATAAGCAATCTTTCCAAAATTATTGTCTATTTGGACAACCCCAGTGCTTAGTTCTTCGAAAATTGAGACCAGATACAATTTATTAGGAACACTTCTATTTTCATTTTTACATAGCATAAATAAATAAATAAACATAGCAATTATTTTAAGATTTATTTATTTACTTAATTTAGCCCTTCCCCCCCCCAAAAAAAAGTGAAACTAAAGGCTCTTATATGGTAGGAGAGATGCAACTTTATCTTTTTCTTTTGGGAGAGAGGAGGTAGTTTTGCAGGAGCTGCCCAAAGGGAGCTATGGAGCTCTTTATGTTCTAGCTGCTCTAAAAGTTATGATTACAAGCTAACTCCCCTGTCTGCTTTAGAAATGTACAGGTAGTCCTTGACATACAACAGTTCATTTAGTGACTGTTCAAAGTTACAAGGGCACTGAAAAAAGTGACTTATGACCATTTTTCACACATGACCATTGCAGCATCCCCATGATCACGTGATCAAAATTCAGACTCCTGGCAACCGGCTCATATTTATGACCGCTGCAGTGTCCTGGTGTCGTGTGATGACCTTCTGTGACCTTCTGTCAAACAAAATCAAGGGGGAAGCCAGATTCACTTAACAACTTTGTTACTAGTTTAACAACTGCAGGGATTCGCTTAACAACCCTGGAAAGAAAGATCATAGAAAGGGGCAAAATTCACTTAACAAATATGTCACTTAGCCTCAGAAATGTTAGGCTCAGTTGTGCTTGTAAGTCGAGGACTACCTGTATAACAAAAATATTTATGTAGAGATTTGAAATCTATACGACCCTTCCTTTTTGTTTATGTTCCTTATTGGTCACCTTCAGTGATGGTATTCAGCCGGTTTGGACTGGTTCGGGCGAACCGGTAGTGTCGACCTGCAGATGGGCCCACCCGCCCCGATGCTATGCCGTCCTATTTTCTAAGCCACGCACATGTGTGCAAGCGTGGTCACATTTTTGGTGCGCGGTGAACTGGTGGTAAAATTATGTGAAACCCACCTCTGGTCACCTTGTCTAATAATGGAAGAAAATGTGAGTCAGGTTGGTACTGGATCATTTTTTAAATTTATGTTCTGGTGCTTGGAGGATGCCAGAGATAAAGAAGTTGTTCTTTGCTTATGCTGCAACAGGCAATCCAGCGGTTCAGAGCAATGAGAAGTTTTACAAAGTCTAAATTGCTTTCATTGTTCCAGATAGGCAGGCTTCCATTGATGCCACAGCATGAAAGGTATAGGTAAAGGTTCCCCCTCACATGTGTGCTAGTCATTTCTGACTCTAGCGGGCGGTGCTCATCTCCATTCCTAAGCCAATGAGCCAGCACTGTTTGAAGACATCTGTGGTCATGTAGCCGGCATGACTAAACCCCAAAGGCGCACAGAACGCTGTTACATCCCACCAAAGATGGTCCCTATTTTTCTACTTCCATTTTTTACGTGCTTTCGAACTGCTAGGTTGGCAGAAGCTGGGACAAGTAATGGGAGCTCACTCCATTACGCAGCACTAGGGATTCGAACTGCTGAACATTATTATGCCATATAATGCCACAGCATTATGCATGTGCAAAGATACGTTACAATAAAGGGAGCACTCGCTTAGATGAGGGCATTTGAAGTTCAGGTATCATTGCTATACAAATGCTAATTGGCCATGTAGAACTTCAAAAGGAGAGATTAAGTCCTTGCCCCTGCACTGAGTTCTTTTTAATATACACACAAAAAAAATGATTCTTCTAACTTTTCCTCACACAGGGCTTAAAGGAATCTTTGTAGTTGGAGAAATGGTTGTTATTATTCAGGGTTGTTTTTGATCTTAGAAAAAGCTGACAGCATGTCAGGGATTTCATGTAACTTGCTTGATTCCCCACCCCACTTATAGGTAGGTGCCACCTGTTTTTATTGAATTTCATTCCCTTTAATGCCCCACCCCTTTCCAGATTCACGAATGGGCCCAATTCAAAGGGAGCAAGCAATTTGATTTAGCATTTGTTTTCATCTGTTTCTGTTCAGTTGTGTTTTCACTTTATACTTTTATTCTGAGAGCACTGTAAAGTTGTTCCTTGCCAAGCACAAAATGTAATTCTAAGGCTCTTGTTTCTCCTCGATTGAGATTTCTACATGTTAAGTTTTTCTGAATATTGAAAAGAGTAGCAAAAAATTAGTAGCATGTGAAGTAACTATGTTGTGATATGGAGTTTTTTTGGAGTGGTGGTGGGGAGTAAAAAGAGAATAAAGGTAAAGGTTCCCCTCGCACATATGTGCTAGTCGTTCCTGACTCTAGGGGGCGGTGCTTATCTCTGTTTCAAAGCTGAAGAGCCAGCGCTGTATGAAGACGTCTCCGTAGCTGGCATGACTAAATGGCAAAGGCGCACAGAATGCTGTCACCTTTTCACCAAAGTGGTCCCTATTTTTCTACTTGCAATTTTTACATGCTTTCGAACTGCTAGGTTGGCAGAAGCTGGGACAAATAATGGGAGCTCACCCCGTTAGGCGACACTAGGGATTCAAACTGCTGAACTGCCGACCTTTCGACTGACAAGCTCAGCGTCTTAGCCACTGAGCCACCACGTCCCGTAAAAAGAGAGCAAAACAATGTAAAAACAGCTCAAGAATGTTTCACTAGATTGCTCCCAAATCTCCTTTCTTGCCGTTCTTTTAAAAAGAAGCTAATTCAAAAATCAAGAAACATTTTACTGGCCCACAGGAGATGAAGGTTCACCCTCTTCCCATGCATGGAATGACCTTAAGTCATGATAACCTTTTAAAGTCGAAATACTGTGAAGCACAACTTGTGTTTTCTACAGTCACGTTCACAATCCTGTGCATTTAAGGCCAAAATATTTCACAAGTAAGACAACTCCAAACAGATTAGTCAGTAATTATAGTTTAATTGTTATATTGTTATTGTTATTGTCATAGTAGCAAAATTAATGTTTGGTATTAGTGAAGGCAGTACAGTTAGGACAGCAGTGAAATCCAAATCTTTTTACTACTGGTTCTGTGGACGTGGCTTAGTGGGCGTGGTGTGGCTTGGTGGACATGGCAGGGGAAGGATACTGCAAAATCTCCATTCCCACCCCACTCCAAGGGAAGGATACTGCAAAATCCCCATTCCCTCCCCACTCCTGGGGGAAGGAGATTGCAAAATCTCCATCCCCACCCCACTCAGGGGCCAGCCAGAGGTGGTATTGGCCAGTTCTTTGAACTACTCAAAATTTCCACTACCGGTTCTTCAGAACCTGTCAGAACCTGCAGGTTTTCACCCCTGAGTTAGGAACTGATGAGGGGAAAGTGGGTTTGTTAGTTCTTCAATAACAAATTAAATTGTTAGGACAACTCACTGCAATATGTGGATGTCATGTAACCTCTTGGAGAATGAGGAAAAAAGCAACATGAATATTTTCTTAATGAATAAAATGATATATAAGCCAAACGCTTTGGGATGCATTGGTTTTCTGCAACTCAAAACATCAATTTCTATTTCTTTGTTTATGCTACATTACTCTTATGGTAAAGATTAATGAATTATGATTATAAAGATACCACCACAACTAGTTTTACTGCAGTGAATGCTCCAGCATTATTGCATCATTGTGGGCATTGGAAATGTTTTCCATCACTTATTGGTCTTAATAATTGTTAAAAACTATACAGATATTAATTGTGTTCCATCCTAATTAGGCTTCCTATTCAGCTAAGGCGGAATAAGAAAAAAAATGTTCATTTGAAGAATTAGAAGGAATTGAACACACGGAGAGATCCGCTACCAATTATCTTGTTTGAAAAGCTCGGCATTGTGCTCTTTCTCTGTTGGCATTGGCAGAGAGCTAAGGAGTCTATTGAAGTTGAATATCAAAAGAAGGTAAAAAATGTAACGCAGAAGCAATTACCTATAGCACCTCTTCACTTCTCTTGAACAGATGTCGTCAAGTGGAGGCTAGACAGCCATCTCTTGGTGTCCCTGTGTGTCTTTGTGTGCACAAAAAAAACAAAAAAAACCCTACCCTTGAAGCTTCCTGGATGTTTTCACATTGCTGGAGAAGCAGTAAATGACTTCTGTGTAACTAGCAGAAATGGAGTGTATATTAAGGTTTTGCAGTAATTGTTTCATTTATTTCTACAAAGTATTATGATATTGAGCTTGAAATTTTATAACTGCAGAACATTGCTGTTTGCCAGATGTAAAGCCTTGTCGTTTTATAGTTTCACAGCATTGTTCTTGTTTCTACTTTTATACTTCTTGTTTACAATTCTCTATTATGAGAACATCAAACATAGAGTTATTCAGAGTGAAGCCACTGTCTGGAGATGTCAAGCACTAATCCTAGCATACAAGAATGTAATTCTACTGCTGAAGGGTGACCCTATCCTCTAAGACCTACAATGAAAGTTCACATTTGATGTTGCAGAGAAACAAAACTTCTGGAGTTTCCTAAGCTCCTTCCAATGCTATGCCTCAAATTTTAATAGACATTTCAAAGGACTATATAAATTAAAAGAGAATGTTGAAGAAGGCTAGCATACCTTCAGAAATACAAAACTGGCTGCAAACAAAAGAGTTCCTGTTAAGTAAGTTGGAGTAGCTCAAGATGGAATGTTAGGTTGACTATATGTTCGGTGCCTTGGATCCTTGCCATGGATCCCCCCTTGAAAGCTATCTTGTCTTTTTCCTACTGGTGTTTGAAAAATGAGAGCGTAATGGGTGATCTTTGTTAGATCTTCTGCACAGTCTCCATCAGATAGTGTGATGTTGGCTAGCAAAAGGATGTATTTGGATGATTCAGGGATTTTTTCTGGTAGGAGACTAATTACCTTTTTCAGGTAAGAGCCAGTTAGGGCAATGGTAGTGGTAGTGACCTTTGATACTGAGAGCAAAGGGGAATTCAATTATCTTTTCCTTAGAATGATGTGTGAGGATCTCTTGTTCTGTGAGCCTGTGGATATGGGGGTGGGAAGTGCTGGGGCCTTGGGGGAAGTTGGGACAATTCAGAATATTGTAGTGGTGATTGGTATGGAAAGATATGGAGGGAAACTAGGGTGAGGGGTGGGGGCAGGTTGTACCGGTACCATATTCTAGTACCCAGAACTCAATTATATTTTCTGGAGAGCAGGCATTTAGAGATTCTGGCTTTTGGATGCTATTGCTAAATGTCAGCTTGGCTTGTAATAAGGATCAACTATGATTTACTCACAGATGAGAAAGTCAACCTGGTATATATTACTAGGCTCTTCGAAATGAGCCTAGCTCCACTTTTATTATATCTAAAGATGGCCACTCTTAAGGTAACTCCCAAGGAAGGAGAATTAGGATGTCCATTTACAGGAGTGTATGGGAGAATTTACAGAAATAGTATGTGTTACACCTCTATTCTGTAAACTGCATTGGCTGCCAGTTTACTTCTGGATGCAATTTAAGTTTTTGTTTTTTGACCTTTAAAGCCCTACATGGCATGAGTTCAGGTTATATGAGGATTACCTCTTTCCTATAATATCTACCCATCCCCATCGGGTCCAGCAGAAGGGGTATGTTGTGTGTTCCATCTGTTAATATCACTATCAATAGCATTTAGACTTCTATACTGCCCGATAGTGCTTTACAGAACTCTTTGGACAGTTTACAATGTCAGCAAATTTCCCCCAACAATCTGGGTCCAGAAGGATGGAAGGCTGTGTCAACCTTCAGCTGGTCAGGATCGAACACTTGGCAGTGAGCAGAGTCAGCCTGCAATACTGCATTCTAACCACTGCACCACCATGGCTCTAAACTGCTGAAGAGCTTCATTTGATAGGATCCAGATTAAATGCCTCTTTTTGCTGTGGCTCAGCCTCCCCTGATGTTGAGTTTTCCAAACACCTTGGGGATCCCATGGTAAACCTGTACGATGGTTGTATTGTGTTTAGATGAGTATTCTTTTGCAATCTTGTTTTTATTACTTACCTTGTTTTTATTTATTTTTAAAACTGTTTTAATATTGTTCAGCTATAGATTGTATGCCACCAGAGTCACATTCAGTGAGATAGGTAGCTATATAAATGTGCTAAATAAATAAATAAATAAGAAGCTCAAGTCTTCTTCTTTTTAGATGGAGAGGACTTTTAGGATAGAAAAGTAATCAAACTAATTTAAAAACTGCTATTGATTTTAGTGAACGTAAGACATTATTATTGTGAGGGAATGCTTAAGTGCCATTTTTAAGGCAATTAACGTTTATGTGGAATTCAGTTCCCTCTGATTTATTAAGTGGACGGAAATCAACTAGAAGGGTAATTAGGCAAAACTTAAAAAGTGTAAAGAGTTGTAATTTTCAGATCTGTGTGCTCTTACCAAAGCAATTGTTTTTCATTTTAATAATTCCCGGTGCTTATTTGCTTTCCTTCTTCTGACTGCTTGTTCTGCCTCGGTTCATTCATTGTTGCCACAAAACAGCTGTTGAGGATAAATCTTGCAAATCCCACAGATGCGGATGTATAGAGCACCTATTAGAAATAAGAGATGTATGGGTGAAAAGAACCCTTTGGTGCATCAGAGCGTGCACAATGCCAGCTGCCAGAACTCATACCAGGTTCCTGGTTTCTTTGTTTTCAGCATCTAAATATGGCGTGGTTAGAACTGAAACAGTCTTTCGATTTTTTTTCAGCCTGGGAAAAAAAAAATCTCTTATTGTAAACCATCAAGAACTGTTGGAACAAATAAGTTCCATTATTATCTGAAGAGAAGAATAAGCTCGCTTCAGTTGGTGAAATTAAAATGAAATTAAATTCAGTTAGAAAAGCAATGAACTGTGTCCATGAAGGCTTCTGTGTTAGCTGTCTGCCTGCTAAACAAAACATAAAAATATGTCAGAAAGAAGTAATGCCAAATTCTTGAGCTGTATTAAAGGGGATTGTAATACCCTGATTAAACAATCACTCTAATTAAGCAATCTCAGGATAGACAAAAAAAAAAAAGAGATAAGAGTTACTTAGCAAATTATCTCTGCACATATAATGGCACCAATGTATTGCTTAAAACTCACCTAGATTTTGTAGGAGAAAAAAATGAACTTCAACTGGTGCCATTTTTCTCATTCGTTTTAGATGTATGAGTTATGGGGAGGTTAAAGAAATCCATCAGATTAGAGATTTCTTTTCACATGTAGAAGTGGTCAACGGTATTAAATATCTGGGGGTGCAGATAATCTGAATTGGTCTCTCCACATGTCATCCTTAGTGAAACACGCAAACCAGCATCTGCATGTCCTGGCCACTTTTTACAGACGCACAATTGAGAGTGTTTTAACAAATTGCATCACTGTTTGGTTTGGTGGTAGCAGTGCCTCAGATAGAAAGTCCATACAGAGAGTGGTAAGGACAGCTGAGAAGATTATAGGAAGCTCGCTTCCTGTTATTCAGGATACCGCTTATAAGCACTATGTGCTAAGAGCTCAAAGCATTATTAGAGATCCCACATACCCACTTTACTATCTGTTTCTGTTGCTCCCCTGTGGGAGGAAGTTTTGAAGTATTTCTAGCAGGGCTACCTGATTCTGTAACAGCTTTGTCCCTATGCCATCCGTCTGGTAAACTCGCAAGATTTGGTTTTTTTTGCCATGTACATGTATACATCTGGACTAGATTGTGATTTTTCTCTGTGTCATATAATATATGTGCAAAATAATAATAATAATAATAATAATAATAATAATAATAATAATAATAATAATAATAATATATGTGCATATGTGGGTAAATGCACCCACATAATATGCATTTATTTATTTTTATTTTTATTTAAAAAAAATAATCTTTATTAAACATAAAAAGATAAAATATCAAATCAAGTACATACAAAATACATTTATATTCACCCCATAAAATAGAAAAACAATACAAAAAAACAAACAAACTACATATATATATATATATATCTTTTCTTTTCGTAGGTCTTTATGTATATTTCTCTTTAGCCAGGTTCTTCCTATGTAAACCAAGATTTTTATGCAGCCCTAGTTCAGTGAAATCCCAATCCACTAGTTTCTACGCTTTTTTCCCTCCCTGTAAAGGTACAGAAGATTCTAGGCTTTCCTTTACATAGTCTATTTCAATTTCTGTGCAGTGTGTTCATTTTTTTTATGATCAGGAGAGAATTGTCCTCTTCCACATATACATCCATGTACTGGATTTGCCTTGTATTAACTAATGCTCATTTTGGCTTCAGTTTTAACTGGGAAAGTTTTAATTAGAAAATTAATTCAGTTAGGAACGCATCTCCATTTTATCATGTTAATTTTCTTAACTTGGAAAGGTACCATGATTAAATATTTTAAAAATTAATTTTGCCAAATCCTATGTAGTGTAATTTTTTTGGTAAAATTTTGATGATCAACTTTGCTAGCATAATTGATGAAAAAGCATGCAAATTGCATTTTTCAAAATTAATATATTGACTAGGAATTGATAGATCAGTTTGCTGTCCCACTTTCCCATGTATTAATCTAAGTCGGAATCTGAGACAGAAGACGAACAGCTGACAGAGAACTGGAGAGTGGCTCCATTGGCTGTGGAGGAAACTGGAGAAGGGCAAAGTCAGGCTGGGCAGAGCAGGGGAGAGGTAGAACAAGGGAGAGGAGGTTCAGATGAAGACCAAGACCCACCCCCTCCTCATACTAGGGCACACAGGGAAGAACATAGAAGAGAGCAACATGGGTTGCGTGGCTTACCAAGAAGGAAAGGGCCCCGATTCCCCTCACAAGGCACACCTGGGGATGGAGCTTAAAGGAGAGGCAGTTGTGAAGGGCATTTGTCGGGAACAAACACTGAATTCATCTAGTGTTGAGAGTTGTGGCCTGCATTCCTGGCATTCCTCCTGACTCCTGAATTAATGCAGTGCTTCTGTATGCTGATCTTGTCTTGCTGGAATTATTACCATGATTCTTCACTTCTGGGACTCATTATCTTGCCTTGCTGGAGTAATAGATTGCAGTCATTCTGCTTACAGCATTTGGACTAGAGTATCTGCAGCCAGAAACTGCTGCAGGTTTGTGGGAGAGCTTTTCTCCAGGCTGGAGAGTAAACGAGACATTGGGGGCAAAGTTGGTGCCAATAAAGGGACTCATACCGGTTCTCTGGCTGTGTTGCCTTTGTGCCATGCCCCGGGTCATCACATAACCTTTCCCCTCAATCAATACTAACTGAAACCATTCCCAGAGGAAGGAGGAGAATCATCTTAATCAGCACTTCTATGCCTATTCCTGGACCTGGCCCAGAAAGATACATGGTTGTCTGTATCAAAAGCCACTGACAAATAAAGGAGCACAAACCATCTTCTACACGTTTGACCAAATTGCAATCTGGAACAGGTCTATTTAATCCCTTCCAATCAGTGGTGGGTTGCCCCTGGTTCAGATCGGTTCACAAGAACCAGTAGTAAAACTGGCGGGAGGCTGAGTCCACTGACCAGACATCATCATAGGTTATCTGCGCATGCGCAGAAGAGTGCACGCGAGTGGGCAAAATAAGCGCGCGGGCACAGGCGTGATGCGAACCAGTAGTAAAGGTAAGTAGAACCCACCCCTACCTCCAATGGTTCTCATCAATGGCAGACTGCAGTTTCAATCTTTGGAGACAGGATATAGTTATCTACATAGTTTGGTACAAGGACATCTACATGAGGGGATGCAACATCACCTCCTACAAAGCAGGATGCCTCAAACTCCCGAGTCTTCTCAGAATCAATGTTCTTATGCAGCAGATTGAAATCCCCAAGTATTAATAACATCGATGAATCTATTGCTAGCTCAACAACAGCAGGGATGATGCAGGGCAGGGAAAGCCATGCCTAGCTGCAAGATAATTTATTTTATTAAATTCTATTGCATCTGATATTTTCATCCTTGAATATTAATTAGCAAAACAAACCAGATATAAATAGATTCTTGTTCTTTGGTGACTTTAAGCTGTTTGTGAATAGTATATAGATCACTTCAAAAGGATTGCAAGACTAATTCAGCCAACTACCGATCCATACAAATCACTAAATCAGTGCTTCTCAATTTTGGCAATGTTAAGATAGATGAACTTCAGCTTCCAGTATTCTCCAGTCAGATGGGAATTGAAGTCCACCCATCTTAAAGTTGCCAAGGTTGGGAAACACTGCATTAAGGTTTATCTGAGGCATTTTTTAATAGAAACTCAGAGACTGGCTGGAACACAAAGGTCTACTTGCAGAGGAATAAGTTGGCTGCAGGGAAAGCTGCTTTACAATCAATCAGTGTCTCATACATCAATTTCTCATTGAGAAATACGACTTCCAGAGTACATATATCTCTACCCAGCCTTTACTGACCTTAAGGCAGCATTCAGCGCCATCTCCCAGACTAGACTATGGACAAGGTAAACAACACTACTATTGATTGCCAACCATTATTCCTCATCTGAGCATTACTTGAGAAAGCATCATTAGAGTACCATGTAGTCTCCAAGGGCACTTAACAGCAGCTTTTGTAATAATCCAGGCTGGTGAACAAGGCTATTTATTACCACCATAGAAATTATTCATTTTCTATATAAATGAAGCGCTAAACTGGTTTAACTCAACCAAATTACTACTCTCACAACATGATAGGATGATTGTTTTTTTAAATGACAAATAAATAAAAATATTGCTATCCCGCTCTATGAAACGAATGTAGTCATCCTTTCTAAGGTTCCTTATAGGACTTAAACAAAGCCTCAGGAATTTTTGCACGGCACTGTGAAGAGGACCAATTGTAAATTAATTATGCTAAAATTAAAATCATGGTATCTGCTAATAGTTCCCAAACGTTTTCCTGTCTTTCTTGTAACAGTGATGACATGGAACAGGTGTTGTATTGAAAGTATATGGCAGAGGTCTTCCACGCTAAAGACGATAAAATGATTGGTGGTAGTTATGCAACTCAGAATGTGCCCAAATATGCCACAGTTTATGAAACATTCTGTTGCATAAGTAAGTGAGGGCAATATGTACCCACAGCTATTTAGTTAATTGAAGTCAAGCCCTCAATACAATTACTATACGGTGCGTGGCTCAGATTATCTCTCAAGCTTGCACTGGTGCAATGTGTTCAATCCAAATCCCCAAGAACAACCTTCCACTATGCATCTAATTCAACCTTATAAATGGAAACAAGGTTCTTGATCAGGGATGGACTTCAAAAATTTTAGCAAGGGGTTCTCTGCCCGGTTGCTGGGAGGGCGTGAACATGGTGGGTGTGGCCTAGTCAATTTCCTGCACCATGACGGGAGGGCATTTTTGCCCTCCCCGGGCTCCAGAGGCTTTCCTCGAGCATCCTGGAGGGCAAAAATGGCCTCCCCAGGCACCAGAGGCCCTCTGGAGGCCAGAAATGGGGCTATTTCTGGCCTTCCTGAACTTCCGGTAGGCCTGGTTTTTGCCCTCCCCAAGCCTCCGTGCGTGCCTGCACTTACTTGTATCCAAAACAGGCCGCGTGGGGACCCCTGGTAGGAGTGGGGCGGGCAGGGTGGGACCAGCCAGGAGTGGGATTTGGGGGTCCTCTGAACTGCACAGAATCTTAGCTAGAGGTTCTCCCGAACCCCTGCAAACCCCCAGCAGCCCACCCCTAATCTTGATAGTGGAGTCCTATAGTACAAGACTCACTCTCCTTCCTATAGTTTATCCCCTTAACATTGAGGATGGGATTTCAAATTACATGCAAACAGGTAGAGTTATAGGATATTTTCATTTCTAGGGCTTTCATCTTCTGGTTTACTCTCTATGGCCTTCAAGCAAGCAACAGTGATACTCAGAAGTTGCCTGCATGATATAGAACATCAAACTCTTATGTAGTCATTAGCCTCCAGGTCTGCACAGCTGAGAGTTTGAAATATGTTCTGGTACCAGTGATGGTTTGCTCCTGGTTCTGTCCGGTTCTTGAGAACCAGTAGTAAAAGCGGTGGGAGGCGACACCCACCTGCCCTGATGTCATATTTGGTGATCTACGCATATGCAGAAGCTTCTGCGCATGTGCAGAAGCACGCATGCGCTCCCATTGCAAACCAGTAGTAAGGATAAGTAGAACCCACCCCTGCTTGGTACCAATGGCATCTCATGCAAATGGATATCCCAAGGCATCACCTTAGTTTGATGTAGTGTCCTTCCTTCCTTTAGTGCTACTAAAAGTAAATACAATAATATACTGTGGCTGAATGAATCCCTATGGGTATATATGGGTGGAATCTATTGAGCATCTATTGAGCATATTCTTCTGTTATCATTAACAGAGAACCACTCAGAACCTTAATTATTCCAATTCTGAAGAATAATTCAACATTAACTACCCAGTTCTTGCTACAGCAATTCTTGCTATCCGACACCATCCCTGCGAAAACATAACAGACCCGATCCTATATGGCTCCTATATGGCTGCATATAAAATTACCTAAAGGCAACTGAACCTCATCTGTAACATACCGCTTACTCCTAGCACTAAAAATAAGACTGATCTTTTTATTAGCCCCAACTGCTCATATTTTAAGTGAAACTGTTTTATACGTATGCCCTGTCATTTATTTTAATCCTTTCAGTTTTATCCTTAGGCCAACTATGAAGTGAAGCATTTTATCTTTGAAATTCTTTTAGTTAAAATCACTGTTTTATCCTGTCACTTAATTTTAATCGTTTTAGGCTCATCTTTAGACTTACTGCTTTATTTGCTTTTTGCTGGGTAACAGCCGCAATATAGATGGATTTTATAGATCTCCCAAGTTCTCAAAAATGGATGAAATTCAAATGTTGCCCTTGAGTTCATTCATGTGCTGGTTTTTATCTAGATTTCCAAAGAGGTTCAGTCATATTTCCATATGTGAAGATGGCAGATCGATATAATTTTCTTCCGTTTTTCAGGCTGCCTGGCATGCATTTGAGGAAGAGGACAAATTGTTCAGTTGTATTTGCCAGTAGAAGCTGTCACACAGCCATAGTTTCTGGTATAATAGCTACTTTTGCTAGAGCAATGACAAGGAAATTCACTTTTCAAGTGTTCAGTTTATCCACCGACTTCATTTCTTTAGCTAATACTACAGAAGACTGCAATGAAACTTATCTTCTTCCATGTTTCTTTCAGAATAAATGTCAAAGAGCCTCCCACTAGTTCATGATCTTTCTCTGAATGGCCAATTTGTCTGGCTAGTTTTAGTTTGTATAGACATTATACAAACTAAATCTAGACATTATACAAACTAAAGCTAGACATTATACAAACTGAAGCTATATAAAACCAAAATAATTTGGTTTTAGTTACCAAATTTGAGAATAGTGATGTCCCTTGAAAGATGGGAACATAATTATGCTTTCAATTAGTATTTGAAAATTTAGTACACTATATTGTCAACTTTAACAAATTAAAGGTTTGGAAATTTAACCCAAGCTTTAAAATGGAGAGAAGAAGGATCTGTATTGCATTGTGTTTCAGGTAATAAAACTTCTGACAGTGGTGAGCTGATTCATAACATTCCAAGTATTTGGGGAATAGAACTGTCAGAATGTTTGCAATCCGGCTTCTACGCAAGAAGAAAATTGTCAGTCTGACTGTGTTTAAGACATCAAACATGTTTAAGAGTGGATCAGCTTTGTGGAGCAGGCAGATCTAGAAGACAGTCTTGGAGGAGTAGGGAAATGAAGGGGAAAGAGAACATGGAAGGATGGGGAATGAAAGAAGATTACAGACTAGACCAGGGGTCTCCATCCTTGGCCACTATAAGCCTGGCGGACTTCAACTCCCAGAATTCCCCAGCCAGCTTTGCTGGGGAATTCTGGAAGTTGAAGTTTGCCAGGTTTAAAGTGACCGAGGTTGGAGACCCCTGGACTAGACCGCAGGCTTAAGAAAAGTAAGGAAATGAAGAATGTCACTAAAGAAGAACTTGTGTGGATGAGATAAGGAACTGAAGAGGATGTACAGAAATAACTCTGCCGTAGAAATGAAGTAAATAAACGCAGTAGGTTAAAAGTAAATAAATTCCAGAGCTCCTAAAACTCAGGCTGTACTATAGTATGGCAAGAAACAGAGGATATCTATAGTGAACATTTTCATTTAATGAAAATCAGAAAACCGCCCAAGGATCCAGTAATATAGAGAAGAATACCCAAAGAAGCAGGAATGCAAAATTTCACGTACTAGGATGTATTGATTTGATTACATTTATAGACCATCTATATCACATTAATCCTATACAATAATAAGATCCAAAACACAGCAATTATTGACTTGAAGCTTAAAGCCTGGATAGCTCTGCAGACAAGGCACTGTAATTTAACACCAGCTGTCTGCAATTAAAGTAAGTTCGAATCTTGCCAGGCTCAAGGTTGACTCAGCCTTCCATCCTTTCTAAGGTAGGTAAATTGAGGACCCAGTTTGTGGGGGCAATAAGCTGACTTTGTATAAAATATACAAAAGTATGAAGGCTATTGCTTAACGCACTGTAAGCTGCCCTGAGTCTCCGGAGAAGGGCGGCATATAAATCAAATTTTAAAAAAAACCAATCAATAAAGGTAATGTGACCTGATCTATACCTCTCGCTAGGTCTGGTATCAGTATGTTTGGGGCAGACTGTAACACCCTTTTACTGATATTAAATTTAAGCTTGTTTCTGTTTATTTAGACCTCTCCCAGTGGCTTCATATAGAGTTTTAATAGCAGCTGAAAGAGAGAGAGAAAAACCATATGGCATCCCTATAATTTCACTCTAGGAATCGAATAAAGGTCATCTTTAAATTGGCAAAGGTGGTATGAGATATGAGATATTCCTCTTGGCTGGTTGGAATATTTTCCACCAAATGGTATAATGTGATCAAAGTCTTAACTTTTTACCCTGGAAGACAGCTTGATCCTCAGACAGCACCTTCTGTTGTCTAGCCAAATAAATACATTAAAAAAAAAAGATGTCTAGCAAACTGTTTAATGGTCTTCTTGGTTGGCTGATAACTGGCATATAATTGTATAAGTATAGAAGTATAATTGGGTTAGGTTAAGAAGATCAGGGCAAGAACCTAGCAGTCTCTATTAGATTTCAAAAGTTCCATTAGAGTTGCTTTACCACTTTTAAGTAAGAAGAGACTAATTGGGGAGAGCATCTAAAATTGTGGGCAGAAGTGTAAGGTCACTTGGGTTGGTACTAAAAGGGTTGTAAATGTATTTGTGCCATTTCTTAGGTGGAATTAAGCACCCTATTCCAGAAACACTTAGGGGAGCTGGATTGACATGAAGAATCCCAAAAGGAATTGCTTTAATCTTTGATAGCTTGTGCCAAGTTCTGCCAATCGGCCTATTTCTCCCTGCACCGCCCCCCCCCATTTCAGGTCCCTACAAACTGCTGTCAATTTTTATCTATTATATTCAGAGTGATAAATTTAGTGGTGTTCATTCTTAAAGTACAGTAATAAGTCTTCCTGATTAGAGTTAAGCAGTATTTAATTATGTATGCAAATAATTATATAAACATACATGTAAGGCAAGTTCCTAGACATAGTGTATTATTATACAGTTAAACGATATACATAGTAATAGGGAAGTTTAAAATTAACATACTACTGAAGTGTTATTGATATGATAATTACTTGGTGATTATTTTAAAATTAACTTAAATTACAAAGAACGGTGGGTATAATTTACTAGTTAGGCAGACATATTATAATGATGGATGTCTTAAAATATATCCAGATGACTACTGTCTGAGATCATAATTCCATTTTTTTTTAAAAAAAAGTTCATTTGCCTGTTGAAACACAGAAAAAGGAAATGCTAATGAATTTTCTTTCTTGAAATAGATTTTGTTTGATAAAAAACATCAATGGGATCCCTAGAAGAATGATAGCTTGACAGATTGTATTATTCTTTTTTCTGTCTTCAAAGAGCATCTTGGAAGGATAGCCATTCTGAATTAAGATCGGATGTACTCTAAGTATGCTAAATGAAACTTCTTCCCCAGCTAGCTTAGTTCAATGAGAGAAGTGATTTATAAGCAACAACTGCAAAAAATATACATTCTTTCTGCTACCGGTCCATTTGCAAAAGAGATTTTTAAGAAAGGTATGTTTAATTTTATGGCAATATGACTTTATTTTAACTTAGTGGTTTGTTTTTCATTTTAATGTGAGGATTAGAAAATAGTGTTTGACAGGAAAATGTGAAAAACTGTGTATTTAGCTTTGGAAATATTATTTCATTTTGGCTTGCTTAAATAGCAGGAAAGAGCTAAGTAGCAAAGTACTTTTCATTTTAAGATACTGTACATATTTAATGTAAGAAAAAAGGCTCCATACATATGATTTACAGCTAAGTCTTTGTCCAATATTGAGATATTTTCCCATTTTCAGAAGTTCTGTTCAATGTCAAAGGTTTATGAATTAGCATATGGAACTTTGCTTTCCATTTTAAGGCAAAGGACAAAAAATGGTGTTGGATGGGAAAATGTGAACAATGTGTATTTCATTCTATCAGTTTTACTATTGATGAAGTACATTTTATTGAACAATGTCTTTTGATTACTAATTTGGGAACATTTAATTGTATACTCTGACCCCATACCCCTGATACTCTGCTAGCATGTTAAAAGCATATTAAGACTATAGAAGCATGAAAATAGAAATACCCTAAGATAGAAGTTAAGAGGCAGAAGTTTAAATTAGGAAGTTTGTGATATGAGTTCATTGTGAGATATGAGATATTATCTTGCTTGTATTTGTATGTATTGTATGTATTTGTACGTATATATTTGCTTGTATTGTATTGTAGATTACAGTCTAGGAAGGCTTGTAAACCTTTCTCATCTCAGTTCTCTACCATCTTCAGTATGACTTAAGAGTTTGTCACAATTATTTTATTCATTCCTATTTTATTGTGTTGCTAGCTGACTGGATCGACGATGAGTTGAATAAATAAACATAGGAAGAGACAAATCTTATTTTACTGTTTAGTTTTATGCATATACCTTATATTTTATTTTATTGACCCACTACATGACTGCATCTCCTGGTAAGAGGCTGGAAATGCTCAGGGTTATAACTCCCTCTGTCTCTCTTCTCACAATTTATTTTATACAGCATAAAATAACTGTTAAACTAGAGCTTGGTGCAAAATAAAACAAAAGAAAGAAAATTATGCCTTTGAATGTTGGCAGTATGATTGGGGAGAACAAAAATTCATGTCAGTAAGCCACATGGATTGTGTGTGAACTTTTCTCGCTGTATATTGTTATGTGTTACATATTTTATTTCATCTATTTATATTTGCCTTTTGGCTAAAGCGTGTGAGCCAATTAACAATATTATAACCATGGGTGGGTTTCATTTACCTTTACTACTGGTTCGCAGCGGGATTGAGCGCACATGCGCAAATCACCAATGATGACATCGTGCTGGGTGGGCGGAGCCTCCCGCCAGTTTTACTACCGGATCTATAGAACCGGAGCAACCCACCACTGGTTATAACAGAAAATAAATAACATTAATGAAACTGTATAAAACTCCCAGTAAGTATTTAAATGGTCAAAAGAAATGGCAACCAGATTAAAAATGTTATTAAAATAATATTGCAGTAAAGGGTGCCTGATAAGTTTAGATTTTTTTTTTAAGATTTTTTTATCCATTGGGTGAAGGGTACAAAATTCTGGAAAGAGTAAATTTCAGAGCCAATACTAAGACTTTCTTCACATTCATTTCTGATGATTTTGGAGCCAAGGAAAGAGTCTCTGAAAAACTTTGACACCTGGACAAAGTTTTCCCTAAGTCAAAATAAACATTGTACATTATACCTGAAAATAAACTACAAGACAGAAATGGTGCTGTTTCCTAGGTTGTTAATAGGAGTCCATCCAAATTATACATGAAACCTGATTTGAAAACTCGCAAATATTATGTGAAATACAAAATATTATTATAATCTTTTGGATCCCTGGTTAAATCTGCTCCATTTGCCTGAATGCTTTAATAGCGATATTCTGTTCAAAAGAGAACTGCAGTTCATTTACCTAGATTTAAAAACAAGGACAGTTTTTTCCCCGAATGCCATCACTCTGCTAAACAACTAATTCCCACAACAATGTCAAATTATTTACTAAGACTGTATTACTATTATTATTCTCATCCTTCCTAGTAGCTATCTCTTCCCACTTATTATCCCAGAGCTATAATTGCACTCAACAATGAACTAAAGGGCCACCATCAGTGAGCTGTTGGACAGCATTACTTGGTCTGTTGTGTGGATGTTTGGGTGGTTTAGGGGTGGGAATTGTGGTGAGTGGGAGTGTGTTTGGGGATTGTTATGTGTGTTGGACCTGGTCTTTGGGTGTTAAGTGAATTTCATTGTATGGGTATACTGTACCCATACAGTACACACATACAGTGTATACACGTACAATGACAATAAAGTTATTTATTTATTATGTTGCTTGTATCTTTACAATTTATATTGTTTTATTTGTACAATTTGATGGTTTATTAGTAACCTATGACTATCACTAAGTGTTGTATGTTATGATTCTTATTTTATTTTTCTTTATGTACACTGAGAGTGTATGCACCAAAGACAAATTCCTTATGTGTTCAATCACACTTGCTGCTAAATAATTCTATTGTCAGCTTTGGAAGCCATATTAGCTTCTATTCTATTCTTAATTTATTCTGAGACAGTTCCTTACTTCTTTGCTGTGTTTCTCAGTTTTGTTTTAATGGATGCTGTTATAATGCAATAGGAAGGCAAATAAGTTTTTAAACGAATGTACCATAAATATGAATTATGTCTACTGAGGTCTGTGGTATGTTTTAGTGGCCTTGTCTCCAGTAGCAACTTCTTATATAGGCGCCATTGATAAAAATGGCTGATATGTAAGATAAACTGGATTGCTTGCTCATCTTTGCCCTATATGCCTCATAAAAGCAATCTATATTTAATGATGGGCACATTGTTGCCCTCCTAGGTCAAGGAGTGAATACTAAAGTCCCAATAGAGCCTATATTATTGGCACAATGAATCAAATCTGCATTTACCCTCCTCCATTACAAGTCTATGAAATAATCCCCACTGTGGTGTACGCGGGATCAATTCCATCCCAAAATTTCTGCTGAGGGAATGTCTAACTTGACCTGATCAAACATTAGAATGGTCATTTTCCTCAGTTTTTGGAAAACATAATGACATAATCATTCTTGTCCCCTTAAGATGCATAGAGAAGTAAGTCATGAACTTCTCAGATATGCTAGTACTGTATATACTCGGAGCCCTAGATAATCCTTTTAAAACAAGATTAGATTGAGGCATGACCGATCTGTTGCTCTCAATAACCCCCGTTGGGTTTTCCCCTCCCTTCATATCCCTTCATTCTGTGTGTCATGATATCTGAGGATAGGGCCTGTTTCATTACTGATATCGGTAAGCTGCTATGAAAAGCTTTGTGGCTAAAGAGAGGGATGGATTGGTCTTACCTCTTCGCAGGTAATGGTGGGTGACATGGTTAATTACCATAACTGCATTGTCTAGTCTTGAAATTCTGCAAGTTTTAGACACACTATTTCCAAAAAGCAAGACTGCCTTTACTTTTATAAAACTCTCAAACCATATTTGCACAAATTCAGTTTATATTTTGAACTGATACCATAAGCTGCGATCACAAAATATCTTGCGGTTTGATACGTACTTCAGGACCCGGCGTGGTGAACTCTGTCAATTCACACCTTTTTTTAAAAAAAAAACAGCTGTAATAGAAATGGTTCGGAGAGATGTCTTCAGATTTTTCCTTTCTTTTCTTTATCATAGCCATCTGCTGAATTAAATAGATTAAACATTAATTAAAGAACAAGACATTTCTTTATGCCGCTTTGAAGCATATTTCCTAAATAAATATTGGAAGCTTTTGAAAAAAAAGCAAACGAAACATATTTGATTGGCTAGTCAACTGCTTTTGCCTGAAGTGTCTTCATGCTAAAAATAGTGCTTCATTGCAGTGGAGAAAGTGTTATTGGTTATTATAGTTTGAGAGAAAGCAAGAAGGTTTATGCGGGTCGTCTACATGAGCTGAATTATTAAGCATATATGATATCATTTTATGACCGACAGAGTGTGTGTGTGAATGAGTATTTACAGATGCTACACAGTATATAGAGCAGGAGTGGCCCGCAGACCGGATGCGTCATGTGCTGGCCACGCCCACGCCAGGTTTAGCGAAGGGGGAAAAAGTCATGATACATCACGTGACGCCACCATGACAACGTGAGTTTGACACCCCTGATATAGAGCATCAACAATGCCTTAATATAATAATTATTTTCAGTTGAATAACATTAAGTGACAATCTTCAAGAGCTGAATTATAATCAGCACCTTTCATAGATTAACAGCTGCTCGATGGGAACTCTTGCAATGTTTTGCAATGTCAGAGCGCCGTGGGAATGGAGGAGCAGCTGGAGATGAAGTTAATTTTCCCTCCAGTATTTTCCCTTCCTGGAACTGGAGTGAAACCCACATAGGAAAAACCCAAACTGTGATTCTTCCTAACCTTGTTTGTTTCTTCCTTGTTTGTTTGTTTGTTTTTGTTTAATCTGCATTTAAAAAGCAACAAGTTTAATTCATATAACCTGAACTAATTCATAGATTGAAATGCAATTATACTTCAGTTCATGCTTGCCTCAAAATTTTAGTCAGCAATTGACACCCCTGATATAGAGCATGCCTTAATATAATAATTATTTTCAGTTGTGTAAGTTTCAGTTCTGAGCTCAGAAATGTATAAACAGGATGTCTATTAGCTGAAAACATGTAAAGTGAAAGTTAATTTCAATGGAGGCTTCTGTGCATTAAACATGCAGAAAAAGTGGTGGAACACTTATGCAAAAATTACAGAGAAATAGACTCATCTTCCCTATGACTCCGTGGCTTCCAGCATTCCCTTTAGGCAAGGGGGTGTGTCACAATAATTCCTGCAGTGCTTGGATGACCACCAGGTGTTCATGCATATGTGATTTTTATCATCAAGTTGTTAGAATATATATCTGTTATTCAGACAGTGCATCATTAAAGAATTATTGGAATAAATATGCAAGGGTGATGCCAGTATTAAAGCCAGCCAAGATGCCAAAAACCTGATGATGGTTAGATAACAATTCAGGGTAGGTTTAACCATTTATGTCAGGGGAAGGTTGTTAGGATATGGTTTGAGCCTAACAAGTTGTCCAGGCAATATATGTGTTCTGTGACTTTAATATGAATATGTATTGTGTGACTTTAAAGTTTTACTGCTGATTCATTGTAATGCTGAGTCATGCTGTAATTAGATAATCACTGGTTGTAAACGTATTTAAGAAAGGTACTGTAAAGTATTCAGTTGATGATAAGTTACCATTGTGTGTGGAGTTGCTACCATTGTGCTATCATCGGTTGGATGGATCTGCTACCATCGTGGTTTGTGAACCAGAGTGAGTTATTCTAACCAACTACTGTTTGTGTGGTAAGAAGCTTTTTGTATCACTGGACTGATTTAACTGGCAAAGACTTGGATTGATTTAAAGACTATGAGATTGTTTTTTTACTATAAAGTAAACTTTTGATAAACCAGTTTGCACATCTCTTATTCATTGCTCTCAGCAACGTTTCTCTGTGCTCTACACTCTGCTGGTTGGTAACACAACAACAATATCCTTAACAAAGGTAAAAGAGATGATCAACTGGCCCAAGAGTATAATCTCTAAAGTTTGGGATATGCAACTTTTTTGAGAAGAGGACTCTTCTTAGCCTTTGAATGCCATGGGTTGGATAAGAATGAAACTCAACTTACACATCAAATTAAAAGTAAATACTAGGACTATACAGGACTACTTGAAGGAGTACTTTGTAGTTGCTTTGCTTTCATTAGAAGAAGCTATCTATGCACATACAGATAGTCCTCATTTAGCAACCATAATTGGGACCAGCATCTTCATTGTTAAGCAAAGTGGTTGTTAAGTGAAACCATAACTCTGCTTATTAATTTTCTTCTTGCTTTAGAGGTAGTCCTTGACTTACATCTAGTTGTTTAATGACTATTCAAAGTTATAGCAGCCTTATACAAGGTGCTTTGTGGCCCATTAAGTGCTTCTTGATGTCATAAAATGTTGGGCTGCTCCTTCTACAATCATCTCACAGCATCTTGGAGTGGGGGAGGCTGGTATTTATGAATGGTGGCCAAGTTGCCCTGCGATGATGTGAACACCATTTGCAATCTTCTCTGCTGGCTTCCTCAGAAAGTCAATGAACTTGCAACTGAAGGGGATGGAAGAGAACTGGAACCCTCCTAGGGATTGCAGGAACAGAGCTGAAATCCTGAAGGACTTCTTCCGAAGGACTTGTTTTGCAACTAATTGGGACTCAGCTGGGAATGAACGTAATTCTCGGCTGTTACAATAAAATAGGTTTGTTTGGGACTAATTGTGTATTGTAATGACACAGTAAGCCTAGGTCACAACAGAGAACTTCCTTTCTGTTCCACCTACTAGCCTGCGCTGCTAATCCCTCCTGTATCCAAACACCCTACCTGACCGTTAATGCAAGAGGACAGGGCAAGTGGATTAATCAGTGAACTGGCTATCCTTATTTGGTTCTCTGAATGCAGAAATTGTTTTATTTCTTTATATGTATCCTTTAATCTTTTGTACCAACACAAACACACTAGCTGTGCTATAAGCCAAGGTCCATCTTATTGTACCCTACACGTTACTTTGCAAAGAAACTTTTATTTTTTTGCTGTAATGGAAGGAAAAAGAACATAAGAAGCTTTAACTAGTCCGTCTATTGATTGATTGATTGATTGGTTCGATTTATATGTCGCCCTTTTCCGGAGACTCCGGGCGGCTTACAATGCGTTAAGCAAGAGCCTTCATACTTTTGCATATACCTGCTTAGTAGGGCTTTGCCCCCCCCCCCAGCGGTGTTCTTTTTATACAAAGTCAGCTTATTGCCCCCACAAACCGGGTCCTCATTTTACTACCTCGAAAGGATGGAAGGCTGAGTCAACCTTGAGCCTGGTGAGATTTGAACTTGCAGTAATTGCAGGCAGCTGGTGTTACTTTCTAACTTTAGAGGTGATTAGAGCCGCGGTGGTGCAGTGGTTAGAGTGCAGTACTGCAGGCTACTTCTGGTGATCACCAGCTGCCAGCAGTTTGGCAGATCGAATCTCACCAGGCTGAAGGTTGATTCAGCCTTCCATCATTCTGAGGTCGGTAAAATGAGAACCCAGATTGTTGGGGGCAAGATGCTGACTCTGTAAATGGCTTAGAGAGCACTATGAAGTGGTATATAAATCTAAGTGCTATTGCTATTTACATGAGGGAAGCACTATATGTGTTCTCTGGTATTCACATAATTATTTAAGTGTTAATAAATATTTCTAGGCGTCATTGAACCTCTGTATATGATGGTGTTATAAAGTAATAAAGCTGACTAATAAAGCTTTTAATAGATGTATATAATTCTTAAGCTTTTATAGTCAGACTCCCTTTATGAGTGAGATGGGCTGTTTGAAAAGGTGAAAAATAAACTAAAGCAAATAAATAGCCATGGCATTGGTTCTTACTACCAGAAATGCTTAATTGATTAGTAACATTCAAAACATTCTGACGTGGAATTCAAAATTTAATAATGACTAGATGATATGCATATACAGGTAGTCCTTGACTTACAACATTCATTTAGTGAACGTTCAAAGTTAAAACGGCAGAGAAAAAATGACTTATGACCGTTTTTCACACTTACGTCCATTGCAGTATCCCCAGGGTCACGTGATCAAAATGCAGACACTGACTCATATTTATGACGGTTGCAGTGCCCTGAGGTCATGTGACCATCTTTTTCAACCTTCTTATGAGCAAAGTCAACGGGGAAGCCAGATTCACTTAACAACCTTGTTAAGGTTCACTTAACAAGATTCACTTAACAACCTTGTTACTAACAATTGCAGGGATTCATTTAGCAATTGTGGCAAGAAGCGTTGAAAAATGGGTCAAATTCACTTAACTAATGTCTCAGCCTGTATTTTAACTTTATTTAACTTTTTTGATAATGTAGGTTTCTGGGAAATGTTACTGAAACAAGCAAGAGCATTTACTATCTATTTTGGCTTCTCAGATGAGATTCCAGCTTTCCTGAAAATATGCTGTAACATCTTCCAGCTTCTATAGACTTGTTTTAATCATGGGAATGGGATGGATGGATAAATGGAGGGAGGGACAGACAGACAACTAGATTAAAAAAAAACCACCATAAGACAAATGGGTTCCCAGTTTCCGGAATGATAGAACCAATATGGAAGAGTTGTTCCCCTTCATATGGGAAGGCCTGGCCAAGAAGAACTTTCTTTCAGATTCATGGAGGCTTGGAAGGATTTTCTTTTCTTTCTTTCTGTCTTTGACCTTCCTTCCCAAGTACAGCAGAAGTTCCTGTTGGCTCCAGGTTTTGAAATTATCCTTAAAATGTATGTATGAGGGAGTGGTGAAATCTAAAATTTGTTACTACCGGTTCTGTGGGCGTGGCTTGTGGGGGTAATATGACTGGGTGGGCGTGGCCATTTTTTAAAAAAACTTTTAAAACCATTTTTTCTACAACCTCTTCGAAGAGGTTGTAAAAAAATGCTTTCAAAAGGCTCTGATGATCCCAGCTTTGATCGTCAGAAGCATTTAAAAGAAAAAAATCCTTTTTTTCTTTTAAATGCGTCTGACAATCAGGCAATTCAGCTTGGATTGTCAGAGGCATTTAAAAGAAAAAAAGCCTCCGATGATCGTGCGGCTCAGCTGGGCATGGGGGGGCGGGGGCAGGGATTTTTGCTACCGGTTCTTCGAACCACCCGCCTCCATCGCTACCGGATTGGGTGATCCGGTCCGAACTGGGAGCATTTCACCCCTGGTGTGAGGGCACACAACATATACACAAACACTAAAATACAACAACCCCAAATTGTTGTTGTATCCCAGTGGTGGGATTCAACCGGTGTAACAACCGGTTCGCTGAGTGTGCGCTTCGGGCGGTCTGCGCACCCGTGGTCCATTCCTAAACTGGTTTAAAACTTACCTTCGACTGCAGCCGGGTGAGTAAAACAGCTGAGGCGCGGCAATCCGCACTGCTGCGCCTATCAGCTGGGTTTCAAAAAAAGAAAATAAAGTTCAGTATTGCGCAGGGGCGGGCAGGCGAGCCCACATGATAATTGGAGCGAACTGGTTCGCTCTCAGCTGATTGTTGGAGCCACCGGCTCACCTGAACCGGTCCGAATAGACTGAATCCCAACCCTGCTTTTCTGGCAAGTCACGGCTCAGCAACCCTACTACGCACCCATGGTGGTGGATGAAGAATAGGGCTGAAATGTCTGTTCTTTAAATTTGAGTACCTATTTCAAATTGCATAGGGGAATAATCTAAAATCTGAATTTTAATAGTAGAAAAATCACTTTTCTCTTGGGGAATAAAAAGTAGAAGGCCAGACTTCTAATGTTTATGGGAAGCCTTTTTTTTTTCCTTTCTTCCTGCAGGAGATTCCGAACACACATATGTCCTAGCAACTCATTTTGTTCAGAACTAACCCGAAAAGCAGACTCTTTTTGCAGTCAATATTCATCGGCAAGCTGCTACATAACAGCAGTGCAATTTCCCCAAATTTGGGGGAAGAAAATGAAATAAAATTTAACACTTCCCACTGAAGAGGGGAAACTCAGCTGTCAGCCACAGAATGGTTGCTGAACTTGTTCAAATTTCTGATTCAAGTCCTATCATCTACTGGAACACCAGAAAGAGTTTTCATTGCTTCAACTGAGACATTTTGTGTCTTGGGGAAATGGTACTTCTTGATTTTTTGTTTTCTAACTCTAGTAGCTGCAATGGCTGAATATTGAGTAGGACTCTGCAAATCATCCCACTGGGTTAATAAGAGTGAAACAGTTGCCTCTGAAGAGTTAAAGCATCTGTAACCTCTGGAACACAGCTGCTTCAAAGGTTCCCTGACTGCCTTCATGTATATTTTCAGCCACAGAGACCATTTGCACAGCATGATTCTTCTCCATGGGAACACATTTATTTAGAGTATATCCCACTTTTCATAGAAGAGGTCAAGATCCTAAGTACAGAGCTCTCCACACATTATCTGGAGCACCACTTGAACACCATCGGCATTGACAAAAATCACCATCAGTCAATTGCAAAAGGCAGCTTTACTTGGAATAACTTACATCCTGCAACAATATCTTTAACATCATTAAGCAGCAACATCTGCCTGTCCCAGATACTTGGAAAGACTTGATAGTCAAACTCATGTTGTCACGGCAGCGTCATGTGACTATTGGGAGTTTTTCCCCCTTCGCTAAACCGGGCATGGGCATGGCCAGCCTGTGACACATCCGGCCTGCGGGCCAGGAGTTTGACAGCCCTGGGATAGATAGATAAAAATGCCAGATCCAGTCTAAACATCTGGATGCCCAACCATATTAAATTTATGTGCTGCCTGACTCCCAGAATTTCTGGTGGTTATGGCCTTAGTTAGAGCAATCCAACTGGCATTTTAATCTGTTGATAAAATTCATGGAAGATGAATTTATTTTGTCTTGAAGAGAGGTACTTTCCATTTGGAGACTTAGTTTATATTTCAGTGTACTCTTGGGTTCTGCACTCAAATGTGGATGCTGAAGTTTCAGTAATAGCCAGGCATTCATTTAAATAGTTAAGGTTAGGACACAACTTGTGTCTTGGGAGTGATAACTTTGACCAGATGTAATTCACTTCTATCTTGAGTATTATTACAGTTTTCCAAAAGTGTAGAAATTATCTGATTTGGCATACTGAAATATGAATTGAAGGGATGAGTTGCAAGTATTTCCTTTTCGTAATAACTCCATCGTTTTCTGGTACAGTTCAAAAAGCTTACTGTACCTTATAAGGCTTTTCAAAATTTGGACCAGAAGATTTAAAATACTAGATTTTCCAAAAGAAACATATGTGCTTTTCAGAATTTGGATAGCTTTTTTTTTCTCACACTTTTCAGAATCAATTTTATTGATGGCTACATCCAAAGTCTGGATATCCTTGCCAAGAAAGGCCAAACAAACTTCATATTTGTTAACTTTCCTCTGATAAGCAAGTCCATTTTACTCAGAGAGTTTTAAACTGACTTCTTGGTCCTAAAGTAGATTTTAATTAGTAGAAAGTTTCATTTTATTTTATCTATGGGCTTTTTGTTTTTGTACTTGATGTGCTTTTATGGTTTAATTATCTTGTACTTTGTTAATTCCCTTGATTCCTATTTATGTGAAAAGAAAAGGGATTTGTAATAGAAAGATCAGATATTAAATAAAAACATTGAGCTTAAATGTTTATTCAGTACAAAGTTGCATGTGAAGTTATAATGTGCAATTGGAAACTTGCTACGTTACTTTTGTTGATTAGGGTTTCTGTGATATTATTAATGCTGTCCAATTTAAAAACCCAAACTTCGGCCAAGTGAGGAATAGCAGTGTATAGGTGTATAGTGTATTATACTGAGAGGTCTCTGAGCTTGGTTGTTTTCTTGCAGACATTTTATTACCCAAACTAGGTAAGATCATCAATGCTGGTAGGGAATGGGATGTACTCTCAGTTTATATTCTAGTGGCTTGCCCTGTCAGTGTTGGTGGGAACAGTCTTGGAGGTTGCTTTGGTTGGGTTCTTTACCATTGATTTGTTTGACAGTTCTTCGATTGAGGTACTATTCACTTTTTGAACGTTGGTCTCATGTTAATTCTGGTGTTAAATCTGTGCTCATTTGGATGTTGATGGCTGGTGGGGAATGTTTTGGTCTTTCTGCACCCTTTTTGGCTTGTTGATTGTTTCTTTTGAATGGTAGGTAGATGCTGTTTATGTCTATATGCCTATTGATGGCCAATTTGTCAGAATGTCAGGCTTCCAGGAATTGCCTGTGGATTCTTATCTAGAAAAGTCACAGTTTCTCAGTTGATACTATGATTAAGTCTTTCCATGTGTTATGAAATTAAAATTAAAGAGTTTTCATCATGTCTTCTGATGCTAGTTGATATTCATGGATGCTTTCTGCTAATCTTCTGCTTCTTTGTCCTATGTTGTGGTTATTGCAGTCCTTGCACTGTATGATGTAGATGTGTCCTGCTTTTTCCTCTTTCATGGACAGCTAGAACTTTTGGTTTACTTAGGATGATTTGGAGGGCTTTAGTTGCTTTGTGTGCTATGCTGATGCCATGTGGTTGTAATTGTTGGTGGTTTCTAAGATGCTTTTGATGTATGGCAGGGTTATCTTTTTTACAGCTTGTGTTGATTGTGCTATATGAGGTTGAGTGGTAAGGCACTTTTTGATAGTGCTGCATGGATATCCATTTTGTAGGAAGATATATCAATGATTTGTTTCCTTTTTCTGATGTTCAGGGTTGCTGTAGTAAGCTTGTGCTCATCCGTATAATGTTCTTACACAGCTTTTATTGTGGGAGGTTGAGTTATTATTTTGGTAGTTGTGTATTTGGTTGGTGTAGGTGGTTTTTCGATAACCTTTTGTTTCTGGTTTGCCATCATAGTCTCTGCCAGTGGTGGGTTGCTGCCAGTTCTCCCCAGTTCTTGCGAACCGGTAGTGGAAATTTTGAGTAGTTTGGAGAACTGATAAATACCACTTCTGCCTGGCCCCGCCCCCAATCTATTCGCTGTCTCCCGAGTCCCAGCTGATCAGCTATAAGGAAAAAATCAGGGCTCACTTGACAAAGAAGAGAAAAAAAGAACAAGACACTTAGCTTTAAATTGAGAAGCTAAGAAGCCTCCCAACTGATCGGCTAGAACCGATCCGCTCCTTGTAAACCATTCGGTGGTGGTAGATTGGCAATTGAGGCCAAGCTCCTGAAAGCAGTTTCCGATGCTCTTGGTGGTAGCAGAGCAGCAAAAAACTGTTTAAACTCTTTCCACGGCACTTCAAAGGGCCACCCCACAGCTGATCAGCGGTAAAAGGCAGTGTGGTGGTAGACCGGTGTGCTCCAAAAACAAATGGGTAGACAGGAATGCTCCAAAAACAAATGGGTAGACCGGTACGGCTATGCAAGCAGTTAAAAGCCTGGTAGACCAGTACCTCTGCTAAATCCTAAAGAATTGTTTGTCACATGACCATCAAACCATGCCCACAAAATAAGCCACGCCCACAGAACAGGTAGTAAAAAAATTTAGAACCCACCCCTGGTCTCTGCTGATATCCAGGAAGTATAGTGTGTTGTGGTTTTCTTCTTCCCTGGTGTCATTCATTTAAATACGTTGTTGATGATTTCCTGTGTGTTCTCTAGTTTATCTTTTTTCATTAGGGTAAAGATATCATCTACATACCTGATCCATAGTTTGGGTTGTATCTATAGGAGTGTATCAACTCCAGACATTGCAATATGACCTTCAGATGAGTCCTGAAAACGGTGATCCCAAGGGTGTATCTTTGATTTGTGGATAGGTTTTTTTCATCAAACTGAAAGTATGTGGTTAGGCAGAGGTTGATCAGATCCTGATTCTGGGTGTTTCAATTTTGGTATATTTGGTTAGACCAGGTATGCTATGGAACAATTTAGTCATGGATTCTTTGGCCAATTCTGGATCTATGGATGTGAAAAGGGTTGTGACATCAAATTATACTAAATATAAAAACTGTAAATATATATAATAAATAGTATAAAATACTATTTCCTGTGTAATTGTTTGAGGGGGGACTCTTTTCATACATGGAACATTATTGAGCTCTATCTCTAAGCAACCACACTTGTGTGAAAAGAGGATTTGGACTTGAATCAATCATTTGAAAGGGTACATTAAAGTTCAGGAGTATGTTTAAGATTAATGCCTACGTGTCAATTCCTAGTCATAGCAGTGGGATATGTTTTCAGTATCCATGGCCATCACCCTGGGAAATGTTATGGGAATGCTATTTTTGGTTCAAATCTATCAATGCCATCACATTTAAGGTTTCACCTGAGTCCATTTTTAAAGATCAGAGTCACTGAAGATGGTAAGAGCCCTTTATAAGAAATTGTGAAAAGGAGGAATGGGGCCATTCTGCTTTTTTTTTTTTTTCTTCATGAGTAGACCTGCAAGTTTTCCATTGAAGGCTTTAAAATTTAAAATGATCTCATAAAAAGACCAATAGTCTCTTTTCCCAAATCACTGTTCCATTCCAATCTGGAGTTGCTTTCACCGAAACTCGATAGCATTGTACAATTTTCTATGGTATTGATGTATTGTGCTGCTGAATAAATGAAATAATAATTATTACAATGAAACTCAAAATGTTGAGTTCTAATATTGTATTGCTCACACAAGATACAAAGTGCATAAATCTCCATTTATTGGAAAAGACAATTTTGCTTTTGGGAACAAAAATGGATAAAATGTTTCTTCTTCTGGAAATTAGACGGGCCTGAACTGTATCTTCCTTCAGCTCTAAAAGCTAATTTGGCCAGTGGCAAGGAATTAAAAAAAATAGGTAAAATTAGGAAGAAACTGAGCTGCTTCATGTAATATCCCAGTTTCAGAAAAAAGGATTATAAACATAATCTGAAAATCTCAAACCTATGTATCACTACTTTTATCTCTCTATTTCGCCAAAGTCAATAAATAAGCACATGTAAGTTGTACTGAAATAAAATCTAATAATAATATTGAAACAAAATAAAATGCCAATTATAAACTTGTGGAAAGAATGACAGCAGTCTTTTTTCAACAGAAAAGATAAAAAAACAAAAGGCAGCTTATTGTCACAAGTGAATGTCTTGATTCATAAAGATATCCATTAGGAGATTCCACCAAATTTTTGAGCATGATTTTAAGTTTTAAGCAAACAGACAAAAAAAGCAGTAAATATAAGTGGCACATGATATTACAATTGAATTGAATAGAATTGTTAAAATTCTGAGAGACTATACAACATAACAGAAATTATAGACTAAGATCGTTGTTACTTTTCCTGAATAGATGTTCAGTGACATTTATCTGTCAAGGCATAGAGACTACATTTTACCTAATATATTTTTATAATGTATATCTATTTTTTACAAATGGTCATTCATGCTGTTGATTTTTCTTTGCTTTCTTGTCTATGTCTACATCTTTGCTCTATAAATATATTTGCCGAACTTTCTACCTTTTATCTTTTGCTAATATAATACAAAAACAAGCTCAGATTTTTTTGGGAAAAAATCCCAATTTTATGGAGGTATATGTTACAAGGGTTATGTCTGCAGTCTTGGCAGGATTAGTTTGAGATGTATTCCCTGACTCTCAAGGAGCTGCCTTCAGCTGTGCCTGTGAGGTATTTCCGGTTCCTGTCATATGTAGATATATACCTGTAATGATGGCTTGTTGGGGGTTCTTCTACTTATGATTAAACCTACTTGAAAGAGTATACACTGACATCCTTTTGCATTCCATTTTTAATTTTGTCAGCAGGTTAGAAATGTCATAGCAGCTAGTATGAAAATGTTCATCAAAGGCTTAAACATGCCTTATCTTTTCAGATATCTCACACTGCTTCAAATTTCTGTATATGGTAGTCACTTGAATGCACTCATGCAAAAAAGAGAAACATGACTCTGGTGCCTTGGACAGCTATTTAAACAAATTTTATATGATAAACAAATCAACACCAAGCCATTATACAATTAGCATTTGATTCTACTTTTGAGGTTGCTCAACTAGCAATGAGTCCCACAGAAATCAACAGAATATATTTCCAAGTTATAGATTTGCCTTTTTAAAATTACAGTTATTTAATACCGAAGGATGTTAATCCTTGAAGAATTTGTGTATGTCAAAGTTGCAGAAATATTGCACAAGAAATTGGTTTTGATTTTATTTAAAAAATTTTGTCTAGCACTCAATCCCCTGCAAATGATAAAACCTGTATTTCAACATCTGCTGCACCACTTCTGTATCTGTGTTGCAGAGTTACATGTAAGCATAGATTATTCTCAGATTTTGTAAGAAATTGTGGTAAAGTTGTTGAAAAATTATCCCTAAAATGGCAATGTGGTCCAGATCCTGAGAGTTCCGGGAGAAAGGGTTTCGAAGGGACTGAAATACAGTAATTTCCTATAAATGTGGCTGGAAAATTCTGGTTTTCAAGATTCTCTAATTACCTCAGATTAATATTAAAGATCCTTTACTGGAATTTATATTTTTCTTGTTTCTTGATCTTACCAGTTTACCATAGACCAGGGGTGTCAAACTCGCGACATCACGTTGTCACATCACATATCACAACTTTTCCCCCCTTCGCTAAAATGGGGATGGATGTGGCCAGTGTGTGACGCATCTGGCCCATGGACCACAAATTTGACACCCCTGCCATAGACTAATATACAGTGACCAATTCTGAAGCCAGCATGCTCAAGGGTCAAGAGGTTCTAAGAAGACATCAACTCTAACAGTTTAAAATATTAACTCTGGCAAATAATTTATTGATTATGGGCAAATGACTAAGTATATTATTACTCTGGATTTGTTTTGCATTCCAGCAAATCAGAGATAGAATCCAGAATTAAGACCAGGTAAATGCAAGTGCTCATCATCACTCAAATTTCATTGGGACAGAGACTATCTCTGAGACAGACTTAAAACAGAGAGTTGCTGAGGAAGATTAATGTGTTATATTACATAATTTTGCTGAAAAATATTATAACTTGCCAAAAGGAAACCCATATTTTGTTTTTATAGACTTAATTGATTCAATGTTTAATGAAAGATTCTGGAGGAAATTAGCTGTTACTTTGATTGATCAGCATCTCTTGAAACAAATATCATGTCACTATCATCCAAGTCAAGTCTAACAGCCTAGGGGATTTTATTGAATCTAACCTGTCTCTACCTGTAATTGTTGCAATAAAGAAGGTTGTATTCTTGCTCCAACATTGCTTAATTTTAAAATTTATGGCATTTTTGAGTTTTTTGCCAAACCAGAATTCTATCCTCCATTGATTGTACATCATTCTATTTCTATTCTTTATAAGATAACCTTTATTGTCACTTTTTTCAGTGAACACACTGGCACACATTTCAAAAATCAAATTCTGATGCCCACTGTCAAAAGAAAATAAATATATACCGTGTTTCTCCAAAAAGACGACCCACCTTGAAAAGAAGCCTTATCACGCCTTGAGTGCATGCGATCAAATTAAGTCCCACCCACAAAATTAGCTCCTATTAAGACTCTGCTCACCCCGGGGTGCAGGGAATGGGGCGAGACACACAGGTAAAAAATAAGCTAGGGAGGAGATGGGGGTGGTGGAGCTGCCCTACTTACCAGGCCTTGCACACCCCAACACCTGCCTCGCCTTCTTTTGCGGCCGCTTGCCGCCACTTGCACGCATCACCCTGACCTCAGTTTGTGTTAGATGCCTGCCGGAAGGCATCTGCAACCGATAACATAGCTTCGGATCGATCCGGAGCTCTGTTATCAGTTGCAGATGCCTTCCGGCAGGCATCTGAAAACAAAACTGAAGCCAGGGCGATGCGTGCGAGTGGTGGCAAGCGGCCACAGAAGAAGTGGGCCAGCAGCAGGCTCCTGCTGGGTCGGGTTGTTGGTGCCACCGCCATGAGGTGAGTCAATAATTAGAATCCTCCAAAAAGAAGGCAATTTTTTGGGGAGTCAAAAAAAAATAAGACCCAGCCTTCTTTTTGGAGAAACATAGTAACCATACACACACATGTACACACACATATATAGATACAGATACAGTCACACACACACACAACTGGCAAAAGAAAGCTCAAGACAGTATTGGTTGGAAATCTACAGAAAAGGCCTTCATCCTGCAGTGGATAGACAATGGCTAGAATGATGATGATACACACGCGCGCATGCGTGCAGACACACACACACACATCATAGTCCATTTTAAATACATAGCAGAAAAAAGAGACTTAAGAGTTAACAAGGTTGGTACTATGTGCAGTGGTGGGATTCAAATAATTTAACAACTGGTTCTCTGCTCTAATGACAGGACAGAGGCGTGTTGGGTGGTCATGTGACTGGGTGGGCGTGACCAGGGTGGGCGTGACACGGGACTTGTATGGTGCTAAGGCAGGACTTCCCTGAGACCCTCCCTCCCTCTCATTATACAGATAATCCTCCAGTTACAAATAGAGCCTGCCAATTACATTTGTAACTGGGGGTTTCGTTTGATTGAATCATGTTAAATGAACGTGATCACTCCCTGCTTTCCCAATGCATTTGTTAATCGAATGTGCAGGTCTTTACATGAGGTAACTCAGGCTGGGGAACAGCATGTGTGGCCTAGTGCTGGAGCAGACCATCCAAGGCCTCCACCAATCAACTGAAATACCTGGGGTCCCCACAATTGCTTCCCCCACCCCATCCTGCCCTGCTGGGTCTCCACAGACTGGGCCTGCTTTGCTAGCATCTCAGATTCATTTACTCCTCCCCATCCCATTTCCCATGGATTACTTACTTTTTGAAGTTCTCCAGAGGTCTAGAAGAGGCTGACCCACTGGCAGAGAAGCCAAAGTGTTTTATTCAGATGATGGCAAAGCTGTAAGAATGTGAAATCTAAAGAAAATATTTTATTTATTTATTTATTTATTGATTGATTGATTGATTGATTGGTTCGATTTATATGCCGCCTTTCTCCAGAGACTCAGGGCGGCTTACAATGTGTTAAGCAATAGCCTTCATACCTTTTGTATATACCTGCTTAGTAGGGTTTTCGGGCCCCCCTAAGTGGTGTTCTTTTTTTTATACAAAGTCAGCTTATTGCCCCCACAAACCAGGTCCTCATTTTCACCAGCTTCTGAGTGAAAGACTTTTGCTTGGGGCCAGCTTCAGGGATTGAGGTAGCAACAGCAGCCAATCAATGAGCAGCTTGCTTCTTTTTGTCTCATTGGGCTGAACTTATTGATTGGCTGCCACGGCTCAATCCCTGAAGCTGCTCATTTGAACTAGCCAATCAGCAGCAAGCAGACTGGGTCCAAACTAAACCTGACCAGATTGGGTCCAAACTAAGCCTGCAGGCCCTTATGGCAGAGAAGCCAAAGTCTTTTATTCAGATGAGGAAAGCTGTTTTCCTTACATCTTACAGCTTCACATTCTTACAGCTTCACCGGCTTCTGAATAAAAGACTGCCTTCTCTGCCATGTGGGTCAGCCTCTTCTACAGTAAATCCAAAGGAAATGGGGTGGGGAGGGTTGGATCGGGCCCAGGGACCCTACATTTTGGCCTGTAACAGGCTAGGGGAGTCCTAGGGAGGCCATGTAACAGGCCGTTCGCGATGGTAAAGAGGTGAAGGAAGGCTCACAAGGCAGGCAGGTAGCTGGGCCGTGTGGGAGGCAGTGGAGAATGGCGAAGGAAGCCTCAGCAGGGAGCTGGGCTGCATGGGAGACTGGGGCCAAGGCAGGCAAGTGGGTTGGGCTGCAGGGGCCACATGGACGAGGCAAGCAAGCTAGCGAGTGAGAGAGCTAGAGAGCAGCAGCAGCTATGCCGTGGGCAAGGCAGGTGAGGCAAGATAAGGAGTGACTGTGAGGGGTGGGGCAGGGTGGGAGGGGCGGGGAGGGCAGGTCCAGCCAGTAATGTGATTACCAGTTCTCTGAACTGTGCAAAAAATTAACAATCAGTTTGCCCAAACCAGTCCAAACCGGCTGAATCCCATCTCTGACTATATGGTACAAAGTATCTTGTCAATATAGGCATTTTATTACCCAGGTAGCCTCCAGTGTTGCTTTAAAGCTTGTACTAGAGAACATAGTGAGATTAACTACTCCAAAATGAAGGTCCTTTTATTTTCTAGGAAGCACTTTAAGTCTCCAATTATATGAGTAATCAACGGTAAGCCTACTGAGCAAGTTAAATCTTTTAAATACTTCAGTGTTCAATTACAGTTTTCTTACCAATTGGTCAATTTAATTGAGAGAGCTGCTTATAAGAGCCCCAAAAACATTACTTGCTCTTGTTAAATTTGCAAGACAATTTGGAAATAACTATGCCCTGGCCACCATTAAGTTATTTAAAGCTAGAGAAGTTGTTATGAAATGAATGGCAACCATTGAAGTCACAAGAATTTCTTTCTTTCCAGATTCCTGCTCATTAACAATGTAATGTGGCATGTTGAATGCAATTTCAGTTTACAGCACAAAAGCTTCTTGAAAACAGTTAAATTGCCAGCAATCACTTTCCTTTTCACGGTTAGAAACCATGGTTGGCATCATTTTAGAAGGATATTTCACATTAAGCAGATTCTGAGCTCTGTCTGGCCCACCTCCAGTCCAGCTTCATATCGATCTAAGCATTTGGGTGTTGCTATCCTCCTTGTGTTCAAAACATGTTCTTTTTAGAGGAAGTATTTTCTCTCTGTAAAGAATGTAAGGAATAATCCTTACATTATTATTTCATACAAGCAAGAATTGTCTTGCTGCTCTTGAAATAAAAGTTTCATCTAGGAGTGAATGCCCAGGTGATAATGGATGAGGTAAACCCAGTGATTGGATTCTAGTTAGTTTTCTACTTCAGGGGTTAAATTTTTGATGTCAAGGGACTGTGGAATACGGACTGCTTATTTAAGAAAGCACGTGTTCTGTGTAATCTGCTCATGTATTTAGATTATAGGCAGGACATTTAGTTTAAAAAGGAAGTTGGGCTTCTTTAGGCATTCTGAAGGTAAAAATGTGGAATCCCACAGAATCTTACATAACTGTAGTTTTTCTGAGGAAATTGCTTCTGGAAGCCCAGCGATGTTTCATCTGGTGACAAACGAAAAGTTTTTCTTCTTTTTTTTAAAATTGTAGCTTAAGGCTGTGGAATAATTTTTTGAGAAAAAGTAGCAGTGTGCATTCCTTGTATGTTTTAAGATAAAAGAAAAAAACCATTTTAATTGGTGTTTGGAAATAAATGTTGATTTTAGCTATTTTTGTAAGCATGGTAACTCAAATTGTTTCTCTTGCTTCCTGGATGTTTTGTGTTTATTTTTTACGTTACATTGCTTTGATCCTTATAGTGCCTTAAACATTATAAATCATTGCAGCAAGGTAACAACTTAATAGAAATGATCACATCGGCTTGAGGGATGCACTTATTGCATAATCTCAAAACAGATGAAATATAGAGATGGCAAGTCAAGCTACTAAAATTAGATGATGCCCTCCAGTGAAGATTAACTCCATTGAACCCTAATAAATGATAATTGGTAATTTACTAATGCATTATTATTTGAGAAGTTTATGAAGGGGTGCCTCTTCCCCCCTTCTTTTCCATTGAAAGTAATTTGCTCCTATTTAAGTGGAAGAAAATAGGTAAGAAAAACGAAGGATGGTATTTTTTTGTGGGTAGAAGAGAAAAGTAGTTAGGAAGCATAACTAGCATATTGGCTAAAGAGTAGAAAATCTCTTATGTAAGCAAATAAACAATAGTGCTAACTATTTTGAGATGTGGAATGTCTGTCTGTCTGTCTATCTGTCTGTCTTCTGTCTATATCTATCTGTCTATATCTATCTATCTATCTATCTATCTATCTATCTATCTATCTATTTATCTATCTATCTATCAATCAATCTATCATCTACCTATCATTATCTATTATATTTATACATGGCCTATCTCACTATTGAAGTCTCTCTCTCTCTCTCTCTCTCTCTCTCATCATCTATCTGTCTGTCTATCATCTATCATCATCTATCATATTTATATATGGTCCATCTCACTATTGAAGTGACTCTCTCTCTCATAATATATATATATATAGAAGTGACTCTCTCTCTCCTTTCTAACACCTAGCAAGCTCTACTGAGCTGGAGCTACAAAAAAACCTTGGCTACGTAGGGAAAACCTGGCTAGAAGAAAAACACACACACACACACACACACACACACACACACACACATATGTGTGTGTGTGTGTGTGTGTATCAATCATCATCTACATCTCTCTCATCATCTACCATCTGTCTCTCTGTGTGTCTCTTTTTGTCTCTCTCTGTCTTTCTGTCTCTGTCTCTCTGCCTCTCTCTCTCCATCTCTCTCTCTCTCTCTCTCTCTCTCTATCTGTCTCTCTCTCTCTCTCTATCACTATCTACCTACCCACCTACCATATTGGAGGGATCAGCAGGATCATAGACTTTCTCCCTCCCTCCTTCCCATGTCAGAGCTATCAGTAGGATCAGAGGCTTTCATCCAAATATTGAAAGCAGTGCTGCACAGTCATGATACAAACTGTCTTCAGAAATCCATACATTTCTCCATTTTAATAGAAACAGCCCTTGTGTAGGTCATTTAGTGGGGTGGGACTTCTTCCTTGAAAGCAGTCTCTCAGAGTGTCTTTGCTCTACTCTCTTTTCAGTCTGATGAACTTTTGTGTTGCGAGGGTGTAGTAACATTGCACCTTCATCATCAGAGAGAAATGGCAGCTGAGTCTTCTAGTTCCTGGCTGGATCCAATTCCTTTCCCTGCTCAGATGGCAATCTGTCTGATGACTCTGGATCTGACTGCTCATTGTCTGTTGGCACTTCTGGAGACTGGCTGTTCGTCCTTCGTCTTCTCCTCTGACTCTTCCTCTGAGTCCAACATGGCATGGACCTTTTTTTTGACATCATGACAGTCAAGCCAAGTAATGACTCTCCTATCTACCTCTGCCCCACAGTAAATCTTAATGCACTGCAATGCCTATTTTGAATAACTCTGAATATGCCATCATTCATGAAGCTCTGCTCGTTCACAGTTTTTGGAGAAAAAGTAGCAATTGTATATATGAGTGAGTTGAATCACTGATATTTTTTGTGAAGTTGTTCTGATGATTTTATTCATGACAGCACAGTGGAAACAATATGAGAGATTTTAACTATATGTTTTATTTATTGGAAAATATAGAACTTTTCTCAGATAACAGCCAGTTTTTTTCCTCCACAAAAATATACTGGAGAGCTCATTTTCCTCAAATAGGTATTTTATTCTATATGCAGTATAGTCATATAAGCATAAATTATACGAATTTGAAACCCACAGAGGGCCATGTCCAATTTTTTAAAGTATCCATTTAGGGCTGTTGTTTTTCAGGATTTATTGTCTTCTTATCTGAAAAGTTATGCAAAAGAATAATAGAATTCATGTCTGCTGCAAGGCAAAACATACTCATTGTTCTGCCAACATAACTGCCAGGAATGTGAGGAAGATGTCTATTGTCCTTGTCGAACAGATAATCACAACCTTTGGACATATCTCACTGTCTGCCATAATGAATGACTGCTTTCTTGTTCAATATGTTCCATACCATTCATTATTCATTGTTACAAAAGTGCATTAATTAAAATTGTTTAGGGGAGGTGAATAAAATATGCCACATCTTTATTATTAGATGGACTACCAGAAATGTTAAGAAATGAATAAAATGTCCTCAGTGACACCGAGATAGTGGATACCTCTAAAATAACTTAACACATGCCTTTAGTTATTGCTTTTAAAGTGCATTTATTTTTCTTCAAATTAGACGTAGAGGTAATGAAATGTGTTCTCTAAATAGATGAAACAAGGTTCTCCTTCAAGGACAGATCAAGCTGATAAGATAAATTATAGACATCAACTTGCGTAGAAACCACAGGTTACCTTTTGTACAAACATTGCAATATTTATTCGGCTAAATTGTTATTTCATAATGGCAACAGCCTTTTAAAAAAATGGCAAGAGTTATGAATTAAATATTTAAAATAAATATTTAAATTGAACTGGTTGACTATAGATTTAATATTTAATGACATTATGAATTAGATTAGGCAGTGTGATTACCGATTAAGTTTTCCATTAGGAAAAAAACCCCAAACTTCACTCACCACTTCTCAGCTTTACTTTTCAGGTGAAAGGGAATAACATCAACAGGTTTATTTTGACAGATATACCCATATTTTCTTTTCATTTACAATTCAACATCTGAAAGTGGTGAGCAGTTTCTCCCTGTTGATATTGGTGAACAGCCACCTATCTAAAGTGATTGTAGCTGAATGCCATATTCACATATATGAATTACTCCCCATAAATTGGAATTCTATATTATTAGGATTCCAGCTCATGTGGAAAATGAAAGCAGTAAGTTCTAGACCATAATGGAGATTGGGACTTTTGTGATATCATCAACTTGACTTGGAAAGGGACAGGATTCCTTACCATTCCTCACATACTGAGGCGTACATGAGAACATGCTGTCTAAATGGGGCTATTTTTGTTTGACTATCACAAGCTTATAGTTTAAATCTTATGTTACTCAAGAAAGGAACCCATCACAAACTTTTGGGAGGACTGGGTCTACTTAGAAATCTGTCATGGATTTCTTACATCTCCAAATACTGTGGCACAGTAAGCTACAGAAAAATCAACAGCAAAATGTACTGTCCCTTGTAATAAGTTGCATTTAAATAAGGTATGGGAAAACAGTTGTGAAAAAAGAATTTAGACAGAGATAGTGCTATGTACAAAATAAACAAACAGGCAAACAAAACCCATTACAGCTAAATTGCTCTCTCTCTTAGCCTGGTTCATTTCACAGGGTTGTTGGGCAGGAGAAATGGACAGAGGAAACAATATGTCTGCCATCTTGGGCTTCCGAAAGAAGTAATGAGTAGGAATCTTAAAAAAAAAAAAATAGGATAGGCAAACTTTTGGTAAGTAATATGTTTGGAATCATAGAATTTGAAACAATCATTTAAGCTTGTGCAGAAATCCAGAGAAAAACATTTCTGGCAGGTCCAGCTCAGCTTCAATGCATGGAAAGCAGCTACTAGCTCTTTTGAGTAATTAGTGGCACAGTCTCTGCCTTTCGGCAACTTTGGTTGATTAAAATGTGGAAAGGAAGCGAGTTTGCTCCAGTGAGTAAGGTGTTAGACAAGGAGCAAATAAATCTCTGTATGATCTTGCCTTAAGTACAGAAGCCAGTTGGTGATTCTTTCTCAGGTCTAGAAGATGACATGGCAATGGAAATTTGCCTACAAAATTCACCGGGAGTTAAATCTTGTTTAAATATCCTTACAATGATTAATTGGACTCTGTGTTAATACATCTCTTTCTGTCTATCTATTCTCTTTCTTCACTCCGTTTAAATGTTTGTAAGAATAAGAACTTGCAGTGTGTTCATCTCTTTAAATATGCAGTGAAAGTATGCCTGCGGATTTAAAAAGCAGCAAAAAACCCCTGCATTTCTTTATAATCAGTAACAAAATACTAGCTAAATTATTTATCATGTACTTTTCAGATACTTCCAAAAGCAATGCTATTCTGGTCAAAAGTCAAATGACTGGAGCAGAACTGCTATAAAGGCAATTTCAACCATTGAGAAGTTGTAGGCAGATTTTAATTGCCAACATCTTTTATGACAACTGAATTTTGCTTCATTATGTTCTCTTGTTTCAGACAAAAAAAGATTATTAGCATTAGCTGTTTTAGCTTAGAAGAATGCAAGAATAATACTGGACATCACTAGCTCTACATTGCTTACACTGAAAGAACAAATAGCAATATAAGCACAAATTGCTAACAACGACCATTTCTATTAGAGAAAATAATGTGTGGGTGACTATTTCAAGATTTAAATCAGGGGTGTCAAACTCAAGGCCTGGGGACTGGATCTGGCCCACAGGCTGCTTAGATCTGGCCCGCGGGGCCACCCTGGAAACAGTGAAGGACTGGCCCATGGTGCATCTGCCAGCGAGAACGGAGCTCCACTTTCGATGGCAGAGGGATGCAGGAGGCCGTTGCAGCTGAAAACAGAGCTCGGAAGCCTGTTTTCACTGGCAGAGCGCTCGGGCCACCACAGCCACCCCCGACACGAGTGACGTCAAGCTGGCCATTCCCACCCCAGCCTCCTAAGGTCAAACACAACCCTGAAGCGGCCCTCAATGAAGTCAAGGTTGACATCCATGATCTAGATTCTTAGTAAAAATTTGCTCAAATTTTTGTTCAAACTCATTCAGTGAGTTTGAAAGGATGTAAATCACTTTAATAAGGCTTGATATATTCTCAGTTTAACCCAAAGAGCTATATATTGCTATTCCTGAATCTTAGATGGCTAGGCTGTATTCTTCATAGCATGGTAGAGTTGAAAGGAACCATTTAAGTTATTATGTACTATACCATCTTCTTTCCTTGCAGGGATCCAAATTAGAATATCTACTAGAGATGGTTGTCCAGTGTCTTCTTGAACATATAATGCAAAAGAAAACACATGACCTCTGTTGGTAATGGGTCCATGGATGAACTGTTCTTATGATTGTGATTTTCCCCCCTTAACGTTAATATTAATTTCCCTCCCATTCGGAAGGTTGAGTGTTCAGTCCTAGGCAATGACAGATGTTTATCTATGAGGATGCAAAGAGAAAATACCTGCTGCGAACACTGCATAGGCATCAGGAAGGGCATCCAGCCAGTAAACGCTCAGCTCCATTGAGTCGCTTCAACTTTACCCCGAATAAAAAGATTACAGGGTCATAAAAGTGGGCGGGGGGAATCAACCAGAAATATGCCTTCTTGTAATTTAAGTCTATTTATTCCATGTCTTACAGTCTAATGCAATGTCCTTTAGATTATTTGGAAAGTGCTATCATATTCTGTCCATTATTTTCAATCTTCCTTTCCCTTGCAAGACATATTGCTCAATTATTCTTAATTGTGTGGGGGTTGTGGTTGTTTTTGCTCTTGTTCTAATATGATGCGAAAAAGTAGACTAGTGCAGAATAAACTGGTTATGCTGCATTACATAATTTGGAAATATTACAGTTGATGCCACTTAAAACTGCATTTGCCTTTTTAGTAGCCATGCCACACTACTACAATTTATTACTCAGTTTGTGATTAATTATAAAACCCGAGACTTCTTCCTCATGCATTGTCACAAAGCCAAGTGTAATTTAGCTTGTTTCACCTTATTCATAAGTGAAGAATTTGTATTTTGCCTGCATTTATTTTCATTCTCTTAATTCAGACTCTGATCTTTGGGTTTCTTGGTTCTTCAGTTAGTCATGGAGCAGCTGTACTATTTCTGATTTGCAGAGCAGAAAGACTGAAACAGAAACCTTGCTATGTATCAGGGGCAAACAGCTACCGGTATATTAACTTCTGTAAGAATTTTAAAACAGACCCTTATATTTTGTGACTACAGTTCCTAAAAAACCCAAGTGGAATTCTCAGTCCATGCTGGGCACCAGGTTGAAGATGTCTGCTTGGAGCTTTCGACTTTATTTGATTAAAGCAATGGGATTTTCTTTTTCTGTCAGTTTGTTCAATACAAAACGCCCATTTAATATGAATATGTGGGGCTGAGGAAGCACACACATTCTCTTACCCTGCAAAACAATTTAAAGGCTGTTTTTGTATCGGGATACATTCCGCATATTGAGATCAACCAATTAAAAAATAAGTAACATATTTAGCTGCATGGCACTTTGGTTTCTCCAGTAAATTGGGCTATAAATGAAACGGTGTTATCATGACGTTCTTGTTTTTTATGAGGCACATTTTCTCCTCCCAATAATTAAATGGTCATTTTCTCCAAATAGAGGAAAGAAAAACAAATTAGCTTGATTCTAAGGACGTCAGTCTCAATGTAATTCTTGTAATAGCGAATAATAACCTAATGGCTTATTTCTAACTTTCACCATTGCTCTTTATAGTTAATAGAGCTTTATGAAACTAAAAACCTCTCGAGGTAATTTTAATTTAGAGGAACCTATGAATAAATATGTAGATTAGAATTCTGCTTGGATTTGGAAGCTTCTGTGTCTGGCAGTGTCAATTTTTTTCAGGGTACTTGTTTATTAATTTAATGCCTTTGGCATTAAAGCAGACCCAACACTGGTCCTCAGAATTAAATATCATTTCCTATCTATGTATTCTTCCCTGATTTATGAGTGATATCTCTCTTGCTTCTCATCCAGATTTAAAATCTGAACATATCCTGTCAGAGAAAGGATTGCTCCAAATATTGCATCCTATTTTAGATTACCAGAATCAAGGAATATACCCTTTTCAGCAACAGCACCTTTAGAACAGGGGTGATATTCACTTACCTTCTCTACCAGTTCACAAATGTGCAAGGCCTTCTGCACATGCACAGATCCTTGAAAACGTGGGATTCATGACAACCGTGTGGGTGGGCGGAGCATACCTCAGTCACCCCTACCGATTTGCCCAAACCGGATAGAACCGGATAGAATACCACCACTGCTTTAGAAGTTCATCGATTGTTTAACATTTAAGAAACTAGCTAACAAAGCTTGGTTATTTTAAGAGAAATTTAGCTAAAGATATTCTGATAATATATTCTCATTATTTTTATATCATCTCGTAGCTCTCAGCTGATCTCAAAAAGCTATGAAGTTTGCATCTGATTAATGTAGGAGTTGTATGGAAAGGCATATGGTGATATTAACATTGTGGCATTCCAATACAATCTTAAGCAGTTTTGTACTTCTAATGTGACTTTGCACAGGCATATGGAAAGAGAAGATCTTGGATGGTGACAGCACCATGCCTGTTCCATCACTTTAATGAAAATATAGGATTCTTCAGATGCTTCTACTAATTAGCACTTAAATAGAAGAGTAGCGCCAATTAAATTGAGAATTCAAAAGTATCCTGAAAGAAAACAGTGATAACCCCCAAAATTATATGGATGTGTCCATTAAGTTACTGAGATCAATTCAAATTGTAAGGACTTATTTTTATTTCTATTACCATATTTTTCAGAGTATAAGATGCACCTTAGTTTTTAGGGAGGAAAATAAGAAAAAAGCTGTTTGGCAGGTGGATCGGCCTCCCCCAATCAGCTGTTCCCAGAGGTGAATTTTAGCAACAGGTTCCTTGGTTGTGAGTTCTGTGCCTTGCTTTTTTTTTTTTCTGTCCTGAAACTTCTGAAACTCTGTTTCAGAAAAAAACTTTTTTTCCCTGCCTCTGAAAGCCTCTGAAACAGAGCTTCAGAAAAAAAGCTCTGAAGCTCTGTTAGGGGGCTTCCTTTCTGAAGCTCTGTTTGGGGGTTCTTTTCTGAAGCTTCTTTTCTGATCCTTTTTTCAGCCTCTGAAACCTCTGAGAAGCTGGGCAGGGCTACATTCAGAGTATAAGAGGCACCCATATCTTCACCCTCTTTTTTGGTGGAAAAAGGTGCGTCTTATACTCAAAAAAATATGATATATGTTAGGGTTCTAATGTATGTCCTTGACATATATATACTGAAGACAAGAGACTTATCACTTGTGTGCTTCCACAAATCATGATTTTGGAGCGAAGCATGAATATTGGTTGCAAACTAATTATGCACAGCCTCTATCCAGCTAGTTGTAAATTAGAATATAAGCACCCAACTGCACTGCTACATTAGAGAATTCTGTTTCTCTGATATATGATTATGTTTTATTTAGATCAGTTTAAGTTGTCATCAAATTCATTCATGCACTAAAACCTCTCTGAATTGCAAGCCAAGATACCTTGCTTCAATTTCTTTGCCGGATTAGAAGTAATTATGTTCTACAGATCATGTAGATTCTTCTCAGCTACTTATGCTCCATTGGGTTTTTAAAACATGGAGTAAAATGAATAATAGAGTTATGTGCAATATTTGGGTTTAGAGCAGGCATATGAGGCATTCAGATCTAATGTGAGCATTCTCTCAATACCTATCAGTTCAGGTAGTCCTCAACTTACAATAGTTCAAAGTTACGGTACTGAAAAATGTAACTTATGACCATTTTTCACAGTTAAGATCTTTGTAATATGTTCATGTGATCAAAATTCATATGCTTGTCAACTGGTTCATATTTATGACCATTGCTGTGTCCAAAGGACTTGTGATCACGTTTTGTGACCTTCTAACAAGCAAAGTCAATGGGGAAGTCACATTCACTTAACAACTGTGTCAAGAAACATCGTAAAATGGGAGAAAACTCACTTAACAAATGTCTCACTTGAACAACAGAAATTTTCGTATCAATTGTGGTTGTAAGGCAAGAACTACCTATAGCTCCTTAAGGAGCTGAATCTTTTACAATAGCTATGTGGACTTAGAAGAACATGTGCTTGAGGCATAATACCCAGCTATCACAAATAAAATAAACCAGAAAATGTTTCTTTTCAAATCTATGATTGTTGCCAGAATAATTCTATAGGATTTTGTGATTGGTCTTGTGCAAAAACCTTCCTGGCTATGAGTGCAACTGATCTCCAAGCCAGAATTGAGAGTCCAAGGGGACCCAAAATCTGCATCACCTCTGTTTGAGATAATGCTGCCCTATCCAGAACTTGTTCTAGAATTGAATATCATGATTTATTGGGGCTTCCCCTGTGTTTCTGGAATTTATCCCTTCAGACTATAGACTAGTATAAAATTTTATGTACAGATACCTACACACCACCCCCAATCATTTCATTTCATATTGACATACTGCTTTCTCATTTCTCCAACCTATCAGTCCCAGCAGTCTAAATTATTTGAGTCCAATGACAGTCAATACTTTGTAATGGTGGTGAATATCTGTAGCTTGGGTAGAGGTTCATTCTCTGAGCTTGTAGGTTGGTTTCTGAAAGTCTTGTTACCAGGCTAGGTAATATCTTCAGCAGAGTTTAGGGGATGTCTATGGCTGTGTTCTTCTGCCTATAAAGGCTTTGTGTGATCAGTAGGTCTTGTGATGGGTCAGGTGTGAATGTGTCAAGTGAGGGTCTTGTGATGGGTCTTGTGATGGGGACATCATGTCAGAAGAGATCACTGGGCAGCGAAGTGCTGTTTGGGGGGTTGTGTGGGTTGGCAGCGAAGTGCTGTTTGGGAGGGGTTGTGTGGGTTGGTTGAGGGTCAGTGCGATCGCTGGTTGGCTGTGTGGTTGATTTGAATTCTGAGGGGTAGGCTGATTGTAGGTCAATGTGTCTGTTGAGGGAATTAACAAACTCATTAACAAGCTCAGAGAATGACCTTTTACTCCCAGTCAATACTGTTTAGGGAAGGAGATCCTTGCCAGAAAGAATAAATTTGCTGCTGAGCAAGATTTGCAATCGTTTAGCACATTGACTGCCTTTAAAATCATAGGAATTTTAAAGAACATAGATTACAATCAAAAGAAAACGGTATTGTAATTCCAGTTAATATGTGACTATAGCATAATCATTTATTTGTGTTGTAAAGGGCTTTTTGAAATATTCATTGGCCAATAAAGTAAGCAAGATCACTCCATGTAAGCTTTGGATATGATATATTTAGATACGGTCCCAATTTAAAATAACAATGCAAGGAGAAATTGGCATTACAGCCATGGTGGCGCAGTGGTTAGAATGCAGTATTGCAGACTAATTCTGCAGACTACCAGCTGCCTGCAGTTTGGCAGTTCAATTCTGACCGGCTCAAGGTTGACTCAGCTTTCCATCCTTCTGAGGTTGGTAAAATGAGGACCCGGATTGTTGGGAGCAATATGCTGTTTATTGCAGTAAACTGTTTAAAGAGGGATGTAAAGCACTGTGAAGTGGTATATAAATGCTATTGCTATTATTGCATAGTATATTCTAAAAACATTCCTGGTAGGTTTTCTAGTTCTGCTAGAAGAGGCTGAGAGCAATGCCATGAATATTTTTCTAGACGCCCTTTATGAAATGTCTTTCACTCTTTATTTTTAGTGTTTGTCCATGAGTGATGCTTAAAAGGTAATCCAAACTTTAGTGGTGTTTTAAAACTTTTACCTACATGGCATATTGATAAGCAGTGAATTCAGTTATGAAAACCTAATGATGCCCAAACTCTTTAAGGTATAAAACTTTGAAAGGACAACAATTCCTGAATTTGGGGCCCAGAGCTATATTCTTGAAGGTACACAAAAGTGAGATACACTCTTGTGAAGTCTAGAGGGGGAAAAGGATTAAAAATATATAAAGGCAATAGGGAAGCTGTGCCTCTCAAAATATGCAAGTGGCTGCCTGGAGGCACAAGGCAAAGGACTAGCAGCATTTGGGAATATGAATGAGAGAGAAAGAGAGAGGTTGAGAAATAATACTGTTGAAAATTCTAGTGAAAAACTAAGTCAGAAAACTTGGCTTCCTGAAAAGGAAAATTAAAAAAAGTATTTGGGTGACCTCAAATTGTCCAAGATGCATTGACTTGGTCAGGGGTTCCCAACCGGGGGTGCAAGATGATATTCCAGGGGGTGTGAAAACTTGGGTTTAGAAGTTTCCAAATTATAGTGTATATGCAAAATTATATGCATATAATTATTTACTTTTGTAAGGTATGCAAGAATATATCAGAAGCATTCTAGGGGTATAGGGTAGAGAAATAGTTGGGAACCCCCGGACTAGGTGTACTATTCTACCTTTTGTAAATTAAAAACAAACTAAATGCAGATAAAAATGCTTTGATTGATGGAGGTGTGGGATTAAAGGCCAACTCAAGCATCCTAGTAAGAATTTAAGGTCTGATTTCATTTGTATTGCTTCACATATTTTTTTTTTTTTGTAGGTTGTAAGTTAGCCAAGGTTTGGCTTTAGGTATGTGGCTATACATTTAAAAAAACAAACAAACACCAAATAAATCAATAAACATAGAAAGTATTACACTAACAAATGAAATGAAAATAAAAAAGGAAAATAGAGACTTTATTACAGATTTGCAAAATATAAAATCACATAAGAATGTATAAAGTACAAGAAAAAGGAAAGACATTCCACTGATATTCATATTACATTGGAAGGTATATAAAGAGAAACGTATTACATTTTTGCATTTTAAGACTAAAGGTTAGAATCTGAAGGAGTTCATCCTTAACGCTATTGTCAGGTGAACAAAATCTTGTGTTTTAAAATTTTACTTTAAAGAATCTCAAGTTTAGATGTTGCAGAAGGCTATGTTCAAAATGATAGTCCTTTTTTCCAATTAAATTTAGTATCAGGATTATTATTTTATATTACATTATTTTTTACATGAATGCATTGCATATGCTCAAAGATTAACTTGCCAGTTTTCTAATGAAGAGTTTGAATATAGATTGCCCATGAGAAGCCTAGCTACTTAGTAGTGGTTATAATATGCAAAGTCACCTTAATATACTTTGTATATTATATATACCTTGGTGATACTTAATAGAATAACAACTAACAGAAAAAGGACAGTCAACATTCGCAACTAGTAAATTCTTGTAAAACAACTTTAAATATTGCTGAAATTTATGATTTTGCCAGGAGATATAGAAGAGAAATCCATCTTGTTTGTTACATTTCTAACAGTTTTTTTGAGTGTGTATTATCCATTTTGTCAACAAGCACTTGTGTAACATACCAATGAAAAAAGAATCCTCAGCTTTTTCTAAGTATAATATTCACAAGAAATGCAATATTTAATTTTTATTGATAGTCTTATTATTACATTATCAAGTGTCCTGTTTAAATTCTCCATCTGTTAATTGTTCTAGTTTTTTAACTTGTTTGGTTTCTGAATCATATGAATTTAATGCATTTGCAATATAGTTTTAAGTATTTTGATTATCGTTGTTATTTTGTGGTAGCACCAGTTGAAAACTTGTACTTATACAGTACTACAATGTACTGTTTTGCTCTTAAAATTATGTAAGTCAACTAACATGTAAATAATTTTTTAATAAAATGTTTAGTTTTATGCTAGGTATGTACTAATATTGGAACAATAGGAAGGAAGCCACATAAACAAAATCAAGAATTAAAATATTCTTTTGGGAGTATTATGACTCCCAAAAGTTGTCTTATTTAATGAAGTATTATACCCACGAAATGCTTAATTAATACAATACTTAAGCATTAACATACTTTTTTAATACATACAGTAGCTATTTAAGTATGATACTAACACTTTAAAATTTGAGACTCTAAAATATTTAAACATACTGATTAATAAAAAGTTATCAAATTCTTCATTAAGATTGCAAGTGCCAGTAATCAATTTCCATGCATTTAGTAAAATACTGTAATAAAAATCTAAAATGTTTAACTAGATTTGATTCTTTTTAAGGGATTTCCATATTCAGCATCTGCAACTATCAGGATACAGGTGATAATGTAGAATAACATGGGAAGAATTTTTAATACTCTGTCGTCACATGAGGAAAATACTTCTGTATGTGGAATATTCAAAGATTGCAGATATAAAATATCGGCAATAACTTACAGATAAGACTTAACAGGGTTTTATAGTTATCAAATCTGGGCAGCAAATCTCGGATGGTCACTGGAAAGAAACAAAGAGGTGCTGAATATTCTTTCCTACCCTAAGTAAGCGTTTTTATTTATTTATTTTGCAGTCAACAACCTGGTACTCCTGATATTAGATTGCTGAGCAAATGTTACAACTGTTTTCTTCCTTTAATAAAGGTGGATAGATAAGAAAGAAAAGGAAGAGAGGAAAAAGATTGGATATAGCATAGAAATACATGCCACAATAGCATTGTGAGATGAAATACTACAATTTTGTTCAAACATATTATGGGAATGAACCAAGGTATTTATGAATATTTCACTTGGGGACATACCTAAGTAACTTCTTATGTAGGCTGACAGAGCCACTCCTGTTTCCTTTGTGGCCTAACTGTCTCATCCGTTTTAGAAAAAAGGAAGCTTATTTCTTAAAGCAGCCATTTTGTGAATTTGCCACAATATGTTACAGTGGAATTTTATGGGGGATGGAAGACAGAAACCCGAAATAAGCATCAAAGATAAAGAATTTTGATCTGTAGAAGTGCAACGGAAATGGGTCCTAATAATCAAGGAAAAGAAAGGCTCATAAAGTTCATTGCTTTTACTGTCTGAACACTAATGTGTAGAAATACACATTATCTGGGAAATTATCAGCTGATAAACTCTGAGTACAGGAAGACAAAAATGGTTTAGGAAGAGTAACTAAGTGTCTGACTTGAAGGACAAAAATAAATTCTACCTTGGAAATCGCTGGGAATAAAAAATAAAATTCTCTGTTATGTTTGTTGCAAGAGAATAGTGCATCTTCACACAGCTATAAAAAATTCTGATAATGGCATTTCCAAAAAGGAAATGTATTTTAAATGTATAAAATCTATCAAAAACATGCATAATAATAATTGAATTGAATTTTTCTGATTCAATAGCATTTTAACTACTAGCGATCAAAATATTTGTCACATTAGACTTAGATTTAGAATAACTCTCTTGTCTCTTTACATGTACACTAATGGTCATACATTAAAATGAAATTTCGTTGTATACAGCTTTCAAAGGGTGACCACCTCCAATATACACTGCATAAACATGACAAAAATGTAAACAACTAAATAAAAAATTACACATACCCACATATATTACATGACACAGAGAAACAACACAGTCTAGTTCAGATGTATAAATGTATGGTGAGAAAAATGAATCTTGTGAGTTTACCAGAGGGATGGCATAGGGAACAAAGCTGTTACAGAATCTGGTAGCCCTGCTAGAAACACTTCAAAACTTCCTCCCAGAGGGGAACAACAGAAACAGACCGTAAAGCAGTGGTGAAATTTAAAATTTGTTACTACCAGTTCTGTGGGCGTGGCTTGGTGGGGTGGGGGTTGGTAATGTGATTGGATGGGAGTGGCCAACTTTTTTTTTAACTTTTAAAACCATTTTTTCTACAACCTCTTCAGCCAAAGAGGTTGTAAAAAAATGCTTTTAAAAGCCTCTGACGATCCCAGCCGAGTTGCCTGATCGGCAGAGACTTTTAAAAGAAAAAAAGCCTCTGCTGATCAGACAACTGGGATCATTGTGGTCCCAGGCTTATGGTCATGGGGGATTTCAACCTGCCGTCCGTGGGTCAGACGTCTGAGGTCGCTCGGGAGTTCATGGCTTCCATGACAGCCATGGACCTGACCCAGTTAATTCATGGCCCTACCCACACGGGGGGAAACACGCTGGATCTGGTTTTTGTCTCTGGACAGTGGCTGAGTGATCTTGAGATAGGGGATATAGTTACCGAGCCCTTGTCATGGTCAGATCACTCTCTCCTTCGTCTCAACCTTTGAACCGCTGCACCCCGCTGCAGGGAGGCGGAGCCGGTAAGATGGTTCCGCCCCAGGCGCCTGATGGAACCTGATAGGTTCCAGATGGAGCTTGGGCCATTTCCCGAGGCTCTGGCACACGCCTCGACTGGAGACCTAGTGGCCGCCTGGGATAGGGCGGCCGCTGGAGCTCTGGATCGGGTCGTGCCTTTGCGGCCTCTGACCCGGTGCCGATCTCATTTGGCTCCTTGGTTCACTGAGGAGCTGAGGGAGTTGAAGCGCTGGAAAAGATGCCTAGAGTGTAGTTGGAGGGCCAGTCTTTCTGAATCGGACCGGACACTGGTAAGATCCCATATTAGGAATTACCTAGTGGCAATAAAAGCAGCGAAATGTAGTTATTTTGCTGCTCTTATTGTGTCATCAGATAACCGCCCGGCCACCCTGTTTAGGGTGACCCGCTCCCTGCTCCACCAGGAAGCGTGGGAGGACCCCTTGGAGGGTAGAGCCGAGGATTTTGTTCAGTATCTGTATGACAAAATCACTCAGATTCGGGAAGATCTGGACTCCGACTGGGTAGTCTCAGGGGGAGGGACTGGGGCAGGTCTTGAGAACGTTATCTGGGATGAGTTTGATCCTGTGACCCCTGAGGACGTGGACAGGATTCTGGGCAGACTGAACGCGACCACTTGTTTATTGGACCCGTGTCCTTCCTGGTTAGTGCTGGCTTCCCGGGAGGTGACGCGAGGCTGGCTCCAGAGTGTGGTTGCGCAACAGCTTCCCCAGCACCTGGATGAGACGACATATCTGGATCCGTTCCAGTCGGGTTTCAGACCCGGGTACAGCACGGAAATGGCATTGGTATGCGTTGGTTGATGATCTCTGGAGGGCTCGGGACAGGGTGTGCTCCTCTGTCCTGGTCCTGTTAGATCTCTCGCGGCTTTTCATACCATCGACCATGGTATCATACTGCACCGGTTGGAAGAGTTAGGGGTGGGAGGCACTGTATTACAGTGGTTCTCCTCCTTTGTCTCCGGCCTGTTGCAGTCTGTGTTGGCAGGGGGGCAGAGGTCGACCCCGAGGCCCCTCATATGTGGGGTGCCACAAGGGTTGGTCCTCTCGCCCCTTTTGTTCAACATTTATGTAAAGCCGCTGGGTGAGATCATCCGTGGTTTCGGGGTGAAGTACCACCAGTACACTGATGACACCCAGCTGTACATCTCCACCCCGGACCACCCCATCGATGCCCTTGAAGTGATGTCTCGATGTCTGGAGGCCGTGCGGATCTGGATGGGGAGGAACAGGCTCAGGCTCAACCCATCCAAGACCGAGTGGCTGTGGTTTCCAACGTCCCGATAAAGTCAGTTGACGCCATTGCTGATTATTGGGGGCGAATTGCTGGCCCCCACGGAGAGGGCTCGCAACTTGGGCGTCCTCCTGGACTCACGGCTGTCTTTAGAAGAGCACTTGATGGCCGTGACCAGGAGGATTTTTCATCAGGTTCGCCTGATTCGCCAGTTGCGTCCCTTTCTGGATTGGGACTCCCTACACACAGTCACTCATGCCCTCGTTACCTCCCGCCTGGACTATTGTAATGCTCTCTACATGGGGCTCCCCTTGAGGAGCACCCAGAGGCTCCAACTGGCGCAGAGTGCGGCTGCGCGGGTGGTTATGGGAGCAACATGGCGCTCCTGTGTGACACCTCTCCTGCGCGAGCTGCACTGGCTCCCGGTGGTCTTCCGGGTGCGCTTCAAGGTTTTGGTTACCACCTTTAGAGCGCTCCATGGCTTAGGACCCAGCTACTTACGGGACCGCCTACTACCACAAACAGCCTCCCACCGGCCGGTACGCTCTCATAGAGAGGGGCTCCTCCAGGTGCCGTCAGCCAAACAATGTCGACTGGCGGCCCCTAGGGGGAGGGCCTTCTCTGTGGGGGCACCTACTATCTGGAACAAGCTCCCCCCGGAGATACGGAGTATCCCGGATCTGCGCACTTTCCGCCGTGCTTTGAAGACACTCCTATTCCAGCAGGCCGGCCTGACCTAATTTTTTCCCCTTCTTCTAAATTTTTAAACTCAAATTTTAATTCGTTTTAAATTATTGGGGGTTTTAAATTGTCTCAGGCAAAAATTATTTAATTGGGTTTTAATCATGTCTTAACTTTTTTATTTATGTGTTTTATTTTGTGCCTGTTCACCACCCTGAGTCCTTCGGGAGTAGGGATTTAATAAAATTAAATAAAATTAAATTAACAAATTTAATAAAATGAAATGAAAATGAAATCATCAGGGATCATCAGAGGTTTTTAAAAGAAAAAAAGCCTCTGCTGATCAGGCAACTCAGCTGGGATCGTCAGAGGCTTTTTTTTTTCTTTTAAAAGCATTTTTTTGGCCGAAGAGGTTGTAGAAAAAATGCTTTTAAAAATAATTTTAAAAAAGCCTCTGATGATCGCACGGCTAAGCTGGGCTTGGGGGAGGGCAGGGATTTTTGCTACCGATTCTCTGAACCACCCGCCTCCATAGCTACCGGATTGGGCGATCCGGTCCGAACCAGGAGCATTTCACCCCTGCCATAAAGTAGGTGTGTGGGGTCTCTAATAATGCTTTAAGCTCTAAGGACATAGTGCTTATAAGCAGTATTCTCAATAACAGGAAGCGAGCTTCCTATAATCTTCTCAGCTGTCCTTACCACTCTCTGTATGGACTTTCTATCTGCGGCACTGCTACCACCAAACCAAACAGTGATGCAATTTGTTAAAATGCTCTGAAGGTGCCTCTGTAAAACATGGCCAGGACAGAAGGAGAAAGATGTGCTCTCCTCATCCATCACAGGAAATACAGACGCTGGTTTCCACACTTCACTAAGGATGACATGTGGAGAAACCAATTCATATTGTTATCTGCACCGCCGGATACTTAATACTGTTGACCACCTGTACAGCTGCATCCTTGATATTGAGTGGAGTATGACTATGCCGACTCTTTTTAAAATCTACAGCAATCTCCTTTGTTTTATTAACATTTGAAACCAGGTTACTTTTATTGCTATCATTACTTGATTTTAACCACGTGCACAGAGTTTAATTTATTAGTACCATTCATTTGTCTTTAATTACACCGAAGGCAATGCGGACCCAGTTTGTGGGGGCAATAAGCTGACTTTGTATAAATATACAAAAGTATGAAGGCTATTGCTTAATGCATTGTAAGCCGCCCTGAGTCTCCGGAGAAGGGCGGCATATAAATCAAATTTTAAAAAAAAAATTAAAAAAATGCATCTCATGTATTTTTGACACATATTGTATTTTATACATCTCAACCATTCCATTTATCAACTGGAAAAGAAGTTTAGCTGTGTGATAGATCATATTCTTTGTATGAAAAGGTTGCCAGCATCACACCATGGCAGATATTGTGGAAATTTTTTGGAAACTGTGGATAATTATTGCTCTTAGCAGTGACTATACAGTACTAAACTGCAGGGAGCCGTGGTCAGAGTTGATAGGAAGTTCTTTCAAATGTTCATAAGAAATACAGGCAGCAGTAAAGAAGAAATCTACTATTGCAGACTACAGTATTTTTTTTAGAGAAATCAATAACTCCGAAGGTTACAGTTTATAGCAGGTTTCTCACCTTTTCATGATGCATTTTGATCATATTCTGAAAGTTAGTTTTTGTTAGCTGTACCTAGTGTTCAAGTACACTGTGCTTTTAGATTAATCCTTATATCAGCTTTAAACCATATTTCAACCAGAGTGCATACAATAAAGTCTGTTGAATTTCAGTGTAGGTTATTAGTGTACCACATCTCTTTTTTATGAAGTTTTAAGAAGCCTCATAAAAGATTTTCAACTTTGTAAACAACATTTAGTCCCCTGCCCCCCTGACTTCACTCTTGCTATCACAGGAGTGATTGAATCTAATATTAAAAATAAACAGGAAACTGTAAAATACGTACTTGGAAGTAATTGATCATCATTATAGTGAAGTCCAACTTAGGCTATATGCTCCTTTATTAAGCCCGTGGTGGCGCATTAGTTAGAATACAGTATTGCAGGCTAACTCTGCCCACAGAGTCAGGAGTTCGATCCTGACTGGCTCAAGGTTGACTCATCCTTCCATCTTTCTGATGTTGGATAATTCCTTCTGTAAAATAAGATTGTTGGGATCAATATGCTGACTCTAAACCGCTTAGAGAGGACCGTAAAGTACTATGAAGCGGAATATAAATCTAAATGATATAGCTAAGTGGTATTAAAGATATATCTGTCCTTCCCAGAAAATATCTTTCAATCTGCATCATTCTCTATAAGAAAAGATGGAAGGGAGAAGGAAGAGAAGGAGGAAATTAAAAGAAACCTAAATGATTAAATAAATAATTAAAGTGAATATATGACTGCAGCTTCAGTCACATATATACAGATACAGACAAATAAATAATATATAGTCAGTGAAAATTATATTACTGCTTTTCAGATTTCTTGGTGACCTCCACAAAGGCTAAACAATCAAGATTGTATGCTTTCTTGAAATCTGGTGCAAGATTCTCTTCCAGTATAGCATAATTACATATTTTTCACCAAAAATGGTACAGTAATTTCCTTTACGAATTTTTTTTAAAAAAGAGTGAAGAAACCATATTTATACAAATAGGCAGATCTAAATCAAAAGTGTAAATTAGTATAAATCTTTACCTTTAATTTCATCATTAGCAGTGTTTACAATGTATGGATCTCATAGTTTTTGAAAATGAATTGTTGATGTCTTATCATTTTAATTCAAAACAATATATAGAAAGCAATCCTTATGTATGTATGATCTTGAGTATGTATGATCTTGAATAAGTAATTGTTATTTCAAAAATATGTATATTTGCTTTAAGAAAGCTAACGTATTATGGAATGCACATATACCCTAAAATGTAAGTTTAAAGGAAATGAAAAACATTTTCTTTTGATAACATCCCTTTTCATATTTCTTGAAAATGAATAAAAAACTCCTTTCAAAATTTTATATTATAGTTACTACCCAATCTGACAACATGTAATATGTTTCATTACTGCTTAATGCAACTGTTTGAAGCCAAAGGGTGTCCAATTTATGATTATGCCATTTCAAATTCATTTCTGAGATAGCTATAGATAATATGGATAGTACACCTGTTAAATACAGCAGTGCCTCAACAGTGAAATGTTTATTTCTATGAAGTATCTAGATGTCATAAGAACTTTTTTGCTTTTATTTAGAGAATACAATAAAGAAAAACATGGAAGATCATTCTGACAGCCTTGTGATATTAATCCCTGTTCTTTATTGACAGATGGAAAGGTTGAGGTTACAAAAGAAGGAGTAAAGCTGTGCACTATGGGGCCTGGGAAAGTGTTTGGAGAACTGGCTATCCTATACAACTGCACCCGGACAGCTACTGTCAAAAGTAAGATTATTTGAAATATTTAATCCCAAAGAATTGTTGACAAATCCTGATAAACTCAGTCCGGATATCTTCCAGTTATTTATCGGTGTTCCTATTTTGAAAAGAAACAAGAGGTCCACTTTTATACTGTTGTCATTTGTGGGTTTTTTCCCCTTTCAATTTTGTAAAGAGCATATGAGGATTGTGCTGTGTAAATTAATGCTTTGTATGTCAGACTTATTTATTTATTTGCTCATTAATTCAATTTATATGGCTGCCAGAGGATTCTGAATAGATAACCTAGGTTTAAAACACCAAATACAAAGGAAAATGATAAAACCATAAATCATAACAACATAAAATATTGGACATCAGAATACTATTCGTTTAGTTACAACTGGCTAGCACTTGAGTGAAGAACTGTTTTTAGGGCCTTTTTAAAGGCCAGCAGGTTTGAGGCCAATCCCATTTCAAACAATATTTAATGGGACATAATTTAGACTAGCTGTATTGTATTCAAATTCACCCAGTAAATTTTCCATGCTTCCATTGTCTCAAAAACGTCCACTGCCAAAACTGTTGTTTTCTATCCAAAATAGGACAAATAAGAAAATAAAACAGTACAGTAGTAGATGAAATCAAGGAACTGGTAGAAAACAGAAGCTTGTGCAGTTGGAATTGCTGATTTGTTTGTCATTTCTTATATCACCTTCACTTTAATAGCTCGTTCTCTTTCTTGTACTTAGGGCAAACAATCTTTCCGACAACTGTTCACATTTATTGTTTGACATTGTTCCATATGTAGTATTTCTCACACCAAACACCTTCATGCTTGGTTTTCTGTGAATAATTTTAGAACCACACTATTCTTTCCTCATTAAAATGGTGAAGTCAGAAATGGTACAGGTAGTTCTCAACTTACAACGCATCATTTAGTGACCGTTCAAAGTTACAACGGTACTGTTTAAAAAAAATAACATATGACCATTTTTCAAAGTTATGACCATTGTAGCATCTTCTTGGTCACATGATCAAAATTCAGATGCTTGGCAGCTGGTTCATATTTATGACGGTTGCAGTGCCATGGGGTCACGTGATCAACTTTTGCGAGCTTCTGACATCCAAAGTCAATGGGGAAGCCAGATTTACTTAACAACCGTGTTACTAACTTAACATCTGCACCGATTCACTTAACAATTGTGACAAGGAAGGTTGTAAAATGAAGCAAAACTCACTTAACAAATGTTTCACTTAGCAGCATAAATTTTGGCCTCAATTGTGGTCGTAAACTGAGGACTACCTGTATTTTCTTGAAATGAAAAATTGTGGAATGAAAATAGGCAAATTTTTAATTTGTAACCTTCCCCAGTCCTTGCCTCGTGGGGATTTTAAACCCTTTAACCATATCTGTTTTCTACTATAAGCAGTGCCTTCGTGTGTAATATGGTTTGGAATGTTAACAAGTGACTTCAGTGTAGTTTCTCTTGCTCATTAATGCATAAATAAGTGAATGGTAGTCATGATTGTAATTAGTTTTATTTCCTTTCCAAAGTGCTTTCACAGGGCAGGTCACTTAGTTAGCACTTGGAAGCTTTTCAGCAACATCTAGATGAAGACACTCAGTTTTTTTGAAGTGCCAAGTGCTATTTAAGAAGCATTATTGACTAATAAATTTCAATTATTACTGTTACTTCTGAAGCTCTGATTGGAACATCTGCTTGTACTTCTGTCTGCATAATAATTCAATTTACTTGTTGGCACTCTGGAAAGACAGAAGTTAGGAGGACTAGTAATGGTATAAAAATAAGGATAATGTGAAGTGTTCACTTTTAAAAAGAAAACTTGAATATACAGTACTTGAAAAGAGCATTAGTTCTGATGGAGCCCTTTCCCTCCTTAATGCTTATTTAAGCCTTTGCTAGTTAAACTCTTATTTTAATCTTACAGAATTTGTGAAGAACGAATTCTTTTTCAGTTGGAGGTTGTAGCTTTGGGGTATGCAGTTCAGGAATCATGAAAACATTATATCATGATCCAAAAGTATGCAAGTAAGAAAAACACTTTAAACAAGAGACACTATTCAAAACTATTTGAACTATTCAAACACTATTCAAAATAGCACCAACAAAAACTCAGAAATTCTTAGTAGTGCAAAATGAGTTTCAAAGCCCTTTTAAACCCCAAAACTGATGGAGTTCAATTTATATGTCTGATATTTCTTGAACATTCTATATTAGTGACTGTTGCATCTTGAAAATGGCCCATATCCATTGTCTCCATGAGTGATCTTCAGACTCAAGTTAAGTGCATTTAAGTACTTACATACTTGTGAGCCTTCAAATAAACTGCCTCTATTCACCATGATATGGAGATAGATTTATTCTATTTAGGGGCCACCAAACTTCAGTGTGACTTACAAGATTCAAAGCAATAAAACAATGAGAACAAACCTCACATGCATCTGGGAGACACAAGGTACTAACTTAACTGAATAAAATTCTACAAGATCAGGAATGCCTTTTGAACATCATCAGGGTGTAAGACATATGGCTCTCCCAAGGGATACTATTTCAGTACTCCCTCCTGTCAATTTTCAGAAGAAAAGGAAGTTTCATTTCTTTGAAGAGACAGACTTTTAGCATCTAGAAAAAGAGAAGTAAGCTGGGTCCTTTGTCTTGTTCACTGTCTTGTTCACTGTTTAATCAATACACCTTTTAAAAACTGTATTTTACTTCTGTTTTCGTTTTCAATCTTCTATTTATTTACAACAAATCAACCAAGAAATTTCTAAAGTAATATTTACTAAATTAAAATGGTCAAATTGAAGCATTTTATATAAGCTTCAAACAAAAAGAAAGGACTATATCCATCCTGAATGTTTAAAATTTAAAATTTATTCTCGTTTCTAGCCTCCTGCTACTTCTAGGCTCTTGCTACTATCATAGTAGTTTACAAATTTAAAGCATTTGTATTAAGTTCTGAGATTCACTCAAAACTGAATTTGGATCCTGGTTATGATAGGATATTATTGCCAGCAGAATGAGAAAGGATTTTGAAGGATTTGATGGCTACTATTTTTTTTTCCATTGGAAAAAAGCTACATAAAATCCAGCAAACTCTGAATAAATCTCTTTTCTTAAACAAAAGACCCAAAAGTATGGGGGGCACAGACAAATGTTAAAAAGGGGTAGGGATTTGATCACAGGATTGCCCACACCATCTTGACTTTTTTAACTTCCCTGAAGCTGCACCTGTTTGCAGATTAAATGAACAATCAACACTGTTAATGTTTAGCCAGTATAATAATTATTATTACTTCTAAAAAAATATTTTAGTTTTCGCAAAAAAATAAAAATAAAAAAATTGCAATGAGCCAGTGCAGTTAAATTCAGCACATTCATATATACAGTACAAGAAAAATAATTCATAAAACCACAGGAGTTAACCCTTAATATTCCTCCTAGTAATTAATATATAATAAAATATGATTCTACTAATTAATGTAAGATATAAAATCAGCTCATGTATTTGAGAAGGCTTCAACTTTAACTTGATCAGAACTTAGGTAAAGAGTGATAGGTCAGTTTCTCAGTTATAGAGATATGCCAAATATTTTGGTACCTGAGCTCCATTTTCATAATTTTATCTTTCTTTCTTTTTTTTTAAAAAAAAATATTAAACATTTTTTAAAAAACAAACAAAAGGAAAGCTTTAACACTTTTTTTGTTTCAACAGTTTTGCATCCGACAAAAATTTCATAGTTATACATTTCACCCCCTCTCTTATTTCTACTACTGTATATCCTTTATACATATACTTCTAAACTGTTGTTTATATATGTTTATATATGAATATATGTTTATTTACATATATTCATAACAATACCAATGTACCTATTTTCATTTCCACAATTTTTGTTTCCTCATATTAACAATTATACTTCAACTCCTATTTCTACTGTTATTTAATTTTTCCCTTCCTTTTATCTCTCTCCTCCAACCATTCATACCATTTCTCCCTCACTAAGTAATATTCTGTTTCCTCTTTTTCTTGTATCTCCTTTGTTAATTTATCCATCTCCGCACATTCCAAAACTTTTCTAATCAGGTTTTCTTCAGATGGTATATTGTCATTTTTCCAATTCTGAGCACAGATTATATTTTTATCTTTCTAGTGTTTAGTTATGGACATTTGGGAGCAGAGCTTCTCAATGTTTTACTTAGGTTTTGTAACATCCTGTCCTGTGTGTATGTGATATATAAAAATTATTGTGCAGTTTACATTTTCTTGAATTATACAGTTGCATTAATACCCAGTTCAATTGTATTATTCACACAGTTAGCATGTGGTTAAAGTGTAATACTATTCTGAGCATACCAAAGTTTGATATATTTATTTATAATTGTGGTTAATTTACAGTTTTTATGTTTACAGTTTTATACAGCTAACAAAATTTGTTGCATAAATTATGTGTGATCTTCTGTTCCTATAATTTTAATTGCCCCTTTTGTCCGTCTTCTGCCGCTCTCTTAATGTCTAATTCCCATATGAATAATAAAAATGCTACCCCTACAGGATGATATCACCCACTTTGAGAAACACTATTCTAGAGGCAATTAACAAATTTTACATTTCACCACTGGTGGAAATATTGTTCCTTTCCTTTACAAGAAAATACAAAATGACTGTTCAAAGTTACAACAGCACTGAAAAAAGTGACTTATGACTGTTTTTCACACTTATGACCATTGCAGCATCCCCATGGCCATGTGATCAAAATGGCAACGGGAAGATATTTATAACAATTGTACTGTCCTGGGTCATGTGATCACCATTTTAACCTTCCCAGTTGGCTCCAACAAACAAAATCAATGGAGGAAGCCAGATTCACTTAAGGACCACATGATTAACTTAACAACTGCAATGAGTTGCTTAACAACTGTGATAAAAAATGGTTATGAAATGAGCCAAAACTTTTTTTTTTTAATTTGATTTATATGCCACCCTTCTCCGGAGACTCAGGGCGGCTTACAATGCGTTATCTTTTATTTGTGCTAAGGGTAATAACCCTAGTTTACATTTTATCCTACTTTTAATTCTTAATTTCTTGTTGGAAATCTTTTTCCAAAGCCATTTTCAAACAAATAAGAGGTTGATGTGTTTGTTCTGGGATAATATATAATTTGGAGATATGTCAAAAATGTTAGATGGTTCTAAAAGATTCAACGCCAGTTCTTCAAAGTTTGTTAAGAGTCTCTTGATAGGAGCCTTTTATTTCTAAATTAGGAAGATGGGATCGAAAACTGTAATTGAAATAGCCAACATTTTGAACAAGTTAAAACTCATTAATTCTGAACTCTAAATTAATTGTGGAATGATAGAAATCCTTCAGTCTGTATAATTTCTGATAAACCTTTGGTTTATAAAATGTAGTAACAGATATACTGTAGGGAATTTAGCCTGGGTAAAAAGAGAGATAAAAGGAGAACAAAAAAAAAAAAAAAAGAGATAATCAAAATTTGAAATTAGCACTCCAAAAAGGATTGTTATGGGTTCTAAATCTTTAAATAGTGTCCGGTAAGAATGAGGAGTTTTGAGTATTTAAGAATACTCTTCTGAGTTTTCTCAGTTTTGCTAGTAGAAATATGTCAATACACATATTAAGAAATATGTCCAGTTTTGTTCATTTAAGAGGCTTCCCATAAACTGGTTACATCTAGTAGCTTCGCCTAAAATTTTGGTGGGTTCCCAAACCCCCAGAGGACTCGCACCAGCCTCACTGACCTTTAGGCAACACCCCCCCACCACACACACAAGTGCCTTCATTTTTGACTACATTTGCCATGACTCCTTCTGTGGACTCAGCTGCTTCTTATTTGATTGTTATCTAGTCAATAGTTCTTCTTTCTGTCTCCCACGATCATTCCCACATCACCATCACAGATGCCTCCACCTCAGGACTGCCAAAGTTCCTAGAGATGTAGGTCAACACTATCTCAGTCTGATAAAGTCTGAATCATTAAGGTCCAGATAATCTGCTTCTTCCAAGGCCTTTGGGAACTGCAAACTGATCATATTTTCTACATCTTTCCCTAAAAAGGGAAGATTGTGAACCCAATGGAAATTGCCCTGTTCTTTTGAGTCCAGCCAATGTGCTGATAAATATGCATGTACAGGGATGATCAAAGGAGAAGTCTGCAAAAAAGATGGAAATAAGTATAATTTTTCATAGCAGACTTTTAAAAAAACTCAAATTGGAACAAAACATGTCTGAAAAAAAGAAAAGCTGTGTGAAACTAAACTTGAGAGATATAATTTTGCATGGGCTGGGGTGCATGACCTTGGCATGTTTTTATCTCAACTCCTAGTCAGTTGACAATGATTGGTAGCCTATCTCATGGTTTGGTCAACATTGCCCAAACATGATTGTAATGACATTTACAATGGGAACAATCTCAAGTTTGCCCCAGAGGTATTCATTGACTGAACTTTGATTTTTAAAGGTCAGTGCATATAAGAAATGTTTTTACTTTTGGCATTCTGTACTTTGGAAAAGCATGCCGATGTTTCAAATCATGTCTTTTGTGCTGATACATATGCAGAGCATGGATGCTCTGGTTATTTGGTTATTGTTGGTTTTGCATGCTTTCCCTTTGGTGAATCAAATAGCAGCATATGACAGTTTTGTTCCTTTGCCCTGTTTTCTACTTTATCCAAACAAACAGAATGCCAAAAAAGCATGCTTATTTGTAATATAAAGAGCATCATTGTGAATTTCAACAATTAGTTTCTTTTTGTGCCTTTTTTACACTTGATCTCCATTCATTCTTATTTAATTACTAGTCACTAATACGAATGAAGTAGATGATGCATAGAATATCATTTTAATAGATATTAGTTTCTTGCCATCAGCAAAGAGATATTCTACTAGGAGGAATCCCCAGTGTCATCATAATTATTAGTCATGTCAAATACAGCTAGACTTATACACAAAGATTAGGATGGATATATTAAGCTATTTATTTTTGAATATCGATTTCATGCCTTTGCCTTAATCAGTGGGAAATACAGAATTTATTTTACTTTTTTAAAATTATGTATTTCTAGGCATACTGAAATTGCTGTGCCACTTATACCATTTAAAGTTAGTGAGTCAAGTCCATTTATTGAAGTTACTCATTTCCATTCCTTTTCGTTTTTAATTTCTTATTTCCCAACAGATAACTCAGCAATTTGCGAGCAGCGTCTATGACAAGACAACTTATTAAGTTGTTCGAGAGGCGACTGTCTCTGTAAGATGTTCATAAAATAGTTACTTCTCTGGAAACCTCTTCTGAGATCTGAAAATCTTCAGCTTATGTTTTTCTGTAAACTTCTTTCCTATTCAACCATTTTGATTTTTCATTATATTCATTATTTTAATTATACCTTTTATTATCTTTCTCTTTGAATTTAGGCATATTTTACAAATGCTTATTTTTCAACACACAGAAACAGTTGTGTCCCTGTGCAGTGTAAGTTTTTCTACAGTTCAGTTCTTCCTTTCCATTTATTGAAGTTACTCGTTTCCATTCCTTTTTGTTTTTAATTTCTTATTTCCCAACTTTGCTGTTGCAGCAGAATCGGACAGTGAGGAGGTTGGGGAGGAACTTGGGCCAGTCCTGATGGCTGGGGAAAGCTGAGATGAGGGTTCTGTGTCAGAGGCAAAGAGGAGATAGCAGCAAGGCAGAGAAACAGCTGGAGCCCGTTCCCAGTATGCGCATGCGCAGAGCTGCCAGAAGACAAGAAAAAATAAGAAAGCGGGGTCGACTCTGGAGTAAGGCCACACCTTGGAGATAATTGGCCCCTCCCATAGGAAATAAAAGAGGAGCAAACAGGGAGGGGGCATTTGCAGGAAACAATTTGTTCATTGTGTGACTGAGAGACTCTGTTCCAAGTCTTGCCTTGTACTGCGGTTGGAAATAATTCACGTGGTAATTTGCCAAACGAGATAAGGTGTGTCGAGAAATATTCCTTTGAAAAATTGTTTGGACAATCCTTGCTGACTGTGAATGAACGTAATTCACAGTTGTGTAAATAAAAGAGGCTTTGCCAGTAATTCCTGCCTCCTGCTTGATAAGGGAGCCTAAGTCAGAATACTTGCTTTCATCCAAAAGCCATATATTATGGTGCCCACTTTTCTTACTTCGGCTGTCTGGCTCTCAACATCTTGTGTGTATTATTTTTGGAGAAGTTGACTTTTGCTGGCTTCCTTCTTTTGCTTTTATTATTCAGCTGGTTTCTAATTTAATAGGGGACAACATGAATTTATTTTGGATCCAAGTATGGGAAGAATGGGCAAGTGGGAAGGAGAATAGTTTATCAAGTGGTATCTGCAGTCTTGGATTTGATACTTCTCAAATGGCATAATTTTTTTTAATTGAGACCAAATGTTACAACTAGTCCTTGAGTTATGATCTGAACTGAGACTGGAATTTCAGTTGTAAATCCTGTCGACTGCATCAGTGGTGGGTTTCAAAATTTTTTACTACCTGTTCTGTGGGTATGGCTTGGTGGGCGTGGCAGAGGAAGGATACTGTAAAATCTCCATTCCCTCCCCAATCCAGGAGAAGGTTACTGCAAAATCCCCATTTCCTCCCAATCAGCTGGGAGGCAGAGAATAGATGGGGGTGGGGCCAGTCAGAATTTTTACTACCGGTTCTTCGAACTACTCAAAATTTCCGCTACCGGTTTTCCAGAACTGGTAAGAATCTGCTGAAACCCACCTCTGGACTGTATCCATATGACCAGATTTGACTTTATGACCATTTTTATGGAGGTTGTTAAATGAATCACAGAGTTGAATGGGCTTTTTTTTTTTTTTTTGCTACATCATAAAAAAAAAATGCTGGAAACTGACACAAAACATTGCAAACTTCAACTGCAAAATCAGAATGATATTATGTGACCAGAGAGGGAATGAGACATTTTATGATGACAAGAAGAAACATTCATCATAAGTAAGACAATCATAAGTAAGATAAGGACTATCTGTAAAACATTTGCTTTTGAGTTTCATCCCTACTTCTACTGCCAATGGACCTCATTGGCACAAACATTTATCATTCTAATTCTCTCTTTATGAAAAACATGGTCACTCTACTATTTCCATTTCCATACACTACTGTCAATGGCTTCCATTGCTTTGCGGAATAATATGTAATTTTTTCCCCCTTTTTTCCTTCTTCAAGAAAAAAAATATTACCGTTACTGCCGCTTTAAGTTTGAAGACACAATTTATCTCCTTACACATGCAGTATATATCGGAGGCAAATAGGTTCTATTTTTTCTGCAGGTGTTTCATTTGGGGGGGGGAAATAACTTTCTCTCCTTCCCACTTTCTAATCTAATATAAACACAGCCGCGGCAAAATTATCCTTGAGTTACAAGAAGCCTTTCTTTCTTCTGTGGCTCCATTTTAATAGTAGCAATTGTTACTTTATCCTTCATGTGTCTATAACTACAATAGCTATTAGACCTATTATCTCCTTCCTGGACTAAAGGAAAAGTACACAATAGGCTACAAATAGCCTCTCCTTTTGGGTGCCCTTAAGTGGTTACCATTTAGCCCCTGGGGATTTTAATTCTCTAGATTTTTTTTTTGTAAGTAGTTTTTTGTTGACAAGCGATTTGAGTGCCTTTTTGAAAGGCGAACAGGATAATAGTTTACAACTTCACATTTTAGTAGAGTTCTGTGTAAAATATCAAGAGAGGGTCTTAAGAGCAGAACTGCAAACGTTTCCCATTAGTAGTGATTTCAAAGCAAACACACCGATATCCTTTTTCATTTATTCCAGCTCTACAACTGTAGAGCATTAGGTTTGTTATAATCTAGACAAATTAAACAAATGGATATGATGTGATGAACAAAATTTCCTCAGTTAAAATGAATTTTAATTCCTCAGTTCAAAGATTTTCTTATGCAATTAAATATTTATCTTGTCTGGATTTCTTGCATTATTTTGCTCAATGAATATCTAAAGGTATTATCAGTAATAAGTACACTGTCTTCTCACATAACCACACCCCTTAAAAATGAAACTTTCAAAAAAAAAAAGTTGATTGTGACCATCTCTCTTCCTACATTAAAGCCAGTGATGGGTTTCAAAAAATTTTACTACCAGTTCTGTGGGTATGGCTTGGTGGGCGTGGCTTGTTTTGGTGGGCGTGGCTTGGTGGATGTGGCAGGGGAAGGATACTGTAAAATCTCCATTCCCACCCCACTCCAGGGGAAGGTTACTGCAAGATCCCCATTTCCTCCCGATCAGCTGGGACTTAGGAGGCAGAGAATAGATGGGGGTGGGGCCAGTCAGAATTTTTACTACCGGTTCTCTGAACTACTCATAATTTCCACTGCGGTTCCCCAGAACTGGTCAGAACCTGCTGAAACCCACCTCTGATTAAATCCATGCATTTTACGGGAAAGTAAAAAAAAAACCCTTTTTAAATTGATAACTGGTGTATTATTAAAGACAATATATTTATTTACAACATGGCATCTGTTTCAGAACTCTGCTCTGAAGTGGTAAAGATTTTGAACTTACTTTATTTACTATAGTAAATAAAGAGAAATAAATAAGTAAATACAGTAAACAAGAGAAGTTATATGAAAGAACGAACAGGTTAATAGATGGGAATTTAAACATTTGTTGAACATTTGAGCTGCTCATTTACAAATTACAGTTAATAAATTATTGCGTGTGATAGCATGGGGATTAAAATTAGACTGGAGTTCATGAAAATCAGTGGGAATGTTTGTGAATGAAAGGGAATAGTAATACTATTTAAGTATGTATTTATAAGTAAGTGCAACAGTATGAAAACAGCAATTATACTATGTCATACTACAATCAGTTCTAAAAGCATAATATAAAATAAGGAGTTTCTAATGCAGTCTTTTCACTTGCGATACTGTGGAAGTCTAAAGTTTTGTGAGAGGTTATTAGCGTTTCATGAGAGATTGCGATAGGAAAAAAAACATTCTTAAAATTTAATTAAAAATGTTTTTTTAAATTAATAGGGGATGCGGTGGCTCAGTGGCTAAGACACTGAGCTTGTCAATCGAAAGGTCGGCAGTTCAGCGGTTCGAATCCCTAGTGCCACATAATGGGGTGAGCTCCCGTTATTTGTCCCAGCTTCTGCCAACCTAGCAGTTCGAAAGCACATAAAAAATGCAAATAGAAAAATAGGGACCACCTTTGGTGGGAAGGTAACAGCATTCCATGCACCTTTGGTGTTTAGTCATGCCGACCACATGACTACGGAGACATCTTCGGACAGCGCTGGCTCCTCGGCTTTAAAACAGAGATGAGCACCGCCCCCTAGAGTTGGGAACGACTAGCACATATGTGCAAAGGGAACCTTTATCTTGATGTTTCTTTTATTCAGCATTTTTATGAAGTGCAGTTGTAGGGATACAAACAGCTTTCTGAATTCAATCAGAAAAGAAGCAGGGACTATATTTTCCCTCCTGCCAGGGAAACTTGGGGACATCTTTTTCTTCCCCTTTCAAAACAGGGAAAAGTTGTTGATTAAAAAAGTTGATCAGCACTCATTTAAATACAGATAGTTCTCAACTTGCAACCACAATTGGTTTCCATTGCTAAGCAAGGCAGTTCTTAACTGAATTTTGCCCAATTTTGTAACAATTTTTCCCCCACCATTGTTAAGTGAATTGCTGGATTTGTTAAGTGAATCATGCTATCATTAAGCCAATCTAGCTTCCCTCATTGACTTTGCTTGTCAAGATCCAGCTGGGAAGGTTACGAATAGTGTTCACATGAGCCCTTGACAGTGCAACTGTCATAAATACTTACCAGTTGCAAATCATCTGAATTTTCATCACATGACCATGGGGGATGCTGCAATAGTTATAAGTGTGAATACTGTTCGTAAGTCAGTTTGTTTTAGTTCCGTTGTAAGTTCGAACGGTCGCTAAATGAATGGTGGTAAGTCGAGGACCACCTGTACAGATCTATCTGGTGCCCTTCAAAAGTGTTAAGAGAATCACTAATACTTGGAATTACAGGAATTTTAATCCTGGCCCATTTTAATCTTCATGTTGTAAAATTCATGTGAGTGGAAGTGATAGTAAAAAGCAAACCCAGCCATGCCCATCTGCCCTATGAGGAAATAAAGGAAGAGTAAAAAATTGTTTTAAGAACTTAAAAGAACTTTTTTGTATTTTAGTCAAGGGATAAGAGAGAGCCTTGTAAGTATGAATTCAGTTTTAATATGCTGAATATAATATAAGTGCATATTGTGTTTATCAGGTAAATTTGAATACTGTGAGAGAATGTATTGTAGACAAGCTCTTCATTTTATTGTTCCAATCTTGTTTCCCCAGAACATTTTTATTGAATGTATAATTCAATAAAATTCTACATAATATAATAGAACTAGATATCACAGTGGGAACTCATAAGGACGGTTGATATTGTCTGGAAGAATAACATGAGTTTTATAAGATTACGGTAGCTTTTCTGTAGAGCTTGACATTCTTTTTCTGTATTACAGAAAATATGTAAAACAACTGTTCATTTCTTTTGTTTTTCCATATGAAAACTGAAATGGCCTAACATTTATTTATTTTATTATTTATTAGTTCAATTTATATGGCGCCCTTCTCCGAAGACTCAGGGCAGTTTACAATGCACTTATAGCAATAGCCTTCATTCTTTTGTATATACCTGCTTATTAGGGCTTTTGGCATGTTATATGCCGAGCTTTTCAGTAATGTCAAAAAGCTGAAAGTTGTAGCTGTTATATCAAATCATACTACTGAGAAGGAACATATCTTTTTTATCCCTTAGAATGAATTGACATGTATTTGCAATTATTTGTTCATCGAATGTAGTATCAGTTAACCACTGATTCTTTGCAACTATATATATATCACAATTTAATGAGAGCCATATACAATATCATGATCTATTTTCTACAATATAACACTATAGCAATATAGCTTGAAAAATTGAGAAAAGCGTGTTTATTGCTTAACCTCTTGGTGAATATCCAGAATTGAGCAGAATTTGGCTTATCAAGTCATCTAAATGCAACCACTCAAATCCAGTGATTTATGATGCTTTGAAGCTAATCTTATCAGAAGATATAAAGGAAAAACTAGAAACATAATAAGGCAAAACTCTCTGATTCCACTTGATGTATTGGAATTGCTGCTGAACATATGAAAGGGGAGGTTTTACTATTAGGTGTGTAACTTTCTAGAATGAATACAAATCTGGGATTATGCATGTAAATGTGTTCACTTGGGGGACTGGAGTTTTCCAATTGTGTGCAGATATAGCTGTGTTTTGAATGTAGGCTTACAACTGATTTATGCTTTATTATTTCTCTGTGCTTTGAAAGACATTAATTTCCTTTTGTGAACTCCAAGAACAGTTTGATCCCTTGATTTTAAGCTAGAAAGACATGTGCCACCAAACTTTATTTATTTATGCTAAGAAAAACCATATATGGCCTTCTGTCTTTTAAAACACAACTGGGTAGTTTGCAGCAATAATAAAACCGAAGATCAGAAAAACAGGTTACTGGCCCACAATCCACAGTTCATTAAACCATATAACTTTCAAGCTTTAAAGATTACTGGGAAGTAGCAGAATTTATTTGCTTTTTTCCTTATATGAATATGATGTATGTTTATACACTTAAGTTTCTTTATATAGGTTTAAAAACCTAACACATGAAAATTGGTTAAATGTTGTTAAAGAAAATTGCATAATAATGGGGAACGCGGGTAAAAATTAAAATATAAATTGATATAAATGATAGGCGCTTTCTGTTTTGGGTATGTTGTTGTGTATATGTCTATTGAAGCAATAATGTTCGGTTGAAAATTTCAGGGCATTTAGCAGTTTCCTTAAATAATCTAATTTATTGGGTATGAACCTATTTCACAATAAAATGAGAAAAGTTACACTAAAGGTCACCCAAATGATTTGCACTTGTCTATTTCCATGCTTTCTCATGGTACCTGAAGAGAGAAAGAAATGTGATTTGATGTTTCAGTATTTTGTCCCACTAAAATACAAAGTCGAGATGCATAGAATACACATAGTTGTATGCACTCAACTTTTTTTCTCAGTTTATTTCTTTGGAACATTCACTATTAAGTGGTTATTAATGTAGATCAGAACAGGGCATAGAAAGTGTTCTTTGAACACTGATAAACTATAACCGCTAGCAGCCTGGCCAATGAAGAATGATGCTTGGACTTTTGTTTCTGCAACATATTAAGTATTCCTATTTCATATCCCTGGTATCTGTTCTTGTCCTTCAGGATTCTCTATGGGAGTCTTCTGTTAATGAAGGCTTATACCATGCTAAGAAACCTGGCTCATACAAAAGCATTACTTCTGTCAGATACAGTGGTGGGTTTCTACCGGTTCGCCCTGGTTCAGGTGAACCAGTAGTGGCGGCGGCGGGAGGCTCCTCCCACTCTCCCGGACGTCATCACGCTTCTGATGCATAGAAGGTTCTGCGCATGAGCAGAAGTGCCACGCACAAGCGAAGCACACACACTCTCACAATTCCGAACCGGTAGTGAAGGTAAGTGGAACCCACTACTGGTCAGATATGGTTGCTTTTACCTTATTTGTTGTTGTTGTTGTTGTTGTTGTTGTTGTTGTTGTTGTTGTTGTTGTTGTTGTTTTGACTCCTGATTCCAGATTTATGTCACAGGGTTACCAGTAATCACAATAATTAGAATACAAGGTAAGCAAGATTGGAATAGAGGATAATGTGGAATATAAACTGTACAACCACACAGTATTTCAAAACATAGATTGAATATTGCCTTGGCATTTTCAGTGTTTAGCTTTTCTGGCTATTTGTTGATGTAGTGAGTAGTTTATTATATTTTTATATACTCTGCTTTTATTTTCTGTTGTTCATTTTCAGCAAATCTTCTGATTTGTTTGGGAGCTATAGTTTTAATTTTGGGATTTTAAATTGGATTTTTAACATTATTTATTGTCTTGTTTTATTGCTGTGAGCCGCCCCGAGTCCTTCAGGAGAAGGGCGGCATATAAATATTATCAAATAAATAAATAAATAAATAAATTTGTCTTCTAAATGGCCTATCTTACTATATGTAAATTTTTACCAGAATTGCTTTTTACTTATTCTTTTTTCCAATTGCCATAGTTTCAACTTTTACTGATCCAGGACTAACCCAATGCACATTCTTATTTTTCCTTTATCTGGGAGACAACATCACACAGATCAGTAAAACAAATAGTAAAACACCTTTCAGAAATAAAAAGAAAAGACAATCAAGGCAAAGTGGATATCTGAATTCATTCGAATTCATATTACTAAACTGATTGATTTCAGATATTACTGCTAATTATTCTTGAGTATCTAATATGCTTAGTCTAATGAACTATCGATACAGCATTATAACCATCCAATTTATAAATTGTGATTTTTCCTCCTTGGCATTATAATGAGAGTTGTATCTTTGAAATACAGTACAACATGAGCAGCACACATGAATCCATATGTGGTTTTTTTCTTCCTTTGCCTTATTTTATTTAATAAAATAAATATTAATTTTATTCTGTTTAAATAAAATAATGTGTTAGTGTATCAGAGTACTGAAAAAAAAACATATATTGGAATTTTGTCAAAATTCTTGTTTCTTTACTGGATGGCAATAATCATTTTTCTCTGTGTTCTTCCTTCTTTAATATTATTAACTTTAAGAATACATATACAAAGACAATAGAAACACACACATATTGCATTCCCCTTCCCCTTTCAGTGTCAGATCCATTAACTGGGAAGTTTTCAGTTTTTACTGGTGATTGAGACAACTGCTTTCTTTCGGAATTGGCTTGTAAGTATGGGAATTCCCTACAATTAGGAATCACAACAATGACATCTTTATCTTGTCTGTTGTCCACACACTGTAAACAACACAGTAGATCAAATAGCCACTTTCTATCTCTATCTGTCCCACACAATAAGTCCTAGGCCTTCATATGTTTTCCCCATGTCCCATTTGAACAACAAGAGTAACCATGAGCCAAGATTATTGGACAGGAACCATGAATTATTTTTGAACTCATGTCTTTTGCGGACAAAATTTCAGGACCCCACGTCCAGTATTGGTGGTGACTTTCCTATCATCTCATAGAACTTGTTTAATCTTTCTGTGTTCTCCTAAAGAACTGGCACTGATATGCTTAGCTGACAGGGTTCCTGCCAAATAAAGCCTTATTTGGCTTTATTTAGTTATGATCTTTATCAGATATAGATATAGACTCCTTGCCTAAATATAGACTTTAATGGCCATCATTTTTGCCAGCCAGACATGGTAGCCCAGCAAATTCTCTTATCCTGATCTAATTATGCCTATAATATGAATAGGGCCAAATGTATTAAATTCTATAAAGCTATCTGCGGTTCTTCAGATATTCCTTCTTTCATAAAGAAATGGAATGGTGGCAAAGACCTTCAAAGATTCTTTTCTTAAAGGACTCCTAAAAACAAGTTATAGAGTCTTGTCTGATGCCTTTAAAGAGGCTTTGAAATTACTACTTTAGCAAGGCATGTTTTCAATTATTTAGGAAAAGAGGCTTCATATATGCGTTCCCCCACAAAGCCTCACTGAATCACAGGAGGGAATGAATTAATATTTTTTAAAAATATTTTATCCAACTTAATGGTAGCAGTGAAAAGATTATGCCTGTAGGTGCTCCATGGAAGTCTTGGGTGCAATTAAAGCTATTTTCAGCATTCAAAGGACACTAGAGAACAAGAAATTGAAGTATTAGGCCCTGATTATGGATATATTTTAGGCACATAAGACCTCTTATTGAAGTCAAACTGAGTAGCTTCATTTGAACACCTCATGTAGCTAGAAGGAAGCTATTACTTAAATAGCTTGTACATTTAGGGTCTTGAGAGGTTCTGTGAACACTCAAAGATACTTTTGTTAATAGGCTGGGTGTTTTCTATCAGGTATATTACAAGAGGTGAATTTAAATTCTGCCCATTATTTTGGAAATACATTTCAATTGAAAATATAGGTTGAGAAATGTTAACAGTTTAACTTTTATGACTTGTAGTAATACCAAACAGATATTGGTATTGCTGTCATTTCTGCAATTTATTAGTGCATTATAGGGTCAGCATCATCATTTTTTGAACAGGCTTATGATTTCAAATCTAGTCTCCGCCTGTCATTCTTTTCACCTCGCTCAAAACTTTTCAGCATCTGACCTTGCTCACAATCTGAAAGGAGGAGATCACAGGAAATGAGCAGCAATTCCAGGTGGCAGACCCTAGTAAAGATCTGTTCATCACGTCATATCGTCATGATCTCTGTGAAGAGAAATGATGCTTGTATGTGGAATAGTCGACAATTCGGGAAGAGAAAACTGTGGCTGGCGTTAAGCAAATCTTCTACCCTCAATAAGAGGCCATCAAAAAGAAGCCATCACGTTCCTTTCCATTTATTCAATGCTCCAATGTAAGAGCTGGCAGGTTGCCTGCTAAAATAAAGGTGAGTCGTGCCAAGTGGCATTCCAAGTGCCCCCCCCCCAAAAAAAAAAACACAGGAAAGAGACTGACGAAGTAACTTTTGAGGATGAAGTAACAATTCTTAATCTTTTATTCTGCTTTGTGTTCTATGAGCATCTTATCACAACTGGAGAAAATTCAAATGGTACTGCCTGATAGATGGTACTCCATCAACAGGCCCAAAACCAATTATTGGGACATCATTCTGGCTTTTTATTTATTTGCAGTCAGAGACTATATTTTTTTTTAAAAAAAAGAATGAACTCAAAGCAAATTTCCACTTAGAGTTCAATAAAGTATAGTTATAAATCCAAAGAATAATATAATAAAATAAATAAGCTATAGGGCAGCAACAGACATTCAGAACTACTGTTTTAGTCCCCTAAAAAATTATCAGCCAATCCAATCTGGACAAAGGTAATTTGAAAGGACCAGAAATTTTCTAAGAAACGTCTGTGGAAATACCCACTAATTAAAGGTAAAGGTTCCCCTCACAATTATGTGCTAGTCGTTCCCAATTCTAGGGAGTGGTGCTCATCTCCGTTTCATAGCCAAAGAGCCAGCCCTGTCTGAAGACGTCTCCGTGGCCGGCATGACTAAATACCAAAGGCGCATGGAACGCTGTTACCTTCCCACCAAAGCTTGTCCCTACTTTTCTACTTGCATTTTTTATGTGCTTTCGAACTGCTATGTTGGCAGAATCTGGGTCAAGTAATGGGAGCTCACCCCATTACACGGCACTAGGGATTCGAACTGCTGAACTACCGACCTTTTGATCAACAAGCTCAACGTGTTAGCCACTGAGCCACCGCGTCCCACTAATTACAACCATAAAAACACAGACACAAAGCAGCCACTGCAATTCACTGTGGCCTTACTAGCCTATCACTAATTGTAAAAATAAAATGGAAAGTAAAATTTTAGTCATTTTTCCAAGGAAAGCTCTGTAGTCTGCTTTTGTTCAGACTAACATGGCAATCATTTTAGTCATTACTAATTTGGTCACAACTCTGATGGGCAAAATGGCATTCTGAGACAATAAGAGTTGTGTATTGTTGTATTAGGGCTGCTGAGTGCTTTCACTGCATTAAATGGGTGTATAGGAAGATTTTGGAGAAAAATACCACCACCTTAGCTATGCATAAGGTAGTATTTTGGGCATATTGAAGGAATATTGTAAGCTGCCCAGAGTCATTTTGGATGGTGAGATGGGACAGCATAAAAATAATAAAATGTGTTTTGTTGTGACTTTGTTTACTATAACTACTAGCAGTCCTTCCTACATGTGAGGTGAGGATGTGTTGATTTTCCTAAGGTTGTGCCTAGTCTTTCTATTAAGTAATTATATAATAATTCGCATTTGAATTATGTTTCTTCCACATTGTACTTTTTAGTTTTATAAATGTTAATTTCAACAGGCTACCATACATTTTTATATCAGGCAAGGCTTTATTAGTTGTGTTTGCTTTCATAAAATTTCCTTTCATCATTTTGTGACAATCTTGGAATTTGATCTGCTTATCTCTGGAAGTGGCTTAGTCTTTATTACCATTTACTGTATAAAGGACAGAGCCAGTAAGTCCTGGATATTTATATACAAGTAGTGCTGATAAATACTATTGGTGAACTTCATCCTGATCACTGTTGTCTTGCTGGACAGTCCTCATATTAGGATGGGAAGAACATAGATTTTGCTGCATCTTGTTGGCTGGTAGACAGCAGTCTTCACAAAGAAGAGGGGGTCAATTTATTTTCCAAAGTACCAGAAGGCAAGACAAGAAATAATGGATGGAAACTAATAAAGGAAAGAAGCAACTTGGAATTAAGAAGAAACTTCCTAACAGTCAGAACAATTAACCAGTGGAACAGCTTACCTCCAGAAGTTCTAGGTCAGTGATGGCTAACCTTTTTGCCATCGTGTGCCAGGAGCAGGGGGGGGGTTGTGCGCATGACCACACCCATAATTCTCTGCACCCTGCACCCGTGAATGCATGCGACCCGCCCCCGCTCCCGGCACGCAATGGCACAGTAGTCCCGTTTTTTTGCTCTCCAGAGCCTTTCTAGGAGCCTGGGGAGGGTCAAAACGGCCTTCCCCATCCCACCCCCACCCCCACCGAGGTCCTCTGGAGACAGGAAACATCCTGTTTCTCTACTTCTGGTGGCCCCAGAAGGCCCAAAAATGGAGCTGTATTCGCGTGCCCACCGATATGGCTACGCATGCCACCTGTGGTACGCGTGTCATAGGTTTGCCATCACGGTTCTAGGTGCTTCATCACTGGAAGTTTTTAAGAAAGGGCTGGACAGCTACTTGTCTGAAATGATACAGGGTTTCCTGCTTGAGCAGGGAGTTGGAATAGAAAACCTCCAAGGTCCCTTCCAGCTTTATTCTGATTGAAAACCTCCATCCTACCAGCCTATCCCTCTTCACTGCCACCTTTCCTATACTAAGGCCATAGCCAAAACTAATAGTCACACTGTGATATATATCCACAGGTTTTGATCATTGCTGTTAGAAAACAGTGAAGGTTGGCTGGAAGTATCTGCAGAAACCTCTTGGAGAAGCTTTAGGACGTGGTGATGTTGTTTAGCTTCTAAATTAAATATCCTAGCAATTAAAACCCAGTTCAATTCATACTGACATATTATAGGAAGAAAATAGCTACTTTTAAAGATTTTCAGGTATATAATTATACTTCCTTTTTCTTTAAAATAATTTTAATACTATTTGTAAGTGACCAGATGGTTTAAGAGTGCCTTTTGGCAGGCGAACATTTTATTTCATTAATTCTGATTTGCAAAATTGTTAAATTGGAAGTAAATTATATTATAATGTTCTGCTTTCCAGCTGAAAATAGGTACTTTTTCTTATTTGTATGAAATAAACATAACCAATGAAATTGGCCTCATACTATAGACAGTTTATTGAGGTATATTAAAAATGTGTAGAAGCAATTATTTTGCCTGTATATTGTATATAACAGGAATATGTGGAAATGAGAGAAACTAAAATAATGCATTTTTTGGGAATGCGTAGGGTATAGTACTCTCCTTCACAGACTATTTTGAATATTGCAGTCTGTTTTTTTTTTAAAAAAACCCAATGATCAGAACACTCAAAGTGTCAAATTTATAGTGATGTTATTACTATTTATTGTGGAAGACTACATGGAGACTTACTGTTTTTCCCCATATTTCATGAAAATTATTAGAAAAAGAAATAAATACCATAAAAAAACAAATAGATGAATAACAGGGATAGAATGGGAGGCAAGAATAGGAAATTGAGTCTGCTTGTTAGCCAGTCAAATTCATGTTTATTGTCACTTTCTTTTTATTGTTCATTTCTATCTATTTTCTCGTGGGAGAAAATATTTTTTTCTTTGAGAACAAGTAGTAGAAATGCGTGAATGACTGGTAATGCCAGTTGAGAGAGGGCTTGGGGTACCATTGAAATAAGCAGCTTAGTTTTCAATTAATTGCTCTCTGCTTACCAGCGTAAAATACTATTATTATTTCAGTTATATTAAAGTATCTTGGATGAAATCGGGTTAAAACAGCCGGATCCTCCTTTTTATTTTAGTATTATGCTAGTTTGGAAATCAGTTGTCTGAACTTGGAGAGAGAGTTTAGGGTCACACAAATAGTGCTTGGAATAATAGAAGGATAGACAAAAAGGAAGGGAGAATAAGGTTTACTGGAAATATCTTTTGGGGATTTTTTTAAGGAAACGTATATTAAGGAACTGTTGAGAGCCAAAATAGAGTAAAAATGGGTGTCAGGGGTGGGGAAAATGGCTTGTTCAAGTGCTTAGCCAACACTTGTTTTTAGGGAACATATACCTAGAGATTGATTATTGGTTGATTAATTAATTAATCAACATCACATTAATTATGTGCCATCCCCAATGATCTCTGAATTTGAGGCCCATGGTGATAACTGTTACATTCATTATTTTTAAGAATTGCTAACTGTACACTCACATACCAGTGGCCAAATACTTTTGCCAAGTCATACAATTGCACACTTTTTTTAGTGAGATATGTTATTTATTGTTCTGTTTATCTGTCCATCCATCCATCCATCCATCCATCCATTATCTATCTATCTATCTATCTATCTATCTATCTATCTATCTATCTATCTATCTATCATCTATCTATTATTTATCTAATATCTCTCTAAAATAAAAGTTATTGGTAATCTCTAGATCTTTCTCTCTCTCTCTCTCTCTCTCTCTCTCTCTCTTTCTTTTCCCATCTTTATTCCTTCTTTCTTTCTTTCTTTCTTTCTTTCTTTCTTTCTTTCTTTCTTTCTTTCTTTCTTTCTTTCTTTCTTTCTTTCTTCTTTCTTACAGGGATATTTCAGAAATAAAAGAGAATGTCTCATATTCCAGAGCCCTTCCTTCTATACAGCTAACATTCTGGTTTAGAAGTTTCTTTAAAGCAACCTGAAAGAATGCTGAACTGGAAAATGCCAAAAAATTGTTCCTTTTTTAAAAACTGTTTTCATCTAGTCTCCTTTTATTAAATTTCTTTCTTATAAGGCTGAACCTCATAGGAAATAACTTTTTTCCCAAGTTGACTGGAATCCTAAGCAGAGTATTGTTCTTAGAAAATTCATGTTCCTGCATGTTCAGCTCAATTGTGCAATTAAAGTTAATTTCTTTTTCCATATGTTAAAAATATCAGTTTATATTTTGGGACTTCTTTTCTGATAGCATTCTTATTCTTTAAATGTGAAATGCGCAGCTTGGAAAGGGAGTACCAGCAATTTAAACTGATCATGCCTCTGAAGACCCAACAAGTATAAAGGAGTGATTCTGAAATACTGTCGAAACACATAAACTGTGCTACTTTACGTCTGGCTATCAGAGCCAGAGGACAATGAACAGAGGCAGGAAGGCCTGCCAATAAATTGTTATTAATCATTCAGGTAGACACTGTCAGGAAATGAACTAATTTCTTAGACATTTGAAACAAAATGGTGGTGGTACTGGTGTTAATGAAGTTATGCTGCCTAACTCCCAAGGATTCTGGACAGGAGTAAATCCATCAGGTTCTGACAGGTTCTGGAGAACCGGTAGCGAAAATTTTGAGTAGTTTGGAGAACCGGCAAATGCCACCTCTGGCTGGGCCCAGAGTGGGATAGGAATGGAAATTTTGCAATATCCTTCCCTGCCACCCCCACCAAGCCATGCCCACAGAACCGGTAGTAGAAAAAAATGAATTTCACCACTGTTTCTGGGTGACTGCAAATAAAACCAATAAAAACACAGAAAATAAAAGAAAAAATAGACAAAAATGAAGAGTAAAGGAGGCAAGGATGAAGAAAAACCCCCGGATGAGAATGAAAGGAAATAAGTCCACCGAATCCAAAAGGGTTTGACTTGCCCTCTGTAAAGTCCTGAGTGAAGAACCAGATTTCCATGGCTCTTCAAAATACAAGTAGAGTGGGAGCTATCTGGATCTCATGGAAAACCTCATTCTAAATGGATATGAATTCTCAATCATTGTGAATCCTCATTTTGCATACTTATTGTGTGCCTGGATGGGAGCAAGAAAACATTAGCCAGTATGCCTTGTTACTACGTAGGCATGCCTTCTTCTCCTTTAAAACTTTTGCTTGGGCAAATTTGCTTGAACAAATGTTCCTACATTTCATACAGAGATTTGAAAAATCATATAAAAACTCGTTGATGTTCTGCAAAACTCACATAAGCATCTACATATTCTGTAAGAATACTGTTTCAGAGTAACAACTAGTACAGGGGTGTGCAATTAATTTTCCCAAGGGGCTACATGAGGAACTAGAACTGTTGAGTAAGAGCTCCTGGCTGAATATCTGTGGAGATTCTCAGTCACCCAGGTCATGGTTGCCCCAAAAGTGTTTTTTTTCAAGAGGCAACTGGACTTTCTGGTTTTTCTTTGAAGACGTTTCGCTTCTCTTCTGAGAAGCTGATGAGAAGTGAAACATCTTCAAAGAAAAATCAGAAGGTCCTGTTGCCTCTTGAAAAAAAGCACCTTTCAGAGCTCCTGGCTGCGCTCTGCCCATTCCCCTGAAAGCCACACTTTGACTGAGGTGGTAGTGGGTGGTTGAGCTGGGTCCCCTCACTCCATGACCACTGTCATCTCAGGCTATTCCAGGTGAGTCTTGCACAGGCGCAGAAAACCACTTTCTCTCCTTACCTTCCTATAGCTGCCAGCCAACTGAAGGAACATGGTGGCTGTGCAGACGGACTGACTCAGCTTTTTCTCCTGCGTCACACTTATTTACGCTTGATTTCTAATTGACCTCACACAGGCCAAACAGGAACAGTCAAAGGGCTGGATGTGGCCTAGGAGCTATAAAATGCCCGGCTCTGACCAAGTATGTGGCTTATTTTTTATTACACAATTCCCTCAAAAGATGCTCTTATATAAATTGGGTTTAAATCCCTTTTAACACACAAACATTTATCTCCTTCATATCGATACAATATCTAATCAATGAATGATCAAGCAAACTTCTTAATAAAAAAACCAGTTACTTGAAGTAGTAGATTGGACACTTCATTGAATTTTAGGAATTTGATCTTCATTCTGAAGGTAATTGGAATAGAAAACCTTTCTTTGTTTCATGACAGCTTCCAAGAACCTGCAAACAATGGACTTTGACAACTTTATTTGTTCTTGATGATGTTTGTAGTAACCTTTACTTCTGTGCAAAAAAGTAATCAGTCCTTCAAATGTATTGAAGATGGTTTCCATCTCCACGGCTTCTATTCCGCATTATATTAAATGAAAACAGACAAAAGGATTTTAGACAGGCAGAGTAATCAGGAAACATGTGAATAGTCATTTGATTTAGTAATCACACTGTATGCTAGTGGTAGCATGTAGGCTTCAAGAGATGAGGTCCCATCTGGGATCCATAAATCTATTTACAGAAAATTGCTGAACAGATTATTCAGAAGCCTAGGAGACTTACTTCTGGCCTCTTGTCAATCAAATATGACTCTCAAAATCTTTGCTTCTTTATTGGAATGTGCTCTGTATAGCTAACAATATTGGATGCTGCAACCTTTATGGCCTCTTTCCCAGAATTCGTAGCTTTCAGATTTACTGGGTAGACCAGACAGGAAACATGACCAGCTAAGCTGATTCTACTTTATTGTAAAGATACATGAACAGAGTCTTGCAAATCTGAAAGTACAGTTCTCCTACTCTTCTCCTTTATAATCTGAGAGACTATGAAATTAAAATACTACAAGTGCTTTTAGTAGATTGTGAGTGCCAATATAAAATGCATATTGTGTATTCCACTACTTTTATGCATCTGTGATTTGAAAGTTGACTATCATCAAACACATTATAAATAATACAAATATATTAAAACACATATCTGTACATGTGCAAATGGTCATATGATTTTAAAAGGCATGGATTGAATATTTGCTCCAATTTTTCTCTTACTATGCTTTGAGATCTTGACTGTTTTAGATGCCCATCTTTCCTGGAAATTAGTATTATATTTCAAGCAATAGTGTGCATGTGTAATGCTGTTCTCTCTCTCTCTTTCCCCCCAGTTATTTTATGACTTTATTCCATCTTTATATGGCCATTGTAAAAACACTGCAATTTTTTTTGTGAAGGTTCCTTATTTTGTCAAGATGATTTCTATTCATATATTCTATTCATGCACATGTCTAAATTGATAAACACTATTAAAAGCATGCTTGATGTTTTAAATGGCACATGTGAATATAAAACACATAGAAAAACCACGTAATATGACTGAGATAATTGAGATTTGCAAAGTAATTACATATGCAAGAATGCATAAATCCTTTAGACAGTAAGGAAACATCATTGTATTAGTACTAATATATACAAAATACTTTTGATCTGAATTTTGATTTCCCTGTGTTAGTTTCATTGACTTTACTAAGGCAACTTTCTGGTACTTTGTCAGCTGTTTGTTTTTTTATTATTCAAAATCAGTGGTTTTTCAAAAAAACAAACCACTTGAAAATTGAGTTTAGCTTCCCTTTTGAGATTTTATTATGGATGATTGTTTTCTCATATACTCCCATAAACATGAGAGAGAGGAGGGGGGGAGAGGGAGGGAGGGAGAGAGTGAGGGAGGGAGAGAGGGAGGGAGAGAGAGAGAAAAAGAGAGAGTCTGTCAGTTGAACTGGTTTGGAGTAGTTCTTCTGCCACCAAACTTTTCATCCCGGATACAGGATGTAACCAACTCTTCAAATTTAGGACATTTCAATTCCTCTCAAGCTAATATGTTTTTTCCTTCCTGGCTAGATATGATCTCTTTTTTGATATAGTTTCTCCAGAGTACATTATATTAAAGTAGAAGTCTTCAGATAATCAGCTTGGAGATGTTTTCTTCTTGAATTTACTTGCCTATTTCTGCTTCTTTTTACTCCACAAACTCTGTGATGGGCTCTTATCAAAGATGGTAGCAATTACACAAATTAATAGCTTGAAATCTATGTTTCTTAAAATAAGTTTAAAATAAGAAAATAGTGTTCTCCAAACAATTTGAAGGCATTCCTTGAGCATTTCCCAGCTTTGAATAGTATTCATTAGCGAAACAAAAATGAAGAAGATAGGTTGGCAGATGTTTCCTCAGGTAACATATTATAAGAATATGTCAATGGGAAAGGGAAGAAACAATTTTTTTTAAAAAAAATTGATTTATATGCCGCCCTTCTCCGGAGACTCAGGGCGGCTTACAATGTGCTAAGCAATAGCCTTCATCCTTTTTGTATATTTATACAAAGTCAGCTTATTGCCCCCACAACTGGGTCCTCAATTTACCTACCTTAGAAAGGATGGAAGGCTGAGTCAACCTTGAGCCTGGCGAGATTCGAACCTGCAGTAATTGCAGTCAGCTGGTCTTAATAACAGGGTGCTTTAAACCACTGTACTACCAAGGCTCCTAAAGAAATCACTACTTTGATTTTTTGAATCTAAGTTCACAGAAAATGAGCTTTTAAGTGAAAAGACATTGATAGTCACAACCTTTTTCTCCAAAACCTTATAAAACCTTATAAAACTTGATTTCCAGCACTCATTACAATTGAGATTAAATATTACAGTAGGCCAAATGAAACTTCTACTCTAAAACTTTTTAGTAAATATTACACCAGGCAGTCATGAATTTATTTGTAAAAATAATAAAGGTGGGATATAAATAAATAACTCAAAGCGGCAAACTTATCCACCTTCCTCTTCCTATTTTTCTCATAACAACAACCCTGTAAGGTGGGCTTACACTGAGAAAGAGTGACTGCTCAAAGTCAAAGTCACCCAGTTGGCTTTCATGACTAAGGCAGGACCAAACTTATCGTCTCTTGGTTTCTAGCTTGCTGCTTTAACCACTAGACTAAACTGGCAGTTTGATGTCATATGAAAACTCTTAAATCCCATGAACACTTATATCAATGCATTAGATATAAATAAAAATAAATACTATTAAAGCATACTTTAATTCAATAAAATTTCATTTATTTTTTATAGAAACAGCCTTAAGGATTCCTCAATTTGCATGTGCATATGAATTTATTGTTCCGGAAAGTTAGAAAAAATGCTTTTCTAATCCTCCATCCATATTGCTCTCTTTTTTTTCAACAGAAGTTTGATGTACAGAAATGAGTGCGTAATATTTTCTCCATATCACATCATATTAATTAACAGATGATTTCTGCTTCTCAGAGAACTTTTGGCAGATTATGTCTGTTTTCCAAATCAGCTAGATGATCTACAAGGTAAATGCTTTGATAAGATGCTGTAATTTATTTTGTTCTCGTTAATTGAATATAATAAAAGTAAATGATATTCTTAAATCCAATAACACTTATAATCAATGCATTAGATATAAATAAAAATAAATACTATTACAACCAAATTATTTTTTTAAAAAGGAAAGAACAAGAAATAAACAAAGAAACAAAAAGAGCCATAACCGCCTGGAAACATATTCACAGATGCTTTATACGTATATAAGAATTTGAAATGAACATTTCAAATGTTCCGTATTTGATTACTGAATAATCCCAAGTTTCATTATTTAAAGATGTGTTTTAATAGATAAAAGATTAATTATATACTGGAGTTTGGGATGGGTGAAATATCCTATTCCCTTTCATATTTGTATGCTCAGTAAGCAAGTTTTTTAAAATTAATTTTGTTACTGGAACATACATAGTTTTCAAGATGTATCCTTTGAAGTACAGTTGATTGATGCATTTGAGTTCACAACTACATTGATAAAAACATTCTTCAAATTCCCGTTTAATTTTAATTTTTTTACACAAATCTTTGTGCATCTTCATGTAGCAATGTCACAAATTATTACCCAAATTATTGTCAGGGCTTGCCTTTGAGTTTTAGATACAATTTATGTACGTAAGGTGTCTAATCTTGTTCAGTGGGTTTAATTTCTTGACATATTATTCCACTTAATCTTGGATGCTAAAATATTATATTTGTTGCCTCAGATCCTTTTTTTTTTCTCATAGTGAAATGTTTAAGGTATGTAATACGGTTGCATTCAAACATATTTGAATTATCGGAAGATTTGGTTTTGTTGACTCACCTGCGGTTTATAGAAGCGTACAACTTCAGGTGGATTAACATTTTGAAAGTCCATCCTCCTTTTTATTTTTAATTATTCTGTTTTAACTACCTTCTCATAGGATACAATATTCATATTATTTTTATGGGTTTTTTTTTTTAATTGTACACTGCCCAGAGTTATTCCATGAATGAATTGAGCAGTTTTTAAATTTGATATATAAATAAATGAAACAAAATGAAACACTGCAGAATAGCTGAATCTTAGATATGCAAGCAATTAGACTTTAATAATCTGTTTAAATAAAAATTACATGCTAGGTGGTGCTATAATCTTGTCCTTATTTCATGACATATTGTGAAAGTTGCCAGTATTTGATTATATAATTTCATATCAATTTTTAAGAATGTATTATCTGAATATATATCAAAGAATGTAATAAGGCTAATTAAACCTGTGCCTTTTTCCAAACAGCTTTTTTAAAAAAAAAAAAAAATAGATCATTTCATTCTACTTTCAAAGAGATAGCTATTCTAGACTCATTTAATAAAAATTATATAGAACTTTGTGGTACCTTAAAAATTAACAAATGAATTAGATCACATCATCAATACATGGACTTTAGTCCTGAGACTAGAACCTTGAATATGAATTATGAAAATTTGGGCAGTAATTAAACCGTTACCAGTAATGCATAGGCACCAAAAACTTGTTTTGAAGCTGCCTCACTCAACACAAGTGCTGTGCTAAGCACAATGCCTGGCAATGGACTGGAGTTCACAAAAAGAAAGAAAAATAACCCTGCCACTTCTTGAACCACAAAGTAAGAAGCAATTTCCAGATCAGTATAGATTCTATAGACTATTATGCACATAAACCAGCTGCAAACATCACCACTATCAATGTAGAGACTGTCTCCTCACTGAAATCATGGCTTTTAAAGTGAAAATGAGAAAGTTTCTGTTCTAACATAAAAAAACACTAGTGAACTTTAAGATTCTGCAAAATTTAGCTAGGATAAATAAGGTCTGATAACAACAGGATTTAAACTCGGTGGATTTAAGGATTCCTAGCTTTTGCTTCTTTACTAGAGACAAGGCGTGATCTGGTACATATAAGCAATCCACTCCGTTGGTTCTCTGTGTTAATATGAACAAACAAACACTGAAAGATTAACAGATTAACAGAGTTGGAGACAATGCAGATACTGGTTATTTATACTCAATCAGCCCAGGTGTTGCAAATGAATAGTTCGTGACTAGCTTATGAATTTTCCTGGGCTCCAAAATCACCGCAGATGGGGACTGCAGCCAAGAAATTAAAAAACGCTTGCTCCTGGGGAGGAAAGCTATGGCAAATCTAGACAGCATACTAAAAAGCAGAGACATTACCCTGCCAACAGAAGTGCGTATAGTCAAGGCTATGGTTTTCCCAGTTGCAATGTATGGCTGTGAAAGTTGGACTATAAGAAAGGCTGAGCGCCAAAGAATTGAGGCCTTTGAACTATGGTGTCCAAGGGACTCCTGCGAGTCCCTTGGACCGCAAGGCAATCAAATAGGTCAGTCCTAGAGGAGATCAACCCTGACTGCTCTTTAGAAGGCCAGATCCTGAAGATGAAACTCAAATGCTTTGACCACCTAATGAGAAGGAAGGACTCACTGAAGAAGAGCCTAATGCTGGGAAAGATTGAGGGCAAAAGAAGAATGGGACGACAGAGAATGAGGTGACTGGATGGAGTCACTGAAGCAATCAGCATGAGCTTAAATGGACTCCAGAGGATGGTAGAGGACAGGAAGGCCTGGAGGAATGTTGTCCATGGGGTTGCGATGGGTCAGGCCACGACTTCGCAACTAACAACAGCTTATGAATTCTGATTTATTAGAGAGCAACAGAGCAGGAGGAATGCCTGATAATAACACAAGTATCTCTATTTAAATAAAAATGGGGGGCAGAAACAAGTATGAACTCGAGCAGCTTGTTAATAATAAGTCGAGATCAGCCTGGAATTTAAGTTGCTGTTATACATGTGAATTCAGTGACTGTCTTCTAATTTTATATATCCAAAAGCAGACAGATATGATTTGCTCAAGTTCTTTTTTTTCCCCTAGTGAGCTGACTTTCTAATCAAAACAATATTCAAATTGCTTTTCCCGCTTGTAGAACTTACAGTTGTTATCTTGCAATCGATCAGTCTTGATATTTATTTGATTATCCATTGCTGAAGGTATGAGAGACAGTTACTTTGCTGGCTTGTTAAGGATGTATGATAAACTATCTACTCTGTAAAATATAGAGAACTTATTTCAAGATTAATGAAAAGACCTGCCATCTTTACTTATATGACCTGAAATATTAGCAAGATGAACGTAATGGTTCAGGGCAAGGGTTTTCAAACTTGTACAGGCTGTGAAACCTGTTAATTTAAAAAAAAAAAACTTGGAATCCCTAAACAAGAGGCAAAGCACTAGTGACAGAAAACTGGTAGAAATTTTCTTTCTCTTTTGCCCGAAGTTCTCATAGAATCCTATAGTACTACAAACAGATTTTGAAAAATTCTGGGTTAGAGTAGACATCCATGATATTAAACATCTGATTATCTTTTTAAACAATTGCTATTTTTTCCCATTAACACATAATGACTAAATAATAAAAACAAAACCTCTCACAACTGGATAATGAGGTATGGTCTTTGTTCCATTTTTTTTTTTTAAAGAGAAGGTTTTAAAGAGAATATTTCTAGCTTTGTGTTAAACTGTGAGGTCTTTGGTGCTTTCTGAGCTTGGTTGTTTCTTGTAGACATTTCATTACCAAACTAGGTAATATCATTAGTCTTACAAGGGAGTGGGATTTATGAAGTGGAGAAGAAAGAGAAGAGGGAAGAGGAGGCTATATGGTCCTTGGTGCTTCCTAAACTTGGGTGTTTGCTTGCGCTACCCAACTAGGTAATATTATCAACAATGTCCCTCCCTCTGTTTCTATTTCAGTCCTGCTCAACCTGGCACTTTCCAGATATATTCAGATAGTAGCTTCAAGATTCTCACTTAAAATTATGATAGAAGTCTCACCACATCCAGTATTTCCTGGAAAGATTAATCTTTGTTAATGGTCTGAATAACATAAAATAGCTTTTTTTCTAGTCTATTTTTCCATAAATAGAAGGACTTCTATTAGACTTTTTTTATTATTATTATTCGATTTATATGCCGCCCTTCTCTGGAGACTCAGGGCGGCTTACAGTGCGTTAAGCAATAGCCTTCATACTTTTGTATATTTATACAAAGTCAGCTTATTGCCCTCACAAACTGGGTCCTCAATTTACCTACCTTAGAAAGGATGGAAGGCTGAGTCAACCTTGAGCCTGGCGAGATTCGATCTTACTTTTTAATTGCAGACAGCTGGTGTTAAATTACAGAGCTTCTGTCTCTTGAACTAAACCAGGCTCTTTGACAGAATCTCTAAGCTAGATTTTCTGCTCATTATTGTTCTTACTGAGAGCTTCATGTTGACATATATATATGCAGTATTAGTTTCTACTAACGCATAACAGCTTATGAAATAGAAGTTTGGAGTGACTATATATTACGGTCCTTTTTTCATATAGAAGATCCCTGGTATTGCTAGGCAAGCAAAAATGGTTGACAAGGACTTCTAGCTGAGAGCCACTATTAGAATATATAGTACAGAAATAAATTAAGACACAGATTCCTCAATGGCATCTTTGTATTTTTCATAGGTAAAATTATTATAGGATGAATAGGGAAAGGGGAAATTGATCTGTATTTGGAACATACAGCATCTTTTGAATGTGGACTTAGTGTCAGTTTAAATTGCTCACTTTATGTGGAACATTATGTACAATGTAGGCAGACCTGATTGATAGGACTGAAACCCAAAAACTTGCTGGATGGGTTTTGCACAGTATAACATGTTCTACTACTACTACTACTACTACTACTACTACTACTACTACTACTACTGTTGTTGTTGTTGTTGTTGTTGTTGTTGTTGTTGTATATACTTATGCTATGCTATGCTATGCTATGTTTATAGTCACCTAGAATATTAGGCTGAATTTTAGCATTTTTATTCACATTGATTCTTTGTCAAGGACCTGGGATAGGTAGATGTTGTTGTTTGATCATGTTAAAGGTATTGTCACAAAATGTGTACTGTTCCAACTGGCTTTTGCAATTGACTGATATTCATTTTGTTAATGCTGATGGTGTTAAAATGATATTCCAGATGTTTTGGCATTGCACCCAAGGAGCAATATTAGTACTATATTTGCTTTCTTTTGCCATGGTTGTTCTACTTCTGTTTGGTGTTTGGCCTTCATACACATCCACCTCTTTCCAAGAACCTAGGCTATCATAATGTATAAGGGTAGCATGTGGATCAAAGCACCATGGCTTTTTACAAGTAACAGATGGAAATTTTGTCAATGTGCAAATTTGCTAAATGCAACTCAATTTTTTTGGTATGCTTTTTGCAGTGGTGGGATTCAGCCAGTTCATGCCGGTTTGGGTGAACCAGTAGTTAAATTGGTGGCTGTCTCTGCCCCTCCCCTCCCCACCCCTTCCAGGAGTCCCCACGTGCCCCATTTTGGCTCCCAGGTAAATACATGGAGATCTCCTAGGCCCAAAATAGGGTGTGGGGAGGCGCTGCTCTCTCCAGCGGCCCGTTTTTGCTCCCAGTGTGCAGGAGGCTGAGTGCTGCCTGTCACACACCCTGGCCACGCCCACCAAGCCGGTCATTAGGACAGAGAACAGATTGTTAAATTATTTGAATCCCATCACTAGAGATGTTTTATTGCTTTTTAAATCTTTCTTTTGTCCTTTAAGTTAACAGAAGAATGAGAAATATAGCGCCTTCCAGACATTATTACATTATTGTGTTCTTTCTTGTGCTGAAATTATAGGAATTTAAATCCAAAGTGTCTAGAAGGCACCAAGTTTCTATCCTTAAGATACTGTAAATGTTATTTTAAGAATTCATGAAGTAATTTCCCATTTATCCAAATTGTTGATTCATTTTATTTTTGTTTAATACCATATGCTTTAATCTTAAAATTGCATTTGGCTGAGTTCTTGGAAAAATTTTTTTCACAAATATTTAAAAATATGCATCAATAATGTATTGAACTATAGTTTTAAGCTGTGCAAAAATGTAGGCCATATATTAAAAATTCAATTTTTTAAAAAGAACAAAACAAAAAACAAAAAAACCCTAAATTGACTGAAACAATGTGATTGGCATTTTCTAAAAATAGTTATGGTGTGTTTATGCCAGAGGTTTAATAAGCAGAAGAAAAATGGTAATAGAAGAATATTTGTTTAGAATGTGGTAAATAGAAAACTCGAAGATGCAAATATTATTATATCTATTAAATTTTCAGCAGGACACACATTTCTTAATGAATTATTCCAGGAAAATAGATGGGCTGGGTAATCCTTCAGCCTATACTGTTCTAATACAAGTTCCATTAGTGTTTATTTGTGACTGACTGTGAAAATTTGTAACTCACCAAATTTAATGGATTTCTTATACTGTAAATACATTTAGTGACATATAAAGGAGACACTTAGAGCTAAAGGAAAAAGAAGTAAATAATTTCATCTCTAAAACCCAAATTTTTGTTATCAGCCAAAGATGGATAACTATTTGCTGAAAAAATTGTGTTGTGATTCATTAAGCTACCTCTAAGGTTGAAAGACATTTCCTTCGCTATACTGCTTTCTTAATAGTTTCAAACAGCATAGCATTGGTCTTCTAACTCAAAATACAAAAATCTCCATATCTTAATTAGACCTTTGATGTAGCTGTTTTGATGATGGTAGGTGGTTTTCTGGGACCTTTGATCAGACTACCCCTAGTTGAGTTTTAGAAGGCACCTCCTTCCACAACAATACATGAGCACACAATAGATTCAAACTTAAAGTGAACTTCTCCACACTCGATTGCAGAAAATATGACTTCAATAACAGAGTTGTTAATGCCTGGAATGCACTATCAGACTCTGTGGTCTCATCCCAAAACCCTCAAAGCTTTAACCTAAAACTGTCTACTGTTGACCTCACCCCATTCCTAAGAGGTCTGTAAGGGGCGTGCATAAGAGCATCAGTGTGCCTACCGTCCCTGTCCTAATTTCTCTTTAATTGTATTCATTTTATGTATTCATGCTTATACTTGTTGTGACCCAGGCCCAAGTAAGTACTAGGAAAATCAGTCAGTGAAAAAACAAACAAACTTTATTTGAACAACCGAGAATTACTTCATTCCCAGCATCGTTCAACTAAATTAAAGCAAATTCCTCCCAACACAAATTCTTCAGTCCTATCGCAAAGCTTGTCCAATTAGGCAAACTGCAGTGATGTCATATCATCACTGCTACCGAACCGGGCCGAATCGGGAGGAACCCACCACTGGTTCAAAAGTCACAGATACAAAAATAAATACAAGACGTAGACGAAGAAGAAGACGAAGACGAAGCTACCAACATTGTTTTCCAGCAAAGCCCAAACACCATTGCTGGTCTGTTTTAAACCTTATGGGAGGGGCCAATCATCTCTTGGCCCTACTCCCGAGTTGTTCTCTTTGCTTGAGCTGCTCTTGTCTTCTGGCAGCTCTTCTCATACATACATTAGGAATAGGCTTCTCCTGTTCCTCTGCCTCACTCCTATCAGTCTCTGAAGGTTCTGGAGTCCACACCTCACTCCCCGATGGCCCTGGCCCCATCTCTGCCTCTGATGCAGAGCCCTCATCCGGGCCTTCCCCAGCCTCCAGGACTGGCCGATGTTCTTCTTCAGCCTCATCGCTGTCCGACTCTGCTGCCAGCTCCGCAGGCTGCTGGCGGACCACAACATACTTATATATATTATCTAATATATACTCGACAAAATAAATAAATAAAATAAAATAAATCCTTACCCTTAAAGTCTGAGTTGAGGTGATTGCCTGGGTCAGAACTAGTTTTCTCTACATTTATGCCAAGGGAAGGCATAAAGTTCTCATAGTCCTAGATACGTCATCAGTATTACCTGCCATGATGCTAGCTTTCAAGTATCTGTGGCGGATTGTAGGCCAGAATTGCTAGAGGTAGGGAGCAAAGGCACAAAGAAACTTGGAATTTTTGATGTGCAACAAAAGAGTGAAAGTAGACACACCTCCCCCAACAGTTCATAGTAGTATATGTAGCAGTAGTGAAATCCAAATTTTTCTACTACTGGTTCTGTGGGCATGGCTTGGTGAGCGTGGTGTGGCTTGGTGGGCATAGCTTGGTGGGCATGGCAGGGGAAGGATATTGCAAAATCTCCATTCTCACTCCACTCCAGGGGAAGGATTCTGCAAAATCCCCACTCCTGGGGGAAGGATATTGCAAAACCTCCATTCCCACCCTGCTCTGGGGCCAGCCAGAGGTGGTATTTGCCGGTTCTCTGAACTGCTCAAAATTTCAACTACCGGTTCTCCAGAATCTGTAAGAACTTGCCGGATTTCACCCCTGATATGTATACTAGTAGTTATACAGATGTATACAGAATATTCTGTTCTACCATATTCTAAACAAGGTGTTTTAGTCTGGTGATATTTCTGCCCAGAGATGAGCAACAATAAAGAAACTAATCTTACGGTATTGGTTCCTTGGGCTGAACAGAATCATTGCTGCACAGAAGAAGTTGACACTTTACTCAAATTAAGCCTCATTGCAGAATCCTCTCAAAGTCTGTCAGACTTTGATCTGTCTTCCACCTCCATTAAGTGTACTTTTCCTTTTTTTGACTTGTTTGAGTCAGGAAATAGCTTTGATGTCTCTAGTTACCTCTAAGGTGAGAAAGGGGGAGGCAACACTATAAGGCAAGTGTCTATTTAAAAATTCTCTTACGTTGGTTGATGACTTCAATAAAAAAAAATTACATTTATAATAAATTTTGATTATCTCCCTGGATATAGTGTCCTAAATTGTAATACGTTATCATAAATCACAATAGATTAACATAATTGGATAGATTATTATTATCGCCCTAGATAAATTGTCATATATTGTAATTAATTATGTATGTTCTTTTCAAATTAAAAAAGTAGTGAATAGTGAGAAATGAGGAAGATAAAATCATTCTCTTTTACTTCAATATTGCCGTTATACTGGTTTAAAACTGAAATAAGCCCCCAAAGTAGTAGGCAGGAATAAGACAGTATTGATGGGTTGGAGGTTGCCTCAGAAGCAATCAAGCAGCAATTCTCCATAGCTCTAGCAGCAGAATTGTTTTTTCTGAAGCACAATCCAATAGTAGATCCTTTGTAGCAATTCCTGGTTGTCATAAGTAATTCACCAACAGCAACAAGACCAAAAATAGCTCCTTAAATGTCCACATGTCTTCATTATGTTTATGATGCTTTGCTCTCAAATACTCTCTGTATCACCCTAAATAATCCAGACCCCCCAAAAATCTAGGGACATTATCAATTCCCCACATGTCCGAACAAATCAATATCAATCAATCCAACTACATTTCTCAGATCGTTTCAGATGACTTTGAATTCTTTCTCCTATGCTGATAATCCTTCCCCCCCAAACTGTCAAGTCCCGGGGAAATCAGGAGATTGAGGCAGGTCAAATGAGTATAAAGATTCATTGAAAGCTGTAAGATCTCTATAACAGGGATATCAAACTCAAGGGTGCTTAGATCTGGCCCATGGGGCTGCCCTGGAAAAGCAAAGGACCAGCCCACGGTGTCTCTGCCAGCAAAAATGGAGCCCGGGAGGGCCAGGAGCTCCATTTTCCCTGGCAGAGGGCTGCAGAAGGATCTCCCCAGCCCCCCAAAAATGCTCCCAACACAAATTATGTTGAGATGGCCATGCCCCACTGGCCGCACACCCCTGAGCAGTGGTGAAATCCAAATATTTTTACTACCGGTTCTGTGGGAGTGACTTGGTGGGAATGGTGTGGCTTAGAGGGTGTGGCAGGGGAAGGATATTGCAAAATCTCCATTCCCACCACATTCCTGGGGGAAGGATATTGCAAAATCCCCATTTCCACCCCACTCTGGGGCCAGCCAGAGGTGGTATTTGCCAGTTCTCTGAACTACTCAAAATTTCTGCTACTGGTTCTCCGAACTGCTCAAAATTTCTGCTACCGGTTCTCCAGAACCTGTCAGAATCTCCTGGATTCCACCCCTGCTCCCAAGGTCAAACAAAACTCTGATGCGGCCCTCAATGAAATCAAGTTTGATATTCCTGCTCTATATGAATCTGTTGTGGCCCGCCAGCAGCCTGCGCAGATCGTGGCTGATCCTGATGAAGAGGAGGCTGGTGTGATGTCACGCCAGCAGCCTGCGCAGCCAGCGCTCGCATCGGACAGCGAGGAGGCTGAAGAGGATGTGGTGCCAGAGGCAGAGACTCATCCAGGGCCTTCAGAACCTCCAGAGGTTCCTTCAAGTGGAGAGAGCAAAGTGGAGGAGCCTCTCCTCAATGTTTGCGCACGCAGGGCTGCCAAAAGGCAGGAGTGGCTACTCAGGAGAAGGAGGTCTACTCGAGAGTAGGGCTTGAGGATAATTGGCCACTCCTTTAGCCTATTTAAGTCGCACGCAGCTAGTGCTTTTTTGCTGGAAACAACTCGTATTTATAATCAGAGTATTTTGGTTTATCATATCTTGCTTTCTGGGGTGGTTGCCAACCTTTGCCGGTCTTGTTTATTCTTGCTACTTAATAAATTTGATAAGGATCGTTGGTGTGTGTCAGTTTCCTCGGAAATCCGGAGATGGAGCAGAACAGAATCTGAACTACTAATGGTCAATGTAAATGAGTCATAGATAAGGACAGAAGGAATTCAAAGTGGGCTGGACTTAAATCTCTTATTGTGTTTGACCCCTGCCTTGAGCTCAGTCTGCTCATCTCCTACCACAAACACACTTTTTTGAGCTCAAAACGTTCCATATTTAAACCATTTTCCATACCTCTGAACAGTAGCAATTATTTCCATTCTCCTAGCACGTTACATAAAAACATCCAATTCAATTTCATAGCGGTAAGTACTGAAAAATGGCCAGGGTGTATAGTCTTTTCTTCCATATAGGTTATCATATGACTTTTTTTTCCTCATTTGTTTGATTTGTGTATTAAATAATGTTCCTTCTGCAATGTGATTTGTAAAAAAGATTGGAAAGTTAGGCTATCATTCAGAAAGTACAGGTGTTCATCAGACAAAGCAATAAAATTCCATTCATTGAAAGAGTGATTATCAAAGTAATATGAAACCTATGAAGACCGTGAAGTCATCTCTTTTTTAATTACAATATACTTCCTTTAGCTTTGGGAAAATATATTTATCTTTAGAATGGGGCTGAAATTTTATGTGTTTGTTGTCCTGAACAATAATTGCAGCTCAGATTTTTTTTTTTTTTTTTTTTGCTTTAATTTATATGCCGCCCTTCTCCGGAGACTCAGGGCGGCTTACAGTGCGTTAAGCAATAGCCTTCATACTTTTGTATATTTATACAAAGTCAGCTTATTGCCTCCACAATCTGGGTCCTCATTTCACCTACCTTTGAAAGGATGGAAGGCTGAGTCAACCTTGAGCCTGGTGAGATTTGAACTTGCAGTAATTGCAAGCAGCAGATGTTAATCTGTTAATAACAGTGCTTTAGTCCACTGTACTACAGGCTCTTAGTACAGATATTGAAAGGTCTGTGTTATACAACAGTCCTTGAGATCCCAGACTTCATTTTATAAATATTCACAAGTCTTGGGATGAAAAGAACTGCACATTCTCTATAAATTGTGGTAATTAATTGTGCCGGCTGCCTGAAATTTGGCAGTTCAAATCTCACCAGCCTCAAGGTTGACTCATCCTTCCATCCTTCCGATATTGTTGGGGGCAATAAGCTGACTCTACGAAATGCTTAGAGAGGGCTGTAAAGCACTGTGAAGCGGTATATAAGTCTAAGTGCTATTGCTATTGCTAGTGTAGCTGGAGCTATAGCACTTGCATATTATTTCTCATCTATAAAATGCTTCATGTGCTGGTTTCTATCTGCTCCATATTCTCAGTATGGCACATCTAACAATGATTTTTTAAAAAAATTCACATTACTCTTGACGAATAAAGGCAAATATACATATACAAATATAAACATACATGTCCCAGAATAATGTAGCAGGATCCAATGTGGGTCAGTCACCGGGACCAGAGGTTTAGTCTTCCGAACTTTCGGACTCATGCTGGAGCCCATCCTCAGGGAATTTCTCCCTAGCTACATACAACCAGGCACCACATAAATACTACACATAGAATAGCCAAAGCACTCATTCTGCTAGAGAGAAGTTTCCCTGAGGATGGGTTTTACACAAGTCTGAAAGCTTGGAAGGCTCTGATCCCGGTGATCGACCCAGATTGGATCCTGCAACATTACCCTTGACTTTATTGTACCAGAAACATCCATGCCATGCAACTCTTACATCCTTTTAATTCCAAAAGCCTTTTGTTTCTCAGTAGCATCCACTTGTTCATCCAAACCAAACAATAAGCTTCAATTTCAGGTCAGGTAAATCTATCTTCTTCTTTCCTTTGTATATTATAACACTTTTTGTTTAACTTGTGGGTTTTTCCTCCTGCAGCACAAATTTAGATATAGCATTCTGATACCATGTAAATAGTGCATCAGTTGTGAAAACACATGTCTGGAAAAAAATAATTTTTAAAAAAACATTCATTTTTAATATATAATTTCTCCCCAGCAATGACAGTTGTAGTTTCTCTTGTCTTAACATATCTTTTTAACTTTGTTCCATTTCTTGACATAATTACTTTGAAACAACATACGATTTACATTTGTCATAGTGATTTTTATATATTTTATCATTTTATTCATCAATAAAATAGATAGATAGATAGCAACATTTAACACGAGTAATTATCTATTTATTAATTATGACCTAGATCCGGAAACAAAGTCTGCCAGAGAATTAAGACACCTCCTACTGGAAAGGAAAGGCTGGAGTGAATTTGATTTTTACTTACTTACTTAGAAAAGATATTTTTATCTAAGCTTGATTGATATGATGGTCTGGGAGGAGGCCAGTTTATTGTGAATCTTGATTAGCTATTAATAATATAAACTCAGCTCAATCAATGACTTTCAGCAATGATAGTCAGACTAATGTATTGAATTCAGTAAAGATTTACTGGAAAGTCACTAAAGATTTTCCGTTGAAGTGCACCAACAGATTTGTGCAGTCACACCATGTTCCACTGAAGTCCGTCATGCCTCCCTCCTCAACCCCATTTCCCCGTGTGCAACAATGATCATCTGCCTCATTCCCTTAGCTGTACCTTCACTGACAGTCAGCTGGCCAGACCAAAAACAGAAATTGTTGTGACTGGCTCACAAAAAAAGGATCAGTGGCTGAAAACGAGTTCACTGAAGCATTCAACTGAAACTATAAGTACTGAAATTCAGAAAACTGACAACAGAGAACAGGTTTCAGGTGGAGTTACTGACAGTGAATCTGTGTGTGCTGTGTTGAATGGAACTGCAATTTCATAGAAGTAACCAAAAAGAAACAGTGCAGATGGGAAGTCTAACAATGAATATCTAAAAAATTGATTTTTTTTAGCCCTCTTTTAGCCCTCTTGTTCATTTAATTTTATGAAACATTACCAGCCTTCAGAACTTTTGAGACATTTTCAAATAAAACCAACAGAGATTTTTTTTGGCGGGGGCATGCTTAGAACAACTGCAAAACAATCTGTTCCAATTTGAAAGAAATGGCTATTCTTGCCAAGAAAGAAAGCAATAGAGGTGTTGGAAAAAACAGCTAAAATCACACCATCGTTGAAAGGTAAGCTGCTAGGTTGATGACAAATTCTATATAGTAGAAGCTATTGTCAAAATTCCCTTCTAGAATGACACTTTGCAAAGTCATAAAACAATCCATGATGGACAATGTAAAGGAGCAATTTGGAACTGAATTATAGTTGGGTGAAACAATTATCAGGGAAAAAGTGAATCAGCCCTTGACTTATATGTGCTCTATACATGGGGGAGGGTACTCTTAGAGGTTCTTTGATTGGGCTGTTTATTGTTGGCCACCAAAATACTGTCAGGGTAAGCCACTGAGATCAAACCCCACTCCTTATAGCACTGAAGATGTTGCCTGGTTTGGGTAACAAAATGTCTGCAAGAAAACCACCAAGCTCAGAGAGCAAGGTCCCCTCATTTCAACCATGAGCTATAACAGGGGCGGGTTTCAAAACCCATCTCTACTGGTTCACTCGTGGGTGCTTGCACACTCATGCACACATGCAATGCTTCTGTGCATGTGCAGAAGCATCCAGGTGAGCGGAGCCTCCCCCACCGCTGCTACCAGATTGGGCGAACCGGTAGCAACCCACCACTGAGGTACAAGTATTCTTATTTATTGATACAAGCGTGTGCTGGGACACTTCTGGTCCTTCTTCATGAAAAGAAAGGAAGTTTTGGAATAAGTACCACTATATTCGAAATATATGTACTGACAATAGTGAAAGCAAAATTTAGATTCAATTTTTGTTAATGTTGGTTGGAGGTTTTGATAAGCATCTTATATGACAAGATGTACCACCGATATTATGATGTATGAATTCTCTTTAAATTACTAATGAATTAATACTGAAGAAATAAAATGCACTTCTGTAACTATGCTTAACATCCAGGAAAACATTTCCCCTAGAATATATATTAAATCTATCAGCATTATTAGGCCCTTCATGATTTTACTAGAATGCTTGCCCAGTACTATGTTGAAAACTAGCTCCAAATCTAATTCATCAAACTACTCCAAGTACATATATCTATTTCCAGATTATTTATGCTGCACAAGAAAAATGGCCAAATTTGGCTTGTGATATCAGGTATTTTCTACAATTTGTTGTTGATGAATCTGATTCATATTGTCAATCTAGATTGTGTTTCAATTTTTGATAGTTAAAAGAGCATTCTGGTGCTCAAATTAACAATTTGACCTATTAACATTCTGATATTGCGGAATGATTGATTTCAAGAGTACAACTGGGTATTTAAAACACTATTTGTAATTGAACATATTTTGTTATACAGGTAGTCCTCGACTTACAACAGTTCATTTAGGGACTGTTCGAAGTTACAACAGCACTGAAAAAAGTGACAAGACTGTTTTTCACCCTTACGATCCTCATGTTCACATGATCACAATTCAGACACTTGGCAATTCACTCATATTTATGATGGTGGCAGTGTCCCAGGATTATGTGATCACCTTTTGCAAACTTCTGATAAGCAAAGTCAATGAGAAAATCAGATTCACTTAATTTAATTTAATTTAATTAATTAAATTTATACGCCGTTCCTCTCCAAAGACTCAGGGCGGCTACTGTATTACTTACTAGCCTAACAACTGCAGTGATTCACTTAACAGCTGTGGCAAGAAAGGTCGTAAAATGGAAGAAAATTCACTTAACAAATGTTTCGCTTAACAACAGGAATGTTGGTCTCAATTGAGGTGATAAGTTGAGGTTTGTAGTCCATGACAAATACATATTACGAACTAAGTCAAAGTCGCAGGAGAATGATTCCAATATTCTCTGCCGAAAAGGAAATACAGAAAACAACTGAACACTATATCATAATTATTGTAAGTCTGTAGCATTTAGTTTGACTCATCTGCTATGTTTTCAAACCATATGAGAATTCATTGAGAATACATGAGCTGATCCAGATGTTAAACCAATTTTAAAGAAAATAACTTTTCACAAAATGGACACAATACACATTCTTATCGTATATGCACAAAACATCCAAATATAGAAAGACTTACAATCTTATGATGAAGGTATCCAAGGAGAAATCTAAAGGTTTCTGCCAGGATACAATTTGTCAGTGTCATTGGGCTGATTTAACTTGTCCTAGCTTTCATCTCATGTTTGTAACCATCATATTTTAAACTGGTGATTTATTGCTGTCATCACATAATGAACACTAGTAAGAAAGTTCTTATATTATTCCCGCACTAGTAGCTGAACCCATTTTTAGCTGATTACTATGCATATCTGCCTGTGCAGATATGCAGTATAACATAAATGTACACTCCTATGGAGAAGTTAAAAGTCATTTAAGTTAGCTATTTTCACTTGCTGGGAAAACATAACATTGAAGTCATACATCTGGAAGTTTAATCATGTCAACTGTACTTCTTTTCTTTCTAGTTTGAAATGTTTCTCTGCTTATCTAAGTATCTTCCTCCATGAAGCTTCACAGAAGAATCTACTTGGATAAGCAGTGAAACATTTCAAACCAAAAAGAAAAGAAGTACAGTTGACATGACTAAACTTCCAGACAACTCTACCTGGATGACTGAGAATTTTTATCAACCTATTGAAGTTACTTATATTTCACAAAATTGAGTGAGTTTACAATGAAATGTCTGGGATATAATGTAAGCGGCAAATTTTCTAATTAGATTAGCTAAGCAAGTTTTTTTTTAAATAAAATATAGGACGTTCCTTTATTCTGAGCCAGAGTATGGACTTATTTCTTTCCATATTTTCTATTTCTGTTTTTCAGATTTTCCTTTTCTTGTCTAGAACTAGAAGGGATTCAGTTTTGGATTTTTTGCATGTAAAGTAAAGATCTGCGGCCCTCAAAAGACTCAGAATTATCATTATTGGTAGGAACATTGGGCCCAAAAGAAATTGCTGTAACAATAAATACAATTTTTGGTTGATCAAAAACTAGTGTCACTTTTTCTGGATCTGTGTCCCATATAGTTTTAAATTGATTTCTTATGTGACTATAACAAAGTACACATAGGATAGAGAGCAATTAATACCATGGAATGCTATACACCAGCAAGCAGGTTGAAGTGCTTCACATCTCCTCAATCAAACAGGCTTCACTATTGGAATCCAGGTTTTCATCATCAGAGCGCTTGCCTTCTGGATTGATATCTCCCCCAGAGATTCACATAACTTCACTCCTGATGATCTGAAAACAGAGATGGTATTCAGCAGGTTCTGACCAGTTCTGGAGAACCGGTAGCGGAAATTTTGAATAGTCCGGAGAACCGGTAAATACCACCTCTGACTGGCCCTGCCCCCATCTATTCTCTGCCTCCCGGGTCCCAGCTGATCGGGAGAAAATGGGGATTTTGCAGTAACCTTCCCCTGGAGTGGGGAAGGAATGGAGATTTTACAGTATCCTTCCCCTGCCATGCCCACCAAGCTGGTAGTAAAAATTTTTTGAATCCTACCACTGTCTGGAAACCTTTGAAAATTGGGCTGCTCTTCCAGGCTTTGGAGTAAGGGATTTACACAGTGATGGGTGGGTGATTATTGTGCAATTTTTGTCTGGATGCTTAGATTGTTTCTATGTTTTCATTGTTTTAAGTTCAAGCTGCCCAGGCTCACTTCGAAATTGAGTGGTTCATAAATCTGTTAATTAATTAATTAATTAATTAATTAATTATAAATAAATAAATAAATAAATAAATAAATAAAAAATGGTATAATCGCAATACAGCCAGTAGATTAATAGTTCCAATGACCGATAATAAAATCAAGATCACTACATTTAAATTAATACTTTAAAAAAAAAACACCACCGCTTTGATGGGGTAGAAGAAGTACATTTGGTATATTTTCATTTTAAGATACCCAACTCTAAAAATAACTCATGAGCAAAGATTCAAAAAAGCAGAGAGAGGTGAGAAAAGGCTTTCAACAGAATGTAGCTGTTCTATTCTCTGGAAAAAATAGATGGCTCTACCCATCTCATCACATTAAATACACATGTTCATGAGCTATCACTAGGTCTTTCAAGCACCATACGTACTTGTGGATAAGACCATCTGTGAATAAGCTGACATTCAAAAGTTTAACTCAAATACCATGAAAACTATGCCACCCACCTATATGCTGGGCTGCATTTTTGTATTTTGGATCACAATTCAAGGATCTGTATACCTGGGCTTATATGGAAATATATATGGGAAATATGGATAGCATTACAATATAAGGGCCATTTGTCGATCGAAAGATCGGCAGTTCAGTGGTTCGAATCCCTAGGGCTGCGTAACGGGGTGAGCTCCCGCTACTTGTCCCAGCTTCTGCCAACCTAGCAGTTTGAAAGCACGTAAAAAATTAAAGTAGAAAAATAGGGACCACCTTTGGTGGGAAGGTAACAGCATTCCATGCGCCTTTGGCGTTTAGTCATGTTGGCCACATGACCACGGAGACGTCTTCGGACAGTGCTAGCTCTTCAGCTTTGAAACAGAGATGAGCACCACCCCCTAGAGTCAGGAATGACTAGCACATATATGCAAGCCACCACGTTCCTGTATCCTAATGACTAAGGACACCCTAATCTAGCAAACAAAGGGAGAAATGGGGAAGGGAACTGGTCAGAATGGTATATAAATGGAAAGAGATACTTATATCATATCCTCCAGAACAAGGATAAACCTGAACATTGCCAGTAATAACTGAACTATGAAGATGAAATCAGGCAGTCTAGCAGAAGTATGTATAACTAAAAAAGAGTCCAATTACTGACCGTAAAGAATATTGGGAAAGATAAGATGATAAAACTGCTACATGAAATTGAGAATGTCCATTGAAATAGGGAAAAGTTAATTATAAATGTGTTTTTTAGTTTGTCACCTTGTAGTTTAGCAGTTTAGACCTGTATGACTGGTGATCTGTGGGATAGAATGAGTTGCTATCCTTGCATCCACATCAGGCAACAAAATCTTAATTTGCAAGTTTTGCAATCTGCTTGCAACCAGTTAAGACACTAAAGTCATCAGAATTTTCTTTCCAAACACTAAGAAAAATGTAATCTATTGAAAATAGTGAGCCCTGTTTGAAAGGTACTGCCCAAATATAATTTAACTCAGCTAAAGGAAATAAAGCCTTATTAAAAAGATCACAAAGACAAATTTGACTGTTCTGAGCAGTCTCTTACAACTGGAAATTATTCTACATTACAGGACATATCGAAGTCAGGAATCTTAACTGCTTCTCCAAGCAATATGCTAGGGGATAATTCTTTCCAAGGAATTGAAAGGAGTTCCATCTGGATAAAATGGGTAGATTATTATCTGCCAAAAATAAAAAAATAAAAAGGTAATTTGATATTTTCAAAGAATTAATACATGTCTCTAAATAGATATGGCACTTTTTCAAAATCCACTAGTAAAGATAAAACTCAAAGCTTGGCTTGGGCTTTGTGAGAAGGTTCCAATTAAGTTTCCATACAAACCCAAAGACTCGGAGCCTGAATGCTTTCTTTTGATATATACACAATTTGATTTATTATACAAAATATACACTTCTCCTGTATTAAACCTAATATATACAACTTATATTTATCTCTGCCTAAAAATATACTTATAAATAACAGTGTTATAGATACAAGTTAAAAAATGACTGTAGTTAACATGTATACAAATTTCTTTTTCCCCTGAATTCTTAACTGTCCACCTTTCCCAGCAATCAGGCAATATCAGCATATGTTTTCTCTACTCCTCCTCTATAAGGACTGAGAAATCTGTTCCATTTAGACAGGGCATTTTAGTTTACACTTAGGCCTCACTTAATAGCCATTCATTATGTGTCCATTCAAAACTATGAAGGCACTGAACGGATTTATGACATATGCCCAAAGTTATTATGGCCATTGCAGCACCCCACGGTTATGTGATTGTGATCTGGATCACATGATCTCTTGACAATCTGTTCGCAGTTACGATGGGTTGCCAAGCACACTGCAATCATGTGATCGCCATTTGCAATCTTCCTTGATGGCTTCCCCAGAAAAAATCAATGGGGAAGTCGACAGGGAAGGTCACAAAACCTTTTCCATGGGATGAGATGACTCTGTCTGTTACCTGAGCTTCGCCAAAATAGATCTGCTCCAAAATCCAAGCAGGATTTTGGAACAGGATGTTTGCAGCCGGGATCATTTGCAGCCACCATGTGCCTGCTGGATTGATTTTTTTTTTTCCTCCAGCACAATATTGGATTTTCCCTGTGCAGAAGGGAATTCTGGCAACAGGAGAAAAGAAGCTCAGATCATGAAGATTTGAGTGATTTTTTCACCAACCCAGCACTGGAGTTCCCTTTTATTACAGAGAGGTGAGAAACTGTGGAGAAAAAAAGCTCAGGTCATGAAGAGCCAAGCTTCTTTTCTCTAGCCTAGTTCTGGAATTTTCTTCTGTGCACAGAGGTGTGTGTGTGTGTGCTTGCATCCAGTGGTGAAATCCAAATTTTTTTACTACAGGTTCTGTGGGTGTGACTTGGTGGGCATGGCTTGGTGGGCATGGCAGGGGAAGGATAGTGCAAAATCTCCATTCCCACCCCACTTCAGGGGAAGGATACTGCAAAATCTCCATTCCCATCCCACTCTGAGGCCAGCCAGTGGTGGTATTTGCCAGTTCTTCGAACTACTCGAAATTTCTACTACCGGTTCTCCAGAACCTTCTGGATTTCCCCCCTGCTTGCATCCCTTTGGCAGGCAGCTCCATATGGCTAACAACTGTAATTGGGAGAGCCAGGCTTGTAGATATTGAGTGAAGCGATCAGGAGAGCATCTCACTCAACAACCACAATGACTTGCACCTGAAATTCTGGGCTCAGTTGTAATAATAAGCAAAGGAGTACCTTTATTATCCTCTGTCTTCCAGCCTTTATATTTCAGTAGGCACTATGTCAAGAAAGGTTGTAAAACAGGGCAAAACTTACTTAACAACTGTCTTGCTTAGCAACAAAAATTTCGGGCTCAATTGTGGTTGTACGTAGAGAACTACCTGTATACCCAGAAACAGTTGGCAGGTAAAGTTTAACTACTCATGTAAATTCATATGGTGCCAATCATATTAATATTCTTTGAAATGGCTACTTTAGGAAAGATAAATCAGTGAGTAAATAGAACTAGCATTTTTCTTCAGAACTAGAATAACTTTCCAGTATATCATTCTGTCTTCTCTACTGTGGCCAATAACTTAGGGATAATTGTCCCTCACACAAGTCACAAATCAACTTCACCCTTATTATTTCCACTTGAAAACATTTCTAGAAAACAATTTTCCACACTCTTTATGATTAGTTAGAAACCCATCTTTCTAATTTTGGAGCGATCAAATCAAAACAAGGATTACATATACAGTAGTGCCTCACATATAGGGTTACTTTCTCAGAACAAACATGAGATAGAGGTAAAGTTTTGTGCAAGATTTTTCATAATCTTCATAAGAGCCTCGGTGGTGCAGCGGGCTAAGTGCTGTTAAGTGCTAGCACTTAGCTGCCAGCTGCCTGCAATTAGTGCAAGTTCAAATCTCATCAGGCTCAAGGTTGACTCAGTCTTCTATCCTTTCGAGGTAGGTAAATTGAGGAGGCAATAAGCCAGCTTTGTATAGAACAACACCGCTTGGGGGGGGGGGCAAAGCCCTGATAAGCAGGTATATACATAAAAGTATGCAGGCTATTGCTATAATGCATTGTAAGCCGCCCTGAGTCTACGGAGAAGGGCGGCATATAAATTGGACTAATAAATAAATTAATAATAAATAAATAAATAAATAATGATGCATTAGATAAGTGATGCGTTAGATAAGAGATCAATATAGAGCAGGAGTGCCAAAGTCAATTTAATTGAGGGCCATATCAGAGTTGTGTTTGACTGCGGGGGGGGGGCGTGGCCAGGGTGGGCATGGCCAGCTCAACATCACTAGTGTCATAGCGCCTCTGGTGGCCCGAGTGCTCTGCCAGTGAAAATGGCCTCCTGACCTCCATTTTCAGCAGCAGTAGCCTCCTGCAACCCTCTGCCAATGAAAACGGAGCTCCGTTTTCGGAGGCAGAGGCACCATCGGCCAATCATTTGCTATTTCCAGGGTGGCTTTGTGGGTCAGATCTAAGCACCCCGCAGGCCGAATCCTGCCCGTGGGCCTTGAGTTTGACACCCTTGCTATAGAGGGACATGCTTGCTTGCTTCCCAATTCTAGTACCTTGCTCTTATGGTCCTCCAGTTTAGTGTATCACTTAGAAAGTGACAGGCAGGGAGCTGCCCTGATTGTGATCCACCATTCTACTTTAGACATAGAACTGAATCAGCATCAAGAAAGGCTAACTGTAGTTTCAGAATATTTTCAGTTACTAGAAAAATACTAATAGCTATATTGATCCATGATAGCCACCTTCTTTTTCAAAGGATTGCCTTTGGCATACCATTATAAAGACAAGATAGTTCTTGGCCTGATAAACAAACTAAGAACCTAATCGATTGAATTTCACAATCTGTTAATTGTTAATGATAATTTTTAATTGATTTTTATTTTCTGCTGAAATTTACTATCTACAGAAGATATTTCCTAAGCAATGCCACATTTACATAATGCATACATGCTTTACTTACTGATGTAGCCTATGTGCATAGGTTTGTTAACGTTTCTGCACAATTACATAAAAATAGCAACCATGTTCACACATTGTAGTAAATACAATGTCTGAATATTAATTTATCCCAAGCAAGATGCGTATTGGTAGATCATTTGACCTGTTTTGATTCTCTCTGCTAGCAGGGCTGCTACACAAATCAAGGCTAAAATTAATCAGAATTAACACCATGTAACTCTTGCCTAATCTCTCCTAAAGAAGTCAAGGAAAATGAATGCAAATCTTGCTTTATAATTCAGGAGTTATAAATCAATTGTTGAGATGGTTACCAGTCATAGAGATAAATAATGCTCATTTATCTGGGAATAAAAGTTTAATTCTATTAAAGGTAAAGATAAGAGTTTTCCTTATCCAGTCATGTCCAAATTTAGGGGGATATACTCATCTCCGTTTCTTAGCCGAGAGAGCCAACATTGTCTGAAGACACTTCCATGGTCATGTGGCCAGCATGACTATACACTAAGGTGCATGGAACACTATTACTTCCCACCAAAGTGGTACCTATTTATCTATTCACATTTGCATGCTTTTGAACTGCTAGGTTGGCAAGAGCTGGAGCAAGTAATGGGAGTTCATCCCGCCATGCAGCACTCGGGTCTTAAACCAAGGCTGTCTTTCAGCTCCCCTGCTGACAAGCTCAGGATCAGTAGATTTTTATGTAAATAGTCTAGCTAGTTCTGCTGTCTGCTTCGTCTATAAACAGCAGAGCTTATGAAAATTGTGGCACTACATGTATTTCACATTTTCACAATTGATAGATTACAAATGGGGCATTCATTTTTAAAATAAATTTTCTATTCTTTAGCAAATATAACTCTATAGTAGGTTAGCCAACCTGATATCCTTTTGATATTTTAGATTACAATTTTCCTAATCCCTTGCCATTGGCCATGCTAAAATATCTAGTGCATTAGATATAAAATACCTAATACATTAGTTCGCCTGTTTTTATTAAATCCACAAACATCTTTCTCCTTTATTGTCTCTGTGTTTTGAATGTTTTCTAAAGACAATATACACCAATAGCTTTAGACCATATAATGAAAATAAAGCAAAATGATAGCCTTCCTACATCACATATTTGACAGCTATGCATATAAACATGAAACAGATGCAAAATCACTTTGCCTCAATAGCTAAACGTTTCTCTCAGAGAATAACATAGATGAAGGATGTCAATAAAATGACTGTTATCAAGTCACACTTTTCTAAATATAATTGTCACTTACTAACTTCTAAAATTAATAATGCTTTGAATATTAAGTTGCAAAAACACCATTGCAGGCAGTTCTACTGATTTAAGCCACTGAAAATATGCAACCTATTCTCTTTTCATTTATGCATCATTTAGCACAATAGGTCTCTCACTGAACTTTTGAAAATGGTGGGAAGACAAATCAGATCTCACAGGAACGGCGCTCAGATTTCTTAGCAGATAAATAAGGATTAGAAGGGGGAAGCAGATAATCTGTTAAGAGGGTGATGCACCCTTAAAATAGTCTGGCAATCAAGCAAATCTGAAGCAAGCAGATGGACAAAACTAGTCTGATTAACAGCTTCTTTTGCAAACAAGTTAATTTATAATCTATTTGGTGTTCAAGTATTTAAGGTGTCTTGAGTCTTATCTTTGATGCAAGATTTAAGCAAGGTAATGGTTGTCTCTTATTATGGATTCAGCAACATGTTCTTAGCCCTTGTGCATATGTGGGAACAATCCTATATTTATTTACAGAGCATGAAATGAGACATTTCAGTGGCTTAAAGACACTGGAGATCTGTGATCCAGTGGTTTAAGTCCTAGCACCATGTGACAGGGTGAGTTCCCATCACTTGTGGGAACCTACCACACCAACCTAGCAGTTTGAAATCATGCTACATGCAAGTAGGAAAATAGGTACCACTGGTGAGAAAAATAACAGTGCTTTGTGCAGATATACAAATCCAACTGGTGCCAGACCTATCCGAATGTGACACCCAAATGTGAGATGACGTTGGTGGAGGGAAAACACCCTGGATGACACTGCAGAATGCTGTTAGCCATTCTGAATACGGAGCTAGTGAATATGGTGCACTTATGGTTAGTTCATGAACATGAACTGAAGAGATTAGAAGTCCTAGGCAGCCAAACAACTACTCTGTATTAACACTGCAGTGTTCTGGCTGATGTACCATCACCATATGCTAAATAAACAGAGCATTGAAAAGGATTCAAGATAATCAGTCAACAATTGACAATTCATGCAAAAGTGAATGGCTTGTATAATGGTAGGTAAAAGCTACCAAAGCCAGATAAGACTGACACTGTGGGCACTTCATTAGCTTCCAATAAACATCTGAGAGCTTTTAATCTTTATTTTTTTTATTTTATTCTTTTATTTATTTATTTGGGAAAAGAGGATATTTAAGATCAGCTGGAGCTCTTAAAGTCAGGTTTTTTTTTTCAGATTTTTTTTCCCTCCAATTTTTATTTATAAGTACAAACTAAACAGAACAATGAAACGTACAAAACATAAAAACATATAAACATCCATTTCAATACATGTCCAGTTTGTCACAACTATAATATACATTTCTCTTTGTATTTTGACTCTTCCTTATTTGGTCATTCCCTTTTGTCTATCTAAAATTGATCTTTGTTGACCTATGCCTGTTCTTTGTTTCATCATATTATATTTGGTCATTTTATTTACTTCCTATTGCTTCATCTCTTTCCTATCTTTCAACCAACTATACCACTTTTCCCATACTAAGTAAAAGTCATGTTCTTCCCTATTTTGTAATTCCTTTGTGAGTCTATCTAATTCCACACATTCCATAATTTTATTGATTACTTTATCTGGTGTTGGTATATCACTACTCTTCCAGTGTTGCACGTATAGTATTCGTGCTGCTGTTATCAGATGTATAATTAAATAGGTTGTTTCTTTTTCATAGTATCCATTCACTATGCCTAATAAGAAGCTTTCTGGTCTTAGTTCTATCTTTTGGTGTGTTATTTACTCTATTTGTATTTTGATCCTTTGCCAATATTGTTTCACCATTGGGCAGGTCCACCACATATGGTAATAGGTGCCTTTGTGGTGGTTGCATTTCCAACATGTTGATGGCGTGCCGGGGAACATTCTTGCCAATCTGGCTGGTGGCAAGTGCCACCTATAAAGCATTTTATAGAGATTTTCTTTATAGGGTACAGACATTGTCAATTTATAATTTATTTTCCATAGTTTTTTCCATTTGTCTAATTGAATACTATAACCAAAATTTTTTGCCCAGGTTATCATATTTTCTTTCACTACCTCTTCTTCTAATTTATATCCTTGTAAGTAATTGTAAATTTTTTTGATCAGTTTGTAGAACTTAATCTTTAAAGCTTTAATCTTTAATCTTTAATCTTTAAAGCTCTACATTTTATTTTATTTATTTTTATTTTATTATTCATATTTCTATGCCGCCCACTCTCCGAGGACTCTGGGTGGCTTACACCAAAGACAGTATACTAAATAGCATATTGCCCCCTAACAATCTGGGTCCTCATTTTACCCACCTCGGAAGGATGGGAGGCTGAGTCAACCTTGAACCGGTGAGATATGATCCGCTGATCTGCTGAACTAGCAGTCAGCTGAAGTAGCTGCAGTTCTGCACTCTAACCACTGTGCCACCTCGGCTCTATCTACATGATCTGGATTCATAGATTTCTTCAGGACACCTTTCTCCAGGTGAGATCAATCTAACGCATTAATCTTAGGTTGGAATGTTTTGGATAACTCATCGTTATGAGTTCACGGGAAGTTGGATACAATATCAGTGCTATTGTGTGATTGCTCCACAGAACAACCTCCCTTGAGAGATAAAAGTTGTACCTGCTTTTCCATCATGGAGAAAGGCCTTGAAAATACAACTCTTTAAATAGTATTTCAACAATAATAGCTACATGATGATACATGCTGTTTATGCCTCATGAATGCTATTTTTTATTTCTGTATTTCTTTTTGTGTTGTTTTTATTTTTTATGATTGCAAATCTTCGAAAAGCTAGCAATATACAAATTCAATCATGAATCTATCAAGCCCCAAAAGTGAGTTCTGATGTTTTTCTGATGAATCCCATGAACTGGGCTGTTTCAGTTTAGAAGCTTTTTTATGGACAGAAAGGAAATTACTTATGAGCAGTGACTCTTCTGTTACTGAATCATCTCTTCATAGGGACGATATTACTTTGGCCAATTTTCTCTTTGGCCAATGTTACTGAATCATCTCTTCATAGGGACGATATTACTTTGGCCAATTTTCTCTAAATCCATCAGAACGATTGACTATTTTCTTAAACCTAAAGGAAAATCACTTCACTTTGAATAATGGCTTTGTACTGAATGCAGACTGTTTTAATTAAGAATTTGCTTTTCAGGTCTTCCTGTTTGCTGCTGGCCGCCGCCAGACGTTCCTTTGGGATCGTCAGCTTCCACTGCCTGTCAGAGCCGCCTTCACAACGGAACGGCGGCTCGAAAAAACTCCGTTTCCATGAGGAAACGGAGATAGAGCCGGCAGGGGTGGGTAGAACTCTCTGCAGAGTCCCAAAAGTTTTTCTTTTTCTTTTGGGACAGAGCGGATGAGATGCCCCATATCCCCAGCCGTCGCTCCGGGCTTTGGGAGACCTCTGCTAATGCAGAGCCAGGCGTCAAGAGCAAGCCTGTGAATCTAACAGATTACTTAAAGAAAATGTGAGCTGGATCTGTAATACTGAACCGCAAGTATTTTACTTATCTTTTAAAAATAAAAAATAACTTAAGAGAAAAGAGGAAAGGAAAGGAGGGGAAAAAAGTTTTTTAAAATGGCGCTTGCAGCAGCTGGAGAAGAGGCAGAAAGGAAAAGTCTTTCCGTTTTCTATTATTACAATGTAGCGGAATAAATACCACTGGCTACATTTGTAGACAAAACCTCGCTCCTGTGTTTTTTTTTCTTTTTTTTTCCTGGAGACTTGATATTGTTGTTGACTGGAAAGAAGTCTTTTTTCTTGTTTTTTTTTTTCTTTTTTTTTCTTTTTAACAAAGCCTGCCTGGGCGGAAACATGGCACTGAGACTTACAAAGTCAGATAAACAAGAAGGGGGGGGGGAATTCCCTCACCCACAATTTAAAGGAACAAGTTTTAACTCTTCAGTCTCAGAAACCTGATTTTAATATAATAGAATTTCTCTTAGAGGAGATTGAAAGAAGGGATGAGATTGTGAATCAGCATCTTGAAGAATTTAAGCAGGAAATTAAAGAACTGGTAAAATCTAAGTTTGACTTTTTGGAGCAAAAAATTTTAAAAGTGGTTAATGGTTTTTCAGAATTTATGATACAGTTGGATACAAATACTAATTTACTAGAGTCTAAAATGGATGAAATTCAAGATAAATTGGACAATAGAATTCAAAAAATTGAAAATGATTTGATAAACATTCAGGATAATAGCTCAGAAGAAAAACCTAAAATGGATGCTGACCAAAAGTTTGGTAATGTAGAAAATCTGCAACAGAGGATTGAAAAAGAGGTTCTAATGGTTCAACATAATTTTACAGAATATGCGATAAGACTGAGAGGTTTGCAGGAAAATAATAGAGATGATTTAAGGAAAATATCTTCTGAAATTCTAGCTGGGATTTTAAAGGTTCAACCTGACGAAGTGTTTTGTAGGATTGACAGAGTTTTCAGAATAAATTCCTGGATTGCTAAGCAAAGGCAACTGCCTAGAGATGTGGTGATTTATTTTACGGACAAGGAAATTAGGAATAATATTGTGCAAAATTCCTTTAATTCTAATTTGCAATTGTATGGAAGAAAAATATGGATCTACAAGGAACTCCCACCTAAGATATTAGCAGAAAGGAAGAAATTTGGTTTTCTGGTGTCTGAGTTAAAAAAGAGAAATATCTCATATAGGTGGAATGCCCCAGTTGGTATTATACTGAGACATCAAGGAGAAAGATATCAGTTAGATACTATTGAAAGAGCGGAAGAATTTTATCAAAATAGGTTGAACATGAATTTAACATCTTCAGGAATGATACAGGATAAGCAGAAGGAGCTGGAAATAAAGGGAAAATATCGAATTACAGAGACTGTACCAGATAAATTGCCTTTGGATTTACCGGACACCCCAGCTGGATTATCTACAAATTTGAGAGAAGTGCCATCTGATTTTAATGTGATGACTTATCAAGGCAAGCATGGAAACCAATTAGGGGATATACAAGGGATAAAAAAGAAACATGAGACACCAAAACAAAATCAACACGACCAATCTACAAAGCAGAATGAAAACCGACCAGTTGACACACAATCTGTAGAAAGGAAACCAGGATGGAAGTCAAACCCACAAAAAGAAAACAAAAAAAGAAATAGGTTGTATAAAAATAGAAATTTCTAACTCAAGCAACAGTGAAGCCAGTGACTTTAAAATATGAATAATTATGTGAAAACATAGAGGAGGCGACATATTGGTCAATATCATCCTGAGGATAGTGGCAGATCTCTGCATTGCCGTAATTTTGGGACGTGGAAAGAGCCTCAAACTGATGGATTTGAATTATCTACTTTGAAATTTCTTTTTGTGTTGATAAATATATTATAATTATCTTGAATCATAAGGCAAGAGAATCATGCTGGGGCATGCAGAAGATCCGGTTGTTACCCACTACGATGATGGAAATCAATAATCCTGATGAAACCCACAATTATTATTATATGGAATATAATTATAATGTCACTCGGGTGGTTGTTTTTACTTTTATACATATAAGAAGATATTTATTACTGATGGGGGCAGATATGATTGAAGATCTTGAATAAACTGTTGCATCAGTAAGCTATGTTACCCTATTATGGATGTTGGTTTTAACAATCCAGCGGAAAGACCTCAAAGAAGATATTATATGGACTATAAATTTAAAGTTATTGTCTTTTCTTTTTTTTTATTTAGATATAATGGAATATATATATATATATATTTAAGTAGTGTGGGCAGTGAATTAAAGATATTAAGAATTGTTGTGTATGGTAAATTTGCAGGACAGTGGGTGAATAAGCTAACTACAGACTGATTAGTTTAAGAAAAGGGATTTTTAAGTGATATATTTAGGGGAGTGGAGGAAATGGATAGAGTGGAATAAATGTTAAATTAGATTTTAAGGGGAGGCCGCTTTGAAATGTTATAGTAATATATATAGAAGATTAAATATTAAAGTAGGATTTATCGTATAGTTTTAAAGTGGAAGGTGGTTTTGAATTGTTGTAATAATATATAGATATAAAACACTATTATGTTAAATTAGAAGTTATTTTATAATAGTTATAGTATAATGTTTTTTTGTTTTGTTTTTTTTTGTTCTCTTCTTTTCTGAAACGTATGGATAAAGGGGGATGTTATGATATTTATAATATTTTTAGTAAGTAAAGGTCAGTATTTTGAGGAGGGAGTAAGTAATCTGTTATGAATTAGGGGTTTTTTTGTTACGAAGAAGTCACAGGGGGGGATGGGTGGGGAGGGGGGGTTAGGGAGGGGGAGGGAGAGGGGGGGGAAAAAGGGGGAAAAAATTTGTATTTGAAAACTTTTTCAATAAAAAAAAAAAAAAAAAAAAAGAATTTGCTTTTCAGAACTATAAAGAATTTTACTCCGTAAACCTAAGTACCAAGGCTTGTGTGCATATACAAAGAAACTGTTTTACCTTCTATTAGGATTATTGCAACCTGAAGTCAAATGTAATACATGGTACAGCACTTATACATTTAAAATGTAATTTAATTTGAACTGTGCATTCTATTTAGTTTTATTAAAATTTTATACTATATCAACCAAATTCTTGAAATTCAGATGCTTGATGATGCCATATACTGAAAAATACATGTTTATGTGATGAGCTACATTATCTTATTAATTTTTAAATGCCTCAGAAAGTTATATATTTTTCTCACAATATAACCAGATAACCATTTTTCACCTGAAAAGTGAAATTTAACAGACATAAATGTTCAGGATACAGAAATAAAATAACCTACATATCTGATTTGTAGGAAAGTGACTTCTGCTAGAGCACTGAATTAGGCGGATCTTTGATTTCTTTCAGGAACTACTTTATTCATTAAGAAATATTATACAGTTAATCTGTGAGTCAGATTAACTCACAGTTGTTTACAGGAAGACAGCAATAGCGCTTAGATTTATATACCACTTCATACTCCTTTACAGCTCTCTCTAAGCGTCATACAGAGTCAGCATCTTGCCCCCAACAATCTGAGTCCTCATTTTACCAACCTCAGAAGAATGGAAGGCTGAGACAAACTTGAGCCAGTGAGAATCGAAGCACTGTCAGTCGGCAGAATTAGCCTGCAATACTGCATTCTAACCACTGTGCCACCACGGCTCTTAAAACCAAAATACAATTATCTGAAAAAATAAATCAATAACAGCATAAGATTTGTAAAAGACAATGGGTTTAGTAGAATGTTTACATCTTAAAAGTCCTACAGATTTTAAAAATCAACAACGGTACACATTACTTTCTTTCAAAAAGATCTCTCTCTCTCTCTCTCTCTCTCTCTCTGTTTAATTTAGTTTAAATTTTAAATTGATATCAGGTCACCTTTAATGTGACCCAAAATTTAATTTATGCAAGGCTAGTATGTGCACAATAGATAGGTGTGATTTGAGGTGTGATTTCTGTAACTCAGGAGTGTTAAACCTGGCAGCCCATGGGCCAAATGTATCATGTGCAGGCCACGCCCACCCCAGCTCCACAAAGAGGAAAAATGTTGCAAAAGTCATGTGACGACAACGGTGAGTTTGACATCTGTGCTGTAACTACCCTGTGGCTTTGTTAACCATAAATTTAAATTATAGGCATATTCTGTTTATTATTTACTGTAACATTTCATGTTTATTTTTTCATTGCCTATTTCCATTGAGTTGGAACCAATTATGATAGTTTTCAGAGAAATACCACTTTGAATAGTGCAAATTCAAATAATGTGAACATTTCATGGGATTCATTATCCATAATAATCAAGACACTACGGTAATTGTTTCTCAGTTTATCTTGTATAATGTGTCATTGAAACTAGAGTCTGGACTTAAAAAATCAGTGTTATAACTTCATGGGTAAGAAAGAAAACCACAAATAGAAGGATTTAGCATACTCTACTTATTATTTGTGAAAAATTGGCCCTTCTACATTTAAGGCATGTACTGACCCAATATGGCATTGGCTTCTCATGTCTTCTTGTGTGACTTGAACACATGTGCTGTTGTGTTCATCACAGCATCATAACAGAGATGTTGTTGTGAAATGTGTTGTGAAAACAGTACAGATAGTTCTCGACTTACAATCAAAATTGAGTCCAAAATTTCTGTTGCTAAGTAAGATAATAGTTTGGTGAGTTTCCCCCATGGGTGGTTAAGTAAATTTGGCTTCTCCATTGACATTCCTTGTCATAAAATTGCAAAAGGTTATCACATGACCTTGGAGCACTGCAATCATCCTATAAATATGAACCAGCTGACAAGCATTTGAATTTTGATCACATGTCCATCGCGATGTTACAATGGTCGTAGGTGCGACAGTGGTCATAAATCTCATTTTTTCAGTGCCATTGTAACTTCTAATGGTCACTGAATGAATGGTTGTAAGTCGAAGACTACCTGTATTGTAACACTTTTCTAGATCTGTGAAATAGGTGGTCTCACTGGCAGGAATTCCTACCTGGTCCTGCATCCTGGTTTCCTCAATTTTCCCTATAGCCAAAGCGCCAAGGGTTTTTGCTCAACCCCTGTGGAGAACAATCATATTTCTCATTGCCTCCCAAGCAGTAGCCAATTGCTGGCTTCTCACATTTGGAGAAAAGAATACAACAGTGGAGTAACTAGTATAGTGTCATAGAGCTGCCTCTGAGGATGGGGAAAAGTCATTGGTTCCTTAAAAGTGCTTATTATTTCAATAAAGTTGAGAGCAGGAGCTAGCGTGTTGTGAGAGGTGTGTCAATCCTTACCTAAAATGCAAGCCTGGTTACTCTTGTCTAGTTTCCCTAGAATTTATTTTATAACAAAATTCTCTTCTAAAACAAAGCACATATTTTAAACCTTTAAACAATTACGGCAAGCACTTTCCCCCCAACTTGGCTGCACATTGTCTGATTTTTTTTAAGCTGTCTGCTTGCCCAATTTTTCTGTAGGTTGGATGGTAGTAGTTACCCTGTAGTAAAATGGGTGGGCAATAAAATTTATAAATAAATCACATGGTAGTAGTACTCAGCATGGACGTCTGTGAAAAGCTAGGCAAAAGGGGCTGTTCTGAATTCAAGTTAGTCTAATAAAACACAGATTCCAGTGGAATAGAACAAAATTCCTTTGGGTTTTTTTGCTCAGGACAAAACTTTATTTTATTTTATTTTATTTTTGTTATGTGTCCACTTCTGTTGGGTAATGCAATATATTAAGCTGCCCTGAACATGAAAAAAGACAAAAATCCTATAATTTGAATTATAAAAACCAAAAAAAGTGTATGTTACTTTAAAAATATTAATGTATTGCATACAAATATTACTTCATACTAGATTGTGTCTAACTTTTTGAAACCAACCATTTTTTTCCCGTCACTCTGCAACATTTAAAATTTTGAGCAAGATCTGTTCCATTATGCATTGCCAAATGAATTCCTTATTTATATGGCTTCTTAGACAGAAAATGAAATAATGGATTATATCAATTCCATGACACTTAATGAAGATAAAGAGTAACTTAATTTCCATATTAATTTCTCAGACTAAAATGACAATAGACAGTAGCATAGCCTTTGGGGTAAAGTTAATTGTTTTAGTTATGGATGTCTCAACCAAAGAAATATCTTGTTTAATTTTCTATATGCTCTAGGTCCATTTTAGTCTCTAGCACTAATATTACTACTCCTTTTCTGAATTAATTTGGAGAAAGGTCAACATTTTAAAGTGCAATTTACTACTGTAAATTATAAAATCCTGAATGTTAGAGATGTGTTGAAAATTTGGGGAGAAAAATCCTTAGAACCAGTTTATTTTTCTTGTTTATATAGGGATTGTCTCATAGGTCTTTTATTTTCATGAAAACATATTCAAATGTTTCGATGTTTATTTCTCATGCTTTGTCTTTTATTAGTCTCATTTCTTTAATTTTAGTTTTTCACACATTCAGAATTTTCTATATTTCAGTATAATAAAACTTGAAATCCCTTACGTTTTCTAAATTCTGTGGAAACAAAGCTCTAAACATTTTTTTTCACTCTTAGACTAATGGAAACGTAAAGTAAGTCTCTTTTATGTCCTTAACTACGAGCAAAGTTAGGTAGAACTCACATTTAGTGTTTACTTATTTTTAAAGCCAAATAATTGATTTTTAATGATGTATTGTTAAATTTCCCATGATAAACAATGAAAGCAATTCAAGCATGTCTGCTCTTTGTCTTTTGATTTAACATGTAGATTAAAATCTCAGCATTGGCAAGAACGTTCATAGTATGCCCATCAAAACTCAACCGCTAAACAGAAGCATCATTATTTAAGAAAACCTCCTCGTTTTTTATTAGCAAGGCTTGTGTATTGCCCATTGAAGAGAACATAGCCTTTTGCATTTATATAATGGCTACCTCATGTAGAAGAAAATACAAAAAATTATGTATGAAGCAAGCTTTCATGAACTTTAAATAATAAAACAACATACTTGGTGAAGAGCAGGAAATGTGCCAGTAACCTTTAGCAAATAAAAACAATTTTCATTCATTCTTACATTTGCCTAGAGAAGTCAGCCAGTGGGAGCCAACAATAGCAGCATCTGCTTCTGAGCACAACATGAAATAAATGCGTCATCTTCCTCAGCTCCCTATCTTCTCTCTTCACTTGGCCTTCAAGAATAGCAACAATTGTGTTGTTAGCCGTGCTAGAAGTTAGAAAGAAAATAATGATAATAAAAAAACAACTGATAAAATAACAAGCCAATCGTAGGATTTGAGATGGTTAGAATATTCAAAGCAAAGATTCTTGGAATACGATGTTCATGTTATTTTCTCAAGTCTGCAAGCTCAGAAAGTTTTTCCTATAATTACTATTATCCATGGTAAAATAGTAATTTATTCATGATTGTGACTTTTTAATACAAAAAAAAAAAAAAATCCGTAACAATTTCTCATGGAACTTTATTCTTCCAAAACAAATTATTGGAAGTTTGTTTTAAAGAATCCAAATGCCCATAACGTTCCAAATACAAGGGTTTCATCTGGATTAAAGTTTTGCTTATTAGCTTTATTCATTAACCTTTTCCTTATTCTATATATGGTAGCAATATTTTCATAGTCCATGATATGTAACACACTTGAAATAAGCAGGTATTAACAGGATATACTACCTTTGATTGTTTATTTTAACTTGTAGTGGGATATTGTCATGGTGGGATTCAGCTGGTTTGGGCGAATCGGTAATTAAATTGCTGGGTGGCTCCTCCCCTCCCTGCCTCTTCCAGGAGACCCATGCATCTCATTTTGGCTCCCAGGTAAGTGCAGGGAGGCCTACTAGGCCCAAAATGGGGTGCGGAGGGTGCAGTAGCCCACCTGTGGCCTGTTTTTGCTCCCAGGAGGCTGCACAGAGTCCTCCTACGCCCAAAATCGGGCACGGGGACTCCTCGTGGCCTGTTTTTCTTCCCAGAAGGCCAAATGTTGCTTGTCATATCCCCTAGCCATGCCCACCATGGCCATGCCCACCCAGCCAGTCATTAGGGCAGAGAACTGGTTGTTAAATTATTTGAACCCTACCACTGGATATTGTACGGTAGAAATTACAGATCAGGAAGCTGAAAGATTCTTCTCTGGTATTTACCAAAGATAGGATTAGTATACAAGCATATACTCCAAATGTGTTAAGCCTATTAAATACAGTTTATCTATTCATCTGTTCTTAATGCTATGTGTATAGTTGACAAACAATAATACTGAACAGGATGGCAAATTTCCTCTTAACCTGGGTTCGTAACTATCCATCTTTCCTAGCCATAAAAAATTGGTAGCTAGTTATTTCTCTAGTCCTTTCTTTTATGGACTGGGAACCTTTATGTTATACTCAGCCCTGTTTTTTCTCCACACTCCAGCCCCTGTTCTTCAGTAGGACTAGTCTCTTAGTTCTTGTTTTTTGTAAAGAGGGAAAACAATTACATGTTTCTGGCTGGAGTTGGTTTGTATGTATTTTGAGCCTATTAAGTTCTGCTATACCTTACTCAGCTGTGTTAGCTTCAGACTATCACTGTTAACTCCCCCAAATGTTGATGTTTAACTTTGCCTCCTCCACACACCACTGACTTATCCTTCAGCCTTCAAGCATAACTTCCATTCTCTCTTCTCTAGATGCTCACCTCCCACACTGTGTTTTCAATGTTTTTATCTCTCTGCTGGGCAGATGTGATGCTTTAATCTTTTAAAATTGCTAGGGAATACAAAACCAGAAGGAAGGAAAACCTCAAGCCACATAACCAATCTTCTGAGGAATCACAAGTACTCCATCAGTGAATCCTAATGTTTTAATGTTGTCCTTTGGCTTATATAATCCTAACTCTTTACAAAACATCACAAAGCATCATTTTCTCTGTGCTGTCCAGATAATCAGTTTCTCAAAAAGCTTTTAATTAGTCTGAGCTTCAGTGGTTAAGGAATAGCAACCCACAGCAAATTGTTGGGCATTAAACCAAATTGATTTGGGTGATAGTACACTTTTTATTATAACCCTGGTTGAAAAAAAATGAACTTTATTGTTGAATTGATTAGCTTTTCTGATATGTTCAGACATTTCTATGTAATGTAGTTTCTTTCTTTTTCTTTGATTTTCCTCCTCCAAGACTGGCAAGAAGATTTAATATAAAGTAATCAGCATATCCCTTGCCTTATGGACAGAAAAGAAGACTTTGTAAACATTTGAAATCTGCTTTCTTTCTGATTTTATTTTAATTTATGATATTTTTTTTCTCTTGGATTCTATTCCCAGTTTGGACAAAAATCAATTATATTTGCTTCCTGTTGTACACTGAAACACATGGAAATGATATGTTTGCAAACAACAGAGCAAATACAGGAAAAGAAAAATGATCCTTTATTATCAGAAGTTGGCAGTTTTATTCTAGGAACAACATTCCCATGGCTCAGAGCTAGAGATTTATATATGTCAAACACTGTAACAAAATGTGATCAGAATTTTATTTTATTTTATCAAGAGCAGCAAATGTTTTGGTAGCATGAAGATGGCATCAAAGCTCTTGTGCTGTTTAAAACTATACTATGATTTTATTTATTTGTTTATTTTTCTAGAAGACTTGTGGTAATGTTATCATTTGCAGAATCAGTTCCAAAGGAAGCTTGGGCTATAGGCTAGCCTAGAATTTATTTTTTTATAGAATCTTCTCATCCAACCCCCATCTCAAGGCAACAGACCATGCAAAGATAAGAGTCAATGGAATTCAAGGTGGGCTGGACTTAAATCTCTTGGGGATTTATGGGTTACAAAGGGACTCAAGACTGATGACACATTTGACCCCTCCTTCAGGCTCAGCCTGGTGGTCTCCAACAGTTGTGTATCATGATTTGACTAGTGCAGGGAATCTCCCAGTCAATTCCACAATTGAACTGCTCTTACTACGAGGACATTTTTACACTGAAACATTTTCTGTTTAAATTGTTATAAACATGAACAGAAACAAGAACTACCTTGCAATAGTTCTAAAACTTTTGCCTGATCTTGCATAGTTGATATCAATTTGGCATAGAAAACAGATGAAAAAATTAAATATTACATTGTTGAGTAAGGATTTTCAATGAAGGGAGAAGCAGACAAAGTTGGAAATAAGGCACCCGAGACCAGAGGTTTAAGAACTTCTTTACAAATTTCAGCTGCTAAGATTATCATGCTTTGGTGCTCCTAGATAAATAGCCATTATTGTATCTAGGGTAAAATGCTCCCACTTTGTTCCAAGCTGATGTTTAAATATTTGTCTGTTTGTGAATTTTGCCCATCTGGGTCAATATACTTAAACCAGACTGCAACAGGAGAAATGTATTTCCTATTTATTTGAGAAAGCCCAACATATACAAAACACTGCATATACAAAGAATTAATATTAAGAATATATACTGGAATTTGTCAAAATGTTTGTATACAGAGAAGAACAAGCTTGATGTTCCTTATCACAGCTATCACAAGCCAGATCATTGTGCTTGTAAAAAGCACTCAATTTTTATAGCTAAATTATCTTGATGTTACTTGATATTATTTAGGTTGTGTTACATACTTAAATAGGATCATGTTACATTGCTTCTATTGTTTTGTGGAGCCAAATGAGAAGAAAAATTAAATAAATAAAGCTACTTCAGTTTAGAGATGCTTTTAGCTGCTAAAATCAAATGACAAAGTTGTGTGCAAGCTGCAATATCATAATATTGGCTAACCCAGAACTATAGTTTAAAATCACACCAAAACAAGCATGTTTTCCTACTGTAGCACTCTGTGAAATAAACTCTCCATAATATTTCTCAAAGAGTTTTTGCAATACAAAACACAGCATGTAGTAACATCCTGCATCTTACCGTTATTTTATTGGGGTCTAGTACTGAATATCAAAGCAGAAAAACAGAGAAGAAATGAATATTTTATATCATTCCATCCAATGGTTTTCATCTCAAGCTATTCTTCCAAGTTATTTTGCCCACTTTACTAATTTTTAATGTACAATGATCTTTATACGTTCACTTATATGCCCTTTTATCCTTGGGAATGTATACTTGAATATACTCATTGAAGTATGAGTATGACTCATGAGGGGCATGATTTATATTATGCATTTTTTCCATAAACATTGTAACATGATGTATATGCATACGTATAAATATTCCTAGGATGCTGGAAATGGATTTTGTCTTATTCCTTTGGTTACCTTTTGAAAAGGAACTTTAGCCAAATGCCAAAATGAGGTCCAAGTGAGAATCTTATTTAAATGTTCTTTCTGTAAGGCTTGTTCTATCACAGGGGTGTCAAACTCGATTTCATTGAGAGCCGCATCAAGGTTGTGTTTGACCTTGGGGTGGGGCATGGCCAGGGTGGGCATGGCCAGCTCAACATCACTCGTGTTTGGGGCACCTGTGGTGGCCTAACTGCTGTGCCAGCAAAAATGGGCTCCTGAACTCTGTTTTCAGCTTCTACAACCTCCTGCAGCCCTCTACCAGTGAAAACGGAACTTGGGAGGGCTGCACATGCCCCCCCCAGCTCTGTTTTCATTGGCAGAGTCACCATGGGCCAGTTCTTCACTGTTTTCAGGGTGGCTCCATGGGCCAGATCTAAGCATCCCATGGGCTGCATCTAGCCCCAGGGCCCTGAGTTTGACATCCCTGTTCTATCATTTTCTGGTCTTCCTAGAGCTGTGATGGCAACCCTATGGCACGTGTGCCAGAGGTGGCATGCAGCACCCTCTCTGATGGCACACGAGCCATCACCCCAGTTTAGCTCTGCTGCACATGCACCTGCGCCTCCAGCCGGCCAGCTGGTCTTCAAGTCTCTGCCACACACGCATGGGGGTGGGACATTGGGGGGGCTGCACGCACATTGCATTTCGGGGCTCCGGGCGTGCATTTTGGACACTCAGTCCGGAAAAGGTTAGCCATCACTGTCCTAGACCCAAAACACAAGTGACTGGTGATATTATATCACAAGAATACAGGACTAATTTATTACCAAGAACTAGAGAACAAAATCAGCACTGGGATAGTACCTATTTAATTTTGGTCTTGTAACAGTTTTTTTTTTTCCCCCTTAGCTTTTTTTCCTACAGATCTGTTGAACAATTTCCCCAACTATTAATATAGCAGATGGGGAAAAAAAACTGCCACAGAAAAATGGGTGGAGATGAAAGTATTAAACAACACTTGCTAATCATTTATGTGCTGCAAATATATCTTCACTTACCCATAGAATAACAGCACAGATGGTAGACTAGCTGGTCTCTTGCTTTTCTACCTCAACCTTAGATGAAGCAGAAGGTACTCAAGTAAAATGGATCTGAAAAGACACTTTTGTTTATTCTACTGATGAAATTACATGCATACTTAGGAAAATACATGCTTTTGTTCGAATTTTACTTTGTAAATGAAAGTTGGTTCCTTAGCTATGGATATTCTCAGATCACCTAATTAAATATGAAATACTTGGCGAATGGTTTTGTTAACAGAACATTTGAAAATTGTTTAATGATATGAGAGATAACATAAAAACAATAGGCGATGTTGTGGTTGGAAATCAATTTTATATTCTCCATGTAGCTATAAAGGATTTGATGCTCCATGTTGCATGGAATCATTTAGCTGTCATGTTTTCCTTGCATGTTTATGATGTTCTTAGAGAATGACAACTTGATTTGTACTTTCTGGTTCAAGAAAAAAAAAGGGCATGCATTTTTGTTGACTGCAGAATATAAAAAAACCTGAACAAAATAATATGAAGCAAACACAAAACAAAGAAAACCCACTTTGTAGACTTTAAACAACGTGGGAGATATTACTCACATTCTATGAATTGTATAATTATTCAAAAATCCTTAATTCATATTTATCATGTGTAGATGCATACTTTAAAAATACGCATCCAAAATAATTGAGGAAATGAAAAAATATATAAATACGGTAAACAGGAGTATTAAAATCATCTCGTGAATATATTTTATGTATCAGAGAATTTGATTTTTTTATGTGCAAAAACAAAAAATCCAGTTTGGATGCTTCAATATTATATATTCCATGCATTTTGAGTTAAATATAAATTATAAACTGCAAGGAACATTTGTGTTCTTAAGTTAGATAACTATCTTCGTAGATTTTCTGGGCAATTTCATTTCACTTTCTAGAACGTATCTATTTGGCTGTTCAGAAAAAGGAAGGATAAAGAGTTTCCTTTTGTTTAGTTCTATCATAATATGGATAGTTGGAGGGAGGAGCCCCCAAGATGGAAATTAATAAAGATCAGATACTACTGGGAATCTCTAGGTTGACATGGAAAACAGTCAGAAATACTGACAGAATTTGGCATGAATTGTATAATCTCTATTTAAGCTTGCTTGTTAATTTATGTCAAATCACAGGTATCTTTAGTAGGCTTTTATCATTCATTGATTTTAAATCTGGGAAGTTTGACTACATTTAACCACCCTATCCCCTTCTTCTCTTTTCCACTGTTAAAGTGTAAAGCAGGAGTGTCAAACTCAATTTCATTGAGGGCCGCATCAGGGTTTTGTTTCCCCTGGGGGGGGAGCGTGGCCAGCTCGACATCACTCATGTTTACATCACTTGGGGTGCCTGTGGTGGACTGAGCACTCTGCCAGCGAAAATGGGCTCCCAAGCTCTGATTTGGCTGCGACAGCCTCCTGCAACCCTCTGCCAATGAAAACGGAGCTCGGGAGGGCTGCACACGGCCCTCCCGAGCTACATTTTTGCTGGCAGAGGCACCGCGGGCCAGCCCTTTGCTGTTTCCAGGGTGGCCCTGCGGGCCAGATCTAAGCAGTCCATGGGCCAAATCTGCCCCCCCCGGCCTTGAGTTTGACACCCCTTGGTATAAAGTATACATTCTATGAAGATTTCTATAACTTTTTGTTTGTTGGTTTATTTGGTCAGAATAAAGAATAAATAAACTATGTGTAAGCTACAGACCTACCAAACACAGTGTAGTTCTTGAGACATGACGTATGATCTAGACAAATGGGTTGACAGGTGCTTATTGCAGCTCAGTTATTTTATTTTATTATTTTATTTCTTAAACAAATTCCAACTCTCAGACTGTTTCCTAGCTCCTTATAACATTATACAGCATGCAAAGTTTATCATAACAAAATATTTGGTGAATTCTTCAATGTCTATGATAATTTTCTTTTATATAATTCCATATTGTGGAAACTAAATCTCATGTTTAATTTAATTTTATTAAAATCTAATTCAATTAGGGTTTTTCATTGTGCCACAAAACTTGAGTATAGTTTTTTTTTTCTCTCTCTTAAGAATACATTTATTTTACTAGTCATGTAAAAGTTCATGCTGAAATACAATGATTTTTGCTACTGGTGACTTTGATTCCATCAACTGGAATCCATAATTGGGGAGAAGAACTGTTCCTATTTCTCCTAGATTACCTGTGGCCCTCAAAATCTACTCTGGATATATTGTCTAGTTTTTGAGGTTCTATAAAATAGGACTATAAAGATAAGACAAATAAGCCGAGGTAGCGCCGAGGTAGCGCAGTGGTTAGAGTGCAGTACTGCAGGCTACTTCAGCTGACTGCTAGCTGCAGTTCAGCAGTTCAAATCTCACCGGTTCAAGATTGACTCAGCCTTCCATCCTTTATCCATGGATAAAATGAGGACCCAGATTGTTGGGGGCAATATGCTGACTCTATAAACTTCTTAGAGAGGGCTGTAAAAGCATTATAAAATGGTATATATGTCTAAGTGCTATTGCTAATAAGAAAAAGTTATATTAATAAAAGTCAAGATGTATGGCATTGGATTAAAGCCATGTTGCCTTATTTTTAAGAAAAGCAGAGAGAAATTCGAAGGTCATTGTTTCTTATAACCATACATGGTTTCATACTGCGGAAGCAATTGCTTTATCACAACTAGCATTTTTCTCAGTTATAACCTACATAAAAATTGCTCTCTTATTTTACAGTGTATTGTGAGATGTATACGTATCAGTAGGTCAGTGTAATCAGAGTCAACATCTTTGTTCCTGAACAGACTTCTCTAAAGTTAGAATTGTAATAAAAATACTATTCTGTTAATATTCTCTGGCAAATGTTAAAATAACTTCTGTAAAATGTAACACTCCTTCATTACATTTCATATATAAAGGTCTAAGCTATTCATCTCATTTGCAAGCCATGCCATTGTGTTCATCTCTTCAAAATTAGTCATTGTTATTCATTGCTTGACATAGTCTGACATGCCCAAGTCTTTTGGATTAAATGATGAAATCATAAAAATGCACAAATTCCCTGAAAAGGCTAAAATTGTATCCTGTCAAGATTCAGTATATAGAATTTGTTTAATGTAAAACAATATTTATTATATTCAGGACTTAACCTCCTAAAACCAATTGTAAATAGGAATAAAAATGTGGATTTCTCTGTTATTTTTTAAAGCTTCCAGTCAAACTGAGAATGGTGAAAATTTAAATAGTTTCTAACATTAAAGATTCAGATGTCAATTTAAGATGTCAGATGAAATAGTGATTATACTACTATGTCACCACCACACATCCACATAAAAAGCAAACTCAAACCCACACCCACACCGATGATGAGGCACGACCACAAACCAGAAGCCAGACCACAGCTGCATCATTAGCCACTTTAAATCCTTCCAATCCATACATGAAGCAAACTGACACCCACCATGAAGATGTGGCATGACCACGAACGTGAAGCCAAACAACAGCAACGCAGCTCACCAGCTCAAATCCCCCTGCAACTCAAACCAACCCGAGCACAACCAAGCCCCCACCCAAACAGAACACACCCCCATCCAATCAGAGCACAGCCAACCCCCCATCCAATCAGAGCACAGCCAAGCCCCCAACCAATCAGAACACACCTCCACCCAATCAGAACACAACCAAGCTCCCACCCAATCAGTTCACACCCCCACTGGCAGTTAAAAGGAAGAAACAGCTGCGATCACACATTGCTCCTAGAAGCACGAAGCCAAAAACATCAGCCTGAAGATGACGAATGAGACTTCGTCGAAACGTTGCCAAGACACTTCCAATTTTACGCGGGAGAAAACCCAAATAACCAGACACACACACACACACACACACACACACACACACACATATATGCATTTTAAAATGTGTGTTTGTGTATGTGTATACACACATTTTAAAATACTGCTTGGAAGATTATTTAAGTGTGTTTTTAGCTTGCTAAATAACAATCATTCGAATGAAAACCATTGACAGCTTATTACTCAATGTTTTCACTTTTGAATTTTTTTCAGCAAACATAATCTCTTATCATGTAGATGGAGGGATCTGACATCTTTGACTAATTTCATTGAATATTTCACTTTACCTACATGCCATAAATGATGGATCAGTAGGAGTACAAAACACATAAACTTGGTAAATGATGTAACATTAAGATTTCAAATACCGGGGTCTTTTCATATATATATTACATTAAACATTAAATTAGGTTGCAAAATCAAGGTTTTTATTTGAATTGCATAATAGAATGGCTTTCTTGAAATAACATTCCTACTTTGTGTTGATGCTGTCCTCACCATAGGAATGAGCTGCAGTGAATTTGTGCTTCTCAAATAGCTGACAGGATTTCAGAATATTAGGCTTTTGATTTAACTCAATTTACTATGCCATATACAGTATTAAGGGTAGATATCACCATCTTTGATTAGGAGAAAATAAGCCAATCCAGTGGTGGGATTCAAATAATTTAACAACTGGTTCTCTGCCCTAATGACTGACTGGGTGGGCGTGGCTATGGTGGGCGTGGCCAGGGGTGTAACGGACAGCACTCAGCCTCCTGCACCCCCCGGGAGCAAAAACAGGCTACGGGGGGATGCGCCCCCGTAGCCTAGTGCCCAATTTGGGCCTAGGAGGCCTCCCTGAAGCCTCCTAGGAGAAAAAACGGGTCATGGGAGACCCGTACCACACCCCCATGCCCCATTTTGGGCCTAGGAGGCCTCCTGACACTTACCTGGGAGCCAAAATGGGGCATGTGGGGACTCCTGGAAGGGGTGGGCTTGGGAGCGAGCGGAGCCAGCCAGCAATTTAACTGCTGGTTCGCCCGATCTGGCCCAAACGGACTGAATCCCACCACTGTGTGTGATGAAGATTTGTTGAAACTATGAATCATAGTTCATATTGATCATTGAAGAAAATAGATTCTCATGTTCTTTTAATAAAACAAGAACAAAGTTGACTTTTAAAACTACTAAGAGCTTTTATTATTGCTTAGATTGAAGTTAATTAGATTATTTGCAGATATCTGCTATTCTCAGTACCTATAAAAAAGTGTTTTAAAAATGCTTCAGCTCTGTTGTCAAATATATTGTTGCTCCGTGGCTTACTAATTAAGGTATTTAGTTTTACATTTTAAACACGCTAAGTAATCCAAGGAACATGGAGTTCTATAATGTGTTAAACCCACAATTATTAGAAACAAAATAGATTTTGATTTCTTCTCAGATTATAAAATGAATTTGTGTTCTAGCCAGTAGCTAATTTCTCTTTATTGGCAAATTCAAGCTGTTTTCCTGGTTGTATCTTTGAGTCATAAAGGTCAATCAGATTATCTCCTCGTTCTTGAGAAAGTGGAGGGATTTAATAGTCTGTTGTGCAAATGAGTGATGCTGTGTCATTCTGGGCTTCTTCTGTGCCTGATATTGGTAGAAATGGGGGATAAAATGTGTTGAGCAAACTTTAATACACCTACTTGTATTAACGTACTGGGCAACATACTTACCTTTCATAATTCTGTGGTATAGTTCTTAGTTTTAGTTATGTGCAGAAAGATGCATATATGAACACATAATAAAATCAAATCTGTAATACGGACATAGAATAGCATAAGGAAAACCTAAAACAAATGTTAGAAATAGGTTTTTTTCTTTAAAAAAACAAGGGCTTTGTGTGTATGTGCTTTTAAATAAGTGTTAAATCCTGGCAATTGCACTTTTCTTGGCAACTGTTTTGTTATTGCCTTCTCCCTAGGGCTTAGAGAGGGTGACGGCTTTACCTAGCATTCATATTAGTACACTAGTCTGAATTTGATTATCTGAGGATCACCTCTCCCTGTAGGAACCCAGTCACTTAGATCAACTTCAACCTTTCTGAAGATGCCCTGGTGGTTAGAAGTAGTACGCAGAAGGTCTTCTGTTGTATGGCTCTAATGCTGGTGAATATACTCCCTCAGGAGATTCGTTTGGCCCCTGTTTCAGCATTAAGATTTGTAAGTGGCCTCTGGATAGCAATAGCACTTAGACTTATATACCGCTTCATAGTGCTTTACAGCCTTCTTTAAGCCGTTTACAGAGTCAGCATATTGCCCCCAACAATCTGGGTCCTCATTTTACCGACCTCGGAAAGATGGAAGCAGTGGTGAAATCCAAATTTTTTTACTACCAGTTCTGTGGGCGTGGCTTGGTGGGCATGGTGTGGCTTGGTGGGCATGGCAGAGGAAGGATACTGCAAAATCTCCATTTCCACCCCACTCTGGGGCCACCAGAGGTGGTATTTGCCGGTTCTCCGAACTGCTCAAAATTTCCGCTATGGTTCTCCAGAACCTGTCAGAACCTGCTGGATTTCATCCCTGGATGGAAGACTGAGTCAACCTTGAGTCAATATCAGGATCAAACTCCAGGCTAAGGGCAGAGTTGCACTCTACCCTATAATTGGTGTTTTTTTTACTTAAGGGTTACTGGTGAGATGGGTGATGATAAGATAGATAGATAGATAGATAGATAGATAGATAGATAGATAGATAGATAGATAGATAGACAGATAGACAGACAGACAGACAGACAGACAGACAGACAGACAGACAGACACATAGATACATACCAGTACATAGATACATACATACATACATTTTGTCATGTTTTTCCACAATTTATTTATTACATTTTATACCACCCATCTCCCCGACAAGGTGAAAATAATGGATTTTATTCACACTGATATTTTTGTTACATGTTAATTCACATAAATTGCCTTGAATAATTACATAGGAAAGAGATGGATTTAATAATGTTTTAAAATTTTACATTATGGTTTTCTTCTGTGCGATTAGAATGACATAAGAAATCACAAACCAGGTAGGAGAAGTTACATGACTTTCTTGTGATTCTTGTTCTGGAAACTGTCATTTATGAAATTCAAACCATCTCAGAATATAATATTGGAATTTCATTAAATGCTCTTCAATATATGTTTCGAGTCTTCTTCCCTAGTAAACATCAGAATAAAATATCTTCCTAATATCTGATTAGCCTTTCCACCCACACTTATTAGATTCTGCATGTGTGGGTGTATCTGCTGTTGGCATGATATATAAGAATTCTGTCTTAATTTAAAAAAAAAAATTCTTTATCATTCTAAATTGCATTACAAATACCTAAGGACAAAAACGGTTTGTTAGAGCTGTGAAAAAAAATAATATTCTGCTTGTCTTCTGAGTAATCTTACAAAGTGACAGGTGTTCAAATTATTAAATATTAACATGATTGATGTAAAAGTTCAAAACATTTTTGTTACATATGTACTGTATGTATAAAGTTTACATCTTCATGTATAATAAAATGTGTTCCACTTAAGTAAAAAAAAAAAAGGAAGTCATAGTGATTTTTGAGTATAAAGTTTAGAGAATGTGTGGTGCAAAGCAAATATGTGATAGGGTCAGTTATTGGAATCTGTTGAGTACTTAGCAACTTTTCATAGGCATCTCATCACTTATGACTAATTTAGCTGCTGATAGTACCAAGAGTGTTGATTAAGGGTATTATTGGTAATTCTGTAAATTACAGATTTTGTAATTTTTTTAAAATTTAAGTCTGAAAAGTATGACATAATCTGAAAATTATAGAACAGAAGTTGTAGTATATTATAGAACCCCAAAAGAAGTTTGATGACATATCTCATTTTAAAAATTAAACTAAAACAATTGATTATGTACCAGCAAGTTGTTTTTGACCCCTATTTATCAATTGATTTTTCTCATCTCTAATCAGTTCTTTCAGGCCTCCCAATGACATAGTTATCACCACTTAACTGAGTCCATCCACTGTGCAGGGGGGTCAACTTCTTCTTGATTTTCCTTTCACGTTTCCCAGCATTTGAACCTTTTCCAGAGAACTAAGCTAAATTAACATTATATTTCATCTGAACATAGTGACATAGAACATAGAATAATAGAGTTGGAAGGGAAATTGGAGGTCTTATAGTCCAACATCCTGCTCAAGCAGGAGACCCTATACCATTTCAGACAGGGGTGGGTTCTAAATTTTTTTACTACCGGTTCTGTGGGCGTGGCTTATTTTGTGGGTGTGGCTTGGAGGTCATGTGACTAAGTGGGTGTGGCTAGCTGGTCAGAGTCATTTCTGGAAGATCCTTGCACTTACGACCAGTCCTCGCACTTACGACTCATTTGTTTGCTTTTAACACTGATCAGCTGTAGGACGGCCCTTTGAAGCCCCGCGGCAAGAGTTTAAACAGTTTTTTTCCCTCTAGTCATCAGCTGGGACTCAGGAGGCAGCAATAGATTGGGGGTGGGACCAAATAAAAGGTAAGAATAACGTGGGGGGTGGGGGTGGGAGGGCAGGGGGGGAGAATCGGTTCAGTGACGTCATATCGTCACCGCTACCGGCTCGGCTGAACTGGACCGAACCGGGAGGAACCCACCACTGATTTCAGATAAATGATTTCCAAGCTAAATGTTTTTTTTTCCAGTGTCTCTTTTCTTAGATAATTATCTGAATTAGTAGAACAACCTTGTGTGATAAAAAGTGAGTTCTTTCCTTTCCTGCCTTTAGGCTATTCAAAGAATCAAGTTTCCTTTAGCAAACTTTCCTTTAGCAAAAAAAAAAAAGAGAAAAGAAAAGGTATTGAAAAAGACTAAGCAGGAGAAATCTGCCTGCTTCAAAAATGATTAGGAAAACATACCTTGGGAGATAAAGAAGCATGAGTGCAGATACATTTTATTATTTTTTTTTAAAAAAAACTTTCTCATGTGAGTTATTTGATTACTCTGAAGGAAAATTATGAACACAATAAAACAATATTGTGTGGGTTGACTGGGGAAAAGAAAAATTGTATTTTTCCCAGTTGTTTCCCCCTAGATTATTTTTCCCTAGATTAACGTTTTCATTGATGATTTTTACAACTTTCTTTTGAAATCTACTTCTTCCGTATCCCTGCTTTTGCTATTGTATATTATATCTTTAGTATTTCTATAGCCAATACCTTTTAAGCCTTTTTAAACATAGACAAGCTAATGTTCCATTTGGATCAAAATGCAAATAATTCAGTAATGCCTTTAAAATTATCTTTGCAATTTTCCATGGCCAAATAGCAAGCATTCCCTTCCTGCTATTACATTTACCTATTTTGTATTTCACAGCAGATAATACTCATGCTTGGGTATAAATATAGTGAAATTTATAAAGATAGATGGAAAATATCCAAAACCTTTCTTCCTCAACAACATAAACAAATGCTGAAATATCAGAACAGGAGCGAACGATTAGATGAGGAGACCCAAATTCATTGGTAGCCTTCACACCTTAATGAACAAGGACATGCATTCAATTTCACAGCTAGTATGATTGTTGGCTCAGCTGGGACAAAAAGTAGCCAGATAAATAATTGAAGCTTGGGAAATGGGCTCCTTGTCAGTCAATAGGAGTGCTGATTTATCATCAGCTTATTGGGTACTTAGGAGCCAAGATGTGGGCGCACAAAGAAACAACAATTAACGACTTAATGGCCAGCCATCAACAATATAATTAACAACTAAAACTACACATAACCAGGAATTCTATAAATACAAATTGTAGAATAGCAGTGGACATATTGAGGAGAGGGAGAGAGAAGTTCCCTGATTATGGGTTCCAGCACGAGCTTGAAAGCTTGGAAGAATAAATCTTTGGAACTGGTGACCAACTCAGATTAGATCCTGCAACAATGTCCAGGGACATGTATATTACCTTCCTTCATGAAATGCTAAACCCTCATCCTTACTATTGTATGCTGTACTATGGTAGGTTTTGCAACAATTAAGATTCAAGGAAGAACTGTTGTTTTCGAGCATTCACGCCATGACCTTAGACATGAAAGCCAGCTGAGTGATGTTGGTCTAGTCACTCCTCCTCATCCCATGATGAAAGGCTTGGGCAAAACCCGGTTGGTCAAATTCTGTCACAACCAATGGATTATCACTCGGTTGATCTAAAAAATATGTACTTGTGGGAAAAATGCTAGGAAGAAAAGTGAGGTCACTCATGTATAGACCTCTTGGCTACTCCATATTTTCCCAGGATTGTGCAACCTCAACAAGACTTGGGAGTGTATTTTCCTCAGACGCTGTATGAGCTCCCACAAATGCTTCACAGCTCTCTTTTCCACATTTTTCCATATCGTTGTTCACTTCTAATGTTTTTTTTTAAAAAATTGATTCTTAGAAGCATTCTCATGTTGAAAATTAGAAGAGGATCCAGCATTGCAACAGCATGATAGTGTGTGTGTGTGTGTGTGTGTGTGTGTGTGTGTGAGAGAGAGAGAGAGAGAGAGAGAGAGAGATCTTTTTGAAAGAAAGTAATGTGTACCATTGTTGGTATTTAAAAATGCTGCACCTCAATTAAACCAATACACATTAGCCTTCTTTGATATTTACCAAATTGAGGACTGCAGCTTTATAATGAAGAATCCCTGCCTAAAATGGGTTGAGAATCTCATTAAAATCCCCATTAATTATCAAAGAACTACAAATAATAAAGAAGAGGTTGCTTAAACAATCATGAAACATACTTGCAAAGACTGAATTAGGGCTGTAAATAACGGTCAACTTAATCATACAAATTAAAGACTTCTTTTCACATTTGTAATCATTTGCATCACAAAAAAGTCAATCTGATATTATACATTAATATCCCATTCTTCTTTTCGCCATTAGGAAACCATTAATACAAACCTCTCCTACCGAGTCTTTCCAAAATCTAGCCTTCAACCCATGAACTTTTTGCTATTAAAAATACCCAGCAAATATTTTAATTTACTTCTGTGATTTTCCTCTCCCCACTTTTCACATTCTGTGGCAGAGTATTATACAATTTAAAGAAACATGTTCAAGAAGTATCTTAATGTACTCCTTTGTTTTGCTGTTGTCTGTATTGCAAGCCTGCTCTGGTTCTGCATTCAGAGCTAACCGAATAAGGTCAGACAATTGTAAATAAGAGGGAATGTGCACTTTCAGATTGGCCTGTCAGTTTGCATCCTGGTGATTTGTTTGGCCTCCTATGCCGAGCCCCCATTGTCAGCCTGAGTGAAAGCTCCAAACTGTTTCATGCAAGCTACCAGCAGGAACTGTTGCTAATAATTGCACAGGTCACCAAGGGGCATCAATAAAGGCAGGATCGTTCATCAGGTGGTAACTCTCAGGGTGTTGCTAATGACAAGGAATAATCTATTAAAAATAAATAATGCAGTCAAGTTTCAACCTATCTATATATTTTCCAACTTTGGGGAAAAAAATCAGACCCAAGGAGATAAAAAGGATAACGAGTGAATTGATAACCGACTATTTCTGCAGGGGAATATCCATTTATTGACAACAAAAGAATTGTCAATAAATGGATCTCAAAGCAGAACTCCTGGGTTTCAACTTAGTGATAGAATGGATATTTGAAGTGAGATAGATTCCTTGTCACTATTTTTGCATTCATTTTTTTGACTTTGGTTTCGCTAAGTCTGGAATCCAGAAATAGCAAGTTTCTATTTTAGCCTACACACATCCTGTCAAGTTCTGAGTAAATGTTGTGGCTCCTGGATTTAGGCCATGACAATAAATGTCACCTTAAGAAACAATTTCTGAAAATACCAGTAAAGATTGTAGAACAACCTTCTTTAGTTGTCTCAACAATTGCTTTTGTGTTTGATATAATTATTTTCACACTTGCTAACACACAGGAAGAAAATGTGAGAACTGCTTCCCAGTATTGCGATCACAGTGTGTTGACAATGATTTGTATGTATTCCAAGACAATAGTTAGGACACGGTTGCATGTGTTGATAAACTATAAATGGAAAAAAAATGCGCTTTTTGACAGAACTGAGTAATTCTGATCCAAGTGTGTTTCATGATCTATAATAAATTTAAGATAAAAAATCCTTTTCACCTTTCTGTTGCCCACAAAATAAAGATATAAATAATCCATGCTGTAAGAAAGAATTGTTTAAAATAGGACCTTTGAGGTGTTTTGAGCATAGCAGCATTTTTCCTGTAAGAAAGATCTCTCGAAGCTGACTTTGAGGTTGGGAAAGAAACAGGGGTAGCTCAAAACATAATTAACAAGCAAATTATATTTCAGGATCTATTATAGTTTGAAAAAAAGATGATTAGCCCTTTGGCCTTAGAATTGGAGAAAAGAAGTTTCAAACTTCTTTCAAAGATCCTGCCTTAATGAATTTACAAATGAATATTCAAGTTTTGGCTTAGTTTCTAAGGTTCCCTATATTAATTTATTACTTTCTTGACAATAAATGGAATTAATAAGACTCATTGCGAATCCTTCTTTCTGAATTATACTTAGCTATTTGGAGCATGACAATTCCATTTGCGCTGATGTTCCAAAAATGTTATTATTCATGGAAGAAATTTATCATACATTAAGCAGATTTAAAGGTAGAGATAGTCCACAGTGGCCCTCCGGGTGTGGGTAATAAGTGAAATATAATTATATCCAAATTAAAGTTTGCATTCAAGCGTCTTAATTATTTTAATTTTTTTTCACCCCAATGGAGTTGTGGGGGGTGGAAATTGTAAAGGGGTCAGAACTCTATCTGCTTTATATCTGTTGCAGGGGTGGGTTCCAAATCCTGTCGCTACCAGTTTGCTTGTGTGCACACTTGCGCTCACGTGTGCGCACGGCATTTTTGCACATGCGCAGAAGCATCTGGGTGGATAGGCGGAGCCTCCTGCCATTGCTGCTACTGGTTTGCCCAATCCGGTGTGAACCAGTAGCAACCCAACACTGGTCTGTTGGCAAAATAAATGTCCCAAACTTGAATGGGATGGGACCAAATCTGGTGGGAAAAAATTGATAAAAGAAAGATCACATTTGAAAATGAGCCAGATACAGCCTAGGATTGGAAAGAAAAATGTCCCAGAAAAAAAAAAAATCCCAATCTATCTCAATGAGTGAGGCAATTGACTCACTTAATGAGTGAGGTGATTCAAAATCACCTCACTCATTAAGCCTTGATAGTACAGGGGTTTAGTGCACCCTGTTATTAACACAGCTGCCTGCAATTTCTGCTGGTTCGAATCTCTCCAAGGCTCAAGGTTGACTCAGCCTTCCATCCTTTCTAAGGTAGGTGAAATGAGGACCCAGATTGTGGGGGCAATAAGCTGACTTTGTATAAAATATACAAAAGAATGAAGGCTATTGCTTAACACATTGTAAGCCGCCCTGAGTCTCCGGAGAAGGGCGGCATATAAATCAAATTAAAAAAAAAAAAAAATGGTGGCAATTGCCTCCTTTTGACTCAGAACGGAGTAAATGCACCCTCCCCTCTGTTGTGAGATGGGTAGCTGTATAAATGATATAGGTTTTATCAGCCTTCCCGGTGTATGGTGACATTGCGCAGAATGTTTACAAGAGTCACAATAGAGGTTTTTTTAAGGTATTAGAACAAGAATGGGGAGATATTCTTTAGGCATAGAAGTCAGCTAAGGAACTTTAGGCCAATCAGTCCCCACCAGTGACAGATGGTGCAACAGCTAGCTGTGAAACAAAAGTGCTCATTTTATCATATGTTTTATAACTTCATTTTGGAAAATGAAATGAACAAAATGCAAAACGGGTGGAGCTTGCAACTAAGCATAACAAATGCTAGGAACAGCAAGCAAAAGCATTGGGTACAACTTTCACAAACCCACTGCTCCACATTTAGCTATCAGAAATAAAGTCCTTATTGTATGAACTTTGTCAACAAGGGATGAGAGTTGCCAATAGAAGAGGCTGTATGGACTTTACATAGAAATCTGCTTATCAGCATCATGTGGTACAAGTAGAATAGAATAGAATAGAATAGAATAGAATAGAATAGAATAGAATAGAATAGAATAGAATAGAATAGAATAGAATAGAATAGAATAGAATTCTTTATTGGCCAAGTGTGATTGGACACACAAGGAATTTGTCTTGGTGCATATGCTCTCAGTAGTCTTCAACTTAAGACAACAACTGAGCCCAAAATTTCTGTTGCTAATTGAAACAGTTGTTAAGTAAGTTTTGACCCCATTTTACAACCTTTCTTGCCACAGTTGTTAAGTGAATCACTTCAGTAGTTAAATTAGTAACCCAGTTGTTAAGTGAATCTGGCTTCCCCATTGATTTTGATTGTCGAAAGGTCGCAAAAGGTGATCACATGACCCTGGCACATAGCAATCGTCATAAATATGAATCAATTGCCAAGCATCTGAATTTTGATCACATGACCATGGGTATGCTGCAACGGTCATAAGTATGAAAAACAGTCATACGTCACTTTTTCCAGTGCCATTGGAACTTTGGTCATGAAATGAACTGTTGTAAATTGAGGATTATCTGTATTGAGATCAATTTTCCCTCTTAGAAGTAACACAAAAAGAGTTTTATTTGCAGAAATGCGTGGGTGGGAATATCTGACTCTAATTGACCTTTCATTGTTGTCATTAATGCCAAGCACAGTAGGGCTAAGGGAAAAAAATGTTTTTAGGCAAGCATTAAGAAAGATTCACTTTTGGATCATTTCAAGTTGCTGCAGATCAGCGAGAAAACTTAGATAATGTTAAAATTATGTTTCATAACATCCTCTAAAATAGAAGCAAAGAACAGAATAATAACATGTCAAAACTAGAATTGATGCTTCGTGTATTTCTTTTAAATTTTGCTTCATTTACTTTATATTTCTCATATGTCAAGTCTTAAACTAATAAAAATGAATAACCCAACACCTAATGATTTAAAAATAATAATGTAATATAAATGTAAACGGTTACTGCAAATTAATTCCGTGCAAAGCATTATTTCATGTATCTGACCTGCATTTTTATGATTCTGTCTATTATTTTTTTTGCTGATCATTACTGCACTAGCATTATTTTCTTTAGTTATCAATACATAATTCCACTACAAATCAAAATAAATGTTTTTATATATTAAAACTAAGTGCACAAAATATTAAAAATTAGAGTTTTTAACTACATCATTTTTTAAAAAAATAAAATAAAATAGAAAACATCTTGAAACCTAATTATTCTGAAGGAAAATTAGTTGCTATAACAACACTGTCATTTTTCCTTCAGGTATTTTTTTTTCTTAATGTATTTTTAAATTTTTTTTGTTGCCATAACAACAGGATGTGTTTTCAATATTCAGTTGTCATTGTTTTCTGCATTAAAAATAAAACAAGAAAACAGTGTTAGATGTGTTGTCAAGAATCTTCATTGCTCTTTACCAATTTAATTACTATCTTGTACAGATGTACATAGGAATAAACCTCACTGAACTCCATGTGTCTTTATTTGAATGGGAAGATATCTGTGGTGCAAAAAAAAAATATAGAAAAGGAAAGGAAAGAAAAACAGAGGCCTATTTCTGTAACATTTCAATTTGCTGAAGTATGCATAGGTACACATTTAAAATTAATACTGTAGTTAAATGAAGTGATATCTCCCTTGTAGTGGTTAGATTTGGTAGATGTGCTTGATCAATTTCTTCGCAAAGGATGGGAGTCTCAATAGTGGGAAGTGATAGGCCTTTGGGGAAAGGACAGATTTCATTCCCTCAATTTACGATCCATCATTTGGGCCAGATGTGGTCCTTTACTGTTGCAAAATAGATCTCACATGTACTAATAGCATTGTCCTTCATGAATGTATCTCCTTTTAACACCACCTGAAGGTGGTTTTCATTGCTCCAATTTGGGCAACAAAACCTGCAAGTTAATAATGCATTGTATGAAAACCCATTACTGCTTCCCCTGAATGTACTACTAGCCAATTAGGAAGTAAAGATAAAGCAGATTTAACCCATTTGGCAAAGCAAAGTTTCTTTGTGCCTCCAGAAGGCTGGAGTCAGCAGTGACTGGTTGATTCCCCACACGTTACGTTTCTAATCTATCACAAGACAGTTATTCAAACATGCATTCATAGCTGCACACACACACTTTGCCCACATCCATGTTTAACTTAGTTGCTGCTTTACCCTAGGTTTGTAAAACATCAGTTCATAATGATGACACCCAGCTGTACATCTCCACCCCAGGCCACCCCAATGATGCCCTTGAAGTGATGTCCCAGTGCCTGGAGGCTGTGCGGATCTGGATGGGGAGGAACAGGCTCAAGCTCAACCCTTCCAAGACTGAGTTGCTGTGGCTCCCGGCATCCCGATATAGTCAGTTGACTCCATCACTGACTATTGGGGACGAGTCTTTGGCCCCCACAGAAAGGGCTCGCAATCTGGGAGTCCTCCTGGATATGCAGCTGTCCTTGGAGGAACATCTGACAGCTGTAACCAGGGGGACCTTTTGTCAGGTTCGCCTGATTTGCCAGTTGCAGCCCTTTCTTGATCGGGATTCCCTGTGCACAGTCACTCATGCCCTCGTCACCTCTCACCTTGACTACTGCAATGCTCTCTACATGGGGCTCCCCTTGAAGAGCACCCGGAGGCTCCAACTGGTCCAGAATGCAGCAGTGCGGGTAGTGACGGGAGCAGCATGGCGCTCCCATGTAACACCGCTCCTGCGCGAGCTGCACTGGCTCCCAGTGGTCTTCCGGGTGCGCTTCAAGGTGTTGGTTATCACCTTTAAAGCGCTCCATGGAATCGGGCCTAGCTATCTTCGAGACCGCCTGCTGCTACCGACGACCTCCCATCGTCCCGTGCGCTCCCACAGAGAGGGCCTCCTCATGGTGCCATCAGCCAATCAATGTAGGCTGGTGACCCCCAGGGGGAGGGCCTTCTCTGTGGGGGCACCTACCCTCTGGAATCAGTTGCCCCCAGAGATAAGGAGAATCCAAGACCTTAGTGCCTTCCGCCGTGCCCTTAAAACTCACTTTTTCCAGCAAGCCGGGCTGGCTTAAGAAGAAATTTTAAATGTTTTAATTGGTTTGTATTTTGTGGTTTGTAATTTTGGGCCAAATTTATATATATTTTAATTGTTTTATTAATATTTGTATTTCATGTTTTTTAATTCTGGCTGTACACTACCCTGAATCCTCGGGGAGAAGGGCGGTATATAAATTTAAAAATAAATAAATAAAATAAATAAAATAAACTGACATAATGGCCCACAAAGGAATATCTCCAGGGGTGGCTTCTACTTATCTTTACTACCGGTTCGCATCGTGACAGCACGCATGTGCAGATCGCTTCTGATGATGTCTGGGTCAGTGGGCGGAGCCTCCCGCCAGTTTTACTACTGGTTCTATAGAACTGATCCGAACTGGGGGCAACCCACCACTGAATATCTCTAATCAGAAATTCTATTAATCAAGTTTTCAGGTGGGGCATATATGCCCATTAAATCGTGAACTGACCTGATAAATATGCCTTATGAACACAATCATTCAGTAACATGTATACACATGCAAACATACTTTCAAATATAAAATATATTAGGGGTTGGAATGACTTTGGGATTGAAGGGGAAATGGTACTTCAGCTATGAAGAATATCTGTGCAACTATCATATAGCTCCTGTTTACAATATGATCCTAAGAAAAAGTGGTAGGATTGGCCAACAGCTGCTATATGTGGTTAGGGACCACATTTTTTTCCTTTCAATTTTGAAATGCTATCCAGAGTAGGTAAGTAGGTAGAGATGGATGGACAGACAGACAGACAGAATGATGATATGCACATACAAGTACTGTATCCAGGTTAATGCAAGCTCATTTAAATCTATTTCCCTGCATTGCTTTAAACCCTACAAGAATCACCCAGCTGCAAAAACATGATTTGAATAGAAAACATTCTTTCCATGTACGTAACACTTCCATTTAGCTATCAGAAGCACGATTAAATTTAGGAGTAAATGCAAAAAGAGAGGCATCCCAACAAGTTTTCTTCTCCATTTGAATCATCCTTTTGATAGCTACCAACTACTTTTTTTGCTTATGCTAGGAAGATTCTTCTTATCCTCAATTTTCTGAAGCAGCATTAGAAAGATTTTAATAGAACAGAAGTTGCAATGTTTCAGAAGTTTAAAGCTGCATATGGTTCTTTGGTGGACCTGATGTGCTTTAGTTCTGTATAATAAAGGTGAAGAACCTTATCACATCTTTTTTTTTTATTTATTGAAAAAGTTTTACAATTACATCTCCCCAATTCCCCCCCCCCCCCAGAATCTTATCACATCTTAACTGGTCTTCAGAATCCTGTGTTTCATCTAAGAATCTTAAAGGAATCTTTGAGAAGTGGCTGGCTATATTTGCACCCAATGCATTCTACCCAAACATGTTCTAAATACCACACAATTCACCATTCTTTGCAAGGCTTGTGAAGAGTAATGTTTCTAATTTTTACTTTGTTGTAAAGAGTGCTGTGGCTTTAGGTCAGAATTATGCACTGAGATGATTTGGTATCAGAACTGTCACTCAGGCACGGTAACACAGGGCATCTTCTCTCAGTTTACATTCTGGAGTAAAAGAACTAAAGAAATGAATTGGGGAGGATAGTGAAGGGAAGGACAAGTTTGAAGAACTTCTGAATCTTCTATAAAAGTTTTATTGTGTCAAGGGAGAAAGAGTCTGAGAGCCTACAAATATGTTCTGTTAGTGCAAGGTTCTAAAAGTCCATTTTAAATTATGTTATAAAATCATTCAGTTCTTTGTTTAAGTAATATTAAACATTTAAAACTTGACTAGGCTATTCTATATCTTGCTCATGCTTCATCCATATCAGGTTACAATAGAAATAAATAAAATTGTGGCAGGTTCCGTGATAGAAGGAAACAATTTCCTGGGTTAATGGAATTATACTTTAAATGTGAAAGAAAAAAAAAAAAGATGTGAAAATTATTCCCATAGCCAAGATAAGGAGAGGAACACAACATAAACATGTAGAATTCACATGATAAAAGTAAAGTAGTGACTTAATATAATTTATTATGAAAGTTATGCATTCTAATGACAATTGATAATCTGTCCCTAAATATGCCTTCAAAGACTGAGATACATGTCATAAACCATGTGGAATCACTCTCATCTATCCATTCAGCTCCATCTCTCTCACTCTCACTCTCTCTCATTAATATATACATAATTGTGTGTGTGTGTGTGTGTGTGTGTGTGTGTGTGTGATGTTAAAGTTATTTTTACTGACAAAGAAATAAAGGGAGACTAGTATAGATCTATTTCAAGCTATTTAGCTCTCATCAACTAGTCATACCCTTCTGGGATTCAAACCTTGGCTTGCTTTCATATTAGGCAGATGTATTAACCTCTAAGCCACAGGTTCTCCTCACTTTGTCAGCTTGTACAAGGGGAGATTAAATAGGTTTTCTATCGAAGCAACCTGGTCTACCCAAATATGGGAAGGAGCATACTATTCCTTCCTATATATAGCTAGGAATATGGAGTAGCTTAATTTAAAATGTAATATAATTCTATATGTGCCTAAGAATAAGAAAGGATTAAAGGAATTTAGTCCTATTAAGTCTGATGATATATAACATTTACTTGTGACTTTAGGCTTGAAAAAAAAAACTTATAAGTGATGCACAACTTTTGCATTATTTCATTTATTCTTAAATTTATATGCTACCTGTCTTGCCAGAAGCAACTTTGGGTACTCACAATCATTCACTGAAAAAGCAAATTAAAAATTCAATTAATCATTCAATTAAAAAGCAATAAAATTCATTAGAACAATGAAGACGGATCATACATTTAAAATTCAGCTAAAGTTATGAATCTGGTTTGCCTTCAACACCCATCAGAAAAGAGTTAAAAACAGCATTGGGCACTGCAATTCACTTGTCCCCAAAGAAAAGCTCTGAATTCTTCAGCAGGTATGTATCTGCCTCCTGTATTTGTCAATATCAACTTGCAAAGCTCAGAATACATGGCATTTTAGAAATGAAGAAGCTGGAAAAGAAAAGCTTTGTGGCTTTTGTGATTATCGAATCAGAATACAGATAGTCCTCGACTTACAACAGTTGATTTAGTGACCATTCAAAGTTACAATGACACTGAAATAAGTGACCTTTGACCATGTTTCACACTTGAAACCATTGCCGCAACCTGACGGTCATGTGATCCAAATTCAGAAACTTGGCAACCGGCTCATAGTTACGACGGTTGCAGTGTCCCGGGGTCGTGTGATCCCCTTTTGCGACCTTCTGACAAGCAAGATCAATGGGGAAGCCACTTAACAGCCATGTTGTTAACAGCTGCAGTGATTCACTTAACAACTATGGCAAGGAAGGTCATAAAATGGGGCAAATTTCACTTAACCGCTGTCTCACTTAGCACCAGAAATTTTGTTCTCAATTGTGGTCGTAAGCCAAGGACTACCTATACTTGAAACAATATGGTTTTAAAATAGCCCATTTTGTAAAACAAAACTAGCTTATTTTGCATTGACGTTCAGAACAGAGGTGGGTTTCAGCAGGTTCTGACCAGTTCTGGAGAACCGGTAGCGGAAATTTTGAGTAGTTCGGAGAACCGGTAGTAAAAATTCTGACTGGCCCCGCCCACATCTATTCTCTGCCTCCTGAGTCCCAGCTGATCGGAAGGAAATGAGGATTTTGCAGTAACCTTCCCCTGGAGTGAGGAAGGAATGGATATTTTACAGTATCCTTTCCCTGGAGTGGGGTGGGAATGGAGATTTTACAGTAACCTTCCCCTGCCACACCCACAAAGCCATGCCATGCCCACAAAGCCACACCCACAGAACCGGTAGTAGAAAAATTTGAAACACACCACTGGTTCAGACAAATCCTACTGAATCACAAATTATGTAAAACAGTATTATTATAGAACAGCAGTGACACAAAAATGAGGACCTAACCACCCAATCTATTCTTTTCCTCATTGGAGCAATAAAAATAGATACGTTTATTAAGTGACCAGAAGTCCACGTAGATTTTTGAGGCAACTTTAAACTTACATTTGCTCCCTTTTTTGTGTTGCCATTGCTTTCTGTTGTTTTTAGAGACAGATTTTTTTTTTTTTTTACAGCAGGCAAAGTAACATCTCCTCCAAGCTACATTCTGCTTGTGGTGACTTATTCTATAAGGATCTATTCATGCAGTTTTCTTGGCATGTCATGCAAGTGGTTCTCTATTGATTCCTTTGGGGATATTTTTTTAAAAAATTACCATTCTCCACTACAGCTCTGTGCTTCTTAAATCCTCCCCAGCCAAATATTACTCAGTATTAGCCACGACCACGCTGGCTGAACTTCTGAAAATCAGCCAAAGTTGCTTAGGTGCAATCAGTGGCTTGGGTCTCTTAAAAGAGGGAACTGTTAAAAATGTACTGCATTTTGTTTAACTACATTAAGTTGCCAGGATTCAATTAGGATTGATTCAAATGAAAGGGAATTAACTATACAATGAAAGAGTCTGTTTGTTTTAAAGTTATTTGAGCGCTCTTGGCTAAGACAGAGACAGGGCTTTGTGGACATGTGCAAATCTTAGCTTTTTCAGGGAATGTTTTCCAGCAAGTTATTGTCATTTCATGTCGAGCCACCTCCCTTGCAATTTAGAGTGAGTAATTCAAAGGTGCCATAATGCTGACAGATTTAGATGCAACACTAAACTGTGGTTTACCATTGTGAATCAATCTTCTGTGTAGTTCTTCTCTTGTCATGTCTATTAAGACAACTAGAATAATTTCCTTTCTATTTTAAATAACCATTGTCAAGCGTTATATCCTAAGTCTTACTGATGGCTTATGAAACTATGATTCCAGTAAGCCATAGCTGAAATTAAAAATTGTTTATGGGTTTGGCAGCATTTCAATTTCAATTATTGTAATATTGTAACTCCAACCTCTTTATGAACAGGTTATGATTTCCTAAATATGTTATTTGTATGAACTATTTTAAATGTACTTTTAAATGTAAGATATGGCAGTCATTTTAAGAATACATCTCAAAATTCTATTTATTTATTACAACTTCTGGCTCACTTTTACCTGAAACCTCAGCTGTTTGATACTATTTTGTAGATTTTATTCTCTCTGCTGCCAAAAGACTAAACTTGTATAATTATTTATATTGTGGCTTAAAAAAAAGTTTCTTTGCTTCCCAAAGTTGTTGTGGAGAGAGTAGTAGGTAGCCATGTAGATAGATAGATAGATAGATAGATAGATAGATAGATAGATAGATAGATAGATAGATAGGAGCGAGGTGGCGCAGTGGTTAGAGTGCAGTACTGCAGCTACTTCAGCTGACTGCTAGTTCAGCAGATCACCGATCAAATCTCAAGGTTGACTCAGCCTTCCATCCTTCCGAGGTGGGTAAAATGAGGACCCAGATTGTTGGGACAATATGCTATTTAGTATACTGTCTTTGGTGTAAGCTGCCCAGAGTCCTCGGAGAGTGGGCGGCATAGAAATATGAATAATAAAATAAATAAATAAAATAAATAGATCAGTCAATCTTTGCTTTTTGGGAAGAAGAGGAGGAGATAAGCAAGAGTCTCCATAATTGCATCTAAATACACAGAAATACACTGCTCTTTCCATTTATCTCATCTGTCTATTAGTAGATACCAAGCACCATATTGTCTACAAACTTGTGTGAAGGGTCCTTGGTGCTCTCTGAGCTTGGTTGTTTTCTTGCAGACATTTCATTACCCAAACTAGGTAATATCATCAATTCTAGTCAGAATGTGCCAGTATTGATGATGTTACCTAGTTTGGGTAATGAAACATTTGCAAGAAAACAACCAAGCTCAGAGAGCACCAAGGATCCCTCATGTCAACCCTGAGGCACAAATATTCTCCTTTATTAGTACAAACTTGCATACTGAAGTGCATACATTTTTACATTTAACATTTTAGAAATTTCTAAATTAGAAAAGTCAGCCATTTCCTTGTTCTAGATATTTCTAGGGTCCTTGATTAACAGAATAAGCATATTGCACACAACCCCCCCCCCCACTTCCAATGCTACCTCTCAAAATTCTTGTAGGTACCTTATTTGAGGAACAACCAGTGGTGAAATCCATTTTTTTTTACTACTGGTTCTGTGGGCATGGCTTGGTGGGCATGGCAGGGGAAGGATACTGCAAAATCTCCATTCTCACCCCACTCCAGGGGAAGGATACTTCAAAATCCCCATTCCCTCCCCACTCTGGGGCCAGCCAGAAATGGTATTTGCAGGTTCTCCAAACTACTCAAAATTTCCGCTACCCATTCTCCGGAACCTGTCAGAACCTGCTGGATTTCACCCCTGGGAATAGCAGTAGGAATAGCAGTAGATGGGAAATGTGACAGCAGCAGTCACGAGAATATTGTTTTGGCTGGCAAGATTGCAAGGGAGGAAAATTCTACTTGCATAACGGTTACTTCATAAACTTGCTCCCTGATTTACTGCCCTTCACTGGTACTTAAGGTCTATTAGAAGAGACGCAGCATAAATAACTAAAGCAAATGAAGTAATTTGATTCATCCTACACTTCTTTTACTTTCTGTGAAATGCTTCTGCTCTTCGTTGGCATCCTTATTTTTTACCACAGTGATGGTATGATGGCCTCGTTTTGCTGTTGATTATTTACCTCTGTTTATTATTTATCCCCCCCCCCCAGTGTTGCTTATGGAATATGAACAGTGGCAGAGGTTTCAAATTCTTCTTTAAGCCACTGCCATTTTTTTCCTCTGTTTTTAAATAATTGCAGCACAGAAAGAGAAAGAATTGTCTTTCTACAGTTTCAATGAACAAATTTGACAGTGTTTGCTGGAGTCAAGTTCTTTAGTGGCTCATCCATAGTGTTTGTCCTTAGATTTGCCGTTCTTGGTGAAAGGACTAGGAACTGGATGGAGTTGCCATTAAATACACCACTGCAGGGTTCAGTTGCTTTATTAAACCCTGAAGTTGCCAATTAGCTCATCAGCAATTGTTAGAATGAAGTGTAGATGCAGGTCAAGGGCATCTGCAGGGGATTGTCAAAAAAAATCAATTATAGCTGTAAACAAAAATACTTTAGGTTATTAGGTTTACTGTGTGTAGTGGGTTTATCGCCAGTTTATAACTGGATAGAATTGCTGCCTAGAGATATGTTGGAAGAAATATCCTTCTGGGTTCAGATCCAAGTGGGGAAAAAGACACTGGAAACATGGAGACTGCTTGGAAAGATGGTTTAATGGTGGACAGGATCACATAGTTTGAGTTCCTGAACAGAAAAGGGCAGAAATGCTGAGAATCCCTGGGTTTTATACCCTCTCTGGCTTTGAACTTCCTGGGGCACAGGAAGAGTATCCTGATTGGTTGTCAGACTCCCAGGGGGATGGGGTTTTAGCTAGCCTTTTTTTTTTTTTAATTTGATTTATATGCCGCCCTTCTCCGGAGACTCAGGGCGGCTTACAATGTGCTAAGCAATAGCCTTGCTGGCTGATGTAATCTCCCCAGGTACCATGTGGGGATGCTGGCTGATGTAATCTCCCCAGGTGCCATGTGTGGAGTTTGTTGCTAGATGGGTCCTATTGTGTTGCAGATGATGGTCCATTGACAAAGGTGGGGGGTGGGTTGGGTTTCTGCCTCTGACACATTAACAAAGGTGGGGGGGGAGGCAGCAAGGTGGGAGCTGCTTTGTCTTTAAAACATGTTTCTCCATTTCTCATCCAGGGAAATATATTCTGCCTTTTTAATATTTCCTAAAATATTTCATTCTTCTAGCAAAGGAGTGGGTGCTAACCAGGGGTGGGTTCTACTTACCTTTACTACCGGTTCGCGTATGCGCAAATCGCCAATGACGACATCCGGGGCAGTGGGCGGAGCCTCCCACCGGTTTTACTACTGGTTCTTGTGAACCAGTCCAAATCGGGGGCAACCTACCACTGGTACTAACTTCCTACAGATATATCGAAATTTCAATAAAACAAAAGTATTGTTCAATCTTAATATCTGTCCTTTTATTTTTTCCTCCCTACTTTACTGCTATTCTCTCCACAGTTTGATTATGTCAGTTTTTAATATATTTTTTTCCAATGTCTAATCTTTCAGTGATTGAAAATGCATTATGGCTGGCCATACAACAGCCAGATGTTTAGACTGGATTTGGCGCGTTTATCCATCTTTCCAGTCCTTTCCAAGGACATGGGATAGGAAGATATTATTGTTTGATGTTAGTAAATATAGCATATAGCAGGTCACAGAATGCAAGCTGTTCCAAATACCACTGCCTTTTACAATTGACTGATTGCCAGCGGTGTTCAAATGATACTCCAGTTGTATTGGGAGATCCATTATTATTGGTACTACCTTTCTTTTCTGATAGTCATTCTACTTCTATTTGCAGGCCTTTGTATTTTGTTCAAGGCCTTTGTATTAGTTCTTTCTCTTCTCTACTGCTGAATCCAGGTACTGCAATATCTACTAGCCAGACATTTTTGTCTTTCTTATATAGAGTATTTTGTAGCAAGTGCTTGTTTGTTGGAGTTCTAAAGTCCCAGAGCACCTTAGCTTCTTCATTTCATATTACATGATCGATTTTGTGGTCCCGCCAGTCTTGCTTGCAGTCAATTATCATTTTTGCAGATATTCCAATGTACCACTCTTGTCATTGTTTGTAGTCAGTCTGTGCAATCTTCTTGCAGCAGCTTAACCATGGTTCTCTGTTCCTTCAGCTTTTTTACAGAGGTGGCATTTGCTGTGTGTTGCTGTCTTCTCAATTCTGGCTTTGAATGCATTTGTTCTTAAGGTTTGATCTTGTGCAACCAGAATTATCCCATCTGTCTCTTTCTTCAACTTTCCTGCTTTTAGCTATTGCCAGGTCTTGTTATTTACTTTGCCTGCTACTTTTTTAATGTACTGGCCAGTTTGATCTCTCCAGTATTAAGTTGTCATGATATACTAGTCTCAGTGCATCTTCTTCACTGTTCTTCAGTTATTCTTCCAATCCTCTTCTTTCTTCTTCAACTGTGTGGTGGACATTTAACATTCCACGCCTAGCTATTTTCCTTGGTTAGTAGAGTTTGTCAACATTGCTTCATGTATGAAGGGCATTATTTATTATCATTATTTTTCTGGTCTTCCTATCCAGGGCTTTTTGTTCTGCTTAAGTCAAGTCCACTATTCCTGTTGTGTATCTAATGACTGGAATTGCCCAAGTGTCAATTGCCTTGATAGTACTATATTTCTTACATTGACTTTGGACTTTAAGATCTTTATTCTTTTTTAAAAAAACTAATTTTTATTGAGTTTTTAAGTTTTAAAAACAAAGGAAAAAAAATACAACAAAAAACCAAAATACATTAAAAAACGCGTAACAAACATACCATTACATCATATATTTTTTTACAGCTTACTGTATCAACATGGATATGTATTCTCTATTCTTATTCAATCTTTCATCTACGTACTTAAATTTACATTAGTATCTATTTACAAAACCATCATTATCCGGTTGACACTGTTCAGCAGTTTACACTTCCTAGTTATAACCTGGTTAAATTAACGTTCTAAATTGTTATTTTGATTTCTTTTTTCTAACCAATCATATAGTTTATTCCACACTCTATAATATTCTGACTCTTCCCTCTCCTTAATTTTCGGCGTCATGATATCCATTTCTGTACATTGTAGAATTTTTCGAATTACTGTTTCTTCTCTTGGTACATTATTTTGTTTCCATCCCTGTGCGACAGTAATCCTTGCTGCTGTTAATATATGAAGTATTATATATTGTAAAGATTTGTCTATTTTTGGGCTAATTATTCCTAACAAATAGAGTTCTGGTTTAAATTCCATTTTTAATTTGGTAATTACCAATTTTTAATTTTACGCCAAAAACTTTTTATCTTGGGGCACATTTTTAATTTTACGCCAAAAACTTTTTATCCTGGGGCACATCCACCACATATGGTAGTATGTGCCTAATTTGTAACCACATCTCCAACAATTAGGTGATAGATTTGAGAACATTTTGGCCAATCTCGCTGGTGCCAAGTGCCTTCTATGGAACATTTTATACAAATTTTCTTTATAGGCTACTGCCATTGTTAATTTATAGTTTCTATCCCACATCAGATCTGTATTCTTATGACATATTCACTTCTAACATTTTTTTGATCTCAGTGTGCTTGATGTTTGTCAGCTTGAAGGGTGCAGGTATTTGTAGTGATCATCTTCATCTAGACCTCTGATGTTATTTCCATAGGGCCTCTTGATTCTTTCAGTTTTCACTATTTTTCCCTTTTTGAGAAGGGTGGTGCAATTGTCCAGTCCAAACTCTATTGCACCTGGCTGTATACGGACAGTGCTGAGCAAAGATATACTTTCAGATGGTGTTTTCCTCTATAGCTTCAGATCATCCATGTAAAGGAACTGGAATAGCCTGGTAGTTTTTTTTTTTTTATTTTTAATGTTTGCTAGCCTTATTGACAGAGGGATCAGTGCAATGACGAATAGTAGTGGTGATAGTGAGTCTCCTTGAAAAATTGCTCTCTTGATATTAATTAATCAGTCTATCACCATTGACCAGCAATTGTGTCTTCCATTGTGCCATTCATCTTTGCACAAATCTTTTGATGTTTCTAGTGACTCATGTTATTTCTAGGCACTTGATTATCCAATCATGTGGCAGGGAGCCGAATGCCTTTTTGCAATCAATCCAGTCCACACTCAAGTTGATCTTCCTTCTCTTGAAGGTTTTCAAAATCATCTTGTCAAGCGGGGGTTGATTTTTTTGTTCCTCTGCTGTTTGGGCAATTTCATTTTTTTCTCAGATGAAAAGAGCTTGATTTCAATGAGATGCTGCTGGACTGTATCAGCTATCCAACCAAATAGCAATTTGAAAGTTGTTGGTAAGTAAGTAATTCACCTGCATTTAGCTGGTGGTGCATCTGATCTTTTATTGTCGGGTAGGTTTTGCCAGATGTTAACCAATCTTCAATTACACTTCCTTGCAGTATGTTCTTAAATTACTTGGCAATGGGTGAGATCATCCATATGTTTCAACCCAAAACTATGATTCATCTTCACTTGTGCCAACCAATTCTTGATCCTCCTTGCCGCCTTTCCCCCATATCTGCTGTTATTACAAGTTCTTTCATTTCAGCTTCTTTTTTTATTCTTATCTTAGCCGCATTCTTATTGTATTTCTTTGGGTTGTCCCATAGCTGCAGACAGTATTGCACTATTTCTTCTTTATCGGGTGTTGACTAGTTTACTGTAGCTTCTCCATTGATGGATTGTTTCTGATTCAACTGAAATTGGAGATTTCTCCTATAGTGTGAAATTGGACACGCACCCCTTTCTGGGAATGTTTGGAAGAAGGAAGAGGGAAGATTTGATGCCTCATATCCAGAAACTTCATATTTTTTACTTGTGTTTAGATTTCAACTTTTTTTTTCTATTATTCAAGCTGTAGCAACATGGTAGGCACAAGAGATGGAGTAGAGTTCAGGAAAGAGAATTGTCTTGGTTTGTTTTGAGAAAATCTTTCATTTAAACTGTACCCCATTAAGGTGGGAGAACGCTGAGAATCATGTTGGCAATGCCATGACACATTTAGGCTTAAGCATTAGAGCATGTAATGCTTGTAAATGTTCAGAGATGCCAATCAAAGGCCTTTTCTCCTCTCATTCCTAAGGGCTTACAGATATTTTTGTGCTTCACACTTCGGTCATTTAATGTGAATATATCATTTCAGTGAATTGCTTCCTGTCCATTAGTGATATTTACAGATTTATACTGCAGTGTTCCATGTGCGCTTTGGCATATAGCCATGCTGGCCACATGACCATGGAAAATGTCTTCAGACAATGCTGGCTCCCTCAGCCAAGTAACAGAGATGAGCATCACACCCTAGAGTCAGACACAACTGGACAGGGATGCCTTTACCTTTATTTACTGCAGTTTTAGGCTGGCTCCAAAGGAAAGGGGAAAAGTCAGTCTAAATCATTTAAAGATTATTTCAGAACTTGGAAAAACATTGACTAGACTTGCACTGGTTATACAGTAAGTGTGCAAGATGAACCCAATAATACCACTGATAAAAAAATTATGAGAACAGACCTGGTATAGGTGCCCTCAGCATTCAAACCTGAGAAACAGGTGACAAATGACAAAATGTTCTTCATCCAGAGAGGCAGGAGAAAGACACAGAATTGTCTGGAGCTGACATACAGATATTACTAGCATCAGGGTTCCAACTAATAACTCCATAGAAAGAAGAACTCTGAAGCTGAGGCAGACGAGTTCCTCAAAGAACAATTTTATTGGAGATATCATATTGGCACAAGCTGGTGAAAACCAACTCTGAAAGTCCCCATGGTTTTCACCTGATTAAAATTTAAAAGTGAAAGTTCTCCCTTTCCCCAAACAATCAGTCATATGGTCCAATCAAGGTGCTGACTGGTTGCCTGGATACGTTGCTCCTCCTCCTTCCAGCCATCTGTTGGAATGACCTTGGTTCCCACAGGAAACTATTTTGTTTTGGCTACAAACTCCCATCTAACTGTGTACCCCCTCCCTATCCCTTCTTCACACTGTGGCAACCCTGAAGCCTTCAAAATGAGCCAGATTGACAACTAAATTCCTAGATTCTCATCATTGTCTTTATAAGACTTTCTTTCATATCTGCAATAAATAAAACTATTTGGAAATTATCCTTTAATCTTCTGCTGATAAGTTCATGAGTATTCACTTACGTTATGTCCACAGTGAAACTTTGATACCAAATTATATGAGGTTAGTGTCGGGCACAAAAAAACAGGTTCACAGTTGAAAGTTCTAAATTACTGATTTATTGCTAAAGCCTGTGCATAGGAATCTTCTCAAATTGATGATTTGCACGTGGACAAAACTAGATAAGGGTCAATGGTTTTCATTTGGATGAAATGAATGGGGATGGGTGGTGGACTTCATTCTTTGTGACTACATAAGGTTTCTAAACTGATGCCTTGTTTAACTTCTCTTCTTGGCTCTGCCAGTCTTTCGCCTACAGTTAGGCAGCATAAAGTCCATATCTAGGCCTAGATAGAAGCAAAAGATCAGGCAAACCAATGACAGAGTTATCAGCCATCAATGAACAAGGGAATTCCAATCTTCTCTCAACAAGCTGAAGACCTCTCCTTGTTTGACCTTTGTTCCTTGTTTGAATCCCTACGTCTAGTGCAGGGTTCAGCAACCTTAAATCCTCAAAGAGCCACAAAGGTCCTAACTGGAAACCTCCTGTTCAATTCTGGAGCCGACCGGAAGTCCGGTTCCCCCAACATAGAGTCTCCTCCTAGTGCGGTGTCCTTTTTCCTCTACCTGTCCTAACCAAAAGCCCTATCAATTATGAAGCCGACCGGAAAACCTGCCCCTTGCCATAGAGTCTCCTCCTGGCATGCCATGCTTTCCCCCCCAAACCGGAAGCTCCTCTCAAAATTGTGGCACCGACCAGCGATAGGGAGCCGCAGCAGAGGGATAAAAGAGCCACATGTGGCTCCAGAGCCACAGGTTGCTGACCCCTAGTCTAGTGTCACAGTTTCTCAGCATCCGCCTACCACCAGAAGCTTCATATTAGCAGCAAAACTACAAAATAAAAACATTCCCTTCAAAATTGTGACAGGTCTGTTTTGTACAAAAGTTGCATGTATTAACAAAATACTGGAAAATCTTGGTGCCAGAAAGAAGAAGGGACAGGCCTTGGAGTCTCCAGATGACATCTGCTTCTGGGATCATTGCTGACATGTAGAAGGAAATATCCGTCTTCCGTTCTCATTCCATCTGGAAAGCTGATGCTTTGTCCGTGCCTCTGTTGCCTAAGCGGAAAGACATATTTTCCTGAGAAAATATAGAATTCTTTAAACAGAGAGGCATGGTGAGGTCTTCCAAATAATTTCAAAAGCATCACAATCCAGATGTTTTACTTTTTTTTCCTTTTGACATCATCAGCCAACATAGTTGTTGCACAAACACTCATTTCTGCTTAATTCATACTTGCATGCTTAGTCATTTAGCTACTATAAGCATGCAAATCATTTCCCATCATTTCCCATCTGCATTTTCCAAATCATTCAATATCAACAACAGTTAGTAGTTGCCTTTCTACTGTTGTGATTTTTATGTATTGCATTTTATGAGTTGCACATTGAATTGCTTCATAAGAGCCCCTAAACTATGGTCATGTCCCTTGTATCTGGTTAGTTAATTAAAGTTTATTAGAGCAATAGGCCAGCATCCTCTACTAATGATCCATGGAATGTTCTAGAGTCACCTAGCCATTGTTGTATCACTGTAGCAGAAAAAGGGAAAATTTTTACATAGATAATAGCTGGGTGCTATTGTCAGATGGGTATAGTGGAAAATATCACAAATAATGGCTCAGGTCTATTTTTTGTTGTTGTTAACCTTGTCACAATTTTTAAAATTAATAACCAAATATAAATTACATTGATAAGAATATCACATGGTAGTGATGGTTAACAAATTGCAGCAGTATGAGTTAGGTATATAGATGTTATGTTTTCCATATATATAAATATAGACAAAATATGCAAATAAAGGTACACCTATATACCAGTGTTTCAAACAATTTTAAGCAATTTTAAGTTTTAAAACTACACTAAAACTTTTCGGGCACCCTGTGTTTGTATGTGTGTCTGTGTTAAATGTGAAAATCAGAAATACATGACACGGAACCACTCATATGGAAAAATATAAAACTGAATGAAATTAAACTTTGCAGATTTTCCTATTCTTAGATTTAGTGTGATGTGCGAGTCCCTTTAACATTTCTGAGCAAGAGCTTCATTTACCAGAATTTCTTTCCCAGGTCAGCCATAAAACGATGGAAATTGAACTTATAAGATGTTCTTGAAATGGCTTGTTATTAATGTTGCATTTAAAATTCATTGTAACAATCAGGATTTTTTTTTTTTTGTAACTGTCTTTATTAGAGTTGTGCTTTCAATAAATCAATCAGTTCTTTTTTGTAGTCCTGGGATAGCATAACCTTTCAGGTTAATCTATTATTAATTAGCAGTTGCTATAAAAGTATCGATAAAATATCTGTATTACAATGTTTAAAGTCAACCATTTTACAATGTAGCCCAGGTTTTGGATGCTAAAAAAAGAAGCTGACATTAAGACAGGCAATATTTATTACCTAGCATAACCCTGTAAAATTGGACTGCTATCATATTCATCAGGCAGTAGGAAAAAGAAAATTTATAGTTTTTAGACCAAAGGGTTGTGATGTTTGCTCTAATCATAAGTAATAGAGAAAGAGAAAAGGAGAAGGATCAGATGAGCCAATCCATTTCTCATCTTTTTGGCAATATAATTTAATTTCCTTTGCTGTTACTACTGGTATAATGAACTTACACAGTTAAGCTTTGAACATATTTATTGAAAGCTAAAGATGTAATAGTCAGATTAACAAAAGAATACCTAAAACTCCTTTTTAAGACTCTGTAATCCCTTAATTCGGGGCAGAGTTGGAGGATGGAACTGAGCATTTATTGGCCAGATGCCCTTCCTGATGCCTACAGGAGTTCACAGCAGATTTTTTTTCTTTGTGCTCTAGGAGAGAAACATCTCCTGCTACCTAGAATTGAACTCTCAACCTTCCAAATGGGAGGTGAGCGTCCTCACCATTAGGCCATCATGCTGCTCTAACAAAAACAACCATGGAATAAAAAACATTATAAAAATAATTTTTATAGGAATGCTTTCTCCTCTTCCTCTACATTTATTTCCCCAAATATCAACCTAAATATTAGTACTTACCATTGAAAATTGAACACTGAAGGTAATTGCTAGTATCTGTTTAAATAATTTCAACTGTTGTTTTTATTTGGTCACATTACTCTTTTCTTAGAAACCATATTCCAAATGTCTAATAATTTTGTAATGTGGAATCATTGCTGGAACAGAAGGAAAAAGATGTATGTCTCTCAATCTAGTTTATGATTACATCTTCTAAACTGAGTGTTCATGGGATAATGAATCTTGATTTATTTTATTCATCTGTTTATTCATTTATTTGATTTAGATGTTGCCTGAGTCTGGACTGACTTTGGTTGGCTCAGAAGTGGGATAAAAAAGCAAATTTAACAAGATGATGAATTTGGTCAAAAACACAGAGACATAGGAACATATCAAGCAAGGGGCTCCAGCTATCTAGCCAAGGGACTGGGGAAATACCCAGCCATGACTTTAAGAATCTCCAGAAAGCTATTAGGATATGAGCCACCCGGATCTTATAAGAAAGACACTCTTCTTGGATCTGGATAGATGAAAATATTTGGTTGAATAAACCCTGAGTGAATCAATCTGTTGGCTCATGTGAACTAGGTAGATACCACAGGAACTAGGCAATTCCTCAGATAACTATGCCTTATGCCATTTAGGACACCTTGAATTGTACAGTGCAGCAGTTCCACATGAACATTCCAAGAAATGGTCTTCAATGCTGCATACTGGGCCACTTGAAGCATCCAAGTAGTCTTCGAGTTCCACTCCATGTGGAACACACCTCAGTAGTCAAGCCATCTGGTAACTAGGACATGATTGTCTGAAGGGTCTCCTGACCCAGAAAAGGATGCAACCAGTATAAAGCCCTTCCTGATCACAGATGCAAGCTGCTCATTGAGAGCAGGAGCTTTTGAGTCCAAGAAACTTCCCAAATTTGTTCACTATTTTTGAATGGGAAATACAACTTCATCCAAAGTTAGAGATATAATATCCCCAGATCTAGGTGTCCCTAATATATACATACTTGATCTTGGTATCATGAAGTCAGAAATAGTTCTTCCCCATCCAAGCCTGCTTAAGGTGCCAGGCACCAAAACAATACTTTGGCAGCCTCATTTTGCTGGTCTGCAGTTGAGACTAATGGAGGACCTGATTTGTCAGTTTCACATAGATGTTGAATTGGAAGGGAGAGAGTGTCATGCCCTTTGCAGCCCATAAAGGGGCTAGGGAGTGACTTGTCCCCAGTAGTGGGATTCAGTTGGTTTGCACTGCTTTGGGTGAACTGGTTGTTAAATTACCCCCCGTCTCACACACACACTATCAAAGTGGATCTTGGGTATTGCGCTGCTCTGCAATGGAGAAACGGGCAATGGAGCGGCTGACGTGAGGGAAGGAGAAGGCCTCTTTCCCTCTTCCTTCACCTTGCTCCTCCTCCTTCCCTCGTGCTGGCCGCTCCATTGCCCATTTCTCCATTGCAGTGCAGCACAGAGGGTGGGGGGGATTTAACAACTGGTTCACCCCAGGGTCAGGTTCGGCCACGTCTCCCATGACAGCCAACCTGACCCTAGGCGAACCTGTTGTTAAATTATTTGAATCCCACCACTGCCTGTCTCCCACAACTAACATCAACAAGAACTGGCCCTGAAGGAAGGAAAAGAAACACCATAATACAATGTTTGATTTCCAACCTCTGCAGCTGGTTCAGAAGGATGCCATGACTGACAGTATCGCTGTCACTTAGAGATCATGGGGCACAATGAGGAGCAGCACCTTGATCCCAGCTCTATCAGTGCTCAAGCATGATTAAGGCTCTCTCCAATCCTGGCCTGAAGCCTGAATGAAGTGGGTCTAGATCAGGGGTCAAATGCTCCCGGTTCAGACTGGCTCGGGCGAGTAGGTAGTGATGGCGGCAGGCAGTTTGGAGAACCAGTAGCAAAAATCCCTGCCCCCGCCCCATGAGCTGCGCGCTCATCAGATGCTTTTTTCCTTTTAAACGGCTCTGACGATCCCAGCTGAGTTGCCTGCCAATCAGGCAACTCAGCTGGGATCGTCAGAGCTATTTAAAAGGAAAAAAAGTTTTTTTCTTTTAAATGACTCTGACGATCCAAGCTCTGACGATCCCATCTGAGTTGCCTGATCGGCAGAGGGTTTTAAAAACCCTCTGCCGATCAGGCAACTCAGCTGGGATTGTCAGAGCCTTTTGAAAGCATTTTTACATGGTTTTACATGTAAAAAATGGTTTTAAAAGTAAAAAAAAAAATTGAATATTGAAAAAAAATTGGCCACACCCACCCAGTCACATTACCCACCACCACCAAGCCACGCCCACAGAACCGGTAGTAACAAATTTTAGATTTCACCCCTGGTCTAGATAATTCATTTAATCTAGGGTTCTCAGTGATCTGAACACCTTCTCAACAACCTTCCTTAAAATGTTATTGAATACTCACAAATAAAGGCAAATATAAGTGTCCCAGGCAGTGGTGGGTTTCAAATTTTTTTACTACTGGTTCTGTGGGTGTGGCTTGGTGGGCGTGGCATGGCTTAGTGGGTGTGACAGGGGAAGTATACTGTAAAATCTCCATTCCCACCCCACCCAAGGGGAAGGATACTGTAAAATCTCCATTCCCAACCCACTCCAGGGGAAGATTACTGCAAAATCCCCATTTCTTCCTGATCAGCTGGGACTTGGGAGACAGAGAATAGATGGGGGCAGGGTCAGTCAGAATTTTTTACTACCGTTTCTCCGAACTACTCAAAATTTCCACTACTGGTTCTCCAGAACTGGTCAGAACCTGCTGAAACCCAGCTCTGGTCCCAGGATAATGTTGCTGGATCCAATCTGATTCGGTCACTGGGACCAGAGGTTTAATATTGTGAGCTTTCAGACTCATGCTGGAATCCATCTTCAGGAAACATCTCTGTACTGGAATGTGTTATTGAATATTGTTGGATCTCAGGACACATCCCCAGCGCCAGAAGGTGGAAGAGGGCCAGGAACTGGTCTTCAAAAACCCAGAAAAGAACCTCAGTTACATAGCTCAACAACCTACCAAGTGAGCCAAGAGTCATATTTCTCTATCATATCAGAAATCTTGAGACTGAATTCTTAACATAAATACTGTTGTGGTTTTATACCAATAAAGCAGCTAGGGATACTTTCCTAGACTAATATGACATATATAATCAACAGAATTATATGAAAATGTGAAACCAGGTCCTATCTGCTGACAAAGATATAAATAGCTCCTAAAATACTTAGGTATTCCATATGTGCCAAGCAGAAACGTGTAGGGCCATATTACAGCTAAAAGCTTTAAAGACAAAATTGGTGCTAGCCAGAAGCAAGAATAAATGGATATCTCTGCGTATCTTTGAAATGAAACTCAGCAGGTAGAATCATCCCTCATATCTAAAAAGACATTGCACATCAGTGTGCTAAGGAAGTTTTTTTTAAAAAAATCCTGCTGCTTTCTTTCACATAGCTGTAATTATGTATGAATCTCAGGGGGAAAGGTCTTAAAATCTCTGTCCTTACAGCATATTATCCATAATGTAGCATCTTCGCTAAACAACTGTAAGTGTAGTAGTTTCTTCTGACATGTTCTTAGACAATTTTGCTTTTAGATTGATTGCATAAAATGTGGCCATTGCCTTTTCAATTAAGAAAATTAGTCTGTGTTAGCATCATTAATCCACGTAATTCCAACACACGGGAGACTTACAAAGAAGTGAAAATAGAAAACTGCCTTTGGAATCAAGTATTGATCCCCTGTTTTCCTGAGAAAAATTCTTTCTTTAAAAGGCAAGAAGCAAGGAGAAGAAAGAGAAAAAACAATTCTGATAGAAATACAGTTTACATGTACTGTTATAGCCTATATCGGGCCTCAAATGTACATAGCTATGAATATGTGTCTTTTTTAGGATTCCCTTTCTTTGAAAAATTGTTATTGGACATCATTTTCTCAGTGCTTATAATGTTATTTCACACCTATAAAGCCGAGTGTAAGAGTTGTAACATTCCTGAGGCATTTTGGTTCCCTGTAAAATTCTTAGTGGCATTTTTGTCTCTGTTTATTTGATGAGAGAAGAGTTAGTTTTTTTCCCATCCAGGCTATCTGAAAATTGCAAGCAAACCTAGCTAATTCAATTTATATAGGAAGATGACAAAATATGAGGCAGGATAATCTCCTCTTTTTGGATAATCCATGCAGACCTATCAGTCCTATCTCTTCAAACCAGGATTATTATTTATTATTTATTATTTATTTATTTTTATTTATTGAATTTATATACCGCCCTACTCCTGAAGGACTCAGAGCGGTGAACAGCCAAAAGATAAAATACATATAATACAAATGTTAAAAAAATCATTAAAATACAAATTTATTTATTTATTTATTTTAATTTGATTTATATGCCTCCCTTCTCCGGAGACTCAGGGTGGCTTACAATGCGTTAAGCAATAGCCTTCATACTTTTGTATATTTATACAAAGTCAGCTTATTGCCCCCACAAACTGGGTCCTCAATTTACCTACCTTAGAAAGGATGGAAGGCTGAGTCAACCTTGAGCCTGGCGAGATTCGATCTTACTTTAATTGCAGACAGCTGGTGTTAAATTACAGAGCTCTGTCTGTTGAGCTATCCAGGCTCCCAAATTAAATAATTTGGCCCAGAAAACAAAATTTAAAAACCCCAATTATAAGACAAATTTAAAATTAAAAAAATTTAAAAATAATTTTAAAAAGAGGTTAGGCCAGGCCGGCCTGCTGGAATAGGAATGTTTTAAGGGCATGGCGGAAAGCGTGCAGATCAGTGATCCTCCGTATCTCCAGGGGGAGCTCGTTCCAGATGGCAGGTGCTCCCACAGAGCACATAACTATTTTCACATAACTATTCTCATTCATTCCATCGGAGTCTGAATCTGCTCCAGAAGATGAGCTGGAACAAGAACTGACAATGAGTAAGAGGGCAGTTCCGTTGGCCTTGGAGGAAACTGGGGAAAGGCAGAGTCAGTCCAGGCAAGGCTGTTCGGAATTAGCAAGGCCTGCAGGCAGGGAGGAGAGAAAGAGCTCAGACGAGGAGCAAGAACCAACGGGAAGGCGGGATCAGTGCAGGCAGAGAAGGCCATGTGCGAAGAGAGTACCCTGCCCAGTTTCACCAGGAACACCTGGGGAATGAGATTTAAGGAGACGCCGTGGGGAGGGGCATTTGTTGGGAACAAACACTGAGTTCCTGAAGTGTTGTATGCCAACATTTGAGCTTGCCAAGAGTCCTTGCATTCCTTATTGGATTTCTGGACTAATTATCTGGATCTTTTGCTCCCTGAACCCCTTGCTTGGCTCTTGTTTTGCCATTTGGGATTTATTGCCGTGCAGCCTTGGTGCAGACAGCACTGGGCTGGACTAATTGCAGCCAGAGTCTGCTTGAGGTTTTTGTGGGTGTTTGTTCTCACTCTGCTTTAGGACTTGCCAGTAATGTGGGAGCATTTGGGGAGATTTAGAGCAATAAAGCGGCTATTTGAAGTGCCAGCTGTTTGTGTTATCGGTGTGCTGTGCCCTGGGTCATCACACCAAGTTTGCCTCAAGATTGATCTACCTGCAATTCAGTCTTAACCATAAAGCGAGTTGTACACAGGTAGCTTTAGATGCATAAGGAACCTTTGTGACCATGGCCATTAGTTCTAACATTAACAATAGCCAAACATTATTTTCCTCCCATCTAATGAATTCAAGTAATTATATTAATTTAGACCAGAGGTTTCATTGAGGGCCACATCAGAGTTGTGTTTGACCTTTGGGGGGGTAGGGGGCATGGCCAGGGTGGGCATGGCCAGCTCGACATCACTCATGTTGGGGGAACCTGTGGTGGTGGCCTGGAACTTCCTGCAGCCCTCTGCCAGAGAAAATGAAGCTTACGGTCCTCCTGGGATCCATTTTTGCTGACAGAGGCACTGCAGGCCTGTCCTTTCCAGGGCAGCCCTGTGGGCCAAATTCGGCCCATGGGCCTTGAGTTTGACACCCCTGATCTAGATTAATGTTGGGCCAAATTCAACGTCAGGGAATACAATAATACAAAAAGCAATGGTAGAAAATTTGAAAATTGCTCCCTGATTCATGATATGTCTTTCCTCTTCTGGTAATGAGAGGTAGACAATGCCCCAGGAAGATAGCAACTGAAAGCTTAACAATTTAAAGCAAATTCTTATGGTGCTCAACAATGAACACAATTCTATTTTTCATTCTAATCTCCAGTAGAAAGAAGAGGGGGGAAGCATTGCTTTAGAGAAGTCTATAATTTTACAGTTGTTTTTTTTTTTCTAGAATGACAAGAAAGCTAAGCTTTGATCCTGTTTTGCTTGTACTAGAATAATTAAATATAGATGTGTCTGCTACTTATATAATGCTTTAAGCCAAGCTAGGTAGCTATCATATCCATCCATGTCTTACCCCTGCCTCCCATTTCAGCTGTATTCAAAGGCAAGTGAATAACTAAATCCTGTTGAAACCCATGGAGCATGACACGTTGCTAATTTGAAACTGTAGAATTTTCTAGGGCATAAGCAAACCTAATTTTCTATGGATTTATAGATATGTACTTTTGTGGTTGATACTCAATAGAAAACAGCACTTGATGTTTTTAATGGGAAGAGAGCATCTCCTTCACTTCATTGTTTCTCAGAAGGAAATGCTCCTTCTTCCATAGGTAAGCACATTCACGGGATTATAGCACCTTTAGAGTGCTCCATGATTTAGGACCTGAGTACTTACGGGACCACCTTCTGCCGCCAGTAGCCTCCCACCAGCCAGTACGCTCACATAGAGAGGGGCTCCTCAGGGTGCCGTCGGCCAAACAGTGTCGACTGGCGGCCCCCAGGGGGAGAGCCTTCTCTGTGGGGGCACCTGCTATCTGGAATGAGCTCCCCCCAGAGATACGGAGGATCCCGGATTTGTGCACCTTCCACCATGCCCTCAAGACCCTGCTATTTCAACAGGCTGGCCTGGCCTAACTTTCCCTTTTAATTGTAAATTTTTAAATTTGTTTTTAAAACATTAGGGTGTTTTAACCTGGTTCGGGCCAAATTATTTAATTGGTTTTATATTGTCTTTTAAATTTTGTAGTTTATGTGTTTTATCTTTTTGGCTGTTCACCGCCCTGGCAGTATATAAATCCAAAAATAAAATAAAATAAAATAAAATAAAAATAAAAAAAATAGTCCAAAGTGAATTTTGTTGTACAGGTAAACCTTGATTTAACAACCACAATTGAGCCAAAATTTCTGTTGCTAAGTGAAACATTTGTTAAGTGAGTTTTGCCCCGTTTCGCAACTTTCCTTGCCACCATTGTTAAGTGAATCCCTGCAGTTGTTAAGTTAATAATATCTATCTACCGTGGACCTCACCCCATTCCTAAGAGGTCTGTAAAGGGGGCGTGCATAAACGCACCAGCATGCCTACCGCCCCATCTTACTGTTCCCATTTACCTATACTTATGTCCTTTGCTTATGTTTATGTTTATACCTATACCTGCTATCTTGTACATGTTTGATAAACAAACAAACAAATAAATAAATACCGTATTTTTCGGAGTATAAGACGCACTTTTTTCCCTCCTAAAAGAGGCTGAAAATTTGGGTGCATCCGAATGTAACCTGAACTAATGTTCTGAAGCTGACCAGGCTAAGGACTAGCCAGATGAATACCTGGTAGGCAGAATTCCCCCCCCCCCCCCATTTTCCTCCCCAAAAACTAAGGTGTGTCATATACTCCGGTGTGTCTTATACTCTGAAAAATGCGGTAAATAAATAGTAAGTGAATCTGGCTTCCCCATTGACTTTGCTTGTCAGAAGGTCGCAAAAGGGGATTGCATGACCCCGGGATACTACAACCATCATAAATATGAACTAGATGCCAAGCATCTGAATTTTGAGCTCTGAACAATTTAAAACCTCCAGGTTGAAAACAGGATTTTGTCAATGAAAGAGGATGGAGCAAATAAGAGTGCATGTGAAATTTCTCCAGTTGTTTGGTATGCATACCAATTATTTTAAAAAAATATTTTACAGAATTCAGGACTCACTTTTATTTGGGAGAAGGGTAAGAAATCAATGATGCATATTAGTGCCACAATGACAGATTGATATGTAGACATTATTGAATCCACAAACTAAATTTATTTGCCTGTACCACTAACAAGGGGATCATGGGAACTTAAAACAAATGAACTGTTACCTCAATAAATCCATCAATAAATTTCTTGAAGACTGAGAGAATTTAGAGTTGCCATATCCATTAATTCTGGCAGTACTTTCTGTGACTTTTGATAGCATAATATGATAAAATTATTTTCTTGGAACAGTTATCAACAAGAGCGTTTAATGCATTTAACCCCCTCTCCTTATTACAATTATGAATTTCTGTGGCATGAACAAAATTCAGTGTTTCAGACAGTCAGGCAGATTGGACATATATTCATCCAATTTTTCAGTAATTATATTAACATTCAGTGATGCCCTCTCTCTCTCTCTCCCTCTCTCTCTCTCTCTCTCTCTCTCTCTCTCTCTCTCTCTCTCTCTCTTTTTTGTAAGCTGATCAACCTTCAAACAGGTCACAAATGGGGAATCTGCTTCAATGTAGTTTTGAGCACACATCCAGAAATAGTGCAGGTCAGACAAGTCAGGCTTGTCTGCTGTCATTCTTGGAATGATACATGATTATGGTAGAGTTTGTTTTTGGTTGAGAAAATTCCTACTTGGTAGCAGTAATAGGATGGATGGGGAATTGCAACAGGAGAGCAGTAAACAGGGAAGATCACGGAGTATGGATTGTATTTACTTAGGAAATCAATTTATTGTATTTTTTGGACTATAAGATGCACCTAAATTTAGAAGAGGAAAAACAACACAAAAAGTTTTTGGCCTCCCTTTTTTTCAGCCCTTTTCCAGCCTGTTTTCAGGACTTTTTTCAGCTCATTTTCGAGGCTTTTTGGCCCATTTTTGGAACTTTTTGCGGCCCAGTTTTGGGGCTTTTTGCGGAACATTTTTGCGGCTTTTAGGGAGCTTGTTTTGAGGCCACCAAGCCCACAGAATCGGTGGTAAAATATTTTGAATCCCACCATTGATTGTAAGTCAAGGACTACCTGCAGTTGGATTATAAGGCATATGAGTAGTTAATTCTTTTCTATTATATATATATGTATGTATGTAAGTATGTATGTATGTATGTATGTATGTATGTATATGTATATGTATATGTATATGTATATGTATATGTATATGTATATGTATATGTATATGTATATGTATGCAAGTCTTGGTGTATTCCGGTCTTCTCCCATGTAAGATTGAGACCACTTTGGTTCTCTCAAGTGCTCTCAATCTTACACGGGAGAAGACCCGAATAAACCAAGACTTGCATACCTGTACCCGTGAAAATCTACGAAAACGTGTGTGTGTGTGTGTGTGTGTGTGTGTGTGTGTGTGTGTGTGAATGAGAGAGAAATATTTGGCCAGAACTAAGTCTGGTTTGAGGGAAGTAAAGCTTCACTACAAGAATATATTTTCTTAAAGAGGTCACCTTACTGAAAAACATGGGGATTTCATGGTAAATTAATATATACTCTTATTGTTAGGATGGAAAAATCTCCTAACCAGCAGAATATATCCCTTAACAACCAAAATTACCTTAAAATATCCACAAGGAACTGCTGATTGAAAAGGGGAACTACTGTGCTAGAGAAAACAAATGTTTGAGGGAAGAAGGTAGCAGGGCTGCAAGAACACATCAAATAGTCCTGGACCCAAGAAAAATGGATTATTTCCCTGAGGAAATGATCAGGAAGCAGAAGCTCAGATACTTTAAATATATGTTGCATGTAAATGATGAACTGGAAAAACGATTATGTTTGGAGTTATCATTTGGGAACCTTAGGGGGATATAAAGAAGCAGCAACCGATAAGGTAGATGGATAGGATAACAATAAAATAAATTAAAGGAATGCCCTTGGAATAGGTACAAGTTAGCAGAGACAGTAATTATTTGGCGGTATCAGTATCAGGGATAAAGCCTGACTCAGTGACATCTGGCTAAATAGTGTTGGATGGGGGCTTGGACCTATTCTCCCTACCCTGATTTTCATCTCATTTGGGGTAAAAAATGCATGATTTTCCCATTAGGACGAAGCTTTAGGAAGAAAACAAACCTCAGACGGTCTTTGCCACAATCAAATGAATAGGCATATACAGATTGTGTCTGTTCTCTGTGTGTTTTTGCCCTCTGAGTGTGTCTTTCCTCTGGTCAATCCTTTCAAAGAGCTCACCTTTTAATCTCCAAGGAACTGCATAGCAGGCCACCTGTTTTTCAGCTTCACTTGTCAACTTGGTTGCTAAGACATTGGTTGGTGCCTAGTGTGGTTGCCTCTGGTTTTGGCAGAGAGTTTTATTCACAGAAATATCTATCCTTGAATTTAGCTCTCTTAAGAGATATGTAGATATACAGATTCTTCCATCACTATAGACCCGTGATGGCGAACCTATGGCACGCGTGCCACAGGTGACACGCAGCGCCCTCTCTGTGGGCATGCGAGCCATCGCCCCGGTTCATCTCCACTGCTCATGTGCATGTGCCTCCTGCCGGGCAGCTGGTTGTCAGGTCTCTGCTGCGCATATATGGGGGGCAGGGCACGTGCGGGGGGGGCATGCAGACATGCACGGGGGAGGCGCATGTGAGGCTATGCACGCATGCATGGGGGGGTATGTGCACATGCACATGTGTGGGGGGCCACACATACATGTGCAGGGGATGTGCAGGGGGTTGCATGCATGCGCAGGGATGGGGCACATGCACAGGGGTTTGCGCACATTGCATTTTGGGGCACGCTTTGGGCACTTGGTCCGGAAAAGGTTAGCCATCACTGCTATAGACAATAGCTATTTTATTATCTTCACAGAACATGTTATAGATCCATACTTAAAATTTCAAATAGAATTCATTTTTCTATTGCTTGCAACAGGCAAAAGAAAAGAGTAGTGCATCTACTAACTGCCACAATTATGGAGAAGTGTATGTCAGCTTTCACACAAATTAACAATAATCAATTATGTCACTGGATTCATTAATATTTTGTTGAAACAAATCCACAGTTGAATGATCCTGAACACATTTAGCCGAATGTATGTCTTTGTAAATATGCTCATGATTACTGCCTATGCCTGGCTAATTTCATAGCTCAATATGAACTCCAGACAATAAAGCCATTCAGTATAAACTCAGGAACAACTAGGGTAAAAATGTTACTCTCATTGTTAGACAAAGACACAGTTACTCCCAAGAAAGTTTGGGAGATGTTTGAAAAAGATATTTCAAGAAAAGAAGAGCATAGAATGTCAGAAAAAAATAAAGAGATACCAATTAGGCTCAACTTGAAATTCTCTAGTCTTGAAATGTACAATGAAAATGCTGCTGGGAAGTATGCTTGAATGGACATCAAGCATCTAAATAATGACAGATGTGAATCCAATCTGATAATGCAATGTACCAATAGACAATTATGGAAAAAAATATCGACAGTGAAAATGCATCACAACTTTACTGTTGCTTCTACAACGTGGGTATAACCACAATTGAGCTCCAGATTTCTGTTTCTATGCAAGACAGTTGTTAAGCATTTGTCCCGTAAGTTGTTTGCCCCATTTTACAATCTTTCTTGCCACAATTGTTAAGTGACTCATCCAGATGTTAAGTGAATCTGTCTTCCCTCACTGACTCTGTCAGAAGCCATCTGGGAGGGTTACAAATGTTGATCGCATGACCCTAGGGCACTGCAAACATGCCAGTTGCCAAGTGTCCAAATTTTGATCATGTAACCATGGGGATGTTGCAATGCTCATAAGAGTGAAAAATGGTCATAAGTTACTTTTTAAGGGCCATTGTACCTTTGAACGGTCACTAAACGAATGACTGTAAATCGGCAACTACCTGTACCAGCTAGCATGACTCCATTATTTTTTTCATCTAGACAGGAGTGTCAAACTGGATTTCTTCAAGGGCCAGATCAGCTCTTGTAGTTGTCCTCGACAGGCCTGTGGGGGGGAGCAGGGCGGGACAGGACAGACACTTCCTGCAACACCCTGCTGGCCAAAATGGGGCACAGGGGTGTGTGTGTGTGTGTGTGTGTGTGTGTGTGTGTGTGTGTGTGGCCCCCGCACCTCGTTTTCGCCCTCCATGGCCTCCAGCAGCACTCTGCCAGCCAAAAATGGACCACACAAAGGCCTCCCGAGGCCCCTGCATGGTCTGTTTTTGAGTGCTGCTGGAGGCCCCTTCCCGGCCTGCAGCAGCAGTCTGCCAGCCAAAACTGGGCCACACAGAGGCCCCATGAGGCCCCCATGAGGCCCATTTTCAACCTCCCCGGCCTCCAGCAGCACTCTGCTGGCCAAAGACGAGCTGCACGGAGGCCTGATTTAAGCACCCCATGGACCAGATCCAGCCCACGGGCCTTGAGTTTGACACTCTTGATTTAGACTTATAGATTGCCTCAAAGGTCCTGACCGTGCATTTCTTTCATGCTCAAAAGTCCAATCTGGTTCTGAAAATCAGCGAATGAAGGCTCACATTTGACAACCATAAATACAAAATCCTTCCCTCTACACCAGCGTTCTCCAACCTTTTTGGGTTGGTGGAATGGCATGGGGAGGGAGGGGGGAAAGAGGGGATGGTTTTCATGAGGGGCAGGCACAATTGTACCTGCACAATTTCACTTGTGTCATGTGAGTGGGGCTGCAAGCGCTGGTGCCCATTGCTCACATGAGTCGGGCTCCGGGCATGTGCCTGCCTGCTGCTCATGTGGCCTGGCTGCGAATAGGCCACGGCCCACAGGTTGAGGATCCCTGCTCTACATATTCATTTAAATTATTGGCAGCGCAACTCACTTCTACTGATATGCTGAGTATTTTGGCCATTTTTCCTTTTTTTCTGAAGAGAATTGATGGCCAGATACTTTTCTAGGGGAAGCAGATAGAGTCGGGAAAACCTGACCTTAGTGCAAATCGAAGTATAATCAAATCATATACAAAATTATATTTTATCCAGAACAAAACTGCTGGTACTCCCTTTCTAAAAAAATGAAACTATTGTGGAATTAGCCATGCATACAGAGTGCCGTAATTCTTAATAAGTGGAGTTCTTTAATAATGACACATTCATGTCACAATAGCTTGACTTGAATGAATCCTTTTTAAGGAAGGGCATTCCGTTTGCTGTACTTAGCTTGAAGGTTAAAAACTTAAAAGCATTTGCTTGGCATTGATTTATTTCAAAATTTCCTCATGTTTTTTTTCCTACCACCAGCCATAGCTGTCTATGATTAGACATACATAACAATGAGTAAATTTGTACTTCCCCCAGCTAATTCTTATTAATGCAATCTGGTTGACCACAATTCGATAAATTTCTGCAATTATAAAAAAAATAATGAGATAATTAGTTTTGAATTTTAACTATGAAGAATATCATTTTCTTATACAAAAATAATGAAAATTGGTTTGCAGATGCGTCGTCTTTAGAGGTGCAAAGGTGAAAGGTAGCATGTCCTAAAGATAAATAGCTCTTGCCTTTATGTGGATGGACACTCTATGGGCAATCCTCACTTAAGACTAGTCGCTTAACAACCAAAGTTACAACAAACCCCCTAAAAGATACTTATGACCAGGTTCTGGAGTTTTGATGGCCGCACACAAAGACACATGATGATTGCATGGTGATTGCATTTTGGGCCCTGATGTTTGAGAAAACTCTTTTTGGACACTCATATTTAAAGTTGTTTGCAATGTCCTGTGGTCACATGACTGTTTTTTTATGCCCCCTCCCCCCCCAGGTCTCTGGTGTTTATCTGATTTCCAGCAAAAAATGCACTTTGGATAAAATGGATTCATACAAACCTCCACTTTTGCTTAAGGCCATAGCATTTGTTTAACAACCACTGCAAAAAAAGGTCATAACATTGGTCATGGTGATGTTGCGACCCACTTTAAGACACTGCCCCCCCCCCCATGATTTACTACTATAATTCTGGGCTCAATTATGGTCATAAGTCGAAGACTATCTATATCCCATGAAGCATAGATCTTGATAGGCAGTTGAAATCTGTAAGAACTTCAGCTTGAAAAAATATACCAACTGTAACAGTACAGGTAGTCCTCAACGTACGATCACAATTGAGCCCAAGGTTTATGTTGCTAAATGAAAAATTTGTTAAGTGATTTTTTTTGCCCCATTTTACGACTTTTCTTGCCACATTTGTTAAGTGAATCACTGCAGTTGTTAAATTAAGTAACCTGATCGTTAAGTGAATCTGGGTTCCCTATTCACTTTGCTTATCAGAAGGTCACAAAAGGTGATCGCATGACCCTGGGACAGTGCAAACGTCATAAAAGTAAGTCAATTGTTAAGCATCTGAATGTAAATCATGTGACCATGGGGATGCTGCAATGGTCATAAATGTGAAATATTTATTTATTTATTTATTTATTTATTTATTTATTTATTTATTTATTTATTTATTTATTTATTATATTTCTATACCGCCCTTCTCCTGCGGGACTCAGGGCGGTGTACAGCCAGGATAAAACATAGCATATAAAATTTAAAAACATTTTAAAAAACAATTAAATAATTTTGGCCCAACTTTAAAACAACCCAATTAAAACCGAAATTCAATTAAAAACTGAGAGGATGGGATCAAGCCAGCCCAGCTAGATGGAACAAGTGTGTCTTCAGGGCCCGATGAAAAGTCCGGAGGTCTGATATCGTGCGTATCTCAGGGGGCAGGTCATTCCAGAGGGCAGGTGCTGCCACAGAGAAGGCTCTCCCCCTGGGGGTCGCCAGCCGGCACAGCCTGGCCGACGGCACCCTGAGGAGGCCCTCTCTGTGTGAGCGAACTGGTCGGTGGGAGGCTATTGGCGGCAGAAGGCGGTCTCGCAAATATGGTCATAAGTCATTTTTTAAATGTACTGTTTGAACTTCTGTGATTAGTAGTTTGGGATTTCGTGACATTAACTCCAAAGCAAGAATTTCCAGATTTTTAAATAGATATTTACAAATATTAATTCCATTGTTTCATCTGTAAAGAAAGGGGAAATGACCATAATTATTCAAATGTGAAGAATGTTGATACAGAATAGAGTGGCACAGTTTGTTGATGCCATATATATGACCATTTAAAAACTGTGCATAACTTCTAAAATGGATTTTCAAACTTTTCCTGGCTACAGAAAGTATTAGTTAAAAATTAAAAAAAAAAATCTTGAACTCTTGATCAAAAGGCAAAGTATCAAGTCGTCACGAGACCAAGAGGCAGAAAGGCTTTTGAATATTAGCTGATTAGCCTTTTTGCTGTACCTTAGAAAAATTGCAGTGGATGCCTTCAGCTGCATTTGAATGAACTTTTTTCTCCTTTTTAGTCCCTTGCAGAATCCCATGAAAGAGTTGAAAAACTCTTCTCTATAATGTGACTTGCATATTCTGAAAATTTCAATATACAAGTTAGAAAGAACAAGAGCTGAGTTGTTCATTCAGAAATTACATGAAAGCGTATCTAGCTTTTTCAAATTGCAGCTGGGCCATCAAATATTTCAATATCTTTGTTAGATAAACAACTTTCATCTTGTATATTTATTATACCAATATTCTAACATGTCAGAGAACCCAACATGCTAAATCTCATGAAATCCCCGGTTATGCTGCCCAGAATTTGAGCAGGTCGGTTATTTACTCCACTATTGCTTTATAATGAGCATTAAAAACAGCAAGGCAGACTGGTGCGTAATGCCACCTTTGCTTTATTTTTTTGGCAGCTCTTGATGGAAAAACGACTGAAAACAGTTTGCCATTCATAAGGAGATGGTGTTTTGTTGCTACAATTCCACTGATTTGGGCAGAGCACCGATTTGTTTTCGCCATCTGCGATCTGGTCCTGTAAACTAATTAGCATCACACAACGTATTTCATTATCCCAATTATGTCAAGAAAAACAAAGGATCAAACTTGGTTTGCATTTACTCATCAAGTATACATTTTGCATAAAGCTGTAGAGCAATTTTCTCCCCATAACCTTTGGTGTGCATTTACCTTTGTATTTAAATGTTAAAATCATTGCAGGCTTTATTTTTATTCTGATTTGCCTCCAGTTACCTACCACTGTCAAACAGGCAAACCATATTTTAAATTCCCTTTGTTCTGTTATAATGGATCATATAGATAGTAAATATCATAATTAAAAACATATTTTTAAAAAATCAATAATAGTTTAAATTGCTTAGGAAGCATTTTGAATCAAATGCAATTGAGGCATCTTATTTCCTCTGAACATTTTGATAAGTGTTCTTACTTTGCTCCTAACTTTGTTAGTCAAAAGGAAATGCTAAAACTTTCTAGCCTTTTTTTTTTTGCAAGGCACATCTCAGGCTTATTACAGAGTCCAGGAAGTCTTCAATTTAAAATTCTCAGCTAGCAAAAATGTTGTTTTTCAACTAATGATCATAGGTTTCCTGGTTGGCTGATAGAAATGTTGGAGAAGAGGTCACATTGCTGTCTTCTTTTTTTTTAAAAAAAACTTCATTTTGTCAATACATTTTCAAACCCTCTTTCAATGGATCTGAAAAAGAAGGAAATGTGATGCCTGGGTGAAAAACATGAAAGTTCAGAAATTTTACCAGGCTTTAGACAGTATTTTTGAACTGAAGAGAAAACCTGCAAAGAAGTAGAATCTGTTGGAGAAGGAAGGGTAGACAGGTGGTAGAGTCAAGAGAGAAAACAGCCTGGAATTGTTATATCCCCATAAGTAATCCAAGTTAAGTCCATCTTGAATTCCCTCAACTCTTATCTAGCACCAATTTAGTGCTGACTTTTAGTTGACTATATTTTTGTGTATAGTCATGGACACTAAATCAGCTTAATTGGAATTTAATGCTCAGTCCTGATTCTTTCCAACTGACAGAACCTCTGTGGGGCAATCTTGTTTAGCATTTTGCTAGACAACTGATTGGTGTTAGTTCAACTTAAAGTTTATTATTCCTAGCAAAGGTACATTTGTCCCAGAACAAAGATTATTTCATCCTGTTCTTGTATTCTTATATGATAGTGGAACCTCTAAAGGATAAAAGTTTTCAATATTTCTTTTTTTATGAAAAGTTTTCAGTACAGTATTTCCCCCCCCCCCCCCCCCGTGTTTGGTAGAACTAAAAATTTAAGAAAAATTATTTTAACAAGCTACCGTTATCCAATTAATTAACTTATATAGGTTCAGTTATAGCTAACGTGATATTAATAACATATGGATGGAACTAATAGCCATAATTTTACTGATTTGAGATCGTAAGTAGAAATATAATCTGGACCTTTTCGCTTAGACCTCCTCCATTTTAGAACTATCACGTTTTCTAAGATCAGTAACTTTATTGTTAAAGCGAGGCATAATGGCCCTTCGAAATTCTCTTCCAACTCTGGGGATATAAATTGAGTAGATACATTTTTCTAAATTTCTCCTGGGGAAAGAGAAAATCATTTACAATATTTCAAAGGCATCTCCCCCTTATTAGTGACAATAAGACTGATATAATTGAGGCATGGGAACCAGAGAAGCTGCAGATGAGAGGGGATTGTCTAATGAAGGAACAGCAACACTCACTCAATGGCTAAGATATCCAATAATACTATATTCTTATTTCTAAAGCAAATTCTCTTTCATTAGGCAGCCAGGAAACTGCCTGTGGTTGTTCAGTATCTTCTTTAGCCCCCAGCACTTAAGACAATACTGTTGAAATTCAGTGGCAAAATACTTGATTTCCAATGATATAATTTTCCAAACAGGTTTCTTGCTAGCTTGAAAAAAAAAAAGGAACAAGAATAAGAATAGCAATAAAAGGACTTCAGAAGACAATTAATTTCTATTTTCATCCTTTAAAACTCTACAGAACCTGTCAAAACCACAGTAGTGAAATTCAGCTATATTGGTTTCCGAAATCAGCAATGCCTGATGCTGATTTACATGGTTTGGGAGAATGTAATGGTAGGAATGTCAGAATTTCCTATTTCTTCCTTTAAAATCCTCTCTCTGTCATATATAGATGGGCAAAAAAAGTTGTGGTCTTGCACATCTTTATGGCATCCTTTGTAAAGAGGAATTGTGGTTTTGAGAGAAAGCAGTAATGAAGAATCCTGAGCGGTGTGGATACGTTCTTGTAGAAAAGTGTAGGAGAATATTATTTTTTTGCATAGATCTAGCACATGGGTGGCAGAATTCATGCTACTGAGAGGCCTATCCTTTCTCTGAGACTCTGCAAGTTTGAAGGACTCTGGGATAACTTCCAGTGGTGGAATTCAATTTTTTTTACTACCAGTTCTGTGGGTGTGGCTTGGTGGGCATGGTATGGCTTGGTGGACGTGGCTTGGTAGGGGTGACAGGGGAAAGATACTGCAAAATCTCCATTCCCACCCCACTCCAGGGGAAGGATACTGAAAAACCCCCATTCCCACCCCACTCCAGGGGAAGGATACTGCAAAATCTCCATTCCCACCCCACTCCAGGGGAAGGATACTGCAAAATCCCCGTTCTCTCCCCATTCCTGGGGCCAGCCAGAGGTGGTATTTGCCGGTTCTCCGAACTACTCAAAATTTCCGCTACCAGTTCTCCAGAACCTGTAAGAACCTGCTGACAGGTTATCAGGGGAATAGCACCCCTGATAACTTCACAATATCTTGCACTGAGTGTAATCTGATATTTCGGTAGACATACATGCTTGCAGTCAGTGTGAGTGATTTTATCTACAAAGAATCTACAAACTTAACACAGTGCTCGATTGAGGAGCTTCCCGCCTCTTCTTTTTAAAAAGAATATGGATAACTTTAAATAGGACTGATAACCTACAGATGTAATGCAAGCTATGCTATCCTTATCAACACAATCACTTTTCACTCCTGTGAAAAGTGAGCCATGTTTGGTCACGTTCACTCTTCATTTTCAGCTATTGTGCTCTATCTCACTTCTGTTGATTTATTTTTATAGAATTCCCTTAAAATCAACGGATCAGCGGTGTGTCTAGAATTAACCAAGTCAATTGGTTTTCCATCTCCATATAAGTCTTATATGTCAGCAATCTACAGAATGGCCAAAAAATGAACTGACTATTAAACAATGAATATTAATGTTTCAATTTAACTTCCTTATGCTCTACAGGTATCCTATTTTCCTTTCAGTCATATCAATGCACCCACAATCACCACCCAAGGCCGTGTAAGCACCAAATCAGGGCCTTTTCTCAAGGAACCATAATTTCCATAGGGAAAGATGGAAATTAGCCTCTCATATTCTATCACCTCCTGCTCACCAGCCAAGAAGCTGTAGCTAGTATTCTTACTTCCTTTCCCTGAAGCCCATGAAATCAACACAATACACTTGGCATGGCAGTATAAACAACAGTAAACCTCTCATCCCAGTCTTCAACCACATTTACGCCGCTTTGTTGGATTTCACAGAACCTGCTCCTATCTTGAAATTTTCTTCTGACTTTCACTGAGATCATTCATGTCCATTGTTCCATTTTTTCTCCTTCCTTCCAAATTGGCTTCTTTCCTACATGTTCGATTGTTACTTCAGCTAAGTCAGGGGTCAGCAACCTGTGGCTCTGGAGCCACGTGTGGCTCTTTCACCCCTCTGCTGGGGCTCCCTTTCACTCAAAATATGCATCACAACCACCAATGTGTGATACCCGCCTGTACACGATTTATTGAGCTTTTCAACCCCCGGTAGGTGAACCATGGATAAATCCAAGAAAAGAAAAGTTTCAGAAGAAAACAAAAGGTTTAATTCAACTACATATGCTAGTTTTGTGGCCGCTCAAGAAATAGTCAGGCACGGGGAGGGTTTTGTGGCTCCCGGTGTTTTCTTTTCTGTGGGAAATGGGTCCAAATGGCTCTTTGAGTGTTTAAGGTTGCAGACCCCTGAGCTAAGTCCTTGATTTACAATCACAAGTGAGCCCAAAATTTCCATTGTAAGCAAGGCAGTTGCTAAGTGATTTTTGTTCTAGTTATTAAGAGAACCACTGCAGTTGCTAGGTGAATTAAATGAATCCTGCATGATTCCTTTCTGCATGATTTGGAGTCTTTCTAGTTGACTTATAACAAGCAAAATCAGTGGTGGAAGAGGGATTCACTTAATATCCATGTGATTCGCTGAATGATTATAGTACAAATGGCCATAAACTTGGGTTTAGTCACTTGATAACAATTGCTTTGCAACTGAAATTCTAGTCCCAATTGTGATTGTATGTTGAGGATTATCCATACTATTGAAAACCACCCAACTTTTTCGGGCAATATTTTCTGTCACTGTCATCAGTATGCCTTTCCCTGGGGACTTCATTGTATAAATATTTTATTGATTTTGACTGTGTGCCATCAAGTTGGTGATCACTCTTAGCAACTACATAGATTTTCTCCAGTAGGATCTTTTCCTATTGGTTTTCCAAAGAAGCCAGTTAGGAAGGTTACAAATGGTGATCACATGACCCCAGGACAGTGCAACTGTCATAAATACATGTCAGTTGCCAAGGGCCCAAATTTCGATCATGTGACCACAGGGATGACCACAGGGTCATAAGTGTGGAAACTGATCATAAGTCACTTTTTTTCAGTGTCATTATGTCATCTTCAAACAGTCACTAAACAAATGCTTGTAAGTCGAGGCTTACCTGTAATCAGTGGTGGGATTCAGGCACTTTGGGCGAATCAGTAGTTAAATTGCTGGGTGGCCCCATCCCTCCCTGCCCCTTCCAGGAGTCCCGATGCGCCCCATTTTGGCTCCCAGGAGGTTTCAGGGAGGCCTCCTAGGCCAAAAACGGGGAGGCGGGGGTGGCACATGCCCCCCGTGGCCCGTTTTTGCTCCCAGGAGGCTTCAGGGAGGCCTTCTAGGCCCAATCCGGGCCTCGGGGTGCGGTGCATCCCCTCCGTGGCCCATTTTTGCTCCCTGAGGGGTGCAGGAGGCTGAGTGCTACCTGTCACACCCTCTGGCCACGCCCACCATGGCCACGTCCAGCCAGCCAGTCATTAGGGCAGAGAACCGGTTGTTCAATTATTTGAATCCCACCACTGCCTGTAATGACAGGCACATCAACAATTTGCCTCTGCAAAAGCAAAGAAAACGACAACCTCCATTTCTGTTCCTGCTTGTACAAAGACAAGGAACATTTTTATAATGGACTCGAGTCATAACGTTCACTAAATTATTCTAAATATCACCTGGAGTACTTCCAAGCATATATATATGAAATTGCAAGGTTTGCTCAAACTGTACGAAAAAAGCAGTGTAGATAAAGAGTACACTGTCCTGGTAATTGCACTTAATTTATAATGCTCTGATGAGTCGCTGATCATTTTGACCTTATCAACAAAATCAAATCATTTGTTTTCTAACAATGAAAGCTTTTCTTCCTGGCATATTGAGTGCTTTAAGTGAGTCCTGCAGCTCTTCTTTGGATCTTAATTAGTTTCATCACAAAATGCACCAGATTACTGTGGCTAGTAGAATTAATTCTGAATTACCCCTAAAGGCTGTGGAATTTGAGTTTTCACAGAATTACTAGGAAATGCTTTCAAAAATGGAGAATTCTTGCACACACAAAAAACATCTTTAGACAAAACAGAGTAAATTCGGAGAACGACTTTAATGTTATTGTAAGCAGATATCATCGAGGTTAGCAGCATGTGCTGTTACTGAGGAACAAAAAATATAGTGAAAACATAGGTAAGGAAGTACAGAAAAAAATTAAAGTGATACACTCCATCCATATTCCTGGATTTAATTATTTAGCTGCTTTAAACTTTTAAAGAACAGTATTTTTCTGTTGGTTATAATGTAAATAATAGTACCTTTTACTTTATACTAATATTTTAAGATATACTCTTAGAGGTAGATACTGACAGGAGGACTCAATAAAATTGTAATTATAAAATGAAGACTTTAATGCTTTTTTGATATTGTATTTAGTTAATTTATGGGTTAATTACTGTTATACCTGTGACAAGCAAGCAAATTAAAATTAGCAGCTGTAAATTAAAATGACAGTCAAAAATTAAAAATTGATTAGAAAATTCTCATAGAATATGACTTCAATTAATAAAAATAGATTTTTCTAAAAACACTGTATGGGGGCATTTTGTTGGAAAATTATGAATATATACTGCTCAAAAAAATAAAGGGAACACAAGCAGAAGACATCCGAGATCTGAATGAATGAAATAGCCTTATTAAATACTTTGTTCTTTACATACAGTAGTTTATACACTGCTCAAACTAAAGGGAACACAAAACTACTGTACAGTATGTAACAAACAAAGTATAATAAGGCTATTTCATTCATTCAGATCTCGGATGTCTTCTGCTTGTGTTCCCTTTATTTTTTTGAGCAGTGTATTTAATACATATTCAGACTTAGAAAACAAACTCTTTCAAACATTGCTTAGATAGCATCTTAGAGCCATTGTGGCACAGTGGTTAGAATATAGTATTGCAGGCTAATGCTGCATTCTACTGCCAAGAGTTCAATTCTGACCAGCTCAAGGTTGACTCAGCCTTCTATCCTTCCAAAGTCAGTTAAAATGAGGACCCAGATTGTTGGGGGCAACATGCTGACTCTACAAACCACTTAGTGCTGTAAAGCACTATGAAAAATAAGGCATGCCTGAGTCAAAAATGACATTTTGAATTTCAAAACTTTTAAATCATGATTAGTCATGTGATGTAGTTTTTTTAAAAAAATTCATCATCTTCACCATTTATTTTGGTCATTGATCAACAAAATTAAAGCCATCCCAATTCTCTAACCTACACCTATAACAATAACTAAAATTTAAGGTCTTAGCAGAAGTATAAAACACATGAAATTAGTCCCATTAAGATTGTGTGTGTGTATTATAAAGTTATATAAAGATGAATGCTATATAAATCTGTGTCGTGATATGCCATTATCATCATTGGCATCCTTCAGTCTCAAAAGACTATGATATCGTGCTCTGGAAAAAGGTCCTAAAACAGCATCTAGTGCAGCAGTTCTCAACCTGTGGGTCGTGACCCCTTTGGGGGTCGAACGAGCCTTTCACAGGGGTCGCCTAAGACCATAGGAAAACACATATTTTCGATGGTCTTAGGAACCGAGACACCGCTTCTCTATCTGTCTCCAGGCGGGTCCGATCGCGCGGCTCAGCTGGGATCGTCAGAGGCTTCCAAAAGCATTTTTTTCTGCAACCTCTTCGGCCGAAGAGGTTGTAGGAAAAAAAATGCCTTTAAAAGCCTCTGGCGATCCCAGCTGAGTTGCCTGATTGTCAGAGGCTTCCAAAAGCATTTTTCTCTGCAACCTCTTAAGGTTGTAGAAAAAATGCTTTTAAAAGTAGTAAAAAAAAAAAGTTGGCCACACCCACCCAGTCACACACACACCAAGCCATGCTCACAGGGTCACCACAACATGAGGAACTGTATTAAAGGGTCGCGGCATTAGGAAGGTTGAGAACCACTGATCTAATGTGACTAAAAAGGCCAATTCGAGAATGGCAATCCCTTCCACACTGTGTTCCCCGTACCATGCACACACCCAACCAGCCAGCCAAGGGTTAAATAAACTCTTCAAACACACAACGTCAGTGATAAGGAACTTGGCAGCAACTCCGTGGCTGCCTGCCAAGAGCTTTTACTCTGATAACACAGACAAAAATACACACAGTTTGAATAGTCCAGTTTGTAATTAAATCCATGGCAAATAGGTGTTGTGTCCGAAGGTGCAAGTGCCTCGCCAGAGATTAGCTTTGTCCGTCACAGAATCCGAATGGCCACCACACTCCCTTTTATAGCCTGTGGAGTCTGGTCCAGTGACTCAGCTTAATCTCTGGCACACCTCCTTTTCTGCTGCTCACGCTTGTCTCTCCGACACTGGCATGGGTCCAACCACAATGTTTCTTCGTCATTATCCGACGGCTCAGAAACACCTGGCTCCTGGCCAATCTCTTCTCCTTTGGGAGACACCTGAGGCATTGCCAGAGAGGAGGGTCCTGGAGAGGGAGGCCTGGCCGTCTCCTCTCCTTCATGTTCGGAGCCTTCTTCCTCCGATAAAATAGGCTTGGAGGACGGAGCCACAACACACTGAGGGCAGATACATTCTGTCCTCTGCCCAGCCCTCAGATTTCCCTGGTTCCAGGACTGCCTCTTTGCCTCAGCCTGCCGAACAAGTGTCTCTTCGAATTGGAGAAGGCCATGCTACGTCTTTACCCTCCAACCTGAACGATCGGAGGTCAAGGTTTCCCAATTGTTAATGTCCATTCCCAGGGCCTTTAGGTCCCTCTTGCTGATATCCTTATATCACAGCTGTGGTCTCCCTCTGAGGCGCTGATTATATAAAACTACATATAATACTAGAAATTCTCAAACAACTGTATGAATGACTAACACAGAATTTTAAAAAATCCCTAAATCCCTAAAGTGGTATTTTAAAATGGACTATTGATGGTGTGTTTTTAAAGCTGTGCTGTTTTGTTTTGTATTTTTGTACTATCTAAAGCTTTTTAAACACTATTCATAATGTGCAGAAAACAGTGTATATCATTAGGGGTTTTTATGGAGACTGGACAGCCACTTGTCTGAAATGGTATAGGCTCTCCTACTTGAGCAGGGGGTTGGACTAGAGGATCTCCAAGATCCCTTCCAACTCTATTGTTCTTTATTCTATTCTGTGTGTGTATATATATATATATACATACACACATACCACACACATCGTCTAGTAATGACCAATACTAATACATGAAGTTGATAAAGTGCTTGTATGTAATGAGATGATTGAACAATGAAGCATTTTCATAATGTTTTGGAGTAATAAATATAAAGATTCTCAACAGCCATTTTCTTGGTTAATCTTAAGAAAGGCTCCCAGCTGGATGTATTGAATTTCCAAAAACCAGCTTCGTGAAACTTTTGAAGAATAATGTCTCATTTGTGCTAACACCCCACTAAATGCTTGGTATCAATCTGGTGGACGACACTAATGCACAAAAATATACAGGTAGTCATCAACTTATGACCATCATTGGAACAAGTCTTTCCGTTGCTAAGCAAAGCCATTGTTAAGTGAATCATGCCCAGTTTTACAACCTTTTTTGCCAGGGATGTTAAGCTGCAGTTAAGTGAATGATGCAGTCATTAAGCAAATCTGGCTTCTTCTAATTGACTTTGCTTGATGGAAGCTGGCTGGGGAGATCACAAATAGCGACCATGTGACCCCAGGATGCTGCAACCACATCATAAACACATGTTGGTTGTCCAGTGCTGAATTTTGATCACATGACTGTACGGATGGCATGATGGCTATAACTGCAAGAACCGGTGTCATTGTAACTTTGAACAATCAGTAAATGAATGTTTGCAAGTCAAGAACTACTGGTACCTCTGTGTGCTCCAGTAAAACTCAGCATAAAATAGGACATGTGTCAAGGTTCCGACCAGTAAACCCAACCAAATCAAGCACAATTGAGATTGTCCAATCTTTTCATGCAAAACTTTATTGAGTACATCATTTTTGCATGTTTGAAGGCTTAATCAGATCTAGATCTTTTCCACGCCAACCCCTATAGCAAGGGTGTCAAACTCGATTTCATTGAGGACCGCATCAGGGTTGTGTTTGACATCGGGGTGGGGGGGGGAATGGGCATGGCCAGGGGGGCCATGACCAGCTTGACAACACTCATGTCGGGGGCGCCTGTGAGGCCCAAGCACTCTGCTAGCAAAAATGGGCTCCCGAGCTCCATTTTTGGCTGCAACGGCCTCCTGCAACCCTCTGCCAGAGAAAACGGAGAACGGAGCTTGGGAGGGCTGTGCGTGGCCCTCGCAACCTCCATTTTCAGCTGCCTTCCTGATAAAGATATATTTTATCTGTATGAAATAAAGCCCAGTTAATTAGTTTATTAGTGGCTGAAATGTGATGTCTAAATTAAACCTACCATATTGTTTTAACTTTCACAGATGTCCAGTTGATATTCATTTATACAGTCATGCAATTTAAACTATCAGTTCCAATTCATGCATAGGCTGTATCAAGGGTGTTTAAGAGAGAAAATAAAAGGCTGAAATATCTATTTTGCACTGTAAATTTTTCCCAACCCTTAAAAAAAGAGTAAAATCTTCCCAGTTTGCTTTGGTAAATGATTGTTTTACCAGTTGCACAGAGGCTCCAATATTATTCAAAGTTTTGGGCCACAAAACAGTAAAAAAATACTTTTTACTTAAATGTAGAGATTATTAAAGGGGTTACTAGAGATGCATTCGGTTAGTGCCATGCATTCCTGTATTAAAATATCTTCGAAGTTCCTGTAATTTTGCTTATTTATTTTTATCATTTTTGTATACTGCCATATTTCAGCATGATTCTTGGCAGTTCCCACAAACAGATGAAAATGAATAAACCCAGCAAATAAAAGCAATTATTAACCTCCCCAAAGCTATCTCCCTCCACCAATGACAATTCTAATAATTATGATAACATTTGTAGATGAGGCTGCTGGGTGAGCTCATCCATTGCCACGCGGTGAGCTTTCATCAGTATGCTGATGATACATAATTATATATCTCTATCCCTGGTAAATTAAATAATGCTGTGAACATCTTGTCCCAGTGTCTGGATACTGTGAAGATCTGGATGGCAACAACAGGCTTCAAATGAACTCCAGCAAGACTGACTCTGGATTTTGAAGCTGACTGGTTCTTCTGTCATCTTTGGTGCTGGATGAGAATGCCCAGTGTGCAATCTGGGGTCCTGCTAGACTCACAACTGTTGCCTAGTGGGCAGGTGGCTAGGAAAGCCTTTGCGCAACTCTGTCTTATGCACCAGTTGTGCCTGTTCTTGGATTGGAGGCCCTGCTTACATTCACTCATGTTCCAGTCACCTCACAATTGGACTACTGCAATGTGCTCTAAATGGAGTTGCCTTTGAAGACTATTCAGAAGCTTCAGCTGATACAGAATACCATGGCACGAGGAGTTAAGTGCATTCCTAAAACAGCGCATGTTATACCTCTGCTCTGTGAGATGCATTAGTTGTCCATTAGTTTCCTGGTCCAATTTAAGATGGACAGCTATACAAATTTAATTACTGTATTTTTAGAGTATAAGACGCACTGGCATACAAGACCCAGCTTAGTTTTTGGGGAGGAAAATGGGGGGGGGAAATCTGCCTACCAGATATTCATCTGGCTAGCGTCCTTAGTCTGGTCAGCTTCAGCACATTAGTTTGCTATTTTTTATCCCCTGCTTGGGGATAAAAAACAGCTTCTAAAGCACAACTGATCTTTGGAGAGAGAAGCAATGAGAAAAGCAGACAAACCACGGAGATCGCTTCACTCGCTAGCGCCTTGTTAGGGCTGAAAAAAAGCTTCACAGCTGAGAGTCGGAAGAAGCAGGCAAAGCAGAGAAGATCGCTTTACTGAAAAAAAGCTTAGCACAGAGATCGCTTCACTTGCTAGCGTTAGGACCATGGGTGGTTTCTACTTACCTTTACTACTGGTTCGCAACAGGGCCGTGCACGCTCTTCTGTGCAGAAGCGTTTTGATGACATTGGGGTGGGTTGGCAGAGCCTCCCTCTGGTTTTACTACCGGTTCTATAGAACTGGTCCGAACCGGGGGCAACCCACTACTGGTTAGGAGTGAAAAAAAGCTTCAAAACGGCTACATTCGGAGTATAAGACACACCCAAATTTTCAGCCTCTTTTAGGAGGGAAAAAAGTGAGTCATATTCCAAAATATACGGTAAGATAATAATTTCAAGGAGCCTGGATTCATGCTATTTCTGTTACCAAACAGATCTACTTGTGAAATCAGTGTTCTAAACCAGGACTTTGGGGGAAAAGAGATACCATGAGGATTTCTCTTGTTGTGCTAAGAACTGTTGTGAGGTTCATAATTGATCTCTTTATCCTGAGCAGCTTCTACTGGTTGATAAAAATGTGTCTCTGGCTATTATGAGAGTTAAAATCATAATACTTACATTAAAATGAAATGGTTATATCTTTCTTACTTTCATTGCACTAAATAATATAATTATTATGCAGGCAATAAGCATGCATTTGCTTTTTAAGGTTAATGGAGTTTAAGGCCAAACGTATTTCATTAAAATCTTCATACTAAATGAGGCTACTATATGAGGGAAAGAGGACTGGGGAAAAATTCAAATGCTGGAAAATTCCTGTCTGAAAAACAATATGCAAGGCCTAAAGTGGGAAGGAATAGGAAGGAAGATTTTACATATTGGATATATCTAGATAAGATAGATAGATAGATAGATAGATAGATAGATAGATAGATAGATAGATAGATGATAGATGGATGGATGGATGGATGGATGGATGGATGGATGGATAGATGGATGAATAGATAGATGGAATTTTCAATACATTTAAAGATATTCTTTTAGGCAACTATTTTTCCAACCTTGCAACTAACTAGTATTTTTTACAAAAATACTGAACAACCCATTAAAAAAAATGGAAGGAATCAGAGACCAAATTAGGAACCGAACACTTCAGATTTTGTTATCACATAATTGATTAAGTTTGAAGGCAAATATACTGATTCTTGAATACCTAGAAAAGGACAAGAAGAGTCATTTTACTGAAAATAGAGGCTATAATAACAGTCAGCAATTGAAATAGATGGAACATTTTTCCAATATTATGAAGGGAGTTTATCATGAACTCCTATCATATGAATATTTTTAATTAGCTGTCATTAGTTTTCACATCACTGTTATAATAGCCAGATACAAAAGGGAATCAGTCCTCTGAACTATTCATTATGATTTGGAAGAAGAAGTTTGCATGAAAAGCTGCATTTCAGAAATTCTCAGTTATATAGGGATTCAGGTTGCTGAATGCTTGACCCTTCTGTATCTAAGCTTAGATGCACCTTCACAATTTTGAAACGTTGCGTGCACGCTTAGAAAATGACTGCTGGGAAAGCTCCCATTAACAAAATGACTGTCATGGGGTCATATTCAGATAACTGCCAGCAGAGGGAGACAGGAGAGTGACAAGGGAGATTCCACGAGCAGATTATGCCATCAAATACTTCATCGGGCACCTAAGATCTAGAAGAACATATGGTACAAAAAATGTTCAAAGTGCTTTGAATTAAATATGTTTCACTTATATTTCCCCTGAATAATGAATAATCCTCCATTCATATTTTGCACTATGCCTGGATCCCGTTTCTATTGGGGCTCGAATAGCAAAGTCAACAGGAGCTCCTGTAGAAATGGTTGAACAGCGTTTCTCAATCTAAACCACTTTAAGAAGTGTGGACTTTTAAGGAATTCTGGGAGCTGGTCTACACATCTTAAAAGTGGCAGAGATTGAGAAACACCACCTTACAAACAAATAAAAACACTTTGCTTCTAGATGCCTTTTCTCCTTATGAAGAACCTCCTGAGGTGAAAAAAAAACCCCAAACATAAAAAGTCCCACCAGAGACCAGGAAGAAGAATGGAAAGGGACAACTTACTGCAGCCAACTCGCTGCGGCCAACTCGCCATTACCAACTCAGCACAGCTAACTTGCCACAGCCAACTCGCCACAGGACAACTCACCGTGGGATAATTTAACAGTTCAATTTAATTATTCAAAATAAATTTTAAAAATATTTTAATTTTTGTCATTTCCATTTCATTCTGTCCCTCCTTTTGCATCCTTTTTTAAATGATTCTATTCCATCATTTCTTTGATATGAGTGTAACTCTTGTTCCCACAACGAATTGTCCTGCGATGACTTGGCCGTGGTGACTTGTCCTCTGGAGCGAGTTGGCCACAGCGAATTGGCTGTGGCAAGTTGGCCATGGCGAGTTTCCCATAGCGTATTGTCACAGACCTGAAGAACAGCTGACAAATGCTTCTCTTGGCCTCTTCTGAAATTTTGCTGAATCTGTTTGTCTGGCTCCCATCTTTTTAGCATCTGTTTATCTCCCATGGATAATGGCACTTCCAAGTAGCAGTTGACAGCTATTGCTAGATTGTTGCCAATCCTGTGGAGAAGGGAAAGTTTATATAGGAACTCAACTAATGAATTAATTCGCCAAGGATGCCCTGCTAAGCTCATCTAGAGAAATTCAAGAATGGGGTGGAAATAACTCTCGGATTAGAGTGTTTTTACAAACTCACTGTCTTTAGTGTACTAAAATGATTAGGACTAAAGAGAACATAAGTTGTCAAGCTAATTCACTAATTTATTAAGAATAAATTGTAAGAATAAATAGGGAGGAGTGTTGGGGAACAATATATTATCATAAGCCTCCTATACGAAAAGTGAATATAAATGCAATTGGTAAAGTCAAAATCATAGTAGCGATAATAAAAAAAGCAAACCAAACTGAAAAGAATTATCTGGATAATTTTGGTATGATTTCTTATCATGAATACTGTTCTATAAGAGCCAGTCCTACAAACCTGTTAACATTTTTTGTAAACATGGTATAATTAGCTTCTAAGAAACAAGTCCAGAAGCTGCCTGATACTTTTTAAAGATATTTCTCTGGCATCAGATAGCAACTTGTTAGTGATTCTGATTTTGCTCTAACATAAAACAATTTCGTAATTATAGTAGTAGCAGGAGTAGTATAATATCATAGCGGTATGAAACCTCAGGAATAAGTTTGTAACGGAAATCAATTTTAAAGCTCATGTTTGCCGTGGGTGTCACTGCAAAAGACAAAGAGTCAGGAAAAAAAGAAATTATCTGTTAAAATGGAGAAGGGCTGCTTTACATTTCAAGTACAAAAGCAAATGGAGACGAAATAATACATTATTAAATAGGGTTTCTGTTTGAGATCATATTAAACCTGAGCTCCAGGAATTTCATATCATGTTGGCTGAATACTGCTGGGTGTTAATTGGTTTTGTCCTATATTTCAACATCTTTAAACAAACGAGATAGACTGGAATTTCTAAATGTTTTCTGGTTTATATTCTGGTATTTCTAAATGTTTTCTGTTTTTGCTTTGTCAAATGCCTAGACCTTCAGAATGATTACATACAATATATATCTAAAGTTTTATTTCCTTTGATCTAGACAAACATATCTCATTCTACGAGTGCCCTGGTGGTGCAGTGGTTAGGATGTTGTATTGCAGGCAAGCTCTGCCCACAGCCTGGAGTTTGATCCTGATGGGGTTCAAGATTGACTCAGTCTTCCTTCCTTAAGAGGTCTTTAAAATAAGCACCCAGATTTTTTTGAGGGGGGGGTGCAATATGCTGACATTGTAAGTCACCCAGAGAGTGCTGTCAAACACTGTGGAGTAGTATATAAATGCTATTGCTATTCTTTAAAATAAATCACACACAGACCAGCAGTGAGGGCAGTCATTCATAGAATTGTCAGGGAATTAATTTCTCCTTTAAATCTTTGAAAATTCTCCAAGCAATACTGGTATCTTTTGCGAGAACTATTTCCAAGTTATTTTCTGACCTTTGCACTTTTAGAATGCTTAGGAACTGACGCTTCTAAGAACTTTGTAATATACAATTAATCCCGCCATTAGCTAGTAGAGATGCAGCTACTCAAAAGTAGGTAATGTAAAGTGCTACCAAGCAAAACCCAGGTGGTTAGTTGATAATAATTAATTATAAAACCAGGCCAAGGAGCTGTATCAGGAAAAGTGGGGGGAAAAAGATCCTGCAGTCATATTAGTAATTTTCTTTTGGATTCCACTAAGATGATTAATTGATTGAGAGAGTATTGCAGTCTGATGCAAGTAGATTTCAGTCACATAGAAAAGACTTATAGAAGGGCTGTCAAACTTGCAGCCCACAGGCCGGATCCGTTACGCATGGATCCGGCCATGCGTAACGTCCGGTTTAGCGAAGGGGGGGAAGTCCCAATACGTCATGTGACGCCGCCATGATGATGCGAGTTTGATACCCCTGACTTCTGGCTGCCCAATGTTAAAACATTAGAACAGTGTCTCTCAAGTTTTAAGATGCATGAATTTCAACTTTCAGAATTCCCCAACCAGCATAGTGGGACATTTGTATCAGGAAATTTCAGCTAAGTGATCTGATATGTGGTCAAGGATTCCAGGTCCTTGTGACATTTGGCCTTTGAGGCTTCCAGTGGGCTTGCTTCATTTAGCTTTATGGCTCTGGTATCTCTTAGCTCACTCCTTCAATACAAAATGGCATAAGCCATTTAAAAAAGTGCAAAGCCCCGAGATATAGGCAATAAGTGGCTAAGTTGGAAAATGCAGTATTATCTCTAGAGTTTGGAATGTCCAAGGAACACAGTAATTTCGTGAATTTTCTAAAAAGGATTTCAATAAAAGTTTAGTTGTATTAGAGGAATAAGGAACTGAAAATAATTCAATGCTAAACTAATATCAAAGCTGAGATGGTTGTTTGGGAAATGATGGAGCTGTCAACATTCATAACTTCAATAATTTTCCATTTATGAAGGTTGTTGGTCAATTTCATAGGGCTTAATTCACAAATAATTCTCATTCCACTGAGTTTATTTTTAGGCTGAAATTTCAGGATCTGTATTCATTAGTGTTGTTCGGTCTGTCATGTATACCAACATAAAAGCTTCTCTAACCTTCTAGAATGAGTCTTCTGATGCTGAAATGTCCTCTGCTTAGAAGGGCCTTGAAAATGAATGGTTTTAAAATAAGGCATTAATTTGTTCTTGCCAAAGGGCTTTAGTTCAAATTCCGGGTGAAGAGAAATGAGGAGCAAGTTCCTTTATTAAAACAGACCTGACATGTACAATTTAGCTCTGCCTAGGCAGCACAAACAGTAAAATTTAATTTCACATTAAAATTATCTTTTCTCAGGCAGAAATAATCTTTACATTTTATCTTAATACTTTTGGACTTTTAGTAAATTAAGAAAAATGTTTCTTTGAGATAATTTCTTTTTTCCTCAACAGAAATACAAACAAAAGCAAGAGTAATCATAATGTATAATCTGTAATAGCCTAAAAAAAAATATTTACAATGTGCGTTAATTTGCCCCCTAAGGACTTGTTCAATGATATCCATACAGATATGCATCCACCAGAATTTGTGATTTAGCTCCTTTCTCTCAATGCGATTTCCTACCATTTAGATGGAATACTTGCAGAAAAGAAAAACAATAAAGTCAAGTTTGAAATATGAAATTCAAATGTGGCACTACATTATTGCTGGTGCTTCTCCTTGTATAAACTACTTCACTTAAAGAGCCAAAAAGGGGCAGCAAATCACAGAGGAAAGATTAATATGAACAAAATTGGGTTTGCAGAACTAAAAAATAAAAAGCCCTTTGTTTTTATTTGGACAATCCTAATGGAACAAAAATTGCAGCAACAATTGCAGTGGTTGTCTTTAGACAATAGCAGTTAGGAAATGGGAAAATCAGAATAGGAATATCATCCCTTAATAGATCCCTTAAAAGGAAGAGTTATACAATTTTTGCTTGACTTTTACTAGTTCACACATGCCTGAACATAAAGTGACTGTTCACCATTGTATACAGTTAGTATTGCTGTATAAATTATAATATATAATTTATGGTTAAATAGCCAAAGTGCTTTTGAACAAAGGAATAAAATCTCCAAATAAATAAATTACAGAGAATACAGCCCTTAATTGCACAAATGATCAATGCTAAAAGATCAAAACTGAACGATCAAGTCACAGTTTGACTAAAGCTTTATAAATGTAATAACAACATAGACCTGCTATGTTGTCATCTGAGGGAAATGGATTCACTGTGATTTTTAATTCACTATGAATTGAGCCTGCTAGTTTTCTGACCATCCATTTTATGTGGTCTTGTAAATAGAAGTGCTCATTCTTCTCTCTCTCCTACACACAGTAGAAGGGCTGAGCAGATATATCTGAATTTGAAATTCAACATTATCTTCTTTTGCTACAACATCTAATAGCGTACAGTTTAAGAAAAGATCTCAGCGAAGACCTCACCTGGAAAACAACACGATCCAGGTGGCCAGGAAGGCCCAACAGCCACTCCATTTCCTTAGGGTCTTGCGTAAAAACAGGGTGGAACAACAACTGATGACCCTCCTTTTACTGGTCCACAATAGAAAGTGTTCTCACTTATTGCATCACGGTATAGCATGTTGGTCTGACAGCCGCGGATAGAAAAACATTACAGAGGTGCTGATCACAGCCAAAACATCATGGGCTGATACCACTAGATGAGATTGCTAGGGTTCGTTGCCTTAGAAGAGTGAGGAAAATTCTCAGGGATGACTCTCACCATCTTTATCCTCCTACCACCGGGAAGGAGATATAGAAGTATAGCCAGCCGCACCAACAAGCTGAAGAACAGTTTTTATCTGTGGGCTGTCAGACTCCTGAAGAGAAATAACATCATAACTATGTTATGTTATGTTATTGCACCAGTGCTCACATTGGTGCAATAGAACTGGGTGTTTTGTTAATATGATTTATTGGGTTAGGGATTTTCTATCTTCACTGTGAGTTGTATTGTGTTGGGATGTGTGTGCACTGAAGGAGCTCAACTAAACTCATTGTACATATGTTGTGCACTGACAATAAAGATTTGAATTTGATTTTAGATGATGACTTGACACCATCAATAAAGATGAACAATCGCGAGAACAGCATATAGCTTTTCTTTTGTATATTTTGGCTGGGTTTGGTACAAGTTTGGTTTTTAGAATTCTATAATTGTTGTGAAACCATACTTTATTTTCTTTGCTAAATGACCCCTTAGATAATAATTTTTTATGGGCTAAAGATGGGCTAACTTCTTATGTTGTTCCCTTTGCATGTTGATCAATGGCTTATATATGTCACAATAAACCAATTGAAAACAATGATACTGTCTTCTGAGCAGACCAAAACTATTTGGTCTTCTCCCTCTTCTTTTATCTTTTTGCGCGTATTAAAAATGGCAGGGGTTTTGTGGAGAGATACATTATGTGAGACTAACAAGAGCCGTGATGGCGCAGTGGTTAGAATGCAGTACTGCAGGCTAATTCTGCCGACTGCCAGCAGTTCAATTCTGACCGGATCAAGGTTGACTCAACCTCCTATCCTTCCAGTGAGGACCCAGATTGCGAGGGGGCAATATGTTGATTCTGTAAACTGCTTTAAGCACTATGGAGCGGTATAGAAGTCTAAGTGCTTTTCCTATTTGGCTATCAAGAGCCATTTGCATTGAACTGAGTTCTGTAGAACCACACATCTTGTTTATGTATAAGAATTCTGATGTGACTTCCCCATTTTGACTCCGCATGTGTTGGATTGTAAGACACATCAGCTCAATCACCAAAGTGTTTTCTGTACAGCTACAGATGTTCTAGCTACAGGTAATCAGATATATAAACCATTCATCTGGAAGTCTGGGATAAGTTGGCTTTTATACATATATTCTCTGCATCCAGATTGTGCAACCCTAAGGAGATGAAAATGAATAGGAAGACACATGAAAAGAACATTGCTGCGATACCCAGAGTGAAGAGGCAAAATAGATGTGAAGTTAATCAATGCAACTATTCCAAAGCAATTTAATTGAGCTTCTGTGCGAGTGTGTATCAGTTGTTTGTGATGCAAATGAGTGTTTTTAAAACGTGTCTGAATTTACAGGTAGAACTAATTAATTTAAAGCAGGCAAATGCTATTATGAATCGAGATGAAGAGGGGAAAACAGGAAATTTGTTCTGAAAACAGCCGCTTTCAATGACATAGAAGCTGAAAAGACTCTTGACCAAAATCTCTGTGAAATACCTCTTTAATGAGACTACTGTGGTTGTTGGTTGACGGGGGAAAATTTAGTCTAGGTTTGTGTATAAATAAACTCAGATTTCCGCAGAAATAAATGTTGATTGATCTACTGTACAAGCACTGCTGGTTGCTTTTTTTTTAAGTTAAAAAGCCAAAAACTGAATGAATATTCTTGTTTATGCCTGTAGAATTCAGACTGAAACCTGATTCAACTATATACTTACTGGGGCAACACCACCAATATCATCGAAATACTGTACCTACAGTACAATATGAGACTGTTGTTTGAAAGGGATTCACACAATCATCTTTTTTAAAATGGAGAATTCAGTAGTAATGTGAAATATGGAAACTCATGGCTACTTCCTTAATGTAGAGGAAAAAAGGAACATTCCAGGCCAATGGAAAGAAGTAATCTAGAACTAAGGAAAATTTCCTAACAGTGAGAACAATTAACCAGTGGAATGCCTTGTTCAGAAGTTGTGGGTGCTCCATCACTGGAGGCTTTTTAAGAAGAGACTGAATAGCCACTTGTCTAGAATGTTCTAGGATCTCCTGCCTGTGCAGAAGGTTGGACTAGAAGACCTCCAAGGTCCCTTCCAACCAGTGGTGAAATCCAATTTTTTTTACTACCAGTTCTGTGGGCATGGCTTGGTGGGTGTGGTGTGGCTTGGTGGGCGTGGTGTGGCTTGGTGGGCGTGGTTTGGTGGGTTTGGTGGCGGTTTGGTGACAGGAGAAGGATACTGCAAAATGCCCATTCCCATCCTACTCCAGGGGAAGGATACTGCAAAATCCCCATTCCCTCCCCACTTCTGGGGGAAGGATATTGCAAAATCTGGAGCCAATCAGAGGTGATATTTGCCAGTTCTCTGAACTGCTCAAAATTTCCGCTACCGGTTCTCCGAACTGCTCAAAATTTCCGCTAACGGTTCTCCAGAACCTGTCAGAACCTGCTGGATTTTACCCCTGCTTCCAACTCTTATTATTTCTATTAGATAGAAAGAATAGTCTGGGTAGTATCTATCATCCATCTATTCATCTATCTATCTATCTATCTATCTATCTATCTATCTATCTATCTATCTATCTATCTAATCTATTATCTATCTATAAACAAAGCAAGCTAGGGAACATATTAATTAAATGATTTATATAAGAAAAATATATGTTTTCCTTCAGAATTAATTTATGCCATTGAAATACTTGGTGAATTGTTTTTTGTACAACTTGGTAATATGGTGACATAAAGCAGTGGTTTTACATGGTGGCCATACACTTCTTTGCGGAAGCTGTATTCATTAGTAGCTCATGTTGAATACAAAATTTCCCCAGTTTTAGGAAAAAGAGGGAGAGAAAGATGAGGTTTTTTTTCAATGTCATACTGCAGTATGTTTTGAAAAGCTACTGCAGAAAATAGCACTCTGACTATGAAATCCCTTCCCACAAAAGGGATTTTGAACAGTGCATTTTAATGCCTAGATGCGATTGCAGTAAACGAGGCATATCAAACTCTGTCTGATTTTTCAAGTTCCGGTCCAGAAAAAAGCAAAAAGGAATAGCTTATGTTTGGGGGGAGGGGGGAATAATGGCAACGAAGTCTTTAGAAGGATAAACTCCTGTACTTAAAAACAAGATTGTAGAGATAACATTGATGTGGGTGTAACATTTCCCTACCTTTTGCTGTTGTTAAGTGATTACAGGTGAACTATTGATTCTTCTGCATGTCTTAGATCTCTGTTCTCTTCCCTGAATCTTCCTTCCTATGCTTTACGTGAGGGATCAATATATGACACTATCCCTAGTTGATGCTATCCATGTTCTTCTCTGTAACTCCATCCTTTGAACTACCTTAACTCAGCTGAGTATTTACAGAACATGACTAGGAAAGCAAGGAGAAATCCCAGTCCTAAAAAGTTCTGATACCTGCATGGCTCAGGCAAATATTGAGAATGGGTAAATATGATGGTCCATGAAAGACTTTGGTCTGTCTTCAAATTGTCTCCTACCAAACCTCTGGACCAGGGGTGGTATTCACTTACCTTCACTACCGGTTCACAAATGTGAGCGCACACACCACCTCCGCGCATGCACAGGACCCATCAAAAACGAGATGTGATGACGTCCAGGTGGGTGGGCGGAACCTTCCACAGCCACCGCTACCGGTTTGCCCGAACCAGATAAAACCGGCTGAATACCACCACTGCTCTGGACTGTGAGAGAACAACTGTGTCTAATTGTCTAATGCAAATGCTTCCAAACTCTCTTGCTGGTTATAGATCATTTAACAGAATTAGACCTTGTCTATATTCCCCATTATTTGGTATCTCACCACCTTTTCTGTTGGATTCTATTCCTTTTGAGAAAATTGTGTTCTGTCTGTGGGATTCGTCTAGTGTTACACATTCTTGTATTTTTCCAAATGAAAAATAAAATGAGATTTAGACTTTTTGTGTGGGGTGTGTCTGTGTTTTACTGTCGAAGTCTCAGCATTAGTGTTGTGACCCCGACTCCCGAGCCTGTCCTAACAAAGGAAGAGGACTCAGAAGGTGATGGGGAGGAACTGTCAAGGACTCCCTCTCCAGGACCCTCCTTTCTGGCAATGCCTCAGGTTCCATCCGAAGGCCAGGAGGAACAGTCAGGGATGTGCCAGGAGGAAAGCATATTGGAACAACAACAGATAGGGAGCGAAGATGATGAATCCTGACTTGATCCCAGGCAGCATCGGAGGGAGAAGCATGTGCAGCAACAGAAGAGGTGTGGAAGGGCCAGAGATTGAGCTGAGTCACGGAGCCATGCCCCACCAGGGATAAAAGTGGGTGGGATTGCTCTTCAGGCTTTGTGACGGACAAAGTTAAACCCTGAAAGTCACATCATGATCTCTGAAATTCGGCTTGGATATATTTTGGACTGAACATTGACTAAACTCTTGTCTCGTGGATAATTTGTTGCTCCTGGAATGGATTGAAGATAAGTCCTCTTCTGCTTTATGGGAGTGAAAATGATTTTGGCAGGCATTCGGCAGTTTGCTGCCAAAACCTTGGTCTGCCAAAAATTCTAATCTGTTTACCTAATAAAATATTGGCAGGCGTGCTTGGTATTATGTTTGCCTATGTGAGGAAGGGGGACAGAACAACTAGGCACAATAGTATGTTGATAATGAAATCAAGAACAGGGGAAATAATGAGGAGCTTGGTGTCGCGATGAAACAGATGGTGGATTTCTGGGCTCCAGGATCGCCATCGAAAGCCCCGCTGCTGGACGATCCTTTTTGGACCTCACAGTCTAGTTTTGACTGTGATAGTGGAGGATCCCAGGGAAGCCGCAAAGTCCCTGGTTGATCCAGGAGAAGCCCTTTTTTCTAGCAGCGGGGTGGCAGCCATAATAGCTGCTGAAGTTGAGACAGCTCCGGAAGAAGAATAGAAGGATGGGTGTTTTACTGTTGAACTCTCAGCACTAGGCACAATAGTATGTTGATAATGAAATCAAGAACAGGGGAAATAATAAGAAAGGCAATATTAAAGGATGCCAGCCTATATTCACAAAGTCTCAGCCATGGTTAGAAGATCAGCACTATTAAATTTGCGCTGTACATTTTGTAAGTAGCAGTATAATAGACTGAGATTCTTCAGTTACAATTGGAGCAAGCACAGCTGCTGATTCACTACTGTTAAATATCACTTTTTTTTTCAATGCCATCTTACACTTACTCCAACCTTTTGCTATAGGAACATCTTACCTTAACCCTAACAATAATCCTGGGCAAATAACAGACAAGATGCAGAGTGGGAGGAGGTTGCTTAACAAAGAAAGAAATTTTGGAAAGACCCACCTTAATTTTTCAGGCTGTAATAAGAGAAAATGAGAGGTTTGTTCTTTCAGACTTGCAAGGTAGCCATCCAATTGAGGTAGAATTAGCTGATCTGGTTATGTTTCCTGTTTGGCTTACTTGGTGGAGCTAACATAGCCCTTGGTGCTCCCTGTAACTACAACACTGAATTGTAAATCAGTCCTGGAGCTTATATTGCTTCTTTAATGTTCTTGCATATATTTGTTGATGCATTTAGTGTGATAAAGTAAATTAAATACTGAATTTCACAGCTTCCTTTGTAATCAATTCTTAGTGGTTCAATATATTATCAGAAGTCAGCCATCACAAAACTTTATTTAGAAAAGAAACCCAATAAAACTGTTATGCAAACCCAAAATAGATCCCAAACTTTGGAATGTGAACAAAGGAAAACTCCCAATACTTCCCCACAATAGGAAAAAATCCAGTCTTATTCCTGTTTATGAATGTCAGGATTCAGAAATGTCAACTCGCAAAGCATCCCTGGCCTGCTCTCAAGTTGCCATAGCAAGCGGGATGGGAAAACAGTGAAGCAGCACAGCAGCCAAAAACAAAAGCACATTCCAGACATATCTCTCTCAAGGCTGTCTCCCAGGTGTTACCCGCAGTGGCCGGAGGGGAGTGATCTCTACAACCCGCGGAATTGCTCCATTGGTGAATGTGATTAATGACACACCCTGGGGGGAGGGGGGAAACAGGGTCAAGATTGGGTCATAAATTACATGGGGTCAGAGTTGACTTCACTTGGAATGTGCTGACATGAAGCTCCTAATAAATGACAGGATTTCTTTTGAAGCTTGGCTCGAGGCTCATGATTTAATTAGGGCATCCGTCAGAACCCTGACATAGGGTCAAGAAGATTAGTACAGGTAGTCCTCAACTTACTTACAACCACAATTGAGCCCAAAATTTCTGTTGTTAAGTGAGATATTTGTTAAGTGAGTTTTTCCTATAATATGACTTTTCTTGCCACAGTTGTTAAGTCAATCACTGCAGTTGATACATTAGTAAAACCGTTGTTAAGTGAATCTGGGTTCCCCGTTGACTTTGCTTGTTAGAATGTCGCAAAAGGTGATCACATGATCCCAGGACACAACAACAGCCATAAATATGAATCGGTTGCCAAGCATCCGAATTTTGATCAGATGATCTTGAGGCTGCTGCAAAGGTCATAACTGTGAAAAATGGTCAAAAATCATATTTTCAGTGTCGTCGTAACTTTCTATAGTCACTAAATGAACTGTTGTAAATTGAGGACTACCTCTCTCTGGATGGGAGACCTCAAGGAATCCAAGGTCTGTAGCAGTGATGAAATCCAATTTTTTTTACTACCAGTTCTGTGGTAGGATTGGTGGGCTTGGTGTGCATGGCTTGGTGGGCATGGCAGGGGTACTGCAAAATCTCCATATCCACCCCACTCCCCATTGTAAAATCCCCATTCCCACCCTACTCTGGGGCCAGCCAAAGGTCGTATTTGCCAGTTCTCCGAACTACTCAAAATTTCCACTACCGGTTCTCCAGAACCTGTCAGAACCTGTTGGATTTCACCCCAGTCTGTAGTCTAGATAGTAAAATAATAATATTGTACAAGAAGGCATTGTATTGGCAAACCACCTCCAAATTGTTATGAAGAAAGCTACATTAAGGTGTCATCGGGGGGGGGATCTTGATTTTAACAGTGCTGGAATCCAACTTATGAGTGTTTAAATACAATAAATATCAAGAGACACTTTGAGCTAAATGGAAAGTTTTAAACTTTGTAAAAGATTGTTTTAAAGACTGCAAGAGCAGTAAGGCAATATGGTGACAAGTTTTTTTTAAAAAGTTGCTCCAGATAGAGAAAGGAAATGGACACCTTTTTCTTTCCCTCCTACATACAAAATGTCATGACTAAATCTTGTATTGAAATGAGGTCAAAGGTTGGCAGTGTAGAATTTGAAAGCCCAATAAAACACACCATTTCCCTGAGACGGATTCTATTTATAGGCTTCCCCTTTTAAAAAGTAGGGATGTGGTGGCTCAATAGCTAAGACACTGAGCTTGTTGATTGAAAGGTCGGCAGTTCAGCGGTTCGAATCCTTAGTGCTGCATAACGGGGTGAGCTCCTGTTACTTGTCCCAGCTTCTGCCAACCTAGCAGTTTGAAAGCACGTAAAAAATAGGGACCACCTTTGGTGGGAAGGTAACAGTATTCTGGGCACCTTTGGCATTTAGTCATGCCGGCCACATGACCACGGAGACGTCTTCGGACAGCATTGGCTCTTCGGCTTTGAAACGGAGATGAGCACTGACCCCTAGAGTCAGGAACGACTAGCACGAGGGGAACCTTTACCTTTATCTTTTTTTAAAAAAATGGCAGAAATGTCACGAGAATATCAATTTTATGAGATTTTTAGATAAGAATGCTGACGTCACAAAATGCATTCTTACACATTTATTTAGGGATATCTTCAGTGCAAATCATACAACAGTATCCTGGGCTAGTCCTTGATCTGAAGTCTTTGGTGTGGAGAATGAGTGCTCTGTACCCTCTGAGGAACTTTCATGATCTTAAAAGTTTCTCTTTCCTGTCAGGGTTTTGAGGAAATAAAGCAGCAAAGATGTGCCTTTAATGCAGTGGGCCTCTTCCCAAATACAGAAATTGAACTGCCAGAAATCAAGGCATGCAGTATTTGTCTAGAAAATATCACAAAACTGCAAAAAGACTACTGAAGACCACTAAGGATCAAAACTCACAGATGCTACTTCGTAACTTACTTCAAAAACTTAGTCTTTGTTTTCTCTAACAAAGCCAAATATACAGTAAGACATGAAGGGGTGTTTTTTCTTTTTTCTTTTTTTTTCATTTAGTGTTTCTGTTATTCTTCATTTTTCATTTTTCATTATCATTATACATGATAATGTATCATTATCATACAAACTGAGCTTGTATGGCATATAGTGAACTAACTCTAAAAACAACAACAACAACAGAAAAAAACGTGAAACTATTGATAGCATTTTCTATTAATTGGTGATGATTCTGATTATATTGGGTACCATTACTAATGTATGATTATTGATCAAATAAATAAACTGATAAAATATTATCCTAATACTGTATGCAGTATTAATCTATTGTTAAGGAAGTTCTTGTTCAACTACACAAATTTTAAATCCATTTTATGTTGTTGTTTTTTTTTGTTCCTTGATTTAATTTAACTTTCCAAATGTGTCTTGCAAAAGTTGCCAATAATAAAAATAAATAAATAAATAATAAAAATAAATAAAAATAAACAATTGAAATAATAATTTCTGAATGCAGACTATTAAGTCTTGGCTCATAACCAGATTTCACTGGAGTTGAAAGACTAAAGCGTGGATAATTGATATGTCAAAGGAGATTGTAGACTAAAACATCGATCCCCAAACTTTGTGGCTTGGATGCCCAGCTGGGGGGCAGAGGCTGTGCGAGCAGCGACCTGGCGTGCAGGTGTGTGTGTGCAGCTCAAATTGTGTGAGCATTGGGCTGGTGTGCCCAGGCATACACACACAGCTTGACTTGCACAAGTTGAGCTCTGCACACATGTGCACACATCTCATGGAGCCTGGTTCCAAATAGGCCATGGCCCAGCAGTGGGCTGCAACCTGGAGGACCCTTGGACTAGAACACAAAGAATTGGACAAGATCACACAGTATCAAGAGCTGAAAATCATAATTGAAAAATTACATATATCTTTAGCCACGGTGGTCATAGTGGTTATTGGAGTACTAGGTGCCAGACCAAAACATCATGGATGGCATTTAGAAAATCTGTACATTGATAATTTTTTTGGATCTGCATCAGTGGTGGGTTTCTACCAGTTCACCCAGTTTGGGCAAGCCAGTAATGGCAGTGGCGTGTGGCTCCACCCACCTGCCCGGACATCATCATGGACGCTCTGCGCATGTACGGAAGATTTTGCGCATGCACAGAAGTGCCACACGCAAGTGCGCGCTCCCGATTCTGAACCAGTAGCAAAGATAAGTGGAACCCACTACTGATCTGCATATATTTTGTGCCGATACATTATAACATCCCAGATTCTTGAGGAGAACTTGATGCTATCACCAGCTGTGACTTCACGTTGTGAATAGATTATAATAACTTGTCCAGCAATCATCCTTCCCCTTAGTTTCCTACCTCATTAACCAAAAAATTTCCAGACACAAAATCCATTAGAACAATGAAGAAAAGATGAATATTTATAGCAGTCTTAAGGTACAAACATCATCCTTTTTATCGGAACTAATAATACATGCTTGGTATCTTTTTATTGGAAATAGTATATTATTTATTCAGGTAGAAATCTTTCATAGCAAGTTAAGATTTGGTTTAACAAAGTTACAGTCTAACCTAAGAAGAGATAAGGAGAATCCAAGACCTCAGTGCCTTCCGTCGTGCCCTTAAAACCCATTTTTTCAAGCAAGCCGGGCTGGCTTAAGAAGAAATTTTTAAATGTTTTAATTGGTAGTGAGTTTTAATTGGGCCAAATTTATATATCTTTTAATTGTTTTTTAATATTTGTACTGCATGTTTTTTAATTTTGGCTGTACACCGCCCTGAGTCCTCAGGGAGAAGGGCGGTATAGAAATTCAATAATAAATAAATAAAATAAATAAATATGCTCTGTTATTTGTGTAAAAGTGTTGGAAATTTCACGACTCTTATAATTTATTACGAATGCTATCTGCAGAGTTCTTTTCATCTCAAGGCAGCTGTGGCTTAAGCCATTATCAATTTAGTGGTGTCATGGTTAATTATTTTACTCTATGTAAGTATTTGGTTTCCAAGTGTTATTTGGAAGTGCTGTCAACCTGCTGTGATGCTAAGTATGGACGAACAGTTCAAATCTTTTATATAATTGGACTTTCACTATGGCTTCTGAAAACAAAGAGTATATTTTACCAACAGCTGTGTCTGCTTGGATAGGGAGGAAAATCATTCATTGTTTTGGCTTTTTGTTTTCAGCTACTCCACCCTGTAGGATTACAGCCTATTATAACTCTCACCAGAAATGTAAGCCTCTTGCTGTGCTGTCTCTGAATCAGTGTTTACAGACATGGAGATCTCTTTGGCTTTTTCATTTTAATAAGTATTTGTTCATCATCTGTAGCAAATGTTAGCACCTGGCTTTTAATTTATTACTATTTTTTTTAAAAAAAGAAGGAAGCCAAAGCCTTCTTCAAAAAACACATTCTATGAGATTGGAAGAAATAAGAAACAATAATATTCAATAGTAAATTAGAATAAAGAATAACAGAGTTGGAAGGGATCTTGTAACCATCTAATCCAACCCCCTGCTCAAGCAGGAAATCCTATACCATATCTGACAAGTGGCTGTCCAATCTCTTCTTGAAAGCTTCCAGGGATAAAGCTCCCACAACTTCTGAAGGCAAAGCTGTTCCATTGGTTGATTGTTCTCACTGTCAGAAAATTTCTCCTTATTTATTCTTGAATCTGTCCTTGATCAGTTTCCATCCATTGTTCCTTGTCTGGCCTTCGGGTGCTTTGAAAAATAGGTTGATCCAGTGGTGGGATTCAATTTTTTTTATTACCGATTCTGTGGGCGTGGCTTAGTGGGCATGAAATGGCTTGGTGGGCGTGGCTTGGGAAGGATACTGTAAAATCTCCATTCTCACCCCACTCCATTTCTTCCTGATCAGCTGGGACTCGGGAGGCAGAGAAGTGATGGGGGTGGAGCCAGTCAGAGGTGGTATTTACCGGTTCTCCGAACTACTCAAAATTTCCGCTAACGGTTCTCTAGAACAGGTTAGAACCTGCTGAATACCACCTCAGGGTTGATCCCATTATTCTAATAAAGATAATAATCTCCCATTTTGTCGTTACTTTAAATCTATTTTTTCTTACTTTTTTTGTCCCTTGATTTCATGCAGCCCCCCTACACTTTCTTTGTAAAATCTGATAGATTCTTGTTGGATTTTTTTTTTTATGTGTAAGATTTGCATTACATTCTATTTCATAACCCTGATTTCTCCAAATGGAAAAGGCGTTTCCTAATTATGTTTCCCAATCACAGAATCTCTCCTGATGGTTAGGCATTCTCAGGGAAAGTTGGAAATGGCAAGAAAATAAGGAAAAATCAAATAGAAGCTATTTTCTCTTTGAATTCATAATAGAGTAGGTAAAGTTTCCTGTCTATCATACAGCTGAAGTAGATGTAACATGGAACAGTTATGTCGACTTCAACTGTAATTAGATTTTCACTTTTTAAAAATGACAATTAAACTGGCGCTGAAGTATAAAAGCTACACATTGGCTACCATATTTTTCAGAGTATTAGACACACCTTAGTTTTTGGGGAGGAAAATAAGAAAAAGGCTGATTGGCAGGTGGATCGGCCTCCCTGAATACCCCCAATCAGCTGTCCCCAGAGGTGAATTTTAGCAACTTGGTTGTGAGCTCTGTGCCTTGCTTTTTTTGGCTTTTTTTTTTCTGCCTCTGAAAGCCTCCAAAACAGCTTCAGAAAAAAAGCCTCTGAAGCTCTGCTTGGAGGCTTCTTTTGTGAAGCTTTGTTTGGGGGCTTCTTTTCTGAAGCTTCGTTCCTGATGCTTTTTTCAGCCTCTGAAACCGTTTGAGAAGCTGGGTGGGGCTACATTCAGAGTATAAAATGCACCCAGATTTTCACCCTCTTTTTGGGAGGGAAAAGGTACATGTTATACTCTGAAAAATACGGTAATGACTTGTGAATTGTTTTCTGTTTTCTAGGGAAAGCATAAGGATGAAACATAGGTCTGGTGTCTGTTTTGATTCTAATATTTTTTTTATTGCTGAAATTCAGTTTAGCTCATTCGGTGAAGTGTTTATTTTTATTCTTTACCTTTTCAGCTCTTTAGATCAACAGAGCATGTCCCCAGTACCTTCATTCTTGTTCTTTTCAATGTTGATCCCATCGCTTTAAAAACAGTTCTGCTCATATTTGCTTGAAGAAGTGTAGAATTTACTGTGTGATGAAAATCGTACTGTATGAAATAAAGTCCTGTTCAAACATTTTGGGTCAGCTGTGATTATATAAGTTCAACGAAGGCATGGGTACTGAGGGATCTTTAAGATGGGATTAGTGAAGTGTCTAGACCAATGTTTATGTGTTTTCTGCAAGGATTGGAACAGACTTCTGTTGTACTGGTGATTCTTAAATCAAAACAGAAGCTCCTTATTCATTTGTTGTTAATTATTTATTCTGCTGATTTCTAATATCTCACAGAGCTTTACAATGACTAAATAGAATAGAAATAATAAATAACTTCTACATTATAACTCTCATCTCTTAAAAGGGTTTTAATGATGCCAGAATAACCCTTGAAAAATGTTTCTGTACCGCACCAAGGACCACAATGAGTGCAGAAGAGAAACCACATAGAAAAAGATGTTTTCTCATTGATCCAGAGCCAAGGCTCTCAAATATACGCAATAATCTGCACTTTATGATTCATTCAGAAATAAATGGAAAACAAGACTGTGCTCCTAACATAGGTGAAGTCTGTGCTAAATTCTGACCACTGAGTTTTATACTAACTAAAGTTTGAGATCATCAGAGGAAAATATTTATTAAAAGAAATCATCTTCTGTCATAGGTGAAATTTTAATTCTGATTTCAAATTCTAAACTATAACACTCTGCTAGTTTTTAAATGCCTTTTCAAATGATGATTTGAAAGAGCTGCACATTTTTAAATGAACTGTAATTTCTTTGGGTCCTTTCATAGAGTTGGATTTATTTTAAACCATTTCTTTCCGCATTAATGATTTTGAGGGATAAGCCAGTGTTTCTTGCTTCAACTATCATAGCTAATATTGTTCTCTAGAAACAGGCATATTCCACTGGCCATTCTATTAAGCCTGTGCATTGTTTAGAACATTGTCATAAAATGACAAAATGAGATGAGAAAATGGTGACATTGTGAATGTAACTCTGGGGAACCTATTAGGCTTTGCAATAAACTTTGTATTCAAAAATGTCAAGCATTATTATGCATAATTTAATCGCAAGAAGCAGCAAAATAATGCTCTTATCCATTGGATAGATATCCTTTCTCTTTCTGATTTCATGGTCTGTGAGTAGGTGGTTTTCTTTTCACTGCTTTTTTTTTAAAAAAAAGGTATTGGAATAATAATCAAAAAGAATTGCTTATTGTAAGTTTCGGAACAGTAAGGAAGCCATGCCATAGCCCCTTTTATGCGGTTATTATTCATGAACTGAGGTATCCAGCAGAGTTGGATTGTAAGTGAAAATATCCAAGTATTTAAATGGTTTTCACATGGCTTCATGCTTGCCTAAGTATATTTTCCCCTGGAGTTTGCTTCACTAATCACTCTCCTTATATCAGTCTACCTATTGATATAATATCACAAAGAACATGTTTTAAAATTTAAAAGACATAGCCTAAAAATCCCCAGTTCATTAGTTGCAGCATAATGATTAGGGATGTACAGTCGTTTAGATTCAAAGATGCTAGATTGCTTTGAAATCCACAGCCCCCATGTAGGAATGAGATATCTTCCCAGTCTATTCAGTTCTGGGACTATCAGCATGACTGATGTATCATCTTCCCTTTTGGTAGATTTCAACGATAAATTGACCACTAACTGAGAGACGTGATGGTGATCTGCGTTTAACTGCATCTGAAAAATTTATAGAATACATAGATTCTCTCCCCCTTTTTACCTCTATTGCAAAATTAGGACTGCTGCATAGATGGTATGGATTTGCATTTACCCTTGGTGCAGGATTAGGGATTTCATGGAGAAAGGGAAAATAGATCTCATGGAAAGGGGGGTGGAACATACAAAGAGTGCAGAGAAGAGCAACAAAGATGATAAGGAGTTGGAAGGCTAAGGCATATAATGAATGACTGAGAGAACTAGGCATGTCTAGTAATCTAATTAAGAGACAGACTAGGGCTGATACCATAACAGTCTTCCAGTACTGCACAGAGAAGAGGGGGTCAACCTATCCTCCAAAGCACCTGATGACAGGACAAGAAGTAACAGGTCAAAGATCATTAAAGAGAGGTCCAACTTAGAACTAAGGAGAAATCAAAAGATTTATAAATGGAGTAGGTTTGTTGAAACTGGTAGAACTAAACTTAATCTAACTTCATTGATTTCAGTAGACCTTAGTTTAATTATTTCTAAGGTTTTCCAACATTTGTTCAAAAAGAGGTAACTGCTTGGTATAAAGAAGGATGCTTTATTTATCATTGACCATTACAAAGTTTATCTTGTGTTTTCTGAAGGTGATTCTTTAAGTGGATACCAAATGGACTAATGTTTTAATGAGGACAGTATTTCTAAAATAATATATCCCAGGACTATTTACATTGCTAATGTAATTGGTCTTTCTGATTATTAGCAGCAATGTAACAGTATAGAAATTAGCAAGTTTAGTTTTGTTTTTTCCTGATGTTGTTTTCATGGAGAAGACTTTACCAAGAAAAACATGGTGATTTAATTTGACAGTGACATTGAATTTACATCTTCTGTAAAGAAATGACGTATTTTGTGGTGACATTAGCTTTCCTAGAATTTATGTAGAAATAGCTCTTGTCTGCAGATGTGTGTAGATCTTCAAAGGAAAACAAGAAAAGTATTGTTTCTTTAGTGAGATCTTTTGTAAAGATTATAATTAAAGGAGAAGTGGAACAATTCAAGATTATTGGGAACAGTACACTCAGAAATTACTGTTAAGATTGTTTGCTACTATGAAAATGGATTTAAAGGAGGGTACTGAAGAGAAACAGATTTTACTGGACAAAATAGAGGCTGGAGCTTATTTGAATGAGGATCTGAAAGTGGATTTAAAAATGCCAGACCACAAGAATGATAGGAGGAAAAAAAGGCCACACTGGATTTACAAGGGAAACCAACTGATATAATAATTAAAGGGGGTTAAAATAATAAATCATAAGTGACTTAAATAGTATTGTTATTTTGGCTTAACAAAAAAGATGTGAGGGAAATTTACAACATGAGACAAAGATAAACTAATAAGAAATCAACTGGTGGGACATTATTTGAAGGGATTAACAATTAAGCTTTTAAAAATTAAATGGAAGGAATATAAAGTGGATTTATATGATCAAGCTCCATTAAGAGCAACCAGAAACAACCCCCTACCCCCATATACACACAACAGGCATACAAATAGATACCAGATGAGAGATGGGAAGAGATTTCTTCTGTGGTATTCTGTCATAAAAGGAAAGGAAATAATATAAAACGAATTTATTTTATTTTAAAATTATATATATATATAATTATATATATTATATATTAAATTAGTTTTGTCTGTGTCTGTGTCTCTGTGTTATTCCTGATAGCTCTTCATGCACTTTTGTTGATTAGGACTGAATAATAAGATATTATAATTTGTCTACTGGTAAGAGATGAACTATGGAAAGAAGAGATCTTTTATTGAAATATCAAGGAAAGTGATATGTGACTGAAATTGTTTGTATTGTCTGGAGGGAGGGGAAGTCATTCCTTTACATATCTTTTTTTTCTATTATTTTTTATTTTTTTTATTTTTCTGTTCACTTTTTATATTATTCTTGTTTGTATGTTTCTTATCTTTGTATTTGTAAAGTTTAATAAAATTATTATTTTAAAAAAAGAATTTGGTACTGTTTATTGCTACTAAACAATGCAACAAAACCGTTCAACAAAGAATATTTTATTTATTGTACAAAATAGATTCCCCCTGGCCTTGCTGTCTGTGAGTCTTTTTTGTCAGTTTCTTTCCATCTATTGCTCCTACAGGCAAGAATAGATCAATCCCCCCTGAAATTTTGTTTGCTTATTTTATGAAAACTCTTCTTTCTTCCCCAATGACTGAAATTTTGCCTGAAGAAAAAGTAGCCACTTTTTTTTTTTACTAGAATATATATTTATTGCTTTCCTGTCTTTATCGTAATACTTTTTCTTTTCAGAGTTACTAATCTTCAGTTTGTCAATCCTTCAACATTTCTGGTCAGAACATTCTTCACTTTTTAGCTTCTCTGAGGGAGATGGATGGTTCAGGAAAATAAATACATACATACATACATACATACATACATACATACCTGCCAATTCTGAAATATATTCATTTTTCTATTATGCTATATTTACCAGACAATTCTTGTTAAAATTAATATTTCATATTGTAATCTTTAGACTTGTTCCTCTCCCTTATCATGTAATAATTCCTAATATCTGATACCATTAAACCTACCACATATGGGCTACTAAAATAACAGCAGAAATAAAGAAGAATTATTTACTCGTTGCTGCTATCGATTGGGGTTCTGATTCTGGTTTTTGTAGCCCAGAACATTGTCCTTCAGTATGAAGGTTTTGTAAAAGATGAGGGTGATGAGGCAAGAACCATCTATCTAAGTTAGATGGAACCTTGATGTAAATCCATGTTAGCTGACTCCCAAGATCTTGAAGAGAACAACCATGAACCAGTTAACTTGTAAATAAAGAAATAAGCCTAGAATTTAATTGCAGATCATAAATCCATATGGTACTTCACAGTGCTTTACAACCCTCACTAAGTGATTTACAGAGTCAGCATATTGCCCCCAACAATCTGGGTCCTCATTTTACCGATCTCGGAAGAATGGAAGTCTGAGTCGACCTTGAGTCTGGTGAAATTCGAACTGCCAAACTGCTGGCAGCCAGCAATCAGCAGAAGTATCCTGCAGTACTGCATTCTAACTGCACTACCACGTCTCAAAGGCTTTGACCTCTCCCCCCCCCCCATTGTTGTGGGAAAATCGTTTGTTTATAAGGCTTAATTCTTGTCTATAATAAAGATTTCAATCTAGCCAAGTAGTGCCTGAGAATCTTCTGTCAGTTTAAGTCAATTGATGAATATGAGATTGTGCCTGGAGAAATAAAATTTACTGCTGGCTATGAAACTGACAGACTGAGGAATATGAAGCTCTTCAAAACTTGCTAAATTACAGCAGCCTCAGCTACCAATAGCTTGCCATTAATCTAATTCTTCAAATTATGTGGCAGACAGGACTTAAAATGGATCTTCTTTCCTTACCTAAGCAGAGGCTGATGGTTGTTTTTGCTGTCTCATGGTCACTAACCAGAGGTGGGTTTCAGCAGGTTCTGACCAGTTCTGGAGAACCGGTAGCGGAAATTTTGGGTAGTTCGGAGAACCGATAAATACCACCTCTGACTCGCCCTGCCCCCATCTATTCTCTGCCTCCTGAGTCCCAGCTGATTGGGAGGAAATGGGGATTTTGCAGTAACCTTCCCCTGGATTGGGGTGGGAATGGAGATTTTATAGTATCCTTCCCCTGACACATCTACCAAGCCACACCCACCAAACTGGTAGAAAATTTTTTTGAATCCCACCACTGTCACTAACCGTCAGGTGCAAGTAACCAGGAACAAGAGTTGAGTTCAAAGCACTAAAGGTGCATGCTATAACCACAAGAATCTGATTTACTAATGCTCAAGGCAAATTGGCACAAATTGGCACTGTTTGTATAGCTGCCCATCTCACCAATGGGAAGGAGAAAATTGGCACTTTGCCACCTTTATTGCAATAAGACAGGACTTGGTAGTGGCTCTAACCTGTGTTTGATTAAGTTTGTCCTTTGTTGAGAGCCAGAAATGCTCTAGACAACTCTTTTCTCATTTCGTGCCCCTCTGTAAACCCCAGAGAATTATGGAATATGTGAGACGAGATAGAGAGATCGCCTAGGTGTAATCAAATCCAAGGCTTTACCCTCCCCCTTATTTTAAGCAGCAACCAAGGCTTTAGATCACGGGTGTCAAACTTGCGGCGTCACGTTGCGGTCATGAGATGTTTCACGACGATTTCCCCCTTCACGGGGGAAATCGCATGTGACCCATCCGGCCCACGGACTGCCAGTTTTCCACCCCTGCTTTAGATAGATCATATAGCAGACCAACAGGAACAACTCAGCAGCTACCGCTGAAATAATTTAGTATTTATTTATTTTGTCATGTTTATGTAGTGTATATTGGAGGTGGTGACCTTTTGAAAGCTCCATGCAACAAAATTAAATTTTAACGTATGCCGATTCAAACAGACAATAAAGTTATTCTATTTCCTATTCCCATTCTACTCCATTCCATTCTATTCTATTCAACTGATGAATGAACCTTTTTGACCCATCAATCACTGGAGGGAGGCCAGATCAATCAAATAGGTCCAGCCTCCATGGAGTGGAAGGTAGCGTTAGAGAATCCCGTAGCAATCAGGATATGTAGGAAAACTTTGGAAGCCAGAAGTAATTGTCCGAATCAGGGGTCTTTAAGTCTTTAAGACTTGTGGACTTGTGGACTTCAACTCCCATGAATTCTGGGAGTTGAAGTCCACAAGTCTTAAAGTTGCTAAGGTTGGAGACCGCTGGTCTGAATTATAGCTCCAATAGGTCATAATTATAAACTACATTTTGGTATTTGCTCTCTCTTCTGTAGACCCCAAATATTAGCTATATGTTGGCAACTTCAAAATTGACAACTTGCTCGTTAATTCTTGTACACTACAAAAGGGTTTTTTTCTAGGCCTCTGAGCTTTGAGTTCTTGTAAACGATATCATATTGTTTCTGGAAAAACCAATTGTAATTTTTAAAATCTTTTTTCTTTTTAGTTACATAGATCAGGTCCATTATCAGTTTTAGCAGCCATATATTTAATACCAAATTATGCATTTCTTTGTATAGTTTGTAAGTTTATATACAGTATGAATGTATGTGTGATTGTGTGCGTGTGTGTTATTGTTCGTGAACTAAGGGAGAAGTAGTTAGAAAAGAGTTACGAAAGAGTTAATGTAACAAATCAGAAAAATATTGAATAGACATTTTCGGAGAGAATCTGTAATACTTAATTGGATTTTCAAAACCTTGTCCCAATAATTTTTATATCTACTATGAATTATTAATATTATATAAGAAGTCACTAAACTCAGGCACTTGCATCAAAGTCATACCTAATCCTGTTGACTAAAATATCCATTCTAAAATTGATTAATATGGTGAATTGGTTTATGTTTATCTTGGGATCATTTGTGTAACATCAGTTTTTATACACAATTATTCATTGAGAATTTCTATTTCATCTGTTTTTAAATCTTTTTTTATTTTATGCCAGAAAAGGAATAGTACTTAAATGTGTATAATTATTTTGTCATTACTTCCTTTTTCTTTATCCTACTAAAAAGTTAATTTTGTGATATACTTGGGTAGTTAGAAGAAATTGAAATCTGATTCTTTAACAAGACTAATCTGGTATCCAACCTCTTATCCCTGAATTAATAAATTTCCCTATAGGCAATGTTGACAATGTTAATACCTTTTCTGGGAGCAATGTGGGGGGGAAAATTACCTTCAGTTATGTTTTCCTAATTTACAAATCTGGTATTCTTTATCCAAATACTAACCAACTCCAACTCTATTTAACTTTTAACTTTTAACTTGTTGCTCGCATCCAGTTAGAATAAAGCTATGATTTTGAAGAAGGTCATTGAGTTATAGCTATAAGAAAAGAAGGTGGCTAGTGGGTAGAGCTTTTTTTACCTCTTTAGAGCAATTAATATGTTATATTAAAAATAACTTTAGCCTCAGACCTGTAAATCTGAGCCTGAGTGGAGCAGCAGACTAATTCTACTGTTAAAGGTAGTATTTAGTTTCCAGCTGTCTGCAGTTACTGCGAGTTCAATTCTCACCAGGCTCAAGGTTGACTCAGCCTTCCATCCTTTCTAAGGTAGGTAAAATGAGGACCCGGTTTGTGGGGGCAATAAACTGACTTTGTATAAAATATACAAAAGTATGAAGGCTATTGCTTAATGCCTTGTAAGCCGCCCTGAGTCTCCGGAGAAGGGCGGCATATAAATCAAATTTAAAAAAAAAATCTGACTTCAGTAGAAGACATCAATTTTTAAAAAGTTAGCTTTGAAAGTTTAAAAAGTTAATCTGGTCTACAATATGAAAATGAATTATCCTTTTTACTTGTTTTTTTACAAACAGCTCTCTATTACATAGGTAGTCTATAATCACTTAGCCATTTTTGAACCTAGACTGGCAGCTTGGAAAAATAAACCTATTACTTCTATGAGCAAACATAATTTTTCTGTTGTGCAATTTTATTTTTTAATTCAGGGCATATGCTGTCAACTTGTCACATACAAGTATGGAGGCTGCTCACCCATTCTTCATACCGTTCTAATGTACTTACAAATTACTATATTCAGGTTTCATATCATTCTCTAAGATAGATTGAATATCAACTCTCAGCCTTTTCATAGTATTTAGAGGCAAATTTACACAGCAGTATTTTAAATCTGATTTTTATTGGAAAGAAGAAATGCTCCGAAGTTTGCAATAAAAATACCTATTTTTATTTTTACATGATTTCTAAAGGGACATTTAATTTGGTTTTTCCTAATATCTGACACATAATCAAAATTAATGCCAAAACTAAACAAAGTGAGATAATGAAAGAGAAGCATGAAGGAACATACATTTTATGAATTAAAACAACAAAAGATCACCTTGAGGTGACCTGAGAAACTTGAGAATGAATTTTCTTACACAAAATGTTAAGTTACTGCTTGTTGATCGAAAGGTCGGCAGTTCAGCGGTTCGAATCCCTAGTGCCGTGTAACGGGGTGAGCTCCTGTTACTTGTCCCAGCTTCTGCCAACCTAGCAGTTCAAAAGCACATAAAAAATGCAAGTAGAAAAATAGGGACCACCTTTGGTGGGAAGGTAACAGCGTTCCATGCACCTTTGGCATTTAGTCATGCTGGCCACATGACCACGGAGACATCTTCAGACAGTGCTGGCTCTTCAGCTTTGAAACACAGATGAGCACCACCCCTAGAGTCGGGAACGACTAGCACATATGTGCGAGGGGAATCTTTACCTTTACCTTTACCTTTTACTTTTAGACTTAGAAGGATCTGCAAATCCAGACCTTCATTTAAACCAGTGTTTCTCAACTTCAGCATTTTTAAGATGTCTGAATTTCAACTCCTAGAATTCCCCATCCAGGATTGAAGTCCAGACATCTTAAAGTTGTTCACGTTGATAAACACTGAGTTAAACTATGGCTAAATATCCGAAACATAATTTATATCCATGATTTGTTATAAGCTTCCTTACTCTAGTCATGGGTTCATTTGATTTCTGAGATTTCTGAACCCATGGGCATCAGGAAGGTGTATTTATTGGCAGTTTCTCCTAAAAGCAGGGGTATCAAACTCGCGACATCACGTTGTCGTCACATGACATATCACAACTTTTTTCGCCTTTGCTAACCCAGGGGTGGGGGTGGCCAGCATGTGACGCATCCGGCCTGAGGGCCGCGAGTTTGACACCTCTGCCTAAAAGTGTTGAAACATCCGCCTTCTTTGAATGCCTCCCCTGGTGTCTTCAAGGAAAGCTGATCAGTTATTTACCTAACTGTTGTAGGTATATTCACACAATTAAAGAGGGTAACTGGGGGAAAGCCGCCCAGGTCGACTCATTAAGCCTTTTTAAGGATGTGGCTATTTTAATGCTTCTTCTGAATGATCGCACAGCTCTCATAATCATTAAACATGATAGACTACAGTGCAAGCCGATTTTATCTGTCTTTAATAAGGAGTCTGTGGATGAAATGTAATGGCATATGGTTGTACAAAAAAACAAAAAAAAAACCCAGATGGCTTGTTTCAGGCAGAAAGCACATTAGAAAGAATTCCCTGAGGTTTTTTGGTGAATGACATGATAAAACAGATGTCAGCCAGAAGGCACCATAGAGCAGTGACCCTTTGAGATGCATTTTATGATTGGGAGAGAGAAGGAAGTAATATTTTGAGACACTTTTACTGATCAAGGAAGGATGAGTGATTGTGAGTTATCACTTCTGCGATATCTTTCTTCCACTTAGTATTTTGGAGATGAATAGTATCTTCAAAGGCATTGATAAGTGCACATGAATCATACTGTAGCAAGTAGCGTTTACTTTCTAAGCATTTTAGTCTTTTATATCTAATATGGATATCCTAGTGATTCGCATTTATACATTTGTAAATTATAAATGTATAAAGGCCCATTCTCATTTAGGAGTTCTCAAGCACGCTCAGTTGAAGGTACTGTGGCAAATTCACTGTCTGTCTGACCAGCAAGGAAAAAAAAATATTCCTGATTATTTTGATTTGTATAAGTGTAATGAAGGAAAAAAAATGCCATAAAACCTTTAAATATGGGATCCATTGATCTGTGGCTCAGTGGTTCAGTGATCCATTGATCTGGTGATGGAGGACAGCAAGCAAGAGATAATATTCACTATCCACTTCTCTTATTGCACTTACGTCTATAAAAAGCATTTAGTATTATTCCTGTTTAAACCTCCTTTCATGCACTTGTTACTATATTAGCATTTCTGTTGTGTAAAGTCTAGTTTCATAGTAAAGCCTTACGGAGAAACTGCTGATACTCAACTCGCTATTTTTATGTATATTTCTGTCTGGCAAAGTACAAATAGAATATGCATTTTAAACTCGGAAGCTTTTATTAATGGATACCCATAGATGTAGTTATGGAGATGCTATAAAGAGTTTGGAGTAATGGTTCTAGTAATGGTAATTAAATATAGAGCTGTTTCTGTAGGAAAAGAGGCATCATGATATGGAAATTCAGTAGCATTTTTCCTGTGGAGAATTAATGAAAGGAAGATAGTCTTCTACCCATTTCTTGTTCCCTTTGCAGATGCTTGTCCACCAGCCAGCATATGTTCTTCCCTGGAATCTAAGACATATTTATAATTAAAATATAAATGTTCTAAAAGGGCTTCAAGGACAACAGTTTTAGAATTAGCCAGGGCACACATATGCTTTATTACTGTGCATATTTATTTAAAGTTTAGCTGATCAAATTGCAATTTTTATGGTTAGATTATCATTTTTGTATGGAAAAATGTGTGTAATACATAAAGCTATAGATTTTCTAGTTCTGCCTTGAAAATGCTCTTCCTTACATTGCATTAAGACACCTACTTTGGAAAAAATGTAATTTGTAATCTTACATTTAGTTCTTGTTTCTGTTCCGTTTGATAAACTCAAACAACGTGTGCCAGTGTGCTCACTGTAAAAAATTACAATGGAGCTTATCTTAATCTTAAAAATTATCCTAAATTAACTGGGGATAATCTCCCATTGGTGACAATCTCAGAGCTATGAAAGTGTTAGGATTAGGTTTCCATTTATGATGTGTATGTATGTATATAGATCAGGGGTGGGTTCTACTTACCTTTACTACCGGTTTGCAATGGGATCACGCGCGCGCCTTGCTTCTGCGCATGTGCAGATTTATTTATTGTTTATTGTTTATTTATTGGTTCGATTTATATGCCGCCCTTCTCCAGAGACTCAGGGCGGCTTACAATGCGTTAAGCAATAGCCTGCATACTTTTGTATATACCTGCTTAGTAAGGCTTTCGCCCCCCCCCCAAGCGGTGTTCTTTTTTATACAAAGTCAGCTTATTGCCCCCACAATCCGGGTCCTCATTTTACCTACCTCGAAAGGATGGAAGGCTGAGTCTGGTGAGATTTGAACTTGCAGTAATTGCAGGCAGCTGGCAGCTAGTGCTACTTAACAGCACTTTAGTCCGCTGCGCCACCAAGGCTCCATCCAGGGTGGTGGGTGGGGCCTCCCACCAGTTTTACTACCGGTTCTTGCAAACCAGTCCGAACCGGGGGCAACCCATCACTGATATAGATACTATATAAATAATATATAAATAATCTGTCCATTACCCAAGCTGAAGGTGATTTATTGAAGAATGCATGGGAGGTTGTTTCTTTTTTTTAAAAGAAAAGAGTAATATAAAGCATATGGATTCATTTAGCGAATTAGGAAAACAGAAATAGATGAGACAACATGACAAATTCCATTGGCAGACGTCTAAGTGATTATTTAAGCCCACTTTATACTCATGACAGCACACTTCCTCCATTCATTCTCTATTCCTTTGGTCATCTTGCATGTCACTCAGAGCATTTGCTATGCAGCACCATGCATCTGGTGATAAATTCATTCAGAGCACTGAAAATCCCGGCTTGAAAAGATAAATGGCAATCAAAACAGCTAATGCAGACAGTTTACAAATTGCACATGAAATCACTGGAATGTTTAACTTTTTTTAAAATCTCTCTCATGCTGTGTGTCTATTCATAGTTTTGAAAAAAAAAAACCTTCCTCTGTCTGTCCTTCCCCCATTTCTGATGCATGAACTGTTTCTTTTTTGTAAGGAGTAGAAAAATAGAGAACAGAGCTGGAAGGCAGCTTGGAGGTCTTCTAGTCCAACCCCAGCTCAAGCAGGAGATCCTATACCCGTGATGGCGAACCTATGGCACGTGTGCCAGACATGGCATACAGAGACCTCTCTGTGGGCATGCACGCCGTCGCCTCAGCCCAGCTCCAATCGCATTTCTCCATCCCGTTTCACTCAATCAATTCCAATTTCTCGCGAAAGAAAAACATCTCGCAAAGTTGGAATTGATTGAGTGAAACTTTTTCACTTGCGCGCTTCACAATGGGGGGAGGTGGGGTCCTGTCCACCTCCTGAAGCCCATTACGACACAGAGCCACAATGCAACCTATGCAGCTCTTTCATCTCTCTGCTGCAGTTCCGTCACTTTGTCACCGCAGAGGGATGAAAGAGCTGTCGCCCTGTTGCAGCGGTGGTGATGGGCGGAGCCTTAGTGTGGGAGCCAAGCGCCCCTGCACTTGCCTTTGCGCAGCAACAGCATTCCACCTTGATCATGGTACATTTGCTGTTGCCACCAGCAAAGAGGGCTGGGAGAGAATGGTAGGGCGGAACTTGCAGGGTGGGGGCCATCCCCCAAGCCTGGCCTTCATTCTCTCTCAACGGTGGGGCCAAGAGAAAGAAGGGGGCAGCATGGGAAAGCGCTTTCCTCCCCTGGCTGAGCACTGAGCATGATGATGATAAAAGCAATATTCCTAGGAATAGAAAAGATCTAGCTTAATTTCCATTATTATATTAAACATACTGATACGTCTGGTAGATGAAAGCATGTGGAACATACTCCAAAATTTGATAGAAGAATTGTTCCAATTTGTTTAACTGGCAGTTGTATCAAGAAAAAAAAAATTAAATTGGCATTCTTTTTTTCTTTTCCGATTTAATGAATAGTTCATTCCTGATTTTATGGTTGGAAACTGTGGTTGGGAACTGATATGCATTAACCTCCCAATAATCCTCATGAGTCTCAGTGAAATCATTCTCTCTATAGGTGTGCATGCAATCGGATAGTAATAATATAATCTAATTCTGGCTATACTTATTCAGAATGAAAGTGTGTTAAATTAAATTGAACTTTCTTTGTAATATGCACGCATAGGTTTGCTGCCTAAGGTTGCAATCCTATTTTCATTCATAAAAGAAGTAATAAATTCCATTAAATGCACTGACTCTTATAATACGTTATATTTCACCAATTAGATATCAGGCAACCAACTTAGTAGTTTTTCCTTATAAATAAGTATCCCAGGCTTGGTGGATTTGGGGTTTTTATTCCCCCCTCATATCTCCATAAGAAGATGAATTTTAAAAAAGAAGCAGCTGGAAGTGGGGATTTTAAACCTCCAATCAACATCTGAATTAAAGTATCCTGAGGCCACTTTGGAGGAAATAAAAACAAGAATCCACTGGAAATTATGCTGGAAGCATAATTTAATTCTAAACTTCTTGGGTTTGCTTTGCGTACATCTACTTTTTCAGTATTTTTCCAGTATACTTGGATTATCTATTTGTTTGTATTATATCTCACCTGCCGTTCAAGAGTTCAAGGTGATACTTTGCTCCAACTCAACAACGATGTGAGTTAAGATGTAAATGAGACAGAATGACAGGCCCAAAGTCATCTCCTGCCTCGGTTTCCCCAGTGCCTGAGCAAGTAGCACTCCAGTCTTACAATTAATTTCTGTCATGAGGATCTTTTGAATACAGTTTCATCTCTAAACAATCCTGTTTACCTTCAATGCCCCGTTACTTTCTTAAAACAACATCTGTTGTATTTAAGCAAATGATACTATTCCTAGTTGAGTCATCAGTTTCTAGAATTACTTCTTTTTCTTGTGCCATATCCATCATCGGATGTTGGTGATCATGCTGGCGATCCTATTTTTATCAACAGCTGCACAAAAAAGTGCTGCAGAGTTTTGTCCAAACCAGTCCCTTAAATTGTGAAGCCATGATGTTCTTCTTCTGCCTGGACTTCATTTGCCTTCAATCTTTTCTTGGAGGATTAAGTGAAGTATGCCGTATTTTTCCTGAGTGTCAGCACATGTCAAAATATTTTGCTTTTTAATGGTTTTGATGATTTCCCTTGGCTTTCCCAGGCGGCTATCACCTCCTCATTTCTGATCCCAATCTTGACAACTCTAAGATGTGTAGACTTCAACTCCCAGAATTCCCCAGCAAGCATGCTGGCTGAGGAATTCTAGAAATTGAAATCCACACATTGTAACATTGCTAAGTTTGGGAAACACTGTTCGAAGGTGAAGTGGCTGGTGAAAATAATCTGGAACTTTTCCTTTTGACTGCTTCCTTTTGAATCTCCTCCTTTTATTTATAGAAAAGGTATCCCATTGGAACATACATTGTTTCCCATCAATTGTGATTTAGACAATCTTGTAAGTCCTTTGTTCAATGAAAAAAAGAAAATTCTAGAGTCAAATCCAAGAAGGTGCATTGGTGTACTGCATTAAAAAAAGAGAAAACTCTAAGCCAGCATTATTTGAATACCTGAAGACAAACTGCATAAGGGATTAATGAGAAGTGATTGATTTGGGGCATTCGTTAAGAAAATTTTAATCCTATCTTCTTTTTTTTTTAAACACATGACTTCTCCAGAAAATTTCCTCCAATTTTAGGATGAATTATTTATATCAAGTTACAAGGAGGAATTAATGAACACAGACCATAATATTAATTGCCCAATATGTTTTGTTTCACTTTTCTTGATTTGAAAACAGGAAAAACAAATAATAATTTTCAGGTTTTCTCATTGGTTCTGCAATTTACGAAGTTTTTCTTAAATATGCTAATCAAAATTCCACTTGTCATTTTTCCCCCCAGCTCTCGTAAATGTGAAACTTTGGGCTATTGATCGGCAATGTTTCCAAACAATAATGATGAGGACTGGCCTTATCAAGCATACAGAGTATATGGAATTTTTAAAAAGGTATGGCACTGGTTTACGTATTTGTCACATTTATTACCATGCTTGGGGAATATTATATATATATATATATATATTTGTCTTGTTGGAGGGGGGCTTGTGAATGAGTGGTCATTTCTATTCAATTTTTAATTTGCTCTTTTAATGACATTAATGACATAAGAGCTTGAAAATAGAGGGCAGTGATTGAAGGTCTCAGATTCATTATTGTTTGCCTTTTATCATAGTAGCTATTCCTCTTAAGGTTGGTAGCAGAAAAGTAAGTAACAGAATAAATACAGCAATCATAGAAAGAGCAATGTTTACAGATCCATTTGGAATTTCTCTTTTAAGAACATATTTATTCAAGATATAGAATAATTTCTTAAAAGCATAATATGGCCTAATGCTTTTTAAAATAATATTTAATAATCATATATTTTAAAAGTATGCATTTGTATCTTTCAGACAGAGATATTACTGTTTGCTTCGGGGATGTACAAAATGGAATGTGAATTAGTTAGAGAAGAAAAGAGATTTAGTGATGTGTATTTTAAATTTATTAAATTTGAATTTAAGCCCCTTGAAAAGGATTCAAGTAGTTTTGATTTCCCTAATGCAGTATCAAAGTGCCAGAAAGTTGAGATGTATAATTATACAAGAATCAAATATATTAACATAAATCTCCTTTAATTAAAAGTTATTAAAGGCTGGAAATATAAGCTCCTTCATTCAGAAAAGAAAAAGAGCACTACTAGAAAGGTTTAAATAGCCAACAGGTCACTGGTGTTGTCTGGGTAACAGAATTCACATTAATTTTCCAGTGTTTTTATTACTGCATTCATTGGAGAAAAACAGCAACCTTTCCCAAATGAAGTTAAAATTATTTTGCTCAATTTTGGAATTAGGAAAATGAGAAGACATTAATAATAAATATTCAGTTTAATTTATGATTGGATAGGCAAATATTGTGCATGAAAGATTGATGAGTCATACTCTTGTGTGGAGTTTCAGGGCAATGTGTTCCACTGAAATCAGTGTGCTGCACTCCATTTTTATCTTAATTCTAATTGATTGTATTGTATTTGGGACTGCTCTTTAATAGCATTGGAAAAAGCAGAGCTATTACAGAGCACTGATACCGCAATGTTTCTGTCATGGTCTGAAGTCAAGATGAATGCAGTGTCATAGGCAATTACACAAAACCCAAGTTTCCAGGATATGGTTCCATGATGGTTAGGTACAATACTAACCTTGAATAAATATAATTTAGTTAAGATCACATAAAAATCCTGCTTAGACTTTAAAAAGGGCTCAAATCTGTTGAGTAGATGGCTAGAAAACTATTATATTAAGGATTTCTGTAACCTTCAAATTGAACCTTTATTATGATCATAAATCAGAATAAGGAGGGTAGAGTACAAAGAATTAAAAAGTATGAAAGATATACATTTTTAAAGAATACATATAAAAACTTTAAAAAATGAAATGAAACAAAAATCAAACAGGAATTTAAAAAAAATCTAAAAGGAGAAGAAGAGCAATAAGGTGGATATGGAGGAGCATGGCAAATTAAATCTATCACAATAAACATTACTCTACTATTACGAGCGAAGTGCTTATTAAATCTGGTTTATGACACAAGTCATCTTCTGACAGATTTTAAGTGCTGTTGTGTAGAACCTGGAAACATTGTATATTATAGCAGGATTGGTGTCAGCAAGTAGCAGGGAAGTGAACGAATGTCTCTGTAGTACAGACACAGAAGAAATGCATGTTCTGTTGTTTCTGCAGGTCCAAAGTTGTGAGGTAAAGTCTTTCTGGGTAGGGGAGAATCTTCCTGAAGTGATCTTCAAGTAGAGCTGAGAAGATGGTGTGATATTGTGCCACAGTAAAGGCCCTTTGGTGGTTAGGTACTTTGAGGTTACTTAAGTATGCCATAGGAGACACAGAATTTCTGTTGGGTTCAGTGTCAGTGGAGGTTGAAGACTTAGCTAGGTCCAATTGACACTCTGTCTGCTACGTGTTGTTTAATGAGTGCTTTGGCTTGATCATATCTGGAGTGGAAGACCCAAGGACGAGATTTTAATTGCCACTGCCTCTTTTCATTTGGATTGAAAATCATCACTCATAATTAATGGGACAAAATCAAAGGGGAGAAAAGGATATTCTGAGCCCGTAGTTGAGTACACACTCTACTTTCATGAGGTCTATGTCTAGCCTTTGGGTAGCATTTGAGACGCATTTTTAGGCTCAAAGGGCCCAAAACGTGGACTAAACAAGTGTTAATGGTGCAAAATTAACAAGCGTTAATGGTGCAAAAGGGTTGATTGGCACCATTATGGGCACCATTATGGGCACCATAGAGGAATTGTGATATTGGCTTAACTTCCAATAATTTGAATGCTGCAGAAATGTAGCGACCATCTCTTGTCTTGAAGAATTCATGGGTAGAAAATTAGTTCCTTGGCAGATTGTAAGGCTACATTCTGTGGTTGTGCAGTGATTAGTATTGCAAATTAACTCTCCTCACATTGCCAGGAGTTCAATTCCTTCGATCCTGACCAGCTCAAGGTTGACTCAGCCTTCCATCCTTCTGAGGTTGGTAAAATGAGGACCCAGATTGATGGGGGCAATATACTGACTCTACAATATGCTGACTCTGTAGAGAGGCTGTAAAACAGTGTGAAGCGGTATATAAGTGTTCTAAGTGTTATGGCTATTTCCAGATATTTGAATCAGGAGACCAGCTCAATCTTGGGGCCATTTATCTTCAAGGGTTGATTCTGGAGCCTTTTGGCAAACACCATGATTTTGATTTTTCTGGTCATTGAGTTCTAGCTGGTCTTCCTTGCAAAATTATTTTAGTTTTCTCTTGTAAGACCAATAGGGGTTTTTGAGACTATTGGTGGATCATCTGCATAGAGTAAAACAGAGATGATCCTGCAAGCTGGTTTTGGAGAGTGAAAATGTTTGTTGAGGAGATGGCCCATCATGTAACAAGAGGGAAGCCAATATACAAGCTTGCTATACACTTTTCTCAGTTCCAACGATATTGGTGACATGACTTTGGGGTTTATAACTTACTTTGAATCACCTCCCTTCATGAAACATACCTAATAGATGAAATACACATCTAGGTCTCTACTTTCTGTCTCATTGGGGGTATATAAACATTTATTATCAACTGAGCACTGTGACTCAATTGGATTAACGCAGCAATAGCATATGCCTTGAGTGGAGAGAGGTGCTTTGATATGGTATGTAGTGGAGTGGAGACTAGGACTCCCAGATCTCCTTTTGCTCTTCCATGCTCTTGGCTCTGTCCTGCTCATGAATCAATGAAATCCATTTAATAGCATGTTATCAACAGTCCATGTTTTCTGGACCAGTATGATATCATAGCAGGAGAGGAAGTCAGTAAATTTCCTCTGATCTCCGAACAGGGATCAGTAAACAGGGATCACCCAACCACATTTGGATTTGGTCATTTGGATGTCAAACACTGAGCACCTGGGGCTGGGTGAGTGAGTTTTGCAAGAGCAATAGTGTAAGGCCCGGCCTCTTCCCCTTATTCAAGAAAGTAAAGACTCTTGAAACTTGGCATTTCAAAAGGAACCTTTTATTGAACAGGGGTGATAGCAGGGTGAAAAGAAAGCAGGCTCTGAGGGTCCTCAGGCGATACAGTTGGAATAAAGGAATTAGAAACCCCTCCCAACAGTCCAGTGTGGATTCCGCCAATCTGCAGGTGCGAAGATGTTATTGTACTGGCCGCTCTGAGAAAATGATAAGGGAACTTTATCAGGGTCATCCTCTGCCAGCTTTTGAGCGATGCAACCCACATGGCCCTCCCTCCCCTTACATTCCCCCAAAGGTGCAAAAAATGCCAGAGTGCTTAAGCGCCCGGCTAAAGGTTATAAATCAATCAATTTCAGGATACAGGATACATAGGGAAGAAAGTAATATGTAAAGAAAGTAATTAAAAATCCCCCCTTCCCCTGAAGAATGGCAGATACACGGAACTGACAAATAGCTTCAAATTAGTTGATAGTTGAAGTAGTTGTAGTTGTGTTTTCCTGTGTGTGTGTAGGAAGAAGGTGTAGCATCATCAATTTCCTGCTCCCTCTTTTCTTTCAACTGTTTCTTCCAACTGGAATATAAATAATAGAAACTGTTTGCCTAGATAGATGATAGATAGATAGATAGATAGATAGATAGATAGATAGATAGATAGATAGATAATAACCATCAATACTTAGATTACAACTATAGTAGTTACTGTCTCCTTAGTTCTCATTTTGCCTTAGCCTTGATCAATAGTAGAAAAATGGAAAGAGGTAGAATGAGTGAATATACTAATTAAGTTATTATCTTGTCTCCCTATTGTGCAAGCAACAGCTGATAATTAACTTTGAGCTAGGTTTCTATCTCTCTCTATAAGAGAAATCATGATGTATGTGGAATCTCAGCTCATTATTTAGCAAAGCTCTCAAGCGGATGCTATTTTAAAGTTGTATTGTGAAATGTGTATCAGATAAAGACAAAAAAAACCCCTCTTCTATTTGTATGCTGTATAAGATAAGTTAATCAATCCATCTCTTTTAGTTAAATTTCTCTTTATCAAAGGATTTATGACATGTCAAGGGATAGATGGATCAATCAATCTGTTTCCATCTTTTTCAGTTCCAAATGAATTCATTCATAAGACACTTCTGGACGCTTTTGCATCAATCTCTGATTTAGCAAATACATTAATGTTTTCAGTGGATACCCAGTTATGTTTTTTCACTGAGGGAACCGCATGAAACAAAGGGAAAGGAGACCATCTCCTCATTCCTAGCCCAACCATTATAGTAGTCTGAATCTTGGATTATGTCAGCTCTTCAAGTCAGGAGCAGACATTGCACGGACAACCTCAATGTATTGTATTGTTGTAGGATAGGGGTGTCAAACTCAAGGCCTGCGAGCCAGATCCAGCCCACAATGTGGTTAGATCTGGCCTGCGGGGCTTCCCTGGAAACAACAAAGGACTGTCCCCCAGTGCCTTGGCCCCACATGGCTGGGTGCTTATTTAAAACATGGTGGCAGCCATCCAGGCCAAAACATGGTCAGCCTTAGTGTCAGGTTCCAAACAGAAGGAAATAAAAGGAGACAAACCTGGATGGCTGCTACCTTAGTTTAATCACTTCTTGGCACTCACTGACAATTGCAGATGAAAATCTTGTTAGGGCTACTGCCCTGTGCTTCCCGCCACCATTTATTCATTAGTTATCACCACTCACCCAACCATGCGCGCATCTCCCTCTCATGTGACCTGGAAGTTGGCTTATGTTTAATTCTTGAGTATTTACAACCAGCAACTAAACAGTTAATTCACTTGAGTATTTTCAACCAGCATCTAAACAGTTAATCCAACTTGTTATTTCCGGCTGGCCATGATGATGTCATCCCCCAGCTATTCCCTCCCGTCAATCCTATCAGTTCCTGGGAGGCTTGACGAAGCAGATGCTGGGCTAAAATGAGGTTTGTGCATTCATCCCACCAAGAATGGCAGCTCCATACCGACAGCGCACTGGAGCTGACACTTAGATTTGCAGAACCACCCTGGAGCCAGTGAGGGGCTGTCCCCGCCCCACCCCCTGGGTGCGAGCTGGAGACAATGAATTACCCCCAGGGGTGGTATTCACTTACCTTCGCTACCAGTTCGCAAATGTGAGCGCACACGCCACCTCCGTGTGTACGCAGAGCCTTCTGTGCATGCACAGAGTATCAAAAATGGGGTGTGATGACATCCGGGTGGGTAGGCGGAAACGCCCCAGCAACCGCTACTGGTTCACCTGAACCAAATAGAACCGGCTGAATACCACCACTGATTCCCCCCCATCCCCCCATCCCCCACCACAGGCACCCCCAACATGAGCGATGGCAAGCTAGTCAAACCCAACCCAGACACGCCCATTCATGCCCACCCAGCCACGCCCACCTGGCCTCCCAAGGTCAACCACAATCCTGATGCAGCTCTCAATGAAATCAAGTTTGACACTCCTATTATAGGATATGCTAACAGAATCTTGAAAACCTGCTGTAGTTTCCCTCTGACCTCTTTATACCAAGCAGAATCAAAACCGGATTATGATGAGTCTCTTTCCAATGTTTTCCTAGAAGTGAATTGTTTACTTTTTCTTAACAGCTTTTGTAAAACTTTACCTAGGCCCGTGATGGCGAACCTATGGCACACGTGCCACAGGTGGCACACAGTGCCCTCTCTGTGGGCACGTGAACCGTTGCCCCCATTCAGCTCCGACGTGCATGCGTGTGCACTTCCTGCTGCCAATTGGTCATTGGGTCTCTGCCATGCATGCGTGGGGGTGGCACGTGTGTGAGGGGGGCATGCATGGAGGGCGGGTGCATGTGGGGGGCACACACATATTGTATTTTGGGGGTTCGGGTTTTGGGCATTCAGTCTGGAAAAAGTTAGCCATCACTGACTTAGGCTATATCTAGGCTATATCAGCATTCTATATATCTGTATCTAGATCTAGTTATATCTACAAATTCCTTTATTGCTGTGCCTCCTGCATCCATCCCATTACTGTGTCGGTTGTTTGATATTACTTCAGAACAGAAATTCAATTTTATGGAGAAATATTGAACATTATGAATGTATTCAAAGGATAACTGTCTGAGTGCATTCTATGCTGCAATATCGAAATGTAGTTCTCTCTCTCTTTTCTTTCAAAGTCTGCCCATATGAAATAATTAATTTCGAATTAAATACAACTGTCAGAAAAGTTTATTAAGGTTAATTTAATGTCATAGAACTTATTTGTTCTTCTTCTGAAAGCATACACTGTAAGACAGGTTGAGTTAGGAGCTTCTTCACATTGGCAAATGTTATATTCTGACCAGGGTTGAGTTGACTAGGGTTGAATCCCAACCCTCAGCCTCTTCCTTCCATTCATCTGCCATCTTTTCTTTTCTGCATTTTGCTGCCAGTGTGATTTATTATTAAACAGGCAACAGATTTCATTGTCAATTTATTTCATACGTCTGCTTCTCCTAATAGCATGGCTCATAAACCAAGTTTAATTATTATTATTATATAATTAATAATATTTTTTTCTTAGAAGAGGAAATAATATATTAATTAATCTCCCAAACTTTGGACACTATGTTCTGTCGTAGTGTTATCTGCGAACTAACTATATGGTTAAGGCAGGGGTGGGTTTCATTTACCTTTGCCACTGGGTTCGCTCATGCACGCGCCACTTCTGCACATGTGCAGATCATATTTGGTGACATCCCGGTGGGTGGGCGGAGCCTCCCGCCGCTGCTGCTATGGGCGAACCGGTAGCAACCCACCACTGGGTTAAGGATATAAAGCCGTGATGGCAAACCTATGGCACGCGTGCCACAGGTGGCACACGGAGCCATATCTGTGGGCATGCGAGAATTGCCCTAGCTCAGTGCCAGCTGATTTTCAGGCCTTCTGGGCCCACCGCAAGTCAGGAAATGGGCCATTTCCAGCCACCAGAGGGCCTCCGGGGGGATGGGGAAGGCTGATTTAGCCCCCCCCCAGGCTCCAAGAAAGCCTCTGGAGCCTGGGGAGAGCAAAAAATTGGCCTCCTGGGCCCACCGTAACCTTTTTGCCAAAAGTGAGGGGGAGCGCAGGGGGATCGTGCGGGCATGTGCGGGGTCCGGGGGGGCATTGAATTATGGGTGTGGGCACACATGCATGCGCCCCCCCGCGTGACCTCCATTTTTGGCACGCAACGATAAAAAGGTTAGCCATTACTGATATAGAGCAATGTGTGATGTACTATATATCCTGACATTCATTGTTCATAATCTTGGCTTTGGCACCAATAAGCATCATATCCTGGCCTGTCTTTAATATTTCTTAAGATGTGCTTTAAGGTAATATGAATGTTCTGTCTGTGGCTTTGGATCTAAAGTACTTTCTATCTCATAAATACATTTTCACTTAAGTATAGATACACATTCTGTTTGTGTCTCGCAGTACTAGAAGCTTCTTGAGTAGAGTAAAAACAAAGCAACCCAGGCACAAAGTTGCAATGAAAAGACTTAGTTCATCATGTACACAGGCAAACTTCAAAAGTCAGATTTTTGATTAACAATGTAGGAATTCCTCTCCATAGATAATGATCTGTATTGAAAAAATGTCCAATTTGAACTGAGAACACGTTTTATTAGAGCAATGTGGCCATTTCCTGATTCATTCTCTTTTCATTATTTTTCAAGTGCATTGGAAATCATCTCCTATGAAGATTATTTTGGAAGCAGGCTTTATCTCCAAAGAATTAAAAGCAATAGTTGTATTTCATTAAAAATGGAGTGAATGTGACAAAGTGTCAGTGCACTGTCAATTTTATAGTGCTCATTTGAATGCTTTATTTTTTTGGTCAGATAGAATATAAGGGTGTATATAGTCACATACAAAGAGATAGTGTGGATATGTGTTATTTATTTAATATGCAAATTTTTCCAGGTTAACACTAAATGAACATTAATAAAATAAGTTAAGTCATTTATGGCATCTTCTCATTCTCAGAAAATATTTAATGGGGAATTTTTCTTAACAATTTTCTCTGAAATATCTCTTATAGGGCAAATGTGCCCCAAGCAAATATGGAAGTCAACAAAAATTCCTTTTCCGTCACATTTAAACAGTGAATAACTTATTTCACTCATTTAAATATTGGAAGGTTTTCTTTTCATAGCAATTTATATACTTTATGCCTACTTACAGGTAGTAAAGTGATTTTAAATTGTATATTCTTTATATTCAATATTTTGATTAGCAGTGGATCTGCTAGAATCTGTTCTTCCATCTATAGGTTCTGGGACCTCTAGGCATCTCATGCCAATAAGCTTTACTGCTGAGGAATCCATGCATAGCAATACGATTATACCAAAAGCTAAACATAATGCAATGTAAAAATCTGTTAGATGCACATTTAAGCAAAGAGTTTTCACTATTTAAAGAGTGGGAAACAACTTAATAATGAAGTACCTTTCGTGGTTAGCAAAATAATGTGGTTAAAAACTGCATCTAAAGCAGGGGTGTCATACTCACATTGTCATGGTAGCATCACATGATGTATCAGGACTTCCCACTCCCCCTTCTCTAAACTGGGCATGGATGTGGCCAGCACGCGATGTCCCGGAGGTTGTTTTTTTTTTTTAATTTGATTTATATGCCGCCCTTCTCCGGAGACTCAGGGCGGCTTACAATGCGTTAAGCAATAGCTTTCATACTTTTGTATATTTTATACAAAGTCAGCTTATTGACCCCACAAACTGGGTCCTCAATTTACCTACCTTAGAAAGGATGGAAGGCTGAGTCAATCTTGAGCCTGGCGAGATTCGAATTTACTTTAATTGCAGACAGCTGGTCTGCAATTAAATTACAGTGCCTTGTCTGCAAAGCTATCCAGGTTTGACAGTCCTAATCTAAAATATTATGGATGATGGGGGAAAAAATTAAAGTATTGAAAGAATTCCATCTGTTTTACAACCAGAATCAATGTCAGTATACTTCTGTTATCCTTTAGTTGCTTCTAACTCAGTGACATGATCTCCCCGGTACTGGCTATCAGTAACTATTTTGTAATTTGAAAAATCACTATTTGTAAGCTGAACTGTGTGCCGTCAGTGATAGAATGTAGCCAGTATATGTCCTTCTGGCCTCTTTTTTGATCGCCTTTAAATTTTCAAAGCATCTTCTCTAATGTTTCTTTATTTGTCCAAAAATATCAAAGCTTTAGCTTCATTGTTAATGCCTCCAGTGTGCAGCCTTCATTTACTTCACCTGGAACTGAATGATCTGTTCTTACTGCAGATCAAGATATAGGCAATAATTTTCTCTACTATCACAATTCAAAGGCATACATTTTTCTTTGTTCAGTCTTTCTGATGATTCAACTTTCACAGCCCTATGTTACAACTAGAAAAACCACAGCCTTGACAATGCATTATCCTTATTGTCACAATATATTTCCACACTTTAATGTTTTAGCTGTATCTAGATAGTCTTTCTTCCAAATAGTAATGATCTCTTTATTTTTCCTCCTCCTCCTGTTATAAAGGTAAAGGTTCCCCTCGCACATATGTGCTAGTTGTTCCTGACTCTAGGGGGCGGTGCTCATCTCTGTTTCAAAGCCGAAGAGCAGCGCTGTCTGAAGATGTCTCTGTGGTCATGTGGCCGGCATGACTAAATGCCAAAGGCGCATGGAATGCTGTTACCTTTCCACCAAAGGTGGTCCCTATTTTTCTACTTGCATTTTTCACGTGCTTTCGAACTGCTAGGTTGGCAGAAGCTGGGACAAGTCATGGGATCTTACCCCATTATGCGGCACTAAGGATTCGAACCACTGAATTGCCGACCTTTCGATCGACAAGTTCAGCAACTTAGCTACTGAGCCACCACGTCACCTCCTGTTATAGCCCACTATTATTTTGTACAATCTAAGGTGCACAGAACTGTTTCCTTCTCTTTGCCCACAATAACTCATCTTTGAGATGGGTTTAAGCTGAGAAAGAATGACCAGCCCAGAGTCACTCAGCCAGTAAGGGAGGACTAGTATTCATTGGCCACTGGTTTCAAATTGAGTACCAAAACCATTTAATGGCTACAGTCAAGCTTTGTGAATTTTTGATGGTAGAAAGATAGAAGTCTGTTAATAATTCAAGCTGGCTCTTGATAAAATTTTAGTTGCTGGGGTTTTTTTCTTCAGTTTTGAGCAGCAAACTGAAGTTTCTGCACTTCCTTCCTTCAGTTTCACTGAGAGGTTACTGCATTGCTCACTTCCAACCGTGAGTGACATCATTAGCATCTTTTCATAATTATAATTATTGCTATTGAAAATTCTGTTCAATCCAATATGTTAGATCCACCTCTGATTTTCTTCCAACAATTTGAATTTCACTCTCTAGTTCTTCTAATCCTAGTACTATACACCCTATTTCTACTTTTATGCAATTTAATGTGTTCATTAAGAATTATTGGTGTATTTATTTCCACTAAACTCAATCCCAAACCTTAGACTTTCATATCTTCTTTTTGTGAAAGAGGTTTAAAATATAAGATGTCTATTAAAATCAATATAGCTTTGAACTGTATAATATATCAGCATTTAGCATCAGAGATAAATATAATCTCTAATTTGATTAGGCTCCCAAACTACAAGAGAAAAGAACTCACATTTCTTTCCTTAAAGTCTGCCAAAAAGGATTTGAGGGCCTTCAGCGGAATAGGGGATCATTTCAGGGGGAACGTTATTATAAAGAAGGAGGAAGAGAGAAACAGCAATTGAAAAGGCTAACTTCCAAAGCTCACTTCCTAATTATGCCAATCCCTGAGGTGTTGTCTTTTGCAGAAGACTTCACCGAGCTCAGAATTGATTGCAAACCACAAATAGAATTCTACCTCCTTTATCTCCTAGTGTTCACCTCATGCAACCCAACAAGACAGACACAGACTTCAGAGGATAATTAGAACTGAAGAATAAAAAAATTGCTACCAACCTGCCTTCCATTGAGGACCTGTATACTGCATAAGTCCAAAACAGGGCTATGAAAATATTTACAGACCCCTCGCATCCTGGACATAAATTGTTTCAACTCCTATCCTCAAAACCATGCTATAGAGCACTGCACACCAAAACAACTAGACAGAAGAACAGTTTTTTCCCCAATGCCATCACTCTGCTAAACAAATAATTCCCTCAACACTGTCAAACTATTCACTAAGGCTGCATTCAGGAGTGGGTTCTACTTACCTTTATTACCAGTTCACAATGGGGCCATACGCGCACGCTCTTCTGCGCATGCACAGAAGCTTCTGTACATGCGCAGAAGCATCTGATGACGTCGGGGTCGGTGGCCAGAGCCTCCCGCCGGTTTTACTACCAGTTCTATAGAACCAGTGTGAACCGGGGGCAACCCACCACTGGCTGCATTACTATTACTATTAGTCTTCTCATTGTTCCTATCACCCATCTCCTCCCACTTATGACTGCATGACTGTAACTTTGTTACAGTGTCCTTATGATTTACATTGATATTGATTTTTTCCTAGTATGATTTAATTGCTTATTTGTACCCTATGACTATCATTAAGTGTTGTACCTTATGATTCTTGATTAATGTATCTTGTCTTTTTATCTACACCGAGCGTATGCACCAAGACAAATTCCTTATGTGTCCAATCACACTTGGCCAATAAAGAATTCTATTCTATTCTATTCTATTCTATTCTATTCTATTCTATTCTATTCTATTCTATTCTATTCTATTCCATTCCATTCCATTCCATTCCATTCCATTCCATTCCACTCCACTCCACTCCACTCCATTCCATTCCATTCCATTCCATTCCATTCCATTCCATTCTATTCTATTCTATTCTATTCCATTCCATTCCATTCCATTCCATTCCATTCCATTCCATTCCATTCTATTCTATTCTAGTACCTGCTCTGAGGTACAGTGAGGAAAACATCTTTCTTGTTTTTGCCAAGCTGTTGGATTTTGGGGGGAAGGGACGGTTGTATATGCACCCCAAGTCTGCAAGAGGTACAGGTAGTCCTTGACTTACAACATTCGTTTAGTGACCGTTCAAAGTTACAACAGCACTGAAAAAAGCGTCTTATGGCAGTATTTCACACTTACAGCCATTACAGTGTCCTGGTGGCCACATTATCAAAATTCAGATGCTTGGCAATTGGCATATATTTACGATAGTTGCAGTATCCATGGGATCAAGTGATAACATTTTGAGACCTTCTGACAAGCTAAATCAATGGGGAATGCAGAGTCACTTAACAACTGTGTTATTAACTTAATCTTACCCAACTGGTCAAAAGAGGAGTGGCACAAAGCCAAAGCTTCTAAAATTCTTCCAGAAAGGGATTTGTGCGTGATTCATTTCAAATACAATTTATCTCAAAAATTGATTTGCTCCATTCACTTTTCCGCAATCAAGGGACTACTCTCTTTTCCAGGGCATATGGGAGCAGTCTCTCTTCTTTACAAACACAGAGAAAATCTACTTGAGGCTGTGTTGCCTAGCTGGCAAACCAAAAATTGGTCCAGCACCTTAATGTGTTCAGAATACAGAGGGGAGGAAGGAGCTCAGGGCTCATCCCTGTCTTACAAACGAACACCCAAAAGGCTTATGACGATGGCTGCATGGACTAAATAAGACAAACTACTAAGCCCCTTCCTCCTTCAAGCACTAAAAAACTGGCCTTTTGGTTCTGATAATGAAAGCTTAAGACATTGTGGGGCAGGAGTGAAATTCAGCAGGTTCTGACAGGTTCTGGAGAACCGGTAGCGGAAATTTTGAGTAGTTCAGAGCACCGGCAAATACCACCTCTGGCTGGCCCCAGACTGGGGTTGGAATGGAGATTTTGCAATATCCTTCCCCCAGGAGTTGGAAGGAATGGGGATTTTGCAGTATCCTTCCCCTGGAGTAAGATAGGAATGGAGATTTTGATCTGCAAAGCTCTTGGAACATGACTTTCTCAAAACTACCATATTTTTCAGAGTATAAAATGCATCTTAGTTTTTGGGGAGGAAAATAGGGGGGGAAAATCTGCCTACCAGGTATTCATCTGGCTAGCATCCTTAGTCTGGTCAGCTTCAGCACATTAGTTTGCTGTTTTTTATCCCCTGGTTGGGGATAAGAAACAGCTTCTAAAGCACAACTGATCTTTGGAGAGAGAAGCAATGAGAAAAGCAGGTAAACCACGAGATTACTTCATTCGCTAGCACCTCATTAGGGCTGAAAAATAACTTCACAGGTGAGAGTCAGAGGAAGCAGGCAAAGCATTAGGACTGAAAAAAAGCTTCACATCTGAGAGTCGGAGGGAGCAGGCAAAGATCATTTCACTGAAAAAAAGCTTCTAAAGAACAGCTGAGAGTCGGGGGTAACAAACAAAGCACTTGCTAGCCCCTCATTAGGGCTGAAAAAAAGCTTCAAAAAAACTGCATTCGGAGTTCAAGACACACCCAAATTTTCAGCCTCTTTTAGGAGGGAAAAAAATGCCTTATACTCCGAAAAATACAGTACATATATATTCTCTTTTATAACTGTTACAAAGTTGAATAGGATTATACAGTTTCTTCCTAAAGCAGAATTATGTTCCTATAGATTTTAATTTTAGTGGTATAATTATAGTTTGTGTATCAACTTTTTTTTTTAATATTGCTTGGTAGCTACTAATTCGTGCTTCTGCTGCTTTCTTTTGGCTATGCAAAGTTCCATGTTCTGGTATATCCACAGGCCTGCGTAAAATCTACAAAAAGAAAAAAAAAATCTTGCCCAAAACACACATACACACAAATGTATTGTTCGAACAATATCATTTGTAATTTCAACCTATGAATCACAACAAATAATTCATGAAAGTCCAACTGTTTCTCTTGTGTTCTGTAATGTACATCTGTAGATTAATTAGGATTTTAGCAGAGTGATGAATTGATATGTCTATTAGGATCAGCTAATATAGTAGTCTTTTAAAATGAAACCACAGACTATACAGGAGGCACCACAGGTGGTAGCCAGTAATTAGCCAACTGTGTCTGTGAAGAATTTTACATTTTATTAGCGCCCTTAATAATACGATCAAGAGATTTCTTATTAAAATAAGGATCAATTGCCAAAAATATTTATCTGGTAAAAAAATTATAATGTCTGTAATTTTAAAAAGACATGTCTTTTTCATAAATTTATTGTGTTAAGTTCTAAGAGAGAATGAAATTACACTTTGTCAGTGAAAAAGCAACTTCATTTAGGTAAACACAATTGTTTCATAACTTAGTGGCTTTTGAATGTTTTAATTAAGACTTGCTGTTCAGTGAGGCTGTACAGATTCTGCTAAGTTTTTTTTTTTGTTGTTGTTGTTGTTGTTGTTAAGTCTAAAATCAGTAAGCCTGCTACTCACATACACAATACATCAGATCTTGGTCAATATTTGAAAGGCTTTATCCTGGTGAAAAGTGCTGTTACCTTCACATGAGGGGTGAAATGCTACCGGTACGGACTGGTTCGGGTGAACCGGTAGCGATGGCAGCAGGTGGTTTGGAGAACCGGTAGTAACGGCAGCACAGGTTCTGCCCACCTGCCCGGTCATTGTTAAAATCAGGAAGTAACCTGTTATTTACCCTCTGCGCATGCGCAGAGGGTCTGCCCGTGCATGTGATGTGTGTGCATGCGAGTGAAGCAAGCACACGCGCGTCACGCATGCACTTCTGAACTGGTAGGGAAGTAAGTAGATTTCACCCCTGCTTCACATATACCGTTGCTTACACTAGGTTGTTATATAGATATTTAAAGCCCTACATGGCTCAAGACCAGGCTATCTTCGAGACCGCCTTCTACCACATAGCTCCCAGCGACCGGTAAGATCCCACAGAGTCGGTCTCCTCCAGGTCCCCCGTTAGCTAAACAATGTCGGCTGGCGGGCCCGCGGGGGAGGGCCTTCTCTGTGGCTGCCCCGGCTCTCTGGAACCAATTACCTCCTGAAGTCCGGATCGCCCCCACCCTATTGGCCTTCTGGAAAGCGGTGAAGACCTGGCTCTTCTGGCAGGCCTGGGGCCATTGATCTCATTATAGTGACATTGCGAGACCCGGTCACAAATTAGAGTGTATGTGTTTTAACGTTTTAACGTTTTAATGTTTTAATGTCTTCTTTTAACATTTTGTATGGGATATTGTTGCATTGTTTTATTCTCTGTTGTAAGCCGCCCAGAGTCCCTTGGGAGTTGGGCGGCATAGAAATGCGACTAAATAAATAATAAAATAAATATATTTATTTAATAATTACATTTATATATTGCCATTATCGTAGTGGACAGTAAGTACTATTGTAATAGATTATAGTATGTAGAAAATAGGAGGCAACCAGGAAGTGTACTTGAGCCTGTTTGTTAAGATCCCCCAGATTACTCTGGTTTCAGATCAAATCTCAAATGAAACAATAATTCCATTAGCATAATCCAGTTAGCATATTATGAAAAACCAAATTTTGTGAGGAGGAAAATGATATATTAGGATCAAGGAAAGAAGATGTCAATGTTTTTTTAAAAAAAAACACTCAAAATTACTGAAAACAAAAGCTCATTAAGTCTGCATACCTACCTACTGTTTCTTCATGCAAGCAACAAAATGCCTATTATTATTGAACATGGGCAACTGATTGCATAATAAATAAAACTATGATTGTTAGATCCTGGTTAATTTTAACAAGTGGCAGTTAGAACAAACTAAATACACAAGAGCCAGTTTGGTCTAGTGATTAAAGTATTAGTTTACAAAATGGCAGACCATGAGTTCAAGGGCTGCCTTAGCCATGAAATCCAGCTGGGTGACTTTGGGCCATTTACACTCTCTCAGCTAAGCTCACCTCACAAGGCTGTTGTTGTGGGAGCAATAGTATATATGTTGGCTATGTTTTCTGTCTTTAGTTATTTGTAAAATAACAGAATAACAGAGTTGGGAGGAATCTTGGACGTCTTCTAGTCCAAACCTTTGCTCAGGCAGAAAACCCTATACCAGTGATGGCTAACCTTTTTGACATTGCATGCCAGGAAGGGGGGGGGGGGCGGGGGAGGTTCACGTGTGTGCATGCCCACACCCATAATTCTATGCGCTCCGCCCTGCACATGCGCACACAACCCCCCTCCCCCCCCACTCCTGGCACGCAATGGCCCGGTAGGCCTGTTTTTCTTTCTCATCTGGCTCCAGATCCTATCTATGCATCTGGGGAGGGTGAAAACAGCCTGGAGGCCCTCCAGAGGTCTGAAATGGCCCATTTCTCAACTCCTGGTTGGACAGGAAGTGATGTTTTTTGCTGTCCCCAGTCTCCAGAGCCTCTCTAATACTTTCTTTAAGTATGGAGCACTTTTGTAAGCAAGCCATTCCATTGATTAATTGTTTTGTCAGGAAGTTTGTCCTTAGTTCTAGGTTAGTTCTCTCCTTGATTAGTTACCACCTATTGCTTCTTGTCCTGCCTTCAGGTGCTTTGGAAAATAGGTTGACCCCCCTCTTCTTTGTGGCAGCCCCTTAGATATTGGATTGCTATTTTCATTCAACTAAACAATACCAAATTCCTGCATCCGTTCTTCATATATTTTAGTTCCAGTCCCATAATCCTCTTTGTTGCTCTTCTCTACTTTTTCTAAAGGCTCTACATCTTTTTTATATTGTGGCAACCAAAACTGGATGCAATATTGCAAGTGTAGTTTTACCAAAGGCATTTTAAAGTGGCATTAACTCTTCACGTTAATGCAGCCTAAGACTGCATTGGCTTTTTTTGGGCAGCTGCCGCACACTGCTGGCTCATATTTAAGTGATTGTCCACTAGGATTCCAAGATTTTTGTCAAAGTTACTATTAAAATTATAAACGTGGGATTCAAATAAATAAATAAATAAATAAAATAAATAACTGATATTGAAATTGTGATTATTTCAGAAGGGAAAGCTTTTGTTCTCCATAGTGGTGGAGACAGCAGCCAGGAATGGGTTGTACTCGTCTGTTCAGTTGAAGGATTGAGTCTGTAAAAGTTGTAAGTCCCGCCCTTGTTGCTAGGGCCTCCCAGCTTTTGACTCAGTCCTTCAGACTGGATGGATGTGTTGGATAGCTTCTCTTCACCAATTTCCTGGGTGCTTCTTCATCTCATGGAGAATTCTTTCTGAACCCTCATCCCATTATCTGCATTTGTGAGTGAAAAGCTGACTCCCACTCCTGGTTGAGTCGTTGTGCCTTCCCCAGCGGCAGGGCTTCGGCTCTGCCCATTGACAGGTGCTTATCTTCCCTGATTATACCGGTGCTCTCCGTTGAACTGCAGGTGTTCCGGAGTGGCGGTGGAGCTCCGCGCTCCCATAGGAGCTGTGTTCATGAAAAAAGATGGGAAAAAGTAGGATCCATTTTTTTCAAGCTTGTATAGCCCTATCCGTATGACAAAATATAGCTTGCTATTATTTATGAAACTGGGTCAGTAGGTGGAGAATTGGGATGCTAGAGAAACTATATCTACCGTATATCCTTCTTCCCATATAGCAACAGTTAAAAAAACACGTTTCATCTCCATTCCCCAGTGAAAGAAGCTGCAGGGCTAAAAGGGCTTAGTTTAAAAAGCTCTTTTGCCTGTAAGAACAAAAGGAACTCTTGATTCTTTCGTTTCAATTCTGTATTCCTCTATTGGTCTTTTTCAAACTTAGGAAGCTTGAAGTTTTATTTTGTTTAGGTTGTTTTCTACCTCCATGACTTTGAAAAAGCTGATGAAAAATACCCAGGAATAAATGATGATTTATGAAACCGAAACATCTTTAAAGACAGAATTCTCATAATGCCAGTAGTGCTTTCTGTGATCTTTTGCAGAAGCAACCTACTTTGGAAGGAAGAATAATTAGGTAGTGTAGGTGACCATAAAATGAACAGATGAAAGAGTACAAAGCTTCTCTGACAATAAATTGACCCAATTAGGCAGCAATTTTCTGCAAATCATATTGGTCAGCTCTGTCTTCAGATGTCAGAATAGCTGTTCCAAACTATAAACATGAAAGATGGATTCAATGCTCTTGATTCCAAGTTTTACTCTTAGGTTTTCTACTTCTTTGTACAAAAACTATTTAATGACATTTTATTTGATGTTGGTGTCTGTATTATTTACTGTGGTTTTCAAACTAATATCTTCTAAATATCTTTAATGTCATATTACATATACACTATTTAGTCTTTCAATTTTAGACATGAAAATATGTACGTAATATAATCTACTGTATATATTTATATCTAATTTAAGTATCACACTGAGGGTGGATCAGTGGTGGGTTGCTCCCAGTTCTGTCCGGTTCTTGAGAACCGGTAGTAAAAGCGCTGGGAGGCTCCGCCCACCCGCCCAGACATCATAAGATACGATTTGTGCATGCGCAGAAGCTTCTGTGCATGCACAGAAAGGTGTGCCGTGCACGCTCCCATTGTGAACTGGTAGTAAAGGTAAGTAGAACCCACACTGGTGGTGATTTAGTACTAGGCTCTGTAGGGTTGATGGATTATTGTAGGTTGAGATGGTGTTTGGAGGTTTGTTTCAGTTGCAGCTGGAGATTTTCTTTGTGATGGGGAAGCACTCACTTGGACTGAGTTGGCATACTCAGTTGATGAGCCGTGGTGGTGCAGTGGTTAGAGTGCAGTACTGCTGATCACCGGCTGCCAGCAGTTTGGCAGACCGAATCTCAAGGTTGACTCAAACCTTCCACCCTTCCAAGGTCGGTAAAATGAGGACCCAGATTGTTCGGGGCAATATGCTGATTCTGTAAACCACTTAGAGAGGGCTGTAAAGCACTACGAAGCGGTATATAAGTCTAAATGCTAGTGCTAGTACAGTTGTATCTTCCAGGAGTCAGGGCTCTTGCTCAATTAGTAGGCGGCAGTTATGTCTGGGGAGGTGTTGCAAAAATCAGTTTTGTGTATTTGTTCCTGGACCAGGAGATTCTCTTAAAGTTGCTCATGCCTTATGAAACAAACAAAATGTTAAAAAGTTATGGTACTTATGTAGTTATTTACCAAGCACATCTAAATTGTATTAAAGTAACCAAAATATCTTTACAATCCCCAAGGCACGTCACAACTCTTGAGCATCCCTAATGTTTGGAAGTTGAAACTTGAAAAATTTGATATGCCACAGTCAAGTTCTTCATTGGACTATTGCAATGTACTCTACAAAGGGCTAGTTTTGAAGAGCACTCCGAAGCTTCGTCTGGTTAAGAGTGCAGTGGTATGTGCTGTTTTGAGCACATCAAATTATGCTGGTTATTGTATATGCAGCATTTACTTCCAGTATCCTTCTAGGTGCAATTCAAGAATTAGGTTCTCACCCTTAAAACCCTGTATGGCTCAGGGCTGGATTACTTGTGGATCCCTTCTGGCTGAGGACTCCACAAGCGAGAGGAAGAAGCCCTAGGTCTCCTCTGTCAGAGTCATTTGGTAAAATTTAGGAGATGTCTGTATTGTGGCCTTTCTCCCTTTTGGAAAAGGTTTCCCCTGAAATCCAAGTGGCCCTGATCCTCTTAACTTTCAAAAAACCCTGGAATACCTGACTCTTCTTTCAGGCACTCTACAGCAGGGGTGTCAAACTCAAGGTCCTTGGGCCCAATCCGGCCCATGGAGTGCTTAGATCTAGCCCTTGGGGCTGCCCTGGAAAGTGAAGGACCGGCCGTTGGTACCTTTGACAGAGAAAACGGAGCTCAGGAGCAGGCCGTGCACAGCCTTCCTGAGCTCCGTTTTCGCTGGCAGAAGCCGTTGCAGCCAAAAACCCGGCCACAACAGGCACCGCTGACACAAGTGATGTCGAGCTGGCCACACCCATCCTGGCCATGCCCACCCCAGCCACATCCACCCGGCCCCCCAAGGTAAAACACAACCCTGATGTGGTCCTCAATGAAAACGAGTTTGACACCTCTGCTCTACCGAGTCCAATATAGATGTAGTTGTATTGCCCATGCTTGGCAGTATGATGCTTGAGCTGATATATTATGCTTCCGTTTTTCCACACATTCATTGTGGTTAGCTTTGAGACATGAGGCTTGAGGTGAAATCTTTGCATTATTGACTCATTTTATTGCTTTTCCTCCTCTTTCCATATAATTCAAATCAAGACCATATTTTTTTAGGTAATATAAAATGTTGGCAGAGGATAAACAAGCCTGGTCTGAGTTGCCACTCTGGTTTATAGAATGATAAATCTGGTTTACCAATGCAGATATTCATGCTTTGTGCTAGGACCAACCATTTGGTTTCAGGGGTTTTTTTTTTTATTTTCCAGGCTTCACTTCTTCATTTATTTAACAGTCTGTGTATTTTTCTTAGTAAAAGCTATATGAAGAGTCCTTAATCTGACACATTTTCTTCACACCATTTTTTTTAACTGCATCTCGGCAAAACTGAGAAAGAGGAGCATGTTGAGGGTTGATTGAATTCCAGTTTTCATGTAAGTTCAGGAAATATTAATTGAGCAAGTACCCATTGAAATTTCAGCCACACCATTTTCTCCCATCCCTATTTATACATTGTACCTTTACATTATTCATTAAAAAAAAACAGTAAATAACTACCTGGTTTATTTCAGTGTCTCTTTCAAACCTCTTTCCATGATTCAAATAGAGCTTGCTGTTTTCTAATGGTAATCTGTAAATTGGGATTTTACCAACAGAATACATGATGAAGATTTTAACCTGTTGTTTATTACCACCAGCATATGGTTATACTGGATGCTGAATCAGGCTCATTTCAAAAGATTTTCATTTTAAAAACAAGCAATGAGCTTCTTTGCCTAAGGCAGTCCTCTTAATTTTTAAATCAAGACATAATTTATATTATTAGAGTGAATAACATGACTATGAGAATGAATACGTAAGCTTCTTTCGTATGGTTTACTTCAGAAAAACATTAATCTTTTAAGGTGTTATAGAATTATCTCAGTAAAAAATTAAGAACTAAGTATCTGGCTCCTTTTAATGGAATTGTTTGGAATATAAACTGACAGAGAGATTGATAACATCGAGGAGTTAACTTTTTAAAGACATAGTTGTTTAATGGAGACTACAGCAGATGAAGTTCGTTAATGAGGCATCTCTTGGTAACTATTTTTTTGAAATATTGTACGAGGGAGCCACAAACTGTTTTCTAATGACCATTTGTTATTCTACCATCCCTCAAAGCAATCTTGTGCATGTTTGCTGATGTTTTCCCCTTTTTTCCGCCTACTCCCCATTTTCATTTCTACAGTTCTGTTGATCTGCTTAACACTGGGCAATTTTTACAAAATATATTAGTAGAGTAGAATAGAATAGAATAGAATAGAATAGAATAGAATAGAATAGAATAGAATAGAATAGAATAGAATAGAATTCTTTATTGGCCAAGTGTGATTGGATACACAAGGAATTTATCTTTGGTGCATATGCTTTCAGTGTACATAAAAGGAAAAAAAAGGAAAAGAAAAAAATACATTCATCAAGAATCATAAAATACAACACTTAGTGATAGTCATAGATTATTAAGCAATCAAATCAGGGTGAAATCCAGCAGGTTCTGACAGGTTCTGGAGAACCGGTAGTGGAAATTTTGAGTAATTCGGAAAACTGGTAGTGGAAATTTTGAGTAGCTCGGAGAACCGGCAAATACCACCTCTGGCTGGTTCCAGAGTGGGGTGGGAATGGGGATTTTGCAGTATCCTTCCCCTGGAGTGGAGTGGAAATGGAGATTTTGCAGTATCCTTCCCCTGCTATGCCCACCATGCCCACCAAGCGACACCCATAGAACAGGTAGTAAAAAAAATTGAATTTCACCACTGAATAAAATCATACTAAGAAACAAACAGAACAATATAAATCGTAAAAATACAAGCAACATGGTTATAGTCATAAGTAGGAGGAGATAGATAATAGGAAGGATGAGAAGAATAATAGTAATACAGTTTTAGTAAATAGTTTGACAGTGTTGTGGGAATTAGTTGTTTAGCAGAGTGAGGGCATGGGGGGAAAATGTCCTTGTGTCTAGTTGTTCTGGTGTGCAATGCCCTATAGCTTCGTTTTGAGGGTAGAAGTTGAAACAATTTATGTCCAGGATGTGAGGGGTCTGTAGATATTTTCACAGCCCTGTTTTTGACTCATACAGTATACAGGTTGGTAGCAATTATTTTTTCTGCAGTTCTAATTATCAGTTGAAGTCTGTATCTGTCTTGTTTGGTTGCAGAGCCAAACCAGACAGTTATAAAGGTGCAGATGACAGACTCAATGCAGAACTGAATCAGCAACTCTTTGGGCTGTTTGAGCTTTCTAAGTTGGCACAGAAAGAACATTCTTTGTTGTGCTTTTTTGATGACGTTTTTGATGTTAGGTGTCCATTTTAAGTCTTGAGATATGATAGAACCTAGAAACCTGAAAGTCTCTACTGTTGATACTAGTACTGTTGATCACTAGTCTCTACTGTGATACTAGTATTGTAAGAAGTGGTAACATAGGAGGGTTTCTCCTAAAATCTACCACCATTTCTACGGTTTTGAGTGTGTTTAGTTCAAGATTGTTCCGGTTGCACCACAAGGCTAGTTGTTCAACCTCCCATCTGTATACAGATGATGAAAGATGTAACTTCAGTTTCTAGTGCAAGATGTTTTTGTAAGTCGAGACTATTAACTCAGGAAGTTCAGATTGCCCAGGAGCTGTTGATAACAGTTTTACAGAGGAATTATTGAGTCTGTCATTTGTACTTTTATAACTATCTGGTTTGGTGCAGCAACCAAACAGGACAGGTACAGACTCCAACAGATAGTAAAGACTGCAGAAAGAACAATTGCAAGCAGCCTGCCTCCCATAGAAGACTTGTATATTTTGCAGGTCAGAAGGAGGGCTGAGAAGATATCTACAGACCCCTCACATCCTGGACATAAACTGTTTCTCCTCTTGGGATGGCACTATACAGCATTGCAAGCTAAGAAAACTAGACACAGTTTTTTCTCTTATGCCATCACTCTGCTAAACATCTAATTGTCACAGTTCTGCCTAATGTCTATGTGCATTTACACATGTAGTATTATTGTAGTATTATTATTTATCCTTCTTATTATCTTCTTAATCCCCCCCCTCTTATTGGTATGATGATGATGATGATTACCTTTATTCTGTTGCTTGGCATGTACACTGAGTTTCTGCACCATAGATAAATTCCTTGTGTGTCTAATCATACTTGGCCAAATAAAGTATTCAAGCAGCTTCTAAGGTATTTTGGATGTTGACATTTCTAGTTTCCTAGTAGTGACTAGTAGGGTCTTTATTCCCTTTTTTTTGCAGCATTTCACCAACATAGATCTTGCAGGAAGTGTTCCAAAGACTAGGACTATATGAGCATTTATCCCATTGTACAAGAATACAATAAATAAATAAATAAATCCTGTGAAACATGCAACAATGGTGGGTTTCAAAAAAATTTGCTACCAGTTCAGTGGGCGTGGCTAGGTGAGGGACATGTGACTGAGTGGGTATTGCCAACTTGATGTTACTCACACCCATGCCCACTCAGTTACATGACCCCCCACCTATCCACGCCCACAGGAAAAGGTAGAAAAATTTTTGGAATTTCCACCTATCTACTCCTGTCCTCCCTTTGCCAGTCACCTCTGTTTTCCCTCCTTTAGCGGCCCCGGCCCTAGCCCCACTTCTTCCCACACCACTGCCTCTTTGTTCAGGCTACTTACCTTCTGCAGCGGCTGGTCCAGAGTCCAGAAGGCAAGCTGACCAGAGTTTTCAGTAGCCCCCAATCAGCCAAAAGCAACTGGCAAAAAAGCCTCCCAGCCGCAGGCCACTGAAAAGTACCAGAGGTTGCAGAAAAAGCTGCTGCCATTGCCGCCATGTTCGTGCATGCGCATCCCATTGGACTTGCAAGGGAATGGGATGCATGTGTGTGAAGAATGTGGCAGCGATGAACATGGCAGGAGGGGCAAGTGAGCAGCAACCAGGGAATCGGTTCAGGAGCATGACCAGCTGGCCATTGCTACCAATTTGGCGACCTTGGCCAAATTTCCGCCAACGGTTTGTGCGAACCGGTGTGAACCATCTGAATACCACCTCTGGTCTGCAAGTGTAATCAGTAATCTCTCAAACTGCTTGAAAATGAAATCATTCTGGCAAAGGAGAATTTTTTTCTGATAGGAATGAGAAAGGCTTTGTAGATATCGCTTTTGCTTCAAGTTAATAAATTAGCCATAACCAAAGTAAAAATGTTTTGTGTGTGGGGGTGGGGGGAGAGGCTGGAAATCTAACAGATGGCAAATTCATAGAGACCAATTCAAACAGGAGAGTCAAATAAATACCTAGGGTTTGTAGTTCAGGCTAATGGTAGGAAGTATACTAAATATTAAATAATTAAATAGTCTGTTGACTGTGCTAGAGAAAGCATAGGAGTTTTTAAAAATATACTTAGTGGGTTTTTTATGTTCTAAGTCTCCTTAAGATATTTGAGACCATGTTGTACTTCTAATTACTTTACTGAATGCAATTGTATTAGGAACATAGACAGATTAATTGGTGCAGTCCAAATTTATGATCTATATTGGTGTCTCCAAATAGCCCACTAATAGGGCACAACAACTGAATTAGATTTTCTCACCATTGCAATCAGGATAATAACCGTATTATTTATGGTTAGAATGTAAATTCCCATCAGCTGGCCTAACATCATTCCTGAAGATAAATTCAAATCTTTTTAGTAAAGGACATCGGAATAAAAACTCCCATTTCTTGACCGAGTTTATTTTTGCATAGGACTTTGACATTCATAGAAGTTCAATAAAACAACAGATCACAAATCTGGTTAAACAATCGAAGCCAGATTTCTAACTACCTACCCATAGGAAATATTTCTTCTTGCCAGCTACCTTAAATTAAACTAAAATTAAACAATGGAGAAGGGCATTGGAAATGATGAGTTACAATATTTTATGCTGCTCCTTTTGTAGAGGCCTGTGAAAGTTTGATTATATTTTTTAAAAAAACTATTCCACGCAAGGATTTATTTTCTGTTTCATTAAAAAGTGAACATATTTATCCAAAATAAAATTTGTGCTCTGATAAGCACAATCCCCGAATGGATTAATTATATGTGATGTCTTTTAACTTTCTGATTCCTATGAGCTTTAATCAGGACATGGCTGATGCCTGATTAATAGGGAATCCCAATAGTCAAATTTCAAAAATTAATTGTAGAATACAGCCATTTTTTTTAAAAAAAATTGATTTATATGCCGCCCTTCTCCGGAGACTCAGGGTGGCTTACAATGTGCTCAGCAATAGCCTTCATCCTTTTTGTATATTTATACAAAGTCAGCTTATTGCCCCCACAACTGGGTCCTCAATTTACCTACCTTAAAAAGAATGGAAGGCTGAATCAACCTTGAGCCTTGGCGACATTCGAACCTGCAGTAATTGCAGGCAGCTGGTCTTAATAACCAGCTTAATAACAGGGTGCCTTAGACCACTGTACTACCAAGGCTCTTATTGGAATCTTAAGCCATTAATCTTGGAAAAAACATGATACTGAAAATTGCCATTTTACTAGTTTCAAACTTCTTCATTTCACTGAACAATCCTTGAAACAGGATTGTTGATATAACTGGTAGAGTTTTAAGGGCATCTGCATTATTGCATTTATTCATAATGGATAACTATCCAAAGAAATAATCACATTGCTTTTTCTTCCTTCTAGTTTCCAAATGCTATTTTTGTCCTTTTTCAAAAAAATTTACTGGCAGAAAGTGACATTTAGGTTACTTGCATAATTATATATAGCTTTTCTCCCAGTTAGGTACAATTAATTCTTGGGAAATAGTAAAGTGAAAATGATGACCGAAGTAGTTAATGGTCTATAGAAAGTTTGTTACTGCATTGATTTAATATTCAGTTTAAAATAGCCGGAAGGTAGCTAAATGTGGGTCACATTTTTATATACATTCATTTTACATAAAATCGTATTGATAGAAAGCCAAACAAGTGTTGTTTAATGTCACAATTATTTTTTTAGCAACTAGAAGTGATCACAACTGTAATTGACAGCAACCCATTTTGGCTAAATCTGGTTTTGTAAGCAGAGATCATGTTAAAATTAATTTTTGAATGGCATTCTAAATATAATGAAGGACGGATATTTAGGAGAATTGCCTTAAAATTACTCAGAAGATCAAACTACCCAACATAATCATCCTTGGAATACAAAAATATTTTTGATGATCTAATTTTTAGCAGCCTGACATCTCCGATTGCAAAAGCCATGTTGTAAAAAAAATAAGGCCATATTTGAGAAAATTAGAAATGAGGAGGTTTGAAACCTGTAGTTATAATAAATGAAAAGATGTTAATCTACAACTTATTTATAATACTCATGAGAGTTTATTTAAGAAATATGAGGAAAAAATGTAATGTATTGTAGCTACTTCTAGCATGACATTTTTGGCAACCTCAATCTGTGTCCTTTTTTTAAAGACCTTCTGCACAAAATGATAAATTGAAGGCTGAATCTTATCATTTATGAAATTATTTTTAATAGATAACAGTATTTTGACCTTTATGTTTTGCACAGAACATGATTTGTAATTGATCTGAGATTCAGCATTTTGTCAAAAACTATAATAAGATTAATGACATTCAATAGGATGAGAAATTAAATTATTGAAAAGACTTATTTAAAGAAAGAACTGTGAATATAATTGATAGAATGCACATTTTCACATTTACCTTCGAGACCGTCTTCTGCCACCAATAGCCTCCCACCGGCCAGTCCGCTCCCACAGAGAGGGTCTCCTCAGGGTGCCATCAGCCAAGTTATGTCGGCTGGCGACACCCAGGGAGAGGGCCTTCTCTGTGGGAGCCCCAGCCCTGTGGAATGAACTGCCCCCGGAAATACGTAAGATCTCCGACCTCTGGGTGTTTCGCTGCGCACTGAAGACCCTGTTGTTCCGCCAGGCTGGCCTATCAACATAATAATTTTAAATTGGGGTATTTTAAATTTCTGCGGTTTAAATTGAGCCAATTCTATTTAATCATTTTAATTTTTAACTGCTGTTTTGTCTTGTGTTTTTAAATAGGCTGTACATCGCCCTGAGTCCTTCAGGAGAAGGGCGGTATAGAAATAAAATTATTATTATTATTATTATTATTATTATTATTATTATTATTATTATTATTATTATTATTATTATTATTATTATTATTATTATTATTATTCAGGAAAACAAGCAATGTCCTGAATATATTTATTTAAAATTATATATTTGTAACTGCAATTTAATGTCTTGCTGACTGTGGCAAATCATAATCGAATTAGGGAAGAGACCCCTTCCCCCCCCCATTCTATTCTAGAAAAAGGGCTCAATTCTTCCCTGTGAAAATGTGTTGTAAATTAACAATTGTCAACCCTGAGTGCTTTCACAGAATTGTTTCGATCTCTTCTGAGAAGTCCTTCAGCAAGAGAACAAATTGGACTGAAAAGATAAACTATGCTGTTACCCAATTATTGCACTCAGAAGTGCTACAACAAATTAAATGAAAAATGATGAGCAATGAGACCGGTGGGATTTACAAATTACTAGACCCTGAAAACTGTACTGTCAAATTACGCAAAGTTCTAATGAAGCAAGGTAACAAAGGTGCATACTCCAAGACACAGTGCATAAAACATGGCTTTATGAGGAGTACATATAGGCAAATACAGATTTTCCCTATAATTATATGTAGTGGGGGGAGGAGGAAATAAGAGGAGGTTTTGGTGGGAGGGGGAGGAGCCAGAGGGACTGCGAGAGGAGCAGTGGTGGGTTGCCCCGGTTCGCACCGGTTCTATAGAACCGGTAGTAAAACCAGCAGGAGGTTCCGCCCACCAACCCTGACGTCATCAAAATGCTTCTGCGCATGCGTAGAAGCTTCTGCACTTGCGTAGAGGAATGCGCCCGCATGCGAGTGAAACACGTGCATGCAGCCCCGTTGCAAACTGGTAATAAAGGTAAGTGGAACCCACCCCTGGAGAGGAGTAATAATAATTATAATCAGTACAGAAATAAAACTGGCTTCATAAACCCTCAGATTCTGCTGCAAATCCTCCCTGCATATCAACATTTAATCTTACATTTTAAAACAGAAAGCAGCTAGAAAAAATTGGTGTCCATTTACTGAAGCAGTAAAGTCAAAAGATTCGCACACATTCTGGCATAATGTATCACAAAATCTTAGCACTGGGCTTGAATCCCATATTCCAGCATTCACTTACTACTTCCAGTCACTATGTGCTTCAAAAGTGGCACAGATGCCAGCACTCCACTGGCATCCATAATAATTCTTGAAAGGTTAGCCCACTGTCCATCTGTATCCATTAGAGGAATAAGACAATTAATTGAGCATTTGAAGTCTAATAAAGGCCCTGGTAGTGACTTTATTCCTGCTGACATTTTTAAAAATAACATTGGTTCCAATTCTCACAGCACTTTTCACATTTATTGACAACACTACCGACATCCCAGAAGATGGGACAAAACCATCATAATTCCAAATCTATATGACAAGAAGAAAACAAAAGCCTGACAACTATTCAATAATCAGCGTTTTGTATATAATCAGTAAGCTCTATGCTAAATAGCTATTGAGAAGTTCTATGCAGCTTTATGTAGGGAAAAAGATGTTAGCTAAGCACCAAGGCAACATAAGTGCTGGATACTGTCTTTTACCATCAAGCCATCTGTTGACTGCCAATCCCTAAAAAACAGACACTGCAGACCCTTTGCTAGATTCATTTCTTTCAGCAGTCATTGATGTTGTAGGAAGAAATATCCAGGTCCAGTTCCAAGCTGAGAGAAAGGTACTGGAGACAAAATGGAGGCTGGAGGCTGATTGGAAAGAGGGTCCATTTATTGATGAAGCAGAACCACCAAGCACGTGTGATTCTGGGCAGTTGACCACATGGAGTTGAGAGTGAGGGGTTTTTATACCTTCTCTTGGGCTTTGCACTTGAACTTCCTGTTCCTGGGCAAGAACATGTATTCTATTGACTGTTGTCAGATTCCCATGGTGCCATGTATAAATTCTAGGAGTTTGTCTGAGCTAAGCTTGGTTGAAGTTTGGCTGATGCAATGAAGGGGCTTGTTGGGCAGTTCCTATTGTGGCTGAGGGCTAACCCTACCTTTGTTCAGACCTTGCTGCAGGGAGTAATGCAAGGGTGAAATCCAGCAGGTTCTGACAGGTTCTGGAGATCCGGAAGCAGAAATTTTGAGTAGTTTGGAGAACTGGCAAATACCACCTCTGGCTGGCCCCAGAGGTGGGGAGGGAATGGAGATTTTGCAGTATCCTTCCCCTGCCATGCCCACCAAGCCACACCACGCCCACCAAGCCACGCCCACAGAACGGTAGTAAAAAAAATTGGATTTCACCACTGGAGTAATGGATTGCCAAATCTGCATTTCTAAAAGCTGGTCTTAGCTTAGTATCTGCTAGGGGGCAGGGAGCTGGGGTTCTAAGTTTCTGTCTCCCTTAAGATTTTTATTTCTCTTTTAGGGGGCATATTTTATCCTGCCTTTTTAAAAATATTTCTCAATTTTTTTCATTCTTCTAGGAGAGGGGTGGGTGGTAACTTTCTACAATGTAAGTACAAAAAAAAAATCCCTTCCCATAAATACTTTGCCTGTTAATCCCACAACATAGAATACTATTTCTAAATTTAGACAACTTTAAGATTGTTAGAGTTTGCAGCAATCTAACGAACACTTAGATTCAACAATCTAAACAATTCAGCATATAAGAATTCTTTATAAAATATTCTTTATATAAGAAACTTCTTTATATACAATACCCATGCAGAAGACAGAAACAGAACTCAGAATCCAGAAACACAGAATCAATAATCACAGATTCAATAATCACAGAAGCTAAATAATATATATATATTATATCAGTGCAGGCTCCGAGCCATCTGGCTCACCAGACAGTCCCCACTGGCTGACCTGTTACCATGTCTATTCCAATTCATGAAGCTTTATATACTGACAAAGATGTGTGGACTTCAACTTCCAGCCACCATTGTGGGATATATTTTATATCCCTTGGGTATAACATTTTTTATTTTATTTTATTTTTTTTTTAGCATATGGCATGTGTCAGCCAGGGATGACCGAAGTGGCTGGCTGCCACTGTGAAAGGAATTTTTTCAGGTGGTGTTATCTTGCCCGCAGGACGCCTAAATGCCAGTAGGCAATTGGGGAAGTCTCCTTTTCTGTCCCTACACAGTTTATTCGCTCACAGGAATCGAGCCGCCGAACTGCTGACCTCAGCAGAGCTCAGGTTCAGCATCTTACCACATGAGCCACCACGGCCCCCATAACAATAATTATAATATTGTGATGTATTTCCTTTGCTTGATGATTTTTGTCTGATAGAGATTCAGTGTGTTGAAACAACTAGTGTTATCTATAATTTTGAGTTTTGCTGGCTGGGGAATTCTGGAAATTGAAGTCCACAAGTCTTAAACTTGGATATCCCTGAATTAGAGGTTTTGATTTAGTTCTTTGGAATCTCACTTTCAGCTTCCTGGCAATTGTAGGAAAATATTCCAGGTCCCAATTTATCAATACTGCAGATTCATTCTGGAATAGATTTTAGCATTACTGCATTCACATCAAGTTGTATTGTCTATTTTTTTTTCTTAATGATAGCAAGTAGGCATGCAAAGGCTTGTGCCAAGTGAAATCCAATTTTCCTATACTTGACTGATTGTTAATGGTCAGTGATCATGATAGTTGCTTACAAAACTCGTTTGCAGTGTTAGTTCAATGGCTTTAAACATATTTCTTGAATTAGCATGATTGGCTTGTACAGACTGGATAAAAGATCCACTGCAACTGTTCATAGTTATAGGGAAGAAATGTCTGGGATAGTAGTATATCTGGTAAAGGAGAAACAAGTCCAGGTTTAAGAACTATCTAGCATTAAACATACAATGCAACCATTTTCCTTATCCTTTGCTTCAGTGGAATGTACTTTTCTTTAGATAGTACAACGGGGTTCTGCTTCCTCATACTTAATATGTCCAATGTCCAATGCTCATTTTCCAAAGCAATTTTTGTAATTTTAATATTATTTCCGGCTGCCCTGCTATGAGGAATGGATGAATAAAAGATGCTCCAGCTTATTTATTGATTAAACATATTGTAAATGGACAGCCATCTCAACACAATTCTGCTTGGCTCGGAACAATAATAAATCCCGAAATACTAAAATTAATACTTTATGCAAACAAACACACATGTAAAAAAAAAAATTACTTTACAGAAGAGAAAAAAACGGGTTATTTCTCCCTCCCAGCAATAGAAGCACACTCCAGTTAATAACGCTAATCTAGTAATAGAAAAAAAATGGAAGTAATGTATAGCTTTAAATCAATTTGTTTTCAAAGAATATAAAAGATAAATCACACATGTTGTTCTGTACATTCATAGTTTATAAGATTCAAATTCACAAGAAGCTGAATGCCTCCAATCTGTGTTAGGAACAGCACTTAGACTTATATACCACTTCATAGTCCTTTACAGCACTATTGCCCCCCAATAATCTGGATCCCCATTTTGCTGACCTCATAAGGATGGAAGGCTGAGTCAAGCTTGAGCAGCTAAGGATCGAACTCCGGGTTGTGGACAGAGTTAGCCTGCAATACTGGATTCTAACCATTGCGCCATAAATGCTGAAACCTGGTACCTGACTTGCAATTACCAATCCATCAGATCATGTACTATGGAGTCTTTGGTGCTCTGTGAGCTTGGTTGTTTTCTTGCAGACATTTCATGATTGATAACATCATTATCAGTGATGTTACCTGGTCAGCTAAGGAAATCTCTTCAAGAAAACAACCAAGCTCAGAGAACATCAACCCTAAACTACAAATGGAGATCATATACTCCTTGAGATCCAACACCACCCTACCCTAACACTTGGGGAAAAGCCATCATTTGCAGATTTCTGGGAAACTAAAACAGTCTGCTGGATCCTATATGAAGGATCTTCCACAGGGCAAAGAAAATTCAGATTTCCTAGATCCCAGTGGATGGTAATATCTAAGGGTCAGGACCTGGAACACGCCTACTATGTCTATCCGTAAGTGACATAGCTGTCTTTTCCGGGTTGATTTATTTTTAAACAAATAATGTTTTCCTTTTTAAAGGGATACCATAACACTTCTATTCACTTCAGATTCACATCTATTTTAAAATACGGTTTCACAGAAATTAAATATACATCTGAATCAGGGGTGAAATCCAGCAGGTTCTGACAGGTTCTGTAGAACCGGTAGCGGAAATTTTGAGCAGTTCGGAGAACCAGTAGTGGAAATTTTGAGCAGTTCGGAGAACCTGCAAATACCACCCCTGGCTGGTCCCAGAGTGGGGAGGGAATGGAGATTTTGCAGTATCCTTCCCCTGCCATACCCACCAAGCCATACCCACCAAGCCATGCCCACCAAGCCACACCATGCCCACCAAGCCACGCCCACAGAACAGATAGTAAAAAAAATTGGATTTCACCTCTGATCTGACTATTGAAAAAAACACACATTGGACAGTTTTATGCTGGGGGGATGGACAAGCTATTTCTAATACAAGATACAAGCACCTGAAAAACGTGTAATTAAATACAAAATATTAAAATATCTCTCTAAAAATTTTCTAAGCCGCAAACAATGTTGACATACAACAATGTGTGCCCATTGCAGAAAGCAGCTTTAGAATCTTTTTTTTTTCTTTTTTTGGCTTATAAGTAGAATTTTCTCATGTACATGAGAAATCTCTGTGATAGAATATGAAACATTACATTTCCTAATTGAATATAAAAATCCACTGTGCACGTTCAGGAATCCATAAGTGTTTTACTTCATAACCCATCCTGTTTTCTACTCCATTCATATGCACACGCAAACCCACACAACAACATGTTGGAATAAAGCATTTGTTTTTTCACAAAAGATCTTTATACAGTGTAGATTAATGAACTGTTGTTTCAATATTTTGAGGATTAGTTCTGTTGATGTCTAAATGGAGATAATTGCATTCAAAATTTTACTTTATTTATTATTTATTTATTTATTTATTTATTTATTTCAACTTATATACCGCCCTTCTCCCCAGGGGGACTCAGGGCAGTGGACAGCCAAACTTAAAACACATATAGTACAAAAGTTAAGAAAAAACTAAAATAAATTAAATCATCGGCATTTCCAATTTAAAATCCCAAATCTACAAAATTGAAAAGTTCCCAATTTAAAACCCAGAATCAATAAAATCGAAAATTTAAAAACCCCATTAAAACCATTTAAGCTAGGCCAGCTTGTTGGAACAAATAAGTTTTCAGGGCCTTTCGGAAAGCGCGGAGGTCTGGGATCAGTCGTTAACTTTAATCTAATGGACAGGCAGTTCTCTACACTCATTTACAAGCAACAGAAACCAATTAGATCACGATATCAGTAAACTTCAATAGAATTGGAAATTTGTTTTATGCAAACAAGCAGACATAAAAACACCTTTATTTTACAAAACAGAAAAAAATGGGTTATTTCATCCTCCCGGCAATAGAGGCATGCCCCAGTTAATACAGTAATTCTCATCTAGTAGTTGGATTGAAAAGGGAAATAATGCATAGCTTTAAATCAATTTGTTCTCAAGTAACATACAAGATAAATCACACCTGTGAAGTTCTGTAAATTCTTAGTTTATAAGATTCAAATTCGCAGGAGGCTGAATGCCTTCAATCTGTGCTAGGTATGCTGCAAGGCAATTTAGCCACTGTATCAAACTGGGCTTTGGAATCAGGGGATATTTTATCCGGAGATAAGCTTTACTGCAACAAATGAATCACTCTGGATTCCGAGTCAACAAGCTGTTACTGAAAAGAATAATTCGAAGACTGGATACAATAGCCTGAACTCAGAGAGAGTGCTTAGAAGGTATCAGAAGGAAGAATGGTCTTGCAGACCAATTGAAATATTTGAAATATCAATACAACAACAAGAAGAAATTATGCAAGTCATGCAAACAAGAAGTTATCTAAGATAGTCAGAAAATAAGTGATGAAATAAGGCAATATTTGCCCACAACCCTCAGCTTCATGGGTTTGGACAACTACTGTAGACCAGGGGTGAGTTCTACTTACCTTTACTACGGGTTCGCAATGGGAGCGCTCAGAACAGAAGCACAGAAGCTTCTGTGCATGCGCAGATCGACCATGATGACGTCTGTGCGGGTGGGCGGAGCGTCCTGCCACTTTTACTACCGGTTTGCAAGAACCGGACCAAACCGGGAGCAATTCTTCTTCAGCATGGACGTATTCTTCTTCAGCATGAATCCCCTTTAAATACCATTTGTGTCCATAGACCATGGACACCAACCCCCAAGACTTAATTTAAGATTTAAATCAGAACATTTATTCAAGCTTTCACAGACCCCCTGTGATGACATTGTGGTCCCCAGGGGTCCACGGACCACAGGTTGTGAAGCACTGGTGTAGAGGAATAAATAATTGCCTTGGAACATATGAAGAACAGCTGTGGGAATTCAGTATGTCTAGTTTAATGAAAAGAAGGACTATGGGTGATATGATAGCAATGTTCCACTATGTAAGGGGTGGCCATTAATTAAGAAGAGAACCACCTTAGAACTAAGGAGAAATTTCCTGACAGTTAGAACAATTAATCAGTGGAACAACTTGCCTCCAGAAATTGTGGGTGCTCCAACATTGGAATTTTCAAGAAGAGATTGGACAACCATTTGGCTGAAGTGGTGTATGGTTTCCTGCCTAAGCAGGAGGTTGGACTAGAAGACCTCCAAGGTCCCTTCCAACTCTGTTATTCTGTTAACACTAACTGACCAAGAAGAGAAACCAGATGTCTAGGACAATGTGAGGAAACTCAAGCTAGTTTGACTCAGACAAATCTGCAAACTTTTGCAGATTGTCACATTTGCTAGCAAATTTAACACTTCAGAGAGGTGGTACATTAATTTAGGAAATAATTGTAAGTGATGACATAAATTCTAAGAAAATACATTCATACTTTGAGTCACAGATCACCCCAGCGAGTTGGAAAACTATTCTAGATGAAAACATAAATGAGATAATAATCATATAGATTTCATCTCTTTTCAACACTAATTATGATCCTGGGTATGAAATTGTGAATGAAGTAAAAACTTATGGAGAATATCCGCTCTTCTGTAACCAGCACCAAAGGCATCCAAACAAGTTTCCTTCTATTAGAAGGAGCATAATAATTGTGATAGAATTGTGTAGGAACTCCTAAATCTTAAATTCTTGAAACTGTGGAATAAAATTCCAGATTCATGAGCTGTCATGATTACCCACCTACTTTCTAACATTGGCTGTGCTGGCCCAAAAAGCTACCGTATTCCCCTTCAAACAAATCAGGAGACTGATAGCACCATTAACAGATTTTATTAAAAGGAAAAGACTCACTGCATCCAGCCCTTGCCACCATTGTCTAACCATTGTCTAAAAGAGAAGGTTCTCCTTCTCCTTTACCTTGACAGAACATTTACCCACAAACTTTATAAGCCAAGTTTCTGGTCTTGAGTGTCCTTTATTGTAAATTGTATTGTAAAGAATGTGTGCTCTATGTTACACCCTTATATTTTTAGTGTGTTCATAATGCCTTGTCTATCTGTCTGTCTTGTCTGTCTACCATACCTACCTAACTACTTAACTACCAAATTTTCTAACTTGCTATTAGTGAATCACAAAGAACAAAGCTGTATCCTAAATACTTCAAGGAAGAGCTAGATTCTTGTTTGTTTGTTTTTAAATAAATTATTTGAGAAACAAAAAAACAGCTGGATACAAAAAAGCAACTAAAATTAAATTAAAAATTACAGTAGGGTGCTACACTGAAATTCACCTGTGCAGAGGATATTAATATTCTAATTATTTTCCTAGCCGGGGTCTGCATGCCTAGTTCATTTTTTCTCACTATACATTTACAGGTAGGCAAATAATAAGGAATATAATTTATTCAACTAACAAAACCCGGGCAGAAAATTAAAACATCAAAATTCCTGGGTAAAAAGCTGACATCTTAGAATTCACTTTTCCTGGATTATTTTTTGTGGTGTAGACATGTATACAAATTGTTGTATACCTAAATACTTAGTTCTTGTACTTAACATACTGACAACTATTAAAACTACACAAAGTTTTTCAAAATGGGAAACAAGAGAAAGGACTTCTACCATGTTTCTCCAAAAATAATACCCTGTCTTATATTTTTTTGAACCCTGAAATAAGTGCTTGGCCTTATTGCCATGCGCTCAAAAGCCCGATTGGGCTTATTATCAGGGGATGTCTTATTTTGGGGGAAACAGGGTAATACATTTTTTATGAAAAAAAAAGAATTCAGTAAACATTTGTTATTGGCAGAACAGTTGAAATGAGATGATATTCAACTAAAATATTGAATGAGAAGCAAAACATCTTCAAAGAAAAACAAATTGCCTCTTTAAAAAGCACCTTTGGGACAACTATGACCTGGGTGACTGAGAATCTCCATAGACATTTATGTAATTCTTTCTTTGCCTTTAAGATTATTTTATAACGTATTTGTTTTGGGTTTAATACTTTGGAATCAAATTTTATTCTATGATAGCATGTGTTATTAATAGGCAAAAGGCATTTTTAAAATTTATCAAGTAACTCGGAAATTATACTGCTGATACTCCATTTGAGAAAAGGGCCATTGTTGAATTGGCTACATTTAGTCAATGGAATTTTCTTCCAAGTAGGTATTAAGAGATTACATTTTAAACCCCCTTTTAACAAATCTCTTTAGCCTGGTTTTTTTTAAAAAAAGAGAAAACCTATAAAGAACCTCGGAAGTAAATTGAATAATTGGAAGTCAGAGTGAAATCTGTTCTACATGAATATCAGCTGGGAGTCATGCATCACATCACGGCCGTCTCCTGCAAATGGTTTTAAGTACTGTAAAATTTAGTGTAGAGTTCAGTAAAAGAGATGATGCATGAAACAAAAATTAAGATCATATAGAGCTCTCAATATTAAGTGCTTCCTGTTCCTATTGAAAGCTACGGTGATATGATATTTACAATACTGGATAGCGGGGGGATCATAAGTTCTCTTTGAGCTTGGTTGTTTTCTTGCAGATGTTTCAGTATCCAAATTAGGTATTGTGTTGATGTACCAAGGTCCCCTCATTTCAACCCTGAGCCACACATATTATCCTTTATCAATACTGGATAGTACTTTAGGCCTTAATGCCACTTCAAACAATGATAGTTTCTCTATGCTTTTAATTAAATTCTTGTTGACCTATAACCCTGTACTTATGATCTTTACATATAAGATAAAGTAAATAAGGGAAAAATATGATAATTTCTGAAAACCGTGTTTATTTTTCTGTATGGTAGAGTTTTTTTTTCCAGGCATTGCATGAATTCTCCCCCCCACCCCCCCACTCCAAATTAAACGACACTATTAAGTTCCACAAGGGAACTTCACTCCTATAATTATTATAATATAATTATAGTCATTATACATATTTCTTTATTTTGTTTTCAGACTCAGCCAGAAAGGAAATTATCCTGGGATATATAGCAGAAGAATACTTAGGTGCTGTCCATAAGAGTTGTTAGAAGTTCTGTTGAGTTTCATCCTTATGGCTTTGAATAATTGTGCATCTTTATATATCATTTTAATATATTGTATAATATACAATTTTCTAGAACATTTTTAACAATAAAAAGATTTATCCAAAGGCACATTACAAAGAAGCCATTTGAAGGCAAGCACTTCCTTTGACACATTAACACAGAGTAAGTATATTAGTCTAAACTTACTTGAGTTGAGCATGCTGAAGTAATTATTTACATTTAACATACGGGCTTCTGGGATTGAAAACTCTATCTAAGTTGCATTCCCATCCTTTCTATCCCTTTTGAAAAGCAATTGTAGGACAAGTAGATTGCCAAAGACCATAAAGTTTATTAGTTTCTGCTGTCAGGATTCAGTGTTTCTAACTCCCTTGAGTAATGAAGAAGCTATCCATGCAGACGTCCCTAACGATAAATGTATTATCTTGTTAGAAGTAACATCACTCTTAGGAACTGGTGTTGCCATGTAGAAATCTGCAGATCCAGATGCTGAGGGTATCATTTTATAATAATGACACTGAACACAAATCATTTCTGTTTTGAGGTTATTTACTTAACAACTATCTTTTTAAGGGATCTAAGAGGCATTCTTGGGTAGGTTCTTTAAAATGACTTCACCCAGAGAGACAAAGGTAATCAGGGGATAATAAATTTACTTGTGATGAGGTCAATGTGTTGAGTATGACGAAATGTTTATGTGTTGTTTATAAAGAACTAGCTGGACATCCGTGCTTCCCTATGAAACAGATAAATTGTGATAAATTGACACTTAAAGCCTGAAACTTAATGTAGCATCAGAGCGTGTTAATATAAGGCAACTGGCAGTTGGAACAGAGTGGGAGGAGGAGTAGAATGTCCCAGCCCACAGGCCAGATGAGTCACATGCTGGCCACGCCTGGTTTAGTGAAGGGGTAGCATCAGAGCATGTTAATATAAGGCAACTGGCAATTGGGACAGAGTTCCTTTCAGGTTGTAGAACGTCTAACTCCTTAGCATCAGAGCATGTGAATATAATACTGTATATGAAATACTAATGATATGATGGCCATTTCGAAAAATCCTTTCTTAGAGAGTACTTAGAAGCCAAGAGGAACATACATGCCAAATTTCAAGTTTGTAGGGTTTACTGTTCTGGAGATTTCGTGATGAGTGAATGGTATTTGACTTTTATATATATATATAGATTCTAATACCACATTTCTTCAAAAATTGTACTCATAGACACACAGACATACAAGATAATGTAACAATGATATAAAAGCCTTTGACAGGTGATAAATACAAAGTGATAATTGGTACTGCCTTAACTAAATCTTAATTAAGAATATATTTATAAATATCCACATTACAAATAGTTGTGTATCATACATGCAGTGATAACCCAACACAGGTTTGGAAGGATAGGTTGGATTTACCCCTGTTTGGTGACAAATTATTGTGTTGGAGTACTGGAACACACTTTCTTCCGAAGTTTGGTAGGCCTTCCAAAGAGCATTAATGAACTTGTTTGTTCCCACCTTCCCCCCAAGCAGAGGTGGTACTCAGCCGGTTTGGACAGGTTTGCCCGAAACGGTAGCGGAAAACCTGCCCACCCCCCTGCCCCAGCTCTATGCCATCCTAATTAGGCACATTTTTGAGGCCAGGTGCATGCACGGAAGGCATGCGTGCCAGCAAACTGCATGTGTGCAAGGCCGGGCGCATGCATGGACGGGGCGCATGCGATCGAAGCGAGCGTGTATGCATGCTGACATTTGCGAACCGGTAGGGAAAGTAAGTGAATATCACCCCTGCCCCCAAGCACTGTGATAGGATGAGATGACTATATGTCAGAAGCTTAACTTGGTGCCAGCTTTTTGTTTTTAATCTTTATGGTCTTAATATGGTTTTTACGTTGTTTTATTATTGATATTGATATTACTTTCAAACTCAATAGGGAGACATTCAGAATTTGGTATAAAATGGATGGCTCTGTAATGCTTTAAATAAATAAGTAAATAAGTCACGTTCATTTTGATTTAGTATGGTTGTTTAAATCTATGCATTTCTACAAATATTGCATGATTTTTGCTCCTTTCTACTCATTTTGGAGCCTATTCAACCTCTTTGTGTTGTCAATAACGCTTATTAGAAGCTTTCTGTTCTATTACTTTTGTAATCTCTGAGGTATTATTTATTTGGATTGATGCTTTGTCAACATTTCTAATTGCCTATTTATCTGTTTTCGGGCTGAAATAAGAGCCTGAACTTCAAACATTCCTCTCTCCCCTGCCATTTTCCCTACTTATATGTGAACTTAATTTGTTCCATACACTAAGTGTTCAATACTAAAATGAAAACATTTTTGTCACTAATGCCCAATTAAGGAATTGATTGAGGTAAATCAAAGGGAAATCTGCATAAAATATATATATATATATTTGTACATCATTCTGGCAGTTTCATCGCATACGCCTCAGAAGAAAACTAAAGAGGCGGAAACACAAGAGAGAAAACAATTTGTGTTATCTCCAAAAGAAACCCTGTGATTTTTAGGGTTTTATCTGACAGCAAGAAATAGGTACAAAAAGACATTATTATGATGTCCCAATTGAGGTTGTATCATATGTGTATCATTCAGGGGTGAAATCTACTTACCTTCCCTACCGGTTTGGAAGTGCGTACGCTGCACAAGGGTCATGTGTGTTTTGGGATCCTCTGTGCATGCGCAGAGAGTCAAAAACAGGTTACTTCCTGGTTAAAATCAGGAAGTAATGACGTCTGGGCAGGTGGGCAGAGTGTTGCGCTGCCACCGCTACCAATTCTCCCATCCACCTACCCCCACTGCTACCGGTTCACCTGTACAAGTGCGAACCAGTAGCATTTCACCCCGGTATCACTATATCAGATGTACTATCCTTATCTGTTAAGAAAAATAGAAATATTGTTCCATGTTCAATAGAATGCAGTGAGTTAATCTGCTTAAATTCTGTTAATTGTAACTTTGTTATTCAGAGCCAGATAAAGTGAAAATGACCAATGTATATAGTAAGTACTGTAGTACTGCATTATTTCATTAAATGTACAGGTAGTCCTCAATTTACAACAGTTGACCATTCAAAGTTACAACAGCCCCGAAAAAAGTGACTTAGGACCATTTTTCACAGTTACAGCCTTTGCAGCAGCCACATGATCATGTGATCAAAATTCAGATGCTTGGCAACTGACTCATACTTATGACCATTGCAGTGTCCCAATGTCATGTGTTCACTTTTTGCAGCCTTCTGACAAGCAAATTCAATAGGGAAGCCAGATTCACTTAACAACCAGGTTACTAACTTATCAACTGCAGTGATTCATTTAACAATTGTGGCAAGAAATGTCATAAAATGTGGCAAAACTCACAACAAATTCTCACTTAACATCATCAATTTTGAGCTCAATTATGGTCAAGGACTACCTGTACTTGATTTTTCTAAATGGAGAGTGGAACTTTCTTGAATAATCTATAAAGGGAGTCGAACATTTATGATCTCCTGCTTTATATCTTTTTCTTGTCATACAATAGATCTATATGGAAATATTTATCCAATGTTGAAATAAATATCTTAGCATTTGATTCAGTACTGAAGATACTGTATACATTCCCTGTTGCAATTGATAATTGGCTTAAATATTTTTTAAAAGATCTTTAAAAGTTTAAGGTTTTTTTAATATTTAAATTTGAAAAATTTCTTTTAAAATATCTGTAAACTTTTAGATCAGTCATGATTCAATAGAAATGTAGCTGACATTTATTAAATATTATTAAAGTATCATGTGCATTGTATGTGTTATATTAATATTTTGTATCTCAATATTTTATGTCCCAAAGCATTTGATGCAAAATTTTTAATTCAGCAAAGGATCAAAACAAACAAAATTATGTAGCTTGTAACAGTAAGACAAAGACAATGTTTAGAAAAATTCCAGATTATGATAAGAAAACTGATGATAGGCTGAACTATGGTTGAATGGTTAGGATATGTTAACTCTGAAGCAGTTTTAAGTACAGTACAAGTAATTTTAGTGTTCTGCATTTAGGGTTAATATTTCATGTCAAGGACGTCACAGTGAAGCATCAAAAGCGGTATGCACATATCACTGTTTCCCCTTTTGCTGTTTTTTAGGATCCTTTGCCTTATATATGAGCATTATGAGGTGCATCTCTATTTCCATTCTGAATGCTAGTAAAAAAATCACAATGGGAAAGTGTCAAACCACAATGAATGATTTTACATAATACAAGTCCAGTACAGTATTGGTGAACCTTTTTGGCACCAAGCGCCGAAATGGGAGTGCACATATGTGCATGTGCCAGAAACCGGAAGAGCATGCGCGCACCGGGTGGCTGCTTTTCCGGTTTCTGGCATGTGCATGCACCCTGGCCAGCTGATCTTCACATGCGCGGAAGCACCAGAAACTGGGAGACCAGGAGGCCGGTGCACATGCGCACGCTGGAACCCGAAGAGCAACACGTGACAGCTCGCATTCCCAGAGAGATGGTTCTCTGTACCACTTCCACCATGCATCCCATAGGTTCGCCATCACTGGTCTAGTATATTGACTACATGGTTAGAAATAATATTGAGAGCAAACAAGAAATGTATTTTTGACTCTTTAAAATTGGTTTTTTTTTTATTGTGAAATACAGTCAAAAATATTGTTAAATGCAGGTGGTCCTCAACTTATAACCACAATTGAGCCCAAAATTTCTGCTGCTAAGCAAGACAGTTGTTAAGTGATGAATTTTGCTCTATTTTACAACGTTTCTCATCATGCTTGTTAAGTATATCACTGAAGTTTTAAGTCACTGACATGGTTGATAAGCGAATCTGGCTTTCCCGTTGACTTCGCTTGTCAGGAGGTCGCAAAAGGTGATCTCATGACCTTTAAAACCTGCAGCCGTCATAAATACATGCCAGTTGCCAAGCATCTAAATTTTGATCACATGACCATGGGGAGGCTGCAACAGTCGTAAGGGTGAAAAAGGATCATAAGTCACTTTTTAGTGATGTTCTTTGAATGGTCAATAAATGAATGGTTGTAAGTCAAGGACAACTTATATTGAGTTTCTTTACTGCATGTGTGTTAAAATAGATTTGTATATTCTACAGGTTTGTTTTATTTTATTCTTCTGGAGCTTTTCTCAAGAGATAAAAATTTAAAATTACATCAACTCACACGATATTTTCATCTTTTTCTTACAGTGTTCCAACATTCCAGAGCCTTCCTGAAGAGATCCTTAGTAAACTTGCTGATGTTCTTGAAGAGGTATTTGATTTTAATTTGGGGACATAGTTTAAGGAATGAAGTAGCCAATCTTTTGTCATTCAAGTATTTCAACACTGCCCTCTTGGGATATTTCTGCTGGATAAAAATATTGTACTTGGAAAAATGTCCTATTGGTTAGGGACACCATGATAATAGTAATATTTTTTTAATTGTTACGTACAATTCTGGGGTCATGGTCAAGCACGGGGAAATCAGGAAGTCCATATATAAAATGAATATAAAGGTTTATTGCATATGCATGCTCTCTACAAAAATCTGAACTACTAACAGTCAAAGGAAATTGGCGGTAGATAAGAATCAGTGGAATTCAAGGTGCACTGGACTTAGTTGTTTTGTGGGTGCAAAAGAACTTGAGACTGATGACACGTTTGACCCCTCAGGCTCAGTTTGGTCATTTCCGACAGTTGTACTCAGCTATGGCATTAATGGTGGTATAAAAGGATTTGTAAGTAGGAGTACACATTTTGCAATTGATCTTCCATCACACCCATCCCAGCTGACTCCAAACATATAGATACGTAATATAAATTCATCCCACATTACTACTAAAATTTGGATGGGCTGTAGCATTGAAGAATTCTCATGATAGCACAGGTGTTAGATGTAAGTTATCATAGCTTCATGGGAATTATATACTTTAAATTTTCTTACATCAATGGATTAAGTTGGGCATGATTGATTTGCACAATTGATATCTCGACTCCCAGACTTCTAGTGACAAGGACATTTCCAAAATTCATGGAAAGTCAAGTGCTATTAAGAAATGTAAGGATCAAGTCTCTGTTATCCCCAGCTCTTCCTGCAGTTTTCATTCTTCTATTTTTCAAGATGGAAAAAGGGAAAGGAAAGAAGCTACAGGTGTCTAGACCAGATTTTTTTTCAAAATACATAAATTGTAAAAACCAGAAGGATAAATTCATTTTAAATCAAGCCCAATGGAATGCATTTGACACTATTTCTGCTTTTAACTACAAGCTGATTTGGAACTACAGAAATTGGGAACAGATTATCAGCATAAGTAAGTAGCTAATTTGATCCAGTAAATAATCCCAGGTAGTTATTTCATTGGAATGAACATCAGTAGGCTTTAAAGTTCTCTAACTTAGTCCTCTTGGAAACTGATGGTTTTTTTTATTGGCGCTAATGAAGCCAGTTCCCAGTTCGTATTTATCACTCTTGTGGAATTATAGCTTCCTTTTGCTTCGCCACATGTCAATGGAATTTTAATGATTTAGGTTCCCCCAAATCCCTAACAATTAAGATACATTGATATTAGAATTCTGAAGAAATATTTTCAAAACATCAGCTCCTTAGGGAATATGCCAAATTTGTGCTTATTCAATCAAAATATACCTATTAATTTCACATCCAACAGCTTGTACTACTTATCTTCCTAATTACTACTTTTGCACCTGGAAAATTACATACTTATAAGTGTTGCAGGAATAATTAAAGGCCATTAATATGTCATCTTGTATGTGTTAATTATATGATATCTGTACATACAAAATTGTGTTCTTTTCCTGCATGGTTATAGATTTTCACATGCACTTGACCACTGTTAGCTAATGTTAAAATAATGAAAGAAAATAACTACCAATTCTCTTCACATGGATTGTTTTTGACATTTTAAAACAAGTTCCATTTTATACTTGACATTTATTAATATTTATCAGTTGCCTTTTGTACTTTCATCTAGCTTGTGGACGAACCAACAATTTAACATGACAATGATGGCTTTTTCTTTGTTTCTTTTACATTCAGTTCAGTAGGGGGAGAAAAATGGGTAGAAAAATACAACGTGCAAAGTATATCAATAATCCGTTTCTTTTAAAAAGTCAGGCACAGGTGAGGGGGAAAAACACAGAACAAAAAAGCATAAACTATGTTTGTTTGATTCGAAACAGAAAATTGCTGTGATCTAAGGGTAATTCTATATAATCTTCACATGGAAAAATCAATAAAGTAATATAGCAGTGCAAAACATTTAAAAGCTTTAGAAAGGAAACATATCTTCTTGAAATATAGAGGCAGCCAAATCCATCAGAATGCTCAGCATGACTACTTGAACTCATTCCAAGGTTTTATTTTATTTTACTTTATTATATTATATTTTATTTATTTTGCTTTCCATATCATTATGAAGTCAACAGTGATTAAAACAATTTTTACATTGATTACAATCCAACTTAATAAAGACCACAACAATTAGTTCATATCTGGACGCTGAGGTAAAACCACAACTGCCATCAACATAACCATCTCAGGGGCACTGTGACATTTTCCAGCCCTGTGACTGATGATACAGCCACGGCTTTAAAGTCTTATGAAAGGCCAACAAGGTCAGGGATAATCCAATCTCCAGAGGGGCTGATGTTCTAAGGAGCAGGTGGCATCACCAAAATGGATCTCTTGCTGGGTTCCCTTTAATTAGAAGCCAACCACTAGCATGCCTCTCCTGCTGAATCTGATGAAAATAAATTGGAGAGAGATAGTTCCTCAAATAACCCAGATGCATGCAGTGAAGGGCTTTATAGGTATCAATGTATAACATTTTGGATTGACTTTAGAAGCATTCTGTCAACCAATTGTGGAGTAGAAGTGTGGTATTAAAGACTGCTCACAATTGCTTGTCCTACTGCCTTTTGAACCAACTGCATCTTCCGGATGCTCTTCAGTTGTAGTTCTATAAAGCACTGTACAGCAATCCATTTGAGTGGTGATTTATGAGTCACTGTGAACAGATCATCTTGGTCCAGGAACAAATGCAACTGGCACGCAGCACAAAGATGTACAAAAGCTCTCGTAGCCAGAGCTATCACCTATTCTTCAAGCAGAAGCCACACTTTCAGGAAAATCCCCAAACTGAACACTCCAAACACAAGTACTATGTGTATAAAAATAGAATAATATTAGCATAAGATGATCATAAATGTGGAAGATATCTAGGGTCCATTAAGTCTCCTGCTAGAGCAACATTTTTAGTACTTCATTTAGAATTGCACTAACTTTTGTAAAAAAAATTCCATTCCAAGAAAGAGATTCATATTAATAACGTGTCTTAATGCCTTTATTCAAGTATTGCATCTTTCTAAATCTTTTTCAAATTATCTTTACTAATAACATTTCTACCTCATTTTCCACTGCAGTTTTAGTTTTTTAAGACAGTTTATAAAACTTATAGAATAGCCACAAAATGATAAATATCAAAAATAACAATTAACATTTTAAAAAAATATATGCATTAGAGTCTTTTCATTGATTATGTGACTGGTTAATGTAATATTTGCGAACAAACAACAAAGCTGAGAGAGCATTAAAAAAAAAACCCACCTTGGCGTGGATAAAATAACGCCCATTATGGATTTCTCACAGGAAATTAGACAGGATTCAGCAATATAAATTATAAAGAAAAAGGGACTGCTAATGAAAAAAATAACCATTCAAGTGGGTATTTCATTTAACTAATAGTACTGTAGTAAAAGAGAGGAAACGGGCAACGGAGAGATATCTCTGTGTGCCACTTCCGGCACGTATGCCATAGGTTCGCCATCATGGCCCTATACCATTTCAGACAAATGGCTGTCCAGCCTCATCTTAAAATATATGGCGCACCCACAACTTCTCAAGGCAAGCTGTTCCACTGGTTGATTGTTCTCACCGTCAGGAAATTTCTCCTTAGTTCTAGGTTGCTTCTTTCTTTGGTTAGTTTTCAATGACTGCTTCTTGTTTTGCCTTCGTTGCTTTGAAAAATAGGTTGTCCCTCTTGTTTTTGTGGCAGCCCCTCAAATATTGGAACACTGCTATCCTGTTACCTCAGTCTTTCAACTAGACATAGACAGTTCCTTCAACAGTTCTTCATATCTTTTAGCCTCCAGACCTCTAATCATCTTTGCCACTCTTCTCTGCACTCTTTCCAAAGTCTCAATATCTTTTTTATATTGTGGTGTCCAAAACTAGATGCAGTATTCCAAGTAAGGTCTTACCAAGGTAGTTAAGTAGTACTAACCCGTCACATGATCTTGATTCTATCTCTCTGTTAATTCAACCTAGAATTGCTTTGGCTTTTTTTGGCAGCTGCTGCACACTGCTGGCTCATATTTAAGTGATTGTTCACTAGGACTCCAAGATCCCTGTCGCAGTTACTGCTATTTTATTTTATGTTGTTATTGTATTATATTGTATTGTATTGCTATTTTAGTTACAGCTAAATAAGCAAGACCTCTGTGTTTCATCAAAAGAGGAAATTTTATTATTGTGATCAAAGACCACAGATTAGGGGTGAAATTCAGCTGGTTCTGACAGGTTCTGGAGAACCGGTAGTGGAAATTTTGAGTAGTTCAGAGAACCGGCAAATACCACCTCTGGCTGGCCCCAGAGTGGAGTGGGAATGGAGATTTTGCAATATCCTTCCCCCAGGAGTGGGGAGGGAATGGGGATTTGGCAGTATCCTTCCCCTGGAGTGGGGTGAGAATGGACATTTTGAAATATCCTTCTCCCGGAGTGGGGTGGGAATGGACATTTTGCAGTATCCTTCCCCTGACACGCCCAACAAGCCACACGATTCCCAACAAGCCACACCATGCCCAACAAGCCAAGCCCACAGAACCGGTAGTAAAAAAATTTGAATTTCACCACTGCCACAGATATACAAACCAATTTTCCTATATTTCACTTCCTGTATGGTAATCAGTGGTGGGATTCAGCCAGTTCGCACCACTTCAGGAGAACCGGTTGTTAACTTTCTGAGCAGTTTGGCAAACTGGTTTTTGGAAGAAATCATTAGGGCAGAAAACTGGTTGTTAAATTACTTGAATCCCACCACCGATGGTAATGCATCAAAATGTGCTAATGACATGGCTGTCCAGCATTTTGAAATTTTAATTTGGGTTAAATGCATTGGAACTAAAAGGCTGACTCCAGGATAAACCACTCTTGGCTGACAAGTTTGAACCTCTCTTCCATACATAAAAGACATGTGCAATGAAGGGAAAAGATCTCCTAAATTAATCATTTCGAGAGAGCTCACTCCCATCCAAAATGATGGCTGTAGGGAAGTTCTCTTAGTCTATACTTTATCTTTTATATATGATGTACAAATTAAGACTTTTTTTAACCCCGGCCTAATTGCTGGTAGCGAAGAAAATAAATATCTCCAATACAAGTGTGAACTTTTATTCTTGCCTTTAGTAAGTGTATTGGGGCAATTTTAATCATCCCTAAGAAAAGAAATAATCAAGCTAGTGATTGATTATTGTATAGTTAGAGAACTATACATTTCTCTGCACTTAAATTGAGGTAAAAAAATAAAACAACCAACAGATAGATATAATTGTATGCATTCTATTAATTAAAAATGTACTCGGAACCTAAGATAGGAAATTGCAACTGAAGTGCTGTTTTTATTTAGGATTCATTCAAAGACATTTCTCCTTCTATTGGAACTTATTGTTTCTATTCTACCTAATTCTATCAAGAAAGTCTTTAAACTGAAAAAAAAATTTGAAGGCAAATAATAGCTTTTAAAAGTGTAAATCAGATACAAAATTGAATTCAACTAGGATTACTGGACCATTGTTAAAACACTTCCCTATACTTTTTTTTTTCCTTATGAAGCATTTTAGCATTAAATGGTGCAAGAATATTCAACTAGCAAGTAGTGTATAAAAAAGTGATTGAATTTCCAAATAGCAGGTAATAATATTCTTAGTAGTTGTAAATTGATAATAATGAGCTGTTTTGTATATTACTAACTAATTAAATGTACATCAGTTTTTGAATTCCTAATCCAAATACATGTAGAACAAATAATTGTCACAAGTTGTTTTCTTATTTAAAAGGTGTTACATATTCCAAACTTTTTCTTAATTGTAAATTTTCTTCTTTGAACTTGTTTATGAGTTTTCCTTTTGTCATCTTACAATATTTTTGAAAATCAATATTTTTTCTACAATAATTCAATTAATTAGATTATACTTTATAATAATCTAATTATTTCCAGGTTATTAAAGGGCAATAGTAGTTTCAGGGTGTTTTACCATAATAAAATATCATATAAAAACATATATAATAATATATCATTAATTAATAAATCCTCACTTGGCAAACAGTTAACATATCCTCCATAATAAAATCCACACAGTAGTAAAGTCCAGCAATTAGATCCTCTCAGAAATTGTATTTTGTTTTATTTAATATATATGGCCACCCATCATAAGATTTTGACTTTGGACAGCTACCAATAATTAAAGATTAAAAAACAATAGTACAAAATTATAAATAACATAACAGGGATTGTATTAACATCCATAGTAGTAGTTTTACTTGATGCCATATATATTTCTTTTGTATACTTTAGTTGTTTTAAAAGTTTTAATTGTTTTTATGTCTTATGATATGCACTGCCTACAGTCGCTCGATGAGATGGGCAGCTATAGAAATAAAATCAAAATAAAATGAAATAATAAAATAAAATAAAATGCAGCCAAGGGAAACAACCACCACTAATAATCATTCACAATAGCTGTGATAATTTATTTATCTTATTTGAATACAAGTTTAGAGAGTCTTCCTTATTTGCAGACTGTTTGCATGCTGCTTTGTCCTATTTGGAAACAAATCCAACTGGATCTGATGGATCTTCTTGTCAGAAAACTGCATAGGATTGTAATTTTGTCCAATAAGGAGAGCAGTAATAATAAAAAAAAACCCCAGGAAAGATAGGAAAGATAAAGACAGCCTTCAGAAAACTTGATTTGGAGTAGATTATCTGCATGACCACCGAAGAAATAAATTTGACCAAGGGCCTCTGAATATGCCCAAAGCAAGGAACTCACTTAACCACTATAAGGGGTCCTTGGTGTTACTCTGGATACCTTTGTTTTTCTATATGTACTTGGTGTCCTACTCTAGCTCTAGTGATGCTACCTAGTTTGGTAATGAAAAGTCCGCAAGAAGCCAATCAAGCTCAGAAAGTACCAAGGACCCCACAATTCAACTCTGAGCTACAAATATTCTCTTCTATCAGTAACTACTATGTGTCACAGGTCCTTCTGCCTGGTCCTTCTACTATGGAATGTACCATTCAAGAACTATCTTTGTGGCCCTCTCTCTAAGTCTTTTAGAAAAAAGGATAAAGACTCATCTATTTTGTCAGGTTTTTTTTTTTAATTGTTACTGGAAATAATTTTGATTTTAATAATATTTGTTTTAATAATTTTCATTTATCTGCTTTAATTTTTGTTGTTTGCTAATTTTGATAGTTGTGATCTACCTGAAATGTGGATTTTAAAATCAACACAACCAGGCAGTTTTCTTACCAGGGGTACCTAACTGGTTTGCTGCTGTCTTCTTGCAAGATGTTTTTGACTTCCCAGTCTAGCCTACACCCTTAGTAATTCCTAGTATCTCCCATCTAAGTCCTAGGCAGACCTCATCATATTACGTCTGACATGAACAAGATTGACAGCCAACTGCACATTTAGTAACACTCTTCAGCATCAGAAACACCCAGACAGGGAAACAGCTCAAGCTGAAAACTGAGCATTTTAAAAACTCCCTAACACCTCATATGAAGCTTAAAACATATAAAGAAAAAGTTTGACAACCTGGAAGCAAATTGGACTCATACTGTGTTTTTATTCAACATGAGAAAAAAATGTGCATACCACCTACCGAGCTCTACATTTTGTCAGATGTTTTATGGACAATCGGGGAAGTAGCTAATGAGAACTTTTAATATGCCGATCCTTGTAGAGAGGTGTTTAACTTGTGCTTCTCCCAACCTATCCTTCCTTATTATGCCCCTGGAATAACTATAGTCCTCACTAATTGTACAAAAGGTGAATAAACAACTAATGCATCATGTTCTTAGCTGCAGCATTTCAATGTTCATCAATATCCTAGTTAAGATAGAATTGTGTGTACACAGCCTAATTAAACCTGAAGAAAATTAAAGCGCTTTAAAATCCCCAGTGAACAATTTCCAGAGCTAACACCTGAATTTATAAAATCACTGTCAGGCTTAAATTGCAAAGTTGGTGTTAACATACTTTCTACACAGTTTGATATTTGGCTTTTCAGATTCATGGCTCTGTTTGAAGAGAAATGTTATGATTAATTGGTAGTCAATAATTTTGTCTTGGCCAATGTCACATGCTGTTATTTTGATGCCTCTTCAGGAGATAACATCCCTTGTAAATGACAGGTATTACGCGGGGAATTATGTATGTGTTTGCAGGCATATATATAAATATTACAATATTGATATTATTTTTATATCAATAAGTTATCATTGCACTCAGCATTATAGTGCACCATGAGCCATAGTGACACAGTGGTTAGAATGCAGTACTGCAGGCTCCTTCTGCTGACTGCAGGCTGACTTCAATTTGGCAGATCGAATCTCACCAGGCTCAAGGTTGACTTAGCCTTCCATCCTTCCGAGGTGGGTAAAATGAGGACCCAGGTTGGGGGATAATATGCTGACTCTGTAAACCGCTTAGAGAGGGCTGGAAAGCACTGTGAAGCGGTATATAAGTCTAAGTACTATTGCTATTGCTATAGTCAGTTCCACCAAATACAGTGAAAATAGTTTTCTTAGATCTGTGCCACACAATATAAAAGCAAGAGTAAATGTACCATTTAATTGATTATTTGAGGAGCCATCTCACCCTGATGGGACTGCATCTCCGCCCCAGCAGAGAGAGCATACTGTGTATCCCATCGGTCGAGGAATTTTGATTGGTGGGATCCTGGAGAAGAGCCTTCTCTGCTGTGGCTCCTGTCCTTTGGAGTATCTCTGGCTCTGCCAGATGGCTTGGGACCCCAATGGGAGAGCTTCAAACTAGAGCTGGTTGATTAAACAAGAATTAACCCCTCGTTTCTCCTTCCTCCCCCCTGTGAAACCGGCTGCCTCCTCCTCCTCCTCCTCCTCCTCCTCCTCCTCCTCCTCCTCCTCCTCCTCCTCCTCCTCCTTCTCCTCCTCCTCCTCCTCCTCCTCCATCTTGCATCAATCATTTTATTCTCTTTGTATTGTGATTTTTATGGGTATCTTTATATTTATGTGATTTTAATGTTTTTAATGTTGTAAGCCACCCAGAGTTTCTTTGGAACGAGATGGGCGGCAAATAAATTTCAAAATAAATAAAAATAAATGAAAAATAATAGTCTTACCTTGACTCAGTTCCTTAGAAGTAAGTCCCATCATACTAAGTACTATAAATCTGTGGTGAGTTGCCCCCGGTTCGGACTGGTTCAGAAGAACCAGTAGTTAAACTGGCGGGAGGCTCCACCCACTGACCCAGACGTTATCATAGGTAATCTGCGCATGCACAGAAGAGTGCCTGCACACGCAAGCTAAGTGAGAGAACGTGCGCAGGCGCGATGTGAACCGGTAGTAAAGGTATGTAGAACCCACCCCTGCAATTAATTAGTAAGCCCCTTCAGGATGGGGGGAGGTGGAAGGCATAGATATATATAGGCATATATATATATATATATATAGTGTGTATGTATGTATATATATGTATATATATGTATCTGTATGTATGTATGTATGTATGTATGTAGGTCTTTGGTTATTCGGGTTTTCTCCCACATAAAATTGGAAGTGTCTTGGCAATGTTTCATCGAAACGTCGCCAAGACACTTCCAATTTTATGTGGAAGAAAACCCGAATAACCAAAGACCTACATACAAACACCCGTGAAAACCTCAGAAAACATAGGCCTTCCTATCCACCTATTAAAGCATTTTGGAAAAACAAAACATACACACACTCCAATATCTTTTTCTTGCACAATGTTTACAATTAGAGACGAAGCTTCTAAGTCACTCCTCTTTAATTCCCCCAAATTCTCTTAATTTGTAACGGGAAGACTTTTGCCTTTGCACAGTTCTGGTGCACAGAGCACAAGCAGAGAGAATAATTCTCCAATTCAAGAAGGAGATGTCTCATTTCTGCTCTGTGGCCGCTGCCTTTTTCATGAAAAGAAGGAAAGGCAAAAGCACGTGGTTTGTTTATAGGGTCTTTTTTTTCTTATTTTTATTTCTGACTTCTTCTCTCAGGGCAAAGACAAGCCTTTGATTAGGCCCCAAAGGATATACAATCATTCTTGTCATTCGTGGTAGTTACATTCCAGAAAGTTTCTATGAACGTTGAATTTATGAATACTGAAACGTCAGCTGGGAATATGCGTATTGGGTGACTCAAACTTTTTGCCAGTCTCCGTGTGAACAAATGACTGCAAAAGCACTGCACCTAGCGATTTTGCAGTTACAAATTCAGAATCCCAAATGACAAAATTGACTGTAACTTTGTTTTGTGATCACATTGATGGTGTTTCTGTCTTGGCTTGTATTATTTTCCAATCAGTCAAGCCAAACAGAAGAATACTAGCATTTTTGGAGCTCTGCATGATGTAGAATCATTGGCTGACAGGGTTTGAAACCACTTTAAAGCAAAGGGGCCAAATTATACTTTCAAATTCCAATAAATATACAAAGCGTGACAATTCTAAGGTACGTGAGCTTAGGTGTGCAGGATGGTTTAAAAATGAAAACTGCATATATTTCCACTTTTTATTCCAGAATGCTTTTGAGGTCCTAAAAATATTGCATTTCTGAAGTAAGCACAGCCTAATTCCATTGCATTGTAAATATAAAAGAAGAAAAAACATAGCACCATGTATTTCAACATTTAACAGAAGCGAATTGCAGACATTAAGAGCATGTCTCCAGATGGAAGACTGGAGATAAACCCTTCTATTACTGTGCCACTTGGATTGAGATCAGTAGCTATAGAGAATGAATGAATGATTTTTTTTTTTTGCTTTAATTTATATGCCGCCCTTCTCCGGAGACTCAGGGCGACTTACAATGCGTTAAGCAATAGCCTTCACACTTTTGTATATTTATACAAAGTCAGCTTATTGCCCCCACAATCTGGGTCCTCATTTTACCCCACAATCTGGGTCCTCATTTTACCTACTTTTGAAAGGATGGAAGGCTGAGTCAACCTTGAGCCTGGTGAGATTTGAACTTCCAGTAATTGCAAGCAGCAGATGTTAATAACAGTGCTTTAGTCCACTGTACTACAGAATGAATGAATGAATGAATGAATGAATGAATGAATGAATGAATGGTCTTCCTTTCTGTCTTCTGCCCCTATAGCTACTGTGCTAAGTAACAAACAAGGGGTACAATTGGGGTATATGTCAGCCCCTTCTCTCTCCCTCACCCTAGATGGTCTTTAATTAAAATTAAAACACTGTGAAATATAAAAGTCCAGTTAATTAGGAGGAACGCAGGCTAGAAACACGGTAAGATAAATATGTCTGGTAGAAGGCAATTCAGGGGTGAAATGCTCCCGGTTCAGACCGGATCACCCGATCCGGTAGCGATGGCAGAAGATGGTTCGGAAAACCAGTAGCAAAAATCCCTGTGCTCCCCCCCACCATGCCCAGCTGAGCTGCGCGATCATCAGAGGCTTTTTTTTTTTACTTTTAAAAGCATTTTTTCTACAACCTCTTCCGATGAAAAAATGCTTTTAAAAGTAAAAAAAAAAGCCTCTGATGATCGCGCAGCTCAGCTGGGATAGTCAGAGGCTTTTCAAAGCATTTTTTTCTGCAACCTCTTGGCTGAAGAGGTGGTAAAAAAAATGCTTTGAAAAGTCTCTGACGATCCCAGCTGAGTTGCCTGATCGGCAGAGGATTTTCAAAGCATTAGAAAAAATGCTTTGAAAAGTTAAAAAAAGAAGTTGGCCACGCCCACCCAGTCACATTAACCCCCCCACCAAGCCACGCCCACAGAACTGGTAGTAACAAATTTTACATCTCACCCCTGAGGCAATTAATTGCATTTCATTGTATTTGAGCTAGGATCACCATATGTATGTATGTGTTTGTTTGTTTGTTTGTAGCATCTTGGCCTGTTTGTTTAAGATGGTATTGTTTAGTTAACTTGCTGTGGGGTGGTTGTTGTTGGGTTTTTTTGCTTGAATTTCTGACATTCTTCTTCTTCTTGTGCCATATCCATCATCGGACGTTGGCGGTCATCTTGGCAATCCTATTTTTGTCAACAGCCGTATGAAAAAGTGCTGCTGAGTTTTGTCCAAACCAGTCCCTTAGGTTTTGAAGCCATGATATTCTTCTTCTGTCTGGACTTCATTTGCCTTCAATCTTTCCCTGGAGGATTAAGTGAAGGATGCCGTATTTTTCTGGGTGTCGCATCACATGTCCAAAATATTCTAACTTTCGCTTTTTAATGGCTTTGATTATTTCCCTTTGCTTTGCCAGGCGGCTTATCACCTCCTCATTTGTGATTTTGTTAACCCAGTTTATACGTAACAGTTGTCCTTAAATCCACATTTCAAATGCTTCTAGTTTATTCAAGTGGTTTTCTGTCAGAGACCAACTCTCTACTCTGTAGAGCAGGATAGAAAAGATGTAACATCTGACAAGACTGATTTTCAGCCTTAGGCTTATGTCGTGACTGTAGAAGACCTTTTTCATTTTGAAGAATGCTGTTCGAGCTTTTTCTATCATTGTCTTTACTTCACTGATCATGTCCCAGCTTTCATGTAAATTAAAACTGAGGTACGTGATCCATTCAACTTTTTCTAATGGTATTCCTTCCGAATTTATCAGTGGTAAATTAATGGGTTGTTTGCTGACGACCATGATCTTGGTTTTTGAGGTGTTAAATTTCAAGCCATATTTTTCAGATATTTCTGAGACTCTGTTGATGAGGAGCTGAAGGTCTTCATGCTTACTGGCAAGCAGAACTGTATCATCAGCATATCTTAAATTGTTGATCTGAACACCATTTACTTTGAGGCCAGCATCAATGTTTTCCAGTGCTTCGTTGAAAATTGACTCAGAGTAGATATTAAATAACAGAGGAGACAGAATAGAGCCCTGTCTGACCCCTCTTGGTATTTCTGCATCATCTGAGTATTTTTGGCCTAGTCTCACATTTGCTACCTGATGCTAATATAGATTCTTTATGATTCGGATGTCTTTGCCATCTAGTCCCACTTGTTTCAGGATTTGTAATAGTTTGCTGTGTCTTATTTTATCAAATGCTTTTTCAAAATCGATGAAGCATATGTAAACACTGTGATTGACATCTCTACAGTGCTGTACAAGAACTTGAATGCTGAATAGGACATCTTGTGTACCAAGATTGTTTCTGAAACCAAATTGTGTGTTACTTAGACACTACTCAATTTTGTTGTATATTCTTGTGTGAATTATTCTCAGGAATATTTTCAGGGCATGACTCATTAAACTTATTGTTCTGTATTCAGTACACTTCTTTGCATTTATTTTTGGGGGGATTGTCACAAAGGTTGACTTTAGCCAATCATTTGATATCTTTCCTGTTTCATATATTTGATTGAAGAGCTGCAGTAAAAATTTCTTCCCATTGTCTTCCAGAAATTTTAAAATTTCTACTGGGATATCATCAGGTCCTGTGGCTTTTCTTATTTTTGCTATTTTTATTTTGTGTTCAACCTCCTCCATAGTGATGTTTGGTCCAGTTGTTATACTTCCCATATCAATATCATCCCTAGTGTCCTCAAAAAGTTCTTCAATATATTCCTTCCATCTTTTTAGTTTTTCATCCTCATCGAAGATGATTTTCCCCTCCTTGTCAACTAAGTTGTTGGTTTTCTTTTTGTAGACACCTACTGCTTCTTTCACTTTTTTGTGTAAGTTGAAATTATCATGAGTACGCTCTGTCTCTTCTATTTCTTTGCATCTCTTTGCAAACCACTTTTCTTTTGCCAGTCAAATTTTTCTTCTACTTGTTTTCTGCAATTCATTGTATTTTTCTTTGTTTTTATTTTTATAAGAGCGTCTTTCATCCATGAGATGAAGAATTTCATCCATCATCCACTGTTGTTTCTTGCGGTACCTCTCTCTTTGTTTTGAGTTTGTTACCTCTACTATTGCACTTTTAAATTTATTCCAATTCACTTCTACATCTTCATTATTTAGGTTGTTGGTTTCTCTTAAATGAATTTCTGCCATTAGGGTTTTTAATTTGACTGCCTAATGTTCACAGTTACAGTCTGGTGATAATGTGTCTGGTAAATAAGACGTAGCTTTTATAAGGCTGCTGATTTTAGTGCAGTCCAACATCGCTTCGATTTGTTTTCATGACTTTATCGTAACCCGTTCAGATAATGTATTTGAAAAGTATGAGATAAAGATCAATTACTATTACTAACACTGCTATTACTAGTGCTTGAATGAGCAGAGAAGGAAGAATAGTGTATGAAGGCTGAAATATGGAAAAGGTTAATTCAGAAACCTGCCTTGTTATGAGACTATGATTTCATAAATTTCCCTGAGTATGTTAAGTAATAGCATACATAGCTCATAAGCGATGCTTGAGCAGGGTCTGCAGGATTGTCTGAGATGCTACACATCCTCTTCAGGACCTCTTTTCTTTATTACCTTCTGAGAGGAGGCTTCGTGGTACCCAATGCAGAACATCCAGATTCAGCCACAGATTTGTTCCATATATAGTATCAACCTTGTGAACTATCAAGTTTTCTCTTAGCCCTTGCTTGTGTCATAGGCCCTTCCAGCCGTCTCCCACTTGTAATCAGCTTGTTGTTTTTGCTGTCGTCATGCTGGATGATGGAGGCTTGATTCCTACTGTTTCCTCCCTCCAAGCTTGCCTATCAGTGGGGGGTGATGTTAGCCTGTCAGCCATTGCAATTTGCTGCCTTGTCTGTGACCTTGTGTTCAGCTAGGTTTGTTTCTCATTAATCCTATCTGTTGCAGTTTGAGACAGCCTTGCCGGGTTGCTCTGTGTTTGGTCAGGATTAACTGTGCCTTCACAGGCTGAGTCTGCATGCCCAGAGGTGGCGGGTGGGTGCCTTTGGTCTCTGCTCACTGATGGAAAGCCGTCTCTGCTCCTCCTGCAGGGTCTTTCCTGGTGTCTCAAAGCCTGGTAGGCCGGTGGCAGTTTGATACGCCTGTTGATGGAATTGTTATTTGAGAACCAGGCTTCTTTTATTAGGCATCCTCCTTTAGTCCTATCATGGACAATAACCTCAGTTTCTTGAAAATCAAATGTGTGGTTGTGCTCCTTCATATGCGTCCAGATCTGGGAGCGCAAGGGCTAAATTGTTTAATGGCATATAAAGGCAGAGATCTCTGTAATGGTAGTTTAATACTCTGACGATGTCAGCAGATGGCTGACGAAAGCTTAGTAAAATAAAATTTTAATTCTTTTAAAATTTTAAAATCTTATGTTCCGGAGTTCGTAGTATGTCTGCTTCTTTTTTTACTAATATACCTGGAACTTGTATTTTTAGAATAGTTTGTAATATATATGTGTGTGTGTGTGTGCGTGTGTGTGTGTGTTTGTTATACATACACATATAGACATGCTATACACACACATATGTGTGTATGTGTCTGTATGTATAGCAAGTGTATATGTGTATCATGTATGTGTGTGGGTAGAATTTCATTTTTAATATGTGCCATTGTGCTCCCAGTAAAAACTAACAATAAAGGTTATCTTAATCTCTTCTCCAATAAAGCTACTTGCATTGTTAGACAATAATGAAATTCATGGCAGAAAAAATAATTTTGAGTTTCGATAGGATAAATCATCCTGAATGTATACAGCATCTACAGGTAGTTTTGACTTACAACTGTTTGTTCAGTGACTTTTCAAAAGTTCACAACGGCACTGAAAAAAAGTCACTTATGACTATTTTTCACACTTATGACTATCAAAACATCTCCATGGGCACGTGATAAAAATTCAGATTTTGGGCAACTGACTCATATTTATGAGGTTGCAGTTTCCTGGGGTCCTGTGATCCCCTTTTGCACTCTTCTGACAAGCAAAGTCAATAGGGAAGCAGGTTCACTTAACAATCATGTTATTAACTGAACATTGCAATGACTCACTTAACATCTGTGAAATTATGGCTCATTTGTGGTGGTAAGTCTAGGACTGCCTGTAGTATACTTCATAGTTAGTAGGATTCAGTATTAAAAAGTTTTAGAACATAGATAGGAAAAGTAACTGCTAAGAATATAGTGAAGGAGAAAAAAGGAAGAGAAAATGAAGAGCAATTTTGATGGAAGTTAGTTGTTGCTTCAGAAGTCAATGGAGAAAGATGAACAATGAGCGTTCAGCAGTTGACTGGAATTGAAATATAAAAGGAATAACACGATTGTTGATCAAACTGGAAGGAAAGAATACTGAAGAACTGATTAGAACGGATAATGACATGTTGGTGAGTAGAATTGAGCTGAATGCTATAAATATTAGCATTCAAAAATGTTAGCTATCCAAGAAGAAAATAGTGATGAACAGGAGGTAATAAATGTTGTAAGAATGTTGAAAACTTAAAAACCATAAGGCTGCAGGTGGAGATAGAATAACTGGAGAAATGCTAAAATGAAGGTGTAGATATGGCTTGTTCATAATTTGTTTAACAAATGTGTGAAAATTGCATCTCTGTGTGACAATTTAAAAAAAAAAACTTTTACTATTTTTGTACATATAGAAAGGTAGGCAGAGTGACTAAAATAACTACAGACAGATTTGTTTATTAAATGTGCCTGAAAAGCTGTTTGACAGAATTATAAAGCACAGGCTTGGGTGGTAATTTTATTATTATTATTTTGCGAAGCAGGAACTGTACATATCAAAATTTGCTCCTCGGGAAGTCACTGACGAATGTATGAATAGGAGAATGGAGGGTGTTGCATTGATTTAAAGAAAATGTATGATAAAATGAATATGCTTGATTTATAGAATGTTTTGAATAAATATGGAGCTAAAGGCTGGTTACTGAATTCAGTAACAGCAGTTTGTGATGGAATCAGTTCATACGAATAAATGAAATATTTCATAAATAGTTCCCTTGGGTATTTAATATATTTTAGATAGATAGATGATAGATAGATAGATAGATAGATAGATAGATAGATAGATAGATAGATAGATAGAGATAGATAATTGAAAGATAGATAGATAGATAGATAGATAGATAGATAGATAGATAGATAGATAGATAGATAGATAGAACGACCAACTGACAGATATTGATATTTTCTAACAATGCAAAAGAATCCCAATATTTTGCAGTGAATATGATGGAAGAAAAAGTGTGGATCTGAATATAAATGTACGGAGTAAGGTAGTAATGGGGAAAACAAAATGAATGATTGCATTTATTTCTTTATTCATTTAATCAATTTTTAAGGCCACCCACTCACTCACACGTCTATGTGACTTATGGAGGATTTAAAGATCAATCAAAAGTTCATAAAAATAAAAAAATTACTGTACTGGGAGAAAAAACAGAATCAGATATCACAATTTAAGAAATACAGATGCAATTGCATCACCACAAAGAGTACTTAGCAAGGCCAAACACTTATCCAGAAGAGCCTGTGAAATCTTATAGGATGTGCAGAACAACTGGACATGGGTAGTCCTACAAATACTCAGTTCTTATACTGTGAAGAGCCTTATAGATGACAACCAGCACCAGGTTTTGCATGTTCTACATAAATGGCAAAGAACTATGGCAAGTAGATGATTTTTTTCTATCTTAGTAGAATTTTGGCTAAATACGAGAAAATGCACCCAGCACTTTTAAGATAAATGGTGTTAGTGGTGGCATATGACTTCATGTCATCTATTTACAAAAAACATGCTTCTGTCTGCTTTGTCGTATGGAAGTAACAGATGGATATGTCTGGAGCAACATCAAGGAGAATGCAATGCAGTTGCAATGGAGTACTTAAAAAATATTTTGTAAAACAAGACGGGGAAGGGTTTGTATAAGTGAACAACTGGTACATAAATAATTCTTTGAGACTGTTTGGTTATGTAAAGAGAATAAATGATGGTCGAATTGCAAAACGGATACATGAAGTAAGAGTGGATGAGTTTGAAGGAAGAAAAGACCAAGAATATTGTGGAGTACATTAGATCCTCACAAAGACAGAAATGAAAAAATTAAAGAGCAATGGGCTACATATAAAATGTATAGATATGGTATACACAGAGCACAGAAAGATAGGAATGACTATAGGGAATTTTATGAGTATAAACTAGGTTTTTTTATTCCTGTGTTTTCTTTTCTTAATGCCTTTAATTTCTTTATATTACTATTTCTTACTCTTTTTCTATATTCTTCACAAAGTTCCTATATTGAAAGACAAGGAGGAAATAATAAAAAAAATAGTTTTTAAAAAATACTTATTATCTGTTTGGAACGGAATAGACTTGCTCATAGCTAAAAATGTGTGTTTCATTTATTTATTCCTTTTTGCTTTTATTTCTTGGGCAAGGAAAATAAAGCAGGCATATTATAGTTCAGTGCATATTTTGTATTCCTTGTTATTTGCAAACAGTGTAGATTACAGTTAATTAGTAAATACTAATTAACTGTAATCTACACTGTTTACAAATATTTCAACTTTCCCATAGTTGATTGCCAATTCATTGCTATGTTTCTGACATCTTGTTCTATTTTTTTTTTATAATAAAGAAGTTTAATTAGAAAAAATACATAGGGAAAAATAAAGCAGTAGAAGAAGATACATATTTTCTTAACAGAATTAACTTTTGGGATTAACATGAACAGATATCTATATGGTGATATCTGTCCAAGTGCAATTGCCATTGATATGGTAATATCTTTAATATTAATATCAACCATGGATAATAGGAATGTACTCTGTACCTATACTGATTTCTCTATTTTTAAAGCAGCTGTATGATGGTGCTAATTTCTTGTTTTTATGCAACATATCCTGACCATATAGTGATAATGACCACTGATCAGTACAAAATATTCAAGTGTCAACCCTTATAAGAAATAAGTCTAATTAAAGTTGATACAAGGTAGCCAAATGAAAATGTTTAAGCCTTGTTGTTGTTAGTTGCAAAGTTGTGTCCAACCCATCATGACCCCATGGACAATGTTCCTCCAGGTCTTCCTGTCCTCTACCATCCTCTGGAGTCCATTTAAGGTCACGCCTACTGCTTCAGTGACTCCATCCAGCCATCTCATTCTCTATTGTCCCCTTCTTTTGCCCTCAATCTTTCCCAGCATTAGGGTCTTCTCCAATGAGTCCTTCCTTCTCATTAGATGGCCAAAGCATTTGAGTTTCATCTTCAGGATCTGGCCTTCTAAAGACCAATCAGGATTGATCTCCTCTAGGACTGACCGGTTTGATCGCCTTGCAATCCAAGGGACTCGCAGGAGTCTTCTCCAGCACCATAGTTCAAAGGCCTCAATTCTTTGACACTCAGCCTTTCTTATGGTCCAACTTTCACAACCATACCTTGCAATTTGAGTTTCATCTTCAGGATCTGGCCTTCTAAAGAGCAGTCAGGAATGATCTCCTCTAGGACTGACCGGTTTGATCGCCTTGCAGTCCAAGGGACTCGCAGGAGTCTTCTCCAGCACCATAGTTCAAAGGCCCCAATTCTTTGGCACTCAGCCTTTCTTATGGTCCAACTTTCACAACCATGCATTGCAACTGGGAAAACCATAGCCTTGACTATATGCACTTTTGTTGGCAGAGTGATGTCTCTGCTTTTTAGTATGCTGCTTAAGCTTAGGCTACAATTAATATATTTAATTAGGAGCACATACTTGGCATTATTTATGGTTGCCTACTTTTCCTATCATCTCCCATACATTTTCCACATAACAAATCTTGTTCTTTCGTTATGTCTGAAATATCTGAAAATTAATACAAAACAAATTGTGCTGGATCAGATGATAGGTCTACGGAGCTCAATATGCTATTCCCTTGGGGTAAAACTGGATTTTTATGGGAGATAAATATTTGAATATACAGTAATAGTCTTCTCTGTTGTTATTCCCAGGAACTAGTGTTCAAAGTAATTATGCCTTTCTAGCCATAATAGTTAGTAGATTTTGAAGATGCTAGCAAGTGTTCTCTTATTTTATGATGCAGAATCAGCCATTATGTTTTATGTTTCGGAAGCAACAAGGAAACTTGTGAATAGAAAAAGAAAAGATATTACAGATTTACAGATAATTAAACAGCTGCTGGAATTCTCATCTGTAGAGTTTGTGGCATAATATAGTATTGTAAAAAAAAAATTCAGTGAAGAGAAGGAGAAACTTCACCCATATCATACTGACTCTGCCTGTAAAGGTATACTTAAAACATGTGGCATTTAAACATCTGTTAAGATCATTTAGCAGGAATAAATTACCCCTTAAGTATATTGCCTTACCAATCAGTTATTCTTTAATCAGATTTTGGTTAATGTTTATGCTCAGATTAACTCGCATTCCTGGTTTTGCAAGAGGATCCGAACTATGGGATTCAGTCAAGTGCAATCAACATGTCACACCGTGTCACAGTATTTCAACATATTATATTGCTGTGCCACACTGTCCCAGTGCTCTGTTTGCTTCCCTGGCTGAGTGACAGCATTTCATCAAGGATTTATACCTTATATTAGAAAAGTTTATGTAGTGCTGTTCGGTGTCATTTGGTCCGATCATTGTGATTTATTAGTTGACCTTGACTGCTCGCAGTCAAGTTTGCCATTATAGCCTTTTGTATAAGATTTAGTAGCTGTGGGAATTTTGTTTCCTCTTGGCTTTGTCTTCCTTTCCATATATAAATTGATTACTGCTCTTCCTGTCCTAGTTTATATGGTTCGGAGGATTGAATAGAAGTGTGAAAAAGTTTCAGAAGATCCTATTCTAGCTATTTTGGAAAATAGTAGGAATTCCATAAGATCTGTTGCTATCAAATATTAAGAAATAAATGCAGGAGTGGGCTCCAAAATTTTTAGCAAGGGGTTCTCTGCCCAGTTCCTGAGTGGGTGGGGCTATGGTGGGTGTGGCCTAGTTGGCCGCCTGCACCACAGTGGGGGGGGACAAACGTTTTTGCCCTCTCCAGGCTCCAGAGGCTTTCCTAGAGTCTCTGGGAGGGCGCAAACGGCCTCTCCAGGCTCTGGAGGCCCTTTGGAGGCTGGAAATGGGCCAGTTTCCGGCCTTCCTGAACTTCCAGTAGGCCTGTTTTTGCTGTCCCTGAGCCTCCGCGCGCACCCTACACTTACCTGCATCCAAAACGGGCCACGTGGGGACTCCTGGGAGGAGTGGGGTGGATGGGGTGGGGCCAGCCAGGAGTGGGATTTGGAGGTTCTCCAAACTGCACAGAATCTTAGCTAGAGGTTCTCCTAAACCTCTGCAAACCCCCAGCAGCCCACCCCTGAATAAATGGGTTGATTTTGAACAGTCAAGGTTGCTGTAAGATTAGAATCATCTCCCTCCTCAATCTTACTTGTAGCCAAAATGAAAAACTAGTATCAAAAGGACGTTTCTTTTGCTTCAACTGATTTTTTTTCTTATTCATTGAAACGACAGAGAGTCCTCGTCTTACAGCTGTAATTGGGACCCAAATTTCTGTTGCTAAGCAAGTCGATTGTTAAGTGAGTCACATCAATTTTGCAACCTTTTTTTGCCATGGCTCAGCAAATCATTGCAGTCATTAAGGGGATCAGATGGTCATTAAGCAAATCCAGCTTCCCCCCCCCCCCATTGACTTTGCTTGTTGAATTCTTGCTGGGAAGGTGGCAAGTACCAATTACATGACCCAAAGACACTAAAACCATCGTAAATACATGTGGATTTTTATCACATGACCATTGGAATGCTACAGTGGTTGTAAGTACAAGGAGTGGTTGTAAGTTGCTTACTGTAAGTAAGTGCTGTGGTAACTTCAAACAGTCGTTAAATAAATGTTTGTAAATCGAGGACTACATGTAGTCATAAACTGAAGCCATTTTCTTGTTTTTGGATTAGATAATTGTCACTAATGAGGATGGCATAGGCTTCCCAACCCACCGTTATTTTTTCATAGCAAGAAACTAAGTAATCCTTTCTCTCAAAAGAGGCAGTAGAATAAGAATTATGAATGAGAGAAAGAGGAAAGGAGGGTACTTATAAAGGTTTAGGCCAATAGTGGGTTTCCATATAGTTTGCTACCTGTTCACTCGTGCATGTGCATGCACAGGTTCACTTGTGTGAGCATGCACCACTTCTGCGCATGCGCAGAAGCATCCAGGTGGGTGGGCGGAACTTTCCACGCTGCTGCTACAGGTTCGCCCAATCTGGGGCGAACCGCTAGCAACCCACCGCTGGTTTGGCCTTTGTGTCTACACATACAATTTATGGCCCAGCAACTAATGGACCAAAACTGTTCCTCATTCCTGTTTTAAGTTATGGACAAGTAGAATGAAAAATAATTCCTATTTTTTTTAATCTAATTTGAATAAATCACTAAGTTATTAAGTATACTTCAGATGAATAATAATTCTTACCCTTGGGTTCAGGCTCACATTCATTCTGTGATCTTCTTGATTTCATGTTAGTTTAATGGTGATTCATAAAAACTCTTCGTTGAATGCCCATTCCCAATTGAATGGGATCATTGCTTTGATAACTCAGTCAGCCACAGTTTCACCATGATTTGTAACTTCTGTACCTGGAAATTTTGGTAGTTAATAAGTAGTCTGATTTATGACTTAAGGGCATATTGTAACAGCTGGAAACCAGACATGTATTTATATTTAAAGGAAGAAGCTTTTGATGGCCATATCACATATGTGATGTATTTCTATGGCATATATTACACTGAATATTTTTCAGAATATTTTATCATATGTTGATTTGCACAACAGTTAACCATCAGACAAGTTTTGCTAGTGCTCCCTTCTATGATAGGCATAGGCGTTTGTAGGTTAATTTCTCCTATCTAAACTTCTGGGACTCAATTGATTGTTTTCTGTATTCTTCCAGGCTTTCCCTTTCCCTTTCATCTTATACCACTTTGCCCATTAAATACTCATATAGCAAATTGCAGGCAGATGCAGTAGCCTCAAGATGGGATGTCCATTGCTTCTGAACAGATGAATTGTATGCTAAAGAGTCAGAGATTCATGAATGTTCATTGGCCACTTCTCTGTAACTCTGGAATTCCCAAATCATTTGCACTGAAATGGATAGATTGAGAGAAATTTTAATCTTTGTGGATGTGTATTTGTGTGTGTGAAAAAGAGAGGGGGGGAAGGGAAGGGAAGGGAAGAGAAGAGAAGAGGAGAGGAGAGGAGAGGAGAGGAGAGGAGAAGGGAAGGGAAGGGAAGGGAAGGGAAGGGAAGGGAAGGGAAGGGAAGGGAAGGGAAGGGAAGGGAAGGGAAGGGAAGGGAAGGGAAGGGAAGGGAAGGGAAGGGAAGAGAAGAAGACAAGGAGGAAGAAGAGGAGGAGGAATCTTTGTGGATATGTGTTTTTTGGGGGGTTGTGTATGTGTGAGAGAGAGAGGGAGGGAGAGAGAGAGAGAGGAGGAGGAGGAGGAAGAAGAAAGAGAAGGAGAAGGAGAATTCTTTAGTTTTTTCATTTGTTCCAAGTCAAATAAAACAAGGGGTCCTTAAGCATTGCCCATATATGGATTTCTGAGTATGAGTATTTCTCTTTATTGTTTATTTTGTATGTACTTTGAATATGACATTTAACAATTTAATAAAGTATATCCATATTGTGAAAATGTAGTCAGTTTCTAACCTTTAGCTGAAAGGCTTAATATGACCAACATTTTGTTTGAAACTGTTGAGTTGTATTACAGAATCAAGGCTTTTTATATGCCATCGTTTCAAAATATTTAATATTTTAAAGCATTATGATGGTTGAAATGTCAGTGTCAAGTATTCACACACAGATGGCTGCAAAAAGGGACATTCAATCAAAGGTATCTATATACCTATATCATCTATATCTAGAGTAGAGTAGAGTAGAGTAGAGTAGAGTAGAGTAGAGTAGAGTAGAGTAAAATAGAATAGAATAGAATAGAATAGAATAGAATAGAATAGAACAGAACAGAACAGAACAGAACAGAACAGAACAGAACAGAACAGATCTTAAAAATCTTAAAAATCTAATCTTTAAAAAAATGGGTCTGATTTTTTGGTAGGATCATTATTATTCCTCCTCTCATTTTTTTCTATCCATAGCCACTCAGATTCAGTCTCTGGCAATTCTGCGCTTAAAATGAAATTGGTTATAAGGCTGGAAGGGTCTGTTAGAAACCAATGGATTGATCAGAAATAAAGCCCTTGAAACATTTACATCTAAATGCTCAGAAAGTTCATTGCAGTGCACGTTAAAGAACATTTGTGCTTCTTCATCAGTTAAAACAAGAAACCAACTTTTCCATCCCTTCCCGTTTTCTCCTAATTGCGGAGCTGCAAAGCAATATATACCACAACATTTTCTAACAAGTGGTACATATTAGAAAAAAAAGCAATATATCTGCTGAGCTTTCTAAAGGGAGCTTTAAGAGTATCTTGTTTCAGTGGGATCTAGCTCTACGTATAGTACTGTGTGCAGTTCTTTTATGCTATACAACAGCTGTGAGGTAAATGTTAGATTTGACTGAATCGTGTTCAGGCTCTCTCTCTGGAGGCTTTTTTTCAAACAAACAATAAACGGAACTTTAATCCCTTGATTCATGGTATTTGATTCATCAGCAGCAGCTTACAACTTTGATAACAGATGTCTAGCATTAGAAGTGAAATATGAACCATCACAGTGGCTTTCAGTGCTTGGAGGCTACATTATGACTGGCCTGAATCATTTTTCTTATTTATTGCATCTCTGTAGCTGGGTCAGAATTCAAATGGGTGGACCGGAAGCTTGTATTTATGGACTATGGGGCCAACTATGTATTTGGGTTTAAATGAAGAGAAAAGCCTTTGGTTTATTTATTTATTTATTTATTTATTTATTTATTTATTTATTTATTTATTTATTTATCAAATTTCTATACCGCCCTACTCCCGAAGGACTCAGGGCAGTGAACAGCCAAGATAAAATACAAATAATACAAATATTAAAAAAATCCCTTAAAATTATTAAATATTTTGGCTGAAACACAGATTAAAACACCCAATTTATAAACTCACAAATTAAAAATTTAAAAAAGGAGAGTTAGGCCAGGCCAGCCTGCTGAAATAAAAAAGTTTTGAGAGCACGACGAAACGTGCGCAGGTCTGGGATCCTCCGTATCTCTGGGGGAGCTCGTTCCAGATGGTAGGTGCCCCCACAGAGAAGACTTTCCCCCTGGGGGCCACCAGTCGACACTGTTTGGCCGACGGCACCCTGAGGAGCCCCTCTCTATGGGAGCGTACTGGTCGGTGAGAGGCTATTGGTAGCAGAAGGCGGTTTTGTAAATACCCCGGTCCGATGCCATGGGGAAGATTGATGGGGAAGTCGCTTGGATGGCACTCACACATACTGTATGTGTCAAAATTGTGGCTGATTTAGGAAAGGTATTTCAGCATTCAAAAATAAAATGAAAATATATATCCATCTGATCTATCCGTTTCACTGGTGGAGTGAAATTGCTTAAGAATCTAATCCACCAGGCAAGAATGCCTAAGAAGAGATTTTGATGGTTAATTGTTCATCTTCTCATGTGACCAAGTTTTATTATGGATTGCCTTGACAAAGTAGTCAACTGCTATTGGTATACATCAGGAGTGATATGCTCCCGGTTCAGACCGGATCGCCCAATCTGGTAGCGATGGAGGCGGGTGGTTCAGAGAACCGGTAGCAAAAATCCCTGCCCCCCCCCCATGCCCAGCTGAGCCACACAATCATCGAGGCTTTTTTTTTTTTTTTACTTTTAAAAGCATTTTTTCTACAATCTTTTCGGCTGAAAAAAAATACTTTTAAAAGTAAAAAAAAAGCTTCTGATGATCGCGTGGCTCAGCTGGGATCCTCAAAGGCTTTTAAAAGAAAAAAAAACCTTTTTTTTCCTTTTAAATGCCTCTGACGATCCCACTTGAGTTGCCTAATCGGCAGAGACTTTTTTACTTTTAAATGCCTCTAACAATCAGGCAACTTAGCTTGGATCGTCAGAGGCATTTAAAAGAAAAAAACCCTTTTTTTTCTTTTAAATGCCTCTGATGATCCCAGCTGAGTTGCCTAATCGGCAGAGACTTTTTTACTTTTAAATGCCTCTAACAATCAGGCAACTCAGCTTGGATCGTCAGAGGCATTTAAAAGAAAAAAAGGGTTTTTTCTTTTAAATGCCTCTGACGATCCAAGCTGAGTTGCTTGATCGGCAGAGGCTTTTAAAAGAAAAAATGTCTCTGCCAATCAGGCAACTCAGCTTGGATCGTCAGAGGCATTTAAAAGAAAAAAACCCTTTTTTTTCTTTTAAATGCCTCTGATGATCCCAGCTGAGTTGCCTAATCGGCAGAGACTTTTTTACTTTTAAATGCCTCTAACAATCAGGCAACTCAGCTTGGATCGTCAGAGGCATTTAAAAGAAAAAAAGGCTCTGCCGATCAGGCAACTCAGCTGGGATCATCAGAGCCTTTTGAAAGCATTTTTAACAACCTCTTCGCCAAAGAGGTTGTAGAAAAAATGGTTTTAAAAGTAAAAAAAAAAAATTGGCCACGCCCACCCAGTCACATTAACCCCCCACACCAAGCCACGCCCACAGAACCAGTAGTAACAAATTTTAGATTTCACCCCTGGTAGGCATTAAAAGCAGGGTTTAAGGAACAAATGATGGATTGATTCACCAATGGCTATTGAGCCTAACTGAAAGGAAATTCATTTGGCAAACTGGAGTTCCTAAATACAAGGACAGCCTGACTAGCATTATAGAATCTGTTTGTGGAAAGTGAGTTGTATGGATATTTGGCAGATGCTTGGAAGTAGAGGAGGAAACTTTGCGATGAATAATAGAACCAACTATCCAATGTGATCCTATAACAAGTAGTAGGGATTTGAAAAGAGAAGGTAACTATCATCAATTATCATGCCTGTAAAAAAATTAATCTAGGAATGGACCATGTGTGATATTTCCAACACCAATTGATTGGTGTTGGAAATTAGCCATCAATCTCACCAAGAGATTGATGGCTAATTATATGATAACGAGGTTCTAAAAGTAATCAATAATTTTCTCTGTTTCATATTCACACACCGAACAGTAGTTTTGTGGACAGTAGATGACTTAAAGGTCAGTGTAAATACCTTATACAATGTATGTAGGCAATTTTATTAGAGTTCTTTTTTTTCAAAAAACAACAACAACCCTCATCTTAACTTAATAATGTAAGTGTGGTTAATTAGATTTTTATATTCTGTACTTAGATCACATGTTATGCTGTTCTTATCATTTGTACACCTGCAACCCAGAGATATAAATGACACTTGAACATTTTTTAAATGTTACTCTGTCAGCAAGGGCTCTTCTGTTCATTTTGATGGATGATGTAGATTAATATTCATAGCAATGAAGGGGGAAAACAAGTTCATAAGAATTTATCAATTTGATACTTCCTAACTCTATTTAGAATTAGAACATATCTCTTGAAGTTTGTACTATGTATTCTCATAATTTTGCAATGCAGTTTTCTAGAAACAAAAAATGCATAGAATATGGCAATATGGAGAAAAAAGTGGATTAATGAAAAAGCACACAAAATAATACTTTACTTGCATATATTACTCAAGTGTATACATTCCTCAAAACTACTTATCTCAGTTTGAATATCAGGAAAGCTGTACATGGAATCCAGATGAATGTTTGTGTACGCGTTAAGAAATAATATGATATGATATGATAATATGATAATAATGATAAAAAAGAAATATAAAGTGGACCTATTAACTCAGCGTGAAGTTTCTGAAAGATGCCCTAATTAATTCATGAAACATGAGCCAAACTTCAAAAGAAATACAGTCATTTATTAGGAGTACCAATTCGGCAATATTCGGATGCCGTTAGAACTAATCCCACATAGATTTACGTTCCCCTATGACCCTGGCTCTCCTCTCCTCCCTGGCCATGTCATAAATCACATTCTCCAGTTAACCAATTTGGCTGGCTGTAAAATCCAACACCCTCCTACTGATTACGGTAAGAAAGCATGTATGGAATGTCGCTTCAGTTAGGGAAATCAATCAGCTCTATCAGTTCTCCCTCCCTCCTGCTCATGGCAACTTGAAAGCTTTGCAAGTTGACACTCAGATTGACAGATGCATCTATGTCGATCAAACAATGCTTTCTCTAGGCAAATTAATAAGATAGCTTTTAGGTTCAAAAGCTCTTCATACTGGACGTACAGACTAATTTCAATCACTGACATGAGATGTTTCCCCCATAAATTCTATATCTCTTTTCATATCCCCCTAAACTCTTTTCAGAATGGTTTACCATAACCATACTCTTATCTCTATCCTGGCTTAAGTATAATTATATGGATACAGGACTTGTACACTTATAGGGCTGGGATCCTATGAAAACTTGTACACAATCTAGGTTCAATGAATACAGCTCTATTGTTGTACATCCATGAAACACTCTGAAAAGCTTCGATTAATCATCTTTAACAAATGAAAAAGCATAAAATTGGTTTTGTTCTTCATGGCGACACAACCAAAGGGCTAGAAGTAAACAAATGAAGTATGTCCCAAATTAAGAAAAACTAGAGACAGCAATATGTTGATTTATATGGCTCGTTGCATGTTTGTTCCTAACATGAGAAGCTGATTTCCTATTTAGCATTAGCAAAAAGTCATTCAGGAATTAATGGGTGGTTAAATCATGATAAGGGCCATATTTCTTTTGAAGATGAGAAGCTTATGAAATCATAAATTAAAATAAATAATTAAACAATGAAGGCCCTGTACTTTCAAAACACAATATGGAAGCTATTAAATCACACAAAGCCCCTATGAATAGGTTCCATGTTAATCTCCCCTTGCCAAAAATGCATGTAACTTCACAGCAAATGTCTATATCTTTTTCATATACAAGATCTTTTAGATATTCATCATGGTCAGCTTATTTTTGCCTTATTCACATGTAAATGTGGGAATGAGTAAAGATACATGTCAATGTATTGTATACAAGTCAGTAGAGAAATTAAATTATCAATTTGTAAACAGTATAATATAATACAAATGATTTAACTCCCTTGCTAATTTTTATGAAAAATAACAGGTTTGCTTAATTCTCTTATCTTGAAAACAAATTTTGTTACATAGAGAATTTGTACAAAATTGTATTTCCTGGGTCTAGGAGTCAGGAATGTTTTCCTGAAATATATGATACTTCATTATGAATTCGTTCAATTTAATAATAATAAAACAAATAGCATAATATGTACAACATATATCGTATTAATAGAAAACAATATGGCAGCAATTTTTAGTTCCAGGGATGTAGAAACCCCAATCTTTTGAATTTGATAATCCCTTCTCAATCTCCACGTGAAAACTGGAACCTACTCTGCAAATCCTCCTTTCCTCATTAGATAATAAAATTTGGAAGAGCAGTAACATTGTTTTTGGATAAACTCAACAACATATTTTTTCAAAATGCCATTGTTTTTTAAATATAGATGTCAATGTAATGGGATGTGCACCCAGAGGAACAGTGGGAGACAATCAGTAGCCACATCCTAGAACCTCTTACAATAGATCTAGTAGGTTAAAACAGAATAGAATAGAATTCTTTATTGGCCAAGTGTGATTGGACACACAAGGCATTTGTCTTTGGTGCATATGTTCTTAGTGTACATAAAAAGAAAAGATACACTCATCAAGAATCACAAGGCACAACACCCAGTGACAGTCATAAGCAATAAAATCATAGAACAGAACAGAACAGAACAGAACAGAACAGAACAGAACAGAACAGAATAGAATTCTCTATTGGCCAAGTATGATTGGACACACAAGGCATTTGTCTTTGGTGCATAGCTCTCGGAGTACATAAAAGAAAAGATACATTCATTAAGAATCATAAGGTACAACACTTAATGATAGTCATAGGGTAACAGTCAATATAAATCTTAAGGATACCAGCAACAAGGTTACAGTCATACAGTCATAAGTGGAAGGAGATGGGTGATAGGAACGACAAGAAGATTAATAATAATGCAGATTTAGTAAACAGTTTGACAGTGTGGAGGGAATTATTTGTTTAGTAGAATGATGGCGTTTGGGAAAAAAGTGTTCTTATATCTAGTTGTCTTGGTGTGCAGTGCTCTATAGTGTCGTTTTGAGGGTAGGAGTTGAAACAATTTATGTCTAGGATGCAAGGGGTCTGTAAATATTTTCACAGCCCTCTTTTTGACTCATGCTGTATACAGGTCCTCAATGGAAGGCAGGTTGGTAGCAATTGGCTTTTTGTTTTGTTTTTTGCTACATTATGGCATTAGTTTGCCAAGATTCTGTCCATTCTTATGCCCATATACTAGACTGTAGTAGACTGTATTTAGTAGACTGTATCTTTCCTACTATCTTCTCCTATTGGTATCTTATGATTTCTCACTTTATTGTTTGTATATACATTGAGAGTTTATGCACCAAAGACAAATTCCTTGTGTATCCAATCACACTTGGCCAATAAAGAATTCTATAAAGAATTCTATTAGGTGTAAACAAACAATGAACTGAACTCAGTTGGATTTTCACTATGCCATCTCTGGGATTGGGGCTGGCATCCAGTCATTCTGGAAATAATGCACACAAAATATGTTGTCCTACAACACAAAAGCTCTGCATGTTGATGAAGATTGCCTTAAATCCATGCTGAATATCAGATCCCTAGAAACTATATTTACTAGCATGCATTTGCATAGGATATATTGTAAGAACATCACTTAAAGATCCACAAAAGAAATTGAAGGGGTTTGAAACAGTTAACTCCATATTTCCTAATTTGTACCTTGCCAGCACAAGTTGCAGTATTGTGAAATTGCAAAATCAGGAGGGCCTTAAGATAAGGAAAGCTTGATCCACAGTATTTTATCCATGATTTATATCTTCTTCTTCACAGCTGCTTTAAAGTAATTTGAGAAAGACGTCTCAGTGAGTCTTACTCACTTTTGATATGCAGAAATAAAGCAAAGAGAGATAAAATTATTTTGTCTAAGTATTTAAAACATGAAAACTTCAAAAATATATTTATAATCTATCTTTTTCTGAAGATTTAGACTCATGATGCCAACAAGGCAGTAAAAAGATGGGGAGACATTACCTAGGTTCCCTTCATTTCATTGCACATTGTGATGAAAGGAGAGCTGTCTACATGATGGATGCAAGTAATGTTTTACTAGATTTTTCTTCCCGTACTCCATCATCACTTACAGATAGAGCAGAGTCTGATGGCCTGAAGTCATGGAAAAATCTTCCAACTTTATAAAAAGTATTCTAAGATCAGACCATTTTCCTTGGCTGCATCACCCCCCCCCCCCAGTGAATTGCTTCCCAGTTGGTGGGGAAAAGTAGCTATGCTTCAGGATTTTAACATGTGCACAGATTGTGTATAAATACAAAGATTTTACGATGCAGACAGCTTTTTACCGAGATAGACTCATCAGCATCTAGTCCTTGTGCAAATGCACCCTGCTGTACTGCATTTCAAATTATTGCCAAATGTTCTGTGAGAACCAAAACAGAAAGATGAAAACTTGAGTAAACTTCAAATTCAGTCAACAGAAAGAATAAGGCAGGAACAAGGTGTGGGTTTTCCTTTCCCTCAAGGCAATGTATATTACTCATTTTCCCTGATATGAAAGATTGAGATAATAGATTATTTTAAAAATAATTTCCCCAAGAAAGTATCTTTTTCGAAAACATATTTTGGGGTGAATGATTGTACTAGTATGTAAGAAATTCTTAGTAGTGTAAAAATATAGTGTATCCTGAAGGCTAAAAAAATAAACAGTCTTGTTTTCATCATGAAAAAAAAAAAAAGAAAGATTGAGAATTGACAGAAAAGAAGAAGGCTTCTTATAATTTAGAGTATGTAATTTAGAGTATCATAGTCAGGGTCCTGTGTTTTTGCCCCACCACACCAGTTCTGGAAAAATATGTGTATCAGAAATAGTGTTTAATATAGTAAAACAGATGCAGATAAATATAGGTCTAGAACTGAATGAGCATTTCGCAGATGGAGGCGTGATGGCTCAGTGGTTAAAAGATGCTGAGCGTGTCAGCTGGAAGGCTGACAGCCTGGGTTCAAGACTTGAGCGCCACATGATGGGTGAGCTCCTGTTACTTGCCCCAGCTCCTGACCATCTAGCAGTTTGAAAGCATGCAAATGCAAGTAGGTTCTATGTTAGTGGGAAGATAACACCGTTCCATGCACCTTAGCATATAGTCATGCTGGCCACATGACCACTGAAGCGCCTTTGGACAATGCTGGCTTCCTCAACTAAGAAACAGAGATTAGCACTATAGAGTCAGTCAGACTGGACAAGGGAAACTTTTATCTTTACTTATTATTGGATACTCTTGGCATGTTGGTAAAATATTTCAGTACCACTAGGGATATAACAACCACCATATCAGGCAGGCATCTGTTAGTAGTTTTTGGAAAGAGCATGAAGCCACACATCTTAAGATGGATATAGAACCTGTTTTGAAATCCACTGAGATCCTATTTGGAAAGACTTGAGGAGATTTTCCCCTCTGTAGTCTGCTTAAAATGTAATACTTCTGCAGCTGTTGAAATTGTACTGCGGTGTTCCTTTTTAACCTCTTCCTTCCAGGATTCACTTGTATCATCACTTGTTGAAACCAGAGTTTGAACTGGGTTCATACGACCAGCTACAAATTTAGTCTTCCTTTAGTGTGATCACTAAATCCACACTTATTAGTATTAGGTGTGAAATAGGTTGTTGAGAGTCATTCAACAAACCCTGGTTCAAACAAACCACATTTTCATACCTTGCATAAATTTATAATTAGTACTAAAGGAGTTATAATCCTTTGTCGCAAAAACACAAAGCAGGGAAGGGAATGACAAAGAGGATGATATTTATTGCTTTTATTTCTATTGCTTGTGATGTCCCAGCCAGTGATGGGATTCAAATTTTTTTTACTACTGGTTCTGTGGGCATGGCTTGGTAGGTGTGGCTTGGTGGGCAGGGCAGGGGAAGGATAGTGTAAAATCTCCATTCCCACCCCACTCCAGGGGAAGGATACTGTAAAATCTCCATTCTCTCCCCAATCCAGGGGAAGGTTACTGCAAAATCCCGATTTTCCTCCCGATCAACTGGGACTTGGGAGGCAGAGATTAGATTGGGGCGGGGCCAGTCAGAATTTTTACTACCGGTTCTTCGAACTACTCAAAATTTCCGCTACTGGTTGTCCAGAACTGGTCAGAATCTGCTGAAACCCACCTCTGGTCCCAGCAGTATGGTCAAACAAAAACTCAAAATAAAGTGGTGGGTTAGCAAATTCTCAGGCCATTACAAACTATTTATGAGATTGCACTTAAGAGCTCATGAAAACTTTCCTTCATTTCATCAAATCCTGAACAAGGATAATTCTCAGATTCTGTGTTTAATTTGAACTGTTACCAAGGCAATAGAGTTTTAACTTTTTAACAACATAGTTAAATATTATTATGGAAACTGTTTTAATGGCTTGAGTATGCTTCCTCATAAATGAATGACAAATGTGTGTCACACTCAACATTAATCCTCCAAACACCCCTAAAATAGACAACCACTGAAGCAACAGTAAAGTTAATAGTAAAGCAGAAAATAATCTATTTTTTATTTTTTTTTAAAATGATCATCCAAGGAAAGCTTAAGCATATATTTAACTTTGCTTCTGTGTTGTGTTTATTACGAATAGCATTACCTCATTAAGAAAACAAAACACTGGCAAAATGCTCTACAACATATTATTTGGCTTTTGTTGGATAGATAATAAAAATGCCCCATTTTGAGTTTACCGTACATATCCAAACTGCCATTAAAAATCTGATGGGCACTTCCGTTAAAGAAAAATGGTGGTTCTGTATCTCCCTTAATGAAAAGGGAGAGAAATAGGATATAGAAATTGCTGTCTACATCTGTGCCAATACAAATTATTTTCCCCAGTTTGTTCATTCGTGTGTGCTATAAAACTTTTCTACTTAATTTAATGAGCGATCATTAATGCTGACAACAGTGTCTAACGTTTATGACTTTTGTGATTTTTGAGGTTTTACCGTTAGTGACCATTTTCCATAATGGACTTTATTATTCTTGACAAATAATATTAGGTCACGTTATATAAGAGATGTAGAGGAAATCATGTGGTATAGCTAAAAAGAAAAATAGGGTCATTTGAAAAATCAGGAGACTGCAAGTTATAAAACTGTATTAAAACACAACAAAACATTAACTTTGTAGCATGCCTCATCTTGTAACTTGGTCTTTTTTATTATGCTTTTTCATTCCCTAGCTAGATTTGAACTCTTTTAAGGCATGTTGTCATGTCTAGCTTCTTAAATATTTAAACACATCTTCCCATACTGAATAGGGTAAGAAATGTTGTAAGTTTCAGTTCAGAAACATTTGGCGACATGGTCAGTGGAGGGTTGCCTCCGGTTCGGACCGGTTCTATAGAACCGGTAGTAAAACTGGTGGGAGACTCTGCCTACCACCCTGACATCATCAACTACCGATTTGCAACGGGACAACATGTGCGGCCCCATTGCGAACTGGTAGTAAAGGTAAGTAGAACCCACCCCTGGACATGGTCCTTCAGTTATTTTGTTTTTCTCCTCCTTAATATCAGTCTGATAAATTAATTCTAATGAAAAGGGGAATTTCTAGCTGCTTGCTCTTCCTAATCATAGCCATTCAACATTTTTAATGCAGATGAAACTCAGTGTCGATTACAATAACATCATCCCACATTAGTGGAATAAAAAGAAATGTGAGCTTAGCGTACTGCATTGCTTGCTGAAGTAGTGTGAAGCTTGACTAAAATGAAATGGGATGGAACAGAATGTTGAACTCCTCATAATACTGTTAAAGAAGCCAATGGTTCATTGTCACCTGAAATACAGCGTGCCATCCTGCTGACCTCATCTCAGAAGGATATTGCATGACTGAATGGAGTTCAGGGAAGGGCAGAGAGAAATGATTAGGTGTATTGGGTCTGAAAAGAGAGTGGCCATTACTTTCAGAACAGATGCAGAAAAAAAGGCAAGAACAATAAAAAAAAATGTACAAAATAAAGAAGAGAAGAGTTGATTTAAGCATTGGGAAGAGAAACAGTCTGGGTGATGAAAAACAGAACGGCTGCCTCAATGTATTAACATCATCTATAAATTAATTTACATGTGTTTAAAAATAGTCTAAGCCCTGAAGTATTATAGTTATAAGCAACGTACCTCAAAGCTTCTTCTTTTTTTTTTTTTTCTGGAAAACAAGAAAGGGGATCCAAAGAAGAAAATTCTCCAATCGTTATAATTATATTTTTTTTCCTTTTATTTTACAGTGCTGATAATCCACCCTGGTCCCATAGGACTCTTGGTAGCATACAGAAAGAAATAATAATAATAATAATAATAATAATAATAATAATAATAATAATAATAATAATAATAATAATAATAAAAATAATAATAAAAATAATAAAAATAATAAAAATAATAAAAAAAACATTTTGACTCTACAAAAACCACCTTACTTGGAACAGCTTACATCCTCCGACGATACCTTAACAGTTCCTAGGTCCTTGGTTAGGACTCGAGCTGCTGAGCTATTAACCAGCTTCAAAGGCTGTGAATCTCACTAAAGATTAACTAATTATTATTATCATTATCATTATCATTATTATTATTATTATTATTATTATTATTATTATTATTTAATGTGTTTTAAAACATAACTATAAAATTGAAGCAAAGATAAAATTCAGCATAAATTCCAAGATAGGCTTCCAAAATAGACTTTCAATTGGGACCGAAAGCACCCTAAAATAAAATACTTTTAATTTGGTTATGGAACGTCTGTGCGTGTGCATAATAGCTAGCTAACTATAGTATTAATTTCTATTTTCAAATTAATGAAACTCCTACAAAGAAGCTGTGTTAGTTATATTACGACATCAAACAACTTTTGTGGATAGCCTACCTAATATTTAAAAAAAACTAAAATTAAACAAGGCAGGTATTCAGAATGTTCTTTCAGAGTTAATATACAGGAAGTGTTTCTCTCTACCTAGAAATTAGAACATGAATAGGACCTCTATAACCTTAGATAGATGAGAAGAGAGAAGAGATTGTAACTTTTTCCATGTTTGGGTTCCATGTTTGGGTTTGACAAAATTTCTAAGCCTTTCCCTGCCTCAATCTCTTAAACTTCCCATGGATTATTCACAGTGGGTCATTCATATATTTGATCCACAATATTAACCCGGAGATTAGAATCAAACAGAGGTAGCATATCTAAAACTATTGATTAAAAAAATACCGCTAAACCAGGGGTGTTAAACTCAATTTCATTGAGGGCTGCATCAGGGTTGTGTTTGACCTTGGGGCGGACTGGGGGGGCTGACCATGGTGGGCGTGGCAGCTTGACATTACTCCTGTGATCAAATGCCACTTTTGCTAGTAGTCTGTTTTGCTAGCACTCTGCACACGGCCCTCTTGGGCTCCTTTTTCAGCTGTGATCGCCTCCTGCAGCCCTCTGCCCGCGAAAACAGAGCATGGCCCTCACAAGCTCCATTTTCATAGGCAGGGGGCTGGGAGAGGCCGTCGCAGCCGAAAACAAAGTGGCAGCACATGGCCTTCCATTTTCACTGGCAGAGGCACCGCGGGCCGGTCCTTTGCTGTTTCCAGGGTAGCCCCATGGGCCCGATCTAAGCCCCCCCATGGGCCAGATCTGGCTCATGTGCCTTGAGTTTGACACCCCTGTGCTAAACCAAATACTAGAAACCCCTTATTCTCATATGAGTGGGATTTTTTTTAGCAGTGGGAGAGAAAGAAGGAATTAGATTGGTTGAGGAAGGGGATTAATTCTTTCACTTATTTCTTGATCTAAATTCTCTCTCCGCAAAATTGTGTATTTGTACTATTATAGCTATCAGAATTTGTATAGGAGCTATATAAATTAATAGAATAGAATAGAATAGAATAGAATAGAATAGAATAGAATAGAATAGAATAGAATAGAATAGAATAGAATAGAATGTTTTTAATACATACATACATGAACCCATGATTCTTCACATTCTTTCTGCCTGAGAATCCTGTTTACACAAATAAGTGAAAGTATGCATGAAATTATTATTTTTATAATTACTATAATTATACCATTACTTTTCTGAACCAAAGATTTATTGACTAGTTTGTAGCTTAGTAGCAATACTGAACATTGCAGAATGCTTAGTATGAATGATACAGTGAGAAATTCATAGATATCTCTGTGCAATACAGGTCTATAACATAAAGAAAAGATAGATCTCCTCCAGATATTTTTACTCTTCATCTAGAAGGTAAAGATAAAGATTTCCCCTGTCCAGTCATGTCTGACTCTAATGGATCTAGTGCTCCTCTTAGCGAAGGGATGCATGTGTAGTCATCTGGCCACCATGACTGTATGTAGAGGCTCATGGACAACTTACCTTCCCACTAGAGTGGTATCTATTTATCTACTTGCTTTCCAATTGCTAGGTTGGCAGTAGCTGGAGCAAATAATGGAGAAACGTATGTGGCACTTAAGACTCAAACTTCGACTATTAGCTTTCCAGTTGACAAGCTCAAGCATCTTTAACCACTGAGTCATCACAGAGCTTTTCTCTTCAACTAACATCAACCCAAATCTACATGCCCACTGGCACATGATTGTAGTACTTGAAATTGTCAGGTGAGAAGAATCAGGAACATATATTATGTTCCAGTTAAGAAGATTTGTTCAAGCTTATACGGAAGAATCTAGTCAACTAACTAATTTTTAGTTGACTGGATTCTTGTGTATTTTAATTACATTGGTAAGAGTAAAGAGCATTTGTGAACATGTAACATTTCTAGGCTGAATCCTTTCTTGACTCTGTCCCCAGGCTCTGCCACCTTCTTCTCCAAAATATGAAAGTTAACTGAAATCCATCCATGAATAAATTGTTTGTGCTCATGAGGTAAAATGAAATCCATATGGCAAGTAATTGACAAAGTAATTGATATATGACAAATAATTTTCATGACATTAACTGCACCATGGTCACTCAGTCATATGATATGGAGTAATACAAGATTTTCTTCTGTGTTGCTGTAAAAATGATTTCAACTTTTTAATGAAAATGAATGAACCCAAAATTATCCATGCTAGAATCCATGCTTTTATAGAATGTTCCTTTCATATGCAGAACAGACAATCCATGGTATGAATTGGCATGGGTTAAAAAGAATGTGAAATACAAATCAAATTCCTTGCAACACTTTGCTTCATGGTTAATATAAAATTCTATGCTGTATCTTTGGGTAAACTGCAATTGAGAGTTATGCAATTATTTGGTGTAATAAAACATTTCATTATTATTTGCCAACTAGTATTGGCAAAAACTATAAAGAGGCTGATATAAAGATACAATCAGCTTGCTGCCAAAGAAATAATAGTAATTACATTATTACAAAATTATGCATAGTTTTTCTCAGGAATTTATAATTCTCTTTAGATCTCAGCGAACAATGTTGGGTATAAATGTATCATTGAAGTATATTTCTAATTTTTAAAATCACCAGAGGAGCTTGGAGATTGATATCAATAGCTAAATTAAACATTAGTGGATTTAAAAATCTCAGATCTCCCTCCTTTTCTGTATTTACATAATTTCTCTGCTACACCTCTGAAATAGCAAAGAAACAAAGATTCATTTTAGTCAGTTATTTCAACAAATATTTCATTTGACAAATGTGAAGGACAAGGGCCATCCTATTTCACAGGTGAATATAATAATCAGCGATGAAGACGAATTGACACAAGTCTCTTCAGAAACACTAGTTATATCTTCTGGTTAACCAGAAAGAAATGTGATGTTATGTGACATTTACATTCATAGGTCTAGTGATGCGAAGTAAGAAAAATACATGGGAGATATGATGCAGTCAGAATGTAGTCAAAGAAAACCGCCTGGAGATTTTCTTCAGTTGAAAAAGAACAAAACAGGAGGGAAAAATGGAAACAGGTGAACAATGAACCCCATGTAGAAATCACCACTGCTGAACCAATTGTGGCATTTTCTGAACAGCAATTATATCATTGAAAGTAACAAACAGTTCTGAGAATAAATATGGCTTAAATATGGCATTTGCTGGCATCTTAAGAACAGCAAAGGCACGATCAATAAAATCCAAAATAACGTTGCTAGAAATGGACTGGAAATTTAAGTCACCAACACAGAACATGGGACACTTAGTTTGACAGCAGCACTTGTGAAAACAATCCTGAAAACGTACAACTGAATGTGAGTCAGTGTGATGTGGTTAAATATATAGCAAATGCAATTTTAAGCTTCATCACTTGAAATACATTATAATACTAAAATTAGAAGAAATAATATGTCCATTGTATTCTACTTCGGTCAGCCTTTCTTTGAATACTATGCTCAGTTATTGGTATCAGACAAACTGGAATAGTTTCTGAGAAGGGCAACCCAAATTATTAAAAAAAATCAATTGATTAAATGTTAATAATAATAATAATATCAACAAATTTATTGTCATTGTACATGTATACTCATACAACGAAATTCACTTAACACCCAAAGACCAGGTCCAACACACATAACAATCCCCAAACACACCCCCACCCACCACAAATTCCCCACCCCTAAACTAACCAAACATCCACACAACAGACCAAGTAATGCTGTCCAATAGCTCACTGATGGTAGCCCTTTAGTTCATTGTTGAGTGTAATTATAGCTCTGGGATAAAAACTATTTTTATGGAAGGAACTAGGAATATTCAGCCTTGAGGAAATAAGATTAAGAAGGGATTTGATACCACTCAGAAAGGGTCACACAGGAGGCCCACCCTAGTATATTATTTATTTGTTTGTTTGTTTGTTTGTTTGTTTGTTTGTTTGTTTGTCAAACATGTACAAGATAGCAGGTATGAGTATGAACATGGACATGAACGAAGGAATGAATACAAATAAATGGTAACAGTAGGACAGGGATGGTAGGCACGCTGGTGAGCTTATGCACGCCCCCTTTACGGACCTCTTAGGAATGGGGTAAGGTCCACAGTAGACAGTTAAAGGTTGAAGCTGTGAGGGTTTGAGGATGTAACAACAGAATCAGGTAGAGCATTCCAGGCGTTGACCACTCGGTTGCTGAAGTCGTATTTTCTGCAATCGAGTTTAAAGCGGTTTACCTTTAGTTTGTATCGATTGTTTGCCCGTGTATTATTGAGATTGAAGCTGAAGAAGTCTTTGACAGGTAAGATGTTGTAGCAGACAATTTTGTGTACTATGCTTAGATCAGACCGCAAACAGTTCCAGCTTGTCCAAGCCCAAAATTTGAAGCCTAGTGGCATAAGGGATTCTATTGTGAGCAGAGGAGTGGAGTACTCTTCTCATGAAATACCTCTGGATGTGCTCAATTAATGTTCGATATACAGTGTGTATTAGTGTGTATTAATGTTCGATATACAGTGTGGATTCCAGGCAGACGAGCTGTATTCAAGAATTGGTCTGGCAAAGGTTTTGTATGCCCTAGTTAGCAATATAGTGTTACTATAACAATATAATGTTACAATATAGTATACTTCTATGTAACATCCATTCAGTGACTTGAACAAGTCTTCTTTTCTGTTAATAAGATTGAGATATCAGTTCCCTTCCTTGCATCCATTTCAGTACACCTTTCTCTAAATGTGCTGCCCAGTAGTGCATTAGGATAAGCGCCTGACCAATGAAGAATTTATTGGAACAATTACTTCCAGTTTTGGGGAAACAAGTTTTGATACAGCCTAAAAACCACTTTGCCCCTTTTCAGCCATGTCTCACTGCTCAATTCATGTACACAATACTAAGATCTGTTTCATGTAGGCTGTTACCAAACCAAACATCTCATACCTCCTATCTGTGCATTGCCCAAGCAAACAACTTCACATTTCTGTCTACTAAATTTCTTTCTGTTATTTTTAGCTCGCTGCTCAAGATCCTTTTGAATTTTAATTTTGTTTTCTATGTTGTTGTTTTTTTACCCTACTTAATTTCATGCCATTTGCAAATCTGGTAAGTGTTCCTCTCACATCTCCTTCCAAGTTCTTTATTGAGGAGAAAAGAGGCCAGAACTGTGACATTCTTTAATATCTAATTTCTTGTTTAATGAGAAATGATTAATGAGAATTGAGTACAATTTTCCGTTCAGGTTTGGATCTCATTCAATAGATACATCATCTAGCAATATTTTGATCACCTTGCTAATCAAAATACGCTAGTTCCTCAGGAGCTTTCGAAAAGTCAAATTATTTTACTTCCACAGCCTCTTTGTGTATGACTGTGTAGTTGAACCAGGCAAGCGCAAATAATATGAAGCCAGTTTGGTCTAATGCAGGGGTGTCAAACTCTATTTCATTGAGGGCTGCATCAGGATTGTGTTTGATCTTGGGGGGTATGGTGGGCATGGCTAGGGTGGGCATGGCCAGCTCAACATGGTGGCTCAGCAGACTTATAGCATTTTGATTAACACCAGCTGTCTGCAATTACTATAAGTTCGAATCTCACCAGGCTCAAGGTTGATTCAGCCTTCCATCCTTTCTAAGGTAGGTAAATTGAGGACCCAAGTTTGTCAGGGCAATAAGCTGACTTTGTATAAATATACAAAAGTATGAAGGCTATTGCTTAACGCATTGTAAGCCGCCCTGAGTCTCCGGAGAAGGGCGGCATATAAATCAATTTTTTTTAAAAAAAACATCACTCATCTCTTGACACCTGTGGTGGCCCAAGTGCTCTGCCAGGAAAAACGGGCTCACGAGTTCCATTTTCAGCTGCGACAGCCTCCTGCAATCCTCTGCCAGCAAAAACGGAGCTCAGGAGGGCCTCCCGCAGCCCTCTCAAGCTCCATTTTCACCACAGAGGCACCACAGGCCGATCCTTTGCTGTTTGCAGGGCTGCCTCACGGGCCAGATCTCAGCACCCTGCAGGCCGGATCCAACCTCCGGGCCTTGAGTTTGACAACCCTGGTCTAATGATTAAAATTCCTGGCTAGAAACCAGGAGATTGTGAGTTTTAGTCCTGCCTAAGCCATAGAATAGAATAACAGAGTTATTCTGTTATTGGAGGTTTTCTAGTCCAACCCCCTGCCCAGGCAGGAAACCCTACACCACTTCAGACAAATGGTTATCTAACATCTTCCTAAAAATTTCCAGTGTTGGAGCATTCACAACTTCTTCAGGCAAGTTGTTCCACTTATTAATTGTTCTAACTGTCAGGAAATTTCTCCTTAGTTCTAAATTGCTTCTCTCCCTGATTAGTTTCCATCCATTTCTTTCTTTCTTTCTTTCTTTCTTTCTTTCTTTCTTTCTTTCTTTCTTTCTTTCTTTCTTTCTTTCTTAAATTTATATGCCACCCCTCTCCGGACACTCAGGGCAGCTCACAATACATTTTTTTAAAAAAAACCATTCTAAAAACATTTAAAAGATTAAAAAACATTAAAAACCTTAGAACACATTCACACCATTCATGGCCAGATCTCGCCAGATTGCAAAGCGAGATCAACGGCCCCAGGCCTGCTGGAAAAGCCAGATCTTCACAGCTTTTTGGAAGGCCAGTAGGGTGGGGATGGTCCGGACCTCAGGAGGTAACTGGTTCCAGAGAGAAGGTCTTCCCTGTGGGTCCGCCAGCTGGCATTGTTTAACTGACGGGACCCGGAGGAGACCAACTCTGTGGGATCTTACAGGTCACTGGGAGCTAAGTGATAGAAGGCAGTCTCGAAGATAACCTGTTCTACCTTCAGGTGCTTTGAAGAATAGTTTGAGTCCCTCTTCTTTGTGGCAACCCCTGAGATATTGGAACACTGCTATCATGTCTCCCCTAGTCGTTCTCTTCATTAAACTAGACATACCCAGTTCCTGCAACCGTTCTTCATATGTTTTAGCCTCCAGTCCCCTAATCATCTTCGTTGCTCTTCTCTGCACTCTTTCTAGAGTCTCCACATCTTTTTTACATCATGGCGACCAAAACTGAATGCAATATTCCAAGTGTGGCCTTACCAAGGCATTATAAAGTGGTACTTCACGTGATCTTGATTCTATCCCTCTGCTTATGCAATCCAGAACTGTGTTGGCTTTTTTGGCAGCTGCTGCACACTGCTGGCTCATATCTAAATGTTTGTCCACTAGGACTCCAAGATCCCTCTCACAGTTACTACTATTGAGCAAGATACCACATATATTGGACCTGTGCATTTTGTTTTTCTTCCCTAAATGTAAAACCTTGCTTTTTTCACTGTTGAACTTCATTTTGTTAGATAGCGTCCAATGTTCAAGTCTGTCAAGATCCTTCTGTATCTTGAGCCTATCTTCTGGAGTGTTGGCTATTCCTGCCAGCTTGGTGTCATCTGCAAATTTGATGAGATCCCCATCTATCCCCTTGTCCAAGTCATTAATGAAGATGTTGAAGAGCATGAAAGTGGGTTGTATGACTTGGGCCAGTTACTCTCTCTCTCAACCCAACTCACATCATAGAGTTGTTGTTGTGGGGAAAATAAAAGAAGAAAGATGTGTTGGATGTGTTCACTGCCTGGAGTTATTTGTAAAAATAATAAAAGCGAGATAGAGATGAATAAATAATCCTCCCATTCGAAACATCAACTTTAGGATTACTTTTTAAAAGATTATTTTTATTGAAGAAATTTTTAATAAGTTTAAAAAATGCTATTAGAACCCTAACTATTAAAAAATGGAAAAGAAAATAAGAGAGAATAAGAATGAGAAAGAATTTTTTAAAAAATGATAAAAGAAATGGCTTCTGATCTTTTTGACCGTGGTTCATTTTTCTCTATTTTCAGCAAAATGTCAGGATTTTCAGTTACTGATAAATGTAGTTATTGATTGCGTGTCTATTAACCCTCGTAAAAAAAAGTTCTGGTTTCAGGTGAAAAGTGATCTTTAACATTTTTTCAATCATTATATATATTTCAATGCAGAAATTTCTGACCTTTTTACAAGTCCCCCAGGCACAATAAAATGTCTTCATGTTGTTCACATTTGAAGTACTTTGATACCTTTTAGACATTTTTCTGGAATCATATATAAACAGTACATCATTTTATAAAAGTTCTCTTTTAGGTTGTAAAACATAATATAAATTCCAATCATTTTAACCATCTATATCGTGCTACATAAATTTTATTAATGTTATAATATAACATATCATAACATAGCGTACCTTAACATAAAACATAACATAATATATTATGTTAGCCCAATGAAAGTGTTGGGGGAGGGAGGGAGGGAGGAAGGAAGGAATGAATGGGGAGAGGGAGGAGGAGGAAAGGAAAAAAGGAAGGAAAGAAGGAAAGAAAAAAGGGAGGGAGGGAGGAAGGAAGGAAGGAAAAAGGGAAGGAAGGAAATAAAAAGGGAGGGAGGGAGGGAGGGAGGGAGGAGAGGAGGAAGGAAGGAAGGAAGGAAGGAAGGAAGGAAGGAAGGAAGGAAGGAAGGAAGGAAGGAAGGAAGGACTACTTCATATGAGAATTTTTTTCAAAATAGCCCCAGAATGTAAAATGGAGAGACAAACCTAATGGTTAAGGTATAAGGCTAGAAACCAGGAGATTGTGACTTCTAGTCCTTCTTTAGTCATAAAAATTGGCTAGGCGACTTTAGGACAGTCACTCTTTCTCAGCCCACAATGTCAGGCTGAAGTGAGAAGCGATTTATTAATTCCTGTTTATTAAATTTCTACAAAAGGTAAAATATAAAAAAAGAAAAATGAACTATGAAGAAAAAAAGAAAGGTGAAGATGAAAAAAGAATAAGGAAAAAAAAAGAAATAGAAAAAGATTAAATGCCAACTTTCCTCGATATTGTTACAAGTATAAAATACATTAACATTTTTATCTAAAATTAAATTTGACAAGATTGTGGGGAATGGAAGGATTTATACTCCTTGCAGAAAGCTGGTGATTTGCATCTTTTGGATGGAAATGACCCACTGTCTGCAATGGAATCAACTCTGACAGGATAGTGGGGAATGAAATTATTCCATTGCAGACAGCTAGTCATTTCTATCTAAAGGATGCAAATAACCAGCTGTCTGCAAGGAGTATAAATCCTTCCATTCCCCACCATCCAGTCAGAGCTAAAGAAGCTTCTTGGATGAGAAGCGAAACGACTTCAAAGAAAAAAAAACAAGGAAGTCCGGTTGCCTCCTGAAAAAGCACCTTTGGGACAAGTCTACTTGCAGTTAGAGTTAACCTTTACACAGATTTATCAGGGTTTGTGACATGTCTACCTATATTTTCTTCACAAAAACAATGAAGGTGTTTTATTTGAGGTGACACGTTCTGATTTGATTCCTTTTGTTTTTGCCTTTTCCCCTCACAGACACACTATGAAAATGGAGAGCACATTATCAGGCAAGGTGCTCGAGGAGATACTTTCTTCATAATCAGCAAAGGAAAGGTAAGCTTTTCTGACACCGTTTAAAGTTACCAGCCCTTGCTTTTTTTTCTTTTGCAAACACTGAGAGGATCTATACACTTTCATATTTGATTAAATGTTGTGACTTCGAGTTGGGGTAAACATTGAGCTTTCCAGGTTGTTTGTTTATTTAAACCTATTCACTGCTTGACAGGAATGATTATGAACCTGTCAAAGCTTATTTGCATGTTTTATTTTTTCCATCCATTATTCGGTAAATGCTTCCTAACCTGTATAAACCTGTATAAAAATATAAACATCCATGATATCAAAAATATGCCCGGGAAATCTACATATTGAACTGGCCCTCATATATCAGTTTTGATACATTAACTACGCAGGATATGTTGCAAATTACTTTTTAAATTCAGTGGGTTTTGTTTTTTTTTTAAATGCAATTGCTAAATCCGTAAAAACACTGCAAATTAAAGATGTTGTTGGAATTCTCTGAATTCATCTTTGGACCTCAGCTCCATAATTAAGTGTTAAAGCAAATTAAGAGAAAATGACAGTTTTACTTCAGTAATCTGAATCTACAAAGCAATCTTCCCACCTAGCTGTCTGCTCCTGTCTCTTGCCTTAATTTCCATTCACCAGGAGGTGTGATAGGAGGTGTAGTAGGAACAACATTGATGACAGCAGCAGTTAAGAAGGCTTACAAAAGCCTTTGGGGGGGGGGGCGGGGAATGGCAACTTTTGAAAAGTACAGGTGTTTTGCAGCATTTAAAGATTACCACATGAGGTAAAACTGAGCTTGTCCACATTTTTCCTGCTCAGCTATTCTGTTTATAAGAATAAATTGAGAGATTCATTTTTTTTCACCTCAAGCACAAAGTCCAGAAGCAGTTTCCAAGTAGAAACAAAAATAATTGTGTTTTTTTTCTTTGATCAAAGCAGTGAATTTGGCCATCTCTGCTAACTCTTTCAACTTTTACAACCATTCATCCATTATAGGAATCAAAGTGTCCTTCCATTTTTAAGCATAAAGTAATCCTGCTGCCTTCAACATATATAACATCATATGATGGCTAACCTTTTTCTTCTCGTGTGCTGAAAGCATGCCGGTACCCATAATGCGATGTGCCCCCCCCACACATGCATGCACAACCCGTCCCATGCTTCCTACACACTCCCGTGCATGCGTGCCACACACACCCACCCCCCGTTTTGGGCCTAGCAGGCCTCCCTGCAGCCTCCTGGGTCCAAAAATGGGTCATGGGGGCGTGTCCCCTGCCCCCTGTGCATGCGCACACGTCTCCCACATGCACTCCCTCCACGTTCCGAAAATCAGCTGGTCGGCAGGAGGCGCTTGTGTGCATGCATAGGGGTGCTGAGCTGGGCGACGGATCGCGTGCCCACAGAGAGGGCTCTGTGTGCCAGCTGTGGCACACATGCCAGAGGTTCACCATCACAGATATATAACATGCAGAAGAGGCCTTCATCCTGCAGTGGATAGATAATGGCTAAAACGATGATGATGATAACATAGTTTATATTATGGAAAAGTAAAAAGTTGAGGTTTGATGGTATTATCTTATTCTATTGCACCAAAGGGAAGTCAACAGCTTTTCTTTCTTTTTTCCCTTTGCCTCACGTTTCCCTTTTCCTTCTTCTTCCCTGTTTTCTTTTGTATTTTTGTATTAATGAAGATTTTAATAAAATTAAAAATAAGTTAAAATTTGAAATAAATAAATAAGAATAAATTGAGAGGACCACTGGTTTGAAAGGGGGGGTCAAAATGGCCATCTATGTTAAAACTGAGTAGCCCTCTCTCAACAGAAGGGGAGGCATAAGACAACATCAATCTCCTGTCTACAATGGAGTCCTTTCAACATTTACAAGAAGATTCCGCACCCATTTGCACTGTGATTCAGATAACCCTGAGGTTACAAATAACACCCCAAGTGGCCTCCATGACTCTCAGAGAGAGTGCTAACAAACCAGATGATTGCAAGAAATATAAATCCTTCCATTCCCCCCCACCCCACACCACCACCATTCAATCAGAATTGAAGAAGCTTCTTGGATGAGAAGCAAAATATCTTCAAGGAAGAAACAAGGTCCAGTTGCCTTTTGAAAAAAAACATCTTTGGGACAACCATGAACTGGATGATTGAGAATATCCATAGTCATATGAGTTTTTGATTGGACTGTTGTATCTCAACTGAATGTCTAGTAGATGTCAATAGTATATCCTTGCAAATCAGTTGCCCAGCCAACATCTTCATGGCTGATCTAAAACAACACTTTGTCAACTCTTCTCCCTGGAAAACCTTCTTTATCTGAAATTCATTAATACCTTGGGAAAAAATAATCAAATTCCATCAAGACTTCAGTAGCTTCCACTCCACTATCATCCTTAGCTTTGACCTATCTACAGAATAAAACTAGGCAGTGGGCTACAAATACATTTATTTTACACACTTGATAGAGATTCTCAATTGATAGAATTAAACCAGTCATTCAGCAGAGTGAATTATCCAACCAAGATCAAAAGACAAACTAACAGAGCCAGAATGTTTCCCAGACAGAACCTATTAAAAAACAAAAACAGCAGACACAAAAACAGCAGATGTACTTGCCTACAGCTCACAGTTCAAACCACTCATTAATAGCCTACAACCTATACTAGATAATGGCATTGCATTTCATATTTGCATATAGACAACTGCCCAACAGCTTCTCACAAATAACTAACAGCAGAACAGGGATACTAATATGGGAATTAAACTGCAACAAACACAGATGTCTACTGTGTCCCCACATCTCTACCAACAGACCATTGCAGGCCCCAACAGATATACACAAAAGATTAGAAGTGTCTTCACATGTCCTTCTACTGCTGTGATATTTTCCAACAAAAGAAAAATTTTGTACAAAAAAATTAATGGACACAAGTCCATCAGGAATCATAACAAAGACAATGTAATATCAGTGTCCCAGAACATATCCTTATAGATCTCAGTATGACAATTTTGGAAAAAAAATAGACTTTCACATCATGATTGAGAAGGAGATTGCTGAACTCAAGTCAAAAGGTTTCAGGCTAGCTTGGTCAAAAGTTCTCAACAAACACAATAACAATTGTTGATGGATAAGGTACTTCTAATCTGTCTTTCCCTCCTCATCCCAATTTAAATCAGTTTACAACCTTTCCATAAATGTGATAAAGTGAACTGTAGCCTTTTCATAATGTTTAATAGTTGGAAAAGATGCTAACAAGCTTCTAGGTTTCCTTAATCTTTTTGCTGCCATCTAGTGGTCACTTGGCCCGAATATGGCAGTTCAGTGTTGAGATTTGAGTGGATAAATAGGAGGAAAAAAATAAATCAAGTGACTTTCAAGGTTTCTTTTTTTGAGAAGCTGGGTGATAGCTAAATATTTCTGAGTCAATATGATAGAGATTGAAAAGATTTCACTCATTCCTAGGGCAGAACAAAGGTTTTATTACACAAATATCCAGCAGTTAATGCAAATGTCTTGGGAATATGCTAAATTTGACCCTGCCATTTTGTATCCCTATACAAAATCTATTCAGAGAAGAACAATTGGATTGTAGATGGCATTTAAGAAGTTGTAAATATTTTACTTTGGCATTGAGTTGCTGACAGATTAAACAATGGTTTATCTTTTTAAAATGTACTTTATTAAATTTCTGCAAAAGGCAAAATATAAAAAAGAAGAAAAGACAATTATGAAGAAAGCAAGAAAGGTGAAGGTGCAAAAGGAATAAGGAAAAAAAGAAAAGAAATAGAAAATTTAACTTCCAACTTTTCTTGATATTGTTACAGCTGTAAAACATATGAACACTTTTATGTAAAATTCAACAGTACACAGTATTTCTATAATCATAAGCAATTCTAACTGTCAAATTCAAAAATTAATATAGCATTTCTTTCAGATTTTAGTCCAAAAGTGGTTTCCATATAGACACAAAGCTAGACAAAGACTTTTCTTTAGTTAATTTTGCCCTTTCAGCTGGTTCCAATAACTTCACCCTCCATTCTTCCATTGTGGAAATCTGTAAGTTATTCCATCTTTGGACATACAAAAATCTATATGTAATAGTTACGTAATTATCATTTATAAAAACAAAGTTTTTTCCCTCTCTAACTGGTAGTCCATCAAACCTAAAAGATGAACCCCCGGTTTCAATTGTACATTTATTTTCACAATTCTCTGATTTAAGTACATACTTGATCCCAATAACTGTTAGCCTTCTTACTAATAGCCTACTTACAAAACAATGGCTTGTCTCTGGTTCTCAACCTTTTCTTCACCACAGACCCACTTTAAATACCTTTTTTGACCACGGACCATGACTACAGACCCCCAAGAACTCTTAACTCAAGATTTAAATCATAACATTTCTTTAAGCCTTGGCCAGCCCGCTGTGATGACATTGTGCCCCCCCCCAGGGATCCGTGGACCACAGGTTGAGAACACTGGATTATTTTATGCAATCTACTGTGCATATTACACAAGGTACAAAAGCTCCCCATTTATATTACTTAAATATCTGAATAACTTAATATTAGGTCAGCTCATAATATTCTTTCAGAGGAGTAGGACAATTCTTAATTCAGTGATGTCCTGTATTTTATGCTAAGTATTTCTAATATTATGAAGAAGAAAGCTTCACCCAGCTTTATTAAACTAAAGAGGACACCAGTGAAGTTCTTCTGAAGAGAAGTTCTTCTCAGAGAGAAACTTACTGGTTTGTAGATGCTGATCTTAAATCTTTAAAACTTCAATTTAAATTCTCAATGGGCATAGAATTTCTGATCTCTCTGTCAGATAGATATCTTAACACTGTTATGCTTTGTCAGTCAGGGATCATGGAAGGTTGCAACAACCAATTTTATGTGGTTAACAAAGATGTGCAGAACCCAATGGTGCTTTTTTCAAGAGGCAACTTCTTCAGCTTCTTGGATGAGAAGCGAAACATCTTCAAAGAAAAACAAGAAAGTCCAGTTGCCTTTTGAAAAAAGCGACCATTTGGGGCAACCATGACCTGGATGACTGAGAATCTCCGTAGACATTTAGCTATGCAACTTTGGGATGAACACCTTTCAAATGGTGCGGGAATATGAACCAGATTTCCAGAAAAATTGCAGACTTCAAGAAAGACAGATCAAATTAGCCATCTAAGACTCCAACGGTGGTTTCAACGACTGTCTAAAAAGAATGCAAATGACCAACTGCCTGCAAGGAATATAAATCCTTCCATTCCCCACCATCCAGTCAGAGCTGAAGAAGTTTCTTGGGTGAGAAGGGAAATGTCTTCAAAGAAAAATAAGAACGTCCAGTTGCCTCTTGAAAAAAGCATCTTTGGGGCAACCATGACCTGGATGGTTGTCTCCCTAGACAAAGTGCAAAACCTTTTAAAACTGTCCCTGTGGAACTGAAATTAAAGCTAATTTTAGGTAGTTCTGGTGTCTGAGGGAAAAGCTTTTTCCATCCTCAAATTTGATCTTTCCTACACATCTTAGAGAATTGACTGGAACTGATTATATTCTGGAAATAAATAAATAAAGAGCTACCAAAACTAAGGGCAGGACTTTAATCTCTCAGATCCCTTCAAAATAAATTTCTAATTTCTTTGGCAGTTGATGTGTTCAGAAGAACTCAGGTAGTTTCTCAAGATAATTATATGCAAATAATCTTGCATGAATATCTAGGGATCACGTTTTACTTCAAAAGATGCTTTTAGTATTTTCAATAGGCATAGGTATCCAAATATTTAACCCTAAAGTCTTCCAAAGATAACAACTATTTAAATCTGTTTTTTCCTACATGCTCTAATGGTTTTCTAATATACCTTAGTGATGTTTCTAGAAGCTATTCTGCAATGTAAGTTATTAGTCCTGTGTTCCACTTGGCACCTGAGGCTGGAAAATAGTTTGTTCTTATGACTATCAATATTCTGTATGCTTGAGAGAGAGAAAGATAAACACACACTGATTTACTAACTTACTTTGCATTACCATCTAATTAGGTAAACGTCACTCGTGAAGATTCACCTGGGGAAGATCCTATATTTCTTCGTACTCTAGGAAAAGGAGATTGGTTTGGGGAAAAAGCACTCCAGGGGTAAGTATTAATGCACAATTTAGATTTGTTGTCACCAATAGGTAAATTATGTAGCTTAAAAACTGGGGGGGAGGGAAATGTAGCATCATTACCATATTATTATAAAGCTATTTTAAGATTGAAAGTAGTAAGGAAGTAGTCAACTCTGGCACAAATTCACTAATTCAAGGAGGAGACATATTTCCTATTATGGTTAAGTCCTTAAAAATCAGGCACAAAAAGTTTTTTAAGCGTTAAATGCTATATCGTGCATTTATATTCTCCACTGTTTTCATGTTCGGCTTTATTTCCTTCTAGCTGACTTTAGTTACATCTGCTACTTACATGAGAAATCATCACAAAAGTGTACATTGGGATTAGACTGGACTTTGGAATAGTCTTAGTTGTAAACATGTAGCAGACACACACAAACACATAAACACAAACTCACAAACAAAAGAAAAACAGTGGCATAACATTTCCGCATTTTTGTTAAGAATACAACAAGTCCTCCATTTGAGCCCAAAATTTATGTTAAGTGAGAATTTTATTAAGTGAGTTTTGCCCCATTTTACGGCTTTTCTTGCCATATTTGTTAAGTGAATCCCTGCAGTTGTTGAATTAGTCACATGGTTGTTAAGTGAATCGGGTTTCTCCATTGACTTTGCTTTTGAGAAGGTCGCAAAAGGGGACACTGCAACCGTCATAAATGTGAACCAGTTGTCAAGCATCCAAATGTAAATCACGTGACGATGGGGATGCTACAACTATGATAAGCGTGAAAAATGGTCACAAGTCACTTTTTTCAGTGCCGTTGTAACTTCGAACAGTCTCTTAAGTGAACTGTTGTAAGTTGAGGACTACCAGTAATTTATCAGAAGTCAAACTTGAGTCCAAGAAAACTTTACAGTTTTCAGCTTTTGGGGATCACTTAGGAAAATTAGGAATAAGCATAAATGATTTCTTTATGAATGTCGGATCAGTTCGTACTGAATTAATGTTTATTAAGGTTCTCATACACCCCTCTTTGAAGGTTATGCATTAGTATCATACACCCTGAATATTTTATTGCATCACTCCATTAATGTATTCTCTGAAATATTTAACACATATCCTCACAAAACATCTTACTACTCAAACTGTATTTCTCAGTGCTTCTGCTAAGTATTCATTCTTGTTCTTACTTAACTTAAGATGTGATTTTTGTAAGAATAGGCCAAACATTATTTTCTCAAAGAATTGCTAAGCAGTTTGATACTACCTCTTCCATAGAGCTCATTTCTATCCTAATTTTTAGTCAACTTTTCAATCATAGTTCTTGTTTAGTTTAATAAATTCATTTCCAAATGTACATAGAATGTAGAACATTGTAATGGTCAATTCCAAAATAATTCATGTTGGAGAACTCAGGTGAAACTCTGGAATTTTTTTCATCAACACTCAAATGAAAATATATTGTTGAGCTCCAACAGAGTCTCAGATTCCTAACAAAATTTGTCATGCTTGAACAATGCTTGATTTTTTTTTACCAATAATGGTTAAACTTGTGAGATATATCAATATGTCAGTGAAATATTCTGGAGAGTAGAGTTTCTGGATAAGCTGCTGCCGGAAAAATTAGACCATTTTTGAAGACTGGCATTTTAAGTATTACCAATAAAGGAGAATATTTGTAGCTCAGGGTTGAAATGAGGGCTCCTTGGTGCTCTCTGAGCTTGTTTGTTTTTTTGAAGACATTTCATTACCCTATCTAGGTAACATCATCAGTGCTAGTAAGGAATGCTGTTTGCTGTCAGTCTCAGCACTTCAGGAACCATCTGTCCGAAGCCGGGTAATGCACGACACACACACTGGATAGGCTAATACAACCCAGGTTTTAATCTCGGTTAACGCGATGGTTTACAGAAAACACTGGCGCTGTGACTTCAGCTCAAAGACCGAGTTGGCTGGTTGTTCCGTCGCTGCGTTTTTATTGGCGTCATAGGATGAGCTACAACTGTAGTATATTTGAATTTGCCACCCGCTTCCTCCCATTCGAAGGGCTGGAGACGCTGGTAGATGATGTCATCAGCTATCGTTGCCGTCGCTCTTTGGATTGCCCGTTTCCCTCCCGATTCCCTGTTTCCCATACCGCCCGTCACCTATCACCATCAATGTGTTTCCTATGTGCAAATCCCCTCCACCATGCTCCGTCGCTTAATCCGGGTGTCCTCCTGAATAACCCTCCCCTTCATGGGTAAGGTTTTATGCCATCAGGTCCATCATAATGGTGCTGTGTCGAGGAGATTTGCTGCTCGACAGTCAGTTTATATCCTTATATAAAGAGACAATCAACCAACCCCAAAGAGAAAAAGACTCCACCAGTAATCAGCACTCAGATCAGCATAGATTAACTCCAAGGTTAACTTCAGGCCAACAGTCAAGTAAGCAATACCCCAATCAAGAAACTGCCAAAGAGTCATCAGTAAACAGCCCAACCAAAGAATCTCTAAGACCGCCTCCACCCACACAGGCAGGCAAGACACCAGAATATAAACTGACAGCAAACAGCACTCCTTACTACCATAGCACTGATGATATTACCCACTTAGAGTAATGACATGTCTGCAAGAAAACAAGCAAGCTCAGAGAGCACTAAGAACTCCACATTTTAAGTATTGATATCTCCATTCATTCTTATACGGAACAAGTCCTTCAACCATGATAGTGAATATTTACATGGTTTATCGAAAGAATGTTGATTTACAAAGATGAGAATTCTGATATGGGAATTAATTCATGACATAGAGGTTGCATCAGCCTTGTACAGCACACAAGTTTTTTCATTGATTTATTTAGAATAGAATAGAATAGAATAGAATAGAATAGAATAGAATAGAATAGAATAGAATAGAATAGAATAGAATTCTTTATTGGCCAAGTATGATTGGATATTCAAGGGATTTGTCTTGGCGCATATGCTCTCAGTGTACATAAAAGAAAAGACACATTGATCAAGGTATAACACTTAATGATAGTCATAGGGAACAAATAAGCAATCAAATAATACTAGGAAACAGTCAATATAAATTATATCATAAAGATACCAGCAACAAGGTTACAGTCATACAGTCATAAGTGTGAGGAGATGGGTGATAGGAACGATGAAAAGATTAATAGTAATGCAGACTTTGTAACTAGTTTGACTATTTATTTATTTATGAAATTGATTTGCCACACATCTTGTATCCAACAAATCTGGGTGGCTTACAATATAAAAATATTAAAGGATTAAAAATATTAAAATCAACCATCATAGAACACAGCAGATAAAATCATTAACAAATAAAATCATTAACACAAGGGTGGAAATGAGGGACCCAGACACATAGTGGGTGGGGAGGGATTAATTTTCAATTAGTCAACCACCTGCAGTATGAAGCTCCCCCATTGGATCCCCAAGATGGGTTTTAAGGCTCTTAACGAATCATCAGGAGGGTGGAAGCCAATCTGACCTCAGGGGATAAGATGTTCCAGAGGGCAGGAGCCACATCAAATTGCACCAGGAAGCAAAATTTTCACTGAATCTTCACGAGTGACATTTACGTAATTAAACGGTAATTCAAAGTAAGTTAAGTGAGGAGGCTTCAGGTATGTCAGATCATCACACTATAAATGTTCCTTGTATGATTGCTAGTCTAGTTTGGAAGAGAACCACAGCATATAGTTTTAGTTTCCTTGTTCCACAACCATCATAATTTTATCTGCCAAAATTCAGTGTACATCAATACAATATATATTGCTACATCTGTAGCTCTAATTGAATGACGAATATTGTTTGCATAGAATTCTGTGTACAAAGCAGAAATGTTTCATTCCATTGGAGAGTTAGCCTTTGTAGGCTCTGATATTAAAATAAATTATGACAGTATCAAGGTTAATAAATAACTATTGTACTTCATCTGTGTAGAGCATCCTGTTATATTTCCTATCCTTAAGGAATTACACTATATATTCCATAGACAACATAAAAATACGCATTTTAAAGCCCTTCTAATGTCATCTTAACATAATATTGTGAGTGAAATGAATAGGACTAAGGGTTCAATTTTGGCTGGAATACGCTCACAGTTAGAATCCACAATTAGAATCATACAATGTTTACAAAAAAACCTGTCATCTACAAAAAAATGAAATTGTTAGAATGATCTAAATTCACTTAAGGTTTGAAGGTTTATACACCTTCAAATCCATGATTACCACCAGTTTACACCAATAAAAAGAACCATATAAAAACAACTATAGGAAGCAAAAACAAAATATTCCACAAATTATTAATAAAATAGAGTAAAAATAGGAATGAAATAACAGTAAAAGGTGCCTCCTTATCTAACAACACTATCCCCCAAATTTCCCAAATCTTGAAAAGCTTTCAGAAAACCAGGAAGGAAGGTCCCAATTTGATGTCATGGGGGAAGTTGCTCCCACAGACTGAGATAATCATAAGGAATGCACACACACACATGCCACTCTGCCACTCTACTTCTCACAGACACCTGAAGTGTGAAGTATTATCAGTTGTGACAAATGCATATGAATGGATCCATTCTTGGTGGAAGAGATGGTTCTCTCTACATGGAAGCCAAGCCATGTAGATCTTTAGAGTTTGAAATTTGGTAGCCTCTTGCTAATCAGTGAATCATAAATATGTGAATATAGAAAGTATCATCAACATATGGACATATGGACTCAGTACTACCATATTTTTCGGACTATAAGACGAACGAGAGTATAAGACGCACCAAGATTTCAAGGAGGAAAACAAGGGAGAGGAAGTTTTTGGCCTCCGCGTGTCGGGTTTTTGCCCTCCCCAGCCCCCAGGAGCACTCTGCAGACCTTCCAAACCCTCTATGCATCCCGCTTTGGCAAAAACGGGATGCACAGGGTGGGGTTTCGGAAGAGAAAAAATGGCCATATTCGGTGTATAAGACACACCAACATTTCCACCCTCTTTTAGAGGGGAAAAAGTGCATCTGATATGCCAAAAAGTATGGTAATTTTGTATTTTCTGAGTTGTTATCAAAGGAAGGCCAGTCTAAAGCTCATTGTAGTAGTTTAGTTTAGAGGTGCTGTGGTTATGAGTTTCTGTGCCAGTTATGCTGCAGTGGGACACCCTGAAAACAGGAGCTCATGCTCTGGTCACCAATGTTTTTGTGATTTTATGAAATAGGCATGTAAACAATTTACTGTAAACGTATCTTAAGCTGTTAACAATGTGCCACAATCTTAATGAGTTAAATATGTTACTAATATAAAGCAAAACTTGTTGTGTAGGAATTATATTCGTATTGAAACTGCCGAAGCTGCCCATTTTTTATGAATCACTGAAGCCACATCTTTTAAATACTCAGCCTATTTAGAGGTTCATAAAATATTGTACGGCTTCAGTGGTTGTCAGCTCAAGGAAGAAGACTGCCCTCCAACATTTTTTGTAATAAGCACTCCATTCGTATGTAGGGGTTGTCCATAAGTCAATATTGGAGTACACAAAATTTGATTTTTTTTTTTTTTGCAACTGATATGAAAAGTATTTGCATGATTTTTTTCCCTTTCTAAAATATGTGCATTGCATCTATAATCCACGCAATTCTCATGTTTTTTAAGCAGCAGAGCTAATACGGGGCACAGGCATACTTTCATTACATAGTACAATATGCACTTATTTTGTACTTAGCTATCTGTAACCCAGATGTAAATTCAGCATTTATGACAGAATTAGAAAGCTTCCAATTGAAGCCTCATGGTTTGTGTTCTCTGATATCTGGAAATTGGTTTCTTGGTTCCTGCAGCAGTCCAGGAAAGCATACAAAACCACTCTAGCACATGATCATGGAATTATATATGCACACCAAGCAATAGTGGCCTTTTTAATACCATCTTTATAATAACAACGAATAATCAGTGAATCAATTGCAAAAAACAACTTTACTCGGAATAGCTTCCATCTGTGTAACTGACTGTGTAACTCGGTGGTTTCTTCCCCAAACCCCCAAAACTTTAACCTTAGACTAGCTACTGTTGACCTCACCCCGTTCCTAAGAGGTCTGTAAGGGGTGTATTTAAGCGCACCAGCATGCCTACCGTCCCTGTCCTAATGTCCCCCTTTTATTTGTAACCATTTCATGTATTAATATCCATGTTTATATCTATATCTGTTATCTAATACGTCCTTGACAAAATAAATAAATAAAATAAATAAATCCTGTGACAATATCTTTAACACCATGAAATATCAATATCTGCCTATCCCAGGTCTTTGGAAAGAACTTGACAAGTCAATAAAAATCCTATCTGCCAAATCCTATCTAATCATCTGGCTGACCGTGAGAGCAACCATCAGTTAATAATTATTATTGATTATTATTTCCCTTGGAGCAATACCTAAAGTATTCCCTTGATATCACTAAATATTGAATTTATCAGACCTGAGTAACCTAATTTTATAAAATCCCTTGCTTGGGACTGCCTATATTTTTAGATGCTACTTTAATAGAGCCTTGGTGGCGCAGCAGACTAAAGCACTGTTAAGTAACACCAGCTGCCTGCAATTACTGCAAGTTCAAATCTCACCAGGCGGTTGACTTCCATCCTTTCGAGGTAGTAAAATGAGGACCCGGTTTGTGGGGGCAATAAGCTGACTTTGTATAAAAAAGAACACCGCTTGGGGGGGAGAGCGAAAGCCCTACTAAGCAGCTATATACAAAAGTATGAAGGCTATTGCTTAACGCATTGTAAGCCGCCCTGAGTCTCCGGAAAAGGGCGACATATAAATAGAACCAATAAATAAATAAATAAATAAATAAATAAATAAATAAATAAATAAATAAATAAATAATAATAAAAAAAAATAAATAATACTTAGAACCTTGGTTATGACTTGAATTATTAAGTTTCCATCAAATTGTGAATCCAAGTGTTGATTAGCCAGAAATAACAATAATTTGACAGAATCACCATTATCATTCTTGGTGGGAGGACCAGAAAAATAAATGGCAATGAATCATGCCCTTCATCCATGCAGTTGTAATCATAGATTCTACGTACCAAGGAAAATAGGTGGGCATTGAATGTTGCACGTACACCAGACAGTTTAAAAAATAAAAAGAACATTGGAAGAATATCTGAAGGCCAGTGAAGAAGATGCACTGAAGCTAGTACATCATAAAGACTTATGGAATACCAGAGAGAGCACACTGATCTACAAGAAAGAGCAAATGAAGACTAGAAAAGAGAAATGGCAAGACAGAGCATTACATGGCTGGTACATAAAACAAATAGCAGGCAAAGGAGATAACCACAACAACTGTCAATGGCTAAGAGCAGAAAAATTGAAGCAAGACAGAAGGGCGAATTCTGGTTTCAGGAGGCAAAGCTTTAAGAACAAATGCATTTAAAGCCAGAATTGAGAAGACAGCAACAAAAACAAATGCTTTCTCTGCAAAGAAGTTGAAGAAACAGTGAGAAAACTGTACGGACTGATTATAAACAATGGCATGACAAAGTAGCAACTATAGTGCATTGGAATTTCTGCAAGAAATACCATTTGCAAAAACTGGTGTGACCAGAAAACTGATAAAAAAAAATTTTTTTTAAAAAAAATGAAGAAGCTACAGTGCTCTGGGACTGTAGAATCCAAACAAACCTACCACATTACACCCCAGACATACCAATGTTGATATGAAAGAAAAGAAAGTGTGGATAGTGGATGATGCAATACCGGAAGACATAAAAGAGAAAGAACTGGAGAAAATCACAAATTATAAAGGCCTACAAACAGAAGTAGAATTACTGTGGCAAAAGAAAGCAAAGATAGTACGAATAGTAATAGGTGCCTTGGGGGAAATTCTGAAACATCTGGAGTACCACTTCAAAATCATCAGCATTGACAAAATCACCATCGATCAAATGCAGAAGGCAGCTTTACTTGGAACAGTTCACATCCTGTGACAATACATTCAACATCATCAAACAATAATGTTTGCCTGTCCAGATCCTTGGGAGGAACTCAATGGTGGATTAAAAATGCTAAATCCAATCTAAACATCTGGCTGACTATGTGACCAGTCATAATAATTATAATCTATTCTTAGATACTATCTTAATAGTTCTTAGGTCCTTGATTAGAACTTTAATTACTATGTTTTTATCAGTCTGTGAATCTAACAGTAGATTATCCCCAATGGAAAGCAAATGGCTCACTGAACTTCCAGAGGTAGGAAAATATATAACTGACACCACAAAAATGGTGCCAGGCTTTGAACTATCGTGTCAGCAATGGACAGTCCTGATCAGGATTCACACCTCACATGGTGTCTGCCGGGACTCTCTGTATAAATGGGGCATATTATCCTCCCCTCAGTGTGACAGTGGGGTCCTATGTCCAACTGTAGATCATATTGTGACCGGCTGTAAACTGAGGGCATATACCTGTCCAGTATTTGGGTTTTTTTTAAATATAATCAATGCTGTATTTCAATGGTTAGATGGCCTTGGCCTGTAATGGTGAACCTATGGCATGTGTGCCAGAGGTGGCCCTCTCTGTGGGCACATGAGCCATCACCCCAGTTCAGCTCCACCACGCATGCATGCACACCTCCAGCTAGCCAGCTGGTCTTCAGGTCTTTGCCACGCATGCATGTGCAGGGGCAGGACACATGCATGGGGGCTGTGTGTGCATGTGGGAAGGGAAGGGTGCATGCGTGGAGGCTGCGCGCGCATTGCATTTTGGGAGTTCGGGCATGTGTTTTGGGCACTCTGTCCGGAAAAAGTTAGCCATCACTGGCCTAGGCTTTGGTATTTGAACATAGATCTTTTTAACATTTATATTTTATTGTCTTCTACTAATCTAGATGAAATGTTAATATATATTGCTAGTGCCATATATGATATGCCATACGCTAGATAAATAAATAGTAGATTACCTACACATAATAACAGCATTTATTACCACATCCTAGGTTCTTTTTAAGAACTCAAAGCATAGGAGGACCAGTTAAGGAACTAAATGTGTTTTCACATTTTTGTGTATATAATAATAACTTGTATGTGCATGCTGCCTAATTCTTTATGACTTCGAGCAGCCCGCAGCTATCATTCAGGGAAAGTTCAATAAATTTACAATGCTATAATCCTCCTCCAACCCTTAGTTTCATGGGGACAGAGAAGGTTTTACAGATGGTCACTTAAATTTTGCCGTTGGGCATTTCATCTGTTTTACTGACTGAGGTAAAAATCAATAGCATCATTCTATTTGCCGGCATTTCTATAGATGCATAGATTTGCCCTTTATAAATTTCTTGTTGATGCCCTGTTGTTCATAGGTTTCCTTATACAGCTACATGTGTGACATTTCCCATTCTAACAGCTGCTTGTTGTGAACTGATAAATATCTACAATATGTTCTACATCATTATCCTACACTGGTAACTTAATGTCACTGTTATATTTTGGGCTTTTCATATGCGAACAAGGAAAAGGAACATTTTTAAATCCTCCCCAAACTAGAAGAGTACAGCCAGGACGCTGTTAACTGTTTCATGAAGTTCAGTAATGATGTGGAAATGCAAAAGAAAACTGAACATAAGCTTTCTACACTTCTCTGTCTCAAGTGTTGCTGCTTTCATTTATATTTATTCTGACCTAGGATTCCCAAGAGCATGAAGCAGACTCCTTGTCCCGACAAAAAACTCTTTTTATTAAGTTACTGTGAATTTTTCTCATTCACATCCAGTAAAGTCTTTCAAGGGAGAACTTACAGTCACAGACCTTATCTGGCTTGGAGAGCTGCCAGGCCGATATCTTCAAAACTTGGCAAAGAGTCTCGGAGAGTCACGAACCAATTAAGCGAACTAATTGTTTCCTGCAAACTCCATTCCCATTTTGCTCCTCTTTATTCCCTATGGGAGGGGCCATTCATTGTCCACCTGTGGCCTTACTCCCAAGTCGACCCTTGTTCTTTAGCTGTTCCCCTTGTCTGGCAACTCTGCGCATGCGCACACTGGCAACAGGTTCCAGCTGTTTGTCTGCCTCACTAATGTCTGACTCCGAAGGTAGTTGATAACTGGCATACGGCCCTGGCCCCCTCTCTGCCTCTGATGAGTCCTCATCAGAGCCTTCCCCAGACTCCAGGACTGGCCCATGTTCCTCCCTAACCTCCTCATTGTCCGAATCTGCTGCCAGCTCTGCTGGCTGCTGGCAGGCCACAACAATATTCACTGGTGTTAAGGAATTCAGATCTGGATAATCAAAAAAAAAAAATTGTGTTGGCAGAAACTAGAGTACTTTAGAGCATAAAAATCTATATAGAATGTTATTAATTATACAAAGAGCCATAGTCATTTCTTTAAAAGCTTATAGATGATGATCTTTGCCCTGAAATCAATACAAATTAGAACACTGATCTTTATAGGTCAGTAATGCAGCAGATATCTAGTCAGACAGAAACTTGGGTTAATTATTCATGAACACATTCTGAATTGGATTATCTGCAACCACAATCCAAGCAGACCTTTGTGAACTACAGGTGTGTCCTTTTTCTATTACATTTACTTCCCACCGGATACCCAGAGCAGAACTGGATATTCCTTTCCACAGTATAGAACACAGTCCCACAGTTTCCATCCAGAGGTATTAACTCGCCATCCATAAGATCAAAAAAATCTTGTATTGCAAATGTAGGTCTTGTACTGCTGAATAAGTAAACTGTGTGCTCTCCTTTGATGAGTTCCCAGTCTTTCAAAGTCAGAGAGTTCGTTTAGAGACATTGAGTGTATACAGCCAAATAGAAAATCTGGAGACATGTTTCAATGGTAGACTAGAGGTAAAGTAATCTGAGAAGTAGCTTTACCAAGAACACCAGAGAGGAGACACAACCAGATAAGCTAATTCTGCTTTATTGTAAAGCTACATAAACAGAATCTTGCAAGTCTGAAAGTGCAGTTCTCCCACGGTGTAGGTCAGGACAAGGCTGAGCCAAGGGAGGGGTCAAGGGCTTTATCTGCCAGGTTTCGTTGCTGTCTTAAATAAACTTCATTCTCAAACGCAAGGTCTCTAATGAATCTTTTTTTTATTTAAGAATAGAAGAACGACATCTCTGAACTCTTTGTGCAGCCAAAACTGGCCCCTCCTTCCAACACCCTCCCTTTCCGTTCTTCAGCCCCAATGTCTCATTGGCCATCATGTAGATCCATCTCTTCATCCCAAGCACTTTCTTTTCACAGGAATTTCCCCCCTCCCTCTGTCACCTAGGTAACGCTATCTACCAAAAGCAGGAAACTAGGTAAAAGTTCATCTCAGCATTAGAACAAAGCCTCTTCCTCTTTCATTCATGTCAGCGCTAGAGGAGAACATAATTTGGAATGCTGACATTATCAGTCTTGAATCCCTTTGCACTCACAAAAGAGCTAAGACCAGCCCACCTTGAATTCCATTGACTCTTATCTACTGCCAAATTGCTTTGACCATTAATAGTTCAGATTCTTGTAGACAGTGTTAGCATACAATAAACTTGTATTCTTTTGAACCACTTTGATGTCTGGTTTCCTTAGCTTGACCTACTTTCTCCTTTTCAGTCCAAGAAACTAGAGAGGAACTCTTCTGATCCTCTTGCTCTACTCACTATCCATCTTCTCGCTATGCTGACTCTTATCTGACTATTCCCGAGACTCCATCTCTTTGCCCACCTGCCGAGGTCTATCCCACATACTACACAGAAATGGTTTAGATCCAGGAGACATTGTGTGAGAACTACCTTCTCTGTTTTTCTTATTATGTTCATTGGATCATCAATGTATAAATGGAATAATACTGGGGGTTTTTCTCCATTAGTTTAGCTAAATCATGTTACACAAAACCCCAAAAGATATTGCAAACTGAAATCATGAACAATTCACCTTTTGAAAGTAACATCCAGCTTTTGTATGCAAATCAAAAGTTAAACGCCAGGGAAATCAGGAGATCCAGGCAGTTCAAATGGTGTAAAGATTTATTACAAGCTCAAGCTCTCTAAAAATATCTGAACTACTAACTGTTAAAGCAATTTGGCAGTAAATAAGGAATTCACTGATCTCTTGTGGGCACACAGGGACTCATAACTGATGACTCATTTGACCCCCTCCTTCAGACTCAGCCTGGTCATCTCCTACATCCAAATCTAAATCTATCTTTACTGTCATTTTGAATTTCTGTAAGAGTTGGATGAAATTCTTGTCGGTGACCAGCAAAGTCAAGGCAATAGGTAGAGTCTGATGATTAAGTCCTTGAATTGTGTTTATCAGTTGAGTTCAGAATAATTTTTTATTAGATTGAGATTTAGTTTTCTGATTCTTTTTATCCTTTCCTATTTTATATGGCTTTTTGATTGGTTTTCTTGCTTCACCACTGTAAGCCCCACAATATTCTCCAAAAGGTTAAGTTTATTTTTATTTACATTGAGTATATTTTGATCACTCCTGCTAACATGCATTAATGGCATGCATAATAAACAACAATAGAACCTGTCAGGAAAATAATATATAACTAGGATCACAGCAAATGAATGCTCTAAAAAGCAGCAGCTAAACAACAATATGGATAAAGTGTTTGCACTTTAAAAAAAAAATCAAACATGCATGCCAAATGCAAGGAGACCAAATGCAGAACTTATCTGAACATTCTCTGAGGAGCTCTGCAAAAGTACATCTGTTAGATCAAGGATGCTGTATGTGGGTGTGGGTGCTGTATAAAGACAAAATAGTTAAGACTGTGGAAGTCCAACTTCATCCCTTTTTGCTTGCATGACATGGTAAGGGGATGGTGCTTTGATCAAGCATTTATGGCCACCTTCTTAACCTTGTCTGCTCATGGATATCATGTATCATGTATAGATCTCAGGCAGGCACTGAGTATTGTCAAGAAATGCTAAGCTACTTATTTGATATATTTTTGTTTATTTGTTTAATATTTTTGTTGCTTGGTAGGCTAAATTGAAGCTTATTTTATACAAATACATATGCATACATATGTATGTGTGTCTATGTGTATGTCTCTATATGTGTATGTATGCATACACATGTATGTACACATGTATGAAAATCTAAGAAAACAAATATATATTATTTATTTATTTATAAGTCCAATTTATATGCGGCCCTTCTCCGTAGACTCAGGGCGGCTTACAATGCATTATAGCAATAGCCTGCATACTTTTTTGTATATACCTGCTTATTAGGGCTTTCGTCCCCCCCAAGCAGTGTTATTCTATACAAAGTTGGCTTATTGCCCCACAATCCGGGTCCTCAATTTACCTACCTCAAAAGGATGGAAGGCTGAGTCAACCTTGAGCCTGGTGAGATTCAAACTTGCACTAATTGCAGGTAGCTGGCAGCTAAGTGCTAGCACTTAACAGCACTTTAGTCCGCTGCAGCACCGAGGCTCTTACACATACATAATCACCTTTGTGCACACACACACATATGTATGTATATATATGCAGATGTATGAATACCTCTATATGGAATACTTTGAAACCCAAGCTCTAGAAAAATCCGATCACAAACCCAAACTCTGGCTCAGATATGTGGACGACACCTTCATAATCTGGCCACATGGGAAAGAAAAACTGGACAACTTCCTCACACACCTCAACAGCCTACACCCCAAAATACAGTTCACCATGGAAACAGAAGTGAACAACCAACTTCCCTTCCTGGATGTCTTAGTCTACAGAAAATCCAATGGCTCCCTAGGACACACTATATACCAGAAGAAAACACACACAAACCGCTATCTGCACGCACTCTCACACCACCACCCTGCCCAGATCAACTCTGTAGCCAAGACACTCATTTCCAGAACAAAACGCTTAGCTGACGAACAACACCTAAAAACCGAACTACACACCCTCACTAACGTACTCACATCCAATGGATTCCAAAGAAATAAGATCACCAACCTAATCCAAAAAGAAACCCCACTAAAATCCAAGACAGAGAACAAGAAAACGGCAAAGCCCTCCTCCCATACATAAAAGGCACCACAGACAGAATAAGCAAAATCCTCCACAAACATAACATCAAGACAGCATTCTGCACAAACCGAAAAATATCCACCATCCTAAGGAACCCCAAAGACAAAATTGAGTTAGAAAATCAAGGAGTATATGAAATCCCATGCACCGCCTGCCCCACCACATACATCGGACAAACCAACAGACGAATAAGTGCACGCATAGAAGAACACAAGAACTCAGTCAGAAAAGAGGAACCAACTTCTTCCCTGGTCCAACACCTTAAAGCCACAGGACATGATATTGACTTTAAAAAGACCAGAACTATCGCCAAAACTGAACACTTTAACAACAGAATAATCAGAGAAGCCATTGAGATAGAAAAACGCCCACACAGCATGAACAAACGAGACGATACCTCCCGCCTACCAGCCATTTGGAAACCCGCCCTTATTGACAAATGAGTCCCTAACACGACGAATGACACCAGACCCACACTCACGAGTGCCACACCTGATGTCACCACCACACATCCACACAGAAAGCAGACTCAAACCCACACTGATAATGAGCCATGACCAAGGACCAGAAGCCAGACCGCAGCTGCATCATTAGCCACTTTAAACCCCTCCAATCCATACATGAAGCAGACTGACACCCACCATGAAGAGCTCGCACGGCCACAAACACGAAGCCAAACAACAACAACGCAGCTCACCAGCTCAAATCCCCCTGCAACTCAGACTAAGCTGAGCACAACCAAGCCCCCACCCAAACAGAACACAACCCCAGCCAATCAGAGCACAGCCAAGCCCCTAACCAATCAGAACACACCTCCACCCAATCAGAACACAGCCAAGTTCCCACCCAATCAGCTCACACCTCCACTAGCAGTTAAAAGGAAGAGACAGCTGCGATCTCACATTGCTCCTGGAAGCACGAAGCCGAGAACACCAGCCTGAAGATGACGAATGAGACTTCGTCGAAACGTCGCCAAGACACTTCCAATTTTACGTGGGAGAAGACCCGAATAACCAAAGACCTAGATGAATGAATGCGTACACACACACACATATATATATACATTTACACATACATAATCACCATTATTCACACACATACATATGTATGTATGTATATATATATATAACTTTCAGTAATCATTTGAATCCCAATTAAAAATATTTTCAGGTCCCTTAGGCTGCAGCAACATTCATCCTGTTCAATATTTTCTTACAGGTTTCTTCTCAAGCCAAATCAAGTGCTTAGTTATATTTAGAAGCTCTGAACTCCTATTTACTTGAATGCAGAGATAGCTTGCTCTTCTTAGTATTTTTTTTTAAAAAACCTTGAATAAATGTACTTTGAAGTAAAAGCCAAATGAAAGCAGAGATGCTTGTTCTCTTGTGTTTTCTTCTCAATCCACTTAGTCACATCTAAAGATGCCCTGTAACATTGTGGCTTCCTTTTTTCATTTTAGCAGAGACAAATGTTATTATGAATCACCTGCTGAAATCTTGAATTTCCTAAATTCATTGCCATTTAGTAAGCTTGCTCCAGTTTCAGATATTTGTGCAATACTTTGTATAAACCTGTTTTATTTTTCTTCCTCCCTCTCTCCCTTCTTTGGCCTTGACTTTTAAATCACGGACTAATATATTAAACTTGGAAAAGTAGCTTGAGTGTATAATGGAATGTCTGAAACTCCATGGTTGCTAGGTTTTTTCACATAAGTTATCTGTGAAGAATATTGTTACCTTAGACAGATTGGGATGATCTTGCTGAAGTATAAAATAACCCAGTTGCTTGTCTGTAGCTTTCGTCAGCTGTGTTTCAACAACACAGAATGTTGAATGTGTATGAAGAAGAATTAGGGAAAAATTGAAGAAACAGATCATGTGGAATATGTAATTTAGATATTGCAAAAGAGTTTTGAGTCAGAAATTCAGAGAGAGTCTATGTATTTATATGTGATTCCCCCCCCCCCATAATAATCTGCCTTTCATTTAGCAGCTCAAGGCAGCATACAGAGTGGTCTGTCCTATTTTTTCTCCATAAGCAACAATCTTATTGAAGCAGGTTCAGCTGCAAGTGAGCAACTGAGCCTATAATTCACTGTATGTTCGTATGTTCTGCACAAATAATTGAACAGGCTAAGCATTTGATTTTATATTATTATGTACACATTTTTACGTGCAATCTTATTGCACTCCGTTGAATAATGCATTTCAGAATAAGGGGCACTTGTTAGCCTAAATGTAGCTCTTTAAAAATATAATTTTAATAGCTCAGTTATAATGAAGACATTAAGTGAAATTACTCTACATCTATAAAGTGGAAATATCACTGTATTGTTCTTATTTAAAAACAGCATCTAGAGCTTTGGTCAGGGAAATTATATTGTCCTTTTTATTATATGGATTCAACCCAGATAATACCTTCATTTTCAACATCCAAATCAGATTGAATAGTCCTACTTAAATTAAATCAGGGGTGAAATCCAGCAGGTTCTGACAGGTTCTGGAGAACCAGTAGTGGAAATGTTGAGCAGTTCAGAGAACCGGCAAATATCACCTCTGGCTGGCTCCAGAGTGAGGTGGGAATGGGGATTTTGCAATATCCTTCTCCTGGAGTGGGGTGGGAATGGGGATTTTGCAGTATCCTTCCCTGCCACACCCACCAAGCCACGCCACACCCACCAAGCCACGCCCACAGAACCAGTACTAAAAAATTTGGATTTCACCACTGAATTACATCCCATTTGTTCCAAGTTTACTTAGGTATTGTCTTATTTTAATTTTTTCCATTGTATATAATACATAAAAGTATCTAACATCCAACATGGTATATTTGGGATGAGGGATTTATTTCAGATATGTATAGGCAATTTGGAAAATAGAAATAGCAAACGTCTTTTTATACTGTCATTTTTTTTTTCAATTAAGACTAGCCAAATTAGTTCTAGCCAAAGTTAAGCATTCCAGTTTACCATGGAGTTTAGTACAATAGTTGACTTTACTTTACTTGCAAAAAAATAAGTTCTGGAACATGAGTCAGGTTATGCCTGGTAAATCTATATAGTACTTTTTCACAAGAGGTAGTAAAAAAAAAAAGAGGTAGAATATGATTATAGGCCGCTGGAGGCAGTAAGACATAGCAATGAATGGTTATCCTCAAACTTCGCAAAGTTATAATCAGAGTAGTGTATAGTTTACATACATTGGAAAATGTGGGTCTGATTATCAAAGATGTTTTCACGTTTTAGTTAGCAGATTTAAGGTGCTGATATGATAAAGGGTTTTTCATATCAGGATAAAGGCTTAGACCCAGCATAGGTAAAGGTTCCCCTCGCACATATGTGCTAGTCTTACCCGACTCTAGGGGCAGTGCTCATCTCCATTTCAAAGCCGAAGAGCCAGTGCTGTCCGAAGACATCTCCATGGTCATGTGGCTGGCATGACTAAATGCCAAAGGCGCATGGAACGCTGTTACCTTCCCACCAAAGGTGGTCCCTATTTTTCTGCTTGCATTTTTTATGTGCTTTCGAACTGCTAGGTTGGAAGAAGCTGGGACAAGTAACGGGAGCTCACCCCATTACGCAGCACTAGGGATTCGAATCGCTGAATTGCCGACCTTTCGATCAACAAGCTCAGCATCTTAGCTACTGAGCCACCTTAGAGCCAGCATAGGAAAAAACAAGTTTCAAGTTTATTAGATTTCTATACCGCCCTTCTCCCGAAGGACTCAGGGAGATGTACAGCCATATTAAAACACAAAGATTTATAAAATTTAAAACCAATTAAAATCGAGTATAAAATTTGGCCCGCAAATTAAAACACACATACATCCATTTTAAAATTTGTACTAGGCCAGTCCGGCTTGCTGGAACAGAAGGGTCTTAAGGGTGCGGCGAAAAGTACGCAGGTCGGGGCTAAGGTGAAGCGCTAGGGGCAGCTCTTTCCAGAGGGCTGGTGCCCCCACAGAGAAGGCTCTCCCCCTGGGTGTCGCCAACAAATTCAGAGTTCCTAGAATTCTCAAAATTAATACATGGAAGCTGCACATAGAAGGCTATCAAAATACAAAGAGAGTGTTAAAATATCTTTAGTCCTGTGAGATTTGAGATTATTTTTGTTTGGGAACCAACCAACCACCCTGTTAGCTGAAAAAAGTATTTAATTTCAATTCAGAAATGCTAATTTCAGTAACCATGAAACCCCAAAGAAGCCATTCTTAAATATACTGCTCAAAAAAATAAAGGGAACACAAGCAGAAGACATCCGAGATCTGAATGAATGAAATAGCCTTATTAAATACTTTGTTTTTTACATACAGTAGTTTATACACTGCTCAAACAACTAAAGGGAACACAAAACTACTGTATGTAACGAATAAAGTATTTAATAAGGCTATTTCATTCATTCAGATCTCGGATGTCTTCTGCTTGTGTTCTGCTTCTGCTTTAATTTTTTGAACTGTGTATATCCTTGTATATTTGGGGTTTTTTTTCAGCTAAGCTTGCATATCATATAAATTGTAGGCACTAATGTTTTATATGGCTTATTAAGCTTTACTAATAGAAGCTGAACAGAAGTCAAAGTCATACTTCGGCCTTGTGAAGAGATCCATGTGCCAGCCTTACGCATATCGCAGCTAATAAGAAGTAAGCTCTATTAAGATCAGGTTTTTTTAGAAAACCAGCATTCCTTATCCACTGAATGTCCCTGCAGGAAAAGTTTTACACTGAAGTATTAGAAATATGACTTGAGTTAGGTTCTCTGTATCTATTATCTAGAAACATTCAAATAACCATGTTTCATCTCAAGAAAGAAATTATTTTTCTGCAGGTACCCTAAGTGAAGACAGAAATTATGTTTAGCTGTGTGACTTGCTGTGGCATTTGTATGTAATAAAACTGAACCACAAAAATTCATTCCAAAATTAGGAACTAGAGCAGTAAGACTAATGAACAAATGAATATAATATGCACTCGAGCTGGGAGACCAACGAGCACTAAAACTAGAATATTTTGTGCATTATCAACTGTCTACCTTCTGTTCTGAATCTCAAATTGCTACTTTGCATTTCAAAAACATGTTTACATAAAACATAAAATAATGAAAATGCATTAGATACCCCAAGAAAACAATCATATTAATAAAAAAAAAATGAATAAAGCCTATTTTATATGTACAAGAAAAATGCCAATTTTTAATTGGCTTTCTGATTTAAAAAATAGATCCTTTGGCAAAAAAGGCAAAACGGAGATAAATTATAAGTCTATTTAATATGTGCAGGATTCTAGTTTATATTTCTTTTGGAGAAGAGAGAAGTAAAATTTCTCACGATATTTAATGTATAAACCAAGCAATTTATAAAACGAAGTTCATAATGTACACAAGATCTTAAAGTTAGAGCCATTCATTTTAAAAGATCAATATTTGTTGGTCTTCTTGCAGAATATTTTATATCCTTGTCTGAATATTTTTGTGGCTACAGTAATCCTTTAGATGTTTTCCTGACAATACATTTTATTCAGGAAAGTATGTATCAATTAACTATAACTGTCCAACACTTTGCCTATTCAATTCCAAAGGCACTCTTAGTTGGTCTACCTGAAGTATAACATAACAGTAACAAAGTTGGAAGGGACCTTGGAAGGTCATTTAGTCCAACACCCTGCTCACACAGGAGACCTATACTAGGAATTTGAACCACCAAACTGCTGGACAAGCTCAGTGTCTTAGCCACTGAGCATGACGTGTAGAAACTTCACAATTTGTTGTTTCACTCAGAAAAAAGATAAATTGAATCCAAGGGAGAATTCTTCCTGATGCCAGAGAACTGTAACAATACAAAACTCCGTGTTTTTGGAGGCGATTATGGCAATAGCACTTACTATATATATATATATTGATTAATAGTGCTTTACAGCACTAGAGTCAGCATATTGCCCCCAGCAATCTTGGCTTTTCTTTTTCTTAAACTTCCAGGAATACATTGTAACTTTGTAATATTTTTGTCAAGCCCCAGGAAATCAGAAGATCCAGGCAGTTCAAACAGGTATATATTTATATATTTATTAAATTTTATTAAATTTCTATACCGCCCTTCTCCCGAAGGACTCAGGGCGGTGTGCAGCCAGAAATAAAACCATAACAATATAAAAATTAAAAGCAATTAAAACAATTAAATAAATTGGCCAAAAATTCTAATAAAACAACCCATTAAAATAGTTAGGCCAGCCCTGCTTGTTGGAATAATAATGTTTTTAGGGCACGACAAAAGGTACGAAAGTTGGGAATCCTACGAATCTCCAGGGGCAGGGCTGGAGGGTAGGGGCCCCCACAGAGAGTGCTCTCCCCCTGGGGGTCGTCAGCCGACATTGCCTAGCCGACGGCACCCGGAGGAGCCCCTCTCTGTGGGAGCGTACCAGTCGATGGGAAGCTATCGGTGGCAGAAGGCGGTCTCGTAAATACCCAGGTCCCAAGCCATGGAGCGCTTTAAAGGTAGCAACCAGCACCTTGAATTGCACCTGGAAGACCACATAAAGATTTATTGTAAGCTTAAGTTCTCTACAAGGATCTGAACTGGTTGTGGTCTAAGCAAATTGGTGGTAGATAAGAGTCAATGAAATTCAAGGCGAAGTAAATTTAGATCTGTTGTCGGTGGCGAAGGGACTTTTAATTGATGAAGCATTTGACGCCTCCCTCAGGCCCAGCTTAGTCATCTCCTACAACTTTGTCCCCAGATTGCATTTGACATTTTATTCACATACATGTGCAACTAGTGCTTTAAATATGTATTGTTTCATACATGAGGGACAGAGTTTTGGACATGCGGTTGTGGCTGTCATCTTGACTTTTTGACCTTACACATCTGTGTAGGCACCCCTTGAAACCAGTCACATTCTTGGGATGCCAGAAAATTGGGTACATGAGCTATGCAAAGCCTTTGAAAAAGATGATTCTTAGTGTGCAAGAGCGCTCTCTCTCTCTCTCTCTCTCACTCTCTCTCTCTTTCTCCTCCCTCCCTCCCTCCCTCCCTTCCTCCCGGGAAAGAATGATTATAATAATTTAAAATCATTAAAGCAACCATAGACAAAGCCACTAGAGGCAGCCAGGAGCAGATTCTGAAGCAACCATGCAGGCTTTGAAAGCAAGATGGCTGCTTTGACAAGTTATAGACCCTTTACTCACAGGTTATTGCAGTCCCCATCTTCATTTCTTGAAACTATGGTAGCTCTCAAAAAACATGCAGCATAACAAATCATGATACATATCTGTAAGTGTAAGTAGTGCTTTATATAAGTCATGCCCTTTATCTAATAAGAATGATGTAGACTGGTTGCAACAATTGAATTAAATGGTTAATTGAATCCATGTGTAAGAGATCTGTTTCTTGGGAGGGCTGAGTATGTCTTGATGTCATATGGTACTTTGAAGGAACAAGACCTATGTAACTCTACAAGTACGTTAAAAACTACAAAGTGTGACCCACAAACCTAAAATGAAGTATTGGATTGTACTGCACTGATATCTTCCTTCCAGGGGTGAAATTCAAAATTTTTCCCTACCGGTTCTGTGGGCGTGGCTTGGTGGGCATGGCAGGGGAAGGATACTGCAAAATCCCCATTCCCTCCCCACTCCTGGGGGAAGGATATTGCAAAATTTCCATTCCCACTCCACTCTGCAGCCAGCCAGAGGTGGTATTTGCCAGTTTTCCAAACTACTCAAAATTTCTGCTACCGGTTCTCCAGAACCTGTCAGAATCTGCTGGATTTCACCCCTGCTTCCTTCCCTTTGTGTGACGGCAGAAAAAATACTAGCATCTGATTCATAAGTCCCACAAAATCTGTCCTGTTTGACCAAGGCTGGAAATTTAACAGAATAACAGAATCAGAAGGGATGTTGGAGGTTTTTAGTCCAACCCCCTGTCAAGCAAGAGAGCCTATACCTGTGTTGGCGAACCTATGGCACGCTTGCCGGAAGTGGCACGCCGAGCCATTTCTCAGGGCACGCGGAGCCATCACCTGTTGTTCTTCCGGGTTCCGGTATCCCGGCCATTTGGTTTTCATGTACACGGGTGTGCCGTAAATTGGAAGAGCAGCCGCCCATTGCACATGCGCATTCTAGGAAAATGATCTTCCTATTTCCAGAGTGCGCATGTGCACCGGCCAGCTGATTTGGTTTCTGGAACGCATGTGCACGCAAAGACCAGCAACTGGCATGCATGCCAAAAGACGCAGAGAGGGAATCCCGGCGGTCACTTCCTAAGGGAGCAGAACAAGGTAAGCCAGGAATTCCCTCCCTCCTTCCCCGCGTGAGCTACCTGTGCTGTCCCAGGTGGTCTGGACCACCGGAGGACCAGCAGCCAGTGAGGGTGGGGTGGTGGTAGGCTGCCTACTCAGATGACCCTGTGGCTGTCATCAAAGTGTGCTGAGACGCCCCTCTTGACTCGCTTCACCAGCTTGGGATGTGTTCTTCCTGTGCACTGCCCCAGAAGAGCAGCAGCAGCAGTTGCAGCTGCAGGGAGAAGGGAAGAGCGACCAGCCAGCTCAGGTGCACAGGGCAGCATTTGCTGGCAGGCGGGCAGCCGCCCAACCCACGGCTCTATCCCTGGCGTATGGCCAGAAAGCCTGGCTCGGCTGGCAGCGCAGCAGTGGGCGTCGGTTGGGTGTGCGCTACCAGTGATTGGGCCCATTGCTTAACCCCTACCATGCCTGCTGCCACCCGAAAACATTGTTGCCACGATCTCCGCTGCCTGGAGATCTTCGCTGCCTCCCCAATTCCAAAAACGGGGTGTGGAGAGGCAAAACAAGAATACCACCATTTCAGCCGCTGCCTGAAATGCAATACACTTATCCCACAGCTTGCATAAACCGCTCCCGCCCCTTTCAAAATAGCCACCCGATGCTTCCCTCGGGAACTCAGGGCCGGCAAACGGCTCTTTTTCTGAGAAGGGGGGGAGAGGCAATCTGGCAGAGATGGGCGGTGGCTCCTTGTTCTTTGGCTTCCTCGTTCTTTCTGAGGCAGCCTTTGCTGCCTCGAAAGAGGAAAGAGAAAATGAGTCTGCGGAGAAGGAGAAGGGCGCGTGGCTCTGGAATGTGCATTTCCAGGGAGGAAAGCATTTTCGGGCGGCAGCGGGGAGGAGCCGAAGCAAGGGTTTGGGGTCGCAGCAGAACGAGGAGCCAAGCCCGTCTCCGCCGGCATGCCTGCCTCTCCCCCCCCGCCCTTCTCAGAAGAGCGCACGCCCCTTTTGGAAGAAGTGGTGGCGCATGTGTGGCGGGCACACACATGTGCAGTGCAGGTTGCATGTGTGCATGCACAGTGTGAGGTGCATGCGCATTAGGAGCATGGTAGGGGTCATGTGCGCATGCGCAAATGGGGGCGCCCATTTCATTATGGGTGCTGGCACGCGAGAGTGTGCGAGGGCTCGTGTGCTCCAACTTGTGGCACGCAATGCCAAAAATGTTCGCCATTGCTGGCCTATACCATTTCACACAATGATTGTACAATCAAGTCTTAAAAGCCTCCAGTGACAGAGTACTTCTAAGACAAGCCATTGCACTGCTTGATTGTTCTCACTGTTAGGAAATTTCTCCTTAGTTCTAGGTTGCTTCTCTCCTTGATTAGTTTCCATCCATTGTTTCTTGTCCTGCGCTCTGGTGCTTTGGAAAATAGATTAACCCCCTCCTCTTTGTGTCAGCTTTGTGTACTTCTATAAATATGTCAAATAAGACAACATCTGAACCATGTTTGATGTATGAAATCAGGGGTGGGTTCTACTTACCTCTACTACCGGTTCACAATGGGGCCACGTGCGCGCAAAAGCTTCTGCACATGCGCAGAAGTGTTTTTATGTCACTTGGGTGGAGCCTCCCACTGGTTTTACTACCGGTTCTATAGAACTGGTGCAAACCGGGGCAACCCACCACTGTATGAAATTCTTTACTTTTCAAAGAGTTAAACAATCATTTATATAATGAATTAGCATATTTTATTGAGGAGGAACCTTTCCTGCTGGATGTGATGTGTAGCAATTGCAACGTTTGTTCCAGTTGAAGTTTGAGCACATGTTGGTGAACTTTTTATCCTCTGAGTGTAGACTTAGTGTAGTGGTTTAGTAGTTTTATCATTCCCAATTCTTGTGAATCTATAATCTCCAAGTCATTGATTCAGATGAATGTCCATAGAAACTGAATGAATGAATTACTAAATAAATTAAAATAAGGATATAATTAAAAATTCACTTTTAGGTAAAAATTCCAGGTAAGATAATATTTTAAAATAAAAGTGCAAGATTAGCAAAGATTAGCAAAGCTGCTTTAAATGTCTATCTGTTATTTATTCATTTTAAATTTCAAGAGCTTCAACTAACACACCTGTACATTCTAGGTTAAAAAAAAACCCCGAATGCATTGCTCAAATGCCATGCTCTTTATAAATCTCAGAGCACTCTAATGTTATAAGGATTGAAGATAGTAATGAAAATCAGCATGGCAAATGTAAAAACTGGCATTTAAAAAATGGTTTAGGTGGAAACAGGGAGATTCAAAAATGAACAAAAAGATTGAGAATTTCACAAGTCACAGAAGCAATCCATGAATATTTATGATTATTTTGTTTTTGCCAATTACTATACAATTTTACTCTAGGGCATCTGAAGGGTGCCAGTATGGACTATATCATATAGTTGCCAGACAAAAACATGCTCTGCATAATTATCAGACACATAGGACAGGGGTGAAATCCAGCAGGTTCTGACAGGTTCTGGAGAACCGGTAGTGGAAATTTTGAGCAGTTCAGAGAACCAGTAGCGGAAATTTTGAGTAGTTTGTAGAACCGGCAAATACCACCTCTGGTTGGTCCCAGAGTGGGGTAGGAATGGGGATTTTGCAGTATCCTTCCCCTGCCACACCCATCAAGCCACGCCCACAGAACCGGTAGTAAAAAAAAATTGGATTTCACCAGTAGTTTAGAAGTATCCCTTCTTGCTCTCTGTCTACATACCAAGGAGTCCAGGCTGATTTGCCTCTTAGCTCCTTGGGAAAGAGCCCTTCTCGCCTGCATTTCAGATTCCAAATATACTGCAATTATACAATAAGCTATTTCCATGTTTAATACACTAGTCCAGTGATGGCTAACCTTTTCCGGACTGAGTGGCCAAAGTGTGCATGTGCGCCCGAACTCCCAAAATACAATGCGCATGTGGCCCCTGTGCATGTGCCCTGCCCCTGCCCTTGGCATGTGCCCTGCGCATGCGCGCACCCCCCCACTCCACATCCCTTGTGCATGCACGTGTGCCCCCTGCACGTGCCGTGCCCCCTGCGCATGCACATGTGGCCTCCCACATGCGCCCTGCCCCCCACATAGCGGACAACTGGAGACCAGCTGGCTGGCAGGAGGCACGCATGCATTCGCGGCGGAGCTGAACTGGGATGACAGCTCACATGCCCACAGAGAAGGCACTGCGGGCCACCTGTGGCACGTGTGCCATAGGTTCGCCATCACGGCACAAGTCTGTGTCTTATAAACCAAGGGAGGAAATCATCAGAAAAGCCAAGAGAAACTCAGCTATTTAGCAGATTTAATAACTGGCAGAAAATGAGTCAGTATGGCTTCCTGGTAACTGCCTGGACAAATCCCTGCAGTTTTCTTGGCAAGATTTCAAAAGTGGTTTGCCATTGATTCCTTCTTAGGGCTGAGAGAAAGTGGCTGGACTAAGGTCACCCAGCTGGCTTTTGTGCCTAAAGCAGGACTAGAGCCAGAGGTGGGCTGTTGCCAGTTCAGACCGGTTCAGGCGAACCAGTAGTTGCGACCCACTTTCTCAGTTGCTTCCCTCATGGAAAAGTATCCTATCATCAAAGTATCCTGTCATTAAATATCAAGTCAGGAGCATAAATGAATAAAATAGCAACTTTATATTTTAGCTGTAAGTATAACTTGCTACATGCTTTTTTTCCCCTTCTCCTGTAATTCTTTGGTACAAATGTAAATCTATCCCAGAGAACTTTGTTGGTGTTAACGAAAGTGGCTGTCAAAATTGCTTGAGGTAGAAGAGACTACTATAGACATGTGGTACAACATGACTATTACCTTGAGCTTATTCTCAGAGGAAACTGGAAATGAAAGTTATAGAAATATAGAATGATTTTTTTTAAAAAAGGCTGTTGAGTGAGTGAATGCAAATGTAGCAGGATGAACATTTTCCCCCAGAAATTTAAATTATACTTATATATTAAAATGGAACTTACTGTGGAGAAGTTTAAACAAGCCCAGGGAAGAGTATTGAATTAAGGATTTACCTAGGTATTTGCAAGTTGACATTATAGACACTAGAAGACCTATATTTTCTGAATATATTTTTATTAAGAATCATAGTACTGTAAAGGACCAAATCAAAAGCAATTTCTGCAAACAAGGAATGTTTAGACATCAGTACCCTTACTGTGCTTTGGATTATGGCTAAGTGAGAAGTCAGAAATGTTGCTTTTTTTTGTTTCTGTTCTGTATATTTCTGCTGATTTGATATTAGTCCTTGACTGCTCTAATTCAAAGGTAGATTCACTTGAAAGAACTGGATGTGTCCTTAATCATATTTGGGAGTTAAAGCTTTGGAATAAACTTACCCCATTCCCCCAAGTAGGATGCATTGGGTAGAATAGAATTTGATGGGTTTTTAAAAATTGTCCTTAAATCAGGAGGAGTTTTGTAGCATCTTTCAAAAGTTTATGCCTTTTAATAAAATGTGTTCATTTCAAATGATGCTACCAGACTCCTTGTGATTTTTGGCTGTTCTCCTTCCACTGAATGACCTTTGTAATTTTAAATAACATGTTAATTCAGAATAACAGAGTTGGAAAGAACTTTGGAGGTCTTTTAACCCAACCTCCTGTCAAGCAGGAGACTTTACACCATTTGAGACAATGGTTGTCCAATCTTAAAAATCTCCAGTTGTGTGTTGGAGCACACACAACTTCTGGAGGCAAGTCATTCCACAGATTAATTGTTCAAACTAACAGGAAACTTCTGCTTAGTTCTAGGTTGGTTCTTTCCTTGATTAGTTTCCATCCCTTGTTTCTTGTCCTGCCTTCAGATGGCTTGGAAAATAGTTTGACCTCTTCTTCTTTGTGGTAGCCCCTTAGATGCTGCGTCATGTTACACCTAGTTCTTCCTTTCATTAAACTAGACATATCCCAATTCCTGCAACTCTTCTATGTATGTTTTAGACTCCAGTCCAAATTCCTAAAGCTTTAACACAGCATATTTAATGTCTTCACTTACCTATCTTGGCTATCTTAGGTGACAGGAATTATCTGCAACCTTTTGAAATGCAAGAGCTTTGCATGTAGAAGAAGGATTGTTTTAGGAATGTTTGAAATAAATAAGAGGTAAAATGAATAAGAGGATTTTTTTTTTTGAAGTAATAGATGGGCTAAACCTGTACAAAACTATTATTGATACAGAACTCATGTTAGCAAGAGTAAACTGTACTTATGGTGATATTGTGTAAGATCTGTATTAAATGGACACTGGTCACAAAAGATAAATTAATCTTTAAGATTCTTGTTTTGTTATAATACTACAAGCACCCTTCTGAAATTGTAGGATAGATGTTCACATGCATGACAATGTCCACACACTCTTGACATTGTCAGTTAGTTATTAAAATCTATCATTACTAAGTGATGTGTTAATTTAAAATCACCTGAGCCGTTGACTCTAAGGTCATGGCCAGTGCAGGATATGAAATTAATTAATCCAACTTGCCACATTTCATTTATTTTTTAAAGTGTACTTAAAATTAATTAATTCTTTCTTCCTAGAAGACCTACAGTTGGGCAGATTTGTGGGTTTAGAGGCTCATATTGTACTGCCAGCTTCTACTATAACTTTTATACACCATAAATGGGGGCAGAAATGTAATCCAAAGAAATATCAATGTGGGAATTGCTCACTCAGTATCATTGTGGAAAACAGTCTCAGCAGTTTTCTTTAAAATTCTCATTTAAATGTGTAGGAGAGCAAAAAAGCAATATTTCAGTATCAAACTGTCAAATACATGTTTTAATAGAAATTGGAAGTTGTCTACTTAGGACTTCTGCATGAAAAAATAATTAAATGCTCATATCAGAATAGGGATATAGAGTTTTAATAATGTGAAATCCTTTTGAAATGAAGATAGACAGACAGACAGCTAGATAGGCAGGCAGACAGACAGTCAGACACAGATACACACACATATGCACACACATCAAATATTGATTTCAGTGCTGAAATCTGAAGCGGTTTGCTACCGGTTTGCTGGCTGTGCATGCGTGCTGTGTGCCAAATGTGTGCTATGCACATGGATGCACAGTGCACCAAACGTGCACTCATTTGTATGCACAGTATGTGCCAAAAGGAGGCTTGGGAAGGTAAGTAGAACAGCAAGGGGGGGATCAGCTGTGCCGCATGATTTAGCTTCACTAGAAAACAGGATTTCCTGCTTTCTAGCAAAGCTAAACCGCGCGGCACAGCTGATCGTTGGAAATACCAGTTCGGAGGAACCAGCTTTTTTTAACTACCGGTTCACCTGAACTGGTAGTTTTTATCACTACCGGTTCACACGAACCGGAGTGAACCAGTAGCATTTCACCCCTGATTGTATCCATTTTGACCATTCCACATTTTAATTAGATTTCTTTCATGTTGTTTCCTTTGGCTACAGAAGAAGATAAATAAGCAGTAAGAGGCCTGTTAGGTGAAATTTTCCACTGTTTGCATTTGAATTTATAAGAAGCATTATTAATAGTTGATATTATTGTGCACAGCAGAAATCATCTCCCACTCAAAGATCTGTTGAAGTGACCAGATTTTAACAGCTTGCCTAATTACTGATAACGTGGGGGCAAGTAGAAACTCTGGGTCAAGTAGTTAGCTGCATTATTAAAAGAAATCTCGTTTGAAACAAAAACAAACATTCTTAATGTGGTTGTCAGGTTTTATACATTACCCTTTAAGCAAAGTTTAAATAATTGGACGGTTTGAAGGCAGTGTATTGAAACAGCAAACTACAGGTAAAACCAGATCTTGCATTCAAAGTTTCCATCTTAGGCATTTCTACGTGCAGTTTTCCGTCTCTCACAAAATACATGGAAAAAAGATCCCACAGTTCATGTTCATTCTACATTTTCATGTCTACTGTTCCTGCATCACCTTAACCAGTGATGGAATCCAATTTTTTTTACTACCGGTTCTATGGGTGTGGCTTGGTGGGCATGGCAGGGGAAGGATACTGCAAAATCCCCATTCCCGGGGGAAGAATATTGCAAAATCTCCATTCCCACCCCACTCTGGGGCCAGCCAGAGGTCATATTTGCCAGTTCTCCAAACTGCTCAAAATTTCCACTACCAGTTCTCCAGAACCTGCTGGATTTCACCCCTGACCATAACCCTATCAGTGCCTACCCTTTTTGTTCAGCTAATAGGAAAACAAGAAAATAGTTCTTCAATCTTCTCCCTCACCTCCTAACTCATTACTGATCATGGAATACGTGTTTCCTCATTACATAAAAAAAGGAAATGTAGTAAGTATTAAGAGATATCCTCCTCATCCATTTAAATCCATGTTATTACACCCATGTTGTCTGGAGGTTTGCAAGTTAAGCTATGGGAGCAAAGCTCATTTGTAAAAACAATTAACTCAAAGCACTGAGCTTCTAGCAAGGCTTCCTACCATCTGGGCTGCATTACAGGCTTGAACACTGGGCCCTATCTAACAAAATGAAATTCAATGTAGAGAAAAGCAAAGTCCTACATTTAGGTAAGAAAAACCAAAAGCACACATATAAATTGGGGAAAACCAGGCTTAATAGCAGTGACTGTGAGAGGGATCTTGGAGTCTTATTGGACAACCAGCTAAATATGAGCCAGCAATGTGCAGCGGCAGCTAAAAAAGCCAATGCAAATCTAAATTTCATTAACAGAAGGATACAATCAAGATCAAGTGAGGTACTAATACCACTCTATAAAGCCCTAGTAAGACCACACCTAGAGTACTACATCCAGTTTTGGTCACCACACTATAAAAAAGATATTGAGACTTAAGAAAAAGTGCAGAGGAGAGCAACCAGGATGATTAGGGGACTGGAGATTAAAACATATGAAGAATGGTTACAGGAACTGGGCATGGCTAGTGTAGTGAAGAGAAGGACGAGGGGAGACATTATAGCAGTGTTCCAGTATTTGAGGGACTGCCACAGAGAGGAGTGGGTCAAACTATTCTTCAAAGCACCTGAAGGCCGGACAAGGAATAAGGGATATAAACTGATCAAGGAGAGATTCAACCTGGAAATAAGGAGGAACTTTCTGACAGTGAGAACAATCAACCAATGGAACAGAAGTTGCCTTCAGAAGTTGTGGGAGCTTCATCACTTGAGGCTTTCAAGAAGAGATTGGACAGCCATTTGTCAGAAATTGTGTAGGGCCTCCTTCTTGAGTGGGGGGTTGGACTAGATGACCTATAAGGTCCCTTCCAACTCTGTTAATGTGTTAATTACCACGCTTCATGAAAAGCCTGTTGCCAAGGTAAAATTTTGGCAAGTTCGCAACTGAATGCTTTTCCAAATACTAAGTAGTACGTTACCTACAATACCTATAAGAGGGGGATAAAGTCCCAGAACAGGACACTGAATCTTATAACTAAGAGCAAATGATGGTTGACCTGAATCCAGGAATCAGGAGACAAGGTGGAACAATTCTTTCTGCCAATTGGGAAATAGACCACCCCTGAGTGCTGCAGAGATCCATAGGAAAATATCAACTGGGTGGCTTCCGATAAACAGAAACAAAGCCAAAAATAGATTCAGCTTCCCAGAACAAACAGTATTGAGAGCTATATCAGATCCAGAGAAGCAATGATGTGTAACTGCTATTGGGATACTCACTGCACTCTCTGTCTCCTCCTAATTTTATCTCCATTATTCTTTTAGAAGTGGCTATTTCATAGCCTCTGAGCACATTTCATCCTCAATCTATTTTTGTGAGTGAGTCTCCTTAGGGATTTTTTTCCCCCTCTCTGAACTCTCGCAATTCAATGTGTGGCTAATTACTACTAACCTTGAAGAACTGAAATCATTTTTATTATATGTAAATGACATGTTCCTGAAAAGCATAGCCAAAGCAAAACCATAATTATTTGGATTTGTTTCATATAGATTTGGAATAATCTCTATTTTATCATACAGATCTATGTATCAATTTATTATTTATTTATTTATTTATTGGTTCAATCTATATGCCGTCCTTCTCCGGAGACTCAGGGCGGCTTACAATGCGTTAAGCAATAGCTTTCATACTTTTGTATATACCTGCTTAGTAGGGCTTTCGCCCCCCCCCCAAGCGGTGTTCTTTTTTATATAAAATCAGTTTATTTCCCCCACAATCTGGGTCCTCATTTTACCTACTTCGAAAGGATGGAAGGCTGAGTCAACCTTGAGCCTGTTGAGATTCGAACTTGCAGTAATTGCAGGCAGCTGGTGCTACTTAACAGCACTTTAGTCTGCTGCGCCATCCAATACAATTGAGAGAGTCCAAAGATATTTCACAAGAAGAGTCCTCCATTCCTCTACCCACAATAAAATACCTTATGCCACCAGACTTCAAATTTTGGGCTTAGACAACTTAGAACTACGCCAACTTCAGTCTGACCTAAGTGTAGTACATAAAATTATTTGCTACAATGTCCTACCTGACAATGTATACTTCAGCTTCAACCACAACAATACACGAGCAAATAATAGATACAAACTCAATTGCAGAAAATATGACTTCAGTAACAAAGTGGTCAATGCCTGGAATGCACTACCTGACTCTGGTTTCTTCCCCAAACCCCCAAATCTTTAATCTTAAACTGTCTAATGTTGACCTCACCCCATTCCTAAGAGGTCTGTAAGGGGCGTGCATAAGTGCACCAGCGTGCCTACCGTCCCTGTCCTAATATTCTTTTTTACTCTTATTCTTTTCATGTATTCAAATTATGTTTATACTTTTACCTGTTATCTTATATATACTTGACAAATAAATAAAATAAAAATAAAAATAAATAGTTGCCTTTTATACCATTGAATTGTCTCTCATGGCTAGAAATCTTGAGACTTCCCTGAAGCCATCGTTGCATTTTTGCTTTGCCTCTTCGTTAAAGTACAAACTAACTGACAGTGTAATTGTAACAAAGATATATCTCATTATTATTATTTTGCCAGCCACATGGTTAGCTGTAGGACAATCAGTATATCTTTGTCTATAATCTTGCAGAACCTAATAGAGCCTTCAGTAAATCTAGAAATAAGAGACAACCAACATTGGAGCATACAAAATGTGCACCTGATCTCATACCTGTGTCCTTTTACTTGAGAAGTCTCTCTCTCTCTCTCTCTCTCTCTCTCTCTCTCTCTCTCTCTCTCTCTCTCTCTCTCTCTCTCTCTCTCTCTCTCTCCCTCCCTCCCTCCCTCCCTCCCTCCCTCCCTCCCTCCCTCTCACCTTGCCCTGCCCTGCCTTCCCCAACATTTTCATTGGGCTAATTCATAAAAATATGCATAAACACATTATTTCAGTCTAGTATGCTCCAAGTGCAAATAGTTCACATTTCCCAGAATATCATTTATCCTTCTTGACAGCAAGGACTTGGAAAAAGCCGTAAGCCAAAGTGTGAAGGAGACATGGGAGCATGTGATGCACTCATAAACCATTTTGTGACTAAAGGGTAGTTCACTGGGAAATATCTATCGTATATCATCAGTTATAGAGAGTATTACATTTCCCCTTATTCTTTTACAGCATCAAAAATACAAAGCTAATTTTTCTTTAATTAGCACTGATTTTTCCTTTCAGGAAAAAAAAAATCTTTCTAAGATTCTTTATCAGGATTAGATTGATCATGTCATCTTACCACCCAAGTTGTGTTCACCATTTTATCATATATATTTTTTTAAAAAAGTGTAAGCCTGAATAGCTTTCTTCCTTTCTTTCTAAGTGACAACAACGTCACTTAGATAAGATGTTCTTGATGCCCAGTTCATAATGGGAATCCTTCCATGTGCAGTAACATGAGTTCAGAAAGTGAACCAGTTTGGTGAAATGGTTTAAACACATGGATGAGGAGTTGGGAGACCATGAGTTCTAGTTCTGCCTTTGCTGCAAAATCCAGTTGATAAGTTCGGGTCAGTCACTCCCTCTCAGCCTTACAGAGAAAGCTGTGGCACACCACTTTAATAAATGTTGCCAAAAAACCTGCCTGCACATGTCTATGTATTTGCCAAGAGTCAAGACTGAATTAAAGACACACAATATTTGTGCATTGTACTATGTATGTCAATATGCTTTTGTCTGCTACTGACTTCATTCTTCCTTTTAAAAGAATGCCCATGACAACATTTCTAAGCCACAGCAGTCCTTTTGTGTAGAATATATAACTTTCTGGGAGTCTCATTTTATGACAAAAGGTTCTGTTTGTCTTTGAGAAATAAATTAATAGCTTGGCATTTTGTAGAAGGCCCTCACATTAGAGATTCAGCCATATTTTCAATATAAAATTCTTTTGTAGTTGTTGTTTGTTGCCCTACTGCTACAAATTAATTACAAAATGCTTAGGTGTCATACCATTGTGTGCTTGTGAAAGATTTGACATTTTTCAAATATCTTTACAAGCATAGAAGAATACGCATTAATTTAGAAAAGAATGTTACACCATAAACACAGTTCTTGTTGTTTTATGTCCAAAGCATCTTTCTTTAACCTTGCACAGAACTGGACTCTCATTTTTAGGCTCTAGGTTCAGTGATGCCTAACCTTTTCTGGACTGAGTGCCTAAAGCACACATGCGGGTGCCCGAACCCCCAAATGCAATGCCTATGTGAGCCCTGTGCATACGCCTCACCCCCTACGCATGTGCACGCGGTGCCCCGCACGCACACTCACTCCACACATGCACGCGTGCCCCCCACATGCGTCCCGCTCCACAGCAGAGACTCAAAGACCAGCTGGTCAATGGGAGGCGCACATGCGCAGCAGAGCTGAACTGGGACGACAGCTTGTGTGGCATAGGTTGACCATCACGGCTCTAGGTAATCAAATAAAGTTTCTTTTGTATGGTGAATGGAGGATGTCAGTGTGTAAGAGAGCCAGAGAATGTTCTCAGTTTTTCTTACTTCTTTATATATCAATGATCACACTGCATGTTACAAGAATCTGAAGTGAGATTTCTTCTCTTTGTTTTCTTTTCCAAGAGTTACTATGCATTTAGTTTGTATAATGGAACATTTGAGAGGTAAACCTTTTTGGAAATGGTCAGTTTCCAGACACTGTCTGGGGTTCACACATTATACTAAACTAGAATAAGCAACAACTTCTTCTTCTTTTTTTTTTTTTTGCTTTAATTTATATGCCGCCCTTCTCCAGAGACTCAGGGCGGCTTACAATGTGTTAAGCAATAGCCTTCATACTTTTGTATATTTATACAAAGTCAGCTTATTGCCCCCACAATCTGGGTCCTCATTTCACCTACCTTTGAAAGGATGGAAGGCTGAGTCAACCTTGAGCCTGGTGAGATTTGAACTTGCAGTAATTGCAAGCAGCAGATGTTAATCTGTTAATAACGGTGCTTTAGTCCACTGTACTACAGGCTTCATTTTTGCAATAAGGCACCAGATTTACCGCTTCTCTGCTTCCAAGAGTCATAGAGTATATGCTGGTTACCAAGGGATGTCATTGGAGGAATGGCCTGGAAAGCTTAAGCTGGTTTTTTAAATCATACAGGATTTCAATTCTCTAAAATAAAAAAGATGAACCTATTTATTACTTCTTGAAAATTGTGAAAGGCAGTAAAATAAATGCCAAAAAGAAACTTTCAAAATATGAACATTCTCACAGCTGAAATTTGTTACTTTCTCATCATATTTTGACCTGAGTTGTGGTCAAGCCATAAAACTAGGCTGAGATCACATAATGTCCAAGGGTTGCCTATATTTGACCTAAGCCATTAGCAATTGGTGCCTCTAGCATGTCCTTTATGGCCTTCTACAAAACAAAAATCTGGCAACAAAAATATGGATTTTGGCTGAGTGAAGTTTTGTATCTCTCTCTCTCTCTCTCTCTCTCTCTCCCTCCCTCTCCCTCTCCCTCTCCCTCTCCCTCTCCCTCTCCCTCTCTTCCTCCCTCCTTTCTCTCTCTCTCTCCTCCCTCCCTTCCAGAATGAGGAGGCACTGGGTGTGTAATGGCTTTGAAATATAAGTTCTTCTCACCAACTGATACCAAAACTAGGCCAGGCAGTTTTGGCTTCATCTTTCCTAATGTGTTCAGCTGGTCATTGGATAGTTTCCTGATGCATTGCAGCCCAGCCTGGACCAGTAGAATTAACCTTCTGCCCCTATCATCATGGTTTTCAAATCTCAGAGTTTAGATTCATACAATGCAAAAAGCCAAAATCAAACAACATTTCAGTTTACTACATTATGTGTGATGATGATGATGTTATCCATTCAGTCATGTATGACTCTTGGCGATTCTATGGACCAGGCATTAGCTTTGATGGTGTCCAGCCACTCTGTTCTTTGACAACCTGGTTTCGTTTTACCACTAATTCTCCCAAGCATAATTGCTTTCTCCAATGATTTCCTCCATGACATGACCAAAATAAGTAAGATGCAGTTATGGGATTTTGCCTTCCAGTGACATAACTAGTCTTATCAGTCACCTTTGCTGTCCAAGAAATACGCAGGAGACTTCTCCAGCTCCAATGAGTCGATTCTCTTTCCCTCTTGCTTTTTTAAGGTCCACCTTTCACAACCATAGGTAGCTATGGGGAACACAATAGAGTGGTCTAACCTACCTTTGGTTTATGAGCATGATTGATGGACAAGCACTTTAAGATGGCCCTGCTTTGCAATGTGCATGATGCTGTTGTAACTGCATATAATTAATGATCTTACAGAATTCTTGCCACTCTCTGTCACAACTTGCTTACCTGTTCCCACGGTAAGAATTAATTGGCTGCAAACCCGGGGTGGGTTCTACTTACCTTTTCTACCGGTTCACAACGGGATCACGCGCACATGCTCAGATCACTTCTGATGATGTCAGGGTCAGTGGGTGGAGCCTCCCACCAGTTTTACTACCAGTTCTATAGAACCAGTCCGAACCGGGGGCAACCCACCACTCCTGCAAACCCATTAACCAGAAATTTTCTGTTTCAAATGTGTCAACAGCAGGATTTGCAAGCTTCACAGTTTTACCCTTTCCTTTTCCCTTCCCTGCTCAACTGTCTGAATCCATTTCCTTGCCAGAAAAATATGCAGAGTTGGCTGATGTTAAGAAAAAGAAGTGACTACCTTGTCTCCTTACTGAGCAGGTGACTGTACCATTAACAGGGGACTAATCAATTCAAGAACTGAGTATTTTATAACATTTTTGGATAAAAATGGTGAAAAGATCTACCTCGCCAGCATTGCACTTATGTTTTCCATACTCAAGAAGACCTAAACTTTGAGGGCTGTTCATAATGACAGACTTCAGAACTCTGTGATTATCACTACCCAGTGCCTCTTATTTCAGATTTGGTAAATGGCATTCAGACTAGACCTGAGAAGCACACTTATGGTTTGAACAGAATGAAAGACAGCCAACAGGAGTAGAGAGAATGTTAAAGCCGATAATGCCACAAAGGGTTATAGGCAGTGGTGAATTTCAAATTTTTTTACTACCGGTTCTGTGGGCATGGCTTGGTGGGCGTGGTGTGGCTTGGTGGGCGTGGCTTGGTGGGCATGGCAGGGAAAGGATATTGCAAAATTCACATTCCCTCCCCACTCCTGGCAGAAGGATATTGCAAAATCTCCATTCCCACCCCACTCTGGGGCCAGCCAGTTCTCCGAACTGCTCAAAATTTCCGCTACCGGTTCTCCAGAACCTGTCAGAACCTGCTGGATTTCACCCCTGGTTATGGGTTACTCCTCTTCCCTCCATAACATTTACTGAGACTCTGGTAGAAGGAATGGTCTTGACCATTCCAACCTCCCAAAGCCAATCCAAAATGATATCATAATTGATAGCATTGAAAACAATGCTAGAAGATAGAACAAAGACAACAAGGATGGATGTACCTTATTTACAAGTGCCATCAATGTGTTTCACTCCTGTACCTTGATACTGGAAGAAGCTCAGATTATCTGCTTCATCCAGAGTTCTCTGCACTTGCTGCACAATTGGCTTTTCAACAACCTTTTCTAAAAAGAGAAGTTTGGAGACTGGACAAAACCTGCCCAATTCCTCAGGGTTAACAGATCCAAATTCTTCCCAGATAACTAGCCAGAGTGAACCACAGTCAGATGGAAAATATTTCTGTGATTTTCCACAGTTGTATTGTTTTGAGTTCCTGGATCTCTTCAGAAGGAATATAAATAGATTCTCCAAACCATCAGAGAAGGTGAAAGTTATAGATCTTAACAACTGGACTATAGGGGTCTTTTTTTCCCCTAATATAAAACTATGCTACTTCAGGTTTCCAGGATATAGCAACTATCCTTGGTTTCCTGTAATTGGATTTACCAGTTCAGAGATTATGTTCTGCAGTTGCCAACTACAGGATTATCTTCTCTAATCTCCAGTTTACAGGAAGCATCTCTATTCATTTTCCATTAAAGAAAGATTAAGTCCTTGTTTTCACTATTCTATATTGTAATCCTTAACAGCCTGTCCCTGGAGTCCTGAAAATTCTATTTTTGGCAGTGTCATAGAATAATATAATTAAAATTGAACTTTGAAGTCATGAAATCCAATAGTTCTCATTCCGAAACATCCCAAATTGGGATGTCCAGTGAAAAATTGATCAGCACCTTCCTCAAAAATTGTTTACACTGCCCAACTCCTATAGCAGTGAAGAAGCTTTTCCTAATACATGTTATGACAGAGGTTAGGACCAGGATTACCATCCCTAAGTGATGTGGTTGTCAAGCATAATGTTACGTGACTGCTTCACTTAGGGATGGCAATCCTGGCAGTCCTGGCTGCCATTGCAACCTCAAGATTGGCAGGTTGTTAAGCAGCAAAAGACTGAGGTAAGGAGTGTGGAAGTGCCACAGGGAGCTAGGGGAATTTGCACAGGCTGCATGTGAGTTGGGGGAGGGTTTGGAGGGCCAATCCCAGGTTGTGCATGAGTTAAGAGAGGCCAGGAAGGGCCTGCAGGGCTATTGGAGGCTGTGCATGGGTGGGGGATGACTGCAGGCAGGAGCCACCTAATGGACTGATTTACAAGCTTCCCTGTTTGGTTTCCACACTGATTTTGTTTGTGGTAAGAAGGCAGGGAAGCTTGCAAAGGGCAGTCACTTGAACAGAGCTCCCTGGAATGTTGTCATCAAGTCAGATTGAAGCTGGGATGCTGGACTGGCCAAAACTTTGGGAACCAGTCATATGTCTGTTTTTTTCAACATTGCTATAACTTGGAACAATTGCTGAACAAACAGACACGAGCTGAGCACTACCTGTCTTCAACTATAACCTGTTACTTAGGACCATTTTTCTATTTTTGTTTTCACTGCAAATACAGAATTATTTTGACTATTTGCACTAAGGAACTTTATTTGCTAAGAAGTAGGGCTCTGAAGGAAAATTAGAAAAAACAGATGGCATTAATACGAGTCCAAAAAGATGGTGCTCCTATTTAAAAGGCATATAGAATGCTGTGATGCTCTTGGTAACCTCGCTGGAATTTTTTACTTTCATAAAAAGTGTTCTCCAGTTTCATTTCTTTTCATATCTTTTTGTTTTATGTATTAATATAGTAGCATCACAAGTTCACAACACTTAAAATATTTCCTTGTCACAATATTGTTACACCTTATTGAAATATAGAATGTATGCATTTCAGAGCAGACAAAATTGTGGTTCAGGCCTCTGTACACTTAAAATTGAAAAATTATCCCTCATTATTTAATCATAGCTATAGACCATGGCTTTGAATACTATTTTACAAGTGATCTAAAAGTTTCCAATGTTGCTTTGTTATAAATTTTGCAACTACTAAAGAATATCCTGTTTTGTGAGGATAAATAAAATAGATGTTGTGTTTTTTTCTATTTATTTTTATAATCCAACTATGGTAATTGCTAAGCTAGCTATGGGAATGTCCTTTTACAAGGACTATGGTATTTGGGACTGGCAACTCCATCACTAAACAACGAGGTCATAAAGCGTAACGTCACAGGACTGCACTAACTCACCATGGCAGTTGAAACTTCCCCACTGACTTTGCTTGACAGAAGATGGCAGTGGAAAGTTGCAAATAGTGGTCATATTGCCATGGGATGCTGCTTCTCTCGTAATTGCAAGCTGGTTACCTTGTCACATAGGACACTGTCGCAGTGTCCCTTGTCCACAACAACACTTGGACAACAGCAAAGATCAGTCGTAAATCTTCCTCATTCAGCATCATTGTAAGTTGAATGGTTGTTGTACAAGTAGTTGTTCAACAAGGACTGCCTATACAGCAACATTTTCTAAAGATCAAATTCCATAAAACAGTGGTCTTTGTAATGTAAATGTATTTACTTTTTATAAAATGTATTTCCCACCTATCTCATCATGTAAATTTGGCATGAAAATACTTTATCTGTTACAGAGCAATCTAATGCTATATGTCCATGTATGTTATGGCTGTGTCAAACTATGGAATGCTTCTGTATGCTAAAATCTCATTATCAATGTGTAAAATGTTTGAAACATACTATTTAAGTGGTCCCAATGCATTTGGAATAAATTATTTTCTTTGGGAAATAATTCAGGCCAATAAGATTTAGTATTTCAATATATGAATTCTTCTAAGACCACTTTGATTCCTCCTGAGTTATTTTAGATAGATAGCTTATGTTACCAGTGTACAATTCAGTATACCACTGAAAGAAAGCATTTTTTTCATACTGTGTAGTTAAGATCCTTTTGGTGAAACAAAGGGTAAAATTATATATAGTTATATATAATTAATATACAATATAATTTAAAATAGCTTAAGATCTGATATAAAAACACAGGTCTCTATTCAGGTGTTTAAAGACATTACTCATGGAATAAGAGCCACAATTTTTAACTTGTCTTCTTGAGAAATCAGGAAGCATGTGTGAACAGTTCGCACTAGGAGCACAAAGTTTGAAAAGAAAAAGATTAGCTTTTTCAGCCTCCATCACAAATGGCTTAGGAGAGAGAAAGCATAGATGCACATTTTGTTCTCCACAGAAAATACACCTAGAGCCCTTGAAGTTGTTTCTTGCTGCTGTTTTATATATCCCCTCCCTGATCAAAGAATTAAAAAACATTTGTGATATAGAATATAGAATTCTGCTACTTCCAGCAGCATCTTCTTTGACATTGTATTCATGGAAACAGTTGAAGAAAAGGTTGCTGGGTGGCTGGTCTATAGCTCAGCAAATATTACAATCAACAAAGCAGCTATTATGGGTCGAACAATATATAATACAAATGCAAAATATGTCCCTTGTTAATGTCTAGCTCGTATGCTTTGTTGCAAAATATTTTAGGCCAGTATATTCAGCTGTGCTAACTGATAATTCTGATGAACCAGTGATAACCACAATGAGAGATCAGTAAATCATAGGATACCTAAATGGAGCAAGACTCATTACAAGTGAGTAATAGTTGCAAATGTCAATAACTTGAATTTCTGAGGATTAGTCATAATGACAAATCTTTAAAAATATATATATGTGTTTACTAGAGAGCTCTATGCTTAAGAATTCATAGTAATGACTCTTTACTTTGTAACCTAATGCTTCAATTTGAATTTAGCTTCTATCAAATGTAATCGTATGTTTTCCCTTATGGAAATGACTAGCCTAGCTAAATTTTAGGCTAAATCTTATCTTTCAAACACACTTAAGTAAAATAAGTTGTGGGGTTTTTTTTAGCTCACTTGGCACCCTCCAAATGTATTGAAAATTGAAGTCCCAGAATTCTCAGAAGAAAATTTTAGGCATTGTAAATCAGCACTTCAGGTTAGGAAAGCTGCTGAGATGATTGCATGCATTAAAGACTTTTAATCTGATAATTATACGTAAAGGAATGTTAGACAGATTTTCAGAATTCTGAATTTTCAGAATTTTCTGGATTTCTGCTTCATTAGTTTTGACATGTATTATTTAGGACATTGCTTCCCAACCTTTTGGGCACCAGGGACCCGTTCTGTGGAGAGAGGTTTTTCCATGGACCGAAGGGGCGTGGTTTCATGTGCTGCCTGCATCCCATGGATGCTTTGCTTGTTTGCGCATCCCAGTTTCAGGCATGCTGCGGACCAGTACCGGTCCCTATACCAGGGCTTAGGGACCCTTGATTTAGGATATCAAAGATGTTGCCAATGCACAGCATAAATTAATGTAAAGTGTTGCCAAGAAGCACATCCAGTGCAAATTCTTCTGTGAATTTTCCTCTTTGAAATGCATGATTATTTGAGATTTGCTGCTAAAAAAGGTGACAAACAAAAACCAGGGAAGTAAAATGTTTCCATTCTCCAAGTAGTTATATTGAATTTTCAGATTATTACCGTGGAGGCCTCTTGAAGTACTACTACTGGGACCAACTGCAGAACCGATAAGACCATTTGCAATTATAATACTTCGATAACATGTTATGCACATTTGATGCCAAAGAAAAAGGAATCTGTTTTTACTGCTGTTAAATGTATATTTATTCAGGATAGCCTTGCATTTGATGCTTTTTCCTAGGCTGATTTTATATCCGCTACTTTGGGGCATGTATATCAGAATCCTAACTTGATGGAAACCTAAAAGAATACATCACTGAGATATGAAAAGCCCAGATGCAATAAGCACTGTGAAGAGCATCTAGGATTGTATAATTGGACTTACATTTTTTAAAGATATATTCAACTATTTGAAATACAAAAAAGAACATTGAGATGAAGATTTTTGATCAAGAACCTCTTGATGCGGGTGAAGAAGGAGAGTGCAAAAGTTGGCTTGAAACTCAACATTAAGAAAACTAAGATCATGGCATCCGGTCCTCTCAATTCCTGGCAAATAGATGGGGAAGAAATGGAGATAGTGACAGATTTTATTTTCCTGGGCTCCAAGATCACTGCAGATGAGGACTGCAGCCAAGAAATTAAAAGACACTTGCTCCTGAGGAGGAAAGCTATGGCAAATCTAGACAACATACAAAAAACCAGAGACATCATAAGTGTGTATAGTCAAGGCTATGGTTTTCCCAGTTGCAGTGTATGGCTGTGAAAGTTGGACCATAAGAAAGGCTAAGCAAGGCAAAGAATTGAGGCCTTTGAACTATGGTGCTGGAGAAGACTCCTGCAAGTCCCTTGGACTACAAGGTGATCAAACCAGTCAGTCCTAGAGGAGATCAACTCTGACTGCTCTGTAGAAGGCCAGATCCTGAAGATGAAACTCAAATACTTTGGCCACTTAATGAGAAGTAAGGGAAAGATTGAGGGCAAAAGAAGAATGGGACAACAGAGAACGAGGTGGCTGGATGGAGTCACTGAAGCAGTAGGCATGAACTTAAATGGATTCCAGAGGATGGTAGAGGACAGGAAGGTCTGGAAGAATGTTGTCCATGGGGTCACGATGGGTCAGACACGACTTTGCAACTAACAACAACAACAAGGCCTAAATATAACAGGCCCACCTGATTAGTTGCAGATGGGAAATACACATGGAATTAAATCCAAATGTAGACATGCTTAGGGTGCATCTATTAAAATGCATACCCCATAGCCATGGCTAATTCATTCTACTTATTTTAGTAAGTCTGTTGGAATGATAAGAATTGTCCCAATCCATGGTTTCCCATTCAAGTTTGTAGTATATCTGTGGCCTTCAAAGCTGAACAAGGATAATTGTGTTTGAAAATAAGCTGCAGTAAAATATCCTTGGGAATAACTACAGGTGATCCTCAACTCACGACACCAATTGAGGCCAAAATTTCTGTTGCTTAGTGAGACAATTGTTAAGTGAATTTTGTTTCATTTTATGACCTTTCTTGTCACAGTTTTTTTTTTTTTTTTTTTAAATTTGATTTATATGCCGCCCTTCTCCGGAGACTCAGGGCGGCTTACAATGTGCTCAGCAATAGCCTTCATACTTTTGTATATTTTATACAAAGTCAGTTTATTGCCCCCACAAACTGGGTCCTCATTTAACCTACCTTAGAAAGGATGGAAGGCTGAGTCAACCTTGAGCCTTGGAGAGATTCGAACCAGCAGTAAATTGCAGGCAGCTGTGTTAATAACAGGGTGCTTTAAACCACTGTAGTACCAAGGCTCTTTCTTAACAGTTGTTAAGTGAATCACTGCAATTGTTAAGTTACTAACATTTTGTTAAGTGTATCTGGCTTCCCGATCGACTTTGCTTGCAAGAAGGCCGCAAAAGGTGATCATATGACCCTGGGACACTGCAGCCATCATAAATACGAGACAGTTGCCAAGCGTCTGAATTTTTGATCACGTGACCATGGGATGCTGCAACGGTCAGAAGTGCAAAAAATGGTCTTAAGTGACTTTTTTTCAGTGCTGTTGTAACTTTGGTCACTAAATGTACTGTTGTATTGTGGATGAATTTAATATTGTTTTACTCTGTAACTGCTATTATACCTCAGCACTCTTTTCTTAGGTTTTTCCTTTTTATTGTTCTTATCCTATCAATCGGTTTAGGCTTGGCACCCTCAGTAGATTTGACTGGTGATTCCTCTGATCTGTGTATATCAACAAATATTCTTTAAAATCCTAGGAGTCTCACAAGTAATCAAATAAAGCAGCACTGTGAATGCATGAGGCTGGGCAAAGGAACAACTAAAGAAGTTTTGGAAAAGTAGCCAAGAAAATAAATAAGTTAGGATTAGATTTTTACAATATTATTTTTGTTTGATTGATGCAGCAAGTGAATAAGTGATACAAATTAGCAAGCGAGATAGGTCAGATTTTAAAACAAACACAAATGCCAGTACAGAAATGCATTCTGTAAATGATGAAAATGGTTTTTGGATACGAGTTCCCTTAACCATTCATTATTGTTATTCCTTTTCTAATGCATTTCCAGATTACCTACAGGTTTCCTGAAATATAATTAGAATGTTCTATACAGAATTCTTAATTTCTCAGTTTCTGACGTGGCATCAAAGGCCTTTGAAATTTCCTTGCATTTGGTTAGAGGGGAGATGGGCAGATGTTTTTGTTCATTATGTATTAGGGCCATGAAACAGTTCACATTTAGTTGAAAATTATTTTTTTTAATTTTTAAAAAGTTTTTTATTAATAATACAAAATTAAAAAAACATTGGACATAGATATGACATCACTGGTTCCAAACATCTTCCGTCATTTTACAATAATATTAGTATTCATATAAACTTATAGTTCTTAAGGTTTGCTCACTATTTAAGCATAATACATGATATTAATACCTTTTCCCTTATTTCTGTATATTTATTTATCTCTTAAGCATACATTTATCTATAACATCTGTATTTTTGTTCTAACACTATACATTTATCTTGGCCACCCTCTTGTTATCTATCCAATCATAAAATTGTTTCCAGATTTTGTAGTACTTAGTTTCGCTTTCATCCTTGAGTTCCAAAGAGAGTCTGTCCATTTCTGTGCAGTTAAAGATTTTCAGTAATATTTCCTCTTCAGTTGGAATATCTTTCTCTTTCCATTTTTGAGCGAAGGCTATTTGTGCCGCTGTGAGTATATGCAGTAATAAATAATTTGTATCTTTCTTATATTTTCTTTCTATAATTCCCAAAAAGAAAAATTCCGGTTTGACCTCTATATCTGTTAGCAAAATTTCTCCCAGCCAGTTCTTTAGTAAATTCCAAAATTTTTCCACCTTTGGGCATTCCCACCACATGTGGTAGTAATTCCCAATGGTCTCTCCACACTTCCAGCATATTTAGTTGAAAATTATTGATTCAGAGTACAGAAGTATGCAAATGAAGACATGGCTATTGTCAGGTGTAATCTTACAAATATATAATCTTGAAAACAGATGCATCAGCTTTCATGGGTCATGGACAGGTACTGGATTTATTATCTTCAGACAGGCTGTCTAGGCTTTTCTTAAAAACCTCCAGTGATGAAACAGCTACAACTTCTGAAGGCAAGCTGTTCCACTGGTTAATTGTTCTCACTGCCACGAAGTTTCTCCTTAATTCCAGGTTGCTTCTCTCCTTGATTAGTTTCCATCCATTGCCTTCTGGTTCTTTGGAATCTTGCCTTCTGGAAAATAAGGACATGATACTCCTATCATGTCCTTCCTTTCTCTACACTAGCCATACCTAATTCCTGCAACCATTCTGCATATGTTTTTGTCTCCAGGCCTTTAATCATTTTAGTTGCTCTTCTTTGTACTTTTACCAAAGTCTCAGCATCTTTTTTGTAATGTGGTTACCAAAACTGCATGCAGTATTCCAGGTGTGGCCTTACTAAGGATTTATAAAGTGGTACTAATACTTCACATTTTGATTCTGTACCTGTTTTTATACAACCAACAATTGTATTAGCTTTTCTGGCTGCTACCGCACACTGCTGGCTCTTGTTTAAGTGATTGTTCACTAGCACTCCAAGGCTACTGTTACCTTTCACACTTACTGTTTTTGATCTAGGTTTCGCCTAATTTGTACTTGTACCTTTGGTTTTTCCTGCATAAGTGTAAAACCTTGCTTTTTTCCACATTAAATTTCATGTTGTTGGAAGTCTGTCATTGTTCAATTGTTCAAGTCTATCAAAATCTTTTTGGATCCTGAGCTTGTCTCCTGAGGTGTTGGCTATCCTTGCCAGCTTAATTTAATCAGCAAATTTGATGAGTTCCCTTTCTATTCCCTCATCTAAGTCATTTATGAAGATATTGAAGAGCACTGGGCCTAAAATGAAACCTTGTGGTACTCCACTGCTTACTTCCCTCCATATGGATGTAGTACCAGTTACAAATCAGCCAGTTACAAATCCATCTGGTGCAGGGGCAGCTTCTACTTACCTTTACTACCAGTTTGTAACAGGATCGCGCGCATATACCTGCTTCGCTAGCATGCGTGCCTTGCTTCTGCGCATGTGCAGAAGCTTTTGCGCATGCGCAGATCATGAATGACTACATCCGGGGCAGTGGGCGGGGCCTCCAGCTGGTTTTACTGCTGGTTCTTGCGAACTGGTCTGAACCAGGGACAACCCACCACTGATCTGGTGGTAATGCTGTCTATCCCACATTTTACTAGCTTACCCAGAAATAGGTTGTGGTCTACTTTGTCGAATGCCTTGCTGAAGTCTAAGTTTACTATGTATACTGGATTTCACTGCTCTACTAGTCACTTTGTCAAAGAATGAATGAGATTGGTTTGGTATGATCTGTTTTTAACAAACCCATGCTAGCTTCTAGTTATAACTTTATTTGTTTCTAGATGTTCGCAGATCTGTTTTCTGATTATTTTTTCCAATATCCTCCCAGGTGTTGATATTAGGCTGATTGGTCTGTAGTTTCCTGGGCCTTTTTTTTTTTTTAAGACATCAGCTCTTTTCCAGTCCTCTGTGTAGTCTCCAGGATTTTTTAAAGGTATGATACCATGGTTCTGAAATAACATCTGCCAGCTCCTTCAGAGCTCTGGGATGTAATCCGTCAGGTGCCAGTGATTTTTACTCATCAAGATCAGATAGGTATTCTATTACCATTTTCTTGCTTGTCTTAATTTTTACTTCTAATCTGTTTTTTATAGTTACGTTTTTGATAGGTTGGACTATAGTTTCTTTTTGCATGAAGACTGATGCAAAGATTGAGTAACTACTTGTTACTTCCTTGACATCGTCTCTCTTTAGTGGGCTGACTATTTCTCTGACTTTTTTCTTGTTATTTATATGTTGAAAGAAAGGGTTTTTAAAAATTATCTTTGACTCTTGTTGCAAGTCTTTATTTATTCAAATCTTTTGTCTAGCCTGAAGCTCTTCCCCCTGCTTCCCAACACCATTCCCATAGTCTTCTATAAGAATCTAGTAAACAAGTACTACAAGATAAGATTTAAAAGTTTAGACTTTCTATAAGCATTTTAAATACTGCACAAAATACGCTGCATAATTTTAAAAGTTTCCATTTTATATGCCTCTCTGTCTCCATTTATACTACATCTACCATGCAGTATTTAAGTATCATTTTTCTAGATGTAATAAGAAAAAATGCATTTTGCCTATATTTGGATTATAATCTTTTTCAATGTTGCTCGATCCTATGCTCCCATTGATTATATTTAATGGCTATCATTAAGGGTTTCCTTAGACTGAAGTGATGGCCTAAGGGTGAAGAAGCTTTGCCTCCCACTCAGAAGGTCGTGAATTCAATTCTAGGTAGCAGCAGATGTTTCTCTCCTAGGCCGTAAAGAAAAAAAAAATCTACTGTGAACTCCACAGAGGAGTCAGGCAGGGCATCCAGCAAGTAAATGCTCAGCTCCATCCAGTCGCCCCAACTCTACCCTGAATAGGCACTACAGGTCATTAAAAGGGAGTTAAGGGTTTCCTTTCCCCACAACCTATTTATTTATTTATTTCCCAGGACTCTTTAGAATTCCCTCTTCAGTCTGCAACACATTCATAATGCCTCTAGGGAAGGAGAATATCATTGACATGAATGTAACCTTTTGGTGTTTTTTAAGTTAAAGAAACCTTGTGTGTGTGGTTTTGTATCTAGGTTTGAATGCTCTATATCAGTGGTCACCAACTGGTGGTCTGCGGACCACTGGTGGTCCACAAGAAAATTTTGGTGGTCCACGGCGCATCAGAGTGGAGAAGCTGCTCCAGGATGAGCAATGGCTAGTCCTGTGACTAGAGCTCTGGAATATGGGACTTGTCAGGCAGCTCATGGTGGGGCTGTAAATCTCCGCTGTAGAGGGAGGTTTGCAACTTTGCAGCACAGCCGCATGAGGTAATGGTGCAAGGGGGGGGTGGCGGTGCAGGCAGGCCGAAGCAACAGATGGCGGCAACCCCGGGCTGTTTCTTCCCCCTGCTGTAGCTTCCTGTCGGCTAAACCACCAGTGCCTGTCCCCGCCCCTCACCCTCCCTTCCCAGTCACTCTTTGCCTGGCAAGGAAAAGGGAGGGGGGATGGAGATTCACTCCATATTCCAGATTCTTGCTGGATCTCACAGCCGTTTCTTCTGGTCCTTGTTAATACTCTGTGCACCTCGGTCTCTCGGGGATACGCTTGACTTCCTCTCAGCCCCAAGACACATGAGATGGACCATGAAATGGGAGAGGGAAAGAGAATGAGAGAATCAGAGAGAGAACCAGAACGAGAGAGAGAGAATGTGTGAGAGAGAGAGAAAGAAAGAGACAGAGACAGAATCAGAAAATCAGAGAGAGAATGAAAGAGGAGACAGAATGAAAGAGAGAATGAGAGAGAATCAGAATGAGACACACAGAGAGAGACAGAGAATGAAAGAGAAGAGACAGAGTGAAAAAGAGAGAATGAGAGAGAGAAAGAAAGAAAGAAAGAGACAGAATGAGAGCATGAAAGAGAGAAAGAGAAAGAATGAAAGAGAGAGAATGAGAGAGGCAGAGAAAGAGAGAGAAAGAGACAGAATGAAAGAATGAGAGAAAGAGACAGAGACAGAGACAGAGAAAGAATTAGAGAGAATGAGAGACAGAATGAGAGAGAGAGACAGAATGAAAGAGAGAAAGAAAGAGACAGAGAGAATCAGAGAGAGAATGAGAGAGACAGAGAGAGAATCAGAGAGAGAATGAGAGAGACAGAGAATGAAAGAGAAAGAGAGAAAAAGACAGAGAAAGAGAGAAAAAGACAGAGAAAGAGAGAAAAAGACAGAGAAAGAGAGAGAGAAAGAGACAGAATGAAAGAGAGAGAAAAAGAAAGAAACAGAGAGGGTATCAGAGAGAGAATGAGTGGGAGAGAGAGAAAGAGAGAAGGAGAGAGAGAGAAAGAAAGAGGAGGGAGAGTGCCTGACGGACTCCATCCTGTTACTGAGAGTCCAGGCGCTTCAGCAAGCGGCGCACTGGATTCGTATTAGTGGTCCGCGGGATTTAAAATTATGAACTTGGTGGTCCCTGAGGTCCAAAAGGTTGGGGACTCCTGCTCTATATCAGTTCTACTATCTTGCACAAGTATCTCGCTTTTACATTTCTGTTTCTTCCCACTAACTTTTTGTATGGATTGTCTCAACACCTCCTATTTAAAACGTCTCCACCTTTTTCATTCCCAGGCTGTAGCCTGGGCATAATTGAAAGGCAGATTGAACCTGCAGTTTGGAGGAAGCCTGAAAAAGACAGACAAAGCAAAAGTCACGTTGGAATTGCTATATTGCTTTCCCAGTGCTTTTAAAAGTATGATTATATTATTACTTTTCCTCTCATTGCTTTTAATAGCAAATAATACTAGGAAATTTTTCATTTCCAAGGACCGGCATAATTTCCCCTGGTTCTGATAGACCCTGGAGATCTAAATTCTTCCCCAATAAACTACAGACATTCCATTTTGTTCTCAGTTGTAGGTAGGCCTGCTGCTGTTTACAGAGACTTAGGCTTAGTTGGATTTCTCTTTATATCTATATCTGCAGGATCACAGCCTGAGTTTCCAGTAAGTGCCATTCTGCTAATAAGCAAATCATCTTGTTTACTTTCTCATTAAATTCCTTCAAGAATTTTCTTAGTGGGGAAACCTGTTTCAGCTCACTGCTCAGCTTTAAAGAAAGAAGAAGCTATGCAACAAATATGCAATGTAAACCATCATTCTTAGTTGACTGTTTTCATTTTGCCTTTCTAAAAAAAAAAAAAAAAAAACCCTTTCCTGGTTTGCATTTTAAATCACATGATCAGCTTCTCTACAATTCAAAATAATTATATTTATCAACTTGAAACCGATACCTCCAATGTTATTTTTAATACAAAAATAACTTATATTGAGTGTTTTTAGATTAGGTTACAAGAAAGCATAATCTGAGGGAAGAAACTTGGTAAAGAATAGCAGCAATGCCTATTTTTGACTGAAACATTATCAGTTAATATAAAGAAATCACACATTAAAGATAGATAGATAGATAGATAGATAGATAGATAGATAGTAGATAGATAGATAGATAGATAGATAGATAGATAGATAGATAGATAGATAGAAATACGAAATACAAAATACAAAATACGAAATATGAAATATATATTGTGTGACATGAAATTACTTTTAAAAATGAAACAAAATCTAAAAATGCCTGCAAGTATTAAAATGTGAATTTTCATGGATGTTATTTAAAGTTCCCAAGGGTGTTCAGAATCGTCAGAGGAAGTTTCTGGAAACTAAATCCTCCATCCTTATCGGTATAAAACCTCAGGGGTCAGCATCTTTTTTCAGACAACTTCATGAGATTTTGCTAGTGCTTAAAAATAAACAGAGGATATTTATTCTCCATGACGTTCTTGGGAAATGATGGAATTCTGCTGAATCCTTATGTGTAGACTGTAATAGATAATCTGTAATGACAGATAATTCAGACAAAAAAGAGGTGCATTTTGTGAGAATCTATAATTTCAGCTGTAGCTGCTTTTCTCATGTAAGAGTACTTATTCCTAAAAGAAGTAAGTGTGGTATTTCACAGTGCAGGTGCCATGATAGGGAAGGTACTAGATGGTATTACCATGACCCAATATTCCCCACTGGAATATAAACCAAAAATTAGCATTTCTGTTGAGGGCTGACTCTCCTCCCCTGGTAAGAGCGATCACTCGATACCTTAAAAGAATGACGTCAATATGAGCCAGTTATATCAAAAAAAAAATTATTGATTGTAAGGAAGATGAGCTCAGTTAGAGAGGAGCTATCCTATTTGGGTTATCTAATCTTGGCAATTTAGCTATTGAAATTTGATATTGTAAAATTTTAATGTTATCTATCATATATTTTTAGATTGCTATTTTTGTAACTGTTTTATCTTTTTCCCTTTTTCTTTTCTGTTTTGTTTGAAAAGGCCTTCGGGCTATTCAATAAACTATACTATACACCATGACCCAATATCAAGCACAGGAAATCAGGAGTTCAAATGAATATAGGCTTATTGTTAAGCTAGTGCTTTTTACAAGAATCTGAACTACTAACAGTTAAAGCAAATTGGTGGCAAATCAATGGAAGTCAATGGAATTCAGGACGGGCTGGACTTAGATTTCTTATGGGTGTGAAGAACTTGAGACTGATGATGCATTTGACCCATCCCTTGGGCTCAGCCTATTCATCTCCTACATATAGTGTCTCCTCGGTCCATTGGATGATGTTGTTTAATAGAAGAGACCGATCCTGTAAAGAATATAGCAGCTGTAATGGGGAAAGAGTTCTTGGCCATGACTATCACATGGTCTTGAAACAGAAGCTGTGAGTCTATGACATATAGTTGACCCTCTAAGGTATTCAAAATCAGGAACCCAAAATCATGAGTACATACTACCTTTAAAGTAAGGTTACAGTAACAGAGTTTGTGAAAGCACTTCTCCAGTGAGGATAGATTATGAGATACTTTCTCCATGCCCATTCCTTCTTTGGCTTAGATATCTCTTACCATACCGTTGTCTAGGTTGTAGCTCTTTTCCCCATTTATCAAGGTTATTCTCATTATGTCTAGAAAAGGTCCATTCTGACAACCTTTCTCAAATATTTATTTACTTACTTACTTACTTACTTACTTATTTACTTTTCTTTCTATCTATCTATCACATTTAAGAACAGCCCATCTCACTCACAAAGGGACATTGGGTCACATGCAATAAAACATTAAAAGCATAGAAAAGTATATAAAAATTTAAAAAGGCAAGTTTCTTAAATTATACTTCTGATTTGAGATCAGGTTTCTCTTGTAAAATACTCAATACTCATGTAAAATTCAAATACTCAAAAGTATTTGCATTTTACCTATGACAGTAAAATGTTTCCCAAATCATTTATAACAATTAAGAAACTTGGTAAGTGTTTTCCACGTACAGGTCTCTAGATGCATCCTGATTGTTTTTTTCTGTTGCAATTTATATATTTTCTGTATTCTGTTCTTTCCTATCATATGGTTTCCCCTCTTTTTTCCCCACATCCTCTGCCTACTAGGTTTTTCCATTTAAAAATTAACCTTATGCTTACATGGGTTCTTTGAGTCTTCATGGAATATTGCAGAAAACCTGACTGGAGAGCCAAGAAATTGCAGAATATTAATCTTAGTTTAAAGGGTTTCTCCACTTGTCATTTTTTCAGATTGCAAAAATGTGATTTCCATGGTATTTGAGGGCATGCAATACACTGAGAAGTTTGTTTATTTCCTGCATTGATTTATATAACTGCCCTACTCAGGACTTTATATGAGTCCTAGTCCAATTCCTATCAAGAATCAATCTACTTTCTATTTTTATTTTATTTTTTTGCAGCTTTACCTTGATTCAGAACTTAGTCCCACTAGAATGGCAATACATTAAGAAGTGGCAATGCATAGACTTCAAATACAAATATTATTTCATTTTAGACATCACCACTATACAAAGTTTATTTATAGTTTTATTTCCTTGCAAAATATTCAGAATTTCAGCCCAACCAAAAGAAAGAGATAGCAAACAAACTTTTCCTGAAAAAGTGGTTTCTGCCCCAGTTATGAAATAGCATTCAAACATGAGTTCAGTTAATAATCCAAATAAATGCAAAGGTCATGATATTAAATTCCTTAATCTGAAATACTTTGCAACCTACAGTAAGGACCCTTTGGGAGGGAAGCTTGTATAGCTTTGTGTTGGGAGATTTTAAAAAATGATGCAAGTAATTGAGATAATGATATAGATCCTTTATTTAGCAAATTCAAAAATAACATACAGGTAAATGTAGAGGTTTCCCTTATCCAGTCATATCCGATTCTAGGGGGCAGTGCTCACCTCTGTTTCTTAGCCAAGGGAGCCAGAGTTATCCAAAGATGCTTCCATGGTCATGTGCCCATCATAACAATATGCCAAGGAATGTTGTTACCTTCCCATCCAAGTGGTACCTATTTATCTACTCGCATTTGCATGCATTCGAACTGCTAGGTTGGCAAAACCGGGAGCTCACGTGGTGCTTGAATCTTGGTCCCAGGCCGTCAGCTTTCCAGTTGATAAGCTCAGAGTCTTTAAGCACTGAGCCATCACATCCCCAGTATAAAAAGTATAACATAAATATATACTGTATATAAATATACTGTATAACAAATATGGTATAAAGAACAGGGAATGGTCTAAAGAGCAGGAGCCTTGGTGGAGCAGCGGACTAAAGCACTGTTAAATAGCACTTAGCTGCCAGCTGCCTGCAATTACTGCAAGTTCAAATCTCACCAGACTCAAGGTTGACTCAGCCTTCCATCCTTCCGAGGTAGATAAAATGAGGACCCGGATTGTGGGGGCTATAAACTGACTTTGTATAAAAAAGAACACTGCTTGGGGGATGGGGGGGCGAAAGCCCTACTAGCAGGTATGTACAAAAGTATGAAGGCTATTGCTTAACGCAATAGCCCTGAGTCTCCGGAGAAGGGCGTCATATAAATTGAACCAATAAATAAATAAATGGATTCTTTGGGGCTGGATGTGCTTTCAATCCAGTTTTTGCCAAAATTAGGGATAGAGATAGGAACGTTGAAGTTTAGTGCGGAAGACATATTTGGTTTATATATGTCAGGCACAAGAGAATGTGTTCCTGTTAACACATGTAAAAGAAAAATAAATACAGTTTGGCACTACAGCTTCTGTGATGTTACTCAGCAAAGGGATTTGGTAAAATATCTGACATCAGAGAGTTGCTTAAAAAAAAGGGATCACAGAGAATCGCATGACTAAATCATGATAAAGGAGATATTGTAGATGCGTGGCTGGCTAATGGTTATGAATTCCATACCACTGTCATAATATTCTCCTACTGACTGTATAATCTGAATCTGATTTTTTGGATCAAAAAAAAAATTAATATTGTCAATTCAGGGATAACCACCTGCTTTGCACAGATTGTGTATGACAGAAGACTGCGGCTTTACTGTCTTAATCAGGAGTTCATTTGAAGAGCTACACTTAGCAGGGCTTCAGTGACAATAAAAATGTTAGAAAACATGGCATATGGTGTCATAAATTATATGTGTTAGTGCAGGAAATATACAACTTTTTTTCTCCCTTCACTGTTTCTTTCCATGGTACCATATGGTACCCAGCAATGAAAGCCTTGGCTTATAAAGTTTACAGCTTCCATTACAAGATAGTTTCAGATTGTGTTCTCCATTATTCTATTTCTTCATTAGTCATAAGAGACATTCTCCCACCAAATTCTCTATTTCCCATAAAATTCCTACATTCTTTTTTCTCTTCCATTTGCATTTGTTATTCACACATGCACACAACACGCACATGCACACACAGTCTTTGGTACTGCTTCATTTTGGCAGGGCGGGGCGAGTGAAGAATATTAGTCATGGTGGCGCAGTGGTTAGAATGCAGTATTGCAGGCTGACTCTGCCCACAGCCAGGAGTTCAATTCTGAATGGCTCAATGTTGACTCTACCTTCCATCCTTCCAAGGTCGGTAAAATGAGCACCCAGGGGACAATATGCTGACTCTGTAAACTGTTTAGAGGGGGCTGTAAAAGCACCGTATATAAGTCTTAAGTGCTATTCCATATTCCCAGAAGGATTACCCAAGACATGAAGACCCAAACACACACACTTAACTAAAGTCTCTTGTGCTATCTTAGTAATTTTTCTTTGGGAAGAAAAATGTATTCCTGATTCATATTTGCCTGGAGTTAGTATTAGATGGTATTGGATATAGAAGCTAACATTATTCAGACATTATCTCAGTGGTCTAAGACAGTTAGAAGAATTTCTTCTCTTAGTTCATTCCATGCTTTGGTCAAAATGTCAGATGCCATAATTCAGAGTTCAAAAGTTTTATTTAGCGCATAAGGCAAAAGCATTCAGTATTGCGTGTGACTGGTTGTTGCAAGAGACACAAAGCCATTTTACAGACAGGTGTAAACAACAGATCTGCATATTTCTAGCTTTAGATTTTACAAGTTTTGCTTTCCTAGCCTAATTTCTCACTCACTAATTGGCATATTTATCTCTGTTACTATGAGCATTAGATGCTCATAGTAACAGAGTATTAGCCTTAGTTTCCTTTCCAATTTATGTACTTTTCTCTTTTGCTTCTGTATAATAGCAAAGCACTAACTTTTCTTCCAAAATGGCATTAGGTTAGCTTCTTAATACAAGTAGTCCTCAACTTACAATCACAATTAAGCCAAATTTTTTTGTTTATTTATTTATTTATTTATTTATTTATTTATTTATTTATTTATTTATTTATTTATTTATTATATTTCTATACCGCCTTTTTCCCGTAGGACTCAAGGCGGTGTACAGTCAAGAAAAATATAGACACACAAACATCATAAAATTGCTAATTAAAATTATTACTGTTGCTAAGTGAGACAGTTGTTAAGTGAATTTTGTCCCATTTTACAACCTTTTTTGTCACAGTTAAATGAATTACTGCAGTTGTTAAATTAGTAACATGTTGTTACGTGAATCTGGCTTTCCCATTGACTTTCCTTGTTCAAAAGGTTGCAAAATGAGATCACATGAATCTGGGACACTGCCATGGTCTAAAGTGTGAAAAACCATCATAAGTCACTTTTTTTCAATGCCATTGTAACTTTATACAGAAAGCGAGAACAAATGTAGGATAGACAGTATTACCACCAGATGGATTTGTAACTGATTGACAAACTGCGGTCAGCGTGTCATTCTTAATGGAACTACGTCTACATGGAGGGAAGTAAACAATGGGTATCTCAAGTTCTGTTTTAGGCCCAATACTCTTCAATATATTCATAAATGATTTAGATGAGGGAATAGAAGGAGAGTTCATCAAATCTGCAAACATGACACCAAGCTGGAAGGAATAGCCAACACCCTACAACAGGGATGTCAAACTCGATTTCATCGAGGGCCACATCAGGGTTATGTTTATTTATTTTATTTATTTATTTATTAATCAAATTTCTATACCGCCCTACTCCCGAAGGACTCAGGGCGGTGAACAGCCAGGGTGAAACAGCCATGTTTGACCTCAGAGTGCTGTGGTGGGCGTGGCCAGGGTGGGCATGACTAGTTTGACATCACTCGTGACTAGCTTGACATCACTCGTGCCAGCGAAATGGGCTCCCGATCTCCGTTTTCGGCTGGGACAGCCTCTTGCAAACCTCTGCCAGCAAAAACGGAGCTCCATTTTCAGTGGCAAAGGCACCAAAGGCCGGTCCTCCATTGTTTCCAGAGTGGCTCCATGGGCCAGATCTAAGCACCCTGTGGGCTGGAGCCGGCCGGAGGGCCTTGAGTTTGACACCCCTGCCCTAGAAGATAGGCTCAAGATCTAGATGCATCTCAACAGACTTGAATACTGGGCACTATCTAACAAAATGAAATTCAGTGTAGAGAAAAGTAAGGAAAAAAATGTACAGGTACAGATTGGGTGAAACTTGGCTCAATAGTAGAACTGCGAGAGGGATTGTCCTAGTGGACAATCATTTAATATGAGCCAGCAGTGTGTGGCAGCTGCCAAAAAAGCCAATACAATCCTAAACTGCATTAACAGAGGGATAGAATCAAGATCATGTGAAGTGCTATTTCCACTTTATAATACCTTGGTAAAACCACAATTAGAATACTGCATCCAATTTTGGTCACTACAATATAAAAAAGATGTTGAGACTCTGGAAATAGTGCAGAGAATGGCAACAATTATGATTAGGGAGCTAGTTGCTAAACTAATGAAAAATAGTTGCAGGAATTGGGTATGTCTAGTCTAGTGAAAAGAAGGACTAGGGATGACATGATAGCAGTGTTCCAATATCTAAGGAGGTGCCACAGAGAAGAAGGGTTCAACCTATTTTCCAGGAAAGACAGGAAGCAATGGATGGAAAAAATCAAGGAGAGAAACAACCTAGAATAAAGGAGAAATTTCTTGACAGTGAGAACAATAAGTCAGTGGAATGGCTTGCCTTCAGAAGTTATGGGTGCTTCATCATGGAGGCTTTTAAAAAGAGACTGGACAGCCATTTCTCTGAAATGGTACAGGGTCTCCTGATTGAACAGAGGGTTGGACTAGAAGACCTCCAAGGTCCTTTCCAACTCTGTTATTCTGTTATTCTATTAATCTGAACAGTCACTAAATAAATGGCTTTAAATTGAGGATTACCTGTAATTACTGTACGTTCTAACAGGACCAAGCACAAGTACTCCTTATATGTCAACTTTGGCCCAAGTCCAATGTGGCCTTAAAGTCACTGACCAGTTACTTATCTAATGATTGATTCAGACTTCAATTGCATTGGTATCAGATATGGATAAATTGCCATATTATTTTCAGTGGGAGTACAGCCTGACTCTCTCAGCAATATGTTCTAAGAATGGGATCACCTAGGAAAGATCCTATTTGCTTTGATTATACGTGGGGATGAATTTCAGCAGTTTTGCTTTGGCTAGAAATCCTGGATCACTAATTAATGATGATTTGTATAAAGAAGTCATAAAAATGCACATAAAAAATGAGATCATTTAAGCAGTGATAAGCTTTAGGATGACTGGAGTTGGTCTATTTTTGCAGTGTCCTGATTGATTTCTTATCTAAGTAGCCTTCCAATTGGTCCATTTTCAAGAAAGTCCAAGAGAACTGGTTATTTATTGACACGTTCTTGACAGATCATTTTTATTCAAACTATAGTAATTAGCAATATAGCCAGAGTTATAGTAATTTCTTTTGTTCTCTGCTTTCTTGTTATATCCATGTTACATGAAACATTCCCTGCAAGTGGTAAAGACAAGGCACCTTGGTACTCAACTGCTTTGAAACTCATCCAATTTGGCACTCAACTAATTTTGACACAAACATTTTGTCCTGGTTATCATCATTTCTTTGGTATTCGGCACACAATCTAGAACTAGTCGGTGTTGGCTACCTTGTGACACACTACATTATCCCTTATGTGAAAATTTTATTTGGTACTCATCTTTTTTGGTAATCATCACACCTTCCGGAACCAATTAACGATGAGTACCGAGTTACCCCTGTACTAGTTGGTTTTGGCATATGTTGTCCAAGTGTCAGCAAAGTCCAGTTTTACCATGGTCACATTATTTGGGTAAGATAGGATTGCATATCTAAAGGTACATGTATCTTGAAGACTGTTGTCTCACCTTATCACTTATGACATATAAGCAATGTACTTACACACTATCAAGATATCTCTATAAACGAATTCATTCTATGTATAAAATTAATTGACCTCCTCAATAAAAAATGAAAACCATTTTGCTTTGAATAGCTCATCCTGGTCATTTCAGGAAATGCAACAACATCCCCTCTCTTAAAAGTTAACTTATTATTGGAGGAAAATACATGTTCCTTTTAGTAATTATAATAAATGCAAATTCATACATTATTTTTAGTAATCCGGTTTATTTATTGCTTGGTATATTTCAGTTGCCAAATGTTAAAATGGTCAAATTACCTCGAAATATTTTCCAACAGTTGCATGAATCATTAACCAATTCTGCCTTTTTTAAGCTCAAGCATTCTTTCGATTATATCAAACAATTTCAATTTCATACTGAAGAACATTATGTCATTTTTCTAAGAACTAGGAAATTACTAGGATGAGCTATTCAAAGCAAAATCATTTTCATTTTTGTTGAGCAGGTCAATTAATTTTATAAATACAACATACCAAAAAAAAAAAAATGGCATGCAGATTTGTTTGAACCTTCTTTGCAGATCGACAAGGGTTAGTTTGAAGCATAAATATTTTTAAATAAAAGAAATAAACATATAAAGTAGATACTCGTGAGAACCAGTATGCTGTTGATGTCAGCATACTGATGATCAGAAATATTCCCATGTGGCTTACTAGATGCTTTGCTTTCATTTTCCAATGATACATAGGAGAGGCCTCCAGAGCAGCTGTGACCTTTTCCAACCCTAGAGATTTTAAATGGAAAGGTCTGTAAAATTCCAGAGCAAGTATAGCACGTAGGGAAGAAGTCTGTCGACAGAAGGAAACAGGACGTTTCTTTCCAGGAGAAAAATGGTAGACCTGATCTCATCGCCATGGGTTATTCAGACAGTGACAGCGAATCTGAGAAAGGATTTTATCTCTCTGGAAGTAGTGATGAAGAATACAATCTCGAAACTGAAAAAAAATCAGCGTTAGTAATTGCCAGATTGCATTTTCATAGTGCTTTTAAACTAGGCTGTAGCACTGGATCTGTCTGAATGGCTGCATTATGACAAATACTTAGATTAATCTAATAAAAAGACTGACTGCATGCTTACAAATTTATCACGTTTTAACCTACAGGTATTAATCTTGAGAGGCATAACTAAACAAGTTAAAAAACATACATGGTTTTCTTCTACGGTGAGGAGTGATTTGATCAGATCTGGAGTGGTGTGTGGTACAGATTTACTGATGGAATATTTATTAGCATATATTCTTAAAAAATCATTGTAATGCCAGTAGGAGCATTTTGATATATAATTCCATGACAAATTGTGTATTTTCACATAATGTTAAATTATCTGTTCAAGAGGAGATGTAAAAAAAAATCCTCTGTTGGTTAAACAATATTTCTATATAAAACAATAGCTACAAATAATCCTTGAACAGCATAATAGAAATATTGTGAGAGTGTTACTGGAGCATCGTAGGCACTTTTTAAAGGGATAAGTATCTGTATCCATATATATCAAGCTTTAAATAATTGATTTTTTTTTTTCAAATGCAATGGCAAATACGGCTTCCAATGATTGTTGCATTTTTGGAAGCCACTCACCCATGGCTTTTTCATGGTTTTTGCTTATTTTATATTTCTTTCTTTTTTCTGAACAGACATTTAGTGTTCTGTTCAAAATTCAAAATCCACTTAGAAAATGAAAAGTCGTAAGATTTTCCTCTATTACCTTTTCTCTCTTCTAGAATGCATTCTAGCACACGTTCTGACTAATTTTCTGGGCAGCAGGACCCACTTCTAAGCAAAACTCTTAAACCACAATCATTTATTTTTTTGATTATGTAACAATACCCGTGGCCCTACATGGCACCCAATTAGTTACATTAAAAAAGTTACTACATTTTCCCTTGCAACATGCCTGTGTCCCATTTATTTCTGTATTCAAAGCATCTTCATTAAAAAGTTGGTGTCTTCAAAGCTACAGAGTTTGGTGAGAGACTAAACATTTTAAAACAACTTCTTTTCAGAAAGTTTTGTCCGTCCATTTAAACACTACATATCTTGAAGATATTTTTTTCTTGGTATAATTGGAATTCATACCAAACTGAAACCAATGTAGGGATGCATAAGGAAAAACCAAAAGTAGGAAACATATTAGAACCTATTTATTATTTTCTTCACACACCGGTTTTCTGAACAGAGCAAGTCCACATTAATTAGACTCCTCCCGCCTAATGCAGCTTGATTCATTAATTGTTTGCTTTTTGCCTTTCTCTATTTATAGAAATGATAGATTGTGTGGACGTCACTATACTAAAATATCCACACTTCTTCTGTGACCCATATTAATATATAAATGTTCTGCTTCTGCTAAACGAATTGCCAAGTGAGAAAAGGATGAATGAAATGATCTTATGAAAAAGCATTAAAATGTCAGGGCAACATTTCTACTGGGGGAATGATTACCATGTTGATAATGGTTTGTAAACATTTCTCAAGAGCAGCAAAATTAGAATAGCATTATTTGTCAATGGTTTTTAAAGCGTGATATATCAGTAAACATAATTCTCATTTGCAAGATGCATTTGTGTCCTAATGTTGCATAGTAGTGTAGAGATAACTGCCTGGCCATTTTGTATAAAATGTGTGGTGTTGTCCTTTCAGGGAAGATGTCAGAACGGCTAATGTTATTAGTGCGGAACCCGTGACGTGTCTTGTCATCGACAGAGAGTAAGTATGCCACTTTTCAGCATTGATACTAATTATCTCAAACTGCCAGTCACTTTAATTTTGTTTAGCAACTGACCTTGTTTAATCTTGGAACATTTGGCAGGAAAATATTTCACTGACCTGGTCTTGAGATCAAACAGACATCCAACTGAGTCACTGTTTATTAGATGCATTTGATAATGACTCCAGTTTGAAAAGGAACATAAAAATGCTTGGAAGGTTATCATACAGCAGAGGAATATTCATAGCATTTATCTGAATCTGAAATAAGTCAAGGTTTCTTTCTGTTGAGATTTCAAAATTCTCAGTTCACCAGTTCAGTCATTGCTTTTTGTCTGTTCCAAACATGCTTGGGATATGAATAAAAACAATGATTAGTTACTGCTGAACAGTTAACAATTCTGTTGTTTAGCTGCTGCACACAATGAAGGCATTATGGTGTTGCTAAGTGAGTGAGCTATCATTTAGCCTACAACAGACTGGATGTGCAATGTTTCATTTTTTCCCCTCCCCTCTATTTCACATTAGGTAGGCTGTAAATAACCTCTTTGAATGAAAATTTCGAATTTAAAGCTTACACAGAAATGAAAGGAAGAATTACATTTGGGTCTCTTAATGGGGAGAGATTCATGGAGTAAAGAACAATACAATTTTTTTCTATAAAGCCATTTTTTTGTAAAACATTAGAATGCATACTTATGTATGCTTCATCTATTTAGAAGAAAAGAGATGATAGATAGATAGATAGATAGATAGATAGATAGATAGATAGATAGATAGATAGAAGATAGATAGATAGATAGATAGATAGATAGATAGATAGATAGATAGAAAAACAGAGAGAAAATAGAAAGAGAAGGAGAGAGGTGATAGACAGACGGGGTTGACAATATCCTTTACAAGAATTTATATTTACTGAAAGCTTTCTTAGAATATGTATAGAAATATCCATTTCTAATTTATGATCCACTGAAATTAAAATGAAACCCATCTCTTACAAAAAATTGGAACTGTTATAATTGCCAACAACATAAGCGATACATATACAAGACTTTTTTTTGTATTATAAAATAGCCATTGAAATGTACACATTTATAGAAGAGAATTAATGAATGTCAGATATTTTATTGAAGAAAATAAAATAATTATTTAAATAATTATTTATATTTGAGTAATATGTCAAATATTTTGCCACTGGAATTTACAATGACAATTTAAACAAAAAAAGGAAGAATTAATTCAGGATTAGTGCTTAATGATGGGATAATTCATTTCTAATTTTATGGGATCAACTGAATATATTTTTCTTTTCCTGCTGACAATGTCCTTGTAGTACCAAGTAGGTGTAAATATAACCTATAAGACTAAAGTTAATCTACTGCATGCCAGAGAGTTCAACATTGTGCAATTGAATATGAATGCAATAATGCTATTTATAGTTAATGTTTTTTCAGTTGCATTGTGACCCTAGAGATTCTGACTTTGTTGTCAGCAGATCTGTGTCCAGCTCTCATTTAATTATATACATGAAACTAAGTGGAATAACTTGTAAATTAGTGGAAACTGTTTAGGTTTTGTTAAAATGTTCACACTTAAAGCCTTAGTGAATGGTTTCTGTCAATATCTTTGCAGGTACATCTCAGACATGTTACCTTGAAGCTATTGATATTTTCGCATGAGTCCCATAAAAACTGTGTGCATATATGTGGCTATGAATGCCTTTGAGAAGTTTTTGACTCCTCAACAAGTCCCTAAAGTTTTCTTGGAACAGCTTTTGGACATGGTTTGTCACTGCCTCCTTTCTAGGACTGGGAGAGAATAATCAGCCCAAGGTCATCCAGCTGGCTTGGTGCCTAAGGTGGACTAGAACTCACAGTCTCCCAGTTTCTATCATGATGTCTTAACTGCTATACCAAATTGGCTGCAACCTCAAGCTGAACCTTAACAAATCTCATTATGTAGAGCTTCTTCTGTAGAACTTTATTGTGTTTTCTGCCACAAGGATTTAAAAGAAAACTAGATAAATTCATGGTTGATCAGTGACTGCATGCTGTATGGCTGTATGACACCAACAGTTTTAGATGTTAAAATACCATTTGCCAAGTAGCACAAAGTTTGGGGTGGGGGAGAATCATTGCTAAGCAGCTGCATTTTGAGAAGACCTTCTTGTTTTCATTTATGGCCAAACCTTCCATGAACTTTCATAATCCAGCCAGGTTATAAACCACGCAGGGATAATCTTGTGTAAAACATATTAGTGCTGTAGGAGAAGAGCTCTGTGGCAAAAATCAGAACAAGTCTGGTAGCACTTTTTCTGACTGACTAGCGAATTTTATTAATATGGGGCTCAATGCTCAGGTCTATCGAAATCATTCTGAATTTGAGTTTATCTTCCAAAGAATTAGCAATTTCTCCCCAGCTTTGTGTCATCTAGACATTTGATGAGCATCCCTTCAATCCCCTCATCTAGGTCATTTATGAAGATGTTGAAGAGCACTGGGCCCAAAGACAGAACCTTAAAGTACCCCACTGCATAGTTGTCTAGATGTAGTTCCATTAAAGACTACATGCTGAGTGCAGTTGGCCAGCCATGAGTTGCCATGAGATTTTGGCAAAAACTTTGCAGCAGATACTATAGTTTATTATGTCCTATCAACAGGACATTAATGGCCTTATCTCTCATATTGCTGAACAGTTCTGTGTCAATACAAGACATCTTTGCCAGTTGATGAGAATAATTGTTTCTTTGTTTACTTGTTCACTCTATTTTCAGTAACCTCAATTCCTATCCATTTTCCTCTAGTCATTCTAAACACTTAATTGTTGAAATATCAAGCACATTATATTTATGGAATAAATAGACTCTTCAGAGCAATTATAAGTACAAATATATTTCCATCTCTCTTTCTCTCTATAGTTACATCATATTACTCTTCCTTCTATAATCTAACTATGAGATTCTCAGTCATCTAGGTCATGGTTGTCCCAAAAATGTTTTTTCAAGAGGCAACTAGACTTTCTGGTTTTTCTTTGAAGACATTTCGCTCCTCATCCAAGAAGCTTCTTCAGCTGTTGGAAGAGAAGTGAAATGTCCTCAAAAAAAAAAAAAAACAGGAAGTCCAGTTGCCTCTTGAAAAAGCATCTTTGGGACATCTATAATCTATCCTATCTAATCATCAAAATCTTAAGTCACAAATTCATTGTTTTCATTCTTACACAAAAGTTCATTGAGCCCTATGGCGCAGTGGGTTAAACTCAGTGGTGAAATCCAAATTTTTTTACTATGGTTTTGTGGGGGTGGCTTGGTGGGGGTGGTGTGGCGTGGCTTGTTGGGCATGGCAGGGGAAGTATACTGCAAAATCCCCATTCCCTCCCCACTCCTGGGGGAAGGATATTGCAAAATCTCCATTCCTACCCCACTCTGGGGCCAGCCAGAGATGGTATTTGCCGGTTCTCTGAACTACTCAAAATTTCCGCTACCGGTTCTCCAAACTGCTCAAAATTTCCATTATCAGTTCTCCAGAACCTGTCAGAACCTGCTGGATTTCACCCCTGGTTAAAGTGCAATATTGCAGGCAAACTCCGCCCACAGCCTGGAGTTTGATCCTGACGGGGCTTAAGGTTGATTCAGCCTTCCATCCTTCCAAGGTTGGTAAAATGAGGACTCAGATTGTTGCAAATAATGCTTGCAGGATAAACTGCCTAGATAGTGCTGTATAAATGCTATTGCTGTAAGAGGCTTCCAAATAGCAAGACATGTACTTAATGTCTTTTGTCTAATGAAATAAGTTAAAATATTCATTTCAGCAAATGAATATCTCAGCTTCTCCAACTATTCTTCCATACTGGGTGGTGCCAACTCTTTCTATCTCTGTCCATGTAGTAATCTTCCTGCTGTGGTCTTATATGTGGTCTCACCTACCATCTGGAACGGGCTTCCCCCGGAGTTACGAAACATCCAAGACTTACGCATATTCCGCCGTGCCCTGAAAACATTTCTATTCCAACAAGCTGGTCTGGCCTAACTCTCCCTTTTTAATTGGCTTTTAAACTGGCTTTTAAATTGGGTTTTAAACCTCTTTAGATAAATTTGGATGTTTTTTAATCTTTGAGCCTAAATTACTTAATCTGTTTCTTAATAGTTTTTAACTTCTATATGTATTTGTATTTATTATGGCTGTTCACCGCCCTGAGTCCTTCGGGAGTAGGGCGGTATACAAATATGAAAAATAAATAAATAAATAAACAAATAAATAAATAAATAAATAAATAAATAAATAAATTAAATTAAAATAAAATAAAATAAAATAAAATATTGAAATAATCTTCCACAGCTTTTTTTACTAACTGTTTATCCCTTAATTTTAAGAGGAAAAGTTCTGGCCACATTCACTAAACCCCAAAGCCCAACACTGCCCAGCAGATCCCAGCCATGAAAGCTTACACCATGTAAACCAGTATAAAACTAGTTTTGTTTTTCTTGTGCCCTTCCTGGGACAGGTAGAAGCAAAGGTAATACATAATTCCTGCAGAGATCCTTACAGCAATTGCAACGAAATACAGTAACATGTGTTGGGCAAGAAAAAAGCTGCGTGATCAATGATCTTGCTTTGTTGGAAGAGTCCAGCTGGCTATTGTTATAAGGACACTTATAGTCATGAATAATAAATAATGTTATGAATAATGATTTGTAATTAATGAATTATGAATTAAATCATTATCATTAAATATTGATTCATGATTGTTCACTTGTGAACAATGTTTCCCTTCTCATATTTCTTGAAAGGATTTTGAAGCTGACCATGTGATTATCTGTACTCCTGCTGACCTTGAAATGCAGGGAATGGTCAGTGCAGCATAGCTATGATGGTTTATATAGTACAAAAATCCCCTACCCCTGCCCCAGAGAGAAATGCGCGCACACACACACACACACACACACACACACACACACACATACACACGGTGGTTACAATGCAGTATTGCTGGCTACTTCTGCAAACTGCCAGCTGCCAGCAGTTCGGCAGTTCGATTCTCACTGGCTCAAGGTTGATTCAGCCTTCCGTCCTTCTGAGTTTGGTAAAATGAGGATCCAGATTGTTGAGGGCAATATACTGACTCTATATGCCGCTTAGAGGGGACCGTAAAGCACTGTGAAGCGGTATAAAAGTCTAAGTGCTATTGCTATTGCTAATACACGCACGCACACACATGCTTGCATGCAAACATCCTAGTCTGCTCTTTCTCTTATTCAAAGCCATGGTGTATTTTGGCCTTTCCAAAATCAGATCTATTGGATAAGGCAAAGCTGGCTATGGAGGTATCATTCTCTGATCTATGAGCTCCTATGAAAAGCAGTGATTGCAGCAAGACCCCAAAGTTTATCAAGTAGATGCTTTTTCCAACGACTGAACCTGTGTTGTAGGCAAAAATTTAACACAGACTAATTTTCACAAGCAGGGCCAATCAAAAGTGGGAACATGAAACTGAGTAGAATCTGGCTGGAAGAATTATGGCCGAGTATATTGAGGGAGGGGCACAATGGCTCAGCGATTGAAGACACTGAGCGTGTCAGCTGAAGAATGTGGCAACCTAGGTTCGAGACCTGAGCTCTGCACAACGGGCTGAGCTCCCAACTACCTGGCCCAGCTCCTGCCCGCCTAGCAGTTTGAAAGCATACAAATGCAAGTAGATTAATAAGTACCAGTTCAGTGGGAAGGTAACAACATTCCGTGCATCTTTGCCATACAGCCATGCTGGCCACATGACCACAGAAATGGTGAAAGCAAGCTAAAAGTCAGACAGCTCACTTTCCATTAGGCTGTGAAACATGGAGCTGCAGAACCTCTTTACAGATTGCACAAAATCGTCATATGGAAGTGCTCTCGGTCTACCCAGATTCATTCCAAGTGCCTCATGTTACAACAGAGAGCTCTATACTCATGTTCTACAACTGACATGATGCTGACATATGTTTCATTTTGGTGCTTTCTTACTTACTTCCCTGCAATGTTCTTGGTACTGAAAAATCACATAATGGTTTCTAAAATCCTGATTGACTAATTGTATTGATTACTAAGTTTCTGTTAAGTCTTCAGAATAATATTCTTACCCTTAATTCCCCTGCTTAAATATCAGATTTCAAATATATCCTTTTCAATTATTTGTTTGAAAGGATATGATATTTTAAGAATATTGCTTACAGGAAATTATACTGTAATTGCATATTATTTATTTATTGGTTAAGAGTAGCCCATTTTCAGCAAAGTACTTAATAAAGCACATACTAATGCTTCCTCAAGACTAATGGGAATTATATACAAACATTTAATGGTACAATATATTTCCTGGAGTCACCATTTGTTAAGTGTAATCAGAGACAAATTGGCTGTCTGCAGTTTCCATCAATTCATCAAAATTTTATCTTTCATCTTGGTTGTTGAAATAAGCTGTCCTCAGAATTATTGTTAACATTATTACATTAATTATTCCCACCCATTTCCATAGACTGGGTGGCTTACAAATACAAAATAATGAAAACGGCTAATATATCTGCGGACATATTTGTGAAAATTCTTTGTCCATGTCACCAGTTTATGTCATAAGATATTTTGAGCACCAACTTTTGACCTTACAATGCTTATAAGTAAGCTAGTCATATCAACATATCTAGGGATATTGTCAGTTAGTAATGCTATAAAATTTAATTAGAACCTCAACAGCTTAGCACCAGAACATGAAAACTACTATTCAGTGGTAGGGCACATATTTTGCTTTTAAGAGCTCCCAAATTCAATCCCTGTAGAATGGATACAAATAATTGTAAACTTGGAGCTGTTGAGTAGAGGAACTAGTAGTAGACTTAACTCTGTATAAATCAGTTCCTGTGAGGGTTTAAAGAACAGTCTTCCATTTCACAGTTAGTTAGATATCACTGTGTCAGGCTGAACTTTGAGTAGCTGCGTGTATCAATCACCAGTAATAACTAATAGGTATTCTCAAGTATTTTAAACCCACTATCCAATTAATTCATCGTTTTTCCCATTTTTCTACTTCCCTTCTTAAGACATTTTCCTATTGTTTATTATGGATTCTTAAGAAAAAGGTGGAGAGAAAGAAAAGAAGAAAAGACAAACACAGAAGAAAAGGGAAAAATGCAAAACGAACGGAAAAATAGAGAACAAATAAGAGAAAAGGGGAGCTTAGAAGCATTGTAGATTAACGTTTCAACATTTTATTAAATAAATTGATGTTTTTTGTTTTTTTTTATCATTCGCTGGCTTCAAACACAGAGAAGGTTTTGAGCGTCTCTTTGTTGGTTATGGGATTAAGGGAGCAGTCAGTCTTTATTTGGTTCAGGACTGATTGATTGGTTCTTTTTTACTGTCCATGCTGCTCTTAGTATCTCTTATGTCTCTTGACTCATAATTCAAATCTGCTTTCTTCCTTCTCTTGCTCTTTTTCAATGTACAGCTTTCACAGCATCCATTGGGAAGACCTTTGCTTTAATTATCATGATCTCGTTGTCATAAAAACGTTGCTCTGTTGCTTCTTCCTAAGATTATTCTTTTTTTTTTTTAGCATCTCCAGCACATTCTAATTCTTTATATTTTTGAGCCCAAGAAAACAGAAATATATCCATTTTTTGCATTGTTTAAATTAACTACAGTAACTGTGGTAATTACTTTATCTGTTTAACTTACATTTTTGCACTGTTTATATTTACTCTTTAAGTCCTTCTTACTTTTTGCTTTGGGTGTCATCTAGATTTTACGGATTGTTTGTCTTCTGTACATTTCTTATTATCATGCTTTCCAATATTGCCTTGCTTATAATATGGTCACATTAACCGTATAGGGACAGTATGCATTCTTGTCTCACTTCTTTTCCTATTCTGAACCACTCTGCTTTTTTTTAAATTGTGGTAAATATTATTTCAAAAAAAATAATGAGATGTTCCTGTACATTCACTACTTCTAACTCTTTCTAGAATTGGCTACATTTATCAATAAAACAAAGCTAAGCAAAAAATTTCTTGTGCTTTCATAAGCCATCCTATGTTAACCATTTGATCTCACATCCCTTTGTCTTTTCTAGGAAATTCCTATATCTTTGGCATTTTTCTCTCCATTATCTCTTCTATTCTTGTAAGATCTTAAGCAAAACCTTCCTTGCATGAGGAATAGTATGGTAATTGGATATATTTTGTTCTATCTTCCTTCTTTGTATTGGCATGTACACCAATCTTTTCCAGTCTCTAGAACATACACTTTTGATTTAGAACAACTTCTTGAGACACCCAATCATTGTTGTGCCAAAAAAATAGAGAGAGAGAGAGAGAATTAGCTTTCTATCTTTTCAGTGATGGCTGGCTGATGTTACAAATATATTATTAGTCAATACTTGAGATGAAAACAGATACAGTCATGATGACAGAGCCATTAACACTTTAACTGATATATTAATATGTCAGGAATTTTGTTATCCCCTTGTATCAGTGGTGAAATCCATTTTTTTTACTACCAGTTCTGTAGTGACTTGGTGGGCGTGGTGTGGCTTGGTGGGCGTGGCTTGGTGGGCATGGCAGGGGAAGGATACTGCAAAATCTCCATTCCCATCCCACTCTGGGGCCAGCCAGAGGTGGCATTTGTCGGTTTGCCGAACTACTCAAAATTTCCGCTACCGGTTCTCCAGAACCTGTCAGAGCCTCCTGGATTTCAACCCTGCCTTGTATGTATTTCAGTATAGTTTTTTTTTCATCTATTTTGAATCTCATTTGTTCATTTCTTATGCATTAAATACATTTAATTGGTAGTAGTTCTCCACGGTATAAAACATATATATATATTTGTAATGGAGAGAGGTATAGATAGCGATATAGCTAGATGATTGGGTGGATGGATGGATGGATGGATGGATGGATGGATGGATGGACGGACAGATGGAAGGACAGACAGACAGACCAAAAACATGTAGAGAATTATTTTCAAGCCATTTATCAGTGGGTATATAGTTGTATATATGAGTCTACTGGGAAACACAAGCTTGCTACATATATTCTTCTCTGGGTCACATGACAAGAAGACAGGAGAAGTGAACTTAAGCTGGAGTTGTTGCCAATCTTCTGAATTGCTCCACAACCCTCTTTCCCGTAACGTTGGGTATTTTTCCCCCCTCTCCAGTCTCTAATGTCATATAGCTCATTTTTAAACTCAAACTGCAGTTTGCTGGCTGCTCCCCACACACTAAATTAGGTCCTGTGCTGTTCAGCTTTTCAAGAGTTATGTTGCTGATGCACTAGAAGGACAGATAGTTCCAAATCCCTTGACATATTTGCAGAGCATGGTTTCTGAAATTCTTTCCAGCTTCGTGGCCAGCAGGGTTTATAGGAAGTGTCTCTGGGCTTGTGTGAGTATTCGCATGTGTGTGTGTCTGTATGTAAGAAATGAAGAATGGGTTGTTCTGCATATGCTCTGTTTTTGGCAAGGAAGAAGGAGGGAAGGATGCTTAGATTGAACAACAGGGAAATATTGTTTTCTCTTAGAAGATGTGTTCGGAGGGGAATTCCCCCCCCCCAGAATCGTACTGATGGATCTGGCCAATCTTTGAACTCCACCTTCTTTTGTAAACTACTACTGCTCTACCAAATTTGGTCCTAATTCTGTTCAAGACAGATACAATCTCAATCCCCTTTACATAGTGATTCTCTCCCCTGCCTCCCAATATTCAGTGAGGTTAGAAAGAATAATAAGAATGTTTGCTCTAGAGTAGTGCCTGTTAAAGTATTGTTGAAGGCATTGTGCTGAACATTTCTCTAAAGAGAGTCAGTAATTTCCATGCAAGCCTGTATCATAAAAATTGGATTGTTCACTTGGATGCACTTTTTGGAAAGAGCAATGAGTCAGACCAACATGCAGTAAACAGCACGTAATGAGCACTTTGTGATAAAGAGAACTGTCAACAGCCCTAAGAAGTGAGCCAGAGAATCAGAGTTGAGGGCACAAGCCGGGAGTTGGAGCCAGGTCATAAACTTTGGGGTCAAAACTGTCAGGAAATGCTTAAATTAGCATTAAGGAATGCAAAAACAATAACTATTCCTGGTCTACCACCACCATACACAGGCATGCATTCCATTCCTGAGCCAAGACAAATTGCTCCATTAGGTCCCAGCTCTGAAAGGATAACTTTTAGTACTCCTTCTATCCAGGAGGCATAATGGCCAAATCATGGTGTCTGGTCCAAAGTAGTTAAATATTAGTGCCTGGAGGATAAGCTATCCCTGTGGGGTGTCTTGGTATACTATGTTTTTAAATGATCTGACTAGTTCATTTAACAGAATAACAGAGTTGAAAGGGACCTTGGAAGTTTTATAATCCAATCTCTTGCTCAGGTAGGAAACCCATATACCATTTCAAACAAATGGTTGCCCAATCTCTTCTTAAAAACATCCAGTGTTGGAGCATTCACAACTTCTGGAGGCAATTTGTTCCTGTGATTAATTATTCTAAGTATCAGGAAAATTCTTCTTAGTTCTAGGTGCTTCTCTCCTTGATTAGTTTCTATCAGTGGTGGGTTCCTCCTGGTTCGGCCCGGTTCCGCCGAGCCGGTAGCAGTGACGATATGATGTCACCGAACCGGTTCTGCCCCCCCGCCCCCCCACCTTATTCTTACCTTTGATTTGGCCCCCAATCTATTGCTGCCTCCTGAGTCCCAGTTGATTGGCTACAGGGAAAAAAACTATTTAAACTCTTGCCGTGGGGCTTCAAAGGGCCGCCCTACGGCTGATCAGTGTTAAAAGAAAACAAATGAGTAGACCGGTGCCTGCAAAAATAAATGGGTAGACCAGTGCCTGCAAAAATAAATGGGTAGACCAGTGCCTCCAAGCAGTTAAAAGCGTGGTAGACCAGTACCTCTGTAAGCAGTTAAAATCCTGGTAGACCAGTACCTCTGCTAAATCCTAAAGAATTGTCACATGACCCTCAAGCCACGCCCATAAAATAAGCCACGCCCACAGTAGTTAAAAAATTTAGAAACCACCCCTGGTTTCCATCCATTGCTTCTGGTCCTGCCTTCAGATGCTTTGGAGAATAGCTTGATTCCCTCTTCTTTGTGATAACTCCTTAGATATTGGAACACTGCTATCATGTCACCCCCTAGTCCTTCTTTTCATTAAACTAGACATACCCAGCAATTCCAGCAACCGTTCTTTATATGTTTTAGTTTTAGTCCTGTAATCATCTTTGTTGCTCTTCTCTGCACTCTTTCTAGAGTCTCAACATCTTGTTTCCATTTCTAGCCATGTAAATTGGAGTGTTCTGACCTAGGCTTCCTTTATCTTCTTTGACACATTGCCAAAGACCTAATTGGCAATTATCTTGGCAAGGCCACACAGAAATACAGAGTCAAAAACGGAGCTTCAAAATACAAACCGACACCATCCACAACGTTGCTTCCTGCAAAGGCCCATGTGCCTTTGCTCTTCCTTTATGTCTTATGGGTGGGGTCAATCATCTCCAAGCCTTATTCCCAAGTCGTCCCTTTTGTTTTAACTGTTCCTGCCTTCTGGCAGCTCTGCTCATGCATGCACTAGGAACAGGCTCCCCCTGTTCCTCTGCCTCTCTGGTGCCCGACTCTGGAGGTTCTGGAGTCCACACATCACTCCCAGATGGCCCTGGCCCCATCTCTGCCTCTGACGCACAGCCCTCATCCGAGCCTTCCCCAGACTCCAGGACTGGCCCATGTTCCTCCCCAGCCTCCTCACTGTCTGACTCTGCTGCCAGCTCCGCAGGCTGCTGGCGGACCACAATACGGAGTTAGGTGCAATAAGAGCTGTGGAGGTGCAGTGGTTAGAATACAGTACTGCAAACTAACTCACTGTCCATTGCCAGGAGCTTGATTCTGAGTGGCTCAAGCTTGATTTCCATCCTTCTGAGGTCTCTAAAATGAGGACCCAGATTGTTGGAGGCAATATGCTGACTCTGAAAAAACACTTAGAGAGGTCTGTAAAGCACTGTGAAGTGGTATATAAGTCTAAGTGCTATTGCTATTACATTTTTATTCTGAGTAAAAGAGTGCTAGGTTCAGAATCATTATGTCTTCCAAAATTATTCTGAGTAGCCAACATCCTGAAATAGAAAACTACCTCTATAACCTATTGCTACAAAGCCACCAGCAATCATTTTCAATTTGTCGGTATTTTTACTTTTCTCTGTATCTTAAGAGTGCACTTTTCTAGCTCTTATTCCTGTCATTTCCTCGTTTCTTCGTCATGTTGAAAAAAACATGAAAATTGAAAACTAATTGTCTGCTGATAATTAGAAGCATCCTATTTTGGCTAGCAATATTAGCAACTAACTGTTCAATTTACCTGGTAAAGCTAATTTTGTCAGATATACATCTATTATTTTTCATTCCTTCTTTATAATATGTTATTAATTCATTTGCCATAGGCTAAATAAATAGTTAATCAATCAAATATGAACATTTTATCATCATGTTGATCAATGAATGGAAACTGATCTTGATATTTTGTAGAAGATTGAAAACACTCTTTCATGCTTTAATAAATGTTTATACGTACAATTCCAGCTGAGACGCAATTTCATTGTTTTTCAGCCATTCACTCAGTTATTCATAAGGAATTAACTATCCATTCAGTGTTGGCGTAGCCTACAAATTAAGGATCAGAACATATACATGTGATTGGTAATAGGACTAGGAGAAAACCACCTGATGAGACATTGTGTCACCTAAAGTATTCATGTGCAAATCAACAGTCCTAAAGTATTTTTAATGATGCTTTTAGCCTGTTAATAGCTGATTAGGCCTGAAAGCAAGATTCTCACAGAGACTTCTTTAACTAGATTTATGGAAAAGAAATTGAGAGAATTTTGACAGGTCATACTTTTTTTTTTTTTTTTAGTGTTAAAAGTATATCTTTATTCTCTTGTTAACAATGTTTTCCTAGACGAGGAGCTAGCTCTCCATCTTGTTGATCATGAAAGGATACAAAGATTTTCCAAGCTTGTGAATTTTATCAAACCAATGTCTTCACTCCCAGTTTCTGAGAAGATTATTAAAGAGGTACCTATATGAGCACTTCAAAGCTGACTTTGTATAAATATACAAAAGTATGAAGGCTATTGCTTAACGCATTGTAAGCTGCCCTGGGTCTCCGGAGAAGGGCGGCATATAAATCAAATTTTTTTAAAAAAGCCCTTGAAACTGCATTGACCATCTTTTGAGATCCACCTGGATATTTGAGTCAAAATAGCAATAGCACTAAGATTTATATACCACACCATAGTGCTTTACAGCACTCTCTGGGCAGTTTACAATATCATCATATTGCCCCCAACAATTTGGGGGCAATATGTATTTTACCGACTTCAGAAGGATGGAAGGCTGAGTCAACCTTGAGCCCCATCAGGATCGAATTCCATACTGTGGTCAGAGTTTGCCTGCAATACTGCATTCTAACCACTGCACTAGCAGTCATGATGTTGCTTCATTTGAAACATTCCTCTGAACAATTTTTGATACCCTATATCAGTGATGGCTAACCTTTTTGCCGTCGTGTGCCAAAAGTGGGGGGAGCGTGGTGGGGTCTCATGCGTGCCCACACCCATAATTCAATGCATCCCGCCCCCCCGTGCATGTGTGTGCGACACCCCCCCCGCTCTTGGCATGCAATGGCATGGTGGGCCAGGTAGGCCCATTTTTCACTCTCCCCAGGCTCCCCAGGCTTTCTAGGAGCCTGTGGAGGGTGAAAATGGCCTTCCCCACCCCCCTAGAGGCCGGAAACGGCCCATTTCCTGATTTCCGGAGGGCCTGAAAGGCCCAAAAATCAGATGGCCAGTACGCGCATGCACGCTGGAGCTGAGCTAGGGCAATACACACGTGTCCACAGATATGGCTCCACGCGTGCCATAGGTTCGCCATCACGGCCCTATATACTAAGTGCCTCATTCTGTTCGAAAACTGACAATACTTATTCATCTAAATTAGTGTGAAATATTTGGAAGCTTGGTAATTAGACACAAGGTATTATTTATGCAGTTTAACTAGAAAGATAATAAATTGTAATCTTTTAATTATTACCCCTTTAGCCTTGTGTATGTTTTCTCCGAACTATGCCCTCAGAAGCTTTTAAACAAATTAGAAGTCTATGCAGAGGAAGGAAAACCTTACTCAAACTAGCCTGGCTTTTATAAGGACCATTGTGGAATGCATCTTTGTGTAGCTTTAAAAGTCATGATCCATAAATATAGTAGTGGCCCTTTGGTTCTTGATCTTACATGCATTTTTTATTCTATTGATAAGTTACATTGTGGGGAAAATGTAAGACAACCATGAGTAAAATCCAGCCAGTTCTGACAGATTCTGGAGAACCGGTAGCAGAAATTTAGAGTAGTTCAGAGAACCGGCAAATACCACCTCTGGCTGGCCCCAGAGTGGGGTGGGAATGGGGATTTTGCAGTATCCTTCCCCTGGAGTGGGGTGGGAATGGAGATTTTTGCAGCCACGCCCACCAAGCCACGCCCACAGAACCGGTAGTAAAGAAAATTAAATTTACCACTGAAGACAACTGATACTGATAGGCCTAAGCTAATGCTTGACCTGCATTCTAATGTGAAGGTGAAGATGGATCAATAAACATCTTGATCTGACCTTATTTTGTTAAAAAGTAGTGTCAGACAGAACTACTCTCTTTAATTTCATATTAATTATTGTGTCGGGACATAAAATGTTTTTCTTCCTCACAGGACACAAAATCCACATATTGATGTTTCTCAGTGATGCAGCATTTTTACCTTACAGATTTTGGCTGGAAGATGCTTAGATGTAATTATTATTGGGAGAAAGGAAACGCCAATCACTTATGACAAGTGAAAGTCTTCTGCAATAAAAGCACCAAGCATAGATGGACAATTAATGTTCAGCAAATAGAATACGGACATATCTTATGTATTTAGGTGCCTTATTCCAGTAATATTTATCTTAGAAGTAACCTGTAATGTATTGTCTTTCTCCCATGAGATGGACAAGAGAGAATTTAAATGTTGCTAAAAAGGAGTAAGAGGCAGTTAATAGTTTTTGTTCTCCAATTATTTCAGGAGGAAAGGTTTGTGTATGGGGCAAGGTTATGGGGATGAAATAATAGTTGATGCTGTCCAAATATTCAGAAACTTAATATTTATTGAATGAATATTAGGTAAAATCATCTTTAGTAAAATGCATTCTACGCATAAAGGAAAATATTTGTAGCTCAGGGTTAAAATGAGGAGTTCTTGGTGTTGTCTGAGCTTGGCTGTTTTCTTGTAGATGTTTCATTGCTAAAGTCATTAACACTCTAGCAATGATGTTATCTAGTTTGGTTATGAAATATCTGTAAGAAAACAACCAACTTCAGAGACCACCAAGAACCTCTCAAAATGCATTCTGCTCCTTCGTTGAGGAAATTAAACCTCAGAGCCAGGGTTCTACTTACCTTTACTACCAGTTCGCAAACAGGGGCGTGCGCGCACGCTCGCTGATGACATCTGGGTCAGTGGGCGGAGCCTCCCACCGGTTTTACTACCGGTTCTTGCGAACTGGTCTGATCCGGGGGCAACCCACCACTGTTCAGAGCAGAGAAAACAAGACAATTAGTTACTTGAAGAAGATACCTTGGGTTTTTTGCTATCTCAATTTTAGATATATTCCAAAATACTTTTTTTTCCTCAGTCACGGTAATTTGGAATAGAATGGCAATCAGCAAAGACTACAAGGAGTTGGGTAGCATTCAAGTTTCATTTCTTATTTGTTTATTTTAACTTTTATTTATTTTGATGATGATGATGATGATGATTGGTGGCACAGTCATCCAGATGTTTAGACTGGATTGCTGAATCATAATAATACATTAAACTTGTATGCTGGCTGAAATTATTTACTATTTATTGTTCTCTATTTATTATATCACCTCTCTCTTCCATATGCTGAAAAACTGTTATTTATTAACTATTGTTATATCTTCCCTCTTTCACCTGCTGAAAAACTCTAAGTCTTCTACGCAAAAGGACACTGAGTTAAATTAACTTTCAGAAATTGTTTTGGGTTGTGATGGGATAAAAATGAAATAAGTGAATAAAATAGAAATAAAATCAATGTTAATTATGATTTCATGGTCAAATGGAAGCCTTTTGTTTATGGGAGATAGACATTGAATCAAAATCATTGGCATGGAAATCTGTTTGTGGTGCACATGCGTGTTTTGTCACGGTATTTTCAGCAGTGGGCTGCTGGGGGTTCACAGGGGTTTGAGAGAACCTCTAGCTAAGATTCTGTGCAGTTCAGAGAACCCCCAAATTCCACTCCTGGCTGGCCCCGCCCCCCTGCCTCGCCCACCCCAGGAATCCCCATGTGGCCTGTTTTGGATGCAGGATGCGCATGGAGGCTCGGGGAGGGCAAAAAACGGGCCTACCAGAAGTTTGGCTCCAGAGGGCCTCCGGAGCCTGGGGAGGCTGTTTTTGCCCCTCCCTGAGGCTCAAAGAGAGCCTCCAGAGCCCGAAGAGGGCAAAAGCTCCCCCTCCGCCATGGTGCAGGAGGCCGACTAGGCCACACCCACCATGGCCACGCCCACCAGCAACCAGGCAGAGAACCCATTGCTAAAATTTTTAAAGCCCAGCCCTTGTGTTTTATCATGGTGTTTTATAAGATCTTAGGCAGACCTTGCACAACAGAGAATGTTCACAACTCTTCAAGTTATATCAGAAACATTTTCTTTAAATTGTGTCTTAATTTTACAGCTCTTTCAAACATTTGATTGGAGGCCTGGATGATGTTTCCAATAAAGCATATGAGGATGCTGAAGCAAAAGCAAAGTAAGTCTCAGTTAATCTGATTTTCTAAATTATTCTTTTTAGCATGCTGCATTTTAAGAAGGGGAGAGAACTAATTAAGGCATTTTTTTTCTCCAAATACTCCTCCTTTCTCGTCAAAACAAGAAACCCTAAAAAAGATTGAATGAGAGAGAACTGTTCCTAATAATTAATTACTTTTTATTATATCATGTTACAAAGAGACAAAGCAAATACCACAGCATTCTTGAAGACAGTGGATAAACTCGTGCAAATAAAAACAATTGGATAAAAACTATTATCCAATTCAAGAAGTAACTTGGTTAGTTAGGTAATATAATTCTTTGATTGCATTTGGTGCAACAATTTATCTATTTCTGTAAACATCCTTATAAAGGGGAGAAAGCAGTCCTGATGTGAATGTCAGTTTGATTCTGCAGATCAATTTAATGAAAATCATGGAAGGCAGACAAAGCTCTTGTTACTCCAAAAGCAATTATTCCAGAATCTTTTAGATGAGGGGTGTCAAACTCAAGGCCCGGGGGGCAGATCCGGCCTGTGGGGTGCTTAGATCTGGCCCGTGGGACCACCCTGAAAAAAACAAAGGACCAGCCCATGGTACCTCTGTCAGCAAAAACAGAGCTCAGGATGGCCAGGGGCGGCCTTCCTGAGCTCCGTTTTCATTGGCAGAGGGTTGTAGGAGGCTGGCGCAGCCCAAAACAGCTCGGGAGCCCATTTTCACTGGCAGAGTGCTCGGTCCATCACAGGCACCCCCAACACGTCGAGCTGGCCATGCCCACCCTGGCCACACCCACCCCAGCCCCTCAAGGTCAAACACAACCCTCAATGAAATCAAGTTTGACACCCCTGTTTTAGATTTTGGTGGCCTTATTGAAGCAGTAGTTGCAAACTTTGTGCTCCATAAACCACTTCCTGAAGAAAGAATGGTATGAATATTCTGCTACCTCCATCTGGTTCATTTCTTACTTTCCCATTACATTATTTTATTCATAACAGAGTAGCAGAATTGGAAGGGACCTTGGAGATCTTCTAGTCCAACCCCCTGCTCAGGCAGGAAACCCTATAGCATTTCAGACAAATGTTTATTCAATCACTTCTTAAAAACTTCCAGTGTCGGAGCATTCACAACTTCTGGAGTTCCATTGATTAATCGTTCTACCTGTCAGGAATTTTGTCCTTAGCTGCTTACCTTCTAAGGCAGCCCTGATAAGTAGAACAGCAGAGGCATGGAAATAAGCTGTGCCGCGTGAATCAGCTGAGCCAGAAAGAAGGACAGGATAGAGAAGGGGCAGGTGGACAGGGCCAGCTGATTGTCGGAATTATCGGTTCGCCTGAACCGGTCTGAACCGGCAGCAGCCCACCACTGGCTGGCTGCCTCCACAGACACAGGGGAGGATTGCCTGCTGATAGGCAGTGGTACTGATAGACAGCAGATCTCCTCTGATGAGAAACAATTGCCTCCTCCACTCCATCCAAGGGCATGGAGAGTGGAGAATAGGCAAGCTCAGAAAAGAGCTGCAAGGCTACTCAGGAGGAAGTCACCCCATCTCTCCTCACAAGGAACACCTGGAGTGGAGTAATTTAAGGAGAAGCCATGGGGAATTAGTCTTTGCGAGGAACAAATGTTTGTTTTGGATTATACTCTCCCAGCTTTGACTTGGGCCTTTTTGCCTTGGTTCGAGGACTGCTTTTTGCTGTGCCATTTGTCTTACCCTAGTCCTTTGGACTGCCTTCAGAACTGCCTTTGCCTTGTACCGGGGTGGGTTCTACTTACCTTTACTACCGGTTTGCAATGGGGCTACGCATGCGCAGAAGCATTTTGATGATGTCAGGGTCGGTGGGCGGAGCCTCCTACCGGTTTTACTACCAGTTCTATAGAAATGGTGTGAACCGGGGGCAACCCACCACTGTCTTGTACCCTGTCTTTGCTTTCAGGACTGCCACTTGTTTTATGCCTGGACTTTGCCTTGTGGATTTTCCTGGGAATATATGGGCTATTATTTGGGGGACTGAGGTGGCTGCCTTCAGAGTAGAGTCTGAAGAATAGGGGTAGAGACTTACTAGTCATTGGAAGACCACTTCTTGAGGGCACTAAAAGGACTCTCTGAAGGCCTGCATTGCCTTGACCACCTGGGTCATAATGCAGTACAACAGCAAGCCAACAAAAAAGATAAATTATAATCAGCATTGAATAGTCAGATATTCCACAGTTGCAGAATAAATGTAAGTGCACGAGAAGAAAGGCGTACCACAACCAACATGCTCTAGCTGGGAAGGTTCTGTTTTGTACTTCCACCATGTCTCTCAAGGTTCAGTTTTATTTTATGGAATATAATCTGCAGGCTGTAAGACTTAAATATATGAAGAAAAATGCTTCGGAAGATTGCTTTGAAAGTCTATCCTCAGAACACTATGTCAGGAAAATTATTGATTAAGATGAAATAAAAATCTTGTTGGAAACACTGTTCCTTAGACTTTGGCATACATTTTAATCCACATTTGGCAAATTGAAATAGGCGGTTGCTATAATTGCTACTTATATATTCTTCCACCTGAGTAAGCTCAATAAAAAGTTTTACAACCATGCATTATGGTTTAATCTTCTCTGGGAAGCCAGAACATATTTTCTATCAGTTTTTCAACTAAATGAGCAAAGGGAGATCCTTGAAAAACAAAAATGGGAAATTTCCAAAATAGTATAAAGTACAAATGGTAAATTACTACATCTATAAAGTTTCGAGAGTGTTGTGATTGTTCTGTAATATTCTGTGGTAGAAGAAGAGACCATTCTACATTCTTTAAAGTCTTTATTTTATGGATCTAGGTATATGATCTAAGCAGGAGAATGGACAATCACACACAGAAAGTTGATGTGAAAATAAATAAATATTTACACTCGATTCTATAAATAAACATACGTTCACACTTATACATTATGTGTGTGTTCACATATATAATATCTAAAAAATCCTACCTAGAACAAGTTAAAGTTTTATCCATGGATGAATAGGGGAAAAAAACCAGAATAACAACAGAAAGAAAAAAGAAAGACTGACTCAGCTCACTTTAACACTTTTGTACTCTGGTTGAATTATGTTTTAGAAATGAGGCTCATAAACAAAACAGAATAGTTTATTTATTTATTTCCAAAATGTATAATCCTGTGCATCCCAAACAATGTAACTCTGAATAACGTACAGGATAAAAACAAGCAATAAATAAAAGAAAACCCACTTTTCTGGCTGTTTGTAGTGTCTCACAACCACAATTTACCTTTTTGATGGAAACCAACATTTACTCCTCGTTTCTGGCAAAAAACAAAACAAAACCACATAGTGAAGAATGGATTCGCATAACTACCATTCACTTAATAACTACTTCAAAAAAGGTTATAAAATCAGACACGGTGATGTGGTGACCTGCTTTACCGCCATCATGACTTATGACTGGAATTGTGGGTTCAATTGTGGTTGTAAATTGAGGATTACCTGTATAAAGTATAAAATGGCGACCAGTACATAACAGAACCACCCAAAGGTGCATCTCTTATTCTGTTTTCCTTGTTCTTGGTGGAAGAGCCAGCTCTTAACCACTTTCCTAAATGTGAATAGTATTGGCGCCTGTTGTATGTCGAGGGGACATTGCTCCAGAGCAGTCACCAAAATACTTTTAAGATAATCTATAGCTTTGGTTCACAGTTCCCTACATTGTCTACCATCTGATACAAATAAACCAGTTATCGCTCTGAAGTTACTTCTGTTTTTGTGCTCTCCGAAGTTAAAAATTTACAATAAGAATAAAAAAATATTAGTGAAATGGTACTTAAATAGAAGCCACACTTAAATCACCTTCATAAAAATGAACATTTAGACTTTTTTTTTTTTTGAAAAATTGCATCTGGCAGAGTTACTCTTGTAAGAGGGTTTTTCAGCTAATTGCCCTTCAAGGGAATATCATTCAAAGTATCAAGCGGTGACGTGTCAGTGGGTGACAATATTCACTCTTCCAAGACTCTGTGGTGCTATTAGGTAAGAAACATAATCATATCATTGCATTGTTTTGACTGTTTGTGCTGAAAATAAACCATATTATTAGATAGTTGCTATAGGTTACTGTAATGAGCCAGTTTGGCCTAGTGGTTGAGGCACCAGGCTAGAAAAAAAAGATTTTGAGTTCAAATTCCACCTTAGCCACGAAAGCTTTGGGCCAGTCAGTGTCTTGGCTCAACCCATCTCACAGGGTTGTTGTGGGGAAAATAGGAAGATGAAGTTATGTTCAATATGCTCGCCGTCTTGAATTATTTGTAAAAATAATAAAGGCGGGATACTAATAAATAAGTAGGAGTTTCAGGGTGGGAAGGAGGGAAATTTATTTGTACACGGTCAGAAAGCTAAACAGGAAACAAAAAGACCAAAATATTTCATCACCAGCCATCAACACTCAAAAAAGCAGAAATTAACATTCAGGATTAATATCAAAGCCAAAAAAAAAACAACTATACCCCAATCAAGGAGCTACCAAAAAGAAAAACCCTTCCATCAACACTGGCAGGGCAAGCCACGATATATATATATAAATAGCGAGCAAACCCCCATTCCCTTCTAGCACTGATAATATTACCTCGTTGGACAATGAAACATCTGTAAGCAAACTGTAAGCAAGTTCAGAGAGCCCCAAGGACCCCATCGTTCAACCCTGAGCTATAAATATTGTCTTTTTTTGGTAACACAGACAATTTTCTATCTCTAGAACTTTGTCTTTAAATCGTAGATTTTGAGACTTTAAAAAAACAAACAAACAAAAAAAAGGTTCCACAGACTGTTTGAAAACTCTTGTACTATATGAGTGTATTCATGTGTGTAAATACATGTAGATACAAATTGGATATTAGCTACAGGGTGTCAGCATTCATTCTTTTTCCACTATAAAGAAATTCCTCTTCTATATATTATTCTGTTTATAAAAACACAAATCTCCATAGTGCACATGGAACTCAGTATATGCATCAACAGCTTTGTCTCAACCTGTTCTTTCCAGTAAGAAGGAAAGTGTAGATACCATCAACTGAATTGCTGAATATAAAGTCATAAAAAGCACTTTTCATTTGACACAAACTACAGAGTTCCACAGGGCAAGACGGAGGTTGTAAGAGCCTTATCTTGTAACTTTCTAAGCTTGCTGCTCTTCTTGTGTGACCTATAAACTCTGTTATACCCCACTGAATCTTTTGTGTTTTTTTCTCTACCATACAGTCAGAACTGAATTTTTCTGAATAAAAACTCTTTTTCTGTTCTGCTCTTCCGCCAGGCATAACCTTAGAGATCCTTCATATCTTTATATAGACAAACAGACATTTCTTGACTATATAAATGTGTGAATCAATGCAATTGAAATTTCAGGATTTTATGTAGTGTTTGGTTCTGTCAGTTTTCCATAATATGTATCCTTTATTATTCTACATCTCTCTCTCTCTCTCGCTCTTCTCTCTCTCTCTCTCTGTCTCTCTCTCCCATTAGCCCCTCCCTCTCTCCCCCTCTCTCTTTCTCTCTCTCTCTCTCTCATAGTGAATACCTTATTTGCCTGCTCCATTAAATGACTGCACTACTGTATGCTATGGCAGACTGTATGTTATGACTGCACTACTGTATGCTATAGCAGACTACACAGTTTATATTAATGAAATGTGCCAAATCTTCTTTTTTAAAAAAACTGGCACATTTGCATCTGCCCAGTGCGGGCCCAGACTCCATTCTTCACTGAAGCATAGAAATGTGTTGTTTCCTTCCTCCATAATTGCCCCTCGGTAATTGGAGCACAGTGTTACATAAGCTATACTATACATAGGCAAACACAGACATCTCACTGTTTCAGAAAGCAGTACCGTTAGGAAAAAAGATGGCAACCTTACTTGAGAGTTTAGAGAAGCTACTCATATAATCGTCATTTATCCTCTTTATTCGGTTCTTACTCCTTGTTTATTTTTATAAAGAAAAATTATGTGCCATAAAAAGCACCCGTTTTGCCCATCAAACACAGAAATGACTTTTCAATATACATCTCTTTTAACTGCAGGAAGTTTGGTTCCCTTTAACCATGCCTTCTTTTCCCCTCTCTCCCCCAAAAAGGCTTTTAAGACCCTCTTCCTATATCTCTTTGACATGCATTCTTTTTTTATAGATTGCTCAGGGGAGCCAGAAGATTACGCAGATTTGGGATTTACAGTTAGAGTGGAAAGATTTATGGTTTTCAGGGCTGAGAAGACAAGCACTTCTTGGAGGTATATAGGGAAAATAAATAAAAGCATAGAGCTCTTAGCCGAACCTCAGATAGACAAGTTGGGTCTTTCAGTGAATGGTATTTTATCTTCAGATGCCTTTAGAGATTCATGACTTCTAGTTCTGCTTCAATATGCCTTTCCTCTCCCAATCAGAGTCCAATGATGCATTATAGGTAATTGCACAGTTTATCTTCTTGAAGGAGTTTGACACAGTTATCGTTATTACTAAAAAGGAAAAGTCTAAAGCTTGATTATCTAAACAGCGATACATCGAAAGAGCTTCAAATCAGGGACACTGATTGACAATCCATTAATGGGCACCCATGTATAAAAAGTACAATGGTAGGAGGGGGGGGAAAGTTGTTTATTTGCATTTCTCTGAATGGTTACCTGAGAATTCAGCCAACCTACATGTCTTCTCTGGTGGGAGCCAAGTGATGCTAATATTCCTTCTAAAGTTGGTTGTATTTAACTCAGGAAGGAAAATAGTTTATTTATTAGGAAACATACCTGAACATATAAGGCATTGCTTGGAAGTCAGGGCTTCTGCATAAGCGCATAAGGTGTGTGGAATTCACAGATGATCAGTGGAAGAAGTCACATAGGTGCAGGTACTTCTCAACTTACAACCATTCATTTAGTGACCATTTGAAGTTAGAACAGCACTGAAAAAAGTGAGTTATGATCTTTTTAACACTTACAAGCGTTGTAGCATCCCCATGGTCACATGATCAAAATTTGGACATTTAGCAACTAGCATGTATTTTGACAGCTGCACTGTCTCAGGTCATGTGAAGGTTACCATTTGTAACCTTTCCAGTTGGCTTCAACAAGCAAAGTCAATGAGGGCAGCCAGATTTGCATAATGACTGCATGATTCACAATTGTGTCAAAAAAAAGGTCACAAAATGGGGCAAAACTCACTACCTTGCTTAGCAAAGAAAATTTGGGCTCCATTGTGGGCGTAAGTTGAGGGTTATCTGTAGCCAGCTCTTTTTGATCTCTCCAGAACTGCTAATTGGACAAGACTTTTTCTGTCTGGATGGAGAATTTAGAAGCTTTAACATTTTTGGTGGGTTTTTGTAAGGATGTTTTGTAAGGATGTTACCCAAATTAAGATGACTGTAGTTCTTCACTTAAACAAGGGGTGTCAAACTCAGTTTCATTGAGGGCCGCATCAGGGTGTGTTTGACCTTGGGGGGGACGGGTGGGCATGGCCAGCTTGACATCACTTGTGTTGAGGGTGCCTGTGGTGGCTTAAGTGCTCTGCCAGCGAAAATGGGTTCCTTTGCTCCGTTTTCAGCTGTGATGGCCTCCTGCAACCCTCTGCCAGTGAAAATGGAGTTCGGGAAGGCCATCTGCTGCCCTCCCAAGCTCCATTTTTGTTGACAGAGTACCCCAGGCCAGCTGTTTTCAGGGAGACCCCGTGTACCAAATCTAAGCCTTGAGTTTGACACCTTCTTCTCCTCCCATTCTGCTGATACAAATGCATAATGTTTAGATTTTCTCCTATGTAGCCTAAAACTGCTTGCTTCATATTCACAGCCTCTTCTTTTACAAAATCTCTGGTTTTTGTAAGTCTGCTTTCTTCCTGCTTTCTTTTCTAATTTCCTTTTCTTTTTTTTTTCTTTCTTCCTTTTAAAATTATTGTGCTTGCAACAGAAACACCACAGTCAGTTAAGCAGAAAACACAATGATTGGATCAAGATCACATCTTAAATTCATGGTGGAGCACCAGCTTTAAAGTCCAAACTGTGGACCTGAAATGTTCCATCCAAACCACATTGGCTGTTCATCGTGCTAGCTGGGTTGTTTTCCTCAAACAACCCAGCTAGGCAATTGAAATGCCTCAGGATCAATGCAGGGTGGATGGAAAGGAAGGCTTAGAGTAGGGATCTTTAGACTTGGCAAATTTCAGTCTTGTAGACTTCAACTCCCAGAATTCCTCAGCCACTCTTGCTGAGGAAGTCCACAGATCTTAAAATTGCCAAGTTTGGAGATCCTTGACTTAAAGTCAAAAAGGGAAAGTGGAATGTTGTATTCATTAATCAAAAGAAATATTAAAATGAGAGCAATGCTTACTTTTTAAAGTTCCAGCAGCTATGCACATACCTGGGAGGTTAACAGTATTTTCTTCATTACCCAAGAAATTTAAGCAAACCTGCCCAAGGGAATGGGGCAGGAGAGAGGCTGATTTAATTAATTCAAGGGAAAGCTATAATGAGAAGTTGAATGTGTTTCCTTTTATCCCTAATTAAATGATTTTCCAGAAATAATAGAGCTCCTCATTATGTTAATTCTTGGAAATAATAGAGATTTTATTCTTTCATTAAAAAACACTTTTTTTTAGCTTGCGTGAATACAGATGTTTAAGCAGTTATGTTGCCTGAGTTGGCAGTTCCATGATTTGAAGCTCTTTTGATGTATCCCTATTTAGATAATCAAGATTTATTCAGAGTTCAAAAGGTCACCAGGGCCATTTAAATGGAGTTCATTCCTGCTCGGTAGAATAGAGAAAATATTTTAGGCCACATTAAGATAATTACCATATTTTAGTTCATTAGTATAGTATGAACTGTCATTTTTGTTATAATGCAAACACTGTGAACTACATGAGACACTCCGTTTTATATTAAAAGATATTAGGCAATGCATTTTCCAGCCTCACATTTCCACTGTAATGTCTATGCTTTTTAAAATTATTTGCCCGCACTCATCGAAACTACAAACTCTGTAAAGAAAGAGGTCATACAGAACTGACCTCAATCTGCGCTCACTTTATTTTCTTCAGATCCTAGAGCAGCAAGTTTTAAAGAAAACGTCTATGTTTATTCATCTGAATCTGAGTAGAAATTTTCTCATAGATAGCAAAGAGTTCTATTCGTTTTCAGCCAACCTTCAGTAAGAGTCCTCTTTGGAGCATGTTATGCTATATGAACTGAAGGTAAAATTTTGATAGAGCTGAGGATGAACATGTCTAGAAAGTTTATCTTGGATGTGACACATGAAGGCGAATATATGTGTCCCAGGATAATGTTGCAGAATGGGTCAGTCACTGGTACCAGAGATTTAGTCTTCTGGGCTATCGGACTCATGCTGGAGCCCATCCTCAGGGAACTTCTCTCCAACAGTATGTGTACTTTGAGCTATTCTGTGTGTATAGTATACAAATGACACCCACAAAATAGTCCAAAGCATACATTCTGCTAGAGAGAAGTTCCCTGAGGATGGGTGCCAGCATAAGTCTGAAAGCTCAGAAGACTAAACCTGTGGTCCCAGTGACTGACCCATATTGTATCTGGGTTGTAATCAAGGAAATTGTGGCCCCCAATACACTTCTTTGGAGCCTTACCTTCTTTAAAGACTCAGATTTTATTTTATATCTAACCCTCGAAGTATCTGTGATGGATGCTTCTTCTAGAGTGGTTCCATCACTCTCAAAAGTTTATATATTCATGCAGATGCCTCACAATGAAATTAAGAGGCAACTAGACAACATATGACCCACGGGCTCATCCTTTCAGAGATATTTCCTTACTTAAAAAATAGGAACAGAATGATAAACAGGGAGACAAAAAGCAGTGTCGGCAGTTTCCCCATTGAGTTTCTTCCTACTGGCTTCCTCATTGAGTTTCCTTGTGAGAACCTAGCATAAAGCATTGGAATCCTTCCTTCTCCTCTCATTGTTTTTTAACCACTAATTGTCATTAAGAAATTTCAATTTTCAGCCTCAGTTCCAAAGTGGGTGCCAACTGGGGGCAAGAAAGTGGGAAATAGGGTGGAGATACACCCCTCCCATCTTCCCTTGCACCACACAACCTATGAGTTTCTGGGAAGTGTATTGGGAAGACACCGTGATGCTGAAGTGGCCACAATTTTGCCAAATTTCAAACCCATAAAAGTAATGGGTCCTGGATTTTGGATGCATTCTGTAAATCAGTCCATTGAGGTACTTTGATTCAAAAACTATTGGCCTAGACTCTACTTCCCACCACCCATCTCCTTCCACTTATGACTGTATGACTGTAATTTTGTTGCCTGTATCCTTATGATTTATATTGATATTGTTTCCGGATTGCTTATTTGTACCCTATGACTATCATTAAGTGTTGTACCTTATGATTCTTGATGAATGTATCTTTTCTTTTATGTACACTGAGAGCATATGCACCAAGACAAATTCCTTGTGTGTACAATCACGCTTGACCAATAAAAAATTCTAATTCTAAATTCTAATTCTACTGTTTCGTCCAATTGAAGTTTACACACAGACAAATAGACACAAGTGTTTTAGAAGTAGAAACTACTATCCTAGCAATGATCATTTAATTATCTGTTTTCTACCTATCGACTGTATGTAATTTAGGCAGCCATCCATCTTACAACAGTGATTCTGGGTAATAAACAAAAGAATAAAACCCAGCATGATAAAAAATATAACATCCAAAAGAAACTGAATGTGCATGGAGTTTAAAATTATCCACCTCCAATTCCAGCTCAGAGCTAAATAAATAAATCAACAGGGTTCATTTTATGCCCTGGCCTAAAAGTCTGGGAAAGAAAGGTCTTTAATGCATCGTGAAAGGCCAACAGGATCAGGACCTGGTGGCCTTCCACAATGCATTGGAGGCATGGTGGAGCAGGCACTGCAACCAAGATTTACTATGACCGTAGAAACTCATAGAAAGTCAGGTGAGTCTTAGGAGTATTTCCTCTCTATTCCCAGATCTGAAAATGCGGCTACATATTTGAGAATTTAAACATGCAGGCCTGAGTGTGGGGAGATGTGCTTACAACTTATTAACAAGTCTGAAGAAAAACACCATCTGGATGTAGAAAGAGACCTGAGAGATATTGTGCACTTGTATTACTTATTCATTTGTTGCTTTTAGAGGGAGACAGGGATTTAATTGGGCCTACACTGGTATCTGTGGGCAGTATTGGGGTTGGATTTATTTATTTATTTATTCATTCATTCATTCATTCATTCATTCATTCATTCATTCATTCATTCATTTGACCTATTCAGTGGAAGAGACTTATTGGATAAAATGAATGCATGGCATTTTCCAGGAGTTTGCTGCACCATTTTTGCCTCTTATTTCAACAAACCTGGGCTACCAAACTTCAGCAGTACAATCTGGGAGTGCTCTAAAGACCTCAAAGTGGAGGCAATATTTGGCCACAAGTTGGCCAGCTTCACTGCATATGAGAAAAGTATCAATAGGGATATGGACAATGAACTATTCTTTGGCTTGAATCTGTATCAAAGCATCATGTTCAGGGGTGGGATTCTATCAGTTCAGGCCAGTCCAGGCGAACCAGTAGCTCCGACAATCAGCTGGGAACAAATCGGTTCACTCTGATGATCAAGTGGGTCCACCCGCCCACCCCTGCGCTTTACTGACCTATATCTTCTCAGCTGATTCACGCGGCAGAGCCTTGGTGGTGCAGCAGACTAAAGTGCTGTTAAATAGCACTTAGCTGCCAGCTGCCTGCAATTACTGCGAGTTCAAATCTCACCAGGCTCAAGGTTGACTCAGCCTTCCATCCTTCCGAGGTAGGTAAAATGAGGACCCGGATTGTGGGGGCAATAAGCTGACTTTGTATAAAAAAGAACACCGCTTAGGGGGGCCCAAAAGCCCTACTAAGCAGGTATATACAAAAGTATGAAGGCTATTGCTTAACGCATTGTAAGCTGCGCTGAGTCTCCGGAGAAGGGCGGCATATAAATTGAACCAATAAATAAAATAAATAAATTGCCGCACCTCAGCTGTGTTACTCCCCAGCAGTAATGCATAAGGTAAATTTTCGTAAAACTGCACATACGTAGCACACGTGCACAAAGCGCGGAATCACCGAACTGGTTGTTAAACCGGCAGGACCTACAACTGATCATATTGTCAGTTAGGCAAAATTCCATATAACATATTCAATCTTTCTCTCTCTTACACACAGACATATTTTAGATGAGTAAAAGTTACAAGTGGTAGAATGAGAAATAGGGAGTTCAAGCCATTCCTTGTAAATAATTTTTCATGTTTCTAGTTACCTTTTGTTAGAAAAGGAACAGAAAATTTTCTCCCATCAAGCAAAAGGGGGAATATTATTAATTAATTATTTTTTTTATTTTAAAAAGTTTGCATGGCTGCCCATCTTAAAATAACTCGGCAGTTATTAATAATAATAACAAATAACAATAAAATTACAACTCTATAAAAAAATCAGGCCTCAATCAACCAACAACTGTCTGCAGGCTCTACCACTTTACCCAAATTTTGGTAAGGAAGATTAAGAGGGTGGGGGTATGCGGGATTGCTGAGGGGAGAATATTACATAAGGTAGGGCAGCCATGAAACAGGCACACTTCTGAGGTCCCACTAGATAACCATATTTCAGGGAAGGCACCTGGATCATGCCTATTCTATTTGATCTAGAATTGGGACTGTTTTGTGAGGGAAACTATTGACTAGTAATTAATTACACACTAATTATCCTTCTCTGTCCTATATTACATCCATTGGCAGAAGAAAAATTAAAAGTTAATTTACGCTGTGGCAAAATGCACAGCAAACAGATAGGCAGGCAGGCAGACACAGGCAGACAGACCAAATTCCTTGTAATATATGCAATTCAGTCTTCTCTAGCCTTCCCCAATAGCATGGCTAACTGAGCTGTGAGTATCATTAAAAAGAACTACTGCATAGTCAAGTCAAATTAAATCAAATAAAATCTTTATTATAGTCAAAAACCAGCAAATGTTCTATTGTGCGAATTGCAATTACAGCAGAAAGTGTCAGTTCATTGATAATCTGAGATTCTTTAAAATTTATCATTATTCTGAAATTTTGATTATGTTGTTCCTTGTTATTACAACCCAATGGCTCATACTGTAGATTTATAAATCTGGGAGCAGTTAAAAGAACTCAAAGAAGTAAAAAATGAATGAGGATCAGCTAGGACAAGCTGAATTAAAAAGTAGAACGGGAGTCAGCATCATTCTGAAATAGCTCCGGACTTCTGTGCTTTAATGAAATCAGCAGTATTGGACATCTAAGTTTCCCCATTGGAGGGAACTCTTGTCACACTTTTCAACTTCACTCCTAAACTTCAGATGCAATAAAAAGAGATTTTGCTTGTCAGAAACTCCCTAAGAAGGTTGCAAATGACGATCCCAAGACCCTGGGATGCTGCAACCATCTTAACTACATACCAGTAACCAAGCATACAAAGTTTGATGATGTGATTGTGGGAATGTTGCAATCATCATCAGTGTGAAAATTGGCCCTAAGTCGCTTTTTCAGTACTGTTGGAACTTTAAACAGTCATTAAATTCATGATTGTAAATTGGGGTGTACCTGTAACTTGGCAGAGAAAAGCAACAGAATTCCTCTGTGAGGGGAATGGGCTGTTTTTAAATGCGATATATATAAAAACATATATATCAAAGAGCCTTGGTAGTACAGGGGTTTAAGGCACCCTGTTATTAAGCTTATTAAGACCAGCTGCCTGCAATTACTGCAGTGTTCGAATCTCGCCAAGGCTCAAGGTTGACTCAGCCTTCCATCCTTTCTAAGGTAGGTGAAATGAGGACCCAGTTTGTGGGGGCAATAAGTTGACTTTGTATAAAATATACAAAAGTATGAAGGCTATTGCTTAACGCATTGTAAGCTGCCCTGAGTCTTCGGAGAAGGGCGGCATATAAATCAAATTAAAAAAAAAAACAAAAAAAAAACTGAGCACTAAGGTGGACCTAGTTTTCTCTGGGGCAGCTGCCATCTTCAAGGCCTTCACCGGGGCTTCTTCAAGCAAACCTTTAGGGCAGTCACTCCAGAGGATCTCTCGTTCATGTTTTGTGGGTTGAGCCATTTAGCCACAAAATTTGATATTTGGATATTTGTTGTTGTTAGTTGTTAATTTGATATTTTGATATTTATTGATATTTGTTGTTGTTAGTTGCGAAGTTGTGTCCAACCCATCATGACCCCATGGACAACATTCCTCCAGGCCTTCCTGTCCTCTACCATCCTCTAGAGTCCATTTAAGCTCAGCTTACTGCTTATGACTGTTCAATTATTGCAGACACCACAGCCGAAATGCTCTGTTTATGTCAGAGTTGAAATTTAGACTTTTGAACCACAAAAAGCAAATTAAGTGTATTTGCCCACAAAAAAAAAAAAAAAAGATTCCAAAAGCTTTAGAAATCCAAATCATGAATTAGATACAAAATTCATGTTTGCATGGTTCTTAAAAACAAAGCAAAAATAAAAACAACATTTCATTCTTCTGATCCATGTGGGTTCTGAGCTATCTAGAACTTTGAATCAGATAAAATGTTAAGTAAAATCAATACGAGGTGTGGGATTGTAAATGTAACTGCAGTTCAAACCATGACATCTGCTAAATTGCAGTCTTAAAATAGGATGTGGGAAGGGCTAAAGTCATTCAAGGTGCTTAGATGATATCACCATGTCCCGGACTCTTGCAAGGGCAAGAGGGCGGAAGAGGCAAGCATAAAATCCAGCTATCCAATACTTTGTAGGCTACTCATAGAAACAATGTTCACAGTCCTTAAATCCTCTTATTTATTCTTCCTTCTTTTTCCTTTCTTTATCTTATGCAAAAACATTCAGAAGAACTCCAAACCACGTATTGTATTTTGTGGCTCTCAGTTGGCCTAACAAGTACAGGTAGTCTTTGACTTATGACCAAAATTGAGCTCCAAATTTATGTTGTTAAACAAGATGGTTGTTAAATGAGTTTTGCTTTATTTTATGACTTTTCTTGCCCCAATTGTTAAGGGAATCACTGCAGTTGTTAAGTTAGTAACATGGTTGTTAAGAGCATCTGGCTTCCCCATTGATTTTGAAGGTTACAAAGGGTGAGATCACATGACCTCAGAAAACTGCAACTGTCATAAATATGAGCCAGTTGCCAAGCGTCTGAATTTTTATTACGTGACCATGGGGATACTGCATTGGTCTTGTGAAAAACGGTCTTAAGTCACTTTGTAAGTTGTAAATTGAGGACTAACTTATAATATTATGACTAAATGTGCATTTTAGACTTCGGAACAGGCAAGTCAACTGTTTGCAGGGTAGATGAAGAACTATACTTGACTTCTGATTACAGGTGAGAAGCTATGCTAGGAGGCCAGGACAAATGCTAAAGTTTAATTTAAGTCAACTGTAAGATTAAAAAGAAAAATCTGATGGTTTTCCAGGTATTTAATTGTCATACTCTTGCATTACCTTGAAAACCACAATTTGCTGATATCTTTTGGAAAGCTGAAAAAAGCCAAACTTTGGGTTTAGAATATATAAAACAGAAACACAGTTGTGAAGAAAATTACTGCTTTATTTGCCAAGTTTGCAGGAAAAATAAATTTCCAAGTTAATGTGGTATAAAGGCAGAAGATTCTCATATGGAAAGTTGTCTTATTACAAATACTCCCTTGGTAGAAATGGAAGATAACACATGAAAGATTGGATTAATCTTCTCTTAGTGAGAAGTTAACTTAAAAAGAAAAGAACTTTTTAAGGATATTAAGACTCCAAATAAACAGAAGACTTTGTAGCTGAAAAAGTCTGTACTGCACTGCAGACTTTTTTCTCTGGCAAATAAACATGTTCTTTTAAATCTGCATAAACAATAGATTTTATTTTTTAACTTCTTATTTACTTGTTTATTTATTTAACACATTTCTAACCTGCTGCAATAAAGGAAGAATTCAGTGGCTTATGCAGAATATATTTTTAAAAAATATATCCATGGTTCCAGCTTCACAATAAATGCAATTAAAATTAAACTACCAAATATAAAAATGGAAATAATAAAAATAGAAGCCAAGGATGGCATTTTAAAATCAGGGGCAGGTGGCTTTTAAGTTCAAATGTGTTCATTTGTTTCTTGCCAAAAGCATAACTGCGCCCAAGTAATAAACATGTAAATGATATAGAGCAAACATGAGCTGTTCTGGTAGATGAATGGACAGTACAAGTAGCATGCAGAGTATCCCATCCCCATCTCTAAAATGTCCAAAATTTCATGTGATATGATCGATATGAAATCACTACAAATCCTTTAATAAAAAATGCATAATAAATAAGGAAGAACCATAAAAGTTTGTGAAATGTTGGGGCTCATGCATGAGACCACGTGTCCTGCCAATACTCTTATGGAAACCATGGAAATTTGCATGGTGATGTCTCTGACTTGTAATTTTGGCAAATGTTTTAAGTCATGCAAAATAATTTAATAGCATCTGGCATTAAAAATGTTGCTGACTCCCAAACATAGGCCACCAGGAAAAGAATCAGGCAACAAAAAACAAAATACCCTTATTATCTCTGAACTCTGTATACAATGTTAAAAGGCTCTTTCCACAGATGTCCTGCTGTTACAGGAAAAATGACGGACTAGAACAAGCTCTTCAGTGCAGGAAAAAGTTTATTTGCGCAAGGTTCAAACAGTCCGAAAGACCGCGAAAAGTCTGAACAGTGGTGACTGATTTCAACCAGATATTTATACAGTATAAAGACAAAGTTATTACGAAGAGTGCAACATTTCGCACGTAGAAGTTACCCTTTAATCTATCTCTAGGAAAGACATAACAGCCTGATTCCCACAGGCTCAGGTTCTTAGCTCCGGAGCTCAAGACATAATAAAAGAGGAGATAAGGGGCTCAAAGGCGCCTCAAGAGCAGTAAAAAGGACAGTAAGGGAAGCAGTTTTTCTTCTCTAGGATATACATGACATTTGAGGTGTAATAAACAGTAAACAACAGGATGTATCTGTTTAGGGTCAGTTTGCCCTTTTACAATGCTATACCTACGTCAAATACCTTGTATCAATTCAGCACCTTGGCACGGAAGAGGCACTTCTGCCTTGACCAAAGATTTGGATTTCTAATATTTAAGTTTTATCCCAATATCGAATCCTAGCCTGGCTCATACCCCCCCTTTGTGACTCATCTGAGATAACCAGACGAGTCACACCTCTAAGTCCTCTTCCTGCTGGAGCCTTTTATAATCCCACATAGCCATCACCTGAGCAGTAGTCTTACGTTCCACCAGCAAGGATAGACTTTTAGAGATAGTTTTAACAAACAGAGGTAAAATACATGGGAGAAAAATACACCCTGCAGCTATTAATCCTACCAGGCCAAAAATGGCCTGCAGGCCAGGTAACTTTGGCCACCATCCTGAAAACATATCCTGTAAATTAAGGCCTTTCCAAGTCTGGACTGGCACATGAGCTATTTTAACCATTTTGTCTGTTATTTCCTTAATAACTTTTCCACTTTCATCAACTTCTATACAGCAGTTAGTCAAATTAAACTTTCCACATACCCCTCCTTCCTTAGCTAACAAATAATCTAAGGCTAATCTATTTTGCATAATATATGTCCGTGATCTGACACTTTCCCTAGCTAATTGAGTAAGACCTTTTACAGTTTCGTTGGTAATGATTTCAACCACCGCTTGCAGACGAATTAAACGGTACAGAATGTATATAGGGGTCCGATAGCCATACATGCCATCTTCCGCCCATGTAGCCGGTCCATAAACCTCAATAATTCGCTCTGCCGGCCATTCTTCACTCCCCCAACTACGCTGGTTACCTCCAACCCTAACTTTTCCTATTGCTGATGTATCTACATGCCTTCTTTGTCTGAAGTTTCCCACTTCATCATATACCGGGACACCTAACACCTGTCGGGTTTTAAGGGGAAGCAAAAAGAATCCAGGCCTAATTAATCCCAAGACACAGGCTCCACACCAGGATTTAGGTAGGGCCCCATATGCCATCTTACCACATATCCAGTATAGCCCATCTGGAGCCAGCCATTCAAGGGTCTGATTATCTGGATCCTTTAAAAAGGATAACCCGTTTACTTTAAACAAGGCCATTTCATCAGTTCCCTCTGTGGCATTAGCTCCTGACCACCATACCTTACTTTCCCATTTTCCGGTACATATGAGGTTTCCTACCTGATAACAGCCTGGCACAATCTTCCTCTGGAAACAAACATTCCCTACCAAACTAGTAGTTAAGGTCCAGTCTCCATCCTTACCCTTATTATATGACAGATTACCCTTATAATCCATTTCTAAGACTTTGGAATAATTTAATTCCTGGGCTTCCCATGGCCATTTTTCTCCCATGTTAGTTCCTCCACAAACAAAACAATTCGATACATTCAGGGTATGGGCTATGTCTTCGGCTAATTTGACAAAGGTATTTGTTACATGACTAGGAATCTCAGGTACCTTTAACTTCTCCATTTCCAAATAATATGACCAGAACAATCCTTTCGTATCCTGTGTCGCTCTGGCAACTTTAGTGACATACCATCGAAGGGTTACAAGAGGATCCTTTCCCTTCGCATAGATTCCTAATCCATAGTCCTCCTTCCATAATTTTGTCGGGGTACATGTAATCTTTATAGGGTTACATTGGTTTCGTTGACAGTTACTACTAGCTACCCCGTTTTCCAGCTTACATCTTTGGGAGCCCCCTGGCTGATCTCCCGTCCACATAACTGCACAGGCCCAGTATGGACAATAACTATATGTGTCCCGATCACTGCATTCTCCCTGCTTTCGGCACATATACTTTTTGTCCAACATATAACTTCTTTCCCATTCTAATGTCCCACATGTTGATTTCCATACATCACAGTTACGATTGATAGCTAAACAGGCATCAAATGTTATCTCTACTGGCTCTCCTAATTTTCTAAACTCCGTCTTATTTAAAAGTTCTTCTCTCCCACATTCTGTTGTGTATATTGACATCTCATAAGTAGTGATTTGCTTAGCTTCTGCAGGGTTGTAACATTGTACCTTATCTTTCAGCATACACATGTGATACATGGTATTGTTTACCTGACAGGTTTGGGGTTTATACTCCCTACACCCGTCAGGCTTTTGAGTGTGATAGATCAAAGTTTTAGAAACCCGTGTTCCCTGCAATGTTGTGCGTATGCATGGGTCACAGTTCTCCTCACTCACCGCTTCTGTCATGGGAATGTCTAGCTCACTTCGTAGTCTCATTACCCATCCGCTCATCCATAATCCCAGTCCAATGATTACCATATTCTGCATCCTCCCGGTCCTTTTTGTTCCGATCCCTCAATGCTCTCTCAATGGTGGGGGTAACCTTAAGTGTATAATGAGATGTCTTTAACCCTATCACCAAATAGTGTGCTAATGCTTCTTCTATGATCTTTATGTCACACTCAATCAAGCACCCTGTACATAAAACACAGTCTATACAATGAGCGCAACAACAGCACTCACATCCACAATTACAGAACCAACACATTGGAAATAAAAATCTTAATACATTCAGAAATCGCCCCTTTGCTTATTACAATCAAGATTTCTTTAATAACCAAACAATTTATACTGAGTGGGTGTTCAGGAGCAAATCCGGGCAGTTAGGAATTGGAGTAACTGGTGTCGTGATGCTCCTCGGTCGTCCACAAAACCACTGTTTATACCTGTAAAACACAATAATCGACAGAACCAATACCCCCAATCCCCAACACACCCACATCCAATTCTCCTCCCACATGGATCCTTTGTTCTTCAGTCACTTGTCGCTAATCAGTTTCCAAAAGAATACGACAACCCGGGTATGTAGTTCACTCTTATGATCCGTTGAGGATCCCCACAATCGATCACACCTCCAAGTATCCTATATAAAATAGAAAAAAAAACTATTTTTGAGCACGCTTGAATGTTAGCTTAGTAGGGTTTTGTTTATCCACGATCACTTTCCAGCCAGTTTCTGCTGCCGCCTTGACTCGTGTCCAATGGATCCATGACTTTGATTCTGCAATCTTAATAGCAAGGGGAGAAGTCATAATAACAGTAAAAGGTCCCTTCCACCGTCCTTCCAGTGGCTCTTTCTTCCAATGTTTGACCCACACTTGATCCCCTGGTTTAAACGGATGACAATGGGTTATTAATCGGGGGGGCACTTGTTCCATCACGTATCGCTGAAGCCTCTCGACTTGCTTATTAAGTTCTTGTACCATTTCCATATTCCAGACCCCCCCTTTATGCCCCAGATCTGGCCACCCTGCCAAGTTTCTTCTTAACAACCCTGGCGGTCGTCCATACATTAACTCGTATGGCGATAACTTGTGCTGGCCCCTTGGTGAGCTTCGAATGGCATACAAGGCTAGTGGTAAAGCATCTGGCCATTTTAAATGACTATCTGTACAAATCTTAGTAATCCTTTCCTTCAGAGTCCTATTCATGCGTTCCACACATCCACCTGCTTCTGGCCGAAAAGAACTGTGAAACCGCCACTTGATTCCTACCGCCTTTGCAACGGCCTGGTTAATATGATGGACAAACTCGGGACCATTGTCCGATGAGATATGACTAGGAATTCCAAATCTGGGAATTATCTCTTTCAATAATAGTCTTGCCACTTTCCGTGCCTGTTTGGTCTTTGTTGGAAAAGCCTCAGGCCACCCTGTATACATATCCACCATGACTAACAGAGCTCTAAACAATCCACATCTAGGCATATCAGTAAAGTCTATCATAATATAATCCATGGGAATGTATGACCGGGGTATGGCACCAGGGGGCAGTAGGGGCCCTTGCCTTGGGTTAACCTTAGCACATGTAACACACTTTGCAACAGTTCCAGCAGCGACTCCGGCCAGCCCATTGATGTAATAATCTCTTCCTAATGCCAATTCTAAAGCCGTTTTTCCCATGTGTGTTGTTTCATGGGCTAGGCGTACTAGTGTCCATGCCATTGAGGCTGGTACGAAAATCCTCCTGTCTGGTAATACATACCACCCATCTTCAACCTGAGCTTTTAAGTCTGTCACTGCTTTCACACTTTCCTGTTGCGTATATGTTGGTTTAATTTCAGGGGGAATAACCCCTAAATCCATTGCTACACAGACAGATAAGTCGGGCAAAGGCCCCTCTTGCTTCGCCGCTTCCCTTGCCTCCACATCCGCTGCTCTATTCCCTATAGCTACCTTATCATCTCCTCTTTGATGTCCTTTACAATGCATCACTGCTACTTTCTTTGGTTTATTTACAGCTTCAATCAGGCGGCTAATAAGATGTCCATGCAAAATACTTTTCCCTGCTGAATCTCTAAACCCTCGTTCCTTATAAACAGCCCCATGTGCATGTAAAGTAAGAAATGCATATTTACTATCGGTCCACACATTCAATGTTTCTCCCTTGGCCCTTTCTAAGGCACGTATCAATGCCCACAACTCAGCCACCTGTGCACTATGTCCACTTCCTAAAGGTCCGCTTTCCACCACTCCTTCATCATCTACTATGGCATATCCAGACACCCGATATCCATCTACAATATAACTGGATCCGTCCGTATACCAATTGAACTGTGCATTGGGTAACGGGATATCCGTTAAATCAGGGCGGGTGGAATAAACTTTGTCTAATACCTGTAAACAATTGTGTTGGGTATCTACTTCCGTTGGTAATAACGTAGCCGGATTCAACCTATTGGACATTACCAAACGCACCTGGGGGTTCTCAATCATGATTGCCTGATACTTTGCCAATCTCTGTCCACTAATCCATAAGTGTCCTTTAGCATCCAAGACGGACTGTACCGCATGGGGAGAGTGCACATTTATTGGACAGGAAAAAGTAAGTTTATTACAATCCTGAATTAATTCTGCAATTGCAGCCAACACTTTTAAACAATGCGGCCAGCCTTGCGCCACTCCATCCAACTGTTTTGATAAGTATGCTACTGGTTGTTGCCAACTTCCCAACGGTTGAGTAAGCACCCCCACTGCAATATTTCTGCTTGTATCTACATACAAATTAAAAGGCTTCTGCAAATTCGGTAAGGCTAACGCCGGCGCCTGAGTCAGCGCAAGTTTTATATCTTTAAAGGCTTTTTTCTGTTCTCCCCCCCACTCAAGGGGTTCTGTATTGGCGCCCCTGGTGGCTGCATACAAGGGTGCTGCCATCAAAGCAAAGTTGGGGATCCAAATACGACAAAAGCCAGCCAACCCTAAAAAGCTTCTCAGTTGTCTCTTTGTTCTAGGTTCGGCCAGCATCAAAACTGCCTGTTTCCGCTCCGGTCCTAAAGCCCTGTGTCCTTTCTCAATATCATAACCCAAGTACCTCACCCTCTCTCTCACCAGTTGAGCTTTCTTCCTTGATACCCGATACCCACACTCGAGCAACAAGTCTAATAACATTTTAGTATTATTCCAGCATAAATCCTCTGTCTGTCCTGTCACTAAAACATCATCAACATATTGTAAAATTGTATCCCCCGGTTGCTGAGGCATGTAGTACTGCAAGTCCCTAGCCAGCGCTGTTCCAAACAATGTCGGGGAATTTTTAAACCCCTGTGGCAACCTAGTCCATGTGTATTGCATTTTTGTGCCCGTATGAGGGTTCTCCCACTCAAAGGCGAACAGCGGCTGGCTTGATGGATGAATAGGAATTGTGAAGAAGGCATCCTTCAAATCAACTACAGAAAACCACCCCGCCTGGGGTGGGATTAAACTTAACAAAGTATATGGATTAGACACGGCCGGGTGTAAGGTAACTGTTCGGCTATTCACAAATCTCAAATCCTGGGCCGGGCGAAAAGACCCATCTGCCTTTTTAATCGGGATAATTGGGGTATTCCATGGGGATTGAGTAGGCACCAAAACACCCGCTTCCAAATATTTCTGTATACTCTCATAAATAGCATAGATCGCTTCCCATGAAACGGGACGTTGCCTTATTCTGACTGGCATTGCTCCCGGTTTTAGCTCAACCACCACTGGAGGGTGGTGTGCTGCAAAACCTGGTGGATTATCCTCTGCCCACAAACCCGGCACATCAAACATCCTCCACTTTTCCTCCTTTTCCTTCTCACCGACCTGTCTCTCTATCATCAACCTCCAAATTTCCTCCGGAGAATGTCTTATGGTCATTTTCTGACTGCCTTCATCAAAAGAAATTGTTGCCCCTAATTTGCTCAGCAGATCCCTGCCTAGCAATGGAATAGGGCACTCAGGGATATACAAAAATTCATGTTGGATTTCAGCTCCTTTAAAATCACACATCACAGGCTTTAGGACCTGCCGTCCCATAATCTGTCCTGATACCCCCTGAACCTGGATTTTACGTGATCCAGGGGCTGCAATTTGCTTATTTACAACTGATCTACCTGCTCCTGTATCCACTAAAAATGTTGTCTGCTGGCCCCCTATCCTCATTGTAACCAACGGCTCAGGCGGGGGTTCTTCCAAGCCTGGTCCCCGTCAATCTGACCACACCATATCTGCCAATCCAATACTTTCTGCTTCTCTTGGTCCGGCGCCCCCTCTCGCTCCTCTACCAAAGCCTCGTCCCAAGCCTCTTTGTCCAAATCCTCTATTCAAGCCCCCTCTCATTCCTCGTTCTCCCCTTCTTCCTGCAAACTGCCCCCTCATTCCTGCTCCAAATTCAGGTCTTCTCATCATCCCTCTACCTCTCATCATCCGTCTGGGGCATTCTCTTTGCCAATGGCCTTCTCCTTTACAATAGGCACATTGGTTAGGACCCAGGGATGTCCCTGGGTTGGGGTCGAAGCTCATTCCTCCCTGTAGTGCTACTGCCAATAACTCAGCCTTCTTTTGCATTCTAGCGTCTCTCTCCTTCTTTTCCACCTTATCCCTATTGACATACACCTTCCGTGCCAATTCCAACAATTCCGTCGTGTTCTTCCCTAGCGCTCCTTCTACCCGCTGCAATTTTCGCCTTATATCCTCATAACTTTGAGCTATAAACCTTTCATTCAACATCCGCACATTATCCCCCTGCCTTGGATCCACCTGTGTATATAACTCATACGCTTCAATCAATCTTTGCAGGAAACTCTCCGGGCTTTCATCTGCACCCTGCATCACTAGAGATGGCTTGGACATATTTACTGGGGGCTTCCCTGCTCTTCTAAGACTTTGCACCACCAAATTCTGATATTCCCTCAAACGTGTCCGGTCCTGTTCCTCCTTAGGGTCCCAGCCCGGATCTATTTCGGGCGCCCGGACCAACACCTCCGGCTGCACATCCGCATCATTTGGCAACATCTCTTTCACACACTGCCTAACTGCCGCTTTCCACTTCTCTCGTTCTTCCGGAGTTAACAGAGTGCGTAACAACTGTTGTACATCCTGCCACGTTGGGTTATGTGTTAACATAATAGTTTGAAACAGGTCCGCCATCTCAGTGGGCTTAGTAGTCAGCGGCCCATAATGTTGCTTCCAATTTAAAAGATCAGTAGTAGTAAACGGCACGTATTGAAAAAGGGGCTGACGTTCCACCTGCCCCTGCTGGTTTACTATTATCTGATCCACCTGGCGCAAAGGCGCTGTAACTTCTTGCTTGCTAGCCTTCAGCTTCGCTGTTACCGCGCGAGTTTGCACCCCCACCTGCTCTCCTCCTGTTGCTTCCTTCAACCCCTTATCATCCCGATCTTCTCCTTCACTCCGACTACCTTCTTCCACCGGGGGACTTTTCCTTATTTTGGGTCTCGCCCCAGGATCGCTCATGCGTCTCTGATTTCCACCTCCCTCTCCTCCTACAGCTCCCGGCAACTGCTGCTGTTGGTCTAGGGGCTGCGCTGGGGGCTGCTGCTGCACTGGGGGCTGCTGCTGCGCTGGGGGCTGCTGCTGCGCTGGGGGCTGCTGCTGCCACAATGGAGCATACGGTGGGGGTCTAACTAACTCCTCCTCATCTTCTGCCAATACTTTTCTCCTCCTTGAATATTCCTCTCCTCTTTTTGCCTGGGTTTTTTCTTGCTCACTTCTCCCCCCTTCTCTCCCCCCTTTACTCTTTCCGCCAGATCTGGATACACACAGCCTGACCATTTCAGCCTGACATTGCAGCAAATCCTCAGCTTTTTCTGTTAGGGCTCTTGCCCATTGATCAATGTATTGAAATTGATCAGGATATTTATCCTGATTCACTACAATCACCCCCCACAACTTATCCACCGTTTCCTCCCTTAATGATCCCTGCGGGGGCCACCCTGTCCCCAATAATGGCCACACATGCTTACATAAAAATTTTAATCGCTCCTTTGATCCTTTCGGATAGGAAGGGTTACTGAAATACTTGTCAAAACCTTTTAGCATGCATGCCAAAGGAGTATTTGGCACGCTCTGAGCCCCCCCCCATCCTATCACACTGCCGTCGACTCGTAGCCCCGGAAACTCACGGCCACTAGCGAGAAATACGACGACTTAACCACCCACACAACCTGACACGGACTTCGTTAGGGTAGCATACCCCGAGTCCAAGGGAGTGATCAAATCCCTTCTTCTGCCTTCAAATGAGACAGGTACAATTCTTTTACAATATACTCACTTAAAAACGCTCCCACTCCGTAGATTCCGGGCCAGGAATTTGTTCAGACCACCTTTCCTGCACCGCAGGGTTCTTGGACTCGATCAGAGCACCGTTGGGGCCATGGGGTTATCGCGGCTGTCTCCCGGAGACGTATCTCCGTGGCGCCTGGAGAATGTTCAGGAGCGACCTCCCGATGGTCCCGAGGGGTTGAAACGGTCCTCAGCGAAATATCGCCTTGCACCTAGTCCCATCTGGGGTGCCAGCTGTTACAGGAAAAATGACGGACTAGAACAAGCTCTTCAGTGCAGGAAAAAGTTTATTTGCGCAAGGTTCAAACAGTCCGAAAGACCGCGAAAAGTCTGAACAGTGGTGACTGATTTCAACCAGATATTTATACAGTATAAAGACAAAGTTATTACGAAGAGTGCAACATTTCGCACGTAGAAGTTACCCTTTAATCTATCTCTAGGAAAGACATAACAGCCTGATTCCCACAGGCTCAGGTTCTTAGCTCCGGAGCTCAAGACATAATAAAAGAGGAGATAAGGGGCTCAAAGGCGCCTCAAGAGCAGTAAAAAGGACAGTAAGGGAAGCAGTTTTTCTTCTCTAGGATATACATGACATTTGAGGTGTAATAAACAGTAAACAACAGGATGTATCTGTTTAGGGTCAGTTTGCCCTTTTACAATGCTATACCTACGTCAAATACCTTGTATCAATTCAGCACCTTGGCACGGAAGAGGCACTTCTGCCTTGACCAAAGATTTGGATTTCTAATATTTAAGTTTTATCCCAATATCGAATCCTAGCCTGGCTCACTGCAACATTATTTTCTTCTATGTAATGGATGATACTGTAATGGATGGCATGAGAAGTATGGTGATCTTCCAATGGATAATAAATTTGACCACTTAAAAAGAAGGGTCAAATTTGTACTAAAGTAAAGGTTAATGTTCCCCTCGCACATATGTGCTAGTCATTCCTGAGTCTAGGGGGCGATGCTCATCTCTTGTTTCAAAGCCAAAGAGCCAGCGCTGTCCGAAGACATCTCTGTGGTCATGTGGTCGGCATGACTAAACACCAAAGGCGCACAGAATGCTGTTACCTTCCCACCAAAGATGGTCCCTGTTTTTTCTACTTGCATTTTTTACATGCTTTCGAACTGCTAGGTTGGCAGAAGCTGGGACAAGTAATGGAGCTCACCCCGTTACGCGGCATTAGGGATTCAAACCGCTGAGCTGCCGACCTTTTGATTGACAAGCTCAGCGTCTTAGCCACTGAGCCACCACTTAATACATATCAATAAGCAAGTTATCTTTGATACAGAAGTGTGGTGTCAAAGAGTCTGATCTTTATGTGCAATCTTAAATGATGTGAAAGTAATATTTAGGGATTTACTTCAGAACCTTAAGGTACTTTCATTGCCTTAAGTTAAACGTATTTTAAAGAAATGTAATCCCATTCTATGATGTACTAGGGTTGTTTACCCACAGTCTCCAATATTTAAAAGTATTTTATATAGTATTATCAAAGCAAGCATTAGAGAAAGTTGACTGAATTCTTATGCTGCTTAGCATACACTATGTTGTTTGCTATGCTGAAAAAAATACTAATTTATATACTTTAAGTACTTAAAATACTTAATATAGTGGTGCAGTGGTTAGAATGCCGTATTGCAGGCTGACTCTGCTCACTGACCAGCTCAAGGTTGACTCAGCCTTCCATCCTTTCAAGTAAAATGAGGACCCAGATTGTTGCAATGTGCAAATAATGCTTGCATTGTAAACCACCCAGAGAGTGCTGTAACGCACTATGAAGCGGTATATAAGTCTAAGTGCTGTTGCTATTTTATTAAATCAAGCAATTGATCCATATATGCAGGTATTCACAGTAATAATTGGAAATAGAATTTAGATGTCACTTAGTCCAATTTAGTCCCATATGGTTTGGTATCCAGCTTCTTTTTTACATGTCTCCAATGAAGAAGAGTCTACCACTTCCTAAGGAATCTGTTCCACCCTGGAACAATTCTTAACTTTAGGAATGATTTCCTAAAGTCCCCAGAAAAAACAGTATCATTGCAATTTAAGCCCCTGTTCCATATCCCACATTCTATACTCATAGATTTGATTTTTTTTTCAGAACCGCAGGTGTTCTGTGGTTTATGTCAATTTTTCCTCTTGTCCTACATAGTATTTACTATTCTTCCCCATCATTCACAGATTTCATAGTCATGTTTTCTACTCCCCCGCCATCAAGTTATTTATAAATATAAAAGAATATAGAATAGAATACTTTATTGTCACTTTGAATGTACGCTAATCGGCATACATTAAAATGAAATTACGTTGCATACAGCTCTCAAAAGTTCTCCACCTCTAATATAAACATAAATATGACAAGATAGATGACAGACAGACAGACAGATAGATAGATAGATAGATAGATAGATAGATAGATAGATGATAGATAGATAGATAGATAGATAGATGATAGATAGATAGATAGATAGATAGATAGATAGATAGATAGATAGATAAAAATTTATAAATATATTAAACAGTACAGGGACAGGATTGAACCCTGTGTATGGTATTTATCATCTCTATCCTGTTCTGGCCTGCCAGCGGAGCTGGTGGCAGACTCAGACAGTGAGGAGATTGGGGAGGAACATGGGCCAGTCCTGGAGTCTGGGGAAGGCTATGATGAGTGCTCTGTGTCGGAAGCAGACATGGGGCCAGGGCTGTCTGACAGTTGTCAGCTGCCTTCGGAGTCGGACATCAGTGGGGCAGAAGAGCAGCTAGAGCCTGTTCCCAGTGTGCGTGTGTGCAAAGCTACCAGGAGAAGGGAACAGCTAAGGAACAAGGGTCAATTTGGGAGTAAAGCCACAGGTGGTCAGTGAATGGCCCCTCCCATAGAGAATAAAGAGGAGTGAAAGGAGAGGGGAGTTTGCAGGAGACAATTAGTTCGCTTAATCAGTTCATGACTCTCAGAGACTCCTTGCCAAGTTTTGAAGATATCGGCCTGGCAGCTCTCCAAGCCAGATAAGGTCTGTGACTGTAAATTCTCCCTTGAAAGACTTTGCTGGATGTGAATGAGAGGAATTCACAGTAACTTAATAAAAAGGGTTTTTTGTCAGGACAGGGAGTCTGCTTCATGCTCTTGGGAAGCTTAGGTCAGAACATATCCATTTTCTCAGACCCATTGAGCTACAGTATACTACAGTAAAACTGTTGTGTCCACATTGGTATAGATTCTAAGCAGTGGTATCATGATGATGCAAAATGACAATATGAATGTGATCATTTTATACTTGCATCTCTATATCTAACACAAATCCATGCATTGTGGCATCATCAGACGTGCATTTCCCTTTCTAAACTAGTGCTTTGCAATGGCCTGGAACAAAACCAGAGTACAACTCTTCAAACATGAAAGCAATTCCATGTTTTTTTCATGCTTGTACTAGATAAATACACATTATGTATTATGTATCTATGTATGTATGCAGCTGCTTTAATAAATTGAATAATTTGCTTTGGGTGATCTTCCTTGCACTGTGTGATGCATCTCTTTTGCATTGTACTAGTTCTTGTTACTGTAAATAATTGTAATGATTTTAAACTGTATCCATTTAACTTTACTAAATTGTCGTATTGTGTGTGTTCAAAAGTTAATTTATTCACAAAATCACATTTAGTTTCATTTTAGATGAAGATGAGAGCATTTTTTAAAAAAAACTGTCAAATTTTTCTGGGGGAAAAAAAAAGCTGTTGTGTTGCCAGCGATGGGAGCTGTTGGTTCAGCCAAAGTAACTAATTTATGTATCGGATAAAATGAAGCCATATGTAAAAATAACTCAATTATGTTTGCATCTGTTCCCCTAAAGACATCCAAATGAGTCTTCAATAGCTTACTTCTTACTTAAAGAAGCTCTGTTAACGCCAGTAATACCCGAGAGTAGCGATTACTGTGGTGGGCTGCTGCCGGTTCGGACCGGTTTGGGCGAAATGGTAGTTCCGACAATCAGCTGGCCCCGCCAGAGGTGGGTTTCAGCAGTTTCTGACCAGTTCTGGAGAACTGGTAGAGGAAATTTTGAGTAGTTCAGAGAACCGGTAATAAAAATTCTGACTGGCTCTGCCCCCATCTAATCTCTGCCTCTCAAGTCCCAGCTGATTGGGAGGAAATGGGGATTTTGCAGTACTCTTCCCCTGGATTGGGGAGGGAATGGAGTTTTTACAGTATCCTTCCCCTGCCACACCCACCAAACCATGCCACACCCACCAAGCCACGCCCACAGCACCGGTAGTAAAAAAAAATTGAAACCCACCACTGGGCCCCACCCATCCACACCCACCCTATCCTGTCCTATATTTCCTTCTTTCTGGCTCAGCTGATTCGCGCAGCACAGCTGATTTCTGTGTTTCTGCTGTTCTACTTACCAGGGCTGCCTTGGAAGGTAAACAGCTGAGATTCAAACTGCTGTATTTTGAACGCTGTGTGCAAGTGCGTTAGGCGTGCGCGCGTGCAAAGCGCATGCTCACAGAACCACTTGTTAAACTAGTTGCAGCCCACCACTGAGCGATTAGCTCCAAGATTGTATTCTTAATCTGTATTTGTGGAGGTTAAAATTTTCAGATTGATTGCATATTAGCAGCTCTACGCTGAAATTAAATATATACAGCATTTAACTGGGGTGTACACTTAATGGTGCAGATTGAGCAATATGGCAAATGAAGATCCACACAGTGGTTATGGATGCCATGGCTGGTTGTGACTCTTTAAAGCAGCTGGGTCTTTTTCCAGGATTGCATGGATGCTCTTTTTGCATTTCCAAAACACATTTTAGGGATCAGATCCATGGCATTTCCCAGTCCTATTGGATTTGCATTGCAAGAAATGTTTTCTCAAAAATTACGCTCTGCATGTGTAATTTGCACAGCTGCCAAAAAGCTATTGTCTATAAATTAGGCCTGCACCAAATGATTATTAATATGCTTACTTTGATGGGTACTGAATACGAATAGTCAATATTTGCTTTGAAATCTGCATATTTATTACTACCAAACAACTGCTGCAGAAATGTTTGCCTAACTGCTTTTTTTCTCCCCGTGGTTTGGTGTCCAATCTCTTTTTCTCCCCCCCACTTTTCTTTCCCATTTTATTTCTCTTGGTACTTCATTTGATTCGGCAAAGCAATTGATATGAGTTTGTTTACTGACATACGAGACGTCATAACAGTAGGCTTTTCATCCCTATACTGGCAAACCCCCAAAAAGTCAGCCAAGCCAATCTTAGAAAATGCAGTTCAAACAAGGCAGGGTGCTAGCACTGAAAACAGCGACACCCCAAACGGAAACAGAAGCTGGCACTGGAGGAATGGGAAGGCTGTATCATAAAGACTAGGAAAAGCATTTGGAATGTGATTTTGTGAATAAATTAACTTTTGAACACACACGATATGACAGTTTAGTAAAGTTAAATGGATACAGTTTAAATTCATTACAATTATTTACAGTAACAAGAACTAGTACAATGCAAAAGAGATGCATCACACAGTGCAAGGAAGATCACCCAAAGCAAATTATTCAATTTATTAAAGCAGCTGCATACATACATAGATACATAATCTAGCTTGCGCTAGATAAATACATGTGTATTTATCTAGTACAAGCATGAAAAAAACATGGAATTGCTTTCAGGAAAAAAAAGTGTAATATTAAACCCACAGTGTTGCTTGACTTCTTCCTGTGGAGAAATATGGATTTATGACAGATTAACCAAGAATTGTACAGGTTTAATCAAGCCCTAATCAAGCTGTTGTGGCTCTGATGCAAATGTCACAGACTTCAGCTACAATCAATGGTGGGAATATTTGCAAGATGTCGTGACATATCAGGATCATGTATGACTGCATTAATCGAGCGTTTCGTTTTAAATAAGTGGGTACTAGTATTGCAGGAATGCTACTCTTTATCTTCAATAAATAACTGTTTTGGGGGGTTTACCTCCTGCTCAAATTTGCCAGCGTGTTCCTTATTTGCATTTTAATGTTTTATGAAACATAAGATTGTCAAGTTGGTCCTGTTCGTTTGGATTTTACAAATTCCCTAGTTCATCTCAGTTTCCATGGAAACTTGAATTCATGTGACAACAAGAGAATAAAGACAAGAAGACAGCTCTTCAAGGATATAAATAATCTCAGTATTCCATGGATTATATACCTGTCAGAAACAATGAAAGGACTAATATTTTCAGCTGTGTGTTTACTTGAACTTAAAATTGCAACATCGGGAGAGAAACCACAAAAGCGGCAAGGGCTAATGTCACAAATCTGTTTTTGTTAATAATCTATACTCTTAAATTCAGACACTGTCTTAAACGTTGGATGAATATCTAAGGTGCTTGGAAATAGAAAAATGATATAAATTGATGTTTAATTAAATTAAGAGCCTCTGTACTATCCTAAATAGTAATCTAGGAGTTGCTAGAATTCTGTTGTGCAACTTTTCCCCTGGTATTTATTTTAATTATAAATTGAAAATTGAAGTTTTATGGGAGGCAGTGCTCAGTATAACTACTTTGGTCTTGAACTTTGACTTACTCGTGCATATGGCAAGGATGACCCTCTGCCTTAATATTAATGTCCTGGATGTCCTTTAGCCCAGGGGTCTCCAACCATGGCAATTTTAAGCCTGGCGGACTTCAACTCCCAGAATTCCCCAGCCATCTGATAAATAAATTCCATCAGCCTATTCTGATAAATGAAACTATACAGTAGTTCTTTTCTAATTATTACTTGTTTTTGTCTGTCTCTCATGCTATTTGTTTTCAATTCATTTGACATATTGTTCTGCATTATTTTCAACTGTGCTCTTGATGTCTCTAGCTTTACGTACAATTATATTTTTTTTTACTTTTTTCAATTCAATTAAAATGTAAAAACTGTCATGGAGCATTTTTCTTCGTTATTTTCTCCTTTAGAAGCAGATGTCTAATAGACAATAAGGAAGATAGATTTGCTTAGCAAAGTTCCTCAGCAATGAAATTGTATCTTGAAATAAAATTTGTATTATTCATCATTTGTTACCAGATACAATTGCATAATCTTTGGAGGTAGTCAAAGCTTTATAACTTTCAAGACAAAAAGCAAAATTAAGCCAAATGTGGAATATTTTGCATTTCACAGTGTTGACTAAAAGGATCTTATCTTATGGGTTGAGATGATTATTTTAAATGACCCTCCCTGTTATATTGTTACTGTATGTAATAGTTGGTAAGACCATTTTATTTGTTAGTTGTTTGATGTTTTCCTCTTTTCTTAAGAGGATTTTTAAATTATTAGCACAGAGTGACTAACCTACTATACTTATTCAGGCTAAACCAGGAATGACAAGCTTTGCCGTGGTGGCGCAGTGATTAGAATGTAGTATTGCAGACTAATTCTGCCAATTGCCAGCAGTTCGATCCTGACCTGCTCAAGGTTGACTCAGCCTTCCATCTTTCCGAGGTCGGTAAAATGAGAACCCAGATTGCTGGGGGTAATACGCTGACTGTGTAAACCACTTAGGGCTGTAAAGCACTATGAAGTGGTATATAAGTCTAAGTGCTATTGCTACTGCTATAGTGCACCTGTCTTTTAGGATTACCAATTATCTAGAAAAAAATATTTCTGATTGGTATTGGAAAAACTGGGCAGGGATTCTTCCCCCCCCCCAACTTCCTTAGTCCTATGATCTGTGGAGCAAATAAACATCTGTTGAAGTTGAAAAGATTAATATTTTGCTTATGCCAAATCTGTTCTCAACCATAGTTTCTTACTAGTTGTTTGCATATCCATGGATCCGTGCAGATATAAAGTACCAAGGAGAATTGATTTGTGGCTAGGGATATTCTATGGAGCACAAACCCCACTAATTTGATAAGCTTCTGTAACTTCCTATAAGCATCATGTGAAGGCTTGGATTGATCAAAACCATGATGGTATATGAGAAATCAATATCTACTGACAACTATGGGATATGTATGATTGCAGCTTGGAATATAAAAGCAGTAATTCACAAAAATATGAATGAAATAAAAGAAGATAAAATAGGCTGTGTGATTATGGCCTCTTCCTCTTGACCACATTAATTTTTCTCTATTCCTTCAAGTCTTGGTAGTACAGTGATCTAAAGCACCCTGTTATTAAGACCAGCTGCCTGCAATTACTGCAGGTTCGAATCTCACCAGGCTCAAGGTTGACTCAGACTTCCATCCTTTCTAAGATAGGTAAATTGAGGACCCAGTTGCGGGGGCAATAAGCTGACTTTGTATAAATATACAAAAGGATGAAGGCTATTGCTTAGCACATTGTAAGCCACCCTGAGTCTCCGGAGAGGGGCAGCATATAAATCAAATTATAGGAGCCAGACAGAAGCACTGTAATTTAACACCAGCTGTCTGCAATTAAAAGTAAGATGGAATCTTGCCAGGCTCAAGGTTGACTCAGCCTTCCATCCTTTCTAAGGTAGGTAAATTGAGGACCCAGTTTGTGGGGGCAATAAGCTGACTTTGTATAAATATACAAAAGTATGAAGGCTATTGCTTAACGCACTGTAAGCCGCCCTGAGTCTCCGGAGAAGGGCGGCATATAAATCAATTTTTTTAAAAAAAAAAAAGTCAAGAAAAAAAAAACCCCAAATCAAGATAAATTGGATGCAATCTGTAATTTAACTTTGTTAAATAAGGCCAGACAAGGTGACTACCCTTAAACAATGAAATACAGGGTTGTTTTTGGGACAGTGATTGCTCAGTTCCCTGTTGTTCTTTCCTCTCTCACCCAGAATCACATACCAATGGGGAAAACAGTTACCAGCTGCTACCCAGGAAGTGTGGTGGGGCAGGGCTGAAGGTCAGCATGTGTTTCCCATAAGTTCCTATTATTTCTTTACCCTTTATTTTTAGTATTCACTGTGTACTTCTAACATGATCGTTGGGCTTCCAGATGGTAAAAATCCTAATTACAGGTTGTAGTAATCCAGATAACTTCTAAATATAGAAGGACTGACTGACAGTAATTTTGAAAGCCTTTCTAAAATTATTGCAATATGATCTAAGTGGGTCTGCCCTCCAGAAGCTACAATCGGTCCAGAATGTGGCAGCTTGAGTAGTTATGGGTGCTTCTTTTCAGGCCCTTATGAATAGATGTTGCTATTCTGCAAACTGCAGAAATCTCTAAGCGATTTACTAAATGCTAAACGCTATTGCTATTTTATGAGACTCAAGCAATATGCCTTCTCAGTGATGGCCCCTATCTTATGGAACATCTTTCCTGTCAACATTTTCCTGACACCTACTGACCTAAAGAAAGGCTGGTAGGACCTGGTTCTTTTGGATGAGGTTGTCATTTCTATTTGAATTGCCATTTCAATGATGATGATGATGATGATGATGATGACGATTAGTTTATAAATAGTGGTTGTCTCTTCTTTATCTTAGATTCTGTTGAATTGTCTGTAAGCTATTCAGAATCACTTAGGTAAAATTGGGCAGCTCTACAAATGTTTTAGGTAAATAAACAGTTCACGGGTGCCAAACCCGCGGCATCATGTTGCCATCACATGACATTTCACAACGTTTTTCCCCTTCGCGGAGCTGGAGTGAGCTTGGCTGCACATGACGCATCCAGCCCATGGGGCGCCAGTTTGACACCCCTGAAATAGAAATCCCAACAAAGACTTCAATTTCCAGAATTCCCAGGAACAATCATACTGGCAGGGAAATTCTGGAAATCCACTTATCTGAAAATTGACAAGGTGGGAACACACTGGTCTATATGAATATTATAATAGGCTTATATTCTGCAATAGGCAGCAAACAGAGGTATCCTAGTGGTTGTCTACATTGGAATAGTTGAACTGTAATCCTGCTCTTATGTTTTGCTACAAATGCCATTTCATAGTATCATTTTCAAAATTTAATCTATTGTGTGAAGAATATGGTGTTACACATTTCAGTATCACTAAAGAAAGAGCAGCTGTATGCTTTTGTGATGTAGCGTGCAGTATAGTCAAACTTTTCAAGCCATGTCCCAGCTGTACCTTGTAGAAATTGAAATTAATTTCAAAGAACTATTTCTCATAATAGGGAACATTAAGAGGAAGTATCAATTATCAGTATATCCATTTAATGCAATTTAATTTGTCAACCTTGGCAAATTGAGGATATCTGGATTTCAATTCCCAGAATTTTCAAACAGGGAACTCTGGGAATTGAAGTTCAATTCTTAAAGTTGCCAAGGTTGGGGAGCATTGCATTCAAAATCCCAAAGGTGCTTTTTCAAGAGGCAACTGGACTTTCTGGTTTTTCTTTGAAGACATTTCGCTTCTTATTCAAGAAGCTTCTTCAGCTCTCTTCACAGCTGAATCTCCATAGACATTGCATTCAAAGAAAGAATATAGAAAACAATTTGATCCTCAAATGAAAAACAACTATAAGATTAAAAGTTATTCCAAACTATGTCTTTGGTTAAGTCCCCTCCAACATCAAAGATAATGGGAATGTCAAAAAATATCTACCTTTTCTTCACGAATACCAGAAATATTTCAATGTGCTTCATGAGAAGCAGTGACATATTTCCCACACAAGGTGCAAAATGTAGCTTATATCTTTTTAAAAGAAAGAAAACATGTTATAACATACAGTGTTATAACTAAAATCTTCCCGTAACTGAAATCAAAGACAGTATATGTTCCCAAATATTTTTAAACTGCTTCTATGTAGATTTTGCTGTTGTTCCTGTGTTCACTTTTTACATTTTTTTAGAGTTTTATTATTGCATTGTTTGTTTAAATAAAATATATAATTCAATATTTCGGGAGCACAGACTGAAGATGTAAAACTTGGAAACAATAGAATTTGATCTCTATCTATGTTTAAAACGGAAAAGTTATACTTTTTAAAATTGGTTTTAAAATTGGTTGAATTATTTACATATTATTATTATTATCATCATCCTTAAAATGAAAATATATCAGTTGGATTGAATTTGCAGGAAGGCTTGTATTTTCTTTCTAAAAATCTGGAACACGTTTGCCCCCAAGTGGAAGTTTAGAAAAATACTGTACCCAGGGTGGTTGTTACAAGGCAGCTTTCTAAAAAAAGAAAACATTCAAACATATTTCAAAAGCATTATTTTACAATATTAGCAACTATGTTTTATTTTATATCAGTTATTACTGGCCCTCATTTATTTTATGCTATTGCCTTATAATATGTGGATCAAGAATGCCAATCTTTATATATCAACAGTGGATATTTTTGCCCAATTTTAAATGGATTAAAAAATGATGGAGATTTTTTTTTTTGGCCTCCTGCATTCTGAACTTTAAAAGGAAAACTAAGCCTTCACCTGCCTATAAGCTACTTAAGAAGAAACCTGCATTACACAGAATTTATCCTTCAATTACTCAAATCCTAATTGCTCTGCTTGCAAGCAAACCTCCTAGTGGTTTTAAACAAACCCAGTACTAATTTAGAAACATAACTTTTTTAATTTTTAAAATCCTGTTTCTAAGGCAGCTTCTCTGCAGTGTGAAGCAATATAGTAAATGGGAGATGGGCCCTAGCCTAGTCATGGAAGCTTGAAAAGAAAGAAAAAAGAAGGGAAGATGTAAGAGATATTTTACTAGAAGAGTACTCAAATCTTCTGCTCGAAATAAAATTCCCTATACCACCAGGCTTGAAATTTTAGGTCTGAATAGCCTCGAATTACGCCGTCTATGTTCCGACCTCTGCTTAGTTTATAAGCTTATTCACCAAAAAGTCCTACCTGTAAATGAGTACTTTAATTTCAACCGTAATAACACACGGGCTATCAAGAGATTCAAACTCAATGTAATTCGCTCTAATATTGATTGTAGGAAATATGACTTCTGCAATAGAGTAGTAAATGGAACACTCTACCTGATCCTGTTGTTAGTCTTGCTAATCCCTATACCTTTTACCTTAAATTGTCTACCGTGGACCTTTCATGTTTCTTAAGAGGTCTCTAAGGGGGCGTGCATAAGCACACCAGTATGCCCACCGTCCCTGCCCTACTGTCTCCATTTATATGTAATCATTCTATGTGTTTATGGCTATGTTTTGCCTATTTATATCCTTTTATTTGTGCCAATTTTTTTGTCATGTGTCCATCTATATTGTTACTTGTTTCCTTGTACTTGTTGATAGATAGATAGATAGATAGATAGATAGATAGATAGATAGATAGATAGATAGATGGAGAGAGAGAGAGAGAGAGATAGATAACAGGTTGAACTTTACAAGGGCTATATGCAGTTGCTTCCTTGTTAGTGATGGTTCTTAGCAGTGCTATAATATTTGATTCAGCAGGTTTTCTAGTTTATAGATCCTCATCATGTAAGGATGTGTTTTCCCTTGCTTTTAACTTCTTTCTGTTTCAAAGTTGCAAAGAACACTTCCTAAAACTGATCCTTCATCAGTCAAAGAATAAGACCAGAGGTAATATTCAGCCGGTTCGGACTGGTTCGCCCGAACCAGTAGCAGAAATCGCGGGTGGGCCTGCTCTCCTACACCCCGCCCCCGCTGGGTCTATGCCATCCTATTTAAGCATGTTTTTGAAGCTGGGCGCATGCGCGGAAGGCGCCCATGTGAGCAAAGTGCATGTGCAAAAGGCCGGGCGCATGTGCAGAAGGCAGGGACACGTGCGAACTGGGCACGCGCACATGAAGCAAGCATGCGCACACGCGGCAAACCAATAGTAACATAATGTGCAACCCACTGCTGAATAGGACCGGTTTCTTTTCCCTGAGTATTAATAACATTTTTTCCCTGGACGCAATGGTTGCGATCTTCTATTAATTCTTGTGTATTTTCCTTCAGTGAAATAGTCCTTAGATAATTGGCAATAAATGAAGTTGTATTCTCTATCCAGAGGGGTGGAAAAGCTTCTTGCAAATACTTTTTCTATCAACAGAGGAAGTTAGTTTTTCTAACCATAATGCCTTTTCCCCACGAAAACAGACGGTACTTATCCTCAGCATTATTTTACATTCTCAAGAAAATTGCTTCTCTGCATCATTAGACTATAATTATAAGGTTTTGTTTTGTTTCTTTAAAAAAAAAAAAACTGTCCCTTCCTTGGTTATTGGGTAGGAAAGCAGAGAAGGAACATCTTAAATGACAATAATCATTTTCTTTTTCATCCATGCTTATGTGGCTTTCCTGTATGGAAATTATTGCTTTTAAAGATCCATTTATATGAAATGGATAAAGCATCTCATCCAGAGAAATAGCAAAACACAAACTTAACAGTACAGTTTAGTGTCAGCGATTCTCAAACTGTTTTTTTTTTTCCTTACCCAAAACCACTTGTCAGAAAGTTCTTTTTACCCAATGTAGCAGAGGTGGGTTCTACTTACCTCCGCTACCGGTTTGCAACGGGAGCTTCTGCGCATGCGCAGATCATTCATGATGACATCCGGGTGGGTTGGCGGAGCCTCCCACCACCATTACTACTGGTTCGCAAGAACCGGGAACAACCCACCACTGCTATGTAGGTGAAATGCTTTTAAGTCAATTTAAATGTCCATGTTGTGACTGGGTTGTAATGGGTTTGTATGTCTTTGCCTAAAGAAAACACACTTTTAGCCAATTTTGGATAATTTACCCACATTTGGGAAACATGGTTTAAAGCAACAGGTGATGTCAAATCAAGAAAATGTACTTACTGTATCTTTCGGAGTATAAGATGCACCGGGCTATAAGACGCACCTACCTTTTTTGGTGAGGAAAACAAGAAAAAGAAATCTGCCTCTGCCTCTGCCTCCCAGCAATTTTGCCTCGTTGCAGCAAATAGCAAACAGCCTGCTTTACTTTCATTTTCGTTTTCAGCATAGCTTGATTAGCACAAGGGAAAAAAAATCTGCTCCAGCAATTTACCTCCTTGCAGCAAGCAGAGAGCAAAACAGCTGAGAGTCGGGAGGCCAATCCAATCAACTTGTGCTAATTAGGCTGTGCTGAAGCTGAAACACGCTGTTTCTTCTTGCTGCTTGCTACAAGGAGGTAACTGCTGGGAGGCAGAGGCCAAAAGGTGGGGGCCAGTGGATGGGTGGGGCTACATTCAGTTTATATGATGCACCTAAATTTTCACCCCCTTTTAGGGGGGAAAAAGGTGCGTCTTATGCTCCGTACTTATGCTGAATACGGTATATATTTTCAATGTTGGGAAATATATTGGAATTGGGTGGCTTATACATTTAAATAAATAAATATTTTTGAGTTTTGTGATAAATTGGATAATCAAGGAGAAAGAATACAATAGTATTATTTAGGCTAGAAAGCGGGAGACCGAGAATTCTGGTCCTGTCTTAACCATGAAAGGTTACCCTTACCATGAAGGATAACCTTGCATTAGTCATTCTCTCTCAGCGCAACTCACTTCACAGGATTGTTGTTGTGAGGAAAATAAAAGGAGGAAGTGTGTTGGATATGTTCACCATCTTGAGTTAATTGTAAAAATGATTGTCATACTGATAGGGCCCTTTTTCTGGATAAGTATAGACCATTAACCTGTTTTTGATAGTTCACAATCAAAGATGGTGTAGGAAAATTTATATTGGTTGGAAAATAAAATCAGTCTTCATCATATATTATTATTTAAATGTAGCCACCTTGAATTTTAAACTTGTGTAACCTCTATTCCCAGGTTAGACTGCTCCAGTCCATCTTCTATGAATTCTGTATACTTATTAACAAAGTTGTTCCACCTGATTTTAAAGGGAATTTTTTGAACCTGAAATAGTATGCATGTTATTATTCCAAAGGAAGCATTCTAAGCAACCCAATATAATTTGTTTCCCACTGCCATTTCAATCAATATATAATTATTAACGTGAAAAGCAGGACAAATAAACATGTAGCAGGCTGTTAGGTTATGCCTCACAGGCAGATTGTATGCGATTTTTTTTTTGGTCTTCAATTTTTTACCTCTTCTTAAAAAGACAAAAAAGAAGCAATTAAGTTATTCAGCAGAGCATTCCTGTTGCTGTGGTAAACATCCAGTTATGCAAGCAATGTCATTTTTCAGTCTCCAGCCTAGAGACAAGGGACCCATCAAGTATTTACATGCTTAGATGATCAGATTTTTAACTTCATGGCCTCTAATTAACAACGCACAACACAGTTATGTGCTTGTGAGACTTGATAAAGGGATAGGAAAGTTTTAAGAATACAGTTGTCCAATTAGGTGCTCCAATTTAGAAAAAAAAATATTATAATTTTCATGCAGCAGCTTTGGTTTTTCATTTTGTAAAATATTTGAATTTGTTCAATTCATTAAATTGATTTGGATGCTATTATACAACCATACACACACATGCAAGCAATCACCACTTAAACTTATATACCACTTCATAGTGCTTTTACAGCCCGCTTTAAGCAGTTTTACAGAGTCAGCCTATTGCCCCTCATTTTACCCACCTCGGAAGGATGGAAGGCTGAGTCAACCTTGAACCGGTGAGATTTGAACTGCCAAACTGCAACTAGCAGTCAGCTGAAGTAGCCTGCAGTACTGCACTCTAACCACTGTGCCACCTCGGCTCTTATAGATGAACTCTATAAATCTATAAATGAAATCGCAAAAAAGCTACTGAAGATTAACACACATCATTAGATGCCATTCCTTTTCTGATGCTATTATGACAGGTGAGTGTAGTTTTCTAGAAGACTACAGAATGATACAGGAAATATATTTAATTTCAATAAAAAGCATTTGTGTAAAAAACGTAGGGCTTAGAAGGGACTCTGAAAAATGAATTATTTGGGCTTCCTTACATTTTCTGTCATCATCTTACAGACAGATATTTAGGAAGGCCATGTAAAGATCCATAAATATCACTGGTAGCATAGACGTCAATTTTCCAAGAATGCTTGGACAGCTTTGTGGCATAAAATAGCTTCTATGCCAAAGTTATAAACTGGTAAGTAAGAATAATGACAAATATTAAAATGATAGGGGCCATTACAGCTTTTAGATCTGCTTCTTGTATACAGTTGAAAGCCTTAGTAAATATTCATTGGTTGGATCCAAATTAACCGTGCTTAGAAGATCTATTGAAATCAATGGAAATTACTGGCCATAACATATTTTCCATTTATTCTAATGGATATTGATTATTTCATCTAGGAGATGCTTTTGGCTTTTGGGATCTGCCTTGGCATGGCTGATGATGTATGTTTTAGTCTTATGCTAGTGTTGCATTTTTAGGATTTGAAAACAGTAGGTTAAGGGATTTAATTTCCCCTTAAGCTGTCTCTTCCCATTCTCTAAACCACCTGTCCACCTTTTCTTCTTCAACTGTGGCATTGGTTGAAATCACAGAATCTTTAGAGATTTTGATTGGCAGATCATAAAGAATCAATAACATTAAACTCTATTTATGCTGTGTCTTTTTCAAAGTTGTCTGACACTAAAATATTTTTTAAAAGATCAATTAATTAGCCACTTTGGTTAAGTGATTTTAAGGCACCAGGCTAGAAACCAGGAGTTCTAGTTCTGCTTTAGGTATGAAAACCGTCTGGGTGACTTCCGGCCAGTTTCTGTCTCTCAGCCCAACTCACATCATAGCATTGCTGTTGTGGAGAAAATAGGAGGAAGAAGGAGTGTTACGTATGTTTGCCACATTGAATTATTTATTAAAACATAATAAAGGTAGGAAATAAATAAATAAATTTTAATTATTCATTTATTCAGTTTTGATGCTACCCAGTTACAACTGACGTGTTGTTAATGTATCTAACAAGTGTTTTATTTATTTATTTTATTATTTTATTTGTCAAGCATGTGTTTTATGACAGATACAAGTGTAAACATAATTATAAATTCATGAAAAGGATATGAATAAAAGAAAACATTAGAACAGGGACGGTAGGCACGCTGGTGTGCTTATACACGCCCCTTACAGACCTCTTAGGAATGGGGTGAGGTCTACAATAGACAGTCTAAGATTAAAGTTTTGGACATTTGGGTCCTGCTCAGTAGCTGTCAGGGTTTTCCTTCAACATTTCTTTTTTTTTTTTTTTGCCAGTCTTTCCTTCCTCCAACTTTGAATGTCTCATTTTATTAACATCAAAGGATAGTCTCTATTTAACCTCAGTATCAGGACACAATTATTTTCCTTTTTTTATATCTCTCCCCCCCTCTCTTTTCACACTCACTCACACACACACAGAAAGAGAGGAGGGGAGGAAATTCAAATACAATAATTACCTTATAGCTAGGTAGTATCAGTCCATTCAGGGGTGAAATGCTCCCGGTTCGGACCGGATCGCCCAATCCGGTAGCGATGGAGGCGGGTGGTTCGGAGAACCGGTAGCAAAAATCCCTCCTCCCCCCCCCAGCCCAGCTGAGCCGCACAATCATCAGCGACTTTTTTTTTTACTTTTAAAAGCATTTTTTCTACAACCTCTTCGGCCGAAAAAATGCTTTTAAAAGTAAAATAAAAAGCCTCTGACAATTGCGTGGCTCAGCTGGGATCCTCAAAGTCTTTTAAAAGAAAAAAAACCCCTTTTTTTCTTTTAAATGCCGCTGACGATCCAAGCTGAGTTGCCTGATTGTCAGAGGCATTTAAAAGAAAAAAGTCTCTTTCGATCAGACAACTCAGCTGGGATTGTCAGAGCCTTTTGAAAGCATTTTTTTACAACCTGTTCGCTGAAGAGGTTGTAAAAAAAATGGTTTTAAAAGTAAAAAAAAAAATGGCCACGCCCACCCAGTCACATTAATCCCCCCCTACCAAGCCACGCCCACAGAACCGGTAGTAACAAATTTTAGATTTCACCACTGAGTCCATTGACAGAATATTTTCTCTTCTGGAGAGGCTTCATGAGTGGAAAGAGATTATTATTGTTCAGGCATTCCTTCTATTCATTCAGCTTTTTGATCGGGGAATTGTTCAGATAGTTTTCAAAGTCTTTTTTTTTCCACCTCCTACTTATTTGTTCAGAAGGGACGCGGTGTCTCAGTGGCTAAGACGCTGAGCTTGTCGATTGAAAGGTCAGCAGTTCAGCAGTTCGAATCCCTAGTGCCGCGTAACGGAGTGAGCTCCCGTTATTTGTCCTAGCTTCTGCCAACCTAGCAGTTCGAAAGCACATAAAAAATGCAAGTAGAAAAATAGGGACCACCTTTGGTGGGAAGGTAACAGCGTTACGTGCACCTTTGGCGTTTAGTTATGCTGGCCACATGACCACAGAGACGTCTTCGGCTTTGAAATGGAGATGAGCACTGCCCCCTAGAGTTGGGAACGACTAGCACATATGTGTGAGCGGAACCTTTACCTTTTTACTTATTTGCTATTGCTTTTCACAACTGGAATTATTCATGGGGGGTGAACAAAATATGGTCCTTTCTAGGCATGGATAGCGAACCTAGTCAAGGATATTTTGTGACCACAGAGAACTTCTAAGACTTTCACTTTCGTTGTTGTTGTTGAACCAGTGGCTGTTTATCTCCAATGTGATACACAGCAAGGTATCAAGAAAGTAGTTAGTTGTGATAAAGCTTTCCTAACGGGATGCCATTACAATAATGAAAGATTCAATCTTTATTTAATTATGTTTTGGGTTTTGACCCTAAAAGGATAAAAAATGAGCAGACAGGCTACAGTGTGAAAAATCCAAATCTATGCCTGCAACATTATCTACACAATCCCCCATACAAATGTTTGCATAAAATTGGAATCTATAATATGATGGAAGGGGAGGATTTATAAAATCATACACTGTAATCTCATTTAATTTTCATCCTGGTCCAAGCATTGGGTGGAGGGGGTGTGCATTCAAATACTAAACCGGTGGCTTTTTCTATTAATAGCCCGAAGATAAGATTCTGTCGGAGAAAGAATATAGAGATGGGACAGCTAATATCGGCTGCGACAGAGCTCAAAACCAGATTAGTAATTATAGCAAATAAATGTGACAGTTGTGACACTGCAGTTAGAAATAACACAGTATCACAGATGGTAAGAAATAACAAGGGGAATCATAATCATAAAAGCCGTAAAATTGATACTGGCCCTTTAGGACATCTAGTCCAACCCTCTTCTCAGTGTAGGACCAAAAATCAAAGAAGCCACAACAGATGGGTGAATGGGAAACCATCACCTCTGGATAACTGAGAATAAATCTCGATATTAGGAAGGGTTTTTTCCTTAATATCCAATCAGAACTTGCTGCCTCTTTGTAGAGTTTAGTTTCTAATCCCTGGTGATCCTTGTATTTCTCTGGACCTGTTCTATCTTGTTTGATTTTTTTTTAATGGTAGTTATTATAGAGTGCAGTGCTTAAGGTGGGACCTGATCAGTGCAGGATAAAGCAAAACAATTGCTTCCTTTGAGCTGAAAACTATTCTAAAGACAATGGAGTTGCAAGTTACAGAACCTTAGGACTGAATGGTTCTTTGGAGGTCTTCTGCTCCAACTTTATATCGAGGGCAGGAATTCCTGACCATTCCAAACAAATGGGAGTCCATTTGAGTTTGGATCCGCCTTTGTAACTTCTACTCATTGTCTTATTCTTGGTAGGATTACAGACTTAGCTTTCTCTTCTTTAGGCTACAGATACACAGATGTACAATTGCTCATAAGAGTTATGCACTTAGCCTTTCATCATTTTTGTTGCTGATCTTTGCACTTCTTAGTTTCCTTATAATGTGGTGATCAGAACAGGACACAGTAATCCAGATACTGTTTGGCCAGTGCAGCTTAGGGCAGAAGTATAACTTCTCGTGATTTCAACGCTATAAGTCTCTTGATGCAGCCAAAGTTGCATTACGTTTTTGCATCTGCAGCACGCTGGTGGAACACGCTTAATTTCTCTTAATCCTACTGGCAAGCCAGGTACTTCCTATTATATACCTGTGCATCTACCAATGCAGATTCAGTGGTGGGATTCAAGTAATTTAACAACTGGTTCTCTGCCCTAATGATTTCTTCCAACAACCAGTTTGCCAAACTGCTCAGAAAGTTAACAACCGGTTCTCCCGAAGTGGTGCGAACTGGCTGTGCAGAATCCTATATTTCTCACCACTGAACTGCATTTTATTGGGAAAGTCCATTGTTCCATACTGTCAAGACCTTTTTGAAACCTGAAATTGCGTTATGTTGCCTTCAGAATTTGATGAACATCCTTTTCTAGTCTGTGACGTTATGAAAACGTTGGCCACTTTTGGAGCCATGTCATTTATCTGACTCAAATTCAGCACATCTTATTGAATTGGTTACTACTTTATTTTTATTTTTACTTCCCTAAAGAATTCCCCCATCTCCATTTGATTTGTTTCCTAAGTTAAACCCTCACTCTTAAATTTCCTTCTTTTGTTTTCAGTAATTTTTTTCTATCTTATTATTTTAAAGATTATTGCTGTCTTCTAGAGTATTAGCCATTGATAAAACAATAAAATAGATTTAGGCATATCACCGCTCTTGACTATGTTTCAAGCTTGTAGCCCTATGTTCTTTACAATTGAGGTTAAAGAGATTTGTGAATTGATATTCCATTTGATAGCTGTTTAGTTGTCTAAACCTTTAAGATGCACATCTTGACAAGAACAAAATAATCAATAAGCAGCAATGTGAAACAAGATTATTCTATGAACTAGGACAGGCTCAACCCTGATTAACTTCCAAAATGAGATTCAACAGAACAGCCATGAGTATAAGGTTATTGAAAGGCTGCAGAAGAAAACCCAGAACTGAACTGTTATTTTTTTTTTACCAGATCTTTTAAACAGTGCCCCTGCCGTAATTCCTTGCTTTGTTTCTCTTTGTGGTCCATTTTCCAAAAATTTTCTCTGCTGTCCCCACAGGGTCAAAATTAAACAACTTCTACCCTTCTAATTAGCATAGCAGTCAACGCGAACCAGAGCTTCCAAATTATGACCCGATAGTTCCATTTTGGCACTGTTGTGGGCTCATAAAGTTTAGGAGAATAATGGGAGCAGTACAAGCAGCAACCATCACACATTCTAGGACAGGGGTGTCAAACTGGAATTCTTTGAGGGCCGGATCAGCATTGTAGTTCTCTGCTGGCTAGCTGGGGGGGATGGGATGGACGCCTCCTGCAGCACCTTGAAGGCCAAAATGGGGTGCGGGGGTGCGGGTGAGGACTCTGGTGCCCCATTTTCAGCCTGGGTAGCCTCCTGCAGCACTCTGCTGGCTAAAACGGGGTGGGGGGCCTTGTCCAGGGGTGAAATGCTCCTGGTTCGGACCGGCTCAGGCGAGTAGATAGCGATGATGGCCGGTGGTTCAGAGAACCGGTAGCAATGGCAACCCGAGGCTCTGCCCACCCGCCCAGTCGTCGGTACTTCCTGCTTTTACTTCCAGAGAACCGGTAGTAAAAAACTGCTTAAAAAGTTAAAAAAAAAGTTCTGACGATCAGCTGAGCGATGCATGACCATGGGAACTTTTTCAGCATTACCAGGTCAGGAAACAGGTTTCCAAAGTAATAATGGAACATATTTTATTGATATGGACTGTAGTAACAGAATCTTGAAAGCCTAAAAATAATTTTAGAGAATTAATAGTTAGAGGGATTCCGTTTTCTTTTTCTGCTCTGAAATCATGTTTTGCTAACAGCTCTCCATAGTTTCTCCAAGGTCACTTCTATTATTCTCTATACTTGGTTAGGAACATGGGTCATTTGTTTGTTTGTTTGTTTGTTTGTTTGTTTTTATTTCTTCTTTTTTCCCTTTTACTTAGCCTTTTAGTTATTTAATTTAATTGTAGCTGTTTAGGAGACTCAGATCCAGCAAATTCACTGTAATTTGCTCTCTATGTTTTTCTCAGAAGACCTTTCTCATGTTGTGGTTAAATGTGTCTTTTGAGATCCTTATTAAGCCCATTGCAGGAGAATTTAATACTGCAATAAATCCAGTTCACTATGATGTCACTTTTGGAATTTTCTAGGCCAGATACCCCAAGAGATCAGAAGCAAACACAGCATTACTTTCCAAGGGATCAAATCCCAGGTTTTTGCTAAAAAGGTCAACTTTGCTAATCAACATCCTGATTACCAAACCTTTGAGCATCTTTCTCAGATTTAACAGCACAGAATAATGACCCTCTCTCAACCCATTTGCATACCAGAAGATTGTTGACTTACAAGAAATAGAAGAAACCTGCACCCCTAACAGGCATCTAAAACAGACTTTGTGGACTCTTATGCCCCATAGAAGGCATCTGTCTTCTATAGGGCCACTGTATCATCCTACATATCCTTCTTTATTAAAAACCAGACATTTAAGTCATGTCACAATCAAAGTGTCTTTTAGCAGAAAGGTGCAAGTATCAGCAACCAGTTTTACATAGTTGTGTATAGTTGTCTGAATGATAGATCCCACTTTCAGGGACTTTGGTGTATATTTCTCTATGGAATGTCCTATCTTTGCTGTTAGGAAATTATACATTGGATTAATTGTGAAGTTCCATTTTGTAAAGTGAAAATGGGACATCCTGCTCATTCAGGCACCAATTTAATGGGGAAGAGGAGAAAAAAAATGTATTGGGTCCCTTTCAGTACCAGCAACCAGTTGTACATAGTTATATATATTCTTTCTCTACCCATGTATTGTCAAATGTTCTTTATTTAAGGTCTCCTCCTTACTTATTCTAAAACTGGGAAGAGCTCTCTCTTCTTACAGGAAACTACCTCAAAAAGTTCTAGCCCTATCACCAGAGCTTCTTGCTAGGAGATACCTTCTATGACAGGGGTGTCAAACTCGCAGCCCACAGGCCAGATGCTTCACACGCTGGCCACGCCCACTCCCATTTTAGCGAAGGGGGGAAAGTTGTGATACATTACGTGATGACAACATGATGCACCCCTGTTCGGGGTGTCATATTTCCATAGTAGAAAATTAATCTTCACAATAAGAGCATTGAGATTTCAAGCTGAATACAGAAGGACTCAAGTCTTCCGTATTCATAAACTATATTCAACCCAACCTTCTTTAGAGACTCAGGAGATTTGTGTTTATAAACTGTTTTTTTTTAGATAAAACACAAACACTTTTATTTTTTAAAGCAAAGCACTTGTTAAAAATCCTACCAGTGAGCATGATAGAAAAACATATCTACATTACTTTGGAATAATGGAGCTAAGAGTCTGTAGACCAAGAACTCGTCATTGATTTTTCACTTCATTGCCGCCCCTTGGTTAAACCTGCTAATCTTATGAATAGCCGGTTTCAAAATAATGAAAAAGCATTCTCTTTCTACGTGCATTTCGGAACACTCAGTTCAGGTATCGTTAGAAAAATTGTTCCTGTGTTATGCTTTCCCCCTTCCTCACCCAAGATATTTCCCATATCGAAGTTCAGTGAGTAGATGGAACGTCCTCCTCAGTTTACCCTCATCGCCTTTCTAAAAATATAATAATCCCTAGCAAGACACTATTTTAAGAGATTCATATTTGAGGGGTATATCCATGGGAGGCTTATTTTTGGCATGTCTGCATGTGTCATTTACAGATGGCTTGCATAGTTAGCACTGTGTACATTTTTATTCAGAGCTACTTCACACAGTCTAAAGGGAACGCTTCAGGATTTAAGGACCACAAGTTTAAAGATGTAGGGTATAGGAAAACGTTCTTTTAGGAACAGTAGTGTGTGCCTGAAATAATTTCATTCAGAGGGCCGTATACCATTTTCTCAGCTTATTGGATCTGATTTGATAAGACCTGGCTGAGATTTTTTCTCCAGGGACCTTAATGATCTTGCCACTTTCAATAAACATTCATAGAAATTCTGGCAGCTCGTGCAGAAGGGGAACTCGTATAAAAGACTTTTACCTTCACAAAATACTAAAAAAAAAATGAAAAAATCTTCGCCAGAAGACTAAAAGAAACTGTCAAGATGTGAAATTCAATCAATACGTGCAATTGAATTATAACACAAAATGATCACGTTACAGATATGCTGTCCAGGCATTTGGTTCTTTCGTTCTGAAAAAAACAAAGAGAGAAATCATTAGATTTAGAATGTGAATTTGGGACCAATGGGTGAGAAAACAAAGACTTTTTAAAAACGAAGATGGAAATTAAGGTGATATCTTCCAGTCAACGCGTACTTCATTTTGGAACAGAATTGCATAGCGCTCATGTCTACACCTCTAAGAAATTTCCATTTTTTCACATAAAAAAATCCAGATACGAAGCCGAAGCTGCCTTCTTCGCCAACCTGAAGCTGTCTGACTTCAATATTATTGACACTCTTGGAGTTGGAGGTTTTGGCAGAGTTGAACTGGTAAGTAGCATTTTTTATTATTATTATTTCTAAGCATGCAAAATCTGTGTAGGATTTTTATTTTACTTTTCTTTTTATTTATTTTTTTGGTTTTGCTCACTTGAGGTAAATACTGCTTCCCATTACAGAACAAAAGATAAATATTATAAAGAGAGGTTAATAAAACTATCAGCCACTGCAGAACTTTCTATTTAACTTTAAACAATAGTACACAAAAACAAAACTGGAAAAAAAGCCTGTAACTGGTATGCAATTTCTAGTATGCTTTTATATTATTATTATTATTATATTATTATTATTATTATTATTATTATTATTATTATTCATACTAAAACTAGAAGAGACATGGCTCAAGCAATATATTAAAATAAGGATTCCTATGGGTTCTGATAGAATTTAAGAGGATGTCTGATTAGATAGACAGATGATAGGTGGAAGATAGATAGATAGATAGATAGATAGATAGATAGATAGATAGAGAGGCAGACAGACAGACAGACAGACAATTTTTTTCTTAACACTGTTTGCTTTGTTCTTGATCTTTACAACTAAATTCAAAATGCATTTACAATTTGCAAAGGAATTATGAAATAAATGACAATATTTTAGTGAACTTTTAACTTACGGTTTCAGTTTTGCATATTCTGTTTTTAAACTATTTATTTCATCTGTTTACCTGGCGGATATAAAGATATACATTTTGTTAAATATACTGAATACGATCTATAGACGTAATGTAAATACAATTATGTTGAGCTATATGTAGCCAAAAGCAGAGAAGGAAAATATCAACAATCAAAATGTAGTTTTCTTGCTAAACCAAATCCTTTGGCAATATAAATATATGTTAAGAGAATGTGAAATGTAGCTGAGTAACTGTTTGTGCAATTATGTAAACCCACTGACTGACATCAGTTAAGAGGACTCCCAGAATATGACACCAGCCAGACTTAAGGAAACCCTATTAAGTAAAGGGATATCCTTTCCATAAAAGTAGCACAAGTAAGCATGCCTAACATTAACCAATTCAACAAGTGAGATAATTGTAAACATATAATTTATAAACATGTAATGTGAGATCATTGTAAACATATAATTTATAAACATGCAGTGCAACCCCATTGTTATAATTTAAGTTTAGCTGCGTTTTATGAAATTAACTCGGCAATGATTCTGGTCAAAGTACAAGTTGAAATCAACCATAGTACCTAAAGCAAAACAGAAAGACCATAAACATAATAGGGAGGGGGGAGCCGAGGCGGCACAGTGGTTAGAATGCAGTACTGCAGGCTACTTCTGCTGAGTGCCAACTACCTGCAATTTGGCAGTTCAGATCTCACCAGGCTCAAGGTTGACTCAGCCCTCCATCCTTCTGAGGTCGGTAAAATGAGGACTCAAATTGTTGGGGCCAATATGCTGACTCTGTAAACTGCTTAGAGAGGGCTGGAAAGCACTGGAAAGCGGTATATAAGTCTAAGTGCTACTGCTAAGTGCTATACATCACAGCTAACTGATATACTCTAATAATTTCTGGATGGACATGTCCTAACCTATCATAGAGCTATGGGAAATGCCAAGTTTTCAAGGTTGATATATAGGATCCTCAAGGATATCAAGGATCATGGGTTTGGGAAATGCCAAGTTTTCAAGGTTGATATATAGGATCCTCAAGGATATCAAGGATCATGGGTTTGGGCAGTTCAAATGTCTGGGGAGATACTGCTCTGAAGAGCAAACATCAACAAAGGAGGCACGCTTCCTAAGTCCCATTAGATAGTATTCTTGAAAGTTGGGAGAGGAAGGATGCCCACTGTAGCTGATCTTATGGGATGGGCAGAAACAGTGGAAAGATGCTAGTCCCTTGGACAGCCTATGCCATTGGGGGCTTTGAAGGTAAGAACCAGCACTTTGAATTGTACCCAGAAGTTCAATAGTAAGCAGTACGACTCATGTAGCAGAGGAGTTACATGACTGCCCTAAAGTGTAGCCATAATTGTATAACCACTGCATTCTAGACCACTGTCCATCCAAGCCATATTTAACCCAAAATTTCACCTACTCATCAATTTTTAATTAGATAGATAGTTAGATAGATAGATAGTTAGATAGATAGATAGATAGATAGATAGATAGATAGATAGATATAAAGTTTATTGTCATTGTACGTATATACACAGTATACCCATACAACAAAATTCACATAACACCCAGAGAGCAAGCCCAACACACATGACAATCTCCAGACCCCCACCCACCAAAAATTCCCCACCCCTAAACGACCCAAGCATCCACACAGCAGACATAGATAGATAGATAGATAGATAGATAGATAGATAGATAGATAGATAGATAGACAGACAGACAGACAGACAGACAGACAGACAGACAGACAGACGGATGATAGACAAAGAGAGAAAGTGTGTGTGTGTGTGTGTATGTATGTATGTGAGAGAGAGAGAGAGGGAGGGAGGGAGAGAGGGGGGGAGAGAAAGGGAGAGAGAGACTATCTAGGATTGAATGGGAGGTGAGCGTTTTCGTCAGTAGGCCACTACATCACTCTAATACAATGCAGCATAACTACGGTATTCAAAAATAGGCAGCCATATAGCTTTATCACGTAACAAATAGCATTATTTCTATTACTGAGTGAAAACAAAAACTAAACCTATTAGATGAGTTCACAGCCACAGCACATAGCTGCATAGGATTGTCAGATGTGGGTAAAAGGTTGACAGGAGGCAGTAGTAATAAGAGCTGAATAGTAAAAGATTAGGAAGCAGCATAGCAAATGGAATTGTCATTGTTATCTCTTTATCATCAATAATAGTCATACAAAAGTCAGGGGTCTATATATCACTGTGTACTGATGGAATCGCAATCATGGGATTAGAAATAACCAAGACATTCTTCTGATCCATTTGTACCTTCCTGTTAGATCCTGATAGGAGAACAATATTTTTAAAATGGCTTGTGGCTCTTGGCTCATGTAAATCCTTGGCAGGATTTGGAGGCTGCTTCCCTTCCCTAGAAATAGCCAAACCATCTAAGTTAGTCCTGTTCAACCTCAGACATTTTAAGATGTGTGGCTGCACAATTCTGGGAGTGAAATCCACCCCCCCCCCATTAAACTGCTGAGGTTGAAAAACTAATTTAACACCATGTTTTATTAATATAAATGTGGGCCAAAAGAGAAATATAAAATGCCCAATTTAACTTGTTTATCTATTGTTTGTGAACAGATGATATGGAGACCATGATGTATAAGAAATGGAAAATAATTCTTTCCTCCAGCAAGAAAATATAATTATGTGGCACAAGCTATTCAAATACATGCAGCCAGATAGCTTTATCATGTAAAAAGTAGCATTATTTCTATTCCTGTGTGAAAACAAACATTTTTTATCAAGTTAGGTGATACGCTTTGAAGCTGTGCTATAGGCAAAAGTGAAAACTTCAGTCTATACATCCAATGATATATTGGCATAGTCACAGTATATCTGAATTTTTACTGTTTTAACATTGCTTCTGTCTAACAAGAAGGTAGGACTTAGCCTATCTTGACTGATCTCAAAAAGTTAAACAGAATCAAAACTTGCTTGTATTTTGATGGGAAACAAGAAAATTGCAGGGCTGTAGACTGGTATGAGATATTTTTAAAAAAGAAAAGAAATGAAGGAAATTATAAGTGAACTGCATTGAAATTTCCATTTAGTGACCAGAGTCAAAGTTTACTTTTTAATTGCTACTTTTTTTTTTAGCTTTCTAAACGGCAGGGTAGATTAAAATGAAACCAGGACAAACACGGAATATATTCTAAAGTAGATTTGTCGTTTTTATTTTCCTATTTTGCTATGGAAATATAGCTGTGAGAACCACCAGCTTATTAAAGAAGATCAACCTACATCCTTTTCATAAGCACAATAACAAAAAAGTTAATATGCCTCTAGCAGAACAATAGTGAAAATTGGAACAAAAACAAAAAAATCTGCTTACAAGACACTGCAAGGGAAAAAAAACATGGGTGGCTTTGGAGTTCCAGATTGGAAGGTATATCAGAAGGCGGCTAAATTAGTATGGATCAAAGAATGGGTTACATTACAAAACAAGAGAATTTTGACGCTAGAAGGCCACGATCTACAGGTGGGCTGGCATGCCTATTTATGGGGTTTACAGAACAAGAACAAATCATACTTCCATAAACACAAGTTAAGGGAAACCCTTATTCAAACATGGGAAGAAACCAGGCAAAGACATTATGTGAAAGTACCGAATTGGCTTTCAATTATGGAGGCCCTGACTGCTTCAAACAAAAGAGATATTTTGAAATTCGGCACGTATAGAGAAATATTAGATGATAATGGTACCCTCAAATCACGGGAAATATTAATAAATCAAGGTTTCAATTTAGACTGGTAGAGCTATTTACAGATAAGCTCAAGATATCAAAAAGATAGGGATCAATTTGGTATAGAGGCGAAGTGCAACAATCTGGACAAAATTATGTTGGGGACGGAAAAGAAAATGCTATCGAAATTTTATAACCTTTTATTAGGCAAGGACAGAGCAGAAGGAATAGCGAGAGATCAATTAAATATTTGGGAGAAAAATATTGGCTATAGGTTAAATTTCAATGACTGGGAGGAGGCCTGGAATAGGAACTACAATCTGACTAAATCAGCATCGTATAGGGAGAACCATTACAAAATTTTCCATAGATGGTATCTAGCGCCAGCTAGGTTAGCAAAAATATTTCCCAATGCTTCAACAATATGCTGGAAATGTGGAAGGGAGGTTGGCACCTTCTTTCATATGTGGTGGTCCTGCCCTGAGACAAAAAAGTTCTGGGTAAAAATACAAAATTGGCTACGAGAAATAGTGGAAGAAGATATAAAACTTTCCCCTGAAATTTTTCTATTAGGAATGATTGGAGATGGACTCCCCAAAGATAAGATACATCTAACAATACATGTCATCACAGCAGCCAGGTTAATTTTTGCAAAATACTGGAAAGACAAACAAACCCCTCCAGAGGTGGCAATAATAAACAAAATTCTAGAATGTGCAGAAATGGTAAAATTAACAAGTGTTCTTAATGATGATACGAATTCAAAACTCAAGGCAGTATGGGAAAGGTGGTATAAATGGTGGAATACTAGAATGGGATTGTAAGAATATGTATATGTTCAATAATCGCAGATTCGGATGTAATAGATATGTATATAATGTATATAACACAAATATGTAACTATACGACACCTCAGATGTTAACAGTGATTGGACGTTTTCTTTAAAAAAAATTTTTTTTCTTTAAAAAAGTCAATAAAGTATATTTTTTTAAAAAATCTTTATTTAAATACTGTTTATAGCTGATCTTGAATTTTGTGGAGGGAATTCTCCCGTCCCCGAGGTACAACTTCAATATCATTGAAACTGAGGTGCCTGTAGTTCAGACTTAATGCTTTGGGGCTGCCTATCAAGCATCCAAAAACTGTGGTTTAATGTTTAGTTTTTGCTTGCATAAATACATGGATAGTACACTAAACATATTTGTGGGTATCCATGCATTTTTTAAAATGCATTCTCTGAACTAATATGAATACAGGTACATGTCTATTGAATGAGACAGGCATTTAAATAATTGTCAGTTTCGAAATAATTAGAATGGAATTGTGGAGTCGGGGAGCATGTAGGATTCTCTTTGGGGGGGAGGGAAGCAAAACCATAGGAAGCATACAGTATCTTAAAACCTGTTTAGTAAAAAGTGTAAGCTGTGACACAGAGTAACGGGGTCTCTCTTGGGTAATTTGCTTGGCTTTATAAGTTAATGGACATTCCCAGTAGACTTGAATTAGTATTCATAAGAGTTTTCCACCTTTTTTTTTTTTTTTTAGGAATTTGACCCTAGTTTCGTATTGCATTATCACTATCTGGGTACTATTTTTGTCCTTTTCTGCATCTCAAATGGTTGGCAGAATCTGTTAGGTTAGGTCTCCCCAAGCGACCGAGGTATGCCCAGCACCAACAAGAGCTGGAAGATGCTCCAGCAAGAGTGAGGCGCTGGAGAATCAGCCCTGGCTGCTTCTCCATCCCCCGCCATCACCCTTACCTTTGCAGGCCAGGCGAGGAGTGACTGGGAGGGGAGAGACCAGCCAGTGATGGGACAGGGAGCTGCAGCAGAGGGCCCGAAGAGCCACAAGTGGCTCCAGAGCCGCAGGTTGCCAACACCCAGGTTAGGAGCTATGAGAGTAATACATAAAAAGAGAGGGCTGGATTCCCATCCTTGGTTCTTACAAGTGTCCCTCGGCCAAGTCCCTTTTACATTGTTTCTCAACATTTTAGGGAAACAATAAACCTAATCAAAGGACAAAGATTAAGATGATACTGTATATTTGTATCTGAATAAATAAGTTATACAATACTTCACTCTGCTTAATAAATGTTCTGTTTGACCTGGAAAACAGGCTCTTTCTATGCCTAGACCAATGTTTCTCAACTTTGGCAACTTCAAGATGGGTGGATCCAACATGCTGGTGGGGGAATTCTGGGAACTGAAATCCCCACATCTTAAAGTTGTCCAAGTTGAGAAATACTGTCCTAGGTTATCTGGCGGTCAGATCCCATTCTAGATGGCATCCTTATCTTTTGTCATATGAATGCCTCTTGATGTGATCGTGTGTGTATAACAGCAGGATCGATGCTTAATCTCAAAATGTGCCTTCAGATGCAGAGTGGATACTTTGGGCTCATTCAAGACAAAAAGATATTTTAATGCATGTAACATTATTGCATGATTATTCTATTCTGTTGGCAACAGGCAGGGTCCTATCCCATCATCTACTAAGCTACAGTTTCGGCCCAAATGTGATCTCCAGTCATTTACTAAACTAAATATTCTTTCAATAGCAATGATCTTACTGCTGGAAGACATCAAAGGTGGGATTCATATGACATTCTTCCTCAGTATCATTTTGACTTAATATTAGCGTATACTTTTCTGTCAGATGCTGTCAAATCCCTTTTCTGCCATGGTTCCCGCCCTCTTAAACTTGGTGTCCCCCAAGGCAAGATCCATATCTACCCTTGTGGGATCCTCCAAGGGCCTGAAGACCTGGCTCTGCCAACTGGCATAGGGCTCCAGTGGAGCATATCATTTTGGAGGTGGTTAATGGACTAAGGAAGGGACGTGGTGGCTCAGTGGCTAAGACACTGAGCTTGTCGATTGAAATGTTAGCAGTTCAGCGGTTCGAATCCCTAGTGCCACATAACAGGGTGAGCTTCCATTACTTATCCCAGCTTCTGCCAACCTAGCAGTCCGAAAGCATGTAAAAATGCAAGTAGAAAAATAGGGGACCACCTTTGATGGGAGGTAACAGTGTTCTGTGCGCCTTTGGCCACATGACCACGGAGACGTCTTTGGACAGTGCTGGCTCTTCGGCTTTGAAACGGAGATGAGCACCGCCGCCTAGAGTCGGGAACAACTAGCACATATATGCGAGGGCAACCTTTACCTTTACCTTTACCTTTAATGGACTAAGAGAAAACCCCATCTCTTCCCCGTGTGCATCTTCCTTTCTTCTTTTCCATCTTTGTTCATTTTAAACCAATTTTAGTGTTAGTATTTATTCTTTTAATGTGTTAATATTTCTTAACATTTTCATTGATTGTAAGCTACTTAGAGTAGCCTCCAGGTGAGATGGGTCACATATACGTTTAATAAATAAATGTAATAAACAAATACTGCTGCCACTGAAACAATGAGCAACCAAACCACACTTTAATTTTGAAGTAACAAAAAAAAACTTCAACACTCACTTCTTCTGCCAAGCTCTTTCCCCTTCCATGAAATGTACTTGAAATGCTGGCAACCCATCTTCAAATCATATTCTAGTTTGAGAGCCAGGAATCAATATTTTTTTTCGAAGAAATGTTTGGAAGAAACAACTTAATTGCCATGTACTCCGATGGAAAAGAACAAAAGCCTGCTTTCAAGGTGGTTGTTCGTTTTTGCCCTCTACATTTATCTAAATCAGGGGTCTGCAACCTGTGGCTCTGGAGCAGCATGTGGCTCTTTCACCCCTCTGCTTCAGCTCCTTGTCACTCAAAATATGCGTCACAACCGCTAATGTGCGACACCCGCCAGCACACAATTTATTGAGCTTTTCAACCCCTGGTAGGCCAACCATGGATAAATCCAGGAAAAGAAAAGTTTCAGAAGAAAACAGAACATTTAATTCAACTACATATGCTAGTTTTGTGGCCGCTCAAGAAATAGGCAGGGGAAGGGTTTTGTGACTCCCGGTGTTTTCTTTTCTGTGGGAAACGGGTCCAAATGGCTCTTTGAGTGTTTAAGGTTGCAGACCCCTGATCTAAATCATTCTGATTTAATTGAACCCCCACCATCTTAAATTGGCCACAGTGAAGAAACATTGATCTAAATAAAGAAGCATGGCATTATAGTTCATCCTTGATTAACAACAGTTCATTTAGTGACCATTCAAAGTTACAAAGGCACTAAAAAAAGTGACTTATGACCATTTTTCAGAGTTACCAACCACCTTTGCAGCATACCCATAATCATGTGATCAAAATTCAGGTGCTTGGCAACTGGTTCATATTTATGACCGTTGCAGTGTCCCAGAGTCATATGATCATATTTTGCGACCTTCTGACAAGCAAAGTCAATAGAGAAGACAGATTCACTTAACAACCGGGTTAGTAATTTATCAACTGCAGTGATTTACTTAACAACTGTGGCAAGAAAGGTTGCAAAATGGGGCAAAACTCACTTAACAAATGTCTCGCTTAACAACAGAAATTTTGGGCTCAATTGTGGTCATAAGTCGAGGACTTACCCTGTTGTGGGTGCAGTTGGCCTTTTCATATGCTAATCCATTTGAGGGGAATGATACTTTATTTGTCTGTTGCTGGTATTTCAATGCCATTGTGCTCCAAAACAGTTCCAAGAGGTGATTTATTTAAATTTCTGCAGTTCACCTACTGCAGGGGTATCAAACTCGCATCATCATTACAGTGATGTAATGTGACTTATCGTGACTTCTTTCCCCTTCGCTAAACTGGGTGTGGGCATGGCCAGTGTGTGACGCATCCAGCCTGCAGGCCGCAAGTTTGACACCCCTGATCTACTGCCTCAAGTTCAAGAGGTAGATAGATAGCCATTTTGCCAGTTCACCGTCAATGCAAACCATTTGGAAAAATCAAAGCATATAACATTGCTTATATCACCATCAAATAGATATCAGTTCATTTCACAAGGCAAACAAAACAAACCACAACCTGTTGTTTCTTGTATTGTCCATCTTAAGAACAACATTATAAAAAGGATAACTTAGATTTCTCACAGTATACCCAGCTATCAGACTGGTCAGCATTCCCATCACAAATCTCGACTCAGCTTCCAAATAAGTAGGGTCTATTTCAAGAAATATATGCCTCATGCTTCGGTCCCAGCTGAAATAAAAGGTAGTAATATAAGACCATCAGACATCCTATTTTAACAGCCTCCCAGAAATAAATATATAGTTCCTGACTTGGGACTAAAATTAACTACACCAGCTACCTCAGATCAAAACCCTCCAAAGAATCTGTGCTACTTCAAATTTTTCGAGCTGTTGTCTGCAGAACTATGGACAGCACCAGACTGAGGCAAGCTAATATAAATCCCAATGGCCTCTGTGTAAATGCCCATTGGAAATGAAGCTGAATAAATCTTCACGTAGGAGAAGTCTGTATTATCAGAGCCAAGATCTAGAAAGCTACCAAGTGAACCATAATCCTGTCAGGGCATTGAAGCCAAGGGACAAACTGATGAGGTAGAGCCTATTAATGTGTCAAAACATGCCAAAAAACTATTATTGGAAGAGTTGAAGGAACATTTTGTTGTAAGAACTTACTGGAAGACTTTGAAGCTTCCAGACAAAGTGCAATTATTCTGACACAAGTGTGGTATTTTATATGGGTTCCAAATGATGTTATTTTCCCTTCCCTCTATACATTCTTTTTCCCACCATTTATTTGAACATTTTGTATTTGTAGAATAGCTTTAGATTCATTTCACTAAATCCTAATTTGTCTGGAAGTACAGAGATGAGGAACCCATGATTGTTGTTGAATCAAAAACGCATCCACCTCATTGTTGATTTTATTCCTCAGACTGGTTTCACCTCTGCCCATGTGAAATGCTGAGAACAGTGGTGAAATCTGAACCGGTTTGCTACCGGTCTGCTGGCCACGCATGTGCGCCGCATGCCAAGCACACACTGCACACACACATGTGCACCAAACACGCATGTATGCGCAGTGCGCACCAAATGTGCACTGCACGCACATATCCACCACATACCAAAAGGAGGCTTGGGAAGGTAAGTAGAACAGCGAGGGGGGATCAGCTGTGCCGCGCGATTTAGCTTTGCTAGAAAGCAGGATTTCCTGCTTTCTAGCAAAGCTAAACCGTGCGGCACAGCTGATTGTCATAAATACTGGTTTGCCCAAACCAGTAGCCTTTTTAAACTACTGGTTTGACCGAACCAGTAGTTTTTAATCACTACTGGTTTGCCTAAACTGGAGCGAACCAGTAGTATTTCACCCCTGGCTGAGAACAAGGAATGAAAATCATTGTCCTGCCTGCTTTGACCAATCAGTAAATGTCCTGGGCAATATATTTCATGAGAGATTCAAAAAGATGAGCAAGCTGGCTTTGGGAAGTTTGCCTTATATTATTGATCTTGGAAATTGGTTGGCATTCCATGGATGGAAAAAAAATCTTCGCTGTAGCAGTCTCTAGGCTTATTCTGAAATTCAACATCTGTTCTGCCCCAGCTACGGACCCCAAAGAATGCAGCACACACAAAGTCCGTTCAAGCCTTAGTTTACTAAATAAACCAGTAATATGCTGACTCTGTAAAACCGCTTAGAGAGGGATGTAAAAAACACTATGAAGCGGTATATAAATCTAAGTGCTATTGCTATTGCTATTGCTATTTTCAGACTCACAACCATTACAGCAGCATCTCCATGGTCAGTGTCCTGGGGTCAGGTGATCCCCTTTTGTGACATTCTGGCAAGTAAAGTTAATGGGAGAAGCCAGGTTCACTTAACAACCATGTAACTAATTTAACAACTGCAGTGATTCACTTAACAACTGTGGCAATTCACTTAACAAATGTCTCAGTTACCCTGTTTCCCCCAAAATAAGACATCCCCTGATAATAAGGCCAATTGGGCTTTTGAGCACATTGCAATAAGGACAAGCGCTTATTTCAGGGTTCAAAAAAATATAAGACAGGGTCTTATTTTCGGGGAAACACGGTAGCAACAGATATTTTTGGGCTCAACTGTGCTCGTAAGTCAAGGACTACCTGTAATGGAGAAAAGCTTACAATTTGCTGACGTTTCTATAAGAAATGCAGAGAATTGGAATAGAAGAAATACCTAAAACTTTTGGTTCAAATTGTAGGCTGTTTTCCTTGGCCTTTAATGGCAAACCTATGGCATACGTGACAGAGGTGGGCACATGTGCCATCACCAGCTCCTCTTCTGGGTTCCGTCACATGCATGCGCACCAGACAACTGGACAGCTGCTCTCTTCCGGGTTCCAGCATCCACATGCATGTGACGGAACCCGGGAGAGCAGCTGGCCACTGCGCGCATGCATGCCCATTTTCGGCACTCGGTGCTAAAAGTTAATCATCACTGTCCTAGGCCACCATTCAGTCAAAGCAATTGATTCTGAAAAGCTTTCCATTTATTTTTGGGCTCACAGGCTCATTAGTTGGTAGCCGTCTGGCATGATACCCTGTTTCCCCCAAAATAAGACATCCCCTCATAATAAGGCCAATCGGGTTTTTGAGCGCCTAGAAATAAGGCCAAGCGCTTATTTCAGGGTTCAAAAAAATATAAGACAGGATCTTATTTTCAGGGAAACATGGTACTTACTACAGCATAACACGCTGCTCGAGAGGTTGTGCCATTACTTTACTCTGTATAGATTTTTCTCAATATCTAGATGCAAAGCACAAGCTTCAGCTTAATAGAGCTTTTTTCATTCATATCCCCCAATATGCATTCACACATCAGGTGTTATTTAGCAGATGTTTCCAAAGATATACTTTAGACATCCGCTTTTTCATGTTTGTGTTTCCCAAGTTGTTGCCTTGGATTCAGGAATTTGGACATAGTCTCAGATACAATTCATTTTGATGGCTTCACATACCACCTGTCATAAGCCTCCAAGATCAATGGGGTATCTTCTTTATCATTCCATTAGTGCTTCAAGTTCAAATAACAAGCTTTATACAGTTATAATGTACTGTATCCTCCCTTTCCACCTTTTCTCGTTCTCTCTCTCTGGAAGAGAGAGAGATGTCTTTTTTGTCATTGCGTGTGTATTTACAGGTGGTCCTTGACTTACGACCACAATTAAACCTAAAATTTATGTCACTAAATGACAGATTTGTTGAACTGAATTTGCCTTATTTCACGAGCTTTCTTGCCACAGTGGTTAAAAGTATCATGGCAGTTGTTAAGTTAGTAACACGGTTGTTAAGAGAATGTGGCTTCCCCATTGACTTTGCTTGTCAGAAGGTCTCAAAAGGGGATCAACATGATTCTGGGACACTGCAACCGTCATAAATATGAACCAGTTGTTCTGCCCCAGCTCCGGATTCCCAAGGATTGTGATACACACCAACGGTCCTTATCAAAGTTATAACGTACCAAGAATAAACAAAGTCCAGCAAAGGTTGGCAACCAGCCCAGAAAACAAGATATGTTTCCAAAATGCACTGTAATAATTACACGTTGTTTCCAGAAAGAAATTACTAATTGCATGCGACTTAAATAGGCTAAGGGAGTGGCCAATTATCCTCAAACCTTACTCTCAAGGAGACCTCCTCCTCCTGAGTAGCCACTCCTGCCTTTTGGCAGCCCTGCATGCTCGAGCATTGAGGAGAGGCTCCTCCACTTCGCTCTCTCCACTTGAAGGAGCCTCTGGAGGTTCTGAAGGCCCTGGCTGAGTCTCTGCCTCTGGCACCACATCCTCTTCAGCCTCCTCGCTGTCCAATGTGAGCACTGGCTGCGCAGGCTGCTGGCGCGACCCCACACCAGCCTCCTCGTCGTCGGGATCAGCCACGATCCGCGCAGGCCACTGGCGGGCCACAACACCAGTTGCCAAGCCTGAATTTTGATCACTTGACCATGGGGATGCTGCAATGGCTGTAAGTGTGAAAAAACGGTCATATGTTACTTTTTTCAGTGCCATTATAACTTTGAACAGTCACTAAATGAACTGTTGTAAGTTGAGGACCACCTGTACTATAGGTGTGTCCAATTGTCATGTTTGTCATCTTTTTGTCACTCTTATAAGAGACACCTTGGTATTCTAACTCTGTGAGACAATTTATAGGAGTTGTGTGATGATTATTGCAAGAATACATTGATTTCATATTCCACTAACATACCCAAGAATGGCTCGTTCTGCCTTCCCACATGGAGATAGTTGGAATGGCCACAAGAAAACACTGTTATTGCAACTCTGATAACTTGATGAACGATAACACAATTTTTTTCCCAACTGGATCAATCTGGACATCACTACAAACTCGTGATTTCCCGAGCGGAGAGTTATGCACTTTCCAAGTCTATATTAAAAATCATTGATTGCAGATACAATACGTCCCGACCAGATACATTTATTTACTGCTGAGACTACGTGATGTTCTTGTGCCGGGGAAAAAAAAAATTATTGCCTCTGCTAATCCAGCAGTTCATCTCTACTAGTATTAATATAACTCTGTACGTGTCTGGTGTTGCTTAAATCCTGCTATAAGTAACAGCTGTTGCTAATTTTGGCTGTCCGTGTGCTATGTCTGCATTGTTGAAGTCCAGGGATGCATTCTAAATAATAATAATAATAAAAAAGGAAATGACACTGATGATACTAACTGGAGATTACAATTACTGACAAAAAGTTGTACTGTAGAAGTTTTGAGTTGAGCTCAAATTTACAGAAATCATTTTGGCTCCGGAAGAGAAGCAGATCTAGAATTAATCATTAGTAGAGCCAAACCTTGCCCAATGTGGATCTTTTTGACCCAGCCACATTTACAATACGTTTGCTCCACAAAAAAAACAAAAGCCTTCAAAATAAAAGCAATGCAATTGTATTGCATGTTTGATAGGCATTTATTTACATTTGATTTCTAATGTCCGGTTAACCTCATGCAGGCTGGACAGGAACAGCCGAAGTGCCCAGACCTGCTATATCGAATCATTGCAATATTCCATATTGATTTATTGGCACTGGAGCACATTAGCTGAATGGGTATCCATTGCACTCCAAAATGTTTGCAACTCCAGTGATAATTTATTCCATCTTGTACAGTGTGTGTCAATGGGAAAACATGATATTTGTTTAAAACTGTTGCCTATTAATTGCAATCCAACATTTTCTTTTAATAAAACATTTAAATATTTAAAGACAGAAGTAAAGATAATTATTTACTGTTGCATTAATGTTTTAGGGAGCTTTACTGAGCAGTATAATCAGAGAAAATAATAACAATATCAAATTTATTGTTGCTAAATGCTGGGGACTGGTAAATCCACGCTAGCCCATATTTCGTCTTTATTTTAATGTAGACTTCAGATCACTCTTCAATGCTCTGTATCCTTTCAGAGTGAATAATTTATTTTAAAAATGAGTTAACCCTTACCATGGGGCTAAAAGCTCATGAGCTGTGCCAAAGTATAGAGTTCATTTGCGTGGGTCATTTATTTTCATACCCTTCAGGAAGGAGATAAATAATTGCTAATTATGTCAGCGCCATTTCTATACCTCATTTAACATTCAAGGGCAAGATTGATGAGTGACAGAGTTCTAAAAGATCTTGAGTAATCACTGCATTATTTGACTTAAGGGCCACAATCTTCTCTCTAAATAAAGCTTTGTAAAATACTTAGCCACTTCTTTCTTTATTTTACTTTATTTGGAGAAACTAATCAGTTTTAAGCACCCTTTTATTCCATACAATGTGATGGATAAAACTAAATCAGTGGTGTAAATTTTTCTTGTAAAAGCAGGAAAAGGCAAAAATAACTCAAGCAGATTTTAAATTGGAGTAAGATGGCAGTTATGCTTGATAAATTAGGTTGCTTCATCTGTTATAGACCAACCACCTCTGACTCCTCCTTCTGATCTTCCAAGTGATGTAAGATTGCCTCAGATAACATCTCTCTTGGTATTATCAGATTACCTTTCATTATCTTGATTAAAGGCAAAATATAGATCTCTTTTGATTAATCATTCAGAGACGTTGAAGAATTTCTTGCTCCAGGATCTACAGAACATTGTAAAGATAATCATTCCTGTTTTTTTAAATAACTACTGAACTATCCAGGAAAATGAAAATCTGTATTATTAGCTTAAAATACGTTGTTATCAACATTTCAGTTACACTTGTTTTACAAGAAAAATATCATGTCTTGGACAGAATGAGTGTTCGTAAATGAGTAACTTCATGGAGAGATTCCAGCAAAGAAGCATTTTCTGTGAAGCTGAATGAATCATGCATATATTAAGTAAATAAAACAGAAATTCCAAGACAGATGTGAGAGAATGTTCTCTCTAATTTTAGTAGCAATATTGATTTTATGTATAATGTACATAAAAACTACTTAAACCCTGTGTAAAATTGACTTTAGAACAAAATTACACTACGCCCTGTCGTATTGATTTAGATATTGTAGAAACCAACAAAAAACATTTCCCTGCTTTTGTGAAAGCAAGTATGTAGTCAACGCATTTTTCTTACATTTGACAGATTCAAAATTTTCTTTGCTTTCATAGCTGGTAGGCAATTCTGCCTGACAAGCTCTTATGGTCTCTTATGGGATATATACAGTAAAACACTTGTTAAATCTTTCAGATTATTACAAATCTCAGATCATAATTCCTCCTAATAAAATATTCCTAAACAGAAGCATCCTTGCAGATGTGTTTGTGATGTTGACAAAACGTCATGTTGACGGTCTCAACCAATCTGAAAAACCGCTGCCTTTTTTTGCAAGAATTGCAATTGACCCACAAATTTAAAAAGTATAGGGCTTTATTTGTGCAATGTCCTATCCATGGAAGTTTTACCTGCAGTTTTACATATTTCAGGAGAAATGATAAGGGAAAATTGCATCATTAACAGATTTGGCTGTTTATCAAAGAAGATAAATTTAGGCTTAAGCTAAATAAATGGTACTTTACATGACAAAACTACAGTAAATTTATTCTTCAACTCTGCTACATGTGGGAAAGCACCTGAACAAATGTTGCTAACAAATTAAATCCCCCTTTTGATTAGAATCTTCTTAATATCTTATTTTTCTATAAAAATGGCACCTTAAAACAAAGCCCCAGAAGACCAATATCAAGCAACAGTCTAAACTTGGACCATTTAAGGAGAACATGATTTCTCCTTCAGTTTCTGTAAAGCTAGACTTTTACATAAAATTAACATGCAAAATGCTAGATAAAGATTGGAACCCATCAATAAAATTTACAGTAAAATTGTGAGCCAATTTTGTATAGTGGTTAAAGCACTGGGCTAGAAAATGGAGATTGTGAGTTCTAGTCCTACCTTAGGTATAAAGCCAGATCTTGGATTAGGTCATGCTCTCCCAGCCTTAGGAAGAGGGCAGTGACAAGCCAGTTTAGAAAATCTTGCCAAGAAAACTGCAAATGCCAAAAATCAAGAGTGCCTCAAATGCACAGATAATAATGCTCCTAAATAAATTAGTTGACCTTTTTAAAAAAAGTGGTGAAAATGAAAAAAAAAAAAAAGAATTATTCCTATGATGCATGATGAAAATGTATAAAGAAAAGATAGTGGTGGTAATTTTGATGGAATTATGGGAGAGTTAGATTCTGCTCCCATACATCATTGAAAGGAAAACTGATAATAAAGGATGAAGGTTTTGTGACAGTAGGCAGTTGATCTTGTTACAACTCTTCTAGATTTCTGCAATGTGCTTGACATGGGACTATCTTTGAAGACCACTTGGATGCTGAAGTTGGTATAAAATACAGTGGCATGTTTACTAATTGGCCTGAGTTACTTCAAGCTCCATGTTGACTTTCAGTAAACTTCCAGGTACAGCTCAAATTAAACCATGTCTCATATACTAGTAAAAGTAAAAAATGCATACCTAGCATTTGGATACTTTGCAGAACCACATTCTCCAGTCACAGTTGCCCTGACCAACCAACATGGTTGACTTGAAATGCTTCTGGCTGTTTTCCACATCTATGAATTGAGAAGCGTTGAGATATAGAATAGAAAAGTGCAGATCCTTGGTATCGGCATTTTTATTTTGGAATAGTCTTCTGGTAAAATCAGATTTGCCTCTACTTCACCTGCAAAATATTTAAAGGGCTGGCTAGGGCCATGTCAGTTGTCCCAACTTGGCCAGTTAGAAAAGAAAGACTCTCGACTCCACTGTTAGCAAAAGTACACTTTACTGCAACCAAGTGGCTATAGTGTAGCAAAGCCGGAACTGGGATTTTCACACATTGAAGCTGATTCTTGCCTTTTCCCCATGTACCCCCTGATTATCCCTTAATGTCCAATTAGGCTCAAACAAATTGTTTTGGTAACTGTTCCTTTCTTTGCGGCAGTGGTGAAATCCAATTTTTTTCACTACTGGTTCTGTGGGCGTGGCTTGGTGGGCGTGGTGTGGCTTGATGGGCATGGCTTGTGGGCGTGGCAGGGGAAGGATACTGCAAAATCCCCCTTCCCACCCCACTCCAGGGGAAGAATATTGCAAAATCTCCATTCCCTCCACACTCTGGGGCCAGCCAGAGGTGGTATTTGCCAAAATTTCTGCTACCGGTTCTCCAGAACCTGTCAGAACCTGCTGGATTTCACCCCTGCTTTGCGGGCTGTTTTTGCAGGCTGGCCAGTGCATTCCATCCGTTGACCTTGAAGCAGCCAGATTCTCTAATGGGACAGTAGGGCACACACAGTTTCAGTTATCCCTTTTCCTCCTTATTCCCTCCTCCCGATAGCTCCCTCCCTCCCAGGTCCTATGGCAGACTAGTATCAGACAAAGCATGGGTGTGGTGCAGAAAGACAGTCCTGATAGGCCATCTAGGTTAAATATGATGTTGGATTATTGTTTTTGTTGGGTTAACTGTCTACTGAATAATTTAAATTTATAATCCTACTATAGATGCCCTATTTCTTTCAACTGCCTCTGTATATACAAATTATTGTTGATGAAGGTGATAATGTACAATATACCATACTACCTTTCTAATTGTCCCAAAGCCCAAGAGGCAATTGGACTTTCTGGTTTTTCTTTGAAGATGTTTCACTTCTCACCCAAGAACCTTCTCCAGCTCTGACTGGATGGTGGGGAATGGAAGGATTTATACTCCTTGCAGACAGCTGGTCATTTGCATTCTTTTAGAGAGTTGTTGAGACCACTTGGAGGTTTGTCTGTGTCCTCACGGTTACTTGAGTAATGCAAATAGTTATGCAGCCTTCTTGGAACTCCTGAAAGGACACAGTCCTTTCCAGGTTCCACACCCATGGACACTACTCAGGTGACCTTGAGGACACAGACAAACCTTCAAGTGGCCTCAATGACTCTCTAAAAAATGCAAATGACCAGCTGTCTGCAAGGAGTATAAATCCTTTCATTCTCCACCATCCAGTCAGAGCTGAAGATGCTTCTTGGCTAAGAAATGAAATGTCTTCAAAGAAAAACTAGAAAATCCAGTTGCCTCTTGAAAAAGCACCTTTGGGACAACCATGACCTGGATTACTGAGAATTTCCATAGACACCTTCCTAATTCTCCAATACAAGATTAAGTGCAAAAAAACCTCAATAGCTGCTCTCTATTGCCTTCCTTGATACCTCATTATCCTTCTCCCTGTAAATGATGAAACAATGATGGAAATAGGTTGCTGTTCACAATAATGGCATATCATTTCCTGTAGCAAAGGTAGCATTTCTTCCAGTACCATTTTCTGGGGAATACAGATATGATGCTGCTATTTTGTTCTTTGTTTGTTTAGCAGGCGCGTTGCTTCTGATCTTTCCCAGTAAATCTGGCCTGTCAAGATCAGTTGCAATGTCAGTTTATACAATGTACACCGTGGATGTGGTCATGACTTATATTTCCTAAATACCAGATTTAATGAGATTAATCTCACTTGGTCACCTTGAGGACAAGGTAGCAGAGTAGGAATGCATGCTGAAGGCTGTGTAAAAAAAAGCCATCTATGGTTTTGCTTTAATTAAACACCTATGCAGAATTTTGGAAATGATATAAGAGGAAGTAAAGCAGTTCTGAAAATAAATGGACACAGCTTTTCTCATGTTTCTGTATGTGTTGGCTAATTTATTTTTAACCAAGATCATCTACCAAAAAAAAAAAAAAGTGAGATGTTAACTTTATTATATATTTCACCCTGGTGCTCCAGATATCAGCAAAGGGAGACAGAGAATCAAGGTTATATTTAATTCTGTTGTCTTGTGGCTCTTTGTTATTCTGTCCACATTTAGCAGAAATCACAAGGAGTTATTCAAAGCAAGATGTAAGGTTGTTTCTGAAAAATTTGCAAGATTTAGCTTATTTATGTATTTCGTTTATGTATGGCTGCCCATCTCAACAAATGACTCTCGGCAGGGAACAAAATTAAACTGAAAATACAAAGAATTACAATGAGGCAAAACTTGGATTACATAGCAGCTGAGAATAAATCATACAACTGTATCACTAATATAACCCAAAATTAGGTCCATGCACATACTTAGGGCACCAGACCCAGGCCCGGGCCCAAATGAATGGAAAACAAGCAGGGTTGAGTTTCATCCTTATCTAAAGTGGGACAATGTTCCATAAAGTGGGCACTATAGTAGGTAAGGCATGACTTTGACAATCCGCATCAAATGACATTCCTTAGCCATTGTAACCCAAAGCATGTCCACCAGATTATAGTTGCTCATGTAAAATAGCACAAGTTGGAATGCTCCAACATCGGAGGTTTTTAAGAAGAGATTGGACAACCATCTCTTTGCAATGGTATAGGGTCTCCTGTTAAGGCAAGGGAGTTGGACTAGAAGATCTCCAAACTTTGTTTATTCTGTTGATAAGTAATTGCAATAGAATAAGGACAAGGCAGATTTTTGAACATATCAGGACCACTTATGCCCACATGTTCTTCAAAGAGTACAAATCCACAACTCCATGGTTTGAGTTTTATATGGAAGGAACTAGAACCCATCAAACTGATAGCCCGCAGGCCGCATACGGCCCATACAGGCCACACCAACCCTGGCTCCGAAAAGGCAAAAAAATTCCCATATGTCATGATATGGCCCGCAATGCGAGTGGGTTTGACACCCCTGAATTAGAAGAACATGATCAGAGATAAATTGAGCATTTCTGTTGTGGTCTGCCAACAGCCTGCAGAGCTGGCAGTGGAGTCAGACAGTGAGGAGGGTGGGAAGGAACATGGGCCAGTCCTGGACTCTGGGGAAGGCCCGGATGAGGGGTCTGCGTCGGAGGCAGAGATGGGGCCAGGGCCATCTGGGAGTGATGCGTGGACTCCGGAGCCTCCAGAGTCAGACATCAGAGAGGCAGAGGAACAGGAGGAGCTTGTTCCTAGTGCACACATGGACAGAGCTGCCAGAAGGCAAGAACAGTTATAACAAAAGGGATGACTCGGGATTAAGGCCTGGAGATGATTGGCCCCTCCCATAAAGCTTAAAAGAGGAGCAAAGGCATGTGGGCCCTTTGCAGGAAAGCAACGTTGTTAATTCTGTTCCCAGTCGGCATCTCTGTTTGATTCTGGAATCCGTGTGGCTTTGCCAAATAGGTCTTTGGCAACGTGTCAAGGGAGATAAAGGTTGGTGATTATCCCGAAGGACTTCTCCCAAAGGACTTTTTGCAACTAATTGGGACTCAGCTGTGAATGAACATAATTCACAGCTGTTGCAATAATAGAGGTTTTTGGGACTACTCATGTATTTTAATGACTCAGGAAGCTGAGGTCACAACAATTTCCTTTCTAGCCATTTACAATCTAGTCATATGTACTTGTAAATGCAATCTGTACACTGAAGGCATATGAAAAAAAAACTACTATAGCAGGGGTGGGTTCTATTTACCTTTACCACCAGTTCGCAACGGGATTGTGCATGCTTGCTTGCTTTGCTTGCGTAGGCGCCTTGTTTCTGTGAATGCGCAGAAGCTTCTGCACATTTGCAAATCACTGATGATGACATCTGGTGCAGTGGGTGGGGCCTCCTGCTGGTTTTACTACCGGTTCTTGTGACCCACCACTGTACTATAGGCAATCTTTGGTTTAATTGACCCCCTCTCTTTAGTGAACTTTGGATAAGATGCGTCCGGATTTCCCATTCAAATAATAGCCAAGTCTGTTGCAAGTACAATTTGGATTTTTCTTATAAATTAATGTCAACTTACATCATTTGTGTAGGTATGAAAGCGATGTAATGTGGTTGTTGTATCTGTTTAGTTCATTGGGTCTTAATAAAATTGGTACACACATGATACCAGTACAGGTTTAATCAAAGGTGAGGTATAATAGGCAACCTCTCTCTTGAATGGTCCATAAAATCGGGGTTTCATTGTAGGTGGTGTTAAGTGGATGTAATGCTGCAGGAAAGAAACAGATATACAGTATAGCATGAAAGAAACACAAATCAGGATAACCATCTACCTTTTACTCAAGGATCATTGCAACAGTAAAGACTTACTTTATAAAGTATAGAGTTTTGTGGGGGGGGGTTTGAAAAAAAATCAGATCGGGAATATTTCATGGAGCATTTCTTAATTGTAGGATATTTGTGGTATTCTGAATCCTTAAATTTTGTATCTTTTGCTCACTTCTAATAAACATGGCAGCATTTCTTCATTCAGGAGAAAGTCTTGGAGACTTGAACTACTGCCACTGCTTTCAGAATAATCCTGCCCCGACCTCTGATTTATTTTAAGTGAGACATTTGAAAAAAACTGAGTGGTGCCGTGGCCTAGAGGTAGAGCTCTTGCCTCACAATCAGGAGGCTGTGTGTTCTATCCTAGGTAGAGATTTCTTTCTCTGGGCACACTGAGAATATATCTGCTTCAAAAAAACCTCCACATTGGAGACAGGAAGGGCATCTGGCCAGTAAACACACAGCTCCATTCAGTTGCCCAGCCTCCACCCAATAAGGGAATATGGGGTGCTTAAAAGAGGAGATGATGATTTGAGGAAAAGACCATTTACTTACATGTGGAAATGCTGGTGCTTGAATTAGGACTCCAGGCAGTACTCTTGAGAATGTCAGCTTCCCCACTACCTGGTGAGGAATCAAATGACAAGAATTGCTATATAGACACACTGTGTGGTGATCTAACAGCTAAACTTAACTCTACAGACCCCACTGAGAGCAAAGCTGGGGGAGAAAAGCATTCGATGAGATTCTAACAAATTTGAGTGATGTTCCAGGGGGTCTTCTTATGACTATATATCTGTTCATACCAGAGGTGGGTTCTAAAATTTTTTACTACTGGTCCTGTGGGCGTGGCTTATTTTGTGGGCGTGGCTTGATGGTCATGTGACAATTCTTTAGGATTTAGCAGAGGTACTGGTCTACCAAGCTTTTAACTGTTTGCAGAGCTGTACTGGTCTACCCATTTATTTTTGCAGGCACTGGTCTACTCATGTATTTTTGCAGGCGCTGATCTACCCATTTATTTTTGCAGCACTGGTCTACTCATGTATTTTTGCAGGCACTGGTCTACCCATTTATTTTTGCAGGCACTGGTCTACTCATGTATTTTTGCAGGCATTGGTCTACCCATTTATTTTTGCAGCACTGGTCTACTCATGCATTTTTGCAGGCACTGGTCTACCCATTTATTTTTGCAGGCACCGATCTACTCATTTGTTTTTGGAGGCACCAGTCTACCACCAAATGGCCTTTTACCACTGATCAGCTGTAGGGCGGCCCTTTGAAGCCCCGCAGCAAGAGTTTAAACAGTTTTTCCTTACAGCCCATCAGCTGGGACTCAGGGGGCAGCAATAGATTGGGGGTGGGGCCAAATAAAAGGTAAGAATAATGAGGGGGGTGGGGGCGGCGGGGGAGAGGGGGCAGAACCAGTTCGGTGACGTCATATCGTCACCGCTACCGGCTCGGCGGAACTGGGCCGAACCGGGAGGAACCCACCACTGGTTCATACTACAGGATTAATGGGTTTGAGTTTCAGTATTATAGCAGTTCTGGTGTTTGTTATTTTATTTCAGTGTGAGTGGAATTGTTAGCTTTTTCAGACCATCATGATGCTTAGTTCCCTTTCTCAAAGGAGGAACAGTCCTGTTTTCCATAAAGGAGAGAGGGGGTGCATTCATTTCTTATTTTTCAAATGAAAATTAAGTTCGCAGTTTGTTTAGATTTTACTTGCTGAACTGGAAGGAAAATGCTTTCTTCATATTTTCCTGTTGAAGTGTCACATTTATCCTCTCTGTGCTGTACTGCTGTTCAAAAAATGGTTGCATATTTCCTTTCCAATACATTTAGCTTTACTAAATGGCACAGGCTGCTCTCAAAATTATGCATTTAGAAAAAGAAAGAAAACAGCTGCCAACTTGAATAATTTTTAGACAAAAGCCAACATACCATCCACGTTAGAAGTGCAGGCATTACAAATAGGAATTGTTTCCTTCCCTTTGTCAGTTTTCTTTTTTAATATGGTGGGATAGTCGAGGTACAACAAAGCAATATACATATATAAAATCCCTGATAGACCTCATACATTCTGTTAAAATAAAATAGCCCCACCAAATTTAGTTCAGGAATATTATTTATTAACTTTGTATGTAGTTAGTTAGCTTCCATCATTATAGCCAATTTTATTCATATTGTCATCAAATGATTTCAGATCAAAGATCACCAAATTAATTTATGCAAAAGAATGGCACAGATCAGAGCAAGATCCCAAACCAGGGGTGAAATCCAACAGGTTCTGACAGGTTCTGGAGAATCAGTAGCAGAAATTTTGAGTAGTTCAGAGAACCAGTAGCGGAAATTTTGAGTAGTTCAGAGAACCAGCAAATATCACCTCTGGCTGGTCCCAGAGTGGGGTGGGAATGGAGATTTTGCAATATCCTTCCCCCAGGAGTGGGGAGGGAATGAGGATTTTGCAGCATCCTTCCCCTGGAGTGGGGTGGAAATGGAGATTTTGCAGTATCCTTCCCCTGTCACGCCCACCAAGTCACACCCACCAAGCCACACCACGCCCACCAAGCCACGCCCACAGAACCAGTAGTAAAAAAATTTGGATTTCACCACTGTCCCAAACCCCCGTTTCTCAGAAGTACAATAGTTTCACACAACTTTTGTGATGGGTGTACAACAGGTTAGATCATATCTATAGTGTACATGGCCACATTCAGGATAATTTGTAATTATTTTTTAATCATGTCAAGGATGAAGTAAGAAGACTCATTCAAAGAGTTATAAAGTGAAAGTACCCCCTTCATATTCCATGAAAACATACTTTAATTGCAACTCCTGAATTTGCTACTTTAATCCAACCTTTCCAAATGTAGCATTAAGATACAAAAACATAGTGCCTTAGAATCCCACAAATGTTTGATCCATAACGATTTTACTGTTTGTGTGCTAAGGATAGGTATAGTTGGAAGTGTTTTAAAATACTTTTTGCCTTTTGTTATAGAAATGAATGAGGTGCTTAAAATGCCTAAAATAAACTAGGTTACTTATCTAAATCTTGGGGGTTTATTCGTTTTTCCTTAGAATGAGAAGATTTAACTCCAAGCTACTATTTTTTTCAGATACTGTTGCTTGTTTTTTAAAAACTTTAAACAAAAAGACCTAAGTGTAGAACATAAAATTATCTGCTACAATGTCCTACCTGTCAATGACTACTTCAGCTTCAACCACAACAACACACAAGCACACAATAGATACAAACTTAAGGTAAACCACTCCAAACTCAATTGCAGAAAATATGACTTCAGCAACAGAGTGGTCAATGCCTGGAAAGCACTACCTGACTCTGTGGTTTCTTCCCGAAACCCACAAAACTTTAACCTTAGACTGTCTACTGTTGACCTCACCCCATTCCTAAGAGGTCTGTAAGGGACGTGCATAAGAGCACCAATGTGCCTACAGTCCCTGTCCTAATGTCCCCCATTTATTCGTAACCATCTCATGTATTCATAATCATGTTTATCAAGTTTATACATTTCATGTATTCACAATCATGTTTATACTTTATCTGTAATCTTATATATGCTTGACAAAAATCAATCAATCGATCAATCAATCAATCTTTTTAAACAAAGGCCTTTTACAATGGACATTGACTGAGAATGTGTATTTACAATCTTGTAAATGAGATTTACATTTTAGATTCTGATTGATTAGCTTCCCCCAAGTGTTAAGTGTTCTAGTTGCGTAACGAAGATTCATGCAATAGGCTCTGTTCTTATAATCTACAACAGCCATCGCTTGTATCGTAGCGGTACCTTTGAGACAAGTCCTTGCAATTTTCTTGACAAGATTTTGGACAAGTCATTGTCTCCTTCCCAGGGCTAAGAGAGGGCAATTGGCCCAAGGTAATTCATCTGGCTTTATGCTTTATGCTTATGCCGGAAGGAAGGAAGGAAGGGAGGGAGGGAGGGAGGGAGGGAGGGAGGGAGGGAGGGAGGGAGGGAGGAAGGAAGGAAGGAGGAAGGAAGATGTGTGTGTGTGTGTGTGTTTGTATGTGTTTCCATATGTATGTGAAAGGGAGTTAGACCATAAATATTTCATCATTTCTGTTCTAATTTAAATTGTGTGGATATATATATATATATATATATATATATATATATATATATATATGTATGTATGTATGTATGTATGTATGTATGTATGTATGTATGTATATGCATGCAAGTTTTGGTGTATTCATGTCTTTTCCCATGTCAGATTGATAGTATCTTGGTGACGTTTCGATGAGGTCCCACTCGTCATCTTCAGGCTGGTGACTTCGGCTTTGTGCTTGTGTGAGGAAAGCCACTTTCCTCACACAAGTACAAAGCCAAAGACACCAGCCTGAAGATGACGAGTGGGACCTCATCGAAACGTCGCCAAGATACTATCAATCTTACACGGGAAAAGACCCGAATACACCAAACTTGTATACCTCTACCCGTTAAAATCTACAAAAACAAATATATATATATATATATAATTTATATTTTACTGATAAAGAAATAAAGGGAGACTCGTGTAGATCTATTCCTTTATTTCTTTATCAGCAAAATATAAATTTGGTATAAAATGGTTTGTTGTAAATGTGACTGTTTGAGGGCTCCTGGATTGGAGCTGAAAGGCGAAAATGGAAGCAGTATGCTCCCTCTCATATGTTGGGCTAGACCAGATGCCTCGATAGAAAACCACTTTATATATATATGACCGGGAGAAGGATTACCCACTGGTATATTGATACAACAAGTTCCTTTCATGCAGAGATGCTTCCCATTCCATTACAGGATAGAAGAGCAGTTGTCATATGGATTCTTGCCAGCAACAGATGTTTCTCCAGATATTAGCTTCACTCACAGGAAAGTCATACATAGCAGGCTATGCTGGATGTCAGCCAGTATTAGAAACCCTTCCTTTACTTGTGGGTGGCTCTTCCTCATGTCCAAACTATTTAGCATTCAACCACCTGAAGTTTTTTTTAAAATTTGAGAAAAATTTCTATTTGAGAAAAATAAGTAGACATTTCACAGCAAAATGTTAGACTGCCATTCCTTTTTAACAGGAAGGCTTCTGTTTGGATTTCCAGTCAATTATTGGTTGAAACAGGAACATTTATTTTGTATTTGTACATTCCATATAGTTTTTTTCCCCCAATATTCATATTACTTTGGTTGGCACTAAGCAGAACCTGTAATCATTTGGGATGAAATAGTGATCTTTTATAGTTTTTAATATATATATATATATATATATATATATATATATATATATATATATATGTATATATATGTATATATATGTATATGTATGTATGTATATGTATATATACACACATTATAGATGGAGAATCCCTTAATCTCCTTTATTATTACTTAGTGGCCATATTTTGGCTACAGTCATAGTGGGAGTCACCATTTAAGAGCAATACGAGAACTCATGATTCAGTCATTGGTGCCAAAGTAGATTCTATAGCTATTATGAAGATCATATTTCTAAATAACACCTATTTTTATACAGCACTTCTTTCTCACAAGTATAACTAAGGTTTGGAAACCATCTTGATTTCTTGAATGCTAGAAATATAAATGTTGTTTTTCTAAAAAGCAATGATCAAATGAAGCATACCGAGTTGAAGCTAGATTTAATTGTACATTTATTTTATTTATTTATTTTATTTGTCAAGAACAATAAGTATAAGCATGGATTGGATACATAAAATAGGTACAAATAGAAGAAACATTAGGACAGGGAGGGTAGGCACGCTGGTGCTCTTATGCACGCCCCTGCAGACCTCTTAGGAATGGGGTGAGATCAACAGTAGATAGTCTTAGGTTAAAATTTTGGGGGTTTTGGGATTAAACCACAGAGTCAGGTAGTGCATTCCAGGCATTGACCACTCTGTTGCTGAAGTCATTTTTTCTGCAATTGAGTTTAGTGCAGTTTACCTTAAGTTTGTATCTATTATGTGCTCATGTATTGTTGTGATTGAAGCTGAAGTAGTCATTGACAGGTAGGACATTGTAGCAGATAATTGTATGAGCTTTAATGAGATTTTGGGTTAGTGAGAAATTGCATCAGAGTCCCACTGACTTTAGTACATTCCTTTAAGTACATCCAAACAGTTTATTATATGAACCTTTGGGTTTGTCTTTAAAGCTTTATTTTAAAGCTCTGCAGAACTTAATGATCTGCACAAAAACTTACTTTTTGCTTCCTCGGTTTTGAGATATTGCTGATTTGTCTTGCCTCATCTTTGATTGAAACGCCAAATGTCTGACATGCTCAGGTTGCTTCTATTGGAGAAAATGCCAATTGCATTCAAAAGAGGAATCTAGGCAGAAAACTTTCAACAAATGATCAAATTGCATCTCCTTTAGTAACAGCAAGGAAATTAGATTGAAAGAGAGTTTTCCTCCTCTGGCAGACCGGCGATGTCAAGCTATTAGAGACCAGAGTTGTTAAATGAAGCAGCTTTTTGTCTTGGGCAGCATACAAATGCATCTCATTTGACTGGATGACTTGCATCATAAATACTCTCATTCCACACTATTCAGGTGAACAATTTCCCTTTCAATGTACAGCAAAAACTGGCAACGTGAAGTACTGACATTCTGGCCCTTGTTCTCTCACACATCTGCATTTTTCATCCATCCAATCATTGAGCAATTTTTCGGCTCTTTCAAAATGATTTCTTTCTGACCTCAGAAAGACACGGAGAAGACAAACTCTGGTCGAGTATGTGAACCAGTGAATTGTGACATTGGGTTTCCTCCAGTGAAAGCTAGAAAAGGTTGCATGCTGCTTCAATGCCCCCATTGAAAAGTTTCTGGAAATAAATTCATTTTCTTGAGTCAGAGTTTCTTGCTGTAAGGCGCTTTAATTTACCTTAAAATATTTGTTCCATCTACTTGTTTGGAAAAAGTACAAGAATCATCTTCTTTTAGAATTTCCCAAATGGATTGCTGCCACTCCATATATATTTGGCTTCAAACTTGGTTAAATTTAGGAAGGGCCTTGATGGCTTTTTGGAGACCTTTGGAGACTAAAAGGTGGCCCAGTGGCTCAGTGCATGAGAGTTGGGGAGTTAGATGTTGTGTGAGATGCTACTGTTTCTACTGAGTTTTTACTTGGACTATTATTGGCAACCAGTGTAGATTTTCAATCAATCAGAATAAAGTTGGAAGGGACCTTGGAGGTCTTCTAGTCCAACCCCTTGCTCAAGCAGGAGACCATATACCATTTCAGACAAAGTGCCTATTCATTTTTTTTCTGAAAAACCTCCAGCGATGAAGCATCTGCAACTTCTGAGGGCAAGCTGTTCCACTGGTTAATTGTTGTCACTGTTGGGAAGTTTCTCCTTAGTTCCAGGTTGCTTCTCTCCTTGATTAGTTTCCATCCATTGTTTCTTGTCTTGCCTTCTAGTGCTTTGGAAAATAAGTTGACTCTCTTCTTCTTTGTGGCAGCCCCTCAAATACTGGACTACTGCTATCATGTCACTCCTAGAATATCCATACCCGATTCCTGTAACAATTTTTCATATGTTTTAGTCTCCAGGCCTTTAATCATCTTAGTTGCTCTTCTTTGCACTTTTTCCAACATCACAACATCTTTTTTGTAATGTCGTGACCTAAACTGGATGCAGTATTCCAGGTGTGGTCTTACTAAGACTTTATAAAGTAGTACTAATATTTAATGTGATTTTTGATTCTAGGCTTCTGTTTATACAGCCAAGGATTGTATTGGTTTTTTGGCGGTGGCTGCACACTGCGACTAGCTCATGATGTGATCATCCACGAGGACTGCAAGGTCCCTCTCACAGTTACCGTTTTTGAGCCAGGTTTCACCTAATCTGTACTTGTACCATTGGTTTTTCCTGCATAGGAAATTTCATGTTGTTGGATAGGGTCCATTGGTCAAGTCTGTCATGGTCTTTTTGGATACTGAGCTTGTCTTCTGGGGTGTTGGCTGTCCTTGCCAGTTTAATGTCATCAGCAAATTTGAAGAATTCCCCTTCTATTTTCTCATCCAAATCATTTATGAAGATATTAAAGAGTACTGGGCCTAAAACAGAACCTTGTGGAACCTCATGGCTTACTTCTCTCCATGTAGATGTAGCACCATTAAGGACAACTCATTGAGTATGGTTTGTCAGCCAGTTACAAATCCATCTGGTGGTGATGCTGTCTATACTACATTTTTCTAGCTTAGAAAAAATAGGTTGTGGTCTACTTTGTCAAATGCCTTACTGAACTCAAAGTATACTATGTCCACAGAATTTCTCTTGGTTACTAATTTATTCACTTTGTCAAAGAATAAAATAAGATTGGTTTGGCATGATCTGTTTTTAACAAACCCGTGGTGGCTTCTAGATGTTCTAGATTTTCATGCTTTTGTTCTTCTGTATTACTTTTAATATGTTATTAGATGAATTAGATTTACAAGATGGATGTCCATAGAAATAAAATCAATATAAATAAAGTCATTATTTATTATGACATTTATTGGTAGGATTAACAGTGCTGTGTGAACTTTGTAGTTTTTCTTGCTGATGTTTCATTACCAAACTAGGTAATATCATCAGTGCTAGAAGGAAGTAGAATTTCTTTCTTTTTTTAATATACTGTAGAACATGCAACCTTTTCCATGTTTACATTCAAGGCAGAATTAAAATCTCATTATTAGCATTGTAAGGAAATAGAAAATAGAATGTAGAGATAGCCCATTTCTATTCCATTTTTCCTTTCATTTCCTTCATATTCCCTAACCCTAACCCTTCTGTACAGTATACGGTATTTTCTTAATAAGGGAATAAGGACGATGCAGTTGTAGATAATTTAATGTTATTGGAGCGCATAACGAAAGGACTGTTGAAAATTATTTTACCTGGTCAAAGTTAAGTGTTTTGTTTAAACATTTGACCAAACTTTATATAATGTACTATGTTTGAAGGAGCTATTTTTTACATAAAGCTAAAATAAATGTTGAAAAGAGATGTCATTGCAAAACACATGTGGAAAGGTAAAGGGTTTGCTGGTCTGTTTAGTTGTCATTGCTGAAGGTGAGTAAAGAAAAAGGAAGTCAAATAAGAGAGGGAATGTGGCGTAGCGGTTAAAGCGGTGAAATGGAATGAGGAATGTTCTAGACTAAGCTGTGGAAACTTGGTAAATGACATGGCTTCAACCTCTGTTAGTATTTCATTTATTTGTTTATTTATATGAATGCCTGCCCATCTTAAACACAATTCTTGGTGGCTCAAAACAAAACTAGTAACTATGAAATCATAAGCTGTAAAATAAAACAAAAATCCAGTCCCTCACTCATGATGCCCCACAATCAGCTCCAGATAGCTTCATTCTATTCCAGTACCTGAGTAAAAAGGCCAGATTTTGATAGCCTTCTAAGATACTAAAAAAGTGAGCGCCTGCCCAATCATTTGTTGGGGAAGGTATTCCTTAAAGTAGGAGCGGCTATAGAAAAGGGACAATTCTGAGATCTCATTAGATAACAAGATGTCAGTGGAAGAGCATGGCACCCTATCCAACATGGTAGGATGGACAGACACTCTCAGGGAGGGATGGTCCTGCATATAACCATATCCCATGCTATGAAGATCTTTAAAGGTGGTAACCGCCACCTTAAATTTGACACAGAAGGAAACTGGGAGCCGGTGTAGCTTGCCCAACATAGGTGCAACATTTTCAAAAGTGCAGTACCACACGCACTTCTGCATTCTGGACCAATTGTAGCTTCCAAGTAGTCTTCAAGGGCAGCACCACATAGAGCACATTGCAGTAATCCAAATGGGAAGTGACTAAAGTATGAGTAATCACGAGCATGGCCCCTGGGTACAGAAAAAGCATATTTGGGGCACTAGACAAATCTGTGCAAAGCCCCTCCTAACTATGGGTGCCACCTGCTTCTGAAGCAGGAGAGGTGAGTCCAGTAAGACTCCCCCAAATTACACATCAGCTCATCTAGGGAGGTGCAACCCTGTCCAGAGTCAATTATGACAGATCACCAGACCCTGAAGATGGTGGGGTCAAAACCCCAAAGCCTCCCCATTTTGCCAAAATTGAATCAAAGTCACTTTCTCCCCATCCAAACTCTCAGTCTCCAAGCTTGGTCAGCACCACAATCACATCGTCTGCCTGACCTGGATGCAAGGATACATCTTGCTTCCCATTACTGAATAAGATGCAAGATATAAAGATTTTAAAATTAGAAATGGCAGAAAATATTTGTAGCTCGGGTGGTAGATGGTGGCGGTGGTTTGTTATCCCAGTTTGTTGTTTAGCTTCTGAACGTTTGGAAATTAAACAACGAACTCGGATAACAAACCACTACCAACACATTTTAAAATACATAAATATGATAATAATTTCAAATAACATGCCAATTTTTCCTCATAATTGAACAGACTTTCTCATCACATTCATCTTCTTAAATAATCAGATTACTTCCTTCCTGAAAATGATTATTCTGACTCCCTAAAATCAGATTAGCCCCTTCCAACATGTTTTCCATCCCAACTCATTAGTAACCTGAGTGAAAATTAGAGCAATTTTATTTATTTATTTATTTATTTATTTATTTATTTATTTATTTATTTATTTATTTTTAAATTTATAGACCACCCTTCTCCCGAAGGACTCAGTGCGGTGTACAGCCAAAGTAAAAAACATAAATACAAACATTAAAAACAGTTTAAAAAGAAATATATAAATTTGGCCCCAAAGTTAAAAAACAATAACAAAACATATTTAAAACATTTAAAAAGCATTAAGCCAGCCCAGCTTGCTGAAAAAGGAAGGTCTTCAGGGCACGGCGGAAGGCACCAAGGTCTTGAATTCTTCGTATTTCTGGGGGCAGTTGATAACATTTCTTCACATGTTTTTACTCAAAGGAAGAATAAGCTGTCACGGCCATTAACTTGAGTCTGAATATAGAATTTTAAGCCTGTTGATTGTATTACTTTGCACTTGAAAGTAACGACTAGCGATTATGTACTCAAAGCTCAACATTTGGGAGCCCTACTATAACCACTGATTCTGATCATTCAAATGTCTGGTTTCCTCAAGGTGCAGTTGAAAAGTGATGAATCAAAAACTTTTGCAATGAAGATACTAAAGAAACGCCACATAGTAGACACGAGACAGCAAGAACATATACGCTCAGAAAAACAGATCATGCAAGGCGCTCACTCAGATTTTATTGTGAGGTATGACTTGTGTTCTTGGATAAAACTTTCAGAGTGCAGAATTTGTTCTCAGCTTTTCATTACATTCTTCTATCAAATTGCTATATAATGCCTTATCTGCTCTAAACATTCATTCAAATGCCTGAAATATCCAACGAGTACATGAATCCTTACTACGTTATTTATCATTGTAAATACCATAGTGTAACTTAAATGAAAAGTAAAGTTGCAATGTGCATAAAAAAACAGACAATAAATAACTTAAAACAGCCAATTCATTTTTAAAGATAGACATTTGGTTATTAATAACAATGAAATGTTATGCCTAACTAAAGGCATGTTAACTACGTTTCAAAAAGCCGTGGTGGCGTAGTGGTTAGAATGCAGTATTGCAGCCTAATTCTGCCAATAGCCAGCCGTTCGATTCTCACTGGCTCAATGTTGACTCAGCCTTCCATCCTTCTGAGGTTGGTAAAATGAAGATCTAGATTGTTGGGGGCAATATGCTGACTTAGTGTAAACTGCTTAGAGAGGGCTGTGTAAGTACAGCCTACACTATATAAGTGTAAGTGCTACTGCTATTGTTATTTCTGCTCTCCTTCCCATTCTTAACTAATAGCTATAGCAGCACAGGTCATATCTTAGTAACTCATTGTGTATAGGTGGATACACACAAACATGCGCACATTTGTACCTCCAAAATGTTACAAGGTGGCTTAGAACAACATTGAATTACGCCTTGGCTTCTTTAGATACTTGGATCCCTAACCTCTTTTGAATCACCTTCATTATAATTTTATGAAACTTGTATAAAATAGTAAAAAAATACAAGTAAAAGTTATTTCTGCTTGAGGGTTATTTCAAAATATCCAGCTTTCTAGCAAAAAGATTAGAAAAATAAGGAAAATTAAGGGAAAAAAATACTAAAATCCCTTCACAAAATAGCTTATTTTGATCAAAAGCAGTCCAAATGTTGCAAAAATGTGAGATTTCTATATGTCAGAATTCTCATCAAGCTAGGGAGTACTAAAGACAAGACAAGAAATGAAAAAACAAAACATCTTTAGTACAGTCTTGGACTATATATATACACCTAAGACCCTTCATTATCCATAAGTAGAGCTGTGGTGACGCAGTGCATAGAATGCAGTATTGCAGACTAATTCTGCCAATTGCCAGCAGTTCAATTGTTCAATTGGCTCAAGATTGACTCAGCCTTCCATCTTTCCGAGGTTGGTAAAATGAGAATCCCAGGTTGTCAGCAATATGCTGACTCTGTAAACCACTTAGAGAGAGCTGTGAAGCACTATGAAGCGGTGTATAAGTCTAAGTGCTACTGCTATCATGGAAGATCCAGAAAAGAACATGAAATAATCTGTAAGGCAATTTCAGAATCAAAAGACAGAAGTTTTAAAATAATTCAACCCTGTTGGATTGTATTTACAAACATGTTTTCAAAGCTGCTAGACCAAATTTTGGCTTATTATGGGTATCAATAGCTGATATACTCTGCTTCCAAAAAAGAGATACACCCGTTTTCTTCTGCATCTGGCAGTGCTTTTGTGAGATGTCTAATTAATGTAGCACTCAAGTCCCTCTCAAAATTACAATATCATAGGACATGTTGCATATCCTCTGTAATTGGGAACCCCCACAGACAGAGGCATTCATGATAGGGCATCTTTTGAGATTTGCCATGACTGATAGCTGAAGGCAGTTCAAGGCCAAATGTCTTACATCATCTATAATTTATTAGAGATTGGTAACGGTTGGCATTGTAAGCCTCCAACATTTATATTCCCTTGATGCAGGAAAAGAAAAAAAGTAGCAGAAATCCTCAAAAGCTAAGTCACATGTTGTCTACTGAATTCAGAAAAAAAAAGAATGAATTGACAGAAGTCTGAATAGACTTCATTTTTTCTCAGAACGATAATAATAATATAACACCTAAAGACCATCACCTATTCTTTAAGTGGCAGAAGGTCATAGACTGTATTTAACATTTCAAAGTCCAGTAAGCATTCATAACTCTTTTCCCCCTTTCTTTTATAGGCTATATAGGACATTTAAGGACAGCAAGTATTTATATATGTTGATGGAAGCCTGTTTAGGTGGAGAGCTTTGGACAATTCTCAGGGACAGGTAAGAGATGTCATAAGGTTTGTTGTGATAGGAAATGACATTCGCTTGGCATACCAAATGCGATCACGTGAACAATCTGTATAATTAAAAAAATTCTAGAGTTTGTTGATTTATTCCTGTCACGATTAAAATAAGGCATACTACCGTATGTCATAAAATTTAAAATATAAAATACAAGATTAAAATACTGTACAAATTAAACAGATCTTGCCCAGAAACTAGAAACATTAATTGTGTTCTGTCGGGTGTCATGTGGTCCTCAATGTGAACTTATCAAGTGTGAATACACAAAGGACAGGGGTGTGTGTGTGTTGTTGTTGTTGTTGTTGTTGTTGTTGTCTGCATGTCACCACAGAGAGACTACTCTCTGTGAAAGAGAGTGAAAGAGCTACACGCAGATGCTACTCAGTCCAATATGTAACCTACACCCAAAATATAAAACCTGGTAGTCATTCATTCATTCATTCATTCATTCATTCATTCATTCATTCATTCATTCATTCATTTATTAAATTTATTTGCCACCCATCTTATATCCAATGACCCTGGGCAGCTTACAACTTAAAAAAACATTTTAAAAACATTAAAATCATCCATGATTTTAAAAAAAACAGAAAATAAAACATTAACAGATAAAATTGCGTAGACAAGATGGCAGAGAAGGGAGCCAGACACATGGCGACAGGATGGAGGTGGGGAAAGGATGTGGCACTGAGTTTTAACTAGTTAACCACTTCCAATATGAAGTTCTCTTTTATTAATATAATGTGGGAAAGAAGCATCATTTCATAGAATTATTTCCCCATTGTCTCTGTCCTATCAGAATTCTCCATTTATTTGCTTTGCACAAATGGTAAACTGTAACTTACCATGTCTTTTCTAAGGCACATCCCTACAGCATTTATTCTGAGCGATACATGCAGCCAATTTGATCTCTGTCATCTTCATGCTCTGACAGCATTTAAGTCCAAGTTGTTTTATTGTAGAAACATTTCTGGCAGAGATGATGTGTATATGAAATGCAACCTACATAGCTAGTCCCCTGATTTTAGTAAAGAAATAGGAATCATCTTCCAGGCTTTTGGGTCAAAAGAACTTGAACGGTATAATGGAAAGAATGAATTTTGGAACAGTCAAATTTTGGCTTGGCTACGATACCAATTGGGTATCCTTGAGCAAGATTCAAAATGTAATCTAAATGGGTAATAATCTAGTGTGTTGTGCTGCCATGTAAATAACTCTTCATTTTCTAGGGCTGACAAAAAAAAAAAAGCAACTACTTTCTATGGCAAACAGATGTGATCCAGCCTTCCAATGTAAGACAATATTCTGCTCTAGTGGTGTCCCATTACCAAGCTGCGGCCTATTCACAACCGGTCCGCACGAGCAGTGGGCTGGTACTTGTGCACATGCATGCACAGCACAACTTGTGCAATTTGAGCTGTGCGTGCACATGTGTGCCAGTCCATCGCTTGCACAAGTTGCACTGCATGTGCGTGCTGCGCTGGCCCGCCGCTCACGAGGCCTGGTTCTCCTCTTCCCCCGCCTATCATGCCGCCAAGCTACAAAAGTTGGGGACTACTGCTCTAGATCAGGGGTGTCAAACTTGTGCTGTAACAGCGGTGTCACATGATGTATCGGGACTTTTTTCCCCTTTGCTAAAGCTGGGCAGGGCCAGCACGTGATAAGAATTTGACACCCCTTCTCTAGATGATGATCAAGATTACATGTGTCCAAAATGTATGTATTTAGTGGAATTTATGGCATTGAGCTAACTACCAACTGATTTTGAAAGATAGCCATGCTATGATCAGACCAAGGCCTGCTTGGTTCATGGCTTTACCTCATGGCTGATCAGATGTTTATGGGAAGCCCATTAGCTGACATATTAGTCCTTCCGCTCACCTTCTTCAGCTAATGATATTGAGAAGACACTCTTACTGAAGACAACATTTATCCATCGTGACATGCTGCCTATTGTAGGAAATTACTTAGGACTGCTGGCAGCAATAGAAGAGTGTCCTCATATGATCCTCGTCTTGGCCAACAGGACAATTCTGACAGATATCTCTGCCAAAAACTCTTTGGCGTCGGCCAGCAGAAATAAATTTCTCAAAGTACAGCAAAGGGTTCCTTCATCACCCCACCCAATTCACTCAGTGTGTTGTTGAATTAGTGTTGTTCTCTTAAAGTTGACAGATTTCACTACTATGATGGACTGCTACATTGTGCTTTTAAATATTCAACATGCAATTTTGTTCGAGGTAGTTTCAGACAACAGGGTACGTCATTCAAGTAAGTAATGCTGCAATCCTGACTTGAAACAGAATTTCCATTAAATTCAATTATTCTTACCTGGGAGGGTTTCTTATATTGCCTACCACTCTAATCTCAGTACTTTGAGTTGTTTACAATATACAGCAAGAAAGAAAATATAACCAATAAAACCATACATCTCACAAAAGCCACAAAAAGACATTTTGCTGCAAGCAATCCACTCAAATCCAGCTGCCCCAACAACCCTGATCCTTCAAATATCTGGGAGAACAAAATTGGGAAGGAGGCAATCTCAGCTTGTAGAAGAAGCTGTTTGCAATGCAATCAAGGAAGTCTGCTTCCACCTCCCAAAATGTATTAATGTATTTATTTATTTTAAGGCCTGCTTTGTATTTTTTGTATATTTTTTATATTTTGTATATTTGTGGACTTCTGCCTGGCTCGCCAGAAGGCATCTCTGTAAACGAGTGTCTCTCACGCCACAAATCAACTGCTCGAGTAGCGCGTCGTCTAGATCCCGGTAGTCGCAATGCGTTGCGGCTTTTTGAAGAGCGGCCACATATGCGCTGACCGGTTCTCCTTCTCTTTGTACTCATTCCCAGAGTTCGTAGCACTGTACAAACTTTGAAGGAATGGGAGCGTAGTGGGCTCTTAAGTTTGCTTGTAGGACGTCCCAGGGAACCGTCTGGACTGGGGTTGGCTCGCAGAGGGACTCGGCCATCTCGAATAGTCTGGCCCGCAGTGGCTCAAGAAGTGGAGCTTTTTTGGTTCGCAGAGAGCCCTTGCATCTCGCTTGCTTCCAGGGAACACTCGAACCTGGTCAGATACGACCCCCACTTCTCTCGGGTCAGGTCAAAGGGTTTTGGCGGAACGTAGGCAGACATTGCCGTATGTCTCCATGTTCGCTCATCAGCCTGGCTGAAACTCAGAGCTCTTTTTGATTGTGGCCTCAATCCCACCTTCGTCGCCAATGTTGTAGCGCGGGAATAACGAGAGGCACAAGCAAGCTAGTGACAACAGCTCTTTAATTCAGGGTGAGACTTCAGCAAAAAACTACAGGCAACAGCCCTCCTTATATACAGTATTGAAACACCCGTTAACCAATCACAAAGCATTGTTGCATTTGAATTTCCCGCACAAAATAGATACATACATAACAGTGGTTAATTTGGTTTGGTTTTTGGTCTTATGTTAAAACTTGTTTTTAACTATCCAGAGGCTCTACCATGACACTGGCAGCTGTATAAAACAAACAAACAAGAAGTTTAATGTGGGATAGGAAGCAAAAACTTCCTGTCTCAGGAAGACTTTTCAGGATGGGTAGATTCTCCCTGATTCCAAAGACAACCAAGATGGACTTTATAATTCATACCAGCACTTTGAATTGAATTCAGAAACATATTGGCCAATCAGTGTTGAGCCCACAAAAAAGATATATTCTCCCAATATACTGTTTTTCAAAAGGCAACTGGACTGTTTTTCCTTTTAGACGTTTTACTTCTAGTCCAAGAAGCTTCTTCAGTTCTGATTGAATGGTGGAGGATGGAAGGATTTATATTCCCAAATGACTGCAAGGAATATAAATCCTTCCATCCTCCACCATTCAATCAGAATTGAAGAAGCTTCTTGGATAGTAAGCGAAAAGTCTTCAAGGAAAAACAAAGTCCAGTTGCCTTTTGAAAAGCATCTTTGGGGCAACGATGACCTGGATGACTGAGAATCTCCATAGACATCTGTATATTTTAATTAGTCCATAGTAATCTTTGACCAACTGCAATTTCTCACATGCCTTCAAAAGTAGCTCCAGGCAGAATATGTTGCATTCCTATATCGTAGAGGTGTGAATGATGAGTTAGTATCTCAAGTTACCCACCACCACCAAAAAAGAGAGGATTTTATTGTTGCACCTGCTGAAGCTGGGCAAAAGTCTTTTTTTTCACCTTGACTATTTGCTGATCAAGCAGGAGCTTGAATTCAGAAAGGCTTGTGAATGTGTGTGAACTCAGTAGGGAAGGTAACCTTGTCACCTCCCGTATTGACTACTGCAATGCCCTCTACACGGGACTGCCCTTGAAGACCACTCGGAGGTTTCAGCTGGTGCAGAATGCGGCCGCGCGGGTTTTGATGGGAGTATCTCGATACTCGCATGTTACACCTCTCCTACACGACTTACATTGGCTGCCGGTTGCCCTCCAAGTGAGATTCAAGGTGCTGGTGATTACCTATAAGGCCCTATATGGCTTAGGCCTGGGATATTTGGGGCTGCAGCCAGCAACAGCTGCCCATCGCCCGGTGCGTACCCACAGAGAGGGTCTCCTCAGGGTGCCGTCGGCCAGACAGTGTTGGCTGGCGACCCCCAGGGGGAGGGAATTCTCTGTGGGCGCACCTACCCTTTGGAATCAACTGCCCCTAGAGCTCCGGGTGGCCCCTGACCTCCACTCTTTCCGTCGCGACCTGAAAACGTGGCTGTTTCGTTTGGCTGGCCTGGACTGATGAGGTTTTAATTTTTAACTTGTTAGTCTTAATTTACTAATACTGACTAACTTTTAACTGTTAAATTATGAGATTTGGATTTAATTTCTTTTTAACTTTTTCATTAGATGTTTTTTACTGTTGTGAGCCGCCCTGGGTCTGGCTGGAGATAGGGCGGCATATAAATCTCATAAATAAATAAATAAATAAACCTAATCCGGAGCCAAAATAGAAGTCTGAATCTTTTTTTATGAACACTACTTCTCACCTTGCCTGGGTTTTGTTAAGGATATTATTGAGTTACACCCAGTCTATAGGGCCGCCCTGGAAACAGTGAAGGACCAGCCCATGGAGCCTCTGCCAGTGGAAATGGAGTTCCGTTTTTGGCTGCGACGGCCTCCTGCAACCCTCTGCCAGTGAAAATGGAGCTCTGTTTTCGCTGGCAGAGCACTCGGGCCACCACAGGCACCCCCAACACGAGTGATGTAGAGCTGGCCATGCCCCCCCCCGAGGTCAAACACAACCTTGATGCAGCCCTCCCTGAAATCGAGATTGACACTCCAAGCTAGAGGAACCATCCATAGCAGGGGTGCTATTCAGCAGGTTCTGACAGGTTCTGGAGAACCGGTAGCAGAAATTTTGAGTAGTTTGGAGAACCGGCAAATATCACCTCTGGCTGGCCCCAGAGTGGGTGGGAATGGAGATTTTGCAATATTCTTTCCCCAGAAGTGGGGAGGGAATAGAGATTTTGCAGTATCCTTCCCCTGGAGTGGGGTGGGAATGGAGATTTTGCAGTATCCTTCCCATGGAGTGGAGTGGGAATGGAGATTTTGTGGTATCCTTCCCCTGGAGTGGGATGGGAATGGAGATTTTGCAGTATCCTTCCCCCAGGAGTGGAGAGGGAATGGGGATTTTGCAGTGTCCTTCCCCTGGAGTGGGCTGGGAATGAAGATTTTGCAGTATCTTTCCCTGCCACGCCCACCACACCACGCCCACCAAGCCATGCCCACAGAACCAGTAGTAAAAAAAAATTGACTACCACCACTGATCCGTAGTCAACAGCCACGGTCCAACCAAAGCAAAATATTTCTTTTAGTGAGCATCGATGATCCAGATCCTCTCTATTACAGAATGTCATCTGATGGAGCCCAGGAAGAGAGCTTTTTCTGTTGTGGCGCCCATCCTTTGTAACATCATCTCTCCAGGGATTAGATTTGCAAGGTCTTAAAGATGCAGTTTTGTCCTTGTGCTGGGGAGTCTGAATATGTGGAAAACTGTGCAGTCATTGTGTTTAATCTGTCACTTAGTTTTTCTTTTAACCTTGGCTTCTGATCAGTATTTCTATGGAGTTTTTATATATTTTTTTATGTAGTTTTTAATTGTTGTCTGCCACCCACAGTCATGACTTTGAGACGGAAAGCCAAATAAATATAAATGAATGAACAAATATAATAAAAACCCTATCAGGAGGAGGATAATTAGACCTCCCTTCCTCCAAATATAGAGGCAGAATGTAAATCAGAGTCAGCAGTATTTTCCTATAATTCTAAAATATATTAGAAATAAAACGAAATTCAGTAATAAAATATCAAAATCAAAAGATATGAAAGAATGGACTTACTGGCAAATATGCCTGGTGGTGCTTCTATGAGATGTACTCTAACACCTGATTGAAATTATGTAAATAAAAGTATATCACTTAGGTTATGATTGGATAGCAAATACTGTACTTAAAACTTATCAGTTGCATAAGTGGTAGAGCAAAATAAGACAGAAATATAGTCATGAAACCTCAAAACTTACTTTTATAGTATTGTTTTTATTATCATTTTAAATTCCAAACATTTATTTGTATTTAATTTGTTTTAAAAAAATAAAATTACAATACAAATTACTTTGTGCTCAGATTTCTTTTAATTGTTTGCATAAGTCTTTGAACCTTTATTTTAATACTTTTTCTGTCTACTCCTGGTATCTGCTGCCATCTAGCGACGAAAGAGAATGTCTCTTTTTATTTCCTTAGGTCATTTATTAATAATTGAAATGCTTAGCACTAGCAAAACCTTGTTAACTTTTTATGCTGTTTTAGTTTTAGGCTGCATGCCTGCTTTGGAACAGGCTTATACAGCAAAATGTCAGTCTATAGGTATCCTAAGGATATCCTTAGGATATCCTTAGGATATATTTATATCCTTAAATATAAAGTATAGGGTTTAAAGTACTTACCCAGCAGTTAATTTGGGGAATGTGAAATGTGAAGCCAACTGCATCTGTCAGGAAAACTGACCATATTGTTTCTCCTTTTAAAACTTAATTTGGAAGTGGGCTGTAATATATAGCAGTGATTGTTGATTTTGTGATTTGTTGAAAGTAAAGCTTCTGATCTCTGTGCCTTTTTTATTTGGAAGGGAATGAAGAAAAATAAATTCAGTTTGGAGAATAAATGTATGAGGGTTTTTTTGGGTTGTTGTTTTTTAAAGATCTCAGAATAAGCAATAAACAGAGAAATGTGATTCTATCATAGCCTACAGTTATTTTGCTGTCTGGTTCTTCTGATAGCTAGTGGGCTTCTGCAGTCAAGTCATTAGATAAATAAAGTATTTTCTTCTGACACTTTCAGTGGTTTCACACAAAAATATTTGAACTGTGATTTTCAGTTTGCAAGATATAATGCTGCCTGAGGAAAGCACTGCCAAGTACTCCACTCATAAAATCCTATACATATTTAAGTCCTTGACTTACAACACTTCCTTTAGTGAACGTTTGAAGTTACAATGCAACTGACAAAAGTGACTTATGACAATTTTTCACACTTACGACCATTACAGCATCCCCATGGTTACCTGATCAGAATTCGGATGCTTGGCAACTGACTCATATTTATGACGGTTGCAGTGTCCCAACATCATGTGATCAGCTTTTGCGGCCTTCTGACAAACAAAAGTCAACGGGGAAGCCAGATTCACTTAACAACCATGCTGCTCACTTAACAATCGCTGTGATTCACTTAACAACAGTAGCAAGAAAGGTTGTGAAATGGGGCAAAATTCGCTTAACCAATGGCTCACTTAGCAACAAAAATGTTGGACTTAATTATGGTCATAAATCAAGAACTACCTGTAATTCACTGCACTGCTCCAAAAGCTGATCTAAATGAGGCAAGATTAATGTCCTCATATCTTGTAGACTTGGGATAATTGGATGTCTGTTTTTGTCAGTGTCAAAATCTCTGGTTTTGGGGAAATGGGGAAAATCAGCCGTGCTCAATTATTCTTTTCAACAGCGTCTTTCAATGACACTGTTGTCCCTCCTATTTTGGCTTTTTTGTCTTCTGGAAGCCATGATGATGGCTGAGGTTGAGGGTCCTATATCAATTTTTAAGAAAATAATAATAATACAGCCAGTTAAGATGACTTATCCTTACATATTTGTAAATTCCAAATAGTATTTTCATATACCTCAGTTTTCATTCATTCCCATTTCATTTGACCATGTGCATAACACTTACTACTGTACAATGGAGTGGATTAAAAAGGAGCAAATCATTTGGAATAGGGCTAACCTAGTCCTAATCATTTGGAATAGGACTAACCAAGTCAGCACTGAGCAACACAAATGAATACATTAATCGACTTAATACTGGAGCCCAATCCAAATTACTATGATTCTTTTTCTGGAATGAAAGTCTCTATCTTTTCCTCACCTCCTAATGCAGGGGTGTCAAACTCAAGGCCCAAGCACGGGGTGCTTAGATCTGGCCTGCAGGGCACCCTGGAAACAGTGAAGGACTGGCCCGCAGGGGCAGGAAAGGAAGAAGAAGAAAAGAAAGAGGGAAGGAAAAAGAAGGGAAGGGAGGGAGGGAGGGAGGGAGGGAGGGAGGGAGGAAGGAAGGAAGGAAGGAAGGAAGGAAGGAAGGAAGGAAGGAAGGAAGGAAGGAAGGAAGGAAGGAAGGAAGGAGATTATAATGAGAGTGAGTGAGGGTCTGGGGGAAGTTCTGCCTTAGCACTTGGCCACTACAGGTGCCCTGACATGAGTGCTGGCCATGCCCACTCCAGCCCCCTAAGGTCAAACACAAAACTGATGCAGCCCTCAATGAAATCGAATTTGACACTCCTTTCCTAATGCATGTAGTATTTCTACATTTGTACTCCTAGACATATTCTATTCATCATCTTGCACCCACATCAGATGGTGGGTGCAAGGATGCAAAACCAGGAATTGGAAGGTTATCTTAGTGGACTGGCCATATTTATATTAACCTTGGTGGCGCAGCAGACTAAAGTGCTGTTAAGTAGCACCAGCTGCCTGCAATTACTGCAAGTTCAAATCTTACCAGGCTCAAGGTTGACTCAGCCTTCCATCCTTTCGAGGTAGGTAAAATGAGGACCCGGATTGTGGGGGCAATAAGCTGACTTTGTATAAAAAGAACACCGCTTGGGGGGGCCGAAAGCCCTACTAATCAGATATATACAAAAAGTATGAAGGCTATTGCTTAACGCATTGTAAGTCTCCGGAGAAGGGCGGCATATAAATCGAACCAATCAATCAATCAATAAATAAATAAATAAACAAACAAACCGCAAACACACACACATACATACCCTCCTTACGTGACGCTACGTCCTCATGCTAGAACAAGGAAAATAGAATATCTAAAGCATTTTGCTTTGAGCCAGGATGCCCCCAAATTCTGTTTTCGTAAGCAGGTTTATACAAATCCCTGTTCTCTTGTTTTCAGATCCTTTATCTGTAATATAGGGATGAAAACAGATTGGATTCAGACTTAGTCACGCTTAGATCAGTTCTATTAAAATCAAAGAGAAAGACATGATGAACACAAATCCCATTATTTTCACTAGGTTTACTCATTGAACAGACTTATTTTGTACTGAAGTAAGGCTGTGAGATTTTCTGTCCCTCCCTCCAAAAAAAAAGAATGAAGTATAAAGGTGAAGCATAATATCTGGAATTTTCTATTTGTTGTTGACTTCTAAGCTCATCACCAGAGGCTGTCTTTAGAGGAACTCTGAAATCTTAGATCTGGATAGAAGTATTTTAGAGTATTAGCATTTCAATTAATTTACTTATTAACGTTTCTAGAACTGTCCACGTGATATTTTGCGGATTTTCCTTATAAACCATTCTGTCAAAATGGAATGCATGTTGATGCTCAAATGTATCTTTAAAAATGTGTCTTAGAGCTGTTGGATTTTTTAAAATCTCAATACATATCTTTTTAAGTCTTTTTAAATATTTGTTTTCTATACTTATCTTCCCAATTTTAATTGGCCATTTTGGTTTTTACATTATAATTACATAGTAATGATGCTATCATGTTTATTTTTATTGTTGCCCCAGATCCTGAATTGAATGAATAAGTAACCTCCCTCCCTCCCTCCCTCCCTCCCTCCCTCTCTCCCTCCCTCCCTCTCTTTCTCCCTCCCTCCGTCTCTCTTTTTCTCTCTTCTTGACAGAGGTTCATTTGAAGATTCTACAACCAGATTTTATACAGCTTGTGTGGTAGAAGCTTTTGCCTATTTGCATTCCAAAGGAATCATTTATAGGGACCTCAAGCCAGAAAACCTCATCCTAGATCACCGAGGTTATGCCAAATTGGTGAGTAGTGGGGAAGTTTTCCTCCCAAACAGTGATAAAATATTACATCGCCCTGTAGTTAAGGTTCAGTTGCCACTCCCGTTGTCATAAAATGCCATTTCTAAAAGCCATAAAACTGTACTTCTAGCTGAAACGCAGTATTCATCTCTGCAATTCTAGGACAAATCAGTTTATCAAAGAATTAATACAAACTGATTAATTTCTGGGAGCCAAATAAGCAAAAATTGACTATTGTTCTTTTCCTTATAATTTCAGAAGTTTGTTTTCTTCTGTTGCACCCTTCTGGAACTGGAGCAAGATTTTAATAACTTAATGAACTTGAAGAAATATGATTATAAAATTTATCCCACTATGACTTTCATTTTTTTTTAATTATTTATTTACATTTCATATTTCTAGACTACCCAGCTCCTCCAGAGCTTTCTTTTAATACTCTTCCTTTGAAAATTTTCTCATGAAGCCTATTCTTTAGATGTGCTCGTGAAAACCTGTGTTGTGACTATCTCTTTCTGTGTTTGTGCCTGCATAAAGTGCTTTTACCTTTTTGTCTTCCTTGATGGGTGTGTGAACCTTCTTTCACAGGTCGATTTTGGTTTTGCAAAAAAAATAGGATTTGGAAAGAAAACATGGACTTTTTGTGGAACTCCAGAGTACGTAGCTCCAGAGATCATTCTGAACAAAGGACATGATATTTCAGCAGACTACTGGTCACTGGGAATCTTAATGTATGAGCTCTTGACTGGCAGGTATGGGCATTGAATTGGAGCTGCAGATAAAAATAGTTCAGCAAACTGGAGAATATTTCTGCTGTTGTCACTTTGATTAGAAGAGTTGGGATTCAGAGCTGGCATACGCTATGATAAACAAAAATAGTGTTTAAAAACATACTATGGAGTTACTTATTATGATTTTCAAGGATTTACAACCTGCTTTCTAGCAACTAAAGTCTTTGGATGACCACTATAAGAGGAAAGGGTATTGATGAGGCAAATTTAGTATTTTTGTTCATTTCATTCTAATTGGTGAGCACTTCCCTGCCCCTGCCCCCGCCCACAATACCAAATCAACCTGGGTTCTTCTACCAGTTCACCAAATCATGAGTTCATGGTACCAGTTCAGGGGTGAAATCTACTTACCTTCCCTACCGGTTCAGAAGTGCACGCGCCGACCCTCAGCACATGTGCAAACCCAGGTTAAAACCAGGAAGTAACGACAACCGGGTGGGTGGGCGGAGCCTCGAGCTGCCATCGCTACCAGTTCTCCGAACCACCGGCCATCATTGCTACCGGTTCGAGCTAACCGGTCCGAACTGGGAGGAATTTCACCCCTGTACCAGTTAGATATGTTTCGATCGATGCAGATTGAACTGAACTTCAATTTTCAAGAAGGAACTTGAAACATCTCTTCAGAACATAAGGCAAAAATATCATTCAAGGACAGAAAAGCATGAAAGTGAACTGCAAGATATGTATAGCTGCACACCTGCATAATCTGAGTCCCATTTATTTGCCATTTGTGACTTTTACGATAATTGAGCAAATATTACCCTGTTTCCTCCAAAATAAGACATCCCCTGATAATAAGCCCAATTGGACTTTTGAGTGCATGGCAATAAGGCCAAGCGCTTATTTCAGGGTTTAAAAAAATATAAGACAGGGTCTTATTTTTGGGGAAACACGGTAAAACTTTGGTTTTTTGGTAGTTTATGGATAGCTTTTATTCTGTAACAGGATAAAAGCAGCGTCCTAAGTGATTTTCTTATTCTCACCTGTGATGTAGACATAATAACTACATTATAAGCAGCATATAGTAATCATCCATAATCATCCAAAATAAGGTAAAGCAGGTTTCAGTTTATTTGCAAATATATATATATATGTATGTATGTATGTATGTATGTATATATATATATATATATATATATATATATATATATATATATATATATATATATATATATATATATATATATTACTAGATTTTAATTAGTATTTGATTTCTTTTTCTATAGTCCACCTTTCTCAGGCCCAGATCCCATGAAAACATATAACATCATACTAAGGGGGATTGACATGATTGAATTTCCAAAGAAGATTGCCAAAAATGCTGCTAACTTAATTAAAAAACTATGCAGGTAAATTCTTTATATGTTTTAGTAACCTCACAAATAAAGATATATATGTGGGTGGGTGTGGTGGGTGGGTGTGTATGTATATGTGTATATTAATTTTTAATGGTTCTTGTTAATTAAATTCATTGATGTCAATATTTTGTTTTCATTCTTTATTACTGACATTGTTAGCCATTGTAAGCCACACACACACACATAAACACTGCTCAAAAAAATAAAGGGAACACAAGCAGAAGACATCCGAGATCTGAATGAATGAAATAGCCTTATTAAATACTTTGTTCGTTACATACAGTAGTTTTGTGTTCCCTTTAGTTGTTTGAGCAGTGTATAAACTACTGTATGTAAAGAACAAAGTATTTAATAAGGCTATTTCATTCATTCAGATCTCAGATGTCTTCTGCTTGTGTTCCCTTTATTTTTTTGAGCAGTATATATTGTGTGTGTTGTATATATAAAAGCTTGTTCTAGTACATATAGAAATACACACACAGACACACATATACATATATATGTTGTTGTTGTTAGTTGCGAAGTCGTGTCCGACCCATCGCAACCCCATGGACAATGTTCCTCCAGGTCTTCCTGTCCTCTACCATCCTCTGGAGTCCATTTAAGCTCACACCGACTGCTTCAGTGACTCCATCCAGCCACGTCATTCTCTGTCATCCCCTTCTTCTTTTGCCCTCAATCTTTCCCAGTATTAGGCTCTTCTCCAGTGAGTCCTTCCTTCTCATTAGGTGGCCAAAGTATTTGAGTTTCATCTTCAGGATCTGGCCTTCTAAAGAGCAGTCAGGGTTGATTTCCTCTAGGACTGACCACTTTGATCGCCTTGCAGTCCAAGAGACTCGCAGGACTCTTCTCCAGCACCATAGTTCAAAGGCCTCAATTCCTTGGCCCTCAGCCTTTCTTATGGTCCAATTTTCACAGCCATCCATTGCAACTGGGAAAACCATAGCCTTGACTATATGCACTTTTGTTGGCAGGGTGATGTCTCTGCTTTTTAGTATGCTGTCTAGATTTGCCATAGCTTTCCTCCCCAGGAGCAAGCAGTCCCCATCTGCGGTGATCTTGGAGCCCAGGAAAATAAAATCTGTTACTACCTCCATTTCTTCCCCATCTATTTGCCAGGAATACATATATATAGTATACAGTATATAAAAGCTTTTTCTAATCTTTATAGAAACACACACACACACACATATAAAGCTTTTTCTAATACAAACACACACACATATATACTAGAAAAAAATTTGATTTCCAACTTTCTTCTATAACTTTTTTCTTGTTCTTTTATTTTTAAACAGGGACAACCCATCAGAAAGATTAGGTAACTTGAAAAATGGAGTCAAGGATATTCAAAAGCACAAGTAGGTATATTTCAGGAGAAAAAGTAATCCTCTGTTTAAATCCATCAATATATTTAATATATAGGTGTATTTTTTGCACAGAAGAAAAACTGAATGAAATGAGAGTTACCAAAATCCAATACCTGCAATATTTTGCACCAGAAACCTGACTATTATAAGACAGCTATGCAGAATGCATCTGCATATATTCTGAGTAGAGTGGGCTTCAACTTGGTATCATAACCCCAAACCTGGATGTGCTAACTATCTATGCAGAATTAAAGATTTTGCCATGGAAATAAATGAAAACAACTTCAAGGTCAATTAGAATCAGGTAGCACCAAAATTCAATAACATAATGATATATAATACAATAAATTTAACATAATGTAACAACATAATAAATGAAATTGCTTCGGAAGCCAATCAGCAATTCCTGTTCAACATAATACAACATAAACAGGAGACAGGTTAAATGTAAATAGGGTTACAAATATCCAAATGTCAGATCTCCTAAAGATATTCATTAGCTTTTTTAAAAAAAATTACATGTTTGAAAAAGTCAGATAGCCAGTATCAAAGTATCTGTCCATCTGCTTCAGCATCTGGGAATCTCATGTCATTTAATGGACTTATTCTATTATTATTTTTTTCATCACAAATTAGACATCTGCATCTGGACAGAGCCTTGATTCAGAATTTTCTCTAACTGAGGAAAATTCTTGGTACCATCCTAACTACCCACAATTAGTATAAAACAGGGGTGTCAAACTCATGTCACAGCAGTGTCACGTGATGTATTGGGACTTTTTTCCCGTTCGCTAAACTGGGCGTGGGCGTGGCCAGCGCATGACTCATCAGCACACAAGCTGAGAGTTTAACAGCCCTGATACAAGGTTAGAGGGTTTCAGAAATGTAATTTTTGTAATGTTTAATGTTAGGCTACTTGGTCTTGCTGCAATGGTAATGGATCATATCAATGTCCTTGTATTATTTTATCTTCTGACTTTAGGTGGTTTGAAGGCTTTAACTGGGAAGGTTTAAGAAAAGGTACATTGACACCTCCTATTGTACCAAGTGTGAGTATAGCTTTATTACTTGCTAAAATGTATATATTGGAATCATAACTTAAGAAAGTTGCTGAATAAACTCATTGGAAAAAACAAGCAGGAGCTCTGAGTCAAAACATGGAAATGTGTTCTTCTCTTACATTAGCATTTCCATGTATGCAGACCTCTGCTTGACTTCATTTTCAGAGACGTGCAGTAAGAGTGTATCTGAAGACCTCTTCTGACAAGGAATCAGTGATGAAGCTTATAGTAAAATACAAAAGTTTAGGTTGAAATGTATTTTAATGAAATATTTATCTCTTTACTATCAAAAGCTTCTTTGTTCTTCTTCCAACTTACATTGCCTCAGTTCTCCTTTTCATTTCTTCTATCACGCCATCAGTTTCTAAATGTCGTATTAGATCATACTCTGTTGTACTCAATGGACAACATGTCATACTTTTTTTCCAATTTGGCATAAATAAGATTTAAGAGTAACAGAGTTGGAAGGGACCTTGGAGGTCATCTAGTCCAACCCCCTGCTGACCTTTTTTATTGACAAGTTCAGTATCCTGGCACTGAGCCACCTTAATTTCCATGGAGAGCCATTTTGAGGCCAACAGTAAATATTGGTATCAATACTGATAATAGGGTCCTAAAAATATTATTGAAAGAAAAAAAGGAAATACCTATTTTTAACTTTGGCTTAAGTCTTTTCCCTTTGTTTCCACTAAATTTGTAAAAAAAAAAGAAAAGAAAAAAAGTGAAGATCAAGTGCCATTCTGTTAAATATGGATTTAAGAACATCTTTTACTTTTACTTTACTTTAATTTGATTTATATGCCGCCCTTCTCCGGAGACTCAGGGCGGCTTACAGTGCGTTAAGCAATAGCCTTCATACTTTTGTATATTTTATACAAAGTCAGCTTATTGCCCCCACAAACTGGATCCTCAATTTACCTACCTTAGAAAGGATGGAAGGCTGAGTCAACCTTGAGCCTGGCAAGATTCGAACTTACTTTAATTGCAGACAGCTGGTGTTAAATTACAGTGCTTTAGTCTACCGAGCTATCCAGGTTCCAGGTTTTATCTTTTTCTATATAAAACATAACTCTTTTTAGCAGAAAGAAGTCATGGTTTGAGAATATTATTTACGACAGACAAACACTGAAAAATATTCCCATTAGATAAATAAAAAGAAAATCCCTCTTGTAATTGTAGTCTGTTGAAACTATTATTATGAGAACGGTGGACGTGCTAATTAAACTTGGGTTAAATTCTGGTGGTGATTAATGTGATTGCTTTTCTTTCAATACACATTACTTTGCTACAACTTGTACTTAGTTTAATTTTCTGCATATTATTTGTATTTTACCACATGAAACAAATATTTCCTATCAGATTTGAATGTATACTCATTGTGAATGAAATTTAAAATATTTGACTTTTCTGATCTATTTTCACACATTCACTGTGGAATTCTTGAATTCCTTTTCCCTGTGTTTCAACTAGTAGATAGAAAAGTACATAATACATAGGAATCTGTAAATTATGTAATAACCCCCTCCCAATAATAATTAACATATTCAAGAATTACTAATTCTGTTTGAATGAATGTACATTTCAATCTATTTAGCAATCAGGAAGGTAATTTTTCTCAAAATAGTAAGTTTTCTTCTGTCATTCAGTCTATTATCATAACACCCCCCAAGCAATGACAATTTTCAGGAACAGTACTACAAGATTTAATGTATTTTGGAGGAGAGAGAATATTTGTGTTGTCTTTATTATATTGGCTTTTAATCATTAAACAGATACTTTACTACTGGTGCTAATATGAAGAAAAAATATTATTCCTGGGAGACATACAAATATAGATACTACTGGGAAACACTTATCATATCATATTACTTATGCCTTGTTAATTTTTAATATTTTGAGTCCACTTTTCTAAAATATACAATATATTTTATTGTATATTTTACAATATACAATATTGTTTTAAGTTTAAATCAATCAATCTGAATTTATTCTAATTTGTTATATTCCTTATTAAGTCTTTCACATTCTTGCAAACAGATTTCTCCCAAGTCAAATGATATACAAAAGCAGTTGAAATTTATATCATGAACCTACCATATTTAATTCAATAAATATGGGATCATACAGCGTCAAGTTAAATGGAAAACATCAGCAATTTGTTTTCCCACTTTCTAAACTTTTGTTGACTTTTTTTAACCTATCTGTCATATGTGGCATAAACAAACACAGACCTTTTAGATATGGACAAAGGCAGCAATTTCTTTCTCCTCTGTCATTGCTTGTATGCATTTTCTAAACAGCTCTACACCAATTCTGTTTTTCACACATACAGTATAACCTGCCATGCATTTGCATTAAATCTCAGCTTTGTAGATCAGTTCAAAGGGCTGTCAATGTCATTAAGAAATCTTTACATTATTTTGTCAAACTCTCCATTCTAGTTAGGAAATACTAAGAAGCCAAACCCATTCATTTGAAGGTTACTTCAAAATTACTTTCTAAATACACAAGTGGACAAAATTGTGGAAACCTTTTGGGAAAAGTGTATTGTTTGATGGCTAATAACACCACTTTTTTTTGGAGTTTCAAGATAATCCTATTCCACTGCTGGAATGGCCTGGGAATAGCCCAGACCTTAACCCAATTGAAAATCTATGGAGCCGACTAAAGAAACTCGTTAGTCAGAAGCGACCCAGCAATAAAACCCAGTTAATAGAAGCAATTGTTCAATCTTGGTTTCACATTATCACAGCTGCAGAACTAAAAGATTTGGTTCACTCCATGGGAAGACGACGTCATGCTAAAGGTTACCCAACTAAGTATTAACTGACATGGTGATAATTTTTGTATATCTCGTTTTTTCTACGTGTTTCACTTTTCTTCTTTATACTGTAACTGCTATTCTAATGGCAAATCATAAAAGTTATTGCATTACATTCTTGATTAAATTATCTTTCCATTGATATATAATTTTATGGTACTACTCCCCAAAAAATGTGGTGTTATTAGCTAGTTTTAGAAAATACACTTTTCCCAAAAGGCTTTCACAATTTTGGCTACTACTGTATACAATCAGCCTGCCTTATTCAAAAAAAAATTATGGGGTGCCCATTATACCCTTTCATCTTTTTCCATCACTTTTTTTTCATTATTTTTGTTCTGAAGAATGCACTTTGCACCCTTCTTCTTTTGACTTCTTTACTTCCTCTTTTACCCTTTTGGGTGTCGAGGAACTAAAGGCCTCCTAACCATGATATTCCCATTCACAGAATATTTTTAATAGCACTACCTAGAACAATATTATGAATGAAAATGGCAGAATCCTACATTTCTGAGCTGTCTCTAACTCTCACTGGCCAACATGAATTCACAAGTGGTATAAAGAGCTCACCGTTGAAATCAGAAAATTGTCTAAAGATTCCAAATGCAGCAACTAACACTACCAATAGTTTAATTTTCTTCATTGGACAGGTTGCATCTCCAACTGATACAAGCAATTTTGATAGCTTCCCTGAAGACAACGATGAACCACCACCTGATGACAACTCAGGATGGGACATAGACTTTTAATGTTTTTCTCTTACCTGCTTCTGCCTTGCTGAAGACAGCTTCCTGAGACATGGCTGCCAGCAGACCTGAAAGATTTGGGAAGGATTCATGCTCGGGGTCACCACGATGCCTTGATTGATGCTGCTACAGTAATTACAGTGGCATTAGGACTTCTTGTTTAGATGACAATAGTGCTCTTCACATGTTTTCTGTTTGAATTTAACACAGCAGTTGACATGGTGGTCCTGAAGCGAAACTTTTTTCACCAATAATTTACATGTGTTTTCTATCATGGTACCGAACATGCTATGCCTCCATTACGATTTGAAAGTTCATAGAATAAGATGCACATAATTCTAGCTGTTAAGTTCCTTTTCTTTATTGATAAATATATTCCAAGCTGTTTAAGTACTGTAGCTGATTCTATGCCTGTAGAATCAACGGTACAGTAACTGGGGTACCCCCCCAAACTGCAGGTTGAGTGCATTGAGCCTCTTAAAGAAGGCCAATGTGTTAAACTAAGGAGGACCAGGAAAAAAAATGGAGCTCATGTCAAAGCAGTGCTATAATTTGTCTTTCTTTTCAAGCAGTATACAAGACAAGAATGAATGTTACCTTTCTCCATTTTTAGTTCTGACACGCTTTTCTTCCCAACTGATAACAGAAGCACAACTGCTACACTTCCTGCTAAACTGTTAAGCAAGTTTAACAGAGGATTAACAGTCAGTCAATCCTCAAATCATATGTCTGAGAACTTACTTTTCATTGTTTCTTTTGTGGATTACAGATGCATAAGATCATGTGAAAAAAATGTTCATCAAACTATTTGTTTTACGTATATACCATAACCATCTTTTAAAAGAAAAAAGGAAGAATGCTTATTTCAGAGGTCCTACAAAACAAAATATTAACCAAACTGTAAATATTAGGCCTTTACAGTTACTTTAAAATAACAGTCACATTGAGAGCCCCCTGAAGTTGCAAAATCCACTACATTATTATATAGGTGCTATGTACATCTTTCATCTGTGAAAGAAAACAAACTTCCACACTCAGTTTTTCAGAAAAAAAAAGATGTAGCAAGAAATTTCACTATCAGTTAGAACTGTATGAGTGGATGTATTCCTGTGCACACTCATAGATGGGTGATATATATATATACATATTTTTAATGCTACTGTGCAGTACTGCCCTCACTTTGTTTTCTTTTCTATTTTTCCCACAAATAGATCCCACAAGTATTTTATTTATTTTCCCCAAAGATAATTAGTCAATCTTTCCTTGTAAAATATAACTCCTACAGATCAGTCTACAAACATGGAACAATGTAATTGAAACAGGATGCTTCAATATGCCCTTCCTTTTAAAAGGAAGATTAAATTTCACCTTTAAATATGTCCTGTTGAAGTGGCCAAGTCTTTAAATGGGTCCATCTAAATTATGAATTATATCTACCAGTTATGAATCTTTTAATGGTCAGTGCTACAGACTAATTTGTCCATACTTGTTAGGGGAATTCAACATGTTCAGAGGACAGAAATGTCAAAAAGGCTATTATAGATAACAATTTTTGAGGCAATTCCAGCAAAGACTTCCATGTATCAGTACGACTTTGTTAACATTTGTCAATATGCTGCTGAAGTAGTCTTGCATCTGTGACAGCTTCTTAAATCAGTTCCATAAAGAGAAAACCAACAGCCACATTTACAGATGTCCATTTCCTTTGGAATTCTCTTCAGAGTTTAAAGACTTACCCTTTTCTCAAAATCTAGAAATAAATTTACACCTCTGGTTTTGTCACCATGCGTTAATTTAGCTTGCCTCCCATTATCTTTTCCCCGTATGTTGCCTAATACCATTCTGTTTATTTACTTCACCCTATTCAGCATTTGAAGTCCTATTAATGAGGATCGGATTCAGACTAAGTTATTACCATATATAGGCTATAATGCTATTACATTTTACTGGAAATAAATTCCATTGAACATAATGATGGGCCCATCCGATTAGACATGTGCAAGTTTATATATTTTTTCCTCTGAAATGTATGAAATATGAATCATGACTAGCTTGTACCACCATTTTCAGTGATACCAAAATTTAGCTATTTTAGTTATTTTACAATGCAGTACAGCATGTGCTTAGACAGAAGTAAGACCTACCTTGCTCAGCAGAACTTATTCTGAAATAGATATATATAGGATTGTCTGGATCTAATCCAGTTTGCATAATTTAGAATTTCCCTTTCATTGAACAGGACTGTAAGATGAACTTGAAGCAAAACACTGGCTGTTGAATACATTGCACTGGTTTAGCATTATATCTAAAATGGTCAAAGTTCGTTTTCCTCATAATTGATACTTAGAAATTAGCCCCAAAACATCCAGAAATGAAGCTCATTGGCTACTTCCAATTATCAGCAATTTATTTCAGTGAAAAAAAATCTCTCTAATCTAATACATTTGAAGACAGAAGTTTGAAGGATAAAAAACAGAAAGAGTTGATATTATATTATTATAATCTCTTCATAATATTCTCACATATTTTATACAAACTTGTGGCTTCTTTTTAAGATATTTAGTTTTGGAAAAAAAATACCATAGTGTTTGTCTGTTCCTAGTGATGGCTTCCACCAAAAATAATAATGAAGAACCAGCATCAACCAGGACTGGTATGATATAATAAATCTGTCCTGGAAATAACACTCTGCTTCCAATAGACGTAGGACCATGAGTAGGAATCCTTGATGTGGCATTTAACATCCAATCACATGTACATCCAACAGCCTTACTAAAAGCTTCCAAACCTTAGTAAAGGTAAATCTTTTTAATTGAGCTTAGTTACTGGGAAGAGCAAGCGATAGGCCACTGTAATTTTCTGGGATATATATATTTTTCCTTCCCTGTCTAAAATATAACCTGGTATTTCAATTTTAAACTTCACAACATTGTAAGATAGCAAATCATAACCTTTCCTCGTACACAGGAAGAAATATTGTTGGCCATCCTCACAGAATCGGAATGACACCATTTTTTCATAAGCAGTGAGCAAAATACATATGTAATGTTAAGGCACAAGTCAAGCAGAGATTAGAAAGCGTGATGATGAGAATAACTAGAATAAATTAGAGTAATATCTGGCTGCGTAGGGAGGCAAAGGCTGTACAATCTTGAAGAGCAGAAGTAATCTTCAATCTTGTCAGTCCAAATTGAAATTTAGTCTACAGAAGAAAAAAAGGAGGGGGGGGGACGACAGATGTTTTTTTCCTTGTTAAAATTAACCAGACATTTTCACCTCTTCTCATATCCATGAAATTAGATTCATTTGCTTGAAGGTGCAAGAAAGCATAAACGTCTGGGATTCACTTTCAGAATTTTCTATTGTCAGTTTCATCAGATAATTTTTCACATTCATAAGGGTGCCTGTAGCTTGAGTGAATATTCCAGAAAGAAACACAGCACCATAGCTTAGTTAATATAACATCAGTTTTCTAGAAGGATTCCAAGCTTCATTTATAGTTTTTTTTTTTTTACAAATACACATCAGTGAGCAACTATACGAACACTACCCCACTTGTTAATCACTTCTGCTGCTTGTTAGTCATGCATAATTAATTGTATATAACAAGTCTTAACGAAAACACATAATTTAGAATATAAATAATGCTGATTTTGCTAATAGGGCTAAAAGATTTCCATAGTCATTCTGGTCAAGTTTCCTTGTTTATACATTATACCTGAGATTATTAGACAAAGATCTCTCTGCACTTCACCTCTAAACAAGTGATGTGCCTACCCTGAATCAATTAAAATCTAAAATGTATTCATTTCAACTCTTGGATTTTTCCTATAAAATATATATAGTGGTCTCCAATCTAAGCAGTTGCAGTGCTATTAGGTCGTCCTCAAGCATTCAGCTGACAAGTAGTCACGAGTTTTAAAAAAATATTTATGCAAGAAAAGTTGCAGAATGAACGTGGTATGAATTATTATGCTTGATTCCTTCCATTTTGTCCTTGAACTGCACTCAATAATATATAATTGGTGTGGTGTGCACTTAATATAAATTTATTTTGTCATATGGCTCACTTGCATCTTCTTTACCAAATGTATTTTCAATAACTTAAACTAGCATATGTATAATAGCAAACCCTGCATTTATAAGTAATATATTTTATTTACATATATATAAATACAGATATATATCAACATACATGTTTATGTTACAACGTACTGTCTTAGTCCACATGTTACTCCTTCCATGTAGATCACACCAAAAATGGCCTCCCATAGTGAGTTTTCCATCCCCAGCAATAAGATTAAGTGCTACTCAACATGTAAATTAGGGCAATAATGTTGCAGATTTCTTGGTTTTTGCTGAACTTAATAGGTGAAATGGAAATGCTAACTACACATTACAGCTGGGAATGGTAAACTTGTCAGGGCCGAATTACAGGCTTGGCCTGGCTCAGTAGTATGTGGACAACTTATTATTTATGGCTATAGTCCTCCGATAAACTTACTCATGATTTACTTAAGACCCATTGTTTGGTACATCTTGTTCCCCAATAATGCATTTGAAATTGAGACCTTGCTTTTCCACAATGAAAGGTGCAATGGCGTATCTGCATAAAAATGAGTTTGCTAACAAATTCAAGATACACTGATTTAGAACTAAGTTCTAAAGACACACAGATGAACTGTAGCTCAACACAGTGCTGCATTCTCCATAGAAAATTATTTAATGATAGGACCACAGGCAAATATTTATGTAAATAGATATTTTTTCGTGTTGATATTTTATGGTATACATATAGCTTTTTCTTTAGACCTCCATTGCATTATTTTCATTTTTCTTATTTGTAAGGTAATGTTTTTAGATCAACGTAGACTTGAATTAATGTCATAATTGTCAGTATTACTGAAGTTTATGTCAACTGTACCGTTGTCCATTTGTCCCATAGTTTAGAACATCATCTAGTTATTTGGCATTGTTGCAAGTGCCTTAAATTCATGGCATCCTATTAAAAAAAAAATACAAATTTGGTGTTATGCTGCATGACCAAGACAAACACACCTCAAAATGTTGTCCTTTCTTAGCTTGCTGCGTTTTACAGTTCTTTCGGCTAACAGTTTATAAGCCTTTACTATATAATATTGATGAATTACAGAAATGATGACGTTGTTCTCTTATTTCTGTTATAAATGTACCAGAGCTGTGTATCTGTTAATGAGATACAGCATCATTTCTGTGAAATGTATAAATGTACGTGCAGGTCAAATTAATATATGACATACTATCAGTCTGTATACAGGTATTCCTGTTTTGCTAAGGTGTGCAAATTTTAAAACAGTAGTGCGGTAAAACTTCAGACATGCCACATTTTGTAATAGATTCCATAGTAAAAAAAAAATAAAAATAAAAAATCCAACCGGGCATATTAAACAATAAAATTGACATCATAGCAAAAAGGGGGAGGGGGGAGGAAAGAAAAATCCTTCTGATTGGAAAATCATTGACTGAGGAAAAAAAAAGAGGGGGGGAATAAATCTTGTTGCACCACTGAACAAAACAGGCCCCGTGCTTTCTCTGGGTTGGTTCCAGACTTAGTTACCTTTAGAGTACACCTTTAGAGTGGTGGGTTGCTACAAGTTCACCCCGGATCAGGCAAACCGATAGCGGGAGCGGGAGGCTCCACCCACCCGCCCAGACGTCTTTGTGCGTGAGTGTGCGTGCTACTAGTTCGCACGCGCCCGCAAGCGAACCGGTAGTGACCAAAATTGAAACCCACTACTGACCCATTCCCATCAATGGGACTTACAGAAATTGTAACTTCCATTGTTAGCGGTATACGCATAGCTGGCTTAAATCTGAAAGCAACCCTACGATTTTATGTATATGCAAACTGTTTCTGAGACACCTTCTCGCTGGTATATCTAGAAAGTGATACACTGAAAGCCTCGTCCACTTCTCTGTGAACAGTCAGCTCCAAGCCCTGAGACTTTGATGTTTCAGGCTTTAATTGCAAAGGGAAATTCGATTCAGAGTTGCCTAACTAATGTACTTATTCCAATGTATGATGTTTTTACACACGGTGGTTTCCTTTATAATCCTGATGGCTCTTTTTCTTCTCCATAAGGATTCTACACGAAGGAGGAGGAGTTAAGTTTTGTTTGTCCAAGAATAATACACTTTCATCAAGTGGTCTTTGACCAGTTGCACTCTTTTGATGTAGACTGAAAAAAAAAACAAAAAAACCTTTTTATCATGAAGTTAACTGCTTTTGTTTTGCTCTGTATTTTCCCTGCAGCTGTAATTGCCGAGTGCCTGTTGTATACTTTATAGAGTTGAAATAAAAAAAAAATTACTTTTGAACGGTGTCGTCCATATGTCATTTTTGAAGGGAATTGTTATCTAAATCACGGCTCCGTTACAGGTAGTCCTCAACTTACAACAGTTAGCTTAGGGAACATTCAAAGTTACAACGGCACTGAAAAAAGTCACTTATGGCTGTTTTTCACACTTATGACCGTTGCAGCATCCCCATGGTCACGTGATCTACGTTTGGATGCTTGACAACTGACTCGCATTTATGACCGTTGCAGTGTCCTGGGGTCATGTGAATTCCCCTTTGCGACCTAACAAGCAAACCAGATTCACTTAACAACCATGTTACTCAGTGGTGGGTTGCTCCCGGTTCGGTCCAGTTCTTGCAAACCGGTAATAAAAGTGGCGGGAGGCTCCACCCACCCGCCCGGACATCATCATGGATGATCTGTGTATGCGCAGAAGCGTGCGGTCCCGTTGTGAACCGGTAGTAAAGGTAGGTAGAACCCACCCGATGTTACTAATTTAACAGCTGCTGTGATTCACTTAACAAATGGGGCAAGAAAAGTCCTAAAATGGGCAAAAAAAAGGCAAAACTCAGTTAATAAATTTCTCACTTAGCAACATAAATTTTGGGCTCAATCATGTTGGTAAGTTGAGGACTAGCTGTACTTATTTTGTTTTTGAACTCTGGTCTCTGCCAGAAGTTATCTACAGATAGATAAAGGAATGAATACGTGCATTACAAAATCATCTGTAATAGCTACATGTACTTCAAAAATATATAAATGTCCTATCAAGCAAATGACAATAATCACAAAGGGGATTCACAATGACTGCCAATACCCACAATGACAGGGTATCTTCAAATGACTGCCATTAACACTTAATAAGATTTGGGCATGCAGTGTTTCTTAACCTGGGCAACTTTAAGACATATGGACTTCAACTCCCAGAATTCAACTCCAGCTCTGCTGGCTGGAGGATTCTGGGAAATGAAGTTCATATGTCTTAAAATTGTCCTGGTTGAGAAACACTGGGATGCTGTATTGGAACCTCACCAAGGAAAACACACTGTAATTCCAATATTGCCTTAAAGGCATGGTTGTGTCACCGGGTTTCTGAAACTTGATGTATGACACAGTCTGTACAATTCTACACTGGTTACACCCATTTATTTCTTGGTTATTTAGATTCTATCTCAGATGTCAACTATGAATTTATTACCTCTATTGTTAAATGTTGTTATACAGGTTTTTAAACTGCTATTAACTATTAAACACAACATTAACTGTCATCATTTTTAATTGATCAATTGGAATAGAGCTGGAAGGGACCTTGGAGGTCTTCTAGTCCAACCCTCTGCTCAAGCAGGAGATCCTATACCATTTCAGATAAGTGGCTGTCCAGTCTCTTCTTAAAAACCTCCAGTGATGAAATACCCACAAGTTCTGAAGACAAGGCATTCTACTGTTTAATTGCTCTCAGTGTTAAGAAGTTTCTCCATAATTCCAGGTTGCTTCTCTCTTTGATTAGTTGCCATCCATGGTTTCTTTTTCCTAGTCTCTAGTGCTTTGCAAAATAAGCTGACCCCCCTCTTCTGTGTAACAGCCCCTCAAATACTGGCACACTGCTATCATGTCACCCCTAATACTTTTCTCTAGACTAGCCATACCCAATTCCTGCAACCGTTTCTTCATGAACCCCTTGAACATCTTAGTTGCTCTTCTTTGCACTTTTTCCAAAATCTCAACATCCTTTTTGTAATGTGGATGCACCAGTTCAGGGTGGTCTTACTCAGTGGTGGTTGCTCCCGGTTCAGTCCGGTTCTTGTGAACCAGTAGTAAAAGCAGTGGGAGGCTCTGTCCACCCAGCCGGACATCATTATGGATGATCCGCACATGCGCAGAAGCGTGCGGGCAAGCGAAGCGAGTGGGTATGCATGCTCTCATTGCAAACCGGTAGTAAAGGTAAGTAGAACCCACCCCTGGTCTTTTTAAGTGGATGCAGTATTCCAGGTGTGGTTTTATTACAGTTTCAGTAAGGTTTTATTTATTTATTTATTTTATTTTATTTTATTTTTCAATTTGTATACCGCCCTTCTCCCTAAGGACTCAGGGCGGTGCACAGCCAGAATTAAGAATATGAACTACAAATATTAAGAACAATTAATATATATATAAATTTGGCCCAAAAATTTAAAAAATTTAAAAATTTCTTTTTAAGCCAGCCCGGCTTGCTGGAAAAGTGGGTTTTAAGGGCACGGCGGAAGGCACTGAGGTTTTAAGTAAGATTTCAGAAGGCTGGCTACATAAATTGAAATGTAAATAACTAAAGCAACCTAAAGTTCTATCTTTTCAGTTATGTTATGGGATTTTTAGTCAAATGCTCTTGAAATGACTTATCCTAGGATATCGATTTTAGTGCAGAATGGTTATGATTTCTTTCAAATCACATCACACTAAACTGTAGAATAGCAACACATTAAAATGCCAGCATGCAAAAAGGAAACGGCTGGGCATGTGAAAAATTGTTTAAAGAAAAATTAAAAACAACACCACATGACCTTCACAGGAAAATTTGGTTCAGAGATGTTGTTATTGTTAGTTGCGAAGTCGTGTCCGACCCATCGCAATCGCATGGCTTAGGACCTGGTTATCTACGGGACCGCCTGCTACCACCAATAGCCTCCCACCGGCCAGTACGCTCCCATAGAGAGGGGCTCCTCCGGGTGCCGTCGGCCAAACAATGTCAACTGGCGGCCCCTAGGGGGAGAGCCTTCTCTGTGGGGGCACCTACGATCTGGAACGAGCTCCCCCCGGAGATACGGAGGATCCCGGATCTTCGCACCTTCCGTCGCGCGCTTAAAACGTTTTTATTTCATCAAGCTGGCCTGGCCTAAATCATCTCCTCTTTTAAATTTAAATTTTAAACATAAATTTTAATCTGTTTAATTATGGGGTATTTTAAAATTCAGCCTAAATTATTTAATTCGTTTTAATTTATTTTAAATTTTGTATTTCTGTGTTTTATCTTCTGGCTGTTCACCGCCTTGAGTCCTTCGGGAGAAGGGCGGTATAGAAATTTAATAAAATAAAATAAATAAATAAAATAATCCCATGGACAACTTTCCTCCAGGCCTTCTTGTCCTCTACCATCCCCTGGAGACCATTTAAGACCCTTTAAGGTTCAGAGATACAATTACTCTAAAGAAAGACTTGTAATTATCTACCTTATGTAAGTAGATGGGGAAAGTCACAGCATTATATGATAGCCAGGTTAATGACAAGCATTTTGGTGAGGAGTAGACAAAACGTGTCACAGATTTAAATCATAACAACAAAAAGATGTGCAAATGAAGTAATTTTTTACGACAAGGGTTGCTTTGCTATTGGCAAGTGATAGTGATGTATCTCATACCAATGGTGGTTTTTTTTTACTACGGGTTCTGTGGGTGTGGCTTGGTGGCGTGGCAGGGGAAGGATACTGTAAAATCTTCATTCCCTCCCCACTCCAGGGAAAGGTTACTGTAAAATCCCCATTTCCTCCTGATCAGCTGGGACTCCGGAGGCAGAAAATAGATGGGGTGGGGCCAGTCAGAGGTGGTATTTACCAGTTCTCCAAACTACTCAAAATTTCCACTACCGGTTCCCCAGAACTGGTCAGAACCTGCTGAAACCCACCTCTGTCTCATACCCTTCTGAAAGCAGAAAGATGTAGATTTTTTTTCCTTTGAAAAAAAGTCTTTGAAATCCAGTCCATACTATAGCAAGTTTTTTTTTTTTTAATTTTGTAAAGCCACTGCAAGACATTTTCTACAAATTCTGATGCTGCCTCAATTTTCAGTTCCTATCTATTTTCTGGCCTCAGCAAGTATTCAATTCTTTGTAGGACCTGAGAGCATTTTAGCTATAAAAACGTCACCTGTAGACAGTCAGCTAATTCCAATTACATGCTGTAATTAAAGAGTTCTGTTTTAAAATACAGGCACCCAGCTCTTAAAGGGAATTGACCTTTGCAGTCTCTACTGTTTTCATAAAATGAATAGTAGTGCAGTTCTATGGAATTTTATTGCTCCGTCTTTCTACTTTGAAAGCCCTTTTCGTATGGAAGATAAGCTTAATGATATTTTTATCTTCCCTGGGTGAAGGAAATCAGTAAAATGAATTGCCTACATTTCTTAGGAATGGTGAAAAACTTTTCAAAAGAATTGGAATGAATTAAACAAGGGAAACATAAGGCTTGATGGAACAGCCCCAACTATGAATATATTAGGTGTATTGCTACTGTAATGAATCAAAAAATCCCAAAAGGTGAGAGAGCTGCTACATTATTGAATGATGCCAGAAAGAAACATGAGTTTTGGAGCAACTAACTGATGCAGGACAGGAAGAATATTAACACCTCTGAACTTAGGTTCTGGAGAAGATTTCTGAGAGTATCATGGACAGCTGAGAAACAAATGGATCATTGAACAAATTAATTCAGTAGCCTCACTGAAGACACAAGTGACCTTGTAGGCTCAAATGATCTTACTTTGGACACATAATGTCAAGACATAGCAGTAAACTCAATAAAGATGAAAAGTACAGCAGATCAGGTAGAATCTCACATTTCTTTGCTAAAAGCTTGGATGAAGATCAGCTGTCCTCTCAGTTTATTTGCTTCCTTGGGAATGAAGAAAACCTATCCAGTAGCATTCAGACAACCAAAGGAATTAAGCCTTCTACCCTTCAACAAGAGGATAAAGGTTCAGCCAAAATCAGAGATAGCAAAGTTTCAAGGGGAGAAAATGCCCCACTATAAAGTTAGCTCGTTTGACAGAGTAGTTAAAGTGCTGATGTAGAAAGTAGGAGGCTGTGAGTTCTAGTCCCAATTTAGTTCTAGTCCCAAAGCTGGCTATAGCTGACTTTGAATCAGTTACTCTTTCTAAGCCCAACCCACCTCACAGGGTTCTTGTGTGGAAAATGAGATGAAGCTGCCTTGTGTTATTTATAAAATAAAAGGAGGAATAAAAATCTAATAAATGGATACATAAATAAAATAGTTATGATTTGCAGAAATCTGAATGTATGCCCTCGTTTTTTATTATATGCTTCATTAATGTTACACGGGTGGGGTTGTTTAAATTTTGTACCTGTCTTCAGTTGATCTGAGATTATACATAGCTAAATATATTTAAAAAGCAGATATTTCACAGGCTCAAACAAACTCTACTTAATCAACTGTATTGGGGAAATACCAGTGGTGAAATCCAATTTTTTTTACTACTG